>NW_027411582.1:38244731-40874484 GCF_049639745.1 Rhodnius prolixus | reverse complement strand
TAACTTAAACTAAACACACACAAAACCACCACCTAATAATAATAATCTCTCTCAACCACCCACACCACCCCCACCCACACCACCCCACCACCACCCACACCACCAACACACCACCCAACACCAACCCACCACCCACACCCCAACCAACCCCACCAACCACAACCACCCACCCACACCCAACCCACCACACCAACCCACACCACCCCACACCACACCAAACCAAACCAACCCACACCAACCAACCAACACCACCACAAACCACACCCAACCACCAACCCAACCAACCCAACCAACCACACCCAACACAACCAAACCACACCACACCAACCAACCAACCAACACCAACCAACACACACCAACCCAAACCAACCCACACCAACCAACAACACCAACCAACCTAACCAAACCACACCTAACCTAACCTAACCAAACCCTAACCTAACCTAACCTAACACCAAACCTAACCAACCTAACCTAACCTAACCTAACCAACCTAACCTAACCTAACCTAACCAAACCTAACCTAACCTAACCTAACCTAACACCTAACCTAACCTAACCTAACAAACTAACCTAACCTAACCTAACCTAACCTAACCTAACCTAACCTAACCTAACCTAACCTAACCTAACTAACCTAACCTAACCTAACCTAACCTAACCTAACCTAACCTAACCTAACCTAACCTAACCTAACCTAACCTAACCTAACCTAACCTAACCTAACCTAACCTAACTAACCTAACCTAACCTAACCTAACCTAACCTAACCTAACCTAACCTAACCTAACCTAACCTTAAAAATAATAACTTAAAATAATAAAATAACTTAAAAATAACTTAAAAATAACTTAAAAATAACTTCAAAATAACTTCAAAATAACTTCAAAATAACTTCAAAATAACTTCAAAATAACTTCAAAATAACTTCAAAATAACTTCAAAATAACTTCAAAATAACTTCAAAATAACTTCAAAATAACTTCAAAATAACTTCAAAATAACTTCAAAATAACTTCAAAATAACTTCAAAATAACTTCAAAATAACTTCAAAATAACATGAAAATAACATAAAAATAACTTAAAAATTAGGATCATTGGATTAAAATAAATAACTTCACGATAATTGGATTAGGATAATTGAATTAGGATTAGGATAGTTACATTAGGATTATTACTTTAGGATAATTGACTTATGATTACAATTATTGGATTAGGATAATTGACTTAAGATTATGATTATTGGATTAAAATAAATAACTTTAAGATCATTGGATTAGTATTAATGACTTAGACTTAGGATAATTGAATTAGGATTAGTGACTAAGCATAATTGGATTTGGTTTAATGACTTAGGATTAGAAGAAGTGCAGTAAGATTAATGACTTAGGATTAGAAGAAATGCAGTAAGATCAATGACTTAGGAATTGAATGCAGTAATTATTTGACGATAATTTGATTAGATTAATGACTTTGGGTTAGGATAATTGGATTAATTAATAATGACTTAGGATTAACTTAAGTTTTTTGTTACTTAGTATTAGATCTAAGTGTCTTAGGTATATTCGCTATGAATTGAATTTTTTTTATTATTATTAATGACTTAGGATAATTGATTTAAGATTGGCTAATTTTGACTTTGGTCAGGATTGATTGCTTATGATTTAGATAGTTGACTTAGGATTAGGATTACTGACTTAAGGTTTTGGATAAGGTAGATAGGGTTAATGACTTAGGATTGGCAGTAATGACTAGATCATTACTCCTTAACAAAAACTTACAGTTTAAAATGTTAAGTATAAGGGTTGATTAAACGCCAAAATGCACACAAATCAACAGGTCATACTTCATTGATATTATTTAAGTAATTTTACTGCATTAACTTTTTATTAAATTTTTTAGAATTTATTAGATGTCACAGATTATGAATGAAATGGCCAGCATAAGGGTCTGTGACATCTAATAAATTCTAAAAAATTTAATAAAAAGTTAATGCAGTAAAATTACTTAAATAATATCTCCTTAACAAAAACTTACAGTTTAAAAAGTTAAGTATAAGGGTTGATTAAACCCCAAAAAGGTACACAAATCAGCAAGTACCCAACATTTCATTAATACTTCATTAATATTTAAGTAATTTTACTGCATTAATATTTTTTAGAATTTATTAGATGTCACAGACCCTTATGCTGGCCATTTTCGTTATTAATATTATTATTATTAAGGAAACATCTGAGATTACTGGCGCCCGGAGGTTTTTTTTTTTGGTGCACTCCTATAACCGGAAAGGGACCTGTAAGGAGCTCCTAGGAAGAGAAAATATTATCCCCGACTCTTTTTATAACATTTTTTTAAAAGCTTAGAATGGGATGATATTGGGATGGATAAATATAAATGGAAAATATCTCAATAACTTGTAAGTTTGCAGATGATCTGGTCCTAGTAGCAAGAAGAGAAGACGCGATCAAAAACATTTTACCAGCCAAAGGGGATCTCTAGACAATTTTTTAAAACCTCGTTCCCAGGCTCTGGAACTTCAGAAATAATATATAATGAATGTGTTAGTGAACAAGAACAAAAATGAAAAATTTCCAATTGACACTAAATATGTTATTGCCGGTGATTTTAACTGTCGCATCGGTGATTTAGATGAAACAGAAGAATCTATTTTTATAGAAACCTCTCTCAATCATCCGCGAACAGCGCTGGATAGAGTAATTAATAAGAAAGGGAAGCAGCTGACATCTACCATGGAATCTTTGGGAAAATTATTGTGTACATCCGGTGACGTTAAATTTAAAACTTAAAATATTTGAAATGGGATAACTCATTAATTAAAATATTTCATGAAAATTTACAAAATAGTTGCAATATTTATTTTAATAGTGTCGATAGTTATGAGTTATACTGTAATTTCGTTAATACTGTTTGTTCCTCTGGATTACCGATAAAAAATGAAACTGTTGCGGATTGTTCAAATGATAGGAACCGATGGTACAACTTGTGTAAAATTCTTAAAAGAGAAATGCGTGTAGCCTATGGTAAATGGAAAAAATCATGTTTTTCTAATTCAGAATTGACAAATTATATAACATTGAGAAATACTTATAGAAAACATTTAAAGTTAGTTAAAAAACAATATTATGAGGAAATAAAAAAGAATTTGGCAGTAGTTGGTAATGGTATAACTTTTTTTGTGAACATTTTACTACTTCGTCCCCCTCACTCTCTGTTTTATGCAATAATTCAAATCCTTCTCTTGATGGTAATATAACCTTGTCAGAACTCCAGTATGCGATAGGTAAGTCCCGAAATAAAAAGTCCACCGGACTAGATGGGATCCCGTATGAAGTTTTTCATGAAATCTATTTAATGTTGTGTTTGAAACAGAAAATATACCTCAAGACTGGGTAAGAGTAGTATCTGTTCTGTTATTTAAAAAAGGAGATGCTCATGACCCGAACTGTTATCGCACTTCATTATTCACTTCAATACTACGTACAAGACTAGTGACTTGGGTAGAGCTAAACGGTATTATACAATCTGGATTCAGACATGGGCGCTCCTGTGTGGTTAATTTGTTTATTTTGTCTTCAGTGGCAAGCATTCAATCTGAAATTAAAAAAAAGTATCTATTTGGTATTTTTATTGATTTTAGAAAAGCGTTCGATTCAGTCGATCATAATAAACTATGGGCTAAATTAGATTCTCTTGGAGTGAGTGGTAAATTTATTAGATTATTTAGTAAATTATACAAAAATGCCTCATTTAAATTATCAGTGAATAATGTTTTATCGAACTGGGAGATTGATATAACTAAATTGTTTATTCTCTTTATTGCAAATTGTTTCTGAATATTGCCATATAAATTCTTTACAAGTGAATGCCGATAAATCTAAAGTAATGGTTTTTCGGAGAAGTTTTAAAGTGAAAAAAGTGAAACCTCTTTCACTCTTATCGGGAGGTAAATCTGATACTTGGGAAAGTAAAATTAAATTATTTAATTCTATTGTTTCCTCCTGTGCAATGTATGCTTCAGAGGTTTGGTCTGCGAGGAGGTATTTTCCGGATATAAGTAAAATTTTGATTAAGTACATAAAGCAACTATATCTGCTGCCTTTTAATACTCCTAATCATTATTGGTGTCACTCTTAACAGAATTTTAAATTATGTTGGTAAATTAATGGAAATGTCTGACGATAGGTTACCTAAAGTGTTGTTCAATAAACTTAAAGAAATAAATGGATTGTCTTATAATAAAATAGAACATAGAACAGGTACAGTCAGGTAGATCTGTTTCTAAATACGTATTAGATGGTTCGGTCGTATGCATATGCACTATGTGTAACAAATTGGAATTTGAAACTCTACAGCACTTTCTATTCTCATGTCCTGTTTGTTTGTTTATAATAACATAAGAAAGCAATTCATTGACAAGTATTATGATAATCAAAATTATAGCATTCTTAAAATAAGTTCATTAAATAAATTGAATGATTTGTTTTATTATGTAATTAACTGACGTATGGATGCCAAAGTTGGTCGACCACAAAGCAGTAGAGAAGAGAATAGAAATTTGACAAGAATGGTTACAGAGTTCTTACGTTTAGAAGGCAAAAGATGGTGAGGTGAGACGAAGTGAAAAAAGAAGAGGGAGTCAGTCAACTGGATGAGTAAAGCTCGCCTACATATTTCCAGCAGAATGGTTCAATCAACAATGATTTATATCAGTGTAGTTTCATATGTAAATAAAGGCGTATTATTATTGTAGGAACTGCAGATTTGTGGATTAGAAATTAGAATGAACATGTAGAATTAGGGATTCAATTCGAGAGAAAGAGAGTAATTGAGTGCATGAAAAGGAGTAAGAATCAAAATTATACTCTAAAATACTAGTATTTAAAGAAAACTACACCTTTTCATAACAAGCATATCGACAAAAACTTAGTTACATTTAACAAATCATTCTTCATTATTTTTATTTCATGTGGGGGCTTCGCCCCCACACCCCCTTTCATTTCTTTGTGGGGGCTTCGCCCCCACACCCCCATGATCGTTGAAGTACAAAGCACCAAGTGTCTAAGTGTCATAATGTATACTGTTGGTAACTGTTAAAAAGCGTAAAAGAGAAATAACAAAGAAGAAAAGCTAAAACAAGTGTACATTGACAAATACAAAGCAACATTCCTCAAAAAAAAATACAGTTAAACGGAATTTCTGAAGAGGTTGCCAACTACAGATCCTGTAGCACTAGTGCAAATAGTTAATGTCATAAATTCCTCTCATTTTTCTTCTTCATTTCACTGTAATAAAAATAAATAGTGAAAGTAATAATAATAGAAAATATAACAATCTAGAAATACTCTACTGACCATAATTTTAATAAAAATGTATTGAATATTGAGTAAATGGTGAGTTGTTAACATGTAAAGTGTAGTGCCAATAAACTCCGCTAGAATGCATTTGCATGTTCGATTGCTAGTAAAAGGAATGTAATTATTAATTTTTCCCTTTTTTCCTTATTCAAGTCAATCAATTATTGTATAAAAAATATTAGCAAGTCGCAATTACCAATTGAAATAAGGAAAACGTAAAACAGTTAAATTGATCAAGTAATACTATTGAATTAGCACAAAAATCAATCAAAGCAATAATTTTAAAGAGAAATAAAACATGCAAAAAGTATTAAAATGTATAAAATGAATAAAATGCAACTTTAAAAAAGCCTCAATATGAATCAAAGTCGAGTTCTGCAATGATTTCAAATATTGAAATTTAAACTACTCAAAAGCATAATCGACACTAATAATAAAACTGTTCTTATTATAAGGAAGAAAAAAGAAATAAGTATGAAAATAAATAATTAAATGTAAAACTTGTTTAAAGAGTATGCATCTTAATTTCTATGGAAATACATACAATTAACAATTAACAACAGTACAATTGTTGAAATAAATACATTCATAACTTATAATTTATTATTGAGAAATGAAAGAAGTAATAGAAATACATTAATGACCTTAATTTAAAATAAAAATCTATTCATTGCTCCATTCACATCTCACAATTGCAGCAGCGCAGTACCAACAAAATCCGATAGAAAGCATGACCTGGCCCTATGTCCATACATGTACAACAAGTGAAGTTATAATCTACCTTTTTCTTTATAATTATTCATCCTTTTCATTAATAAAGAATAAATAAATAATGCAAAAAGTATTAAATATTGACAATTTCAATAAAAGAGATAAAGTAAAAAGTGAAATAGTTGAATAATTTTTTTCAATTGAAAAGAACACTTAAATTCGTTATCAATGAGTGGTATTAAGTTAAAAATAATTAATAAACATAAAAATGAAGCATTAAAAAGTATCAAATCCATAAAATACAATAATTAAATACGTTTGATTCTCGTATGATCCGGTGTAAGAATGGCTTACTTAACAACGCCAGCTATGTGGGCAGGAGGTGGGGTTTCCCTTAGCTGTTCATGTAAACTTTTTCGTATTCACAGCAAAAATGAAATGTAGAACTTTAAGAAAAAGACAAAAATTGATTTCCTACAAATGTTCTACTCTGATACAAATTATAACAATTACTATTAAATTCTCTTAATTTATAAAACTTGAATAATATTCCAAAAATGCAGCATTTAATGAATGCAGCAAGCTAGTAAAAATAGAATAATTACATCAAAAGTACTAAAAAATTTCATTTGAAAGTATTATTTTTATTATGCAATTAATCAATTTCTTTAAGAATTTAGCAATAATATTCGCCATTACAAATAATAACAGTCAAATATTTAGTTTGAAAATAAGGAATAAATAAATAAGAAGAAAAGGTTAGGTTACATGTGAAGGTAAATAATAAATCGAAGATACATATCGATATTCTGGAAACTAGCCGAGTAGCCCTACTCACACAGACACACATAGCTTGAGCTTAAGCTCTTTGTGGAAAGAAAACAAGGGTAATACAATCGGAAGTGTATGGTTAACTAGTTTGGAAACTCCTAGGGGGAAATGACGTAATCACAACTTACTAGTTTGGCGCGTTTCTCCACATATTCAAACACTTGTTGAACGTTTACTTGCTTAATAATGTATTAAAATGATAGAAAAGCTAGTGTATTGATAATAGAAACACATTAAGCTTGAATATAATAATAAATAACAACATTTATTACTTGCAATTATTTAACAAACAAACAGGAGTAATATCACTTTTTGTAGATCTAAGTCTTTTAAATAGTATCATATAAATTGATAGATGATTCATTATTGATAAATAATATTCATCTTTATTGATTGTAATAATTACTAATTTCACGTAAATAGCAAAATAAAAATATATTACAATGATTATGTCGTCTAAAATCATTAAAGACATGAAAATTGATATTTCAAATAATGTGAAACTACTAAAATCAAGTCAAAACAGCGTAATAATTAAAATCAACTCACTTGGTAAGACGCCAATTTTCTCCCGCGCTATTAAATAAAAGTGGAAATTTAGCGCGCTTCCTTTCTCTGCTAAGTGTGCTAAAAGAGACACCTGTGTTGATGATTCTACACTATCACTGCACAATACCAACAAAACGAAGGTGGCCCTGAAAAGGCATTAAACTAGGGAAGCTAGAAACACTGTACGCGGTAAATGAAGTAACAAGTAGCGCACGTAATAAAAGAACACTTCAAATTTAGACAGATTTTCCTGTGTATATTAGAAAACGGCCGGACCATAACGTAGACACACTTTCTATTGGCTGAGTTCGTAACTCATAGCTTGTCAATTTTACAAATATTGAAATAAGTAAATTTATGACTTGAAATATTATCAAATGTTGTTACAATGTGAAATAGTAAAGAGAAAAAACATTTATTACAAAAGGAATAAGAAATTATTGAATAATAATTAAAATATGGAATTTTCAATAAATAGAGATTGCAGTTGTGGCCGCTGGAGTCGTCTGCGTCAAGGGGGGGTACTTTACTGCAGTTCAAGTATTGTACGAACGTAGCCAATAGGAATTGAGATAGAGCCCTATATAAGACGGCCAGTTGACCGCTCTGGTCAGTCACTCAAGAATTTTTAAACCATCCACATCTGATGCAGTATAGCTGCCAACGTGGGATTTTACAGCTTAGCCAGCAGTATCAAGTGAGAAGAGGCTAGCTGGGCATTATTCGCCTGGATGAAGGCGCAACGTGGGACTATAAAATTCGCCTGGATGAAGGTGCAACGTGGGACTATAAAATTCGCCTGGAGGAAGGCGCAACGTGGGAACATCTCATCTGTAACACCCCAGTACTAGTTGCTGGTGATATTTTTGAAATGTTCGCTGGGTCTTCGGACTCGGCGAACCCCCCTCACAAAGCTGTGGTGACACAGCACACCTTCGAGTTAGGGGCTAGCCCACTTGTGTGGTTTTGCATGTGGGCTTCTGTCTGTTTTATACAGATATGTAGCTTCTTGCTGACCAGACAAGTGAGAATAGCAGAGAATCAAATCAGTTCCCTGCAGGCCTGTAACACGTCTTGCGTTCTTTATGAACAGAGACTTGTGTTGTTTGGTGTGGTAGACCAAATCAACTACAGGCAGTTTGGAACTTAGCCTCAGAGGTGGGGTAAACTCCCCGCTGGCCAGTGGCACACTTGTCTTCGGGCCCAAGACTCGTGTGCTAAGTGGCGAGAAGTTCAGGCCAGCTACTAACATTAGCTGCCCAGCGCTTCCGCCTTGGCCACTTGAAGTTTATCACATCTGGTTATTTTTTGTCCCCGCGCGCAGCAGGATGGGCCTTTACAGGGCGCGTTGCGCATATTTTTTTTTAAATACATAATATAAATATCCTTGGCCGGCGGCAAAGCCGCCGGCCAAGAAAAATTTTTTTGGTACTTTCTGATTGAAACAGTTTTCCCGCGCTTTTTTAAATTCAAACTTTTCCCGCGCTTTTTCAAATTCAAACTTTTCCCGGGGTTTCTGTTTTTTAAAAGAACTAAACCTGTTAATAAAGTGCGACTCTGACTTGACAAATTTGGAGAAGTATTGCAAGTAGGAAATCCACAGTTGGCAAATTTGAAGAGAAGTCTTGTAAGTTCGACTCTGACTTCACTTGCCAAGGATGATGATCCCCCAACCACTTGGCATCAAAGGTTCTTAGCCCTGAAAAGGACTCTTCGTTGTCCTAGCTGGTAGCACTGATCTTATCCGCTGGTGAACACGTAGCTGCTTGCTAGGATGACAATATCTCATCTTCAGCCGCTCAGCTTGCTTCTTCTTCTTCGAGTCTGCTAGCTAGCAGTGCATCCTTTTTCTATCTGTTCCTGCTTTTCTTCCTCCTTCTTCTTCAGATGTTACTCCTTTGATTGTTCTTGAATGAATGAGCTGCTCCGCACAGTACACCGTCTTATATAGAGGGGATTCGCGCATGCGCACTGCGCAACCCCCACCCCATCCATCCCCACTCTCATCCCCTCCACCAACTCACACTTGTCTCCCTTAAAACTCCTACCCACCCCACGCATAACACAACAGCCCAACCAATTAGTCATCGCGTTTGGAGTCGTTGGATTTGAATCAGTTCCAGGGTTCGAATCCATTCCAACAACTCGTTCACTAATTCCAGTCTGAGCTGAGCCTATGTTTTTTTAAAAGAACTAAACCCCAAAATCAAAGAACAATATTTTTAGCTGTTAATAAAGTGCGACACTGACTTGACAAATTTGGACAAGTATTTTTTTTTTTTTTTTTTAACTTTTATTTCTGCATGCTCCATACAATGTATAATACATGCAGGTATACAACATTTACCATCAATAATCAAATAATAATTTAGAGTAGAATATAATAGTTGATAATACTAACAAAATGATATTAAATTAAATGATATAAGAAGATAATACTTAATGATAATAAAATAAAGAATATTAAAATCATAATAATCAAAATAGAGAAAAGAAAGATAAATAATGAAATTAGAAAACGCCTCTTAAAATAATCAAATGATAAAAGTAGCTAAATTAAATTGAAATAATGCAAAAATATATAGAAACTTGAAACAATTACAGAATCAACCGAAATAGAATTGAAATTAATATAATTCAATAAAATAATTAAATTAGTAAAATTAATTAAATAATAAAATGAAAATGTTAATTTACTTTTGGGTCGATTCACTTAATTTACAATTTATCAAAATTCATGTTATTTACAAATTTTACAAATAACGGTAGAATTTCGGTATGCAGCAGTGACAAGTGATTCAATTCAAAGTTATTTAACAGCATAGCCCCAACTAAAGGAAGGCGAAAATTTTCAACCAGCCTGCAATCAAAAATAATATGGGTGACCGTCTGACTCGATAAATCTCCACACTGGCAGCTGGCATCACTAATAATGCGCAAGCGATGAAGGTATTGTCGGAACTTGCCATCGCCACTCAGCACCTGCGTTAACTTAAAGCCGAGCGGAAGCTGGCTCACTTTCAGTCGGTCATAGATGGTAGGGAAGAAGAGTTTAGTGGTGCTTCCCTTCTCGCTCGCTTGCCACCATTCATTCCACTCACTAATACTTTCACATCTTAAATTCCAGATTATAGTTGAGCGCGGAATTTTTATACATGTACAATCCAAATCCATGTTCCTGGAGGCAGCCTTCGCTAATTTGTCGGCCATCTCATTTCCAACTGTGCCTTTATGTGCAGCAACCCAGCAAAAGTGAATGGACAAGTATTGCAAGTACGAAATCCATCGTTGAATTTCGATTCGTTCAATGGATTGTTTGAGAAAATAATCAAGAGTTTAAAGAAGAATGTCTAAAAAAAGCTTTCCATTCAACCTTTCACTCTCTGTACAAACAACTTAAATTATGTTTGGATAAGCATTATAAATCTGATGACAATAATTTTTATCTAATGAGTAATATTTTTAAAGCAAGAGGGCAGCTTCTTAAATTAAATTACAACAAAACGCGTACAGAGGCACAGCATTACTCTTCCATGTGTAATTTGGGGGCTGTGGAGAATCTTTATCACTGTTGGATCCTCGCAAGGAGGTGCGGCCCCCTTGTGGGAAATTTAGCTTGATGCAGTGCAAGGTTGGCTGCATTGGAGGTCTGGACGGAGGAGACAGGGACTGCGTACGTGACCAAGTGCAGGTGGTTGTGCTTCACTTGACCAAGGAATTCCTTTTTCATGCTGTGGGCTTCAACAACGGAATATACTGTCGGCGTTCTTCCGGTTATGTGAAAAACCTCGTGTTTGTGATAGTTTTTTTTGTGTTCATTGGATGTTTAATTTCATATTTGGTCATGACCATAGTAATAAGCATGTAATGCCAGTTCATGTAAGTCCTCAACATTTATAATACGTTAATTTCCCTTTTATTGTCTGTCTTCAAATTATAGTTTACTCCTTTTGCTCTCCCAAACATCGTCAGGGTCTTGGAAGGACCAATTAGTCCTTCCGAATCTTCTCCAATCACTTTATAGCGGTTTGCCCAATTATCAGGGAATTTAGAGTCAGATGTTTTGGCAAAGTAGAATTAAGCATGGCACAACTAATAGATCAATTAAATGCAAATGATTGATTGGCTATTGTTAAATAAATTTATTCCTTCAGCTAGTAATTATAGAAAAATGTTAATCCAACAATTCAATTACTAATTCGGTATGTGTATGTAAAAAAGAGTATTTTTATTTTAATTCTCTTTCTTCACTATTTTTCTTCAAACAGAATTTATAATTTCTATTAATTTTACATTTTATTTTTTATTATGTATTTTGTGAAAGTCAATAGATTGTATGACTTATAATTAGTGCAACTCTGCAGATGGACTATTTATGTCCATGCACTTTGTCTCTTTAAGGGTTATTTTTTTTCATTATGTAAATTTTATAATTTAAAGATTAATTGAGATTATAATATTATATGGAATTTTCTATTATATTTATAAAAGTTATGTACTTATTCTTTATGTTTATAATTTATACAGTTTTACTTTATTTCTTTTGTTGGGTCAAATTTCACTGTTATATACAATTGTATTTAAACAGTTATCAATAAATAAATAATTTAAAGATTAATAAACAATTTATTATTATTATCATTATTATTAATTCCAGTCTGTCAACACATCAAGTAGTTACCTAATTTCCAATTCATCTCATAAATATAAAATTAACAACCTAACCAAATATTAACAAAAATAGGCCAGTCAAATATAAAAATTAAACAAACTCCAGTTTTGTCCTTATTGTAACTTCATTTGCAAATGGCTAGCAAATTATTCCCATAAAATAAAATTCAAACAAAATCATAATTACTCATAAACAAAGAAATTTTTATTTACTATCAACCTTTTAAAACATATTATTACATTTTACATTTATCAGTCGTTACAATGGAATTGTGTTTGTTTACAAACAAAAACATAAAATAAAAGTACACTTTTAACTTAAACATATAAAGAATAACTAAAAATCCTTCTTTAACAAATAAAATACTTAATATAAAAAACAAAAAAATAAAATAAAATAATACATTTTGCAATAACCATATTTATTTTTTAAATTATATTTTTAATAACAAAAAAAACGCACAACTACTAATAATGAATACACTACTAAAATAAACAAATAGAAAATAATAATAGAAATTCTATTAATTGTAGCCAAAAATTCATGTATTTCTACAACAGGAAAAGGCTTTCTTTCTTCTCATTCCTAACTACTCTCCATCAAAAGCTTCCCTATAAAAATATCCCTGCCATCTTCCACCTCTTTCTTGCACAGCTTACAAACATTTTCACCACTAATTTTAAAACTTACTTACATTGTCTAGAGTAAATTTTTAAAAATGTTTCCCATTTAATCTTAGCTCAGCAAATAGGCCTTTATATTTTACAGCAATATCCAACAGGAGATAAGGTTGCCACAATATTTCTTTACCAATTATTCCATGCAAATCTTTACTATAATTACAATTTCTAGCTCTGGCAACATCTTCATTAAATAAATAAGCCCTATATCTATCAACGATACAGTCTAAATCAGATTTACTCAAATTATTTCGCCACACAAAGGATGCAATCAATTTATTAATTAAACTTCGCAATTGTCAGTACCACTTCAATTTATCATTCATCCTTTCACTGTCAACCTTCACCAATGTTCAAAAACACATTTTCACACTACATTGGTTAACATTTAACCTTCTTTTAATAAATCTACATTCTACAGCATCCACACGGGAGCACCATACAGCACAGCATTTCTAATTATTCAATTAAAAACATACATTCTTCATTCCCAACATTTTCAATTATTTTTCTAAAAAATATTAAACAATCAGCCCATTGCACAGTTCGCCTTCCTAACCGCTTCCTTCATCTTTAGCCTCTTTAAAAAGTCAACATCTACAAAATGTAATGCCCAAATAATTAAAATACCAAACCATCTCCAGCCTGGAACAACCAAAGTCAACATTTTCACAACTTTTAACTTTCCCTCTATTAACCTGCAATTTCTTTAAGCTTCAATAGCACTCTAATACTTTTCATTTCTTTCTTAAATCGGAGGGGCTATCTCCAAAAACCCAATAGGATAATATCCTTTTTCTCATCAATTCCAATTCTCAAATAACCCTCCAAATCGGATACGAATAGCTTACAAAAAAATGGCACTCAAAATTTCTCCCTCAATTACTCCTTCCTTCAGCTTCACCTTTATACAATATCCATTATTATCTCTAATACTCACAAAACCAGTCAAATGCTCTTTGCAAGTCTACCAAAAGACAATCAACATTTCTCTTTTTAATACCATAATTTATCTCAGCTATAGAGTTCACAAACTCTGCAACTACATTTTCCTACTTAAAATTATCTCAGTCAAAATCTTAACCACACCAATACCCCTGTAGTTATCTCTGCACATTTTATCCCCTTTTTTATCCAACATAAACATCACTATTTTACACCAATATCTTCACATTCCATTATTTTATTAAAAAACACTTCCAAATAAAGTAGCCAATTTTCAGGTCAATTTATAAAAAAAGTCATCATTTATTTCATCTTGCCCACCAGCTTTACCTAGTTTACATCTTTTTAAACAACCTGCCATTTCATTAGCATTAATAGCATTGTCTAAGAGAGGCTCACTAACATCTAACTTCAAGCAGTAATCGTATTCAATATTAGCAGCTATATCAACCCCAAACTGGCGTATTCACACCCAATTGAAGATATTTAAGAGAATGCTCAAATGGTGCTTAATATGTCACATGATAGAACCCCTAAGATCTGCTACAACAGACTAGCTGCACTCTTCCATACTTTTCACTTGCCCTTTAACTCGACCCATGACTTCAGAAACTGTTTAACCTCTATTGCCAGATCTGATGATCAAGATGTCAAGTTAATTGAAAGTGAATTTCATAATATGCTATTTGCGTACAGTAACAATTTGTTAAGTCAAGATATTGACAAAGTTATCAGTTCTAGTTATAATAATTATTATACAAGTTTCTGTTATTTCAATTTTCATCACTCATATATATTATTTAACACTCATATTAACAAAATTAGAGCTGTCTGTCAGTTACGTTTAGCCTCCAAGCACCATACCAGACTATACATTAAAGGTGAAAAGTTTATTTTCCACAAAGAACAATGCCGTTGTTGCTCACTTCCACATAGAGAGGATATTCTTCACTTTCTGCTAAACTGTCCTTTATATTCTACAGCTAGAACTAAATATTTAAGTAAATATATAAAGAATGTGGACGACTGTAGTAATGTCATCACCATACTGGATATTGTTTCTATTCATCATATTTACTTCTATATTCATAGCAGCCTTAACTTAAGCAAATTAATGTTACAAATTTAACTGATTATAAAAAAAAATTTATAAACCTAAATGTGTGATTTTATAATATTCAAAAATTCATTTAGTATCCTGTGCTGGTTCATTTAGATTATTTTCTTGTAATATTATTATTATTATTACTAAGTATTGGTTTTATTTTATCTAAGTTATTATACTGATAAAGATGTTACTTTCTCTTTCTTTTTTATGGAATTTCATTTTTTCTTTTGTTTTATGTTCTTCAATTTTCTAAATACTTATGTAAATACTTTACCCAACTCCCTACAATAAGCCTCACGCTTTAATGTAGTATAAATAAATAAATAAATATTAGGAGGGTATCAATTTAATAGATAGGTATTCCAAGCTTCCATAGCAATGGGAGAAGGCATTTTAACCTCGTATCTTCTAGTATATTTTATTCTTTTCCAAAAGTCTCAACTCTTCCTACAATCTCAAACTTTGTTACAAATATCTTCCTACAACTCAACTTTTTTAAACTTTATAACATTCATATAGTTTTTTTTACAAATAATATACGCTTGCAAGTTATTTATTACATTTCCAGCTTCTATCATTTTTTTCAACTAAAGTTTTACACTTACAGCATTCCGGGTCAAACCATGCTTTTTTCAAATTATTTTCACCATATTTCACATGTTTAAACATACCAACCTCACAGGCATGATTCTCAATCGATTTTATTCACTTTTTATTCAAGCAATCTGCTGTTTCCCAAGCAAAATCTACTTGCACATCTTTACTACAAATCATTTTCTCATGCTACAATTCACTTCATTTTCAATTCCATACAAATTTTCAGCAAGTCAAATAGTTTTTACCTAGTTTTATATTACCACGTAACTTTAAGGACAAAACAACAGGCAAATGCTCTCAGTTAATTAACATAAAAATCATCAATAAAATTAATACACTTTTCATTTGCCCAAACCAAATCTATCACGGAACACCCAACACAACTTCAAAAAGTAAACTGTCACGGACTGTCTCAATTAGATCGCCCATTAATTCAAACTAAACACTTTTCTTCCATAATTTTAACCAAGTTAATACCCAACTTCTGTCTAAAGACAAACTCCAAGCCCAATACAAAACTCAAACATTTCAATCTTAAAAACATCTTATTATTTTACAAAAAGAAAAAGCTGTGTGCCAAATCTTTAACTTAGCGGCTGGACGCTCTTTCTCTTATCTTCATTGGCCAAACTTAAATCGTGTACATGTCAACTCACCTAAAAAATAGTATTACCTAACTGCTTTACTTACTCAACTCCGCTTCCAGCTCCACCATTTTCTATTCGCTAGATTCACTCAACCAAAAAATCCAACCAGTCCGTCCGCTTTCAAAAACATTTAAATCACTCCTCATTCAACTCCACCAATTCTTCCAGTCGATTTAACCAATCAAATTGCTAGTGTCAGTCAACTTCTACATACTAGCCTCAAGTCACTTTTATTTTAGTGTAAACCACTACAGTATTCATTATTTTCATTTTAATTTCCCTCAATTTTTTCGGGCGGGCGGGGCGGAATCACTTTTTTTAAAAATACCCATTTCAATCAACTCGTTCCACCATAAAATAAACACAACTTTATTTCAACCCATCCTCATATACAGTCACTCCCATTAATATTCAGACAGACAGTACATACACAAGTTAAAAATTGACCAAAATTAAAAGTGCCACCGAATTTATTCAAATTTTTATAAATTCATTTCATTTTATACTTACTATTAATTCATAAAAACTATTTTATCAAGTACATAAAAATGTTTTCGTAGATTAAAAAAAAATATATATAATAATAAGTGCAAATTCTACCTCTCATAAATATTGGCACACTATTATAATTCATAGTTTGTCCAAGCTTTTGCCCCAATATTTATACAATTTCTAAATATATATAGCAGCGTTATATATTAAAAGAATTCAAAAAGATCACCGACTTAGTGCTCCCAAACTTCAATGTCAAATTTTTCACTTCTTCACAGAGCAAAAAATGTTCGCAGAGTGCTAAGAAAACTCCACTAACATCGTAGGGTAGCCTCCAAGGATTCTTTTGTCAGTAACATAAATCCTATTAAGAGAGTGAAATTTGCCGAAAAATATTTTAATGCAAATAGTCACTTTTGCAATCATATACTCTAGCGATGAATCAAAATTTTATCTTTTTCAGTCTCATCGTTTATAGTAATATATTAAAAAATAATTTCAAAAAAAGTGACACAAAATTGCGTATTTTAGGCTCTTTTAAATTCTACCAAGATAACCACCCCAAATATATAGTTGCCCAAAAGTTTTACAAACCTCTCCGCAGTCTCCACATCTTAATACCATTCAACATTTATGCCAATATTTAGCTAGTGCTTTAAGCAAACGAGTAATATCTAACAAAAATTCATTAAAACCATGTTTCCTGCAACAATGGCAAAAAACACCACCTCAATTAACCAAAAACTTCTTTCATCCATGCCTCATCCTTTCACGGCTGTTGTAAGTCAAAATAGTAGCAGATTTTAAATATTCAACATTTAAACTCTACCACTTCTGGTGTCCCAATATTTTTCACAGCCTTATTTTACACTTTTTCAAAAAGTCCTACCCAACAGTTTGCAATTTCATCCATTTATACTTATATATAATTTCTACACATGTTGCTAATGTTATTTAAAACAAAAAAAATACAAACTTTTCTATGTAGTATTAATGGCAGTCACTGTACATTTTACTACAATCATATTTCCTTCATTTCCTCCTCCTCTTCTTGTCTACATTCAATAATGCATTTTCTTTTCCAATCCATCTTACTTCCTTTCCATTTTTTACAACCAATTTTCATCCTCCAAAAGAAATTCTCTTTAAAAAAATAAAAAATATAAAATCTAAACATCAGGTAAATGCCATATACAATTATTCTAAACAGTCTCTTACAATTACAACTTTTCTTTTACTTTATCTTCATTTCTCTCCTCATAACTTTTTTTCTTATTTTCAACTTTATATTTTATTTCCAACCATCTCTCTTTTACAAATCTTATTTCAACTTATAATTATTATTATTATTTCTTTTCATTTTATTTCATTTTTTTTTAAAAACTTTTATTACTCTTATTTTATTTTACTTTTGTATTTCTATTTTATTCTTATTTTTATATTTTCTCCTTAATATTATTATTATTACTTATCTACTTTTATGCTTCACTCACTTCCTCAAAAGCGTATGTAACCCTAATAGCAATAAATTAACCTCTATCAAATAAACTAAACACATAAATTGTCTATATCAAATTCTATTCTATTCAATTCTATTTTTCATTCTTAACAATAAATCAAGTGATAATCCACACTAGCGCCACCAGCAGGACAGTAGTTGCTCCAGTCACTGCCTTCATCTTATTTCCAAACAAAACATCTCTTTTCAACTGTCCCTACCTACGTAGCTAGCTACCATTTCCGCTATTACTATTCCAATACTTACCTATCTCCTTCATACAAAAAACACTTCTTTTCCCAATTAAATAAATAATAATCATAAAATTCAACAAAATCATTCAAAATTCTCCATTTCTCTTCCTTTCTTTAAATCTATTATATTTTATTTTATTTCCATTTTCCCAAAATTTCATTACAAGTACCCTTTAATTTACACATAACCTTTACCTATGCATTTCTTCATTTTTTTAATCAAGCAATTTTCAAACTTATACTGCTCTTACATAAAAACCATTATTTCATTTATCTCAACCTTCAACCACAATCCTCCTAGCCAATCACATAGCTAGTCTCCCTACCTCACTCTCACTCTCACTCTACTGGCTGGCTGGTGTGCCTCGCTTTACAACTAGCTAGCTACATATTCATATGCCTGCCCGCACCGGCTAACTGCCTGTTCTGCCTACTTCGCTGCTCTCACTGCCTCGTACGCTTCTTCGCTGCTCCGCCAATACATCTCCCCACATTCCCATATTTCTGTCCGTCACTACGCCTGCCTGCCTTCATTCATTGCCTTCCCTTCTACATACCTACATCAACTCACCCAACACTAATACCCATGTAAATCCTACAATCTTACAAGTAAATTAACCCTATTCCTTCCACTAAACAAAACTTTCAACATATAAAACTCTTATCTCTCTTAACTAACCCAAACAAAATTATAAAACATTATTTCCAAAACTAACTTCCAAAACCTTTCACTACTTCCTTCATTTCCCAACCACACACAGCCACACTTCCTCTTATTTCTTTCTACACCTAAACTTTCTTATAAACAATGTCATTATTTTTACACAATCAAAAAATTACTATTTTCCTTTAATATATTCATTTCATTCTTCAAAAATTTACATAGTATCATCCACAAAAATATACATTTCTTTTTTTATATCAATCAAATAACAAACATAGTACCTATATTCTCAATATTCATAATCAATACAAACAACTAATCATAACAGTACTATTCTTTAAACACTAATATTAATCAAAATACACAATTTCACTACATTCAAAAACATTAAACAACCAAAACACACTCACTCAAACCTTCCATCTGGTTACAATTTCACCAAACTCGCGCCATAATCACGCATCAAATAAACTACTCCAACCAACAAACAAACAAACTTTCCTCAAATTATACACACATTAATCAACAACCAAATTCATTTTTTTCAAACATATTTCAATCAAACTTCACACACTACACAACCACTTCTACTTCCCTCACAAAACATACCACTCACTACACACATCATACTTTAATTCTTTCTTCATCATATTTCATCAATGTACAATCAATTTTATACATTCATACAAATTCTCAACTATATTTCTATATTCACAAATTTCTATAATATACATACAGTGTCTACATACCCCACAATATTTCACAAATTTTCAAAATAAACACTTATTACAGTCAAAATCTCAAACTATTCTTACTAAATATATGTATCTCCTCAACAAAAACTTACACTTTCAAAACTCAACTATAAGGGTTGATTAAACGCCAAAAGATACACAAAATTAAACTCCCATTTCACTACTTCCTTTTAAAAGCAGTAACAAAAATAAACTCCAATTACACTACTGCTCCCTAAAAGGCAATCATTTTCAATCCAACCACAATTCATTCATGTAAATCCCTTCACTCATTCACTACTTCCTCTTAGTACCTGTAACAGCATCATCGCACTTCACAGCCACCTACAGCACCTTTAATCACTACTTCCTGCTAAATTTTATCAAAATCCCACAAACCCTTTTACAAATATTCCTAATCATAGTTTTACAAACGGTCGGCCAAACTCCCCTCCTCCACACTTTAAAAGTGCAAATCTCCACAATATTTACATTCCAATTCATTCAAATCTCTTCACTTGTCCATAATTTAAAACCATTCCTATACTTCCCCTTAAAAACTGTATCAGCACAACGTCGCTCTCATCTTACGTAGGGGAGCCCTAACCCTACCAAATTTTATCATAATCGGCCCAACATTTACACACTAATTTCATCACTAAGTAATCATCATTTTCCATCGGGCCTTACATAAACGGGGCTAACTCCTCTACCATTCCGTGTGTCACAACGCACATTAATACTTAAATTAAATAATCAACCATTTTCATATCCTAACATTCCAAACATTAATCAAACAACCCACTTCACATATCCTTTCCCACCGAGATAAAACACAAATATGTAAACTTTTCTTACGCACTCTATCTACATATATCAAAATTCAATTCATTCTTCTTCTTTTATTTACTTTTTTCATAATAAAAACATTCATCAAACAATCCCATCGACTTTAACTAAATTATTAAACAAAACAAAAATTATCACAAATTTATTTCTATTCAAAAATTAAAATTAAATCTACATTGATTCCCGTACGGTCCGCTTGTATTCTCCCTTACTAGTCAAATGCCTCTTCACCGGGCTGGGGTCGGGCTTTATACTCGCTCCTTCTCACTTCACCACCCTTCTTCTTTCCTAAAACAATTCAACATTATTTATTTCTTCAAATACTCACTTAATCATTTATTCTCATAAACTTTCTTCAAAAATCATACTTAAAACTGTAGTAGTAAATAATAATAATGCCATGTGGAGCGCTGGTGTGCGCGCTAGAAAAAGTCAAGTTGGCGTCTTATGTGTCTTATGGCGATTGCTTGCGATCAATGTTATGTTTATGTTGTGTTGTAAAAGATAAAATAAATATTGTGTTTTGGTTTTTGTTATTTTGTTCTTGTTCAGCTACCATTTTAGTACTACATCTTAAATAAATGAAAGAAGTAATAGAAATATGTACATTATTGACCATAATTTAAAATAAAAATCTATTCATTGCTCCCATACACATCTCACAATTGCAGCAGTGCAGTACCACCAAAATCCGATAGAAAGCATGACCTGGCCCTATGCCCGTACATTTACAAGTGAAGTTATAATTGATCATTTTTACTTTTTCTTTCAATTATTAATACTTTTTTTAAAATAAAGAATAATAATGCAACAAATAATAAATAATAATAAGTTCCGTAAATCAAAATCAAGTAAAAAGTGAAATAGTTGAATAATTTTTACCATTGAAAACAACACTTACATTCATTATCAATGAGTGGTATTAAGTTAAAGAGAATGAATAGACCCAAAAATGAACAATTAAAAACTATAAAATTCATAAAATACAATAATGAAATACGTTTGATTCTCGTATGATCCGGTGTAAGAATGGCTTACTTAACCGTGACAGCTATGTGGGCAGGAGGTGGGGTTTCCCTTAGCTGTTAATGTAAACTACGTCATACTAACAGCAAAAATGAAATAAATAGAAAATTTCAAAAATGAGATATACAAGTTTAAGAAAATACATTTCATAAAAATGTTCTACTGAAGCAAAATGATACAAATTATAACAATTACTATTAAATTCTCTTATTTTAGAAAACTTGAATAATAATCCAAAAATGCATCATAACGAGTCTTTGTTGAAGGCAGCAAGCTAGTAAAAAATGAATAACTTATTTATTTTATATTACGTATGTACAACATTGTGGCAAGAAAACCTAGATTGAAAATGTAATTGAAGAAAACTATATTATTTATGATAAAGTCAGATTAATTATTATCTATAATTATCAACGTTTGACTACTACATAAAGTAACAATTAGTTTAATCGAAGAATGAACTTAAACCTACGATTTTTATTTAAAAATAAAAATAAAAATAAATAAATAAAATAAACAAAATCATTGATGTATATTGGTGTAAGCATTTTTTGAATAAAGTTTTTGAATTTTTTAGCCTAAAAATTTTTTTTATTTTTTATCACGTTTTTCTTTTTAACCTGTTATTATTAGTTTGATTATTATAGATAAATAGATATTACAATCAATCTACAGTGCTACTTGGAACAAATATTTTGTAGATGAAAATGGCCAGCATAAGCGTCTGTGACATCTAATAAATTCTAAAAAATATTAATGAAAATTAATGCAGTAAAATTACTTAAATAATATCAATGAAGTGTTAATGAAATGTTGGGTACTTGCTGATTTGTGTACCTTTTGGCGTTCAATCAACCCTTATGCTTAACATTTTAAACTGTAAGTTTTTGTTAAAGAGTACACAATTAGTACTCAACATAATTCCCAAAAAATGCAACACCATAAAACAATACACACAGATACCGCTTCACAACTTTCTACAACTTTTCAAACATTCTTGTCACCGAGGCTATTTTTCCTACAAACAACATTTCTACAAACAAAATTTCCGCGTAGCCATCGCAACTTGTCTCAGCCCAATATTAACGGACATCATAATCACACAATACTTCACACTTGCCTTAAACAACTTTCCTTTCAAATACCATTTATGTACAAATATGTCCATCATCTCTTAACTGCAGTCCCTAACGAAAACATTAACCAAATAATCACTGTTGGAACCCCAACTTTACTTTGCTATATAATTGAACAGCTACATAATTTTTGTAAATATAAGCAATGTATTTTTATATGTATATGTTTTTTTTAATAAATAAAAATAAAATAAAAAAAGAGGCAAATAGCCCATTTTAAAAGTCTTTCTCAACACTCTGGAATGGCAGTTTGGTTCTTTGGACGGTACAGAGATAGCGACACAGTCGCGTCGCCAGCGCACGGCACGGTCGGCTTTGCTATATAAAGGGCAGAATCGGCCGTGTCTGCATGAGTCAACGAAAATTTTTCAACATGGAAACATCAACAATAGCTACACTAGCTTGAAGGTTGCTGACTGGGCCTTACTTTAAAAACCACCTGGATCTCTGTACCGGACCAGAAAAAAAATATCCATCACTTATTGCATATATATTGAAGAAAGAAGAAAGTGCAGTAGAAAGAGCCGCATTAGTTCACCAGCTACAGAGGCAAGCAGAATCACCAGCGCTACCACAGAGTGAGATACGAGCGAGGACCAGGCCAATTGGTACCGGGGTTTATCGGGGTGCTGGCCACACTGCCGGGGCTCCCAAAGCCGGTTCACTGGTATTACTCTCACTTCCCTTATTCTGTGGGCTCGCGCTGTCTTCAAGCTATTCTCGGAGCGGCCTTACCCAACATCGAGATCGCCCTTTTTCAGGGCCACTCAACTGTGTGGTTTCCCCGCTGGGGAGCGCCATGAGCGATTCGTGGGCCGATGTATTTTTGTAACTGGTCCTTGTCAGGACCACCAAGTTACGTGTAATGTTGGATCCTCGCAAGGAGTTGCGGCCCCCCTTGACCAGAATTTTCTTTGAGCGTCAATTGTCCGTTGGCAGCATTGGTAGTATGGACATAGTGGGGATGGTGGCCAGTGCAAGGAAGTTCAGTTGCCCTTGGGCACCTCAACAGAGATGGAACTGCAGACTGACTTTGAGTGCTGTGCGTCGGTCCGCCAAATTGATGGCGTCCTTCCGCCGGAGGAACATGTGCCAGTGCTAATGAGGAGAGATTGTCTGTTAAGAATTGGACTTTAATGGCCATATTGTTATCATTTATTGTACCTTCTGTATCTGACATGTATGTAAGTCTTGTACATTCATTATTAAGAGAAAATTACTTGCAACCCCCGTATGGGGTTCTGATGATTCCAATAATAATTTATGTCAGGATACCTGTATGGTATTTGTAACTAGAGAATTCCCTGTGCACAGCCCTGTACATTTAATACATTGTCAAAACTATCCTTTCCAATACCGTGCCTGGTATTAGCGCTAAAAGAGAGTCAGAACTCTCGTTATATTAATTGTTCCTTGAATAATTATCCCCAATACCGTGTCTAGTAATTAAGAAAGAATTAAATATAGAATTTATTCATTTTGTTAAGTGCATTGTAAGTTGTCATTTATTCTTTAATTGTAATATAGACTTTATTCCTTTTGTTAAGTGCATTGTAAACGTTGTCATTTATACCTTAATTGTTAAATAAACATTAATTATATTTTTTCTAAGGGTATTTCAAGTGTTGGTGGTGTCCCCCACCCCTGATCCTTCTTCAACTAAATTAAAATTGGAATGGTCGAACACTTTGTTTTATATTAATTGACCCCCCCCTTTTACACTCCTTTTCACCATCCCTCCCACACTTCATCTATTTCACAAACATTCATCGATTGGAAATATTTTTTACTTAAATATTCCTTTCATTTCAATACAAAAAACATTATAACGCTTTCTTAACATCATTTTCATTTTTCAAATTTCTTTCTTTTTCTCCATTACTCTTATAAAATACCAACAATTTCAAATAAAATATAAACACACAAAGATCTAGTATGCAGGAGGAGTCAGTCCTCGTTACCTCGTTATTTTATCAACAGTTACAATTTCTATCCAATACTTCCCTTTCTCTATCTTCAATCCTCTTCAATTCAAGCAAGTTAACTCCAGTCAAGCTAGATAATCACAAAACTGCATTGCTTTAATTTATATTTCAGTAGCCTATTTTTCTCTTACCTTCTTCATTTTATATTTATCACAGCAATTGCAAATTAGGGATAGTACTTAATGTGTCTTCAACAAATATACTTTTCTTATTAAATGGCAAACCTAACTTTTAATCATATATTTTACTAAATTCCCTCACATTTCTTCTTATCTTTAATCCTTCCTGCCTCATTTTCATTTTAATTTACCTCAATTTTTTGCAGCGGGGCGGAATCACTTTTTTTTTAAATAGGCATTTGAATCAACTCGTACCACTGCAACGAGTCCGCTCAAATAGCCCATCACTACTGGCCAACACCCAAACTGCTCTCAAATCATTTCATTAATATTAATACTCTTCCCAATTCTTTCAAATAATCCTTTAATTGATCTAATACAAACTCTAAATCAAAACTTATTTCTATCTCCTCTTCCCTTTAATCTATTTACTTCCGATATGATACAATTTTACAAGTCTAAACGCGCTACCTCTCTTCAATATACCGCAACAATCAGATCATCTTAATACCTTACGCACATCACATACTTCTTTTTCCAAATTCTCTTATTCACTTGCTCATACTCCAACAGTACTCTTGTTTAAAAGACCTCACTCTTAATGCAAGTAAAACTAAAATCATACATTTTTCAAACAGTACTCGTAAAAAGAAATTCCCTAATATTACCTATTCAAATTCTTCATCTCTTTCATTACCTATTACTTCTAATGGTAAATATTTCCACGCCTCAAAGTACTCGTACTTCGCCAACGCAGAGAAACTGGCATTCAATAAAGTAAAGTCTATTTTGTTCAATTCTGCGGCAACACTTCACCAAACTAGAAAGAAACTACATACTCAATTCTATCCTCAAACCAACAATGCTCTATTGTAAAGTGACCACATTTTCATTGAGAAAAAGCCGCACAAATAGAATCAAATGACAATTACAATTTAGTTATATATATTTTATTCTATACATTCATATATTTTAACAAAAATCTATTTATTATTAATTATTGCTAACTATAAAAATATTTGTAAAAAATCATAATTTCAACATCATGATTTTTAATCAAATTAAATTTTTTATTTTAAAAAAATTACCATTTTCTTTCACCGTCATATTTTTCATCCGTGTCAATATTTTCCAATAGATTCGCATCATTTATTAAAATGTCAAATATTTCACATCAATTGGTCAAATTATATTTTACACTTTAATCCATACATTTTAAACTTGCACTCTTCAACTGCGTTTTTTCACTTGTCCATATTTTATTGATACTAGAAAAAACACCTTCTCTTGCTGCATTTGTTCCTGCAAGGGAAAGCGCCAATTCCACAATTTTCAAAATATTTTCATAAGCAATATTATTCTGTTTAAAATCAAGCAATAACTCCGTCCATTTTTTCTCTCTTTCCACATTTGCAGACAGCAACATTTCATTTTTTCATCTCTAACATATCTTTTTACCAATCACACCTCACAATATTATTTTTCGCAAAATCGTTACTAATATATTCAAAACATTTTTACACATATTCCCATAAAATCTCATTTTTTAATGTCACCCAATTAGACGATCCCAATGTACGAGACGTAACGACAATCATCCAACACCACCGAGTAAATCTTACTTGCTACATTGCCTAATTTAGTTTACTCTGTATGCATTTTATGTGCTTTTTTAATTTCTTTATATTCACCATAATACTTAATAAATTTCTACACTACATTTAAAATAAGAAATCCAGATATTTTCTAAAAAGCGGCACATGTTTCAAAATCGGCGGGACTGTCCCGCCAAAATCAGGACGTGTGCTCACTTTACTCTATTACTCACAAATCTGGGCTCACAGTTATCTCCACTTGCTTCAAACTGTACAATTACAATCTCTAGACCTTCCAAAAACTACTCCCAATTCCTTACTTCCATTACAATTTCCATTTTCGCCCATTATAATTTCCCTTTAAAAGTCAATTTATAATTTCTTCATTAAAATACTCACAATGAATAGTACATGTCTGCCTTATGTTTCTTATAATATTTTATATTCAATAAATCCTCACAAATGAAATAATAATAAAACTTGCATATCTTTCATTCAGAGCACAATGTCGTCTATTGGTGCATTCCATCTTTTACTTACCCACCATCCTTTCATTTTAACAAAAGAAAAGAAAAACATCATCAGCAAACTCATAAATAACTTCCTATCAGAGGTTTTCAATAGCAGATATAAACTATTTTACACACATGTCTCTAATTTAGCTATCAATCAAATGTATTTCCATTTAGGTTGCAATCTTATA
The DNA here is from genome assembly GCF_049639745.1 of Rhodnius prolixus. Lineage (NCBI taxonomy): Eukaryota > Metazoa > Arthropoda > Insecta > Hemiptera > Reduviidae > Rhodnius > Rhodnius prolixus. The sequence goes on along the minus strand of NW_027411582.1, from coordinate 40,847,313 downwards.
AAACTCACCTTCATTACTCAAATACGTCTTTGCACAATAAAATGCACAAAACTTTATTTTAACCGATCCACATATACATTTTACTGTAATGATATTTCCTTAATTTCCTCCTCTTCTTGTTAACATTCAATCATGTTTTTTCTTTTCCAATCTAAAACTCTCCATCACCTTACATCTTACTTCCTTTCCAATTTTTTACAAGCACCTTTTCATCCTCCTTTATTTCTAATTCTCTTTGAAAAATTAAAAACTATAAAATCTAAACATCAGGTAAATGCCATATACAATTATTGTAAACAGTCTCTTAGAATTACAAGTTTTCTTTTCGGAGAATACTTTCTTTTAGTTTATCTTCATTTCTCTCCTCATAACTTTTTATCTTATTTTCAACTTTATATTTTATTTCCAACCATGTCCCTTTTACTTATCCTATTTCAACTTATAATTATTATTATTTATTTTATTTCATTTTTTTAACAACTTTTATTACTCTTATTTTATTTTACTTATGTACTTTTATGCTTCACTCACTTCCTCAAAAGCGTATGTAACCTTAATAGCAACAAATTAATAAATCAGAAGTCATTTCAACTTTCATTTACATCTCTTTTCCTCCTCTATCAAATAAACTTGTGTATATCAAATTCTATTCAATTCTATTTTTCATTCTTAACAATAAATCAAGTGATAATCGACACTAGCGCCACCAGCAGGACAGTTGCTGGAGTCAGTGTCTTCACGTTATTTCCAAAGAAAACATCTCTTTTCAAGTGTCGCTACCTACGTAGCTAGCTACCATTTCCGCTAAGCCAAAATCACTACTATTCCAATACTTACCTATCTCCTTAATACAAAAAACACTTCTTTTCCCCATTAAATAAATATTAATCATAAAATTCAACAAAATCAAACTCCAACAAAACTACCTTGAATACCTATGCTAGTATGTTGCTCTGTCTGCCTTATTCTCCATTTCTCTTCCTTTCTTTAAATCTATTATATTTTATTTCCATTTTCCCAAAATTTCATTACAAGTACCCTTTAATTTACACATAACCTTTACCTATGCATTTCTTCATTTTTTTAATCAATCAATTTTCAAACTTATACTGCTCTTACATAAAAACCATTATTTCATTTATCTCAACCTTCCAGGAAATCCTCCTAGCCAACCACACAGCTAGTCTCCCTAGCTCACTCTCAATGTACTGGCTGGCTGGTGTGCATCGCTTTACAACTAGCTACCTACATATATGCCTGCCCGCGCCGGCTAACTGCCTGTTCTGCCTACTTCACTGCTCTCACTGCCTCACACGCTTCTTCGCTGCTCCGCCAATACATCTCCCCACACATTCCCATATTTCTGTCCGTCTCTCTCTACGCCTGCCTCCCTTCATTCATTGCCTTCCCTTCTACATACCTATACCAAGAGACCCATCACTAACAATACCCATGTAAATGCTACAGTCCTCTAAATAAATTAACCCTATTCCTTCCACTAAAGAAAACTTTTAACATATAAAACTCTTATCTCTCTTAACTAACCCAAACAAAATTCTAAAACATTATTTGCCACCTAACTTCCAAAACCTTTTATTACTTCTGAAGAATTTTCAAATAGGGGGAGGGGGCAATAGTACAGAAAATAAAAGGAACGACGACTTCAATATAACTTGGTCAGGGAAGGATCGAGGGTGGGGGACGCCACCGACACTTGAAATACCTCTATCAATGAAAAGCCTAATTGTAGTTTATTTTTTAATTACAGATCAATTAATAGTCCATTCAATAAAGTAAACAATAAAAATAAATGATTAATAATGCATACAAGGAGATTGACAATAGTAGGTTCAGGCAATTGCTACTGAATATATACATATATGTGCTGAATTATAGTAACAAGGCTTTTAACAATACGTGTTTAATAAACAAAGGATATTCACAATTATGTCCAAGACAAATGAAACGCAATAAATGACTAATTACTAAGAGGGACAGGGCTATTAACAATATATATATATAAATGAATAATAATATAGACAAACCGTTTACAATAATATGTCCGAGACAAATAATATGCGATATATATCTAAATAAAAATAGGGACAGGGCTATTAACAATATATATATAAATGAATAATAATATAGACAAACTGTTCACAATAATGTGTCCAAGACAAATAATATGCAATATACATATATCTAAATAAAAATAGGGACAGGGCTATTAACAATATATATATAACTGAATAATAATATAGACAAACTGTTCACAATACTATGTCCAAGACAAATAAGACGCAGTTCCTAAACAATACTGGAACTGGAGTAGAGGATACAATTCTGGACAATTTAAAACGTGTAAGCAGTGCTAAAGGCAATTATAATGACCATGCAAGGTCTCAAAGCATAAATCGAGGAACAAAACCATGAGAACCCCAGACGGGGGTGTCAGACAATTCTGATTGATAATGATAAGTATAAAACTTACAAATGTTAATTTCCTCAAAAGTACAATGGCTTTTTGAATTATGTACAACCATCCAATGCCCGCTGACAATGTTCTTAATACAGTCAAAAAAGGTTTTGCGTATCTAACCGACGCCGACGCCACAATATGGCCGGAGGCACAGACAATCACAATTCTTACGTTTTGCCTGAGAAGCTAACACGCCTTTTTTTCCTTATTCACAGTCAAGGGGGAACTGGCCAGCTCTACAGCACCGGCCACCCACCCCACTCTCTCCAGAACACCAATGCTACCAACTGAGGACCGGTACTGACAAAAAAAAACCGACCCAGGGGGGCCTCAACCTTGCGGGGACCAAACAACTTCCTTCATTTCCCAACCACACACAGCCAGACTTCCTCTTATTTCTTTCTACACCTAAACTTTCTTATAAACAATGTCATTATTTTTACACAATCAAAAAATTACAATTTTCCTTTACTACATTCATTTAATTCTTCAAAAATTTACATACTATCATCCATAAAACTATACATTTCTTTTTTTATATCAATCAAATGACAAACATATGTACATATATGTATGTACATTAAAATTATTATGAAAACATATAATCCTTAACAAAGTACTTTACAAGTATCAATCCTTTCTCAATATTCATAATCAATACAAACAACTAATCATAACAGTATTTACCATTCTATTCTTTAAACACTAATATTAATAAAAATACCAACTTTCACTACATAAAAAACATTAAACAACCAAAACACAAAACCTTCCATCTGGTTACAATTTCACCAAACGCGCGCTATAATAACGCATAAAATAAACTACTCCAACCAACAAACAAACTTCCTTTCGTCAAATTATACTACACACATTAATCAACACCCAAATTCATTATTTTCAAACAATATTTCCATCAAAGTTCACACACTACACAACCACTTCTAATTCCCTCACAAAACATACATACTTTTACTACTCAATGCACTCACTAAACACATATTACCTACAAATACATTCTACTTTAATTCTTTATTCCTTCTTTCTTTCTTCATCATATTTCATCAATGTACAATCAATTTTATTCATTCATACAAATTCTTAACTATAAATCACCAATTTCTGTACAGTGTCCAACAAAAGTCTACATACCCCACAATATTTCCGGAATTTTCAAAATAAAAAATTATTACAGTAAAAATGTTATTTAAACATTTCTAACTATTCTTACTAATTATTATTTTTTTTTTTATTTAATACGTTTATTTATTAATCAAAAAGCATACATAATCCAATTACAATGCCGCAACAAACCCATGGTCATAAGACCGTCAGGCGAGTTCCATACAAAAAATAATCAAATAATTATCACAGATAGTTTAAATATTGATTTATAAATTTTCATTATTTATGCCATTTTCTCATATTTTGCATTCCTTACTTATTTATTTATTTTACTTTATTTTATTTATTTATTTATTTTTTTCCATTTTATTTAATTAATTTATTTATTTCTTTAAACTATACTTTCTCAACTCAGCTTTTTAAATTACAACACTTCAGGACTTCATAGACACCATCTATTAAATATATTTTAAGTACATTTTGTTTTTCTAAATTCACATGCCCTCTTTACATAGCAGGCAAGGGGACCCCATCCGCAGACACCATTGACCACATTCAGCCCCTCCTCAGCAGCCAATACTGCTTTACCCAAATACCGCTCTCTCAGCAGACATAGACCAGGACATTCGAGCAGAAAATGGTAAAGGTCCTCCCTCACGTTCATACCACACACTGGGCAGAAGGGTGACTTAACAGGTTTATAGGGGGTGCAAGTCAAATTTAACATCTCCGATCTTACGCCAATGATCAATTTTGTAAACAGAAAATTGTCCAAATTTAAATATTGGTTGCTCAAGCCAAATTTCAAATGCGGATACAATAAATGATTTGAACTATTTTGAACTCTGGATATTAACTCACTATATTCTTTATTCATTATACTTGTAAGTAAATCATCAGACAAATCAACCCATTGTTTCACATCAGTATTAGCAGTGTCAATTAAATTAAATTCAATTAACCGACTCGACCATTCTTTGGCCCAACAAATCTTCTTACTTATTACTGACATTGCCAATATTTTTGGTAATCGACTGTTACCCATTTCATTCACAATTTTTTTAATGTATTTCATGTGGAGTCGAAAGGTGTACGCAAACATACTATTTACATTGGTTTCAAGCAATAAGAAATAATTTGGAGTGTTTAACGGAAGACAAAAAATTCTCTTTAAAAACAGTCTGTGACACTTTTCCAGTAATTCATATTGTCTCCACCCCCAAACTTGAGCGCCATATGTCATGATTACACGCGATGTCGCGTAAAATAATTTCATTTTTGAATCATAATTACACTTATTTGAGAAGAGAATATTATTGAAATTATTTAGCGCAATTTTAGCCTTACTTATTTTTTCTCTTATGCTATTGGTAAAATTTAAATTTGAGGTGAATTTGATTCCTAAATATTCATACTCCTTTACTATTTCAATTAAATTATTCTGATAAAACCATTTTTCATTTCTTGTTATTTTCCCAGAATACGGTTTAAAAATTACTATTTTGGATTTGTCAAGGTTCACTAGTAAGTTCCACCTTTCACAATAACTTTCCAAGTTCTTTATCATGCGCCTCATGGTAACTATATGGTCCGCGAGAATAACGACATCATCTGCATATGCGAGCAATTTAATTTTCATTCCAGCTACATTAATCCCGCCATCTAATTCATCATAAAGATCATTAATGAACAAACTAAATAACAGCGGGCTAATTAAGCATCCCTGTTTTACTCCCATTGTTGTGTCAAATTCCTCGGTTAGACCATTTTGTGTCAGTATCGACGCTGTTGTACCCTGAAATAACCCCTTAATACAACTAAGCATTTTAGTAGACAGACCCAAATTAGATAACTTGTAGAAAAGCGACCCTCTATCCACATGGTCAAATGCTGCCCTAAAGTCTACAAAAAATGCGTACACCTTCCTATTAGCATTGGTCGTCTGCGCCCACTTTAAATGAATAATATTGTATAAGGAGAAAATGTGGTCAATGGTGGAATAACCCGCGCGGAAGCCCGCCTGGGACTCATGCAGTATCCTCTCTGTGTCAACCCACTTAACTAATCTGTTTTGAACTATACCCGTGAACAATTTTGAAATCGTGTCGAGAAAGGACAGTCCCCTATAATTTTGAACCAAACCGGGGTCTCCTTTTTTATAAAGCGGATATATTATGGCCTTAACAAAGCTAGAAGGTATTTTGCATTTGTCATATATATTGTTAAATACTGTTACTAATTTTTCCAAAAAGTCATTAGGGGCCTCCTTGAAAAACTCATATGGCACCCTGTCCCTGCCTGGAGCTTTGTTCAATTTAGCTTTTGACAGTACTATATTTAATTCATCTATTTCGATAGTTTTATCTAATTCATAGTTAACTATAAATGGCTCAGCAAAAGACAGCGATAAGTTTTTCAAAGAGGGATTCAATAGATCTTTAAAATATTCTTTTAATTCAACAGAGTCACAAATTGGAAATAAAAATTTTGTATGTTTCTTCTTCAAATGATTGACCGCAGTCCAAAAATCCTTACTATTATTTATTTGTTTTAAGTTGGAAATAATGTTTTCATAGTAATTCTTTCGTTTGCTCTCACATGTTTGTTTATAAAGTTTGTTTGCCTCTAAATAAAGTTTCTTAACAAAATCTGAATTTGACCTTCTGAACAGTTTCAACAATCTAAATGATATCTTTCTCTGTTTCAGCAAAACAAAATCAAACCAAACATTTTTAAAACACGCCAACTTTTTATTATTTTTAATTATTTTCTCTCCTAGATCAGCTGATTTTTTAATACAGTTTATCAAAGTATTTACAGCAACCTGCGTATCTTCGGCAGTAACATCAATCTTATTACATTCTTTTTTTAACCTACCATTATAATGTTTTTTATCGTTGCTTGTAAATTTCAATTTTGGTAATAAAGTTACAATATTATTTTCTACATTTGTAAGATTTCCATCAATGTTTAAAACCAGTTCTATTGGCATATGATCGGAATAAGTTTTCGATAACACTGTAAAGCAATTAACATAATCAATATAATCATATGGCACACAACAGAAATCTATCACAGAACTACCTCTCGAACTGACAAACGTATATTCCCCTTCACTATCAGAGCAAGTTCTACCATTCATTACACATAGATTGTTATCATCACAAAACTGTAAAAAAAGCTGACCTTCATTATTAAATGTTTTATCTTTAGACTTTCTTATTTTTTCAACATTATTAACATGAATTTCATCTGGTATAACTTGACAGTTTCCTATTCGAGCATTACAATCCCCAATTACAACACAATTCCGAATATTTCCTTCTACAAAGAAATTACATAAATCATTATATTCACTGAACCATGCAGTACAATTTATATAAACTGGTAATATCCTAATCATCTGATTACCTCTTTGAATTCTAATTACAGTTACTTTATCGAAATTCTCAAACATTGCATAGTCTGCTAAACCAACTTTATAGCCAATCAATAGACCACCTTTAGCACGGCCTGTTTTTCCTGGATTTTCTTTAATTGCAAATACCCAATGTAATTTATAACCAGCAAATAAATTATCAAATCGACCCATTTCGCGTTCAGTTATGAAAGTTTCACTTAAACAGAATATATCGTAATTGCTAATGAAGTCCAAGAAATGAGTATCATGTTTTTTATTCATTAAGCCCTTAACATTATAATACAAAATAGTAATGGAAACTTTATTTCTTACTGTTGCAATGTTTCTTCCTGAAGTCAAATCAGATGTTCTACGCCGAGTTGTCTCCTTCAAATTGGGGACCTCACCTGAAGGGTGTCCTCATGAGGATGTCTGCATCTTTTGTGCCGATGTTTCTATGGCTGATAACTTTTGTGTAGAAATTTCCATAGCTGGAACATGGATATTGTTGCTTTCCTTGCTATATAAATATGAGAAATCGCATCCAGTCGTCTCTTTCAAAGCTGGAAAACCATCTACACCTCCAGTTGTCACTAGACCCGCCTCATCATTCCATTTTAACTTAATAGTTACACCCTGAGCATTTCTTATCAACAAGGTGTCTGTATGCAGCCTAATCCACAGTTCGGGTAGCCTCCTTCTTATCTCTCTTCTCAACAATAACAATTTACCCCGTTTTACTCTTGTTGCAATTGAAAAGTCTTGATGAATTTGTATGCCAGTGTTCTGAGTTTTTCTTAAATTGGAATTTATCATTAAAACATCTTTATACGAGGCAAACTCAGCCAGAACTACATTACCTCTGTTAGATGAAAATTTTTTAGCTATCGGAAAAGCCTGGATAATATCAACTTCATTCTGCAAACCCAAAATATCTCTACATACTTCTTTAATTACACTTTCATAATGACTGCTCTCAGGAATTCCCCTGAATATTAAATTATTCCTTTTACTTTTATTTTCTAAATCAATGATTTTTTCTTTCAACTGTTTATTTTCTTCTTTAATAGCTGCAATTTCTATCTTCATATTACTATGCTCAACCATAATCTTATCCATTTTAACATTCAATATATTTATATCATCTTTTTTTGCTACGCTAATCATTTGCTCATTAATATTTGCTATCATTACCTTAATTTCTTGTATCCATGACGATTGAACATTACTAGAAACCGCTTCTGGCTTCATATCTTCCAAACAGGAAAATTTATTACTGATTGACTCAGGCGAGCCTACACTACGTTTTCTTTTATTTTCTTTTAAAGGCGTATTAGCGAGCAAGTCTGCACTACTTTTACTCATCAATATACACAGCTTCTTAGAGACACAAAATATTATATAAAAGCGTTTAACTTATTAATAATAATAGAAAAAAAGCTAATTGAAAGAGTACTAGGCACTAAGTAATGCGACAATCTCGAACTTGCATTAATACACTCTTCCCCTCGCCTACAGTTCACTGCTTGGATTGTTTCTTTTTATTTTTTCTCGTATTACGCTAAACCGAATTTCACAAACGTTTCACAAAACATTAAAAACCATATTACAAATGTATCTATACAAAAGATTTTATTTAAAACCCAGTTGAACCAAGTAAAAAATTCAAAAAACTTAACTGGCTTGTTAAACACGTCTGCACTGTTCACTGGCATGTACGGAACTCCTTCTTACTAATTATATATATGAGAGATGAAAACACCTCTGCCATCTCCCATTGCATATAAATAAAAAGATCGCAGTTCATGCCTCAACAAAAGTCCATATACACAATTCATAAATTCAATATTATAATAATACTTACTAGTTAGGGTGGGTAAATCTTAATATTTACAAATTTATTAGTTATAGTTGAAACGGGAATATAGACGGATTTAGTTAACAATTTATTATTATTTAAAATGCTTCACCAAAGAAAGGAAATTCCTGTCAGAACGCACATTAATAGTTAAATAAATAATCAAGGATTTTCATATCGTAACATTGCAAACATTAATCAAAGAAGCCACGCAAGATATCCTTTCCCACCGAGATAAAAGACAGATTTTCAGGGTGTGTGCAAACTTTTGATCGCCACTGTATGTACATGTATCAAAATTCAATTCATTCAACACATCTTCTTCTTCATTTATTTACTTTTTTCCTAATAAAAACCTTCATCAAACAATCCCATCAACTTCAACTAAATTATTAAACAGAAAAAAAAAAAATAATCACAAATTTATTTCTATTCAAAAATTACAATTAAATGTACATTGCTTCCCGTACGATCCGCTTGTATTCTCCCTTACTAGTCAAATGCCTCTTCACCGAACTGGGGTCGGGCTTTATACTCGCTCCTTCTTACTTCACCACCCTTCTTCTTTCCTAAAACAATTCAACATGTTCATCATTATTATTTCTTCAAATACTCACTTAATCATTTATTCTCATTTACTTTCTTCAAAAATCATACATGCATCTCCTACTTACCACTTCATTTACTCCTTAACAAAAACTTACAGTTTAAAATGTTAAGTATAAGGGTTGATTAAACGCCAAAAGGTACACAAATCAGCGAGTACCCAACATTTCATTAATACTTCATTGATATTATTTTAAGTAATTTTACTACATTAATTTTCATTAATATTTTTTTGAATTTATTAGATGTCACAGACCCTTATGCTGGCCATTTTAATCTACAAAATATTTGTTCAAGTAGAACACCATTTAACTTAGATTGACTGTAATATCTAATCAACAAACTATTAATCACAGGTTAAAAAGAAAAACTTTATTTAAAAAAATCAAAAATAATTATGAGGCTAAAAAATTCAAAAACTTTTTTAAAAAAATGCTTACACCAACATTCATCAATGATTTCATTTATTTATTTTTATTTTTAAATAAAAATCGACGGTTTAAGTTCATTCTTCGATTAAAGTAATTGGTACTTTATGTAATAGTCAAAAGTTTATAATAATAGGTAATAATTATCTGGCTTTATCGCAAATAATATAGTTTTCTTCAATTACATTCTCAATCTAGGTATTCATCCCACAATGTTGTATATATGTAATATAAAGTAAATAAGATATGCATATTTTTAGGACAGCTAATTATTCCAGGATTTTACTATAAGTAAAATTAGGGGGACTAAATTAAATTACAATTAAGAAATGAATAATTGTTGTTGAATAATCTACTTGACATTACCTACGCGTTATTTGTGCTCACAAATACTTCGGAAAGACGAATTCTAGACTGAAATATTGTTTTAAATCCGTGATTCAAATTTAAATAGTAGCCGACTCTACCTTAGTCTTTTTCTACTTTAACGTGCATGTACATACTCGTACATACATGTGACTACTCAGAATAAAGAGCATAATAAAGATAAATCAGAAGAATAATTTCGAATAAAGCTAAAATAAAGTACCTATTTAATTATGAAGATATAATATACATTTTATCATAATTATAACAAAAAAATAAAATCTTATGAATGAACAAAGGGAAGGGATTAGCTATGCGGTTAGCGTATTGGATTCCCACGTGGAGGTTCCGGGTTCGAATCCAGCTGCCGACCCTTAGATTTTCTCTTTCTAAGAGCTTCTTACAGCTCACTGTCCGGGTGATGGACAGTGTTGTCTGTAACGAGAGAACACTGTCCGGAGGCCGGCAGTGCACTGAAAAAAGCTCCGGGCGCCAATAACCTTAGATGTTGAAGCGACTTAAATCATAAAAAAAAAGAAAAAGAAAATGAATGAACTGGCCAGCATAAGGGTCTGTGACATCTAATAAATTCTAAAAAATAACTTATTAATGAAAATTAATGTAGTAAAATTACTTAAAATAATATCAATGAAGTATTAATGAAATGTTGGGTACTTGCTGATTTGTGTACCTTTTGGCGTTTAATCAACCCTTATACTTAACTTTTTAAACTGTAAGTTTTTGTTAAAGAGATTTTTGTACCTTTTGGATAGATTTTCCTTTTGTATGTTTTGCAAAGTTACATATCTGCTTTACAGATTTTTTTAAAATTGGGAATAATAAATTTTAATTTTATCATTATAACCTGAAAAGGTTTTAAGTCGGAGTTACTACCACTGGTGAGATCTTTTTAAAGAATGATTATAGTTGCGGTCCCCCAAACCATCCTCAATAACAATTTTTTTGAGAAAGCGTTTTGAATAAAATAGGAAGGTAATTTGTACGTAAATAGCAAAATTAAACTGCGATTTCAGTACTTCCCTTTAAGAGGAGTAAGAAAAATAAACTGCGATTACAGTACTTCTCCCTAAAAGGCGAAGAGGCAAAGATTTTGAATGGAACGACAATTCATTGATGTAAATCGGTTCACTCATTCATAATTTTAACGATTGCAGTACTTCCTCTTAGTAGGTGTAAGAGCATGATGGCACTTCACAGCCACGTAGAGGAGCTTTAACCACTTCTTCTTGCTAAATTTTATCAAAATCGGACTAAGCGTTATAGAAATATTGGTAAACATAGTTTTAGAAAGGGCCTAACTTGGGTGGGGCACACTCCCCTCCTTATGAGGCACAGCGTCGAGACTTTAAAAGTGCAAATCTGTACAAAATTTCGATTCGAATGACACTTCATTCATGAAAATCGGTTCACGTTTCGATAATTTGAAACGATTGCTATACTTCCCCTTAACAAGTGTAAGAGCAGATCGTCGCTTTAATGTTACGTAGGGGAGCCCTAACCCTGTCATCCTACCAAATTTTATCAAAATCGGGCTAAGATTTACAGAATAATTAATGATAATAATTTTGGAGGGGGCCTTACATAAAGGGGGCTAACTCCTCTCCCTTTCCATGTACAGCGTCGAGACCCCCAAAAGGCACATCTACATAACATTCCGACTCGAATGACACCTCATTCATGAAAATCGGTTTCCGCGTTTAGGCGCTACGTTGTTTACAAAAAAGGTAACAAGAAGAAGAAGAAGAAGAACAAGAACATTTTTTGAATGAAAAAGCCGTTTTTGCTCATTTTCGGCAACTTTTTTCTCGAAACCTATTAGATCTGGGTGGTTGCAAAAAAATTACAGTCATAAAGGAGGATTTGCCCTTTATTATAAAGAAAATTTGGGAATTTTATCTTTTATAGAAAAAGAGAAAAAAATTGTCAATGTTGGGTGTTTTACAACGTTACGCTTTTTCGTGCAGTTTTTGATGATCAACCCTTATACAACTGTCCTACCGGACAGTTTTAATTAATTGCCAGATCTGTAGACAACTTGAGCAAAATCTTTGAAGATTTAGAAAGAGCGGGTCGTGACGTTGGTCTTAATGTGAATTACCAAAAAACTAAAGTCATCACAAATACCGTGGGGTTAGTCGGATAAGAATATATCATCCCAGTATAGAAGTTGAAAATGTTGTTTATCTGGGTCAAACAGTTTTTTTTCAAAACGGGCTCCCAAAAGAAATTCAGAGGCGCATTGCTTTGTCTTAGAGAAAATATTGGTCCTTGAAATGCATAATGAAGGCAAACAAAGACATTAAATGGAAGAGCTATATATGTCAACTGCAACATACTTCCTGTGCTGACGTATGGATGCCAAACTTGGTCGACCACAAAGCAGTAGAGAAGAGAATAGAAATTTGACAAAGAAGCGTTGAGTATGGAGTATGCTAAGCATAAAAAGAAGAGAAGATCAGAAGCCAAATTATAAGGGAGAGACGCTCGGTGCTGAAAGATGGACATTTGGCCAGAAGGATACCCATAGATGGACAAGAATGGTTACGGAGTTCTTACCTTTAGAAGGATAAAGGAAAAAGTAAAAAAGGTAGACAGCGCAAAAGATGGTGAGACGAAGTGAAAAAAGAAGAGGGAGTCAGCTGGATGAGTAAAGTGGAAGACAGAGCATACTGGAATAAGAAAGTAGGGAACTCTTATTCTTAGGTACGGTCAAAGGACCAAAACTCGCCTATGGGAAGGCCTACATATTTACAGCAGAATTATTTAATCTGAGCGATGGATATTTATTTGTGTTATTTTTCTGTAAAATATGTAAATAAAGGCGTATTATTAATATTTGGGTTAGAATTGTGGACTAATGACTTAAGATTACAACATTAGGATAATTAGATTGGAACTGCAGATTTGTGGATTAGAATTAACATGTAGAATTATGAATTAAATTCGAGAGAGAAAGAGAGAGATTCATTGAATGAATGAAAGGGAGTAAGAATCAAAATTATACTCTAAAATTATACTCTAAAATAATCGTATTTAAAGAAAACTACACCTTTTCATAACAAGCATATCGACGAAAACTTAGTTACATTTAACAAATCATTCTTAATTATTTTTATTTCATGTGGGGGCTTCGCCCCCACGCCCCCTTTCACTTCTTCTTGGGCGAAGCCCCCACACCCCCATGATCGTTGAAGTACAAAGCACCAAGTGTCATAATGTATACCGTTGGTAACTGTTAAAAAGCGTAAAAGAGAAATAACAAAGAAGAAAAGCTAAAACAAGTGTACATTGACAAATACAAAGCAACATTCCTCAATCTCTTTAACAAAAATTTACAGTTTAAAATGTTAAGTATAAGGGTTGATTAAACGCCAAAAGGTACACAAATCAGCAAGCACCCAACATTTCATTAATACTTCATTAATATTTAATTATTATTACTGCATTAATTTTCATTAATATTTTTTTGAATTTATTAGATGTTTCACAGACCCTTATGCTGGCCAGTTCATTCATTTTCTTTTTCTTTTTTTTTATGATTTAAATCGCTTCAACATCTAAGGTTATTGGCGCCCGGAGCTTTTTTCAGTGCACTGCCGGCCTCCGGACAGTGTTCTCTCGTTACAGACAACACTGTCTATCACCCGGACAGTGAGCTGTAAGAAGCTCTTAGAAAGAGAAAATCTAAGGGTCTGCAGCTGGATTCGAACCCGGAACCTCCACGTGGGAATCCAATACGCTAACCGCATAGCTAATCCCTTCCCTTTGTTCATTCATAATATTTTATTTTTTTGTTCTAATTATGATAAAATGTATATTATATCTTCATAATTAAATAGGTACTTTATTTTAGCTTTATTCCAAATTATTCTTCTGATTTATCTTTATTATGCTCTTTATTCTGAGTAGTCACATGTATGTACGAGTATGTACATGCACGTTAAAGTAGAAAAAGACTAAGTAGAGTCGGCTACTATTTAAATTTGAATCACGGATTTAAAACAATATTTCAGTCTAGAATTCGTCTTTCCGAAGTATTTGTGAGCACAAATAACGCGTAGGTAATATCAAGTAAATTATTCAACAATAATTATTCATTTCTCAATTGTAATTTAATGTAGTCCCTCTAATTTTACTTATAGTAAAATACTGGAATAATTATGTTAGCTGTCATAAAAATATGCATATCTTATTTATCTTATATTCCAAATATATAATACTGTGGGAAGACCTAGATTGAGAATGTAATTGAAGAAAACTATATTATTTTCTATAAAGCCAGATTAATTATTACCTATTATTATAAACGTTTGATTACTTCATAAAATAACAATTACTTTAATCGAAGAATGAACTTAAACCAACGATTTTTATTTAAAAATAAAAATAAATAAATGAAATCATTGATGTATGTTGGTGTAAGCATTTTTTTAAAAAAGTTTTTGAATTTTCTAGCCTCATATTTTTTTTTTTTTTAATAAAGTTTTTCTTTTTAACCTGTGATTAATAGTTTGTTGATTAGATATTACAGTCAATCTAAGTTAAATGGTGTTCTACTTGAACAAATATTTTGTAGATTAAAATGGCCAGCATAAGGGTCTGTGAAACATCTAATAAATTCAAAAAAATATTAATGAAAATTAATGCAGTAATAATAATTAAATATTAATGAAGTATTAATGAAATGTTGGGTGCTTGCTGATTTGTGTACCTTTTGGCGTTTAATCAACCCTTATACTTAACATTTTAAACTGTAAGTTTTTGTTAAAGAGATTTTTGTACCTTTTGGATAGATTTTCCTTTTTGTATGTTCTTCAAAGTTACATATCTGCTTTACAGATTTTATTAAAATTGGGAATAATAAATTTTAATTGTATCATTATAACCTGAAAAGGTGTTAAGTCGGAGTTACTACCACTGGAGAGATCTTCCCTTTGAGAGGAGTAAGAAAAATAAACAGCGATTACAGTACTTCTCCCTAAAAGGCAAAGAGGCAAAGATTTTGAATCGAACGACAATTCATTCATGTAAATCGGTTCACTCATTGATAATTTTAACGATTGCAGTACTTCCTCTTAGTACGTGTAAGAGCATGATGGCACTTCACAGCCACGTAGAGGAGCTTTGATCACTTCTTCATGCTAAATTTTATCAAAATCGGACTAAGCGTTATAGAAATATTGGTAACAATAGTTTTAGAAAGGGCCTTACCTGGGTGGGGCAAACTCCCCTCCTTATGAGGCACAGCGTCGAGACTTTTAATGTGCAAATCTGTACAAAATTTCGATTCGAATGACACTTCATTCATGAAAATCGGTTCACGTTTCGATAATTTGAAACGATTGCTATACTTCCCCTTAACAAGTGTAAGAGCAGATCGTCGTTTTAATGTTACGTAGGGGAGCCCTAACCCTGTCATCCTACCAAATTTTATCAAAATCGGGCTAAGATTTACAGAGTAATTAATGATAATAATTTTGGAGGGGGCCTTACATAAAAGGGGCTAACTCCTCTCCCATTCCATGTACAGCGTCGAGACCCCCAAAAGGCACATCTACATAAAATTCCGAATCGAATGATACCTCATTCATGAAAATCGGTTCACGCGTTTAGGCGCTACGTTGTTTACAAAAAAGGTAACAACAACAACAACAACAACAAGAAGAAGAAGAACAAGAACAAGAACAATTTTTGAAAATGCCGTTTTTGCTCATTTTCAGCATCTTTTTTCTCAAAATCTATCAAATCTAGGTTGTTGCAAAAAAATTACAGTCATAAAGGAGGATTTGCCCTATATTATGAAGAAAATTTGGGAATTTTATCTTTTATAGAAAAAGAGAAAAAAATTGTCAAAGTTGGGTGTTTTTCAACGTTACGCTTTTTCGTGCAGTTTTTGATGATCAACCCTTATACAACTGTCCTACCGGACAGTTTTAATAATCTCCTTAACAAAAACTTACAGTTTAAAATGTTAAGTATAAGGGTTGATTAAACGCCAAAAGGTACACAAATCAGCTAGTACCCAACATTTCATTGATATTATTTTAAGTAATTTTACTACATTAATTTTCATTAATATTTTTTTGAATTTATTAGATGTTTCACAGACCCTTATGCTGGCCATTTTAATCTACAAAATATTTGTTCAAGTAGAACACCATTTAACTTAGATTGACTGTAATAAGATAAATAAGATATGCATATTTTTATGACAGCTAACATAATTATTCCAGTATTTTACTATAAGTAAAATTAGAGGGACTACATTAAATTACAATTGAGAAATGAATAATTATTGTTGAATAATTTACTTGATATTACCTACGCGTTATTTGTGCTCACAAATACTTCGGAAAGACGAATTCTAGACTGAAATATTGTTTTAAATCCGTGATTCAAATTTAAATAGTAGCCGACTCTGCCTTTGTCTTTTTTTACTTTAACGTGCATGTACATACATACGATATATGTGACTATTCAGAATAAAGAGCATAAATCAGAAGAATAATTTGGAATAAAGCTAAAATAAAGTACCTATTTAATTACGAAAATATAATATACATTTTATCATAATTATAACAAAAAAATAAAATATTATGAATGAACAAAGGGAAGGGATTAGCTATGCGGTTAGCATATTGGATTCTCACGTGGAGGTTCCGGGTTCGAATCCAGCTGCTGACCCTTAGATTTTCTCTTTCTAAGAGCTTCTTACAGCTCACTGTCCGGGTGATGGACAGAGTTGTCTGTAACGAGAGAACACTGTCCGGAGGCCGGCAGTGCACTGAAAAAAGCTCCGGGCGCCAATAACCTTGATGTTGACGCGACTTAAATCATAAAAGAAAATGAATGAACTGGCCAGCATAAGGGTCTGTGAAACATCTAATAAATTCAAAAAAATATTAATGAAAATTAATGTAGTAAAATTACTTAAAATAATATCAATGAAATGTTGGGTACTAGCTGATTTGTGTACCTTTTGGCGTTTAATCAACCCTTATACTTAACATTTTAAACTGTAAGTTTTTGTTAAGGAGATTTTTGTACCTTTTGGATAGATTTTCTTTTTTGTCTATCTTGCAAAGTTACATATCTGCTTTTCAGATTTTATTAAAATTGGGAATAATAAATTTAATTTTATCATTATAACCTGAAAAGGTGTTAAGTCGGAGTTACTACCACTGGACAGATCTTTTTAAAGAATGATTATAGTTGCGGTCCCCAAACCATCCTCAATAACAATTTTTTTGAGAAAGCGTTTTGAATAAAATAGGAAGGTAATTTGTACGTAAATAGCAAAATTAAACTGCGATTTCAGTACTTCCCTTTAAGAGGAGTAAGAAAAATAAACTGCGATTACAGTACTTCTCCCTAAAAGGCAAAGAGGCAAAGATTTTGAATCGAACTACAATTCATTGATGAAAATCGGTTCACTCATTGAAAATTTTAACGATTGCAATACTTCCTCTTAGTAGGTGTAAGAGCATGATGGCACTTCACAGCCACGTAGAGGAGCTTTAACCACTTCTTCTTACTAAATTTTATCAAAATCGGACTAAGCGTTATAGAAATATTGGTAATAATAGTTTTAGAAAGGGCCTTACTTGGGTGGGGCAAACTCCCCTCCTTTTGAGGCACAGCGTCGAGACTTTTAAAGTGCAAATCTGTACAAAATTTCGATTCGAATGACACTTTATTCATGAAAATCGGTTTACGTTTCGATAATTTGAAACGATTGCTATACTTCCCCTTAACAAGTGTAAGAGCAGATCGTCGCTTTAATGTTACGTAGGGGAGCCCTAACCCTGTCATCCTACCAAATTTTATCAAAATCGGGCTAAGATTTACAGAGTAATTAATGATAATAATTTTGGAGGGGGCCTCACATAAAAGGGGCTAACTCCTCTCCCATTCCATGTACAGCGTCGCGACCCCCAAAAGGCACATCTACATAAAATTCCGAATCGAATGACATCTCATTCATGAAAATCGGTTCACGCGTTTAGGCGCTACGTTGTTTACAAAAAAGGTAACAACAACAAGAAGAACAAGAAGAACAAGAACAAGAACATTTTTTGAAAATGCCGTTTTTGCTCATTTTGAGCATCTTTTTTCTCAATATCTATCAAATCTAGGTTGTTGCAAAAAAATTACAGTCATAAAGGAGGATTTGCCCTATATTTTAAAGAAAATTTGGGAATTTTATCTTTTATAGAAAAAGAGAAAAAAATTGTCAAAGTTGGGTGTTTTTAAACCTAACGCTTTTTCGTGCAGTTTTTGATGATCAACCCTTATACAACTGTCCTACCGGACAGTTTTAATAATACAGTTAAACGGAATTTCTAAAGAGGTTGCCAACTACAGATCCTGTAGCACTAGTGCAAACTAAAGCCACAAGAAAGCACATTGAAATGCACAATTTATGTAATGAATTCCTCTCATTTTTCTTCTTCATTTCACTGTAATAAAAATAAATAGTGAAAGTAATAATAATAGAAAATTCAAGTCCAACTATAACAATCTAGAAATACTCTACTGACCATAATTTTAATGAAAATGTATTGAATATTCAGTAAATGGTGAGATGTTAACATGGAAAGTGTAGTGCCAATAAACTCCGCTAGAATGCATTCGCATGCTCCATTGCTAGTAAAAGAAATGTAATTATTAATTTTTCCCTTTTTTCCTTATACAAGTCAACCAATTATTGTATACAAAATAACTAATAAATATTACCAAGTCGCAATTACCAATTGAAATAAGGAAAACGTAAAACAGTTAAATTGATCAAGTAATACTATTGAATTAGCACAAAAATCAATCAAAGCAATAATTTTAAAGAGAAATAAAAGAAATTAATTATAAATAAAACTTGCAGAAAGTATTAAAATGAATAAAATGCAACATTAAAAAAGCCTCAATATCAATCAAAGTCAGTCAAGTGCTGCAATAATTTAAAAAAACTGATATTTTAAATAAATACTAAGAAGCACAATTGGCAATATAATCTATACCAAAACTATTCTTATTAAAAAAAGAAAGAAGAAATAAGTATCAAAATAAATAATTAAATGTAAAACTTGTTTAAAGAGTATGCATCTTAATTTCTATGGAAATACATACAATTAACAATTAACAAAAGTACAATTGTTGAAACAAATAGATTCATAACTTATAATTTATTATTGAGAAATGAAAGAAGTAATAGAAATACATTAATGACCTTAATTTAAAATAAAAATCTATTCATTGCTCCATTCACATCTCACAATTGCAGTGCAGTACCACCAAAATCCGATAGAAAGCATGACCTGGCCCTATGTTCATACATGTACAACAAGTGAAGTTATAATTGATCTTTTTCTACCTTTTTCTTTTTAATTATTCATCCTTTTCATTAATAAAGAATAAATAAATAATGCAAAAAAGTATTAAATATTGACAATTTCAATAAAAGAGATAAAGTAAAAAGTGAAATAGTTAAATAATTTATACAATTGAAAACAACACTTAAATTCATTATCAGTGGATGGTATTAAGTTAAAAAGAATGAATAGACATAAAAATGAACAATTAAAAAGTATAAAATCCATAAAATACATTAATGAAATACGTTTGATTCTCGTATAATCCGGTGTAAGAATAGCTTACTTAACAATGCCAGATATGTGGGCAGGCGGTGGGGTTTCCCTTAGCTGTTAATGTAAACTTTTTCGTCTTCACAGCAAAAATGAAATAAATAGAAAATAACGTAATATTCATCTTTATTGATTGTAATAATTACTAATTTCACGTAAATGGCAAAAAAAAAAAAAAAGAAATATTTCAATGATTATGTCGTCTAAAATCATTAAAGACATGAAAATTGATATTTCAAATAATGTGAAACTACTAAAATCAAGTCAAAACAGCGTAATAATTAAAATAAACTCACTTGCATTAGACGCCAATTTCATCACACGCTGCGCAATAAAAGTGGAAATTTAGCGCGCTTCCTGTCTGGCTAAAAGATACACCTGTGTTGATGATTCTACACTATCACTGCACAATACCAACAAAACGAAGGTGGCCCTGAAAAGGCCACTTGTTCATTAAACTAGGGAAGCTAGAAACACTGTACGCGGTAAATGAAGTAACAAGTAGCGCACGTAATAAAAGAAAACTTCAAATTTAGGCAGATTTTCCAATGTATATTAGAAAACAGCCGGACCATAACGTAGACAAACTTTCTATTGGCTGAGTTCGTAACTCATGGCTTGTCAATTTTGCAAATATTGAAATAAGTAAATTTATGGCTTGAAATATTGTCAAATGTTGTTACACTGTGAAATAGTAAAGAGAAAAAACATTTATTACAAATGGAATAAGAAATTATTGAATAATAATTAATTTTCCAATGTATATTAGAAAACAGCCGGACCATAACGTAGACAAACTTTCTATTGGCTGAGTTCGTAACTCATAGCTTGTCAATTTTGCAAATATTGAAATAAGTAAATTTATGGTTTGAATTATTGTCAAATGTTGTTACAATGTGAAATAGTAAAGAGAAAAAACATTTATTACTGTAGTACTAAAATGGTAGCTCAACAACAACAAAATAACAAAAACCAAAACACAATATTTATTTTATCTTTTACAACACAACATAAACATAACATTGATCGCAAGCAATCGCCATAAGACACATAAGACGCCAACTTGACTTTTTCTAGCGCGCACACCAGCGCTCCACATGGCATTATTATTATTTACTACTACATCTCGTCCAACCTGACGATTGAGCGACCCGATCAATCAACCTTTAACTAACATAGTGGAAAATAATTGGAAAATACATTTCTTTTGCCTTAAATGAAAGATAATCATAAATTATTGTTGACAAATAATCTTAAAACTTAATCATAAAAACGGTGCAAGCTTGTTCTTGAGCAGTACTCATAAACTAAAGTATAATAACATTAATTAAAAATGATACATAAATAATACATTAAAACAATAACCACAAAATGACATAATATTGAACATAGCAGAAGTCTATGCTAATTCACAACTCATAAAATTTGTGGCAATCATCACATAAGTGTCAAGTTTTATTAAAATGATTAACTAATTGTCAGTTAAAAAATCAAAATCCATGCCAGAGTTCGAACTTTCTTGCCATGGTCGCATTCTACCTGATTCAAAGACTCCTTCAAACGGTATGCCAGTAATTTGGTAACCGTCCACGTCCGCTATCACGTACCTATCATTGAGTAATACTTTCTTGACCTCGTACGGCCCCCTATACTTTGGTAATAATTTTTTGTTAATGCCTGGTGTTACGTCCGTATTAACTATCATAACATAGTCACCTTCTTTATACCTCCTAGGTGCTTTATGCCGTGCATCAAAGAGTTCTTTATTATGTGCTTGCGTATCCCCGATTGCTTTAGCAGCGGAGTCCCTAATTTCAACTAAGTTTCTATTCTTATCACTTTCATCTAAGTAAAATTTCAACGCGTCTAGTATTTCCCCTTGTTGATCCACACCAAACAGTAATCTACTAGGAGTATTTTTAATAGATCTGCAGAAGGTATTATTAAACGCGAATTCTACACGATCTAAAACAGTGTCCAATTTATGTAGCTCAGGCGTAATTTTAGCTAGAACTGGCGTAATATCGCGATTAAATCTCTCTATTTGCCCATTGGCTCTAGGGGTACCAGTAGCTATTAGGATATGTTGAATCCCCCTCTTCTCTAAGAATTCCTCAAACAAATTGGAGGTAAAGCCAGTTCCTCGATCAGAAATTAATTTAATTGGTTGACTATAATGTCTAAAGTAGTTCGTTAAATGTTTAATCGCTTCCTTACTATTGGTAGTTTTGCAAGGGTATAGTTTGATAAATTTCGTAAACCCGCAAACTACTTCGAATATGTATTTAAATCCCGCGGATGTTTTTTGCAAGGGCCCGTAATGATCTATATGTAGATGACTAAATGGAACATTCCCTTTATCAATACTATGCAGTTCCCCTTCACGCTTACCAGAGTTGGGTGAATAGACAATACATTTAAGGCAATTCCTAACGTAATTTTTGATTTTGTCTTTCATGTGTTGGAACCAGTAAGATCTTGTTATTAACTCAATTACTTTGTCAACACCGAAATGTCCCATTTCATCATGATAAATCTTAATAACACTATTCTCCATACTTTCAGGCACGAAAAATAAAATCTTTCTATCTTTCTTTCTATAGACTAAGCCGTTATTTAATTCAAACTTATTATGTTCGTTGTGTTCTAAATAATCTCTTATCTTGATAATAGCTTTATCTTGAGACTGCTGGAAAGCTAAATTTTGCTCCAACGTGTTCTCATGCAGTACTAAAACATTCTGGCATCTGCTTAAGGCATCAACGTGACCCATACCCTTCCCAGACCTATGAACTATTTGATAATTATAGTTTTGCAGCATTAGTGCCCATCTAGCTATTCTTGGACAGATGTCTTTTTTATCTAAGGTCAATTTCAAACTTTGACAGTCTGTAAAAATTTTAAAGGGTATTCCAAAAAGATAAATGTGAAATCGTTTTATAGAATATATCAAACACAGACATTCTAGCTCAAAGCTATGATACCTTTTTTCTGCATCACTAGTACGCTTACTGAAATAAGCAACGGGATGAAATTTCCCATCGTCACCTTGTCGCTGCATAAGTACCGACCCAAATCCTAGAGAGCTGGCATCACAATGTAGCTGGGTCTCAGCGGTGGGTGAATAAATAGACAAAACAGGAGGTGTCACTAGAAGTTTTTTAAGATTATTAAAACATTTTATATGTTCTGCATTAAATTTGAATTCGACCCCTTTCTTAATAAGATCATATAAAGGAGAGGCTAAAATTGAAAAATTGGGTACGAACCTTCTAAAATAACTAATCAACCCCAAGTAACTATGTAGCTCCTTTGAGTTCCGTGGAACTGGATAGTTAGATATCGCATCAATATGTTCACTGCAAGGAGAGATCCCATTTGCATCTACAGAATACCCAAGGTAATTTATACTGGTCATCAGGAACACACACTTGTCCAGACGTAATTCCAGCTTATTATCCGCCAGTAAACCTAAAACATCTTTAAGAATTGTCAAATGGTTATCAATTGTTTCCGTCGCAATCAAAATATCATCGAGAAAAACGCACACTTTTGAATCGAGAATGAGATATTTGAATATTTGATTAATAAACCTAGCGAAAATTGCTGGGCTATTGCACCACCCAAACGGCATTCGCAAATACTCGTACTGTCCTAGCGGGGTGATAAACGAAGTGTATTTAACGGACTTTTCAGCTACCCTAATCTGATGAAACGCACTCTTAAGATCAAGTTTAGAAAAATATTTCTTTCCTTGGAGCCTATCCAATTGGTCATCGATTAATGGGAGCGGAAATCTATCTTTAATCGTGACTTTATTTAGTTCTCTGTAGTCAACGCATAACCTTAACTCCCCCGTTTTTTTCCGAACAAGTACAATAGGCGAAGCGTAAGGGGATCTGCTCTCACGAATAATTCCCCTCGACAACAGATCATCAATAAGTTTTTGAAGTTCAATTTTCTCCGTATATGCTAACCTTCTCGGACTGAAATTAAACGGTTTGTGACCAGGCACTAATTCGATTTCTACCTCTGGATGAATGACTGACTTGTTATTCACGGTATTATCGGCACCTAAATAATTTTTAATAAGTTTTTCTACAGAAAGCTTATTCTCTATGCTTAGATTCTGATTCAAAATAATTTCTTTTTCACTCGTTACTACGTTATTATTTATTAGCATTAAAGCTTGCACGTTCGAGTCATAACTTTCGTCTTTAATATCTAAATTATGTTTACTAGCGACAATACTAACGGTATCAGAAAACGTTATGCATATTTGTTTATTTGAGATGAAGTCTCTACCTAAAAGGCAACTACAAGGAATTGCATTATTATTAACAACATAAAAATTAATATCTAAAAATATATTACATGAATTTAAAAATACTTTTGTACAAAATATACCTATAATGCTTAATTTGGACTTATTTATACCTTCGTACTGCTTAATATTGGATGGGGCGACTAGAATTCTGTCAGACTCCACCATGTCATTCCTAATTAATGAAATGCATGATCCGGAATCTATAACAGCTTCTACTTCACTCTGTACTCGGCTTCCATCTATCACCAAAGAAGTATAATATGGCGGCAGTGGAGGTTTTTCTGCCACAATGCCCACCACCTTAGAAGTTGAGGCTGCAACGGATGTTCCTGCTGAGCGCTTTCTGTTCGGGCAACTGTTTTGTAAGTGGCCCTTTTCTCCACAGGTGTAGCAGGAGCCCCTTTCCCGCCTAGGACGAGGACATTCTGCTGCTCGGTGACCCTCGCCATTGCAGTTGTAGCACTTGTTGTTCTGCGTAAACTTAGACGCCTTGCTACCCTCAGTTTTGAAAGTCAGAGCGGAAGGTTTCTGTTTATTTTCCAATTTCTCTCTTATGCTTTCATAAATAATTATCTTGTCTTTAAGTTCCTTTAAACTTTTGGCCTCATACAACGTAATTTTATTGTTAACCGCATCTGGTATTCCGTCTACAATATACTGGATTAACGCCTTCGGTTCCACTGACCCTCTGGACGCCATTTCTCTCATAGTAAAATAATATTGTTGCAGACTTTCATTTTTCTTAGCCCGTCTCTCACTAAGAAGGCGGTGCAAATCTGCACTACTTATACGGTGAGAAAACTCCTCCAACAGAGCAGCTTTTAATTTACTAAAAGTGCACAATCCCTTTTCACTTTGTACGAACAATTTTGCTAAACCTGTCAAAGAACGCTTTGCAAAAACTAGCTTCTGTATGTCACTCCATTCCATTATATCAGATAATTCTTCGAAATCCGAGGCCCAAGCTTCGATGGAATAGTCATTTTCGCCGCTAAATGAACGTATGGAATCTTGCACATCGCGAAAAGACATTACAAATTTATTGGCCTTCTCTTTTTTAGTGGTCGTAACCTCTGCATCAACATATTCGTTATAACTCTTTCCTTCTGCCTCAGTTTCTTCATGCTCACTATCGGAATCTTCTTCCACCTTTTTTTTAGGTGCTAGTAGTGCTAAATCGATTAAGCAATCCAATAATGTAATAGTCATATCATCGAAATCATCTTCACATTCCAAATTTAGTAAAGCACAAATCTTGTACAGTTCACTTATTTTCAAATTTTCTTTAATCCAACTAAATTTATCTTTATAGCTCTCAGAATCTTTTAAGAAATTAAAACCTGTAAATTCTTTAATTCTTTTCCTCTTATTCCTATTACCTTCTTCAGAAAAAATAAATTTATGGAAACTTACAATAGTTGAAAGTGCAGCATTACTAATGTTGGCCGCTATTGCCTGATAATCTCCTAATTTACTCATTTTTTTTTTTTTTTTTTTAAAGATAAACTAAAGAACTATTCTAACAAAACAAATGTCTAATTATTACTAAAAAAAATATTTTAAACAGTTTAACTTAACCACTTAACCTCACCTCACTATCACCAAAAATTGTTTGTCTTTTATTTATAGTTTATTTATTGTGAACCCCACACCTGAGAATTGTAGTACTAAAATGGTAGCTCAACAACAACAAAATAACAAAAACCAAAACACAATATTTATTTTATCTTTTACAACACAACATAAACATAACATTGATCGCAAGCAATCGCCATAAGACACATAAGACGCCAACTTGACTTTTTCTAGCGCGCACACCAGCGCTCCACATGGCATTATTATTATTTACTACTACATTACAAAAGGAATAAGAAATTATTGAATAATATTTAAAATATGGAATTTTCAATAAATAGAGATTGCAGTTGTGGCCGATGGAGTCGTCTGCGTCAAGGGGGGGAACTTTACTGCAGTACAAGTATTGTACGAACGTAGCCAATAGGAATTGAGATAGAGCTCTATATAACACGGCCAGTTGACCGCTCAGGTCAGTCACTCAAGAATTTTTAAACCAATAACATCTCGTGCAGAACATCTGCCAACGTGGGATTATACAGCTAAGCCAGCAGTATCAAGTGAGAAGAGGCTAGCTGGCCATTGTTCGCCTGGATGAAGGCGCAACGTGGGTCTATAAAATTCGCCTGGACGAAGGCGCAGCGTGGGACTATAAAATTCGCCTGGACGAAGGCGCAGCGTGGGAATACCATCTCATCTGTAACACCCCAGTACTAGTTACTGGTGATATTTTTGAAATGTTCGCTGGGTCTTCGGACTGGGCGGACCTCCCTCCACAAAGCTGTGGTGACACAGCACGCCTTCGAGTTAGGGGCTAGCCCACTTGTGTGGTTTTGCATCTGGGCTTCTGTCTGTTTTATACAGATATGTCGCTTGTTGCTGACCAGACAAGTGAGAATAGCAGAGAGCAGTTCTCTGCTGGCCTGTAAACACGTCTTCCGTTCTTTATGAACAGAGACTTGTGTTGTTTGGTGTGGCACAGTTTCTAGAGGCTGTGGTAGACCAAGTCAACTACAGGCAGTTTGGAACTTTGCCTGAAAGGTGGGGTAAACTCTTGGCTGGCCAGTAGCACACTTGTCTTCGGGCCCAAGACTCGTGTGCTAAGTGGTCAGGAGTTCAGGCTAGCTAACGTGCTAGTAACATTAGCTGCCCTGGACTGTTGATCCACAGCCATTTGGTGTTTTCCTATCTGTAGTTATTTTTCCCTTGCCCGCGCAGCAGAGTGCGCCTTTACACGGCGCGTTGCGCACATTTTTTTATTTATTTATATGATAATTTGTTGGCCAAGAAAATTTTTTTTTGCTTCTTATTTCAAACACAAGTTTCCCGCGCTTTTTCAAATTATTTCTTTTTGGCGCTTTTTTTTTGAAAAACAACTAAACCCAACTTAAAGAAATATTTTCATTTGTTGCCAAGTGCGACTCTGAGTTGACAAATTTGGAGAAGTATTACAAGTACAAAATGTTTTGCTACTTTTCCAACACTATTTCCCGCGCTTTTTCAAATTCAACTTTTTTTCGCGGTCTCTAAAAAGAACTAAACCCAACTATAAAGAACTAATATCTTTACAATCTTTTCGCTAAGTGCGGCTCTGAGTTGACAAATTAGACAGCTGGCCAGAACGAATCCGCCTTTGGAATCGTTGGATTTGAATCAGTTCCAGGGTTCGAATCAATTCCAACAACTCGTTCACTCATTAGTAAAAATATCATGCAATTTATTAAAATATATCATTAAAAGTTTGTTACCTTTCCCAGTGTATAAAAAAACTATCCCTAATTTCCAATTGCTCTTATAAATATAAAATTAACGACGTAACACAAAAATACACTAATCAATTATAAAAATTAAAGCAATGCAGTTTAGTCATTATCTAGCTTCACCACTGCAACACTACAGTTAATAGAGAAACGCAAATGGGTAGCAAATTATTCCCATAAAAAAATTATAACCCTTCAAGTAAAATGATAATTACTCATAAATAAATTTACCAACAATTCAATATCAAGCTTTAAAAATATTATCTTATTATTTTACAAAAAGAAAACGCTGGACACTCTTATTCTTATCTTCATTGGCCTAACTAAACCTGTACAATGTCTGTCTGTGAGACGGTCAAAGTAACACTCAGCCAAAATGTAGAATTACCTAATTGCTTTATTTACTGCAGTATCCCATCTGTTGAATCCTCGCAAGGAGTTGCGGCCCCCCTTGACCAGAATTTTCTTTGAGCGTCAATTGTCCGTTGGCAGCATTGGTAGTATGGACATAGTGGGGATGGTGGCCAGTGCAAGGAAGTTCAGTTGCCCTTGGGCACCTCAACAGAGATGGAACTGCAGACTGACTTTGAGTGCTGTGCGTCGGTCCGCCAAATTGATGGCGTCCTTCCGCCGGAGGAACATGTGCCAGTGCTAATGAGGAGAGATTGTCTGTTAAGAATTGGACTTTAATGGCCATATTGTTATTATTTATTGTGTACCTTCTGTATCTGTCATGTATGTAAGTCTTGTACATTCATTATTAAAAGAAAATTACTTGCCACCCCCGTCTGGGGTTCTGATGATTCCAATAATAATTTATGCCAGGATACCTGTATGGTATTTGTAACTAGAGAATTCCCTGTACATTTAATACATTGTCAAAACTGTATCCTTTCCAATACCGTGCCTGGTATTAGCGCTAAAAGAGAGTCAGAACTCTGTCGTTATATCAATTGTTCCTTCAATAATTATCCCCAATACCGTGTCTAGTAATTAAGAAAGAATTAAATATAGAATTTATTCATTTTGCCAATTGCATTGTAAGTTGTCATTTATTCTTTAATTGTAATATAGACTTTATTCCTTTTGTTAAGTGCATTGTAAACGTTGTCATTTATACCTTAATTGTAAAATAAACATTAATTATATGTTTTCTAAGGGTATTTCAAGTGTTGGTGGTGTCTCCCACCCCTGATCCTTCTTCAACTAAATTAAAATTGGAATGGTCCAACACTTTGTTTTATATTAATTGACCCCCCCCCCCCTATTACACTCCTTTTCACCATCCTTCCCACACTTCATCTATTTCACAAACATTCATCGATTGGAAATATTTTTTACTTAAATATTCCTTTCATTTCAATACAAAAAACATTATAACGCTTTCTTAACATCATTTTCATTTTTCAAATTTCTTTCTTTTTCTCCATTACTCTTATAAAATACCAACAATTTCAAATAAAATATAAACACACAAAGATCTAGTATGCAGGAGGAGTCAGTCCTCGTTACCTCGTTATTTTATCAACAGTTACAATTTCTATCCAATACTTCCCTTTCTCTATCTTCAATCCTCTTCAATTCAAGCAAGTTAACTCCAGTCAAGCTAGATAATCACAAAACTGCATTGCTTTAATTTATATTTCAGTAGCCTATTTTTCTCTTACCTTCTTCATTTTATATTTATCACATCAATTGCAAATTAGGGATAGTACTTAATGTGTCTTCAACAAATATACTTTTCTTATTAAATGGCAAACCTAACTTTTAATCATATGTTTTACTAAATTCCCTCACATTTCTTCTTATCTTTAATCCTTCCTGCCTCATTTTCATTTTAATTTACCTCAATTTTTTCCAGCGGGGCGGAATCACTTTTTTTTAAAATAGTCATTTCAATCAACTCGTACCACTGCAACGAGTCCGCTCAAATAGCCCATCACTACTGGCCAACACCCAAACTCCTCTCAAATCATTTCATTAATATTAATACTCTTCCCAATTCTTTCAAATAATCCTTTAATTTATCTAATACAAACTCTAAATCAAAACTTATTTCTATCTATCTCCTCTTCCCTTTAATCTATTTACTTCCCATATGATACAATTTTACAAGTCTAAACGCGCTACCTCTCTTCAATATACCGCAACAATGGTCGCATTCAGCGGACAAGAGCGCTACCAGATCGCTACCAAAGGGAGCGCTTTATTTCTCTGAACGCTCTGCTACTTAATACAACCTAAACATAACCTCACGCGCATCGTGCATTCTTCCCGGGTACCGGCATGCTAATAAATATATCAATAATCTCCTTAACAAAAATACAGTTTAAAAAGTTAGGTGTAAGGGTTGATTAAGCGCCAAAAGGAATACAAATCAGTAAGTACCCATTATTTCTTTAATACTTTATTCATATCATTTAAGTCATTTTACTGCACTAACTTTTCCTTCATATTTTTTAGAATTTATTACATGTTACAGACCCTTATGCTGGCCAGTTCATTCATAATATTTCTATGTTATAATTATACTAATAAATATATCAATAATCTCCTTAACAAAAATACAGTTTAAAAAGTTAGGTGTAAGGGTTGATTAAACGCCAAAAAGAATACAAATCAGTAAGTACCCATCATTTCTTTAATAATTTATTCATATCATTTAAGTCATTTTACTGCACTAACTTTTCCTTCATATTTTTTAGAATTTATTAGGGGCCGTACTTAAATTACGTAACGCAATTTAAAGAGCTTTTTAATCCCTCCCCCCCCGATGTAACAGATCGTAACAAAATGTCAACCTCCCCTCCCCCCCTAGCCAAATGTACGTAATTTTTTGTTATGGAATGTCGTCATTGCATAGTATTTAATTAAAATCAAACATATATTTTTTATTTATTACTTATTTAATTACATTATCACTTAGTATGAAGGTTGGCTATAGTAGAATTTGGCGCGAAAAATATCGTTAGTATTTTTCCATTAATGACCAAAAAATTATAGATTCAATTGGAAAAATTACGTACAAGCATTAAAAAAACCCCTCCCCCGAACCATAACGAATGGTAACAATCGAGCCTTACCCCCCTCCCCCCTTGCGTTCGTTACGTAATTTAAGTACGGCCCCTTACATGTTACACACCCTTATGCTGGCAAGTTCATTCATAATATTTTTTTGTTATAATTATGATAAAATGTACGTATATTAATATGTTTAATTTTACCCTTAACTTAAAAAATATTAAATGTTTGCCTTTACCTTGAAAAATTATCGCATTAAATTGTCCTTTGAAATTGACGAAATCTTTTTTCGAATTGTTTAGTGAAAATCAATTATTATAAAAAATGAATAATATAATTTATCAATTCATGATTGATGATGGACTGGACGTAAATATTATTAGAAATATTGTCCATCTTATTATACCGCTGCCAGAAATTGAAATGTTGCATGGTAGAAAACGTGGGCCTGAAAAATCGCGGAATGCAGAATATTATCAAGTCACTATTCCGTCCTACACGGATTTACAATTTAAAGAACATTTTAGAATGTCTCCAATTACTTTTGAGGTATGTACATGGGTTTAAATTATCTCTCAATTGTATATGCTTAATACGTACATATTAGTATACATATTTTTGTAAGTAAAATTATAATAAAATGTTAAATACATTCATAATTTATACAATGTATGTATTTCAGACATTGATAAATGTAATTGGAAATCATTTTGTAAAAGCTGATATACAACCAAATTATAATATTACTCTTTCAAAGAGGATATTATTTACAATTTGGTTGCTGAGTAAGCCAGTCATTTCTCGCAGTTGGTGATCGGTTCGGTATACCGACAAGCTCTGGACATGGTATTTTTAAAAGCATCGTTAATGCTTTAGCAGAATTAATGCCACAATACATATAATGGCCAAATGCCGAACAACAAGGTATGTCAAGAATTTATATTTTATATGTTTAATATATATTTTATTTTCATGACCATGCAAACATATTGTTAATTAGGAATTTTATCATTTAATAATTTAGGTATTTGAAGAACGTTCTTATGGCATAAGTAACGTTATTGGTGCCATTGATGGATGCCATATCCCGATAAAGCAACCAGTTAGAAATGCTATTGATTTTTATAACAGAAAAAATATCATTCGATTATATTACAAGGTAAAGGAAAACATTTAATATTTTTTAAGTTAAAAGTAAAATTAAACATCATTATTACTTTATAGTGATAAAAAACATTGTTTTGCAGGAGTTTGTGATCATTCCGCACGTTTTATTGATGTATTTATTGGTATGCCGGGAAGAATGCACAATGCACGTGTATTCAAAAAAAGTCCACTTTTTCGACAGTTAACGATCGACCAGAATCCACTTCTTCAGCACAAATGCCGAACCGAACCAAATACCGAAAAAAAAATATTTTCATCGCTACTTTGACGGAGCGATGATCACTACAAAAAAGTTACGTGTATTATAAAAACAATTTTATAATTACAATATTTTAATGTTACATTTTTTCAATAAATTTTTTTAAAACTTCATTTCTTTCTCTTTGAATCGAATTATTTTCTTAGACACTTTTTCTCAACTGTTCTATCGCTTTTATGCGTTCCTCTTTAACTGCAACTAAGTTTTTTCTTAAATTGTAGCTCTCCTTTGTATCTCTTTTTTTCTTTTTTTTTTTTAAATGAAGCAGAATATACCGAATCTGCTGAACTCGGTCTATCGTTTAAACATTCATTTTCTCAGGTAATATTAGAATTATTAACATCAGTATTTGATTCTATAAATGAATCAGCATCAATCAGATTGGGCCATAGCGAAAATCTTGCACTCGACTGTAGAGATGGAGTAGATGGAGAAGGTGTGGATCTACAAAAGTTTGTTAGAATGCTGCTAGTTGCTGGCACTATTGCAGATGGCTGATCTGTGGCTGGAACTAACGAGGATATTGTCGAACCGTAGTTTATGGTCCGATCGTTAGAAAAGAGTTCTTCAAAAATGTCATAATATTCCCATGTTATTCTCTTTCTTCCTGTTGAACTTTTATTATTATTATCTTTAATAGAACGGTAAGTTTTCTTTAAATTTCGTAACTTTCGGTCAAGAATATCCTCGTTTACTTCCGTATAACCGATTTTATGCATTTCTTGCATAATATCCGTCCACAAAGTCCTTTTTTTAATTTTTGGATCTCGGAATTTGCTTTTGCGCTCCTTAAAGAGTTCCAAGAAAAACTTTGTGCTCCGGGCTGTCCAAATACGGTGCGCTATACTTTCTTCATCTACTGATATATTAACAGAATCTAAAACAAAAATAAATACCATCATGAAAGAAAATGCTTACAATCAAGCATTTATATAATTCGATGCACAAATTTATGCATCAAATAATGATAAATTGATTACACTAATTAATTACTTCTTAACAAAAACATACAGTTTAAAATGTTAAGTATAAGAGTTGATTAAACGCCAAAAGGTACACAAATCAGCTAGTACCCAACATTTCATTCATGCTTAGTTCATATAATTTAAGTAATTTTGCTGCATTAACTTTTCCTTCACATTTTTTAGAATTTATTAGATGTCACAGACCCTTATGCTGGCCAGTTCGTTCATAATATTATTTGGTTATAATTATGATAGAATGTATATTATATCTTCGTTTTTAAATAGGTACTTTATTTTAACTCTAATCCAAATTATTCTTCGGATTTATCTTTAATATGCCCTTTATTCAGAGTAGTCACATATATGTACATGCATGTTAAAGTAGAAAAAGACAAAGTTAGAGTCGGCTACTGTTTAAATTTGAATCACGGAGGATTTAAAACAATATTTCAGACTTGAATTCGTCTTACCGAAATATTCGTGAGCACAAATAAGACACAGTTAATAACAAGTAGATTATTCAACAACAATTATTCATTTATCAATTGTAATTTAATTTTACTTACAGTAAAATACTGGAATAATTAGCTGTCCTAAAAGTATGCAATACTTATTTATTTTATATTACATAACATATATATAACATTGTGAGAAGAACAGCTACATTGAGAGTGTGATTGAAGAAAACTATATTATTTGCGATAAAGCCAGATAATTATTACCTATTATTATAAACGTTTGACTCCTACATAAAATAACAATTACTTTAATCGAAGAATAAACTTAAACAGACGATTTTTATTAAAAATAAAATAATCGAAATCATTGATGTATGTTGGTGTAAGCATTTTTTTAAAAAAGTTTTTAAATTTTGCAGCTTCGTAATTTTTTTTATTTTTTATAACGTTTTCTTTTTTACCTGTAATTAATAGTTTGATTATTATAGATTAATAGATATTAAAGTCAATCTACTTGAACAAATATTTTGTAGATGAAAATGACCAGCATAAGACATCTAATAAATTCTAAAAAATGTGAAGGAAAAGTTAATGCAGCAAAATTACTTAAATTATATCAACTAAGCATGAATGAAATGTTGGGTACTAGCTGATTTGTGTACCTTTTGGCGTTTAATCAACCCTTATACTTAACATTTTAGACTGTAAGTTTTTGTTAAGGAGATTTTTGTACCTTTTGGATAGATTTTTCTTTTTGAGTATTTTCCAAAGTTACATATCTGCTTTACAGATTTTTTTAAAATTTGGAATTGGCCATTCTATCATTATAACCTGATAAGGTGTTAAGTCGGAACCATAACTACCATTGGAGAGATCTTTTTAAAGAATGATTATAGTTGCCATCCTCAATAACAATTTTTTTGAGAAAGCGTTTTTAATAAAATAGGAAGGTATTTGTGCGTAAATAGCAAAATTAAACTGCCATTTCAGTACTTCCTTTTAAGAGGAGTAAGAAAAATAAACTGCGATTGAAGTACTTCTCCCTAAAAGGCAAAGAGGCAAAGATTTTGAATCGAACGACAATTCATTAATGTAAATAAGTTCACCCATTCATAATTTTAACGATTGCAGTACTTCCTCTTAGTAGGTGTAAGAGCATGATGGCAATTTCTACACTACATTTAAACTAAGAAATCCAGATATTTTCTAAAAAGCGGGACATGTTTAAAAATCGGCGGGACGCGGGACAGTCCACCAAAAAGCGGGACTGTCCCGCCAAAATAAGGACGTGTGCTCACTTTACTCTATTACTCACAAACCTGGGCTCACAGTTATTTCCAGTTGCTTCAAACTGCAATCTCTAAACAGACTCTACTACCTTCCAATAAATACTCCCAATTCGTTTGATCCATTACAATTTCCATTTTCGCCCATTATAATTTCCCTTTAAAAGTCAATTTATGATTTCTTCATTAAAATACTCACAATGAATAGTACACGTCTGCCTTATGTTTCTTATAATATTTTATATTCAATAAATCCTCACAAAAGAAATAATAATAAAACTTGCATATCTTTCATTCAGAGCACAATGTCATCTATTGCAGCACTGCACCTTTTACTTACCCACTATCCTTTCATTTTAACAAAAGAAAAGAAAAACATCATCAGCAAACTCATAAATAACTTCCTATCAGAGGTTTTCAATAGCAGATATAATCTATTTTACACACATGTCTCTAATTTAGCCATCAATCAAATGTATTTCCATTTAGGTTGCAATCTTATAAAACTCACCTTCATTACTCAAATACGTCTTTGCACAATAAAATGCACAAAACTTTATTTTAACCGATCCACATATACATTTGACTGTAATGATATTTCCTTAATTTCCTCCTCTTCTTGTCAACATTCAATCATGTTTTTTCTTTTCCAATCTAAAACTCTCCATCACCTTAGATCTTACTTCCTTTCCAATTTTTTACAAACACATTTTCATCCTCCTTTATTTCTAATTCTCTTTGAAAAATTAAAAACTATAAAATCTAAACATCAGGTAAATGCCATATACAATTATTGTAAACAGTCTCTTAGAATTACAAGTTTTCTTTTGGGAGAATACTTTCTTTTAGTTTATCTTCATTTCTCTCCTCATAACTTTTTATCTTATTTTCAACTTTATATTTTATTTCCAACCATGTCTTTTTTACTTATCCTATTTGAAGTTATAATAATTGTTAAGGAAATAAAGTATTTAGAATTAGCAAGTCTTGGTTGTACTATTAGAAGAGTGGAGCAAAGGGAGAAGCTGCGCGCTTCCTATATCTAATCCATTATGTTCTTGTGTTGTACTCTGTTTAGTATGTACATGTCTTTGTGATTAAGTTTGATTCTTAAAATGTGTTTAATTATTATTATAATATAACTGTTATTATTTATTGTGTTGTTGTTTGCTGAATATACTTTCTTATTTCCCCCTTTAACCCTAACAATAATAATTATTATTTTTTATTTTTTTAACAACTTTTATTACTCTTATTTTATTTTACTTATGTACTTTTATGCTTCACTCACTTGCTCAAAAGCGTATGTAACCTTAATAGCAATAAATAAATCAATCAAAAGTCATTTCAACTTTCATTTACATCTCTTTTCCTCCTCTATCAAATAAACTTAACACATAAATTGTGTACATATATCAAATTCTATTAAATTGTATGTATTTTCATTCTTAAGAATAAATCAAGTGATAATCCACACTACCGCTCTTCATGTTATTTGCAAAGAAAACATCTCTTTTCAAGTGTCCCTACCTACGTAGCTAGCTACCATTTCCGCTAAGCCAAAATCCCTACTATTCCAATACTTACCTATCTCCTTAATACAAAAAACACTTCTTTTCCCCATTAAATAAATGTTAATCATAAAATTCAACAAAATCAAACTCCAACAATTCTTACCAACAAACCTACCTTTAATATTTACGTATGCTGCTCTGTCTCCCTTATTCTCCATTTCTCTTCCTATTGTCTTTATTTATCTAAATCTATTATATTTTTTTTTATTTCCATTTTCCCAAAATTTCATTATTCATCCCCATTAATTTACACATAACCTTTACCTATGCATTACTTTATTTCAATCAATCAATTTTCAAACTTATACTGCTCTTACATAAAAACCATTATTTCATTTATCTCAAGCTTCCAGGCAATCCTCCTAGCCAACCACACAGCTAGTCTCCCTACCTCACTCTCACTGTACTGGCTGGCTGGTGTGCCTCGCTTTACAACTAGCTAGCTATATGCCTGCCGCGCCGGCTAACTGCCTGTTCTGCCTCCTTCACTGCTCTCACTGCCTCACACGATTTTTCGCTGCTCCGCCAATACATTCCCATATTTCTGTCCGTCTCTCTCTACGCCTGCGTCCCTTCATTCATTGCCTTCCCTTCTACATACTTATACCAAGAGACCCATCACTAACAATACCCATGTAAATGCTACAGTCTTCTAAATAAATTAACCTATTCCTTCCACAAAAGAAAACTTTCAAAATATAAAACTCTTATCTCTCTTAACTAACCCAAATAAAATTTTTAAACATTATTTCCCACCTACCGACATTCCAAAACCTTTTATTACTTCCTTCATTTCCCAACCACACACAGCCAGGCTTCCTCTTATTTCTTTCTCTATAACTAAACTTTCTTATAATCAATGTCATTATTTTTACACAATCAAAAAATTACAATTTTCCTTTACTATATTCATTTAATTCTTCAAAAATTTACATACTATCATCCATAAAACTATACATTTCTTTTTTTATATCAATCAAATAACAAACATATATGTATGTACATTAAAATTATTATGAAAACATATTAATATGAAAACATATAATCCTTAACAAAGTACTTTACAAGTATCAATCCTTTCTCAAACCATAATCAATACAAACAACTAATCATAACAGTATTTACCATTCTATTCTTTAAACACTAATATTTTTCAAAATACCCACTTTCACTACATAAAAAACATTAAACAACCAAAACACACTCACTCAAACCTTCCATCTGGTTACAATTTCACCAAACGCGCGCTATAATAACGCATAAAATAAACTACTCCAACCAACAAACAAACTTCCTTTCGTCAAATAATACTACACACATTAATCAACACCCAAATTCATTTCTTTTAAACAATATTTCAATCAAAGTTCACACACTACACAACCACTTCTAATTCGCTCACAAAACATAGTTTTACTACTCAATGCACTCACTAAACACATATTACCTAACAAATACATTCTACTTTAATTCTTTATTCCTTCTTTCTTTCTTTCTTCATCATATTTCATCAATGTACAATCAGTTTTATTCATTCATACAAATTCTTAACTATAAATCACCAATTTCTATACAGTGTCCAACAAAAGACTACATACCCCACAATATTTCCGGAATTTTCAAAATAAAAAATTATTACAGTAAAAATGTTATTTGAACATTTCTAACTATTCTTACTAAATATATATATGAGAGATGAAAATATCTCTGCCATCTCCCATTGCCTATAAATAAAAAGATGGCACTTCATGCCTCAACAAAAGTCCATATACACAATTCATAAATTCAATATTATAATAATACTTACTAGTTAGGGTGGGTAAATCTTAATATTTACAAATTTATTAGTTATAGTTGAAACGTGAATATAAGAGGATCTGAGTTAGTTAAGAATTTATTATTATTTTAAATGCTTCACCAAAGAAAGGAAATTCCTGTGTCAGAACGCACATTAATAGTTACATTAAATAATCAAGGATTTTCATATCGTAACATTGCAAACATTAATCAAAGAAGCCACACAAGATATCCTTTCCCACCGAGATAAAAGACAAATTTTCAGCGTGTATGCAAACTTTTGTTAGGCACTGTCAAAATTCAATTCATTCAACACATCCTATTCTCCTTCCTTCATTTATTTACTTTTTTCCTAATAAAAACCTTCATCAAACAATCCCATCAACTTCAACTAAAATATTAAACAGAAAAAAAAATAATCACAAATTTAATTCTATTCAAAAATTACAATTAAATGTACATTGCTTCCCGTACGATCCGCTTGTATTCTCCCTTACTAATCAAATGCCTCTTTACCGGGCTGGGGTCCGCATTTATACTCCCTCCTTCTCACTTCACCACCCTTCTTTCCTAAAACAATAGAACATGTTCATCATTATTTTTATTTCTTCAAATACTCACTTAAATCATTTATTCTCATTTACTTTCTTCAAAAATCATACATGCATCTCCTACTTAACACTTCATTCATAACAACTATTTCTCTTACAATAATAATAACAACATTTCCATTATATTCAATCTACATAAATAGAATATCTACTTTCTTTCTCCTCTTCTTCTTTAACTACATCAACTCATTTATCTTTTATTCTCACAAAAAATCATCACAAACATACCAACATAACCAATCCTTAACAAAAACTTTCACTTTAAAAACTCAAGTATAAGGGTTGATTAAACGCCAAAAGCTACACAAATCACCAAGTACCCAACATTTCATTAATACTTCATTCATATTATTTAAGTAATTTTACTCCATTAATTTTCATTCATATTTTTTAAGAAATTATTAGATGTCACCAATTATGCTGGCCAATTTCAACTACAAAATATTTGTTCAAGTAGCACACCATTTAACTTAGATCTATTTATCTATAATAATCAAACTATTAATTACAGGTGAAAAAGAAAACGTTAAAAAAAAAATAAAAAAATATGAGGCTAAAAAATTCATAAACGTTTTTTAAAAAATGCTTACACCAACATACATCAATCATTTTATTTTATTTATTTATTATTTTTAAATAAAAATCGTCCCTTTAAGTTCATTCTTCGATTAAAGTAATTCTTATTTTATGTATTAGTCAAAACGTTTGTAATAATAGGTAATAATTAATCTGGCTTTATCGCAAATAATATAGTTTTCTTCAATTACATTCTCAATTAGGTGTTTGTGTTATATGTAATATAAAATAAATAAGATATGCATAATTTTAGGACAGCTAATTATACCACTATTTTACTATAAGTAAAATTAGGGGGTCTAAATTAAATTACTATTGAGAAATCAATAAATATTGTTGAATAATCTACTTGTTATAACTGTGTGTTATTTGTGCTCACGAATATTTTGGTAAGACGAATTCAAGACTAAAATATTCTTTTAAATCCTCCGTGATTCAAATTTGAACAGTAGCCGACTGTAACTTTGTCTTTCTCTAATTTAACATGCATGTATATGTGACAACTTCAGAATAAAGGGCACATTAAAGAGAAATTAGAAGAATAATTTGGAATAGAGTACCTGTTTAATAACGAACATATAATATACATTTTATAACAATTATAACAAAAAAATATTATGAATCAACTGGCCAGCATAAGGGTCTGTGACACCTAATAAATTCTAAAAAATATTAATGAAAATTAATGCAGTAAAATTACTTAAATAATATCAATCAAGTATTCATGAAATATTAGGTACTTGCTGA
The DNA here is from genome assembly GCF_049639745.1 of Rhodnius prolixus. Taxonomy (NCBI): domain Eukaryota; kingdom Metazoa; phylum Arthropoda; class Insecta; order Hemiptera; family Reduviidae; genus Rhodnius; species Rhodnius prolixus. Next base: position 40,807,269 of record NW_027411582.1, on the reverse strand, counting down.
TTTGTGTACCTTTTGGCGTTTAATCAACCCTTATACTTAACATTTTGAACTGTAAGTTTTTCTTAAGGAGATTTTTCTACATTTTGCATAGATTTTCCTTTTTGTCTATTTTCCAAAGTTACATATCTGCCTTACACACTTTTTTAAACTTTGGAACAAGCAATTCTATCATTATAACCTGATAAGGTGTAAAGTCGCAACGGTAACTACCACTGGAGAGATCTTTTTAAACAATGGTTATACTTGCGGTCCCTAAAACATCCTCAATAACAATTTTTTGAGAAAGCGGGTGAATAAAATAGCAAGGTATTTGTACGTAAATAGCAAAATTAAACTGCCATTTCACTACTTCCTTTCAAGAGGAGCAAGAAAAATAAACTGCAGTATATTACTGCAGTATAAATTACAGTACTTCTCCCGAAAAGGCAAACAGGCAAAGATTTTCAATCGAACCACAATTCATTAATGTAAATCGGTTAACTCATTCATAATTTTACCGATTGCAGCACTTCCTCTTAGCAGGTGTAACAGCATGTTGGCACTTCACAGCCACGTACAGGAGCTTTAATCACTTCTTCCTGCTAAATTTTATCAAAATCGGACGAACCGTTATAGAAATATTGGTAATATTAGTTTTAGAATGGGCCTTATTTGGGTGGGGCAAACACCCCTCCTGATGAGGCATAGCGTCCAGACTTTTAAACGGCAAATCTTTACAAAATTTGCATTCGAATGATACTTCATTCATGAAAATCAGTTCACTTGTCGATAATTTGAAAAGATTCTTAGACTTCCCCTTAACAAGTGTAACAGCAGATCGTCGCCTTATAGTTACGTAGGGGAGCCCTAACCCTATCATCCTACCAAATTTTATCAAAATCGGGCCAACATTTACACAATAATTAGTAATAATCATTTTGTAGGGGGCCTTGCATAAAGGGGGCTAACTCCTCTCCCATTCAATGTACAGCGTCCAGACCCCCAAAAGGCACATCTACATAAAATTCCGAATCGAATGACCCCTCATTCATGAAAATCGGTTCGCGCGTTTAGGCCCTACGTTTTTTACAAAAAAGGTAACAACAAGAACATTTTTTGAAAAAGCCGTTTTTGCTCATTTTCCGCAACTTTTTTCTACAAACCTATTAGATCTGGGTTGTTGCAGAAAAATTACAGTTATAAAGGTGGCTTTGCCCTGTAATTTAAAGAAAATTTGCGAATTTTATCTTTTATAGAAAAGGAGAACAAAATTGTCAAAGTTGCGAGTTTTTCAAGGTTACGCTTTTTCCTGCAGTTTTTGACGATCAACCCTTATACAACTGTCCTACCGGACAGTTTTAACACAACAAAACACAAACTTCTTTACTAAACAAATTTTTACATTACCCACTCTAAACAAACTTTCCAATATTCAATTCCTCTAAAAAAAAATATTCTTCGCCATACATGATTCATTTCTCAATTCTAATTTCATCTACTCACTCCCTCTCTATAATCTCCTTAACAAAAACTTACAGTTTAAAATGTTAAGTATAAGGGTTGATTAATTCACTACTACTTCAACAAAACTACTTCCTTCCATAAAACTTATTACAAATATTCATCTATTCTAAATATTTCATCTATTTCATATAACATATACATATTACAACAACAATCTACTGATTCTACAATCATATCCTTCTTCTTTTTATTATTACATATTTTTAATGCTTCACTAACACATAAAAGAGTCAACCAACAACCAATTTAACCTCCAACTTTACTTAACGAGAAAAACATAAAATTTCAATAAACAAACTCATTAACATTTCTTTTTTCCTACTTTTCCCAATTTTCACCTTCCAACATCACTTCTTCTCTTCCACTTTCTTCTAAATTATTACATTCATTCATACATACTTTTTTCACTTCAAAAAAATACCTAAAATAACCATTTAACGAATTATCAACAATATTCATTTACATACAAATTTTCATCCACTACAATCAAATTATACACAACTCCCATTACACTACAAACTAAAACTAATTCAAATTCAACTACATTTCAACACTAGCATACAACTTTTATTTCAATTACTATAAACAAACAAACAATTCTTCCTGCCAAACTTTATCAACAACAATCGCCCAAAGTTTATTCTAAACACATCAACAGGGGCCACCCTTACTAAACTCTCACCCAAACTCAACTCTTCCTCTCACTTAAAATCTACAAATTAATCGCCTACTTCTTTTCTAATTTCTATACTTAAGTACGTAAGCCGTCAACCAGCTCAGCTAGTTTTTTTTTTTCGGCGCGTCAGCTAGTTATTATACACACACACACACCCGTTTCTCTACACTCATTCAAACTAAACATTCTACAAATAATAAATATCCAAATAAACTATACTACCAGCACCAACTAACCTCTAATCCCTCACAGGATGTCACGTACATCCATCCACCTATCCAGCACGTCATCTTTCTTCCTGTCTACCCTAAACACACCAAACTTTACACTTTATATCACACTTCAAAAATTACTTCTTCATTCTACAATATCTACTTCATTCTATTTTATTTCTTATTTACTATTTTTACTATTACATTACAAATATTACACGCCGCCCACCGCTCTTTATTTTCTTACCACTCTCTTATAAAACAACATTCATCTTTCATTAACCTTCATCATTCAATCCACTCAATCTAAAATTTAACTAATTTACTTCTTCTCATCTATTATTACTCATCTACCTCAGTCCGCCTCAATTTAACCATACTCATTCCCTCACTTTTCCTTATCTAAACATTTTATCCTACGTATTAACCTATAGCTTAAAGGTCAAACGCTTCTTTCTTTCTCCCCCCCCACCGTCAACAAACCTTTTTACAATCATACCCTAACAAACATTTCTTCCTTTATACACCAAATACCAACCTTCATTAAAACTGTCCGCTAGCACACTTCTATGAGGCTTAATCGTCAAAAAGTCCACCGAAATAGTCTAACCTTCAAAAACACACAACTTTCAACATTTTTTTCTCTCTTCTTCTATAAAAAATTCAATTCTCAAATTTCCTTTCAAATATAGGCCAAGTCCTCCTTTATAACTCTAATTTTTTTGTCAAAACCCACATTTAACACACTACCGAGACAAAAGTTGCTGAAAAAGAGCAAAAAAGGAATTTTCAGAAAATCTTCTTCTTCTTGTTGTTGTTGTTGTTACCTTTTTTGTAAACAACGTAGCGCCTAAACGCGCGAACCGATTTTCATTAATGAGGTGTCATTCGATTCGGAATTTTATGTAGATGTGCCTTTTGGGGGTCTCCACGCTGTACATCGAATGGGAGAGGAGTTAGCCCCTTTTATGTAAGGCCCCCTCCAAAATTATTATCATTAACTACTCTGTAAATCTTAGCCCGATTTTGATAAAATTTGGTAGGATGACAGGGTTCGGGCTCCCCTATGTAACATTAAAGCGACGATCTGCTCTTACACTTGTTAAGGGGAAGTATAGCAATCGTTTCAAATTATCGAAACGTGAACCGATTTTCATGAATGAAGTGTCATTCGAATCGAAATATTCTACAAATTTGCACTTTAAAAGTCTCAACGCTGTAAAAGGAGGGGAGTTCGCCCCACCCAAATAAGGCCCTTTCTAAAACTATTTTTTTTTTTTTTGCGCATCAACAGCTGAGGTTATTAGCGCCCGGAGCTTTCACCGGACAGTGAGCTGTAAGAAGCTCCTAGGAAGAGAAAATCTAAGGGTCAGCTGCTGGATTCGAACCCGGGACCTCCGCGTGGGAGTCCAGTATGCTAACCTCATAGCTAATCCCTTCCCTTAAAACTATTATTACCAATATTTCTAAACCCGAAGTCCCATTTTGATAAAATTTAGCACGAAGAAACGGTTAAAGCTCCTCTACGTGGCTGTGAACTGCCAACATGCTCTTCCTCCTACTAACAGGAAGTACTGCAATCTTTAAATTTATCAATGAGTGAACCCATTTACATCAATCTATTGTGTCGTTCGATTCAAAATCTATGCCTCTTTGCCTTTCAAGGAGAAATACTGCATTCGCAGTTTATTTTTCTTACTCCTCTTAAAAGGAAGTACTGAAATCGCAGTTTAATTTTTATATTTTCGTACAAATACCTTCCTATTTTATTCAAAACCCTTTCTCAAAAAAACTGAAAATGAGGACCGCCACTATAATCACTCTTTAAAAAGATCTTTCCAATAGTAGTTACGGTCATGACTTAACAACTTATTCTTGAATGATACTCCTTAACAAAAACTTACCAGTTTAAAATGTTAAGTATAAGGGTTGATTAAACGACAAAAGGTACACAAATCAGCAAAATTTAGTAAAAATCTATCGAGCAGAAAACGAGATATTTAGTGTTAAAGTTTGTTTCCGTTCAATAAAGTGAAAACTTTAACATTAAATATCTCGAAAACTACTCAATAGATTTTGTTACTATTTTACGTGTATATGGGGACTGCTATTGTCTATAATTGTGTAAATTTTAGTAAAAATCTATCGAGTAGTTTTCGAGATATTTAGGGTTAAAGTTTGTTTCTGTTCTACAAAGTGAAAACTTTAACATCAAATATCTCGAAAACTACTCGATAGATTTTGTTCATATTTTACCTGCTTATGGAGACTACTATTGTCTATAATTGTGTAAATTTAAGTAAAAATCTATCGGATAGTTTTCGAGATATTTAGGGTTAAAGTATGTTTCCGTTCTATAAAGTGAAAATTTTAACATCAAATATCTCGAAAAGTCCTCGATAGATTTTGTTTATATTTTACGTGTATATGAGGACTACGATTGTATATAATTGTGTAAATTTTAGTAAAAATCTATTCAGTAGTTTTTGAGATATTTAGGGTTGAAGTTTGTTTTCGTTCTATAAAGTGAAAATTTTAACATCAAATATCTCGAAAACTATTTTATAGATTTTGTTTATATTTTACCTGTATATGGAGACTACTATTGTCTGTAATTGTGTAAATTTTTGTAAAAATCTATGGAGTAGTTTGCGAGATATTTAGGGTTAAAATTTGTTTCCGTTCTATAAAGTTTCCTTTTTTTCACACTTTTTTCAGAGTTACATTTTTTAAACACCAACTCCTGAAAATCATATTTTGTTTTAAGCTTACGAACTTGTTTACCACAAAGCCAGGTGAATTCTTCAAATTATTACGTATCACTAACCATCTGCTCCGCTACCTAAAATCAATTCCTTTTTTTAATTTCAAGTCTTCTACATTATCATTCAAATATCTTACTTATGAATTAATTATTTTTTATTTATTGTGTCTTTGAACAGGCGCCATTTCTCAACTTTTTTGGACAATAACGATCAGTCTCACCTGTCTTATTAGAAACATAATATTTTTATATTACGATTTTTTTATTTTATCTCCTCATCTTTCCAAATTCATCTCCACCTTTCTTATAATAATCACACTTTTTAAACATATTCTTTAATAAATACCTTAACTTCTTACACTTCTCTCTAATAATTCCATTTTCTAATTTCCCTATTCTATTAATCTATTCTAACTAAAGGGACTAATCCCTTTTACCTCTCATTTTCTTTTGTCAAGATGCATTACAAAAAACGATTAATAATAATAATACTAAAGTAGAAAATACAAGCAATTTACACTAGTGCGAATACGTAGTGCGCATGCGTACACCATAAATGTTCTTTTCTTTTTTCATTTTAATATATACACATATAACCCTGTTGTTACCTTATTACTTTCCAATATTATGATACAAACATCTTTTACTTTCTAAACATTTAAAGGAACTTGAATCTTTGTTTAACATTATGGCCTCTTTCGAAACTTCAAAAATATAAACGAATACAAGTAAGTTTTACTTTTGTCATTCCTATCATTTTTAACTAATATCTTCCCTTTTCTATTTCTTCAATTGTTATCCTAAATAAATATCTTATGCCAAAGAATTAATAGTCAAACAAATGAAAAAAAAGTTAAAAATTCAGTAAATTTACTTTTAAAGTGAATAGTTTAGTAGTGTTTACCAGCTTTTCAATACTAGTTAGTTACTCCTTTTGTTTAATCAGTCATTTTGTACATATATTTTTTTGAATCAATTATTTACCTCTTCTTTGACTAATCTTTTATTTCCAACAATTCATAACCTACCAACTTTCAATTTTAAATTCATTTATTTGTTTTTGCAGTTTTATTTCTTATAAAGGGTACGGCAATACCGAATTACCAGCTATAATATTTGTACTGCTCACTTCAAAATAACTTTCATAAACGCATACTATTTCAGATGTTCATCACTCCAACCGATGAAACTTTGTTATACATTTATTTCATCAGTGTTTCAACTCAAATGAATTCAGTCAATAGTATGTACTCCGTACTTTTTACAACATTGTAATGAGGGTAGTCGTCATTAGTCCTTTATAAGGTACACATACATTACTTTTATTACACTTATCACTTGTAGTATTAACTAACCGGTCCTGCTCCGTTTTTAGTGACGCTTTGAGAAACAAATGTGGCAGATAGTTCATTACATTTCACTCCCACAGCAGCCAAAACTTCAAAAATACAAACGATTACAAGTTTTACTTTTGTCATTCGTATTATTTTTAACCAAATATTTGGTCTTTTCTATTTCTTCATTTCTTATCCTCAATAAATATCTCATACCAATGAAGTGATAGTCAAATAAAAAAAAGTTAAAAATTCAATAAATTCACCTTTAATTTTCCTTTACACCTTGTGCAGGTAAGTCCTAATTCACATTCATTCCTCAGATGCGATTCTTTTTAAAGTATAATTAGTGAAACACTTTATCCAGTGCCTTTTTTCTTCTAAGTAAATTCTGTTATCATCATTCTCATTCTCATTGTACTATCAGGTACCATTACAATTTACAGAATAATAATTTTCACCTCTACTGATTAAAAAAACGTTAGCACGGTAGCTTCGAGATTAGTGAGGATCTGAGTCCCAAATAAAACCAGGTAAAGGTTTACTACTTACAATATTTTTTATTTGTCACAAGTCAAATATAATAAACCTAATATGAAATTTTTATTCAACCTATACAACACTTAAACAAAATTAGCATATATTCCCTTTAAATTATCTTTATTCTGGACATGTTATTCTCATGAAAATTAAACATTTTGTCACACAAATAGCTATATGTTATCCAATACACAACCACGCAACAATAAGTAACATTCACAATGCCTTTCAAATAAATTTCTTAATCCAATTCTTCACAAACTGTTTCAGAGAGCAGGCTTCCTTATACAATGGTTCACGGAAATTCTACTTTCCCTACTCAAAAATATAACTTTGTATAATATACATATATGTTATACCGAGTCCTCTCTAATTAGTCATTGCCGTGCATGCTGCAAAGACCATTTCTGTTAATTTATTCTTACTTTTCTAGCCCTTCAATTTCATTCTTTTGAGTGCTTATTAGTTACTACTAATCGTTAATCTTTTCCTCCTGAAAGATTGTTGACGTGATTATTTTTTCTCACATTTTAATTTTGGGCATGATTCAACATAGGTCAGAATTCAAGAACCTAGGTCAAAGTACTTTTCTAATTCAAGTAAAGTTTCTCACATTATGCTTTTTGTATTTTACTTACGAGAAAATTCTGCGTTCAACGCAAGATAATCAGTTTCGATAATATTTTTTTTTAAGTAAACTTGGAAAACAAATAGTTGTAAGTAGTTTAATTCATTTTTCTTCCTTCCTTATCAAATTATATAATTCTGTTTTCATCCTTGCAGAACTGGAGTTAATTCACTGCCAACGATTCTCCATCAAATTTAAATTATCATCCAATTAATCATGAATCAAATCAGTCCACAATGTACCTGAAAGGCCTGCAGATTATCAGATAATATGCCACCTGCTTGAATGATTCTTCGGTATTTGACCGTCAGAATTTATGCAAGATCAATTCTACAATCGAAGTAAGTTCTTAAATTTTCAGTTTTATATTCGAGTTTCCACATTTCGTTAAATAATTCTACTTATATTTATTATCTATTTAGTAAAATAGATAACATTGGCAAGTGGATATATGTAATTTAAGCGTGGAGCTGAATTAGTGCATTTTTGAATTCATTCATTCATGGTAACGCTTTCTTCGATAATGTTCCTAATATTTGCTGCATTACTCTCCGCAATTCCATTAATATCCAAATTTTTTGTCGATCTAACTTATAGTAAACCATCAAAAACCCATTTCCCCTATTAAAGGTAGGTAATTATTCCAGGAAGAAACAGTAACTTTTCTTTTTCCATATGCAAAACGTTGTTGGTAACTTTTATTACATTTCTTAATAATCTCCTTAACAAAAACTTACAGTTTAAAAAGTTATGTATAAGGGTTGATTAAACGCCAAAAGGTATTTGTGTACTTTTAAGTAAACTTGGAAAACAAATAGTTGTAAGTAGTTTAATTCATTTTTCTTCCTTCCTTATCAAATTATATAATTCTGTTTTCATCCTTGCAGAACTGGAGTTAATTCACTGCCAACGATTCTTCAATGAGTGAACCGATTTTCATCAATAATTTGTAGTTCGATTCAAAATCTTTGCCTTTTAGGGAGAAGTACTGTAATCGCAGTTTATTTTTCTTACTCCTCTTAAAGGAAAGTACTGAAATCGCAGTTTAATTTTGCTATTTACGTGCAAATTACCTTCCTATTTTATTCAAAACGCTTTCTCAAAAAAATTGTTATTGAGGATGGTTTGGGGACCGCAACTATAATCATTCTTTAAAAAGATCTCTCCAGTGGTAGTAACTCCGACTTAACACCTTTTCAGGTTATAATGATACAATTAAAATTTATACTTCCCAATTTTAATAAAATCTGTAAAGCAGATAAGTAACTTTGCAGAACATGCAAAAAGGAAAATCTATCCAAAAAGTACAAAAATCTCTTTAACAAAAACTTACAGTGTCAAATGTTAAGTATAAGGGTTGATTAAACGCCAAAAGGTACACAAATCAGCAAGTACCCAACATTTCATTAATACTTCATTGATATTATTTTAAGTAATTTTACTACATTAATTTTCATTAATAAGTTATTTTTTAGAATTTATTAGATGTCACAGACCCTTATGCTGGCCAGTTCATACATTTTCTTTTTTTTTTTTTTTATGATTTAAGTCGCGTCAACATCTAAGGTTATTGGCGCCCGGAGCTTTTTTCAGTGCACTGCCGGCCTCCGGACGGTGTTCTCTCGTTACAGACAACACTGTCCATCACCCGGACAGTGAGCTGTAAGAAGCTCTTAGAAAGAGAAAATCTAAGGGTCTGCAGCTGGATTCAAACCCGGAACCTCCACGTGGGAATCCAATACGCTAACCGCATAGCTAATCCCTTCCCTTTGTTTATTCATAATATTTTATTTTTTTGTTATAATTATGATAAAATGTATATTATATCTTTGTAATTAAATAGGTACTTTATTTTAGCTTTATTCCAAATTATTCTTCTGATTTATCTTTATTATGCTCTTTATTCTGAGAAGTCACATATATGTATGTACATGCACGTTAAAGTAGAAAAAGACAAAGGCAGAGTCGGCTACTATTTAAATTTGAATCACGGATTTAAAACAATATTTCAGTCTAGAATTCGTCTTTCCGAAGTATTTGTGAGCACAAATAACGCGTAGGTAATATCAAGTAAATTATTCAACAATAATGATTCATTTCTCAATTGTAATTTAATGTAGTCCCTCTAATTTTACTTATAGTAAAATACTGGAATAATTATGTTAGCTGTCATAAAAATATGCATATCTTATTTATCTTATATTCCAAATATATAACACTGTGGGAAGAATACCTAGATTGAGAATGTAATTGAAGAAAACTATATTATTTGCGATAAAGCCAGATTAATTATTACCTATTATTATAAACCTTTGACTACTACATAAAGTAACAATTACTTTAATCGAAGAATGAACTTAAACCGACGATTTTTATTTAAAAATAAAAATAAATAAATGAAATCATTGATGATTGTTGGTGTAAGTATTTTTTTTAAAAAGTTTTTGAATTTTTTAGCCTCATATTTTTGTTTATAAAGTTTTTTTTTTTAACCTGCGATTAATAGTTTGTTGATTAGATATTACAGTCAATCTAAGTTAAATGGTGTTCTACTTGAACAAATATTTTGTAGATTCCAGCAAAAGGGTCTGTGTGTGACATCTAATAAATTCTAAAAAATAACTTATTAATGAAAATTAATATAGTAAAATTACTTAAAATAATATCAATGAGGTATTAATGAAATGTTGGGTACTTGCTGATTTATGTACCTTCTGGCGTTTAATCAACCCTTATTTTAAACTGTAAGTTTTTGTTAAAGAGATTATAATATGAATTGCAAAATGCAGAGGTCAAAACGACTTTTCTACAATAAATTAAAACTGTCCGCTAGGAGAGTTGTATAAGGGTTGATCGTCAAAAACTGCACGAAAAAGCGTAACGTTGAAAAACACCCAACTTTGACAATTTTTTTCTCTTTTTTGTATAAAATATAAAATTTCAAGATTTCCTTTATAATATAGGGCAAATCCTCCTTTATGAGTGTAACTTATTTACAACAACATAGATTAAATAGATTTTGAGAAAAAAGATGCTGAAAATGAGCAAAGTCGGCATTTTCAAAAATTGGTCTTGTTGTTCTTGTTGTTACCTTTCTTGTAAACAACGTAGCGCCTAAACGCGCGAACCGATTTTCATGAATGAGGTGTCATTCGATTCGGAATTTCATGTAGATGTGCCTTTTGGGGGTCTCGACGCTGTTACAACGAATGGGTGAAGAGTTAGCCCCATGGAGGAGAGGTCAAAACTTCGGGAGGTATTCAGCAGTTCAAATGCAACAAAAAATATTCTATTCACTATGGCCCGATTCTCAATTTTGTCCAAGATATTTGCATTTTTAACTTTTCCGTCGATATTCGCGTTTTTCACCATAAAAATGGCCGTAACCTTTCTACCCTTTATCCTACAAGAAATCTGCTGATTCTAAACGAAATAGCATCAAATTTTCCTATAAACCTGCTAAACCCAGAGCCTCAAAACGTTTCTTATAAACAATGAAATTTTTACTTGAAAGTCTAAAAAATTCGTTCTCGATAGCTTCTGTTTAAATTTTGAACTATATTTTTTCAATGATTAATGAATCAGGAGTCACCTTTATTACAGAAAAAGTTGTGCATTTATTGAGCTTTAAGATCATATGGATTTTTTTTGGTTTTTAATAAACCCTACCCCGAACACAGAAAGGCGTAAATGCAGAAAACTGGGATGTTGCGTAACCGACTTAAATATACAGTAAAAAATACAGTAGCAATAAAACACAGTAGTTGACTAACAATAGTTTGTGCAACTTATTTGAATAACATAATGGAGGTTTTTTACATCAAAGGTAATTAATAATAATTCAAAACTGAAATGGTATTTTCTTTTTGTTCCTTCTCCAAAAATTGATTAGTTTTGATTTATTATTAATTAACTTTGATGATAAAAACCTCCATTATGTCATTAAGATAAGTTGCACAAACAATTGTTGTCAAGAAAATAAAAATTTGTCACAATTCTTGTAGCAATTTTGGGTAGGCACCTACCTATTGCATTCTATTATTACTGTGTTTAATTTAATTTCTCTTTGCCTTTTAGAAAGAAGTGCTGTGATGCAGTTTTATTTTTCTTACTCCTCTGAAAGGGAAGTAAGAAAAAGGAAGTTTAATTTTGCTATTTACGAACAAATACCTTCCTATTTTATTCAAAACGTTTTCCTAAGTAAATTGTTTTTGTGGATTCTTTGAGGGCCGCAACTACAAGCATTCTTTTAAAAGATCTCTTCAGTGGTTACTTATCACCAGATCACGTTATAATGTAAGTATTGCTTATTCCAAATTTTAAGAATTGTGTATAGCAGATATGTAACTTTACAAATTGACAAAAAGAAAAATCTATCCAAAAGGTCAAAAATCTCCTTAACAAAAACTTACAGTTTAAAAAGTTAAGTGTAAGGGTTGATTAAAGGACAAAAGGTACACAAATCAGCTGGTACTCAGCATTCATTTTCAATATTCATTCATTCTTTCGCTCAAAATTCAGCCAAAAAGAAGCATTCGAAAAAGCATGTGTTTAATGGAATTATTATAACAATCAATATAAATAATTTTACTACATTTACTTTTCATTAATAATTTTTAGAGTTTATTAGATGTTACAGACCCTTGTGCTGGTCATTTTCAAATACAAAAGATTAGTAGCTCACCATTTAACTTAGACGGTAATAACGCGCCAACCGATTTTCATGGATGAGGTGTCATTCGATTTGGAATTTTATGTAGATGTGCCTTTTGGGGGCCTCGACACTGTACATTGAATAGGAGAGGAGGAGAGGGGTATGTAACGCCCCCTCCAAAATTATTATTACTAATAATTCAGTAAAACTTAACCCGATTGTGATGAAATTTGGCAGGATGAAAAGGTTAGGACTCCCCTACGTAACATTAAAGCGACGTTCTGTTCTTACGCCTACTAAGGGGAAGTTTTGCAATCATTTAAAATTATCGTTTTGAGAACCTATTTTTTCAATGAAGTGTTATTTGGTTCAAAAAGTGATGTAAGTTTGCATTTTTAGAGGTCTCGACGCTGTGTATCTTTAGGAGAGGAGTTTGCCCCACCCAGGTCTGGCCCTCTCTAAAACTATTGTTACTAATATTTCTGCAACGCTTAGTCCGATTTTGCTAAAATTTAGCACGAAGAAGCGGTTAAAGCTTCCCTACGAGACTCTAAAGTGCCATTAGCTCTTACACCCACTAAGAGGAAGTACTGTAATCGTTTAAATTATTGACTTACGAACTGATTTTAATGAATCAATTGTCTTTCGATTTGATACTTTAGATGCAGTATATCTATTTATCTATCATAATCAAACTATTTTAAAAAAACACAGTTTAAAAAAAAAAGTTATAAAAAATAAAAGTAATTATGAGGCTTAAAAATAAAAAAAAATGCTTACATCCATGAATTTGTTTATTTTATTTATTTATGTATTATATATTAAAGTATAGAAAAATATAGAACTTGCAGTGAATCAAATTTTGTTACAACTGTGTAATTCAAATTACCAACACCAACCAACTCTAACTTGCTTTTTTCTACTTTTATATAATAAAGGCATAATAAAGATAAATCAGAAGAATAATTTGGAATAGAGTTAAATAAGGTTTCTATTTATTTATGGAGCTGTAATACACATTTTACCATAATTTTAACCTAAAATTATTATGAATAAACTGGCCAGCGTAGGGTCTGTGACATCTAATAAATTCTAAAAAATATTAATGAAAAGTTAATATAATAAAATTACTTATATCAATTGTTATAATAATTCCATTAGGCAAATGCTTTTTCGAATGTTCTATGAGTCTGAAAATACGAGCGGAAGAATGAATGAAATGTTGGGCACTAGCTGATTTGTGTACCTTTTGTCCCTTTAATCAACCCATGTACTTAACTTTTTAAACTTTAAGATTTTAAATTAAATAATTAAAACATTATTGTGTTAAAAAGTGAAACGTTAAGTCTGAATTTCATTTTACTAGACTCAAATATGTTATTTGCTTATGTAAAAACTTTGCGTGTTAAGGAATGGCTTAAAGGTCAAACGCTTGCTTCTATTACATCATTTTTCAGGATCATGCCCTTACATACTGTTTTACGCTTGTAGAAGAAATGCCGTTGTCACTCATTATGAGTTAAAATTTTGGAAATAATGAGTGCGAATTCTGAGATTTGAATCAAGGCATCCATTAACAAACTTACTGTTTCTTTTTATTTTTTTTTGAATTGGAGTGTTACCGCTGACTTCTCCACTCTGAGAGTCATATGTTGTATTTATTATTATTATTATTGCTTATAACGCAATAATATGCGTTGATGATAACAAAATAAACGATAAAAAAAAAAAATTCTCAAAATATGACTCAAATTTATGTGTACATACATTGAGTACAATGTATTTACAGACTACCTCTTTCTGTTATGTTTTCTGTGACTAGGGACGAAAAACATTGTTTATGAGTAATTACTTAAAGAGTAAGATTTATTTATGTGCTAAGCTGAAGTCATTAATTGATTATTGAAAATAATAATAAAAAACTTGCAAATTTAGAAAATCTATAATTACAAGACATATTTACTCTCTTTTATTGTAAGCACAGTTTCAAGAATCGATCTTTATTTCTTAATTTACTTCGGTAAGAAAATGTTGTCCCATTTCATGATACTTATCTCAGTGTTACAAAGCAATTTAGTTTCTTGTTTAACATAACTTCAGTGAATGATACTTGTGTATATTTCTTTTTATAACACAAATTTACTTTCTGAAATAATGATGGTAAGCTAAGTTATGATCATTGTTGTTTACTTTTTAGAAATGTTTCTCAACATATTTGTAAAGATTTTATGTAACTTAATTTAACAAAAAAAAATTGTAATTTATAAAATAATAAAAAACTAATTTACCTCGTCCTCATTTTGCCTTTTAATCTCTTAATAATACTAGTATGAAGAAAAGGAAGTGAAAAACATTGGAAAAATGGATCTTCTCTCTTAATTTCACTGCAATGCTGCAGTTTCTGTATGCCGCAATAAATAATAATGCTAATGCTAGATTGTATCAATGTATTTTTAAAAACAAAAGTAAAACCCATAAGAAAAAGAAGAAATTGTCTTCTAATTTCTCTGCGATGCTGCTGTTTCTGTAATTGATAATTAATATTATGACCAATACTAGACTGTCCATGTTGGGTATATCTATTTTGAAAAACGAGAAGTAAACACCTTTTGAAAAAACAGAACATGTCCCCTAATTTCTCTTGTATACTGCTTTCTCTAAAATATATAGTTAATTATAAGGGCAATGCTAGATTATTAAAACTGTCCGGTAGGACAGTTGTATAAGGGTTGATCATCAAAAACTACACGAAAAAGCGTAACGTTGAAAAACACCCAACTTTGACAATTTTTTTCTTTTTCTATAAAAGATAAAATTCTCAAATTTCTTTTAAAATTTAGGGCAATTCCTCCTTTATAACTGTAATTTTTTTGGCAAAACCCAGATTTAATATATTACGAGAAAAAAGTTGCTGAAAATGAGCAAAAACGGCATTTTCAAAAATTGGTCTTGTTCTTGTTGTTACCTTTTTTGTAAACAACGTAGCGCCTAAACGCGCGAACCGATTTTCATGAATGAGGTATCATTCGATTCGGAATTTTATGTAGATGTGCCTTTTGGGGGTCTCGACGCTGTACATCGAATGGGAGAGGAGTTAGCCCCCTTTATGTAAGGCCCCCTCCAAAATTATTATTACTAATTACTCTGTAAATCTTGGCCCGGTTATGATAAAATTTGGTAGGATGATAGGGTTAGGGCTCCCCTACGTAACATCAGAGCGACGTTCAGCTCTTACACATTGAAGTACTTTTTAAGGGGAAGTACTGCAATCGTTTTAAATTATCGACTTTCATGGCCGATTTTCATGAATGAAGTGTCATTCGAATCGAAATTTTGTACAGATTTGCACTTTAAAAGCCTCGACGCTATGCCTCATAAGGAGGGGAGTTTACCCCTCCCAAGTAAGGCCCTTTCTAAAACATTATTACCAATATTTCTAAAACGCTTAGTCCGATTTTGATAAAATTTAGCACGAAGAAGTAGTTAAAGCTCCTCTACGTGGCTGTGAAGTGCCATCATGCTCTTACACCTACTAAGAGAAAGTATTGCAATCGTTAATATTATCAATGAGTGAACCGATTTTCATCAATAAATTGTCGTTCGATTCAAAATCTTTGCCTCTTTGACTTTTAGGGAGCAGTACTGTAATTGCAGTTTATTTTTCTTGCTCCTCTTAAAAGGAAGAACTGAAATCGCAGTTTTATTTTGTTACTTAAGTACAAATACCTTCCTATTTTATCCAAAACGTTTTCTCAAAAAAAAATTGTTATTGAGGATGGTTTGGGCACCGCAACTATAATCATTCTTTAAAAAGATCTCTCCAGTAGTAGTTACGTTCCGACTTAACACCTTATCAGGTTATTATGATAGAATTGCTTATTCCAAATTTTAAAAAAATCTAATCTGTAAAGCAGATATGTAAGTTTGCAGAATAGACAAAAAGGAAAATTGTCCAAAAGGTACAAAAATCTCCTTAACAAAAACTTACAGTTTAAAAAGTTAAGTATAAGGGTTGATTGAACGCCAAAAGGTACACAAATCAGCAAGTACCCAACATTTCATTTATACTTCATTGATATTATTTAAGTAATTTTACTGCATTAATTTTCATTCATATTTTTTAAAATTTATTAGATGTCACAGACCCTTATGCTGGCCAGTTCATTCATTATATTTTTTTGTTATAATTTTGATAAAATGTATAATATATCTTCGTTATTAAATAGGTACTTTATTTTAACTCTATTCCAAATTATTCTTCTGATTTATCTTTAATATGCCCTTTATTTTGAGTAGTCACATATACATGCATGTTAAAGTAGAAAAAGACAGTTAGAGTCGGCTACTGTTTAAATTTGAATCAATATTTTTGGATTTAAAACAATATTTCAGTCTTGAATTCGTCTTACCGAAATATTCGTGAGCACAAATAACACACAGTTAATAACAAGTAGATTATTCAACAATAATTATTCATATCTCAATTGTAATTTAATTTAGTCCCCCTAATTTTACTTATAGTAAAGTACTGGAATAATTAGCTGTCCTAAAAATAAGCATATCTTTTTTTTTATATATTACCCATTTACAACATTGTGGGAAGAAAACTTAGATTGAGAATGTAATTGAAGAAAACTATATTATTTACGATAAAGCCAGATTAATTTATTATCTATTATTATAAACGTTTGACTACTACATAAAATGACAATTACTTTAATCGAAGAATGAACTTAAACCGACGATTTTTATTTAAAAATACAAAAAAATAAATAAAATAAACAAAATCATTAATATATGTTGGTGTGAGCATTTTTTAAAAAAAGTATTTGAATTTTTTAGCCTCATATTTTTTTTTATTTTTTATAACGTTTTTCTTTCTAACCTGTAATTAATAGTTTTATAAAATAGATATTATAGTCAATCTATAGTGCTACTTGAACAAATATTTTGTAGACGAAAATGGCCAGAATAAGGGTCTGTGACATCTAATAAATTTTAAAAAATATGAATGAAAATTAATGCTGTAAAATTACTTAAATAATATCAATGAAGTATAAATGAAATTTTGGGTACTTGCTGATTTGTGTACCTTTTGGCGTTCAATCAACCCTTATACTTAACTTTTTAAACTGTCAGTTTTTGTTAAGGAGTATATGTTAGGCATATCAATTTTGAAAAACGAAGTAAACACCATTAGAAATAACCAAACATAACTCCTAATGTGGATCTTTTCTCCTAGTTTCGCTGGATTACTGTTGCTTCTGTATTTGATAGTTAATTATTAAGGCTAATGCTAGATCAAAGAGAGAGAGCACTAGGTCTGGAGCAAAGGGGAATCGCAATGATAAGTAGCGGTTAGGACTACATTAAATCTTAACAGATTACTGAAATAAGCAAGACTTAATGTTGAAGTGATCCATTTGGAGACGACTCTTGCAGACAGAAGAAATTTCCTTGTGATTGTACCTGCAGTCGATGCGTTCCAGAGAGGCTCACTGGGTGCGCTCACTGCTGCAATCTGCTTTGCGTACCATTGCCAGTTCTGCATTCTTTAAAGCAAGCACAGTACAGAGGTTGGCTTTCACTCATGAAGACGAAACAGTACACCTCTTTTCCGCAGACCGTTCAGTCTCCCTTACATTTCAGTTAGACGCTAGTGTTGTATATTATTATTTCAAGGTGACGACAATCCTTAGCGATTCCTACTTTTTCTCCTTGAAAGGAATTACATAGAATTAAACACAAAGCGAAACTTTTCATGAGCCACCATCTGTTCCAACCTCATGACAAACAAAATATTATTTTATTTTTTTTTTATCCTAAAGATACCTACCTATATGAAATTTTTTATAATAGTATGGTAGAATTTTCAGCAGGAGGCAACCGACCACCTAGGCCAACCATCCAACATAGATCCGGAAAAACCATTAACTGCTTCACCTGACTGCACTGAATAAATAGCTATGTTTTGCTCTAATTGAAGGCATGCCAGCAAACACACCTCTAGCACTGTAAGAGATAGTTCTACACTCGCAAAATAAATAGTCCCTGTACTTATCCTAGTTTCAGCTCACTTCTTTTACATTTCATGGGTATGGTTGCCAAATTGGAGTCGCATGTCATTAATGGGAGAAATGCACCTTTGTTGATGACACTCAGTGCCTGACTACTAAGTACCAAATGCACCTTGTCTGCTCTTGACAGTAAATTAACGACCTGCCAACACTTCTCACAGATATACTGTAATTGCTTGTCCGAACATAACTTCACGCCAAAAACTATATCCAGCAACTTTAGGTAGTCTACCATTTCAAGACACACTCCGTTCAGATGTACAACTATATCTTCGGATACTGGTTTCTCTCTTCTTTACATGTGAATCACCTTGGGTTTATTTCTGCTAAAATTAATTTCATTGGCTGAAACCAATTTCTCTATTATACTTAATACGCCAATGGCATCTGCATTAAGCTCACTCTCAATGTCTGCCTATCTGTCTGAATGATTATCCCAGAACTAACCCAAAAGCAGAAATTTGCAGAAAATTCCATTTTATATTTAGCTTATGTACCACAAGCCGATGCCTCAATAAGGCCTGGATCCAATTGGGACTACCACTAACATTTATTCGAACTGCCATTTTATTTAAACTTAAGCTGATTTTACGCACGTAAAATAACTTTAATTTGAAACATTTTTTTCTGAGAAATTCTATTATGGTGAAGCGGGGTGGGGTTAAACTTACCTCTAAAATGTGATTACAGTTCATTGTACTGGCTTGCCACTTTAGAATTTAATGAAAGACTTAATTTTCAAATTTGATGAAACATTTCTAAATTCGGTGATCGGAAGTGCTATTTTTTTCTTATTTGAAGAATTTAATAAAATGTTCCATAATTTTATTAAAATTTGTAAGAGATTAAAAACAATGCCTGAATGGTAGAAAGATAGATTCCTTTAAACGTATTTAGTTTAGGAAAACTTAAGAGAGTTCACACCAGGTTTTACACTAGTCAGCAAATGTAGTGTTAGACGGAAAGAAGTTGAAGTTGAATTCTCTACATCAACCTTATTAATCTAGCCCTGACGATGGTTGAAAGCCCGATACAATCTGATGCGTGCTACGATAAATAAAACCACCGGTAAGATTTTATTGTTATGTCTAATCCCTTCACTTGGGTTGCATTAACGAGCATGCAAAATACTTTTTTCTGCAACCATGTGGGGAAGTTCTCATTACTCAATTAAAATCAGCTGTGTAATGCCCAACTTCCCACACTAGTGGGGAAATATTCCCATTAGTGTCACTTTCCTCACTAGTGAGTGGAAAAACTTTATTGTGCTTCCTTGATATAAGAAGTTTTGTTATTTACATAAATATTTTCTGTAAAACTTTAATAAGCTTATTTAACGTAACTAAATAATTAAAAAACGAATATTAAAAAATAAAATAAAAATTGAAAGGAATATAGAAATAAAAATAATACTTTAATAAATAGATATTTTTAATTATAACAGTTAAAAGGGTTATAGTGTAACCTTATAGAAATTTAAAATGGATTCTAGTGATTCCAGTTTAGAAAACACTCCTCCATCAATAAAAGAAACAGCAAAAATGTAATAAGTAATGTAAATACGTAAGTAATGTAAATAATTGTAATATAACAATAAATGTTTATAATAAATAAATTACTTTTTGTAGACTGTATGTGGAGTATTTAAACGGGAAATACCCACTTGCTGAAGATCAGGAATCAGGTGGTCGAAAAATAAGAACTAGTCTTTTAGTGTTTCCAACGACTATGCGTTTATTTCTCTTCACTACATCCCTTTTGGTGATGATACCCCAAAACCCAGTCTTCAGCCGGCAACGCCGATGTCAGGCGCACTGGTAATGGACTGGATTAAGCTGTCGAAGCCCATGCAGATCCAAGGTGCTGGTTTGATGAATGAAAACGGCAGACGTAGAGGCAAGCCCCCACAATCCGGTTTCCTATGAAGTGGAGGACCAGCTCTGGTCTATGGAAAAGATCAGAGCAAAAAGTATAAAAGAGAGGATAAATGTTAAAAGGCCCTTAAATCACCTTTGATAATAAATAACAAATATAAAATAGGAAATACCTTGACGACGAGGCTACCCTGAATCAGCGCTAAGAAGGAGGCTGAGAATAACTGGACGCACACTGGATGCGTGTAAAACAGTGCTCACAAGTTGTAGGTAGTGCCGAATATTTAGGTGAAGCAGCAGAAGTGTAGCGTAAGTTGATGAATGATGTAAAAGAGTGAATAAACATCCGCCAGCAAGTCAGACCACTCCCAGGTAGAAGGAATAATAATAATGATAATAGTAATAAGAATAATACCCCAGGAGTAAGGAGGATGCAAAGGATAAAATAGGCTGACTTACCGATTGACGAATTGATTCACCTGTTAATCCACTATTTGAAGCGAATTGGAATAAAGCTGCTTACTAAGTTGAATGGCACAGTATAAAAGGAACCACCACTGCCACAAAAAAGGCCGTCTAGGGCCGATAAATGATAAATGATCAAAAGGCAGACATGTGCTGATAGAAGGCAAGATGGCATTCCGGTCCAGTTGAAAAAGGCTGTACTGTACAAGCACACAGTTAAAAAGTTGAGAGAGCAAAAACGAAAGACGATAGATGACTACTAATACTAGCCGCCAGGGGTGTTGAACTCAGCACTGCCTACTGAACAGTGTGGCCAGTCAATCGTATGTATAGAAAAATTGGGAGTCCCCCGGCTGGTGTCCCTTTTTTTATAAATTCGCGTAGTAATACGCGACACTGTAAAAATGAAATTTTTAATTTTTTTAGTTAATAAATCTAATGGTTGCAGAAAAAATATAATATTTAACTCGAATGTCAAGTATTTTCCTCACACTCGGCAATTTGCACTTGCACTCGCCTCGCTTCGCTCGCTCGTGCGTGCAAACCCTGCCTCGCGTGAGGAAAAGTACTACTTTCCACACTTGTTAAATAAATAACTATAGCTTGAACTGCTAAAATTATGAATTAAAAAGAAAAAGTCACTAGAATTACAAATGTTTTAAATGTTTAACACTTCCTTTGACTAGATAAGAAAAGAATTGCGATTATGTAAAATTTTTGATTTCGAGTTTCCTCGGGAAAGTCCGTTTGAGTCTCATGAGTCCAGTAATGTGTTTGTGAAGAAAACTAAAAATCGCAGGAAGCAGAACATTTAAAATAATTAGTCTAAGCACAACAGCTGACTTAGTACAAAACTTCTTCAGCCAAGCACAATCTATTGATTGCACTTTCAACTATTTAACATTATCTAAAATGGCTCCAACGGTTTTGCTGAGAGCGTTTGTGCTCAATGCTATTACTAAATCTCCTTAACAAAAACTTACAGTTTAAAAAGTTAAGTATAAGGGTTGATTGAACGCCAAAAGGTACACAAATCAGCAAGTACCCAAAATTTCATTTATACTTCATTGATATTATTTAAGTAATTTTACTGCATTAATTTTCATTCATATTTTTTAAAATTTATTAGATGTCACAGACCCTTATGCTGGCCATTTTCATCTACAAAATATTTGTTCAAGTAGCACTGTAGATTGACAGTAATATCTATTTTATATATAACAGTCAAACTATTAATTACAGGTTAGAAAGAAAAACGTTATAAAAAATAAAAAAAAATATGAGGCTAAAAAATTCAAATACTTTTTTTAAAAAATGCTCACACCAACATATATTAATGATTTTGTTTATTTTATTTATTTTTTTGTATTTTTAAATAAAAATCGTCGGTTTAAGTACTGTCATTTTATGTAGTAGTCAAACGTTTATAATAATAGATAATAAATTAATCTGGCATTATCGTAAATAATATAGTTTTCTTCAATTACATTCACAATCTAAGTTTTCTTCCCACAATGTTGTAAATGGGTAATATATAAAAAAAAAGATATGCTTATTTTTAGGACAGCTAATTATTCCAGTACTTTACTATAAGTAAAATTAGGGGGACTAAATTAAATTACAATTGAGATATGAATAATTATTGTTGAATAATCTACTTGTTATTAACTGTGTGTTATTTGTGCTCACGAATATTTCGGTAAGACGAATTCAAGACTGAAATATTGTTTTAAATCCAAAAATATTGATTCAAATTTAAACAGTAGCCGACTCTAACTGTCTTTTTCTACTTTAACATGCATGTATATGTGACTACTCAAAATAAAGGGCATATTAAAGATAAATCAGAAGAATAATTTGGAATAGAGTTAAAATAAAGTACTTATTTAATAACGAAGATATATTATACATTTTATCAAAATTATAACAAAAAAATATAATGAATTTACTGGCCAGCATAAGGGTCTGTGACATCTAATAAATTTTAAAAAATATGAATGAAAATTAATGCAGTAATATTACTTAAATAATATCAATGAAGTATAAATGAAATGTTGGGTACTTGCTGATTTGTGTACCTTATGGCGTTCAATCAACCCTTATACTTAACTTTTTAAACTGTAAGTTTTTGTTAAGGAGATTTTTGTACCTTTTGGACAGATTTTCCTTTTTGTCTTTTCTGCAAACTTACATATCTGCTTTACAGATTAGATTTTTTTAAAATTTGGAATAAGCAATTCTATCATTATAACCTGAGAAGGTGTTAAGTCGGAACCGTAACAACTACTGGAGAGATCTTTTTAAAGAATGATTATAGTTGCGGTGCCCAAACCATCCTCAATAACAATTTTTTTTTGAGAAAACGGTTTGAATAAAATAGGAAGGTATTTGTAATAAGTAACAAAATAAAACTGCGATTTCAGTACTTCCTTTTAAGAGGAGCAAGAAAAATAAACTGCAATTACAGTACTGCTCCCGAAAAGGCAAAGAGGCAAAGATTTTGAATCGAACGACAATTTATTGATGAAAATCGGTTCACTCATTGATAATTTTAACGATTGCAATACTTTCTCTTAGTAGGTGTAAGAGCATGATGGCACTTCACAGCCACGCAGAGGAGCTTTAACCACTTCTTCGTGCTAAATTTTATCAAAATCGGACTAAGCGTTTTAGAAATATTGGTAATAATAGTTTTAGAAAGGGCCTTACTTGGGAGGGGTAAACTCCCCTCCTTATGAGGCATAGCGTCGAGGCTTTTAAAGTGCAAATCTGTACAAAATTTCGATTCGAATGACACTTCATTCATGAAAATCGGTCATGAAAGTCGATAATTTAAATCGATTGCTGTTCTTCCCCTTAAAAAGTGTAAGAGCTGAACGTCGCTCTGATGTTACGTAGGGGAGCCCTAACCCTATCATCCTACCAAATTTTATCATAATCGGGCCAAGATTTACAGAGTAATTAAAACTGTCCGGTAGGACAGTTGTATAAGGGTTGATCGTCAAAAACTGCACGAAAAAGCGTAATGTTGAAAAACACCCAACTTTGACATTTTTTTCCTCTTTTTCTATAAAAGATAAAATTCCCAAATTTTCTTTAAAATAAAGGGCAAACCCTCCTTTATAACTGTAATTTTTTGCAACAACCCAGATTAAGTAGATTTTGAGAAAAAAGTTGCCGAAAATGACCAAAAACGGCATTTTCAGAAAATGTTCTTGTTCTTGTTCTTCTTGTTCTTCTTGTTCTTCTTGTTGTTGTTGTTACCTTTTTTGTAAACAACGTAGCGCCTAAACGCGCGAACCGATTTTCATGAATGAGGTGTCATTCGATTCGGAATTTTATGTAGATGTGCCTTTTGGGGGTCTCCACGCTGTACATCGAATGGGGGAGGAGTTAGCCCCATATATGTGAGGCCCCTTCTCAAAATTATTATTACTAATAACTCTGTAAATGTTAACCCGATTTTAATAAAATTTGGCAGGATGAAAGGTTTAGGGCACTCCTACGTAACATTTAAACGACGTACTGCTCTTACCCTTATTAGGGGGAAGTATGGTAATCGTTTCAAATTATCGAAACGTGAACCGATTTTCATGAATGAAGTGTCATTCGAATCGAAATTTTGTACAGATTTGCACTTTAAAAGTCTCGTCGCTATGACTCATAAGGAGGGGAGTTTGCCCCACCCAAATAAGGCCTTTTCTAATACTATTATTACCAATATTTCTATTACGCTTAGTTCGATTTGGATAAAATTTACCACGAAGAAGTGGCTAAAGCTCCTCTACGTGGCTGTGAAGTGCCATCATGCTCTTACACCTACTAAGAGGAAGTACTGCAATCGTTAAAATTATCAATGAGTGAACCTATTTACATCAATGAATTCGATTCAAAATATTTGCCTTTTAGGGAGAAGTACTGAAATCGCTTTTTAATTTTGCTATTTACGTACAAATGCCTTCCTATTTTATTCAAAACGCTTTCTCTAAAAAATTGTTATTGAGGATGGTTTGGGGGACCGCAACTATAATCATTCTTTAAAAAGATCTCTCCAGTGGTAGTTACGGTTCCGACTTAACACCTTTTTAGGTTATAATGACAGAATTTATTATTCCAAATTTTAATAAAATCTGTAAAGCAGATATGTAACTTTGCAAAACAGATAAAAAGGAAAATCTATCCAAAAAGTACAAAAATCTCCTTAACAAAAACTTACAGTTTAAAATGTTAAGTATAAGGGTTGATTAAACGCCAAAAGGTACATAAATCAGCAAGTACCCAACATTTCATTAATACTTCATTAATATTTAAGTAATTTTACTGCATTAAATTTCATTAATTTTTTTTGAATTTATTAGAGGTCACAGACCCTTATGCTGGCCAGTTCATTCAGAATTTTTTTTTTTATTGATTTAAATCGCGTCAACATCTGAGGTTATTGGCGCCCGGAGCTTTTTACAGTGCACTGCCGGCCTCCGGACAGTGTTCTCTCGTTACAGACAACACTGTCCATCACCGGCCAGTGAGCTGTAAGAAGCTCTTAGGAAGAGAAAATCTAAGGGTCAGCAGCTGGATTCGAACCCGGATTCTCCACGTGGGAATCCAATACGCTAACCGCATAGCTAATCCCTTCCCTTAGTTCATTCATAATATTTTATTTTTTGTTATAATTATGATAAAATGTATATTATATCTTCGTAATTAAATAGGTACTTTATTATAGCTTTATTCCAAATTATTCTTCTGATTTATCTTTATTAGGCCCTTTATTCTGAGTAGTCACATATACATGCATGTTAAAATAGAAAAAGACAAAGTTAGAGTCGGCTACTGTTTAAATTTGAATCACGGATTTAAAACAATATTTCAGTCTAGAATTCTTCTTACCGAAGTATTTGTGAGTACAAATAACGCATAGGTAATATCCAGTAAATTATTCAACAATAATTATTCATTTCTCAATTGTAATTTAATGTAGTCCCTCTAATTTTACTTATAGTAGGTAAAATACTGGAATAATTAGCTGTCCTAAAAATATGCATATCTTATATTCCAAATATATAACACTGTGGTAAGAATACCTAGATTGAGAATTGAATAAAACTATTATTTACTATAAAGCCAGATTAATTATTACCTATTATTAAAAACGCTTGACTACTAAATAAAGTAACAATTGCTTTAATCGAATTACGAACTTAAACCGACGATTTTTATTTAAAAATAAAAATAAATAAATAAAATAAACAAAATCATTGATGAATGTTGGTGCAAGCATTTTTGAAAAAAGTTTTGAATTTTTTAGCCTCATATTTTTTTTTAATAAAGTTTTTCTTTTTAACCTGTAATTAATAGTTTGTTGATTAGATATTACAGTCAATCTAAGTTAAATGGTGTTCTACTTGAACAAATATTTTGTAGATTAAAATGGCCAGCATAAGGGTCTGTGACCTCTAATAAATTCAAAAAAATATTAATGAAATTTAATGCAGTAAAATTACTTAAATATTAATGAAGTATTAATGAAATGTTGGGTACTTGCTGATTTATGTACCTTTTGGCGTTTAATCAACCCTTATACTTAACATTTTAAACTGTAAGTTTTTGTTAAGGTTAGTAATAATAATTTTGGAGGGGCCTTACATAAAGGGGGCTAACTCCTCTCCCATTCGATGTACAGCGTCGAGACCCCCAAAAGGCACATCTACATAAAATTCCGAATCGAATGATACCTCATTCATGAAAATCGGTTCGCGCGTTTAGGCGCTACGTTGTTTACAAAAAAGGTAACAACAAGAACAACAAGAACAAGACCAATTTTTGAAAATGCCGTTTTTGCTCATTTTCAGCAACTTTTTTCTCGTAATATATTAAATCTGGGTTTTGCCAAAAAAATTACAGTTATAAAGGAGGATTTGCCCTATATTATGAAGAAAATTTGGGAATTTTATCTTTTATAGAAAAAGAGGAAAAAATTGTCATAGTTGGGTGTTTTTCAACGTTACGCTTTTTCGTGCAGTTTTTGATGATCAACCCTTATACAACTGTCCTACCGGACAGTTTTAATTTGGCTACGAATTTTATTTAAGAAATTGTCCACGATTTTACTATCAAGGAGAATGATTGAGAGGGGTGGGTTTTGTAAATATTTTCTGAGGTACTATTCGGTATAATTTAGGATCTGCGAGTTTGTAAATTAATTTTTTATAAAGAAGTTTATTGAATGCATGGCTAAAATTGACTTTGTAGGCGATTCCAACACTGGGATTACCACACTACCGAATGGATTTACCAATTTTCTGAATTCTTTCGAAAAGGACTTTTACAAAGTTCAATAATGTTTAAATTGAATAATGTGTCTATGAAAATTTGTTTTAAGCATTTTTTGGGAGGTTCGTTTTATCAACTAAGAAAACATGGTAATTCTCACGACTTCTCCTACTGCCAAGGTTGTAATCACAAAGTTTCTTCAAATAATATTATCAATTATTAAAGGTTTGTAAATATTTAATATTGAAACCTCAGAGCAACTCATCAGTATATTTGTATGTGTGTAGGAAGTTTGCAGAATATCCTATGAATTATTTTGGCCAAAATATTTACAAAACTAAAATTACCTAAGAAAAGCATTGCCAATAAAGAATGATATCTGATGTCATATCTGAAATTTTAATTTTTGAAACAATATTTCCTCTAGTAGATTGTTAAGTAGCGGTAGAGGGGTTGAGCCGAAACAGATCAGTGATTACATCGCGTTATAGAGATGTCCATCTTAACTCTTAGGTTTAATGTATAATAAATACATATTTTATACGACCTGGATATATATCAAGAGTGTAATAAATTATTTAAAATTTTTTTAAGTAAAATGTATTTATTTGCTAATATTTGTTTACTTTCAGTGTTGCGGGCAAGAAGTACAATACAGAAAAGAATCGATAAACGAGTTTTTTGGATTGTTTTGGATAAGATCAAATGAATCCAATGGCGCACGTTTACTCCATCAATAGTGTAATGTATAATGAAGGCGAAGACAGGGCCCCAAACTTGGCCGGTCTGAAGGGTCCCCACTCCGGACATTTAGTCGGTGAAAAGTGAGACAGGTATAGCAGATCGCCCGTGTGCGAGAGAGAGGTTTGTACTACCGCAGTCCTGCAGCTAGCGTAGTGCTTTATTTCAGCGACAGGCCGCCAGAGCGTAGAGTGGCCGCTCCATCGATCTACACCACCATTGCTTTGCCACAGCGTCAAACCAGCCCTCAACAATTGAGCCACCAGCCCTATGTAGGTAGCAATTTATTAGCTCTGATTATCATTCATCAGGAGAAGAAAAATAACGGCGATTACAAAATTCTCCTTCCAGAGATATAAGAAAAACTGCCAAAATTTGGGCAATTCATTATTTACCAAAACATTGTAATTTGATGTTTTTCAATATTTCGCTTTTCCGTGCAGTTTCTGAGGTTCAACCCTTTCACAAATATCCCACCGAAACGTTTTAATCAAATTCTCATGTTTTTTTTTTGTTTAAATAAAATATATATCCTCATTTATTAGAGTAATTTTTCCTAACATCGCAGATCAAATGGAAGGGATTAGCTCGGTGGTTAGAGAATACTAGACTTCGTCACGGAGATGCCGGGTTCGAATCCAGCTGCTTGCTCTTAGATTTTCTCTTCCTAGAAGCTTCTTCTCCATAAGAGAAATGTTGAACAGGCATGGGAGTTCAATGTAACCCGACACCATTTGTTTGTGGACTTCAGACAAGCTTACGACATTGTGGACGAAATAAACTCTGAATGAGACTTCGAACCTAAGGAATACCGCAGAAATTAATTAGACTCTCCAGAATGACTTTTGAAGGCTCGAGATGCCGATTAAAGGTTCAGGAAAAACTGTCCGAGGAGTTTGAGGTAAACACAGGCTAATGCGTAAGGGCAGGGGTAATTCGCTTTTCCCCATTTTATTTAATATGGCGCTAGAATTAGCAATAAGAGCCATTCGCACTAACCCACACGGGAATATTTACAATCGTCCCACTCAGCACATGGCGTACACCGATGATGTGGTTGTAACGGCACGTCCTATAAATGCCTTAGCTGGAGCTTTAGCAGGAGTTTGAGGAAGCGGTAAAGAAGCTCGGTTTACAAATAAATGTGGAGAAGGCAGTTTACATGAAATCCGCAAGAAACCCGGGCAAAGAAGAATATTTAATCGAGTTGATGAACCATCAATCTGTGGGGGTAAAAAGCTTCAAATATTTAGGAGCGTTTGTTACCGAGCAGAATGACGTTAGCTCAGACATTAAGGCGAGAATCACAGGTGGCAATAGATGTTACTTACTCGTGCAAAGCTACTGGTATATGACAGTGATAAGGCCAGTAGTTACTTACGCAAGTGAGACATGGTTATTGACTAAGGAAGACGAGCGGGCTCTGAATGTCTGGGAGGAGAAGATTCTCAGGAAGATTTTTGTGACCAGTGAAAGAGCAAAATCTGTAGAAGATTAGGACGATCGTAGAGTTAAAAGATGTATACTAGGAACCGGAGTTCGTAGCCTTCATTAAACAAGGCCGCCTTAGGTGGCTGGGTCATGTAGAGCGGATGAAACCGGAACACTTATCCAGAAGTATGCTTTGTGGCACTCCAGGGAGACGACGTCATCGAAGGAGGATTCGGATAAAGTGGCTTGATGATGTGGATGAAGACCTGAGGTGCATGGGCGTGCGTAGATGGCATTCTAAAGCCCAAGGCCGAGAGGAATGGAGGAAGATGGTTGAAGATGCCCGGATCCTTTCAGGACTGTAGCGCCCTAAAAGTAGAAAAAGAGCTTTTACAGCTCACTGCCCGGTGACGGACATTGTTGTCTGTTACGAGAGAACACTTTCGGAGACAGGCAGTGTACTAAAAAAGCTCCGGGCGCCAACGTCCTCAGATGTTACGCGCCATAAAAAAAAACGCATATCAAATGGATTCCTAAAAAATCGCGGGGAAAACAGAGTTTTCAGAAATTCGTGTTATTTTTGCAAACAACGTAATGCCTAAACGCGTGTACCGATTTTCATGAATGAAAAATCATTCGATAAGAAATCTTAGGATCTGCCATTTGGTGGTTTCGACGCTGTGCATACTTTAGGAGCGGAATTTTCCCCTTATTTGATACCGCTCGAAAACTATTATTACAAAAAATTTTCAGTATAAGAGAGACAGTGAGTGTGAGTGAAAGAGAGAGGTTGAGAGCGATGTTGCCGTGATTTGACATGAGCTTATGTAGTGGGGATGTGTTCGTAGTAAGATAAGAAATTGGCAGCCATGATTGCAGAGCCAACTTGAGTTCTTTGCCCAGTATATATAGATAGTCCAGAAAATATTGAAACCAGTATTGTTGTAATATCGCTATCTTTCAAGTATATTTGCGATTTGATAAGCAGTGGTTTTAACACATGTTTAGACAGCTTCTTAGTTCTGAGCCTACTTGGCTTTAACCCTTTTTTCACTGTTTCCATCTTTTGAATTTCCTATTTCTGTGGCACTACAATTATAATTCTATTAAGGTCACCATATATATCATAAACATGGCGTTTTGAAGGTGTTCATGTATTGTGGCAAGCAATATCTATTACCTATTTATAAACAATTTACATTACTATTCCAACTCCTTCAATTTGTAATGCTTGATATACAAGTCTGACCTTATCGTTTGGGAAGCAAATAAATATTATAAATATATGTATTTAAGAATTAAACTATACACTAAATTATAATGTCAGTTAATGAAGTTCCAGATACAGAAATATGGGGCTCTTAACGCTAAACGAATCTCTGGACTTTTATGCTCTTCTGTCTTCATGAACTTGTAAACGATGAAAAGTAACTGTAAAAACACATTAATATTTTAGTTTCGAAGAAGTACCTACTCTTATATTGATTCTATTTATTATTAGCAACTAGAAATCTCAGTTAAAGTGTCAGATTAGGGGATTATAATAGTTACATTTTGGAGACTTAGAGATCATTAATTTGATGAAATGAAAAGTCCACAAGTCACGTTTACTGTCAAAACAGACAGTGTCGGACAGCTGTTTACATTTACATAAACCACTGCCCAGCAGAAAGACAAAGGACCATATCTAGACAAGTAACAGTTAGTATTGAAGTCTTGCTACAAGGAACAAATTAAGATGAATTAAAATTAGCATAAACACTACGTTCTCTTCTTTCTAACGTTCCAGACATCTATTTTGTTTCAAACTCCGAATATCAAAACGTTTTAATTATTAAATACACGCAAATAGTAAAACTGTACATTTACAGTAGAATAGTAGTTGAGGGTGTACCTCTTCCATCCGTTCTGAAATGCATCTTCTAATAATCAATGTTCAATTAGATCTAAGTGCATGAATTGGATGTTAGAACTTAGAGAATTTGTAGAAATCATTTCCGAGAAAAATATTATAAAGTAAAAAATCTATCTTTGCTTCCATTTACTTCGAATTTAGTGATTTTCTTTATTTGGGATTTTAGCAATCTATTTAAGCCTGCTTAATTAAAACTGTCCGGTAGGACAGTTGTATAAGGGTTAATCGTCAAAAACTGCACGAAAAAGCGTAACGTTGAAAAACACCCAACTTTGATTTTTTTTTTCTCTTTTTGTATAAAAGATAAAATTCCCAAATTTTCTTTAAAATATAGGGCAAACCCTCCTTTATGACTGTAATTTTTTGCAACAACACAGATCTAATAGATTTCGAGAAAAAAGTTGTTGAAAATGAGCAAAAACGGCATTTTCAAAAATTGGTCTTGTTCTTGTTGTTACCTTTTTTGTAAACAACGTAGCGCCTAAACGCGCGAACCGATTTTCATGAATGAGGTGTCATTCGATTCGGAATTTTATGTTGATGAGCCTTTTGGGGGTCTCGACGCAGCACATCGAATGGGGGAGGAGTTAGCCCCCTTTATGTAAGGCCCCCTCAAAAATTATTATTACTAATTACTCTGTAAATCTCCTTAACAAAAACTTACAGTTTAAAAAGTTAAGTATAAGGGTTGATTAAACGCCAAAAGGTACACAAATCAGCAAGTACCCATCATTTCATTTATACTTCATTGATATGATTTAAGTAATTTTACTGCATTAACTTTTCCTTCACATTTTTAGAATTTATTAGATGTCACAGACCCTTATGCTGGCCATTTTCATCTACAAAATATTTGTTCTAGACTGTAGATTGTAATATCTATTTATCTATAATAATCAAACTATTAATTACAGGTTAAAAAGAAAAAAAAAATAGGCTAAAGATTTCAAAAACTTTTTTTAAAAAAATGCTTACACCAACATACATCAATGATTTCATTTTATTTATTTTTATTTTTAAATAAAAATCGTCGGTTTAAGTTCATTCTTCGATTAAAGTAATTGTTATTTTATGTAGTAGTCAAACGTTTATAATCATAGGTAATAATTATCTGGCTTTATCGCAAATAATATAGTTTTCTTCAATTACATTCTCAATCTAGAAGTTCTTCCCACAATGTTGTATATATGTAATATAAAATAAATAAGATATGCATATTTTTAGGACAGCTAATTATTCCAGTATTTTACTATAAGTAAAATTAGGGGGACTAAATTAAATTACAATTGAGAAATGAATAATTATTGTTGAATAATCTACTTGTTATTAACTGTGTGTTATTTGTGCTCACGAATATTTCGGTAAGACGAATTCAAGACTGAAATATTGTTTTAAATCCTTCGTGATTCAAATTTAAACAGTGGCTGACTCTGATTTTGTCTTTTTCTACTTTAACATGCATGCATATGTGACTACTCAGAATAATTCAGAACTCATTTTATCATAATTATAACAAAAAAATATTATGAATGAACTGGCCAGCATAAGGGTTTGTGACATCTAATAAATTCTAAAAATGTGAAGGAAAAGTTAATGCAGTAAAATTACTTAAATCATATCAATGAAGTATAAATGAAATGATGGGTACTTGCTGATTTGTGTACCTTTTGGCGTTTAATCAACCCTTATACTTAACTTTTTAAACTGTAAGTTTTTGTTAAGGAGATTTTTGTACCTTTTGGATAGATTTTTCTTTTTGTCTATTTTGCAAAGTTACATATCTGCTTTACAGATTTTTTTTAAAATTTGGTATAAGCAATTCTATCATTATAACCTGATAAGGCGTTAAGTCGGAACCGTAACTACTGGAGAGATCTTTTTAAAGAATGATTATAATTGCGGTCCCCAAACCATCCTCAATAACAATTTTTTTGAGAAAGCGTTTTGAATAAAATAGGAAGGTATTTGTACGTAAATAGCAAAATTAAACTGCGATTTCAGTACTTCCTGTTGGTAGGAGCATGATGGCTCTTCACAGCCACGTAGAGGAGCTTTAATCACTTCTTCGTGCTAAATTTTATCAAAATCGGACTAAGGTTTGTAGAAATATTGGTAATAATAGTTTTAGAAAGGGCCTTTAGGGGGTCTCGACGCTGTACATCGAATGGGAGAGGAGTTAGCCCCCTTTATGTAATAAGGCCCCCTCCAAAATTATTATTTCTAATAATTTCTCTGTAAATCTTGGCCCGATTATGATAAAATTTGATAGGATGATAGGGTTAGGGCTCCCCTACGTAACAATAAAGCGGCGATCAGCTCTTACACTTGTTAAGGGGAAGTATAGCAATCGTTTCAAATTATCGACACGTGAACCGATTTTCATGAATAAAGTGTCATTCGAATCGAAATTTTGTATAGATTTGCACTTTAAAAGTCTCGACGCTATGCCTCATGAGGAGGGGAGTTTGCCCTACCAAAGTAAGGCCCTTTATAAAACTATTAATATTTCTATAACGCTTTGTCCGATTTTGATAAAATTTAGCAGGAAGAAGTGGTTAAAGCTCCTCTACGTGGTTGTGAAGTGCCATCATGCTCTTACACCTACTAAGAGAAAGTATTGCAATCGTTAAAATTATCAATGAGTGAACCGATTTACATCAATGAATTGTCGTTCGATTCAAAATCTTTGCCTCTTTGCCTTTTAGGGAGCAGTACTGTAATTGCAGTTTATTTTTCTTACTCCTCTTAAAAGGAAGTACTGAAATCGCAGTTTAATTTTGTTACTTAAGTACAAATACCTTCCTATTTTATTCAAAACGCTTTCTCAAAAAAATTGTTATTGAGGATGGTTTGGGGACCGCAATTATAATCATTCTTTAAAAAGATCTCTCCAGTAGTTACGGTTCCGACTTAACGCCTTATCAGGTTATAATGATAGAATTGCTTATACCAAATTTTAAAAAAAATCTGTAAAGCAGATATGTAACTTTGCAAAATAGACAAAAAGAAAAATCTATCCAAAAGGTACAAAAATCTCCTTAACAAAAACTTACAGTTTAAAAAGTTAAGTATAAGGGTTGATTAAACGCCAAAAGGTACACAAATCAGCAAGTACCCATCATTTCATTTATACTTCATTGATATGATTTAAGTAATTTTACTGCATTAACTTTTCCTTCACATTTTTAGAATTTATTAGATGTCACAAACCCTTATGCTGGCCAGTTCATTCATAATATTTTTTTGTTATAATTATGATAAAATGAGTTCTGAATTATTCTGAGTAGTCACATATGCATGCATGTTAAAGTAGAAAAAGACAAAATCAGAGTCAGCCACTGTTTAAATTTGAATCACGAAGGATTTAAAACAATATTTCAGTCTTGAATTCGTCTTACCGAAATATTCGTGAGCACAAATAACACACAGTTAATAACAAGTAGATTATTCAACAATAATTATTCATTTCTCAATTGTAATTTAATTTAGTCCCCCTAATTTTACTTATAGTAAAATACTGGAATAATTAGCTGTCCTAAAAATATGCATATCTTATTTTTTTTATATTACACATATACAACATTGTGGGAAGAAAACTTAGATTGAGAATGTAATTGAAGAAAACTATATTATTTGAGATAAAGCCAGATTAATTATTACCTATGATTATAAACGTTTGACTACTACATAAAATGACAATTACTTTAATCGAAGAATGAACTTAAACCGACGATTTTTATTTAAAAATACAAATAAATAAATAAAATAAACAAAATCATTAATATATGTTGGTGTAAGCATTTTTTAAAAAAAAGTATTTGAATTTTTTAGCCTCATATTTTTTTTATTTTTTATAACGTTTTTCTTTCTAACCTGTAATTAATAGTTTGATTATTATAGATAAATAGATATTATAGTCAATCTACAGTGCTACTTGAACAAGTATTTTGTAGATGAAAATGGCCAGCATAAGGGTCTGTGACACCTAATAAATTTTAAAAAATTTGAATGAAAATTAATGCAGTAAAATTACTTAAATAATATCAATGAAGTATAAATGAAATTTTGGGTCCTTGCTGATTTGTGTACCTTTTGGCGTTCAATCAACCCTTATACTTAACTTTTTAAACTGTAAGTTTTTGTTAAGGAGTAATATATACGAGTTAACGAGTTTGTTCAAAGTTAGCTTTGAACAAACACTTTAGATAAAAGCCTGCTTTTTCTTCTTCTCTTAAGGCAATTTTCCTGGGGAACAATATGAAATGAAAATTTGATTCCTGCTTTGTTCAGTGATATGTTTAGTTTAAACAAAATCTTTGAAGCAATTTTAGAGAAAATCTAGAAAAGTGAAAAATCCATTCCGTACAGTGCTACTCCCGGATTGAGGGCATTATATGACTAAGATACGAGTACACTAGGCTTCGTTTGGAACGTCCAAATCGAGCTCCCTGACTTTTTTTTTGCATACTCGTTCGTGTAAAAATCAGTCACCTATCCTGACCGATTTCAATACGAATATTCCAGTGAATACTGAATATCGGAAATTCGCGTAGACTTCTCTTTCAGGTAATTTTGAATATACCAATAAACTCTATCTTCTTTTAATTAGATAAACTTGGGACGCTAGTGTCATTATCACAAAATCAATTTATTCGTAAATCAGCGCTCATGGAATTTTAGTTGAATATTCCGAAAAAGTTTTCCTTTCCATTTTTTATAATGTGTAATAATTAAATTGCTGTACGTTCAGTAAATAAAAGTAAAAATTTACAAATTGAATTTTTATAACAAACTTCGTAAAGGAAATAAAAGAAATGAATAAAAGAACCTGATGTTGCATTCCCACTCCACCAATCAGATTACTTTGTCAAAAAAGTTAATAACATTTTGATTTGCTGAATCTGGAATGTAACTTCATGGGTTTTTAAAGGTCTGAAGATTTTATAATTGGATAAATTAAGATGAAGGTTTTAATGTTTGTGCGTGTTTCTAGTGTGAGTGTGAATTACGATGTGATATGTAAAATTGGAAATGAGCTCCTAATAAAATTAAGCTTCTCCCAAAACCGGGAAGTTTTAGTAACTCAAATCCGAGTTTGAGTGCAGATATGGCGTTCGGTGAGGTAACTCCCAACACAGAGAGGGTGATGTTAAGACGGCAGGTAGTACATTTATTATCTTAAAAGGAGCTGCAGTTTTAAAAGTAAGGATAAGACGAAGAGTGTGAGTGACTGAATTTTCTTGACTATATATCTTAGTTTAAGAAAGGAGCTTAGAGCGTCCCTGTTACTCGCTAATAAGCTGCATGTTTTGTCAAGCTGTTTCCATTCTCGAGGCTCTGCGTTCTAAAAAGCTGTCTGAACCACTAATAAAACGGTTATAACTATGCACTATAACACTGAAGAAACTACTCAGAATCTCAAAATCTTAATTTTTGCAATGAAGCTATTTATTTTTAATTCATAGACTGTGAAATGTGGGTTACCGAATTGGAGCATCTTGCTTATAATAGCACGCTTCCCTTTCTGTCCCGCTAAATGCCTTTTCAAAATCACGATATTCCATGAATTGTATCGATGTTATCTTATCTGTTTTGAAGTGTAAACGGTTTTCTGTCTTAGAAGAGCAAATCATTTCTAGGTCATTCCTTTTTTGTATGTTTTACATTGGGATGTTTCTTCTACAGATTTTTCGTTACGGTCTTTGCATTATATTTTGTAACTTAGATTTGATTGTGTTTTTCAGTCGAGACGTTCATATTCGATAAAGATTGTCTATTTGGGGGTGTTGATGCTTTTGTAGCGATTATTGTGTTTGTTGAGTTTTGCAGTAATTTTTCTAATTAGTATGTGGCTCGTTGTACGTGAGCTAGAGAGGCGTACTTTTTGGTTCTTTAGGTAGTAGGTTAGTGTGTTGTACGATTGTTCACGCTGGTTTGTTGTCCTTGAGGATTTGATTTGATTGGCTATTTCGAAGTGAGATTTAATGGCTTAGTTGACGTGTTTGAGTGAAATTGTTAAGTTGGAATATTTTTTTTGGAAGTTTCTTTGATAGGTTGGAATGAGTTTACCACATCAAATATCCAATGAGTTAACCAAAGCGCCGCTTTTACGAATCAATTTTTTGATATTTTCTTAAAACGGCTCTTTCGATTTTCGTTAAACATAGAATACGTATTACGTATAGTTATTACGTAATTATATCCTAGTTCTGTATCTTTTATTTGAAACATTTACCTGGGAAAATTCAATTTGGAGCATTTCTGGATTTTATTATTTATTTTGATTTATTACATAAAGCAATCATAAGGATTAAAAATGAAACCAAAGCTTCAAATTTGTTACGTCAAATGGTATTCCACTTGAAAGATATTGGGATTTTTTGCAATTTACCTTATAAGTGAGCATTCATAATATTACTTATATTATTACTTTTTAAGGTAACTTGTAATAAAAATTTAAGTACCCTAATTTCGTAAGAGTGGATTTTAAGTTGTAATCACGAGGCAGTCACCACCATATCTCTCTGGAGGATTCTTCGTAAGTGTACCAGAGAAGACGAAGAATATTCATTTGTAAATAGTGGTTAGTCAACTAGGAATATGAATATTCAGGTCAGAATTAATTTTATTGGAATGGAGCATTTGGAAATCGAGGAACGTTCACTCACATTAAATAAAAATGTTGACACACGACTTTTTTTCCCACTCTCCAGATTAATTCACAAATTGGAAAAGGATGTCAGGTTGGATGTGAACAGTGAGTGTGGGGGAGGGGTCAGTTGTAGTTTGGAAATAATGTATTCTAATGTGGTGGCAATCAGAGCTATAAGTCTACCAAGTCCATTCTACTTGATTATCATTTCCCATCAAGGTAGATGATTCCAATGAGCTCACTCTATCCTGAGGTATGTGGGAAACGATAAGGTGGACCAACCCTTCTGTTGCAAGCTCTGACGAAATCAGTATTATTAATTTTTATCCCGTACCCTAAGGTTCCATCCTAGGTCCTATTCTGTTCATCACTTACATAAATCCTCTCCCTAAACCTGCTCATGTCAACCTTGCCTTGAACGCTGATGACGTGGCTTTATACCCGCCATCTTGGAGAATGGAATCTCCTACAGTCTTACTGTTGCTACCGACAGACTAACTAAATTCTGCACTAAGTAAAGAATTAAAATAAACCATGATAAGATTAACGCTATACTCTTCACCAAACACAGATCCTCCTTTATTCGACAAATTAGACACAATAATTCTCTAATCCCGTGGTCTACCCGCGTTAAGTACCTAAGCCTAACTTTGGACAACAAACTGACTTTCACTACACTCGTTCAGTACAAAGTATATGCAGGCAAACTGACTATACGACTATTATTTCCTCTACTCTCACATGACTCAAAAAGTGACCAACAAACTCCTCCTTTACAAAGTAGTCATTAGGCCGATGTTGCTCTACGCCTGCTCCGCCTGGAGTTATAGTAGCAACATCAAGAAACTCCAGAAAACACAGAACAAATTTCTCAGATTCGCGAAAGACTCTCCACGACGCACTAAAATTGACTATCTTTACGAGACTGCATCCATAATCCCTGTACACTCCTATATCCAGAATCATCTGCTGAAACTCCTTTCCATCCTAGACATCCTAACCCACACTGCCGCGACATAGCCTCCTAAGATCCTTCTATTCCCTACAGGCACAAAAGAATCAAACACATATTTCTCTAACTTTTTTCCTCTTTTTCCCAGCATTCTTATCCTTCAAATCTTAAACTTTCCACATATCATTGTTATGAAGTTTATAATGTGTTGTACATTGGGACTTCATGTCTGAATTTATTGTACACATTTATAATAAAGATTTATTTATCTATCTATCACTAGCTAACAATAGTTATTGTGCATGTTACAATAGTTCCCTAAAAAATCGCAGGCACTGTTGGACATTTGATTCCCTTTATTTATTTCTGTATTCTTGGCTTACCACTTTTGTTTTAAATTTTGTCGAAGAACCATTAGTCGACGATGGTTCTGGGAAAGCTGTGAAATCACACTTCTTCAGTAAATTGATTTCATTGTTTGTATATTTAAGGCAACTAAGTTTTCACTACAAATTTTAAATTTTAAAACATTTTAATTGCATAATGATGTAAGAGAAAGAGGTGTGAGTGATCACAATGGATTTTTACTTCCTTTAAATCAAAATCAAAAAATCGCAGAGAATGGTGAGTTGGTCATTAACTAATTTTTGTACTCCATCTAAAAAATAAGGTACAATATGATAAGATTCATTGATTATATGAGAAAACGTAGTTAAGTTCTCTTGATCCAAATAGAATATAATTCTCATTATTACAATTTAGAGAGGGTCATGAGTTGAGTGTAAACTCAATCTGTTCTTGCTCATAATTAGCGTAAATGTCTAAAAGAATGTTGAATAAAAGGAAATTTGAAGCAATACTGGATTCTCGATAATTTGACTGAATTAGGCTAAAGTAGTGAAAAGAGGCAAAAGAGCGGGGTAGAAAAGGCGGGAAGAAGATATCATTGAGTTGCTGGTGGGGATAGCCCGGGGGCGGTGGATTGCAGTGAAGGCGGGAACTGCCAGCTCCTCTCTAGTCAGTTTAGTCCGCGGGCAGCAACTATTAACCAGTGTAATATAATTTGTATTTATTTGTTTAGTTTTTGTTAGTTTTATTACACATAAAGTGACTCTCTGCCAAAGTGGGGGAAGAGTTGCTCCCAATTTTTAGTGTGTTCAAATGTTTTTAGCAGAATGGGGTGATTTTGGTTTTGGTTTACTTAGAAGCATGAGGAAGTGATTTTAAAATGAAGAAAGTTAGGAAAATTCTTAATGTTATTGAGAATACTTAAGTTTTTTAATTTGATTTAAGTGGTTTACTTTTACCTGGACGATTTTAAATCGTTTTCTTCGAGCCTTTGACGCTGGATCTCCAGTAAAAATGTGGTGCAGTACACAGATGTACACTCGTTGATTGTTTATTTATTGTTTTTACCAAACGATGCCGCCAGTACTCGGTTAATCCATGAGCCATGTTCAATGATATGGCTGACAGTACACCGTCAGCCTATTTAGAGGCTTATCCTAACAGTACTGGAGCGGAACTCGTTGAAGGCGTCTCAGTGGCACCATTTTTGTTGAAAGGATTTTTGATGGGATTAATAATTGTAGGCGCAGTATTAGGCAATGCATTAGTAATTATTAGCGTTGTACGCCACAGAAAGTTGCGTATTATCACTAATTATTATGTAGTATCGTTAGCTTTGGCTGATCTGCTTGTAGCATTATGCGCCATGACGTTCAACGCAAGTGTCACTTTAACAGGAAGTTGGCTATTTGGTCCGTTTATGTGTGACGTTTGGAACTCATTAGACGTTTATTTTTCTACAGCTTCAATATTACATTTATGTTGTATAAGTGTGGACAGATATTATGCTATAGTTAGACCGTTACAGTATCCGATAACAATGACCCATCGGACAGTTTCCTTTATGCTGGCCAACGTCTGGGTCTGGCCGGCCATCATTTCCTTTACACCGATATTCCTCGGCTGGTATACCACTTCGGAACATCAAGAATTCCGTAAAACACATCCGCACATTTGTATATTTGTTGTGAATAAATATTACGCGATAATTTCCTCATGTGTTTCCTTCTGGATACCTGGTGTCGTCATGGTAACAATGTACTTCCGGTGAGTTCTTTTTTATTTATTTATATTAATATTTCTGTTTTTTTTAAAAAAAAATAAATAAATAAAAGGTTTTTGCCACTTTCTCTCAAGGCCTCACCATAGCAGCAGGACCAGCGGTGCGAGGCCACCTCCATTGATGTTTGTCCCGAATCTCACTGACAATAAACTACAAAATCTAGTGAGACCACTCGTACCTTTTTCCTTGATTCAGCAGACTAATTATTTTTTCAAACTTGGAATTTGTATTAAAAATAGTTTAGTACCTTTAAATATTATATATAAAATTAAATAAATATATAGAAGAAAGTTTATTGATGCCACATTTTTGCAAGAACCACACTAGAATAATTCATCCTTGTTAAAATTACAAAACTAAGTGGTAGGTCTAAAATAAGTTATGTCGAAGTTCAAATGAAAGCCTTTGGTGAATTTCTTAAAGGTTTTGGGGTGGAAATAGAGAAGGATAGGTCCAAGAAATACCTAATGTATCTCAATGGTCTCCTGGTGAGGCTCTTCTTAGGAGAAAACACCGAGTTAAATTTTTTAAAAAAGTGTGTTTTTTAATAAAAAAAATCTTCAAAACAAAACGTGCTCGATCTAAAAGTATGTTTATAATGATCTGTAACACTTCAGAGATAAATTCTATTTCTGGAATTATCGATAGAATCGATTTTCAGTTTTCACCAAAAAAAAATCGGTTTTTAAGTGTTCTGAGTCAAAGAAGTTTTTATTATTAATTAGTCGGTTGTGTGCGTCTGTGACTGATGTTCCGTGGATGTCCAAGATGTAGACATGTAGACAATGTCCAAGATGACTTCAATGGGGAATGGGTAAAGGCAATAAAGACCAAATAAAGGGAGGGATATCTGACAGAAACATTTTCGAAAAGCCGGGATCCTCTAATACTGTTGTACTAGAATAATATCTACTGTTGTACTTAGAATAATGCCGATTTTAAAGAAAAGCGTTGGAGGCGGAGTCTAGAAAAATCCAACATTTCAAAATTAGGTTCTGTACAGTAGCGCATTCCCTGTTTACCCGGTTTTATTTTAATTTGGAATTTTGGTTCCAGTTTTAGTTTTATTAATATTATTTGGGGTCAAGGCTGCACTTTAGAAGGAATCGCAGGGCTCAGGTTGAGAAAGACATCATCATCTTCAAGACGTTGTTGGTCAGAGAGAAACCATCTTCATACCTATCAAATTTAATCTTTCCCTAGTTTCCAACTTTGTGTCATGTTGACCATGCACGGAACATCAGTCACAGACGCTCACAACCGACTAATTAATAATAAAAACTTCTTTGACTCAGAACACTTAAAAACCGATTTTTTTTTTGGTGAAAACTGAAAATCGATTCTATCGATAATTCCAGAAATAGAATTTATCTCTGAAGTGTTACAGATCATTATAAACATACTTTTAGATCGTGCACGTTTTGTTTTGAAGATTTTTGTTTATTAAAAAACACACTTTTTTAAAAAATTTAACTCGGTGTTACAGAGGGGTCCACAAAATGTGTATTTTCTGCAAAAGAAAATCAAATCTAGCCATATCTACCCCTTACGTGGTGTTCAGAAAACCTCCAATTACTTATCGTGTCGATTGTAACTGATTATTTCTTCAAATCATCGATTTGGGATCTTCTTCTCACTGGACTCTCTCCAGTAAATAATATAGTAGTAAATTCAACGAATATCTAACGTGGTGTCTTGAGTGAGATTGTGCAAAGTTTGTTGGTACGAATGTAATAGATTGAGGTAAGGTTAATAGCCTATTATAAAACTCTCGATTAGAATTTCAAATCGATTTCTCACTGTCCGTTACATATATTTATAGAACAAATTCAATGATCAATGTTCATTCTATTCTATTTGAATTCTATTCATTCTATATGTAGAAACTCACACTTAGATTATCCTTGTTTCAGAAATTCTTATTATTTTATAAAACCTTCAAACTCAAAGGAACAAAAGGAACACAAATCAGCAAGTACCCAACATTTCATTCATACTGCTGTTCGTAATTTCAGTTGTAAACTTTTCTTTCCGGTGAATATCAATTTCAAAAATTTGACACGACTGTTATACTTTCTCTTAACAGCTAGGAGAGGCTTTCAAGACCACTGTATCAGATAATCTATTGACAGAATGCTAGTTTACGCAGTCTAGTTTACAACCGGAAAAAGGTGAGGAGAAAATTATCTGTACCCAAAACTCTTTTTTCACTGAATGTAAACGAGGTCTTTACAGAAGCAGCGCTTTGTTTGTTAAATTGGTGACGCCATTGGCGAGATTTGTGAATTGGGAAAGACGTCATGTAAGACGTAAAAAGGAAGGTTTGTTCTGAACTAGTAGACTGTTGTGTTTGTTTGGGTATGCACTTCAGATAGGTTTTTACTGGAGAAAGTCAGAAATAGTATGTGCACCACAAAGTCGGAGTAGAAGGCACTGCTAAAAATTGATTCCCTCGTTGCTAGTGCAATAAATCAGCTGTAGAGATCACTATTTCAGGACGCTTTGTCCATTCTCTCTTAACCTCATTTAAGATAATAAGTTGGAGTTAATGCGCTAAAAGTTGTTTAAAAAAGAGTACGAGAAGAATTTCTGAATACTTTATTTTTCACAGTTTTTGCCACTTTTTTCTCGAAATCTAATGATAAACTGTGTTACGAAAAATTACTTTTTTTTTTACTACGATGAGCTTTTTAATTTACAAAAAAAAAAAAAAAAATAACTTTTATAGAAAAAGGAAAAGAAAATTGCCAAAGAATGGTATTTTTCCAACATTACCTTTTCCGTGAAGTTTTTGACTACCAACTTAATAAAATGAAAAAATATAAAAAACTAATTTACAGCTAAAAATGAGAAACTTTTAAGTTATAATCCTGGGAAAACAAGTAACTACATAATTTTTTTGTATCTTCAGGTAATACCGTCAATAAAAGTTGAAGTTGGCTTCAACTATAGAAGTTGCTTCCTTGGGATACTAAAGAAAGGGAATCCAAACTTAACAGTTTTTCCCTTTTATCTATACAATTAGGCAGTTCTAACATTTTGTTCTTTGCACGAGGAACTTGGAGTTTTAATCTCGAAGCTCTCTTCTGATTGATCAGCCGATCTATTTCATCGCTGAGAATAGAAAGTCTTTAGAGTGTCCATATTCTCCTCTCTTTTTTATTCATCGTAATAAGAATAAGTGTAAAATTCGGGTAAAATGTTTGAAATTAGATTTCTGTCGGAAATGCATATATTACGTTCCCTTGAAAGTGACCAAAATGTTTGTACTGCATGGCTTGTGTTAACACAACTAGATCTTAATATAACGACAAAAATGGGAGAAAGCTCATACATGGTATTTCGTTATCCGTATCTATGTCCTTCCGTTAGTAAGTAAAGGCGAAATCCATCGCACGGATGTGATGAAAATCTTTCATTATTGCTTTTCTATTTGTTCGCCATTTCCTAATATATAACATCTAAATGTTGATCTCAGAATGCACTTTTCTGGCGCAAATCATTTTCCAAAAATCTAGAGTAAACGCTTGACTTTCTTTTAAAACTAAAAAGAGGATACGTTCCTGGATCGG
Source organism: Rhodnius prolixus (assembly GCF_049639745.1). Taxonomy (NCBI): domain Eukaryota; kingdom Metazoa; phylum Arthropoda; class Insecta; order Hemiptera; family Reduviidae; genus Rhodnius; species Rhodnius prolixus. Next base: position 40,762,878 of record NW_027411582.1, on the reverse strand, counting down.
AATATTAAATTGTTACTTTAATATTGGAGTCAGTTCAGAGTATATTTCTTTCAGCATTAAAACAAATCTTATAAATATTAAAACTTTTGTTATATGAAAAATTAAACTTTTTATGTGCTTCCTTTTTTGTGAAAAGATATCATTTACCTTAGTCTTTTATTTTTTCTCGAAAGGAGAAAAAATCCCTTCATGCGTACTAAAAATTAGAAACGAGAATCGCTAGTCCGTGTGTAATACATTCAAAGGGATGAATACGGGACTTGGTGAGGCGGGGACTTCTCCTAAATTAAGCCAGCTGTTACCTTTCTGAAGTTTAGCTGGCTTTAAAAAACAGTTTTTAATATGTAAGCTGAATTATAAAAAAAATATATCAAAAATCTACGGTGCTTGTGTGAGACGTATGTGTTTGTCTCTCTAATCTCCTTTCTCTTGTCTTTCTTTTTCTTTTTTTAATTAATGAAAAGTAAGAAGTAATCTGGTGGAAAAACATTCACAAAGCGTTTTCTTAACGCAGTTTTTACAATGCTAATTCTGGGATTCCACTTCAAACGTGCAAACATTAAAGTTTAATTCAAGAATAGTTCGGGGACTAAATGTAGATAAATGATTTTCCTTTTCATTATGGAACTTCATGTCCAACTACCGATTTGTAGACCTCTTCAAAGAAGAAGAAATTTGTCTTTTTCTTCAGCGTCTTGTTGTTTTATTATGGTTACCATCGAGCAATAAGGCATTTCCCAATCACTTGTGTGGGATTTCAGCCGAGGGGCTCAAAATCTTGTGAATTCGCTCCATCTGCAACAAGAATAGTGAGTAATGGAACATAGTTGGCATACAAATATTTGCTTTGGAGGGATCTTCAATGCCTTCCTGCTGTTTCTATGATACCCAATCTTCCAGGCCCTATCCTGCAACGACATCAACATCCTTAAATCAACTTAATTATTTGAGTAAGCAATACCACACCAAAGCGATGTGCACATTGACCTTTTCCGTCTCAGGATCAGCAACAGGTTACATCGGCAAACTTCTAAGCATCATTCTACCGAACGCAGAGTAATTCTGTATCGTAGAAGAGCATACAAATTTTTGTAGAACTTCCGTTACATTAACCGCTACATTCATTTGATATATAGATTTGTTACTGAAAATTGGTGTCTTTAATACTGACTGTTTTAGGTAATAAGTGCCTAAAACTATAACCAAACCAACCTTTAACGGAAATAAGCATAGTGCACAACAAATTAAAATTATTCTGGAAGTATAAGCCTTGAAGATGAACTAGTCCCTAGGTGGAAAACTTGATATTAATAACAGATAAAATAAATAAATAAAAAAGAAAAAAAGTAATAATAATGACTGAAATTGAAAATAATCTTTCTTCCCCTATAATTGTTGTATATTTTTAGATTGTCCAAAGCATTTAACCCAAATATTTATATTGTAAATATTTAATAATTTTAATTTTAGTAATTTAAAAAAAAGAATTTATTAGTGTATTTTACCTGAACGAAACATGATTTGATTCAAATTTATAGATAATTATGTTGACTTAAATATGTATCATGCCGAAAAGTCTGTAAACAATAAAAAAGAGTTGTAATATATTAACTTATTCTGACTGAGACTAATTAAATAATTAGCGAGATAACAATTATATTGAAGAAAAATTGAAAAAATTATTCGGGAAAAATAAGAAAATGTATTAAAGCGAGCAAGGTGCGAGAGTATAAAGCACAGGTAGACAAATGACAAAGATAGATGTGACCAGCCTGCAGCTAACTCTCCCTAACATTCCCTCCTATGTGTACATACTCGTACCTAGAGAAACAGCTACTCATGGATCTTATAGTTCGACCATTCAGTCTGCGCAATCTAGCGTTACTTACTGATTTTAGTCGTGTTCTCTTAATCTTAAATTGTATTAGTTAATGCCCTAGTTATTATAAGACTATTATGTAATAACTTTATTCTATTATATGTATAATGTACGTATATAATTTTCAATTTCATTTTCATTTTATTTTTTTAGCCCTTTCTAGTCTGTTACTTTTAATTTCCACTCGGTTAAAAGAAGCTTCTTAATAGATTCGGTCATAGACAATATCGATCAAATTAAAAATGAGGGTAGGTCAGCAGTGCTGGATAATGTATTTGATTTTATCCGTCGTAGCACGCATGATTATTGTATCTAAAATAAGTCGAAATCGATTAATCCAGCTCTGATGGTGGATGAAAGTCTGAAATCGGCCAGGGATGCGATAAGCAAGCGTGCTACACGACGGGTAAAATAAAAGCTAATATCTGGTCAATAGTATCTGCTATTTCACCATGCTAGCTCCAACCACTTAGAGCTTGTTAGCTCTTTCAAATCCTCCAAGTATTTTTGCCAAGCTTAAACAAATGGCGATAGTGATCGCTCTTATGTACTTCTGAAGCGATGAACTCCTCACTTCCTCTGACTCTGGCCAGTTATTTCGCGATCACAATCCAGAGTAATCTTCCATACTTTGAGAGTAATATTTCTGATACTCATATTTTGCAGACTGAAAACACTATGGATATTCCTCTGTAATTTAAACGTTCAAGGATTCACCTCTTTTGTGAATGGAGTTGATTGCTGATTTAGCGATCTTTCGTCACTGGTTAGAATCTTTTAGATTACTTTTAGATTCAAGGGAATTTGCTGAGTTTGAGCTAAACTCTAGATTGAAAAATATTTGCATAACACATATTAAAAATGTTATTTGTAGGACTCTTCTGACATCTACCTGATTTTTCTACCTACGTTCCTTATTTAACATATTCTTGATTTACTCTGAGAGCGCTAATATAATTTCTTTTTTATATATTACACAGAATCTACAAGGAGGCGGTGAGACAAAGAAAAGCCCTTTCCCGGACTTCCAGCAATATCATTTTGAACAGCATCCACCAGCACAGACGCGGCCATCCGCACTATGCGCCCCGGCTGTTGCCGCCTTCGAATGAGGGTGAGCTGTCTCCGACTACTCTCTCATCCGGGCCGGACAGTAGAAATTCTTCGGCAGCCAGTGCAGTTATGCTACCACCCAAAAATATACAACTCAACAGTAATGGTCAGTAAAGTGCGATAGCGAGGTTTGGCGACCGATTTTTTTTTTTTTTTTTTAAGGAAGTCAGATGTTTGGCCAAACTCAAAATGTAGATTTTTTTTGTTACTTTGGTTTTCGAGTTTTCTTTTTGAAATTTTAAGTTCATAAAGTTTTTTATCCACTTCCTCAAGTTGTTAGTTCAACCATTTTAGCAATATAATCCGAAATACTCATGAACTAGACGCAATAAGTTTCATAAGACTTCCGTGGAATGGTTTACTAAATTTCAACTGTCTACTGTAAATACCATAGAGATTTCTGCCAATGAATCTCATATAAAAGAGGCGGTATTCATTCGTGTGCAGTTAAGTAGTTAACTAATCTACTTATAATTATTTCTCTTATTCGAAGCCAAGGAAGCGATGAAGCATTCCTATCTTGTTAGTAAACCCTTCGTAGCAAGGGGTAGGCAGCCTTTTTGTGACGTCTCCATGAACGTATAAACATCGACGCTGTGGTCATTAGCGCCAAATGGTGTTTTTTAATTCTCATACGAATAGTGGGACGAAATAAAGCCAAGATTTGATTTAAATGGTGACCCGAATTCCCTATCAGACAAAATTCTTGATTGTTCACGATCCCAACTACATAAAGGCTGCAGCAACACTTTCAACACCACTCTTGCTTTACATATTTGTTTCGTATTTGGTTTATGTGCATTAAATACCAAAATTACTTCCACAAAGTAATGGCAAAATCTTAATCGTTTCTGCTGAAAAACGGTGTTTTTTGTAGAATTTTAACTATTTCAGTTAACTTAAGATCAAGTAATGGTGGAAATGGAAAAATTTGTTATTGAAATTAAACTTTTATTTCTGCTAATTTCATGAATAACATTTAATTGGCCATTTCACTCAGCCATTTGTTAAGTTTTAAATATTTCCAAAAATGGAAAAATGTTTATGGTTTAAAAAAGCAAAAATCTTCAACCTTACAAAAATAAATATTTGCCATGTGTTTAACAAACTGTACCCAAGAGTTCTCTGCTGTCCGACCCACATGTCTCCCACATGGGAAAACTGAACTAATCTTTATTTTCATAATTTCCTTGTACATATGATATATTTTTAAATCCTGGTTTTTATGATTATTCTTTGTTTATATGTTTTCTAAGGATTGATTGTTAATAGATTGGTTTAAAAAAATTGTTAGGTAATTCTAAAGTAGAAATATAAAATAGTATTATTTTTCTTCCACTTTTTTAACAATCTTATATATATTAATTCAAAATTACGGTTTAAAGTTTAATTTTATTTATATATGTATATAGGAAAGAGAGAGCAGCCATTCCTTGTTTTTAGTAGAGGGAATTGTTAGCTACTGCTGGAGCTGGTTAAATTTAGTGTCAAGGGATCTATTTACTGTGTATCTGGAAAGCTGCTCATGATTTTAAACTATTTATAATTTTAACCAATTTTTTAGGATTTTTATTTCATAAATTTTGTAATTGAAGCAAAGAGAAATTTTTATTATTGGTTTAAACTAGAATTACTATGTCTTGTCTGTTCTCAACTGGACCCATTTGATCAGCCTAAAGGCTTCACACATTAATAAGAACTAAATAAATAGAAATTAAATTAAAAATAATTATGGTTTCTCTTCCTGAATCTACTAATGCAGTCTCTTTTTCCCCTCTCTCTTTATTTTGAAATTTTCCAGTTGATGTTAAACCATGTCATCCTGTCGCATAAATGGAAGAATCTTCACCCGTGATCCTGTTCATTTCCAGATCCTGTGTAGTTGTTAGATTTTTAACAAATATTTTTGGCGGAAGTTGGACTGTTTTCATTTTTGTATGGGTTGGTCGATCTGAGTGTTGTAGTGGAGAGAAATTTGGAGCAGATCGATTGACTGGCTCAAACTGCACCGAGTTGTGCTGCTGGTTGCGCCCATAAGCGGTGTAATGGCCAAGTTATAGGACACATAAGTTTTTGGAGAGTTATTAGGAGTCTTTTTTCTTTTACCCATGACTCAATCTTTGATGCCAATATGTTTGAAAAAACTACTTACGGGTAAAGATTTTAAGATCAGATAGATATTTAAAGATTTATTTGGTATTCAATCAGTTTGAAGAGAAACATTACTAAAGACAAAAACCCCCTCCCCCCCACAAAAAGAAGAAGAATTTGGAAGACGTTTACTTTTATACTTAGATCTCCTTATAAAACTATTCAGTTTGAGAAGTGAAGTAAAAGGGTTGATCAAGCGACAAAATTATACAAATCAGCAAGTAATAATTACTTCATTTGCACAAAAGGCCGTAATTTGTACCCACTCCCCATATTATCCTGAATTGATTTCTCTTACTATTATGGGAGCTTTCTAAGAACATGAACTACCCTTTTGAACCATATCTTCACAAATCAATACAGAAGATTTTTAAAACAAAACAAAAAATAGATTTTCCTTTGGAAATTTAATAAAAATTGAAATAATTTTATTGCAATAACATTTTTTAAAATTTATTGGATGTGTCATTTCCTTTGCTGGCCATTTTCATCTATTAAATATTTGTTGTTCAAGTAATAATAAAATCTATATTACAGATTCGTAAACAGTAATAAACAGGCACTTTAATTTAACTCTTTTTCAAATGATTCTTCTTATTTGTTTTTATTATGCTCTTTATGCTGAATAATCATCACACTGAAGCCCATTAAACTAGAAAATGAGAAAGTATTGTTCGAAGTATGTTAAATCTGCGGGTTTGCGAAAACTTGAGGGGGAATATTACACAGCTGGAATCGATTGTAATGAATAGATTTTCAAACGATTTCTCTGAATTCAATATTTACTATTCACATACTGTAGATAAAAAAATTTTGTTTGAATTGTTTTAATAACTAGAATTCGTTTTAGGCCAATTCTTTGGAGCATTGGGGGCCTTCCAGTAACATTTCGTTGTAATGTTTGGTTTTACAATCTGGATCATGTTAGAAAGGATGAATGTTTAAAAGTTTGAAGACAATGTAGGAAGAAAGAATAATGCCAATTTAGGTCACAAATTTTTATTTTTTGCCAAGGTTTGCACCTAGGACGAGGTCACCGGCTACAACGTTAACTGCGTTCTTCAAGTTATATCAAAATGACGCTTTTACGAAAACACTGCTGTATTCGGAAGTTTCTACTTATTACACACGAACTGCGTGTAGAAAATCATTTGAAGAAGTGCGAGTCGACGGACAACCTGGCAAATTTTAAGAAAATACGATAGGCAATCCGTAAACCGTGCATCCCAATCAAGATGAATGCTTCTTTCTTAAATAAGCCCGGTCCAACGTCTTCCAGCAATTGAGAATTTGAAAATGCGTGTATTATAATAAAATAATGCAATGTTAGAATCAGGCTCTAGGTCAGTGAATATACAATGAATACGCAATAGGCCTGCTAGTCTCGAAAGAAGAGGTTTAGAAAAAAAAAAAATACAAAATCATCATTAATTTTCGAGGAATTTCCTCAATTTCGATTTTAAATATTGTATTTTATTGCGAATGTACATTATACACATTAGGTCGGCTATTTCAGTAAACAGGGAAAAGTAGAAAATCTTCATTAGTTTTTCTGGAATTCCCTTATTTTCTGTTTCTAACATTGTACTCTAAAGCCAAGCTTATATTATGTACATTACGTCGGCAGGTTTTGGTTGTAGAGATTCATAAAAAAGGAAAAAATAGAAAATCTTCTTTAGTTTTGCTGAAATTTCTTTTTACGTTAATGCCAAGCGCATTTTATACACATTAGGTCGGTTGGTTTTGGATGTAGAGATGTAGAGAAAAAATCCTCATCTAAATCAAATTCGGGCATTGTTTGCAATCACATTTACCGCCTGCTCTCCTTCATCTCCAACAGAGTTATAGAAGAAATATAAATCGCACGTGGTTGAAGATATTTTCCGTCGAATACGCAAGGAATATGAGCATGAATTTCACAGCTGAAATCTACAACGAAGCGTTGTTTATGATTAAAATTTGTGCTTACAAATCACGAACAAAGTTCTCTATCAATAGGAAATGCCATCGCCGAATCTGTTGCTGCTGCTTCGTTCGATGTGGAATTGCGTCGTGAAACAAATTACAACACAGGAGTTCTTTTGTCTAATGTGCAATAAATGTTCCTAAGCTTGAAGGCATTTACGATCAAATAATGATAATTGTCAACAATGGGGTTGGAGAAATTTGCTTCTTAGATGCGTCCGGAGAACTGGTAAAACGTTCCTAATTAGACTGATTCTGGCAGCAATTTGATCCCAAAATGACGTATTCTTAGCTCTTGCGTCGTCCAGAAAAGTTCCATAACTAGACTGAGGCACAATAATGCGTGGGTGGGTTTAGCTAGATTTTAACGTAATTTTACTAAATATCATTAAACGGATATTTTATTTATGATTAATATCTATTAATATTACTTATTATTATTTAATAAGTAACGTTTCTTAATAATTATAATATTTTTGTAACTTTATAAAACGTACTATGTATTGAATTATACAGTTGGTCTAACGTTACTACGTATACAAACGGCTAAGCGCCTCCCACTCTGCGCTCTACCTAACGAACGGTTGATAGAATGAAAAGTTGCCAAAAACCATATCTGTAGAGAATTTTATGCTCTATAACTTTTGTCATAACTTTAAATGTGATTTAGAGCAAAGGAAACAAGATATTTACAAAAAACCGAATTTCGTGACCTTTGACCACTGATATCCATTGACGTATATACGAAATTCTATGAGACTTCTAAGCCAACTTTTAAAATGCCAAAACCAAGATTTATACAAGTTTATAGTTTATTATCTTCCATTCCGAGTTTTACCCCTTGTTTACCTTATTTGACTGGGCCAAAAATGACATAATGTTTTGGTCAATACTGACTAACTAAATCACGATCAATTAAAGTAACTTTGTTTTTAAAAAAAGAAAAGAAATAAAATTTTGCAGAGTTTACACAAGATGGATTTAGTGTTTAGGCTGATTAAAATGTAGAATAGTTTAATCTAAAAACACGCTAAAGGATTTGTTAATTTAGCGAAGCATTCTATTAGACAACGGAACACCTCTTTAACGTTCACAATGGCGTGCGAATTTTAAGTTTAGAAAATAATAAATTTTTATTTCCATCACAAGTTTATAAAAATATTTATTAAAGTTGTTTTAAAGCCCCAATCTCGATTAAGGTTTATTGAGAAAGCGAGCGGTATGGAGGTGGACATGAGGTGCACTATGGACTTATTAAAATTATAGGATGGCTGTAATGCCAGGAAATGGCGTTCTAAATGGTAGCCTTACATCTATGACCACGACCTTTTAGCGCAAATATCAGCTACCTTCTCTTTATTCTCTCCTAGCATAGACATTTATCTAACTGGTCGTGACGTCACACGGTCCCTTATTTCACGGCACCTTAACGATTGATCCCCTGACTGGAATTGGATCCTAATCGTTTAAAAAGTTAGAATAACTTTTTAGTTTCTCTTATCTTAAGATATTGTCTTAAACTTATCTCTTTGGTTCTAACTTTTTCTTATGAAGTATTGATTTTAGGTAGATTGTGGGTATATTTGTGGAAAATCTGTTGTTAAGCTTCTGAGGCCTAAAAAGAGTTGCTTGAAAAATGATTTGTATTATTTTAAATCATCATTATTACAATATGTATCATATACTTCAACTAATATATTATATATTTACAATTTTGCTGGTAAATTGTAGGAGTTTTACCTTCATAAATAAAAGGAAGTTAAAGAAGGAGGGAGATATGGAGGGAATATTGAAGTAAAATCAATTAATTGTAGAGTATCGTTCATTGTTTTCTAATAATTGTTGACTAATTCAATGATTCAGACAGGAAGAATGAGCATTACCAATTTCAATTATTACTTTTTATTTTTGCCGAGCTTTCGACCTGGGGACATGGTCAACTTCCGGCTGTTGAACATATTTGGCTGTAGAATTTTAATGTACATTGATTAAATATAAAATTTAGTTTACAAAAATTAATTACTTTATGCTAATGATACGAGTAATTATAATATTTTTACATCATTATATGTAAGGTTGGTGCGCCTTCTGTCTTGTCTGGTGAATCTATTAACCACATTTAAGAAGCAGAATGTTACTGAAGATAGCTGAGAATTTGTGATTTTTAAAACAAGCAAAAACACAAAAAATAGAGCAAGAACTAATTGGGTGATTAAATTAAAAAAGCTTGTTTTTGAAAAATGAATTTTTTTTTTAAATGGTAACAGTTATTGAGGTACAAAAGGTTAAATTTTGGAGGTTTTGCAAATGGTTCAAATTTCAAACCTCTATATCTCTCTTCCTATTTTTTTCGTGTTTTTTCAGTGCACTGCCGGCCTCCGGGCAGTGTTCTCTCGTTACAGACAACACTTTCCATCACCGAACAGTGAGCTGTAAGAAGCTCCTAGGAAGAGAAAATCTAAGGGTCAGCAGCTGGATTCGAACCCGGGACCTCCGCGTGGGAGTCCAGTACGCTAACCGCATAGCTAATCCCTATTGTTCTCTCTCTTCCTATTGTTCCGATTTTAATGATTTCTTTATCAAATTGTAGAGAAACGTGAACTCTATGACTGGTATATAAATAGCAATGTTTTGTGATAATTAAAACTGTCCGGTAGGACAGTTGTATAAGGGTTGATCGTCAAAAACTGCACGAAAAAGCGTAATGTTGAAAAACACCCAACTTTGACATTTTTTTCCTCTTTTTCTATAAAAGATAAAATTCCCAAATTTTCTTTAAAATAAAGGGCAAACCCTCCTTTATAACTGTAATTTTTTGCAACAACCCAGATTAAGTAGATTTTGAGAGAAAAGTTGCCGAAAATGACCAAAAACGGCATTTTCAGAAAATGTTCTTGTTCTTGTTCTTCTTGTTCTTCTTCTTGTTGTTGTTACCTTTTTTGTAAACAACGTAGCGCCTAAACGCGCGAACCGATTTTCATGAATGAAGTGTCATTCGATTCGGAATTTTATGTAGATGTGCCTTTTGGGGGTCTCCACGCTGTAAATCGAATGGGGGAGGAGTTAGCCCCATATATGTGAGGCCCCTTCTCAAAATTATTATTACTAATAACTCTGTAAATGTTAACCCGATTTTAATAAAATTTGGCAGGATGAAAGGTTTAGGGCACTCCTACGTAACATTTAAACGACGTACTGCTCTTACCCTTATTAGGGGGAAGTATGGTAATCGTTTCAAATTATCGAAACGTGAACCGATTTTCATGAATGAAGTGTCATTCGAATCGAAATTTTGTACAGATTTGCACTTTAAAAGTCTCGTCGCTATGACTCATAAGGAGGGGAGTTTGCCCCACCCAAATAAGGCCTTTTCTAATACTATTATTACCAATATTTCTATTATGCTTAGTTCGATTTGGATAAAATTTACCACGAAGAAGTGGTTAAAGCTCCTCTACGTGGCTGTGAAGTGCCATCATGCTCTTACACCTACTAAGAGGAAGTACTGCAATCGTTAAAATTATCAATGAGTGAACCTATTTACATCAATGAATTCGATTCAAAATATTTGCCTTTTAGGGAGAAGTACTGTAATCGCAGTTTATTTTTCTTACTCCTCTTAAAAGGAAGTACTGAAATCGCTTTTTAATTTTGCTATTTACGTACAAATAAATACCTTCCTATTTTATTCAAAACGCTTTCTCTAAAAAATTGTTATTGAGGATGGTTTGGGGGACCGCAACTATAATCATTCTTTAAAAAGATCTCTCCAGTGTTAGTTACGGTTCCGACTTAACACCTTTTTAGGTTATAATGACAGAATTTATTATTCCAAATTTTAATAAAATCTGTAAAGCAGATATGTAACTTTGCAAAACAGATAAAAAGGAAAATCTATCCAAAAAGTACAAAAATCTCCTTAACAAAAACTTACAGTTTAAAATGTTAAGTATAAGGGTTGATTAAACGCCAAAAGGTACATAAATCAGCAAGTACCCAACATTTCATTAATACTTCATTAATATTTAAGTAATTTTACTGCATTAAATTTCATTAATATTTTTTTGAATTTATTAGAGGTCACAGACCCTTATGCTGGCCAGTTCATTCATAATTTTTTTTTTTATTGATTTAAATCGCGTCAACATCTGAGGTTATTGGCGCCCGGAGCTTTTTTCAGTGCACTGCCGGCCTCCGGACAGTGTTCTCTCGTTACAGACAACACTGTCCATCACCGGCCAGTGAGCTGTAAGAAGCTCTTAGGAAGAGAAAATCTAAGGGTCAGCAGCTGGATTCGAACCCGGAACCTCCACGTGGGAATCCAATACGCTAACCGCATAGCTAATCCCTTCCCTTAGTTCATTCATAATATTTTATTTTTTGTTATAATTATGATAAAATGTATATTATATCTTCGTAATTAAATAGGTACTTTATTATAGCTTTATTCCAAATTATTCTTCTGATTTATCTTTATTAGGCCCTTTATTCTGAATAGTCACATATACATGCATGTTAAAATAGAAAAAGACAAAGTTAGAGTCGGCTACTGTTTAAATTTGAATCACGGATTTAAAATAATATTTCAGTCTAGAATTCTTCTTACCGAAGTATTTGTGAGTACAAATAACGCATAGGTAATATCCAGTAAATTATTCAACAATAATTATTCATTTCTCAATTGTAATTTAATGTAGTCCCTCTAATTTTACTTATAGTAGGTAAAATACTGGAATAATTAGCTGTCCTAAAAATATGCATATCTTATATTCCAAATATATAACACTGTGGTAAGAATACCTAGATTGAGAATTGAAGAAAACTATTATTTACTATAAAGCCAGATTAATTATTACCTATTATTAAAAACGCTTGACTACTAAATAAAGTAACAATTACTTTAATCGAAGAATGAACTTAAACCGAAGATTTTTATTTAAAAATAAAAATAAATAAATAAAATAAACAAAATCATTGATGAATGTTGGTGTAAGCATTTTTGAAAAAAGTTTTGAATTTTTTAGCCTCATATTTTTTTTTTTTAACCTGTGATTAATAGTTTGTTGATTAGATATTACAGTCAATCTAAGTTAAATGGTGTTCTACTTGAACAAATATTTTGTAGATTAAAATGGCCAGCATAAGGGTCTGTGACCTCTAATAAATTCAAAAAAAATTAATGAAATTTAATGCAGTAAAATTACTTAAATATTAATGAAGTATTAATGAAATGTTGGGTACTTGCTGATTTATGTACCTTTTGGCGTTTAATCAACCCTTATACTTAACATTTTAAACTGTAAGTTTTTGTTAAGGATAGTTATTGGGATATAGAAGGGTAAATTTTGGAGGTTTGGCAAATCGTTCAAATTTCAGACATTTATATCTCTTCTCGTATTATTCCGATTTTAATGATTTTTTACCTCTTAAAAGGATGTACTAAAATCGCGGTATTCCAGTATTTGCTATTCACGTTCAAATACCTTCCTATTTTATTCGAAATGTTTTCTCAAGAACATTGTTTTTATGGATTTTTTGTAGACCGCAACTCTAAGCATTCTTTTAAAAGATATCTCCAGTAGGTAGTTACGGTTTCAACTTAATACCATATCAGGACATAATGAAAATATTGCTTACTCCAAATTTTAAGAAAATCTGTAAAGCAAATATTTATTTTGCAGAATAGGCAAAAAGGAAAATCTATCCAAATGTTACAAAAATCTCCTTAACAAAACCTTACGTTTAAAAAGTTAAGTATAATGGTCGATTAATCGCTAAAAGACACACAAATCAGCAAACCCCTTTATTAAAACTGTCCGGTAGGACAGTTGTATAAGGGTTGATCGTCAAAAACTGCACGAAAAAGCGTAATGTTCAAAAAACACCCAACTTTGACAATTTATTTCTCTTTTTCTATAAAAGATAAAATTCCCAAATTTTCTTTATAATGTTGGGCCGTTCCTCGCTTATAACTAATTTTTTGCAACAACCCAGATTAAGTAGATTTTGAGAAAAAAGTTGCCGAAAATGAGCAAAAACAGCATTTTCAGAAAATGTTCTTGTTGTTGTTGTTGTTGTTGTTACCTTTTTTGTTAACAACGTAGTGCCTAAACGCGCGAACCGATTTCCATGAATGAGGTGTCATTTGATTCGGAATTGTATGTAGATGTGCCTTTTGGGGGTCTCGACGCTGTACGTCAAATGGGGGAGGAGTTAGCCCCAAATATGTGAGGCCCCTTCTCAAAATTATTACTCCTTAACAAAAACTTACAGTTTAAAAAGTTAAGTATAAGGGTTGATTGAACGCCAAAACATACACAAATCAGTTTTTGTACTTTTTAGCGTTTAATCGACCATTATACTTAACTTTTTAAACCGTAAGGTTTTGTTAAGGAGATTTTTGTAAGAATGTGATGTTCCTCTTACGACAGAGAATTGAAATCTATTCTATAAAACCAAATTCCCAAGTGTCAATTAATTAATAATCTTAGTTTGAAAGGAATTAGGCCGAAATAATGTCTGCAATTAATAATCCACTGATACGAGTATGTGGAGTCTCTTATTGAAATACGATACTAAGATTCAGAATCAACTCCTTTGTCTAAAAACTTTCTTATTTTCTTTCTTTGTTTTGTTAGGCGAGCTCAAAACGGACCTTTCCAGCGAAAATTCGGCTTAAGGAAGATTACTTGATCACAACACTTCTTCTTGCTGTGAGTGGGCGGAGTAAAAATAATTTACGTGAAAAGGCTGCTATTTATAGTAAAATTAATAATATATTGTACATGATAAGTAAATGTATCGTTAATCGATTTAAATAATCATATGATGCTAGAGCTTGCCTTTTGTTTTAGCAATCAACCAGGATGTATGTTCAGGATGCATGGGGGGGGGGATAAAAGAATAAGGAGAGATTCAAGTTACCTTTCCTGGACGGAGCGTTGCCAGCCTTACCACTTTCCCGGCACAACAATGGCTTCTTCTATTGCCTTGTGATTCGAAATATAACCCTCTTGATCGATTTTCAATACCCTTACTCCCAAGAGGAGTTCTTACTGAAGAAAAGGACAGATGTTGGTAGGGGAAAGATAAACGCTTTATATATTGTGTATATAAGATAAATATATTTATATAGGTAGCAACGCTCAGGAATACATGGAAAACTGCATCTCTGCTCAAACTATGTACGGCATTCTTGCGTAGTTCTTGTTTTCGTGTGTAGGCTCGGGAAGTCAATCTGTTATACTTTCTACCTTTCTGTTGCGTACTTTTCTCTTTAAATACTTCTCTCTGTTCCATTTCTATCTGTATCTACGTCTCGTTCTGGTCAGTCTCAATGCCTGGTGCTTCTCAGTTCAATATCAACCAAGAATATTTTAATTTCTCCTGCTAGATGCTTCTGCCATTATTTCCAATATCATTCGTCTACTTGGATAGTACGAACTCCAGTCTCCCAAACGTCTCAGAAGAAAAAACATATATTCTTCTTAATTTGTTTAAAGAGAAAAAAAAAAATCTATTAAAAATGAACTCCTTTATGTATAAACCCTCCAACAGCCGTTCGCAAGAGAAGCTGGAACTCAGTCGCTAGCTTATAGAGTATAGTGGAAGAAGTACTTCTAAAGTTCGGAGCTTCTCAGAAAGTCATCTTCCTGACTTCTTGGCATGCAATTCATTAAAACCGTCCTTTAGGACAGTTGATCGTCAAAATATTTATATATTCATATATTAGCCATTTAGGTACTACACAAATCGATTGACTCCATTTTTTGAAATATTTTTAATAAATGCTATACTGTTCTATATTTATAATAAATTTCCCAAATAATACCATTAACACCATTGAACGAAAAAATTGTTTAGGGGCCATCGAATAATAAATAATTTATTTTAGAAACCATTTATATTTCCTTTTCCTCTAAAACGTTAAGAGTAAGTAAAAATTCCAAAATAATTAGGTATAAATAATGTTTTCATTGCAATGCAATTCTACTTTTACTTCGTTAGTTTGTAAAAATAATTATATAATATTCGTATTATGGGTCTTGTTTAATGGCCACGGACATCTCTCTCTCTCTCTCTCTCTAAAACTGAGCTGTAATAAATCAAAATAATTTTAGTTTTGTTGCAAATTTAAATCACCCAGGATCCACTTGACACCAACAAATCGACCATATTTATGAAATATTGAAGGTTTGACTGACTAAATTAGACCAACAGAGCTCCTTACTTGAAAAGTAACGTCAGCGGGGAGTTAGAAGACAATGGCGTGATCAGGAGTTAGGAGAACGCTTATGCAACATGCCACATTCTCAGTTAGCTCTCCACTAGCCAGTTAATAGCTTAATCGGCCCTCCATTATCTAATCACAGCCCTCTCTCTGGGTTCTACCTTGCACAATATACTCTAGATAACGACTTTCTCTTATAGCTTTTATTGTCTCCTATTTTCCGTAGACTTGGAATTTTCATCAAATAGTTTTAACCTTCAGCATTATTATAAAGCTGAAGGTTATTATTATACAGAAATAAAAACAGATTTTAAATAATTACTTTTGCCGATCCATTATATGTGTGAGCCGAGGTTGCTTTGAGAAGTGAATAAGCACATAAACATTTTTATTAATAAAGTTTTCATTTAATTTATTGTACAACACAATTACTTTTAAAAATATTTTTACAAAATTATTATTATTATGGTCTTTTATTTACATAAAATTTATATTAATAATTGGTAGGAATCCTTAATTAACTAATTACATTAAACTTATAATTCTGAGAGGTTTTTGATCGGCTCTAAGACAGAACCTGGGATGCCGAATCGGTGAATGAAAATTGAGGCAAACCAAAAAATATTGGCCACAGTTTTCAAACAGACTTAATGGCAATATTTTTCTGCTGCTGAGATTGTAAAAGGGGGTTATCAATTCCAGAGCCGTACTTTTCTAAGATATCCAGGAAGTTTTATTGATTATCTAGTTAATTCAAGGTAGTGTGAGATAGGCTGATGAACACTGATGAGTTTTGGCATTCAGGACCATGGGATAAGAAGTCGGCGCCTGCTGGGACGAGGAGAATTCCCATTGTGTCCTCAAGGGAGCGGAGCTTTTACGGCCTAGCGAAACGCAGCTGAAAAGCGTGGGACACAAGTATATGGAAGATCTCATGCCAAAGAAAGGCGAACTAATATTCATTAATAGCCATTCTTTAAGTTTTATTAGTCCGACAGGCTGAAAGCTTGTTTGGACTATCATATTGTTTGGCCTTACTGTCATGTTCCATAACAATGGTACTACCTTTATCGATTTTAAACAATAACTTTTGGCCAAATCCTCCGTTTGCTGCTAAATTTACACTTTCTGTAAGTTTTTGATTTTTAGTTTTGCTGACCACACCCTCGAAAAACTTTTTCGAATTGTCTGACCCTCTAATTCTGTTTCAAATGTATGCGTTTTGCCGATGGTTAGGAAACTACTCGCTGCTAAATTACTGATGGTTATCGTAGCATACAAGTACACTGCCTGAGGCCGGCACTCCCCTGCGAAAGGTCCGCTCGATTTCGAACTTAAAAAATCAACTTTGATTGAAAAAGTAGTTTGTACACAAACCAGTTGCTCTTACTTATTTGAAAACTATTAATTTTTATTAAAGGAAAGTCGCCCTCTTTTTGCAGTTTTTTCATAATAGAATAGCATTTAGAACTTACGCGGGGCTATTCAAACTGTGATTAAAAATATTTCCGACATTTTGGGAAGTAAATTCAAGCGTTTTAGGTGCTCTGAAAATGGAACCAAATTATTCAAAATACGAGTACATATAGTGGACATCAGCCAATCGATGCTCTGAGATATGAGGAAGCACGCAGAAAATGGTTAATGTCGGCGTAACCGTTTGAAGTTCAATAACCACACCATCTGTCGCTGATTGTTTGGGTAAAGCTTTTGTTAGGTAGCACATTTCCAGAGTGGCCACAACACGTTAAAAAAGCAATGGGGTATTGGTACTGTTTGATTGGTCCGCTTTCTGGAACCAAATTGCAAATCAAGCTCTACCTGAAATGCTGCTCTTTTATCTCCATGAACATTTATTTTGAGATCCTACGAAACGGGTAGTCAGTGCATTGCATTGTTTGATTGGCTAATAATGTAAGCGAGCATTAAATCGTAAAAAAGAAAATCTCTGAGTTTCACACAAGTTGCTGTGACGTAATCTAAACGAGTTAGTTTTTTCTCAAAAGTTTGTGATTCAGTTTGAATAAGTTACAGACAAGGATTCACAACCTAAAATTATTAAAGTAAATACAAGTTTTCTTCATTAAAAAAAAGGTGATAATCTAAAAGTCAATAATTTCTCCCTTTTGAAGAAAAACAAAACCAAAAATCAGTAAAACTACAAAATTAATAAAAATAATTGATCTCACTAGTTTAAAACCACTAAACCGAGTTGTAAACCGTGGTTACTCTGTATGTACTTTTTTCATCTAAGTAAGTTGATTTTAACATCAGATGTTATTATTCTAAAAAAATTTACTAAGGAGCAATGATTAGCATTATCATTATCATTTTCATTAATATTATCACTATTAAATGAAGTACAGATAATAAAAATATCAAAATGTAACAAACATACCTGAAATGAAAAGTTAAAATACATGTTATTAAATAAAACTAAAAATAAACTATCCGGAAACGCAAAATGAAACAAGACCTACGGTTAAAATAAATCTCGCCTGAATTAGGTCATATGCACTAAAATTGGTATTTACATAAATAATATGAACAATAGATCCCGCTCCCCTTCAGGTACGGAGCACACGGAGACATGGAAAGGCTTCAGGGGGGAATCCCTTTCACCAAACCCGGTAACTTTCAAGAGATCCAATATTTTGATCTCCCTTAAATATGATTTAGCAGCCAATTAACAGATGGAGTCTCTTCCAAACCCTATTTTTACTTGGAATGAGGCACGCCTTAGACCCCTTCCTTGTCGTACGCCTCATTTCCGGAGGATAGTCCAGAACGACCTTTCGAAGTTATTAAAATAGCAGCAAGCTTATACGTGTTTGATTAACAAATTTTGTGGGTAGAAAGATAATAGAGCTCAGGCAATGATTAAAATAGAATAGAGAACTGCGCAAGTGCAGGTGGCTGCGAAAACCGGAAGAATTTGGTGAAATTCTAGAACGTTCAGATCTCGTATATTCGTAGAGAACATTATTCAAAATAATTTGTTTAAGAAATGTGAGTTTCTCAATTTCCTCTGAATTCTGGACTAGAAAATGCAGAAATATGGTGGTTAATAGCAGAAAATAATAAAGTATCGTTTTCTTTTCCGAAAAATACTTTGGTTAGTACGCTGAGTGAGAGTAGGAAGTCTTCGTCATTCCGTCATCTACTATCTAGTTTCCATGTATTTGTGTTGCTATCTCTACAACTAGATACCCTATGGAGGGAGGCAATGCATTAGCTTCACAGTATTCTTTCAATCTTTCTCAATAAGGAAGATTTATATCTGTAAACTTGCAACAGCCCTTTATGTTTGAAAATGGAAATTCTCCTCGATTGGGTATTAGAAATGTATTTTTAGTTTCCTCAGCCGACAGAAGTGAAAGCATTGTGATTTGCCTGCTTCGCAACTTAAGTTGTCATCGATAGTGAACTATTTGGATCTCCTCAGTGAAAAAAAAGGTGGCTTCAAATGGTACATGTTACATGTGATTGCTTAACTCAAAAACGAAGACTCGTCCACTTTAGAGAAAGACTTTTCCAGTTTTGGATGAGTTTTCTTCAAAAACTTGTTCAATTTTCTTTAAACTTCCTATGTTTTTGCACAAATTTAAATTGTACGATTATATGAAACGTGAGAGCAAAAATCATTTTAAGCCTGTTCTGCTTTTGCTTACAGCTTACTTCTATTGCGTCATAGTCTCAATGTCTGTATAATAATATTAATAGGATTTAGAAAAATTAATAAAAATTCTTGGAATTTTAGATTCTAGATCGTGGGTCCAGTTGAGTTGAGTAGTGGTGGAGAAGTAATGCACATCGGCTCTACTTTACACAGCAGTTTAGACTAGAAATGTTACTCTAAACTCTAAGGTTTGCCTCCGCAGTCACAATAGCTAGTTTTAGCGATTACTGAGCAAATAACCAATCATTACGACTGGCGAATCAAGGTAGTTACTTCAGTGGTTTAACTACCACTTTGGCTGGAGTGTGAGAATACGAATCTGGTAAGTATTGGGGTGGGGGGTGGGAGCGATCAGAAATTTAAAGAAAAACTTTCTCTAGAAACCTGTTGTGTGTGTGTGTGTGGGGGGGGGGGTTATATGACAGTACAAAAATAAAAACACTAGCTAAGTGAGAATACAGGACGCATTACTAGTGGGCTAAAAATAGAACTAATATTTGGAGTGTTTGCAGTGCGGATGTAATAAGCTTAGTAGGAGCAAGGGCGGCACAAAGATAAACATCAAGTACCAGAGGGTCGCCATCTGGGAAAAGGAAGAAGAAACAAGGGCCGTTGTACCCTACCCATTACTTCGCACAGCTTCCCACTCAGATTTCTCGTCTAACTTTTTTTACTTTTAAAAAGGTGAAGGAAAAACGGAGTTGAAGAGGAGCTTTACGAAGAGAAACTGTACGGACAGCAAGGAGAAAGAAGGAGCAGAAGGCTTCTGTTTACACAAATCTTTAAACTTGATAGCCGAGGTGAACGTATTGCGGGCAAACTGTGTCCTCAGGCTGCTCTCGGGAGCCTTTTTTCTTAAGGACTCTTTTCCTTTTCCATTCCGGAGTTTTTTTTTTATCATTAAACAAGGCATGTGTAGGGCAGTATTGTCCGGCTGATATTAAAAACAGCCAAATAGTCTTTCCCAACATTTTCACGAATTTACGCGAAAAAAGTTCGTTTTTCTACTTTTAAAAGTAAGATTTTTGTGGGAAACTTTTTGAAGGATTCAATTGGCTCGAAGAGTTTTGCTTTTCCGCAGGTGGCAGAGGATTAGCCACTTCTTTAGGAATTTACAGTCATCCCAGAACTTCACCAACAACAATATACCCACTCCTCTTACACGTACTCATGCTAAGATTGCCGGGCGTCCTTTTCGAGTATCTATCCTTGGGTTTGATAGGCGGAGTAGTTACCTGGAACTGTAGTAGGGTATATCCTCTCTAGGCATGGAGAAGGGTTGTTATCCCCTATTCACGCCTCGCGTATCTTTCACAGACTTCTCTGGAGAGCCTGGATTGCTGATTTTGAGGGAGACATCGCCAAAACATCTGGTGCTCCGCTGGATAGCCTTGATACCCACCATTTTGAGGGGTGGAAACGCTACCTTCAAAACCACCTGTATTTAATTTGAGAGAGTTTTATTCAGAAGGCTTAAGAAGAGAATAGCAGTGGAAGACAGAGTTAGAGCTAACTTTTATTTTTTCTAACTGCCAGTTTTGCTTGAATTCTACGCAGAGATTCTTCAAGGTAGTTGCTTAAGTACCACCCTGTGACATGATTAGGAGAGAGTGAATCTGGATTGAGCGTTCACTCAAATTTCTCTTTAATTCGAATCTTAAAGTCCTTCCTTTCATTTTTTGTTATAAAGTTCGAATTTTTATAAAATTTTAATCCGCTTTAAAATCAATCAATAAATTTATTTGCCTAGTTTGGACAGGACAATTCCGTTACTGAATGAACTCTGGTTAGTTTATATTGATTAGTCCCAGGCGAAGATTTCGGGTTCGAATCCAGCTGCTGGTCCTTAAATTTCCTCTTCCCAACAGCTTGTAACAGCTTTCTGTCCGGTGGTGGTGAATAGTCAGTAAGGAGAGAACGATGTTGGTAGTCCATTGAGAAAAACTCCTTGCGCAATGACCGCAGATAAAAAATTCATTCAAAGAATTTAGTGTTGCATTTAAAAAACAAAATTAAACACAAATCTTGTTTCGGAATTCCAGTTTTTGCATTCCGTAATTCGTTTATTGCGGAATGAACATTTTACTACGGCAGAAGATATGGTGGCAAAAGGTAATTGAATTCATTGCCTCTGAAGTTCTACTGATGGAACAAAGGAAATTGAATTCTGGCATAGAGAGAGGTAGACTGGTCTGTTGTATTTAAAGCACATACTCGTACTGCCAATACAAGGATGAATGAATAAATGATTTGTATTTTGAAGACTGTTCTGTTTGAATGTTTGTCAGACCCCCCCTCTTATTTGATAATTTAATTGATCATTTATTGATTTAATTGATGACCTCTGCATTATTTTGCGTTTAAATGAAAAATCTTGTATGACTTTACTCTTCTGCCGTTAATAAAACCAAATTGACCCATTTTCATTAAAATTTATACTATTGTAAATAAATTATTGAAAAGGCACATCCTAAGTAAACATCACTTTGGATGCGTTATGTCAACTTTGAAGAAACAGTATCTTTGAGATAAATAAAACCTTGTGGAATTAATGGTTTCTCTTTTAGGACTCATTGCCTGAGCCAATAGTGATGTCGGTTTTATTAAAGGCTTGGGTACCGTACGATGGCCTCAGCGGAAACTAGTCTGACCAAAACCAATCAATCCTGATGCTAGATTAATAGCACTGGGAGTCAGGTCAAAAGATCTGTGTCCAATTGAACTAAGCCGTCCGTCAACATAGAGCTCTGCCAGTTAGTATACCTCGATCATTCAATCTCCAGAGGAACATCATTGATCAATTTAAGGAAATCTCTCCGCAACATAAACACTTTACACTTCTACTATCAGTTTGATATCCTCCACTGCTGGCGTGTAAATAAAGTGAATCTTAGGGAAAGAGTTCAGACGGACTTCTATGGCTTTTTCACTGGAATTCCTCATAATTGTAATCCAGATATGTTAATTTCCATAGTGTTAAATGAAACTTAAATTCACTTAATAGTTTCATTTTTTTTTTTTCATAAGTTAAAAAGTTCAGTTAATTAACTTTTAACGTTTTTAAGTCTCTCCTACGATAGTGCACACACTGCACCTTTCATTTGATATTATACACGTGGAAGTCCTGGGTGAACCCATTCCTCAGCAGGTACGCGGTTCTCGAATTCGTATACTAGATTTAATATTTCTTCTGTACGAAAGCAGGAGGTCCTGTCTTCATAAAGAGCCAGTTTTTCCATGTATTTTCCCGATGATAGGGACAGCATCAAGTTCAACGCAAGCAGTATCATAGGACATAGTTGTATCTCTTTGATTGCGCGAATTACCATTTGTCTTTGAATGGTAAGCATAATTTCTTCTTATTTTAGGTAGAATAGATTAGAAAATGGGACGGGACCTACGCCTCACGGCACCGCAGTCACAAGAGGCTTATTGTGCCTTCCCCTATTTTCCTTTCTATTTCCTTCTAGGTAACTCGTAGCCCTTGAAACCAAGCTGAAACGGCGATCGATAGCTGGGGAAGTATCGCTCTGAATAAATGACCTGCAGAACGTCACTTTTTTTTTTTGTTAAGATCTTACATCTCATCTTATATCCAGTACATAGAGAGCCGGTGATTGGCTGAGTGCATCTTGATGCGTTACTTCTGTTACTTGGGCAAGCTCTTCTTTGTTAAGAAACACACTAATACATTATCTATCCTTTTTCCTGCAGACTAGTAGAACTTGAGTTTCTAAAGGATTGATCTCATTTTGTTGTTACCGGCCCAGGTGTGTACTTCTTGCAAAGTAGAATTTCCTAACATCTCCAGCTCCAGCGCCTACCAATACCAAGAGATCATCCGCAAAGGTGATTAATTTAATATTGGCATTGGCAGTGAACGGTAATAAATTTATACTGATTGTACGTTATCAACTAATTAGCAAATATTATGATTGCATTAGCAGCTTGAATTTTTTGCTACATTAATCACTTTAATTCATGTTTTACTTAGCTGAAAAATCGAGTAAAACATATAAACCAAAAAAGTAAAATGAATACAATATTTTCTCTGACTTTCTACTATGAATGAAAACTTGGCAAAAAAAAATGTGCCAATAACGCCTTTGACAATATTCAGGAGTTGGTGTGTTGTAGAATGTAGAATAGATGTCCATAGTAGTGGTTGGCAGGGCGGGGGGGAATAATGAAAGCTTACTGTCCCGCTAACTAACCCTACTCGTACAGTCATGTCCTGTCAATGCAAATTTGTTGAACACAATTCCCTCAGTTTTCTCTGGATGAAAATTCTGATTTGACTAACACTAATGCAATAGTTTTTCCTAACACTCAGTTATCTCCCTTCCAATTCAGCGGCTACCATCATAACATTTTGTTTAGAGATGGCTCCAGGTCAATTTATGTCACCCGTTAGGACGTTTTATAATTTAATTTTAATTTGTTTGTTATTTTTATATTCTAACGAATTCTAAAGGCGGGTTATTACTAAAAACACAACTTGTAAT
The DNA here is from genome assembly GCF_049639745.1 of Rhodnius prolixus. Classification (NCBI taxonomy): domain Eukaryota; kingdom Metazoa; phylum Arthropoda; class Insecta; order Hemiptera; family Reduviidae; genus Rhodnius; species Rhodnius prolixus. The sequence goes on along the minus strand of NW_027411582.1, from coordinate 40,739,356 downwards.
TATTTCAGTTGTAATAAGTGTTATGGATACCACTGAGGGGCGGTCTTTTACAGATTCTGATGTCAATCAAATATCACCAATCAATGATTTACAATCGAAAGTGGATTTCATAAAGATACGAAAAAAGTTCATCAGGTTACATGAAATCTATTTTTATTTTTCTTTAGTAACTACGAGTAACTCGTAGTAAACGATCTTCCTAAATTTTCGATGCTTTTTACGAAAAACATCTAGTTTAAGGTCGCCTCGGTCACGAAAAATACTTTTTAGAAAATGTTCTAAATGTACAAATATGGTATTAATTATCAAATGTAACAAAACCAACCAGCTCTTCTAGAACGAACTGTCGGCTTGGATTAAAAGTTAGCTAGAAAATATTTAATATTTCCTCTCTTAAAGCCAGGAAAAGATCCCACAACAAAGAAAATGTCACCACAAGGGCTATTAATTATCTGAAGAGGAACCATTTCGAGACCTACGTTAACTGGTCTTGGTCTTCTCCAAGATGCAATGCTCATTCCGTTGACATACTTCCAATTTGAGGGACTGGCTTGGACCAGAAATTACAACCTCCAGGTTAATGAAAACATTATAGATCACCTTTCTCTATACATGGTCGGATATCAGTGGAAATTACCAAGCATTAAATGGTAAGGAGGCCATGCACGATTTCAATGAATAGTGCAGAAGCTTGTAACTTGGTATGTCTGCAAATGAGCACTCGCTCACCATGTTTAGAACACTCCCTGGACGCTTTTCGGTTAGCACCTCTAGCAGTAAAAGTCATGGGACTATATGTAGATTGTAAATCAAGTTGGAAACCTCACATTAAGAGAGTATTCTAAAGGTACGAAAATTCGCTTAATGTACTGTATTATATGTGGCACTTTGTACTCATCACATGTCTCTTATGTACCGATCCGAAAATAGCCAGTTGCTTCATTGCTACGGATATGTGATGTTATATGACATGGATATGCGGTATCTGCCTTGTGAGCCTTGAGATCGTTATCCTCTAATGTGGAGCGGAGAGGCTAAATTCATGTCCCTTTAACTAAAATTATAAATTTAAATCTCAATATTTCTTAGATGAAAGACTAGTTATTTTCCGCTACAAAACTTTCCATGAATCATTATCACCCCTCACAAGTGCTCAACAAAATTTCCCTCACCTCCCAGGAGGAAATCCCAGGACGGTTGCAGCGTCTAGTGACCTCCTTAATTGGCAGCTGCCCAATTATCGGTGGGAGGGAGTCCATTATTGAGAGACTACTCCTTCATGTTCTACATGACATTGATGAAGTACCCAATACAGTATATTCTACTAATTATTATGCAACAGGTGTTAATTTCAAAATAAAAAGGGGGAAACAATTATATTAATCATGATGGCGATGACTAATTCGGTATTGATATGATATTGATTAACCGGTGACTTTATTATAGCTTTCAGCCTCTTAAGGTGATAGTTCGCAGGGTCAGCAGGTGGCCTAATTAAGTATGCGTTAAGTACACCAGGGATCTCTAATGAACTGTTTTTTTGTCGCTAATGTCTAAACGTGTAACACCAGAATTTGTTCACTTTCTCTTGTTTTCCTTTCCGCATTTCCCCCCCCCCCCTCCATCTAGAAGTAACGTTAGAAATACAAACTCTGGCCTTGCAAACAGAACATTACCTTTGAAGTACTAGAATAATAGCGCCTCTTTTATTCATGGCTTGATTTTCAGATCCTGGTAGTTTTTTCTTTGAGATTTATTTAAACCAAAATAAATCTCAAAGAAATCCCAATTCTTAGATTTATAGTTATTTTTTTACAGTACAATGCCGGCCTCCGGACAGTGTACCCTCGTTACAGGCAACACTATCCATCACCAAACAGTCAGCTCTAAGAAGCTCCTAGGAAAAGAAAATCTAAGGGCTAGCAGCTGGATTCGAACCCATGATCTCCGCGTTGGAATCCAGTATTCGCTTTTAACCACTCAGCTAATCCCTTTTCTATTTATAATTGTTGTTAACAAGTTCATTCGACTTAGGGTTTTTATAAGATTTCATTGTTTTGATTTTTTTTTTAAATCGCACATATACTTTCTAGATCTTCTACGAAAACAAAGACCTTGAAAAAGTTTTCAAATAAAGATGATAGAACTTTAATAGTACAATGTTTGTTTCTTCATAAAAGAAATCCGCTAAAACCTTTTCTGATAAGATCTCCAAAAAGTGAAAAATCCATTTGTAAAGTAGTATTTTCGATTGAGGGGTTTTTATCGCTACGACGTCATCAGTCCCCTGGTGGAGGTCCAATCTAAATATAAAGTTCCAGCTCCCTGGATTTCCGGTTTTTGAAATCACAATACATTCATTGACTACAGCAGAACTGAGAGAAAGTAAATAGCTCTGTAAAAATAATAACTATCTATTGAGAAATATCGGGAGGGGAGAATACAAATTTACTTCAGGACAAAAAGAACAGAAAAATAATAATAAATAATTAAGTCGTCACTCTGAAAAAGGAAACAAGGCAGACAAAGTATTCCCAAACAGATAAGAGAAACACAGTAAAATCCAAAAAGAAAAATAAGGATGGGAAAAAAGCGGGCTGGCAAAATGTTTGACGGAGAAAAAAGTTGTAATAGACAATGGGAAGGGAAAGACTAGGGAATTGATGTCCTCTGGTAGTGAGTTACGGTACAAAGAAAATTCCACGTTGATCTGACACCGAGTTTTCTTTGTTACATCACTTATTACTTTCTCCACTATATTAATGAAAAAAGCTTAAGCAGTCTTGCAGATTATATTTTCCAGTTTCAGATTTCATCGGTATTATCTGATTTTCAGATCTAAAACTGTAGCAAATAGTTCGATTCGAGGAAACGAGATAATTAGAGTTAAATTTTGGTTTCGTTTGAATCAGTGAAATCTTTAACTTCAAATATCTGAAATACTACTCAATAGATTTTGTTTATATTTTATCTCTATATGGAGACTACTTATGTCTTTAATTCTATAAAATTTAGTAAAAATCTGTCGAGTAGGAAAGGAGATATTTAGAGTTAAATTTTGGTTCCGTTTGAAACAGTGAAATCTTTAACTTCAAATATCTCGAAAACTACTCGTTAGATTTTGTTTATATTTCACCTCTATATGGTGACAACATTTGTCTATAATTGTATAATATTTCGAAAAAATCTGTCGAGTAGGAAAGGAGATATTTAGAGTTAAATTGTGGTTTCGTTTGAAACAGTGAAATTTTTAACTTCAAATATCTGGAAAACTACTCGATAGATTTTGTTTATATTTTACCTCTAAATGGAGACAACTTTTGTCTACCATCTTACTAAAAACCACAAGTCGGCTAATTTCAAAATTATTATTATTAAACTAAATAATTTGAAAACATATACTTACAAAATTAGGAAGGGTGTGTAAATATTTGTGTAAACTATATCTTCAACAAAGTTTTCTAATAAGTAACAAATTCGCAAAAATTGCTAGCACTTACTTCAACAATTGTTAAAGGACAAATAAATTAGGTTAGGTGATATCTTTACTCCAATGTTATACAGTGTGTGCAAACAATGAAAGAGCGGGAAATCACACCACTATTACTTTTCTTTTTATTAAAAACCATTTTAATTGTTTTCATATTCAGGTTAGAGTCGTAGAAAATATGTTATTAATAATTTAGTTAGGGAATAATTTAGTAAATATTGTTAAAAAAATTTAAAAAAAAAATGTAGAAGTAAGTTCTTGACTGTGGGGTGCGCTAGTTGTTAAGTTGGAGGTTCTATAAGGATGGAAACATAGTGGAGCGGCGAGCGGAGCAGCGATGATAGCTGCTTCAAATCAGAGACCGACGAGCAGCGAGCAAAGAGTGGCATGCACATAGTGACGAGTGTAGTCGCGTTTCTCCTTTCGACGAGACATGATGGAGGAATTATTTCTGTACGAAAATTCTCCTATTTTTAGAGCTAACTCCTCTCCCATAGAGATTAGCGTCGACACATCTAAAAGACAAATCTACTTAAAATATCGAATATAATAACAACACATACATGAAAATCGGTTGGAGCGTCTATAATTTGAACGATTGCAGTACTTCCCTTAGAAGCGTAAAAGCAGCATGGAACATTAATGTCACGTAGAGAAGCTCTAACCACTTCATCCTGCCAAACTTTATCAAAATCGGGCTAAAATTTACATAGTAATTAGTATTAATAGTTTTAAGGGGGCATACATACGTGTGAAGAAATTCCGAATCGAAGGACACCTTATTCATCAAATTCGGTTCACGCGTTTAGGCACTACGTTTTTTACAAAAAAGGTAACAAGAAGAAGAAGAAGAAGAACAACAACAACAACAACAACAACAAGAACAAGACCAATTTTTGGAAATGTCGTTTTAGCTCATTTTCAGCAACTTTTTTCTCGAAACCTATTAGATCTGGGTTGTTGCAAAAAAAAATACAGTCATAAAGGAGGGTTTGCCCTTTATTTTAAAGAAAATTTGGGAATTTTATCTTTCATAGAAAAAGAGAAAAAAAATGTCAAAGTTGGGTGTTTTTCAACGTTACGCTTTTTCGTGCAGGTTTTGACGATCATCCCTTATACAACTGTCCTACCGGACAGTTTTAATGACAAGAATTAAATTTCTAAATATAAACAAATATAGCTTACTAAAAGTAGATTTTTCTCGGAATGGTTGTTTTAATTTCCTGTAAATATCTCCTTAACAAAAACTTACAGTTTAAAAAGTTAAGTATAAGGGTTGATTAAACGCCAAAAGGTACCCAAATCAGCAAGTACCCATCATTTCATTTATACTTCATTGATATGATTTAAGTAATTTTACTGCATTAACTTTTCCTTCACATTTTTAGAATTTATTAGATGTCACAGACCCTTATGCTGGCCATTTTCATCTACAAAATATTTGTTCTAGACTGTAGATTGTAATATCTATTTATCTATAATAATCAAACTATTAATTACAGGTTAAAAAGAAAAAAAAAATTAGGCTAAAGATTTCAAAAACTTTTTTAAAAAAAAAGTTTACACCAACATACATCAATGATTTCATTTTATTTATTTTTATTTTTAAATAAAAATCGTCGGTTTAAGTTCATTCTTCGATTAAAGTAATTGTTATTTTATGTAGTAGTCAAACGTTAATAATAATAGGTAATAATTATCTGGCTTTATCGCAAATAATATAGTTTTCTTCAATTACATTCTCCATCTAGGTGTTCTTCCCACAATGTTGTATATATGTAATATAAAAAAAATAAGATATGCTTATTTTTAGGACAGCTAATTATTCCAGTATTTTACTATAAGTAAAATTAGGGGGACTAAATTAAATTACAATTGAGAAATGAATAATTATTGTTGAATAATCTACTTGTTATTAACTGTGTGTTATTTGTGCTGACGAATATTTCGGTAAGACGAATTCAAGACTGAAATATTGTTTTAAATCCTTCGTGATTCAAATTTAAACAGTGGCTGACTCTGACTTTGTCTTTTTCTACTTTAACATGCATGTACGAGGTGTGTTCAAAAAATAAGGTGAATTTTCATTTTTCTCAAAAAATATTTATTTATTCATCGATTTTTATTTGGTCTCCTTCAAAGTAGTCCCCCTCAGATATAATACATTTGTGCCAGCGTTTTTTCCAATCCTCGAAACAGTTCTGATATGCACTTTTTGGTATGTCCTTGAGCTCTCTCAGCGATTCGGTTTTTATCTCCTCAATCGTCGCAAAACGCCGTCCTTTCATGGGTCTCTTCAATTTTGGGAACAGGAAAAAGTCACAGGGCGCCAAATCTGGTGAATACGGTGGCTGAGGCATGATAATGTCATTCAACAATTCCTGAGCGATGCTCATGCGACGGTTTTTTTTTTTATCAAAATTCAGCAATTTTGGAACGAACTTCGCTGCCACACGCTTCATGCCCAAAATTTCAGAAAAAGTTGCATGACATGTGCCAACCGATATGCCGACATCCTCAGCAACTTTTCTAATTGTGATTCGACGAGTCTTCATGACAATTTTCTTTACTTTCTTAACATTTTCATCGGTTGTTGATGTACTGGGGCGTCCAGGGCGAGCGTCGTCATTCGCATCTTCTCGACCTTCTGTGAAAAGCTTGTAACACTTGTAAACCTTTTTTTGACCCAGAGTACTCTCACCGTACGCCACTGTCAACATTTCAAGTGTTTTTGAGCACTTAATTCCATTTTTTACATAAAATTTGATGCAACTTCGTTGATCCATTTTTTTCGACAGAAGAAAATCGCCGAACTCGCAAAACACTTGCCTTATTTATGCCTCTCACAAACAAACTAAACATGCTATATAGCAACAACTTTGAAAATATGTTCGAGACAAGTGTACCAACATAAAAAAAAAAAACATTCGTAATTCGAATGTACGTAGCCCGCGAAATTTGAAAATTCACCTTATTTATTGAACACACCTCGTATATGTGACTACTCAGAATAATTCAGAACTCATTTTATCATAATTATAACAAAAAAATATTATGAATGAACTGGCCAGCATAAGGGTCTGTGACATCTAATAAATTCTAAAAATGTGAAGGAAAAGTTAATGCAGTAAAATTACTTAAATCATATCAATGAAGTATAAATGAAATGATGGGTACTTGCTGATTTGTGTACCTTTTGGCGTTTAATCAACCCTTATACTTAACTTTTTAAACTGTAAGTTTTTGTTAAGGAGATTTTTGTACCTTTTGGATAGATTTTTCTTTTTGTCTATTTTGCAAAGTTACATATTTGCTTTACAGATTTTTTTAAAATTTGGTATAAGCAATTCTATCTTTATAACCTGATAAGGCGTTAAGTCGGAACCGTAACTACTGGAGAGATCTTTTTAAAGAATGATCATAATTGCGGTCCCCAAACCACCCTCAATAACAATTTTTTTGAGAAAGCGTTTTGAATAAAATAGGAAGGTATTTGTACGTAAATAGCAAAATTAAACTGCGATTTCAGTACTTCCTTTTAAGAGGAGCAAGAAAAATAAACTGCGATTACAGTACTTCTCCCTAAAAGGCAAAGATTTTGAATCGAACGACAATTCATTGATGTAAATCGGTTCACTCATTGATAATTTTAACGATTGCAGTACTTCCTGTTGGTAGGCGTAAGAGCATGATGGCACTTGACAGCCACGTAGAGGAGCTTTAATCACTTCTTCGTGCTAAATTTTATCAAAATCGGACTAAGCGTTATAGAAATATTGGTAATAATAGTTTTAGAAAGGGCCTTATTTGGGTAGGGCAAACTCCCCTCCTTATGAGGCATGGCGTCGAGACTTTTAAAGTACAAATCTGTACAAAATTTTGATTCGAATGACACTTTATTCAAGAAAATCGGTTCACGTCTCGATAATTTGCAAGATTGTTATACTTCCTCTTAACAAGTGTAAGAGCAGATCGTCGCTTTAATGGTACATAGGGAAGCCCTAACCCTATCATCCTTCCAAATTTTATCAAAATCGGGCCAAGATTTACAGAGAAATTAGAAATAATAATTTTGGAGGGGGCCTTACATAAAGGGGGCTAACTCCTCTCCCATTCGATGTACAGCGTCGAGACCCCCAAAAGGCACATCTACAAAAAATTCCGAATCGAATGACACCTCATTAATGAATATCGGTTCACGCGTTTAGGCGGTACGCGTTTTACAAAAAAGGTAACAACAACAACAAGAAGAAGAAGAAGAAGAACAACAATTTTTTAAACAGCCGGTTTTGCTCATTTTCGGCAACTTTTTTCTCGAAACCTATTACATCTATGTTGTTGCAAAAAAATTTCAGTTATAAAGGAGGGTTTGTCCTATAATTTAAAGAAAATTTGGGAATTTTATCTTGTATAGAAAAAGAGAAACAAATTGTCAAAGTTGGGTGTTTTTCAACGTTACACTTTTTCGTGCAGTTTTTGACGATCAACCCTTATACAACTGTCCTACCGGACAGTTTTAATTCTAAATACATTACCTTACACAAATCCGTGATTTTCATTTTAATAATGTGTCTAAGAAAACTTATTTTACGGCTGTTTTCAGGGAAGGGTTGATGTAGAACTCCCGTGAGAGTAAAATGAAAGTTTTTTTTTTAAATTCATAATGTTAGTAAGAATTAATCATTCCAATTATCCTAGTTTGAAGGAAACTTATTGAGGTAAAAGTTTGAGAATAGGAAGTCATGTGAGGTGTTTGCTGCAGATTCTCTTACTGCACTGGGTAAGAACAAATGTTAGAATTGTTGCACATTTTCTATTTTGAACATAATAGTACGAGTATCTATCTGCCTGAGAAGCATAACCCAAAATCTTCAAATCGTGCTATTTTCAAATTTTTCATTAAGTTTATCATTAGGTTCTTTGTCGTTAAGACTTTCATTAACGGACGAACTTGATTTGATTGGTTTTTTTGAAGGGCGATTAGGACGGAAGCCACACCAACCTTGTTTGTTAAAATTTAAAAAATATTATAATCGTTGTAATATTCAAACATAAGTCCTGACGATGACCTAGACCCTGGGTCGAAAGCTTGGCCAAAAATGTATTAAAATTTATGATTGAAATTAGCAATAGTCTCTCTTTCTTTTAAAATATAATCTAACGCTTCCAGTAATTAGTAGTTATATGAGATATTTTGTTTCGTCACCATTTTGTTTCGTCACCAATTTTTGACATCTTTTTTTAAGTCTCCAACGACTTCAAAACGTATATTTCCGGTAAAAAATATTGGTGGAATATTCAACTCCACGGAAATACATTTCTGCACATGGTATAGTGGAGAACGTAAACATTGCCATCATAATAATATTCACAGCAATCCACAAGGATTACCCCAGTATTCTGTGTTGTACTCGTATATTTAGACTGAATACCTATTAATAGATTGCCGAGTATCGAGTTGGTGTAGTGTACTATTCTCCTGTAGTAAATCGATTATGCACATTAACGCCCACATGGGGATGTATCCACGACGTTATCTCAGCACCCATTCGTAGCAAGATACAAGACCACCTGCTTTGATTTATTTCCTTTTTATCCACATGTAACATATATTTCGTAGTATTAAAGGTGGTAAAATTGCTATCAATTTAATAATCAAATTGAAGTTATTTGCTTCTCATCATTGTAAATAAGCCTGTAGTGAACTGTATACAAAGGCCTAAATTTCAAATACTTCTGAAAAATGATTGGAAAAACCAGAAATTCTCTTCTAGTTTTCATCAATAGAATGAGAATGAAGCGAGAGAATGAAGAAAAAAGAAAATCAATCTTTACAGAGTCAAACTAGACGAGAATTCTTTATTTTTCCATCAATTCTGCTATCGTAAGTTCAAATTCAGGGTGCACGGTTCGCACAATCCAACTCTGTCTTAGTTATCAATAGTACGTACAAAGTAGAAATCTTAACCTTTCCAGCCAAAGTAGTCTAGAATTAGTTATTTTACAATTAATTTGCAATGGCAATTCCAAATTAGGGCTACTCTGTGCGCACAATTCACGTCTGGCTTAATAATTAAATGTATAATGCCGAAATCTCTTTGCAGTAAAGTAGACGAGAATCTTTATTTTTCCTTTTTATTTTACACTCGTCATTTCAAACTAGAGCTGCATTACAATCGGGCTGCTCTGAGCGCACAATTCATGTTGATCCAAACAACATGGCAGCATCTGGTTTGGAAAGTGAAGTTTCGATATGGCCATCCTGTGGTGCACTTCCACGACCCGACACCTAGACTTACTTGCTTAATGCACAGCTATTACGGTTTCCCAAAAAATTCCGGCTACATGGAGGTAAAAATAGAAGAGTTCAGTGACTTCAAGCAGCGTAAAACTCGAACAGGTTCAAACTGCATTTACTGGAGAGTTGTGTTCTGTTCTTAAATTTAACTGAAAATTGTACAAAGTTCGGGATACAAAATAGTGGTGCACTGCCAAGAAATCATCAGCAAATAATCCCTAGTGATAAACTCCTACTACTTATACAGGAACCATCCGTTTTTACACGAAATACAGTGTTCAGGCAACCAGGGCCGGATTTAGATGAAAAGAGGCCCTAGGCTATTCCACTTATGAGGCCCTTTCTACATCGAAACATTGTTTTAGTGTTCACTGTTTTTAGAATAGTGTAATTTTAATTTTGCTAACAATTTGAATGTAGGCCCCTCTTGATCTTGAGGCTAACTAGGCTTCAGCCTAGGAAAATCTATGGGAAAATCCGGCCCTGCAGACAACATAAACAACCTAACCATATGTAACCTCTGTTCCTAGCTGGCAATCTCACGCTATAAGAATGACCAATTTGGTCAAGAGTAATACACTCTGTAGTGAAGAAATATATAATGCAGAATGATCCATCTAAAAAAAATGAAAAACAATAGGGGAATTTCGTTTTAATAAGAAAATAATTAAGATTTAATTTCTATTCAATTACTTGCAAACAGCAGAATTTTTATATTCAATACACTAGCATTGACTAGAGCCGGACATGTCTCGTGCCTGCAGAGATGAATGGAGGGTAGGCAGGAAGTTGAGAGTGGCGGCAGCTAAACTGTTACATAATGAGCAGTGCTTCCAACTCACTCTGGTAGATATTAATAGGTTCAGAGTGGAAGTATAATCAGGTCCTTATTGCTCGGCTTGAGGAAGTGAAATGCCAGTGGGTCAATCCAATACATACAGCCCTATACTCGACCCAGGTTATTCTGCTACCTGTTGCTTCTTTGTAAACTACTCTATACCCCACTCCACACAATATTGGCAAACCAGAAGGGGTGGGAGATAATTATATCGGCATTGGAATTTCTGCCCTTGAGTTCATACTCTGTACCCCTTACATTAGTTCTTAAATTTGCTTCCACAAATACACTAAAAGAGTACCCTAAATTGAATTTTAGCTCCATTGAATAACTTTAATATGTGGGTGAACTAAATATTGTTTTTATAAAAGTAATGGTTGGGAGCGAACAAGTTGGATGTATTTTTTCTTTTAATGATTTAAGGCGCGTCAACATCTGAGATTATTGGCGCCTGTAGCTTTTTCCAGTGCACTGCCGGCCTCCGGACAGTGTTCACTCGTTACAGACAACACTGTTCATCACCGGACAGTGAGCTGTAATAAGCTCCTAGGAAGAGAAAATCTAAGGATCGGCAGCTGAATTCGAACCCGGGACCTCCGCTTGGGAGTCCAGTACTCTAACTGCATGGCTAATCCCTTCCCTGACTGGATGTAATTAATCATTAACCTATCTCATTTACTTCCTTTATTGATGTAAGAGATAGAAATGAAAAAAGAAAAGAGAAAACGGAAGAGAGAAATGGTGTAGAACATCTGTTTAATAATCTATTTGCAAATTATTTAATATTATTTCTTTTTTTATGCATCAACTTCAGAATTATTAGGACTAGAAATCTTTAAAATTTCTGGCCACTCTTGCTAGAATGACCTGCCACCTTGCATATACCTCTTCTTGACCAGCTCCGTGATGGAGCTCCGTTTCAACATGTGACCACACTATTCGTTGATCTAGTCGACCAGGCAATACGATAATTATTTTTAAGTTGAAGAAGTCGGAAGGTAAAAGTTATTTAAATATTGTACTGATTCTGAGCCACAGAAAAAACCGGACGTACTGGTCTTTTTAATTGTGTTTAAGTGTAGCCTATTAGTTCAGGAGAGACTCGTCCTAAAGCATCACCAAGTAATGAATCAAAACTCACCCTCTAGTTGTTCTCTTGGAAACTTATAGGAAGAGAGGAGAGCCGGTAGTCAGGCATGACCACTTCCTGTAGTCTAATGTAACCCCCACCCCTTAGATATTCTAATGTTAGCGCTACAAATTAAGAAAATGGATGGTTTCCAAGGAAGGAAAGCAGGTTCAGCCTGTTTGCCTTCAGCCTTTTTAGGGAAGCTCCGGGCATCGGAAAGGCGCAGTTTTGGAAAATTGGACATGATGGCAACACAAATAGAAAGAGGAAGCACAAAAATGCCTGTGCTACTAATAGCGGAAGTAAAAGTAAAGCTCTTAGCTTAGTCCCAATTTACCTTACCAGGAAGTAGTCTTGACTCCACCTTTAACTCTAAAAACGTTTATTGGCGATACAAGGAAGAGAAGTCCTTTTTCGAGTTAATTCCTTTTTCTGAGAGTCACTAGTTGATCCACGAATCGAATTGAATCAAAATTTCCAGAAATATTTTTTCCCTCAAATTATGATACAGGCTGACAAAAGATTATCAAATTAGAAATAAAAAAAAGTCCATTGTTTTTGTTCAATTAGAGTAATTGGGGTGCCAAAAAGCTTCAAAATTTCCTCATCTCAACACCAATGTTGTATCAATAAATGTTGTCAGGAAGGGTTCTAGAAGAAAGATTTTGAGATAGAGGATCTAACATATACGGGATTGCAGGTTAAAATGAAGTTTTCTGTATCGTTGACTTTTGTGATAAAAGGAATGTTAAGATCACTGTGTATGGTCCAGGTTGGAGACATAAAATAGAGCGTTTAAAATAATTCAAAGTATTTTAGATTGTAGAAATTGAGTCCTTTGGAAACTGGTGCGTTTGATTGAACCCCACAGCTCTATTCCATACACCCAGATAGCTTTTTAAATTAGTCTATTGTTGTCCAGAGAAAGTTGTGACCTATCGCCTAAGAATCTTTTAAGTTGTCGAAAGCGTCTGTTTAGTTCCGTTCTTTTAAGACTAGTGTGGGGATTCCAAAAAAGTCTTTGGTCTAAGTAAAGCCCAAGATAATAGGCAACGTTCACTAGTAGGCAAAGGTATTAGAGGTATTATAAGACTGGAGGAGGAGTAATGCGACGAAAAGTGAATGTGATGTTTTGAGACTTGGTTTCAACAGGCTTAATAGCCCATCTCTTGAACCACTGTTCTAATGAGGAGAGATGTGACTGTAGATTTCTGTCAGCAAGTACAGGATCATGATTGGTGGGCAGTAAGACGGTGTCGTCTGCATATGTGAGAAGTGTGGTGTTAGGATCAGTTGGAATGTCTGAAGTGTAAATAGGAATAGGACCCAGAATGCTGCCCTGTGGAACACCAACGTCGATATGTTTAAGAGAGAAGAAAGGAGATCCTACGAGAATTTGCACTCGGAATTACCTGTCCGACGAGTAAGATTTTATGATTAAATAAAATGTGGCTGGTAAAATATTCTTGAGCTTGCACAGGAGGCCAGGTGTCATACGAAGGCCTGCTGTACATCGAGGAAAGCTTCCGAGCAGCATTCCTTCTTCTCAAGAGAGGATGCAATCGTGCACTGAACCTCACTGAAAGGTGAAAATGGTTTGGCTGGGAGAAAGAGAGGAAGAAATATAGAATACATTTGCAATAATCTTCCAAATTCAACCAGTAATTTGATTTTGAGCAGACATAATAGGCAGAGATATTAATCGATACCCCTTTGACTGGAATAGTATTAAAGGAAATTTAAATTTTTAGGGTCAGTTCAAAATTATTTTTGTAACTTAAATAGTTCAAGTGTAATCAATTGGAGGAAAAAGAATAAAATGCAGAGCTTTCAAAATAACAAAATGCAGAGCTTTCATTTCACAAAAATAAATAAATTAAAAAATTCTTTGAAACTAAAATTGCCGCCCACTGAAGCTGTAGGCCCCCTCTCACCTACATTTTGCAGTCACAAATTACTTTGCTTTTAAGTTGAAATATGTATATACTTTTTAATAAAATTTCAATTTATAATTTAATTTATTTATGTTATTAGTAATTAATGAATTACATTCTTCAGTTAATTCAGATGAATTGGGCAACTCTGGTGGATGGTTTGGTCCATCACTAATATTGAGTGGGAGCTTGGCACAGTTATTGGAGCACACAGAACAGATTATTTAGCGAATGAAAGAGTAGAGCTTTATAACTTCATAAATACATAAAAGAAGGAGAAGACAGAAATTAGATTAGAGATGAAGAAGAGTGTTAAAAGCTTGGGCGAGAAAAGAAGCAGGAAATGGAAAGAAGGTAGTAATAGCTTTTAACAGGAAGAGAGGATGTGAAAACTTCACACAGATATAAGCTCCATCAGTGCAACGCTTTTTAGTTCGATGGGGATAGAAAGGATGGGGCAAGGAACGGTATATCCCATATCCTGGGTAAATACAGCGAGGGATAGAATCAGATTTTAGTCGATACCTCCGCGTTAAATGTGACGCACAATCATATATTAGGTCTGTGAGTTGGGCCGCAATCTCCGTCAAACTATAAAAGGCCAGTGGGTAATCTGCTTTTTGATCTCCGCTGAACATAAATAAATGATTTTTACAAATTGGGTATCTAATTTGATTTTCTTGTTTTTTAACTTCAAAGTGAGAAAATTACAAATTTGAAAAATCAAATAAAAACAAGGAAGTACTTATAATTGATTATATTTTGTAACGAAAAAAAAAGAGTAAAAGTGGAATTAGGGAATTGGATTAATTAAATAAAAGTGTGAATCATGAATAAAAAGACATAACAGATAAGAATTTAATAAAAAAAGATGGCAAAATAATTTTTAATATTTTATTAGTTTAGATAAAAGAGAAAATAGCAATGACAGGTTGAAAAACATGTTCAAAATTATATTACTCTGATGTTTGCAGTTTGAAGAAAATTTGCGTTACAATCTCACCATATATATACAGAATATTATTTTGAGGCTGTGAGATGAACAAACCGTTCTACCAATGATTCAATTAAAATTTAAAAAATTACAATAAATATATTAGGTGTATATAATAAATATAACATATATTTTTAATTATTTTCAGTTATTAATGCCATACTCTCAGGACATTTTGTTAAAGCTAAATTCAAGTTTTCTCTTGATAGAAAAAAATTAATGTTTACCTAATATTTAAGCGACTCGACTTTTTTCATTAAAAGTTTTGTTCTAAGCGGTGTAGCTAATAAATCCATTCTGATTAAGTAGAGAGTGTGGGCAGTAGCGATATTGGTAAAAGAAGGAGAGCGTTGTATGGAGTTTCTAAAGGAGTTTCAAGTTAGGCTCTCAATGGATACTTGGGGAAAAGTAGAACAAGAACTGAGAACTGACATGAAAGCACCCCAACCCTTTATAGCGCCAACACTTCGTGAAAGGTCACGATTTAAATGAACCATACCGTGTCTTCTTTAAAATAGTTTCTCCATTACATCACCATAACGGAAATAGTCCAGAGCATTTTCCCCCTCCCAGAAATTAGATGTCAAGGCTGTCATATAATATGAAAGGTTTAATTTGTTTTTATAATGTGTGAGTATAATTATAACTTACTTTGATAAACAATTGCGAAAAACAAAAATAAGCAGAACGCAAATTACGTAATTAATCGATTCTAGAAGAAAACAGCGTCTTCATTGTGGTTGACGTCATTGCGGAAATGTCTAAAGCGCAATCTTTTAACGTGTCTAGGGAAACTTATTTTTATTCTTACCCTGCCATTCTAAGAATAATAAAAAATAAGTAAAAATACCTTTCTTGGAATTAAGACTGTTTGATTATAAAATGGACCATAAAATTTACGAAATAGACCAAATAGATCCAGCGGGGTATCCCAGCATCAAAACACGGTCTTTCTAGGAGACCTTCACTAATTTTCAGACTTCAGACTTCAGAAATCAGTAAATAGGTCCGTTGCTTTGTATTGTGGGATGGCCTTCGCTGAATTATTATTAGAACTTTATTGAGAGGTATTAGAACTTAGCAAATCTGGCTCCTGGTATTAAATAAAACGGTTATAATTTTAGTAGAAGAAAGTGGAACAAATGTTTCACTCATTCATCATATTTATCTTAAGTTCAAAATTCTCTGCAAAATATAAAAATATTGAGGCTTGCGGAAAAGTAATGAAGCAAGATTATTGGGACCAATAAGAGAAGAGGAAATAAAAAGTATACAAAAGTAGTTTACTTTGAAGTCTTTATTCATTTGAAGTATGCAGTGAGAATGGTGCTTTTGCTGTTTAAAATTTCTTTTGCGTTGCAAATTCCGATTTGTACGAGATTGCAGCTTTAAAATTCGTCATTCTTTACTTGCCAATCATTTATGGCAGTCTAGATACATAGATGAAATCATTGAAAACACTCACTTTAATAAAGCAACAAAATAAAAATAAAATGACAAATTTAATGGATAAGATTGATTGAATTCAAAGCCTACACATAATAAGAACATTTATAGAAGGACGTACAAGCAGCATGTACCTGTAGAACAACGAACAACGAAATACTTAGCATTCTATGGCATGTGTTTAAGTGGAAGTATTGAAGCATTTCATAACAAGATAATGCCTGGGTAAGCCAAAATATTCTATCACTAATACAGAATCTGCCTTCTGTAGATGACCTAACGAAATGTAAAGTTTCAATTTTCTGTAAATTTTTAGTTTAAACAACAGAGTATTTACTATACACAGTAGCATCTCAAAAATCAAAATAAAGAGATCTGTATGACTCCTAAAAAGTAATAAAAATAATATATTGAAGTGTAAGTATTAAAGAGAGCACAAGTAATTTACAATATATGTTATACATAAAGTAGAGGAGAAGTAGGCCATCTTGCTGTAAGTTGGAATTGAGATACGGGAAAAGCAATTCTCCAAGGGCCTTCAACTTCCCGTTCTTCTTTTCACTAAATACACACACACACGCATCTGCTTACCTGGTTGAGTGAACAGTTCTGCCAAACGATCCCTTACAGCTTAACGGTTTTCAATTTACCTTTGAAAATTGGTCACTTTCTTTAAATTTCATCATTACCTGGCGAGTTTTTTCATTCTTAAAGGCTAGCTTTTTCTCATTATTTTGCTCCAGGATGGCGATGGGGAAACCGATATAGTACGTATGGGAGCCATAGGCCAACAAGTTTATTTTATTTTTCCATCCTGAAAATAATAATTTTCCATCTGAATGAAACTATATTAAAATGTAAAAAAAGGAAGATTTTGTCGTCGGTGCGACACGTAATATCAGAAAATTAATGTATAATAATTAGACATTTTCAACTTATAAATATTTATACAGGAAATATGACCGCAAATAAAGTAGTAATGGTGCTTTAGGTGACGGTTTTCTACCGGATTTCCTCAAAGAGCTCGCAGACCATTTTGTAAAACGCAGGAAGATAAAATTACATACCTTTAGGTCCAATAGTGGCGTTAGACAATATTACCTTCAGGTACAATAGTGGCGTAAGACAATAACTTAGTGTCCTGAATGGAAAACTCCTGAACCAGGAGTAACATTTGCACGTAATGTTTTTCTTTGCTGTCACATTTCTGGTATTTTCTCGATGTGGACTACAACAATTTTCTTGAAACTGGGTACTCAAACAGCGTACTTTTACAACTAACTTCATTTTGATAAATTGTAACAGGAAAATTTTAATAAGAACACTTTTTCCCAAAATCAAGTTGTAGCATTGCGTATTCCACGAAAGTTGTCTATGGTTTAATTTTACTGACTTTTTTTTTTTATACTCACTTTATTAAACACCCATTTTAAGGATAATAAAAATTCCTTTTAGCGTAGTTATTGAGACAGGGTACTTTCTTAATAATGCCACTTTCTTAATTGTGCAATATTACCATTTATACAACATCACAGTAACAAATAAATCTATGACGAAAATCTGTTGTTCGGAAGTTGGGATACTTGAAGGGAGGGAGCTTTCATTTTCAATGTAACCAGGTAAAAACCTATCACTTTTCTTTTAAATTCTATTCTTTAAACCTTATTTTAAAGAGATTCTAGGTCAACACTCAAAAGTTCAATCGCAATAATGGTCATCTAAAATTTAGTAAAAATGGCCGTGAAAAATGCAGTAGAAAAAGTCATGTGAGTTTAAACGACAGGTTTTTTTGTTTTTGTTAATAAGGTCTTATTCCAATCTCTAGTCTCCAGTAATATTGTTAGTTGAGCTTGAGAAAGTCATTTATTATTAATGTACGCTGGATTAGTTTCGATTTATGGTAGTTTTAAAATTTCTAGTGGAGCAGCCAAGGGAGCAGATAGGTGGCCATGGGAAGTTTAGAGTTGAGCAGTGTATTGCTGAGGGCATAATGGCCGCCTTGATGCTTGCATACTAACATAGATCTTTGGTGCCAGCATCCTTGTAGCACAAGTTTGCCAATACTTCTCTCTGAAACTGTAAGAACCTGACTCGACACACCATCCTAGCCAGAGTTTGCTCACTAACTCTCCCACTAGATGAAGAGTTATTAGTTATTAATAAACCTAATAGAAGTTGCCACTGTTTCACTTATTGAAGTGAACTTATCTTGTTTTATATATTATTCAAATCAGTGGGATCACATTTTGGGGTGTTCACTCTGCCAGTGTTAGAGAGCATAGGGAAACTGAGTAATAGGGTACATAGTGTCTCTCCTAGCCTGTCATTAAACCTTTCGATAGAATAACTTTTTGGAGTTGTTCCTATCACTATTAAACAACGTTCAATGGGTTGATAAAACTCAATCAGCACCAAAAATCGCACTTGAATGACGGAAACGAATGATCATTTGCAGAAACTTCGTTGGTCCAAGACTGGACGATTTTCTTTCTGGTTCACACCAGATTACCTTCACTCAGATCTACAAATTTCATTTACTTTGAGAAAACTTTTTTTAGGGTTGGTTATTATAGTTGGGGGTACGATTTCGCTGATTATATAATCTCAGTAAGAAAATGTCTGGAAAGCTAAAGTTTAAAGAACTTGAACAAGTTGTAACCTGCAAAATTGTAAAAGAATATCACATGAGTGTGAGTGAGTGAGTGAATGAGTGAGTGAGTGAGTGAGTGAGTGAGTGAGTGAGTGAGTGAGTGTGTGTGTGTGTGAGAGAGAGAGAGAGAGAGAGAGAGAAGCATTCTCATTAGGAACTGGAAAATGAGGATTTCAACTGATTTATCGCACGGAGTACTTCCTAGGTGGAGAAATCAAATTTTTTCAGCAATAAGAGAGAGTGCAATTCAAAACTTCCAATCAAAAAACAGTTTGGTTTTCTCTAGAAAAAAAGCACACAAGCAATGTGCTTCGACCAAAAATAAATAAATATTTATATTAATAATATTCCATATAGGAGAGAGAAAGGCTAGGTCCTCAACTTTACTAATAAATGCGTAGCCATTCTAAATACAGTACTTACGGGAAATGGCCTTCAGTACAGTTAAAGATGTTTTATAGAAATCTCTGTAAGAAGTAGCGCGACGCTATTTCAAAACGATTCACGCTACACAAGGCTAGGCTGCCTTGCCCTTCCGCTACACAAGGCTAGGCTGCCTTGCCCTTCCGCTACACAAGGCTAGGCTGCCTTGCCCTTCCGCTACACAAGGCTAGGCTGCCTTGCCCTTCCGCTACACAAGGCTAGGCTGCCTTGCCCTTCCGCTACACAAGGCTAGGCTGCCTTGCCCTTCCGCTACACAAGGCTAGGCTGCCTTGCCCTTCCGCTACACAAGGCTAGGCTGCCTTGCCCTTCCGCTCCACTAAGGCTTTGTTAACTAATTATTGACTGGTAGAAGCAAATGGAGAGATCAGGCCGGAATATGTGAAATATGTGATTGAAGGAGGAAGGCGCAGGTCAAGGAAGACTGGAGGAAGTTATTGGTGGAGGTGAGGGCTCTAGCGCCGGATATCTATTATTGATTAATTGAATAAGGAAATCCTTATCATACTGCAACATAATTATGCTGACCATATTGCCATTTTAGTGGATTTTACTTAGATCTATCTATTCCACCCTTGTTCATCTATCAAAATAAACCTACATCCATCCAGTCATGAATAACTACTAAAAATTTTAATGAACAAGTTGTGAAGATGTAGGAGAAGTTTCCCCTACTTCGCCATGGAGTTCTCTTTTCCATGCAAAAAAAGGCGTTATCGGACTTTTCTTGAGTTTACCTTCCAGATAGATATTATTGGATTAACGTTCCTTAAGAATTGGGAATTCAGAGGAGGAGAATTTCTAGTGAAACTTAAGTTGAAGGAAGAAGGAAGAACTTTAATGTCCGTCTTTCCACGAGTACGCAAAAATGGAAACCCCAGAAAGGTATGGAATGGGATCTACTAAAGAGCAGAAGAGGAGAAAAATTACCCCACTGAGGAACTGAGAGACTGAACATGTCTAAAAAGTATTCCGATTTAAACAGCAGCTCTCTATACCGGCTTAATGTCGAACTGAAATTAATAAATCCGCTTCGAGCGATGTCTATAAAACAGGTCGACTGTCGCAGTGTTTATTCCAACTTCGTCTCCCCCACCCCTCTTGCAAGAGGAAGTGTTGCATTTGCGCAGAGAATGAAATCTTTCTGCCGAAGAATGGAATCTTTCTGCTGCCGGTCTAGCTGAAATTTTTCCAGAGGACCTCCCTAAGTTTTCCTAGCAAAATAGTCAGTAGATCTGTTTAGTCCCAGTGCAGCAATATAAGGAAAGAATGACGATAATTCCGAGTTTAAAGAGAATTAAATAAACTTGGAATGCGAATTTCTTGATTCGCGCCGGTTCCTCAACGAATATACATTGACATGAACTCTTCAAACTTGGAATACGAATTGCTTGGAAGTAGTAGGGAAATGGGGATTCTGGCACACCTAAAATGTGCACCTTTTTTGTGCAAGATGGCCGCCATCCCAACTCCGCCCACAAACTACACCACCCATACTTATTGAATAATCATCGAATTCAACGAGAGTTTAGGCCACGCCCCCCTCTTTATTGATTAATCATCGAATTCGACAAAGGCTTTAGGCCACGCCTCCTACCCCATCCTTATTGATCAATAAGGGCCCCATTTCACAGCAAAACCATGACCCAAAAAAATTTTAACTCTCAATTTCTTCTCAAATAATGGATCTGTACACAAGAAAACTATAGCATACTACTCAGTAAAACAGAGTGTGTAAGAGCAGGAAATTTCATACGAATAATCAGTTGTTTACTCTGGGAGTTATAACGGCCCCATTTCACAGAAAAACCATGACCCAAAAAAATTTCAACTCTCAATATCTTCTCAATTAATGGAGCTGTACTCAAGAAAACTATAGCGTACTACTCAGTAAAACAGAGTGTGTAAGAGCAGAAAGTTTCATACGAATAATCTGTTGTTAACTATGGGCCCCATTTCACAGCAAAACCATGACCCAAAAAAATTTCAGTAATCAATATCTTCTCAACTAATGGATCTGTACTCAAGAAAACAATAGCATACTACTCAGTAAACCATAGAGTGCAAGAGTAGAAAGTTTCATACGAATAATCTGTTGTTTACTGTGGGAATTATAAAGGCCCCAATTCACAGCAAAACCATGACCCAAAAAAATGTCAACTCTCAATATCTTCTCAACTAATGGATCTGCACTCAAGAAAACTATAGCGTACTACTCAGTAAAACAGAGTGTGTAAGATCACAAAGTTTCATACGAATAATCTGTTGTTTACTGTGGGAATTATAAGGGCCCCATTTCACAGCAAAACCATGACCCAAAAAAATTTCAACTCTCAACATCTACTCAACTAATGAATCTGTACTCAAGAATACTATAGCGTACTACTCAGTAAAACAGAGTGTGTAAGATCACAAAGTTTCATACGAATAATCTGTTGTTTACTCTGGGATATATAAGGGCCCCATTTCACAGCAAAACCATGACCCAAAAAAATGTTAACTCTCAATATCTTCTCAACTAATGGATCTGTACTCAAGAAAACTATAGCGTGCTACTCAGTAAAACAGAGTGTGTAAGATCACAAAGTTTCATACGAATAATTTTTTTTTTACTGTGGGAATTATAAGGGCCCCATTTCACAGCAAAACCATGACCCAAAAAAATTTCAACTCTCAATATCTTCTCAATTAATGGACCTGTACTCAAGAAAACTATAGCGTACTACTCAGTAAAACAGAGTTTGTAAGATCAACAAGTTTCATACGAATAATCTGTTGTTTACTGTGCGAATTATAAGGGCCCCATTTCACAGCAAAACCATGACCCAAAAAAATTTCAACTCTCAATATCTTCTCAACTAATGGATCTGTACTCAAGAAAACTATAGCATACTACTCAGTAAAACAGAGTGTGTAAGATCACAAAGTTTCATACGAATAATCTGTTTACTGTGGGAATTATAAGGGCCCCATTTCACAGCAAAACCATGACCCAAAAAAATTTCAACTCTCAATATCTACTCAACTAATGAATCTGCACTCTAGATAACTATAGCGTACTACTCAGTAAAACAGAGTGTGTAAGATCACAAAGTTTCATACGAATAATCTGTTGTTTATGGTGAGAATTATAAGGGCCCAATTTCACAGCAAAACCATGACCCAAAAAAATTTAAACTCTCAATATCTTCACAACTAATGGATCTGTACTCAAGAAAACTATAGCATACTACTCAGTAAAACAGAGTGTGTAAGAGCCGAAAATTTCATAAGAATAATCAGTTGCTTACAGTGGGAGTTAGAAGGGCCCCATTTCACAGCAAAACCATGACCCAAAAAAATTTCAACTCTCAATATCTTCTCAACTAATGGATCTGTACTCAAGAAAACTATAGTGTACTACTCAGTAAAACAGAGTGTGAAAGATCACAAACTTTTATCCGAATAATCTGTTGTTTACTGTGGGAATTATAAGGGCCCCATTTCATAGCAAAACCATGACCCAAAAAAATTTCAACTCTCAATATCTTCTCAACTAATGGATCTGCACTCAAGAAAACTATAGCGTACTACTCAGTAAAACAGAGTGTGTAAGATCACAATGTTTCATAGGAATAATCTGTTGTTTACTGTGGGAATTATAAGGGCCCCATTTCACAGCAAAACGATGACCCAAAAAAATTTCAACTCCCAATATCTTCTCAACTAATGGATCTGCACTCAAGAAAACTGCAGCGTACTACTCAGTAAAACAGAGTGTGTAAGATCACAAAGTTTCATAGGAATAATCTGTTGTTTACTGTGGGAATTATAAGGGCACCATTTCACAGCAAAACCATGACCCAAAAAAAATTTCAATGCACAATATCTTCCCAACTAATGGATCTGTCCTCAAGAAAACTATAGCATACTTCTCAGTAAAACAGAGTGTGTAAGAGCAAAAAATTTTATACGAATAATCTGTTGTTTATGGTGGGAATTATAAGGGCCCAATTTAACAGCAAAACCATGACCCAAAAAAATTTCAACTCTCAATATCTTCTCAACTAATGGATCTGTACTCAAGAAAACTATAGCGTGCTACTCAGTAAAACGAAGTGTGTAAGAGCAGAAATTATCATACGAATAACCAGTTGTTTACTGTGGGAATTATAAGGGCCCCATTTCACAGCAAAACCATGACCCAAAAAAATTTCAACTCTCAATATCTTCTCAACTAATGGATCTGCACTCAAGAAAACTATAGCGAACTACTCAGTAAAACAGAGTGTGTATGATCACAAAGTTTCATAGGAATAATCTGTTGTTTACTGTGGGAATTATAAGGGCCCCATTTCACAGCAAAACCATGACCCAAAAAAATTTCAATGCACAATATCTTCCCAACTAATGGATCTGTACTCAAGAAAACTATAGCATACTACTCAGTAAAACAGAGTGTGTAAGAGCACAAAGTTTCATACGAATAATCTGTTGTTTACTGTGAGAATTATAAGGGCCCCATTTCACAGCAAAACAATGACCCAAAAAAAATTCAACTCTCAATATCTTCTTAACTAATGGATCTGCACTCAAGAAAACTATAGCGTACTACTCAGTAAAACAGAGTGTGTAAGATCACAAAGTTTCATAAGAATAATCAGTTGCTTACAGTGGGAGTTAGAAGGGCCCCATTTCACAGCAAAACCATGACCCAAAAAAATTTCAACTCTCAATATCTTCTCAACTAATGGATCTGCACTCAAGAAAACTATAGCGTACTACTCAGTAAAACAGAGTGTGTAAGATCACAATGTTTCATAGGAATAATCTGTTGTTTACTGTGGGAATTATAAGGGCCCCATTTCACAGCAAAACGATGACCCAAAAAAATTTCAACTCCCAATATCTTCTCAACTAATGGATCTGCACTCAAGAAAACTGTAGCGTACTACTCAGTAAAACAGAGTGTGTAAGATCACAAAGTTTCATAGGAATAATCTGTTGTTTACTGTGGGAATTATAAGGGCACCATTTCACAGCAAAACCATGACCCAAAAAAAATTTCAATGCACAATATCTTCCCAACTAATGGATCTGTCCTCAAGAAAACTATAGCATACTTCTCAGTAAAACAGAGTGTGTAAGAGCAAAAAATTTTATACGAATAATCTGTTGTTTATGGTGGGAATTATAAGGGCCCAATTTAACAGCAAAACCATGACCCAAAAAAATTTCAACTCTCAATATCTTCTCAACTAATGGATCTGTACTCAAGAAAACTATAGCGTGCTACTCAGTAAAACGAAGTGTGTAAGAGCAGAAATTATCATACGAATAACCAGTTGTTTACTGTGGGAATTATAAGGGCCCCATTTCACAGCAAAACCATGACCCAAAAAAATTTCAACTCTCAATATCTTCTCAACTAATGGATCTGCACTCAAGAAAACTATAGCGAACTACTCAGTAAAACAGAGTGTGTATGATCACAAAGTTTCATAGGAATAATCTGTTGTTTACTGTGGGAATTATAAGGGCCCCATTTCACAGCAAAACCATGACCCAAAAAAATTTCAATGCACAATATCTTCCCAACTAATGGATCTGTACTCAAGAAAACTATAGCATACTACTCAGTAAAACAGAGTGTGTAAGAGCACAAAGTTTCATACGAATAATCTGTTGTTTACTGTGAGAATTATAAGGGCCCCATTTCACAGCAAAACAATGACCCAAAAAAAATTCAACTCTCAATATCTTCTTAACTAATGGATCTGCACTCAAGAAAACTATAGCGTACTACTCAGTAAAACAGAGTGTGTAAGATCACAAAGTTTCATAAGAATAATCTGTTGTTTACTGTGGGAATTATAAGGGCCCCATTTCACAGCAAAACCATGTCCCAAAAAAATTTCAACTCTTAATATCTTCTCAACTAATGGATATGTACTCAAGAAAACTATAGCGTACTACTCAGTAAAACAGAGTGTGTAAGATCACAAAGTTTCATAAGAATAATCTGTTGTTTACTGTGGGAATTATAAGGGCCCCATTTCACAGCAAAACCATGACCCAAAAAAATTTCAACTCTCAATATCTTCTCAACTAATGGATCTGCACTCATGAAAACTATAGCGTACTACTCAGTAAAACAGAGTGTGTAAGATCACAAAGTTTCATACGAATAATCTGTTGTTTACTCTGGGATATATAAGGGCCCCATTTCAAAGCAAAACCATGACCCAAAAAGACTTCAACTCTCAATAGCTTCTCAACTAATGGATCTGTACTCAAGAAAACTATAGCGTGCTACTCAGTAAAACAGAGTGTGTAAGATCACAAAGTTTCATACGAATAATTTTTTTTTACTGTGGGAATTATAAGGGCCCCATTTCACAGCAAAACCATGACCCAAAAAAATTTCAACTCTCAACATCTACTCAACTAATGAATCTGTACTCAAGAATACTATAGCGTACTACTCAGTAAAACAGAGTGTGTAAGATCACAAAGTTTCATACGAATAATCTGTTGTTTACTCTGGGATATATAAGGGCCCCATTTCACAGCAAAACCATGACCCAAAAAAATGTCAACTCTCAATATCTTCTCAACTAATGGATCTGTACTCAACAAAACTATAGCATACTACTCAGTAAAACAGAGTGTGTAAGATCACAAAGTTTCATACGAATAATTTGTTTACTGTGGGAATTATAAGGGCCCCATTTCACAGCAAAACCATGACCCAAAAAAATTTCAACTCTCAATATCTACTCAACTAATGAATCTGCACTCTAGATAACTATAGCGTACTACTCAGTAAAACAGAGTGTGTAAGATCACAAAGTTTCATACGAATAATCTGTTGTTTATGGTGAGAATTATAAGGGCCCAATTTCACAGCAAAACCATGACCCAAAAAAATTTAAACTCTCAATATCTTCACAACTAATGGATCTGTACTCAAGAAAACTATAGCATACTACTCAGTAAAACAGAGTGTGTAAGAGCCGAAAATTTCATAAGAATAATCAGTTGCTTACAGTGGGAGTTAGAAGGGCCCCATTTCACAGCAAAACCATGACCCAAAAAAATTTCAACTCTCAATATCTTCTCAACTAATGGATCTGTACTCAAGAAAACTATAGTGTACTACTCAGTAAAACAGAGTGTGAAAGATCACAAACTTTTATCCGAATAATCTGTTGTTTACTGTGGGAATTATAAGGGCCCCATTTCATAGCAAAACCATGACCCAAAAAAATTTCAACTCTCAATATCTTCTTAACTAATGGATCTGCACTCAAGAAAACTATAGCGTACTACTCAGTAAAACAGAGTGTGTAAGATCACAATGTTTCATAGGAATAATCTGTTGTTTATGGTGGAAATTATAAGGGCCCAATTTAACAGCAAAACCATGACCCAAAAAAATTTCAACTCTCAATATCTTCTCAACTAATGGATCTGTACTCAAGAAAACTATAGCGTGCTACTCAGTAAAACGAAGTGTGTAAGAGCAGAAATTATCATACGAATAACCAGTTGTTTACTGTGGGAATTATAAGGGCCCCATTTCACAGCAAAACCATGACCCAAAAAAATTTCAACTCTCAATATCTTCTCAACTAATGGATCTGCACTCAAGAAAACTATAGCGAACTACTCAGTAAAACAGAGTGTGTATGATCACAAAGTTTCATAGGAATAATCTGTTGTTTACTGTGGGAATTATAAGGGCCCCATTTCACAGCAAAACCATGACCCAAAAAAATTTCAATGCACAATATCTTCCCAACTAATGGATCTGTACTCAAGAAAACTATAGCATACTACTCAGTAAAACAGAGTGTGTAAGAGCACAAAGTTTCATACGAATAATCTGTTGTTTACTGTGGGAATTATAAGGGCCCCATTTCACAGCAAAACAATGACCCAAAAAAAATTCAACTCTCAATATCTTCTTAACTAATGGATCTGCACTCAAGAAAACTATAGCGTACTACTCAGTAAAACAGAGTGTGTAAGATCACAAAGTTTCATAAGAATAATCTGTTGTTTACTGTGGGAATTATAAGGGCCCCATTTCACAGCAAAACCATGTCCCAAAAAAATTTCAACTCTTAATATCTTCTCAACTAATGGATATGTACTCAAGAAAACTATAGCGTACTACTCAGTAAAACAGAGTGTGTAAGATCACAAAGTTTCATAAGAATAATCTGTTGTTTACTGTGGGAATTATAAGGGCCCCATTTCACAGCAAAACCATGACCCAAAAAAATTTCAACTCTCAATATCTTCTCAACTAATGGATCTGCACTCATGAAAACTATAGCGTACTACTCAGTAAAACAGAGTGTGTAAGATCACAAAGTTTCATACGAATAATCTGTTGTTTACTCTGGGATATATAAGGGCCCCATTTCAAAGCAAAACCATGACCCAAAAAAACTTCAACTCTCAATAGCTTCTCAACTAATGGATCTGTACTCAAGAAAACTATAGCGTGCTACTCAGTAAAACAGTGTGTGTAAGATCACAAAGTTTCATACGAATAATTTTTTTTTTACTGTGGGAATTATAAGGGCCCCATTTCACAGCAAAACCATGACCCAAAAAAATTTCAACTCTCAACATCTACTCAACTAATGAATCTGTACTCAAGAATACTATAGCGTACTACTCAGTAAAACAGAGTGTGTAAGATCACAAAGTTTCATACGAATAATCTGTTGTTTACTCTGGGATATATAAGGGCCCCATTTCACTGCAAAACCATGACCCAAAAAAATGTCAACTCTCAATATCTTCTCAACTAATGGATCTGTACTCAAGAAAAGTATAGCGTGCTACTCAGTAAAACAGAGTGTGTAAGATCACAAAGTTTCATACGAATAATTTTTTTTTACTGTGGGAGTTATAAGGGCCCCATTTCACAGCATTACCATGACCCAAAAAAATTTAAACTCTCAATATCTTCACAACTAATGGATCTGCACTCAAGAAAACTATAGCGTGCTACTCAGTAAAACAGAGTGTGTAAGATCACAAAGTTTCATAGGAATAATCTGTTGTTTACTGTGGGAATTATAAGGGCACCATTTCAAAGCAAAACCATGACCCAAAAAAAATTTCAATGCACAATATCTTCCCAACTAATGGATCTGTCCTCAAGAAAACTATA
This sequence comes from Rhodnius prolixus, assembly GCF_049639745.1. NCBI lineage: Eukaryota > Metazoa > Arthropoda > Insecta > Hemiptera > Reduviidae > Rhodnius > Rhodnius prolixus. The sequence continues at coordinate 40,710,964 of NW_027411582.1, read as the reverse complement.
GCATAATTCTCAGTAAAACAGAGTGTGTAAGAGCACAAAATTTTATACGAATAATTTGTTGTTTATGGTGGGAATTATAAGGGCCCAATTTCACAGCAAAACCGTGACCCAAAAAAATTTCAACTCTCAATATCTTCTCAACTAATGGATCTGTACTCAAGAAAACTATAGCGTGCTACTCAGTAAAACGAAGTGTGTAAGAGCAGAAATTACCATACGAATAACCAGTTGTTTACTGTGGGAATTATAAGGGCCCCATTTCACAGCAAAACCATGACCCAAAAAAATTTCAACTCTCAATATCTTCTCAACTAATGGATCTGCACTCAAGAAAACTATAGCGTACTACTCAGTAAAACAGAGTGTGTAAGATCACAAAGTTTCATACGAATAATCTGTTGTTTACTGTGGTAATTATAAGGGCCCCATTTCACAGCAAAACCATGACCCAAAAAAATTTCAATGCACAATATCTTCCCAACTAATGGATCTGTCCTCAAGAAAACTATAGCATACTACTCAGTAAAACAGAGTGTGTAAGAGCACAAAGTTTCATACGAATAATCTGTTGTTTACTGTGGGAATTATAAGGGCCCCATTTCACAGCAAAACAATGACCCAAAAAAATTTCAACTCTCAATATCTTCTTAACTAATGGATCTGCACTCAAGAAAACTATAGCGTACTACTCAGTAAAACAGAGTGTGTAAGATCACAAAGTTTCATAAGAATAATCTGTTGTTTACTGTGGGAATTATAAGGGCCCCATTTCACTGCAAAACCATGACCCAAAAAAATTTCAACTCCTAATATCTTCTCAACTAATGGATATGTACTCAAGAAAACTATAGCGTACTACTCAGTAAAACAGAGTGTGTAAGATTACAAAGTTTCATAAGAATAATCTGTTGTTTACTGTGGGAATTATAAGGGCCCCATTTCACAGCAAAACCATGACCCAAAAAAATTTCAACTCTCAATATCTTCTCAACTAATGGATCTGCACTCATGAAAACTATAGCGTACTACTCTGTAAAACAGAGTGTGTAAGATCACAAAGTTTCATACGAATAATCTGTTGTTTACTCTGGGATATATAAGGGCCCCATATCACAGCAAAACCATGACCCAAAAAAATTTCAACTCTCAATATCTTCTCAACTAATGGATCTGTACTCAAGAAAACTATAGCGTGCTACTCAGTAAAACAGTGTGTAAGATCACAAAGTTTCATACGAATAATTTTTTTTTACTGTGGGAATTATAAGGGCCCCATTTCACAGCAAAACCATGACCCAAAAAAATTTCAACTCTCAATATATTCTCAATTATTGGACCTGTACTCAAGAAAACTATAGCGTACTACTCAGTAAAACAGAGTGTGTAAAAATCACAAAGTTTCATACGAATAATCTGTTGTTTACTGTGGGAATTATAAGGGCCGCATTGCACAGCAAAACCATGACCCAAAAAAATTTCAACTCTCAATATCTTCTCAACTAATGGATCTGTACTCAAGAAAACTATAGCATACTACTCAGTAAAACAGAGTGTGTAAGATCACAAAGTTTCATACGAATAATCTGTTGTTTACTGTGGGAATTATTAGGGCCCCATTTCACAGCAAAACCATGACCCAAAAAAATTACAACTCTCAATATCTTCACAACTAATGGATCTGTACTCAAGAAAACTATAGCATACTACTCAGTAAAAGAGAGTGTGTAAGAGCCGAAAATTTCATAAGAATAATCAGTTGCTTACTGTGGGAGTTATAAGGGCCCCATTTCACAGCAAAACCATGACCCAAGAAAATTTCAACACTCAATATCTTCTCAACAAATGGATCTGACCTCAAGAAAACTATAGTATATTACTCAGTAAAATAGAGTGTGTAAGAGCCGAAAATTTCATAAGAATAATCAGTTGCTTACTGTGGGAGTTATAAGGGCCCCATTTCACAGCAAAACCATGACCGAAAAAAATTTCAACTCTCAATATCTTCTCAACTAATGGATCTGTACTCAAGAAAACTATAGCGTACTACTCAGTAAAACAGAGTGTGAAAGATCACAAAGTTTTATCCGAATAATCTGTTGTTTACTGTGGGAATTATAAGGGCCCCATTTCACAGCAAAACCATGACCCAAAAAAATTTCAACTCTCAATATCTACTCAACTAATGAATCTGCACTCTAGATAACTATAGCGTACTACTCAGTAAAACAGAGTGTGTAAGATCACAAAGTTTCATACGAATAATCTGTTGTTTATGATGGGAATTATAAGGGCCCAATTTCACAGCAAAACCATGACCCAAAAAAATTTACACTCTCAATATCTTCAGAAGTAATGGATCTGTACTCAAGAAAACTATAGCATACTACTCAGTAAAACAGAGTGTGTAAGAGCCGAAAATTTCATAAGAATAATCAGTTGCTTACTGTGGGAGTTATAAGGGCCCCATTTCACAGTAAAACCATGACCCAAGAAAATTTCAACACTCAATATCTTCTAGACGAATGGATCTGACCTCAAGAAAACTATAGTATACTACTTAGTAAAACAGAGTGTGTAAGATCGCAAAGCTTCATAGGAATAATCTGTTGTTTACTGTGGGAATTATAAGGGCACCATTTCACAGCAAAACCATGACCCAAAAAAATTTCAATGCACAATAACTTCCCAACTAATGGATCTGTCCTCAAGAAAACTATAGCATACTACTCAGTAAAACAGAGTGTGTAAGAGCACAAAATTTTATACGAATAATCTGTTGTTTACTGTGGGAATTATAAGGGCCCCATTTCACAGCAAAACCATGACCCAAGAAAATTTCAACTCTCAATATCTTCTCAACGAATGGATCTGCACTCAAGAAAACTATAGCATACTACTCAGTAAAACAGAGTGTGTAAGAGCCGAAAATTTCATAAGAATAATCAGTTGCTTACTGTGGGAGTTATAAGGGCCCCATTTCACAGCAAAACCATGACCCAAGAAAATTTCAACACTCAATATCTTCTCAACGAATGGATCTGACCTCAAGAAAACTATAGTTTACTACTCAGTAAAACAGAGTGTGTAAGTGCCGAAAATTTCATAAGAATAATCAGTTGCTTACTGTGGGAGTTATAAGGGCCCTATTTCACAGCAAAGCCATGACCCAAAAAAATTTCAACTCTCAATATCTTCTCAAGTAATGGATCTGTACTCAAGAAAACTATAGCATACTACTCAGTAAAACAGAGTGTGAAAGATCACAAAGTTTTATCCGAATAATCTGTTGTTTACTGTGGGAATTATAAGGGCCCCATTTCACAGCAAAACCATGACCCAAAAAAATTTCAACTCTCAATATCTTCTCAAATAATGGATCTGCACTCAAGAAAACTGTAGCGTACTACTTAGTAAACCAGAGTGTGTAAGATCGCAAAGTTTCATAGGAATAATCTGTTGTTTACTGTGGGAATTATAAGGGCACCATTTCACAGCAAAACCATGACCTAAAAAAATTTCAATGCACAATATCTTCCCAACTAATGGATCTGTCCTCAAGAAAACTATAGCATACTACTCAGTAAAACAGAGTGTGTAAGAGCACAAAATTTTATACGAATAATCTGTTGTTTATGGTGGGAATTATAAGGGCCCAATTTCACAGCAAAACCATGACCCAAAAAAATTTCAACTCTCAATATCTTCTCAACTAATAGATCTGTACTCAAGAAAACTATAGCGTGCTACTCAGTATAACGAAGTGTGTAAGAGCAGAAATTTTCATACGAATAACTAGTTGTTTACTGTGGGAATTATAAGGGCCCCATTTCTCAGCAAAACAATGACCCAAAAAAATTTCAACTCTCAATATCTTCTCAACGAATGGATCTGACCTCAAGAAAACTATAGCATACTAGTCAGTAAAACAGAGTGTGAAAGAGCCGAAAATTTCATAAGAATAATCAGTTGCTTACTGTGGGAGTTATAAGGGCCCCATTTCACAGGAAAACCATGACCCAAAAAAATTTCAACTCTCAATATTTTCTCAACTAATGGATCTGTACTCAAGAAAACTATAGCGTACTACTCAGTAAAACAGAGTGTGTAAAAATCACAAAGTTTCATACGAATAATCTGTTGTTTACTGTGGGAATTATAAGGGCCGCATTGCACAGCAAAACCATGACCCAAAAAAATTTCAACTCTCAATATCTTCTCAACTAATGGATCTGTACTCAAGAAAACTATAGCATACTACTCAGTAAAACAGAGTGTGTAAGATCACAAAGTTTCATACGAATAATCTGTTGTTTACTGTGGGAATTATTAGGGCCCCATTTCACAGCAAAACCATGACCCAAAAAAATTACAACTCTCAATATCTTCACAACTAATGGATCTGTACTCAAGAAAACTATAGCATACTACTCAGTAAAACAGAGTGTGTAAGAGCCGAAAATTTCATAAGAATAATCAGTTGCTTACTGTGGGAGTTATAAGGGCCCCATTTCACAGCAAAACCATGACCCAAGAAAATTTCAACACTCAATATCTTCTCAACGAATGGATCTGACCTCAAGAAAACTATAGTATATTACTCAGTAAAATAGAGTGTGTAAGAGCCGAAAATTTCATAAGAATAATCAGTTGCTTACTGTGGGAGTTATAAGGGCCCCATTTCACAGCAAAACCATGACCGAAAAAAATTTCAACTCTCAATATCTTCTCAACTAATGGATCTGTACTCAAGAAAACTATAGCGTACTACTTAGTAAAACAGAGTGTGAAAGATCACAAAGTTTTATCCGAATAATCTGTTGTTTACTGTGGGAATTATAAGGGCCCCATTTCACAGCAAAACCATGACCCAAAAAAATTTCAACTCTCAATATCTACTCAACTAATGAATCTGCACTCAAGAAAACTATAGCGTACTATTCAGTAAAACAGAGTGTGTAAGATCACAAAGTTTCATAGGAATAACTAGTTGTTTACTGTGGGAATTATAAGGGCCCAATTTCACAGCAAAACCATGACCCAAAAAAATTTAAACTCTCAATATCTTCTCAACGAATGGATCTGACCTCAAGAAAACTATAGCATTCTAGTCAGTAAAACAGAGTGTGAAAGAGCCGAAAATTTCATAAGAATAATCAGTTGCTTACTGTGGGAGTTATAAGGGCCCCATTTCACAGGAATAGCATGACCCAAAAAAATTTCAACTCTCAATATCTTCTCAACTAATGGATCTGTACTCAAGAAAACTATAGCGTACTACTCAGTAAAACAGAGTGTGAAAGATCACAAAGTTTTATCCGAATAATCTGTTGTTTATTGTGGGAATTATAAGGGCCCCATTTCACAGCAAAACCATGACTCAAAAAAATTTCAACTCTCAATATCTTCTCAACTAATGGATCTGCACTCAAGAAAACTATAGCATACTACTCAGTAAAACAGAGTGTGTAAGAGCCGAAAATTTCATAAGAATAATCAGTTGCTTACTGTGGGAGTTATAAGGGCCCCATTTCACAGCAAAACCATGACCCAAGAAAATTTCAACACTCAATATCTTCTCAACTAGTGGATCTGTACTCAAGAAAACTATAGCGTGCTACTGAGTATAACGAAGTGTGTAAGAGCAGAAATTTTCATACGAATAACTAGTTGTTTACTGTGGGAATTATAAGGGCCCCATTTCTCAGCAAAACAATGACCCAAAAAAATTTCAACTCTCAATATCTTCTTAAATAATGGATCTGCACTCAAGAAAACTATAGCGTACTATTCAGTAAAACAGAGTGTGTAAGATCACAAAGTTTCATAGGAATAATCTGTTGTTTACTTTGGGAATTATAAGGGCCCCATTTCACAGCAAAACCATGACTCAAAAAAATTTTAACTCTCAATATCTTCTCAACTAATGAATCTGTACTCAAAAACTATAGCGTACTACTCAGTAAAACAGAGTGTGTAAGATCACAAAGTTTTATCCGAATAATCTGTTGTTTACTGTGAGAATTATAAGGGCCCCATTTCACAGCAAAACCATGACCCAAGAAAATTTCAACTCTCAATATCTTCTCAACGAATGGATCTGAACTCAAGAAAACTATAGCATACTACTCAGTAAAACAGAGTGTGTAAGAGCCGAAAATTTCATAAGAATAATCAGTTGCTTACGGTGGGAGTTATAAGGGCCCCATTTCACAGCAAAACCATGACCCAAGAAAATTTCAACACTCAATATCTTCTCAACGAATGGATCTGACCTCAAGAAAACTATAGCTTACTACTCAGTAAAACAAAGTGTGTAAGTGCCGAAAATTTCATAAGAATAATCAGTTGCTTACTGTGGGAGTTATAAGGGCCTTATTTCACAGCAAAACCATGACCCAAAAAAATTTCAACTCTCAATATCTTCTCAACTAATGGATCTGTACTCAAGAAAACTATAGCGTACTACTCAGTAAAACAGACTGTGTAAGATCACAAAGTTTCATAAGAATAATCTGTTGTTTACTGTGGGAATTATAAGGGCCCCATTTCACAGCAAAACCATAACCCAAAAAAATTTCAACTCTCAATATCTTCTCAACTAATGGATCTGCACTCATGAAAACTATAGCGTACTACTCAGTAACACAGAGTGTGTAAGATCACAAAGTTTCATAGGAATAATCTGTTGTTTACTTTAGGAATTATAAGGGCCCCATTTCACAGCAAAACCATGACCCAAAAAAATTTTAACTCTCAATATCTTCTCAACTAATGTATCTGTACTCAAGAAAACTATAGCGTACTACTCAGTAAAACAGAGTGTGTAAGATCACAAAGTTTTATCCGAATAATCTGTTGTTTACTGTGAGAATTATAAGGGCCCCATTTCACAGGAAAACCATGATCCTAGAAAATTTCAACTCTCAATATCTTCTCAACGAATCGATCTGACCTCAAGAAAACTATAGCATACTACTCAGTAAAACAGAGTGTGTAAGAGCCGAAAATTTCATAAGAATAATCAGTTGCTTACTGTGGGAGTTATAAGGGCCCCATTTCACAGCAAAACCATGACCCAAGAAAATTTCAACTCGCAATATCTTCTCAACGAATGGATCTGACCTCAAGAAAACTATAGCATACTAGTCAGTAAAACAGAGTGTGAAAGAGCCGAAAATTTCATAAGAATAATCAGTTGCTTACTGTGGGAGTTATAAGGGCCCCATTTCACAGGAAAACCATGACCCAAAAAAATTTCTACTCTCAATATCTTCTCAACTAATGGATCTGTACTCAAGAAAACTATAGCGTACTACTCAGTAAAACAGAGTGTGAAAGATCACAAAGTTTTATCCGAATAATCTGTTGTTTATTGTGGGAATTATAAGGGCCCCATTTCACAGCAAAACCATGACCCAAAAAAATTTCAACTCTCAATAGCTTCTCAACTAATGGATCTGCACTCAAGAAAACTATAGCGTACTACTCAGTAAAACAGAGTGTGTAAGATCACAAAGTTTCATAGGAATAATCTGTTGTTTACTGTGGGTATTATAAGGGCCCCATTTCACAGCAAAACCATGATCCAAAAAAATTTCAACTCTCAATATCTTCTCAACGAATCGATCTGCACTCAAGAAAACTATAGCGTACTACTCAGTAAAACAGAGTGTGTAAGATCACAAAGTTTCATAAGAATAATCTGTTGTTTACTGTGGGAATTATAAGGGCCCCATTTCACAGCAAAACCATGACCCAAAAAAATTTCAACTCCTAATATCTTCTCAACTAATGGATATGTACTCAAGAAAACTATAGCGTACTACTCAGTAAAACAGAGTGTGTAAGATTACAAAGTTTCATAAGAATAATCTGTTGTTTACTGTGGGAATTATAAGGGCCCCATTTCACAGCAAAACCATGACCCAAAAAAATTTCAACTCTCAATATCTTCTCAACTAATGGATCTGCACTCATGAAAACTATAGCGTACTACTCTGTAAAACAGAGTGTGTAAGATCACAAAGTTTCATACGAATAATCTGTTGTTTACTCTGGGATATATAAGGGCCCCATATCACAGCAAAACCATGACCCAAAAAAATTTCAACTCTCAATATCTTCTCAACTAATGGATCTGTACTCAAGAAAACTATAGCGTGCTACTCAGTAAAACAGTGTGTAAGATCACAAAGTTTCATACGAATAATTTTTTTTTACTGTGGGAATTATAAGGGCCCCATTTCACAGCAAAACCATGACCCAAAAAAATTTCAACTCTCAATATATTCTCAATTATTGGACCTGTACTCAAGAAAACTATAGCGTACTACTCAGTAAAACAGAGTGTGTAAAAATCACAAAGTTTCATACGAATAATCTGTTGTTTACTGTGGGAATTATAAGGGCCGCATTGCACAGCAAAACCATGACCCAAAAAAATTTCAACTCTCAATATCTTCTCAACTAATGGATCTGTACTCAAGAAAACTATAGCATACTACTCAGTAAAACAGAGTGTGTAAGATCACAAAGTTTCATACGAATAATCTGTTGTTTACTGTGGGAATTATTAGGGCCCCATTTCACAGCAAAACCATGACCCAAAAAAATTACAACTCTCAATATCTTCACAACTAATGGATCTGTACTCAAGAAAACTATAGCATACTACTCAGTAAAACAGAGTGTGTAAGAGCCGAAAATTTCATAAGAATAATCAGTTGCTTACTGTGGGAGTTATAAGGGCCCCATTTCACAGCAAAACCATGACCCAAGAAAATTTCAACACTCAATATCTTCTCAACGAATGGATCTGACCTCAAGAAAACTATAGTATATTACTCAGTAAAATAGAGTGTGTAAGAGCCGAAAATTTCATAAGAATAATCAGTTGCTTACTGTGGGAGTTATAAGGGCCCCATTTCACAGCAAAACCATGACCGAAAAAAATTTCAACTCTCAATATCTTCTCAACTAATGGATCTGTACTCAAGAAAACTATAGCGTACTACTCAGTAAAACAGAGTGTGAAAGATCACAAAGTTTTATCCGAATAATCTGTTGTTTACTGTGGGAATTATAAGGGCCCCATTTCACAGCAAAACCATGACCCAAAAAAATTTCAACTCTCAATATCTACTCAACTAATGAATCTGCACTCTAGATAACTATAGCGTACTACTCAGTAAAACAGAGTGTGTAAGATCACAAAGTTTCATACGAATAATCTGTTGTTTATGATGGGAATTATAAGGGCCCAATTTCACAGCAAAACCATGACCCAAAAAAATTTACACTCTCAATATCTTCAGAAGTAATGGATCTGTACTCAAGAAAACTATAGCATACTACTCAGTAAAACAGAGTGTGTAAGAGCCGAAAATTTCATAAGAATAATCAGTTGCTTACTGTGGGAGTTATAAGGGCCCCATTTCACAGTAAAACCATGACCCAAGAAAATTTCAACACTCAATATCTTCTAGACGAATGGATCTGTACTCAAGAAAACTATAGCGTACTACTCAGTAAAACAGACTGTGTAAGATCACAAAGTTTCATAAGAATAATCTGTTGTTTACTGTGGGAATTATAAGGGCCCCATTTCACAGCAAAACCATAACCCAAAAAAATTTCAACTCTCAATATCTTCTCAACTAATGGATCTGCACTCATGAAAACTATAGCGTACTACTCAGTAACACAGAGTGTGTAAGATCACAAAGTTTCATAGGAATAATCTGTTGTTTACTTTAGGAATTATAAGGGCCCCATTTCACAGCAAAACCATGACCCAAAAAAATTTTAACTCTCAATATCTTCTCAACTAATGTATCTGTACTCAAGAAAACTATAGCGTACTACTCAGTAAAACAGAGTGTGTAAGATCACAAAGTTTTATCCGAATAATCTGTTGTTTACTGTGAGAATTATAAGGGCCCCATTTCACAGGAAAACCATGATCCTAGAAAATTTCAACTCTCAATATCTTCTCAACGAATCGATCTGACCTCAAGAAAACTATAGCATACTACTCAGTAAAACAGAGTGTGTAAGAGCCGAAAATTTCATAAGAATAATCAGTTGCTTACTGTGGGAGTTATAAGGGCCCCATTTCACAGCAAAACCATGACCCAAGTAAATTTCAACTCGCAATATCTTCTCAACGAATGGATCTGACCTCAAGAAAACTATAGCATACTAGTCAGTAAAACAGAGTGTGAAAGAGCCGAAAATTTCATAAGAATAATCAGTTGCTTACTGTGGGAGTTATAAGGGCCCCATTTCACAGGAAAACCATGACCCAAAAAAATTTCTACTCTCAATATCTTCTCAACTAATGGATCTGTACTCAAGAAAACTATAGCGTACTACTCAGTAAAACAGAGTGTGAAAGATCACAAAGTTTTATCCGAATAATCTGTTGTTTATTGTGGGAATTATAAGGGCCCCATTTCACAGCAAAACCATGACCCAAAAAAATTTCAACTCTCAATAGCTTCTCAACTAATGGATCTGCACTCAAGAAAACTATAGCGTACTACTCAGTAAAACAGAGTGTGTAAGATCACAAAGTTTCATAGGAATAATCTGTTGTTTACTGTGGGTATTATAAGGGCCCCATTTCACAGCAAAACCATGATCCAAAAAAATTTCAACTCTCAATATCTTCTCAACGAATCGATCTGCACTCAAGAAAACTATAGCGTACTACTCAGTAAAACAGAGTGTGTAAGATCACAAAGTTTCATAAGAATAATCTGTTGTTTACTGTGGGAATTATAAGGGCCCCATTTCACAGCAAAACCATGACCCAAAAAAATTTCAACTCCTAATATCTTCTCAACTAATGGATATGTACTCAAGAAAACTATAGCGTACTACTCAGTAAAACAGAGTGTGTAAGATTACAAAGTTTCATAAGAATAATCTGTTGTTTACTGTGGGAATTATAAGGGCCCCATTTCACAGCAAAACCATGACCCAAAAAAATTTCAACTCTCAATATCTTCTCAACTAATGGATCTGCACTCATGAAAACTATAGCGTACTACTCTGTAAAACAGAGTGTGTAAGATCACAAAGTTTCATACGAATAATCTGTTGTTTACTCTGGGATATATAAGGGCCCCATATCACAGCAAAACCATGACCAAAAAAATTTCAACTCTCAATATCTTCTCAACTAATGGATCTGTACTCAAGAAAACTATAGCGTGCTACTCAGTAAAACAGTGTGTAAGATCACAAAGTTTCATACGAATAATTTTTTTTTACTGTGGGAATTATAAGGGCCCCATTTCACAGCAAAACCATGACCCAAAAAAATTTCAACTCTCAATATATTCTCAATTATTGGACCTGTACTCAAGAAAACTATAGCGTACTACTCAGTAAAACAGAGTGTGTAAAAATCACAAAGTTTCATACGAATAATCTGTTGTTTACTGTGGGAATTATAAGGGCCGCATTGCACAGCAAAACCATGACCCAAAAAAATTTCAACTCTCAATATCTTCTCAACTAATGGATCTGTACTCAAGAAAACTATAGCATACTACTCAGTAAAACAGAGTGTGTAAGATCACAAAGTTTCATACGAATAATCTGTTGTTTACTGTGGGAATTATTAGGGCCCCATTTCACAGCAAAACCATGACCCAAAAAAATTACAACTCTCAATATCTTCACAACTAATGGATCTGTACTCAAGAAAACTATAGCATACTACTCAGTAAAACAGAGTGTGTAAGAGCCGAAAATTTCATAAGAATAATCAGTTGCTTACTGTGGGAGTTATAAGGGCCCCATTTCACAGCAAAACCATGACCCAAGAAAATTTCAACACTCAATATCTTCTCAACGAATGGATCTGACCTCAAGAAAACTATAGTATATTACTCAGTAAAATAGAGTGTGTAAGAGCCGAAAATTTCATAAGAATAATCAGTTGCTTACTGTGGGAGTTATAAGGGCCCCATTTCACAGCAAAACCATGACCGAAAAAAATTTCAACTCTCAATATCTTCTCAACTAATGGATCTGTACTCAAGAAAACTATAGCGTACTACTCAGTAAAACAGAGTGTGAAAGATCACAAAGTTTTATCCGAATAATCTGTTGTTTACTGTGGGAATTATAAGGGCCCCATTTCACAGCAAAACCATGACCCAAAAAAATTTCAACTCTCAATATCTACTCAACTAATGAATCTGCACTCTAGATAACTATAGCGTACTACTCAGTAAAACAGAGTGTGTAAGATCACAAAGTTTCATACGAATAATCTGTTGTTTATGATGGGAATTATAAGGGCCCAATTTCACAGCAAAACCATGACCCAAAAAAATTTACACTCTCAATATCTTCAGAAGTAATGGATCTGTACTCAAGAAAACTATAGCATACTACTCAGTAAAACAGAGTGTGTAAGAGCCGAAAATTTCATAAGAATAATCAGTTGCTTACTGTGGGAGTTATAAGGGCCCCATTTCACAGTAAAACCATGACCCAAGAAAATTTCAACACTCAATATCTTCTAGACGAATGGATCTTACCTCAAGAAAACTATAGTATACTACTTAGTAAAACAGAGTGTGTAAGATCGCAAAGCTTCATAGGAATAATCTGTTGTTTACTGTGGGAATTATAAGGGCACCATTTCACAGCAAAACCATGACCCAAAAAAATTTCAATGCACAATATCTTCCCAACTAATGGATCTGTCCTCAAGAAAACTATAGCATACTACTCAGTAAAACAGAGTGTGTAAGAGCACAAAATTTTATACGAATAATCTGTTGTTTACTGTGGGAATTATAAGGGCCCCATTTCACAGCAAAACCATGACCCAAGAAAATTTCAACTCTCAATATCTTCTCAACGAATGGATCTGCACTCAAGAAAACTATAGCATACTACTCAGTAAAACAGAGTGTGTAAGAGCCGAAAATTTCATAAGAATAATCAGTTGCTTACTGTGGGAGTTATAAGGGCCCCATTTCACAGCAAAACCATGACCCAAGAAAATTTCAACACTCAATATCTTCTCAACGAATGGATCTGACCTCAAGAAAACTATAGTTTACTACTCAGTAAAACAGAGTGTGTAAGTGCCGAAAATTTCATAAGAATAATCAGTTGCTTACTGTGGGAGTTATAAGGGCCCTATTTCACAGCAAAACCATGACCCAAAAAAATTTCAACTCTCAATATCTTCTCAAGTAATGGATCTGTACTCAAGAAAACTATAGCATACTACTCAGTAAAACAGAGTGTGAAAGATCACAAAGTTTTATCCGAATAATCTGTTGTTTACTGTGGGAATTATAAGGGCCCCATTTCACAGCAAAACCATGACCCAAAAAAATTTCAACTCTCAATATCTTCTCAAATAATGGATCTGCACTCAAGAAAACTGTAGCGTACTACTCAGTAAACCAGAGTGTGTAAGATCGCAAAGTTTCATAGGAATAATCTGTTGTTTACTGTGGGAATTATAAGGGCACCATTTCACAGCAAAACCATGACCTAAAAAAATTTCAATGCACAAGATCTTCCCAACTAATGGATCTGTCCTCAAGAAAACTATAGCATACTACTCAGTAAAACAGAGTGTGTAAGAGCACAAAATTTTATACGAATAATCTGTTGTTTATGGTGGGAATTATAAGGGCCCAATTTCACAGCAAAACCATGACCCAAAAAAATTTCAACTCTCAATATCTTCTCAACTAATAGATCTGTACTCAAGAAAACTATAGCGTGCTACTCAGTATAACGAAGTGTGTAAGAGCAGAAATTTTCATACGAATAACTAGTTGTTTACTGTGGGAATTATAAGGGCCCCATTTCTCAGCAAAACAATGACCCAAAAAAATTTCAACTCTCAATATCTTCTCAACGAATGGATCTGACCTCAAGAAAACTATAGCATACTAGTCAGTAAAACAGAGTGTGAAAGAGCCGAAAATTTCATAAGAATAATCAGTTGCTTACTGTGGGAGTTATAAGGGCCCCATTTCACAGGAAAACCATGACCCAAAAAAATTTCAACTCTCAATATTTTCTCAACTAATGGATCTGTACTCAAGAAAACTATAGCGTACTACTCAGTAAAACAGAGTGTGTAAAAATCACAAAGTTTCATACGAATAATCTGTTGTTTACTGTGGGAATTATAAGGGCCGCATTGCACAGCAAAACCATGACCCAAAAAAATTTCAACTCTCAATATCTTCTCAACTAATGGATCTGTACTCAAGAAAACTATAGCATACTACTCAGTAAAACAGAGTGTGTAAGATCACAAAGTTTCATACGAATAATCTGTTGTTTACTGTGGGAATTATTAGGGCCCCATTTCACAGCAAAACCATGACCCAAAAAAATTACAACTCTCAATATCTTCACAACTAATGGATCTGTACTCAAGAAAACTATAGCATACTACTCAGTAAAACAGAGTGTCTAAGAGCCGAAAATTTCATAAGAATAATCAGTTGCTTACTGTGGGAGTTATAAGGGCCCCATTTCACAGCAAAACCATGACCCAAGAAAATTTCAACACTCAATATCTTCTCAACGAATGGATCTGACCTCAAGAAAACTATAGTATATTACTCAGTAAAATAGAGTGTGTAAGAGCCGAAAATTTCATAAGAATAATCAGTTGCTTACTGTGGGAGTTATAAGGGCCCCATTTCACAGCAAAACCATGACCGAAAAAAATTTCAACTCTCAATATCTTCTCAACTAATGGATCTGTACTCAAGAAAACTATAGCGTACTACTTAGTAAAACAGAGTGTGAAAGATCACAAAGTTTTATCCGAATAATCTGTTGTTTACTGTGGGAATTATAAGGGCCCCATTTCACAGCAAAACCATGACCCAAAAAAATTTCAACTCTCAATATCTACTCAACTAATGAATCTGCACTCAAGAAAACTATAGCGTACTATTCAGTAAAACAGAGTGTGTAAGATCACAAAGTTTCATAGGAATAACTAGTTGTTTACTGTGGGAATTATAAGGGCCCAATTTCACAGCAAAACCATGACCCAAAAAAATTTAAACTCTCAATATCTTCTCAACGAATGGATCTGACCTCAAGAAAACTATAGCATACTAGTCAGTAAAACAGAGTGTGAAAGAGCCGAAAATTTCATAAGAATAATCAGTTGCTTACTGTGGGAGTTATAAGGGCCCCATTTCACAGGAATAGCATGACCCAAAAAAATTTCAACTCTCAATATCTTCTCAACTAATGGATCTGTACTCAAGAAAACTATAGCGTACTACTCAGTAAAACAGAGTGTGAAAGATCACAAAGTTTTATCCGAATAATCTGTTGTTTATTGTGGGAATTATAAGGGCCCCATTTCACAGCAAAACCATGACTCAAAAAAATTTCAACTCTCAATATCTTCTCAACTAATGGATCTGCACTCAAGAAAACTATAGCATACTACTCAGTAAAACAGAGTGTGTAAGAGCCGAAAATTTCATAAGAATAATCAGTTGCTTACTGTGGGAGTTATAAGGGCCCCATTTCACAGCAAAACCATGACCCAAGAAAATTTCAACACTCAATATCTTCTCAACTAATGGATCTGTACTCAAGAAAACTATAGCGTGCTACTGAGTATAACGAAGTGTGTAAGAGCAGAAATTTTCATACGAATAACTAGTTGTTTACTGTGGGAATTATAAGGGCCCCATTTCTCAGCAAAACAATGACCCAAAAAAATTTCAACTCTCAATATCTTCTTAAATAATGGATCTGCACTCAAGAAAACTATAGCGTACTATTCAGTAAAACAGAGTGTGTAAGATCACAAAGTTTCATAGGAATAATCTGTTGTTTACTTTGGGAATTATAAGGGCCCCATTTCACAGCAAAACCATGACTCAAAAAAATTTTAACTCTCAATATCTTCTCAACTAATGAATCTGTACTCAAAAACTATAGCGTACTACTCAGTAAAACAGAGTGTGTAAGATCACAAAGTTTTATCCGAATAATCTGTTGTTTACTGTGAGAATTATAAGGGCCCCATTTCACAGCAAAACCATGACCCAAGAAAATTTCAACTCTCAATATCTTCTCAACGAATGGATCTGCACTCAAGAAAACTATAGCATACTACTCAGTAAAACAGAGTGTGTAAGAGCCGAAAATTTCATAAGAATAATCAGTTGCTTACGGTGGGAGTTATAAGGGCCCCATTTCACAGCAAAACCATGACCCAAGAAAATTTCAACACTCAATATCTTCTCAACGAATGGATCTGACCTCAAGAAAACTATAGTTTACTACTCAGTAAAACAGAGTGTGTAAGTGCCGAAAATTTCATAAGAATAATCAGTTGCTTACTGTGGGAGTTATAAGGGCCTTATTTCACAGCAAAACCATGACCCAAAAAAATTTCAACTCTCAATATCTTCTCAACTAATGGATCTGCACTCAAGAAAACTATAGCATACTACTCAGTAAAACAGAGTGTGTAAGAGCCGAAAATTTCATAAGAATAATGAGTTGCTTACTGTGGGAGTTATAAGGGCCCCATTTCACAGCAAAACCATGACCCAAGAAAATTTCAACACTCAATATCTTCTCAACTAATGGATCTGTACTCAAGAAAACTATAGCGTGCTACTGAGTATAACGAAGTGTGTAAGAGCAGAAATTTTCATACGAATAACTAGTTGTTTACTGTGGGAATTATAAGGGCCCCATTTCTCAGCAAAACAATGACCCAAAAAAATTTCAACTCTCAATATCTTCTTAAATAATGGATCTGCACTCAAGAAAACTATAGCGTACTATTCAGTAAAACAGAGTGTGTAAGATCACAAAGTTTCATAGGAATAATCTGTTGTTTACTTTGGGAATTATAAGGGCCCCATTTCACAGCAAAACCATGACTCAAAAAAATTTTAACTCTCAATATCTTCTCAACTAATGAATCTGTACTCAAAAACTATAGCGTACTACTCAGTAAAACAGAGTGTGTAAGATCACAAAGTTTTATCCGAATAATCTGTTGTTTACTGTGAGAATTATAAGGGCCCCATTTCACAGCAAAACCATGACCCAAGAAAATTTCAACTCTCAATATCTTCTCAACGAATGGATCTGCACTCAAGAAAACTATAGCATACTACTCAGTAAAACAGAGTGTGTAAGAGCCGAAAATTTCATAAGAATAATCAGTTGCTTACTGTGGGAGTTATAAGGGCCTTATTTCACAGCAAAACCATGACCCAAAAAAATTTCAACTCTCAATATCTTCTCAACTAATGGATCTGTACTCAAGAAAACTATAGCGTACTACTCAGTAAAACAGAGTGTGTAAGATCACTAAGTTTCATAAGAATAATCTGTTGTTTACTGTGGGAATTATAAGGGCCCCATTTCACAGCAAAACCATAACCCAAAAAAATTTCAACTCTCAATATCTTCTCAACTAATGGATCTGCACTCATGAAAACTATAGCGTACTACTCAGTAACACAGAGTGTGTAAGATCACAAAGTTTCATAGGAATAATCTGTTGTTTACTTTAGGAATTATAAGGGCCCCATTTCACAGCAAAACCATGACCCAAAAAAATTTTAACTCTCAATATCTTCTCAACTAATGTATCTGTACTCAAGAAAACTATAGCGTACTACTCAGTAAAACAGAGTGTGTAAGATCACAAAGTTTTATCCGAATAATCTGTTGTTTACTGTGAGAATTATAAGGGCCCCATTTCACAGGAAAACCATGATCCTAGAAAATTTCAACTCTCAATATCTTCTCAACGAATCGATCTGACCTCAAGAAAACTATAGCATACTACTCAGTAAAACAGAGTGTGTAAGAGCCGAAAATTTCATAAGAATAATCAGTTGCTTACTGTGGGAGTTATAAGGGCCCCATTTCACAGCAAAACCATGACCCAAGAAAATTTCAACTCGCAATATCTTCTCAACGAATGGATCTGACCTCAAGAAAACTATAGCATACTAGTCAGTAAAACAGAGTGTGAAAGAGCCGAAAATTTCATAAGAATAATCAGTTGCTTACTGTGGGAGTTATAAGGGCCCCATTTCACAGGAAAACCATGACCCAAAAAAATTTCTACTCTCAATATCTTCTCAACTAATGGATCTGTACTCAAGAAAACTATAGCGTACTACTCAGTAAAACAGAGTGTGAAAGATCACAAAGTTTTATCCGAATAATCTGTTGTTTATTGTGGGAATTATAAGGGCCCCATTTCACAGCAAAACCATGACCCAAAAAAATTTCAACTCTCAATAGCTTCTCAACTAATGGATCTGCACTCAAGAAAACTATAGCGTACTACTCAGTAAAACAGAGTGTGTAAGATCACAAAGTTTCATAGGAATAATCTGTTGTTTACTGTGGGTATTATAAGGGCACCATTTCACAGAAAAACCATGATCCAAAAAAATTTCAACTCTCAATATCTTCTCAACGAATCGATCTGACCTCAAGAAAACTATAGCATACTACTCAGTAAAACAGAGTGTGTAAGAGCCGAAAATTTCATAAGAATAATCAGTTGCTTACTGTGGGAGTTATAAGGGCCCCATTTCACAGCAAAACCATGACCCAAGAAAATTTCAACTCTCAATATCTTCTCAACGAATGGATCTGACCTCAAGAAAACTATAGCATACTAGTCAGTAAAACAGAGTGTGAAAGAGCCGAAAATTTCATAAGAATAATCAGTTGCTTACTGTGGGAGTTATAAGGGCCCCATTTCACAGGAAAACCATGACCCAAAAAAATTTCTACTCTCAATATCTTCTCAACTAATGGATCTGTACTCAAGAAAACTATAGCGTACTACTCAGTAAAACAGAGTGTGAAAGATCACAAAGTTTTATCCGAATAATCTGTTGTTTATTGTGGGAATTATAAGGGCCCCATTTCACAGCAAAACCATGACCCAAAAAAATTTCAACTCTCAATAGCTTCTCAACTAATGGATCTGCACTCAAGAAAACTATAGCGTACTACTCAGTAAACCAGAGTGTGTAAGATCGCAAAGTTTCATAGGAATAATCTGTTGTTTACTGTGGGAATTATAAGGGCACCATTTCACAGCAAAACCATGACCTAAAAAAATTTCAATGCACAATATCTTCCCAACTAATGGATCTGTCCTCAAGAAAACTATAGCATACTACTCAGTAAAACAGAGTGTGTAAGAGCACAAAATTTTATACGAATAATCTGTTGTTTATGGTGGGAATTATAAGGGCCCAATTTCACAGCAAAACCATGACCCAAAAAAATTTCAACTCTCAATATCTTCTCAACTAATAGATCTGTACTCAAGAAAACTATAGCGTGCTACTCAGTATAACGAAGTGTGTAAGAGCAGAAATTTTCATACGAATAACTAGTTGTTTACTGTGGGAATTATAAGGGCCCCATTTCTCAGCAAAACAATGACCCAAAAAAATTTCAACTCTCAATATCTTCTCAACGAATGGATCTGACCTCAAGAAAACTATAGCATACTAGTCAGTAAAACAGAGTGTGAAAGAGCCGAAAATTTCATAAGAATAATCAGTTGCTTACTGTGGGAGTTATAAGGGCCCCATTTCACAGGAAAACCATGACCCAAAAAAATTTCAACTCTCAATATTTTCTCAACTAATGGATCTGTACTCAAGAAAACTATAGCGTACTACTCAGTAAAACAGAGTGTGTAAAAATCACAAAGTTTCATACGAATAATCTGTTGTTTACTGTGGGAATTATAAGGGCCGCATTGCACAGCAAAACCATGACCCAAAAAAATTTCAACTCTCAATATCTTCTCAACTAATGGATCTGTACTCAAGAAAACTATAGCATACTACTCAGTAAAACAGAGTGTGTAAGATCACAAAGTTTCATACGAATAATCTGTTGTTTACTGTGGGAATTATTAGGGCCCCATTTCACAGCAAAACCATGACCCAAAAAAATTACAACTCTCAATATCTTCACAACTAATGGATCTGTACTCAAGAAAACTATAGCATACTACTCAGTAAAACAGAGTGTCTAAGAGCCGAAAATTTCATAAGAATAATCAGTTGCTTACTGTGGGAGTTATAAGGGCCCCATTTCACAGCAAAACCATGACCCAAGAAAATTTCAACACTCAATATCTTCTCAACGAATGGATCTGACCTCAAGAAAACTAAAGTATATTACTCAGTAAAATAGAGTGTGTAAGAGCCGAAAATTTCATAAGAATAATCAGTTGCTTACTGTGGGAGTTATAAGGGCCCCATTTCACAGCAAAACCATGACCGAAAAAAATTTCAACTCTCAATATCTTCTCAACTAATGGATCTGTACTCAAGAAAACTATAGCGTACTACTTAGTAAAACAGAGTGTGAAAGATCACAAAGTTTTATCCGAATAATCTGTTGTTTACTGTGGGAATTATAAGGGCCCCATTTCACAGCAAAACCATGACCCAAAAAAATTTCAACTCTCAATATCTACTCAACTAATGAATCTGCACTCAAGAAAACTATAGCGTACTATTCAGTAAAACAGAGTGTGTAAGATCACAAAGTTTCATAGGAATAACTAGTTGTTTACTGTGGGAATTATAAGGGCCCAATTTCACAGCAAAACCATGACCCAAAAAAATTTAAACTCTCAATATCTTCTCAACGAATGGATCTGACCTCAAGAAAACTATAGCATACTAGTCAGTAAAACAGAGTGTGAAAGAGCCGAAAATTTCATAAGAATAATCAGTTGCTTACTGTGGGAGTTATAAGGGCCCCATTTCACAGGAATAGCATGACCCAAAAAAATTTCAACTCTCAATATCTTCTCAACTAATGGATCTGTACTCAAGAAAACTATAGCGTACTACTCAGTAAAACAGAGTGTGAAAGATCACAAAGTTTTATCCGAATAATCTGTTGTTTATTGTGGGAATTATAAGGGCCCCATTTCACAGCAAAACCATGACTCAAAAAAATTTCAACTCTCAATATCTTCTCAACTAATGGATCTGCACTCAAGAAAACTATAGCATACTACTCAGTAAAACAGAGTGTGTAAGAGCCGAAAATTTCATAAGAATAATCAGTTGCTTACTGTGGGAGTTATAAGGGCCCCATTTCACAGCAAAACCATGACCCAAGAAAATTTCAACACTCAATATCTTCTCAACTAATGGATCTGTACTCAAGAAAACTATAGCGTGCTACTGAGTATAACGAAGTGTGTAAGAGCAGAAATTTTCATACGAATAACTAGTTGTTTACTGTGGGAATTATAAGGGCCCCATTTCTCAGCAAAACAATGACCCAAAAAAATTTCAACTCTCAATATCTTCTTAAATAATGGATCTGCACTCAAGAAAACTATAGCGTACTATTCAGTAAAACAGAGTGTGTAAGATCACAAAGTTTCATAGGAATAATCTGTTGTTTACTTTGGGAATTATAAGGGCCCCATTTCACAGCAAAACCATGACTCAAAAAAATTTTAACTCTCAATATCTTCTCAACTAATGAATCTGTACTCAAAAACTATAGCGTACTACTCAGTAAAACAGAGTGTGTAAGATCACAAAGTTTTATCCGAATAATCTGTTGTTTACTGTGAGAATTATAAGGGCCCCATTTCACAGCAAAACCATGACCCAAGAAAATTTCAACTCTCAATATCTTCTCAACGAATGGATCTGCACTCAAGAAAACTATAGCATACTACTCAGTAAAACAGAGTGTGTAAGAGCCGAAAATTTCATAAGAATAATCAGTTGCTTACGGTGGGAGTTATAAGGGCCCCATTTCACAGCAAAACCATGACCCAAGAAAATTTCAACACTCAATATCTTCTCAACGAATGGATCTGACCTCAAGAAAACTATAGTTTACTACTCAGTAAAACAGAGTGTGTAAGTGCCGAAAATTTCATAAGAATAATCAGTTGCTTACTGTGGGAGTTATAAGGGCCTTATTTCACAGCAAAACCATGACCCAAAAAAATTTCAACTCTCAATATCTTCTCAACTAATGGATCTGCACTCAAGAAAACTATAGCATACTACTCAGTAAAACAGAGTGTGTAAGAGCCGAAAATTTCATAAGAATAATCAGTTGCTTACTGTGGGAGTTATAAGGGCCCCATTTCACAGCAAAACCATGACCCAAGAAAATTTCAACACTCAATATCTTCTCAACTAATGGATCTGTACTCAAGAAAACTATAGCGTGCTACTGAGTATAACGAAGTGTGTAAGAGCAGAAATTTTCATACGAATAACTAGTTGTTTACTGTGGGAATTATAAGGGCCCCATTTCTCAGCAAAACAATGACCCAAAAAAATTTCAACTCTCAATATCTTCTTAAATAATGGATCTGCACTCAAGAAAACTATAGCGTACTATTCAGTAAAACAGAGTGTGTAAGATCACAAAGTTTCATAGGAATAATCTGTTGTTTACTTTGGGAATTATAAGGGCCCCATTTCACAGCAAAACCATGACTCAAAAAAATTTTAACTCTCAATATCTTCTCAACTAATGAATCTGTACTCAAAAACTATAGCGTACTACTCAGTAAAACAGAGTGTGTAAGATCACAAAGTTTTATCCGAATAATCTGTTGTTTACTGTGAGAATTATAAGGGCCCCATTTCACAGCAAAACCATGACCCAAGAAAATTTCAACTCTCAATATCTTCTCAACGAATGGATCTGCACTCAAGAAAACTATAGCATACTACTCAGTAAAACAGAGTGTGTAAGAGCCGAAAATTTCATAAGAATAATCAGTTGCTTACTGTGGGAGTTATAAGGGCCTTATTTCACAGCAAAACCATGACCCAAAAAAATTTCAACTCTCAATATCTTCTCAACTAATGGATCTGTACTCAAGAAAACTATAGCGTACTACTCAGTAAAACAGAGTGTGTAAGATCACTAAGTTTCATAAGAATAATCTGTTGTTTACTGTGGGAATTATAAGGGCCCCATTTCACAGCAAAACCATAACCCAAAAAAATTTCAACTCTCAATATCTTCTCAACTAATGGATCTGCACTCATGAAAACTATAGCGTACTACTCAGTAACACAGAGTGTGTAAGATCACAAAGTTTCATAGGAATAATCTGTTGTTTACTTTAGGAATTATAAGGGCCCCATTTCACAGCAAAACCATGACCCAAAAAAATTTTAACTCTCAATATCTTCTCAACTAATGTATCTGTACTCAAGAAAACTATAGCGTACTACTCAGTAAAACAGAGTGTGTAAGATCACAAAGTTTTATCCGAATAATCTGTTGTTTACTGTGAGAATTATAAGGGCCCCATTTCACAGGAAAACCATGATCCTAGAAAATTTCAACTCTCAATATCTTCTCAACGAATCGATCTGACCTCAAGAAAACTATAGCATACTACTCAGTAAAACAGAGTGTGTAAGAGCCGAAAATTTCATAAGAATAATCAGTTGCTTACTGTGGGAGTTATAAGGGCCCCATTTCACAGCAAAACCATGACCCAAGAAAATTTCAACTCGCAATATCTTCTCAACGAATGGATCTGACCTCAAGAAAACTATAGCATACTAGTCAGTAAAACAGAGTGTGAAAGAGCCGAAAATTTCATAAGAATAATCAGTTGCTTACTGTGGGAGTTATAAGGGCCCCATTTCACAGGAAAACCATGACCCAAAAAAATTTCTACTCTCAATATCTTCTCAACTAATGGATCTGTACTCAAGAAAACTATAGCGTACTACTCAGTAAAACAGAGTGTGAAAGATCACAAAGTTTTATCCGAATAATCTGTTGTTTATTGTGGGAATTATAAGGGCCCCATTTCACAGCAAAACCATGACCCAAAAAAATTTCAACTCTCAATAGCTTCTCAACTAATGGATCTGCACTCAAGAAAACTATAGCGTACTACTCAGTAAAACAGAGTGTGTAAGATCACAAAGTTTCATAGGAATAATCTGTTGTTTACTGTGGGTATTATAAGGGCCCCATTTCACAGCAAAACCATGATCCAAAAAAATTTCAACTCTCAATATCTTCTCAACGAATCGATCTGACCTCAAGAAAACTATAGCATACTACTCAGTAAAACAGAGTGTGTAAGAGCCGAAAATTTCATAAGAATAATCAGTTGCTTACTGTGGGAGTTATAAGGGCCCCATTTCACAGCAAAACCATGACCCAAGAAAATTTCAACTCTCAATATCTTCTCAACGAATGGATCTGACCTCAAGAAAACTATAGCATACTAGTCAGTAAAACAGAGTGTGAAAGAGCCGAAAATTTCATAAGAATAATCAGTTGCTTACTGTGGGAGTTATAAGGGCCCCATTTCACAGGAAAACCATGACCCAAAAAAATTTCTACTCTCAATATCTTCTCAACTAATGGATCTGTACTCAAGAAAACTATAGCGTACTACTCAGTAAAACAGAGTGTGAAAGATCACAAAGTTTTATCCGAATAATCTGTTGTTTATTGTGGGAATTATAAGGGCCCCATTTCACAGCAAAACCATGACCCAAAAAAATTTCAACTCTCAATAGCTTCTCAACTAATGGATCTGCACTCAAGAAAACTATAGCGTACTACTCAGTAAAACAGAGTGTGTAAGATCACAAAGTTTCATAGGAATAATCTGTTGTTTACTGTGGGTATTATAAGGGCCCCATTTCACAGCAAAACCATGATCCAAAAAAATTTCAACTCTCAATATCTTCTCGACTAATGGATCTGTACTCAAGAAAACTATAGCGTACTACTCAGTAAAACAGAGTGTGTAAGATCACAAAGTTTTATCCGAATAATCTGTTGTTTACTGTGAGAATTATAAGGGCCCCATTTCACAGCAAAACCATGACCCAAAAAAATTTCAACACTCAATATCTTCTCAACGAATGGATCTGCACTCAAGAAAACTATAGCATACTACTCAGTAAAACAGAGTGTGTAAGAGCCGAAAATTTCATAAGAATAATCAGTTGCTTACTGTGGGAGTTATAAGGGCCCCATTTCACAGCAAAACCATGACCCCAGAAAATTTCAACACTCAATATCTTCTCAACGAATGGATCTGACCTCAAGAAAACTATAGTATACTACTCAGTAAAACAGAGTGTGTAAGAGCCGAAAATTTCATAAGAATAATCAGTTGCTTACTGTGGGAATTATAAGGGCCCCATTTCACAGCAAAACCATGACCCAAAAAAATTTCAACTCTTAATATCTTCTCAACTAATGGATCTGTACTCAAGAAAACTATAGCGTACTACTCAGTAAAACAGAGTGTGTATGATCACAAAGTTTCATAAGAATAATCTGTTGTTTACTGTGGGAATTATAAGGGCCCCATTTCACAGCAAAACCATAACCCAAAAAAATTTCAACTCTCAATATTTTCTCAACTAATGGATCTGCACTCATGAAAACTATAGCGTACTACTCAGTAAAACAGAGTGTGTAAGATCACAAAATTTCATAGGAATAATCTGTTGTTTACTTTGGGAATTATAAGGGCCCCATTTCACAGCAAAACCATGACCCAAAAAAATTTTAACTCTCAATATCTTCTCAACTAATGGATCTGTACTCAAGAAAACTATAGCGTACTACTCAGTAAAACAGAGTGTGTAAGAACACAAAGTTTTATCCGAATAATCTGTTGTTTACTGTGAGAATTATAAGGGCCCCATTTCACAGGAAAACCATGATCCAAGAAAATTTCAACTTTCAATATCTTCTCAACGAATGGATCTGACCTCAAGAATACTATAGCATACTACTCAGTAAAACAGAGTGTGTAAGAGCCGAAAATTTCATAAGAATAATCAGTTGCTTACTGTGGGAGTTATAAGGGCCCCATTTCACAGCAAAACCATGACCCAAGAAAATTTCAACTCTCAATATCTTCTCAACGAATGGATCTGACCTCAAGAAAACTATAGCATACTACTCAGTAAAACAGAGTGCGAAAGAGCCGAAAATTTCATAAGAATAATCAGTTGCTTACTGTGGGAGTTATAAGGGCCCCATTTCACAGGAAAACCATGACCCAAAAAAATTTCAACTCTCAATATCTTCTCAACTAATGGATCTGTACTCAAGAAAACTATAGCGTACTACTCAGTAAAACAGAGTGTGAAGGATCATAAAGTTTTATCCGAATAATCTGTTGTTTATTGTGGGAATTATAAGGGCCCTATTTCACAGCAAAACCATGACCCAAAAAAATTTCAACTCTCAATATCTTCTCAACTAATGGATCTGCACTCAAGAAAACTATAGCGTACTACTCAGTAAAACAGAGTGTGTAAGATCACAAAGTTTCATAGGAATAATCTGTTGTTTACTGTGGGTATTATAAGGGCCCCATTTCACAGCAAAACCATGACCCAAAAAAATTTCAACTCTCAATATCTTCTCAACTAATGGATCTGTACTCAAGAAAACTATAGCGTGCTACTCAGTAAAACGATGTGTGTAAGAGCAGAAATTTTCATACGAATAACCAGTTGTTTACTGTGGGAATTATAAGGGCCCCATTTCACAGCAAAACCATGACCCAAAAATATTTCAACTCTCAATATCTTCACAACTAATGGATCTGCACTCAAGAAAACTATAGCGTACTACTCAGTAAAACAGAGTGTGTAAGATCACAAAGTTTCATAGGAATAATCTGTTGTTTACTGTGGGAATAATAAGGGCCCCATTTCACAGCAAAACCATGACCCTAAAAAATTTCAATGCACAATATCTTCCCAACTAATGAATCTGTCCTCAAGAAAACTATAGCATACTACTCAGTAAAACAGAGTGTGTAAGAGCACAAAATTTTATACGAATAATCTGTTGTTTACTTTTGGAATTATAAGGGCCCAATTTCACAGCAAAACAATGACCCAAAAAAATTTCAACTCTCAATATCTTCTCAACTAATGGATCTGTACCCTAGAAAACTATTGCGTGCTACTCAGTAAAACGAAGTGTGTAAGAGCAGAAATTTTCATACGAATAACCAGTTGTTTACTGTGGGAATTATAAGGGCCCCATTTCACAGCAAAACCATGACCCAAAAAAATTTCAACTCTCAATATCTTCTCAACGAATGGATCTGACCTCAAGAAAACTATAGCATACTACTCAGTAAAACAGAGTGTGAAAGAGCCGAAAATTTCATAAGAATAATCAGTTGCTTACTGTGGGAGTTATAAGGGCCCCATTTCACAGGAAAACCATGACCCAAAAAAATTACAACTCTCAATATCTTCTCAACTAATGGATCTGTACTCAAGAAAACTATAGCGTACTACTCAGTAAAACAGAGTGTGAAGGATCATAAAGTTTTATCCGAATAATCTGTTGTTTATTGTGGGAATTATAAGGGCCCCATTTCACAGCAAAACCATGACCCAAAAAAATTTCAACTCTCAATATCTTCTCAACTAATGGATCTGCACTCAAGAAAACTATAGCGTACTACTCAGTAAAACAGAGTGTGTAAGATCACAAAGTTTCATAGGAATAATCTGTTGTTTACTGTGGGTATTATAAGGGCCCCATTTCACAGCAAATCCATGACCCAAAAAAATTTCATCTCTCAATATCTTCTCAACTAATGGATCTGTACTCAAGAAAACTATAGCGTGCTACTCAGTAAAACGATGTGTGTAAGAGCAGAAATTTTCATACGAATAACCAGTTGTTTACTGTGGGAATTATAAGGGCCCCATTTCACAGCAAAACCATGACCCAAAAAAATTTCAACTCTCAATATCTTCTCAACTAATGGATCTGTACTCAAGAAAACTATAGCGTACTACTCAGTAAAACAGAGTGTGTAAGATCACAAAGTTTTATCCGAATAATCTGTTGTTTACTGTGGGAATTATAAGGGCCCCATTTCACAGCAAAACCATGACCCTAAAAAATTTCAATGCACAATATCTTCCCAACTAATGAATCTGTCCTCAAGAAAACTATAGCATACTACTCAGTAAAACAGAGTGTGTAAGAGCACAAAATTTTATACGAATAATCTGTTGTTTATGGTGGGAATTATAAGGGCCCCATTTCACAGCAAAACCATGTCCCAAAAAAATTTCAACTCTTAATATCTTCTCAACTAATGGATATGTACTCAAGAAAACTATAGCGTACTACTCAGTAAAACAGAGTGTGTAAGATCACAAAGTTTCATAAGAATAATCTGTTGTTTACTGTGGGAATTATAAGGGCCCCATTTCACAGCAAAACCATAACCCAAAAAAATTTCAACTCTCAATATCTTCTCAACTAATGGATCTGCACTCATGAAAACTATAGCGTACTACTCAGTAAAACAGAGTGTGTAAGATCACAAAGTTTCATACGAATAATCTGTTGTTTACTCTGGGATATATAAGGGCCCCATTTCAAAGCAAAACCATGACCCAAAAAAACTTCAACTCTCAATAGCTTCTCAACTAATGGATCTGTACTCAAGAAGACTATAGCGTGCTACTCAGTAAAACAGAGTGTGTAAGATCACAAAGTTTCATACGAATAATTTTTTTTTTACTGTGGGAATTATAAGGGCCCAATTTCACAGCAAAACCGTGACCCAAAAAAATTTCAACTCTCAATATCTTCTCAACTAATGGATCTGTACTCAAGAAAACTATAGCGTGCTACTCAGTAAAATGAAGTGTGTAAGAGCAGAAATTACCATACGAATAACCAGTTGTTTACTGTGGGAATTATAAGGGCCCCATTTCACAGCAAAACCATGACCCAAAAAAATTTCAACTCTCAATATCTTCTCAACTAATGGATCTGCACTCAAGAAAACTATAGCGTACTACTCAGTAAAACAGAGTGTGTAAGATCACAAAGTTTCATACGAATAATCTGTTGTTTACTGTGGGAATTATAAGGGCCCCATTTCACAGCAAAACCATGACCCAAAAAAATTTCAATGCACAATATCTTCCCAACTAATGGATCTGTCCTCAAGAAAACTATAGCATACTACTCAGTAAAACAGAGTGTGTAAGAGCACAAAGTTTCATACGAATAATCTGTTGTTTACTGTGGGAATTATAAGGGCCCCATTTCACAGCAAAACAATGACCCAAAAAAATTTCAACTCTCAATATCTTCTTAACTAATGGATCTGCACTCAAGAAAACTATAGCGTACTACTCAGTAAAACAGAGTGTGTAAGATCACAAAGTTTCATAAGAATAATCTGTTGTTTACTGTGGGAATTATAAGGGCCCCATTTCACAGCAAAACCATGACCCAAAAAAATTTCAACTCCTAATATCTTCTCAACTAATGGATATGTACTCAAGAAAACTATAGCGTACTACTCAGTAAAACAGAGTGTGTAAGATTACAAAGTTTCATAAGAATAATCTGTTGTTTACTGTGGGAATTATAAGGGCCCCATTTCACAGCAAAACCATGACCCAAAAAAATTTCAACTCTCAATATCTTCTCAACTAATGGATCTGCACTCATGAAAACTATAGCGTACTACACTGTAAAACAGAGTGTGTAAGATCACAAAGTTTCATACGAATAATCTGTTGTTTACTCTGGGATATATAAGGGCCCCATTTCACAGCAAAACCATGACCCAAAAAAATTTCAACTCTCAATATCTTCTCAACTAATGGATCTGTACTCAAGAAAACTATAGCGTGCTACTCAGTAAAACAGTGTGTAAGATCACAAAGTTTCATACGAATAATTTTTTTTTACTGTGGGAATTATAAGGGCCCCATTTCACAGCAAAACCATGACCCAAAAAAATTTCAACTCTCAATATCTTCTCAATTATTGGACCTGTACTCAAGAAAACTATAGCGTACTACTCAGTAAAACAGAGTGTGTTAAAATCACAAAGTTTCATACGAATAATCTGTTGTTTACTGTGGGAATTATAAGGGCCGCATTGCACAGCAAAACCATGACCCAAAAAAATTTCAACTCTCAATATCTTCTCAACTAATGGATCTGTACTCAAGAAAACTATAGCATACTACTCAGTAAAACAGAGTGTGTAAGATCACAAAGTTTCATACGAATAATCTGTTGTTTACTGTGGGAATTATTAGGGCCCCATTTCACAGCAAAACCATGACCCAAAGAAATTACAACTCTCAATATCTTCACAACTAATGGATCTGTACTCAAGAAAACTATAGCATACTACACAGTAAAACAGAGTGTGTAAGAGCCGAAAATTTCATAAGAATAATCAGTTGCTTACTGTGGGAGTTATAAGGGCCCCATTTCACAGCAAAACCATGACCCAAGAAAATTTCAACACTCAATATCTTCTCAACGAATGGATCTGACCTCAAGAAAACTATAGTATATTACTCAGTAAAATAGAGTGTGTAAGATCACAAAGTTTCATACGAATAATCTGTTGTTTACTCTGGGATATATAAGGGCCCCATTTCAAAGCAAAACCATGACCCAAAAAAACTTCAACTCTCAATAGCTTCTCAACTAATGGATTTGTACTCAAGAAAACTATAGCGTGCTACTCAGTAAAACAGAGTGTGTAAGATCACAAAGTTTCATACGAATAATTTTTTTTTTACTGTGGGAATTATAAGGGCCCCATTTCACAGCAAAACCATGACCCAAAAAAATTTCAACTCTCAACATCTACTCAACTAATGAATCTGTACTCAAGAATACTATAGCGTACTACTCAGTAAAACAGAGTGTGTAAGATCACAAAGTTTCATACGAATAATCTGTTGTTTACTCTGGGATATATAAGGGCCCCATTTCACTGCAAAACCATGACCCAAAAAAATGTCAACTCTCAATATCTTCTCAACTAATGGATCTGTACTCAAGAAAAGTATAGCGTTCTACTCAGTAAAACAGAGTGTGTAAGATCACAAAGTTTCATACGAATAATTTTTTTTTACTGTGGGAGTTATAAGGGCCCCATTTCACAGCATTAACATGACCCAAAAAAATTTAAACTCTCAATATCTTCACAACTAATGGATCTGCACTCAAGAAAACTATAGCGTGCTACTCAGTAAAACGAAGTGTGTAAGAGCAGAAATTACCATACGAATAACCAGTTGTTTACTGTGGGAATTATAAGGGCCCCATTTCACAGCAAAACCATGACCCAAAAAAATTTCAACTCTCAATATCTTCTCAACTAATGGATCTGCACTCAAGAAAACTATAGCGTACTACTCAGTAAAACAGAGTGTGTAAGATCACAAAGTTTCATACGAATAATCTGTTGTTTACTGTGGGAATTATAAGGGCCCCATTTCACAGCAAAACCATGACCCAAAAAAATTTCAATGCACAATATCTTCCCAACTAATGGATCTGTCCTCAAGAAAACTATAGCATACTACTCAGTAAAACAGAGTGTGTAAGAGCACAAAGTTTCATACGAATAATCTGTTGTTTACTGTGGGAATTATAAGGGCCCCATTTCACAGCAAAACAATGACCCAAAAAAATTTCAACTCTCAATATCTTCTTAACTAATGGATCTGCACTCAAGAAAACTATAGCGTACTACTCAGTAAAACAGAGTGTGTAAGATCACAAAGTTTCATAAGAATAATCTGTTGTTTACTGTGGGAATTATAAGGGCCCCATTTCACAGCAAAACCATGACCCAAAAAAATTTCAACTCCTAATATCTTCTCAACTAATGGATATGTACTCAAGAAAACTATAGCGTACTACTCAGTAAAACAGAGTGTGTAAGATTACAAAGTTTCATAAGAATAATCTGTTGTTTACTGTGGGAATTATAAGGGCCCCATTTCACAGCAAAACCATGACCCAAAAAAATTTCAACTCTCAATATCTTCTCAACTAATGGATCTGCACTCATGAAAACTATAGCGTACTACCCTGTAAAACAGAGTGTGTAAGATCACAAAGTTTCATACGAATAATCTGTTGTTTACTCTGGGATATATAAGGGCCCCATTTCACAGCAAAACCATGACCCAAAAAAATTTCAACTCTCAATATCTTCTCAACTAATGGATCTGTACTCAAGAAAACTATAGCGTGCTACTCAGTAAAACAGTGTGTAAGATCACAAAGTTTCATACGAATAATTTTTTTTTACTGTGGGAATTATAAGGGCCCCATTTCACAGCAAAACCATGACCCAAAAAAATTTCAACTCTCAATATCTTCTCAATTATTGGACCTGTACTCAAGAAAACTATAGCGTACTACTCAGTAAAACAGAGTGTGTAAAAATCACAAAGTTTCATACGAATAATCTGTTGTTTACTGTGGGAATTATAAGGGCCGCATTGCACAGCAAAACCATGACCCAAAAAAATTTCAACTCTCAATATCTTCTCAACTAATGGATCTGTACTCAAGAAAACTATAGCATACTACTCAGTAAAACAGAGTGTGTAAGATCACAAAGTTTCATACGAATAATCTGTTGTTTACTGTGGGAATTATTAGGGCCCCATTTCACAGCAAAACCATGACCCAAAAAAATTACAACTCTCAATATCTTCACAACTAATGGATCTGTACTCAAGAAAACTATAGCATACTACTCAGTAAAACAGAGTGTGTAAGAGCCGAAAATTTCATAAGAATAATCAGTTGCTTACTGTGGGAGTTATAAGGGCCCCATTTCACAGCAAAACCATGACCCAAGAAAATTTCAACACTCAATATCTTCTCAACGAATGGATCTGACCTCAAGAAAACTATAGTATATTACTCAGTAAAATAGAGTGTGTAAGAGCCGAAAATTTCATAAGAATAATCAGTTGCTTACTGTGGGAGTTATAAGGGCCCCATTTCACAGCAAAACCATGACCGAAAAAAATTTCAACTCTCAATATCTTCTCAACTAATGGATCTGTACTCAAGAAAACTATAGCGTACTACTCAGTAAAACAGAGTGTGAAAGATCACAAAGTTTTATCCGAATAATCTGTTGTTTACTGTGGGAATTATAAGGGCCCCATTTCACAGCAAAACCATGACCCAAAAAAATTTCAACTCTCAATATCTACTCAACTAATGAATCTGCACTCTAGATAACTATAGCGTACTACTCAGTAAAACAGAGTGTGTAAGATCACAAAGTTTCATACGAATAATCTGTTGTTTATGATGGGAATTATAAGGGCCCAATTTCACAGCAAAACCATGACCCAAAAAAATTTACACTCTCAATATCTTCACAAGTAATGGATCTGTACTCAAGAAAACTATAGCATACTACTCAGTAAAACAGAGTGTGTAAGAGCCGAAAATTTCATAAGAATAATCAGTTGCTTACTGTGGGAGTTATAAGGGCCCCATTTCACAGTAAAACCATGACCCAAGAAAATTTCAACACTCAATATCTTCTAGACGAATGGATCTGACCTCAAGAAAACTATAGTATACTACTTAGTAAAACAGAGTGTGTAAGATCGCAAAGCTTCATAGGAATAATCTGTTGTTTACTGTGGGAATTATAAGGGCACCATTTCACAGCAAAACCATGACCCAAAAAAATTTCAATGCACAATATTTTCCCAACTAATGGATCTGTCCTCAAGAAAACTATAGCATACTACTCAGTAAAACAGAGTGTGTAAGAGCACAAAATTTTATACGAATAATCTGTTGTTTACTGTGGGAATTATAAGGGCCCCATTTCACAGCAAAACCATGACCCAAGAAAATTTCAACTCTCAATATCTTCTCAACGAATGGATCTGCACTCAAGAAAACTATAGCATACTACTCAGTAAAACAGAGTGTGTAAGAGCCGAAAATTTCATAAGAATAATCAGTTGCTTACTGTGGGAGTTATAAGGGCCCCATTTCACAGCAAAACCATGACCAAAGAAAATTTCAACACCCAATATCTTCTCAACGAATGGATCTGACCTCAAGAAAACTATAGTTTACTACTCAGTAAAACAGAGTGTGTAAGTGCCGAAAATTTCATAAGAATAATCAGTTGCTTACTGTGGGAGTTATAAGGGCCCTATTTCACAGCAAAACCATGACCCAAAAAAATTTCAACTCTCAATATCTTCTCAAGTAATGGATCTGTACTCAAGAAAACTATAGCATACTACTCAGTAAAACAGAGTGTGAAAGATCACAAAGTTTTATCCGAATAATCTGTTGTTTACTGTGGGAATTATAAGGGCCCCATTTCACAGCAAAACCATGACCCAAAAAA
This sequence comes from Rhodnius prolixus, assembly GCF_049639745.1. NCBI lineage: Eukaryota > Metazoa > Arthropoda > Insecta > Hemiptera > Reduviidae > Rhodnius > Rhodnius prolixus. Next base: position 40,676,697 of record NW_027411582.1, on the reverse strand, counting down.
ATTTCAACTCTCAATATCTTCTCAAATAATGGATCTGCACTCAAGAAAACTGTAGCGTACTACTCAGTAAACCAGAGTGTGTAAGATCGCAAAGTTTCATAGGAATAATCTGTTGTTTACTGTGGGAATTATAAGGGCACCATTTCACAGCAAAACCATGACCTAAAAAAATTTCAATGCACAATATCTTCCCAACTAATGGATCTGTCCTCAAGAAAACTATAGCATACTACTCAGTAAAACAGATTGTGTAAGAGCACAAAATTTTATACGAATAATCTGTTGTTTATGGTGGGAATTATAAGGGCCCAATTTCACAGCAAAACCATGACCCAAAAAAATTTCAACTCTCAATATCTTCTTAACTAATAGATCTGTACTCAAGAAAACTATAGCGTGCTACTCAGTATAACGAAGTGTGTAAGAGCAGAAATTTTCATACGAATAACTAGTTGTTTACTGTGGGAATTATAAGGGCCCCATTTCTCAGCAAAACAATGACCCAAAAAAATTTCAACTCTCAATATCTTCTCAACGAATGGATCTGACCTCAAGAAAACTATAGCATACTAGTCAGTAAAACAGAGTGTGAAAGAGCCGAAAATTTCATAAGAATAATCAGTTGCTTACTGTGGGAGTTATAAGGGCCCCATTTCACAGGAAAACCATGACCCAAAAAAATTTCAACTCTCAATATTTTCTCAACTAATGGATCTGTACTCAAGAAAACTATAGCGTACTACTCAGTAAAACAGAGTGTGTAAAAATCACAAAGTTTCATACGAATAATCTGTTGTTTACTGTGGGAATTATAAGGGCCGCATTGCACAGCAAAACCATGACCCAAAAAAATTTCAACTCTCAATATCTTCTCAACTAATGGATCTGTACTCAAGAAAACTATAGCATACTACTCAGTAAAACAGAGTGTGTAAGATCACAAAGTTTCATACGAATAATCTGTTGTTTACTGTGGGAATTATTAGGGCCCCATTTCACAGCAAAACCATGACCCAAAAAAATTACAACTCTCAATATCTTCACAACTAATGGATCTGTACTCAAGAAAACTATAGCATACTACTCAGTAAAACAGAGTGTGTAAGAGCCGAAAATTTCATAAGAATAATCAGTTGCTTACTTTGGGAGTTATAAGGGCCCCATTTCACAGCAAAACCATGACCCAAGAAAATTTCAACACTCAATATCTTCTCAACGAATGGATCTGACCTCAAGAAAACTATAGTATATTACTCAGTAAAATAGAGTGTGTAAGAGCCGAAAATTTCATAAGAATAATCAGTTGCTTACTGTGGGAGTTATAAGGGCCCCATTTCACAGCAAAACCATGACCGAAAAAAATTTCAACTCTCAATATCTTCTCAACTAATGGATCTGTACTCAAGAAAACTATAGCGTACTACTCAGTAAAACAGAGTGTGAAAGATCACAAAGTTTTATCCGAATAATCTGTTGTTTACTGTGGGAATTATAAGGGCCCCATTTCACAGCAAAACCATGACCCAAAAAAATTTCAACTCTCAATATCTACTCAACTAATGAATCTGCACTCAAGAAAACTATAGCGTACTATTCAGTAAAACAGAGTGTGTAAGATCACAAAGTTTCATAGGAATAACTAGTTGTTTACTGTGGGAATTATAAGGGCCCAATTTCACAGCAAAACCATGACCCAAAAAAATTTAAACTCTCAATATCTTCTCAACGAATGGATCTGACCTCAAGAAAACTATAGCATACTAGTCAGTAAAACAGAGTGTGAAAGAGCCGAAAATTTCATAAGAATAATCAGTTGCTTACTGTGGGAGTTATAAGGGCCCCATTTCACAGGAATACCATGACCCAAAAAAATTTCAACTCTCAATATCTTCTCAACTAATGGATCTGTACTCAAGAAAACTATAGCGTACTACTCAGTAAAACAGAGTGTGAAAGATCACAAAGTTTTATCCGAATAATCTGTTGTTTATTGTGGGAATTATAAGGGCCCCATTTCACAGCAAAACCATGACTCAAAAAAATTTCAACTCTCAATATCTTCTCAACTAATGGATCTGCACTCAAGAAAACTATAGCATACTACTCAGTAAAACAGAGTGTGTAAGAGCCGAAAATTTCATAAGAATAATCAGTTGCTTACTGTGGGAGTTATAAGGGCCCCATTTCACAGCAAAACCATGACCCAAGAAAATTTTAACACTCAATATCTTCTCAACTAATGGATCTGTACTCAAGAAAACTATAGCGTGCTACTGAGTATAACGAAGTGTGTAAGAGCAGAAATTTTCATACGAATAACTAGTTGTTTACTGTGGGAATTATAAGGGCCCCATTTCTCAGCAAAACAATGACCCAAAAAAATTTCAACTCTCAATATCTTCTTAAATAATGGATCTGCACTCAAGAAAACTATAGCGTACTATTCAGTAAAACAGAGTGTGTAAGATCACAAAGTTTCATAGGAATAATCTGTTGTTTACTTTGGGAATTATAAGGGCCCCATTTCACAGCAAAACCATGACTCAAAAAAATTTTAACTCTCAATATCTTCTCAACTAATGAATCTGTACTCAAAAACTATAGCGTACTACTCAGTAAAACAGAGTGTGTAAGATCACAAAGTTTTATCCGAATAATCTGTTGTTTACTGTGAGAATTATAAGGGCCCCATTTCACAGCAAAACCATGACCCAAGAAAATTTCAACTCTCAATATCTTCTCAACGAATGGATCTGCACTCAAGAAAACTATAGCATACTACTCAGTAAAACAGAGTGTGTAAGAGCCGAAAATTTCATAAGAATAATCAGTTGCTTACGGTGGGAGTTATAAGGGCCCCATTTCACAGCAAAACCATGACCCAAGAAAATTTCAACACTCAATATCTTCTCAACGAATGGATCTGACCTCAAGAAAACTATAGTTTACTACTCAGTGAAACAGAGTGTGTAAGTGCCGAAAATTTCATAAGAATAATCAGTTGCTTACTGTGGGAGTTATAAGGGCCTTATTTCACAGCAAAACCATGACCCAAAAAAATTTCAACTCTCAATATCTTCTCAACTAATGGATCTGTACTCAAGAAAACTATAGCGTACTACTCAGTATAACAGAGTGTGTAAGATCACAAAGTTTCATAAGAATAATCTGTTGTTTACTGTGGGAATTATAAGGGCCCCATTTCACAGCAAAACCATAACCCAAAAAAATTTCAACTCTCAATATCTTCTCAACTAATGGATCTGCACTCATGAAAACTATAGCGTACTACTCAGTAACACAGAGTGTGTAAGATCACAAAGTTTCATAGGAATAATCTGTTGTTTACTTTAGGAATTATAAGGGCCCTATTTCACAGCAAAACCATGACCCAAAAAAATTTTAACTCTCAATATCTTCTCAACTAATGTATCTGTACTCAAGAAAACTATAGCGTACTACTCAGTAAAACAGAGTGTGTAAGATCACAAAGTTTTATCCGAATAATCTGTTGTTTACTGTGAGAATTATAAGGGCCCCATTTCACAGGAAAACCATGATCCTAGAAAATTTCAACTCTCAATATCTTCTCAACGAATCGATCTGACCTCAAGAAAACTATAGCATACTACTCAGTAAAACAGAGTGTGTAAGAGCCGAAAATTTCATAAGAATAATCAGTTGCTTACTGTGGGAGTTATAAGGGCCCCATTTCACAGCAAAACCATGACCCAAGAAAATTTCAACTCTCAATATCTTCTCAACGAATGGATCTGACCTCAAGAAAACTATAGCATACTAGTCAGTAAAACAGAGTGTGAAAGAGCCGAAAATTTCATAAGAATAATCAGTTGCTTACTGTGGGAGTTATAAGGGCCCCATTTCACAGGAAAACCATGACCCAAAAAAATTTCTACTCTCAATATCTTCTCAACTAATGGATCTGTACTCAAGAAAACTATAGCGTACTACTCAGTAAAACAGAGTGTGAAAGATCACAAAGTTTTATCCGAATAATCTGTTGTTTATTGTGGGAATTATAAGGGCCCCATTTCACAGCAAAACCATGACCCAAAAAAATTTCAACTCTCAATAGCTTCTCAACTAATGGATCTGCACTCAAGAAAACTATAGCGTACTACTCAGTAAAACAGAGTGTGTAAGATCACAAAGTTTCATAGGAATAATCTGTTGTTTACTGTGGGTATTATAAGGGCCCCATTTCACAGCAAAACCATGATCCAAAAAAATTTCAACTCTCAATATCTTCTCAACTAATGGATCTGTACTCAAGAAAACTATAGCGTACTACTCAGTAAAACAGAGTGTGTAAGATCACAAAGTTTTATCCGAATAATCTGTTGTTTACTATGAGAATTATAAGGGCCCCATTTCACAGCAAAACCATGACCCAAAAAAATTTCAACACTCAATATCTTCTCAACGAATGGATCTGCACTCAAGAAAACTATAGCATACTACTCAGTAAAACAGAGTGTGTAAGAGCCGAAAATTTCATAAGAATAATCAGTTGCTTACTGTGGGAGTTATAAGGGCCCCATTTCACAGCAAAACCATGACCCAAGAAAATTTCAACACTCAATATCTTCTCAACGAATGGATCTGACCTCAAGAAAACTATAGTATACTACTCAGTAAAACAGAGTGTGTAAGAGCCGAAAATTTCATAAGAATAATCAGTTGCTTACTGTGGGAATTATAAGGGCCCCATTTCACAGCAAAACCATGACCCAAAAAAATTTCAACTCTTAATATCTTCTCAACTAATGGATCTGTACTCAAGAAATCTATAGCGTACTACTCAGTAAAACAGAGTGTGTATGATCACAAAGTTTCATAAGAATAATCTGTTGTTTACTGTGGGAATTATAAGGGCCCCATTTCACAGCAAAACCATAACCCAAAAAAATTTCAACTCTCAATATTCTCTCAACTAATGGATCTGCACTCATGAAAACTATAGCGTACTACTCAGTAAAACAGAGTGTGTAAGATCACAAAATTTCATAGGAATAATCTGTTGTTTACTTTGGGAATTATAAGGGCCCCATTTCACAGCAAAACCATGACCCAAAAAAATTTTAACTCTCAATATCTTCTCAACTAATGGATCTGTACTCAAGAAAACTATAGCGTACTACTCAGTAAAACAGAGTGTGTAAGAACACAAAGTTTTATCCGAATAATCTGTTGTTTACTGTGAGAATTATAAGGGCCCCATTTCACAGGAAAACCATGATCCAAGAAAATTTCAACTTTCAATATCTTCTCAACGAATGGATCTGACCTCAAGAAAACTATAGCATACTACTCAGTAAAACAGAGTGTGTAAGAGCCGAAAATTTCATAAGAATAATCAGTTGCTTACTGTGGGAGTTATAAGGGCCCCATTTCACAGCAAAACCATGACCCAAGAAAATTTCAACTCTCAATATCTTCTCAACGAATGGATCTGACCTCAAGAAAACTATAGCATACTACTCAGTAAAACAGAGTGCGAAAGAGCCGAAAATTTCATAAGAATAATCAGTTGCTTACTGTGGGAGTTATAAGGGCCCCATTTCACAGGAAAACCATGACCCAAAAAAATTTCAACTCTCAATATCTTCTCAACTAATGGATCTGTACTCAAGAAAACTATAGCGTACTACTCAGTAAAACAGAGTGTGAAGGATCATAAAGTTTTATCCGAATAATCTGTTGTTTATTGTGGGAATTATAAGGGCCCCATTTCACAGCAAAACCATGACCCAAAAAAATTTCAACTCTCAATATCTTCTCAACTAATGGATCTGCACTCAAGAAAACTATAGCGTACTACTCAGTAAAACAGAGTGTGTAAGATCACAAAGTTTCATAGGAATAATCTGTTGTTTACTGTGGGTATTATAAGGGCCCCATTTCACAGCAAAACCATGACCCAAAGAAATTTCAACTCTCAATATCTTCTCAACTAATGGATCTGTACTCAAGAAAACTATAGCGTGCTACTCAGTAAAACGATGTGTGTAAGAGCAGAAATTTTCATACGAATAACCAGTTGTTTACTGTGGGAATTATAAGGGCCCCATTTCACAGCAAAACCATGACCCAAAAAAATTTCAACTCTCAATATCTTCACAACTAATGGATCTGCACTCAAGAAAACTATAGCGTACTACTCAGTAAAACAGAGTGTGTAAGATCACAAAGTTTCATAAGAATAATCTGTTGTTTACTGTGGGAATTATAAGGGCCCCATTTCACAGCAAAACCATAACCCAAAAAAATTTCAACTCTCAATATCTTCTCAACTAATGGATCTGCACTCATGAAAACTATAGCGTACTACTCAGTAACACAGAGTGTGTAAGATCACAAAGTTTCATAGGAATAATCATTTGTTTACTTTAGGAATTATAAGGGCCCTATTTCACAGCAAAACCATGACCCAAAAAAATTTTAACTCTCAATATCTTCTCAACTAATGTATCTGTACTCAAGAAAACTATAGCGTACTACTCAGTAAAACAGAGTGTGTAAGATCACAAAGTTTTATCCGAATAATCTGTTGTTTACTGTGAGAATTATAAGGGCCCCATTTCACAGGAAAACCATGATCCTAGAAAATTTCAACTCTCAATATCTTCTCAACGAATCGATCTGACCTCAAGAAAACTATAGAATACTACTCAGTAAAACAGAGTGTGTAAGAGCCGAAAATTTCATAAGAATAATCAGTTGCTTACTGTGGGAGTTATAAGGGCCCCATTTCACAGCAAAACCATGACCCAAGAAAATTTCAACTCTCAATATCTTCTCAACGAATGGATCTGACCTCAAGAAAACTATAGCATACTAGTCAGTAAAACAGAGTGTGAAAGAGCCGAAAATTTCATAAGAATAATCAGTTGCTTACTGTGGGAGTTATAAGGGCCCCATTTCACAGGAAAACCATGACCCAAAAAAATTTCTACTCTCAATATCTTCTCAACTAATGGATCTGTACTCAAGAAAACTATAGCGTACTACTCAGTAAAACAGAGTGTGAAAGATCACAAAGTTTTATCCGAATAATCTGTTGTTTATTGTGGGAATTATAAGGGCCCCATTTCACAGCAAAACCATGACCCAAAAAAATTTCAACTCTCAATAGCTTCTCAACTAATGGATCTGCACTCAAGAAAACTATAGCGTACTACTCAGTAAAACAGAGTGTGTAAGATCACAAAGTTTCATAGGAATAATCGGTTGTTTACTGTGGGTATTATAAGGGCCCCATTTCACAGCAAATCCATGATCCAAAAAAATTTCAACTCTCAATATCTTCTCAACTAATGGATCTGTACTCAAGAAAACTATAGCGTACTACTCAGTAAAACAGAGTGTGTAAGATCACAAAGTTTTATCCGAATAATCTGTTGTTTACTATGAGAATTATAAGGGCCCCATTTCACAGCAAAACCATGACCCAAAAAAATTTCAACACTCAATATCTTCTCAACGAATGGATCTGCACTCAAGAAAACTATAGCATACTACTCAGTAAAACAGAGTGTGTAAGAGCCGAAAATTTCATAAGAATAATCAGTTGCTTACTGTGGGAGTTATAAGGGCCCCATTTCACAGCAAAACCATGACCCAAGAAAATTTCAACACTCAATATCTTCTCAACGAATGGATCTGACCTCAAGAAAACTATAGTATACTACTCAGTAAAACAGAGTGTGTAAGAGCCGAAAATTTCATAAGAATAATCAGTTGCTTACTGTGGGAATTATAAGGGCCCCATTTCACAGCAAAACCATGACCCAAAAAAATTTCAACTCTTAATATCTTCTCAACTAATGGATCTGTACTCAAGAAATCTATAGCGTACTACTCAGTAAAACAGAGTGTGTATGATCACAAAGTTTCATAAGAATAATCTGTTGTTTACTGTGGGAATTATAAGGGCCCCATTTCACAGCAAAACCATAACCCAAAAAAATTTCAACTCTCAATATTTTCTCAACTAATGGATCTGCACTCATGAAAACTATAGCGTACTACTCAGTAAAACAGAGTGTGTAAGATCACAAAATTTCATAGGAATAATCTGTTGTTTACTTTGGGAATTATAAGGGCCCCATTTCACAGCAAAACCATGACCCAAAAAAATTTTAACTCTCAATATCTTCTCAACTAATGGATCTGTACTCAAGAAAACTATAGCGTACTACTCAGTAAAACAGAGTGTGTAAGAACACAAAGTTTTATCCGAATAATCTGTTGTTTACTGTGAGAATTATAAGGGCCCCATTTCACAGGAAAACCATGATCCAAGAAAATTTCAACTTTCAATATCTTCTCAACGAATGGATCTGACCTCAAGAAAACTATAGCATACTACTCAGTAAAACAGAGTGTGTAAGAGCCGAAAATTTCATAAGAATAATCAGTTGCTTACTGTGGGAGTTATAAGGGCCCCATTTCACAGCAAAACCATGACCCAAGAAAATTTCAACTCTCAATATCTTCTCAACGAATGGATCTGACCTCAAGAAAACTATAGCATACTACTCAGTAAAACAGAGTGCGAAAGAGCCGAAAATTTCATAAGAATAATCAGTTGCTTACTGTGGGAGTTATAAGGGCCCCATTTCACAGGAAAACCATGACCCAAAAAAATTTCAACTCTCAATATCTTCTCAACTAATGGATCTGTACTCAAGAAAACTATAGCGTACTACTCAGTAAAACAGAGTGTGAAGGATCATAAAGTTTTATCCGAATAATCTGTTGTTTATTGTGGGAATTATAAGGGCCCCATTTCACAGCAAAACCATGACCCAAAAAAATTTCAACTCTCAATATCTTCTCAACTAATGGATCTGCACTCAAGAAAACTATAGCGTACTACTCAGTAAAACAGAGTGTGTAAGATCACAAAGTTTCATAGGAATAATCTGTTGTTTACTGTGGGTATTATAAGGGCCCCATTTCACAGCAAAACCATGACCCAAAAAAATTTCAACTCTCAATATCTTCTCAACTAATGGATCTGTACTCAAGAAAACTATAGCGTGCTACTCAGTAAAACGATGTGTGTAAGAGCAGAAATTTTCATACGAATAACCAGTTGTTTACTGTGGGAATTATAAGGGCCCCATTTCACAGCAAAACCATGACCCAAAAAAATTTCAACTCTCAATATCTTCACAACTAATGGATCTGCACTCAAGAAAACTATAGCGTACTACTCAGTAAAACAGAGTGTGTAAGATCACAAAGTTTCATAGGAATAATCTGTTGTTTACTGTGGGAATAATAAGGGCCCCATTTCACAGCAAAACCATGACCCTAAAAAATTTCAATGCACAATATCTTCCCAACTAATGAATCTGTCCTCAAGAAAACTATAGCATACTACTCAGTAAAACAGAGTGTGTAAGAGCACAAAATTTTATACGAATAATCTGTTGTTTACTTTTGGAATTATAAGGGCCCAATTTCACAGCAAAACAATGACCCAAAAAAATTTCAACTCTCAATATCTTCTCAACTAATGGATCTGTACCCTAGAAAACTATTGCGTGCTACTCAGTAAAACGAAGTGTGTAAGAGCAGAAATTTTCATACGAATAACCAGTTGTTTACTGTGGGAATTATAAGGGCCCCATTTCACAGCAAAACCATGACCCAAAAAAATTTCAACTCTCAATATCTTCTCAACGAATGGATCTGACCTCAAGAAAACTATAGCATACTACTCAGTAAAACAGAGTGTGAAAGAGCCGAAAATTTCATAAGAATAATCAGTTGCTTACTGTGGGAGTTATAAGGGCCCCATTTCACAGGAAAACCATGACCCAAAAAAATTACAACTCTCAATATCTTCTCAACTAATGGATCTGTACTCAAGAAAACTATAGCGTACTACTCAGTAAAACAGAGTGTGAAGGATCATAAAGTTTTATCCGAATAATCTGTTGTTTATTGTGGGAATTATAAGGGCCCCATTTCACAGCAAAACCATGACCCAAAAAAATTTCAACTCTCAATATCTTCTCAACTAATGGATCTGCACTCAAGAAAACTATAGCATACTACTCAGTAAAACAGAGTGTGTAAGAGCACAAAATTTTATACGAATAATCTGTTGTTTATGGTGGGAATTATAAGGGCCCAATTTCACAGCAAAACCATGACCCAAAAAAATTTCAACTCTCAATATCTTCTCAACTAATGGATCTGTACCCTAGAAAACTATAGCGTGGTACTCAGTAAAACGAAGTGTGTAAGAGCAGAAATTTTCATACGAATAACCAGTTGTTTACTGTGGGAATTATAAGGGCCCCATTTCACAGCAAAACCATGACCCAAAAAAATTTCAACTCTCAATATCTTCTCAACTAATGGATCTGCACTCAAGAAAACTATAGGGTACTACTCAGTAAAACAGAGTGTGTAAGATCACAAAGTTTCATAGGAATAATCTGTTGTTTACTGTGGGAATTATAAGGGCCCCATTTCACAGCAAAACCATGATCCAAAAAAATTTTAACTCTCAATATCTTCTCAACTAATAGATCTGCACTCAAGAAAACTGTAGCGTACTACTCAGTAAAACAGAGTGTGTAAGATCACAAAGTTTCATAGGAATAATCTGTTGTTTACTGTGGGAATTATAAGGGCCCCATTTCACAGCAAAACCATGATCCAAAAAAATTTTAACTCTCAATATCTTCTCAACTAATGGATCTGTACTCAAGAAAACTATAGCATACTACTCAGTAAAACAGAGTGTGTAAGAGCCGAAAATTTCATAAGAATAATCAGTTGCTTAATGTGGGAGTTATAAGGGCCCCATTTCACAGCAAAACCATGACCCAAAAAAATTTCAACTCTCAATATCTTCTCAACTAATGGATCGGCACTCATGAAAACTATAGCATACTACTCAGTAAAACAAAGTGTGTAAGAGCACAAAATTTTATACAAATAATCTGTTGCTTACTGTGGGAGTTATAAGGGCCACCGTTGTAGTTTGAACTTCAAACAGTCAACATCGCTAGAAAGTGTCTACGTACTTGTGCTTTTATTCTTACTATTCTAAATTCTTTTTTTTTTTTATTCTAAATTATTTCATTTTAATTTTAATTTTTTCTTTTTCTTCCAATCACTCTTTATTTTCCTCCTCAGCTGTTTCCTCTTTCTCTGAGTTTCTTCTCTTTTCACACTTGTACTCTCTCTTTTCTTTCTTATTTTCTTCTAATTTTTTTTTTTTTTTTTTTAAATTTTTAAATTTTTTTTATTTAATAAGTGGTGAAAATCTGAGTCGGCGAATATGTCAGCAGACAGCGGGGGTCCTGGGCCCCCGGCGTCGGACCAAAGTTCAGATAAGTTGTGTGTTGGTAATGGTAAAAGTGTCGATTTACCAAACACTAATTTAATTAACACTAAGGTGAATGATATAAATTACATTTATGTAAATGTGTCCAAAAATACTGATGTAACTTATGATGAAAATATAAGTAATATGGAAGTGGATCGATCTGTGTCCGATTCTACTACTAATATTAACCCAATTCAATTCTTACCTAATGAAACTGGCACAAGAACCAATAAAAGATCAGGTGAGATAATTTCGAGTGGTACCACTAAAGTGCTTGTTCAGGAGATTAATGAAATCTCAAACAAAAGCCAATCAATGTTTAAACTTGATTACATTAATAAAGCGTGTAAAAATCGTTATCGTCCTAATGATAAAGGTCCATATGTTATTAACCTAGAGGGTAACAAAGGTAACCTAGGAAAAGTACATAGGATGGCATTGGGCAAGTGGTTGTTTAAATCAGCAAATGCGTACACGAAGGAGATAATTGATATTTCTGTTACCGGTCAGAACAGAATGAAAATCACAACCAATACACCACAGGCAGCTAACAATTTATTATCTTTAGGCATTCTTAAAGAACGTGAAATTGTAGCATATATCCCTAACTTTCGAGTACAATGCACAGGTGTGATTAGGGATATTGATGTGGAATTGGATGATAGTGAAATAATACAAGAGCTTATCTCACCTTTCTCCCCACTCGAAGTCAGACGTCTTACACGTAAAAAATATATTAACGATAAACAACTTATTGAGAAATTACCTATTTGTTTTATTACGTTTGATAGCCAGACATTGCCACAATATGTATCCCTATATGGGGCAAGACGTAAGGTGGATCCTTATATTCCATCCATTAGACAATGTAAGAACTGTCTGAGATTTAGACATTCAGAGGAACAGTGCAGAAGCAGAACTAGATGTGATCATTGTGGAGAAAACCACAGAACCATTGAATGTACTGTATCTGAGGCTGTTCTGCCGACATGTGTTCATTGTAAAGGCGAGCATAGATCTACTTCTAGGGACTGTCCAGTTAAATTAACAAAAAATAATGAAATAAGAAATAAAATACTTAATAAAAATACATTTGCCACTGTCACAAAGAATAAATTTGATATTTTAAGCGAGGAGGAATTTCCTAATATAGCTGCAAATCGTTCCACAATACCAATTATAAGTAAAGATACCCAAAAACTCAATAAATCAGAATCAGCTGGTACCGAAAAGTTTTTTAAAGAATACCGGGACTCCGTTAAATCAAATAAGTTTAGAAACAACGATGTGGAGCCTATAATTCGCAAAACCAACAGTCACACTAGTATGGAAATAGAGAATAAAGGAAAACTATACAGACATTCTGCAACACATCATACACGAACAGACAGACAAATTATTAACCCAACACAAGTAAACCCACAAACTGACAGACACACGGAAGAATCACAAGATTGTAATGTGGAGTATGTCTTCCAGTTAATTAATCGAATAAAAAATTATCATTCTAATAAAAATGAAATATTTAAATTTATTGCATATAACTTGGAAGAAATTATTTCTAAAAATAGCGATAGTTCAAAGTCAGGCAGTGCAAGCACAAAACAACAACCACAATCGAATAATACAGTAGTAACAGATACCAGCATACACACTCATTCACAGCGCACATCATAATACTAACTTTATTTAATAACATTATCAGCTCTACTTTCATTCTTCAACTTACATACGCGCAAACAAATATTTATTACAAATCTTAATCATATTCATTGCGTCAATTTCATAAAATAAAATAACAAAATAAAAATAAAATAAATTAAAAAATGTTCAAAATTTTACAATTAAATGTAAGATCTCTTCAAAGCAATAGAAATTACTTAGAAACATTTCTGAAAATAAATAATATAGATATAGTATTGCTATCAGAAACCTGGTGCAAACGATCGCAAATAATTAATATTTCTAATTACAAATTTATCAGAGCCGACAGAAATGATGGATATGGCGGGTCAGGAATCTTAATAAAAAATAACATTTACTTTAAAACAATTCAATTTCAACCTAAATTCAATAACAATAAAATTCAAACCTGTGGCATTAGCTTTAAGATTTCAAATTCATATATCACTATAATATCGATTTATTGTGCACCTGGGCACAAATTTCAAAGTAATTTCTGGTCCACATTATTTAGTTCCTTGAGTTCGCCAGCCTTGATCTGTGGGGACTTCAATGCTTACCATAGAAGTTTTGGTTGTGCATTCAATAATGCTGAAGGTAGGGACCTACTCGACGCCGTACATGACGAGAACTTGTGTTTATTAAATGACGGAACAGCCACACTTTTACAAAGACCTGACAGACGTCCTTCCGCCGTTGATCTCTCCATTTGTTCCCCTTCCCTAGTACCTAGGCTAGAGTGGAAGGTTTTAGATGAACCTTTCGGTTCGGATCACTTAGGCATACACATCTCTTTGGACAAAAACATCCCTACTTTACACAACCAAAGTTCTTGCCATAGAAAATGGAATCTGAAACTAGCTGACTGGGAAAGTTATACCCGCTTATCATATAAACTGCTATCCCAACTGAGCATCTCAAGCGATCCATGTACTAATTATGTGAACTTTGTCAAAATTATTAATAGCGCAGCGGAAGCTGCTATCCCTCAAACAAAACCTTACCTTGGGCGTAGGCCCAGATTCCCTCCGAAACCGTGGTGGGATGAGGAATGCGACAAGGCCAGAAAGCAAAACATAGAGTCATTTAAAATTTACAAACTGACACCCAGTCTGTCCAACTACATCAATTGCAAAAGAGCCTCTGCATTTTGTAGGAAAGTATATAAAACTAAGAAGAAGGTAAAATGGGCGGAGTTTTGTAATTCTATTAATAGAAACTCTCCGATCAAGGAAATTTGGAGTGGTATGAGGGCTCTCCGACACGGATACACTAGACGCACAACTTCTTCTGATGACTGGATTCCTGAATTCCTGTGCTCCCTTACACCCGAGATAGTTCCTAATCAAGTCACGACACCCGACATATTACCTTCCTTTGCAGATCAATTGAATAATCCCTTTTCCTTCGACGAATTAAGTCTTTCTCTTAAAACGAATACAAACACCTCTCCAGGAATTGATAATATCCACTACCCTATGTTGGTCAAACTGTCGGATTCAGGTAAGAGGATTCTCCTGAGGATCATCAATGATGACTGGACACAAGAGAAGCGTATAGATGATTGGAGTATGCAAATAGTGGTTCCGTTACTGAAGCCGAACAAAGACCCTTCCCTACCCGACTCCTACCGACCTATTGCATTATCCTCCTGTGTTGGCAAGACATTCGAACGCCTGATTAAAACTAGACTAGAGTGGTGGGCAGAAGCGAATAAAAAAGTCCCACATTATCAGCATGGCTTCAGAAAGAAACATTGCACTCTAGACGCATTATCCACCTTCGTTTCAGATATACACAAGTGTTTTTCTGAAAATAAGTACATGATGGTGGCGAATGTCGACCTAACCAACGCATACAACAACGTCGACATCTCAATCCTAATCGACAAAATGAATACAATAGGCGTTCCATCCAGAATCATCAAACACATCCACCACCTCCTTTCATCCCGCTCCATCACAGTCCGCCACAATGGCAGATTTAAAGGGCCACGCATAACACACTTAGGATTGCCACAAGGTGCTGTCCTCAGTCCATTACTTTTCAACATCTATACAGCAGATCTCCAGGCCACCATAGGTGAGGATGCTTGTGTATCTCAGTATGCGGATGATATCATTCTGTTCAGCCAAGAGCGTACGTTAGAAGAAGCTAAAAGTAAATTAGATACAGCAATGTTGTCATTCAGCAAATGGTGTTCAGAAATGGGTCTCTCATTATCTGAAAGTAAGAGCACTGTCACAGTGTTCACTAGACACAGAAAGTGGAACCTGCCTCCGTCTCTAACTCTAGGTGGATATCACCTCCGAGTGGAGAGGGTCATTAAGACGTTGGGTATGGTAATTGACAACAAACTTTTATGGAGACAACACGTTGAGCAATTGGCTGAAAAGTGTGAACAGTCTTTAAACATACTGAGGTGCATCAATCGTCTGAACTATGGAGCGGACGTGAAAACATCACTGATGATCTATAGACAGCTGATCCTCTCCAGGATCGATTATGGTTGTTTCCTATATGGGGATGCCGCAAACACCCATCTGGATAAAGTCAGCCGGATACAGTTCAAAGCTCTGAGGTCCTGCCTGGGAGCTCTTAAATCTACTCCAACGAACGCCCTCTTAGTAGAGGCTCGCGATTTTCCTTTAGATATAAGAAGGAAGTTATTGGCTTCCCGATTTATGGTGGACAGATTGTGTGTAAGTAATCACCCTGTTACAAAGAGAATTAGCTTCATGGCAGCCAAGGTATTCACTGAGAGGTACTGGTGCAAAAAGAAAACTCCAATTTTGGTGAAGGTTTTCTGCGACTTGTCCCATTTCTCGTCCTCCCTAAACCGTGCAGATGTCTTACCCCGATATTATTTTGACTACCATGACCTCCTTAAAAATCCCTTCATTATAGACAGCCTCTACCATTATGATTCCGATGCACCAAACATAATAAATAACTGTAACTTTCTGTCAAAATTGGAGGACAAGTTCGCTGATTACGACCACTTTTACACGGACGGATCTAAGAGTGCGAATGGCGTGGGATGCTCAATCTATCACCTACAGTCGGACACAATCTTAACCATACTGCCTCCATATTTACAGCTGAACTGATAGCCATAAACAAATGTTTATACAATATTCGGTCTACCGACGTCAAACACTCTCTCATCATGAGCGATAGTAAAAGCGTTCTTCAGAAATTGAGACATCCTGGTAATGACCCTACCTTCCTGGTCCTGGATACGATTAATATGATAAAGAAGTTAATCGCCAATGGCGGATCAGTCTGGTTGATTTGGGTGAAGGGTCATTGTGGGCTATTGGGAAATGAAAAAGCTGATTCTGGAGCAAAAAAGGCAACTTTATTACAGTCTCCATATTTAAATACATTGTCCCCATCCGATATTAAAAACTACGTTAAAAAGATATGCTACCAAAAGTGGGATGAAAGCTATACAAGATCTTCAGCACTTAAAGGTAAATTCTACCGATCCATAGAAACTGGTATACCTTGGTACAATAATTACTCTGAAAATAGAAAACTCTACACCACAATAATCAGGCTCAGATTTAATCATAACTATTCTCCACACCACCTATCCCGCATAGGGATCTCCATAGACACAACCTGCTCCTGCGATCACGAATCCATAGCCGACTCCAACCACATAATATTGGCCTGCAAGAAATACACTCGTGGCAGGGATCAACTGTGGAGGGCGCTAGTACGGACTGACTGCCCACTACCACCAAACTTGCACACCATCATGATACATAACAATGACGACATATACTTGGACTTGTACACATACATAAAGACGAACAACATCACACTATAACACACACATATACACATACACAAACACACACACACAACAGTTTTCCTTACGTAAAAAAAAAAAAAAAAAAAAGATATACTAACTAAAATTATGTAGAAATAAATATCAAAATCACGGTTGCCGGCCAAATAGTCAAAAGCAGAATAACAATAATAATGGCTATCTGCCTTAGTACAAAAGGCCACAAAAAAAAAAAAAATTATAAGGGCCCAATTTCACAGCAAAACCATGACCCAAAAAAATTTCAACTCTCAATATCTTCTCAACTAATGGATCTGCACTCAAGAAAACTATAGCGTACTACTCAGTAAAACAGAGTGTGTAAGATCACAAAGTTTCATAAGAATAATCTGTTGTTTACTGTGGGAATTATAAGGGCCCCATTTCACAGCAAAACCGTGACCCAAAAAAATTTCAACTCTCAATATCTTCTCATCTAATGGATCTGTAGTCAAGAAAACTATAGCGTACTACTCAGTAAAACACAGTGTGTAAGATCACCAAGTTTCATACGAATAATCTGTTGTTTACTGTGGGATTTATAAGGGCCCCAATTCACAGCAAAACTATGACCCAAAGAAATTTCAATGCACAATATCTTCCCAACTAATGGATCTGTCCTCAAGAAAACTATAGCATACTACTCAGTAAAACAGAGTGTGTAAGATCACAATGTTTCATAGGAATAATCTGTTGTTTACTGTGGGAATTATAAGGGCCCCATTTCACAGCAAAACCATGACCCAAAAAAATTTCAACTCTCAATATCTTCTCAACTAATGGATCTGTACTCAAGAAAACTATAGCGTACTACTCAGTAAAACAGAGTGTGTAAGATCACAAAGTTTTATCCGAATAATCTGTTGTTTACTGTGGGAATTATAAGGGCCCCAATTCACAGCAAAACTATGACCCAAAAAAATTTCAATGCACAATATCTTCCCAACTAATGGATCTGTCCTCAAGAAAACTATAGCATACTACTCAGTAAAACAGAGCGTGTAAGAGCACAAAATTTTATACGAATAATCTGTTGTTTATGGTGGGAATTATAAGGGCCCAATTTCACAGCAAAACCATGACCCAAAAAAATTTCAACTCTCAATATCTTCTCAACTAATGGATCTGCACTCAAGAAAACTATAGCGTACTACTCAGTAAAACAGAGTGTGTAAGATCACAAAGTTTCATAAGAATAATCTGTTGTTTACTGTGGGAATTATAAGGGCCCCATTTCACAGCAAAACCGTGACCCAAAAAAATTTCAACTCTCAATATCTTCTCATCTAATGGATCTGTAGTCAAGAAAACTATAGCGTACTACTCAGTAAAACACAGTGTGTAAGATCACAAAGTTTACTACGAATAATCTGTTGTTTACTGTGGGAATTATAAGGGCCCCATTTCGCAGCAAAACCATGACCCAAAAAAATTTCAACTCTCAATATCTTCTCATCTAATGGATCTGTACTCAAGAAAACTATAGCGTACTACTCAGCAAAACACAGTGTGTAAGATCACCAAGTTTCATAGGAATAATCAGTTGTTTACTGTGGGAATTATAAGGGCTCCATTTCACAGCAAAACCATGACCCAAAAAAATTTCAACTCTCAATATCTTCTCAACTAATGGATCTGTACTCAAGAAAACTATAGCGTACTACTCAGTAAAACAGAGTGTGTAAGATCACAAAGTTTTATCCGAATAATCTGTTGTTTACTGTGAGAATTATACGGGCCCCATTTCACAGCAAAACTATGACCCAAGAAAATTTCAACTCTCAATATCTTCTCAACTAATGGATCAGACCTCAAGAAAACTATAGCATATTACTCAGTAAAACAGAGTGTGTAAGAGCCGAAAATTTCATAAGAATAATCAATTGTTTACTGTGGGAGTTATAAGGGCCCCATTTCACAGCAAAACCATGACCCAAAAAAATTTCAACTCTTAATATCTTCTCAACTAATGGATCTGTACTCAAGAAAACTATAACATACTACTCAGCAAAACAGAGTGTGTAAGATCACAAAGTTTCCTACGAATAATCTGTTGTTTACAATGGGAATTATAAGGGCCCCATTTCGCAGCAAAACCATGACCCAAAAAAATTTCAACTCTTAATATCTTCTCAACTAATGGATCTGTACTCAAGAAAACTATAGCGTACTACTCAGTAAAACAGAGTGTGTAAGATCACAAAGTTTTATCCGAATAATCTGTTGTTTACTGTGAGAATTATACGGGCCCCATTTCACAGCAAAACTATGACCCAAGAAAATTTTAACTCTCAATATCTTCTCAACGAATGGATCTGACCTCAAGAAAACTATAGCATACTACTCAGTAAAACAGAGTGTGTAAGAGCACACAATTTTATACGAATAATCTGTTGTTTATGGTGGGAATTATAAGTGCCCAATTTCACAGCAAAACCATGACCCAAATAAATTTCAACTCTCAACATCTTCTCAACTAATTGATCTGCACTCAAGAAAACTATAGCGTACTACTCAGTAAAACAGAGTGTGTAAGATCACAAAGTTTCATAAGAATAATCTGTTGTTTACTGTGGGAATTATAAGGGCCCCATTTCACAGCAAAACCGTGACCCAAAAAAATTTCAACTCTCAATATCTTCTCATCTAATGGATCTGTAGTCAAGAAAACTATAGCGTACTACTCAGTAAAACACAGTGTGTAAGATCACCAAGTTTCATACGAATAATCTGTTGTTTACTGTGGGATTTTTAAGGGCCCCAATTCACAGCAAAACTATGACCCAAAGAAATTTCAATCCACAATATCTCCCCAACTAATGGATCTGTCCTCAAGAAAACTATAGCATACTACTCAGTAAAACAGAGTGTGTAAGATCACAATGTTTCATAGGAATAATCTGTTGTTTACTGTGGGAATTATAAGGGCCCCATTTCACAGCAAAACCATGACCCAAAAAAATTTCAACTCTCAATATCTTCTCAACTAATGGATCTGTACTCAAGAAAACTATAGCATATTACTCTATAAACAGAGTGTGTAAGAGCCGAAAATTTCATAAGAATAATCTGTTGTTTATGGTGGGAATTATAAGGGCCCAATTTCACAGCAAAACCATGACCCAAATAAATTTCAACTCTCAATATCTTTTCAACTAATGGATCTGTCCTCAAGAAAACTATAGCATACTACTCAGCAAAACACAGTTTGTAAGATCTCAAAATTTTATACGAATAATCTGTTGTTTATGATGGGAATTATAAGGGCCCAATTTCACAGCAAAACCATGACCAAAAAAAATTTCAACTCTCAATATCTTTTCAATTAATGGATCTGTACTCAAGAAAACTATAGCATACTACTCAGTAAAACAGAGTGTGTAAGAGCACAAAATTTTATACGAATAATCTGTTGTTTATGATGGGAATTATAAAGGCCCAATTTCACAGCAAAACCATGACCCAAAAAAATTACAACTCTCAATATCTTTTCAATTAATGGATCTGTACTCAAGAAAACTATAGCGTGCTACTCAGTAAAACAGAGTGTGTAAGATCACAAAGTTTCCTACGAATAATCTGTTGTTTACTGTGGGAATTATAAGGGCCCCATTTCACAGCAAAACCATGACCCAAACAAATTTCAACTCTCAATATCTTCTCAACTAATGGATCAGACCTCAAGAAAACTATAGCATATTACTCAGTAAAACAGAGTGTGTAAGAGCCGAAAATTTCATAAGAATAATCTGTTGTTTATGGTGGGAATTATAAAGGCCCAATTTCACAGCAAAACCATGACCCAAATAAATTTCAACTCTCAATATCTTCTCAACTAATGGATCTGTCCTCAAGAAAACTATAGCATACTACTCAGTAAAACAGAGTGTGTAAGCGCACAAAATTTTATACGAATAATCTGTTGTTTATGATGGGAATTATAAGGGCCCAATTTCACAGCAAAACCATGACCCAAAAAAATTTCAACTCTCAATATCTTTTCAATTAATGGATCTGTACTCAAGAAAACTATAGCGTGCTACTCAGTAAAACGAAGTGTGTATGAGCAGAAATTTTCATACGAATAACCACTTGTTTACTGTGGGAATTATAAGGGCCCCATTTCACAGCAAAACCATGACCCAAACAAATTTCAACTCTCAATATCTTCTCAACTAATGGATCAGACCTCAAGAAAACTATAGCATATTACTCAGTAAAACAGAGTGTGTAAGAGCCGAAAATTTCATAAGAATAATCAATTGTTTACTGTGGGAGTTATAAAGGCCCCATTTCACAGCAAAACCATGACCCAAAAAAATTTCAACTCTCAATATCTTCTCAACTAATGGATCTGTACTCAAGAAAACTATAACATACTACTCAGCAAAACAGAGTGTGTAAGATCACACAGTTTCCTACGAATAATCTGTTGTTTACTGTGGGAATTATAAGGGCCCAATTTCACAGCAAAACCATGACCCAAATAAATTTCAACTCTCAATATCTTCTCAACTAGTGGATCTGTCCTCAAGAAAACTATAGCATACTACTCAGTAAAACAGAGTGTGTAAGAGCACAAAATTTTATACGAATAATCTGTTGTTTATGATGGGAATTATAAGGGCTCAATTTCACAGCAAAACCATGACCCAAAAAAATTACAACTCTCAATATCTTTTCAATTAATGGATCTGTACTCAAGAAAACTATAGCGTGCTACTCAGTAAAACGAAGTGTGTATGAGCAGAAATTTTCATACGAATAACCACTTGTTTACTGTGGGAATTATAAGGGCCCCATTTCACAGCAAATTCATGACCCAAACAAATTTCAACTCTCAATATCATCTCAACTAATGGATCAGACCTCACGAAAACTATAGCATATTACTCAGCAAAACAGAGTGTGTAAGAGCCGAAAATTTCATAAGAATAATCAATTGTTTACTGTGGGAGTTATAAGGGCCCCATTTCACAGCAAAACCATGACCCAAAAAAATTTCAACTCCTAATATCTTCTCAACTAATGGATCTGTACTCAATAAAACTATAACATACTACTCAGCAAAACAGAGTGTGTAAGATCACAAAGTTTCCTACGAATAATCTGTTGTTTACTGTGGGAATTATAAGGGCCCCATTTCGCAGCAAAACCATGACCCAAAAAAATTTCAACTCTCAATATCTTCTCATCTAATGGATTTGTACTCAAGAAATGTATAGCGTACTACTCAGCAAAACACAGTGTGTAAGATCACCAAGTTTCATAGGAATAATCAGTTGTTTACTGTGGGAATTATAAGGGCTCCATTTCACAGCAAAACCATGACCCAAAAAAATTTCAACTCTCAATATCTCCTCAACTAATAGATCTGTACTCAAGAAAACTATAGCGTACTACTCAGTAAAACAGCGTGTGTAAGATCACAAAGTTTTATCCGAATAATCTGTTGTTTACTGTGAGAATTATACGGGCCCCATTTCACAGCAAAACTATGACCCAAGAAAATTTCAACTCTCAATATCTTCTCAACTAATGGATCTGTACTCAAGAAAACTATAGCGTGCTACTCAGTAAAACGAAGTGTGTATGAGCAGAAATTTTCATACGAATAACCACTTGTTTACTGTGGGAATTATAAGGGCCCCATTTCACACCAAAACCATGACCCAAACAAATTTCAACTCTCAATATCTTCTCAACTAATGGATCAGACCTCAAGAAAACTATAGCATATTACTCAGTAAAACAGAGTGTGTAAGAGCCGAAAATTTCATAAGAATAATCAATTGTTTACTGTGGGAGTTATAAGGGCCCCATTTCACAGCAAAACCATGACCCAAAAAAATTTCAACTCTTAATATCTTCTCAACTAATGGATCTGTATTCAAGAAAACTATAACATACTACTCAGCAAAACAGAGTGTGTAAGATCACACAGTTTCCTACGAATAATCTGTTGTTTACTGTGGGAATTATAAGGGCCCAATTTCACAGCAAAACCATGACCCAAATAAATTTCAACTCTCAATATCTTCTCAACTAATGGATCTGTCCTCAAGAAAACTATAGCATACTACTCAGTAAAACAGAGTGTGTAAGAGCACAAAATTTTATACGAATAATCTGTTGTTTATGATGGGAATTATAAGGGCTCAATTTCACAGCAAAACCATGACCCAAAAAAATTACAACTCTCAATATCTTTTCAATTAATGGATCTGTACTCAAGAAAACTATAGCGTGCTACTCAGTAAAACGAAGTGTGTATGAGCAGAAATTTTCATACGAATAACCACTTGTTTACTGTGGGAATTATAAGGGCCCCATTTCACAGCAAATTCATGACCCAAACAAATTTCAACTCTCAATATCATCTCAACTAATGGATCAGACCTCACGAAAACTATAGCATATTACTCAGCAAAACAGAGTGTGTAAGAGCCGAAAATTTCATAAGAATAATCAATTGTTTACTGTGGGAGTTATAAGGGCCCCATTTCACAGCAAAACCATGACCCAAAAAAATTTCAACTCTTAATATGTTCTCAACTAATAGATCTGTACTCAAGAAAACTATAACATACTACTCAGCAAAACAGAGTGTGTAAGATCACAAAGTTTCCTACGAATAATCTGTTGTTTACTGTGGGAATTATAAGGGCCCCATTTCGCAGCAAAACCATGACCCAAAAAAATTTCAACTCTCAATATCTTCTCATCTAATGGATCTGTACTCAAGAAAACTATAGCGTACTACTCAGCAAAACACAGTGTGTAAGATCGCCAAGTTTCATAGGAATAATCAGTTGTTTACTGTGGGAATTATAAGGGCTCCATTTCACAGCAAAACAATGACCCAAAAAAATTTCAACTCTCAATATCTTCTCAACTAATGGATCTGTACTCAAGAAAACTATAGCGTACTTCTCAGTAAAACAGAGTGTGTAAGATCACAAAGTTTTATCCGAATAATCTGTTGTTTACTGTGAGAATTATACGGGCCCCATTTCACAGCAAAACTATGATTCAAGAAAATTTCAACTCTCAATATCTTCTCAACGAATGGATCTGACCTCAAGAAAACTATAGCATACTACTCAGTAAAACAGAGTGTGTAAGAGCACACAATTTTATACGAATAATCTGTTGTTTATGGTGGGAATTATAAGGGCCCAATTTCACAGCAAAACCATGACCCAAATAAATTTCAACTCTCAATATCTTCTCAACTAATGGATCTGTCCTCAAGAAAACTATAGCATACTACTCAGTAAAACAGAGTGTGTAAGAGCACAAAATTTTATACGAATAATCTGTTGTTTATGATGGGAATTATAAGGGCCCAATTTCACAGCAAAACCATGACCCAAAAAAATTTTAACTCTCAATATCTTCTCAATTAATGGATCTGTACTCAAGAAAACTATAGCGTGCTACTCAGTAAAACGAAGTGTGAAAGAGCAGAAATTTTTTATACGAATAACCACTTGTTTACTGTGGGAATTATAAGGGCCCCATTTCACAGCAAAAACATGACCCAAAAAAATTTCAACTCTCAATATCTTCTCAACTAATGGATCTGTACTCAAGAAAACTATAGCGTGCTACTCAGTAAAACGAAGTGTGTAAGAGCAGACATTTTCATACGAATAATCACTTGTTTACTGTGGGAATTATGAGGGCCCCATTTCACAGCAAAACCATGACCCAAACAAATGTCAACTCTTAATATCTTCTCAACTAATGGATCTGTACTCAAGAAAACTATAACATACTACTCAGCAAAACAGAGTGTGTAAGATCACACAGTTTCCTACGAATAATCTGTTGTTTATGATGGGAATTATAAGGGCTCAATTTCACAGCAAAACCATGACCCAAAAAAATTACAACTCTCAATATCTTTTCAATTAATGGATCTGTACTCAAGAAAACTATAGCGTGCTACTCAGTAAAACGAAGTGTGTATGAGCAGAAATTTTCATACGAATAACCACTTATTTACTGTGAGAATTATACGGGCCCCATTTCACAGCAAAACTATGACCCAAGAAAATTTCAACTCTCAATATCTTCTCAACTAATGGATCTGTACTCAAGAAAACTATAGCGTGCTACTCAGTAAAACGAAGTGTGTATGAGCAGAAATTTTCATACGAATAACCACTTGTTTACTGTGGGAATTATAAGGGCCCCATTTCACAGCAAAACCATGACCCAAACAAATTTCAACTCTCAATATCTTCTCAACTAATGGATCAGACTTCAAGAAAACTATAGCATATTACTCAGTAAAACAGAGTGTGTAAGAGCCGAAAATTTCATAAGAATAATCAATTGTTTACTGTGGGAGTTATAAGGGCCCCATTTCACAGCAAAACCATGAACCAAAAAAATTTCAACTCCTAATATCTTCTCAACTAATGGATCTGTACTCAATAAAACTATAACATACTACTCAGCAAAACAGAGTGTGTAAGATCACAAAGTTTCCTACGAATAATCTGTTGTTTACTGTGGGAATTATAAGGGCCCCATTTCGCAGCAAAACCATGACCCAAAAAAATTTCAACTCTCAATATCTTCTCATCTAATGGATCTGTACTCAAGAAAACTATAGCGTACTACTCAGCAAAACAGAGTGTGTAAGAGCACAAAATTTTATACGAATAATCTGTTGTTTATGATGGGAATTATAAGGGCCCAATTTCACAGCAAAACCATGACCCAAAAAAATTTCAACTCTCAATATCTTCTCAATTAATGGATCTGTACTCAAGAAAACTATAGCGTGCTACTCAGTAAAACGAAGTGTGAAAGAGCAGAAATTTTCATACGAATAACCACTTGTTTACTGTGGGAATTATAAGGGCCCCATTTCACAGCAAAAACATGACCCAAAAAAATTTCAACTCTCAATATCTTCTCAACTAATGGATCTGTCCTCAAGAAAACTATAGCATACTACTCAGTAAAACAGAGTGTGTAAGAGCACAAAATTTTATACGAATAATCTGTTGTTTATGATGGGAATTATAAGGGCCCAATTTCACAGCAAAACCATGACCCAAAAAAATTTTAACTCTCAATATCTTCTCAATTAATGGATCTGTACTCAAGAAAACTATAGCGTGCTACTCAGTAAAACGAAGTGTGAAAGAGCAGAAATTTTTTATACGAATAACCACTTGTTTACTGTGGGAATTATAAGGGCCCCATTTCACAGCAAAAACATGACCCAAAAAAATTTCAACTCTCAATATCTTCTCAACTAATGGATCTGTACTCAAGAAAACTATAGCGTGCTACTCAGTAAAACGAAGTGTGTAAGAGCAGACATTTTCATACGAATAATCACTTGTTTACTGTGGGAATTATGAGGGCCCCATTTCACAGCAAAACCATGACCCAAACAAATTTCAACTCTTAATATCTTCTCAACTAATGGATCTGTACTCAAGAAAACTATAACATACTACTCAGCAAAACAGAGTGTGTAAGATCACACAGTTTCCTACGAATAATCTGTTGTTTATGATGGGAATTATAAGGGCTCAATTTCACAGCAAAACCATGACCCAAAAAAATTACAACTCTCAATATCTTTTCAATTAATGGATCTGTACTCAAGAAAACTATAGCGTGCTACTCAGTAAAACGAAGTGTGTATGAGCAGAAATTTTCATACGAATAACCACTTGTTTACTGTGAGAATTATACGGGCCCCATTTCACAGCAAAACTATGACCCAAGAAAATTTCAACTCTCAATATCTTCTCAACTAATGGATCTGTACTCAAGAAAACTATAGCGTGCTACTCAGTAAAACGAAGTGTGTATGAGCAGAAATTTTCATACGAATAACCACTTGTTTACTGTGGGAATTATAAGGGCCCCATTTCACAGCAAAACCATGACCCAAACAAATTTCAACTCTCAATATCTTCTCAACTAATGGATCAGACTTCAAGAAAACTATAGCATATTACTCAGTAAAACAGAGTGTGTAAGAGCCGAAAATTTCATAAGAATAATCAATTGTTTACTGTGGGAGTTATAAGGGCCCCATTTCACAGCAAAACCATGAACCAAAAAAATTTCAACTCCTAATATCTTCTCAACTAATGGATCTGTACTCAATAAAACTATAACATACTACTCAGCAAAACAGAGTGTGTAAGATCACAAAGTTTCCTACGAATAATCTGTTGTTTACTGTGGGAATTATAAGGGCCCCATTTCGCAGCAAAACCATGACCCAAAAAAATTTCAACTCTCAATATCTTCTCATCTAATGGATCTGTACTCAAGAAAACTATAGCGTACTACTCAGCAAAACAGAGTGTGTAAGAGCACAAAATTTTATACGAATAATCTGTTGTTTATGATGGGAATTATAAGGGCCCAATTTCACAGCAAAACCATGACCCAAAAAAATTTCAACTCTCAATATCTTCTCAATTAATGGATCTGTACTCAAGAAAACTATAGCGTGCTACTCAGTAAAACGAAGTGTGAAAGAGCAGAAATTTTCATACGAATAACCACTTGTTTACTGTGGGAATTATAAGGGCCCCATTTCACAGCAAAAACATGACCCAAAAAAATTTCAACTCTCAATATCTTCTCAACTAATGGATCTGTCCTCAAGAAAACTATAGCATACTACTCAGTAAAACAGAGTGTGTAAGAGCACAAAATTTTATACGAATAATCTGTTGTTTATGATGGGAATTATAAGGGCCCAATTTCACAGCAAAACCATGACCCAAAAAAATTTCAACTCTCAATATCTTTTCAATTAATGGATCTGTACTCAAGAAAACTATAGCGTGCTACTCAGTAAAACGAAGTGTGTATGAGCAGAAATTTTCATACGAATAACCACTTGTTTACTGTGAGAATTATACGGGCCCCATTTCACAGCAAAACTATGACCCAAGAAAATTTCAACTCTCAATATCTTCTCAACTAATGGATCTGTACTCAAGAAAACTATAGCGTGCTACTCAGTAAAACGAAGTGTGTATGAGCAGAAATTTTCATACGAATAACCACTTGTTTACTGTGGGAATTATAAGGGCCCCATTTCACAGCAAAACCATGACCCAAACAAATTTCAACTCTCAATATCTTCTCAACTAATGGATCAGACCTCAAGAAAACTATAGCATATTACTCAGTAAAACAGAGTGTGTAAGAGCCGAAAATTTCATAAGAATAATCAATTGTTTACTGGTGGAGTTATAAGGGCGCCATTTCACAGCAAAACCATGACCCAAAAAAATTTCAACTCTTAATATCTTCTCAACTAATGGATCTGTACTCATGAAAACTATAACATACTACTCAGCAAAACAGAGTGTGTAAGATCACACAGTTTCCTACGAATAATCTGTTGTTTACTGTGGGAATTATAAGGGCCCAATTTCACAGCAAAACCATGACCCAAATAAATTTCAACTCTCAATATCTTCTCAACTAATGGATCTGTCCTCAAGAAAACTATAGCATACTACTCAGTAAAACAGAGTGTGTAAGAGCACAAAATTTTATACGAATAATCTGTTGTTTATGATGGGAATTATAAGGGCTCAATTTCACAGCAAAACCATGACCCAAAAAAATTACAACTCTCAATATCTTTTCAATTAATGGATCTGTACTCAAGAAAACTATAGCGTGCTACTCAGTAAAACGAAGTGTGTATGAGCAGATATTTTCATACGAATAACCACTTGTTTACTGTGGGAATTATAAGGGCCCCATTTCACAGCAAATTCATGACCCAAACAAATTTCAACTCTCAATATCATCTCAACTAATGGATCAGACCTCACGAAAACTATAGCATATTACTCAGCAAAACAGAGTGTGTAAGAGCCGAAAATTTCATAAGAATAATCAATTGTTTACTGTGGGAGTTATAAGGGCCCCATTTCACAGCAAAACCATGACCCAAAAAAATTTCAACTCTTAATATGTTCTCAACTAATGGATCTGTACTCACGAAAACTATAACATACTACTCAGCAAAACAGAGTGTGTAAGATCACAAAGTTTCCTACGAATAATCTGTTGTTTACTGTGGGAATTATAAGCGCCCCATTTCGCAGCAAAACCATGACCCAAAAAAATTTCAACTCTCAATATCTTCTCATCTAATGGATCTGTACTCAAGAAAAGTATAGCGTACTACTCAGCAAAACACAGTGTGTAAGATCACCAAGTTTCATAGGAATAATCAGTTGTTTACTGTGGGAATTATAAGGGCTCCATTTCACAGCAAAACCATGACCCAAAAAAATTTCAACTCTCAATATCTCCTCAACTAATAGATCTGTACTCAAGAAAACTATAGCGTACTACTCAGTAAAACAGCGTGTGTAAGATCACAAAGTTTTATCCGAATAATCTGTTGTTTACTGTGAGAATTATACGGGCCCCATTTCACAGCAAAACTATGACCCAAGAAAATTTCAACTCTCAATATCTTCTCAACTAATGGATCTGTACTCAAGAAAACTATAGCGTGCTACTCAGTAAAACGAAGTGTGTATGAGCAGAAATTTTCATACGAATAACCACTTGTTTACTGTGGGAATTATAAGGGCCCAATTTCACAGCAAAACCATGACCCAAATAAATTTCAACTCTCAATATCTTCTCAACTAATGGATCTGTCCTCAAGAAAACTATAGCATACTACTCAGTAAAACAGAGTGTGTAAGAGCACAAAATTTTATACGAATAATCTGTTGTTTATGATGGGAATTATAAGGGCCCAATTTCACAGCAAAACCATGACCCAAAAAAATTTCAACTCTCAATATCTTCTCAATTAATGGATCTGTACTCAAGAAAACTATAGCGTGCTACTCAGTAAAACGAAGTGTGTAAGAGCAGAAATTTTCATACGAATAACCACTTGTTTACTGTGGGAATTATAAGGGCCCCATTTCACAGCAAAAACATGACCCAAAAAAATTTCAACTCTCAATATCTTCTCAACTAATGGATCTGTACTCAAGAAAACTATAGCGTGCTACTCAGTAAAACGAAGTGTGTAAGAGCAGACATTTTCATACGAATAATCACTTGTTTACTGTGGGAATTATGAGGGCCCCATTTCACAGCAAAACCATGACCCAAACAAATTTAAACTCTCAATATCTTCTCAACTAATATATCAGACCTTAAGAAAACTATAGCATATTACTCAGTAAAACAGAGTGTGTAAGAGCCGAAAATTTCATAAGAATAATCAATTGTTTACTGTGGGAGTTATAAGGGCCCCATTTCACAGCAAAACCATGACCCAAAAAAATTTGAACTCTTAATATCTTCTCAACTAATGGATCTGTACTCAAGAAAACTATAACATACTACTCAGCAAAACAGAGTGTGTAAGATCACAAAGTTTCCTACGAATAATCTGTTGTTTACTGTGGGAATTATAAGGGCCCCATTTCGCAGCAAAACCATGACCCAAAAAAATTTCAACTCTCAATATCTTCTCATCTAATGGATCTGTACTCAAGAAAACTATAGCGTACTACTCAGCAAAACACAGTGTGTAAGATCACCAAGTTTCATAGGAATAATCAGTTGTTTACTGTGGGAATTATAAGGGCTCCATTTCACAGCAAAACCATGACCCAAAAAAATTTCAACTCTCAATATCTTCTCAACTAATGGATCTGTACTCAAGAAAACTATAGCGTACTACTCAGTAAAACAGAGTGTGTAAGATCACAAAGTTTTATCCGAATAATCTGTTGTTTACTGTGAGAATTATACGGGCCCCATTTCACAGCAAAACTATGACCCAAGAAAATTTCAACTCTCAATATCTTCTCAACGAATGGATCTGACCTCAAGAAAACTATAGCATACTACTCAGTAAAACAGAGTGTGTAAGAGCACACAATTTTATACGAATAATCTGTTGTTTATGGTGGGAATTATAAGGGCCCAATTTCACAGCAAAACCATGACCCAAATAAATTTCAACTCTCAATATCTTCTCAACTAATGGATCTGTCCTCAAGAAAACTATAGCATACTACTCAGTAAAACAGAGTGTGTAAGAGCACAAAATTTTATACGAATAATCTGTTGTTTATGATGGGAATTATAAGGTCCCAATTTCACAGCAAAACCATGACCCAAAAAAATTTCAACTCTCAATATCTTCTCAATTAATGGATCTGTACTCAAGAAAACTATAGTGTGCTACTCAGTAAAACGAAGTGTGTAAGAGCAGAAATTTTCATACGAATAACCACTTGTTTACTGTGGGAATTATAAGGGCCCCAATTCACAGCAAAACTATGACCCAAAAAAATTTCAATGCACAATATCTTCCCAACTAATGGATCTGTCCTCAAGAAAACTATAGCATACTACTCAGTAAAACAGAGCGTGTAAGAGCACAAAATTTCATACGAATAATCTGTTGTTTATGATGGGAATTATAAGGGCCCAATTTCACAGCAAAACCATGACCCAAAAAAATTTCAACTCTCAATATCTTCTCAATTAATGGATCTGTACTCAAGAAAACTATAGCGTGCTACTCAGTAAAAACTCACAGCAAAACCATGACCCATCGGTTTTAAAATTGGCCTACCTAAATAATATAATATTTTTCTACATTACGCTTTTTCATGCAGTTATAGACGATCAACCCTTATACAACTATCCTACCGGAGAGTTTTAATTTCTTTCAAACCTTCTAGGGCATCTGCGTCATTCAATTATCAAGAAACTTCATTATTCTAAACGTTGAAACTAGCATTGGTTACTTTGGCTCAAGAAACTGTTCGCTTATCCTTCATGCAATAATAGAATGACGGTTCCGGAATGCTTTCTACCAAGATTCACCTAGTAGGTTATTATTGAAAGGGTTCGGTATATCTAGTTTTTTAATAAGTTGCAACACACTCATCAGTAAATGGCTTTTAGTGATGGGAAACCCAGCTCTTGCAACCGACGTGATCCACAAAACTAAAAAAAATCCTCTTCCGCAGAGGAGAGTACTGTATATGGCTCCATTCGTCGGCTGACTGTAGATTTACCTTTCACTTCGTACAGTAGGGTAACTCGAGAAACTGGGTGCTTTTCAGCAGCTTTACTAATTGATGTTCCTTGACCTACAATTACATACCGCAGTTAACAACACATTATTGGCATGAAATTTTGTTCACTTATATACTACACTTTACTGAGTTATAAGTTATGTATATGCTGCAGTTTCCTTGCGTACAGATCCATAAGTTGACAAGATATTGAGAGTTGAAATTTTTTTGGGTCATGGTTTTGCCGTGAAATGGGGCTCTTATAATTCCCACAGTAAACAACAGATTATTCGTATGAAACTTTGTGATGTTACACACTCTGTTTTACTGTGTAGTATACTATAGTTTTCTTGAGGACAGATCCATTAGTTAAGAAGATATTGAGAGTTGAAATTTTTTTGGGTCATGGTTTTGCTGTGAAATGGGGCCCTTATAATTCCCACAGTAAACAACTGATTATTCGTATGAAATTTTCTGCTCATACACACTCCGTTTTACTGGGTAGCACGCTATAGTTTTCTTGAGTACAGATCCATTAGTTGAGAAGATATTGAGAGTTGAAATTTTTTTGGTTCATGGTTTTGCTGAGAAATGGGGCCCTTATAATTCCCACAGTAAACAACAGATTATTCGTATGAAACTTTGTGATCTTACACACTCGGTTTTACTGAGTAGTACGCTATAGTCTTCTTGAGTGCAGATCCATTAGTTGAGAAGATATTGAGAGTTGAAATTTTTATGGGTCATGGTTTTGCTGTGAAATTGGGCCCTTATAACTCCCACAGTAAACAACTGATTATTCCTATGAAATTTTCCGCTCTTACACACTCTGTTTTACTGAGTAGTATGCTATAGTTTTCTTAAGGACAGATCCATTAGTTGAGAAGATATTGATTACTGAAATTTTTTTGGTTCATGGTTTTGCTGTGAAATGGGGCCCATAGTAAACAACAGATTATTCGTATGAAACTTTCTGGTCTTACACACTCTGTTTTACTGATTAGTACGCTATAGTTTTCTTGAGTACAGATCCATTAGTTGAGAAGATATGAGAGTTGAAAATTTTTGGGTCATGGTTTTGCTGTGAAATGGGGCCCTTATAACTCCCACAGTAAACAACTGATTATTCGTATGAAATTTCCTGCTCTTACACACTCTGTTTTACTGAGTAGTATGCTATAGTTTTCTTGAGTACAGGTCCATTATTTGAGAAGAAATTGAGAGTTAAAATTTTTTTGGGCCATGGTTTTGCTGTGAAATGGGGCCCTTATTGATCAATAAGGTGGGGGTAGGAGGCGTGGCCTAAAGCCTTCGTCGAATTCGATGATTAGTCAATAATGAGGGGGGGCGTGGCCTAAACTCTCGTTGAATTCGATTATTATTCAATAAGTATGGGTGGTGTAGGTTGTGGGCGGTGTTGGGATGGCGGCCATCATGCACAAAAAAGGTGCACATTTTAGGTGTGCCAGAATCTCCATTTCCCTACTACTCTTGGAGGGTAAATAATCAGTTTTTTTATACTTCTTTCTATAAGAATTTATTTTTGGAGCGAGAGAGGTTCATTTTGGGGAATCCTAGGTTTTACCAATTATGTAACACATGGTCACTTTCAGTTGAATAAATTGCCGAAAATTTACATAACTTTGAAAGAAAAATCGTGTGAGGGTTTCACACCGGATGTTTCTAACATCACCCACTTTTGAGAATTCTATTTTATGCTGGACTGACGCGTAGTAATTATTAGGTTTCCAATTAAAGAGATAGGAGCTGATTTAACTGTTAGTCGTCAAAAGCATTAAATTAGAATATTAGAGCCAGTAGAGTGTGTTACTCTTTAATTAGTGATTAGTGACTGATTTTCCTAGTTCGGGAGAATGTCACTTCAGATTATCTAGTACCACTGTATTGTAATGGTTGAGGAGAGAGTTGTTGGTTGTTGATGTTGCTTGATAAATAACACTTTTAGTATCGGTATAAGATATTATATTTGTATGTGACTGACTGCCAAGGACTGTATACTTTACACAAGAACCGAACAGACTGACTGACGTGGCTAAACGATGTGTACAACTGAAGTGTAAGACTTTGAGCTGAATCTCGAATCTCGAATCTATTATATTCTTCTTTGACTTTCCTCTTCTTCTTATATACCTTCGTCGAGCCTCCCTTCTCTGTGTGCCAAGGGGGCTGAACCTCTCCCTCTGGCTAGAGTGGATGAGTGGTGGGGTTTCACTACCCCTACGCTAGAGTGGATGAGTTGTGGGGGGTTCACTACAATGGTTGTTGAGGAGATGTTGTAGGTTGT
Source organism: Rhodnius prolixus (assembly GCF_049639745.1). Lineage (NCBI taxonomy): Eukaryota > Metazoa > Arthropoda > Insecta > Hemiptera > Reduviidae > Rhodnius > Rhodnius prolixus. Next base: position 40,642,408 of record NW_027411582.1, on the reverse strand, counting down.
TTGATGTTGCTTGATAAATAACACTTTTAGTATCGGTATAAGATATTATATTTGTATGTGACTGACTGCCAAGGACTGTATACTTTACACAAGAACCGAACAGACTGACTGACGTGGCTAAACGATGTGTACAACTGAAGTGTAAGACTTTGAGCTGAATCTCGAATCTCGAATCTATTATATTCTTCTTTGACTTTCCTCTTCTTCTTATATACCTTCGTCGAGCCTCCCTTCTCTGTGTGCCAAGGGGGCTGAACCTCTCCCTCTGGCTAGAGTGGATGAGTGGTGGGGTTTCACTACCCCTACGCTAGAGTGGATGAGTTGTGGGGGGTTCACTACCCCTACAGTATTCACTCAATATGTGAATAAAATTTGAACTGTACACAGTGGCGACTCCTGAAAATCGTTCTAATAGATTTACAATAGTACGTCATAGTGGCAAACGTTTTGCTCCCTAATTTTACAGGACTTTGTAACACCACGTTCACTGACTGCAACGTTTTTTTGAAACTTTGACAAAGGACAAAGGTGAGGGGATCCCATCGCTCAGCTCTAAGCAAATCGTCGTAATATAAGATGCTGTCTGCTTGTACCATTAAGAAGAATCTTACCTGAAATGTAACGCATTGGTAAGAGTTAAATATGTTTGGGCGTTCCGAGTTTAAATCATAAGTACTAGTTTGTATTTATTACAGGTTGTTTACTGTTTTGAACATTTAATCAACGCTCTGGAAGTATTGCATTTGTAAAATTAAGTTTTAGATCTTTTCTGGAGTTATTTATTAGATCGGTTGTGAGCATCCGAAGGCAAATAATTTCTTCAGATATTCTTCTAGATTACTTACCTTGACCCTGATCAATAAGTGCCGAGAAGAGGGTTAATACCCATATAAGTTAAACTTCACTCTTAACCAAGTAATAATTCTAAGAAACATAAAGCCCTATTCTTGAAAATGAAAAGTTTTGTAGAAACCAGAAAAACCGTCTAGTAAGTTTTGTCAGTATATAGTAATGACTGCAAAAAGTAAAAACTAAAGGCAAGTATCCGTCCCCAAGGAAGTAAGAAAAGAAATATAAGAGTGTAAAGTGGAAACCGCTATTTAATCAAGTTAAAAGTTACTTCTTCGCCTTCTATTGCCAGACTTGCTGGCCAATTGTGGCCATCTAGCTTTGGTGCAGGGACAGTCTCGTCAAGATTCCTATTTCTTTCAGCAAGCTAAACAGAAACTCTGTTCATGTAAAGGGCTGTTAGCAAAGTTTGTGCTAACGATCTTACTACAAGTATTTTTTGGCTACACCATTTTCTTGATGCCTCACCACCCTCAAAACGCCCCTTAAATCAACATTCTTTTAAGAGAAAGTTCAAATCAAATGATATACTTAACATTGCTTTGCCCACTCTTTGATGCGGAAACAGATACTCCCAGAAGAAGATAGAACACTCATCCATTAGCAGCCGTTTGAATTAAAATTATTAGTCAGAACTTAAGAACTGATTTAAGAGAAAGTCGTATGAATGTTTATAACAAAATTTATTAAATTTCACTTTTTTAAAATAGAAATACATCCACTGAGCGAAATGCAAACGATGAAACTCGAAGAATAACTACAAGAGGCATGGGTTAAAATAGGTTAGATTTAAAAATTGGGAGAGGGGAATCTAAAAAGTCCGTAAACCATTTCTTTTTAATTATTTGAAGTATCAGACTGAGATGTTTTCACTACAGCTGTAATATACTGGGCTACCATGGAAAGTAGGCAAGCGCTGGGACCTAGCCGCAGTTCTGAACACAACGCGCTCCAGTGGAAATTCAAGCAACTAGCTTCACAACTAACTAGACCTACCTCTAGTATAATAAACTTAGTTTCCGTGACCTTGGTGGTGTTATAGGGTGGTGAAGGGATGGGAACCGGACGGTGAATCGAGAAACGGAAGCACTAAGTGGCCTGGTTCGGTCTGACTGAGGAGAGAGTTAGAGCAGATCGGCCGACTACACCAGGATGGATGAAATAAACTAATTTAAAACGTGAAACTGCTGCTAAGTTTCTGCAGATTCTCCTGATATACCAAATTCAAATCGTCTCCACCCTGAACTTGTTTTTTATTCTCTGCTGTTCACCGATTCTGTTAAGTTGATTACAAGGTTGTTCTTTTACTTCAATTACTTCTTGTATGTTTCAAGTATTACCTAAAACAAATTTTTTGTTGAAACAAAATCAGTTCGATTTCTGGATTAGAAACAGTCATTTTGCAAAAACTTTTATCTACAATATATTAAATCTATATTTTATCTATAAATATTAAAGTCTAACTCCCTCATTAATTTCTCCCTAGGACTCATCTAGGAGTCCTCTAAAAGTCATTTTGCAAGCAACTATTTCTGAGTCATCATTTGCCTCAAATAAATAGTTTGAGACTTTAGAGGACTCACTCGATAGTAGCTTTCATCGTGTACAACTGGTTGAAAGTTCTCTTCCACTAGTGCCCTATATTGAGAATTAACTGGCACAGTATCCAATGTAGATTCTACTCATGACAGTAAACGATCTTGCTAAATCTATTTTATTTTTTCCTTGCAATAAAGATCTGCATTATAGTAGCTTAGGTTTGTTCCGGAACTACCTTAGATCAAATCTTTCTATAATAAATAATAATTAATGTGTGAGCATATACAGAGAAACCCAGGAGCCATTTTCGAGACAATCTCCAAAATCATGGAATTTTTGCAATTCATTCAATTCTTAGTGCACCATGACTCTCTGGAGGGAGTTTCCTTTTTTAGAAACGCATTGACCAAATTTTCCTGGGAGAATGTTTCAAATAAAAGTTGTGCAAAACTTCTCGATATTACGCTTAAATTGAGAAATCTCAAAAACCTGAAAGATCTATTCGTTAAAGTGGCACTTTTGGTTAGACTATTCTTTGTTTTGGACATTTTATCCCATTTTCTTTCTTATTTACATTATACAGATGGCAGTACAGTACGATTAATAGTAATGACACTTTAAAGGTACATTTGACCCCCACCTCTTTCTCAAAAAGTTTCAAAAACAATTTTCATGGGCATTTTTTCAGAAAAAAGAATTTTAACACACAACTAGTAATAACCTGCTTGAAGAAAATCATAGCAGCCATTTTTTACAAAAAACTGAAAATTGATTCCGTAAAGGATACATTTGGGGGACCGATTTTAAACTGTAAGTTTTGGTTAGATTTATTTTTGTTCCTAGGTTAGTTTACAAGCAATATTTATACTTCTAATGTAAATAATTGGGCATATTTACGCCGGAATGTTTAACTAATAGAATGGTTTTATTATTGTCTTGTGGTTTTAGTCACCCATGAAAAGTGAAGAAAAACTTGCTCTGTCTCAGTAGGGACTCTGTCCTTAATGAAAATATCAAACTACTGAATTTGGACTCAATAATTGGGAGAAGAACTTAGTAACTGAACCATGAGAATGAATAGCTGGGGATGGTATCCATGGTGACAAGAATATTGGAACTGTCTTCGCCTAGATTTCTGCTCGCAGAATCCTGTGGAGGCTCCTGGACAGTGCGGTATTTAGTCTTACTAAACTAACAAACTTTCACTGTACACGTCCATGTGTTAGAACATTTATGAAACACAGCACTAAACAAGTTTGCAACAATGGTGCTCAAGAGTTTGAAGTTCACGACATCAGAGATACATTTTGCCATCTGCTAACGCTTAATAGACTTTAAACGTGACTCAAACACTTCCAGCCAATCACTGGTGATCTCGATAGACTGTTGTAAATACATAGTCGCAAAAAGCACAACGGAGCTCTCTCGCTGATTTGCTTGCAATTCTTCCTCGAGTTTACGGCCTCTGGCATTATTCACTTAATTGCATCTAAATTAATTTTTCAACGTTTCGCTTTTTCGTGCACTTTTTGACGATCAACCCTTATTAAAACTGTCCTACCGGACAGTTTTAATTAGCTAGCTCTCACAACATTAACTGTAATCTTAACGAATAAACAGTAGGCTAAACCCTCCGAATTCTATCGACAATCACTTAAATCTTTATCTCTTAATATCTTGAATAGAAAGATTTTATCGGGCGCCACGGTAGCCGAGCGGTTAGAGGCGAGACCTGCGAAGCTAATATGTATTGTGGTACTTGGTTCGATTCCCGGTCTTAGGCCTTGGATTTTATTTAATGGTTAATAAAAGAAATTTACAGTAAAGTATGTTTGATAGTCGCCTCCGCCCGAGACACCTAATTTGGTAGTTGGACGTTAAGCCCCGACTGAAAAAATAGGAAACATAAAGATTTTATCAATTAAATCATCCTCAATGTTTAGATCATGCAATGTTTAAGATCGCAAATTTAGAGTTTTTAGAGTTGTTCTTTATATGAAAGGGGCGCGCGAATTTAAACTGGTACCACTGAATAAACCCATTTCTACTGGGAAATTATAATTTTTAAATTAAATTAATTTAAACTGGGGCCACTTTATAAATAATGGGTAAATAAGTAAAATCTTTTCTTGTGTTTCGACTATTTTAAGTTCAAAGACATGCACAGGTTTACGATAAAGAGCGAACGATGGTCACAGTATTTATGTTGATCTAGTATGCATGATGTATGTTAAGTTAAGAATAGAATTGCCGAAGCAATAGCGTGACATCATTACAATGGACTGATGGCTGATGAGGAATGTCAAGTGTAAGATGAGCCGGTTAGGGAGGTAATATAGGTGGGGAGCACAATAACTCCCACCTCAGGGTGTTGTGATAGTAACTACATTCTAGGCGCTTTTTCAATTCGAACATGACATGTTTTTGTTCCATATCTAGGATGGTGTCTACTGTTGTTGTTCGACTGGTTTTCAGTGCCCTGTGTACACGTTATGAGGTGGTGGGGATATTTGGTAGAGTTTGTAGTTAAGTGAGTAGGAGGGGTCCTCCGAAGAGGGAACCACCACACCACGCCTCCTCTGCACTAACTTACTGATATCAATAATAATGCTCAACTTTTTGAGTGCAGAATGAGCAGGAAGTGTGTTGAAGGATGTCTCTTTTTTAATTTGAAAAACAATCCTGGGTGCCAACACAATCGAAGGCCAGGGTTACGTCTAAGAAGATCCCTGGGTGCCAACACAATCGAAGGCCAGAGTTACGTCTAAGAAGACCTCCACAATACTGGTTTTTTTCTCAGTGCTGAAGCAATAGAATCAGCTATTGGGACAACGCCATGGCATTTTTGTACAGTGCTGTGATGATTCCTGAGACTAAATTGGTGGGCTAGTATAACATCGAAGTCCGCTAATATGGGGTTAATACGCATAATAACAGCTATTCGAGAACGTTTCCTGGAGTTGGCATGTGTACCAGGTTTTGCGCCACTGAATACCTACTGCAGTGATAGTGGAAAGTAGCTCGAAGAACAGAATTTTAATTTTTAAATTCTAAAATTAATTGTAAAAAATCGTAGCTAGGGATTCTTCCAATCGCTCTAGCTTTAATGAGGGGATTTTTCTTCATTTAAAACAATTATTTGAAAAAAACTTCCTTTCTTAAAATGGACATCTTTTTTGCTTCATTATTAGTTAAAACATTTTCATTACTATTTTTTATTTAAATTTTTATTTATTAATTTAATTGTTGTACAGACGATGACCAGCATCATAGAGAAAAAGCAACTGCCAACTAACCTTATCCCAAATAACCTGATGCCAAATAACCTCATCCCTGCCCTTTCTTTCACTCCCTAGTCGAAAAATTCATTTCAACTTTTTTGTAAAAGTACGGTATTGAAGTTTGTAAGCAAAAGTTGGAAAAAATAAATAAAAACTAGTTCAAGGTATATCGATTATTTTTACTAGGCTTGATTGCAGAGGGGTTCTTAATGTATAGTTGTGCTTGCTACACAGGACTAACTGGACAAACTTTCTAATAACGCCATATTTGCCACATTTCTTTCTTCATCAACACTTTTTTAATTTTTGTTTTTAAGTTCGCCACGACTGGCGACTGTTCTTCAATCTACTACATTAATTTTTCTTATCTTTTCCGTTTTGATCTCCATTAAAGTATTGGCACATACATAGATTGTGGTTCAATCCTCATAAGAAACTACCTACCAAATCTATGTACGGATCTATGTAGAGCTATGCGATGTACTATTGGTTCCCACCAATCTGTATCTAATATTTATTTATTTATTTTGGTTCGAGTACACACTTATTATCAAAAAGTATTTCAGATATTAGAAACTAGAAACAATAATTCGGTCGTCGATTCACGCAGATAGATCTTTTCTAAATTCTAATTCTGAAAAAAAAAAAAATCGATCTTGACATTTAAATGTTTATATAAACATTATAAAGAACGATTTTTACTGACTACAATGAATAGAATTGGGAAGTATAAAACAAGAAATACCGGACTAAAATGGGAACCCAACATTCGCTTGTCCCAGGAGAGCGTCGGATTTTCTCAGATAAAAGTTTTACATAAAAGAATTTAGAACCATCTATGATTGATATACTTGTGTCTTGGCACAACGTTGAGGCCGCTTTCAGAAAAACTCAAAATTGGGAAAAGAACAGGTTAAGGAATTCCGTATTAAGATCACGTACAGTACATCCCTTATGAGTAGGTGGTTCAGTCCAGTTTTCAAGGTATTGACATTTTTGGAGGTATCCAACCCTGAAATAGAAAGAACTGACGCCTCCTCACTCGATTCTTCGAGATCCTATGAGATTAGCACGAAATCTCATAAAAGGTGACGCTAAATGATTAAAATTAGTTTTGTTACTTCTGACGCTTCTTACGAAAGTCAGCAGCATTCATCACTATGGTTACAAGCAATCTATTTCTAGTAAAGCTTGAATATTCATTGTACATACATAAATTTACATCGTATCCTATAATTTTATAAGCGTATTTAAATACATATCTTCCAGAAAAATATGATGTAGCCAGTTCTGGAAGATGAGGTCACTTCATTTCAGGTGCTATTTAAGCCATTTGTACGGTCCTATGATATCTGTATTATTAAATGGTTGATAAAATCAGCTTTAAAAAAAAATGTCAAATTTGTTAAAATGATAAGGAAGTTCACTTAAAAAAGAGAAATATGGAACCAAGAATTCAATTTTCAATCAATTATGTAGTTAGATTCTCATTTGTCTAGTTCTCATTTATTCATAGCTTTAACTTTAGGTTTTGGGCGGGTAACAAAAAGGAGCGTGACGTCACACACCTCTATTAGCGGTCGTTCTCTTAGAATTGGAGTGTGTATTAAAGAGTGAGTCAGACTCAATAGAAATGGCGGCCCAGTTAGGTTCTAACCCAATAGAACAGACGTTGCATATCTGCCTTCTCGCTTCTTCTCGACCTGCTTTCGCAATTTAATATTAACCCGTATTGAAATGGTAGGAACAAGGATATTTCTCTCCCATACTTCCTTTACCTCTTTATTATAAATATATAGTATATATAATATACCTGGAGTAAGAATCTTTACGGATACAGGCAACAATCTGCCCTAGTATTTAGGCATTTTATTCCCTTTGGCCCTCATTTATATCTTTGTAGTAACTTCAAATATCTAATGGTTACTCATTCTATATACTTTTTGTACACTTTAAAAGAATAAGTATTTCTAAAAGGATTAAATTTGCATGGGAACTACACATTTGGAGAGTCCCATAGTCATAAAAATTCGTTTTTAAAAACTCTATGTGTGTTCTTAACACATCTGGCATGAAAAAGGAAAATTGAGAAATGTGGAAATTTGATATTTTACCTGGTGCCACTATAGTGATAAGATTTTATCACTAAATCTAAATCAGTCAGTCGGAAATTCCAATTTAGGAATACATTTTTGAGGTATTTAGGAATTGTTTTCGCACAACCTAGTTTCCTCAGAATTTCTTTAGGGAAATTTCGGTGCAGAAAGTGGTTTGAGGTTTTCCTCAGATCCATTTTCTTTTGCGTAATTAATGATTAGATAATGTCAATTTAACAACTAATGATGAATTTACGATTAAGAAAAACTACCTTTGTTTCAGGTACCACAATGAGGACAGCGACCAGCTGGCGATCCGAACATAAAGCTGCCAGAACCTTGGGTATCATCATGGGTGTGTTCATGATCTGCTGGTTACCATTCTTCCTATGGTGGGTACTGTAGACGTTAATTGTGCCCATATTATTATTCAAGCAATTGATAACAAAAATTCTTGTAATTTTACTCATTTCCAGAAACAGGTATTGTGTATTAATATTAGAGGCATATTGATTTACTGTTGTGCCTCTGTTGGGGGGGGGGCACTACTTCTTTTTTATAAGTGATTACAAAATAAATTTAAAGGCATTCAATAAAAAATCAATTCAAATTATTTAGCTCAGCACATAAATAGTATTGAAGGAAGGTGGGGTCTATAAATATGCTTGAATTTCGCGGTTTTAAAAAAATTAAGAACGTCTTAAGCACTAACCACTAACAGTTCTTGAGCTGTTTTCTATTCTTGGGAGTAGAGGAAGGGCTGTATGCTTGTACTCCTAAATAGTTCTTCCCTTTTGGCTATTTTTAGAAAGGTTCACAAAGAGATCCTATTAAAGATCTTAGCAATTAGCTCGCCAGGCCTAGAACTAGACATGCTACTTCTTCGACATTTCGCTAACCGTACGATATCTTAGCCTAATAGATGTCACAAAATATTTTTTAAGTCTCTTTACAGCAGACCAAGCTTCCACCCACCGCTTGTCTATTATTTTTCCAGGCAGAAAATTCTTTGGTCGATTCGATCAAGTTTACTACTCGCTTTGTTGAGATCTTTTGCATCAGTGTCATCTTACAGTTCTAGCCGAAAGGAATTGTAAGATAAACTCTCTCAATTATTCGTACCATTTGTGTAAGATATGGATTGATGCCTCACTTAAAAACGAACCTTCAACAGCCAGTAGAATAGTACTTCTCGCTGTCTTCTACTCGCGTCATCTTCATATACAGTTTGTCCATGCATTTCTCTTGAAAATTGGAAAATAATATTCAGAAGTGTGGAGTTTAATTAAGTGAGAAATGGGGTCAACAAGGAAACTATTTACCTGGGAGGATTAACGACACAATCTGAGCTATTTATTATGATTCTAAACCGCAAGTCCTGTGTTTAATATTTTCGGAATATCCATTCAGGGAAGATTTCCTGAACTAAATCGTATGATTTGTGTCTGTATCAATAAACTGATTTTAAGTCCATATCGACAATTATTATTATTATTATTATTATTTTTTATCAATCTAAGCTTTAGAAAAAAAAATTTAGGTTTAACGGTAGTAAAAATAAATATTAATTTTAATTCTTCAGAGAGCCATAAAACTACTAATGTATTTAATTTATTACCTCCTTGAGGAAGGCTATCCTATAATGGGACATTTAAGTGTAATGAAAGGTTACAAAATGTATAGTGTGAGTAAGAATTAAATGTGGGGAGTTTTGAGAGTTAGAACATGGAGATTAGCCAGAGAGAGTGATGAGAGGTCGACTGTAAGACGTTTACAGAAGGCACCTCCTTAAAATAAGCTGTTCCTCCTCCTTGAACTGACTGGCGTCAAGTTATGTTTCTCTCAAACTTTTCCCTGGCCTTCTTGTCCTGTTCCTGCTCATTTGTATCTTTAAAACGCTCAGCATGTTCCTATTCGCTCAAGTTATGCTTTACTGTTTGTTAACGAGTTTAAAAATTACACCACATTTGGATCCATTCGTTGGAATACGTATGTAAATATGTAGAGTATAAAATGGTAGAAACATGAACAATTCTCTTTGCTTATTTTTATAAAAAACAATATTCTACATTCAGCGTAAGAGGCGAAAGATTTATTCGTTTTGAAGAGAGACCAGAGTCTGTCATTTTAGATATTCTAAAAATTACGAATGAAAATGATCATTAAATTTCCACAGGATAATCGATTTTTATTTGTTTTTAAAATCTTCTGTATTGATTTGTGAAGATATGGTTGAAAGGGGGAAGTTCATGTTCTTAGAAAGCCCCCATAATAGTAAGAGAAATCAATTCAAAAGGAAGGCGAATTAAAAAAATAAAAATAAAATACATAAGCTTGGCGGAACGTTTCTAACAGAGAGAGAGAAGAAGAACGGATGATGATGAACGATGGGTTCTGGCTGATTTTGTAGCTTAATTAACCTGGATACCTAAATACCTGCTTGCGAGAAATATCGAGTACTCCACCCCCCATTGTAAGTGAGAGGCGTTAGGTTCTTTAGTGTTACAAGTGCATGTATTATTTATTGGTATGAATGTAGTAGTTGGATTCTTGAGTGAATATATGAAGAGTATTTCGGCTCCAATAGCTCTGTGACACATAAATATTCATAAGTACTCGTATTAGGCTGTGTGATAAAATGTCAATGCCCAAACTAAAAATACAACCCGAACGATTTTGTCTAGGAGATCATTCTAATAAAACAAATGAAGAATTAAGAAGTTCAAGTCATCTACTATCTTTTTAGTACATATTCTAAATGACAAAAACATACACACTGAGGCGAATTGTTGTAAGTGTGAGTCGTTGGAGTGTTCACACCAAAAACAAATAAATGATTTGCCTTTTGAAAACATTGAGATTTAATAGATTGGAAGTGGGAAATGATGGGTTTTACGCGGGCCCAAGTTTATTACTTAAACTCATGATGGGTCGTATTTGTTATAAAATCTCTTTTCAGTTCTTTCATTTCAAAAGTAAGCAAAAATTATTGCTAATTTAACAATTCCAGCACTTTTTCTAGTCATGAAAATATATCCAAAAGGTGGGCAAAGAGAATATTTTGACATCGAATATTCCAAAGAGGTTTTCCCAATCGTTTGAAGCGAAACTAATGAATTATCAATAACAGTTGTCTGGCCTCTCCATCCGATTGCGGGAAATATATTTTAAGAAAATTCTGCACAATGTACTCTAGATATTGTATTTTTTTGTTATTTTAATACTCTTAGTCTTAGTTTTAAAACTAAGCGAAGTCAAGAACCTCATTTTGTGTGCTCATTGGTTTGAATATAAATTTATCGATAAAAAAAAAAAAAAAATCTCCAAAGAAAAGTTGGTAGGAAAATTTTCATCGAGATAAAGTTTTCTTTTTTATTATTATTTTAAAAGTGTACACAAAGAAAGAAATTTTTTTTGAACAGTTCGGGAAAGTTCAGCTATTAAGAGCACTTTGGTGAAAAAAAGAAAAACTGAATATAGTATACACGGAGGGGTCACGATACATTTTTATTTTATTAAATTTCCGAATTTCGAACTGAGTCCGAACAAAATATATCTCATATGTTCACTCACCCTACTTTCATTATGAATACTCAATGTTCTCTTCAAATTTTCAATTTTTGCTAAACCTTCATTAGAGGATTATTTTCAGAAGTAATTTTAAGGAAGTATTACGTCTTAGAATCCCTACCACAGGCTCAGTTTCCGTAAAAGAAAGATTGAAGAAGTCGCGGCTTAGATTTACAATTCCTGTCAAGCAATTTTCATCAATTAGGAACATTGATAATAATTTTCTAGGCAATAACACTACAATTTGGAAGCTGCAGGGTACGGGGTCAATCTCGGTTTATGATGATGAGACCATAATCAATTGCAGAGTCATTTTGTTCTTGGTGATTTATCATGCTGTGAAGTGTGTTATGAAGTCCGCTTAAGGCTAATGTGCTACTTCTTAGAATTGGTATTAAGAATAAGGTCTATCTTGATACATACTGGGACATTTGGATAGAAGGACAATGAGATGTACCAGATCAACTGCCCAGGGAGAGCTTTTATGGAGTTTTCTTGAGCTCAAACTCTTTTGTGACTTTGTGAAACACCTCGGAAGAGCAGCCAGCAAAGGGTGGATGTAGAGCAAGTCAGGGGAGTGATGATAGATGGGACACTCGGACTCAGCTTTATCACGAGCTAGTGCAGTCCTATTGGCAATACCCCAGAAATTAATCAAATTTTAATTTTAGTAGAATTAGTAGAGTCTTTAAGCCACAGAACCCAATGTCCCAACCGTTTACTTGACTCTAAGAAATGGAGCATTGGTTATTGGTAGGTTAGGGCTTACAATATGGGAGTGTTAAATCATGATAAAGTATTTATGTTAGCTGAAATTAAATTGCAAAAGAACTAATACGGCAAAGCAAAAAATGCGATTAATTGGATAACTCGGCTTATAAATGATTTTTCAGAAGTTAAGACCAATTACTTTTATTGAAGTGTATTTCGGTATTGATTGAAACAAGAACTTTATAACCAACAACTTCAATAAATATTATAAGAAGAAAAAGAAATTCAAAATATAAAGGATTCTTTGTTTTCCTCTCGTATAAAAGTAAAAATAAAAACAAACTGAAAAACCCAGTGACAAAAGCCTTTAAAAATTGAAAATGTCTTTTGTCTTGTTTTTTAAATAGGGTGAGGGTGGAATTTAGGAGCGAAGTGGTTGGAAGAGGTGGTTAAGGGCTGGGTCTTTGAAGGACTTGAAAGTAACTGGGAAAGTTGATTACGACTGCTAACCTAACAGAAGTCTTTTTTAAGCGATTTCCTCTTAACCGATCTCCTGGCCTCTTGCTGCTTCACATTCCCCCTCACAACTTTGCATCACCGCTTGGCTTAATGAAAAATGATACATTTTTTTTCTTTGTGTTTCTAAACTATTCTCCATAGACAGCCTGATTCCTTTTATCTATCCCTTAATCCTAGTTTTAAAATATTGCTGGCACTCACTTGGATAATACTCAATTGTTAGAAAATTAGCTTAAATAATGATGGTCAGCGGAGTAAAAAAAAATGGCTACAATTTATGACATTGCTTGTGACAGAGATAGATCTTCCCCGACAGGTATAGGTAAGATAATGTAATCTCAGGAGTAGATAGATCTTCCCCGACAGGTATAGGTAAGATAATGTAATCTCAGGAGTAGATAGATCTACCCCGACAGGTATAGGTAAGATAATGTAATCTCAGGAGTAGATAGATCTTCCCCGACAGGTATAGGTAAGATAATGTAATCTCAGGAGTAGATAGATCTTCCCCGACAGAGAAAAAAGCCATTGAAATGTTGGGTAACGAAATAAACGACAGCCGTTACATCAGCATCAATTTATGAGTTATTTGAAAATACTAATTTTAAAATTAAAACAAACTAAAAATAAATGATGTACAATAGGAAGTCGCAATAAAAAAATTGCTGCCTACTATAATAGTAGATAATTAAAATAGGAAGTTTGGAGGAAGATGACTTTGAATCGGTGAGGATTTCCGGAGGAATAAAAGTGGAGTGAAACTCATAATTTTAAAATTGATTCCCTTAATTCGCATTAAATTTCTTAAACGTAAAATATCAATACCGTGGATGCTGCAAAAGTTGGTGATTTATAAATACTGCTAATCTCAGTTTGAAATGTAGTGAGTACAATAGCGTCACCAATGAAAAAAGAAAAGGCGATTTTGTGCCCTCAACCAGGCCATACTTTGTTGAGCAATTCAGCATTATCTGTGCAGTAAATGTCTAGCACATAATTAATAAAGTAAAAAATCTCCACAAAATCAAAATTAGAGTTCACAAAATCATAGGAGCATGTTACACTTTGGCGGCCTACACAATAAGTTTTATGAAATAAAGTAAAAGGAAATATCTTTATTTTTCAGGCAGCAGTTTTTCTGCATTACAAATCAGTATATTGAAAACATTGCTCATTCTAAATGTCAAAATAATCTGAGAACCTTAATTGCAAATTACAGAATAAACTTTGGAGTATTTTGGAATTTTGGCTTTATCGATTACTTTGAAGTCTTAATAATAAACGAGAATGTAATCATAATTTCATGATATATATATCGATCATTTTTTATTCGGAACACAAAAAATCACACTCACATGACTTTCTCTTACTACAATACTATTCTCATAGCTGTAACTCACAAATTCTCTCCAAACTTTGAACTTTTTTGAGCTAACTCTAGTGACTTCAGAAAGAATCTAACCACCTCCTCTTTCAGAAATTTACTCAATCGAATTTGAAAATGGAGTCCCTCTTCAATTCTATATGCAGGTGGCAAAATCGATAGCAATGGCACTTTAGAGGGATGCCAAGTATAAACCACTAGTAAACAAGTTTAAAGAAAATCGTTGGACTTCTTTTTGAGAAAATTCTGGAAAATTGGAAAATTAATGAAGTAAAATGGTTTTTCCAGTTGACCGATTTGGACCGTAACCTCATTGTGATTCTCTGGTCATGTCCAAATGAAATATAAAATTTTAACTTCCTGCGATTAATCTTTTTTGGAGTTACGTTGTACATGTACTCACGTACATGAACAAATATATTTCCGGCGCTCAGTCAAAATAGAAAATCTGCACGATTGCGGATGTTTAGGAGAGTACGATAAGGAAACAAATTAATGGGATTCGAATATGGAAAAGCCATGACATCAATCTCAAATGAATGTGATGTCATGGATTACTTTTTGATGTTTACAATAAAGTAAACAATATGAATAAGCGGCACTGCAGATGAAAATGTAATTTCCCATCCTCAAAACTGCCTAAAATTAAATTTTATATACATTCATATAAAGAAAATGTTTTTGATAGAAGTTATGACTTATAACAGATGTACGTACTGTAAAGCACAGGAGCCACACCTCAGGACATCAATAAATTTAAAAAACGATTTGGACCTAAACGTTATTACGTCGCTGCCCTTAAACGAAGAAAGTGGATTTTCGAAAATATGCTGAGTGTGCTGGGCAAGAGGGCGCCATGAAAACAACTTCCTGTTGTTAAAAGGTTAAATTTTCCTGTAAAAGGTTAAATTTTGAGTTATTTAGGCGGTGAATATGCTATTGTCAATTTTAGACAAATTAAAAAAAAAAAACTGTCAATTTTAAATAGAGGGGGAAATACATAGATATATGTCTGCTTATAAAACTGAATACTTGGAAAGGGGGGGGGTATAAAATTGATTCCAATTTTTGAGATCAAAAGAGGGAATATTGCTTGCCTGGGGAGGGGGGTAGCACGTGATGGGCGTTCAATATCACCGGCTTCCTCTTTTCTCGGCCAAAAGTCTTCAGGGTGCAAAGGTGACCTTTTATAATTCAATTAGAGAAGCTCCGTTTAAAGAATGGGAGACTTACAAGGAACGATGATTATGTGGTTGAGGGAGACAACAATTCTCCATTAAAGATTTTTTATTTATTTTATTAAATTTATCCATTTTTTCAGGGGCTTTGGATCGCAAAGAATCTGGTGTGAATTTCTCTTATTGAGATTTCTGTGATTAAATGTTTTAAAACGTAAAATATGTACCGCAGAGATGTTGATTTCATTATTAGAGTTCACTTGAATGGAACCGTTTTATAAAAAACGCAAAAAAATAAACTTCTGTTCAAATCTATTGTGTGAAGTGTGTATCCCCGGAAGGAGGGGGTTATTACCGGTCATACCCCTTTAGATCGTTGGTTTCAACTTACTGGTTGATAAAATGCCGAAGTGCAAAAAATGAGAAGTTTCTCATGCTAGGCTTCAAGAGATGGGCGTAGTAAATCTGTTTTGGCAGCGGTATAACCCCATGTTATAATCTGATATTCTATCTGTTGCAGGTACGTAATCACCACTCTGTGCGGTCAAGTTTGCTACTGTCCAGATGTGGTAGTGGCTGTACTCTTCTGGATTGGATATTTCAATTCAGCATTAAATCCATTGATCTATGCATATTTCAACAGAGATTTCAGAGAAGCATTCAAAAATACATTACAATGCGCATTTCCTTGCTGTTTCACCTGCTGTCCTAAAGAGGACACTTCACCTATGCAGTATGTCTAATTTCAGAAATTATTTATTTAAATCCAATTTTATGAGACAAAGATTTATTTTTGGTTTTGCTGACGATTAACTGAAAATAAAAACTATGTTCTTGATATTTTTTTAAAACTAGGAAACCTCAAATTTTTTCTCTTTTCTTCAGTTATTCTTTGAAGCCCAACTATTCCTTTCCACTAAGAAATTTCCTACTATTGGATGATCGTAGAATATGTTAGAAGGAAGTGAATAGTGAATAATCAATATGCGATTGAACATTCATACGTCTTTCTTTTACACTCCCTAAGCATTTCCTAGTTGTAAATCTGTGTGTAAGAGACTTGGATGGAACACAGGGCGATTCCTGTTTTCCAAGATACTGCAGCAAAAGAGGGTTACTATACAATCGCTCTGATGACACAATTTCCACTCTTGAAGAGCTCCAAGGCTTCTTTCCCTCACGATTTCTTTTGCGATATGATCTGTTTTGGCCCTCAAAATCTTTCTCACAACGTATATCTCCGACATGAATTGGAGATCCATCCTTACTCTTTCTATCTCAGCCTTCACAATGCTTATGCTGCTGAACCCGCTGAAATACGCTTGTTGAGACGATCCCTTAATTTTTTATTTAAAAAAAAATCTTTGCCCTGGAACTTAGTCTTATCCGTGGTGCTGGACTTAACAGACTTCGGGAAGTTTAATTTTCAATTTCCTTACCACCATCGTCAGTTTGTTTTTTTACCTATCAAATTATAGATTTCCGAAACAAGGGCACACCTAAATGTTACCAAATTTTAGTCAACATTTCGATTAAATGACGATGTTTTAAATTTCCATCGGCGAGGAATTTGATAATTATCAGTTGTGCGGTGGACATTTTGCGGACATAAAACTACGACGAAGAATGATCACTTGTGGGAACGGCCAATGGTCGCTTCCCTCCCTTTATTCTCTCAAGCGTTCCTCCTCACTTTATTGACTTTCCTCCAATCACTTAACGTCCATATTGGCTACGTTTGCACCTAACAAACCAGAGCCAAGAACTAAAGCATGTTCGTTTGGTGATTTGGGACTGTTTGATTTGAAAAGTAAATTCATTACTATTTCACTGAAAAACCATTATTTTATTTAAGCCAAACACAATCACTTGCTTAATAAGATTGTTTCTGAAATTATATTTACAAAATAATTTAGGCAATATAATCTCACTAAACTAGAAAATAAGCAATAATTGACTGACATTACTTAAAACTTTGTGAGGTTTTCGATCGAATCCATGACCGAAACAAGAACAGCTGGGGTGCATAGGAAATCTGGCTTATCAGACTGAGCGTACAATATATTTGTGCTGCTGAGAAGGATAATCAATTCCAGGGTCGTTATTTCATCAGACATCCTGGCGATTCTACCGGTTATCTAGTCCTACTTATTTATTTTATTTTAGGAGCTTTTGGTTGTTACTTCAAGTGCGCCCGGAAATTTGGGACTAAAGGAAAATGAGAGGTCACATTGATTGGCCGGAACCTCCCCATTTTACCCTCAAAGGACCTTAGCCACTTACGGCGAAGGAAAATGACGCAGTGGTAAAGCCAACAAAGCGATGAAATAGGTCATATAGGTAGCAATCAGTGGGCAAATATCTCAGGTGAAACTTGCCTTTGGAAATAAAGCTGGCAGTTTGGAGAGAGGGTTCTTGACGATTAGGTAATGGTTCAGTCCAAAAGTGGAATGTTCTCGCTCGCGCAAAACATGTTCTATGCAATCTTATTTTCCTAAGATAAAATCCTTGTTCTCTTCCCAAAATTTTAAAGAAGCTTCTAAACCAAATAAAATACCTCCATCAATGTTTGCACTTTTATAGAAATAAGGGTTTTTTTGTTTCCGTAGTAGTTTAAGTTTAGACTTTAAGAAAGCAAGTTGGAATTAACACCTCTCTCTGTGTCTTGCCTTCACAAAACTTTGCTCGATTATTTTTTGTTTCATTTTAATTTTTAGAAAATGTCAAATTAAAGAAATAATTATTTAAGTATAATTTTGTACTAAATGAGACGTTATGAGTATATTAGATGTTTTTTATTTCAAATAATTTATTTATTTTACTTAATTTTTTGCGATGGAAAAAACAGAAAATAGATTGATTGCGCATGGCTCTGTGGCCCCCTCCTACTTTTATTTATTTGTTTTTGTTACCATTTTTTCCTTAAAAATAAAAATTGCCTTGAATTAAAATAAAACAAAGACAAATAAATTTTTTTTTTTTTTTAAACAAAGAAATTTAGTGTAAGAAATTTCCAGTCAATGCGAATGTTTGTCAGGTAGTATGCATTAAATGGTTTTTGTTTTTGTTTTTTGACCCCCCCCCAAAAAAATGTTTTTGTTATGGAATATAAAAAAAATTATTTAAGAACTCAAGAAATTGAAAGAGAAACATGTGATTGGAATCGTGTCCCGCATGGCTTTGTTAACTGAAATTATAAAAATACATTAGTGCTGAAATTTGTGAGCCGAAATTTTAATTTTAGTCATAGAACTTAAGTAATTGTGTAAGTAAAATATTGATGTTTACAAAATTTTCTTCTTCAAATAGCTGGAAAATCGTTTTAAACTTGTAGAATTTTCGTGATCCTTCAGAACAAGGAACTCCATACGACTTGTCAGGAGAAGAGATGGAAACTGTAGAAGACTAAATCTACCTTGGGACAATTATATGATAAACTGCAGGATAACGATTCTTTCGGTATACTAAAGCAAATGATATGCAATACTAACTCAGCGAAATAAGCCAGGTAAGAAGGCAGACTATTTTTAAGGGTGCGTACCTTTCGCCTTTATTTATGGATGGGTCATGTCCGATAAGCATAGAAACCGTAGGAAAAGAAGCATCTCTAAAGAAAAGCTAATCGCACTTTCAGAACGTCAACAGAAGGAGGGAACTTTAAATAAATGCCAGAAAAGGCAGTGAGGTGATTTAGGTATATTTGAATTACGGAATACTAAAGCTCCTGCAAGAAGATCTAGAGGAGTTGAGGGTGAATTATATAGAAAACTTGCGACAACCAAAACGAATGCGGTTTGAAAGCAGAGGTAATAGACCGATGTTGATTGCTGGGCTGGAAGCAGGCTCCAAGCAGAATACTGAAAACTGAAAGGAACGAAGAAGAAAAGATGATGAACTTGACGAATGCACTAAAATAACTTGACAATAATTTTTAACATAAACAATATTTCCATTGGGTCTTTCTTCACTCACTGATATTAAGTTGGATAAAAAAGTTGAAACAAAAGACAGCTGCGGCGCCTAATCTTTCTTCCAACAAACGTAAAGTAAGTTGAGAAATCATCACAGCTTTCAAGACCAAATACCACACTGCGCTACTAGATTGTCTAGCGCTGGTGTTCACCTTTTTGGATTTACAGATTTAGAAATTAAAATTATTTCATTTCACAGGATCTTAATTTGTTTTTTGTTTGATAAAAAAAGCCTTCTCCTCCTTTAGACCTGAAGTACATTTAAGGGTGAGAAGCATACAGCTGATAGGACTTGGTTAATTTAGCCATTAGGCTAAATGAATGCTTACATTTTTACTAATTACCATTCTCAAAGCACTGAACCATAAATAGAAAAGAGGACATGTTGATGTATTAGAACCCCTATTTGTTTTCACGTTTGTTTGGAAACCCTAATTGCACTGAAACCCTGTTGTCCTGTGGCTCGATAACATAATCACCCCCTGTTTTCTTTTATTTTGTACTTTTTCTATTTATTAAAAAAGTATATATATTGCTTATTCATATGAGCGATTTCTGATCGAACGAAGTAATAGCTCTATTTTTCTTTTTGTTTTGTGTAATGTTTTAGGTGTAATTAATGTGGACGCATCGACTCCGTTCATAAATTGAACTATATGTTTATTTATATAGTTTTGATATATGTACATAAAACAAATAGCACAAAATAAATAAAATTTTATAATTGTACTGCTATTAACTTGGCAAAAACTAGATTGCGATAGCGCAACGCGAGTCCTCTGCCAAGCGCTTTTTTTTTGTACTTTTGATAGTGAGTGAATGTGACTTGTCTTTTTTTCCATTTTGATTATAATTTATTTTTCTTTGTTAAAAAAAAATAT
Organism: Rhodnius prolixus; assembly: GCF_049639745.1. NCBI lineage: Eukaryota > Metazoa > Arthropoda > Insecta > Hemiptera > Reduviidae > Rhodnius > Rhodnius prolixus. The sequence continues at coordinate 40,622,429 of NW_027411582.1, read as the reverse complement.
ATAAAAATGTAAAGGTTTTTGGTGGCGCCACTGAGCCATAAAAATTCAAAAAAGACCCAATTTTATTTTAATGTTATATTTCTACAACATTATGATTTTAAAGAGACACATTTTCTTTTTTTTATAATGGCAGAATTTTTACTAGTTTATTTCTTTTACAAACTTTAAAATTAATTAACAATAATTAACGTTTTTCCGCTATTCAAATTCTTTGTCTCGTTGCCTTTTAGGGAGAAGTACTGTATTCGCAGTTTATTTTTCTTACTCCTCTTAAAAGGAAGTACTGAAATCGCAGCTTAATTTTGCTATTTACGTAGAAATACCTTCCTATTTTATTCAAAACGCTTTTTCAAAATAATTGTTATTGAGGATGATTTGGGGGAAAGCAACTATAATCATTCTTTAAAAAGATCTCTCCAGTGGTAGTTACGGTTCCGACTTAACACCTTATCAGATTATAATGATAGAATTGCTTATTCCAAATTTTAAAAAAATCTGTAAAGCAGATATGTAACTTTGTAAAATAGACAAAAAGGAAAATCTATCCAAAAGGTACAAAAATCTCCTTAACAAAAACTTACAGTTTAAAATGTTAAGTATAAGGGTTGATTAAACGCCAAAAGGTACACAAATCAGCTAATACCCAACATTTCATTCATGCTTAGTTGATATAATTTAAGTAATTTTGCTGCATTAACTTTTCCTTCACATTTTTTAGAATTTATTAGATGTCACAGACCCTTATGCTGGCCAGTTCATTCATAATATTTTTTGTTATAATTATGATATCTTCGTTATTAAATAGGTACTTTATTTTAACTCTATTCCAAATTATTCTTCGGATTTATCTTTAATATGCCCTTTTATTCAGAGTAGTCACATACACATGCATGTTAAACTTGAAAAAGACAAAGTTAGAGTCGGCTACTGTTTAAATTTGAATCACGGATTTAAAAGAATATTTCAGTCTTGAATTCGTCTTACCGAAATATTCGTGAGCACAAATAACACACAGTTAATAACAAGTAGATAATTCAACAACAATTATTGATTTCTCGATTGTAATTTAATTTAGACCTCCTAATTTTACTTATAGTAAAATACTGGAATAATTAGCTGTCTTAAAAGTATGCATATCTTATTTATTTTATATTACATGTCTGTATACACAACATTGTGAGAAGAACAGCTACATTGAGAGTGTAATTGAAGAAAACTATATTATTTGCGATAAAGCCAGATTATTACCTATTATTATAAACGTTTGACTACTACATAAAATAACAATTAATTTAATCGAAGAACGAACTTAAACAGACGATTTTTATTAAAAATAAAATAAATAAATAAAGTAAACAAAATCATTGATATATGTTGATGTAAGCATTTTTTAAAAAAAGTTTTTGAATTTTTTAGCCTCATAATTTTTTTTATTTTTATAACGTTTTCTTTTTAACCTGTAATTAACAGTTTGATTATTATAGATAAATAGATATTACAATGAATCTACAGTGCTACTTGAACAAATATTTTGTAGATGAAAATGGCCAGCGTAAGGGTCTGTGACATCTAATAAATTCTAAAAAATGTGAAGCAAAATCACTTAAATTATATCAACTAAGCATGAATGAAATGTTGGGTAAAGCTGATTTGTTTACCTTTTGGCGTTTAATCAACCCTTATACTTAACATTTTAAACTGTAAGTTTTTGTTAAGGAGATATTAGCGACATATTATGTTTGTAGTAATATTAGATAGATGTAAACCGTACAATAGAGTAGAATAACACATTAGAGACATGCCAAACTACACGTTCCAATGATCAAGTTTTTTTGGAAAATATTTCAAATGAGTTTTAGATCACCTTTTGTTGAGGTTTTTTTTTCCATGTTTAGACATTGGCGTTCTGCTGTTAAACGACGAGCAGTCCATTATGATTTAGCCATGTTAAAACAATTTGCGTCATGCCGGTTGGAATTGCGGTTGTCAGTGCATTCTATGAATTCTAGGCAGGGGGGGGCCGCACATCCTTTCGAGGATCGTACACGTGCCTTCCCTTGAACTTGTTAGCAGCTATACTCTAAATGTACAACTTCTTTTCTTTTGGCTTTTAACGTTGTTCTTATGTATTTTCAAGTACTTTATATAGTTGATCTTTATTTTATTCCTTCTCTTACCAGCTGATTGGCTTTCTGATTACTCTAATCCCGCAATGACTGGGTAACCACTGTAGAACAATGGCCACCCTCCTCCTATAAAGTTTGACAATTATCTTTCGACATTCCAGCACTTCATGAAAGTCGCTTATTGCACTTACAGTCAAGGACAGCATTGTAGCTTGAGAGTTTACGAAGTTGATTAATTGGGTCCCCCCCTCTCTTAACCTCTTCAGTGCCAAAGCTGAACAAAATTGGCCTTAACTCCCATCAATATTAGAGGCACTTCGACCAATTGGCTCTGATATCTAAGACTCTCTCGTGGCGGCATAGTGTTCCATGTTGCTCAGAGCTACCACTTATCGAATGCCTCCAGAACCAGCTCTTTTAACTCACACTCATTAAAGTTGATTTTATTACTGCTTCAATAAGATTAACGCGTTAAAATGCCGCCCTCAATTAGTGTTTTGAGTTTAAAGAAAATCGTGGACCCTCTTAAAGAGGGAATCGTGGACCCACTCAATGGGGAAATCTCAAAAACAAAACAATCTATTCACTAAGTGTCACGTCCATTTTAGGAATTTTAATATGAAGTTACTCAAACATGAATAAACGCTAATGTATTATAAAGTTAAAGCTTTCTTCGATTTTCCGTTTTGAGATAATATAATACATGCTCAGGCAGACACATAAACACCCATTCCTCAAACGACTTCCTTCACTCCAATTCTCGTTTAAAAAATAGTTATATACACAGTATACAAGAGAAATGTAGTTAGTTAGGATGCTATTCCGCCTCACACTAAGATAGACTATGATAGAATCTTCTTATTTCTCATTGTGTGAAATCAAACTTGATCTTGAGTCTCAGGTCTCGTACGCTAAAAATCATCACTTTTTTGGAAAAAAATAACTAAAGTAGTAAGAGGAGATGATCATTTCCTCCTTCAATTTGATAACCCTGGATGGGCAGTTAAGGGCGTGATTCCAGGAAATGGGACGATTTAGTAACCTCGGCCCTCCACTCCACTTTGCACAAACCAAAGAAACCGACAGATTTTTTTTTTTTTTTTTTTTTTTTTTTTTTAGTAGAAACTAATTTTTGAATAAACTATTTGTTTGCGAAAAATGTTTGGTCAAAAGTTTGTTCTTTGATTTTTCGTAATATTAGGTTCTCAAAAACATGTTCCGTATACTTCCGATGTCAATTTAAAAAGAGGATGTTCCCTTAAAGCCGAACACACTTTCTGAAATACGAATTTTACTTTTATTTAGTAATAATTTATTTTATTAAGTAAAGAAGGAATTTATTGTTCAAGACTGAATGTATTTAAGTTGAATTGATGTAATTATAAGGAGGAAGAGAGAGAAAAAAGGAAACAATATTTTACTTTTTTAATTGTCTCTAATTTCCCCAAAAGATTATGCAGTTATTAAAAAATATTAATAATAAAGGGGAAAAAGCGTAATTAATGTTAGTGAGAATAGTAAGTAACAAAGCTAAAAGTAATTAGTATATATGTGTGTACATAAAGAAAAATAAATTACGGGTATTTTTGTTGAATTCTTTTCTAATTTTTTTCTAAATAAGTAGTTGATTCCAATGTAAATATTTATATTAATAACTGCAATTAAGGAACATTAAAAAAAATTGATAAAAATATAATTCATTTTAAAGAAAAGAGAGCAAAATACAATAAAGAGATGAAGCGAAGAGATGAATACAATTATTTTTAATTTATGCTAAAATTTCTTTTGTAAAAAGTAAAAGAAATAAATTATTACGTGTATCTAAGATTTAGAAAGTATTTTAGGTAAATTTATGTAGAAAATGTCTATTTACATAAAAAATATATTTGTATCGACAACCTAATTTTTAATTGTAGAGTAAATATTTGTAAATACGACAAAATGATTCGCAAATTTGCATGGTGTGATTATGAAAAACCTGGCGCAACACTCTAACGACTTCCGCATTCAATTTAAATTCACAGTAACACTATTTCATTTTTTACTAATAGTGTATAATTTTGCAGAAAAACGTCATACTGAAATGATTCATTAAAGGAAAGTCTACTTCCTTCCTTCACCCAAACCTTTCTTAAAATAGATACAAATTACTTCTACAGAGTGGATGTACAAAATTTAGCGAAACTATTAACCATTTAAGAGCAAATGTTAAAACTGTGAAAAGAACATTTAACAAAGCGATACTTTCGGTCTGGCGGAGTATTGAAGCAAAACGTAAAGTTTAAAAACCCTTAAACAACTGTCCTACCGGACAGTTTTAATTAGCATGCATTGATCATTTTTTGGTTATTCGGCTTACAAGATCTAAAAACTGACATTACTTTTGAAAACTGTATTTCTAAAAATTGACACTATCAAAATATTTTTCTCACCAGGAGTACGAGAAAGAGGAACTTGAACAATCTGTTCAGTAAAGAGGTACTTCCGAATGACGTGTGGCAGCCCTGGCAGCAAGTTGACCAAGTAGTCATGTTTCCTCTTTCAGTAATGTAGATCAGACAAACAAAACACCAAAATACGTAAGAATTCTGGCGTTACGGTAGCCGAGCGGTTAGAGACGAGACCTGTTAAGCTAATATGTGCTACTGGTTAAATAAAAAAAACCTTTTGTAATATCTACAAAATTGCTATATTTTCGTCCTCCAAGTAGAACCTGTACCATTCAGAATAAATGCACTGAATACTCAATTATTTCTCTTAATCAAACCAAGCAATTATGCGATGTAATCCTATTGTATTGAACTACACATGAAAGCTAATTCTAAAGTCTTCTAACATACATACGTACATACATTACTGTAGCAATTAATTATTTTCTTTTCTTTTATTAGTAGTAAAGGTTTTTTATAATACTTATGTGGACTTTATATCTTGGTCCACAAAATAAATCAAAGAAACAAAAAAGGCAAATGAAAATATACTTTTTTTTTACTGAGAAAAAATATCTTTTTGTCATTTCTATTTTCAAACTAAACTGTAAATTAAGGACAATAACGTTTATATTTGAATTCTATTTTACAAAGGCATTATTTAATGTGTAATTATATATTAATTAACTATGGCTTAATAAAAGTAGGTTCTTTTAAAAAGAAAAGCGAAAATACTTTTAATTGATACGTAATTTATGTTCATGTCTTTTTTTTTATTTAACAATAATTGTGTAATTAACAAGCTTAAATTAGTACTTAACTTATATGAATACAGATGGTGTCAAAAAATAGATACAATGTTTATTTTAATTGTGGAAATTCGAAATTTTGATCAGAGCTGAAAATGGTGTATTTCCAATTAAATTTCATTGCATTGTAGTAAAATAGCAATTTAACAGTTCAGAAAGCAATCACTTTATGGGTAAATTAGCGTTGGATTTTCCCCGGGGCTCCTAGAGAATGTCTTTCAAGTATGGTGTTTCAGTCTGGGTGTCAAGCCATGTGGTATTTTGGGATCATAGGCTGGCTAAAATAAGGCGCGATGTTCTCTAAATTGGTCTTGTTTCTGCTGGCGTGTCTCTAAATCGAGCCTACAGAAATGGACGGTTTCATAGTGTTCATCGAGCTTGGTAGATTCAAAGGCGGATCAGAGGAAATCCTCCTCCAAGATAGTTGATTCCTTTGCTGAAAACTTTGGCTCAACGAGATATCCTACAGATAATGGAGTCATGCCCCTTTTATAGATTTTGGTTTAGGTAGGGAAGAGAAGAAATGCCATTTCATCCCATAACAGATGGTGACAAAATGAGGTCAGAATGTTTAAAAAAGATTATGCAGAGCGTACATGTCAACCTTAAAGAATATTATTCGATTTCTTTTTTTAAATAATGGAGGTAAAAATAAATATAACAATTTTTCGTCGGGTTCGGAAGACTTGAAAACTAATAAACATTTAACCGAGCTGCTAGAGACAATGAGACATTAAAGAAAACAAAAATATAGCTTTCTATCGGAGTGCTAGTCCATTTTAGAAAATAAATAAATAAAATAGATTCAAATGGCTATGGAAATAAGATAGTTGGAGAAAGTAGTGGTGAAGTATTTATCGTGAATCAAAGCAAATGTTGTATTCAGTTGCAGCAGTGGAGAAGTAAAGTTGAAGACCAGGCCAACTTGGCATGGCCTGAGAAATATTAAATTTAAGTTTAAGGTTAATGGAAGCTATTGATATTTAAACAAAATAATTATAATTGATCTGGGTTGAGAGATGGGTCGCTGCAATGGCGCAAGAAGAAAAAGGACATAAATGTGGGTGGTTAGATAAATCGTTATAAGGTTTCAATCAGTTCTGTATTTTTTCCTGATTGCGGCTCGCGGACACACAAGAATAAGCTGTGATTAAAGTTTGCTAAATAGTTATAACTAAATAGTTATATTTATTAAATATTGTAGGCTGATTGAATAATCAGATAGAATACCCTTAATCCTCATCCCATACTCAGTTCTTGGACTTCTTCCTCATGATGAAGGTAGAAGTGGGATGAGAACGGAGTTTGACAATGAAGTGAAATCCTGCATTTCTATTGTTGTTTCCTTAAATGTCAGAATTATTTCTTAGAATAAGTTCTGTGAATGCGTAATATTTGGTATTAGGGAATGTAGGGAACGATGAGTTAAGTTTGCTTGTAGCTACGCTTGGTATGAGTGTAAGAGATGCCAGTGTAGAGTCGTTCGTGAGATTTGGCTAGAGTGCCCATAGGGATGTCTAGATTTCTCACTTTGTGCATTAAACATTATGATTTTTATTTATACCGATTAAGGCTGGGAAAAAATAAAGTAATTTTACAAAGTAATATGGTCGGATACAAAATTTCCCCCATTGCATATAAATTCCCCCCCCCCCCCCAGAATTGTTACAAAGAAATAATCACATTTTATTCCAAGTCTTCTATTCGTTTTCTATGCAAAAAAATATTAGCAAATAAAATTGTTTGCTGATCAAAAACATTTTGGTAATTATAATAAAAAATTGAGTAAGTGTGCTTACTTCCACAAAACTTAAAAACCTTTCTGGAGCCATGATTATTTAGAAGTTTCCTCCCAAATCATATTTATTCATTTGTTTAAAAAAAATGACAATCGCTTCTTTAATTTTGTTAATGTTAAAATAAATAAATTTTTCTATTTGGTGATTATTATTAATTAAAGAATATATATTTATATTTGTAAATATAATGTAAATTAAAAGTGAAAATTAACTTTGTAAAAATTATTGATACAATAGATATTAAATTTTGAAGTAAAAAATTATAATTTTTTAAATTTTAAAATTAATCAGTATTATTTATCGAATAAATTAATTTATAATTTGCTTGACTTTACTTTTTTTAAAATAAATTGCTGTAAATTAGTTAATGATATGATTGATGTCTTTCAAAATGAAAAATAATTAAATTAAGATGTGTACAAAATTATTAAGAAATACCTAAATGTATAAAATTGCATATAAACATTTTAGATACATATTTCATGTGCAAAAAAGATGTAATATTTTTTTGTTTTCGTTTTAGTTAGAATAATTCAAAGATGAATAAATAAATAAGCATAAACATTTCTGTACATAAATTTAAATTTAGGAAACATTCTAGAAAAGTAGTTAACATTTGAACAACACAAAACAAACAATTTTTACTATTAAATGTATATATATATATATATATATATATATACTATATATATACTATATATATACTATACATATATATATATATATATATATATATATATATATATATACAGGGTGGAACCGGATAAGTGACGAAAATTTTTTTCTGTTAAACTAGATTCAAAATGTAGTACAACGCCGCCTGAACGAGTGTCCTATCTCTATCTGTTAGAAAGTTATGATTTTTTCAGGTTTTTTTCGACTAAACCCGACCTTACGTCATAAAAACACTATTTCTCAACTTGTGTCTCACTTATTTACATTTTTCAACTCATTTTCGGATTCAGCATTAAATTTCCTATAATAATAGATCATTTTCGTAGTTATTTAACTTTAATCAGATTCATTTATTACAATAAGAACGTTAATTTTTTTAGGAATTTAGAATTTTCATGAATTTTCAAAAATTAGCCTCTTCGACAAAATTGGTCTTAGAGGCTGTCAAATTTCTCAAAAACTGCTCCTTTCAATACTCTTTCCAATGGTATAATAATCAGTTTCAATAATAGCGGTTTTCTTTGGTCTATTACTGAGAAAGTGCTGAAAAACACGGTGTTAGCGAAGGAAGCAAAGGGGACTGGATGAAGCGTACTCGCATATCAAAATTATTATTTATTAACAAAATCATTTCTTTAAGCAAGTAAAATACATAAATACATAGTAATTATTGAAGTATCATGTTCTCAAAATGCCGACCTCGATTCTTGACGCATAACCGAGCGCGTTTTCGCATTGCTCCCACTGTTGTTGAATCTTTCTCACGTTAGCAGAAATTTAATTTATCAACAAGACGGAGTTCCACCACATTATTCGGTGAACGTTTTCAGCAACAGTGGGAGCAATGCGAAAACGCGCTCGGTTATGCGTCAGGAATCGAGGTCGGCATTTTGAGAACATGATACATCAATAATTACTAAGTAATTGTGTATTTTACATGCTTAAAGAAATGATTTTGTTAATAAATAATAATTTTGATATGCGAGTACGCTTCATCCAGTCCCCTTTGCTTCCTTCGCTAACACCGTGTTTTTCAGCACTTTCTCAGTAATAGACTAAAGAAAACAGCTATTATTGAAACTGATTATTATACCATTGGAGAGAGTATTAAAAGGAGCAGTTTTTGAGAAATTTGACAGCCTCTAAGACCAATTTTGTCGAAGAGGCTAATTTTTGAAAATTTTATGAAAATTCTAAATTCCTTAAAAAATTAACGTTCTTATTGTAATAAATGAATCTGATTAAAGTTAAATAACTACGAAAATGATCTATTATTATAGGAAATTTAATGCTGAATCCGAAAATGAGTTGAAAAATGAAATTAGTGAGACACAAGTTGAGAAATAGTGTGTTTATGACGTAAGGTCGGGTTTAGTCTAAAAAAAACTGAAAAAATCATAACTTTCTAACAGATAGAGATAGGACACTCGTTCAGGCGGCGTTGTACTACATTTTGAATGTAGTTTAACAGAAAAAAAATTTCGTCACTTATCCGGTTCCACCCTATATATATATATATATATAGTATATACGTATACATTTAACAGTAAAATATATATATTGTATATATGTATATATATTGTATACATATACTTATATATATAAGAAAAAATATAATTGAGAAGTTTTTGCTTCAATTTTACTAAATTTTTTAGGAGGAAAAATATTTAATGCTGGACATCTACCAGACGCAGGTATTTACTACTTGCAAGTGTCTACAAGGTGCAGGTAAGAATTTACATGAACTCGTCTGAAAGAAACCTTCATTAGAAACAACAGGAACTACACATTTCTGCAATAACTAACTTCAGTTGACAATAAATTGAATTTTACTAATTAAACGTAATACAATTTTTGTGTCTACGCCTTTCAAATAAAGTTCAAGCTTGTTGTAGCTTTTCAGTATCGAGCTAGATCACTTACAAACGAGCGCATACCTTTTTCTAAAAACCTCTTATTCGAACACCTGGAGGCTTAAATTGGTTTTTCTAGTGATACACTGAATCTAAACATTTTACTCGCGAACGCATTCGTTGACTTATTAGTAGAAATAGCAAATAATATCTATTAAGGAACAATTATTTTCCTTTTTTCTTTTTTTGGCCCACTATTGCTAGAGAAAGTGTTAAAATAGGTGAACTTTCTAAATAAATATATATTTAATTTTAAACAGTAAAATGAATCATTGGTACTTAAGCAATTTTCATCTTAGTTTCTCTCCAATCTGAGACATAAATGTTGATAATGTGCCATCAAGAAGAGCAGTTTCCATTATTGAAATTGTACTGTAAATTAAACCTGGTTGTTTATCAACATATAAATATTGATCATTAAAGAGAAGAGCGGAGTAAGAAAACTGTTAGGATCTCCGATGGCTTTCTGCAGATGTAAGCTGATTTTCTTGTCTAGTTTATTCTTTTGTTTTCTAGATATGTAACAGATAAATATGTTAGACCAAATTTGGAGCTCGTAGAAATGTTCGTAACAAGATGAAAAATCTGGGGCTTATGTTAATGTGAAGAAGTAGTGCCGTCTGGTTAAAATTTCGTTTACGTGTTTGGATCGGAGTCCAAATAAGAGGTTTACATCGGATTTATTTATTTATTTACTTTTGTCTTTATATAAGCAGCTAAAATACTTATTTTTGCCAAAAGACATTAAGGTTGTGGCACTGACTTTTTCCAAAAAGTACTTTCGCCCCATAAGAATTAGGAACGCACTCGCTAGAAGACAGGTATAGAGCCGCAATAGCTGGCCACCACCATTAGCAATGGAATTTTAAGTGCTCCTTTGAAGTCTTCAATTCATCCTACCATTTAAAAAAGATTTAAACTTATTTATACATCAGTTCCTACAGAATGCGAACTTTTTCATGCAATAAAGGAAAGTAACCCCATTTCATTAATTAACAATTCATCGTGAACTCATCATAAGGATCATAAATACGTTTATGTTTCAAATATAACTAATAGAAGTATTAGCGACGCATGATCACTCATTTACCATTATTTTCTAAAGATATACACCGCTATTATTAAAAAACATATTGGAAAACTACCGCCATGTTTATGAGTCTAATTTTGCGGAGAAAAGGAAGTCGTGTGGTTGTATTGGAGAGGATGTTAGTTCAGGAGGTGCAACCAATGTTATCTATCAGGGTTTCAAAAGAACTGAAGAAACAAATGAACAAATAAAATTATATTAAGAGAGGCAAATGCAATATTGTTGACTAACCACGAGGGATGGGGTAAATGATGGCACCAGTAACTTCCTGCCATAACATTCTACTGCACTAACCGGTGAAAATGTTTGGCACGATTCCATAATCAATGCCACTGCTCGGACCGCAAAATTTTTGATACCTATTTGCTAAAATAAATTCAGAAACGCTGCACCCACATTGATACAAAAAAGGGTACCATCGATCTGCACTCTACCATCACACTCGTGTCACATAACAAAACGTTGTCCATTTTATCTAAAAATATCGCCCATTCATAAAAATGTACTGACATACTATACAGTTTTCCCATTCCTTACTCTCTGAACGTGTGATTACTTCAACGAAAACAACAAGGTTGTTGTTAGAATTGTAACGTCTCCACTTTTTCTTTTACCTAGGTTTTTGTCCTTAAGTTCTATGTTGCTAAGCATTGTAACACGATTCAATAAATTTTCCATAATTCTCCCACTTCTCGTCTTTCTCCACAACTCAATTCAAAGTATATTCGCCTTTCCCTAACTAATACCGCGAGTTGCGTTTGTTCTAACGCTCTCTTCCATACTGCCGTGCTGTTTTCCTTTATTGCAATACTTCCCTCATCAGCTCAGCTCATTTCCTCATTTTTTTAGTTTTAGACTGATTACCGAAGATACTAATTTATTAAATGTTAAATGGCGAATAAACAGTCCAAGGCTCCAAACAGGCTGTTAAACGTGAAGTTCGCTTGAAATAAAACGCCATGCTGAGTTAAAGAAAATTTTGTATTCTTTTATTACCGGATTTTTAGTATTCCGCAGATAAAAGGCACTTTATAGAGAAGCTTAACAGTCTCCATTCAAAATGACTCTTAATCATTTTAGTAATTCTAGAAATGTATGTAGGTATGTAAGCTATAAGTGCACGATGTTTAAAGAAAAACGTAGGATCCAATTTTTTAAAATGTCTAAAAAGTAAAAAAACCCTGCTGAAAAATACTTCTAGTGTATGTAATATAGATAGATATTCGTTTAGGTATTTCCCTCGTGCGAATTCTCCAATTTTGAGTTTTAGGACAGGCATAGACTAAGCTAATTTAGCAATCCCACTTCTAGAATTCAGCACTTCTAAACGTGTATTTCCATTTTTGTGAAAACCCTTCATCGAAATCGGCCTGACTAAGCACTTGTTACACCTTAGAAGAGATAACAGTAACAATCTTGCAGATGAAAATAGGAAATAAAACTGACCTTTGTTTCTAGTTAGAACTCAATTCATTCGATTTAAAAGAATCGACTTTGTATTTTTAAAATAAGTTATGGTAAATTAAACCAGTTCTTTATTGTATATGCAGTTAGTGTAAAAAATAGCCGAAAGAAAGCAGCACCTTCCCAAACTTCAAAACAATTTAACATGAGACCACCAGGTATCAGCAATCAACGGTCAATAAACTAAAAGAGTCCTATTTTATGTAAATAATATTATAAACTGATAGAATTATACACTCAACATAAACCGGTAAGACCAAGTATTAATGTAATTAGGCATTAGAGGAAATGGCACGCTTGCATATTCTGCAAACAACATTTACAAAATTAAAGAACACAGAAACCAATTTCGAAATAAAAAGTTTATAACATACTTTTTCCTAATCAGGGCTTCCAAATTCAATATTTATGTAACCGATGAAAACTCTAAATAGAAAATATTCTCACAAAGTATTACTAAATGGGAAGAGATTAGCTAAGTGGTCAAGTGGTTAGAGAATTGGATTCCCACACATTGATCGTGGGTTTGAATACAGCTGTTGGCTCTTAGAGTTTCTCTTTACAGGAATATCTTACACCTCATTGTCCGGAAGTGGACAGTTTTGTCTGTAACTGGAGAACACGGAGGCCGGCATTGCACTGAAAAAGCTCCGGGCACCAATATAAAAAAACATTTCCATACAAAGTAAATTTTAAAAATCAAACAAATAAGACTGAAATTAATTTTATTTTTACATTTTACTTTAAGCATTAAAAATTTAATTGACTTAAATAAAAAGAAGAAATGAAAATATTCATATAACATTTGGCACGATAGCTACATTTCTGTTGGTTAACACGTAGACATGGGCTGGTAAATAGGAAATTAATTATCACAGAGTATAACACATTAATCAATAATCAATAAAGGATTTTATCTTGAAGATGTTGCAAAAATTTTATTCATATTTCTAGCTGTCACTTCTTCAGACAGAGAATAGTCCAGTTAGTTTCACTGAGGGCCTTCCCACTTTTACATCTTTTTCATCTTCAGAGTTCTCATTGCTTTTGTTATACCTGGAAACTTTTAGGTGTTTAAAAATTCAATTTTAATTTTTAGAGCTTCAATACTACAGGCAACTACTCACTTGACTTTCTCTAGTTGTAATTCACCAATTTCGATCGATAAGTTCTCTTTAAACCTGGAATTTTTGCCATATACTGTTTAAGGGCATTAGATCAACTGTGGAAGTCTAAGGTCACAAACTAGACATTATAAAAATTTGGCATGATTCCATACATGAATTTCTATTACTGCAGTGAAGTTCTTAGAAAGGAAGTGGTCCTTAAATAGCGTATTTCCGATAAAAAAAAATATCGAAAATCTACAAACAACTATAGATCTACTCAAACATCAAACAAAACAAAAAACTACCTTTCATTTAAGACGACATCCGATTGGTTTTTGTGCTCTGAAGATCTCACAGCTTCACCACAGTCATCGGTCAGCTAAAGAAAGAAAGAAAGAAAGAAAAAAAACTGAAAGTGTTAATGAAGTAATAAATCTGGATTTATAGGTATCATTTAAATAGATGAAATAAGCGGCTGGAAAACAACATCCACTGAGACCTGTAAGTTCTTTTTTGACTTTATCTACTGTCCATAGAATTTAGGCGGCTGGTACAATGGTATGTGTGGAGAGCTGGTGTTTGCAAAATCCAAGCAGTGGATGCACACTTCAACTGCCTCGACAAACTCAGTGTAGTAAATGGAGCAGTCAGTATAATATAATTGTTCCTATTGTTAGGTTACAATGTGTGCTGCCACACCGAAGTAGCCACTTTTTTTCTCTAGAATGGCATCCTAATAAACAAAAATAAAGTAAACTGACCTTTTGAAGTGCATTTAACGCGAGCAAGGCTTCTCGATACTGGCAGGTTCCCGGCGTTTCTTGGCTCAACACTTTGTGCAGAAGTAGCGACATCTGAGTGACATGGTGACAAGGTAGAAAGAGGTAGTATTGCAACTTCCGACCTCTTACTTCTTCTTTCTTCTCTTTTTCCCTCACTAATCTTCTAAATTTTAAATTGTCTCTCCTGGAAATGGTTATAAAAATGAAGTTTATGGGTTTTAAAGACTTTCGTTTTGCACTAAATTCTAATCTGGAATTGAGATTTCCAAATGGTCTAGTTAAAAGCAAACTCTTCTCAAACATGAATGCCGATTCAAAATGTTACCTCACACCTTACTTGAAAACTCATCCTCAGATATTCGATAAATTTTTCAAGAGCGACTTCAAATAGCTTTCTAAGACCAAGAGTCTGTTTGACTGGATCTAACTATCTAACCTGCTTTGGGATTTCGCCATTAAGTCCTCTTTTCATCAAACGAAACTCATTCTCTTATAGAAGCGGGTCAGATGGATTTGTTTCAGAGACGTTGGAGAGTAACAGGTCACTTTGGGCTGTTCAGATGAGCATTCAGGTAGTAGCCTAGACTAACACTAAGTGTTTCAGTGACGTTGGGCAATAATCGTTAAATAACTGTCTTGGACTGTACAGATGTGCGTCTGAGCATTCAGGCAATAGCCTAGACTAGCAGGCCAGGTGACTAAGTGTTTTACAATGAATGAGGACAAATTCTGAGAATGACTAGCTGACTAGACATCATGGTTACAATTTTATATACAGCGTTGGATGTTCATACTTCCTTCTCTCAATCTAAATCTGCGGCGAAAGGCAAACTTACCTCTAAAAGTGTATGTACGTCCACAAAATGTGTGAAACAAACATTTCAAAATTGAACCACATTTAGTGTAATCACTATAAAAAAAGTAGATCTACAAACGTTACTGTGAAATAAAACTTTATTTGGGATGGGTACTTAGGGAGAGTGAAGTTGGGTTTATTTGGTTTGGGCTCTTATGAAGTTGGTTTGCAGTATATAGTTCGATCAATTGTACAATATATATAAGTTTATAAATATTTATATCAATAGTTTATATATTTATTCCGAGTTGGGAGATTAGCAGCATAAAGTTAAGTCAGCCACTTTCAAAACGAGACCCCCCCACATTGTTTAGTTTCTATGCAGCCACCGAAGAGTTTCTCAGATCATGACCCTGGCACAATATACTTCTTTTCAGGCTTCACTTTCATTCTAATTGAATATCTATTGTAATGGAGTAACTTTGCCTTCAAATAATCATTTTATTATTGTGAATATGTACAATATTAACTTTTGGGAATAAATTCTAGGTTTATAGGTTCCATGCCTGTCGCGAGTCTTGCGAGAGTTCACATTAACTTTTTGAATTTAATTATTGTAGCGGATGTACTAAACTTACAATAGAATATCTAGCAACTTCTTGACTAATGCATATTGCCGACAATGTGCAATGTAAGGGTCGAAGCAGGTGACTGCATGTGTTCGCGCTATATTGCTCAAATTGCTCATGAGTGGGTCCCCATGCAGCGCCTCCAGGCAGTCTTGCAGGAAGTTCTCTGAACATTTAATCACTACACACGGAAATCATTTAGAAAATATTTCAGTTGAAAATTTAAATTTAAATCTATAAATTGAAATTTTGGTAAAAAAAAAAACTAAAAAACTAAAAACATACCTTCGGGTACATTTCCGAATAGTCTGTGGAAATCTTTTTCAGATATTGACTCTTTTAGATTCGACGAACTGTAGTAAACGTTCATAAAGGTTTTCAAAGACTTTAGAAAAATATGCTCTGAAGTTATTATATTGTATTTAGCTTCGTTTAATGAAATCTCTCGTGCAGTCAGCTTGCCTGCAACATGGTGAGGTTCAAAACCATTAACAAAACGATCATCAATAAGGATGACGAGCAGGATTTCAACCTGCGCTTTTCGTTCCTAATCAAGAATGCACTGCTGGTCATCTAACAATTACGGAAGTAAGTAAGAAAGAAACAAAAAATAAGTAATAAAAGTTAAAAAAAATAGCCGTGAACAACACACACATTCCACATTCTTACAACATACATGCTCGTTTTCTTGTAACTTCGTCTTTCTTTTCAATAAAATTTCTTCCATGCTTTAAGATAATTGCGACACTGTTGGCTATTTCGCTTAGAGAGGACTTAGTGCAGGCCACCAGTTCTCTTCCCCCAAATTGTAGTGGGTGCTTTCTTATTAATGAAAGAGAATCTAATTAGTAGGAGTAGAGTAGAGGAGTAACCTGAAGTGCTCTCCAAGCCAAGCAATCTAATACTTCACAACGTATTAGATGTACTTATGAATTATATACTTATAATTTGAGATCAGGATGGGCCCTGTTCTCCAGACATTGCCAAATGCTAATTGTAGCAGATGCAAGACGTAACAGGAGATACCTCTCATTCTTAACAATCCTGTCTTCCGACTAGTCAGTTTTTTTTTTTTTCATCTGCTGTGGTATTGTGTAGCAATTAGAAATGATGGAGTAGATCCCTCTATACCGCAGGCTCCCAAAGCTGGACAGCCTTCTTCGTAGTACTGCTTCTGATGCCATGTTTTTGACAACTAAGTTCCAGTCCGGTCCAAACGAAATAGAGGTTGAGCTTTGCAAAATTTTGTATTTATGAAATGTTGTGTCACGTTCACTCGCACAGATAACGGAGACCGTTTGCTAAAACTACAAATTTTACTACAGACTGTACTCAAAACCTTATAGTTAAAAATCAAAGAAGAAAATCTGCTGTCTACAATATTTTTTTCCAACAAGGGTAAGAGAAATTAAAAAACGAAAATAAATCTGGTGACAGAATCATACTTCTTTCTCTTACTATTCAAAGATTTGAATAAAGTACCTACTCAAGAGGCCTGACTGTTTGACTTGTACAGAATCTTTCCATTTTTTAACCAAAATTTGTTCAGCTTGAAGGGCTTTCTTCTTAACTTTAATGTCCGGAATTTCTTCGTATAAATGTTCTTCAGAATAGGGTTGATGAGGTAAGTCTTTCTTGGATATAAGAGGTGCCTGAAACGAAAGGCACGAAATTTAAAATGCAACAACTAAAATAAAAATAATAATAATAATGGAATAAAAATAGATAAAAATGTAATTTTTGTTTTAAAGTTTCTTACCGGAGGAAGATGGTCAATATGTGGATTACTGGCAGAGATTATTGCATCACTTCGACGCAGAAATATGGGCGAAGAATCACCACGCTTCTTGGACTGTAGTCCTTTCAGAAGAGGAAGTTGTTCCAAGTGTGGATTTCCGTCAGAGAGAACAGTGTCACTTCGGCGAGTAACCATCGGTGAGGTACTACCCCGTATTCTTTGTAAAATAGTAAGATGTTCCATTTGCGGATTGCCTTCAGAATCACTTCGTCGTGCAAGCATCGGTGAAATATCACGTTGATATTTTTTTAAAGGAAGATGTTCCAAATGTGAGTTTCCCTCAGATTGTACTGTATTACTTCTGCGAGCAATCATCGGCGAAGTATCTCCGCGTTGCCTTTGTAAAACAGAGAGGTGTTCCATAAAAGAATTACCTTCAGAATCACATCGGCGGGCAACCAATGGCGAAGTATCTCCACGTTTTTTTGCTTGCAATCCTTTTAGAAGAGGAAGTTCTTCCAAGTGAGGGTTACCCTCAGAAAGTGCTGTATCACTTCGGCGGGCAACCATCGGCGATGTAGCTCCACGTTTGTGGTTTAAGAGCGAAAGGTGTTCCATGTGAGGGTTACATTCAGAATCACATCGGCGTGCAACCCTCGGCGAAGTATCTCCATGTTTCATTGCTTGTAACCCTTTTAGAAGAGGAAGTTCTTCCAAGTGTGGGTTACCCTCAGATAGTGCTGTATCACTTCGGCGGATAACCATTGGCGATGCAGCTCCACGTTTCTGATTTAACAGTGAAAGGTGTTCCATATTAGAATTACCATCCGAAACCACACTATCGCTTCGGCGGGTAACCATCGGCGAAGTAGCTCCACGTTTCTGATTTAAGAGTGAAAGGTGTTCCATATTAGAATTACCATCCGAAACCACAGTATCACTTCGGCGGGCTACCATCGGTGAAGTAGCTCCACGTTTCTGATTTAAGAGTGAAAGGTGTTCCATATTAGAATTACCATCCAAAACCACAGTATCGTTTCGGCGGGCTACCATCGGCGAAGTAGCTCCACGTTTCTGATTTAGGAGTGAAAGGTGTTCCATATTAGAATTACCATCTGAAACCACAGTATTGCTTCGGCGGGCAACCATCGGCGATGTAGCTCCACGTCTATTATGTAAGAGTGTAAGATGTTCCATATGTGGATCACCTTCGCAGACAACGACATCACTTTGATGATGTTTCATTGGTGAAGTATCTCTGCTTTTTATAATTCCGTGTTTCTGTATTTCTATCAGATCGTACGACCCTTTTAATAATCGGGATGCAAAATCAGTTGATAAGCCATGCATACCGTGATAATGCTGCAATAAATATATAAATTAGATATAATATAAATAATTAAATTATTGAAATAATTAAATAATGAAAGTGGTATACAAAACAGTGATAAGGCCAGTAGTAACTTACGTAAGTGAGACGTGGGTTTTGACCAGGGAAGTCGAGCGGGCCCTTACTCTCTGGGAGAGGAAGATCCTCAGAAAGATTTATGGGCCAGTGAAGGAGCGAGATCGGTGGAGGATTAGGTCGAATACAGAGTTGAAAGAGCTACACCAGGAACCGGATCTCGTAGCCTTCATTAAACAAGGACGCCTTAGGTGTTAGGGTCATGTGGAGCGGATGGATCCAGAGTGCTTGTCTAGAAAGATGCTATATGGCACGCCAGAGGTTCGACGTCATCGAGAGAGACCTCGTATGAGGTGACTGGATGATGTGGAGGCAGAGCTGAGGAGCATGGGCGTGCGAAGATGGCGATCTAGAGCCCACGATCGGGAGGAATGGAGGAGGCTGGTTGAGAAGGCCCGGGTCCTTTCAGAAGGAAGGAAGGAAATAATGAAAGATGGCGAGAATTTTGTAATTATTGGTTTAGGTTTATAAAAGTTATTATCTATGAGTTCAAGTGTTTATGGTTTTTCTTAACTCCCATTTATGTGATTGTGCAATAAGCTTTAGTGAGTGATGCCTTGGGAAACAGGTTCCACTATTTCTTAATAATAATAACGATTCAGGATTTTGTTTTTCGCCAGGACACACTTATTGAGATCTCAGTACGTATAGATCTATGGGTGGATCTGGGATTTAAGTGACAGCAACTCATTACAAAAAATAGGAGGAAGGAAAAATTCACATTTCCGTTGCCGTATCATTTCTAATATCTCTGACTTTAGTTACTTATTTAACTCTCCTTAATACGGTGTAATGGATAGGAATATTGTAGTACAATAATCAGAACTTAAGAGAAATTCGTCACCACCATAAAAATGGTCGGAAGGAACTTTCATGCAAATAAAAGTTTCGAACTACTTATGCAATTATTTCATGAGCTTAAAAAAAATTGTTTAAACTTTTTAGAGAAAATGATAATAGCAATAAAGGAAAATTCTGTCAGGCGGTTCGTCCGATAGAAGAATGAATATTCATTTAAGGATATATTTGGGGAATGGTAAGAGAGACTTCCCTCAATTGTGCCATCATCATCATCGAGGAAACCTCAAAAATAAAAATATAGACAAAGGAAATCACTTTAACTTTATTGACAGGGTTCTCAGGGAGGATGTTGTCAAGATCTGCTTCAGTATGTTTACGGTAATATTGTTGAGAAGACCGGAAGTGCGATTGTTCAGAATGTTTTACCGAGTTTCTAGCCTGTCGACAAAGAGTTCAAATTGAACTTGGACATAAGTATGCATTAGTTGATGGGTACACGCTAGTTTAGATTCTATGCCTAGGGCTTATCGATTTTAGAGGAGTTCAGGGGAGCTGTGACGACATGTTTTCGTTACAGTTTTCAATTACTAGGGTGAATACGTAATAATAAAGTCAAAAATACACATTTTTAGCACAAATGATAAGTTTCAGGAAATTTAAAACAGTAAATTTAAAATTGCGGTCAGAGCGTGTCTACCACAGATCTGGTCGTACCAATAGACCTTGTGGATGTGCTGTCGGTCGACATTTAATTTTAGTAATTAGGCAGGACTGCAATAGATCCTCTTACTAAAGGAAGGAAAGTAAGATAAAAATTCCTTACACTAGATTTGCGGAGATCACTCAAAGAGAGTGTGGCACTTCTCTTCTGCAACAGAGCCTTCTTGACTGTTTCTACTGAAGCCATTTCATCAAAACTGTAACCTTTAGCGCCTTGCTTTTCATAATACTTTAACGACGTCAATTTAAGACTAAAGTCTAAAATATTATCAATGTCAGCTACATAATGAGGTCCGTGTAATGATGTCAGTACTTCGTAACAACGATCTAGTATCTAGAAAATCGAAATAGATGGACTGTTAATGGTTGGTACTTTTAGCTTTGTTGAAAGCTCTGAAAGCTATTTCCTTACTTACCACGGAGATGTTGTCCAAGGATTGACGTACTGATTGTAAACTCCCCTTGTTCTTCTCTTCATGGACGACTCTCCTCAAAGTGGCTCGCAAAGAGGCTAACCGATGGAATGGAGCTAGTATTCTTTCACAGTTCATTCGGATGCTGTAAACTTGGGTGAACAGATCTTCTCGTTTACTGTAAAGTGGCGAAAATAAACAAATAAATAAATTACTAGGTTTACAAAATGTATCAGTCTTTCATTCGACATGGTCTGATCACTTTCATTTTTCATTCCTTTAATTTTATTTGACATTCCGACTAGTTTCCGATTTTCGTCTAGAGATTGAATGATCAGGAGTTGAATAACCTATGTATCTAACTCAATACGGGGAAGGTTATTGTGCATGTCTATGGATATAAAAGCATTTGGACTTTTGGTTGGGTTGATTACATGGACGCTAGATTATTAGGCTAACCCATTCCCCAGTATGGGAAAGTTTCACTTAGCAAAAATCGTTCTGGTTACTCACATTCAAACATGTATAAACTGTAATCTTCCGTCAGGTAGTGTGGTGCTACTTGCCCGCAGTTAACAAGTGAAGTGTCAAAATTCTCCACTCAAACCTGATGATTCAGACTGTGAACGAAACTCTTAAAATAGTCAGTCAATCAGACAGAAATCAGATGTTCAATGACGGACAAAATCCATGATATTGTCTAGCACTGCAGACTAACATGACTTTAATAATTCATAAGTTTTAATTAAAAAAACAGTTGTAAAGCAGACAAAAAACTTACGCATTTCTTTTTACTAAGCGCCGCATTTCGTCAAACATATCCACAAACGCTAGACAAGCTATTGCATAACTGGTGCCGCAAGTTTTATCCAACAATGGTAATATTAGATCTGGATTAAAGCATACTGATTCATTCGGATTCATCCAGTTTCTTTCGGCTGTTCTGACCATTTCATCTGAATACTTTTTGACTAAAACAGTTGGTTAGAAATTTGATGGTTACACTCTTTTATTGCAATTTTAAAGAGTCTAGCTAATTTAATATTTTTGTTTAAACTTGGAGCGTTTAGGTTCCACGAACTCTCCAAGAAGAGAGAGGTCGATCCAGTAATCAGTTCAAAGAGGAAAGTTTTTCAAGTATAAGATTGTAAATTACACGTCTTGGGGGAAAATTGAGGATACGCTGAGTTACTAGGAGTAAAATGATTTGCAAAGTGGCAAAATCAAAAAAGAAAAATACTTGTATAACACTAACGTCTCTTAACTAAGATAACAATATGTCGCCGGTTGAACAATGGCAGTTCATCAAACTTCAGTAACACATATCTTCGAGAAAGTGATAGTAGTTCTGCTAATTCGTTGTTGTAATACATCTCATTCAACAAAAGAGAAAATTTCAATTCTGCAAGTAGAATTTCTCGGTCGGACAATTTATCTGGAAAAAATAAATAAATAGAAATAATTTTGTGCATATCATTCATAAAAGGTTGATTGTCCGGTGGTTCCTGTATTCTCAATCATCAGACACATACAAAACCTTAGCATTCTCGAAATGCACTCCAGATTACCGGGGCAAGGTGATAACAACAATTGTGCTTGCTACAAACAACAGGCTCCCTACTACGGGACCAAAGAAAGCCTCACGAAACGTTTTCTTCAACGACTTAAAGTGACTCAGCATTGATTCTACCGTTCTTTCAAAGCAGTTCGTTCTTATCAAAGAAAATATAATTAACTTACTTGTAATTTTGGATTTAACGATTTGCGGTAATTTGACCCAAACGTTAGAATTATCTCTTCGTTTCTCCGCACAAATGGCGCTCAGTGTCTTCATCCTTTAAATCTGAAACACAAATCTTGCGTGAACACTCACACAACTTTCCCTCGTTGCTCATCTCAAGGTTCTAACTTAACTTTTGTTCATTAGCTAGTTTTCCAGTGGATTTATATGGAATAATAGAATGCTGCGAAGCGAGAGAATCTAGAATAATGAAAAGTAGACAAGAATATATGAAAAAGTAAAGTAATGCCTATCTTTTCAGGCGAGCTTTACGTCCACTACCAATTAGGTGTCGTGGACGGAGACGACTAGCAAACATACTTTACTATAAATTCCTCATATTAACAATTAAATAAAATCCAAGGCCTAGACCGGGAATCGAACCCAGTACCACACTACACATTAGATTTTCAGGTCTTGCCTCTAACCGCTCGGCTACCGTGGCGCCTGATAAGAATATATGATGTATCTGCGATTTGTGTAATGTTGAACATGGGCATACTTACTAATCATACTCGTACATGATCCAGAGAGTATCAGAAGAGCCTGGGTAATTCCCCAGATGTTTTAGTGAATGTATTCCTTTGTTCCTTTTTTAGGATAATATCTAGGGGAGGAGACTCTAATAAATCAGAGGCATTTGCATAAATCAAACGCATAGCCAGGTTTGCAATCAAAATTTGTTATCATACACCACACTCTCATTGACGATGGTTTTTATTTAAACAGTAATTAGCAAAAAAAAACCTTTATAATTAAATAACCATTCAAAGACTTTTATTGTCGCTCTCTCACTCCTTATTAGAGGAAGTATGATCTTTAAAATATTTTATTTCGAGTTTAACAGGAAACATCGGAAGTAGGGTTCAGAGAATAGGGAAACGTGGTTTTCTCCAATTGACTAGAGTGCGCGTCTCCCTGGAAAAATAGACCCAACTTACCTCAACCAACGGAAAATAATCGAAAGTTGAACTTAGATATTTAGTTTAAGTTCTACCGTGAAACCCCAAAATACGCTTTTAGAGTTGTAAAAGGGTTGTACTGCTCGAACGATTTTCTTAAACTTGTTCCATTAATAGCAAACATCTACTGCTATTACTTTTATTTCTTATAATTCCAAGGAAAGAAGTCGAGGTGCGTCAGGGAAATATGTTAGCCTGCAGTATATTGTACGGTTCTCCACTGATAATATTTTGAGTATGAGATGTCCAACCGATATCCCAAGTGAGGAGAATAAAAGTTCACCGGACTATGTCTGTATATGGCGGCTTTTCTGCAATTTGGAGGCAGTTCTTTTGTTGTCGGTAGCTGAAGAAGACTATATTGAGGTTTCTACTTCTTAACTATTTTGAATTTGCACCATTAAACTGCTCTAAAAATTTTACATGCGAAATCGGAATCATTGTTTAATTATTTAATGAAAAAGAAAAGTACTTACGGAAATTTCCCAAACAATAAAAATCCAGGTATTAAAACTAAAACATACAAATGGAGCTAGAATTTCATAACCATTTATTTGATCATCAACAGAATGAGTAGCATGACTGACGACACTGGGTCACAGATAAGTATGCAGATAAGCAGACGTGTTGTTTAACTCACTGAATTATCTGTAGAAGTGAATGTGTAGCAACGCACGTGATTTTTTGTGTATGTGTGTGTGTGAGATATTTAAAAACTAAAGTCAGCTAAAATAACGCCTGCCACTACAACAGTAATATGTTTAGTAAACAAATATTTTACAATAGAGAATCAATTATTAGTGGACATTTAGAAATGACGAGAAGTCTGGATTAAACAATGTTATTCTCTTTTGGAAAGATAAGTATTGCAACCGAACCGATTTTTTATTTTAGTTTTCGCCGGATGTACCAGTTTTGAAGTTACTTAACCACGAAAACTATTGTTTTAGTTGCTCTGCCGTTGTTAGTTCATGTTTTAAATCATTCGTTTAAGTGTAACCAGTGTGTTTCTAGTTACTACCGATCAAGTTGAGTTAGCTTTTTTAATATATCGATTATTCATTACTCTACGATTATTACAACTTAAGCACAAATTGTTTTCTTTAAACGTGATTTACTGATTGCAATACTTTTAGGTTTATCTGAAGCATTTAACAGCTAAATGATTTTGGCTTGCTAAGAGTTAGAGAGATTTCCTCCTTAGAGTAATTCCAGAGTTTGTTACGATTTTATAAGGATTTCAGGCAAACACACGGGAAACAGGATTCACCAACTGTTTATACCCTGTCCTGCAAAGTACCAAATTTAAAAAAAAAACAGGATGATTTTCGATAAGTGGCGCGAAACTGTAATTAGTTTTTCAGGAAGTTTGCACTTACGATCAAACGCAGACTTTTACCCAGCCACTTTATAGCAGCGTAATTGCAACAAGATGGCACACAGAAGCTTTCAAGTCACACAGAATGCCATGAATGGAATTTACCAATGAAAATGTACCAAAGTAGTTGCTATGTGCAAATAGTTTAAAGAAAATAACAAAAAAGGTTTTTTTTTCTAAAAATCTTCACATCCTAGAAAAGTGCTTGGTAAAGAAGTACTTCTGGTAGATGGAGTTTTGTCGCGAAGTTACTTTCAGGTCCCAAAATAGATGTAAACTATCTTTTTGGAGAGAGAGGTTCTTATTCGTACTATTTTCTCGACAAAACAACACTCGGGGACCTCAAATGTCATTTCCGGGGATATTACAAATTAATTACCCACCCGATCGCTACGTTTCCTTAAACAAGGGGACTAAGCATTGAAACCACCTATTGAATAGGTGTAAGCCATTTCGTTAATGTAAGAGATAAATAAACTTATTCACTTATTACTTACAGTAATTATTCCAAATATTCCAAGGGGGTGTAAGTGGTGAATTATGTGCCAAACAGGCAGAAAGAGGAGTAAAACAAATAGTTGCTTAAAACTGAGAACTAAGACAAGAAGTTCATCATGAAGTTGTAGGTCGGCACTGGTTGGACTTCAAGTAGGGCGAAAACGGCGCGCTCAGCAAATAGTTCAAGTAGAAAATAAACCGGTGGTCTGTAAACTGTAGAAAGAGGGGGAGCGGGGCTCCCTTTTTGTCCTTAAAAACTTACGATAGTGTACACACACTGAGACTGCAAGCCCCCACCTTATAACAATATTATAAACTACCTTGTAAACACAAGCGCACACTGGGCGGAGGACGTTGATGACGACATCAAGTCCCTTTCTTAACGCCCCTTTTCATTACTTCAAAGTTAAAATAATAAATAAAAATATCTTATGTTTACATATTGTTATTTTGATAATAATACCTGGTATATTTTAAAGATAAGTAAGAAAATAAAGAGTATCTCCTACAATTATTCTCCAATTTTTTTTTATTTGAACATTTTAAATTAAATCTCAAAGCATCCGACACACATTTCTCCAGACAAGCTATTTAAATAAAACTTGTTCATCTAAGATCTACAAAGGGAAGTTTAGAGAAATCCGGAGGAAGAGGAAAATCTATCTCGGAGAACGGTACTGTCGGTTTTTTAATTTTAGCAAAAAAATTAATTTTCCTTTGTAATGTAAAACACATAGAACTGTACGTCTTACTGAAAACTTACTTACACTCCCTTCCTTTATAATATGTAGATCCCAAGACCGTACTTTATACTCAAATTGGCGTTTGGAGGTAAGCTAATTTCATATCAGCTGTGAACGTGGAAAGATCGCTCTTAAATAGATGATTGTAGTAGAGCAGCTGTAGTCTGACAATATCAGTGGAAGAGGAACATCTGGCTGGATTGTAAGCCGGGGCATGTCTGTCCCCTGCCCGAGACCCTCTGACCGAGAAGACACCTAATGATTGCCGTGCTGTGCCCATCTCTCACCACATGTGTGCACGAGCATGGCATACACCTGGCAATTTCCGACTTGATTATCTTTCAACCTACAGTCTGACCATTTTGGCGGTAAGAGTCACTACTTTGAAAGGTCTCCATTTATTACTTGCCCTCATCCCTCATAAGTCTAGACTTTCGGTTTTAAGCTCTCCTGATTAAGACTAAGCGTTTTTACGAATTGGAATATCCGTAATCAGCAAAATTGAAATCTCACCCCAATAATAACGATTCTAATTGGATTTCCAATCATAAAATTTTATCGTAGTACATACTGAATTATACTGGAAGTATTCAGTCCTCCGCTTGTGCCGGTCATAAATTCCACGAGACTGTTACGCTACCTTCCACCTAATTTCGCTACATTCAATGTATGAATCGTTTGTACGATTTCAAATTATCTTTTTCTCTCCTCAGAAACTTGTTAAAAAAGAAAACTGATTTCTTTTTCTAAAAAAAGAATTTTGTAATTTATAAAATTTCGATAGAGCAATTTTCGAAAAGTATGCTTAAAACTAAGAAACCAGATCTTAAAAGTGCTCTTCCGATTTGACCGATTTCCGTCAAATTTAGAATTCTTTTAATATTACTCCATTTTTTATAGACCTTTAAAACATTATCTTCAACCTTGTATTCGTACACTGTTTGCTATGCTTAACAAAAATCGAAGCCATTTCCGGTTAAACTATCTAAAACTGTGAATCTTATTAATAAAGTGGTACTTCTAGACAGAGTGTTCATTTTCTCAAAAAAAAAAAAAAAAAACTTAGTTCCGATTGTAGGACTACCCGAATATCAAATCAGAACTTTCTTTAAATTGTTTTTGAGTAATGATGACCATGTTTGGACGGAAGAGCTCCCCAGATCATAGTTATTGACTTTCTCTGCTTCCGCCAGATTTCTTGCAAACTTATAATATGGTAATTAATTATTAAGTAATTAATTAAAATTCAAAAATTTAGACTTTGAACCTTGATAATGGAGTGGATTACTCGGCGTTCCACTAATTATATATTAACAAATTAGATATTGATAGTAGCAACATCGTCATTATTAAAAAATTTAATTCAATCGTCATCATATGTTATACTTCAATATGCACATTATGTTTTATTTGGAAGATTTGATCTATAAACATTTACATCAGAAATATAAACAGAAATAATTATAGCTAATTAGATCTTAAAAATAATTTTATTGTAGATTAAATAGATTGTAGATTAATGGATTTGATAAATAAATTGGTTGATCCAATTTTCGTAGTCAACAAATACCAGAGACTTTTTAATCAGTTCATGAAAGTACAATTAGTGGAACTCATTGTGGGGAAAAATTGATCAGCTGTACAATGTCTCATGAATAAACCTTTAAATGAACTTTATCAAAAAATATCTGGAGTTAACATCGTATGATTGATTGCTGAATTGATGTTTTCTTGAAAGTTAGAATTGATCAAAAAAGATGGAGCAAGCTTTACAAATGATTTTATTAATGTAATGTAACAATACTTCCTTTTAGCGTTAGCTCTGTACAATGTGCTGCAAAAAAAGGAAGGGATTAGCTATGTGGTTGGCGTACTGGACTCCCACGCGGAGGTCCCGGGTTCGAATCCAGCTGCTGACCCTTAGATTTTCTCTTCCTAGGAGCTTCTTACAGCTCACTGTCCGGTGATGGACAGTGTTGTCTGTAAAGAGAGAACACTGTCCGGAGGCCGGCAGTGCACTGAAAAAAGCTCCGGGCGCCAATAACCTTAGATGGTGACGCGCCTTAAACATTAAAAAAAAAAAAAAATGTGCTGCAAAGCTAATTTGTACTGTGGTACTGGGTTTGACTTCCAGCCCTTTGCCACTGGATTTTATTTAGTGGTTAATATCCGTCCATGGCACCTAATTTGGACGTAAATCCTACCTGAAAAAATAGGCATTATTTGCTATTTTACTAGTAAGAAAAGTATAAGTATATACCTTAGTATACTAAGCGGAAGAAGAAAATTGATTAAAAATTCCTTCCGTAATTATTACATCCTCTAACTTTTCTAGAGTCCCATAAGTATGCCAATAGAAGTAAAAGTCATTTTGTGGGATTATACCCGGAGTTCAAAGACAAACCCTCATAAACCGACCATACTTCATAAATACCAATTTCTTTTTTTAAATGAACCTCTTAACGGATTTTGCCGGGGACGATTCAGTATAGAAAACGGGGCCCGACTGCAGTACTCCCCGTTACCTGGTCAGAGAAAGTTACTAGTCCCGGAGACAGTCCTGCAGTTATTAAATTGTAGTCTCCAAATTCAATAATCTTTAACGGAATAAATTAAAATTTATTTGATAAGAACCTCGATAAACATTTTAAATCAAAACAAATTATTTCTGCAAAGTATTAACAAAAAAAAAAGTAGAAAGCAAATACAACTACCAAGTTATAAACTTAATTATCTACAAGCAAGTAAAGATAAATAATAAATAGTAATAAATTTAGTGAAGTATACATTGTAACCTGTTCACAGGTGATAATGATTTTCTAATCAAGTAGGCCATGTAATTTAGATAATTTCAAGGCCAAACATGTATAAAGATTAGATTCGTGGTATTAACTTGCACCAAGACGTTCCGAAATTTACAGCGTATAGTTTAGTTTTATGTTCAAGCATGTACAGGGCGATCTTAATATTAGTACGGTTTCTGACTTTAGGCAATCAACAGGAAGTCCACTCTGCGCCACAACAGACGGTTGAAAGTAATGTAACTACAAACTCACTACGGCCTATCGTATCCCCTGAGGCAACTTGCCTGCCAAATCCCCAAGCTCCACAACAATTAGCCATGCCTGACAATATACCGCCTATGTGAACAGAACCTTTACCACGGTCAACTGTCTGATATACATAGCCTGGAGAATGTATAGTTTAATTTTTTTTAAAATTTATTTTGTAAGATCTTTATTATGTTTACATTTGAATAGTTGTAATAAATTGTGCCTTCTCAATAGTAACTTCTTTGTCTAATTCCTTGCTTCCCAAAATGCAAAACCATTTCCTTATTAAACGTGCCTTTTGCATGAAAATGCAGGAGTCATATGGGAGCTGGAAAGTTTACCCCCTCACAAAAATTGGCTAATTTAGGTGATATTTATGAATGGGTTTAATGTTAATCTTGCCACTGGCGGCAACTAGTTTTTCCCTTCAATTTAGTGACTGTGGTGTAACATGAAGAGGCTATAGGGACAAGTTCTTAGAGTTAGTTTCCTAGCCTGGGAGACTGCTGTCTACATTTGGATGACACGAGGGTGGGAGATACGATCGTATTAGAACATATTGTGAAAAATCACGTGAATCTGTTATTGAACAAATGAGTTATTCCATCACAAATAATAATAATAATAATAATAATAATAATAGGAAGGGTGTAGTAAACAAAGGCAGAAATATGAAGGACAAGGGTTCTAGGGTTTGTCAGGGGTAAAGGCGAGCAGGTCTTTGTGTATTCAAGACAATTATGACGAGTGAAGGCACAGACACACATTCTACGGAGGCCTGGCGAACATGTGTTACAACACTCACTATATTTCTCCTCTTTGAACTAGGTACACTAATTGCAAACCAGCAGATCTTTACAGTTTTATTCAAAAAATAGTAAATACTTCATTCCCTGGTTTCTACAAGGATAATCGATACTCCATCTTACGAGAAAGAGGAAGTAAAAATACCATTTTCTACTAAAGAGGTGGAACTATCCAGCCAAGTGGTTGGCTTCCAGCTAGTAAATAATATACGACGCTTGCTGACATACAAGGCCTCTATTTATAAAAGCGATTCGATAGAGAGAGCTCATTATATTGATTCAAGTTGCTATTTTGATTACAGACAGCAGCACGTGTAGAGCACAGCCGCGTGATTAGGCCCTGCTGTAATGCGGCCTAGTATAACTTAATTGAATAGTTTATGATATACTGGAATAAAGTAGAAACTAGGTAGAATACAACAGCTATTTATAGCCTTCTTATTCATCAAGCTTCTATTAAATAACCCTGGTTATTGATACCACTAAGGACGGGGTGTATTTTTATTTTATGATTTCTTATTTTTTCTTTCATTACGTCAATTAGAGGTCAGAGTTTATATGGTTAGGATTGGCGAGATAATCAAATTGTCTTGGCCAACAGAAATTGTTCACAAGTAAGGGAAGTACTGCAATCAGTTAAATTCACATCAAGTTTCAAATGTATTTTGGGGTCTCTTGAGTGCAAAACATTGTTTGAAACTCTTTTTGAAAAACGAAAAACCGTCCATACTTTATTTCCGATGGCTTCTAACAGTAACTGAAAGAAGTAGTGCTGCACGAGAAACGAGACAAATCTCGGTCTCGGTCTCGGTACCGAGACCGAGACGAGACTTGAGCAACCGAGACCGAGACCGAGATCGAGACATGATATATATCTCGTCGAGAAATCTCGGTCTCGTCTCGGTTTTTCAAATATTAATTTTTAGCTACAAAATTATAAAATTGTGTTCTTTATTAATAAATAATCATTACGGGTATTGAATTAATTATTAAAAGATACGATTTTATTATATATGTTCAATATTACTACATCTATTTGACTTCGAATTACATAAGTAAAGTAAGCAAAGTAAAGTAATCCCCTATTTTTTCAGGCGGGGCTTTACGTCCAACTACCAATTAGGTGTCGCGGACGGAGGTGACTAGCAAACATACTTTACTGTAAATTTCTCATATTAACCATTAAATAAAATCCAAGGCCTAAGACCGGGAATCGAACCCAGTACCACAATACACATTAGCTTCGCAGGTCTCGCACCGCTCGGCTACCGTGGCGGCCCCCTTCGAATTACATAATTTTTACATAAATTCACTAAATTTCACTATTCATATCATTCATTCATTCAATTTCATAAATTTCACTATTCATATCATTCATTCATTCAATTTCATAAATTTCACTATTAGTAATCTAATACTTTGAACTTAGATATTATTTGAATTATATTTTAGAATTTTAGAATTAATGAATTTGAAAAAAAAGACTATCTATGCACCTAAAAAATATTGCCACAAATTTTCGTTTTTTAGATACATTTTGCATTGATACATAAAAGAGCTTTTACTGAGTCAGAAGTTAGAGAAGATCTTCTATTGGTCATTATCATCGCAGCTTGCGAAAATAATCTTTCCGATGGCACTGAAGTTGCACAGATACTAAAAATATCTTTTGCCATTCTAGACAAATTTTTGAAGGAATTCTCAAGTGTTTTCCACCATTCTAAAATGTCAACGTCTACTGGTGCTTGGTCTAATTTGGTGTAATTAATTATTTCTGTCTTCCATGCTTCGGTGATATTTGCTGATTTTTGAGCAAATGGTGTAAAAAATATTGATGCAGTCGTCGCCGTCGTCGTCAAAAGGTGAAGGTCATCAGATTCTTTATCTTCACCAACAGCCATAACTAATGGAGCGGGAAGTTTGTATTTTTTATTTCACAAATCGACTTGTTATGGGAGGCAGATATGTTATTTGAGTCTTTCATTTGGCGCGTTTTTAACATCTTCTTGAAATTATATAAAGATATATAACAGTAATAGTAATATATGATGCATTGAGGTGTAAGTAGTTGTCTTCTTTTACACACATTTTCATTACCAATATATAAATTAAAATAATTATTAGAAAATAGTAACATTTTTTGAAAAGATTATTAATAGCAAACCGCTTTTAATGCTTAAACAAAAATTCAAAAAAACCGAGACCGAGATATCTCGACGAGACCGAGACCGAGACCGAGACTTGAGCGACCGAGACCGAGATCGAGACTGCATAAAGTCTCGCCTCGTCTCGGTCTCGTGCAGCACTAGAAAGAAGAAATGCCAGTTACCCAGACACCATGCCACAGATTGTTCAGTCACTTCCCTGAGAATTCCTGATAAATGGCTTCCACGGTTTTCATTGTCTTGCACTTCGCACACTTCCAAATTTACAATTTTATTTAAAAATTTTCTTGAAAAAGTCGCCCGTGGAAGAGGCTTGGTTAAACTTCATTAGTAAAGCAAACAACTTCTAGACATTCGCCAAAAATTTGTATTTTCGCTTTGACTTGGCCAATCTTCAAAATTCTAAATTTAAAGAACAAATTTAATCAAGCTAAATGCGGAAAGTTTTCTTAAAAAGAAACATTTGGTCCACCTTAAGTCGAAATTTTCCGAAAATTGATAGTTTGATACCAGCTCCGAAGAGTAGTCTTTGTCTATTTTTACGTTCGTCCCAAGTATTACCCAAGTGTAAACTGGCGGATTTATTGATTCCAATCGATCGCTACACCTGTATCGAGGTCACTTACATGAATGTTTCATCAACTTTGAACAACTTTTCTTTTATTTATTTATTTTCGGTATTTTTCGTCAAATAATGAGAGGTGGTCGAATTTATTCTTACACGTGTTCTTACACGTGTTTTGTTACTTTACTCCACATTCTAACCAATATATGTATTCTCTTTCATCAGAATTTTAATCTGTAAAACTTTATATTGTACCGTATTGAACCTAGGGAGAAACCACCTTAAAATTTGTTTGACAAATGTTCTGTATCTTTGAATGTTACTGAGTGCTCAGTAACTGTTCAGTTAACTGTAACTTAGCTGAACTGAGTTACAGTTAACCATGATGTATATATATGTCCTCCAAAACACTGTTGAACCATTTGTGGTTTGGAAAATGGTTTGTACCAAAGCGACTGATTGTAATAATGGCTGATATCACGCCAAATTTAATGCTAGTTCAGGTTGGCTGTTGTCAGAATTTAAGATCGGACAATCTTAGCATTATGTCTGCCTCGTACTTAAGTTCCTCGTTTCGCACAATATATTCATCTACTTGTATGTTTCAGATACTTTTAATTTTTCATCTGTTTTGTTAAATAAATAATACTGTTTCTCTCTGTTTCATGGTGAAGTTATTCTGTAGAACTCTATTGTAATACTTATGATATTAATTCTTAATTTTAAGAAAATGTGAAAATTACATGAAGATTTAGTAAATGACTTGCCTGACTTTGCTAATTATTGTCATATTTTCCTTTGCAACAATTTTTATGCTGATATTATTTACAATGTTCCAAAGAAAAAAATGTTTCCACAGTGTTTGTTAGAATGTTCGCTAGATGGCATACCGTTGGAAAAGCGTTCTACTTTCTGACGATCTTGCCTAGATGAACAGTTGTGCCTTTTTAAAGTTTGGTATTAAACGGTCAGTATTATTCAGGAAGACAATGTCTCTTAGTTCTTCACTCATCATTTTTTCTCCTTCATCCTCCCTTGCACCGAATCCCAACTCAGCTTCTAGGGCTTCCAAGAAAAAGATTATAGAATGAAGCTTTTAATATTCCTTACATGAGTGACATTTGCGAAGAATTAAACTGTGCCCAAAACATTTGCACCCCTTAGTATAGATTTCAGGGGCAGGGAAGATGTCTATAATTAACCTTTTGCGAGCTTTAGTGTTTTTTTTTTCTTTTATCTTTTTGTAGAACTTGTCTAGTTACCACTGAAAACTCATTACTTTTTTTTATAAAATTTACTTTAGTTCGTCCTCAAATTTGGCACTCTTCCACGATTTTTACTTCAACACCAGCCAGTTTGAACTCATTGTTCAGCCGAGTAAACTATTTGTTTTTTTTAAACAAATAACTACAATAAAATATAAAATTACGTTTAACTTAAATTTTCTTCCATAGTGATAACCCACAATCAATTTGAACTTGCTAACAGTCAATTTTTACATTGATAACTTCATTTAACACAGTTAGCAGTTTTCTTTAATCCTAATCAGTTTTGGAAACCCATCCATCATATAAATATTGCTCAACAGAATTGACAGTCAATTTTATTTTGCAATGGTGCACATTTTTGGAATTGAATTGTTAAGGAAATATGTAAATTTTCTGGTGCTTTGGTACAAAAACATCTAAAATGAGCCGTGAATTTCTCATAAATTTTCTTCAAATTCCTAATTTTAGAAAGTTAATTAATTTTTATTAAAATCTCTGTTTTATACTTCAATGAAAAACCTGCGCCTTTCTCCTTCTCCAGAAATGTACTTAAACCTGTTTTCTTGGAAAAAAATTATCTAAATGAAACTTGATGTGTATATATTTTGGAAACAATTCCTGGAAATCCTAGGAGTGGATTAAACGAAATTCTAAACTCCGCTTCTTAATGTGCTACTTTTGGTTAAGAAATTTTCTTGGAGCTCGGAATTTTTACTGATTCTCTTAATTTTGATTTAAATGAAATTAAATTGTTGGTGTATTGGTGATGCGTGTACAGTAAGTGAGAGATCCCCAACTCGCATTTAGCTACTTTTTATTGTAAAGTAGCCCCTCCTCAACGCGGATCTATTCGGTAATTAAACATAAGGCCCGCTTGAAAAATAGGCGATTACTTTAACTTCAAATATTATGGCGCTGCTAGAACGCAGAAACTAGGTTGAAAGAGCAAAGTGTATGGTTTAGAAGTGCGTGTCAATCACCATAGATTATAATTACGTAAATTACAATGTTATTTTACAGGAACTCGCGGTATGTGCGTATTGGTTCTTATTTTAAAGAGAGCATCAAAATTATTTCCATAGCTCAAATAACATTTCATCCTATTCAAATACCAGGATATATTTTAATGCAATATCGATTTCTATATAAATTGTCGGTATCGATTCACTTGGTGGGATTTCTTTTCAGACGATAGCCACACTGCCCACTAACGTTTTTACCAAACAAACTCAAGGTTAAATACTATTGATTAGATTTTGGGTTTATTAAGATATCGCTCGACTACCGTATTTACTATCATCCCATAATATTTGAGAATGAAATATCGAAGCGACATTACGAGTTACGGATGAGTTTGCCCTAAACTTTACTTTGGCTTAAACTTCTCTGGATCTATCCAAATCAATTTCCACAGAAAAAATACAGGAAATGCATTAGGTAAAGATTTTTGTATTTAGGGGAGAAGGAGCTGTGCCCTCCATGCGCCTCTACTGGGACTATGGAAACTACACTTCCAGAGAAGTTCCTCCAAACTGAGGTATTTGAGAAATCTCAGAATTTGAGAGGCTTTAGAGAGGGTATATTCTCTCCCTAGGCCTGATCTCTATCCAGGCATCCCACTACGCTCCATTGCTATTTGCCTGAGGGTTCTAATGAGTCAAAATGCTCCCGTAATCGGAACTATTCACGCATAATAATCTATTTGACTTTACTATAGAGATACATATTTATTTTTTTAATTATTTTTGAGGCCCCCAAAAATCTGACAGGTTCACTCTCTCGCTTCTTTCCATCTAAACTCCTATAGTTCATAGTTCATATCCTAAAATTTTTATAAACACCAAATTTTTGAAATATAATAATTTAATTCTTATAGTAATATATTCTTATACATCCGCGGTAATTCCAGTAGAGTTGCCTGCATCCCTCACTCCTCTAGAACTACTTTAAAAATAATTCTTTTTCGAGAATAATTATTCCAATGAAAGTTATAGACCTAAATGGATGTAATTTGTATTTAAGTAACCTAAAAATTTTAAAGAAAATCCCATGGCCATTTTGAGCAAATCGGAAAAAATTTAAAAATTCATGAGTGAAATTATACAGCTGGTAGTGAAATGTCCTTCCAACTTGAAATTTGAACAATGCCCCTTCAATACTCCTTAATATTGTGTTAGTAGATAGTGACATTCACTTCGCCAAAATCTTAGAATCCAAGCCCAAGGGTAATCTTAATTGAGTTTTTCTAAATGAAATTTAAAAGTCGAGTTTCATATACAAGTGGCAGATCTGCGTGAAGACGTTTTGAGAAAACTTTAAAAAGGTGAAAAATCGACTTAATTAGACGCTACTTCCAGTGCTGGGATTTGGACTACTAACGAGGCACCCTTTAGGATTTCCTTTAAAGTGTAATTTTAAGGTAATGTACAGATTTACAAACCATATTAGGTTAGCAAAAAATAAATATGTTTCGAAAATCGAACTTTTAAGAAACACTAATAGAAACACCTGGAAATGGTAGCGAGGAGGATGTGGCTTGAGTGTATGGGATAAACTTTCTTGAATTTTGGAGAGCACTAATAAAATAATCGCCAATGTGAGCAATCGGTTCAAAAAGTGTGGGAATCTCTGGAAGGTTATCTTGACGCTTAGTTTAGATTTACCTTTAAGTGAAGTGGTAATCCCGAAGGATTTCCGTCACTACTGTGGATCAAAGCCGACACAAGAAATTTGAATCCTGATGGTAGAACACACTTTAACATATATGTGGGATGAGCGGATCTGTCATCGGGTCAAAAAACAAAATATAAATTTTTTAACTATTAACTAATTTTTGCCCGCTAACGATTAATTTTTGACAAGGTTTTGTATCAAAAGAAATTTTAGTTTGATTCGGAGCTGGTGGAAAAAATTCCAGGAGAAAGATATCACTGGGCGTTGCTCTGCGATTTGGATATAATAAACATTTCAGTAATAAAAAGCCATTTTTATGGAAATTGAAAACAAACTATTGCAAAAAAGAAGAGAAATCCTGAGGCATTGCCATTAAAAAGAAAGAAATTATAATTAAAGAAAGAAAGAAACTAGTTTAAACAGTGATGGGACATTAGTGATTGTTGGCAAACCTGCAGGTCGACCGAGAACCGCCCTCTGTGAGTTCAGTTGCTATCTAGCTCTCGACAGTGTGTGGTGACTGATTCCGCGCTCGACCGTCCTGTGTATTGTAGACATACGCTAGTCGTACACATAAAAAATATTTATTTTTTAAATGAATTTATTTTATTAATTTATTATTTTTTTTACAAACGTAAAATAAATAGCAATTGCTTGTAACTTTTTTCTTTTAGTTCTTAAAATAATATTTATTTTCAAAGGAAATAATCAGTTCAAGCGATGAAACAATTTGAATGATTACAAAGAATAGAAATTACTTTGAGTGCCACGTGATTCAAAAAAAAACTGTTGCATGTTTATCACTTTGGTTTCTTTGTATCTTTTGTTTGAGTTTTGCAAAAACTGAACTGATATTTTGTCTGTTTTTATTTTTATCCAATTTTCATTTGAAAATTTGCTTACTCTGTTTTGGGACTATTGTCACTGAACCTAAGTAAGTATCTGAACAGTTTTACTAATTTGAACGCAGGTTTTTTTTTATTGGAGTTTATTTTCGTGATGTACTTTCAAAATGTGATTGTAGGGGGTGGGCTTTTACAAATTGAATCATTAGAAGCCATTTCCGTTCTGTAAGTTACAAATCTGTATTTTTGCTGTAAATTATATATTAACTATGTGCTGTGATTCAGGATTCGCTCAATGGTGTCGACTAAAATCTCATTTTAGAAATTGAATCGAGCTTTTGAAAGAGAAATTGATTATCTTTAAAAGTTACATCTTTCATTTCGCATTGAATACTATTTTGATGTCATCATAAGTTTTTTTTTGCACACAGGATTTCCTAAACGTACAAAAGTAGAACCACTACCTATCTAGGTCCATCAAGGGGTTACTTGGTAATATTTCACCTAAACTTCAGGGCAAATACTAATATTCTGTCTTCTTAATGTTCATCAAATTTCTAGATTTCTATAAAATACTGCAGGAACTCATGGATCGGCAACTCTGGTTAACATTGCGGTTTATACTCCACATAATTGTTTTTCCTTTACTTTTATTCCTAACACTTCCAGAAAAGTTTAAATAAGGCTGGTTCTTAGGAAAGGTGAAGTGCAATTTCGATGTATTTTGTACATTTTTAACAACATTATTATAAATATAAATGTTATATTTTTAATACGTATGTTACGTCTAACCAAATTCCGAATTGGAAGAATAACTCCTGCGGAAGTGCACCTGACCAGAAGGCATTCTTTATAATGTTTTAGAGTTACAGAAAAGCTTTTCAATGGAACTTCCATGTGATGCAAGTAAGGCCAGTCACTCTTTTTTGGAACATTTTATTGCAGAATTTAGATCTTTTTGGGTTCTGGAGGCTGCTTCCTAATTATTTCAATGAAGCAAGAGATGATGTATAATATGGAAATCCATCATCTTTTTGGTTCTAATTAGAAATTTTAATAAATTCTGGTAGGAAATCGATCGTGTGAAGGCTAAGAGTTTTCTTGCAATTTTTTTTAAATACCTTGGAATGTAAATGACCCTCAAATTGATGATATTAAGTTTATACAGTTTGTTTTGCTGTCCTTGAGTCCGACCGGAAGTGCTAGTATCTTCTCTAAGTGCTAACTTTACTGAAGAAGTTTCGAGGTTTTCGCACAGTTTTATAAATCAGTGTTGCAATAACATTTAAACTTTAAACTTAGTCTAAACACTAAAAATTTAGTAATTCGTGTGTTTGAGATCAATTGAGTACCAACATTCTTACTAGGAACGTACACGGCAAGAAATTGATCGCCTTTTTTTGTCCACCTAGAATTATTATTATGTATATATTTTCTAATAGCCTATTAATCGATTGTGGAATCGATTTGGTCTATTTTAAGAGATAGTGTTTATTGGAGAGGGTGAGAGTTTGATAGAGTGTATACATGGACAAGAAAACATTTCAACTTTTGCTTTTCCATACTACTGTATTTTTTTGTACATTTTGCATCTTGCACGTTTGTTAAATCGATGGCGTAACGAACTGCACCGGATGTTGACGTAAAATTATTTAAATTACTTAAATCACACCAATAGTCAAACCAGTTCCAAAAGTACATATGATTTTTGTTTTAGATGTCTTCTGTAAGGTTTCGTGGAAACGTTGCTCTATAGTAAATGAATGTTAAAGTGCTTAGAAAGCCCAAAAGTGTTAAGAAATATGAGCCAAAAATTATAAACAAATTCAAATAAAATACCTATTTTTTTCGAACGTTTCTAACTGGCTGAAATTACTAGCTGAAGTAAAGTACAAATGAAATGTGAAATGCTGATTTGTGTTCTTTTTTAATAGTTTCATTTAAAATTTTGCCATAAAAACTTTCCGGAAGGTCAGTTGTATAAGGGTTGCTCGTCAAAAACTGTAAAGTTCAAAAACATCCAACTTTGACAATTTTTTTTTTTTCTATAAAAGATAAAATTCCTAAATTTTCTGTATAAAATAGGGCGAATCCTCGTTTATAACTGTAATTTTTTTGCAACAACCCAGATTTAATAGGTTTCGAGAAAAAAGTTGCCGAAAATAAGAAAAACGTCGTTTTCAGAAACGGTTCTTGTTCATACTTTTTTTGAAAACAACGTGGAGCCTAAACGCGCGAACCGATTTTCATGAATGAGGTGTCATTCGATTCGGAATTTCAAGTAGATGTGCCTTTTGAGATTCTCGAAGCTGTACATTGAAAGGGAAAGAGTTAGCCCCATGTATGTAAGGAGGGGTCCAAAAGTATTATTACTAATTTTGTGTAAATCTTAGCCCGATTTTGATGAAATTTGGCAGGATGAAAGGGTTAGAGCTCCCTTAATAGTATTAAAGCGACGTTATGCTCTTAAACCTACTAAGAGGAAGTATTGCAGTCGTTTAAATTATCAACGCGTGAACTGATTTACGTCAATGAATTGTCATTCGATTCGATATTTTATGAGTGGATCTTGAGTTTTGAACATTAGAAACGGAGTTTGCACCACTTAAGTAAGGCCCGCCTTAATAATCAATAACTACGACCAATTTTGATAAATTTTGGCAGGATGAAGTTGTTCGAGTTTTCTAGTGAGTGATGTTAAGGAGACATCCTACTCTTACAGGTACTAAAGGGAAGTATTGCAATCGTGCATATTTGAAGTTTAATTTCTCTTTGCCTTTTAGGAAGAAGTACTGTAAACGCTCTATAATTTTTCTTACTCCTCTTAAAAGGAAGTACTGAAATCACAGTTTAATTTTGTAATTTACGCACAAATACCTTTCAATTTTAATCGAAACGTTTACCGAAGAAAACTGTTGTTGTGGATTCTTTGGGGACCGCAACTCTAAGCATTCATTTAAAAGATCTCTTCAGTGGTAGTTAAGGGTTTGACTTAACACCATATCAGGTTTTAATGAAACTATTGCTTATTACAAATGTTAAGAAAATCTGTAAAGCAAAAAGGGAAATCTATCCAATAGGTACAAAAATCTCCTTAACAAAAACTTACAGTTTAAAATGTTAAGTATAAGGTTTGATTAAACGCCAAAAGGTACACAAATCAGCAATCTACTTTGGTATCATTTAAATAATTTTACTCCATTAACATGTCAATAATATTTTCTGGAATTTATTAGATGTCCCAGACACCTATGCTGTCTGTTTCCATCTAAAAAATATTTATTCAAGTAGCGCAACATTTAACTTACATTGATTGTAATTTCTATTAATCTATAATAAATAAACTATTAACTGCAGCTTATAAATAAAAAGGATATAAAAAACCAAAAAATAACTCGAGGCTAAAAAATTCATAAACTTTTCTTTAAAAATGCATAAATCAATGAAATTGTTTTTATTACATTAATTTATTTTTATTTTATTTTTTTAAAAAAATAGGCGATTTAAGTTTATTTTACGATTAAAGTGATTGTTATTTTATTTAGTAGTCAAGGATTAAAAATCTGGCTTTCTATTAAATAATGTATTCTTTAATTACATCCTTTTGCAAATCTTTAAAATTTCTAACCCCTAGATCTCTCTTCCAATAGTTCCGATTTTAATGATTTCTTTACCAAATTGTTGGGAAAAGTTAGCTGGTGATCTAATCTCATTCTCAATACTTATTGACCATCACTTAGGCATTGACTGCCTATCACTTTTGTGGGATTTAACCTTTCAGCAACACTATTTTTAAGAAGATGTAGTTGATAAAATGTCGATGTTGGGCTGTTGAAACTAATATTATCTCTGTATTATACTCCTTCAGGACGACGTTCTTCTCTCACCTTTTGAGGATCATACTCCCTCTCTCCGGATGGACCTCTTTTTGTTATTTCAGAGATGAAAAGAAGGGATTTGTTGCGGTCATTATGAACCGATCGTCGCTTTTCTTTGGTATTAGTGATCGTGAGGATATGGATTGTAATGCTATTCTTCATTATTCTTTGTCGCCTCGTACCGATAACATGTGAGAATGATGAATGTTCTGTTTTTGAGCATCGATCTGAGCAAGAAAAAGTTCGTACCCTATTTTCTTTAAAGGAGGAGCTGTTGCGAAGTATATAACATTTTTCACTTTCACAAAAAATAAATTTTTGATGTCCTCTGAGTTTGCATTCATACAAATATTTTTCGTGCTCTTTGTGAGTAAGTGTTTTTTACCTCAAAAAATAGTAATATCAAAATATATATAATAATAAAAACACCTCGCTGGAGATGCAGAATTGGCATTGTTTTCCAAATGATTACATTCAATTTTTAATTTTAAGTCAACTTTATTAGCAATAAAGACATTAATATAATAATTTAGCGTACATTATTGCTCCCTTACAGAATAGAGAAGCAAACTATCACACGGGAAATTACGGGACTTTGCCGGAAATGAAGTGATCTGCTCACTGTTGTCTCTGGGAATTTAATTTTCTAACTATTATGACGTCTTTGCGGCCTGAGTTTGTCTGCTCTGTTTGAGACCAGACCGACGGCCCCAAGTATAACCAGCACTTTTATGGCCCAATTTCATTGTTTTCTATTTCTATTTTTGTTCAATTTCCAATATTGTTTTCATAACAGTAACATTTAAAGGAAATAACATTTTTTTGTGGTCTCCTGAGCCTCTAGCTCAACATTATATTTAAAAAAATGCTCAGTTTTAAGAAAATTAATTTCTCACCGGAAGAATTACTTTACTCGAAATATTTACCACTATTTTTAGGGCTCTTAGAATCCTCTCTGAATTTGTTTCATTACATACATCTACTACATTACATCATCCATTTAAGGCCGTCAACATCTGAGATTATTGGCGCCCGGAGCTTTTTCAGTGCACTGCCAGAACACTGGACAGTGTTCTCTCGTTACAGGAAACACTATCCATCGCCGGGCAGTGAGCTGTAAAAACCTCCTAGGAAGAGAAAATCTAAGGGTCAGTAGCCGGATTCGAACCCGGGAATCCAATACGCTAACCTTATAGTTAATCCCTTCCCTCACACGTATATTTAAAATGATTTTTTAAAAATATGTTTTAGGGTCATCTTGTTAAGAAAACCAAGTATTATCTAAATCAGGGATGTCCAATCCGCTGGCTGCATTTAGCCCGCCTTGAATATTTTTATGGCCCCCGCGAGATTCATCCTAATTTTACTAAATTTATTTTTTTGCAATATTTTGATTTCTAATGGTGGTGTTTTGTAACCAATAAATGTAATACTGGTTTTGTTTCATTACGTTTCTTTTCTTTTTATAATATTTATAATTTTTTGTGGTCGGCCCAAACTACTAGATATACATATAATTTTATAACCGGCCCGTAGGCTTATAATGAATTTCGAAAGTTGCCCTCAAGATCATTCGGGTTGGCCACCCCTGATCTAAATATTTCATTGGAGTGTTCGGTAGTACCAATTTGATGTCAGTAAGGGGATTCAATCTTCCTGAAAAGCGGAGTTTATAGAAAAGGATTTAGTTAAAACTTTGGGAACAGCGCTCAGAGAAATCGGGCAATTATTCAGAAGGTTTTAATTAAATCTAATCCTGCTCGCCTCACAGAATTGTTCTTCATGGATAGAATCTATTCCTCGAAGAAGTGCATTGAACTTAAAGAAGTCTCTAGTTAGAAAGTTAAA
This sequence comes from Rhodnius prolixus, assembly GCF_049639745.1. Lineage (NCBI taxonomy): Eukaryota > Metazoa > Arthropoda > Insecta > Hemiptera > Reduviidae > Rhodnius > Rhodnius prolixus. The sequence goes on along the minus strand of NW_027411582.1, from coordinate 40,579,209 downwards.
CTAAATTTTTAAACTAAAACTGTCATGTCGGAAGCTCTCTTCTCGACTATAATGAGAAGTCGACTGTAAAATATACAATGGGTTATATCAGTGAGTATGCAGGGGTTAGCCTGTCCGTTTGCTAAACCCAAGTTAAGAAGTATCTTGGCAGTTTTTATGTAACGGATACCCGCAAGGAACAGCTAGTTTCCTGAAGGAGTGAAGGAAAGTGGGTTTAGTATTGAGGTTGGTATAGGCTAAATAAGAATATAAGGCAAGTAAGAAATGACTAGCCATTTCTTCAGTCTCGCCGTCTGGGCGGGTATACCAGCCCAAGTACACCTTTCCTAATAGCAGCCCTAATAACCAAACCTTTTAAGTAAGATTTGAGGACTGAGGTAGATAACAGGCTGATAGGGTTGGAAGAAGGGTTAGTAGCAACAATTCTCCCTTCACGCATTCAGCCTTATCAAACCCAACAAACACTTGACCTTTGTCTCAACCTAACCTAACACTTAATGGGATGGAGTATTCAACGTTCCCCCACAGTTTGCTGAACCTAATCAGTAGTGCCCTCTTCCAACAATACGAATCCTTTTTCTTCCACCATCCTGACAAAGCAGGCTCAATCCTTAGTGCACTGGAAATATAATCTTACAGAAAACAGTTTAAATAAATATAATAACTGTTCCCTGAGGATTACAATTAGCAAATACGATTGGTTACGAATTGTCTGGCACAAACTTTGCCTCCATCAAGCACAGGAAGTAAAACTAAAGTAGTGCCTTACCTTTAAGCGGGCTTATCCGCCCAAGAGCAAATTACGTCACCCAAAAAATGTTCCGTGTTTATTAAATATATTAGGCTGTTTTGAAGAAAAGAACTTCTTGACTTACAGCACTCCCATTCTCGAGGTTCGAACTCATATCCTCAAAATTCTGAATTTCAATCACATTCATTTCTTACTCACATTTTATGAAGATTATAGAAATTCATTTGAAAACCATTATCGAAATAATCGCTGAAAACTTGCGGAAAAACGATTGAGTGAAGTGGCACCTTCTTCAAATTTGGAGTTACATTTTCATCCTTAATTCCAATAATTATTACACAAGTGATGCCGCATAAAAGAATTTGCTAAAAAATTATTAAAAATACGCAATCTATGGATAATATATAAAAAGTTTAGGGATATTTTTTTATTTTATTTATTTTTTTAATTTACTTTATAGGGAAATGTTAAAATAAGTAGTTTAATCTCCTCGCTTCCGGTGAATCCGTTTTGGCCAGAACCTTATTACTCAGTAGGTAACGTGGCGGCGCCTGCACGAATTATCGAATTAGATCTGTGTAGATTTGTGTTGTGTAGCCCGCACATTGTCCAGGGAATACCCGAAGAGCTTGGGTAATTCCACAGGTGTTTACCTCTTAGAATCCGGTTCTTTAAGTTTGAGAAATCTTAACAAACATTTTCCCGCGCTATCAGAGAACCTCAAAAGGAAGTTTCCAGTAAAAGCAAATAAAAAATTAATCAAAATCGCAATACTTCCTCTTTTTGACAATGTTGTCACAGGTAAGTTCATAGTATGACCTTTGTATTTGTATGGAATTGATTGTTGACACTGTTTGTTCAACGAAATAGGAGCGTAACCTTTCTAGTTTGCTGGGTCGTCATGATAAATCGATACTGTATTTTAGCATTCGATTAGTTAAATAACATCTTGCATTGAAATAGACAATCACATATTTCTTATCTTGCATTTTAAAACTTGTAACTAACTCTCCTTTGAAATCAGTTCTGTCGCTAACAAAAAACTATCTTTTGTATTTAAAAAATTATTTCAAAGAATTCTTGCAGTTTTAATATTGATGGCGATTAAGTTAGACTCGAGACGGACGCTGTTCTTTGGCAACTGCCGCGAAAAGAAGACTCTTAGGCGACTTCTTGCAGGTCTAGTAAGAGAAACCTTTCCTGTTTACTAGGTCCAGAGTCTTGTCTAAATTTGTCTTTGCGTACTATGTTCTCTGGTCTCAAGATGCCAAAAGTCCAAATGGCAAACTAGCAATTGCAATGTCATCAGTATATTATGAGAAGCCGGTTGGGCCACATGTCGCAAAATGTGACTTTCCATGGCGTTTCCTGGTAGACAAGTTGTTACTGTGTTAGCAAGTAATCGCTAAGTGAGAAGCACTTTTCTATACATTAAAGTAGTTAAATAATAAAATAAAGTTGTCCAGAAAAGAAATAGGATGACCTAAGGATGACCTTAAGAACAACTGGCTTTACAACTGAGTGAACTCTAGAATATTGCTTCTGCTGATTACAATCTCTGGAAGGTCTAAATTCCTAAGTACTTGCATTTTATGCGTGGTTACTTAAACGTGCAAATACTGAAGGTTATTAGGACTTGAGATGAAATAGTTAATTACAGAAATAAAGTAACAGAGTCTTACTGGAGTGGGGGTAGCTGAAAGTTTATTTAAAAAAAATGTTTTCTAAAGCTTTATAAAAGTTACACTGGCCGAATGAAAGAACCTCATCGCAAATTGGCCAGTTCAAGAGGCAAATTAGGCCAAATATGAATAAATAATAGGAGATATTTGGACGTGGTTGTAATTGAGGCCACAGTATTCTGTCTCATCAATAATCTGAATAATTGTTTTTCTTTTTTAATTTTCTCTTTTGGTAGTTTTGGCGGCTTTTAAACGAGTTCAATTTTTGAAAGTTGAGAGTTCTTTCAAGGAGACAGACAGTTGCTTCACTTGCGAGAGCAAGAAAAGGCCTGGGTTCCAGAATATTTGTGCTTTTAAGGACAGTATTGGCACTTTCGATGCAATTTCCTATTTGGTTTGATTTCTTGATTCGAAACCGCAAATCGCAAAAACTCAAACTTGATAATTCGCTAAGGTTTCACTTGTGGTTACAACAATAAGATTCCCATTTCCAGTAGTTCTGTTTGGAATATTAACTAGAAATATTCCAAAATCACCAGAGAATGGGAGGAATAATCTGTAGATTTCTCGCATAGATTTAAACTAACGGAGTTTAAACTCAACTCCGTCGCACTGCTCGGGCTGCGCGGTTTTTTCACTTTCCAACTCGAAATTAGCTCGAAAATAAAGGTTCAACTTTTTTTACTTCTTTCTGTCTGACAATTCACGTGCAGTTCTAGCTGTGTACATGTTTTATTCAAATATTAAGGGAGCTTTTGTTTTTACATGTTCCCCGCCTCTTCTTCTGCTTTTTAATCAAAGAAGTTTTTAAGTAAATATTTGATTGGTGCGTTGGTTTCCATTGCTGAGAGTTAAAAGTTTATTTTGTTTTTTTCGCTCGTTTTTCCAAGAAATGCTGTTCAAAATTTAAGATAAGTTTATATTAAATTAAAAATCTGTTCACTTTTTTTCAAGAAGTGATGTTTTGCAGCTTCCTTCTCTGGTTGGAAATCTACCTTTCCCCAACTGCGCTCTTAATGAATGAATCAAGCGAGTGAATGTGAATCAAGGCTAACCCTAAACGAGCACATTATAAGCGCCTTAGGCCCTCATGTATGATTTATATCGTCTTTGTATTTTGATACGTGTATATTTTTGTTCGTATTCTTTTAATAGCGCTATATAATATTTTAAGTCTCCGGTTCTGATTCATGCAAAATAAATGAATGAATAGTGATTGCTCAGGCCCGGCTTTGCTTCAGTATCAATCTTTTTTAGAAACAAAAGCTGGTTTTAGTGCTCCAGACTCCTTACTCTAATACTTCTTCCTCAGAACCAATTTTCTTTAATTTTTTATGTCTTAATTCTAAGTTTTCTTTCTCACTAACCTGTCTGTTCCCCCTATACTAGATTAAAACGAGCTCAAGGTATTTCGAAATGATTTGTTTGCGGAACTGGAAGTTAGAAGTCTTGAATCTGGTCTTGGGATGTAAAAGTTTCCATAAAAAGGGTAGGAAAGCGATGCTAATGAATGGAAATGAAACCGATGATGGAAATATTGATAGGAATAGAACTAATTAGTGGCCAGAGAGAAGTTGCTGTCCCCTGTCTAAAACAGAAGGAATATAGTTCCAGTTGTCACTTGAATTTAGGGCTACCACCCGAATAGAACCGAACCAGATACTTTTTCTTACTATTGCAGAAGAAAGTGAAAAATGAATCGTCGAGATCGCTAAGAGCGACATTGTCGAATTAGATGAAAGAGTATCTATGTTTCTATGTTTCTATAAAAATACAATTTATCAAGCGGAAATAGTTTGAGTGAGTAGGTAGGAAGTTGTTAGCGGTAAAAAAGATGAAATATTACTGTGGCAGCGGTATAAACCCAGATGTGCCTCGTGTTATTTAGAACTCCTTCGCCGAATGTATGTATTGTGGCGGTTTGTATGCGTGTCTTTCATCAGGTAAATTTATTGTGCTCGACTTTCTTTATAAAAGTTTCCTCCTACCAACTCTTTTCATTTTTTTTGCCCATTCTGTCTGTTACTCTTGAGTGGAAAAACTATGTCTGTCGGATTGGTAATACTGACATGCACAAACTCATAACCATTTTATCAGTTTTTTTTTTTTTTTTCTGGTGGGGACAACTGTAATAAATAATGGTTAAAAAGTCATCATTTTGTACAATGGAACTAACATCCTGCCAAATGAGTGCTTCAATTAAGTCCGACCAGATCTGAGTAAACTAAGTAATTCAAACATATTTTTATGGAGTGCGGAGTCCCAAAAATGCGCCAGACTCATTTCATGTATAAATCTCTCTCATTTATACATGAGCAGTCACTTAGTTATTTTTTCTTGGTGTAATATTTGCTTGGAAAAGATAATCAACATCCAATATTGTACGTATAATAGAATGATTAGGTGACGTGACGGCTCGCACAGAACCTCTATCGACCGATTTCAATATCACCTGAGAGGTAGTTTCGAAATAATGAGACCTGTAATAAGGTCAGAGAAAACCAGAAAACTATTCTGGTGGTTTAAGGAAGACTTAAACAAACTCCTTAACAGAAACTTACATTTTCAACTAGTAGTAATGTATAAGGGTGATTAAACGCCAAAAGGTACACAAATCAGCAAGTACCCAACATTTCATTTATACTTCTAATATCATATTTTTTAGAATGTATTAGATGTCACTGACCCTTGGAGCTGGCCTTTTATCACCCATAAATATGGGTTCAGTTAGAATAATAAAAGATGTATCTCATCATCATAGTTAGTATTAAAAAGGCACTTCATTTTAACTCTATTCCAAATTATTCTTGTGATTTATCTTTATTCTGAATAATCATCACATTCACTCGCACATTAAGGAAGAAAAAGGGAAAGTTAGAGTTGATCTGTTACTGCCGTGATTTGAATCACAGAGTTAAAACGAAATTTCAGTCTTGAATTCGTCTTAAGTGAGCAAAAATTACATAATTAATAACAAATAAATAACTACTTGTAATAATAATTAATTTCTAAATTTTAATCAAATGCAGTCCCTTTAATTGAGTACTTGTAAAGAAATTTTATAATCAAATAATTTATAATTAGTAAAGTATCAGTAAAGTACTTTAGTAATGATTGCCTATCATAAAAATCTGCATATCATTATCCATTTTATATTACATATATACTCGCGTAACATTGTGAGGAGAACATCTAGATTAAGAATGTAATGTAAATGTAAACCAGATTACCTATTATCAAATACATTTTATTTTTAACGTGTAACTACTAGATAAAGTAAAGTACCAATCAGTTTAATTAAACAATCTAAAGCCGACCATTTTGGCTTCCTTCTGCTGCGCTAAACTCGCACTTAAATCAGATGCCAAAAACAAAAACCATAAACAATCGTTATGTACTTTGGTAAATGGATTTTTAGTTTCTAACGTCATAAAATCATTTTTTCTAATAACATTTCTTTAAAAACCTGCGCATGATTAGTTTAATACCTTTTATTACAATCAATCAAAGTTAAATGGATGCTGCACTTTACTGTACAAATACTTTATGCATGAAAATGGCCAGCCATGAGGGTCTGTGACATCTAATACATTCTGTAAAATATGATACTAGAATTATGAATGAAATGTTGGGTACTAGCTGATTTGGGTACTTTTTGGATAGATTTTTCTTTTTGTTCCTTGATTTGATAAAAAATTATATATTTTGATATGATTTTTTAAATATTCGGCTAGCGGAAGTAATTAGGCTGATTTACGCCGGCTGAAAAAGTTGGAAAGTTGAACGCACTAGGTGGTGATGATGTTGGAACGGAATTTCTTGCATGTCGGCTAAGAACAGAATCAGCTCTTCTTCATGAGGACAAATTCGCAAACGTGTTACTATTCACGCTCTACAACTTCTTCTAGCTTCTCAACTGCTACTCTCTTCTTCCTATTATTAAATTGGAAACTGACTGAAACAAGAAACTTTCTTTGGCCATATTCATCCAATTTCAATCCACATGATAGACATAAGATTGTAAGATAAATAGAACAACAAACCCTAACTGGACGGAAATAGAACCAAATATGCGCAGATCTATGTTTGTACGCACCAGATGTCGGCTCTGTTATCTTAGGAAACATTTCAGTCAATTCGTGTAGTCGTATAAACACATCTCTCTCTCAGTAAATGGGAGACATTTTGTAAAAATTCCAATTTTAGAGCCTTTAAAAAAGTCGTTTTTATGTGTTTTTTTGTTATTTTTATCTCATTGCAGATGCAACAAACTGACGCTCTATTCAGCTGCAGTTCTCCCTCTAAAAAGTAATTTTCAATAATCTTTTATTTGAATATTCGGTGGTGTAATTTCCAAAAGGTTGCATATCGAATGTAGTTTTGGGAAAATTGTTCCTACCAATGAAATCTTGCTAAAACGTTCTTGAAATGACGTCAGAGTTTGTTAAGTTAGAAAATGACAAGGAGTTGATAAATAACTCATTGATTTTCAGATAAATTTATAAATAATGAAGTTACGGGTATGTTCGGATAGATCAATGGAAATTTGGCCATACTTGTGTAAGTGTTTGTTTTGTACTATATTTTAAGAATTAAAATTTAATTTAAGAATTTAAGGGTTAAGGATTAATTTTTTTTTTATTTTAAATTGTGAGTGTGTATTGATTAATGTTGCAAGAGGTATTGGTGTAAATGTTGAGCGCGATTTCAATTTGCGCAATCTTGAGAAAACCAGTTTTCTATCAAATGGACTTTCCCAAACAAGATTTCTATCATTTTGAATGAATTGAGATAAAGCTGAAAGAACTCAAACACCATCGCAGTTGCGATAACTAAAATGTTACACAACTTAAACTTTATTGGGTTTCTTTTTATTGATTCTCAAACCGGACACAAAGGGAGCGATGAATACATCAAACAATTTTATTCATGTTACTGTTTCAAATTTTATTTATTAATTTAATAAAATCGGTCCGTTTTCTTCGTGACGGTAAAAATGTTTCTTTAGATTAGTAGATCCGGTTAGTAAAACAACTGTAATTTTTGCCAAAAAGTTTCCACAAATTTATCGTCTTCTTTATTTAAGTTGAACATATTTATTAAATAATCATAATAATATAACATTCAATTGAGTAATTACCAATAAATAAAATACAAAATTTGATTATAGGTAAACCTCTTTAAGAATATTTTATAAAACTTGTGATCCAAGAATAGGAACATTTTTAAAATTAAGGTTGAGTTGATTGTCTAAGTGGTGTGAGGATATGGCCGAGAAATTTCTTTCTATTTTAGTTTTTCAATCACATTTGTCTAACCTCGTCTTAAGAAACTGATTGTTTGACCAAAGTTTACAATTTATTTATTAAGTGATTTCAATGTTTGCGTTAATGGCTTGACTATGGGCGGCTCAGCTGGTAATCAACATTCTGAGTTGCTGTCAGTGCTAATAGCAATCGAAGGAATGAATTCTGTTTGAAAGACTAGTTTCGAGGTTCTTGATAAGAAAAATTGGTTATAGAAAACTCTGTTGGACTAAAACTTACAAAACATCAAAACATCATAACAGTGTCAATTGTCACAAAACGATCGACTTGCAGTACCACTTTCTTTATTAATTTATAAGATTTGACATTTTGGTATGCCGAAGTATGCTCAGGGAATCTAACGCAGCCTTTCAATCCCATGGCAGATCTATTCATTCCGCTTTTCATTTTTATAAAAAATCCATGGGATTTCACGGGCACACGTTCTACCAAAATGTGCCCACATTTCAATGTAAAATTTTAATCACTTATCAAAATCATTTTGTAGACAAATTCAATTAAACTCGGTCTTTCTAAAGCCCTCAGGTAACGAATGAGATGTAGTTTATGATAATATCACGTGACCCGTACATATTCCAGATTTCTGATAAGGATATTTCATTTCATTAAATGCGAGAGGTCTAATTTCATTGCAATCTGATAAAGTAGTAGTATACAATTTATTAATTTCTAATAGCTAATTAAAATATTAAGTCCAAATAATGTAATTTGTGGGGGGTGGCCGGCTCAATTACCATCTGCCATCTCGATAATCACAAATGAATCTTTCAGGATTCAATTTAATGATTAAATAAAAAAATTAACTTTAATTTTTTGCTACCGCGATAATAATTACTTAAATTACATTTGTATATTTTCTGATTGGGCTGTTAATTAAACATTATTGATTCAAATTTAATTAAGACAAACATTTGTTTAAACACTCTTAATACAACCGGTTTGTAGATGTTAATTGAACTAAATAATTTCGATTCTAGAGTAAATTAATTAGCGTTTTACAAAATCAGAGCATGATCTGCATCGCAACATTCCGTGAGGGAAACCAAAGTTTCATCTTCTTCACTTCCAACTTCTTCAAGTTAGAAAAGGAATACGAAAGAAGAGTTTCTCGGCCAAATAAAGCGTTTATTTTATTCTTTAATCCCGTCTCCAATAATCCCCTCTTCTCGTCATCCTCAGTTTCATTGGGCCTGTTTGGAGGTATTAATCCGAAACTCAACTTTTCTACAAATGGCTTCTACGATTGTTTTTTAAAACTTTGATTAATAATTGCATACATGTAGATCAGTTATTCTATTGAACTATATTCTCGTATTTCAAGAAAATTTAATTAGGTAAACTGCGGTACCAAGCACTGCAGTGTAAGTGTGCAAGATAAATATTCTACAGGAGAATACAAACCGCTGTAGAGTACACAGTGTTGGATTGCCGCCGTGCTGATGTTAGTAGTGTAGAGCGGACGGACAATGGGATGGAGATTCCAGATAACTGGGTAGCGCTCGATGTCCTCATCATGTATATATCGCAAGTTCCACAACAACTCGCTATTGCAGTGTATTCTGTCTGCCGGTCTGAGAATCTATTTTAATGTTTCATAAGCACGCTACTGCGACAAAAAGCTTAAGTTGAAAAGCTGAAAAAGCTTACAAAGATGGCGGCGTACGTGTATAGTATACTACTATATTTCAGCTGCAACCATTTATAGTTGGTAATTTGCCAATTTTTTAAAATTTATTTTATCTTCAAAGGAGCTTTAGCTCTGTGATACCGAAGCAAGTTGGAATGGTCTTGCACAATTTTAAGCATTACCTGCAGATTTTTTAGTAATGTTTAGAAACAAATATTTCCAACTTTGTCTTGGAGCACTACACATGGTAACTTACTTTTTATTTTGGGCGACAACATTGATTTCTTTTTTAAATAAGTTGGTTTTAAAATAGTTTATCTGTTGGACGGCGCCAGGACCAGTTCCGGAACCATCGCTGAGCCCAGTAATCACTAATGACACCATATACCATGTCAGCGGAACTGTTGTGTTTCTAGGCTGTTACTGTTGGCTACTGTGATATTGATTTTGGAACAATAAAAGGATTTATTTTAGTTTCCACTGTTACTGTTGCAAACCCAGAAACAGTAACGGGATAAATTTTTTGAGAAAGATTCTGCTCCAAAGTTCCAAGAGCCGTTGATCGGGGGTGTCCGTATCTTCGCCGCAGGGACTCCGTGAATAATCTTCTCCGAGCAGGGTGACTAATGACCTTCCTAAATCGGAGATTCCTAAGTCGTTATAGATTAGTGGCTTGTATTCCAAATTATAAATTTTACACAAAAATCTAATCTACTTTTTTTCACTGCACCGCCGTAGTCCGGAAATGATGCAGGAACATTAATGATTTTATCTAACTAAGCAAGCTTTTCCCTTTGATATTGATTCTTCTGGGACCTAGACGACCCCGAGTATCCAACCTGAAGCACACACATCGCCAACCCACTGACATTTTCACAGTCGATCACTAGTTAGCACCCCCCCCCCCACAGAAATGATTGTACTAATTAACTATTCGGGATTAGCAAACTTATAGACAAATTAAAGTTCAACAACATTACACACTTTTATTACATTATAACTTTTTGAGATATCAATGTAACTAATAAACACTCTGTGAAGCAGAAAAGAAGAAAAAAATAATGTATAAGCCATTTAAAGCAACATGGTCGGCTACGTTAAATTCATTTCGTTCTTTTTCCAAGTATTGTTTGCCAAGGAATTCTCCAGGGAGAAGATTGTGTAAACAGGACGTAACAGTGAAAAGCAAACACTAAGCGCCCTCTGTTTACTTTTCCAACATAATCCAAATTATTTTCTTTTTATGAGTTTATACACGTCGAATGCATTTGTTTGCCGGCATATTACTGATAATTTGCTATTCTGTGTTTTTTTATGTAAGACTTGGCAATGACTCATCTCAGCAAACGACATGCTCAGCTTTCTCTCGTCAGTTCGAGTCTGGATGTTGATGTGTCAGGGATTATATTTTATAATAAGGATTCTTATGGTCGATGAAAACGTCACTCTTCCAGAGCACCCGCGGGTCTTGCCCGAGAACGCCTTATCCCAAAATCAGGGCACCCCCACTCAAATTGCGCGTAATTGTGTTATATTTCTGGAAAATAATACTACGATTTTATTTAAACATATTCACAACTACAAATTGTATTTGATACACTTTTTCTATTTTTGAAACAACAATTTTAACAGTTTTGATTGGTTTAGGCTTTAAAACAGTTCTTCTACTGTAAATTTTTAATATTTAATTTTTATTAAAGTTTGTTTACTACACCTTTTTGAAATGCTATATCCAGTGGGAAATGACATTAAATTGCGAACGATTCCTAGCCCGGAAATGCCTATTTTTCTGAATGGTTAAGAACTACAAATATTATTACTCAGCTTCGTACAATAATTACTTGCTTACAGATAAAAAACTTTTGTGTTTTTTTTTTTTTTTTTGAAAAAATTGAGATCAAGAGATGTTGATAGAATTGTAAAAGTTCCTGATAGAGAGGGGTTTGGTAGAATTGTAAAAGATCGTTTTAATTTTATAAGAGGTCCTGATGAGAAGAGGTAAATGGTTGCCAACATTCCTAATTTAAGGTAATTTCTCCACAGAATCACACTTTTGCCAAAAGGATTTCCTTGTAAATAGCTCCTAGGATTTTCTGTAGTCGTAATAAATGGATTACGAGCACGTAGAAGGGTTGGATTTGGCTTCCCTAAGTGATATCCTTTCCAGTACACAGTATAAAGTAAAACAATATAAAGTAAAACAGTATAATGTAAAACAGTATAAAGTACTGTTCTAGAGACAACACTGAATGTTTCACTAAACTTTAATGTGATAAAAGTAAAGGAGTTAGAACTATGTAACTAATTATAGTTGAAACTCATGTAGATGTTAACTACAGATTTTATATTAAAGCTTTAGGGTAAATAAAGTTCAATACTGCTCGTGTTTATAAGTGTTCATTTCGGGAATAATAAGGCCAAAAGGAGGTCTGTGGCTGCCTTGTAATGAATTATCGGATTCACGCACACACAACCAAATTGCTGTTCGTGTACTAACTCGTTGAAAGATAGTACATTAAATAAAGCTGAATGCCATCATCAGGCTATTGTTCTCTTACTGAATCGATAGTGCTTATAAATATTTCATTTCGATAAGGTAAATCGATTAATAGTGCCAGGTAAGAGTTTAAGGTAATCGTTATTGAGTATGTTTTATGGCTATCATTGGCTCGGTTTTCTTTTATTTATATTATCTTAATGCAGGATGTTGTATAACTTCACTTACTATTACTAAGAGGAAGTATGACATTCGCGTAGAGTTCCGATCCGGAGTTTTACCGAAAATTACCGGTTGGAGGTGCTTGAGTTGGATATTAAAAGAATATTTAAATATATTTAGAATGTAAAGAAAAAACTATAATAACCTTCTAGAAGTTTGATTAAAAAATACTTGGACAAAAATAATAAAAAAAGGAAATAAAAACAAAATCCTTCAGATTAAATTACTATTTTCTTTACCGAAAGTCGAGTGTTGGTAACGGAATTATGAAAAGTAAAAATAATGAGGAGATCAAAGGGGTACAAGTTTTAGTTCGCCTCACTGACCTCCAAAATTTCTTGCTCCCTACACAAAACGCCATTTTCTTTGGTAAAGAAAAACCGGAAAATAAAGGATGAACTTTAAGAAAGGAAGAAGATCTCCGCTGGAGGGTGGAAAGATGCTTTGTTAAATATCAATCTATTTCCTTTTTGGCAGGAAGAGTGTGTGATATTCATTCTTCTCACATGTAGATATTCACTAGGCAGTCCATTGGCTGGCTGACATTTCTTACTAAGATTGTACAATTTGTGAAATATTACATTAGCCTCAAAGACCACTTTAGCCAGATGCTCTTCCCGGAACTGACGTAAAACAAATTAAAAAATTTATTACTTTTAAATAAATTATTCCCAATTTTCTGTTTACCCTTTCATTTTTAGGGTAGAAAACAAGACATTAGAAAAAATTTAATTGTGTAATTAGATTCTTCATTAAATACCTACGGAGGGAAAATTAAAAAAAAAACATTTATTTTAATTTTTTTTCCGGCGCATCGACGACTGTGGCCATTAGCGCCTTTTATTTTTAATAAAAACAATTAACACTAATCATTTGGCCAATCACTGTGACGAATGGAAGTGGGAAAAGTAAGATGGTTACAGAACCAATCCGAAGCGAGAACTGTTTATTAAACCACGCCCCCATGTATATCATATCACGCCTCCTTTTGCCCGTAACAAAAGGGAAGGTTTATATTTTTCATTTTTCTTCTTTCTACGAGTATTACTGTTTGCAAACGAAACTATTTGCTAATTTTATTAAAATTAGAAATGTTTTGCTACAGACAAGTAGCTACTTGAAATTTGTATTATTAGTGACCGAAAACTATAAGGATTGAATTAAGGGGGATTCGGTCAAAATAAAAAACAACTCCGTCTTTACGCCAACGTTTTCCACAAATTTCGACAAGACTTCCTCAGGGCTTGGATGGTTCTCAGTCCTTTCTGTAACTCAACCAACTCAGATAACCACTTTTGTTCGAACGGATTGTATTGTGTTTAATTTTTAAGTTTAATCGACCTTATACTTTTTATTTTAAGCTGTAAAATATTGATGAGGAGTTATTAAAAATGTTTCATTTCATAATATAAGTATTATATTATGTAACTTCTGGTTTTTGTGCTACAGCTTGCGAGAAAACTTTCATTCTTATCTATCGTCAAGATGCGGCTATAATTTCTTGCAATAGTGATTTTTTTTTTTTGAAAATGCTCCTCTTAGAATTGAATAAATTTCTGGAAACTGATAGATAAAACCTAATGGATGTATGTCCCTATAATAGATAAAACCTAATGGATGTATGTCCCTATAATAGATAAAACCTAATGGATGTATGTCCCTATAATAGATAAAACCTAATGGATGTATGTCCCTATAATAGATAAAAAAAGCTAACTAATCTAATTAAAACTGTCCGGTAGGACAGTTGTATAAGGGTTGATCATCAAAAACTGCACGAAAAAGCGTAACGTTGAAAAGCACCCAACTTTGACAATTTTTTTCTCTTTTTCTATAAAAGATAAAATTCCCAAATTTTCTTTAAATTATAGGGCAAGTCCTCCTTTATAACTGTAATTTTTTTGTCAAGACCCAGATTTAATATATTAAGAGAAAAAAGTTACTGAAAATGAGCAAAAACGGCATTTTCAAAAATTGGTCTTGTTCTTGTTGTTGTTGTTGTTGTTGTTCTTCTTGTTGTTACCTTTTTTGTAAACAACGTAGCGCCTAAACGCGTGAACCGATTTTCATGAATAAGGTGTCATTCGTTTCGGAATTTTATGTAGATGTGCCTTTTGGGGGTCTCGACGCTGTACATCAAATGGGGGAGGAGTTAGCCCCATATATGTGAGGCCCCTTCTCAAAATTATTATTACTAATAACTCTGAAAATGTTAACCCGATTTTAATAAAATTTGGCAGGATGAAAGGTTTAGGGCACTCCTACGTAACATTTAAACGACGTTCTGCTCTTACCCTTATTAGGGGGAAGTATGGTAATCGTTTCAAATTATCGAAACGTGAACCGATTTTCATGAATAAAGTGTCATTCGAATCGAAATTTTGTACAGATTTGCACTTTAAAAGTCTCGTCGCTATGACTCATAAGGAGGGGAGTTTGCCCCACCCAAGTAAGGCCTTTTCTAATACTATTATTACCAATATTTCTATTACGCTTAGTTCGATTTGGATAAAATTTACCACGAAGAAGTGGTTAAAGCTCCTCTACGTGGCTGTGAAGTGCCACCATGCTCTTACACCTACTAAGAGGAAGTACTGCAATCGTTAAAATTATCAATGAGTGAACCTATTTACATCAATGAATTCGATTCAAAATATTTGCCTTTTAGGGAGAAGTACTGTAATCGCAGTTTATTTTTCTTACTCCTCTTAAAAGGAAGTACTGAAATCGCTTTTTAATTTTGCTATTTACGTACAAATACCTTCCTATTTTATTCAAAACGCTTTCTCTAAAAAATTGTTATTGAGGATGGTTTGGGGGACCGCAACTATAATCATTCTTTAAAAAGATCGCTCCAGTGGTAGTTACGGTTCGGACTTAACACCTTTTTAGGTTATAATGGTAGAATTTATTATTCCAAATTTTAATAAAATCTGTAAAGCAGATATGTAACTTTGCAAAACAGACAAAAAGGAAAATCTATCCAAAAAGTCCAAAAATCTCCTTAACAAAAACTTACAGTTTAAAATGTTAAGTATAAGGGTTGATTAAACGCCAAAAGGTACACAAATCAGCAAGTACCCAACATTTCATTAATACTTCATTAATATTTAAGTAATTTTACTGCATTAAATTTCATTTATTTTTTTGAATTTATTAGAGGTCACAGACCCTTATGCTGGCCAGTTCATTCATAATTTTTTTTTTTATTGATTTAAATCGCGTCAACATCTGAGGTTATTGGCGCCCGGAGTTTTTTTCAGTGCACTGCCGGCCTCCAGACAGTGTTCTCTCGTTACAGACAACACTGTCCATCACCGGCCAGTGAGCTGTAAGAAGCTCTTAGGAAGAGAAAATCTAAGGGTCAGCAGCTGGATTCGAACCCGGAACCTCCACGTGGGAATCCAATACGCTAACCGCATAGCTAATCCCTTCCCTTAGTTCATTCATAATATTTTATTTTTTGTTATAATTATGATAAAATGTATATTATGTCTTCGTAATTAAATAGGTAATTTATTATAGCTTTATTCCAAATTATTCTTCTGATTTATCTTTATTAGGCCCTTTATTCTGAGAGTCACATATACATGCATGTTAAAATAGAAAAAGACAAAGTTAGAGTCGGCTACTGTTTAAATTTGAATCACGGATTTAAAACAATATTTCAGTCTAGAATTCTTCTTACCGAAGTATTTGTGAGTACAAATAACGCATAGGTAATATCCAGTAAAT
This sequence comes from Rhodnius prolixus, assembly GCF_049639745.1. Taxonomy (NCBI): domain Eukaryota; kingdom Metazoa; phylum Arthropoda; class Insecta; order Hemiptera; family Reduviidae; genus Rhodnius; species Rhodnius prolixus. Next base: position 40,563,368 of record NW_027411582.1, on the reverse strand, counting down.
TATTCAACAATAATTATTCATTTCTCAATTGTAATTTAATGTAGTCCCTCTAATTTTACTTATAGTAGGTAAAATACTGGTATAATTAGCTGTCATAAAAATATGCATATCTTATATTCCAAATATATAACACTGCGGTAAGAATACCTAGATTGAGAATTGAAGAAAACTATATTATTTGCGATAAAGCCAGATTAATTATTACCTATTATTAAAAACGCTTGACTACTAAATAAAGTAACAATTGCTTTAATCGAATTACGAACTTAAACCGAAGATTTTTATTTAAAAATAAAAATAAATAAATAAAATAAACAAAATCATTGATGAATGTTGGTGCAAGCATTTTTGAAAAAAGTTTTTGAATTTTTTAACCTCATATTTTTTTTATAAAGTTTTTTTTTTTAACCTGTGATTAATAGTTTGTTGATTAGATATTACAGTCAATCTAAGAAATAGTGTTCTATTTGAACAAATATTTAGTAGACGAAAATGGCCAGCATAAGGGTCTGTGACCTCTAATAAATTCAAAAAAATAAATGAAATTTAATGCAGTAAAATTACTTAAATATTAATGAAGTATTAATGAAATGTTGGGTACTTGCTGATTTGTGTACCTTTTGGCGTTTAATCAACCCTTATACTTAACATTTTAAACTGTAAGTTTTTGTTAAGGAGTAGAATAATGGCAATCAATCATCAGTAAGGGACCCAAACGTCGCCATTGTGAAAACAATCGGTAATAAAATGAACTAATAAACAATTTAGAGAAAATGTGTCTTAGTTTTTAGTTTTCACTAGTGCTGCACGAGACCGAGACAAGGCGAGACATTATGCAGTCTCGATCTCGGTCTCGGTCACGGTCGCTCAAGTCTCGGTCTCGGTCTCGTCGAGATATCTCGGTCTCGGTTTTTTTGAATTTTTGTTTAAGCATTAAAAGCGGTTTGCTATTAATAATCTTTTCAAAAAATGTTACTATTTTCTAATAATTATTTTAATTTATATTGCAACGTTATAGTTGTCCTCAGAGGTGGTGATATATCAAATAAATAAAAAATAAAAAACGCATATCAAAACCGAACAAACCAAAGTATATTTCTTTAAATTAAATAATGACGCCAGCTGGGTAACAAATTATATAAACCATAAATAAACTAAAATAATAAAACAGTTAAAGTTTCACTTAAAATACAATATGTAAATAATTAAGTTAATTAAGATTTAAAATTAATGAGCTCAAAAAAAATATTTTACCAATTGGTCTTCGGGCCCTGGCGGACGGTAGGTGATTACCTCCTCACTTTTCTACAAATAACTCCCCTCTCCTTCCCTTTTGGGCGGCGGGTCCCTTAGACTCCCACCACTCAACACACTATGTTACATTATGCCCACCGACGAAAAGACATTTCTTCGTAAGGAGAAATGGATGAAGCTTCCTTAATTTGCGAATCTGCCTGTCTTCCTTCATCCCAACAAAAGTATTAGGTCTCCTCCCATATAGAATTCTCTTTATACCTATGCAGCATGTTTGTATGAAATTTGCCTCGACTTCGGCCATCCAGATACTGTAACTCATAAGTCCCATTCTGTAGCGAAACTCCAATAATGTAAGGGCCTTCAAAAAGGGGTAGCCATTTCCCCACTTGAGTGTCAGTGTTTTTTGGTATCTGGTTAGAATAAACTAAAACTTTTTCTCCTATATTAAAAGTCATCAATTTATGTGTATCTCTAAACATTTTATTCCTTATTACGCCCTTTCTTATTATCTTGTCCTTGGCTCTTTTCCTGACTTCGTCTAAATTAACCATATCAGAACTCACGCCAACACTCTTCCAGGGTCTATCAGGTTTCTTACCATAGTGTATCTCTATTGGGGTTGTCTCAATGGTATGGTGATAGGTACCATTTATTGTATTTTCTATATCTTGCAACTCCCAGGCCCATTTAGTGTGAGTATCTCCCAACAAAACTCTAAAATAATTTCCTAAATCTCTGTTTGTGCGTTCCGTATTATTAGATTGGGGATGTCGTATTGCTGAGTACGTACACCTTATTCCCCAAGAAGTCAAAGTATCAACCCATTTCTTACTGGTGAACTGTACTCCATGGTCACTAAGCACTTTGTTAGGCCTCCCTGCTTCCTTAATGTAACGCTCCAAACATCTCAACGCACTGTCAGTAGTAATTGATTTGAGTGAGTACAATTTAACGAACTTTGAAAAATTATCAATAATGCAGAATATATATTTTGTCCCTCCTTTACTTCTAACTAACGGTCCATAAAAATCACAAGACACAAGCTGCTCTGGCCGTTCACATTCAATTGTAAGTTGATCCGAATAATTCTTGAAATTTTTAATTTTATTTAATTGGCAAATTGGACATGAATCCACTATTTCAGTTATTTTTTTCCAAAGTTTAGGGATATAGAAATCTATATTTATTAAATGGAATAGTTTCATAATTCCCACATGAAGAAATTTTATATGTATCGCTTTAATTAACTGTGTCTGCATTAACTCTGGTACATAAACTCTGAGCGGTAAACCGGCTCTATCTCTGCCACATACTATAATTCCCTTTTCTATCCTGAACTTCCACTTTCCCTTTTTAACAAACTGTTCCTCCAATCTTTTCATAATCAACTTTTGCGATAATTCATCATTTTCATATCCCTCAATAAGTTTTGAACGTAAATTTTGGAAGTAATTGTTTTTGTTGTTTCGTTTCATTTTATTAATAAAATATCGCCCTCCTTTAGTGCCATAATTTTTTGTTCCAGTGTTAACTGCTCTGCTTAAAACATCTGCTACAATATTATCTCTTCCTGGGATATGGATAATTTCGTACTCATATTGCTGCATGAAGAGCGCCCACCGGCGAATACGAGCTGGTGAATCCTTGCACTTGTTTAGGAAAACTAAAGCCTTGTGGTCGCTATGAATATAAAATTTTCTTCCAGCGAGGTATCTGTGGAACTTCCTAACGCTCCACACTACACTCAGTAATTCCAATTCAGTAATAGTGTATGATTTCTCAGCACCACGCAAAGTTCTTGAAGCAAAATAAATTACTCTTAGGTCGCCGGCATCGTCATATTGGCTGAGACTCGCACCTAAGGCGTTATAACTGCTATCACAGAATAGATGAAATGGTTGTTCAAAGTTCGGGAATTCTAAGATAACTGTATTTAAAAATAGTTGTTTAATTTCGTCGAAAACTTTGTTTTCTTCCTCGCCCCAATTCCACTTCGATTTTTCTTTTAACAGATGACTCAATTTTCCAGTAATATGGGAATAGTTTCTAGTAAATTTAGCATAATAATTTGTTAGTCCTAAGAACCCTCTAAGTTCCTTCTTGTTAGTTGGTATAGGAAACGCTTGAATCACTGAAAGCTTATCTTGCTGTGGCTCTATACCTCGGGGAGTTATTTTATGTCCCACAAAGTCCAATTCTTCACAAAAGAATCTCGATTTTTCCAAATTGACTGTGATATTAAACTTTTCAAACCTCTTAAAAACAGTCTCTAAATGTTTTAGATGTTCTTCTTCTGTCCTCGAAAAAATCAACAGGTCATCAACGTAACATTTAACGAAATTTAAATCCCCTAGGACGTTATTTAAAGCCTGTGCTAATGCTGCTAAACTGTTTTTCGTTCCGAAAGGCACTACTCTGAATTGGTAAGTCAGCCCATCAAACTGAAAAGCGGTGAATTTACGTGATTCTCCATCCAAAGGTATTTGCCAAAACGCTGCCGTTAAATCGATTGAAGAAAAGTATTTCATATTATGACAGAATCTAAAAATTTCTTCTACGGTTAAAAAGTTATCTTTATGACTAATTAAATGTTTATTCAACTGTCGTGCATCTATGCACAGCCGTACCGATCCGTCTTTCTTTTGCACACATACTAGCGGATTTATGTAACAGCTTATACATCGTTCTATTATATTTAAAGACAACATCCGTTTAATTTCAAGTTCTACTTCCCGTCTTTGATGGAATGGTACAGGGTACGGTTTAAAAAAATATTCCTTAATCGGTTGAGTTTTAAATTTATACTTAAAGTTCTTAATTAATCCTGGTTTCGAACTAAAAATGACTCGATTTCGATTTACTAAACTTTCAAACTTCTGTAACGATTCCAAATCTGTGTTATTATTCTTGCTGATAGTCTCAACAGTTGCTCTAATAGCGTTAGTTATTTCTGGGGAAGGTGTCTGTATTAACTGCAATTTAAATGTTTGATCAGAACTGGTATTGAACGGTAAATAAGCTTTTCCACCTGAATCTAAATTGGTAAATTGTACAATTTTTTCTGAAAAATCAAATCTTGCATTAAGTTTATACAAAGCTTCGGCTCCTATAATTATATCCTGAGAAGATTTACTATTAGAGGAAGGCGAAATTAATGAAAAGGAAGTGAATAATTTTGACGGATGTCCTTTTATTAATTTGTTTATTGGTAATAAAGGTTTTATCGGACTAATAGACAGCGGATCGGAAGTCAATGCGGTGTCAGAGAAATTTGTTAAAGAATTACAGTGCCTTAATATTTCCTATCAACAACTGCCTGTTTCTAATGTAGTTGTGACGTCAGCGTTAAACAAAAATTCAAAGAAAATTAAATCCCAAATTATATTAGATGTATTTTTTGACTCTCTTTATTACTTAGGAGTATTTTATGTGATACCAAATCTCTCCAACTTTTTGTTAAAATACTAATATCATAAACATTATCTTCTATCGAATGACCATTACTTGAATATTGAATATTGTTGTCCGCAGTGTCGGTAACGTTTGAACTTCTTTCTCTATAAGAATTTTGTTCACTAACCCTTGAATTCTGCTCTTTTCTATTTTTAAGCCAGTTAGTGTTATAAAAAACTCTTTGATATTTGCCGTTATCCTTTTTAAAAAACTCAGTTTGTATCTTATTCTTATTTTGTGATTTTCTTTCAAAATTGATATTTCTATAATTATATCCTTTTACGAATTTATTTGTTTGCTGAAAACAAAGTTGTTTCTGATTTTCCATCCAAACTTTGTAATTACTATTTGGCCTAAATTTTCTTTTCATTTGTGTCGAATACCTTTTATCGCAATTATTCTTCCGTAAGTGACAATTTTGGTGGTATTCGACAGAATTTACTCGTTTTTTGAACCTTTAGCTCCTTCGGCGTTATCTGATGGTAGCCATTGTGGGTTGTGTCTTGAATACTGTTGATTGCTGTTTTGCTGATATCTTGGATTTGATGTTCGTTCATTAAATGGTTTAAACTCTGACCTCCTGCACTCTCGATGTATAGTTTCAAGCGGAAATCCATTCAAAACTTCCAGAAAAATTTCGAAATCCTGTATACCTTGTACAACCACTGCTTGTGCGAAAGTATTTCCAAAATGTTTAGCTATTAATTGTAACATTTTAGTCTCTGAGATTGGAAATTTATCCACATTCTTGCACATTTGATAAACAATCATTGCGTATTCATCTGCTTCAGAGCATCAGTTTGAAGCAATTCGACTGCCTTGCCCTGTTCAACATCGTCCCAAAAATAGTTGATAAATTTTTGCTTTAATTCGTCGAAGGTTTTTATTTTATCGACTACCAACTGAAACCAAGCCATACCTCTTCCGTCTAGATGTTGTTCAAAAATTTCAATCTTAATCTTATCACTTAGTGATTTATATTTTCGCTCAAACTCCTTCAAGAATTCTATCGGGTTTTGTTTCTGTGTATCCACAAACCTAACTCGGCATTTTATGTTACACAGGTCCATTGCTCCACCACCTTGCACACTCGGCAGTTCTCGCATTTCTATTCTGTTGATTCTCTGTTCGATGTCTTCTAACTTCCCATCACATTCTTTCGTCCATTCATTTCGGTTATCTTCAATCACGGCAATGTGGTTTTGAATTTTTGTTAAAATGTTGTTGCTTAACTCCTCAGTTTGGTTCTTGATGTAATGTTTCTGTTCTTCTACTGATGTTTTCATATTCATGTATAACATATCGAAACCTTTCTCCCTCTTCTTCCTTTCAACTGCTAACTCTTGTTCTAGATCTTCTACCACTTTTGTCACTTTTATTATCTGATCCGTATTACCCCGCACCATGTCATTATTTTCAGTAAGAGTATCTTTCATACTCAATACCTCATAATTCACCCTTTCAAAATTCTGGTTTAATAAATTCATTTGTTTTGCTTGGTCTGTTGCCATTTGTTTTATCAGAGATTCTAAACTCGTAAACTTTTCCGCTGATTCCATTTCGTTACTTCCATCCCTTTTTTCTCCTTTCTTTGACATTTTTACTATTCGGGCGCCAATCAATTTATTTTATACAAAATCGTTAATTAATAACGCAGAGGGTCTCCTGTTGGTTCGTACAAGGCATTTTCTTGAGTCCCTGTTCGGGCGCCAAAATGCAACGTTATAGTTGTCCTCAGAGGTGGTGATATATCAAATAAATAAAAAATAAAAAACGCATATCAAAACCGAACAAACCAAAGTAAATTTCTTTAAATTAAATAATGACGCCAGCTGGGTAACAAATTATATAAACCATAAATAAACTAAAATAATAAAACAGTTAAAGTTTCACTTAAAATACAATATGTAAATAATTAAGTTAATTAAGATTTAAAATTAATGAGCTCAAAAAAAATATTTTACCAATTGGTCTTCGGGCCCTGGCGGACGGTAGGTGACTACCTCCTCACTTTTCTACAACTAACTCCCCTCTCCTTCCCTTTTGGGCGGCGGGTCCCTTAGACTCCCACCACTCAACACACTATGTTACAATATATTGGTAATGAAAATGTGTGTAAAAGAAGACAACTACTTACACCTCAATGCATCATATATTACTATTACTGTTGTATATCTTTATATAATTTCAAGATGTTAAAAACGCGCCAAATGAAAGACCCAAATAAAATATCTGCCTCCTATAACAAGTCGATTCGTGAAATAAAAAATACAAACCTCCCGCTACCTTAGTTATGGCTGTTGGTGAAGATAAAGAATCTGATGATTCACCTTTTGACGACGACGACTGCATCAATATTTTTGCACCATTTGCTCAAAAATCAGCAAATATCACCGAAGCATGGAAGACAGAAATAATTAATTACACCAAATTAGACCAAGCACCAGTAGACGTTGACATATTAGAATGGTGGAAAACACTTGAGAATTCCTTCAAAAATTTGTCTAGAATGGCGAAAGATATTTTTAGTATCTGTGCATCTTCAGTGCCATCGGAAAGATTATTTTCGCAAGCTGCGATGATAATGACCAATAGAAGATCTTCTCTAACTTCTGACTCAGTAAAAGCTCTTTTATGTATCAATGCTTGGGCAAAGTGTATCTAAAAAACGAAAATTTGTGGCAATATTTTTTAGGTGCATAGATAGTTTTTTTTTCAAATTCATTAATTCCAAAATTCTAAAATATAATTCAAATAATATCTAAGTTCAAAGTATTAGATTATTAATAGTGAAATTTATGAAATTGAATGAATGAATTATATGAATAGTGAAATTTAGTGAATTTATGTAAAAATTAGGTAATTCGAAGGGGGCCGCCATGGTAGCCGAGCGGTGCGAGACCTGTGAAGCTAATGTGTATTGTGGTACTGGGTTCGATTCCAGGTCTTAGGCCTTGGATTTTAATTAATGGTTAATATGAGAAATTTACAGTAAAGTATGTTTGCTAGTCGCCTCCGTCCGCGACACCTAATTGGTAGTTGGACGTAAAGCCCCGCCTGAAAAAATAGGCGATTACTTTACTTTGCTTACTTTACTTATGTAATTCGAAGTCAAATAGATGTAGTAATATTGAACATATATAATAAAATCGTATCTTTTAATAATTAATTCAATACCCGTAATGATTCTTCATTAATAAAGAACACAATTTTATAATTTTGTAGCTAAAAATTAATATTTGAAAAACCGAGACGAGACCGAGACCGAGATTTGTCTCGTTTCTCGTGCAGCACTAGTTTGCACTATTCAAACTTCACTAATTAATGTATTCAAAACCTTATGTAACCTTCGCTAGTAGCCTTTGTTAATGACTTTGATATTAAAGTATTTCCCTTTTAAATTAATGAATAGAATGCAAAATAATAATAATAATAATAATAATTTTAAACACCCAAAGGAAGTATTTTCATTGCGGCCACTCGCTACAATTGAATGGGACGTTAATTTAATGGAAATGAAAACTGAATTTCCCTTTCCTGTTTGCATTAAAAGCTACCTTTCTTTCACTAAATCTCTCGCCAAAGAGATTTTAAGAAAATTAAAGCAAAAATCCAGACTTTCTGACTTTTCTCGACCCCCCCCCTATCTAAACGGAATAAATAAATTCTGAGTGATTGAACTCTGAAATTTAATGGAATTCCATTTGAATTTTTATTTTTTGCCTTCGTACAGAATTCATTCTTAGTCAGGTTTTCTTTAAAACAAAAAACAACTCTTTTTGTTTCCCTTAATTAGAAAGATTAAAAGTATTTATACTGTCCATAATTAACTAAGTTTGCATGGCATGACAAAGCTTTAATATTGGATCAAATCAGGTTAAAAAAAATCATGCATTGCAATTTTAAACATCATAATTTTATATCAATTTGCGAAACTATTAGAAATCTGTGAAATCAATAAAAATGATGTTCCATATTTAGTTTTAAAGTGGGAACAGTTCACAAACGTTAAAGTCGTTGTTGATTGCATTATTCACAATCTAATTCGGATAGACACCGATGAATGAACTACTCTTATGAATTAATTATTAAAACAAGAATATAAAACCATATTGATTTCCTTCCGTAGCATCTATTTCTTGCGGGACGCTAATTTCTATTTTAATAATACTTCTCGTTTTTAATGTTCCATTTACTTTGTAAACATCTTTTAGTCTTACCAGGCACTGGCCGGTCTGGTCGGAAGTTGAGACAACTTAGCCTAATATTTACAAGTTCTAGCCAAGATTTATGAGTGAGTCCACGTAGATTCAGCTACGTGGAGTGGTCAGCTTTTTCAAAGTAAACTGATATCATGGTTTTCTCGTTGGTTTATTATCATCAAGGAGTATTAGGTTTGTGTTGTCGAGGTAGACTCAGAAGAAGTCGTATATGAAGTCCAAATAAGTGGTGACGGATGACCCACAGTCCTTTCTTAATTGCCCTCTCCGTTCTTTACAACCAGAATGCTGTCATAGAACTGGTGACATCTTCCACGCCATTCTTACGTCTCTAGCAGGCATGTAACAATTTTGCAAGCAGATTAAGGATTGGAGATTGGAATTTGGTAAGCATTACCGAGGCTGCAATGGTTATTTACGATACAGCCTTTAAAAGAATTAGAAACAGGATTTGGCTGGGAGATCCGTCTTTTCATCTAGAGTAGGGATCCCAAACTTTTTTGCTCATGGACCCCCTATATAATTTTTCGAAATCTCCATCGACCCCATTAAAATAATTTTCAGTTAATTAAAATAAAACTGTTTATTAGGTACTGTGATTTTACATTTATTTTATGATTTTAAACATTTATTAAAGTAATTTTACATTGTTTAATAATAGTTTTAAGAAAAATATCTTAATGTTGAAATTTAAATACCTTAATATTTATTAAATAATAAGTAGGTAGGTAATTATAAATAAGTAAAAATAATATGTTAAGTGAAGTAACTACATTATTGCTTCTTAATTAATGAGATGGGTGTGCCTGGTGTTTCTTTGCAAGGTTCGCTATATTGGATTCGAAATTGTTTTTCCTTCGACCGCAATCGACCCCCTGGTTCAGATCGACCCCTAATTTTGTTAAATAGACCCCTGGGGGTCTATATAGATCACTTTGGCGACCTCTGATCTTTGCATAAAATACAAAAGCGCTGGGCTGAAAGATCTTTGTCAAGATTCCTTTATTACTATTGTTAATAAAATCAGAGAAGTTGTGAGTAGCGCATTCGTCCTTGGTCCAGGTAAGGACTGGCCGAAGCTTAATATGTATTGTATATGCGCTGGTAAATACCGGAAGTTTATGATAGAACAGTTTAATTATTAGTTTCTTCTCTTAAATTTTATGTATTTTTGTTTTGTTGTATTTTTTGTTTTTATCAAGTTAGAATTTTAGTTACGTGCTTCTCTACTGATGGACCAAGTCCATGCATTTGTGTTATACGAGTATATTGTAATTTTTCTTCATTACGTTTATTGTAAATTGAAAATATACACCTTATTATTATTATTATTATTATTATTCGTCCTTGGTCCATCACATGTTTTAGTATTTATGGAAAATTATCGAATAATGAAACTGTTGTTTATTTGCTAAATGGCAAAGGTCAGCGGAAGACCTTTTAAAGTGCCATTTTAGAGGAAGGTACAGTTTCAGTTAGAATGTAATTTCGGAATTTGAAGTAAAAGAAGAAAAAGCATCAGTTAGAACCTAAAAAATATAGTCAAATAGGTCATGCGAGTGGCCATATCCGGATTTGTATAATCTTTTTTTCTTAATAATCTGTCGACCTTTTGCTTCGGCATCTTGCTACTGTTAAGCCCAGTGTTTACACTCCGAATGTAAGTTTAGTTTAAAGAAATTGAACTAGGAAAGCTGTGATAGCTTTCCAAATAACTAATTTGAACAACTGATGCTTGATAAATGTTTTCACTAGCAGGTAATTGCAGGTTATCGTTCACAACCTGCTTCTCGCCTGGTAGCAACTAGCGATGGTGCTGGTCGGAATCTAAACCAGTTGGCATCGCAAACACTCTAGTACCTTCTGATACAATCTGATTGTAGATTGTAAACAATTTAGAACAAGTTTATTCCAATTTCGTTGGCCAAACAAATAAAGATGTTTTGTTCAAGGTAGCGCGCCATCTCTTTCCAGATTTCGTGTTCAGATAGTATTCCTTCTTCCGTTGAACACTTTCTTGATAGAATCACTTCTTTTAGATGTCTTTATTTTAACAAGAAACACTAAGGAACCAGTCGTACATTCTGGATATCATGGCGTTCAAAACACCTGAATGTAGATGGCTTGTATACCACATTGCTGTCATCAAATCCGGGATTTATTGGTTACAATTTTCAAAACTAAATATCTGTGAATTCCAAAACTTCAAAAAGTAATTTTAATCCGCGGGAGGGGAAGCCAAAATCTCTGTATTAAAGAGAACGATTCTGCAGATTGTTAATTACATTAAATATGGCAGCACATTACATTAAAGAGCTATTTGCACATGCGCAATAAAACGCATATCTACCATCCGCATAGGTGCAGCCTGATTTGAAAGGAACAAAGAAAAGCTATTAAGGAGAACTGAGTAGCGCTGCTGTTCAGCGCAGTTCTCACCTGTTTAACCATTCAATTAAACACTGTTTACTTCCGATCTTTAAACTTCCCCCCAGCAGATCTAATTTTTAATTCCAGGTTTTAATTCGATAATTGTTTCTGGAATATTTTATAGCTATGGTTAAATTTTTAAAATTCATTCTATGAAACTGATTGGTAAGATCGGAAATGCAATATTTAAAATTAAGTTTTCTCTCAGATGAATTTAAATACATTTTTTCTCAATTATGATTGTGTTTTATGTTCTTTTTATGTAGCCGCTTTGTCCCTCTGGATGTCTTGTTAACTAGAACAGAGGTAAATGTAAATAATGTACCCGCTTTGTAAGAAAGTATTTGAATATTGCAGCGTTTTGATTTTATGTTTTCATCGGTAATAAAAGTTTTAATGTTAATTTGAAGTTTTAGAGTGGGAAATTCAAGTATTTTATGCATTTTGTCGTGTAGAGAGGGGCTACAGACATAAGTGGGGTGAAGATCAAAATCAGCCCTAAAGCATTACCTCGTATTGAGAAGGGATAAGGAAGGGCAATTGTTGGAAGTGGATGCCTAAAAATGTAGGAGATACCCGCGCGGATATATTTACAAACCGAATGATGTTCATTTTGTGCTTGCAATAAGAGTTTGTTGAGCGCGAAATCAAGGTGCTTTGGCGATGGCGCGAGGAGGCTCAAATAGAGCGCATTCTGTTCATTCAGTTGAATAAATGAATTACTAATTTATTTCATAAATGGCGAAATGTCAAGCTATTTAACAAGCCAGCCATGCTACCATCTAGTCCAATGTTTATTGATTTTAATCAAACGTGTTATGATACAGAAACATTTATAATTTCCAATTTTCCTGTGCATATTCACAACCAATATCTTCTCACTTTGTAGAGAGTTTATTTATATAAAGGTTAAGGATATAGGAGGCACTTGTAGAAGCATGCATCCACTATCTTAGTATAGCATTAGATTAGGAGTAGGTTTAAGATCTAAGATCAGCCGGGAGGCTCTAAGTTCGGCCTTGCCGAAATCTCAGAGGAAGTTTCGAAATCGAATTTCCGCCGGAAAGATTTCTCTCTCTCTTTTCTCTTTATGCGTGTGTGTGTGGGCGGAAAATCTTCGGTTGTTAAAACTTTACATTCGATTTGGTCCTGACTATAATGTCGGGATCAAAATCCCTTAGAGATTGCTCCCGGAAATGGCTAATTACTAATAAATTTCCACTTTTTATTCTCTATTCCACTACTACTACTAAGATATCAGTATTCACGTGCTTTTCTGACAAAGGGCGTGGCCTACTTTTTATAGGTGGGCCTACAACCAAACTTCTGACAGCAGTAATTACTCATAAAAGTTATTAATTTTACTAAAATGTTATATAATCGTAGCGTTATTACTCATCTCCACTGAAACCCAGTTTACTCCTTCTTAGTAAAATAGCCAAGGTCTGACGTGTACATAATGACCGTTTAATACAGAAATTATTTAATTTTAAAATAATGAAGTTCATTAATAATGAAAAACTATTCTCAGGTTTTTATTTAAATTGATCCAATCATCTTAAGTATCAATCGTGTGAATTGAATCAAATAAAAATTTATGTTCCCGCAGTAAAGGAGTGATTTAACGATATCAAGCTTACTGGTGGTGATAATTAAGTTCTAATGCCATCAGGTGAGGAAAAGCCGTCGTTGTACATAAAGCATGTAACCGGACTTGATTTATTTGCGTTAACACACCTTGGGGTAACATTTTATGACAAAGTTTGTATTTTACCTGTTTGCTGTAAATAAGTAGATATTACTTGGGATCTTAATGTTGTTTGTTTCACATGTATTGACTCTGGTTTGACCCTAAACCCCTCGTGAGTTGTAGGTCGCAATACGGCGATTGGCTGAATCCTGTTAACAAAATTGAACTCACCTTTTCCCGTCAACTGATTTCCTTCTAACTCGTAATTGTATTTAATGCTCATTTACGTTGAATAAGACGCCATAGTTCCTGAGGAGGGAAGCCTACCCCAAGATTCCCCTCAGCATTTCAGGCAAAAGTTATAAGCTTCATAAGCATCAGTAGGTAGTTAATAAATTAAATGTAAATAAAAGCTGAATGTGAAAATAGGTTTTGAGGAAATCGCAGAAAATTGGTTCTGAAGCGGAAGAGGTCGACTGAGTTTGCCCAGAAGCTATTAAAGCTTCCGTTAGTGACACCTAAACCCAAACAGAAATTTGTACTTATTCTAATTTTTCGTTTTTAAGTTGAGGTGACCATAGATTCCACAGGAAAATACAGACCAATTTGTAAACTGGTTTTGACTCGGGAGATCTCAAAACGGATAGTTTTTGTGAAAAGACGACCGAAAAGATTGCTCTTAACGAAGGGATTAAAAGATCGCTCATGGTAAAAGAAAGTAAAAAGACAGATCCATCGTGTAATGGGGGAAATTTTTTTTATTTTTTGAGAATTGTCAGCTTTTTTTTTAACAAATTGGTCAATAATTAAAAAAAAAATTAAATAACACTTCAAGTTATCGAGGAACTGAATGCAATATGAGCTTGTGGCGGAACAGTTAGTAGCAGCATGGCGCACTTCCGACCTCTAAGTAGAATGGTTACTTTCATTGTCAAACTGTAATTGGTGAGCAGGGTGTCCGTCCATTCCTGGTGTAGCAAAAAGTGGTGAAATCCTAGATTGGGAAAAAGAAAAAACGAAATTATAGGAAAGTATGGATTGTTAGATATCAGATTCGTGCAGAATAATCGAAAATCTAATATCTAGTTCTAGGAGTGCTTGATATAAAACTGAATCGGGTCCTTGGAGACCTTGGCGCCCCTTAAGACATTACTACTGAGAAGATGGATATCTGTAGGGAATATAGTGTACATTCCTTGGAGGGGCAACATGAATTTCAAATAGCTTACCGAGTCACGCAACATTTCTATATTATATAGCCTGCCGTGCTCACAAATCTACTCTCACCCTGACGCACATTTATCATAGTTATTTGCAAAAATTAAAATTGGCCTCTAGATAACTGCAATTGAAGTTATCTACCTATTCACATATTTGTAAATTAATTTTTTTTTTTAATGCAGATTAGTGGAATTGAACTCAAAAGCTCGCACCGGCCAAATAAAGATCTAATTTTATATGGGGGGGGGGGGGCGCAAAAATAAAAAATAAAAATTTATTTGATATTTAGAAAATTCAAATATATAATGATTGTTTAGATTGTTGCTTTATGCTACTCCATTTAGTATTAGAATTAGATTTAGAAACGGGACGGGACCTGCGCCCCACGGCACCTCAACCACAAGAGGCTTATTGTGCCAGCTTCCTTTTTTTGGATCTAGTATACGAACCCTTCTCTATTAAAGAGGTTGAGCACTTTCCCTACTAGTTCTTTTGCACTACCTTTGGTCTGAAGGTTCCGAAGGTTTCATAGCGCTACCACTCGATTGCAACACAATCGAACAACAGGTGAGAGGCCGTCTCCTGCTCGCACAACGGTTCCGAGCTAATAAGCCCCACCTTGTACAGATGCTTTCTGAACCTATCAGCCCCGAAAATAGGCCTGTAATCAGAGTAAGAATCTGATTTCTACCCAAACACATGGTCTCTTTTGCTCTTTGCTTACCCAGCCAAGACATAATAGTCTTGCTGTGTTTAACCCCAGGACACATCACCCCCCAGTTCTTCTCGTGCTCCCTCCAGATCTAATCTCTGAAAGCCGCACGGACCGAGCCCTTGGTGATCCCCAGGACAGGCTCCTGGCCGATGTTAGCTCCATTCCTGGCCAGTAGATCAGCTGTCTCAATCCCCTTAATCCCCTTATGACCCGGTACCCATTCCAGCCGAACTTTATTATGTCAAGCAAGAAGTTCTAGGGTCTTTCTGCATTCTCAGACCAGGGAAGAGGTAATTCTGAAGGAAACAAGGGCCTTCAGCGCAGCCTGGCGGACCGAAAAGTTGCAGATCTCATTATTTCTGAGATCCATTCACAGGTTTTCCTCAGCACAAGTTTTGATTGCAAGACCTTCAGCCTGGATCTCCCAAGAGATCTCTCATTGAGTACCTCGGGTTTAACTCCATACACTCAAGTCACAGTCCCACAGACCATCCTGGAGCCATCGGTAAATCAAATGTCTCCCTTCCGGCACTGTTCCCCGTCCAGTTCACCCTCCATTCAGTCCTCGATCATAGAAACACCTGAAATGGAGTCTCGAAACTGTGTATAGGACAGTTACTACTCCAGATGCTACACAACTTGGTAAGAGAAGGTACTCGAAATGAATGGATTCGACAGTCATCGACCCAATTTGGCAATTGGTAGGCATTTAGATGAGGCGGCAAATATGTTTTCAAAGTTAAGGAAAATCCATTCAGGAAATTACTTGTCAACAAATGGTAAATGATCCTATTTTAGGTGATTAGCGCCTAATGATCCTATTTTAGGTGATTAGCGCCTAATGATTCTATTTTAGGTGATTAGCGCCTAATGATCCTATTTTAGGTGATTAGCGCCTAATGATCCTATTTTAGGTGATTAGCGCCTAATGATTCTATTTTAGGTGATTAGCGCCTAATGATCCTATTTTAGGTGATTAGCGCCTAATGACCCTTTTTTATTTGATAACATGACCGTTATTAAATATGTCAAATAATAAAAAAAGTATTTTTAAATTATTAAAAATTTGTTTAATAATATTTATTTGTATTGGTTTAATTTTGCAGATGTGAAGAGAATTAGACGCTGGTTCTCCAGGCCTCGTGCGAATGTAAGTACTTCCGTTTGCTATCAGAATTTATATCAAATGCACAATATCAGTTAATATATTCTACTTCTATATCTCCACTTGTAATTGGATACTGACATGCCATTTACGATAAGAAGAGGAATAAAGGTAGGCAGTTTTTAAGATGGAGAGACGAGATCCAGAAATTCGTTGGATCTAACTGGAGTTGCAGGGCTAGAGACAAAGATATGGAGAGAATTGGGAGAGGCCTTTGCCCAGAAATGGGCCTCATTCCGAAAGCAGAAAATTTTTATTTTTTGTGTTATTCTTTGGTTTTATATTTTTGTTCTCTATTTATTGTTATTGTTATTGTTTTTTATGTTTTCCATGTAGTCAGAGTTCAATTTAATTTTCTGTAGCTATAATAAAGAATAAAAATAGGAAAGAAAGAAAAAATGGGTTTTGCAAGGTATTTTTTAAATTTTTTTTTTTGGGGGGGGAATAAAGGCTTTATTTATTATTTATAATGGAATGATTGAGAACATTTTACATTTTTACATTTACAATAAGATTTATTAGAAGTTTTTAAATTCTTTAATTTCTGGTTAATTATATTTCTGTTAATTATAGGCTGAACATTAAGGGCGATAACAATCAATTGATGTATTGTGGGTAACCTATTGTAAACAGATTAATGCCTTGAGGTCAGAGTTGTGAGGGCAAAGGTTACAGTGCAGAGCACACAATGTCCCAAGTAGCAGCCCGGTAAACAGTACTTACTGGATCTGCGATATCTCAGGATCCAGTTAATTTATGTACATTTAGAGAATCCGAATGAGGTAATTGTTTTATTTTACAACTAGAAAACAATCTAAGCTGAGTAAATGCCTATGTAACCTTGACATAACCTATTCTTTCGCACTGAGTTACATATACTAATACATATGTATATATTTAATAATAATAACAACTTGAGGAGGAATCTAGCCAGTTATCTCTCAGGAATACCCTAATCGAATCCTAATCGAATTTTGGGGAAAAATGTTTAAAGTAAAACTTGTGTCTATTTAAATGTTTGTAATCAGTATGCAAGGTTCGAGTGAATTAATGGGAGTTGTTTTCTATAAAATCCTAAACAGGGGAAAATTTATGTATTATTTCGGTAGATTAATTTTGACCACTTTAGACTAACTGTGGAGGTGGCGTAACCGGAGGAGGCGGTTTGACCGGTTTCGCTTAATGGGCCTTTCTCAATTTGGAGGTTTTCTCGCTATACCTTAAAGATTTTCCCATAGTTTCCTGGGTCCTTCTATTACATTTTTATAGTAGTAACATTTTTGTAAATAGTTTGTAAACAAAATTCGATTTAAGAGAGTTCTGAGGGGTGCTTGTCTTTAAAGATCGTTTTAATAATTATAAACTGTTCAGTAATGAGAACCTTGCGAACTGTTGCAAGACGAGGGCTCACAGAGTAGCTTCTTGGTTGAGCCAGAGTTTCGCCAAAACGTAATCAAGGGTTTGGCTAAGATTTTATTTTCCTTTTTTAAGAGATAGTAAGAAAAAAAAATGAAAAAGTTGTAACCGTGTTCGTAAGGCTGCAGCTAGCCGGATAAGGTGGAAATGAGGTTGTAAAAAATTCAAGTTCTGGAAGATGAATTTCCTGCGGCTGTACTGATAATAACTCGAGTGGCGACTGGAGGGGAAGCGAAACTAACCGAGATGGGTTTACGCTCCTTAAGGAAAGCAGATGAGCTTTAAGACGTCCTGTTTGAATGAGCAACTCGAGCTTAATATTACACTTTCTGATTACTACCTGATTTCCCCATGAGTAGTAGTATTGCAGGAATCAAATTTTTGTAATTAATTTTCTGGAACATAATGGACAAACTTTTAATCCTAGCGTAGTTTTGAAGTTAAAAGAGGTGTGTGGACCGCAAATCCGGTCCGGAATTTAATAAACATGGTGGATAAAACCAAAGATATTTCATTACAAAAATCACTTTTCTCGACTCAGGGCCGTCAAAACGAGTATTTCCAATGGGAGATTAACCTGATCGCCAGCCTCTCTCTTTCAGGCTTGCAAAAGTTACAAACAGCTGACACGAAAACGTCCCTCTTACTCTATCTATTTCAATTGCATTCCATGCACACTTTGTTACCAAGGCCACTTTGTAGGCCACGAATGAGAAAACAGCCCTATAGTATTGTACATAACTACTACGTATCAATGTAACATTGGCTATAGGACAGACTGCTAACTGTCTGATCCAGACGATGTAGTTGACTTCTCTGGCCCAGTTTCTTTCTTTCCGCCATAACATTGTCTTCCTGGAGACCAAATAAGCTGAGATTTCACCTAAATCTATTAGGATTGCAGTTAAGGATACTCATGTAGGTATTTCACAACAATTTCGTTGAATAAAGTGTTTATTTATCTCTAAAAGTCTACTCGAGTTCTCGAATGCCTCGAATCATCAAGCTTCAAGAACTCCAGCTCTCAAACAATCCGAGCTTTAAGATTTGGATTAGCTACAGGTGGATTTAGAATTCTATAGAACATAAATTTACCAAATGCAAATTGTTTTAACAGTTGCACTGCTTTATTTTTGCTAAAAGTTGTTAATTTTAAAAGTGGTAAGACGAAATTTATTTATTTATTTAAACCTTTTGTATCAACAACAGCAAGAGACCAAAACGTTTCTGCAAAATCATTGCAGGCTTTATTCAGATAACAGTTCTATAAAAATGAATAATAAAATAGTAAACTACATATGGATAAATACTACTACTGTCTTTATTCAAACAAGAGAGATTCTTTGAAGACCCCAGCCTCACAAGGAGAGTGTTCTCAACACAATCTCGAAATGACGTCATTCTTCCGAAGAAGGGTTGTGCGACTATACGGGATCTCGAAACTCACTGGCGCATCCATTCTGCGCGGTGCTACTTAAAAACTGCCAGCAGTAAGGAGCTCAGGGCAGTTAACTGCTCCATTATTTTCAAAAAGTGTGGCATGACCACCAACAATCTTCTTGTTTAAAGGGTATTAACATTTATTTCATAATAGGAACCTTTTTCTTAGGAAGTCGGTTATTCTTTAACTGGGTCCTGGGACCTGTGAGGACACTCTTCCTTCAACAGTAATTTTATAGTGCACGTGTACATTGTACAAGACTTTATTTGTAGCTCATTCTAAGTTTGAAGTCAATTAAATGTTGTCGACTCGCAAACATTATGAAGTAGAGTGAACTTCTTTTTATTTATGACGTGCATCAACTATTAGACGTTCAATTTTGAAAGGAAAGGACTCGCTGTAGTTGCAAGAGTAGGAAGTAGTAGTCTAGACGAATCGGAAGTTCGTGAGAAAGAAAGAAAAGCGATTTTCTCAGGCAGCAACACAATGATGCGAAGGGGAATGTTAATGGACACTTTTACCCAAAACGTGCTCCTCGCGAGTTGTTACTGTGGAGACCTTAACAGTTGAGCACTTTAACCTAGTCGAAGTTTGTATATTTATACTGGCGTGGGGAGGGTGATTGCGTGTTTGGTAGAGGGGATACGACAAAATGGCAATGAGGTGAACTCTGCGATCTCTGTGAGTGTTGGTGACAATCCACTCCCTTCATGGCTGTAGGAAATGAGACAATCAGATAACTGGCCAGAGAGACTGAAAGCTGGTCGCAAAACGGGCTGTAAAAAGTATTGTGAGTCGATAAGAGAGACAACACCAATATAAGGGGCCTATCACGCTTAATGTTAAATGGAATAAGATATATATATAAATAGAGGTTTTTATAACTTACTTGACTCGACTTTTCACTTCCCAGCAACTAGTTCACCGTCCTGGATATTGGCGGCCATTTTGTCATTTAAAGCTCCTTTCAAACTTTCGTGAGAACTCAGTTTTGTTTATTTCAAATGGTACCTAGCGCTGACACTTAGTACTGACATGTTGAAAGTGTAATCCATAGGCTTATCGCTTTGAAATGAAAGTATTTTATTGGCGCCGCCTTCTCAATCGCTTCTCCTGTTCTAGTTCTAACTTACGTTTTATAAGAATAAAGTAACATTTTGACCTTCAGAAATTCTTTGATAAATTAATTTATATCTAAAGTATTTCTTATTAAATAGCGATTTATTGTTTAAACTTAATATTGATTTCCTGCAGGAGGAACATAATTAGATCTATTTATTGTGAAATATTTTCCTGCTGCACATTTCTGGGAAGCGAATTTCCATCCCCCCTCTGCGCTTTCATCCAAGCTCCTCGAATATTTCTTTGTCTCTTATTCACCAGAGTGGAGGAGGCAGTTGGTCCGCTAATTTCCGCCATAATGGCGATCCATCTTTACATGCACATACAGAGCTAAACAATGTTGACTTCCTCTCACAATCGCAACCCTCCATTTCCAGCCGATCCAACAGACTCCTTATCCTCCGAGCTCTTTTAGCTAACCATTCTTCTACTGCAGTGTTCCCAACCTTTTTTCGCCTCGTACCCCTAAAGAAATTTCACTTGAACCTCACGAAAGAAATTCCCGGAAATTTATATTGTGCTCAAGGATAATTATAACAAACAAATGGAGTATACTTTACAAAGAAGGTGTACTTTACAAAAAATAATAATTTCCTTGAAATATGTGCGAGAGAAATAAAAATTAGAAAATTTTTGAATAATAATAATATCCTATTATTTACCTGGACTTTTCTCGCACCCCCTAGAATATCATGCCTGCACCCCCCGGGGGTGCGGGCTCCCTAGGTTGGGAACCCCTGCATTAAAGGAATAAATTGATATTAAATTTTTAATTTCTCTTACTTGAAGTGAAACCTATCCAAAATTTAGAGAGGAGTTTCCTCAAAATTTCCTGTAGGAAGACATTGGAGGCAGTATAGTATGATCTAAAAGGGCAGTTACAAAAATTAACGTGCCATTTAGTCGCTACGGATCATCCGATCTTCTGACTTTCGAGCTTCTGACAATTGAAGAGCTCCTGAGGAGCCATTGCGAGCTGAAGAAACATGTAGCAGAAGATATAGGTTTTCCATGTAGTTATTTAGAAAGTAGAAGAGGCGCTCTGTCATAATTTTATAGCTAAGAGTGTGAAATGAGGAGCCCTCACCAGACATCAAAGTCCAATTAACGGAGTTGCCCTAATTAGTGGATGTTCATAGTAGACCCTTGGTCTCGCACAAGCCCCATGGAATTCCATTTAACTTTCTTTACTGGTGCTTTGTAATGAACAAAAAAAAAAAATCATTTCCTCGACAATAAGCCTCGTGAGGCTGTTATTGGAACATATTGGGGCGCATAACAATGCTTGTCCAGAGGAACATAATTAGATCTATTTATTGTGAAATATTTTCCTGCTGCACATTTCTGGGAAGCGAATTTCCATCCCCCCTCTGCGCTTTCATCCAAGCTCCTCGTCTATTTGGCGTTATAAAGGGAGTTGAGCTAACCAAGTTACAACTTCTTTTATATAAACACAAAACATTTTAATTAATGCTTTAATTTGGTGTAAACTTTCCACCAAAGATACTTTATATTTCAACATAAATATTTCTCTCGCTGTTTAATTAGCTTCCGTTTTTTCATTTCCTTTTTTTCTATTTCATCTTTTATTTTGTATTTTATATTCACAAAGTTTATGTTAAATTGGAAAACTTCTTTTTAAAGCGAACTACTTAAAACATAAAACATTCTTTAGTAAATTGATTTGAAAATTGGACTTATATATTTATGAACTTTTTTAAAAATTTCCAATTAGGGATGGAGTCACCGTGGAAACTCTAAATCAAAGGTTTGATCTGATTGTGACAAAGTCTTATATTTGCTCCAGTTTCTCATACCGCAACCCACAAGCTTAAAAGCTAAGAATTTAAAGTAAATAATTGAAGATCTAGACATGCTCATGAAGCGAGGAAAGTCGTCGCAATCTACATATCTATCTAAAAATCTAAACTATTTATTCAGTAAAATGGCACCTTTGGTCAGCTGATTTTATCGTCAATACTAGAGTGTTGGGTCGCGCATCCTCCTGCAATCTTATACCATTTTTCTTCCTTCTCTTCATTAGACAAATCTGACTCTTATTTGCCGGAAAGATCCAACTGTGTTTCTTTGGAATTTTATTCAGATCTTCTAGGCTGCCTGGTGAGCTGGGGTTGTAAATTAAAAGAAATTATAAAATCGATAAAAAAGGTTTTTATCAGGATAATCCGCTACTCAGGTGTGTGGGCAAATATTCTGAGAGCGAATAGTCGCAACATCTATCATCTTCTCCAATTTGGCACCCTCCGACTTCCCGTCTACAAATCCACGTGGCTGGGAAAGGTTTTGCCGCAGATGGGCATTTTGAACTTTTTACACGACCCATTCGATTCTGGGCAAACTTCATTAAATTCAAATAATGTAAGGTTAGCTATTGAAAATCGATTACAGGCAAACATTTAGAATGGAGAACGTGCCTGATATATCTAAATATATCGTTATATGTTATATCGTTGAGATATCGTTAAATTAAGAATATTTGACCGCGCGCTTTCGCAACTGGACGAACAGTTTAGAAATAGTTCTATCGTACCTACTATAACATATAAATCAATAAATCCCAGTATTTACCCTTTTCAGCCAAAACTTGAATTTTAATTAACAAGCAGTCTGTATTAAGCAATCAAAATGTATGATTGGCTTAAATCATTCAACGGATTAGTAGGCTGTCGGGGTTGACCTCCCACCTATTGGTTTGGAACTATCAGCCAACCAATCATATAAAGTTTGAAAAGCTATTGCTCTACCCCAAATTGTGCTGGTCATTGATTCCAAATTATTGGTGCCGAAAAGTGACATTAATAAACAGTGCCGCCAGGCCCATCGCACGATAACAGGCCGGGATAACTCAAGTCTTAGGTCGTCGCATGTGACTTGTCTTTATAATAAATAGATAACCAATAATAAAAGTGAACTAATCTAGCCAATGAAAAAGTCGAGTTTTCTCATTGTAACTTTCTCATGGTCCTAAGTTACGCGGTTTCCCCCACTTGCAGTCTTAAAGCGTACTTCATTCTTAAACTTCACCGAGACTTTTTCGATAATGCTTCACCGATATTCTCTTAACTTTGTATTTAGATCAAAAAATGTTATTCAAATAATTTTTATGTGAAATTGATTATAGGTTATCCCGAAGAGTAATTAAAAGTTGTAAGTTAGCATTTGAAGATTTTAGCAGAAGGATGTGGTGAAGGTTCACTACCACTGATTCTTTTTTTTAGAATTTCGGTACATTAATATTTAACAGCGTAGATTTCTCTATACGAAAGGCGTGTGAGTGTTCTTCTTAACGTGTGAAAACTTAATTATCCTCTACGCACAAAAAATGGCTCAGAATTGAAAGGGAAGCGTAAATTTTATAAGCACGAAACGGCATGTTTACTGTATGACTCTCCGGCAAATGGTTCTACGTGACCTACATTAGAAATAGATCACGCAGAGCAGAGTGGATGATGAGCTTACTAGGTAGAGGGGTAATGACAGCATTCTTGGTCCAGATCACTGCACTTTTCTACCTTATTTTTAGCTGCTTAATCTGTTTACAATACAGTAATGGAAGCATGAAAATTTTAGTGTTCCACTATTTTACACCGCCATGTTTTATGTCAGCACATTACGTGGTTCCACATTAGATATGGACTGAAAATAGTTTTATTGCCAAATAAGAATAAGTTCAGATTTAAAAGTTTCTGAGGCGGCTCGTGCAAAGGTTGCACAACCCAGCAAACATGTGTAATTTTTAACATTTCGCCATAGCATTGTGCACATTGCTTGCAGCAATGGCGTAGCCTTTGATTCATCATTTTGACATACATAGAAACTGAAGTTACTGAAAATTCTGAATTTTGATTTGTGTACCTCAGAAGTTTGTTTTTTATTATTCTTTTTTTAAAAATCACTTTATTTTCAATACCCCCCCCTGTCGTTTTAGCATCACATAAATTAAAAATCTCTTTAACAGAAACTTACAGTTTTATAAGTTAAGTATAAAGGTTAATTAAACGCCAAAAGGTATACAAATCAGCAAGTATCCATCATTTCATTAATACTTCATCTACAGTTTCTCTAAATTTCGGATGAGAATTCATTGAAATCTGTTCAATACGAATAAGGATATAAAGGTTTGAAATTTGGATGAATTTGAAAACCACCAAAATTTAACCTTCTATGTATATCTCATGAACTATTTTCTAAAGTCACTAAATTGTTACACTTCAGAATTTATTGCGTTTACTTATAACGTATGAGGGATTTTGAGGAGCCTCAAGTACAGCACAATGAGTAACACGATAGTTAGGTTATGGTATGGTGGTAATGGGCTCCGAATCGTACAAATGAGAAATTGGAGATTAGCAGGAAAAGGTTGTGGCCGACTAATTGTTTGCCAGTAAAATTTTATGAAAATTTGTTTAGTTGATGGTGATAATTAATGGGAAAAGCGAAAGGTGTTAAATGCAGGATAATTGATAAGCAATGCAATAAGCAAGTTTGTGTGAGCGCTGCACCAGGGGATCGTTAATAACGAACTGCCGGAGCGCGCTCGGCCGGCCTCTGACAGATAGAATTCCAGCCTATCTGTTCGTCTGGAACTAATGTTCAGCGCTGCACCCTTCCCACTCTGGCCTCGTCCTGAATATCTTCAAAAGTGTCGTTCTCATTTTACATTATTTAGTCTACTAATTAATGTTCAATTAGCCATCATTTTCTAACTCTAGTTTAGTAAACGTGTTTATTTCGTTCTATCTGTGTGCGTTAGGAATTGGTCAAATTGCACCAAATAAATTCTTCATTTGACCAGTGCTTCTATAAAATCGATATCATACAGGCAGTGGACATACTCTCACGACTTTCTATGATCTCAATTTCCTCTAAACTTAGAACTTGTACTAATCAATAGTTTATTTCAATGCAGTCAATATTCGCTGAGAGGAAGTCCCAAAAGTGAAGAACGTAGAACTTTCAGAAAAGTGTAGTGGCGGGAAAACGTTGCAGCCTTTTCAGGAAAATCATTAGCGACTCAAAAATCTAATTGGTTAATTGGTGCTACTTCGGTTATTGATTTTCTTCAAATTTAGAACATAATGCATTTTCATTAATATGATAGAGGTGCAACGAGTGCACTGAAAGGGCCCTCAAGATGAATACCTCCCCCATTTGAGCCATAAAGAGCCATTAATTGAATGTTCCTCAGGAAGTGCTTCAAAAAGCTTGGGACTTGAAAGGAACTAGCGGGTCTAGTTTACTGAGAATCGTGTGAGGCCCCATGGTGCCACAAAATCGAAGTAATTTCTCTTGAGAGGGGTTAAAAAATGCCCGGCCATTTACGAGACACTTGCGCACAACGGTGTCCAGTCCCAGAACCCTTCCAGTCTTCTAATTAGTAAAAGGTGTCATCAGTCGGAAATTGGCGCCTCTGTAAGCCAAGCAGGATCATCTCTGTTGATCGCTGATCAATTTGCCTGCTGGTAAATTAATTTGCTGTAAATTAACATTTATATAAAACCCCTTGCAGTTTAATGTAACATTATTATAACAGTAATTAACTAGAGAAGGGATTTGGTTGTTTTCCCTTTAAAGAGCAAGTTGGGCAGTCGTACCAACCTAATTTTCTTGAATTTATTAATTTTGTTAATTACTGAAAGAGGAAGTAGGAGCGGAAGTCACAGCAGATTATCTCTTCTCTGTAGTAGTAGTAGTGGCCAGATTTCCTTTTTCCAGCTTTTTTTGAGTCCACCTTCTTTTGAGCACCTCCGAACACGAAAAATGAGAAAAATTTCATTTTTTCCGACACGATAGTTCAAATTTATATTACGTTTTGGTTTCAACAGAATTTAAATATACTTAATGAATATTGTAATATTAATTCCTTAAAAGTAAATATCCGTAAAACGGTAATCATGTTTTTTCTTAAGAGAGGTCGTCTACCCAAAATGAAAGATTTTTTATTTAACAATTCCGAAATATTAGTCAGTAATAATTACACGTACCTGGGCGTCCCATTTTCTTCCTCTGGCCAATTTGGAACTGCTGCAAAATACCATCTTTCCAAATTTAGAGCAGCCAATTCTTCAGTTTTAGGACTCTTGAAAGCTACACATTCTGAGAGTTGGGAAGCTAAGTGTCCTACTTATGAGTCCATGGCAGAGAGTGATTTGCTAAATTGCTCAGAAATTTGGGGTTGCCCTCATACGGACGATTTGGAACTTGCCCAGATGTTTTTCTTTAAGTCAAGTATTACGTTTACCTCCACAAACTCCTAGTGCCTATGTGAGATTGGAAACGGGTCTAAGGCGTACTCAGTTGAAAATGTTTAAAAGAATGCTGGGGTGGTATTGCTCTCTACAAAATATGCTGGAAGACAGATTACCCAAGAAATGTTTAAAGAGGTTAATTGAAATTGAAAAAAAATTTGTTCTTCCTTTTAACCGGTTCTCTCATTTTAAATCTCAACTTTCTCTCATTGGTTATGATCGTTTACTGTTTAACAATAATGTATATAATTCTTTGTATTATTTAAATGATATAATTCAAGCTTATGATAATCATTTATTTAGTAAGAATATTGATTTTATTTATAATTCTTCTTTTAGCCTCTACGAGCATTTTAGAAGTTTCTGTTCTTTCAGTTCTAGAGAAAATTATCTTTTATTTAACTGCAATAAAAGCTGGTAGCCCAAATGCGTTTAATGGGTCGAAAATTTTGTAGAATTATTATTTAAAATGAGAAACATCAATTTAATCCGGAGGATATTTGTTCATTGTGCTCTCTAGATTTAAAAGATAATCTTTACCATTTTATTTTTCAATGTTCAAAATTTTCATTGGACAGAAATAAATATTTACTTCAGTACATCTTAAATTATAATGCCAATAGTGACAAATTAGTTAACTTATTAAATATTGAAAATTAAACTCAATTGAACAATATATTCTTATATACCATCAAATGTTTGAAGCAAAAAAAATCTTGTTTAAGTTAATGTATTATTACTGCAAGGAAGCCCCAATTTGATTTTTCTTCCGAAATGTTTATTTCACCAAAAGGTAACAGCTGGCAACATTCTTCCAGAGCTGAATGTTTCTTCTTATGTTTTTTTTGTTTATGAGATAATTGGGATATTGTATTTATTTTCATTTTCTTTTATAACACACTCCTTGCTTGTAAGGCGTAATGGTCTTCAAAGCAATAAATAAAATAAATTTTACGTTCTGGTATCCAGCAGAACTGATTACGTTTTTGGTGATTATCGAAAACCGGAAAGCCCTTCCTGAGTTGATTTTTCAGTTTTCTGTGACTTTTTCTAAATTAGTGCCGATGATTTTTCTTAAAAAAAAAAACTTGCGAATGTCTTGTACAGACTCTTCGGACTGTAATTTTCCTGGCAGATGAAGGTTTCTTTATGAACTTGGTCAGAGGTAAGCTGCGCATTCGACTAGTCTCTTTGGGTGAACCGTTGACCTTTCATGTCTTTCCTTTCAGCTCTGGTTCTTGAGGAAGATGACCTCTCACTTTCTGTATAACACTTATTTCATAACACACACACATATTAAAAGCGGGAAATTTTGTTTCATATGAATTCTAAGCTAAAAGAGAACTTAGTTAACTGCGGTGTGTGAGTGTGAATGTGTGTTCACACCAATTGCAAAACCGGATATTGCAGATTTTTCGCTTAGGTGACACCTGTAAACGCCAATAAGATTTTTTAGTCAAAATAGGTCAGCCGGAAGCACTACGCCATGGAATTGATTTTATTAAACTTGTTTTCGAAAAAGACGACTGAATTTTTTTACACCTACAATTATTGCTCTCTAGGATAGAAAAATAGGTTATTAGATATATTTCTCCGAAAAATTCGATTAAGAGTAACCGCTATCCCTCTAGAGTGCCATTACGAACCTGAAGGGGGGGCAATGAAATTTTAATTAGGCGGCTGACATCTTTATTTAGTTATAGAGCATTGACTTATTTTCGCAAAACAATCTTATTAATATTTACTTGCATACAGAGCCAAGCGCACTTCTCTGTTCGCAGAATGCATTTATGATCTTCTTTCTCTAACAGATTTATTTAAGGGAAAGTGATTACATATATTTTATTTCTTTAGTTTTGATATTCTTCTCAACATTCTCGTTTCCTCTAATTTCTTATCCTAAGGTAAGGTGAAAGGTGAAAGATATCCGTAGTGAAGTTTGCTTCCTAGCGGTTCACTGAACAATCACGTTTAGTGATTGAGCGAGTTACTAATATTCTATCTCCCTTTTACTTTTCTACTGTGGTTAATGAGTATTCTGAAAGAACCGTGAAATTGCAGCTAATTAAGGAAGACCCAAAAAGATGTGCAATTAGCGTGATAACTAGTCTGCAGAGTATCGCTGCAGGGTAAGGCAAAAGAAGATCTGCTTTAAAGATGTAAGGGAAAGAGAAATAGTTATCCCGAGAGCTCCAGCAAAATCTTGGGGAAATGAAGTTTCCCATTGCTCTAAATTTCCCTCAAGTTCTAATCATCATTATTTTCAAGTTTTGTGATTATTATATATTATAAATACATAATTTAAAAATACAGAAATACCTTCAAAAAATTCGAAATTTACATCCGCAGTCAAAAACGTTTTTTAGTTATCACAGATGGTAAAATTTTATGTTATTCACAAAATTATTGCTTTTAATGTAAATAATAAAACAAAGGGTCAGCCAATGTCCATTTATTTGCATTTTCTGTCGTTTAGTGTCGTTCTAGTAGAGAACGAATAGAATGGACAGCAGGTTGCCATACCACTGGTTCAGTCTGATGGTTCTTGCATTTCGACCAAATCTACTTAATTTCAATGAAGTGCATTTGCAGTATTTTGCACGTCCGCTGGCTCTGCGAATGTTATCAGCCATATCCTTAATTAATTCCATTTTGGATTGGATTTTTCTAAGTAGTGAATATAAACAGAGCAGGGAATTGTTTGATCTGAAATGAACTAATTATGAGAGAACTCCGAATACTTTTTTGGGGCTGCCAACTTTAGTTGTGCTTTGTGGGTGTCCGTTACGTCACACACGTTATGTCATGTCGGTCTTCCGCAACTTTATTGTGCAATGTATAATGAACTATTAATGTAGGGATTCATTATAGTTATGCTCCGCTTGGCTGAATTTGTCAAAAAGTTTAGCCATGCTGATGGCAGACGGTCAGACAAACTGGTCCAATCACGATACCCAAAATTTACATCTTCTGAGAGAACTTCCAATCTTTGCAAACAGATGATGTTGATGTTACTCAGATGAATGAAACCTCCCCATTTCACCGATATGTTTTAACATGCTCTTTCAATACGACCTCGTGAACAGAACTTTACCAAGTTTCCATGTCTAAGTCCCATGTCACTCTAGTCATATTAAATCGGATGTGTTGTGAAATGCTCTTGCTCAAGTGGCCATGTTCAATGTAATAAGCAAACTTGGCAGAGATTATGTCGCAACCTCAATTAGAATGCACATGCTAATAATTATATGTTAATACTTTTTTGATCATATTAACCTCATTATAAAGTGATGCTTGGCTAATCACTGGATCGAAGTGGTGCTTTATGATGCATAAGGAAAGCACTTCAGTCAAGAGTCTCTGAATTGTTTTAAATTACATCTAATGCCATCTAAAAAAATCCTTTAGCCTGCATTAATCCCTTAGATTTCTTAATGAGGAAGATATCTTGAGATAATCGTCCGTAAGTATGATGCTTTCCTCAGTTTTCATTTTCCAACGTGCACTGAAACATAAATAAGACGATTAGTAGATACCAAAAAAGTGTGAAGACTCATCACTTTGAAAATTCTCTCAGCGTACAAAAGTGTTCCTGGTTATTGGAAAACTATTCCAGGTATCCATTTTGATGCCAATTGTGTATTAGTTTAGTTTGAATTCTATGTTCCAAGAAAAATTTGTTACGCAAAGTGCGTTAAGAGAAAGTTGAGACTCAAAATAGTTTTTGTTTACTTTTTCGGGTTAAGCCAAGAAGATAGAATATTGTTCGAAAACTTAAATGCAGTTGCTTCCCTCTACGAACATCAACAGTAAGTTTTAATAGTAAGCGTTAATTATTGTACTCTATTAGAGTTGCAAGTGTCCTAATGAAAAATTGGCCTGCAAATTTGAAAAAAGAGGAATAATGAAAGTTTTGCCATTAAAATAAAGTAGAAAAGTGAAAGAAAACAAAGCAAAGTTAAGCTTACAAAGAAATGGCACCCACAGACAGACAGACCTGTAAATCTCAGTTCGTCCTTAGTCTTTTTGTTTGTTGAAGATGAAGATATGAAAATCAGACGCTCCAAAGCGTTTGTGCTACTAATGATGTGGCGAGGCAAGTGGAAGCAATGTCATCAAACTGGGTCAAGTGCTTCCTGGTATCTTTTCCTCACGAATAATTGGCACTGCTTCCTTTATAGTGTACAGCTAGGGCGCACGCGTACTGGGCTACTCTTACGAATTTTAAAGTTTTCAGTCTGTGATAGTTAGTTACTGTGTAAGCTCCGCGGTCTATCTCTTAATGTCACAAATAATGCTAAAAATCGAGATTTGTTTAGGCTAACGCACTCTATTGAAAATGATCAGAACCTCATTTATTTGGCCTTGAACCTTGAGTCTGTGTTAGGTGTTACTTCTAATAGAAATATTTATTTATTTTTTTTTTTAATCGAGCCATTTCAAACCTAAAACTCACCTTCCTCGTCCGCGGAGACACAGAGTGCAGTATTAGTTCTTTAGTCCATTTAGGTACTAAATGGAAAGCTGGGACGAATATTAGCCTAGAATAGTGAAACCTGATTTAACAGTGATTTGCTATCATATTTTTAGAATTTTACAGCGAGACAATTGTGCCAAAGTTTAGAATTCCCTTTAATAGAAAACGAGAGATTACCAATCAAAACATTAGGCATAACGAAAGATCACTGAACTTTATCTTCTTTGCATAAAGTCTATAATGTTCATAATTCTCCAATTGTGTAGATAGTTATTGTCTACAATTTTGCTAGAATACATCGCATTCCCTCAATAGAAAACGAGATATTTCAAATAAAACTTTTTGTACAATGGAAGATCACTAATCTTTATCATTGAATATCTGTTTCCTATACGATCTAGAATGTTCATAATTCTCTCAATTGTGGAAATAGTTATTGTCCACAATTGTCCCAAAATACGTCGAATACCCTCAATAGAAAACGAGCTATTACAACTCATTCTTTTGGCAAATGGAAAGGTTAGTAATTTTAAAGTGCCTTTATTTTCTTTGTGTACATCTTCTGCATCTACATGTTTATATTTCTGATAAATTACGGTGACGGTAATTTTCCATAATTGTGCCAAAACGCTTTGAATTCCGTACGATTGAGACTCCGATTGTGGAAGGTCAGTATATTTTATCGCTCCTTAGTTATGGTGGTATAATGGTGGTAAAATATAAGATTCCCATCTATTAAAAACCTAAATATTCTGAGTTTACATTTTTTTTTCCAGCGACAGCGCTTGGCGGTGTTACCAATGGCGCGGCATTCCCTTGCATTTTGGTCTTTGGGGTTTGTGTGTGCGTTGGTTATTCTGGATCCTGAAGTGTGATAAAAGATCTGTTTTAGAATTGAAGCTCACTCAGTTTATTCTTGAGCCTAGAAGTAGTTGGGGCAAACTGACTTTATACTCGTATCTTTCGTTCATTTGTTCGACGCGGTCTCACTTCTCCATAGGTGAAATGAAAGTTGAGATCTACGGGTAGACTTTGTATTTTTTTCCAAAATCTCAATAAAATATTATACCATCATAAATCTCATTCGCGAGTTTCATTCGTTGATATTTGCGAAGGAAAAATAATATTAAATTAGAGATTACTGCGTGTATGCATGCGCACTAGGACCATTATCTAAAAGCCATTTGGAAATAGATGACCTGAAAACTTTAATTTCCGGTAAAAACATTCTCGACTATAACTCCGTTTCCTGGAAGAAGCGTTTCATAAAAAATGTTCAAGTGAGCAATGGGTCCAGAAAGCTTGGGATCACTGACAGATTTAGAATGCAGGTCTCGGTCGAGTTTTTAGTTCACCAAAAGAAAGCAGACTAGCTTTACATCAGTAAGCACACTGGTTTTAGATATCTACGAGCATGATTCAACTTCTATGATTAACTAATTAGTGTGTGAACAATTCTGCTTGAATGAATAAAAGTAAAATTTTTCAGAAAAATTTCAAATCTGGTAAATTTTCTTTATTAATTGAATGTTACTGGACAGTTTTTTTTTTTTTTTTTTTTTTTTTTTTTTTAGAGGGGGGAAATGCTACTTACGCACATCAATGTGCCGGACTCCATATAAATATGCCTACCGGCTAAAACCCCCCCCCCATACACCTGAGCCTAGCCTGGATTCGCTTTCTCAGCACTGCATCAGGCTAGGCTCCTTAACCTAGCCCTAACGGGCCCCTTCTCCCATATTCACCTCTGCACGTTTAGTAAACATTATCTCCCGGACAAAGGAAGTAACCTTTGTCCAGTTGTTTCGACTGCTCAACAGAGTCTGGACAAATCTTCCAGGCACCAGTTCCCCAACCTCCTGCTCAAGGTTACTTCTGGGTCGAGCCCACCTTTCACATTCAAAAACCGTGTGCCGAGCATCGTCGCGTGGAGCTTGGCAATACAAGCAGGCCGATACCTCTTCTTTACCTACCTTTTTCAGATAATCTCTGAAGAATCCGTGTCCAGAAAGGACTTGGGTCAAGGGATAATTTACCTCACCATGGCTTCTACCAACCCAGCTTTTGATGTTTGGAATTAAGATAGCGGTCCAGCGGCCTCGGTGCTCCGCATCCCACTCTTCCTGCCACGCTGCCATGGTACGCTCTCGCTCTTCCCTAGCTATATCCACGCGATTATTCTCGCCCCGTCTAGCATAGATTCTTGCACGCTCCCGAGCTAGGAGGGCTATAGGTATAACCCCGGCTATTACCAAGACGGCCGGCTCCGACACGGTGCGGTAAGCAGAGGCAATCCGGAGTGCGCCGAGTCTCTGCACCCGCGCGAGCCTTTTTCT
The DNA here is from genome assembly GCF_049639745.1 of Rhodnius prolixus. Lineage (NCBI taxonomy): Eukaryota > Metazoa > Arthropoda > Insecta > Hemiptera > Reduviidae > Rhodnius > Rhodnius prolixus. The sequence goes on along the minus strand of NW_027411582.1, from coordinate 40,530,156 downwards.
ATACATTTTCTTTCGCAAGGCTCCTGCCCAAATCTCTGCGCCGTACAACATCACAGAGTGGGAAACACTCATCAATATTTTGCGAGTACTCGCCCTGGGACCTCGCACGTTAGTCATCAACCTTGACAGACGCGCTACTGCACTCGCAGCTTTATCGGCAGCCTCTTGGATATGTCTTCCAAAGCTGAGCTTAACGTCCATGGTTACACCCAAGTACTTAACCGCTCTAGCCGAAGACACCACTTCCCTACCAACATAGAACGGGATGCACGGGTTGATCCTTCTCTTTGTCAATATGACGACCTCCGTCTTAGCCAAAGCTAACTCCAGTCCATGTTCCACCATCCAACCATTCACTCTTCGCATAACCTGGTGTAACTTAGTTTGCGCTTTTTCTAAATTACGCACCGATATCAGCGCTGCGACATCATCAGCGTAAGCGATTAATGCCGTATCTTCAGGCATTTCTAACCGCAGTAATCCGTCGTAAGTGACGTTCCAGATATCGGGGCCTAGAATCGACCCCTGCGCAACTCCCGCTGTGACAGTCATGATTTTAGGACCTGCCTCTGTTTGATAGACTAGCGACCTATCTCTGAAGTAGTCGTCGAGAACCCTCAATAAATATGGCGAAATATGGAAATTTCTCTCAAGTGCCTGCAGGGCGTCGGACCACTTGAGGGAATTAAACGCGTTCTTGACATCTAGCGTGACTAGCAATACTATCTTCCGCGTACGTTGACTACGACTTTCTGCTCTTTGAACCGCCCTTACAACCTCCTCTACTGCTTGCAGTGTAGACCTAGCTGGTCTAAAGCCATACTGCCTGGGTGATAGACCGCCTGCTTCCCAAATTTCTTCCGTAAGCCTTAGCTTAATAAGTTTTTCAAAGAGCTTCCCTACCGTGTCCAGCATGCATAGCGGACGGAATGACGAGGGGAGTGAACCTCCCTTGCCTTTGCTAATTAGAACTAGCCGGGCAATCTTCCACCTATAACTAAATATGCCGGATTTTAAACATGCATTAAACATTTGTAACAATATGTCTGGTTTTCCTCGTGCTATCATTGCTACAACTTCATTGGGTATGCCGTCCGGGCCTGGGGCCTTCTTGGTTTTCAAAGTAACCGCTGCATCCTGGACTTCTTCTTCCGTAAAAAACGGGATATTCATAGGGGCTTCAAATAATCTCTCTGGTCTTTCGGGGTGTGTGGGGAAAAGACCCTTTACAATCCCTTCCATAGCCTCCGCATCCAAGGCCGCTTGCTTCTTCAAGCCGGCAATCTTTTGAGTTACGATTTTGTAACCTAAACCCCAAGGATCTCGGTCTACTTCCGCTACGAGAGAATCCCAACAGCATTTTTTGCTCAGGTAAATTGCCTTCCGCAGCTCGTGTTTCGCCTCTCTATATTCAGCTGCACGGCATGCGGCTGTCGGCCTTCTTCTTGCTCGTTGAACCCTCCTCCTCTTCTTAATACAATCCCTACGGAGATCCGCAATTCGCGAGTTCCACCAATAGGCTGGCCGCCTCCCTCTCCAACAAACTCTCCTGGGCATTGATTGGTTACACGCCTCCGAGATAATGTTCATGCCTAAGGTAACCACTGCCTCAGCTCCAACTCTACCCTCCTCACTAACCGGATTGCTTTCTGTCATCCCGTCCTCAATCGCCTTCCAGAAAACCTCTTCATGTATCTTATCTAGATTCCAGCCTACACTATCCTTTGGCTTCCATATCCTATCCACACTTTGTGTTATTCTAAACGTGATATATTGGTGGTCGCTCCCAGTAATTTCTTCAATAACCCTCCAATTTTCAATAGAAGATGCCAGATTCTCCGAAGCTAAGGAGATATCAGGAATTGTTTCTAAATAACCCGGACGCCTAAATGTAGACACGTTCCCTTTATTAAGCACAACCAGTCTCGTTCTGGCTATCATTTCGAGAATATTTCTACCCCTCATATCCGTCTCAGGCATACCCCAGTCTACCGCCCTAGCATTAAAGTCGCCGACCACAATGATTTGGCCAGTCATCTCTCGGATATCATCCTCCAAGGAGTTTAACTTCCTCCTGAATTCATGTACGCTCTCATTAGGAGTGAAATAGCAGCTAATAAAGGTGATATTCCGACTCCGCGCCCACACGTATCCGTTATCTCTACCCACCGACTCAATTGGAAAACTCCCCTGATTAGGAATCCAAATTGCGGCTGTGCCTGACAAATCGTTATACCAAAGACCGGTGTCCCTAACTCTATACTGCTCACAAAGAAGTAATATGTCTGCTTCGTTCTCAGCAACCAGCTGATCCAAAAGCGAATCAGCTAACCTACTCCTATGGAGATTCCCTTGAAGGATTCTCATACTATTGCAAATTTCTTCTTAGCTTGTTCTAATGCTTGCCGAAACACAGTACAGTCACCTGAACCTAGTATGTGCTGGCACTTTTTATTCTCCAAACCCCTATTACGACACAGCATGCAACTAATATCTGCCGTGCAAACGGCAGCCAAATGCCCTTCATTACCACATTTATAACATAAATTGCTGCGGTCCGGCCCCGCACAAGCTGCCGACATATGACCGTATGACAAGCATTTAAAGCATTTCAAGACTGTGATTCTTCTTCTCACTCGACACCTTACCCAGCCTACCCGAAGTGTGCCTTCTTTTTCCAGTTTGTCCGCTATTCTTACACTGAGCTGGACAATCGCCGCCTTCAGACCTCTACTACTCGCCTTCGTCAGGTGAATTCTAAGATCGCCTGGATTTCCACCTACCTGCTGCTCAACTGCGTGCCTAATCTCTTCTTCATCTGCAAGGGCATCCAAGTCCCGTATTTCTACTGTGGTTCTAGGTTCCAGACAAGTAGCCGTTGCCTTTTCCTGGAGTACAGCATTAAGGGCTGCCCCGAAAGCTACCTTATCTTTAGTTTCGGCACCTAGTTCTACCAGGATATCTCCTGCCCTAGTCTGTCTGATGCGACTAACCTCAGCACCAACATCCTCCGGTTTTATTCGTTCTCTTAATTCTTTCAACACTTCCGCATATGATTTGCCCTCTGCAGGCTTAATTAGCACCGCGTCCGGGCGCGTTCTCGGCGGTCCTTTCTCTCTCCTGTTCCTCTTCGTCCTTGGATTAGCTCTCTCGGGGATCTTTCCCACTTCCCCGGACAAACCAGCCTCCTCCATCCTATTTTCCTCCTCCCTCACCCCACCCTTCCGAGGGGCCCGGACTCTCTTAGAGCGTACTTCGACCCATTCATTTGGAGTCGTGTTCTCTCCCAAATCGACCAGGGGCACTTCAACCTCAACTTTCCTTGCTACCCTCATATTTTGTGTAGCAATTAACCCTTTGTCTGCCAACGGTGTCTGTGTCGACACGGACACGATATCTTTCGATTTAGGCTTGTCTAGCTTGGCTTGCGACAAACGGACCAAACGTTGCAAAGCAACACTCCAGAAACCTCTAAGGGCCTGGACGACCTCGACCGACTCCTCAATTTCCAACAAGCCATCCTTGACGTCCGTACTCATATTGCGTTGCCGGCTTGCCGCCCCTTTCATCTTCGCAATGACTCCGCGCATGCGCTTCAATTCTTCATCAACCCTTCTGCACGCATCCTCCATATCCGCCTGCTCCGGAGACCCAACCGGGCCGCCCGCCAGCACACCGGAAATTGCCGGTGAGACAAACCGTGGTTCCCGTCTCCGTGGGGAAGGTTCAGGGCTTGAATCCCTCGAATACGAATTTTTTCCATCAGTGCTTAATTCAGAATTAAGCAGTGTATTCGCAGGCGGTGTCCTTTTTACTTTGGCACTCTTCTGGAAAGGACTGTAATCACTCGTTGACGGAAAATCTCTACCCATGTCTACGCTACTTAGCGTCTTACTACTTTTTTGGGCTAGGGTAGCCTCAACATTTGTTTCTTGCGTTTTAACCGTAATTTTTTTATTTGTGCTCTTCATTATATTTATTTAAAAAAGAAGAAATGGCAAAGAAGGAAAGGAACGATAACAGGAAAGGGAAAAACCGGCCCGACGCCCAGCCCCCGAGAACGCCATGTCCCCGGACCCACCACCCCCCAGGCGCGACGCGCCCACGGCCGGTGGCCTCGAACAGAGCCCCCCGCCCATAACGGCAGGCCCCTACCCGGTCGCCATCCGGAACTACCGCTACAGACGAGATTATACACCGGCTGATGTGGCAGCCAGGCCGTGATGGCTAATCCGGCCCGGGCCACTGTACTATCCGGCGGCCTGGGGACGCAAGTAAACCCCAGTTTTAGGATGTACCCTCCGGCGGGAGGCCCGCCGCGCGAAGCGAGCAGCCGCCCCGGGGAACGCCACCACGAGCAGGCGCGGGCCGGTGGGAAATTTTAAAGACACTTTAAACAACAACAATAATAATAAGTAAAGTTACAGTCTCCATCAGTCATTTTCGGAAATCACTCAGCTTCCGGATTGGTCCATCCCTTGAAGAACATCTTCTAACCATCTTCAACTTATTGCCCATTTTGAAGAGTTTTCTTTTTTCAGTTGCCCCTCATAATTGATTTACTTTTATAGTGTGCTTAATCCAGCTGTGCGATTCGGATCCACTAAGCAAACTTAGTGAACTTAGATTATAAAGTCGGCAGTTTTTTGTATTTGAGCTAGCTTATTTACATACACTCGGGGACACAAATTTATAAAACCGGCACATCTTACAGTCGGAAGTGAAAGAAATTCGGAGCTAAAACTGCTTTAAAAAAAGAGAAATGCCTTTGGAAACTCGAGTTTGCGGCTGGTCAAAGAAACAATTTTTCTTTTTGAAAAATGCCTGTGAACATTAATTAACATGCTTAAAAGCTTAATTCTTTGATCAAAGTCGAGAGAGAACTTTCAGCGCACCCAAGCGCAGCTTTAATTAGCAAGATAAAATTGTAATGGCCTCGAGATAAAGAGCTTCATGGTAGAAAATCTCCTGGGATGGAAAGTTCAAACTTAAAGCAGCAGCCAGCCAGCAGTTTAAACTTTCAAATCAGAGACAAAGTTTACACAGAAAACTGTTGACCTGAAATAATTTATTGCCAATGGAAGAAGTTAAGTAAAGAGGAGTGCCCGCGGCAACGACCCTTCCTTAATGTGCACTTTATCAGATTCGAGCCCACTTGTACTTTTTAGGTCTTCATTGACAGCCCAGCCCTATAAGGCTTCAATTTTCTTCTCAACTCTCCCCCACTGCTGTTTCCTTCTGCATTATCTCCTTGTTGCTCAACATCATCCAGCTATTGCAACCGAGGTCTTCATCCTTTTATTTGTCTCCCGGTTGGCCAGTGAGCAGCCATTCTGGCATTCTCTCCTCCTCACCTCTAATAGTGGGGTCAAGTAACCATCTTTTCTCCGCTTTACCTCCCCTTCATTGTCCTCTCCTGGACAATGGTATAATTCCTGGTTGGATCTAAACCTCCATCTATCGCTTTCTTCCGCTGGACCAAATATCTTCCTCAAGATGCTCTGAAGACTTTAGTCTCCTTTAGATAGTTTTCATCTTTTGCTAGCGCAAGATATTTAACGTCGTTAACGTCTTAATTTATAAATTATCTACTTGGCTTCCGAGGAGAATTCTTTGTAACACAAAATCTTCTGCGTTGCCCAGAAGCGTTTGTTATCCCTCCGATACCTAGCTTGTATATCTATATTCACATCGTTTTAGGTGATGGCAGCTCTCAATTGGGAAACTCAGAGTTTTGCACATATGTGACACGTAATAGGTGTCACTTTCTCTTGTAGCATGATAGTAGCGTGACCGGGTGAAGCTTCTGGACAAACTCTCTTGTTACGTGGAACCCAGGGAGCAATGCTCCCATTTTAAGCCTTAATTTTTCATATTGTGTCACGGCAGACTTTATTTTGGTTTGAGCAGTGATCCTAGTTACTTAAATATAGCGGTGACTTGAAACTGTGTCCTCCAACTAGCAGACCTCAAAACTGTCTTCTTGTTGTTCATGCAGGCTGTTTTCTTAATTAACCCTAGCTACTTCTACCGTTTCTTTAAACTTATTTGGTCGCTGCCGCAAACCATTTCCTTTGTTCCGACTTTGTTCTCCAAGTTTTCACATTTTCATTTTCTCCAAATCGAAAATTAATGTTTGCAGAACTATCCTTTACACTTAAAGCTCAAGCGCGAAACCTACCTTCTAGAACTAGAACTGTCCTAAAATGAAATTTGTTTTTGTTTTTTAAATGTATTCAAATAAAAGATTTGACGTGTTTATCGTAAATAAGGAGTTTGAAGAAATTCAAAAAACGAGGCAGATTTTCTTTCGCACAACGATCAACGGCGGAAATCCAATTAAAAAAGAAATTGGGATTATGATTTCAAAACTTGATTCTGATTGCTAAAAGAGATATGAGCCATTTCAAAAACAAATTTCAATATCATATTTAATAAAATGAGGCTTGTTACAGAGCTCTTCAGTTGCTGGGTAAATAAATGCAGAAATCAATATCGCTCCTATATAAGAAATGTTCTATCCTCATACATTACTGTAAATGTGAATACACAAACGTTCTGCATCCTTCATACTTTCACTCTCCCTACCTCTCCTCCTCTACCCTCCTACTTATCTCATTGTAACGCGCACCTTTCCTTCAAATAGTGTAAAATCATTTTATCATAAAATCGATTATTTTATTGTATTAAACAATGTTAAAATAAAGGAAATATATTAAATTTATATATTTTTATTGTCTGTTGGCAGGCCTGGATTCTGTTACCGTCGCGAATGTCTCATAAAAAGTGGAGGATTCAGTGAGTAATTCTATTTACAATGAGATTCGATGTTGAATTGATATCTTTCAATTTTTCTTTATTTTTTTGTTACTTAATCCGAAAACTGACAAATGTTTAACACACACGTAAGATTATTTTTCATGAATTTATCGATTAGATATCGATTAAGCATTTTCTAAAGTAACTAGATATTATGTAAAATGGCAGGATTATATTCATTACCGGCAACGTGTTTCTTCTGTTCCTTGTATTTGCTACCTTTTCAATATAGAACCTCACCAAAATCCTTTTGAATCAAAGGGATACCCTTAGTTCAAATGAAACCCTTTGGCAGAAGTTACATTCACCGAAACCTCGAAAGATCATCAGTACATTCACTTCCGACTGAACAAGTAACATTCTTCCGATTCTGAATTTTAGTAACACTTAACTTTCTTTTGTAACAACAACAACAAAAATGGTCTTTTACAGGAAAACTTTGGGCCATTTATGAAGCGCTTTAGAGTGAAGTTTTCTTTAAAGAACTATGTCAGCAACAGTTGGGAGGCTGGATATGTTGGCCAGATCCAAATTGGGCCCTAACTGACCATTGCTGTTACAAGCATGTATGGAACATTTCTATTCAAAATGCATGAGAGTCAAATAACTCCTAGTCCCACTTTTACTCCGTCCCGCTTTCAAGCAGATAGTACACAATGAGGGTCGAGGGTAAATATGTGCTGAAAAGAGCAAAGGGATGGATGGTCGTTAATAATATATGAAACAGCAAAATTGGTATTTGTATTAAGCAAATAAAGCCGCTGTAAGTTTTGCGTTTGTGTGAGTGCATGTTACTACATCTAAACTACTGTTTAGATTCATTTGATATGAACACTCACACGACCAGCTCGGACTTTTCTTCGAAGGAAACTGAGCTGAGTCAACTCCACGGTAATGTCACGTCCTGAAGTTTCCATTTAATAAAAATTATAATAAATTACTTTCATTTTCTAGTTCATCAAGTACTCTGATCGATGTATTTTCAGTTGTCACAGTGATTAGTTATATCTATGAAGTATTAAATCTGTTTTAATTCGTAGTCAATGGGTTACATTTGCTTGAAGGTGCTGATATATATGTATATGTAATATATAATATTAGAATCGAAACATCACAGCTTGTGTCTGACAGAACCGTACGCAACATGTATCTGTCTATCAGCAGTCACTGTAGCCTACAGAACCGTACGCAATCAAGAAAATTAGAGACAAATCAAACTATGTGTATGTATTTCCTTAACAAAAACTTACATTTTGAAAAGATAAGTATAAGGGTTGAATAAACGACAAAAGGTATACAAACCAGCTAGTAACAACATTTCAAACATAATTCAGCTCGTCATTTCAGCCATTTATAAACGTTTGATAAAGCTTATTTGTATTGAATATATAGTTTTCGTGACCGCAAATTGTTAAACTTAGGATGGAAGATTTGCGAGGAATCGGTCAAATAAAACAACTCGTCTTTTTGCCAACGTTTCGACAAATATATTGTCCTCTTCAGGGCGTGGCTATGCGGGTTGGTTGAGCTACAGAAACAAATATTTTCTTAACATTTGGATTAAGCAGTACTTTAATTATAACTTGAAATAACTTGAGATGGTTTAAAATGATGCTTAGAGTTGCTAAAATGAGTAAAATTCCGAATCGAATGACACCTCATTCATGAAAATCGGTCCACGCGTTTAGGCGCTACATTGTTTAGAAAAAAGGTAAGAACCACAAGAACAAGAACAATTTTTGAAAATGCCGTTTTTGCTCATTTTTGGCAACTTTTTTCTCGAAATCGATCGTAAAGTTCATTTCGATGCAATATATTTTGGAATTTCGAATTTGAAGAAATGCTTATGTGGGAAGTTTGGGAGTAAGAGAAAGCGTGATTAAGTGTTCACAGCAGATTTTTGGTTTTATAAAAAGGAAATAAATCAGGTTTGGTCAAATTAGGGAATAATAAAGAAAGCATTTTCCATTTGGCCAGCTTTCTCGATTGTCTGCTTTACCTTGACATTTGCACTACAAAGATTGAAATACAATGTTGATTACGGTAATTTAGCCCTCGCCTTGATGGACAGGTGATGGACAAACTTTTTGTTTGTTTTTCACTTTGTCTTTCCACAAAAAACCTCGCAAATCTGCTCAATAAGACTTGATAGAAGTTTGAAGAACGGCGCTTTCCGGCCCTAAAGAAGTTTTCTTTCTTCTTCTTCTTCTTAACGAAGCTTAGGGAATATTTGTAAAAGTGAATAATCGATTCTGCGAATTTGTAGTTGGCGATTGAGGAAGATGCTCAAGACACTCGGCATTTCAGCCGATAATATAACCAACCTTATTGATATGACACTTCAGAGCCGAGCCCTAAATTTTCCACGAAAGCTGGCATTTTAGAGGATTGATTGGCGTCACTTTTTTAATAATATCAAGAATAATATTAAACTAGAGAATTCTAGTATCTAGCAAATGGGGCAACTATTGATTCCAGCTATGGAAATTCTATTCAAACTTTCATTTAAACGCCGCAGATTGACTCCTAACTTCAAGAGCTTAGACCTCTCGTTCACATATTTTCCAGATAAAATCATTTATCCAGTTTTGCGTGAAGTGGGGGGGGGGCTCCTCTCAATGTGCCCTATCGCCGAATTGTGTGGTGTTACCTCTTTCGCAACATTTGCGATAATTAGATCTGTGGCAGATATTTTTTGGCTAAGCCGGATGTGAGAATCTCTCTTGCGATTTTTGTTTCCTGTTTACTTTACAGAGATTTCTAGCCCCTTTCCACTATATGGTGTCTGAAAATACCAAGGAGTAACGGGAGAAAACGTTGCCCTACTGTTGTAGCTCACTCTAAGATGGTTTTGAGACAGCCAGCAAGAAGTGCTTATTTTCAATGAGCTGAAGATGCTTTCAGCGGAATTCTCCATTAATCAGATACAGCCTTCTTGCGCTTCAAAGTTGATGAAGCTTGAATAGATTCACGTAGATTAGTTCTGGCCTCTAACACCGCAGCTAACCTCTTCCTCTCCCCCCCAAGTCCTCTACCATCCAGGATGATTAATCAAAATTTTCTATAGAACTAACAAAATAAATGACGTACGATAGAGCGTACTAGTTTAAAACCAACTATCGACTCGGATAATCGAATCTTTCATAAGAAAAATGAGTTGCCTGCAGCAATATTTCACTTTATCAGCTGTTTGATTAATTTCATTAAATAAACAAGAAGATTTCTCTGTCAGCCTTATCGTGACGGAACTTTTATTTATGAATCTTACTTCCTTTATAGGAATTGATTCCTTTTGACTTTTCCTTCTCCTGGTCAGAGTGATTACTGGTTTTGAATTTTCTTTGGGGAAATAATTTTTGAGCCCTTGGACTCAAACAATTTGGCACTAAATATTCACTCCCACTTTTTTTTCTAACTCCGGATTTCACTGAAACCAAGATTTGAACTTATTCAAATTTTACATTTTTCAAAACAATTTATTTATCTTGCACTTTAAATGGAGATCAATCCTATTCCCAGTATTGCCTTAAAACAAATATTCATAAATAAATTATTCCAATAGACTGACAGGACTGAATGTTGCAATTCAGCTGAGGAAAAGACTTCCGGTGTAAACTGATAGAGTCCATTCTCTCTAAACTGGCTCTCTAAAGAGCAATGTACGGACTGAAAATCGGTTAAGTACGTAAGTAAGAACCACGAAAGTACCACTGTTTTTCACTTTTACTGATTTCCTCAAGATCTGTTGCATAATATTAGTGGTCCATCTATAACTTGATTTTAAACATACTCTGGGATAATTCATGTCGCAACGCACCTTCTCCAAGTTGGCCTTACACACACACACACCCACAGTTCTATGTCGAATTGGTTTACCCTGGACAGAGTCCTGCTATTTTTTAAAATGCTCTTACCTCTTAGAAAGAGAAGGTCTTGCTTGCAGTTGTATATCAAACTTCCTATTTATGAGTTTTATGCCAATTTGCGGAGAACCAGAGTACGGAGCTGTGGTTTTCAGAAAATTTTCGGAAGTTTGTTAGTAATGTGTGTGTTAGTAATCTGGATGAAGGGGGAAACTCAGATAGGGAAAATCGCTGGAAACTCAAAGTTTTCTATTAGTGCCTCTCCCGGAAATCAAAATTTAAATATCCTAGCGAGCAAAATGCCTCAACCTAAAACACCACCTTACTTTTTCCGGCTGTTATGATTGTCTTGGAACAGGACGTACCAATTTAGAACCTGGAGTTTGAGTGGTGAATGTTGGTGGCTGGGTCATTTCGAGTTTGTTCTTTGGTCCGTAACTAGACCAAGCGTTCAAAAATAAGTGTTTTAGGCAGAACTATAGTTCTAATTAAACTAAAGTTTTGTGATAATTGAGTTTCTAGTCTTTGAAACTTAAAGGAAGAAATTTTCGAATCAAATAACACTAAGAGCTTCAATCTATTGCACCAAGAATTAGTAGCGGTAGGCGCCTAAAAAATCTGGAGATCGCAGCGTTTTCTCGACTTTATGTAGAATTGAAGTTAATAATAATGGTGTGGATGCAATATGTCTTTGTTGGAGAGCCGGATCTAATTGGGACTTATTTGCCAGCGCAGAGCTGCTTTGCGCCCGCTTTATTCCAAGAAAGTTTAGCCGAGTCTTGGGGAACTTTTCTTTTTCTAATAAAAAGAAAATCTTAAATATAAGTAATAAAGAAATATATTTTTCCCAGAGTGATATTTCCCAAGGCTTGTTAAAATTTGACAGCGGAATTTAATAAAGTAGCCGATCTTTCTGATTACGGCTGTGCGTGTCTCTGTTCACTCAGATTTCCTTATAAATTTTCATGCATCTTCTTTTTTCTAGTCCAGTTTAATAATTTTCTTTAATAATAAAACAACATTTTGCTCAAAACTTTTCTTCATATAAAATAAAAATATGAAAATAAATAACTTCAGCGAACCAATTTTTGTTTTCTTTTTTTATTTAAAGAGGGGGGCAGCTATGATGTAATTGGCTCGGCATGATTACTTTTGCTTTAGTTAATAAATCAGTTGCTAAGATCACCTCACAATGTCAGGAGATCTGGTAGTCTAGATCTGGTGTAAGTTAAACTAACGCTTAACTTTATTTCCGTTGGATGTGTTGGGCATCCTGGCCAGATCTACGCCCAGCCCAGACTACGCCACAGCTGATTTTACACTGACCTTTTCCTTTGCTAAGAATACACCAAATTGAATGAGGATTGTGTCCGTCAGTAAGTTTGTGCGACACGTCTGTCGTGTCCATCTCTGACAGCAAGTTTCATCATTTTGGTCAAGTGAGAATTTGTAATCAATATTTGAGAAAACCTTTATTTAGTAAATATTCCATGTTTAAGAAAATTATATAAGGTAAAGTGCGATGGGGAAAAATCTGACTTAATCGCAAGTGTTCCGCCATTAGCAGTTAAATAAATATATATTTATATTTAATTTATTTGATAAGACACCAGCGCAGATACGCTATCAGTAACAATGACAATAACTGACACCACTACAAACTCACTAATTGAGGGGAGAAGTTACCCAGTGGTAACACTCCCTAAGACGTCTCTAGGATTAGCTACTCTCTTCAGAAGAGAGAAAATCACGAGGCCAATGGCGTTTTAATCGTCTGGGAGGATGATCTGGATGGTGATGAGATGATAAGTGGCGGACAAGAGGATTGGAATGAGAGTGCAAGTTCTGATGAAAACTTTTATAGCGAGTTCGTGCAACCTGACCAAAAATATATTTATCACCAGTTTATATAACCGATGTATAAAATATTTTTCTAAAAGGGATTCTTGTGAGTGTACTTTGTGTGTGGAAGAAAGAATACGGAGCTACATTATGTAGGGTGGTTCCGATGAAGTAAGAAACCTCAGTAGAAAGCCTGAAGTGCTTGTTGGATGTATATGATATGGAGTTAGCGATGGGGGCTGGAAGTGAGTTTGAACACTAGTACTTCCTGGAAGATGAGAATCCTTACCTTTCGGCCAGGCTCTCCATTGCCAACTCCATTTTCACAACCTCCTCCTTTCTCCAGATATAGTGTGACGTCACTGGCTGGAAATGTAAAAGGAAAGTGGACGAACTGGTGCTGTTTATTTAAGAATGTTGCTCTCGTTCTTCTTGCGAGTTGTCAAGCTGAAGGCAAGTGAATAATGGTTCAGTTTGTAAAACATTATATTGAAGGGAGGAATTGGTGAGGGATACTCCTCTACTCTACCCACTAATCGAAAATATCTTCCGGTGGACCGATAATTCTAGATTATTGTCTCAAATAATATTGCCAGCGCACGAAGAGCTGAAATGGCCCTTCAAAGAAGGACTTATCTTCACCTCCTCCTTTAAGAATCCCTCTTATATAACACTACTTCGGCAAAAATCTATGTGTACCTATGAAGTGTGTATTCAGATTTTAAGAAAACCACGGTAAATCTTTCGCAAGAGAAAAGCTGAAAACCTATTTAATGGTGAAGCGTTTTCAGTAACACATTTTCTTCAAGCTGAAATTTTACTCAGTATTTTCCTGTTAACTTCATTCTAGTGAAAAACTTTTCCAGAAATTGCAACTTAGAGGAAATTGTCGCCACAAATGCTATTTTATAGATCATTCTGATGTTAATCTAGGGTTATAGGTCAGAGGTATAGATAAAGATAAGCATATTTTTAGGAGAGGCAATTGTTATTAAAGTACTTTACTGATTATTTGGTTATAAATCTTCTTTACAAGTACTTAAATATTAGATTATAATTTAGAAATTGATTATTATTACAAGTAGTTATTTATTTGTTATCAACTGACTGTAATTTGATCTATCGTATTCTTCTGCAATAAAAAAATCTTAATTTAAATAAAATTAGCTAATACTTTCGTTTGTCAAAAGTAATAGAAAGAGAAAATTGAAAATCTTCCATTTTATTACGGGCCAAAGAGGGCGTGGTGTGACATGAATGGAAGGTAGGCGTGGTTTAATAAACAGTTCTCGCATCTGATTGGCTCTTCAACCAACCTACTTTTTACACTTCCATTCTTCACTGTGTATGGCCAATTTTTTATTGCTAATGATTTCTATGAAAAATGAGATTTTTTTTTTAACCAATTCCCCCCCCCCCGTAGGTATTTAATGAAGTATCAAATTAGGCAATGAAACATTTTTCTAATAAAAACTAAAAAAATAAGAAGATTTTTCTTGTTTAATGTCTTGTTTTTTATACTAATAATGTAACGGAAACGGAAAATTGGGAATAATTGTTATTTTCTGGAGAAGTGGGTAAAAGAAAATTATGGGTCATGTTTCATCTATTGTTCCCCGCCATTTTCTATGTTTATTTGCTTTGGGCTGTGATTAAATGATTTTCAAATGATTTATTTAGTGATTAACAGTTTGACGTCACCAAAAGGCTTATCTGCATGAAATTCCGAATCGAATGACACTTCATTCATGAAAGTCTGTTCATATGTTTACAAAATAGGTAACAACAACAACAATAATAAAAACAGTTTTGGAAAATTTCATTTTTAGCAACTTCTTTCTTAAAATCTATTAAATCTCGTAGTATCAAAATATCACTCTTGAAAACGAGCATTTGACCTACATATTGAAGGAAATTTGGAAGTTTTATTTCTTTTAGAAAAAGAGAAAAAGATTGTCAAAATTAGGCGTTTTCCAAGATTTTGACGATCAACATTTATACAGCATATAGAACGGTCCTACCGGACAGTGTTTTACCCTCTCCATTTCCACACCCGCAGCAGCCAATATTAACCTGTCAACTGTTTTTCATGAAAATAAATGTCATATGAAAACCAATTTGGATGCGTTTGACATGTAAAATACTCGTGACAGAGTGAGAGAGAAATATGTAATAAAAACTAAAATATAAAAAAATCTCTTAAATTTGTTTTGAATTTAAATAGGTTTTAGATTTATTCTTAAGTTTTGTAGGTTTGTAGATCTGGATAGCTTTTTTTTTTTATCTTGGGAACCACAATACGTGTCAAAATTGAACACGATCCATCTCATAGGAAGTTAGAGCTAGTATATAAAAGTTTTCAGTTTCCAAGATGAGAGAATTAAAGCTATAAAATACCTTTGGAATAACGGTTTTATTAGTGCTCTCATAAAAATGAAAGCTGTAAAAGATGTTAGCTTTATTAGAAAGTAAAATATTTTTATTAAATACATATTACATTAAAAATTCATATTTATACATAAATAATGTACATACTATTTATAAAATTTAATATTTATACTTACATACATTCGTACATATTTATAAATACATATTTACATTAAATGCATGCTATATAAATATATTCAGCAAAACTACTTTTCTTATGACTTAGTGCTTCGTGCTCAGATCGTAAAACTTCGGACGGTAGTCGTTAGATAGTTAATTTCACTACTAGGTTAGTGCTAGGAGGTCGAAGTTGACGAGGAGTTGACGAGATAAGATTAAGGTTACGATATCCTGAAGCTTTGTAATCATTTACGTGCTCAACTGAAAATTTGTGATTGATCTGGAATGTGTACTAACAAAAATTTACTTTTAGTCCTTCCGACTGCAGATGACAATCTCAAAGCAAGGCCAAACTGCATTTATTTTTCAGAATGTGTATTACCCAAATTCGTCGTTCCAAGGCTACCATCACTAAGGCATACCATTGTGTACACTTTGCTCGACGTGATGCTAGAATAACGTAACTTCAGTTCAAACTGCACACACATTTCAATCAACCGTTTTCCCAGGGACATTTCTCGCAACCTCTTCATGTCATCCTAACACAGCATTACTCTTCCCTCTCTCCCTACCGATCTGCGCATTTAGGCCTCCCAAGATTATTACCTCTTTCTTATTTCTTTTAGATTATAAATTATTAAGTCTCTTAAAAATCCTTCATCGATCTGTTGATTCACCTCCCCCCCCACATTCACTCTTATTGTTGACCTCATCAGCCTTTCAGTCTCGACTTCACATTCTAATGTTTTTATTAAATTAGATGTGTAGAAAAAGCATAATATGTACCTAGAAAGCCGTGGCTTTAGGAAATTCGCGTTTTCTTCCAACTCAGAAATTAGTTACCCTCGTCAATTGAGGGCCACCGAATCACTAGAATGACACTTCAAACGGAAGTAACCTAGCCTAACCTCCAGAGGTTTCAAATAAAATTTAAGGATCTAAATGCGCGAGCAGTGAGTAAAACATGTTACGAAATCATTGAATAAATTTTTGACGGACTTTGTCATCTAGAACAATTATATTTTCAAAAGGTTTATTTCCTTCAAAAATCTATTCACTAATGTATAAAATACAAACCTGATTTCCTCTTAAGACGAGGATAGGAAAAGAAATCTTAAAATCCCAGTCTTCGCTAGAGAGAAACCTTTGCAAGACTGAGATTTTTTTAATTCTAATTTTTGGTCTTCGTTTATATAGCGAGCAATTCATGTATTCTGTCAGTATAGTTCATTCATATAATGCTGCTGAAGGAAAAGACGCAAGCCCTAATCCTTCTAAGTCAGACTAAGTATTTTAGAATCATCCATTTATGTCACCCTAGAATGTCTATGGTCCGCTATAAATTATCCATCGATTCATATAAATGAATGATCACCTCGTTTTATAGAATATCATTTCATATATTTACTACATTCACATATTTATTTACTTTTTTATTTGTGAGGCGGTGATTCGAATCATTGTGTGATCGCTTCAACATTCGAGAAATAATTCATTGTAATAGAAGTCCGTTCAATCCGGGAAAGACTAAATGACTAAATGTTGTCTGACACTAAGTCTGTAAACGAATAATATCAGTGTATCACCATGGGATCCAACCGAACTTCGCGGGAAATGACCCTTAACAGATATTAGTCTTAAGAAAAGGAAATTTAGCAATTTGTGCAATCTCAAAGTCCTGAGAGCATTGCTCTTGCGTTTGTTAGATAATTTTTTCTGTCATAATTTTCTTTAGCGATGAGCCATCTTTCACCTTTAATCGCTGATTGTCGCAATCCCTTGTTTATCCTCTCTCCATTTTGCTTCTGTGTTTGCAGTTTTGGGCCCACTTTCTTGAAGGTTACCTTCAAGACAACTGCGATCATCTTTAATTTGAGTAGTTTAATTCGTGTCAATTGAAGGAGAGGGCCCCAAAATTGAACTTCCCCAACTTTGGATAATTTTTTCTGAAATCTATTTGGGACTTGTCTCATTTGTTCGTTCAGTTCTCGTTGTCGTTCATTTTCTGCATCATCTGGCGATCAGAAGGGAGGACAGAAATGAAGTTAAAAATTAGTGTTTCACGGCAACAGTAAGAACTGTTCGAATATAATTTTACTTACAAATAACTGGACTTATAAATTTTCCTTTTAATTAATTTTATTTTTAAATTTCGGCCATTTTTTATTATCCATCTGATTTAGGGAGGAAACAATCCATTAGCTATATTAGCTTGAACGCCATTTCCACGGGACCACACCCCTACCTTCTACCGTTTCTATTCATTATTACACTCCAAATGTTTCCCTGTCTGCCCGCTGTTAAACCGTGCTTTAATTTTTGTTTTTCTTCAACAAAAACAAAAAAAAAAAATTGGGTTTTCGTGTTTGTAGTTCTGTCGCAATCTTGTTAAGTGAAAATATTTCACTTGCCCCAACCCTTGTGGTGGTTCAATCAATCAATCTTGTCCTGCTCAGTGCAATCCTCCTATTCAACCTTACCCTTAGGTAACGCTCTTACAATTAAGGCTCTTAAACCTATCGTTCTACGGTGTTACACTTCCAACCTGTTCATATATCTTCTACTTCCATTACCTCTTTGATCTCCTAGATGCCTGGCCAAGCGTCTTTTTCTTTCTCACAACCCTCACATATTCGAATTCGACTTATTTGGAAATCTGCATGATTAATTTTTGCTTTAATGTGAGCAGAATATTTAGCGAACGAAGAAGTCTAGCATAAGATGTTACATTTATTCGTCTATCTCCTTACATTCATATTGCTATGAGCAACTCTATCTTTAGATTATTGACTCTCAATAGTTTTGTAATCATTGGACGGTCGTTTGTTTGTGTTACACTGACTTTGTACGGAAAATTGTCCATTAGGTAAATGTAGTAATTTGGAAGAAAATTCGTAGATTCGTGTAAAGATATTTCCTGGTAACGTATCAATATTATTATTCATATGATGACGGAACTGCGGAAAAATAGAGAAATAAATTAGATGAAAAGTATTCGTGTCAGGGCGCTCTGAGGGGACGGGATTCAGATTAAAATGTTAATTTTCTGGTTATGAGGGCACTGGAATGGATATTACGTGACCGGATGTATACTGCCTGTTTGTCTAGCTGGAACTGCTCTCTCTGAGACTGGCTAGGGTTCAAGGAAACACTGGATGCACTCCTGCTACTCCCAGACTGCGCTCTGGCTCCATTACTAATCGCGTCTTAATAAACTCCTGAGCAGCGGCTTTTAAAGAACCATCTTCCTTATATGTTTATTAAGATCGTCTCTCACACTCAAGGCACAAATACTGCTTGTATTCTGCAAATTTTCCATTTTGAGTGGTTCATAGAAAGTATCTATTTTGAGGTTTCCTCAATATGAAAAATTGCTTTTATACAATATTGTGGTGCACATGCGCGTACTTGTGCCTACAACTGCAAACATTACCCACAATAACACAGAAACAAGTGAACGAATAAAACTATTAAATGCGATAAGACCATATGTTTTCTTTCAAATACTTCAAATGTATGGAAAGTAAAGGAAATACGATAAATTCGGCTATTTGAAATCGTAATATGTATAAACATAAGGCAATAATTGTGCTAAAGTTACAAGCAGTAAGCCGTTGTGTAACCTGTTGATACGCGTGTAAACTGATGTTTTAGCGCGATTTGTATCAGTTTGTTTATTTCAGATGCTATCAGATAATATTTTGCGAACTCATTTTATTTTACGTTGCGTCTCAGTTATATTGGGAATTGGCCAATTGGGAACAGTATAGATTGCCCTTTGTTTTACGGTATTGTTGGCCAATTACTGTCATTGATTATGTTTTTTGAAATTGATTAGTCTGTGACAGCTAACAACACTCGGGGAGACAATCTTGCTTCTGAAGAGACAATTTTATTATTCCTTTAATTTCATACCTTTTCTTCCTTGCTCCAAATATTTTACTAGTTCTGGACCTCATGTTTCCATCCATCTTGACAACATTATTGGCCTACCTTATTCATCTTCTTATCTAAGATAATGACATTGAAAGCAAGGCTGTAAGTTAATGCATGCAAATCATCCCGAATGCTAGAAAGGAAAGATCGAATGGTGACAATCACTCTCTAAGAGAATCTGTCAACTCTCCAACTTTTATAACAAGCTAAACACCTGACTTGTAACAAGCTTAACCTTTCACTCGGACCAAAGAAGCCACCTTTAGCTTAATATAAAGCGAAACGAAACAAACACAGTTATATTATATCCACCTACGGTCTGTAGTAAGTTGAGCAGAATCCCATTTATAGCTAAACACACGTTAAAGGCTTCAAATTAAATAATTGGCCTGCTCTTCTAATGTCAAGAAATACAAAGCGATGAAGAAGCCCTCATTACTTCAGGGCGCGTAAATTATTACAACCAGTAAATACTGAACCTGAACAATTTGTTTATTCAACATTTAATGAATAAGTTTCAATTAATCATGTTCATGCGCTCATTATATTTTGTATTTTTTTGTAATTGTTCATCAAAAGAAGAAAAATGGGTCTGGCAAAAAATAAACTAAACTTCGCACATGTTCCATTTGGTTTATGGAATCGAGATGTATCAACTTGGATAATGTGTTGAGGATTATGAAGAAACATTTTGAATGACGTGGTCATATTTCCAGGGATTATACCCACAACATAGAAATAACTGGAATGGAAACACTTTTACACCTCCTAAGTCTCGCACATCATTCATTGTGGTTCCGTAAGACGTTCTTTTTTTTAACGATTTGATGGCCGCAGCATTAATTAAAAAGAAAAATTAAGACAATAGATGGTTTTAGACCTTTCTAATTATTTATGCATTCATAACTGTGAAATGTTAGGTAAAACCAGGAGTCTGCGTAAATGTAACCGTTGAGCGTCGCTATCGCCATTACCGCTAGATCGGATTGCCAAACCTCGATCCGGGCCAGCAAGAAGAGAATCATGGTCTTAGGAGAAAGATACGTGAGATGCAGAGTAATAAGTCGCTCCAGACAGGCCCGCTGATTTTGCGCAGCGCTACTCTGGTTCTCTTCTGATCTAATTCGAAGAATTCTCTTGACTAACTTGAAGACCAGATTTGCTGCTGCATTTTAGATTCTCAGGGGTTGCCCCCTCTTACTATATTAAAGTTCTTAGTAAGAGAATTTCCGTTTTAAAACCCCACGAGGGCGAAAAGTGCTTTTACAAAAAGTAAGGTTTCGCTGTGTGTTTGTGTTGGTGAGACTGTCGGTCGGTCTGTCATTGTCAGCAAATTCATATATCTTAAAGCTAGCGCTGAAATATTGCTAGAGTTTATTAATAAAAAGTCGTGCGAAAAAAGCGTTCATGTTATTTTACTTTTCTCACTTGCGGTAAGTGCAAGTGCTGTAATCTGGCCGCCAAATCTTTTCCGAAACTTCGTTTTGTTTAGGAAAATGGAGGAGTAACAACAGTCTGCGGCTTTTGCTGTTTTATTTCTTTTTTTTATTTTCAAATTAAGCCAGACGCCAGATCAAAGTTAAAGCGAGAAATCCCTAAACTACCTGCCGGTTTCCAGGAATAGTTTGTACAGCTCCTCTTCCTGTCCAAGAACTGTGGAAGCCCCGACTCTCCCTTACTTCCAAGGCTCATTTCTCCTGACAACTTTCTCAAAATGTTTTGAATCGCATTGAGGGCAGGGAACAGGAGATTTAGGGCATTACCACAGCTGTTCTTGATACTTAGCAGCCATATGCATATTCATCCGTATGCAGAGTTAATATTTTTACTTTGTTCCTACTTTTATTCTTTGACGTCCTGCAGGTTGTTTGAAAAGGAAGTCTACCGCCGTCGTTTCTCCTAACGCGGGGACTTAACTCCCATCCAAAAGTACGCCTTACACCTCTTAAGTAGAACAACACCTCCTTGTTAGTCAGGGCTTCTGATGAGTGCACGTGCGCATGTCTCTGCCTAAATCTTTATCAAATAGTGAAAGGCGAATTTCAAATACCTATCCCCCAAAAAACATATTTTAAAACATAAAAGTTCGGTTTCAATTTTCGTTGAGGGGAGAAGATTATGGCCTGTCGAACTGGCCCTACTACAATTGTTGGGAGTCCACTTTTATCTTCTAGTACTCCTTGAGAGTGGAGAGGAGAAGGGTTTTCAGATTTCCTGTTTTACCTGGAATATTCACCACGTTTAAAAGTACGAGTATATATATTTATATCGTTCAAATAGAAGGTATTAACTATTATTGCTTGATCTTTTTTCTAACCTTATGGCAGTTCTGGGAAGAGCAGTGGTGTTCTTCTAAAGTGCTATTTATTGAATTGTTCGGATTTAGCACCTGTTTAATGCACCGGCATTAAAAGAATAATATATTTGTTAAATTCTCTAGTTGAAGAAGAGCGGACAGGTAAATCTCTTGGTGACTCTTGCTTTTTAGTTTCCATAAGCCGTCACGCTACCTACAAAAGTTCTTGAATTTCAGGAGCCCTTAATGAAGTCACTATTTTTTAGTAATAATTCAAAGTTTGCAGAAGACCTTTAAGATTTTAGTAGAGAAAGTAGAAATAAGAAATAAAGTAGTCTATTTTTTCTGGCAGACTTTAGGCCCAACTACCAAATTAGGTGTCGTGGACAGAGAAGGACAGCAAGCATACTTTACTATTCTTATTAACATATAAACCATCAAATAAATTTCAAGGCATAGACCGGGATTCGAACCCAATACCACAATTCACTTTACCTTTGCGGGCCCGCCTCTAACCGCTCGGCTACGTGGGATTAGTGTTTATATTCTTTTCGAATCCATCGTAAGAAAAGTTCACTTTCTTTAAAAATGCCAAGTGCGCGAAAGGCTTAATCGTCAGACTTCCTGTTTGAAGATAGATTGAGGAAAAAGAGCACAATTACTTTTAAAGTCTTATACGAGTCTCGTTGTTATTTAGAAAAATAGCGCCATTGTTATGTATTTAGGTCAGCTCAGCTACTGTGGTTAAACAGGCTTAGTTCAAGAAGCTTGCTAATTCCAGAGTGAATGCCAACTGTAATCTGAAGATTCCCTATTTTTTAAGAGAATTCTCTTTCAGAATTACAGTGGAGTTTATTGTGTCTGTAAAGCTATATCTGGAGAATGTTTTTTTCAGTGCGGGGCACTAATTTTCAAAATGGACTTTTCTAAATCCATTATCTCCTCACTTTATATTCAACACTGCCAACGGCCAGCAGCTGCACTTGATAAATCTTAATTTATTCATAACAAATCTGATCATTCACACGATTTTCTTGTGCTTCAAACTGAAAGATTATAAAGCTCAAAGTCCGAATTTTGAAAACATATTCAATTCTGTAGTTTGATCTGAAAAATATGCCCAGCCCTATTATAGCCCTTGATGTAACTTTGCTAAAATATTTTGATTACATAAACCGTTATGGAGCCAGGGGTATACCACGAAGTTATGGAGTCAGGGATATACAACGAAGTTATGGAGTCATGAGTATTCAATTTACCATGAAGTTTAGTTAGTTTAGTGAAGGAGAAAATCGTGATAGCGTTTTTAATGGAAATCTCCTTGAAGTGAACAAAATGTACATTCCGTTAAGTGTCTCTCATTGAAGTGACCATTTTCTAAAAACAGAACTTTTTGAATGAAGGGGGGGAGGCCTAAAGAACGCATTTCCCTCTGAAAACTCGAAACCAAAATTCAAAATTTTGGACAAAATCTGCACCTTTTTTTTAAAAAAAATAAAAATTAAGCAATAAATTAGAGAGATTTCTTTCAAATATTTAGCGCAATGAATCGTGAAAAGGAATCAAGAATTTCTTTTCGTAGGAGCTTCCCACAGCTCACTGTCCAATGACGAAACAAGAGAACAGGGTCTGAAGGTCGGCAGAGCTCTGAAAAAAGCTCTGGACGCCATGACCTCTGATGTTGAAGTTAATTTAAAAAGAAATGGGATCTGAGATGGTGAATTAAGTTAGGTCAATCAGAACATTTGTTTGTTAAATTATTTCCTTTAGTGTAAGGGGCCTAAACAAATCAAGCCCAACTTTATATAATTTAATAATACGTGGAGATATTGGTAATAACGAATGCAGACTGTGAGCAAACTAGAAGCGCCACCTGCATACAGATTCTAACACCAACAAGATAAGGTCATCTTGATTTATTTCTAGAAAAAAGTATAAAATCCAGCTGTAATCATAAAATATAGATAAATAAACGCACGTGCAACAGTAAAATTGCATTTATTACACTGCAAGAGCAATGCAACTGCTGTGCGAGATACGCTGAGGGTTGCACCTATAAAATTACATAGTATACACCCTAGCACATCTGATTATCTGCATCTAGCTCCTTTATATTGCTGTCCAAGAGATTCTACTGGAAGACTGCACATTCTAGCTAACTGTTGTCGCTGCAATTTTTTATTATTGCACCTACCAGGTGGGCACACCAAGCTAAAATGTTATTAATGTTAGAAGAGGTAGTTTCGCTCTAGAGTTATTTCGGTGGTGTAATGTGCGCTTGTCATGAAGAATTAAATACTATACATCTTCGGAGTTTCGAGTCTTTGAAGCTTGCGGTTTATAGACAGAGTGGACACTACGCCAAATTATACTAAGAGCCTTTATTTCTGGCAAAAATGAAAGGCTGCTTTTTAAGTAAAAATTTGCGTTGGGCACAGGTTCCATATTCCGCGAATTAATATTTAAAGAGAAAAATATGGATATTATATTCTCTCTTGCGAGCTCAACACGCTTGTCAGTTTCTTTTTTAATCAATTCGCAACTGCGTAATACACTGACGTAACAAGAAAATATGATGAACGAATAAGTATAGCATAAATATGAAATAGAAAAAATAAAAAATAAATAAAATAATAAGTAAAGTAAAAACAAAACAAAGTTATACAATAAAACAAAATAAATAAGCAAATAAACGGTTATCAGTTAAATGGCAAACGTGAGGGGAAGCACGCAGTGGAATGCCTGAGGTACTTGTGCTTGGAATACCTGCTTTGTTGTAAAGGACTTTCGGCTGTCGAGGGAGGAGTACCAAGCATGTCAGGTAGCCTCAAGAGACAAGGAAAATTGCACTAAAAGCTATCTCTCAGACAGCCTATCTCTGTGCGTGTGTAACAGCTAAGGCAACGTTCCCACCAGCCTTGCGTCGCTTCTGTTGACCTGGAGCCAGGTGTACCTTCTGTGGCCTTCATCACTACCCTGGTAGACAGCACTCTCTGATATCCAAATTCACCCGGAGCAGAGTGACCTCCTCACTCACTATTGTACTAAGCTTTTCAGTTTGAAGGTCATTAATATCATCTTTGGATCAGCGGCTCCTTCACCTTTCTTCTTCTTAAAAGTTCATTTCCAGAACTAAGTAGTTTGGTGACGTCATTCTTTTAAAAAGAAAGGGTTATTTATACAAGAATAGCATTCAACTAATAACATTTTAAAATAATAAAAAACAGAAGAGAAACTTGTTTTTTGAAATTTTTCTAGAAATGCAGCGCTTCTGTGCATTCAGATTTACATTCTCAACGGATGTACAAGATACAAAATGCAGGAATTCGACTGGAAAGCTGGGGGTAACTCAGACTCTTGCTCTCCTTGCTGATGGATTTACCTGCACATTCATTCACAACGCATAAAAGATAAATCAATGCCAGATGATAAACAAAGACAATGCAATAACTAGAAATAAGTAACAAAAGAAAGATTTTCAAAATAAATGGGCATTAAAAGAGATTAGTCCAGAAGCAGTTTATAAAATCTATAATGTATTGGTAACTGGACTCTTGTGTGACGTCAAGTCTGTATTATCACGAATTATCACGTTTGCAGGTTAGGGCTTGCAGGTGAAAACGATAAAGATAAACCTTATTTCTTCCATGGTGAGTCGTGCTCTGGACTAGTATTGTAATTAACAAAAAAATCAAATTCAATTCTGTCTCGTGCTGTGGAAAAATACTTCTTTTTTGGAGCTGTTGAAGCTTGCTGGCCATTGCTGAACCCCCACTCCCCTATCTCAGTAGAATTTTCAGGCAGATTCATGGTACCTGAGATTAGGATATTGTCCCTCGCAGCTTAGTTGGCAAATACTACATTCCTCTTTATTTCAACATTACCTGGTTTGGCTTTGTCTTTGCTGAATTTTATGCTGTACAGACCATATTATTGAAATGTTGCAAGAACACGATCTTTCCCACACTGTCAGTAAAGTTTGTTCTTATTCAATAGATGAATCCATGTCGTGCAACGTTACGGACAGTGCGTCATAAGAATTACTCTTTTAAATGATCTTTATGCTGCGATTTTCAGTAGGCAATTACTCCAAACATGTGGGTGTAGCTAGCAACTCAGTAAACTGTAAGAGGGTGAACTTGGCTGAGATTGTCCAGCAAGGTGCATTCCAATACTAATAGCTAGTACATTATAATGTTGAATATTTTGTTCAAATTCGGGAATTAAAGTTAAAAGCTTTTACATAATGTAGTAAGAGAAAGTTGTATGGGGGGGTCACATCAGATTTGTTTTTCATCTTTAGGGGACCTCAAAATAGGTGCTTTGAGGAAACTCCACTCTAAATTTTGGATAGGTTTCACTTCAAGTAAGAGAAATTAAAAATTTAATATAAATTTATTCATTTTGTCTATTTGAATGTAGATAGCTTGTTAAAAATTATTGAAAACCTAAGACAGGTACAATGTCGTCTACAAATTCCCGATGCGTAAAATTGTAGTGATTGGATTAGGAAGAAATGTTCTATACTCTCGGCAACATTTTATTTCCGAAATAGCAATTGTATTTCTATTGTATGTACTATTTAAATGAAACCTACACAGCTGCCATTTTATTATATCTCCAGGACTGGATGGACCCTAATCATCAAAATAGTAGAATATCAATCTTCTCCAGTAAATATATTGGATTTTGCTTTTATATAAGCCATTGTATATAATGGAAGAAAAACAAGTCGGTTCATATGAAGTAGTGAGATCGAAAAGAAATCCAGGAGGAGGGGCTATAGTAGTAGGGAAATGGGGGTTCTGGCACACCTAAAATATGCACCTTTTTGGGGCAAGATGGCCGCCATCCCCACTCCGCCCACACCTACCCCACCCATCCATATTGAATAATAATCGAATTCGACGAGAGTTTAGGCCACGACCCCATCCTTATTGACTAATCATCGAATTCGACGAGGGCTTTAGGCCACGCCCCCTACCCTCTCCTTAATAATCAATCATCGACACACCTAAATTGTGCAATATGGCTGCTCTCCCAGGCAATCCGAATTCGACGACATCACCTTTGCCCACCCCTCTTCATGATCGACCAAACCGCAAATTCGACTACACCACCCCCGCCAACACCATTCTTAATCAACAATCAGGAACTAGGACGAGGTCTTTAGGCCACGCACCTTTCCCCACCCATCTTAATCAATTAATCAGCGAATTCGACGACACCTCCTTTACTCCCCTTCATAAACGACCAATCAGCGAATTGAACCATCACCCCCCTTTTGATGTGGGAGTAATACTAATGGATCTGTACTCAAGAAAACTATAGCATACTACTCAGTAAAACAGAGTGTGCAAGAACAGAAACTTTCAGACGAATAATCTGTTGTATATTTTGGGAATTATAAGGGCCCCATTTCACAGCAAAACCATGACCAAAAAAAAATTCAACTCTCAATATCATCTCAACTAATGGATCTGTGTATCTGTGTATCAAGAAAACTAAAGCATACTACTCAGTAAAATAGAGTGTTGAAATTTTTGTGGGTCATGGTTTTCCTGTGAAATGGGGCCCTTATAATTCCCTCAGTAAACAACAGATTATTCGTGTGAAACTTTCTGCTCTTACACAATCTGTTTTACTGAGTAGTATGCTATAGTTATCTTGAGTACAGATCCATTAGTTGAGAAGATATTATGAGTTGAAATTTTTTTGGGTCATGATTTTGCTGTGATATGGGACCCATATAATTCCCACAGTAAACAACGGATTATTCGTATTAAACTTTCTGCTCTTACACACTCTGTTTCACTGAGTAGTATGCTGTAGTTATCTTAAGTACAGATCCATTAGTTGAGAAGATAATGAGAGTTGAAATTTTTTTGGGTCATGGTTTTGCTGTCAAAAGGGGCCGTTATAATTCTCCTAGTAAACAACAGATTATTCGTATGAAACTTTCTGCTATTACACACTTTGTTTCACTGAGTAGTATGCTATAGTTTTCTTGAGTACACATCCAATAGTTGAGAAGATATTGAGAGTTGAAATTTTTTTGGGTCATGGTTTTGCTGTGAAATGGGGCCCTTATAATTCCCAAAGTAAACAACAGAATATTCGTATGAAACTTTCTGCTCTTGCACACTCTGTTTTACTGAGTAGTATGCTATAGTTATCTTGAGTACAGATCCATTAGTTGAGAAGATATTGAGAGTTGAAATATTTTTGGGTCATGATTTTGCTGTGAAATGGGGCCCTTATAATTCCCACAGTAAACAACAGATTATTCGTATGAATTTTTATGATCTTACACAATCTGTTTTACTGAGTAGTATGCTATAGTTTTCTTGAGTACAGATCCATTAGATAAGAAGATATTTAGAGTTGAAATTTTTTTGGGTCATGGTTTTACTGTGAAGTGGGGCCCTTATACCTTTCACAGTAAAGTACTAATTATTCGTATGATACTTTCTGCTCCCACACACCCTGTTTTACTGAGTAGTATGCTATAGTTTTCTTGAGTACAGATCCATTAGTTGAGAAGATATTGAGAGTTGAAATTTTTTTGGGTCATGGTTTTGCTGTGAAATGGGGCCCTTAAAACTCCCACAGTAAACAACTGATTATTCGTATCAAATTTTGTGATCTTACACACTCTGTTTTACTTTGTAGTACGCTATATTTTTGTTGAGTACAGATCCATTAGTTGAGAAGATATATTGCGTTGAAATTTTTTTTGGTCATGGTTTTGCTGTGAAAAGGGGCCCTTATAATTCCCACAGTAAACAACAGATTATTCGTATGAAACTTTCTGCTCTTACACACTTTGTTTTACTGAGTAGTATCCTATAGTTTTCTTGAGTACACAACCAATAGTTGAGATAATATTGAGAGTTGAAATTTTTTTGGGTCATGGATTTGCTGTGAAATTGGGCGCACAGTAAACAACAGATTATTCTTATGAAACTTTTGCCCTTGCACACTCTGTTTTACTGAGTAGTATGCTATAGTAATCTTGAATACAGATCCATTAGTTCAACAGATATTGAGAGTTTAAATTTTTTTTGGTTATAGTTTTGCGGTCAAAAGGGGCCGTTATAATTCTCCTAGTAAACAACAGATTATTCGTTTGAAACTTTCTGCTCTTACAAACTTTGTTTTACTGAGTAGTTTGCTATAGTTTTCTTGAGAACACAACCAATAGTTGAGATAATATTGAGAGTTGAAATTTTTTTGGGTCATGGTTTTGTTTTGAAATTGGCCCCACAATAAACAACAGATTATTCATATGAATCTTTTTGCTCTTGCACACTCTGTTTTACTGAGTAGTGTGCTATAGTAATCTTGAGTACAGATCCATTAATTGAGAAGATATTGAGAGTTGAAATTTTTTTGGGTCATGGTTTTGCTGTGAAATTGGGCCCTTATATTTCCCACAATAAACAACAGATTATTCGTATGAAACTTTCTGCTCTTACACACTCTGTTTTACTGAGTAGTATGCTATAGTTATCTTGAGTACACATCCAATAGTTGAGAAGATATTGAGAGTTGAAATTTTTTTGGGTCATGGTTTTGCTGTGAAATTTGGCCCAAAGTAAACAACAGATTATTCGTATGAAACATTATTCTCTTACACACTGTGTTTTACTGAGTAGTATGCTATAGTTTTCTAGACAACAGATCCATTAGTTGAGAAGATATAGTGCGTTGAAATTTTTTTTGGTCATGGTATTGCTGTGAAATAGGGCCCTAATAATTTCCACAGTAAACAACAGATTAATCGTATGAAACTTTCTGCTGTTGCACACTTTGTTTTATTGAGTAGTATGCTATAGTTATCTTGAGTACAGATCCATTAGTTGAGAAGATATAGTGCGTTGAAATTTTTTTTGGTCATGGTTTTGCTGTGAAATAGGGCCCTAATAATTTCCACAGTAAACAACAGATTATTCGTATGAAACTTTCTGCTGTTGCACACTCTGTTTACTGAGTAGTATGCTATAGTTATCTTGAGTACAGATCCATTAGCTGAGAAGATATTGAGAGTTGAAATTTTTTTGGGTCATGGTTTTGCTGTGAAGTGGGGCCCTTATAACTTTCGCAGTAATGAACTGATTATTCGTATGAAACTTTCTGCTCCCACACACCCTGTTTTACTGAGTAGTATGCTATAGTTTTCATGAGTAAAGATCCATTAGTTGAGAAGATATTTCGAGTTGAAATTTTTTTGGGTCATGGTTTTGCTGTGAAATGGGGCCCTTATAACTCTCACAGGAAACAACTGATTATTCGTATCAAATTTTGTGATCTTACACACTCTGTTTTACTTAGTAGTACGCTATAGTTTTCTTGACAACAGATCCATTAGTTGAGAAGATATAGTGCGTTGAAATTTTTTTTGGTCATGGTATTGCTGTGAAATGGGGCCCTAATAATTTCCACAGTAAACAACAGATTATTCGTATGAAACATTCTGCTGTTGCACACTCTGTTTTATTGAGTAGTATGCTATAGTTATCTTGAGTACAGATCAATTAGTTGAGATGATATTGAGAGTTGGAATTTTTTTGGGTCATGGTTTTGCTGTAAAATGGGGCCCTTATAACTCCCACAGTAAACAACTGATTATTCGTCTCAAATTTTGTGATCTTACACACTCTTTTTTACTGTGTAGTACGCTATAGTTTTCTTGAGTACAGATCCATTAGTTGAGAAGATATATTGCGTTGAAATTTTTTTGGGTCATGGTTTTGCTGTGTAAAGGGGCCCTTATAATTCCCACAGTAAACAACAGATTATTCGTATGAATTTTTATGATCTTACACAGTCTGTTTTACTGAGTAGTATGCTATAGTTTTCTTGAGTACAGATCCATTAGATAAGAAGATATTTAGAGTTGAAATTTTTTTGGGTCATGGTTTTGCTGTGAAGTGGGGCCCTTATACCTTTCACAGTAAAGTACTAATTATTCGTATGATACTTTCTGCTCCCACACACCCTGTTTTACTGAGTAGTATGCTATAGTTTTCTTGAGTACAGATCCATTAGTTGAGAAGATATTGAGAGTTGAAATTTTTTTGGGTCATGGTTTTGCTGTGAAAAGGGGCCCTTAAAACTCCCACAGTAAACAACTGATTATTCGTATCAAATTTTGTGATCTTACACACTCTGTTTTACTTTGTAGTACGCTATATTTTTGTTGAGTACAGATCCATTAGTTGAGAAGATATATTGCGTTGAAATTTTTTTTGGTTATAGTTTTGCTGTCAAAAGGGGCCGTTATAATTCTCCTAGTAAACAACAGATTATTCGTTTGAAACTTTCTGCTCTTACAAACTTTGTTTTACTGAGTAGTTTGCTATAGTTTTCTTGAGAACACAACCAATAGTTGAGATAATATTGAGAGTTGAAATTTTTTTGGGTCATGGTTTTGTTTTGAAATTGGCCCCACAATAAACAACAGATTATTCATATGAATCTTTTTGCTCTTGCACACTCTGTTTTACTGAGTAGTGTGCTATAGTAATCTTGAGTACAGATCCATTAATTGAGAAGATATTGAGAGTTGAAATTTTTTTGGGTCATGGTTTTGCTGTGAAATTGGGCCCTTATATTTCCCACAATAAACAACAGATTATTCGTATGAAACTTTCTGCTCTTGCACACTCTGTTTTACTGAGTAGTATGCTATAGTTTTCTTGAATACAGATCCATTAGTTGAGAAGATATTGGGAGTTGAAATTTTTTTGGGTCATGGTTTTGCTGTGAAATTGGGCCCTTATAATTCCCACAGTAAACAACATATTATTCGTATGAATTTTTTTGATCTTACACACTCTGTTTTACTGAGTAGTATGCTATAGTTATCTTGAGTACACATCCAATAGTTGAGAAGATATTGAGAGTTGAAATTTTTTTGGGTCATGGTTTTGCTGTGAAATTTGGCCCAAAGTAAACAACAGATTATTCGTATGAAACATTATTCTCTTACACACTGTGTTTTACTGAGTAGTATGCTATAGTTTTCTTGACAACAGATCCATTAGTTGAGAAGATATAGTGCGTTGAAATTTTTTTTGGTCATGGTATTGCTGTGAAATAGGGCCCTAATAATTTCCACAGTAAACAACAGATTATTCGTATGAAACTTTCTGCTGTTGCACACTCTGTTTTATTGAGTAGTATGCTATAGTTATCTTGAGTACAGATCCATTAGTTGAGAAGATATAGTGCGTTGAAATTTTTTTTGGTCATGGTTTTGCTGTGAAATAGGGCCCTAATAATTTCCACAGTAAACAACAGATTATTCGTATGAAACGTTCTGCTGTTGCACACTCTGTTTACTGAGTAGTATGCTGTAGTTATCTTGAGTACAGATCCATTAGCTGAGAAGATATTGAGAGTTGAAATTTTTTTGGGTCATGGTTTTGCTGTGAAGTGGGGCCCTTATAACTTTCGCAGTAAAGAACTGATTATTCGTATGAAACTTTCTGCTCCCACACACCCTGTTTTACTGAGTAGTATGCTATAGTTTTCTTGAGTACAGATCCATTAGTTGAGAAGATATATTGCGTTGAAATTTTTTTGGGTCATGGTTTTGCTGTGTAAAGGGGCCCTTATAATTCCCACAGTAAACAACAGATTATTCGTATGAATTTTTATGATCTTACACAGTCTGTTTTACTGAGTAGTATGCTATAGTTTTCTTGAGTACAGATCCATTAGATAAGAAGATATTTAGAGTTGAATTTTTTTTGGGTCATGGTTTTGCTGTGAAGTGGGGCCCTTATACCTTTCACAGTAAAGTACTAATTATTCGTATGATACTTTCTGCTCCCACACACCCTGTTTTACTGAGTAGTATGCTATAGTTTTCTTGAGTACAGATCCATTAGTTGAGAAGATATTGAGAGTTGAAATTTTTTTGGGTCATGGTTTTACTGTGAAAAGGGGCCCTTAAAACTCCCACAGTAAACAACTGATTATTCGTATCAAATTTTGTGATCTTACACACTCTGTTTTACTTTGTAGTACGCTATATTTTTGTTGAGTACAGATCCATTAGTTGAGAAGATATATTGCGTTGAAATTTTTTTTGGTTATAGTTTTGCTGTCAAAAGGGGCCGTTATAATTCTCCTAGTAAACAACAGATTATTCGTTTGAAACTTTCTGCTCTTACAAACTTTGTTTTACTGAGTAGTTTGCTATAGTTTTCTTGAGAACACAACCAATAGTTGAGATAATATTGAGAGTTGAAATTTTTTTGGGTCATGGTTTTGTTTTGAAATTGGCCCCACAATAAACAACAGATTATTCATATGAATCTTTTTGCTCTTGCACACTCTGTTTTACTGAGTAGTGTGCTATAGTAATCTTGAGTACAGATCCATTAATTGAGAAGATATTGAGAGTTGAAATTTTTTTGGGTCATGGTTTTGCTGTGAAATTGGGCCCTTATATTTCCCACAATAAACAACAGATTATTCGTATGAAACTTTCTGCTCTTGCACACTCTGTTTTACTGAGTAGTATGCTATAGTTTTCTTGAGTACAGATCCATTAGTTGAGAAGATATTGGGAGTTGAAATTTTTTTGGGTCATGGTTTTGCTGTGAAATTGGGCCCTTATAATTCCCACAGTAAACAACATATTATTCGTATGAATTTTTTTGATCTTACACACTCTGTTTTACTGAGTAGTATGCTATAGTTATCTTGAGTACACATCCAATAGTTGAGAAGATATTGAGAGTTGAAATTTTTTTGGGTCATGGTTTTGCTGTGAAATTTGGCCCAAAGTAAACAACAGATTATTCGTATGAAACATTATTCTCTTACACACTGTGTTTTACTGAGTAGTATGCTATAGTTTTCTTGACAACAGATCCATTAGTTGAGAAGATATAGTGCGTTGAAATTTTTTTTGGTCATGGTATTGCTGTGAAATAGGGCCCTAATAATTTCCACAGTAAACAACAGATTATTCGTATGAAACTTTCTGCTGTTGCACACTCTGTTTTATTGAGTAGTATGCTATAGTTATCTTGAGTACAGATCCATTAGTTGAGAAGATATAGTGCGTTAAAATTTTTTTTGGTCATGGTTTTGCTGTGAAATAGGGCCCTAATAATTTCCACAGTAAACAACAGATTATTCGTATGAAACTTTCTGCTGTTGCACACTCTGTTTACTGAGTAGTATGCTATAGTTATCTTGAGTACAGGTCCATTAGCTGAGAAGATATTGAGAGTTGAAATTTTTTTGGGTCATGGTTTTGCTGTGAAGTGGGGCCCTTATAACTTTCGCAGTAAAGAACTGATTATTCGTATGAAACTTTCTGCTCCCACACACCCTGTTTTACTGAGTAGTATGCTATAGTTTTCTTGAGTACAGATCCATTAGTTGAGAAGATATATTGCGTTGAAATTTTTTTGGGTCATGGTTTTGCTGTGTAAAGGGGCCCTTATAATTCCCACAGTAAACAACAGATTATTCGTATGAATTTTTATGATCTTACACAGTCTGTTTTACTGAGTAGTATGCTATAGTTTTCTTGAGTACAGATCCATTAGATAAGAAGATATTTAGAGTTGAAATTTTTTTGGGTCATGGTTTTGCTGTGAAGTGGGGCCCTTATACCTTTCACAGTAAAGTACTAATTATTCGTATGATACTTTCTGCTCCCACACACGCTGTTTTACTGAGTAGTATGCTATAGTTTTCTTGAGTACAGATCCATTAGTTGAGAAGATATTGAGAGTTGAAATTTTTTTGGGTCATGGTTTTGCTGTGAAAAGGGGCCCTTAAAACTCCCACAGTAAACAACTGATTATTCGTATCAAATTTTGTGATCTTACACACTCTGTTTTACTTTGTAGTACGCTATATTTTTGTTGAGTACAGATCCATTAGTTGAGAAGATATATTGCGTTGAAATTTTTTTTGGTTATAGTTTTGCTGTCAAAAGGGGCCGTTATAATTCTCCTAGTAAACAACAGATTATTCGTTTGAAACTTTCTGCTCTTACAAACTTTGTTTTACTGAGTAGTTTGCTATAGTTTTCTTGAGAACACAACCAATAGTTGAGATAATATTGAGAGTTGAAATTTTTTTGGGTCATGGTTTTGTTTTGAAATTGGCCCCACAATAAACAACAGATTATTCATATGAATCTTTTTGCTCTTGCACACTCTGTTTTACTGAGTAGTGTGCTATAGTAATCTTGAGTACAGATCCATTAATTGAGAAGATATTGAGAGTTGAAATTTTTTTGGGTCATGGTTTTGCTGTGAAATTGGGCCCTTATATTTCCCACAATAAACAACAGATTATTCGTATGAAACTTTCTGCTCTTGCACACTCTGTTTTACTGAGTAGTATGCTATAGTTTTCTTGAGTACAGATCCATTAGTTGAGAAGATATTGGGAGTTGAAATTTTTTTGGGTCATGGTTTTGCTGTGAAATTGGGCCCTTATAATTCCCACAGTAAACAACATATTATTCGTATGAATTTTTTTGATCTTACACACTCTATTTTACTGAGTAGTATGCTATAGTTATCTTGAGTACACATCCAATAGTTGAGAAGATATTGAGAGTTGAAATTTTTTTGGGTCATGGTTTTGCTGTGAAGTGGGGCCCTTATAACTTTCGCAGTAAAGAACTGATTATTCGTATGAAACTTTCTGCTCCCACACACCCTGTTTTACTGAGTAGTATGCTATAGTTTTCTTGAGTACAGATCCATTAGTTGAGAAGATATATTGCGTTGAAATTTTTTTGGGTCATGGTTTTGCTGTGTAAAGGGGCCCTTATAATTCCCACAGTAAACAACAGATTATTCGTATGAATTTTTATGATCTTACACAGTCTGTTTTACTGAGTAGTATGCTATAGTTTTCTTGAGTACAGATCCATTAGATAAGAAGATATTTAGAGTTGAATTTTTTTTGGGTCATGGTTTTGCTGTGAAGTGGGGCCCTTATACCTTTCACAGTAAAGTACTAATTATTCGTATGATACTTTCTGCTCCCACACACCCTGTTTTACTGAGTAGTATGCTATAGTTTTCTTGAGTACAGATCCATTAGTTGAGAAGATATTGAGAGTTGAAATTTTTTTGGGTCATGGTTTTGCTGTGAAATGGGGCCCTTAAAACTCCCACAGTAAACAACTGATTATTCGTATCAAATTTTGTGATCTTACACACTCTGTTTTACTTTGTAGTACGCTATATTTTTGTTGAGTACAGATCCATTAGTTGAGAAGATATATTGCGTTGAAATTTTTTTTGGTCATGGTTTTGCTGTGAAAAGGGGCCCTTATAATTCCCACAGTAAACAACAGATTATTCGTATGAAACTTTCTGCTCTTACACACTTTGTTTTACTGAGTAGTATCCTATAGTTTTCTTGAGTACACAACCAATAGTTGAGATAATATTGAGAGTTGAAATTTTTTTGCGTCATGGATTTGCGGTGAAATTGGGCGCACAGTAAACAACAGATTATTCTTATGAAACTTTTGCCCTTGCACACTCTGTTTTACTGAGTAGTATGCTATAGTAATCTTGAATACAGATCCATTAGTTCAACAGATATTGAGAGTTTAAATTTTTTTTGGTTATAGTTTTGCTGTCAAAAGGGGCCGTTATAATTCTCCTAGTAAACAACAGATTATTCGTTTGAAACTTTCTGCTCTTACAAACTTTGTTTTACTGAGTAGTTTGCTATAGTTTTCTTGAGAACACAACCAATAGTTGAGATAATATTGAGAGTTGAAATTTTTTTGGGTCATGGTTTTGTTTTGAAATTGGCCCCACAATAAACAACAGATTATTCATATGAATCTTTTTGCTCTTGCACACTCTGTTTTACTGAGTAGTGTGCTATAGTAATCTTGAGTACAGATCCATTAATTGAGAAGATATTGAGAGTTGAAATTTTTTTGGGTCATGGTTTTGCTGTGAAATTGGGCCCTTATATTTCCCACAATAAACAACAGATTATTCGTATGAAACTTTCTGCTCTTGCACACTCTGTTTTACTGAGTAGTATGCTATAGTTTTCTTGAGTACAGATCCATTAGTTGAGAAGATATTGGGAGTTGAAATTTGTTTGGGTCATGGTTTTGCTGTGAAATTGGGCCCTTATAATTCCCACAGTAAACAACATATTATTCGTATGAATTTTTTTGATCTTACACACTCTGTTTTACTTAGTAGTATGCTATAGTTATCTTGAGTACACATCCAATAGTTGAGAAGATATTGAGAGTTGAAATTTTTTTGGGTCATGGTTTTGCTGTGAAATTTGGCCCAAAGTAAACAACAGATTATTCGTATGAAACATTATTCTCTTACACACTGTGTTTTACTGAGTAGTATACTATAGTTTTCTTGACAACAGATCCATTAGTTGAGAAGATATAGTGCGTTGAAATTTTTTTTGGTCATGGTATTGCTGTGAAATAGGGCCCTAATAATTTCCACAGTAAACAACAGATTATTCGTATGAAACTTTCTGCTGTTGCACACTCTGTTTTATTGAGTAGTATGCTATAGTTATCTTGAGTACAGATCCATTAGTTGAGATGATATTGAGAGGTGAAATTTTTTTGGGTCATGGTTTTGCTGTGAAGTGGGGCCCTTATAACTTTCACAGTAAACAACTGATTATTCGTATCAAATTTTGTTATCTTACACACTCTTTTTTACTGTGTAGTACGCTATAGTTTTCGTGAGTACAGATCCATTAGTTGAGAAGATATTTTGCGTTGAAATTTTTTTTGGTCATGGTATTGCTGTGAAATGGGGCCCTAATAATTTCCACAGTAAACAACAGATTATTCGTATGAAACTTTCTGCTGTTGCACACTCTGTTTTATTGAGTAGTATGCTATAGTTATCTTGAGTACAGATCCATTAGTTGAGATGATATTGAGAGTTGGAATTTTTTTGGGTCATGGTTTTGCTGTGAAGTGGGGCCCTTATACTTTCACAGTAAAGAACTGATTATTCGTATGATACTTTCTGCTCCCACACACCCTGTTTTACTGAGTAGTATGCTATAGTTTTCTTGAGTACAGATCCATTAGTTGAGAAGATATTTCGAGTTGAAATTTTTTTGGGTCATGGTTTTGCTGTAAAATGGGGCCCTTATAACTCCCACAGTAAACAACTGATTATTCGTATCAAATTTTGTGATCTTACACACTCTTTTTTACTGTGTTGTACGCTATAGTTTTCTTGAGTACAGATCCATTAGTTGAGAAGATATATTGCGTTGAAATTTTTTTGGGTCATGGTTTTGCTGTGTAAAGGGGCCCTTATAATTCGCACAGTAAACAACAGATTATTCGTATGAATTTTTATGATCTTACACAGTCTGTTTTACTGAGTAGTATGCTATAGTTTTCTTGAGTACAGATCCATTAGATAAGAAGATATTTAGAGTTGAAATTTTTTTGGGTCATGGTTTTGCTGTGAAGTGGGGCCCTTATACCTTTCACAGTAAAGTACTAATTATTCGTATGATACTTTCTGCTCCCACACACCCTGTTTTACTGAGTAGTATGCTATAGTTTTCTTGAGTACAGATCCATTAGTTGAGAAGATATTGAGAGTTGAAATTTTTTTGGGTCATGGTTTTGCTGTGAAATGGGGCCCTTAAAACTCCCACAGTAAACAACTGATTATTCGTATCAAATTTTGTGATCTTACACACTCGGTTTTACTTTGTAGTACGCTATATTTTTGTTGAGTACAGATCCATTAGTTGAGAAGATATATTGCGTTGAAATTTTTTTTGGTCATGGTTTTGCTGTGAAAAGGGGCCCTTATAATTCCCACAGTAAACAACAGATTATTCGTATGAAACTTTCTGCTCTTACAAACGTTGTTTTACTGAGTAGTTTGCTATAGTTTTCTTGAGAACACAACCAATAGTTGAGATAATATTGAGAGTTGAAATTTTTTTGGTACATGGATTTGCTGTGAAATTGGGCGCACAGTAAACAACAGATTATTCTTATGAAACTTTTGCCCTTGCACACTCTGTTTTACTGAGTAGTATGCTATAGTAATCTTGAATACAGATCCATTAGTTCAACAGATATTGAGAGTTTAAATTTTTTTTGGTTATAGTTTTGCTGTCAAAAGGGGCCGTTATAATTCTCCTAGTAAACAACAGATTATTCGTTTGAAACTTTCTGCTCTTACAAACGTAGTTTTACTGAGTAGTTTGCTATAGTTTTCTTGAGAACACAACCAATAGTTGAGATAATATTGAGAGTTGAAATTTTTTTGGGTCATGGTTTTGTTTTGAAATTGGCCCCACAATAAACAACAGATTATACATATGAATCTTTTTGCTCTAGCACACTCTGTTTTACTGAGTAGTGTGCTATAGTAATCTTGAGTATAGATCCATTAATTGAGAAGATATTGAGAGTTGAAATTTTTTTGGGTCATGGTTTTGCTGTGAAATGGAGCCCTTATATTTCCCACAATAAACAACAGATTATTCGTATGAAACTTTCTGCTCTTGCACACTCTGTTTTACTGAGTAGTATGCTATAGTTTTCTTGAGTACAGATCCATTAGTTGAGAAGATATTTGGAGTTGAAATTTTTTTGGGTCATGGTTTTGCTGTGAAATTGGGCCCTTATAATTCCCACAGTAAACAACATATTATTCGTATGAATTTTTTTGATCTTACACACTCTGTTTTACTGAGTAGTATGCTATAGTTATCTTGAGTACACATCCAATAGTTGAGAAGATATTGAGAGTTGAAATTTTTTTGGGTCATGGTTTTGCTGTGAAATTTGGCCCAAAGTAAACAACAGATTATTCGTATGAAACATTATTCTCTTACACACTGTGTTTTACTGAGTAGTATGCTATAGTTTTCTTGACAACAGATCCATTAGTTGAGAAGATATAGTGCGTTGAAATTTTTTTTGGTCATGGTTTTGCTGTGAAAAGGGGCCCTTATAATTCCCACAGTAAACAACAGATTATTCGTATGAATTTTTATGATCTTACACAGTTTGTTTTACTGAGTAGTATGCTATAGTTTTCTTGAGTACAGATCCATTAGATAAGAAGATATTTAGAGTTGAAATTTTTTTGGGTCATGGTTTTGCTGTGAAATTGGGCCCACAGTAAACAACAGATTATTCGTATGAAACTTTCAGCTCTTGCAAACACTGTTTTACTGAGTAGTATGCTATAGTTATCTTGAGTACAGATCCATTAGATCATCAGATATTGAGAGTTGAAATTCTTTTAGGTCATGGTTTTGCTGACAAAAGGGGCCGTTATAATTCTCCTAGTAAACAACAGATTATTCGTATGAAACTTTCTGCTCTTACACACTTTGTTTTACTGAGTAGTATCCTATAGTTTTCTTGAGTACACAACCAATAGTTGAGATAATATTGAGAGTTGAAATTTTTTTGGGTCATGGATTTGCTGTGAAATTGGGCGCACAGTTAACAACAGATTATTCATATGAAACTTTTGCCCTTGCACACTCTGTTTTACTGAGTAGTATGCTATAGTAATCTTGAATACAGATCTATTAGTTCAACAGATATTGAGAGTTTAAATTTTTTTTGGTTATAGTTTTGCTGTCAAAAGGGGCCGTTATAATTCTCCTAGTAAACAACAGATTATTCATATGAAACTTTCTGCTCTAACAAACTTTGTTTTACTGAGTAGTTTGCTATAGTTTTCTTGAGAACACATCCAATAGTTGAGATAATATTGAGAGTTGAAATTTTTTTGGGTCATGGTTTTGCTGTGAAATTGGCCCCACAATAAACAACAGATTATTCATATGAATCTTTTTGCTCTTGCACACTTTGTTTTACTGAGTAGTGTGCTATAGTAATCTTGAGTACAGATCCATTAGTTGAGAAGATATTGAGAGTTGAAATTTTTTTGGGTCATGGTTTTGCTGTGAAGTGGGGCCCTTATAACTTTCACAGTAAAGAACTGATTATTCGTATGAAACTTTCTGCTCCCACACACCCTGTTTTACTGAGTAGTATGCTATAGTTTTCATGAGTACAGATACATTAGTTGAGAAGATATTTCGAGTTGCAATTTTTTTAGGTCATGGTTTTGCTGTGAAATGGGGCCCTTATAAGTCTCACAGGAAACAACTGATTATTCGTATCAAATTTAGTGATCTTACACACTCTGTTTTACTGAGTAGTATGCTATAGTTATCTTGAGTACAGATCCATTAGTTGAGATGATATTGAGAGTTGAAATTTTTTTGGGTCATGGTTTTGCTGTGAAGTGGGGCCCTTATAACTTTCACAGTAAAGAACTGATTATTCGTATGATGCTTTCTGCTCCCACACACCCTGTTTTACTGAGTAGTATGCTATAGTTTTCTTGAGTACAGATCCATTAGTTGAGAAGATATTTCGAGTTGAAATTTTTTTGGGTCATGGTTTTGGTGTGAAATGGGGCCCTTATAACTCCCACAGTAAACAACTGATTATTCGTATCATATTTTGTGATCTTACACAGTCTGTTTTACAGAGTAGTATGCTATAGTTTTCTTGAGTAGAGATCCATTAGATAAGATGATATTTAGAGTTAAAATTTTTTTGGGTCATGGTTTTGCTGTGAAATTGGGCCCACAGTAAACAACAGATTATTCGTATGAACCTTTCTGCTCTTGCACACACTGTTTTACTGAGTAGTATACTATAGTTATCCTAAAAACAGATCCATTAGTTGAGAAGATATTGAGAGTTGAATTATTTTTGGGTCATGGTTTTGCTGTGAAATTGGGCCCACAATAAACAACTGATTATTCGTACGCAACATTATTCTCTTATAAACTGTGTTTTACTGAGTAGTATGCTATAGTCTTCTTGAGTACAGATCCATTTGTTGAGAAGATATTGGAAGTTGAAATTTTTTTGGGTCATGGTTTTGCTTTCAAAAGGGGCCGTTATCATTCTCCTAGTAAGCAACAGATTATTCGTATGTAACTTTTTGCTGTTTTACAATCGGTTTTACTGAGTAGTATGCTATAGTTATCTTGAGTACAGATCCATTAGTTGAGAAGATATTGAGAGTTGAAATTTTTTTTGGTCATGGTTTTGCTGTGAAATGGGGCCCTTATAATTCCCACAATAAACAACAGATTATTCGTATGAATTTTTGTGATCTTACACACTATGTTTTACTGAGTAGTATGCTATAGTTCTCTTGTGTACACATCCAATAGTTGAGAAGATATTGAAAGTTGAAATTTTTTCGGGTCATGGTTTTGCTGTGAAATTGGGCCCACAATAAACAACTGATTATTCGTATGAAACATTATTCTCTTACACATTGTGTTTTACTGAGTAGTATGCTATAGTCTTCTTGAGTACAGATCCATTAGTTGAGAAGATATTGGATGTTGAAATTTTTTTTGGTTATGGTTTTCTTTCAAAAGGGGCCGTTATCATTCTCCTAGTAAACAACAGATTATTCGTATGAAACTTTCTGCTCTTACACACTTTGTTTTACTGAGTAGTATACTATAGTTTTCTTGAGTACACATCCAATAGTGGAGATAATATTGAGAGTTGAAATTTTTTTGGGTCATGGTTTTGCTGTGAAATTGGGTCCACAGTAAATAACAGATTATTCATATGAAACTTTTGCTCTTGCACACTCTGTTTTACTGAGTAGTATGCTATAGTTATCTTGAGTACAGATCCATTAATTGACAAGATATTGAGAGTTGAAATTTTTTTGGGTCATGGTTTTCTTGTGAAATGGTGCCCTTATAATTCCCAAAGTAAACAACAGATTATTCGTATGAATTTTTGTGATCATATACACTGCGTTTTACTCAGTAGTATGCTATAGTTTTCTTGAGTACAGATCGATTAGTTGAGAAGATATTGAGAGTTGAAATTTTTTTGGGTCATGGTTTTGCTGTGAAGTGGGGCCCTTATAACTTTCACAGTAAAGAACTGATTATTCGTATGAAACTTTCTGCTCCTACACACCCTGTTTTACTGATTAGTATGCTATAGTTTTCTTGAGTACAGATCCATTAGTTGAGATGATATTGGGAGTTGAAATTTTTTTTAGTCATGGTTTTGCTGTGAAATTGGGCCCTTATAATTCCCACAGTAAACAACTGATTATTCGTATGAATTTTTGTGATGATACCCATTCTATTTTACTGAGTAGTATTCTATAGTTTTCTTGAGTACAGATCCATTACTTGAGAAGATATTGAGAGTTCAAATTTTTTTGGTTCATGGTTTTGCTGTGAAATTGGGCCCACAGTAAACAACAGATTATTCGTATGAAACTTTTTGCTCTTGCCCACTCTGTTTTACTGAGTAGTATACTATAGTTTTCATGAGTACAGATCCATTAGTTGAGAAAATATTGGGAGTTGAAATTTTTTTGGGTCATGGTTTTGCTGTGAAATTGGGCTCTTATAATTCCCACAGTAAACAACAGATTATTCGTATGAATTTTTGTGATCTTACACACTCTGTTTTACTGAGTAGTAGGCTATAGTTATCTTGAGTACAGATCCATTAGTATAACTCCCACATCAGAAGGGGGGGTGATGGTTGAATTCGCTGATTGGTCGTTTAAGAAGTGGAGTAAAG
The DNA here is from genome assembly GCF_049639745.1 of Rhodnius prolixus. NCBI lineage: Eukaryota > Metazoa > Arthropoda > Insecta > Hemiptera > Reduviidae > Rhodnius > Rhodnius prolixus. Next base: position 40,487,198 of record NW_027411582.1, on the reverse strand, counting down.
GTGGTGTCGTCGAATTCGCTGATTAATTGATTAAGAAGGGTGTGGAAAGGTGCGTGGCCTAAAGTTCTCGCCCTAGTTCCTGATGGTTGATTGAGAAGGGTGTGGGCGTGGGTGGTGTAGTCGAATTTGCGGTTTGGTCGATTAAGAAGGGGAGGTGGGTAAAGGTGATGTCGTCGAATTCGGATTGCCTGGGAGATCGGCCATCTTGCACAATTTAGGTTAGTCGATGATTGATCAATAAGGAGTGGGTAGGGGCGTGGCCTAAAGCCTTCGTCGAATTCGATGATTAGTCAATAAGGAGGGGGCACTTGGCCTAAACTCTCGTTGAATTCGATGATTATTCAATAAGGATTGGTGGGGTAGGTGTTGGCGGAGTGTGGATGGCGGCCATCTTGCACAAGAAAGGTGCACATTTTAGTTGTGCCAGAACCCCCATTTCCCTACTACTGGCGATAAATTGACCGGTCGTAAATCAAATGATGTCCAACTTAAAAGGAACTGATAACATTGTTCACAGGAAACAATCAGGGTGCTATGGACTTGTCAATCTGAATGTTGGTTTTAACCATTTTGCTTTCAAAATTTTTCACACTATTCCGAGGGTTCTCATTGTAATTGTATTTTGTAACTTTCTAGGTAGGTTGGTAAAAAATAAATTTTAACAGCGGGCTAAGTGATGCTGGACGTTGAGTTTCCGCTAATGGTTATCTCTCATGAAGTGTTCAGTCTCATCTAATTCTACCTGTCAGGATATGCCAAATTTATCTTTTAATATATTGTTTAAATGTAATATATAAACTACCTGGTATAATAGCCATAAATTAGTCTGTTTATATATTTGACTCTTTCTCTAAATTTCGCCCTAAAGTTACAGGGGCTAGAACTTCTTTCTTACAACTTCAGTTAACTTTAGCTTTAGAATAGTGTAAAACTAAAAAACGAATTGCATGTTGCTTTATATTTAAATTTATTCTTTATGGTTTTATTTATACCGCAGTGCTAAAATAGTTGAAGTTATGCAAAAGATAGATCGAATCAATAAGACGTACTAAAGAACACGTTGTTCAGTAAGTCAGATAACGCGTAATTTCAGGCAAAGCATTTTCAGAAAAGTATTTACCTCTACCGCACCTAGAAGCCACTTTTTAAACATAAAAGTGTGGTTCTGGTAAATTTATCAAATGGAATTTTGAAACTTTGAAAATTATGACTCGATATACTCTGGACAAAGAGATATAGTGAAAGTTTTCTGCTGTCCAATCATCCAGCACTGCTAGAAGTGTTTATTAGTGAAGTGATCACCTATTTTTTCAGGCGGGGCTTAACGTCCAACTATCGATTAGGTGACGTGGACGTTAAATTAGAGTGTTTATTAGTGTTAAATTAGGTATAATGAAGTCAAAATTATAGTGTACAACATTAGTTTCAGCACAGTGAGTACGCATTTACATTTACTTTGTGAACAGTAAATGTAAATTTAGCCACTTTGTGCTTCACTTGCCGAGATGGTCTGGTACTGTTATAAAGTAAATTAGATATGCTAACTGTTCTTTATATGTTGGATACTTGGAGACAATTTGAATCAATCAATAATTGGTAGACTGTGTGTGCACCAAAAGAAAATTGGATCTACTTTCAGCGCCTGGCGATTAATTGTTTTGCAAAAGAGAGCGATAGCTTTGATGAACGCGTGTTTCTTACTTCGGAGAGGTCGAACTCCCTACTTAGCATTGCTAATGCGCACATTTCTAAAAGGAACCGCCATTTAGTTTCATCCAGTTGTTACCCATCAAATTCAAATTCCATTCTAGTTTAGAAGATCCGTTCAAATGGATTTAATGGCTTCCGCCTGAATAGATGTTACTTTCATTTAAGCGCACATAATGTATTTACATAGAATACTGGCCTCAGGATTAGTTTCAAAGCATTTCCTCTTATTTCTTAACAGAAATTATAAAAAATTCCTCGTTCTATAGTTGACGCTTCCTCCTTCTACGTCACCAATCAATCCAAACCATTCCTTTCGTTCAAACCCATTACAGGAAATTCACTGTTAACTTACTTTCTCTTCGCAGTCCTCTGGTACATTTGCTCGGTTCTCGGACTTGCCCAAATAAAACTCCTAGATTTCTTAAAAGAGAGTAGCCTTGCGATCTCCTTTCTGACGAAGAGAACCAGTAGGAGTGATTGGTGGTGGTGCTACCAATAGGTATCTTCTCCACTTTGTGGAATGTTGTCGCCATTCCATATTACTCTCGTCGCTGGTTGTAAGGTACCTGTTTCACCAGCTGTTCCTTACGCACTTCTTGGTATACAAAAAAACACCACCTTCCGCATAAGCAATCAGTGAGCTTGTCTCTTATAGAATTGATAATTTCTGCTACAACTAACTCGTTCTTTTTGCTCTCAACACTCTTTTCATTTTTTATTTCATGGTTGTAACAAAAAACATTGTTATTTTTGCCTCACAAAATGTCAAAACATTCATATATCATTAAAATATAATTCCACTCATAATTTTAAATTTAAAATTATATTTATTAATACCGAATTTGACAATTTATTAATGTTAGAAATGCATTTATGATTAAAGTGAAAATAAATTGCGCTTAGGCAGGGATCGGAACTTGAAGGGCAGCGCACTTCCTGAGTTGCTGGGTAGTTCTGTTTTTGTTCGGACTGTACAATTTTTATTATTAATTTACTTATTGTCGGATATTCAAACAGTTGTTATATCCTAAAGATCATATTCATAGTAAAATATTATTTAATTGGAATAATGTGAGAGAGAGCTAGTGCTACTAAGAGAGAGCTAGAGAGTGTTGTCTAACAGGGTGTGTATGTCTTGTTGTTGCAGGAACTTGGTAGTTGGAATGTTTGTGGTGGGGAGGGAGCGCCGAGGGAGGAGACCAGCCAGGTCAGACACCGCCCCCGCCGCCGCTGCTGCTGCCCCCGCCGCCGCTGCTGCCGCCGCCGCACAGGGCCCGTCCCTCTAGCTATGCTACTCTGGGTCGCTCTCCTACTCATAGTGCAGACAGCTACTATCGCAGGTTAGCCTCACCTTCCTTACCTTCCTCAAATCGCACTCAATTATTGTTTTATTCCTCCCAGGCGATATACCTCTTCCAAATCCAATGTTCCGAGAACTTACATATACCTATGTAACTTGCTAGCTGCGATTTTAGTAGAACGCAATGAAGTGTTAGAATCATCTCAACTCTTGGGTATCCAGCTTTCTCCAGATCTATTCCTTTTGAAGTTCCTGCAGTCCCAACAATACGCGAAATTAAGCTCCCCTCTGAAGTATTAGAACTTTGTACCAATCTAATAGCTGCAAACAATTTAAGAATATGAAATGTGTGGTAATACCATGATGGCAGAGGATGAAACATGACCGGAAGTGCAACTTACTAGAAGAAGGAAGTCAAGTTATCTGTAACACAGAGAATATTTTAGGGGGAAAACTACGGATCAATTTAATGGCGGGACAAAATTCTTAAAAGAAAATACAAATTCCAAATTTCAAGAAAATTTTATTATTTTAATGGCAATAAGAGAAAGCCGTTAACCTTGGATTTCTTATCTTCTTTAATTAAATAAAAAAATTTAATTTTATACATTGATTGAGAAAAATCTTGAGTTAATTTTTATGGTACAGTTAAATAACATGTTTATATATACTGGGCAGAGCTTGACTACTCCCTGTAATTTTCCTGATCAATATGATAGCTTCTGGTTGCTGCGAACTTTATTTCAATATGATTGCTGGTCGTTTCTTAAGGAGAATCTAATTAAATTGTCATATGATAGTGAAATTTCTTCAGCCACTTGGAAATAAATAGAGCTTGTGATTCACTCAAACTTGGCCTTATACCACTGCAGTTATTATCTAGTCGCTGTGTTTGGACTGTAGCTGTAATTACATTCGCCTGCTTTTGGAGAAGCGGCTTCTCATTTAGTGGGGCATGTTCGCATCCCTTTTCTTTAGCACATACTAAGACGAACCTGCTTCATCCTCTCAAATTATGAACGCTTTCATGAAAAGAGAAATCATTATAAATTTAAACAAAATATAACTATCAATTCTACAATGTTTTTCATTTCTACGAGATGTAGGTGATCGCAGCTTTGTCGTCCTGGTGACCCTGATTAATATCATTCACATAGTGTAGTCCACCTCCCTCAATGGAGATTCAAAGAACAACCTGCGAGAAGATGCTGTTTCATTAATTTCTTTCGTTTCTCGACACTAATAGGTTAGATATTAGCTACGTGGTCATGCACTTGAATCCCAGCGGAAGTCTCTGGTTTGAATGTAGCTGCCTGCCCTTCCGGTGATCGACAGTGTTGTCAGATAAGAAAGAAAACTTTTAAGAGGCCGGCCAATGACTCTAAACATATTCTACTTAGTATACTACTAATTAATGACATACCGTATCTTGGAAGAGATGCACTGCATCCTTTGATATCATTGACGTTATATACCTCTGATAGAATATGCTATTCAGGGGGGATTGTACTGATATTTGGCCACGTATCAAACAGGAGTAGAACTGTGCCAAACTCCTGACTTTAACCAGTAAATGTCAAAAATACTTTAATGTCCAGCATTTTTAACTTTGTTGGTAGGACTGTAAAATGTCAGTTTTGAAATATAAAGGTTCTTTAAACGTTATCAAGAAGATAACATCATATTATTACTAATCCTGAGTTTGAAGGAGATAAAAATACGTAAATTAGGTCTGCAGTTTCCTTGTTTGCGACATCTATTTAGATAAAGTAGAATTAACTATATTACTTTTACCCTAGTGCGCTCTGAAATTTGGCGACCGCCCCTTCGACTGTTCTGATAGGGAGTGCCCAGGCTCATGTAGCTATCTCTCCCCCAAAGGAAAACAACAACTACCACATAAGCCGAGTAGTTCTCTCGGATTCCCATAAATTCTATTTAAACTAAAGAAATGTTACTATCTGCGTTACCTTCGCCCTTACCGTCATTCTTTGAGCCCTTTTTGAGAAAAACCCAAAGAATTCAGGAACATTCCTTTTCAGATGTTTTCAGGTTCTGTTCAGATGAAAATTCGATTAGCTGATTTTCTTCGAATTTGAAAGCTTTTATGAGTTTTAGTTCGTTAAACTGGAAATTTCTTGAAGGAAATTTTTTAAAGAGCGCTGCTAGATGTTGCGTTTTTATAATTTTTCATAAAATCAATTTTTCTGTGAAATGCTTCAAATATAAGTAAAAAGTCCCTTTATTTGTTACCAACCGTAGTATTTGACGTGTAAAGTAAATTTTCATTTTTAATAAAATCGCGATAAAGTAAAAAATCGCATAGTAAATACGCTCTTCTAGTTGGCGAAAACGATATTAGTCTTGAATCAGTACTGCAAACCTTTGTTTAGAAATTATAGACGAAAAACAAACAAGAAATACAAGAGAAAACTGGCACCAGCGCCAATTTGGAGTCGTATTATTATCCTCCCTCCTCCCTTGTGTAGGCGAGAACAATAGTGCACACTGCTCCTCAGTACCATTGATTAAAAACGCTCCAAAACGCAAAAAATGAAATATATTCTTGGCAAACAGTTCCTGGGCGGAGTAAAGTTTTGCGATAGAGATATGAAGGGTTGTTGGCCAGAAACTGCAGAAAACTCTTTAAACCCTAAATAATGATGTCAGCCATTAATAAAAAAACGCTTTCCACTGCTTCCTAAATTACAGCAAGTTGGTGGAATAAATATTTTTTGACAGGAGTTCAACTGTGGTCGCCTCAATATGCGATATTGCCATTCACACGAGGTCGTTCGTGATGTAGGATGTGATTATACCAGAATCTCGGTCATATTTATGCAGACCTGACAACTATGTCTGGACATTTCGGTCACGTCAGGTTTTACGTTATTGTCACATGATTTAAAGGTATTACTTGTGCTGGAATACTTGTAATGTCTTGCAATTCCAATAGGTTTTAAACAAAAACTCGATAACTAATCGTCGATTATTACTGAGACCAAAAATTTGGCAGATCTAGGGAATCCTTGTGTTCAACGGTAAGAAAGAATGGACTCTTCAAGCAGGAAGCGGATAGAAGATTCAGAGAATTCAAGAATATGACAATTAGACTCTATGCCCTGGAGCAGAATCTTGTTGGTCGCAACTATGTTAAGAGGTTGATCTTGTCATCAATGTTCTAAAGTGTGGTGTTGCGATGCAGGAACATGGGATCTGAACAAGAACTAACGCCTGGGACTCTAGCACTAGTAATGTACCGTTGGTCGTGGTCAGCAGAGTTTTCGAAGCAAAAAAGAGTGAGAAACTACGAAACAAAGAACAGAAAGGTTGTGGAGAGGAACATAATGGAATCCATAGAAATCAACCTCCAAGCAATCTTGTTTTGGAGCTTTAAAAGTTATTTTAATCACTTTATTTTTTCTTTCGATTTAAAATCCTTGTTTTACAAAATCTTGATCTGTAATTTTATTTAATAATTAGGGTGAAGGCACCAGTAATTGACTGGGCACCAGTAATTGACTGGGCACCAGTAATTGACTGGGCACCAGTAATTGACTGGGCACCAGTAATTGACTGGGCACCAGTAATTGACTGGGCACCAGTAATTGACTGGGCACCAGTAATTGACTGGGCACCAGTAATTGACATACCAGAAATAAACTGGTATTATAAGGGATATGAGCCGTTTTTAGTGGTGATTCTTTCAATTTCGTTATTGAGAAGCCTTTGGGCAGCAGTTCCAGAAAAATATTAATTATTGGAAGGTTCCTTGGTATCAGTGGAAGGTTATTTGTGTTAAAAGTTCAAAAACAAGCCGTTGCTAAGGAGGATTGATAAGAAAATAATTTTCCTTTTTTCTTATTTTTCGCTTATTTGTTCATATATTTGTGTGGTTATCAATGTTCTGTTATAATTAGTATTACTTGTAGATTTCATTTATGTAGGTTTTTTTTTAATTATAAGAAGCATTGAGCATTAAAATGGGGCTGTCAATCACTGGTCCTTGAAACGGCAATCTGCCCAGTAATTGACATACATGTCAATTACTAGTCCAACAGCTTTTTTTTTGAAACCAGTGATTGACTTCCTGGGAATATGATAAGATAGGTTGATAAATTTTATTATAATTAAAAATTCAATACATTGTAAAGTAAAATCATTGATAAAAATCGGCAATATAAAATATGTTTAAATTAATGAATTAGCAAATGTACGCCTTATTTCAAGAGGGCATGCAGAATGATTATTCTGAAGAGAACAATGTATGAACAACAAACTGGAATAATCGTGATCGCCGAACAGCTTCCGAGGCCTACGTGATTGATAAAAACGACGCCCACTTATCGGAGTTGGAAAATCTATCATTCTCCCTCAGTTTTGGGTCCTAGCCACATGACAAAGAAGAAAGGGAGGAAATGGCTGAACCGTAGAATTCCATCAAAGAAAATGGCCAGAGGAAAAATGAAGCTCCCTCAAGAGAAGTACGAGGTGCGAAATCAAATATACGTGGAGAGTTGGTGACTTAGTGATGTTACACATTAATAACATAAAAAAGATTGTAAGATCTATTGTATTTACCAATTGACAGACATGTTGACCGAAGACGAATATATAGCATCCCATAGGCTAAATAGGCTAAACTGTATTTAAAAAAAATGAAATCGGTTTGAAAACCATTTTTAATTCCTAAACACGTGAAGGTTGGATCGCCCTATACTACTTTATGGAGAACGTTACCAATTTAATAAAACCGTTGATGTGTGAGGTTTTCAAATGGCTTGTGATTTCAAGTGCTAATTATCAATTACATAAGATATATTATGATGTTCATTTCCTATGTATTCCGAAAGAATATTTTGTTTTTTCATTCATTTTTTCTTTTATGGTGTGCCTATTTTAATAACACATATTTTTGTCAATTGGTTACCTAGTTATGTGAATATCAGTGGTTTATTTGTAGGTATGTGTATTTTAATACCTATTTTTTCCACGTTAAAGAGTCAATAACAGATATATATTTTTTAATCTAGTTTTTTTTTTTCATTGACGTTTCATTTATTTATTACTGTTATAAGTGCGAATGCTTACAACCTGTGGCGGGACGCGATGAACGTGCACACAGTGTATATATACATGTGCCCAAGAGGTAACTCAGTAATAATAAACAATAAAATACTGAATAAATGCAGAAAGTAAGAATGGATTACATTCAGATAGTTTGGTTTCGAAGCAAATGACACTGGCAGCACAGATTGTGGAAAATATTAGCGAAGCGCTCCAAAAGAAGGGAAGCGTAGGAGAAATTTGGTTCACTAGAAAGCACCAACAACTCGAACACAAAAACGCGTAGATGCCATCGGTAGCAGCGTTATAGGCGGAATGGATAAAACAAGGATGTGACCACATAGTCTAATCGGAAGTAGAGAGGTTAGTTTGGTAAAGTGAGAACCAAAAACGTTCCCAAAAAAAGGTTTAAGTAACAAAATATTTAGCGGAAACTTGAAAGGATAAGAGAGCGGAAGAGTTGAGAGAAAGAGATAAAAGCGAGCCGAAAGACATTGTGTACGATCTAACTAGTATGTTAGCTAATATCTCCTTGGTACTATTGAAAGTAAGGGCTGTCCTTCAAATTACCTGTCTTGGATTGGACTTAATTAAAATTGTCCGGTAGGACAGTTGTGTAAGGGTTGATCGTCAAAAACTGCATAAAAAAGGGTAACGTTGAAAAAAATATTAGATTATTTAGGTTTGCCTATTTAAAAACTGATTGTAATTAATTATGAATAAGACTAATTTTTGTTATAAATCCAGTTGAAAAAGTGATTTAGGTGATTTAAGTGATTTATTTAGATTTAAAAGTGATTTTGAATGCATACCTTATGTCATTTCATGAATATATTTGTATGTCAATTACTGGTCCCACCCTATGTCAAACACTGGTTCCACCGAAAATTCGGTATGTCAATTACTGGGTCATTGACATACTTACAAATAAAATCATTTTTGGTTGACATAAAGATCGAATTTACTGCTTTTAAAATATTAATAAAATACAATACATCCTACTGGAGCGGTACAACTTTACAACCTACACCTGGAGCCAAAATAACGGAAGATATTCTATCTTAAACTTGAATTTTTTCTTAAGCAGCCAATTACTGGTCCCCTCACACTAATACTAATAAAAAATTAAAACAATGCTACATTAATAAAATTTTATTTCTGTCTTTTATAGGATCAATGCCAGCTGGAGGTACTCCAGAGAATATAACAGTTACGTTTCTCTCGCCGACAGAAGTGAGGGTCTCGTGGACAGCAGAGGCGGAAAATGTCGAGAAGTACGATGTCACTTACAAACCCATGGAGGCCAGGTCAGCTCATAATTTTTATCCTATTTTCGATTAAATGTTGAAAGAGGTTTGGGTTCATACATGTTGGACGATATCTAAAACAGCATCCGAGGACAGCGTCCTAGAGTGCTTCTGAAGTCTCTTAAACTTGACGGAAGTGGCAGCCAAATCTTCTGAAAGTACGCACGCGACATCAAGTTTAAGTTAGTGTCTTCCACTTACCTATGCCGTCATTCCGCGCTCATACCTTACATACAAATTCTTTACATTGAGCGAAGGAATACTGTTGCTGAATGCACTTGGCCCTAGCACTGTATCAGACATACATCAGACATAGCTACTCACAGAACACATTATTAACCACAGGCTGCTGACCCTTAAATTTTCTCTTCCTAGGAGCTTCTGACAGCTCACTGTTCGGTGATGGACAGTGTTGCCTGTAACGAGAGAACACTGTCTGGAGGCCGGCAGTGTACCGAAAAAAGCTTCACGCGCCAATAACCTCAGATGTTGACGCGCCTTAAATACAAGAAAAAAGAAAGTGGCAATATGGTACAAAATCACATTGAATCTACAAAATGGCCAACATTCACACTCTAGTGGGACTCGTCTTGTTACCAAAGGCTCTACAAAGAGATTATTTATCTCCCGAAGAACTCCTACAAACTATAAGGAAGAACGGGTGTGGCCGGTAATGACGTCAGATGCTGACGCGCCTTAAACAAATAATAGTTTTAATGATGAAATAACAAATTTTACAAAATGCCAATGAAAGTGAGCCCACTCTCATTGATGGTGCTAGTTATTAACGTTACAAACTGTATTGCAAACATATTTCTGTTAAATAAATAAATTAATATTTATTAATTAATTAATAATGAATATTACGTCACTCATTAGAATAATCCAGTTCTCATTAGTATTTTGTATCGAACTCAATTAATAACTCGAGAAGAGCTATAATTGTCAAAATGTTTGATTATTTTGTATGAATCGATTTGTTTGACTTGTTAAAGAAAAGCAGTTAGTTTTTCTGCGAAATGCTCTGGACAGAGGGGGGAATAGCTCATTAACGTGTTCTCTGAATAGATAAGGGTATTTTCTTACCTTTGCTAGAAGCGTTAATACCAATTTTATTAGAGACTAATTTAACTGAGTTCTCTCTGTGATTCATCCCTTCATATTATACTCTTTAACAAAAACTTACAGTTTAAAATGTTAAGTATAAGGGTTGATTAAACGCCAAAAGGTACACAAATCAGCTAGTACCCAACATTTCATTAATACTTCATTGATATTATTTTAAGTAATTTTACTACATTAATTTTCATTAATATTTTTTTGAATTTATTAGATGTTTCACAGACCCTTATGCTGGCCATTTTAATCTACAAAATATTTGTTCAAGTAGAACACCATTTAACTTAGATTGACTGTAATAAGATAAATAAGATATGCATATTTTTATGACAGCTAACATAATTATTCCAGTATTTTACTATAAGTAAAATTAGAGGGACTAAATTAAATTACAATTGAGAAATGAATAATTATTGCTGAATAATTTACTTGATATTACCTACGCGTTATTTGTGTTCACAAATACTTCGGAAAGACGAATTCTAGACTGAAATATTGTTTTAAATCCGTGATTCAAATTTAAATAGTAGCCGACTCTGCCTTTGTCTTTTTTTACTTTAACGTGCTTGTACATACATATATGTGACTTCTCAGAATAAAGAGCATAATAAAGATAAATCAGAAAAATAATTTGGAATAAAGCTAAAATAAAGTACCTATTTAATTACGAAAATATAATATACATTTTATCATAATTATAACAAAAAAATAAAATATTATGAATGAACAAAGGGAAGGGATTAGCTATGCGGTTAGCATATTGGATTCCCACGTGGAGGTTCCGGGTTCGAATCCAGCTGCTGACCCTTAGATTTTCTCTTTCTAAGAGCTTCTTACAGCTCACTGTCCGGGTGATGGACAGAGTTGTCTGTAACGAGAGAACACTGTCCGGAGGCCGGCAGTGCACTGAAAAAAGCTGCGAGCGCCAATAACCGCAGATTGTTGAAGTTGTTGACGCGACTTAAATCATAAAAGAAAAGAAAAAGAAAATGAATGAACTGGCCAGCATAAGGGTCTGTGAAACATCTAATAAATTCAAAAAAATATTAATGAAAATTAATGTAGTAAAATTACTTAAAATAATATCAATGAAGTATTAATGAAATGTTGGGTACTAGCTGATTTGTGTACCTTTTGGCGTTTAATCAACCCTTATACTTAACATTTTAAACTGTAAGTTTTTGTTAAAGAGATTTTTGTACCTTTTGGACAGATTTTCTTTTTTGTATGTTTTGCAAAGTTACATATCTGCTTTACAGATTTTATTAAAATTGGGAATAATAAATTTAATTTTATCATTATAACCTGAAAAGGTGTTAAGTCGGAGTCACTACCACTGGACAGATCTTTTTAAAGAATGATTATAGTTGCGGTCCCCAAGCCATTCTCAATAACAATTTTTTTGGGAAAGCGTTTTGAATAAAATAGGAAGGTAATTTGTACGTAAATAGCAAAATTAAACTGCGATTTCAGTACTTCCCTTTAAGAGGAGTAAGAAAAATAAACTGCGATTACAGTACTTCTCCCTAAAAGGCAAAGAGGCAAAGATTTTGAATCGAACTACAATTCATTGATGAAAATCGGTTCACTCATTGAAAATTTTAATGATTGCAATACTTCCTCTTAGTAGGTGTAAGAGCATGATGGCACTTCACAGCCACGTAGAGGAGCTTTAACCACTTCTTCTTACTAAATTTTATCAAAATCGGACTAACCGTTATAGAAATATTGGTAATAATAGTTTTAGAAAGGGCCTTACTTGGGTGGGGCAAACTCCCCTCCTTATGAGGCACAGCGTCGAGACTTTTAAAGTGCAAATCTGTACAAAATTTCGATTCGAATGACACTTTATTCATGAAAATCGGTTCACGTTTCGATAATTTGCAACGATTGCTATACTTCCCCTTAACAAGTGTAAGAGCAGATCGTCGCTTTAATGTTACGTAGGGGAGCCCTAACCCTGTCATCCTACCAAATTTTATCAAAATCGGGCTAAGATTTACAGAGTAATTAATGATAATAATTTTGGAGGGGGCCTTACATAAAGGGGGCTAACTCCTCTCCCATTCGATGTGCAGCATCGAGACCCCCAAAAGGCACATCTACATAACATTCCGACTAGAATGACACCTCATTCATGAAAATCGGTTCACGCGTTTAGGCGCTACGTTGTTTACAAAAAAGGTAACAACAACAACAAGAAGAAGAAGAAGAAGAACAAGAACAAGAACAAGAACAAGAACAATTTTTGAAAATGCCGTTTTTGCTCATTTTCAGCATCTTTTTTCTCAATATCTATCAAATCTAGGCTGTTGCAAAAAAATTACAGTTATAAAGGAGGGTTTGGAGTAAGATTTAAAGAAAATTTGGGAATTTTATCTTTTATAGAAAAAGAGAAAAAAATTGTCAAAGTTGGGTGTTTTTCAACGTTACGCTTTTTCGTGCAGTTTTTGATGATCAACCCTTATACAACTGTCCTACCGGACAGTTTTAATTAGTTAGTGTGGTATTTGTCCACGAGGAGTGCTTTTGCCCCAACTATGATCGGATTCTATCATCTAATCCGCAGATTAAATCTTCTTCGTTTAGCCAATTAAATAAACGGTCCGGAAATTTGTTTATTTACATTTAAAACTTAATCCAGCGTGAACATTCCAGAAGGTCTCTAAGCGCGGTTTACTGAATTAAAATTATCTTTAAGCTTATAATTTTTACAATGAAAATAGTTGCCTTTAATATTGTACATGTTGGCTGTAATAATAAAATGGTAGTGTTGAAGGAACTGTGTCGTCACTGCTCCTCGATCCTGCAGAAATACTATGTGTCCAATAATCAAAGCCCTAATGTAAGCAGTGAATTTACTTCTAATTTAAAGTCAATGTTTGGGACTCAAAAAGAATATAGAAAAGAGAAACCTGATTTTACTGGAAAGCCTATTGTCGTGCTACAGGGTGGCGCCTTCCTTCCACTTTGTATATCATATGCTGGTACTCATACACAAATTTGTCGAACCTCATTTTTGGACCCAACACTTTTTATACGATAGAAGAAAATGAATCAGGTTCCATAGATTTTATCTGGCTGTTCTAGATGTAGCGTGTGGCACGCCCTGGGTGCCTAGAGACCCTGCTCTCTAGCGCCGTTACTGCTAACCATCTCTCCACTTCTTTCCTTGGATTTCTTACAATTTTTGTTTTTATTTATTGCATTTTTACATTCACATGTTTAGGAGATTATATTTGTGTTTTTCCTGCTTTATTGTAGCATGTATATTTGTCAACTCATCTGAAGCAGTTTGAGGAAAAAGTTGCTCTTCATTTCAGTTTTTTTTTGTTTTTTCATTTTTTTTACGACAATTTGTCCTTTATGTGTACATTGGGTCGCTCACTCACAACATCTTTTGGATTAGTAACACTAAAGTATTGGTGACATTTTTATCTTGCACTTCATTTTAGAATCTGGTACTCCAAGAACACAAAAGAGAGGCTGTATGCGCCAGTGACGGACACAGTACCTCTATAGTCTTTTCTTTTCAATGAGTTCTAGCACAAGTTCTACTGGGACCAATCATTCAATTTTATGCAGACAATCACAACCGGAACTAACATCCAGAAGACTTCCGCTCTAGGTGCGTGCCTAGAGTTCGTCTACAGTTTACTTCTCAGACTTAATTCTATTTAGTCCCGAAGACTTTTCATAACCATTGCGTACAATAATATCTTCTGTATCACTTATAATTATAGTTGGTATGCCGAAATTATGCTTAATAAATCACAATTATTAGCGAGAAAGTCTGTAGAAACCGTTTTACTTGTTCAAGGTTACCATGGCAGCGCTCACCTTCTGACAGGTCAGCTTTTAAGGAAATATTCTCACAAATATTCAACTCGTTGGTGTCCGTTGTCTAATATCCCCCCCCTTTGTGTAGTCTAGTTTTTAAACCCAATAGTAAAAATTAGTTTAGTTGGTTCGTCTAATTGTAAGCTGGTTTATTTTGTGGCTTGATTTTAACAAATTATTAATAGAATTTTATTTTGACTATCAACGTTTTGTCTTATATTTTTATTCAGTTGGTTTTTGCACGAAACTCTCAATTTGTTCAGCTGCAATTGTTATTCAGCACTTTATTAGTTTTCTAATATTTTTTATGTTCTCTTGACATTTTTAAGAATTTAAGCTTTCACTGGTAGCACCAATTTAGAGATCGTCCATTTTATTTCAAATCGATTTTCAACTCTGTCTCTTAACATTGAAAAGAAAGTCAAATTCCAAATTTGAAAGAAATCAATTGACACTTCACTAAAATACATTTTTAGCTTTTTCTTATTTCCAACTCCTGAAATCGAAGGTTAACCTGAAATATTTGTTTTGAGACCTCCCAAATAAAAAAACAAGTTATGGTTTTTTTAGGGGGCCAAAAGATAATTTACTTTTATCAAATTCTCACGAGAAAATATAGGGGCACCCGGAATCTCCGCGTGCATAGGTTTATTATTACTATTATTATTATTATTGGTATTATGGAATAGTTAAAAATTCGAAGTTTGAAAAGTGTTCTGATAGTTGTATTAATAAAAGATAGTTGTGTATAAGTGTTTACAATCAACTATTTGTTTTTTGAAAATAACTTTGGTGAAATGGATGCAATTTTGGTTTGGTGTAGAGAGTGTGTGGTGTGTTAAACAGGTAGAGCTGTTGTTTAGAATGGTTACCTGGAGTTACCTGGTAATTAGTTTTGTAGAGATGTTAATTTAGAGGCTCTGCTTTGACTGTATGTAAATTCCTGCAAGACTTCAAAGCGAACTTACAAAATGAAGTTAGATGTTAGATTCTTGTTAGAGATTTCGGCGGGAATATTACAGAATTTCCAGATACTCTCGGAGATGGCGATCCAGTCAGCAGATTTTAAGGACCCGCGAGGATTTTCAATTTTTTAAAATTAGACTTTTAGGAAATTCGAAGAGAATTTAACAGCTGATTGATTTATTATCAAGTCGTCGATCTCCATGAGTGTAATGAGAATACCAAGTTTCAAAATCTCTAAAAAGTGAAACATCCCTGTGTAAGAGCTACTTCCGGCACACACCGGTACCGAAACACAATTTGGAATTCAAAAACGAAAAATCGTCGTTATCTCAAAACTTCTGTCTTCTGTTTAGGTTTTCCGATAAAGGATTTGAAAGAATCTTTGATTTTATCCATCCTGGCACGCATGTTTATTGTATTCCTGACCTGCATCAAACTTTCAGAAGTAGATTAATCAGTATGGTGGAGATTTCGAGATCATTTGCGGTATCGTCACTCACTACACTTGGTGAATCTGAACCTGTATGATATAACAATGGCAAGCGGAGCCCTTCCCAAGACCCCCCAAATATCAGTTTCATTCCAAGCCTTTGAAAAGTTAATGCAGCTAAAAAAAGGGAAAGCTAAAATGAAGGAAATGAGTTATAAACAGATATAGGATTCACTTGAAGCGTTTGTAATTGACAGTTTCCTTCTTTTATCTGGGGACGCTGAAGTGCTCCTGCGGGCTCTCCTACACTTCATTTCACAGTTTTCTAAAAGATTTCCTGGCAAGCTTTAAGAATTAGATTTAACTTTTCTGAAAGGAATAGAAAATTTAATTTTCTACCATTATCAGCGCAAGCTTGAGAGAGCAGCACTGTTCCAGCTTACTGGAAAATTACCCCTCCTTAGAGGCGATCCTTTATTTTCAAGCAGAAGTACTTTAATCTCCATTTCTTGATTGGTTGGTAGTTTGCTTTGAAACAAAAGCTTGTTAACAGCGAATTAGATTAATTTTTTTATTATTACCAGTTTTATGTGGCGGCTCGTGCCAGGCGGTACGAGTTTGTTAAACTTCCCCATTTCCTAATTAAATGCGAGCTTTTGTAGCATTTGAAATTTGTGTTAAATAAAATTATAGTTTAAATTAAGGTTACCATTATTGATGAGGTTAAAAGTTATCAATAGGAAAACCTGACTTCAAATTGTGCCTGTGTATCTTGATGTAAAATCTTACAATATACTAATTGTGAACATGGCACATTAAGACCTGCCTCCGTTCGCAGATTTCTCAGATACTCACCAAAAATCAATTGTTTTTAGTGAAAAAGTATGTATAATACTAGCCCGGTCTTATTTATGTCGCCAACCCCAATTCATGAAATAAAGTATTGTTTTTTTTATTAAAAATTTGAAGGTTACAGCAATGCCTCTAAATTTATCCATCAGCTAGAGTATATTATGCAGTGATATCTTACAAAAACAGAAAATAATGTGAGGGCTAATTAAGCGAGAGAATTGTAAAGAGGTAAGATGAACTCGTCAGTAGTATACTCTGCATATTCTTATATAAGTGGAGAAAATTGTGGAGAAAAAACAGCAGTACTTTTATTCTGTTAATAATCTTAAGATTTCTTTTGGTTTTATTTTAGTGCTATAATTAGTAAATGCAATTAATGTTACTCAACTCAGCAGACGAACAACTAGTCCATGCAATGTTTTTTTTTTGTAATTTATGAAATTTTTGTTTAAAAAATCATTAGTTGTATATTTTAATAAACGCATTTATCATTTCTAATACCATTATCTCCTTAACGACGTACAGCAATAATAATAATAATTAAGTGTTTTATTTTGAATTAATATGTACATAATCTTATAAACAGTAAACCATATTTACACAAAAGCATGGACAGCAGTCCATCTGCTTGACCAAATTCTATTTAAAAATTTACAATATAAAATAGCAGCCAGAACTTATCGCATAATTTCCATTACATTCTAATATATACTAAGTATTATATTCCTGTACGAGAAAGCTTCTGTACTTCCATGCTCTAATATGATAATTATATAGCTTATCCCAGTCGCGTCCATTTAAATATTCAAAACACTCTGATTCAGTTAACACTTTCTTTCCTAACCATCTTACTCTGAATTCAGATAGTACAGGACAGACACTTACATAATGAAAGGTATCGTCAATCGCAGACTGGTTACACATGGAACACAAATGTACAGTTTCATCTCTGGCAACATTGAAATTCAGATTCAGCAATTGACCTCTTAATTTGAAAATAACTTTAATAACATTTATTTTATATTTATCCGAAAAATAATTGTTCTGCTCTAAGTCAATATTTAGTTTTTTATACAATGCGAGAAAAGTAGAGTTTTGGGCCTTCGAAATTAAATCATTTCTAAATTTAGTTTTAATATTTTCAAATAAACCATCAAAACTTTGTTTGTTTCCACTAATCAAGTAGTCACTGTTTTCCCAATCATATTTCTGGCAAGTAATTTTAAACTCTTTATGCCAAAAACAGTTTCTCATAATAATTTTCTCAGCCAGGATCTTTGGCAATCAGTTATTGGGGAGTAACAGGACTTTTTGAATATAACTGAGCAACTGTAACGTGTATAAGAAGAGGGGTAGGCTCCTGTTTCTAAATAGACTATATAGTTTGGCGTACCTAGGGGCAGCGCTAACATCTTTATGAAATAAGTATACAACTTTTCAGCCTTCTCAAAACGCATGAAACCCCAAACCTGTGCAGCGTAACAAAGCACGGATCTACAGACGCTATTAAACACTTCCAACTTAGAAGACAACGGAATGATATTATTTTTAAAAAACTTATCGTACGAGGAGTGTATACCAAATTTTGCTGTACTAAGTCTATCATCCAAATGCTTTACGAAAGACAGTCCCGGAGTTAAAATGACCCCTAAGTATTTATACCTGCTAACCACATCAATTCTATTGCCATCGTAAAACCAGCATTCATTTCGTGCCTTCCTGCCACCTTTTTTTAAAAACTACAATTTGTGATTTTTTCAAATTTATTATTAAATTCCATAGTTTGCAATAATTGGCTAATCTGTTTATCATATGTTGCAAAATGGATGGGTGATCGGCAATTATCACAATGTCGTCAGCATACATCAAGCATCTGACATTCATTCCCGCTACCCTGATACCCCCTTCTAAGGCATCTTGCATATCATTGATAAAAATACAGAATAACAAAGGTGGCAAGAGACATCCCTGTTTAAGCCCCATCTCATTTTGAAAGCTACTTGTTGTACCTCGCGGTGTCCATACACAGGATTCTGTTTTGTTATATAATGCCTTAACAACCTCAATAAATTTTGTAGATATCCCAAGGTTATGCAATTTATAATAGAGAGCATTCCTGTCTAGCGAGTCAAAGGCCGACTTCAAATCGATAAAGAAACAAAATAATTTACGCCCTTTCATTGATGTTTTAATTTTAATAATATTAGCTAAATTGAAAATATTATCAACAGTGGAATAGCCCTCTCTGAAGCCAGCCTGAAATTCGTTTAGTACACTATTGTTACTTACCCACCAACTCAATCTTGACAACAAAAGACCTGTAAACAGTTTAGCAATAGAATCAGAGAAGGCTATTCCCCTGTAATTACCAACATCTCTCTTATCTCCCTTTTTAAATAGGGGAAAAATTATAGATCTGGCAAAACTGGCCGGAATTTCCACATACTCATAGATATAGTTAAAAACATTTAATAAATTATCCAAGAAATTACTAGGGCAATTTTTAAAAAACTCATAAGGAACACGATCTGGCCCTGGAGCTTTACCATTTTTTGCTTTTTGTAATACGCATATTAACTCACTAAATGTAAACGTTTTATCAATTAATGGGACTGATATTAAGGGCGGCGCATAACTAATTTTTTCTGCTCCAAGTGGCGGATTCAATAACTCTTTAAAATGCCTAACCCATTCCTCACTTTCAATCTCTGCTGTACCCAAAAAATCAACTTTTTTCAGTTGCCTAACTAAACTCCAAAAACTTTTTGAATCCCTTATATCGCAAAATTTTTTATTTATCTCTTCATAATATTCTCTTTTTTTGTTTTTACAAAGTTGTTTATATTGTGTATTAGTTATAACATGCATACGTCTGATAAGGTCAATATTCGTGGTTCTAAACAAATTTAATAAAGCAAAAGATTTAACTCTTAGTTTTGTACATTGCACATCATGCCATTTTTGACGGACCTTTGTAATACTTGACAAACAACGAATATTGTTCCCACAACTACCTAGACTGGACGAATCTTTTATTACTTGTACAAACATATCGATTACAGCTTGACTTTCTACAGGAATACTTTTAATGTTATCAACAGCAATTTCTAATTTAAAAACGTACAGTATTTTGCCTTAAACAGATTGCCACTTATTCTGTAAATAAATATACATATATAAAACGAACAGAACTGAATATTACAACTAAAGTTACGCTAATTGGCTAAAATAAAGACAAAACTCTTTTAACAAACAAGGAATTGTTTCCTAGCTTGGCCAGATTGCACTAATTTTGTCAATGTTAGTAAGTAAAAACAGGACTAGAACATCTCATGTCGCTCCAGTGGCCAAAATAAAAGTTAAAACCATTTGAAAAACACTGGATTGTCTTATAGTTGGACCTGATTGCCACTGGATTGTCGTTCAACGAATGTAATTTGTACGAACAGGGCTAATAGAACATTTATGGTCTCTGTATTTGGCTGCAGTAAGTACAAAACAACCACAGATGGTCACTTATTCAGTCAATGAAAGTAAGTATTACGGACGGAGCTAAATAATGCATTTAAAATCGCTCTAAATGGTTAAAAAAAATATATAAACAATTGGAAAAACAGAAATTGTCTAGTTTTACCAAATTGCCCTCTATTTCTGTCAATTGGAGCTAGTGCTAAAAACTGTGCTAAATAGTACATTTGTAGTCATTCTGCGAGTATGTTCCCACAATCATGTGTCTCGTGTACTTTTAATTCAGACTTAAGATGAGCCTGTAATAAGTTCGTAACTTTTCTGATGTAAAAATAAGTTTATTAAAGCACTAATCAAACTGCTATGTTTGGATTTTTGTGACCTACCACATATGTATCAGTGGTCTGAACACTGACATCATAAAAATTAATTGTTTATTACGCTGTTTGAAATTTAAGGTGTTTAGCTTATTTGAGGGGAAGTATCTATCCTCTCCGCGGCCAAACTTCCTTTCTTCATCTGTTGATATTGTTGGTGTCTCGGTGAGCATCTAGTCTGGATGATAAGGTTTCCAAGGAGGTATCTGTCGTGTTTGACCTTAACTAAAATGAAATCGAGTCTAACCTGTTGACGAAGGCGTAGACACTGTCCTACATACATACAACCTTTTGTAGCTTTCATGCGGGAGTGACTTTCATGTAAAATCAGAGGATCTGCAGATCGGTCAGTTACTGGCCGCCGGTTTAGATTTTTGATCCGGAGCAGAACGGATGCTCAGCTATAAAACCTATAATCTGATCTTATGCCTACTTATAGGCACTGTAGGTCTCGCCTCTGCCTAGTTCCTTGAAGGCAAAAGTAAAATTTTGCCTGATTATAGGAGCTTGAAGAAAATTTTAAAGTTAGAACTTGAAGAACTGAATTAAGTGGTGGTTTGCTCCCGATGATAAAGTAATACAATATTAATTAACTTTGCCGAGCTCAGCTGATATCTTACAAACTGTAATGCATATTACAAGTTTATAAATATGGATTTTTTTATTAAGTTATATGTTCATATTAAGTTGATAGAATTGAGTGTACAGTCCGTTTTATTAGAGTCAGTGGCTGCAATAACATTCTAATTGGAGTAAGGGTGAGCTCTTGGGGAGCCGCGGATTTGATTAAAAATTGATGAAAGAGTTATCTTATACGAGTGAGCTGGCATTAGAGGGTTTAAGATGTTGGCTGCACTGTGCCGTGGTGAGAGGGTGGGAACAAGAGTGTTCGACTATTTCCGGCCGTTATATTTTATAGTTACCGAGGCAGTGCGTATGTACACACACTGGAGGTTGTGGTAATTTCTAGAACTCACTGTTTTTGCCCATTTAACCACTTGCAACCCCGCATTTTGTAATGTTTGCGCACCTAGCTGGAGCCCGATCCCCCCTCCACACCAACTTAGCCAATTGATCTTAACTTCATCACTTCGAACTGCCTTAGTTTATCATTGCCAATGATTCTTCGCTACGCAGTGTTTTATCTTTTTTACTTTTTGAAGTTAGTTTTTCCGATTTCTCCTTCTACTAGTAAGAGACATAGTAAATTTCACAGAAAATCTGTGTAACCATTTTCGAGAAAATATAAAATAAATAAATGAAAAATTCGTTTAGTAGTTAAGTTAGAATCTAGAGAGTTAATAAAAGAATCTGTGGCTGACCTCACCAGTTGTTTCAAACTCCAGAAAAAATGATTTATTTCCTGTGAAAACTTATTTGGGTCGCAATACCACCTCCTGCCATCTTCAGGAGTAATGGAAAGTAACATTCTTTACTCCTACCCCCAGATAGTCGACGAAATTTGAGCATTCAGTTTAGGCTCTTTATAAAATAAGTTACCGTAAATAAATTATAAAAGATATGTAAAAATAAATAAATAAGAACTTTTAAAATCTTGTGTAGATCATATGTAATGACAAGCAAAATTAATGACCTTCAAAGGTCTTTTAATTTTAAAAATGTACTAAGCATTTCAGAGCTATTAGTGCAATTTGCACGATATATGCAAATGAGCAGTACATACTGTACTGTTTGTGACATTAGAAATGCAGTATGAATAGAAATCGAGAAATAGCAGTGCGTGTTCTTCTGATGGGTGGTGGGGATTCTAGTGCAAGATGGTGGGGGTGATAGAGTAAGATGGTGGGGACAGCCGACGATAACGTGGAAAATGGTAAAGTTTCTGGGAAATTAATTGTCGTTCACAACCTACAATTCTGGGTTGAAATTGTATCGACCTCCATAGGCGTGCTTCACTGAGCCAAGCTTCGTGTTACAAACATATTTACATGTTCTCCCACCACACAACTCACGGCCATTTTGATTCTGTCCACACAATGAGATAAACACCAACGGTCTCTACAGACAACCCGGCTGATGAGATTTTAATTATTCAGTAATTTCCCTTAAAAATTGAGTTATTTTTTCACAAAAAGTCCAAGTTTTAAGAAAACATTATTGTCTGTAGTTCTATGACCGGTAAATATACCACATTAAGTCAAAGCTTTACAAAACGATAGGCAATTTTGAATTTGAAAAACCATTTCTTCTTGAAATTTAATTGGAATAATGGGTTTATTCTTTTTTTGGGGGGGCGGGAATTATTCTAATTTGAATTATTTTAGTTTGAAGGGGCCGCGATTAACTTGACAGCGGTTATCACAGAAATAAGAAATGAAGTTGCTGTTGATATAAAGGCTCGTACAGAAATGAGAAAGCCACTCTGGAAATAGTTGCGCCTATCGTTTTGAACAGTTACCCAGGTAATTAGACGATGTTCATGCAGGTAGCAAATCCAGCGCCTGAGACGCTGGGTAACCATTGAGAAGGTTATGTCAGGAGAAGCTCATGGATTGTTATTAGCTGTGATGTAGAGCGAATGGAGGAGAAAAATAATTCCGGCCATTTTCCTGGTGACAGGAAGAGGAGTGGTATGTCTCATTGCGACAGCTGGAGCTTAAGGGATTGGAAGTGACGAGATGGATGGATGATGAGGAGGAGACCAGTTGAGGACGGCCTTTTACGGTAGTACGTCCCGCAAAAGATAAGGGAAGGGCTCTCGAGCAATGTCGAGGTAGGACAGTGTGCTCCTGTAAGTTAGTTACATGACGCAGAGAGCAACTTCTAATCTGCAGGAGGGGCTTGTGAATATTGAAATAATATTCCAGAAGTTGAATCCATCAAGTTGAATAGGGGCGGTGCTTTGTATACTGGTTATGACGAATGTTTGAATCAGTTACTATCTTGGACTTGATCTAGGCTCCAACTGTTGCTTAACCGGTCTTTGCTTCCACAACTACGAAGTTCCCAGATTAAGCTGCAGTCAGTTGTGATTGTGAACCAAAGTTTCAATTTTCATAGCATCTAAGTAGCGGCAATACATATCAACAGAGGGCAGACAAATAGAATCTAAAATTATAGAGCTAGCCGAGTTCTTCTAAATAGCCATGTAATGTACTCCTAGCTAGAAACATTTTTGCGCTGGCTTGTGGCAGTAACATTAGTGGACAACATTTCTATTATAAGAGA
Organism: Rhodnius prolixus; assembly: GCF_049639745.1. Taxonomy (NCBI): domain Eukaryota; kingdom Metazoa; phylum Arthropoda; class Insecta; order Hemiptera; family Reduviidae; genus Rhodnius; species Rhodnius prolixus. The sequence continues at coordinate 40,463,573 of NW_027411582.1, read as the reverse complement.
CGTGAAAGAGAAAACTATTTGAAATCGATGGAAAACCTAATGCACAAACATAATTATGACCCACAATTTTCTTTCTATTTACTCCCTCCCCTCAGTGTCCAAGTACAATAATAAATTGGCTAGCTAGCCTAGATGTAATAGATCGTAGTAAAAATAATGAAGTTTACTTTTACCTTAATAACTAGATATTGTTAAATAATACCAGAGTAGACGCACGTATGATAAAGATGGCAGTACTGACGTCATAACATTAGTAGTTACGTTTTTAGGTAATAATATCGTGCGTATGTGTGTATTGTGTGTAACTGTACTTGTCCACATACAAAGACCCATGTTATAGATAATGTCTTCTCTGGTGACATAATTATGCAGGTTCTAGTGTTTGTACTATCAAGGAAATATGTCTCTCGGTGGAGCGGAGGGCGGCAGTTGAAGTTAAGGAACCACTTTCCCGCCCCTGCCTCACAAAACCCCGAGAACACGGACGAATATCGATTTTTTCCATCCATTTAGCTGTCACGAAAAACCTTTTGCTGTAATATGGCTTTGTTTCCCCGCCCCAATGTAAAAATTACAATAATGACGTATGCAATCAAGTTGTCAGCCAACCTCCATCCAAAGTATTATAACCTTACCTTTTTACTGTAATAACCTGCAAGTTTTTCCCTTTTACTTACTCTCTTTAAGGGGAAGCAGTGGAAACTTCAAATATTTGGATTTCATTGTTCCCAACGAAAGATCCAGATTCTATGTTCGTTCTGGCAATGCTTTCCCTGTCTGAGTGTATGAAATTATAAATATATACTCGGATAGTGAAAACTTGCTGTCTATGCAATTTTCTTTTGCTATCAATGGCAAACTTGATTTTTTTTTTTTACGGGTTTTTGTAGCAGAGGAAAATTCATTTATGAAGGATAAACAGGAGTATTTGAGCTGTCAAAGAACTGTTCGTTTGGGAAATTCATCGAAAATCGGTATGTTTGTAAGCCAGACTATTAGTTAAAGGGATTATCTGCTACTACATTGGCAACAGAGCGACTGAATTTAACCTTGGTCTTACTTCTTTTGAAGTCCATCTACTTGAAGGTCGGCCCAAAACTGCTATATCAGATGAAAACGCCAAAACGAATTTTTAGCGATACGAGCACTTCCTGGCTAGACAATGTTCTTCGAAAAAGTAAAGCTTATTGTTGTGCTTCTTGTTCAACTAAATTTGTGTATAATGCTAACTAGTCAGTAATGTCTGTAGTGATGTTGTGTTGCTCAGTTACAGGGTGGTTCAATTTATGGCCAGGAACTCGGACTCGGTCGTTCTGTCCGGACTGAAGCCGAACACACAGTACCAAGTGACCGTGACGGCCGTCCGAGGCGGTCGCAAGTACAGGAGTAGACCCGTCATCTTCAGGACCATGGGTAAATTTATATATATATATATATTTTTTTTTCGTTCCATAGTATCTTTTACAAGTAATATACATTGCAAAATGGAGAAAATGGAGTAAAAAAAGAATTATTATTGTTTTTTGTTATAACCTCTCTGGAAATGTTTATTTACCTTCATCAACTGGTTTTAGTTTCAATGGAAATTAGTTTTTGCGCTCTTTTAGGTTTTGCGCTCAGTAGATTTCAGAGGGAATATTTCCTAATGAAGTATTCATCAATAACCATCGGAGCTTTCGTGTAGTTCATGTTTAAATTGAAATATATGAATTGTGAATTTGCCCAAAATAATGAATTCTCTTAGATGGTAGTACAGGGTTGCCAAACATTTCATTTCATGTAATATTAAAAAGGCATTGCTAATCTATAGTTTTGTATATTATTAATAAATTTGAAAGTTATTAATTTTTAATTTAAAATTATTTCTTCATTTGTCTACTGCGATTAATGATAAAATGAAAACTTATTAATTGTCACTCCCCCCTCTGAAGGTTAATATTGGAAGCCCAATCAGCGATCGGATAGAAAATTAAGTTTTATTAACTTTAATGGATAATTGGTTAATATTTCTATTTTCATTTACAAGCTGCGAAGCCCCCTCCAGAGCCACCTACGCCAATCACGGGCAGTCCACCGGATAAAATAACCAGGACACCTGTTGTACCTCCATACCCAAATATGACTGCTCACGTAAGTATTTAAAAGATAATTACAATAATTTGGATTGAGGAGAGTGATGGAGGAATTACGGATTGTTACTCTCTCAAGCTCATTTTTGGACTAGAATTGCAACCTGAACCACTGTTATTGTCTCACGAGTTTCTAGGAGGATATTCTTTCAAATATGTTTCATTCAGAACTTTTAAGACCAGGAGCGGGTAAAACCAAGAAGCATCTCTCTCTAGGAGAAGGAGATGTTCGGTTTTAGTCTAGTTTCTCCTCATATTGGATATTCCATGGCTTGACTTGGGCTGTAATTCCCAGAGAGACTATTGTCTAGATTCAATATTTACGTTGGAGTTAAAAAAAGATGAAAGAAATGACCAGCTCTCGATGGCCCGTTTTGGTTTGCTTGCTACCTACTCCTTGGTAGGTAGAAAGGTAATTTGTGTCTATTTTTTGGGCATTTGAAGGTGCAATACTAAAATTGAATTATCCTAATACTGTTAATATTCCTAATCAATTTGATGTTCCCGTGGAGAATTGTCATTGTTTCTCTAGTTTCTTTTTCATTGCATTGTTTTTCTGAACTATTTGCAATTATTATTTTAAGAAACGTCAGAGCCAATTATATTTAATTCCAACAATGCAGGAGTAAATACCCACCCAGTAAATGTCGCTCAAAAGTAAATTTAATACCCAAGTAGATAAAAGAAAGAATAAGTTAATCCCAAATACTGGAGCTGAAGAAATAAACATTAATGTTAAATATTTTTAGTTGAAAAATACCATAAATGAGATTTAGAACAAAAGAAAACTTAAAACAAATCAAGCAGACTGTTTTAAACAAAGTTAAATTCCTTTATTAATTAGGATCTTGAGGCCCAAATAGGTTTTACAAGAACCAGTAAACTAATTTATTCCATTAAAAATATAATAATAATAATCGCTTATGATTAAATAAGATGTATGTATTGTACTTACGCAGCCAACTCAATTTGAATTCTTTCAAAATAGAGCATTTCCTATGAATTGAATTACATCTTCCTTTTCTTTGCAAAAGAGAGAACAAATCAAAACATCATTACAACGTGATTATTCCGCTTCAATAGCGGCTTCCCCCTTTCCCCCTAAAATCCATTTGACTTTCTTCGTTGACTTTAATACATTCATGTAACGCTCATTTCCAAAGTTATGCCGTTATTATTTGTAAATCTAAGTGAAATCTATAATTTCGTACTGAATTTTCATTTCCGTAGCTTTTTTTTTTTTAATCATTTATTGGAATTTACCACTGCAACAGTTGTTTCCGTAGCTAAATCGGTTTATTATACCTTCCGAAATATTATTGACATGATTCCTGTTCGAATGGGTTTGTTGTTTAAATTAATTTTGATGTTACAGGGGATTGGTGCTTTTTTGAGGCAGAAACTTTCTCTTCTAAAATGTCATTCGCTAATATTTCGGATGTCTGTGGTTAGGACTAGATTAATCACCTTCCCCCTCACCACTTTCCCTTCCTAAACGGTCTACCGCATTTTCTAAAATTAGTAATTTAGATTTGACCAGATTTAGTGTTAAATTCCATAATTCCTAGTATTTATGAAACGCATTAATCATATTTTGCAAAGTTTGGATTTCAGAGGCTAAAAATAATAGGCCATCGGCAAAATATTAGTTTTGAGCCTTTTATATCAACTCCACCAGCAAAGAATAGTAATTTTATTCATTTAAAAATACTCTAAAGGAATTTCAATACTTACCTGCTTCACTGTTATTACCTTGAAAAAATGTTCGTTCAGCCCATTTTTATGCTGCACTGATGTGAAGTCTTATAAACCACTAATTAAACGGATTACTTTACTAAATACCCAAACAGGCAGAATTCGTATATTAACCTTAAGTGCTTTGCTTCTTCCTAATTAGGTACAGTTGTTAGTATAACATTATCTATATATTTTCATTTTAATCCGGCTTGAAATCCTAAAAAGAAAATATAAATTTCTTCTGACTACACTAACACTCTATTTATCCAAAGGTTTGGAACATTTCTCGATATCCTCCCTAAAAAGAATCTCATATCTAATTTAGGTTTGAGTAACGAGAAGAACAATACCGGGGTCCTCGCTTATTGTGCCGACTTCTCGAATTTCTAGTAAGAAAATCCTGTCTTTTTCGCATAACAGAGTCATTAGAGGGAACCAAACATTTGGCAATTATGTTAAAAAAAAAAAGAAAAAAGCCAAAGCTTTTATCGAACCAACCAGATGAGTACTTATTTGGATTAAATCTATAATTTGATTGCAGCCTGTGACCCAGGTGCGCGGCGTTGAAGTGGGCATCGTTTGTCTAGTGTTGTTAGTGTGGGTAGGGGCGATCGCCTTGTTTTTCAACCGCTGGGGTAAGATCAGAATGTTGTTACCCTACCAGCCCGACTACAAGGATACCCAGCTGAAAGTGCCCGGCTCGTGTCAACAAAATTCCACGTGTCAAGCGACAGGCTCTGCTGGATTCTGTTGTTCCCAGGTATTTATTTCAATTTTAGTATTTATCTTATATATTCTGTTTCTATCAAGGGTTCATATTTTTAACTTCATTTTTGTACGTTTTTATTCTGTGCAGCCCACTTTATTTTATTATTTTTTTAACAACTCGTACATAATTAAATAAAAAAAGTTTTACAATAGAAGATTGCAGTTTAGCCTTCAGAATAATGTTTTATTGATTTATTTCTATTTGATGAGTGTTTTGGCTGAAAAATTGAAATGTAAAATGCCAGCTGTTCGGTACAATGTTATGCAGCCCTCCAGTAACATTCATCGTCGAACATCTCAATACTTCAAAAATTCTGTAACATCACTTTTCATAACAGGCTGCAAAAACTTCTACACAATTGCTGATTTACTTTTCAAAAATACTGCAGATATCTGCGGACTAGCCGAGGTGGTCGAATTGATCGAAACATAGCCAGACTTTTCACAGAAGTGCCGATAACTTCTGTTAGAAAGCTAATTGCCGATAGGACTCTTAGCGCCATGGACGGATACGATTGCTAATTCCTCTCAAGTGCGTATTCTTATAATTTTCAACTTTTTGACCCCGTTAATAATTTAAGCAATTTATTTTCTTTGTCCAGCACTAAATGTCAATTTCATTTTGCTGAACCCTTCTGTCTATAACTACTGATCAGCTGATAAGAAAAGCGGGGGGATCATGTTGAAATGATAGAAATCAGCATTCGATATTCTTTACTTTTTGCAAATAACCAGTTGTAACTTACTACTCAATGGCGTGGAGTTGATTAAAACTAATACATGCCACAACTACATATTGCATTGCAGGCCTTGATTAATATCGAAATGCTGCTGTATTGTACATTTCATCTTTTCTGCTGAAACTTAGATAAAAGATAAAAATGTATCCAACTATACATTACAAGTAAAACTATTGCTAAAACTAAAAAAAAGAATATTTTAAATAAATTTTACGATAAATAAATACCATTTCTGTTTCCAAAATTAATTTTCATTTCTAAAGGAGCAGATAGGGCCCCAGCCCGAAGAGTAAGTAAACGATGACAAAACAGTTTATTTTCTTATTTTGTTGATTTATTATTCAGATTTCTCTTACCTTATTATATGCCAAATATTCCAGAATGGCTCGTTAGGTGATGCCCAAGAATAAAATGTTGATTTTGAGTTTGTTTGTCTTCTCTCTCACAAAATGCAGATTTTTTTATTTTCATTTTAAGTTTGCCTAAGTCACAGACAAGATTAAGCCCTTTGTAAAGCCTCCAAAGTAGAAGCGTTTTGTGCATCTTTGACTGTGAATGCAGCTACTTATCGTTTCAATAATATTGAAAAAATAGAATAATTGGTTTTAAAAGAAAAAAGCAAACCAATGCATCAGCTGAAGGCTTTAAAAAAACTGTTTTAGTTCAATTTTTATTTTTTATTTGGAAAATAAATCTTTGTTAGTTTTAACTTTTTAAGAGTCTAGACTGCTTTAAATTAATTTTCTTTCATTCTTATTAAAGCCAGCATGGCAAGCTTCATAATTAAACCATAAAACACTAATAATTATTTATAAATACACCTTACCTGTTAGGTTTTTATCTGTTTTGGTAAAGATCCGAATGAATTACATTGCTACTCGATCAACCAAGACTTCATAGGATTGGCTCACATTGTTTTGGGAGTCTTGGCAGACGTAGTGCAAAGGGCGGAAAGCAAAGTATTGAGTTGTAATCCACAGGACCAAATTCTTAGCCTAGAAAGTGCAGACCTAAAAGAAAGGGTTTCAGCAAGACGCAAGAATGTGGAATCGAAACCCCAGGCCTGAGACAGAAATGGAACTGTTCGAACGATTCAAATAACGAATACATTTTAATCCGTTATCTTTTAAGCGCAGTTTAATCGATTTAATGATAACAAATGTATTTTTATTCATTACTTTCATCTGTAGCTCTATGAAAGCAAACATTTGTTATTAATTTATTCGATTAAAATGTGGATAAAAATACTACGTCATCCGAACCGTTCGAATAAAGTCTTAGGTGGCCAGAGGAATGGTGAAATCAGTTCAGTTTTGAACTCATTTAAATTTAATGCAATATTTTTTTTCAACAAAGCGGACGGATAGGATGTTCCGCGCACTGAAGATACACAAGCATCGCATCCAACGATGAACGTAGGTTAGACAAGAAGAGAAAATTTCAATACGTATGCTGTGTCCGTGCAAAGATCTTGATGGTTTAGCGTTCGACTTTTCGGAAAAGAAACAGTTATACCTCCAATAGAAGGTGTTACAAACACTCTCTGATAAGCGATGGCGTAGTCCTTCAGGGTGTAAGGTAAATTAGCAGCTGCGTGAAGGAAAGGAGTTTTATTAGAGAATGAAACCGCTGAAGCTCATAGGTTCTCTGAAGAATCTGCTTAATAAATTTTTAAGCTTTATGATGAGCCAGGCATTGAGTCTGTTCTAGAGTGGCTAGAAGCTGAGCAAAGTGCTCATGTCCTCCGCTTTGTGAAGAAACCCGAAGATATACTTAGAGGATCCGCTCCTAGTGGCTGGATATTACCTCTTCACTTCGAACCAAGCCCATTTCCCCAAGAAATTCCTGCATTTATGAAAGTTCTATCTACTTTAATTTTTTTTTCTCCCAATGTATTGTAGTGTTGAAGATGTTCTGGCCCCTCTTATCTTAGATCTTAAAGACGTGGACGGGCGTAACTACCCAGACTTCTTCAAAACAACGTATAGTTGTATAGCTTCGACTTTCAGACCTCTTTTTGCCTGAAGATACAGGAAACAAATCCTACATTAATGACTTGGAGCTATTACAACGTGCTTCTTCATTGGCAGAAGCTCGTCCTACACGTTTTGGAAAAGAATTTGGTCAAATGCTTTAAAATTCATGGGGCTGAAACTGGAAAGATCTTAAGCTTTCCTTCAGGAATATTAACATCTTTTCGTCCCACTGGAATCTCAGCTTAACAACTCTTACTTAAAAACCCCAACATCTCTTCAATGAAGTAGCACTTCTGATTGAGCATTTCATCCGAATCCTTACTCAGCTTCAGATGCGACAGTTGTATCAGACTGGAACACCGAGTTTTGAGCCCTCTACAAATCATTTTTGTGAGATATCTTGTTCAGAAAACTCGGCGCTTGTTTTTATGCGCTAAAATCTTTCCCATGCTCAGGAGACTTCAAAACACCTTTTAATGTAAACAAGAGGTTGGAAATTTAATACGATTCCAGTACCTCTTGCTTGAAGTAGAGATTGATTATCTGAGTTTTATGTTTAGAACTTTATACTTTTGAAGGTCGCTTTCAAGCTTTCTATTATTTAAATTTTCTATTTTATTGTGAGAATACTGAGCAGAAAAGTAGCACTTATTTTTCATTTGACTTTAGATACTTAATTATTTAGCATACTTATGTTTAAATGTCAGCAATTAAATAAATTTAACAGAAAAATCTCACGAAAGTTTTAGCTTTAAAAATTAAAGAGTGTAAAATAAGAAATTCTGCTTTGCTTTTTACATTCACTTAAATAAGAAAGAATAAAACTAAGAGATTCGTTTCGCGAAAAACTCAGCTGGTGGTTCTGCTTAGAGTTTTTACATTTATATACTTTTTAAAATTCGCCTAATTAGGAGTTGGTGTGAAAGTTAAAACTAATTTTGTTAATTTTTATTACCTTCTATTTATTACTGTCTGCTTCAAGTTAGCAAACAGAGATTAAAGAAGTGTGATACTTGATTAGATGGTCTTAGTAGATAAGTTCAGTCTACTTTTTTCCGCAACGTGAAACAAACATGGTCAACTGCAAATACTTAGATTGCGTACTTAACTTTAAAAAGTGATGAAGAATTCACTGGACAAAACTGGAATGATAAAACCAGTAGAAAGTAGAAAAGACTTAATTGCAATCTAATTAGTAAATGGCTTCCTGTCTTACGAGACTCTAAAATTACTAATAAGTAATGTAAATTCTATTCAGTCATTCTCTCTACAGCTTGTTCATTTTGATAATCAAATTAGTTGTTTAAATCCATTTACAATTACTTCTTTTTCACTAGTAGTGCTGGTTAGAATTAAATAATATTTCTGAAATATTCTGCAATGAGAAATAGTGGCGTTTGTTTTTACTTCTCTTAAGATCTAAAGTATAAAGCATCATTCACTACTTTCGATATAATAATTGTATCATTATTACACGGCTGCAGAAATAATAATAATAATAATAATAAATTAATTGATATTAATTAATAAAAGTCTGTACGTTTTCTCTTGTCAGTAAAAAATTATTTTTTACTCGTCTTTCACCTCTTTTATTAATGTATTCACAACTTCGTTTTACAGTGACGCAACAAGCAAATATTGTAAATGTGCAAAAGTTCAGCATAATTTATTCAACTTGCTCGTACTGTAGGATATCATTAACTTATTGCGGGCCAACACTTTGATGAGCTTCCGATAACAGCAGCGATCTTTTAGAGCCTACCATTTCGCCTACCCGTATTATTTTAACTAGTAAAATGTGGGAAATAGTACAGAAGATGAATCATTCAGCTTAAAAAAGGGAGATTCGACACGCATGTGGTCCTGCATTGTCCTGTTGGAGGAGTGCCAGAGAGAGATAACTTTCTGCCAAAACAGGTCGTGCTCTTGCTGAGGACATTAGAGTTGGATCTAATCGCACGATAGCCAGCAGTCAGCTCAGGAGAGCAGCGCCAAATAGTTTCACTCATCCTTTTCTTTAAATCTCTTGAGGTTTGGCTTCATCCAATCCGTAGCTTTTTGTTTCCTTGGATTGTCGTAATAAAAATCACTCTTAAACAACAATGAATCGTAAAAAACGTGCTTCCACAGCTTCTGGGACCAGCTGCTTGCCCGCAGATTACCGTTTGAGTGGCACTGAAAGTTTTCCGATGCGTGATTCCTTTTACTATTGCCAACAGAAGGTAATAAGTCAGAACTAGCAATCGGTCATGGTTTATGTTGGTCCCGTAATAAGTACGTATAACCTCTTCAAGACTTGCAAGACTGCGTTTTATTAATTTTGTTGTCGTCGAAATTTATTTGAGATGAAGATATCTTTTCTCTTTTGAACTGGCCAGCCGTCAGCATCCTTTTTCGCAGCCTTCCTCTATTTCGGATAACAGATACTTTTCTGAGTTAACCCTTCTTACATATTAGTCTCCGCCCTTCAGAAGACCATTTCTTGTGAGTATTTATTTGTGCTGAGATTTTATTAAACATGTCATCCTTGATCATCGCATAATCTGAAAGTAAGAGCTAAAACTAATAAAAAATATTTACTTAACCTTGCTAAGTAAACAGAGTGGAAGTACAGTTGAAGATTAAGAGGTAAAACCAGACAGACTTTTGTTATAGCCTGTTATAGCTTGTCTACTGGGGTAAAGTTTTCTTATTACTTCCTGGCAAGAACTTTTACAATGGAATTAAATGAACTAGCATTCTTTGCAGGCAAAGAAGCATTCCACACTCAGTTTTTTTCAGAAGAACAAAAAATGAAGAACATTTTGGAAATTAATGGAATGCCAATATTTATGGCATGAAGTTTCGTTCCATAGATTCAACGGAGTGTAATGTTTCTTAAAGAGTGAAATTTCAGCTCGATTTTCTCAAATTATTCATGAGCTCGGCATGTACATTTCTATTTCCAAATTTCCCATACTGAACTAAATATAAATTTTCTGTGAGTTCACTTCTGGACTTGTTGAGCAATGCTGAAGACCCTTTCATTGCAATGATGAACAATGCTTGAAGTGCTGGTAAAGCAGCCATTCCTCAATACATTTGCCCTAGGTTTGAACAAACATGGAAACACGTTTGTGTTTTCTATCAACAAATTACAAAATTAGGACATTTCTTCTCCCACGGCATTCTTACATTACAATGCACTACCTCAAAAGTATCTAAAGTTAACGAGAGTTTCCAAAGAATTATTAAGCACTCATTTCTAGATTTTAGAACTTAGAAGCAGCACTGGTTCGCTCCCCCACCGCAACTTTCTGTCGCTTTCCAAAAAGTTTTTTCTTGTCTTACATCTTTTAATGAGATACTGAAATTTGAATGAGACATTTAAAGTCCACTCAAACTGGACGATAACTTAATTCCGATTGAAATGTACCGTTATTGCGGAATTTCATTCTAGCTAGTTTTGACCCATGTCCATCTCTTATTAAACAAGAACTAGTATCTATTACCAATTCAAGCTCTTATTGCCATTCTGCTTTTTAGTCACAAAATGAAAATAAATAAAACACGACAACTAAAACTTATTCTTTCATAACCATTTAGGTTTATGGAATGCTTTTGTGTTTACAGCAAAGATTTTTCTGCGCCGTTAATCATAAAATAAATGGCAGTATAAAACTCATTGTGATTCCCTAGAATTTCATTGTTACGAAACCTGGTTTCAGTTTGGAAAATAAGTAAATACAAATAATGAGAAAACTTATTTATTTGTTCGTATGTATTTGTTTGGCCAGTTAACAAAGTGGGTGGATATTTGGATCTGGTTCGCTTATTAAGCTGTTTGAGTGGGTGACTAGCTGTAAGATATTTTGGTGTAGTTAGTTAGATGCGGAAGGACGGTCTGTATTAAATAAAATGTTGTTGGTGCCAGACATCAAGCTGCTGCGTGCTGTTCTCCAGCCCACCACAAAGACCCCAACACCATCCGAGAGACTGTAACTGCAGGTTCGCACTTCTCCATCGAGCCGACGCCTAATTGCTCCTTCCGTAAGAGTTATTAACGCAAAAGCAGAAACTGAAGCAAAAATCTAAAAATTGTATTATCAAACAAAAACAAACTTAATTATACATGCAAATCGTATTGAACTTGAATTTTTTTGTTATTGTTTTTGTTTTTCTCTTTTTACTGTTCATTTTGTTTCACATTCATCGACAATCATCTCCTCACCCTAGTTGGTGTAATTTACACTTCATTAAACACCGCATATGATCATTTCCTGCTTTTTAATATGAATTATTTATCAGTAAACTCTTCTCAAATAGATGTTCTTTGGAATCATCATAAGCTTTCAATGCATTATGATGATTCAGCAGTATGTAGCCACTTCTTCCGGGTGCTTGGCATCCTTGCTGATATGCTAGCCGAACGAACTGCCTGGTGTTGGCGTTACTTCCAGCTTTTCGCAACACATTCACTCTTGCACAATTGATGCTTAAATTGTGTAAATAATTTGAAACGCCTAGTAGGTTTAACATTATGGTTCAGGAACCAAGCCCCTTCAGGCTATTACTGCGTTACAATTGTTGCCCATACCTTAATTCCCCGAAAGTAGAAATCAAAGGAAGTGTGTTCAAGGGGTCTAGCAGGAGTTTCTGCTACATTCTATTCAGGAAAGTTTTGCAATATCATTCTGTCATGAACATGATACCTGTTGAAAATACATGTTCAGCTTAGAAAAAGTTACAGTATGTCCAGGATTCCCTTAATTTCAAATTAATTTTAAACGGGTCAAAATTAAATTATGTCGGCAATCTATCTAATTAAGGATTTTTAAGATATATTGGAAGGAAGTTAAATACATCTTGCGAAGCGTTCGAAGTACTTGTGAGGTATTCTTACGAAGTAACCAGGCGCAAAAAAGGAGCCTTAGTGAGTCAGTTATAGGCAAGCCGTCAAGTAGATCTTTACCAGTTATCTCTCACCCGTAAGTTCCTAAAACTAGCAGACTAGAAACATAATTACTTTTCTTCCTGAACTAGAGATCTGCAAGTCACTTGAGGAGTTGGCTTTTATAGGTAATCTAAGGATCATGTGTGATGGAATTAAGTTACAAGTGTTGCAACAGTCAATGCAGACCTTACAAATATATCGGCTTATAGTCACCCAATGAGATACAAGGGTGAAAAAGTAGAGCTAGCATTTCTTTTTGTGTTGATTCAATGTTCTTATTATTTGTAGTTATGAGACCCTATGTTGTTTCGCAAGATGAAAGAATCCGTCCTAGACACAGCTGATTTACAAACATAAATAACATATTTAGTTTTCCTTAAAGGAAATGATCATATTCAAATTATTCATTTGGAAAGAGTAGATAATCCCACCACTCAAAAGAGCAGATTCAAATATATATATAAATATTCCATTTTTCTTAAAGGAATGTGCACCTTCTAGAGAGAAACTGCAGGTAGACATTAGCGCCTCGTTAATTCTTCCCATTCCCTTTCTTGACTTTCCTCATCTTCCTACGTAATCTTAAAACCACAATCCAACTTCACGTAGAATCAACTTCCACGTAGAATCAACCAATCATATCAACACGCCCAGTTTTAGCAGCTAGTAAACCCTTAACTAGCTTTAGACATTATAAAAATAAAAATAAAGGAAAAAGAAATTTTTCTAGACCAATAATTGCTCACAAATGTTTGTGACACAACGTCTGAGTTGAGTAATTAATAAAATTCGAAGCCACTAGCATGCGCAAATATAGATATATATTACATTAATGCAATACATCAACAAGTGTTTCTACAAAATATTTTTCTAGATAAGTTTTGATTTTTTAGATAATTGCTGCTAAATTTCTTTAAAATTTTTTTAGATATATCTCTAGAGCATGAAGGTAGATCTCATTGACAGTTGAACTAACGTAGAGTAGAAAGCGCAGACTGAAGATAGTAGAATTATAAAAATTGTTGTAGAAGCATTTGTTTTTTGTTTTATAGAAAGTACTATGTAGAATATTTTGATGTAAATGAAGTTCTAAATTTACAGCACCAGTGCACCACACAACCTCACTTCAGTAAAGCGTTTTAGGTAAATCTTTATTTTCTGAATTGAAAATCAGATCATTATTCCAGCTATAATTTTGTGCTGCTGAGAAAATAAGATAGAGAATCTCTTCAGATAGCCAGGCCCTTCGGTTAGCACGACGTTCCAAGTAAATTCAAGGCTAGTGTGAACTGTTGGATATCCTCTAAAATTGATTGTTAAAAGAAAGATATTTCCCGTCTGGGAGCCGATCAGGATACATGATAATGATTCTACAGAATCTGTACTCTTTTGAGCGAGGCTAAATTTCTAAAAAGCTTCCTCTCAACAAGTCAGAAGCAGGCGAAGAAGTTGATGCAGATGATATGACACTTCCTGCCTTTTAATACAAATAGTGATCCGTCTAAGTAAGACCAAGTCCTGCTGATAGGTGAAAGATAAATACTATTTTCTTCTTCAAGAGCTGGCCGGCGCTCTATCTTGATCTCGGCCACTGAAATTTCCACTTCCTTCGTCGGTCAATCTCATTCATGTGGGGTGGTCCTCAATTTATAGGTTACACTTACAAAATGAGAAAGTTACCTGTTAGAACGTGCTCTGCTCACAGTCCAGACTGTGCTCTAATATGAACAGTTTGAACTTTACGGTCCCTGCAATTTTCTCTTTCAGTTTTTTAATAACTTATCACAAAAGTAGCAGGAGTTTGCGGACTGGTGAATACAGAAGTGTAAAGTTCTTCTTCTTTAAAGCAAGTGACAATAACAGCCCAAAGTAGATTCTTAGAGTCTGGTTTGATCCGTTTTAAAAATCGGACACTGAGTAAATTATTGCCGAAACGAAGGAAAATAAAGATTTACCATGATGGATCAGCAATTTTGAATTTTGGTTTCTTTGTTGTGCTCAAATTTCACCGTGTATAGAACTTAAAATTTAAAAATCACAGATGCATTAAGTAAAAATAAAAACACAAAGTTATGCAACTAGTGATAATATAATGAAAGCAAAAAATTATTTGATTCCTAGAATTTATTATAGTAGTTGCAGACAAAATATGAATGCGATGTTAATTATGCAGAGAAGGAGCAAAGTTGAAAAGTTACATGCTGTGCCACGGTACTTAGCGCTTCAATTTAAAGTTCTGGTCGACCTTGGAACTTTGGACGGATTGTTTTACTTTAGGGCCCAAAACTAGGAGTTCATAAACTTTGAATAAGTTATTAATTTTGCAAAATTCATTTGTAATTGAATGGAATTTCATTACAAAAACAATGAAGTTGAATGTTTTGGTCAAAGAATTTTTTTTTTTTTTTTGGGGTGGCTCTCTTTAAAGATAATATGTCTCTGCAATAATTGCGCATTAATATTAAGACTAGAAATCATAGCGTCAGAATGCAGTTACTGCTTTCTTACTCACCCTCAACTGTGAAAATATGAGTCTCTTAACTTTGAATTTTTGAACTTTCAAACTTGGAAGTATTATCTAGAATATTTAGAAGCCGCCAACAATGTTTAGTAATTTGGAAAACTGAAGAGTATTAGAATGGCACTATGGAGGGAACGAAGCTACTCCAGAGGGTTATCAGACAAGGCGGTTCTTCTCTCAGTTAGGGCTGTCAAGTGCTGGTAACGCCTGCAAACTAATCTCTTGTTGGACACGAGGGGAGGGGTAAAATTTCTTTTCGGTGCTTCTGCAAATTCAAAATCTGAAGAGAAAGTAATGCAGCAGTTTGCTGCGCTATGCTATGATTTCTACGAGACTTTTTGATTATTTTTAGGTTAGATGAAATTACATTAATTAAACCTTTCTGTAAACCAAAATTAATAATTTTCCTTTGCATTTTTTTCTTTGTGTTACCACAGCGACAACTGTCAAGAGTGCCGGATGATTGGTTAAACGGAAGCCGTCGTTTGTTGGGTGGCCGCTCTAGAACCAATTCAGCCGTCTACATAGAGCCAACACGTTCAGAACTCACCGAGCCGCTATTTGAACGCGGTTGCCAAGGCAACAAGAGTAAAAGTGCTGATCATCTGCCAAACGCTGAACTGAACCTACCAACTATCAATCTGAAATGTTTCCGCGACGATCCGTTGCTGATGAACGAAGAAACGACATCATCGTTGCCACAATCGCAACCACCAATCACCTTGTCTCCGCCGCCCGCTCCCCTATAGAGACATTGTTTATACTAATTTTGAAAAAATATACTCTTAATTAGCGTAAATAGACCTTTAAGAAATACCTCCTAAATAACTTTGAAAACAAACCATCTCCAATAATTTTGTGCAAATAGACGAGGACTGTGTTGGAAACATGCGCCATATATCGTGGTTGAGCTGGCTATTCACTAATAAGATAAGAAAAGTAGCGTGACATCTGATCACATTATACATCTACTCTCCCAAGAATTATAGTAATACGTCAATTTGTAATAACTCCCACCATTTTGAATCTACATACATTTTGGATTTTTCTTACGCGCATGCTTTCAGCTCACTTCTATTTGCATGAACAAAACTTAAATCTTCTATTTAAAGAAAACTAATTTTTTCGGGACTATTTTCTGACTATTTCCGTTTCTGAGTGTGCATATGTGTAAATATTATAAATGGAAAATTCCTGAAGGAAATATTAACTGAAGTACTTCTGCAAATTGTGTAAAAAAGAATTTATAAAAGAAATATTTTCAAAATTGTAAAACAGAACAGCTGGTATGTGATACAGGGGAACAAAAGAGAGTATAAAAAACCTTAATCACATTATTTTTCTTTTGTTTTTATACTTAAAATATTTGTGTAATTACCTTTATTTTCTCTTTTATTTATTTTTTGTATCATGTAAGAAAGGATGGGAAACTATTTAGAGATTCCTGTCTTTTCTTTTTTTAATAGGTATAAAAAAAAAATTCTTTGGAGGAAAACTATCAATGCGTCTGACTCTTATACAGGGTGACCAGAGTTATATGCTCCACGCACTTTTTTTTTAAACGGCGGGAAATTTCGAAAAAACAAAAAACATGTATTTAATCATTTTTAGTCTAGTTTATTTTCAGTGATTGACCCATTTTTTAAACCCCAATATCCCGAGATCCAACTTTTTTTTCAAATGGAACGGTATATTTTTATAGTATTTGAGCTCCTAAAAAAAAAAAATTCAAATCGTTTATGTTTTTCAAAAGTTATGGGAATTTAAAATATGAAAAACAAATTTCAGTTTAATGTCGAAATTACCTTATTTTTTTTCTCTCTGTAGAAGTATGGGGCCGATTAGTTGATTTCCTAAAACTCCACACCAAACGTTTGTAGAAAAAACAACCTGAACGTCGAATAGTCTGCCTAGATCTTGATTTCGCCTCCATAAGTGCTGCTACAAGCAAAGCGTGGGAGTCCAGTGTTTTGGCTTGCCTATCCGTTGATTGTGCCCAGTTTATACAGATTCTTTAAAAAAAAATAACGCAATTTTGACAATAAACTGTTTGTTTTTCATATTTTAAATTACCATAACTTTTGAAACACCTAACCGATTTCAAAAATGTTTATTTTGTTTTTTTTAGGAGCTCAAATACTATAAAAATATGCCAAAAAAAAATATAACGTTCCATTTGAAAAACAAAAGTTGGATGCTGTATCTCGAGATACAGTGGTTTAAAAAAATGGGTGAATCACTAAAAATAAACTAGACTAAAAATGATTAAATAAGTGTTTTTTATTTTTTCGAAATTTCCCGCCGTTTAAAAAAGAAGTGGGTGGAGCATATAACTCTAGTCACCCTGTATAAAATAAATAAAATCTAACGAAACAAAATTGAGCATATAGCATATAGTTTATATAAGTATGTATATTTATAAACTTCCTCAAAAAAACCATTAAAGAAAAAAAACCTACGTGCTAAATTTTGTTTCGTTAGATTTTGAAGAGTTAACATCGTTGAAACAAAATCTTGGGGAAATTGAGTTCACTCAGATAGGAACAGATGTGTTTATATAAGAATTACTTTTCTTTTGAGAGCAACTTTTAAAAAATCTCCTAAACAATTTGAAGAAACTAAGAATGAATGTGTGGAGAAGCTGTGGTTTGTAAGAGGTTAAAAAAAAAAATTGTTTTTGGTGACTAGTTTTCTAAAACCAATTTACCGCATACAAGTGCAGCTAAGATAAGTGATTTAGAATTACGTTCTCTATAAGTTCAAGCCTTTTTCATTTATTTCAAAAGCTGTGGGTTTTGCCAACTTTTTGAAAAGCGCATTTCACTAATTCTCTGGAATTACTATTCGAGAACGCTGAGAACACGTAGAAGAGGATTAAAGGTTAGTCCAAGCGCAGCAGCCTTTTCTTACAGAGACTCCAATAGATTTCTACTCGTATACTTTGTAAATTTATTTATTAGGAAAACTAATAAACATTTTTGACATATTTACCAGTAATTTAGGTTTTAGTCGTCGATTGGTTGGCTGTCCCAATTATTAATTAAATAATTGCAGTAAACCACCTATTAATGTTTCATATATTTTAGTGAATTAGAATACCACAATACCCCATTTCAAATTGTGTTCTAAAGGTCAGTTTTAATTTTTGAGGAAAGTTTTACTGCGACAAAATAGGAGAATTGGCTGCCTTCAGCTGCATTTTTTGGGTTAAGCGATCAGGTTCTTCAAAAAGGCTCAGAATTGAAGATGAAGCCAGAGAGCATTGCTTTGAATAATTCCTCTTTCAGAGGGAATAAGTCATTCTAGCACCACTTTAAGCTACTAGATTTACTCAACAGAATCTTTGACTCGCAGCACTTCTAAACAAGCTGGGCTGTCAAAGTGAGGAATCCGCAATTTCTCTGGCATGATGGAAGAAAATCCGTGCAAAGTTTGGCGGAAATGTCCAGACAAGTCTTAGCTGACCTCAACCCTTAGAATTTGCTTCAGAGTAGTGCTGATTTATCTTCTCACTCTTTCTGAACTCTTGGTGGCCAATAGCTAAAATGGTTCTGCTTCCCTTAAAAAGGTTGCTTTCCATATAAAATCAACTTTCTCAGTCAATTCCGATACGAACAGACTATGTCAAAATTAAATTAGGGTATTCTAATTTAGGGTACTCTTGAAAAAAATACTAACATCATCAGGCTCCATACTTGACCTTTAAAAGCAACTTTTGGCTAAGGTTACAGTTTCCAGATTCCTATTTCCAGTTTCCTGCCTCCAGGTTGGATACCCGTCCCAAATGCTTGAATTTCCGCTTAAGGAATGTCTTAAGACTCCTAGAGTCAACATCTTAGCCTAAACTTTCCAGCTTTCATCAGAGAAGCTCTCAAAATGTTTTATTTTTTTCGTACTTTTCAATAGACCAGGTATAATTAGCAAAAAATATCAATAGAATCATCTATCATATACCACTTACAGAATGCTCAGTAGTGGCTTTACTCTACCAAAGTTTAATTACGCCTTTCCGAATTCTCCGTTTCAACCAATAGTTTTTTGAGGTGTACGATTTAATAGTGAGTCTTGCATAAGTGTAGGAAATGGAGGGTACAGTTTTTGACTTCTTCGCTTCCACAGTTGTTCGACGTAGAAGACGCAAAAGACTTCTATTGAAGAAGTAATTTAATCATTTATACTATTGCGTCCAGAGCGCACGGATATCCACTTTAATGAAGAGAACAGCAATTACCCTTTCTTTCAATTAGTCAGTCATAATATATGAATAAAAATTCAGCCCATCTCATTAAAAGCATCGGTTGTTTAGCTTAAATTGTAATTATAATGAATTCTCTGAATTGTAATCGATATTCATTAATTAAGAAGAGAATCCAATGCAATAAATAATTATTAAACGTTTTATGTTATGCACCAATCATGTTTAATTCGTACAAATTTCTAGATGAATTATTAAATTAAAACTACAGTTACATTCAATCATACCTTAATCAATTCTCAATTTCTCCAATATTTTCTGTGTACGAAATAGTTTTAGTTTAAAGTTATATTTAATTATAGCAATGTAATAAGTTTAACTATTACTTTGAAATTGAAATTTTTTCTTAGGTTTTATTTTTCTTCTTTTTGTTAACGTAATCCTTAAAATAGCGTCATTATTATGCTGAAAATCTAAAAAATTCAATGCGAGTAGTGATGAACCGTTTTTTAAAAAGATTATATCTGAAAAAATTATAGCGAATAACACTGCTGACACACAACTATGTTGACACGAGCTGTCGTCACCAATGTCTCCCCGTGGGGGTTCATCAAATTGGCGAATAGACTAGTTCCCTGTCTTTCACAGGTGGAGTGGCGGAGTAGTATATTCCAGCAAGTTGGCCAGCATACCCATGTCCTAGGGAACTGATGATTGGTAATCTGAATACTTCCTTCTGCCATCCGCATTGTATCTTGTCCTTAGAATGAACTTATTGTGTGAATACGTGGCAGCCACTCTCATGTTAAATACAACCTATGATTCCCGAAATAGAAATACAACTCGGCGTGAAACTGCGGTCACCCGTTACTTTCTTGGCACTTTGGCTAACGTATATTTAATTCGAACCACATGTAGTTCCCTGCTCAGAACTGAAGTATTTTAAAATGTTATTCGTAAGCTTTCTTGGAAACTGAATATCGTTGTCCGATTCTGAAACCTGGGCGCTTCCTTTTTT
Source organism: Rhodnius prolixus (assembly GCF_049639745.1). Classification (NCBI taxonomy): domain Eukaryota; kingdom Metazoa; phylum Arthropoda; class Insecta; order Hemiptera; family Reduviidae; genus Rhodnius; species Rhodnius prolixus. The sequence goes on along the minus strand of NW_027411582.1, from coordinate 40,443,556 downwards.
TAGAAACTTGAATGCGTTTGTGATTAGAATTGGTAATGTACCAGTAGCATTGGGATTGTTTAAAGGATGTGCGAATAATACCAAAAAATCTATCGGAAAACTTCCCAAAAAAATTATTTTCACCCATCAAGTTAATTTGCTAAATCTGAAAATAATAGTGAAATTTGATTTGTATTTTCAGTTGCGAATAATATTTCCAGGGAAAAGATTAGATCAATGGCCAGCGCACTGAATCACCACGGGAGACCACAGGTTCGAACCGAGCCCTTAGATTTTTAAGAGCCTCGTACAGCTCACTGTCTTGTGATGGAGAGTGTTTCTAAAACGAGAAATCACTGTCCAGAAGCTTGCAATGGACGGAAAATGGGCGCCAATGATCTCATATTGAAAACATTTATTTTGAATATTGTATATTCTGTTAAACTTCCTCAACTCAGACAAATTTATCTGTCAGCTTTGGCTCGCGTCTAACTCTAATTTTTAATGTAACGAACTGAACAGTTCGAAAAACTCTTTTTAAAAAAAATCTAAGGACCATTAAATTTATTTCTTATCTTCAATTTCATTTTTGTTCCAACTGTTTCAAAGCATAGCTAAAGAGTGTAAATTAAAAAGAAAAACTCCCCTAACTAATACTTGGAAATACCTTAAGAAGATAAAAGTAAGTCAACAAAATAACTGAAAAGAAAAAACATTCATCCCGAATTAAAAGAATATTTTTCTTTAATTAAATAATTGTACAAAATAAATTCATATAAATGAATGAATCTTTTTTAAACAAAGAAAAATTGTCTTAGTCATTAGTTTAGTAAATTAAAATGAAATTTAGATTACTTTTTAAAACATTAATTAAACTATTTTAAAAATTTATCAAATGCTGAAGATCACTGAAAGTATTTTTTTTGAGTTAAAAAAACTAAATTAGCAGTTTGACTGCTGAAGTTTATTTGCATTAAACTCTACAAAACAAAATGTAATAATACTAAAATAAAATAACGAACAAATTATAAACAAATATCGTTTACAAAGCATGATTAGGGATATTGACGTGGGTTTCTGCAGAGGAGGTGCTCTTTATAAAATGGTCAAAACAGGTGAAAGACGTGGTGGGTGTGTCCTGGGTAATAACTTTTTAAACTTACGTTTCTATTAAGGCGATCGATATTTGAGTTCACATAGCCTCTATTACCAACTTTTGAGGTGCTCGTATTTCATTCCAAGACTAAGTAAGCTCTGTACATAAAAAACAAAGCGAAAATCTTTATCCCATTTTTTCTCTTTATTCGCGCTTTCTAGATTTAATGCGTCTTCTTTATCGATGCTAGGTAAGAAAGACTCTTACAGCACAGCCTCAAATTTGAGATATCTGGGAGGGTTCTAGGGAGGGTACAGTCTCCTCCAGGAACTATTGTAGCTTCCTAGGATCTAAACCTTGCTTGTCTGGTGGCCTCGCACCGGAGTTTTCTCCACTCTAAAGCATTTGCTTGCGCCATCAAATTTTAGGCCCACCTTCTTCAAGTACCCTCTGATTCGGTAGTGCTCTGTAAGTACACCCATCAGCATGAAAACTTATTCTGACACAGTGTGAAGACACTTCACATTTCTTCCAATAACAGATGCCTAAAGAGAGCTAAGCTCAGCAGACTTCCGCTTTCTTCCTAAACCCTCTTGGTGAGAAGTTTCGCCTACCCATCAGAGGGTTCAGACTCCCGTAAGGGGGGATTTGGAACCATGTCTTGCCAAGGCGTCGGAAATCCCATTTTCTTCCACATCGGCACCCAAACATGCTGGATTATTCTATTTCTCTTGACTTGAGATGCCACTGAGTTTCTCCAAAACAGAGCTCAGAATTGAGGATGAAGCTACAAAGTCTTGAGAGAATGGGGAGCATGTCGAGAATAGGTTTGATTGCTTTATTTTTGAGCTATTGGCTCGAATGGAGAACACCAGACCAGGATACAAATGCAGATACTTCCGCTTTCCCTAGTCGTAAATAAGCCACACACTGAACAGCCTAAGAAGGTACTCTAAACAAGAAACTAATTTAGCTATGCACTTCGACGCGGTTTACTAACAGTGCCTATCAAAAAATTCGTTGTACATACATTTATATACTAAAAACTTACCTTATACATACGTATATATATTTATATATATGTAATTAATTAATCATAAAGTTTTCATATATTTTAAATCATTATATAGATATATGTTATAAAAATTAAATTGTATGGATCTGTTTTAACAAAGGCTAAAGCTATTATTACATCATTAGATAACAAATAACTAATGCAACTTTAAATTAACTTTTCCACTCCTGAAAAAACTATTTCCTTTAACTCAGCTGTTTATATGAAATCAATCGTTCAAATATAATATGATTTTTCTTCCGAGCAATTTTTTAATTAAGATTTTATTAATGATTAGAAAACTAAAATTCAAATAAAATATATTTATATGTATAAAAAATAAATGAAATAAGAGAGAACTACATATTAAAGCGAACTTGTGGATGGTAACTAGACTTCCTTTTTTAATGGTTTTTTTAAAAATATTACTGTGGTAATTTTGTTACTTTTCTGACGATAAAAAAAAATATTTTTCTGATTAGTTAAATTTCTTGATTATTTGTATTATACGTTTTCAAATAAATATGATTGTATTAAAAAAGAAAAATGAAATAAGTTTAATAAAACATTCATATTGAATTTCATTTATTCCAGTGGTGGTTGTTTGTAAAGTTACCTTGAAGTTATCCTGCGACTTTGTCAAAGGTAGGATAATAAAGACTTATCCACCTGTTTCTCTTAGAGAGTCTTGGTACAACGATGTGAACCATTTAGTGCTACGATAATCTCTCTTTGTGGGACTACAAAACAACATTTTTTATAAAACCACGACTATTTCAAGTGTTAGTAAAAAACGGAAAAATGCCTTTTATGCTATATGACTAAAATGAAAAGACCAAATAGCAGAATAGGTACCAAAAAAATTACCATCTTATAGAGATTCTAAAACAAATAATCTAAAACTTCTCTTCTTTTCAAATAGTTTCTTGGATCATTAAGCTCACTTATTTAGAATTTTTTAGATTGGTGGCTTCTCAGAACATAGCTCTTATAAAAGGTTGTTTCTATGTTAGAAACAGCCATAAATCATTTTAATAAATACTACTCTGGTTTGGAGAAACCATCAATATTCTGTAAAACTACAAGTTTTAGGTAATAATTTTAATTATTTAAAATGTAATTTTCCAATTACTCGTAACCTGAACATGTTAAAAAGTTATTGATCTTTACCGCTAGCAAGAATTTCCTTAAAAAATTCTTAGTATTTTTAATTTTGACGAAAAATTGAGTTCTTATATCATTCTGTAATAAAGCTTTAGTGTTGATTTAGTCATTGAACATCACTCTTGAAACCACTCTTGTTAATAATGGGAGAGAAAGTTGGTGAAGCTCAAAGTAAATGGACAGGCGCAGATGTGAGCGGCGAGGCTATTCTATCCCCGGGGAATCAGGTAAGAAACATTAGACTAACAAATATGTATCACAAATCATAGATTTAGAGAAAGAAATATAATTTAGTTCATTAAAAAAAAAATATATATATTTATTTATACAAATAAAGCACCATACATAAATTTATAGTACGCTATAATCTTCTTAATTCTCAGGATATTATTAAATAATAAAATTCCATGGGATCTAGCGGTCATTTTCCAACGTTCTGAAACTTACAACAATTTCTAAATAAATATAATTTACAATTTCTCAAAAAATTTACAAATCATAATCTTATGACAAAAAATAAAATAAAGGAAAAGTCAAGTGACAGAAAACTAAATAATACGAGATTTTTAAGGGCCAGTGGTTTTCTTTAAAAAAAAAAAAGAAAAAAAGAAGCTCCCCAGGACTTATTTTTATTAAACTCTTCTTTTCGTAATTCCTCCAAATCATTCATCTACTATACACACAACAATCCTATGTATGTACATATTTAATTGTAAAAAAATTAATGAAATAAAGTATTTAAAAGAGCTTTTTTTATTCTTTCGTTCTTTAATTAATAAGTTTATGTTAACAAAATATATAACACACATACATTTTGTTTATTTTTTATTCCTATGATATAAAAAATGAATGGATTGAATGATTTATATATATACATATATGTGTATAAAATAAATTAAAAAAAAAAATAAGGATTTTTAAAACTCTATCTGCCCATTTCGATTAATACAAACATTTATTTATCGATTTCATGATTATTAATTTTTGTTAAGCCATGGTTCGGAATGTTTAAATATGTACATAAATATTTATTTATTCTTGAATATTCTTTGTACAAAATATAAAGGGGAAAATTTGTTTTTACAAAAATTTACAATTTTATCAACATACAACTTACTTGGTAAATAGAATGTATTTAGTCCATTTTGAAGGAATGTCTTATTATTTTAAACATATAGTTAATTTTTGGTCCGTCAAAAACTGGAGTTCTTAATCGTGTTTACCAACGCGTAGATATTACATTTTAAAATATTAAACAAAATGAGTATTTTTATTTATTTCATTAATTTACATTACTTTTATTATCTCTCCTTTATTGCATTTACAATGTCTTTTTTTGAAATAATAATAAATACAGAAATCTGCCGTATTTTGGTTTTGATGATGTTGGGATGAAAAAGAGCAGGCACGTTGCCCAGTTTAATGCTGGCTTTGTCTATTGTGAAGGTTTTACTGTGAGAATATCTGAAAAATACAACAGAAGAAAAATTATTTTATTACAATTAGCTGATGCAAGAGGATTTAGGCAAGAAATATTCGAGACTAAAACACAATCAACAGAAGTGCATGAGGGAAGGGATTAGCTATGAGGTTAGCATACTGGACTCCCACGCGGAGGTCCCGGGTTCGAATCCAGCAGCTGACCCATTAGATTTTCTCTTCCTAGGAGCTTCTTACAGCTCACTGTCCGGTGATGGACAGTGTTGTCTGTAACGAGAGAACACTGTCCGGAGGCCGGCAGTGCACTGGAAAAAGCTCCGGGCGCTAATGACCTCAGCTGTTGATGCGCAAAAAAAAAAAAAAAAAAAAAAAAAAACAGAAGTGCAGTATGGGATCCCAGAAAGTAGATCACTCTCACGCAATTGTTATATATATAAGCTTCCATCTACGTAGCATAAGAAAACAGAACAACAACAATTGCGCTCTTGAAAATACAAATATTACAAATCTGAAAATGAATTAGCGCGTGAACAACTGAGGTTATTGGCGCCCAGAGCTTTTTTCAGTAGACTGCTGGCTCCGGACTGTGTTCTCTCGTTACAGACCAGTGAGCTGTAAGAAGCTCCTCGGAAGAGAAAATCTAAGGGTCAGCAGCTGAATTCGGGTCCAGGTCCTCCGCATGGGAATCCAATTCGCTAACCGCATAGCTAATCCCTTCCCTACGAAGTTGATGTACTCGAAAAGGAACCTAAGCTTTCAAAATTTCAGTCAAACAAGTAAATTACTACTGCAACGATAATAGAATCCTACGAGTTCCAGGGAATTCCATGAAAACTCTCCAAATTGGCAGGCAACTACCTCGTTCCCGATTTCGGTGAAAACAGGGTTTACTTATTCTTAAATATGCTGGAACTTTTGGCATTATCTGGGAGACTTTCCAATATCCAAATATTTCGAATGCCTAGGTATTATTATTTAAGTTGCCGGGTCAGGGCTTACACCCAGCAAACACATCATTAGCGGCCATTAGAACTCCTATAGTGATTACACTTTTTATTCTATTCGCTACGCCACAATCATTTGGTCCGTACTGCTTTGGAGTGACTAGAGAAAATGAATAAATTTCCGGAACGATATTTCCCGAGAAGTTGGAAAGAGTATCGCTACAGTAAACAGATGAGCCGCCACACACACACACATTTGTAAATTTTACTATTTCATACTTAGGATTCTTAAAAAAAAAACATTTCCGTGGAAACTCAAAATTGAAAATTTACCCGATTCTAATTCTTTTCACCCATCGTAGGTCCCTGGACTTCATTCAGACATTAATCTAATTTCTAGATGTATTTCCTAATTTTAATAAAATTTTATACTCGCGCAGCATAGGTTTTTACATATAACTGAAGGTGATTCGCAGAGAATACTTGATGCTGACAAAGAAATTTTAAAAGAAGTTAATGTTGCAGATGCAGAGAAGGTGCCTTGGGATTCGGAATGGCAGAGCTAGATAGAGTCATAGTTGTTAAAAGAATAGGAGAGAAGATAATGGAGGGAATCATTTAGAAGAATGAAAGTAAAATTAACTTCAAGATGTGCAAACTATATCCCGCGGGACTACCCAACAAAAAGCACTGTTGGAGGGCTTGAACGTAGGTCACATTTAATTCCCATTTTAAACGTTAATAATAAAACTAATTACTACTCACAACAACATCAGCACAATCTTCTTTTCAACTATTTCTTTTAAATAAAATAAACAACTTTATTTTATTGTCACAGTTCTAATTCTTCCAATGTTCTTGAAAGACGATTTGAATCTATTCTTCTGCGTTGAGATCTTCGTACAGCATCTGCTCTCCTATACGGTTCACTACGTAATCCTAACAGTATGTCTTCTAAAGCTCCGTTGTACACTTCATCCTGTTGTAATAATTTCATTTCTTGTACTAAACGACTTCGATTTTTCAGATCATTAATCACAGCTTCCTGAAATTAAAAAACAAAAAAGTAACTAACCATATTTCTCATAAGTACTGAAGAAAGTTATTGTAATTATAGGAAATGTGGGAGTAATTATTACATGCATTACTAATCCACTAAATATGAATACCACCAAGTAATTTAAGCATGTTCAAATTAAAAACTGCCGTTAGATAATTAAATAACCAAACTCAATTGTTTTAAATTGCGCTATTAATTCACTTCCGCTGGATATTCTTAAGCAACCTTAAAAGTATAAATTATGAAAAAGCGCGGATGGCTTGTTTAAAAGTCCAGGAAAAGCTCTTCCGATTACTAAGGTGAAAAAATTAAAGTGTCCGAGTTCTCATTTCTTCGTGACTAATCCAAAGCACTCAGTGTCTAGTGACGGGGATAAAATACCCATCTCGAATGAACGCAATGGAGCGATAATATTACAAGGTGGAAAATACGTAGTATTTCCTGAAGCAACACATTAAAGTTCTAGTTCGCCATGTACCACCCATCCTTGTTTTAACCCCAACAATAGTTTCAAAATGAATTTTCCAGAAAATAAAATCTGGAAAGAACGTCTACCCTAACCACAATTTTCTCGGAACAATTAGGGGGAAAAAAACGCTGATAACACATTTTCAACAAATTTGCATTTTCTGTTTCACATTGAAGAGATGTTAGTGAACCACAGGTGATGAGACCGTACTCTATACTAGAGTGGCACTTTAGTGGGAACCTACGGCTCCCCGTAACAGTTTTATGAAGCATACTGCAATCAGCGTACAAAATTTAATGAAAACGTTGGGGTCTTTGTGAGAAAAACACCCAAAAACAAAACGTAAATAAAAAATAGAGGATTTTTCCTAGAAGGAAACTGAGGAGAAATTTCAAGGTCTGTACCTCCTGTTTGGAAATATAGCAAATGAAGAAGGGATCGCCAAACTGGTGACAGCAAATGCGCTGTATGACAGAAATGGAGTTGAAGCAAATTCTCTACACCAAACTTATTTGATAACCTCTGGCAGATGAGAGTCCGAAACCAGTCAGAAATAGAAAAAACAAACATCCGTGCACCGACAGATAAAATCATCTAAATTGCGTTGGTCCTTTACGGATTTAAGGATTAGTCTTTATTAATTTCTGAAATCAACCACGCTAGTTAAATTATGAATATGTTCGGAAAAGTAAACGTCTGAACAACGTCAATCAAAATACTGCTGGATTCAATTAGCAATTTGATAGCGCAATTAATTTAACAATTGTATCGCTTTTATATAATATAACAACCTTTATTTACATATATGTACAAACGAGTTTTAAATATTTCCATGCAAAAATTTTCTTTTCTTTTTTGATGGAAAAGTGGTAAATTTACCTGGATTCCTGGGTATACGTTGTCATATTTGTTAGAATCAAGGTGTAAACCTTTCATTATCTAAAAGTGAACAAGAAAAACAAAATCCAAAGAAAAAACAAAGCAAGCAACAAAATGTGTATGGATAAACATGAACAATATTTTGTGATGAAAATATAGAATTTGGCTTAACAAGAAAACACTTTTCCAAATAAACAGAAAATTGCGCACAACTAAAGAATGTATATTTAAAGAATTACAACATTATTATTAGCTTTGGGAAATTTCATATTGAACGAAAAGCATGCAGCCTACAATTTTACTTCATGCAGAGATATTTTGCAGAAATAAATAATCTAAAATCCTTCTGCTTAAAAAAAAACTAATCAGCCTCATACGCAGAAATCCTTTTATTAAAAGTTCAAGCCCTAAACACGGAAATATTTCCAAAACCAGGAAGAAATTTTGATTTCTGTGGCCAACCTACAAGAAATAGTAGTGTGGTTGAACGACTAGATATGAATAATGCTACTAAACTATTAATGTTGCGACAATTCTCTAAGTTCTAACTCATACACTTTTTTAAAACTCGAAATTATAAAACAGTTTAAATTTTTAATGAAATTTAACCCTTTGTAAAACTTTTTTTTTTCTGAAATGTCACTTTAATGGAATCCTCTCCTTGCCTTGAATTTCCTAAAAACGAGATTTCAAAAAGATTCAGTTTACGGCTACAGGACCCTAATTTGACAACTGAGACGTAAAGCCCGTCTGGAAAATAAGCACTACTTTACAGTATTCGAAGTTCAGGGAAGTCATCTTTTTTCTCCGAAAAGTGAAGAAGCTATCTGGAAGTAGTGCTCCCGGTTAAAGAAGTTTCTTGCGCCCTTTCAGTTGCGCCATCCTCAATAATTTCCAAGTGAAAGGACCGAAATGTTACTTATGGCAAAGTTCCCCTGATCGAATTTCTCTGGAAATAAATTTCAAATAAAAGTTGTAGGCTAACAAGAGCCAAAGTTTGGAAATCAGTAAAGCGGCCCTTGCACTTTTATTTTGTGAATGTTTTCAAGGTCTTTTGGGTTACCGCGAAATGTTTGGCAATTTTATACTTTTCCAGACTTACAACCAACATAACAGTTACTTCATACAGAGATACTTTGCAGAAAAAAATAAATAGATTATTAGAAATAAGGTCTGAATATGTACAAAAAGAATTAAAGATTTGCATCTCTGAAGACTCAGTCAAAACGCAACCGAAAACAATGTATGAATCAGAGAAAGTTCTAGAATCAACTTCAGGTGTAGCACTGATATAGTGCTAATTAACAACATTCCTCAAGTAGGCTAAAAAAAGCCACCAATTAACAATTACCAAATCACCAAAACTGGGCTAAAAATAGTTACATATTTATATAATTTACAAACATTTGTAGTAATTAAAAAAGCCTTTTCTTCCTTGATAAGCTGCTTCATTTTTTGGTTACCAATAGATATGCAACGAAAATATCTGATGGTGTAATCACAAAAACATTTTTCTTATCACAATGCACACTAACACCACTAGATTCGAGTTATTACTAAATGTTGGTTTCAATACTGGTCTACCGCCAATGAAGGACTTTAAAGGAAGCTCGTAGTACCAGAACCCTTTTATAATATGAGTTTTCAAGAAAAGAATCCTTCGAAGAAATAGCACTTCCTGTATCGCCATTTTCTTAAGTTCAGAACTTTAGCAGCTAAAGTATAAGAGGCTAATAGACCACAAGTGGCAGGTTGTAGCACCAAAGGTCTCAGTTCGTAAACCAGCGATTCTAACGAAATCAGGAAGAAAATTTTCCTCTCTTCCTGTACAGTAGCTGACCCATCGATGTTTTCTGAATCTGTTGTGTCTGTAAAAAACCACAATGCCAGCTATCTTAATAAGTCTTCGTGTCCACTGGACTTATTTGGGATACAAGACGGCTCCCCCAGCAAATATAACGCTTATGCACCGTATATACACGACAGTTAATCCACACATTCTGCTAAAATGGCATTTTACTAGAAGAAGAGATGAAGAGTCCAGGATTTCCCAAAAGTTCCCTTAATCGAATTTCACCGGAAGAAAAAATCAAATAAAAGTTAGTATGAGTCAGTTGGGAAAAAAAATATTTTCAGTTAGGGGATTTTCATTACATCCGGTAGTCCCCGAAAGTAAAGTTTAAGCTTCCTGCATTTTTTTTTTTTTAATAGGGCTAATGGTCACATAAACACTACAAGTAAGACATTTTTTTAAACCATATTTTTGACTAAAGGAACCTCCTTAAAAGGACTACTAAAACAATGAAGCAGCCCAACATGATCAATTGTTACCTAGCAACTATTTCTAGCCCTCGCAAACCTGTGATATATTTACAATGATATTTACACTATTATAAGTAAACTTGTGAGTATTGGATGGAATTTAATTTTTAAAATGTTCTACCTGTTGCAATTCAGAGACCAGTCTCTTTCGTTTGATCGTGTCAGCTGTGAACGCTTTCATAGCCGCTACTTCCTCCAATCTTCTTAACTCCTCGTTTTCTTTCTCTGCCGTCTATTGCGACAACACGAGTTCAAAGCAAAAAGAGACACGGAAAACAAAACAAATCAACTCAAATCAAAAATACAATATGCAGGTCCTTAAATAATAGTATTAGATTTCTGGAATTTATCCCTTAAATAGAATCCATGCCTTTCTAAGCAAACATAATTTAAATGATAACAAAAAAGCTTTATACTAGCTTCTCAATGAAATATCCATCAGTCTAGGTATGGATTTGAATGCCTTTTAAGGTCATGCACTCAAAATTATTTACTTTAGAATAACCATGCATTTAATAAAAATATGAAACAAATGTACAAACACAAAACAAAAACGAAATAAGTTTTTGCCCTTTTATAAACGGCATAAGGCTTGACCCCAAAGCGGCTCCCATTAGTTACGGTACCTCTTCCAAAATCTATCCGATTGATTAGAATTAGCAAGCTGGCGAGGATAATATGAAGACATGTTTTATTTTGCTCTCAAGTAAGCGCCGAACTCTGAGCCGTACATGCCCTTTGCAATGGCAAGTGCAGTGCCCTTTTTCAACCAAACCTCTATAATATAGATTACACTTGGGTAAGAGCCTTCCCCAGCAGGGTCTACAGACCCGCCAGCCTTTTCCCTAAATAGGGCAAGCGTACGGCTATACTTCTCTTCTCAATCAAGCAAGACTAACTCTTCGGCATTACAAAAGTTGCACACCAAATTCCCTCCATATCCCAGTTTCTATGAAGGAAAAATCTTGTTTAAACACTCTCAATACTTCCGATTTGCCTTAATATATGTAATTAAATTTCATAAAATTTAGAAGTACACTAGCAGCATGCCATGATTAACTAATTTTATGCGAATTTAAAAATTTATGGTTTTAGTTTTATTTTCAACTTTCAACTTTTATTTCAGATAGATGTAATCGTGAACGTTAAACATGTTCACGATTCGTAATATTTCATTTCAATTTCTGATTTCGTAAAAATGGCTAAAATCTAAAAATTTGATACTAAATAATTGTCGCGTCCTAATTGAAGACATGTAGCTCCATAACTTCCATTAAATACAATTTAATACACCATAACATACCATACTTTTAGCATTATCAGTCGGCAGGAAGTACTGGATAGATTGTTCAGTTTTTAGTAAATTTTTGAAGATGACTTTTGAACATGATGAATATCAGTGCACAACTGATTAAAACAGCTTTACAAATTAATTTTAGTTAACTTCCTAGGTAATAGTAGCCATCTTGGACATAATGTATGATGAACCCATTTCTTTGCTTTCAATTACTTTTTTCTGATAGCCAGTTTTTAGTAGAGACTCATTTTAATGAATGAAGCATAATATTGAAATCAACAGTTCATTAAGTACAAATTCCACGTTCTAATAAAATGTATTTTTACATAAAATGCAATAAAAGAAAGCCATAAGAGTGTTCGTGGCAAATCTTAAATGCATATTTAACTTGTAGTAGAACTGTTGTTCCCGTTTATTATACCCAACAATAAAAAAGCAAATTAAACCAACAAAATAACTTACTTTAAACGCCTTGACAAATCGGACGAAATACGAGAAGAAAGTGGTTGGATCACTGGTTCTGGAACATTCGCCGAAATATTCGGCCGTCTCTCTGAACTGAGATCTAGCTTCGTGCAGACGTACTTGTAGACTGCGTAAACGCTCTTCAGAAGCGACTAGGAAATCATGTAACACACCTTCCGTACGAGAACAGTTTTCTTTCCGCACAGCTTCCATACCGCGCTCCAGTTCGGCTACATCGCCTATCAGATTTTCCAAGGAGACTGTTTAAAGAAAGTTTCAAGAAAAGATTAGTACAAACTTTTTTTAAAAAAGGATCATTGAAAAGATTAGCCTATTTCCATCATCAGAACTAATAATTAGCAAAAAAGTATTACTAACTAGTAGCGGCTCGGTCGATGTGTTTCAATTCCTTATCAAAATCCATTAACTCCGACAGTTTAGATTTAATAGTGTCGGCGATATAGTTTATCAGTGTGGACTTTTTATCCGCCGTCTTTAGATCGCTCAGTGAATCTAAACTTTGCAATTTGTAACCGTAAGCAGGACCACGTTTAGCTGAGTTGACATAGTTTCCAAATGCTAACACCACTTCCAACACTCCTTTCAGTTTTGCAGATCTACGTACGGATTCTGATGCAGCTCGCAGCATTTCTATTTGCTGGCAAAATTAATAAAGAAAGATTAGAAATTACTAAAAGTTTTATTGAAACAAATCTATGTAAAAAAAAAGTGGAAAAATTTCGGAATGTTTTTCAACTTGCTTACTTCCTGGCTCACATCCACTGCAGCATGAGGCTTTCACAGTAAAGAAAAACAAATTTCATAGGAACAATTTTCATAGATCATCAGAGGTTGATTATTTAGTTTGGTGGAGTTTTATCCTTGTTTAAACTATCACACTACACTAGCTGACTTTATTTTTTTTATTTTATTTATATATATATTTTTTTTATTTTATTTATTTATCAAAGTCAATTCATTTTGTATTAAATAACACATAAATAATTGTTTGAAAGAAATATGTAATTATAAATAGGAAAAAATAATTGTTATCATTTCGCGTGCCGAATTTGGCCTATGGTTGCCGACGCTTCGGCTAGTATCTTAAAAGAAAACTAATTTACTTACTGGCGCAATGAAATTGACGTTTTCATTGAAATTGCCCATAAAGTGCAGAACAGTCAACTTTCCTGTCAGATTTGATATTTTATTGAGTTCTAATAGCAGTCGATCTTCTTCAGTCAAAGCGTTCACATCTTTCCTTTCTTCGATATACTTTCTATATTTCTTTGACTAGAAAATTTAAAAGAAATTGTAATTGATGAACTACATATAGTTAAAAAAACAAACCGCTACTAACCTCCACATCCGTTGGCACAACTTTCATAAGCAGTTCTACAGTTTCCAGAGGAATTTGTCGCAGGTCGAGAGAGTGAATTGCCTTTGCTATGTCTTCTGTCGCTAGACCTATTTTCCTTTTTGATATTGCTATTAAAGAAATAAAATATAAACATTAAATTGAAAAGATTTCGAAAGCAACAATTGATCATAAACTGGAAGCATACCTATATTTCTTAATCTATCGTGTTCAAGTAGTGATATCAGATCGGACTTTTTAAAACGTTTACTAGGCAAAGTTGACAAGCCCGTATCGTTGACGTCTTTTGAATGCGGTCCAGGCATTTTGAATTTCTCTTCAAAATCGTCGAAATCAATACGATTGAAAATATGACTATCATCCAGCTCACAGAAAACCGTTCCACGAACCTTGAAAAAGAGATAAAGAAATTTTTTGTTTTTTCACTTAAAAAAAAAGAAACTTTCTCAGGAATTACACTGCCTTAGTAAGTTAAATTATACCCATTTTTAATAAATAGACAACAATGGGTTTGTGTTTATTATAGTTCAAACAGACGAGAATACACCTCCATACAGAATTATTTTATCCATCGCAACCATTAGCGCTGATGGAAGCCAAAAATATTTCACATGTGACGGAGAAAATCTCATTTTATAGTAAACAAAATTGACAGAACCTCCTTAATCTACTTTGTTTGTGATCATTCTGATGGTTAATTTAAAGGTAATTAGGAAAAATAAAAAATAAATGATACCTGGTTAGGCCTCATTGCAGCCCAATTGAGCGTGGGCAATCTATTTTTAGTCTGTATTTCTCGCTTAATGGTCATAGCACCTATAGGAGACGGCATAAGTCCTGGAGGTGGCGGCGGCGGCGGAGCCCCGCCGGGCGGAGGACAAGGCGGTGGTGGTGGCGGCGCAGCTGACGTTACTGGAGGCAGTGGTGGCGGAGGAGGAGGTGGTGGAGGGGTGTCACTGCCACCTCCGCTTGAACCGGAGCACGAAGAGATACCACTCGAACCTAAATCAATGTAGACAAATCAAAATAGGCCTTACGTAAACAATTGCAATAACAAAACAGAAGAAAAAGTAGTACTTACTGGACTCTCTCGGGAAATGTGCATCTCCTACCGCGGCCGCCTGTTCCGCCAACGACGCTCTGAACACGGCTGATTGTCTGCGCAACGTTTCAGCCTGCTCTTCGGCCAGCCGTCTTCCTTCGACAAGCTGATCACGTTCATTGCGAGCTTCCATTAGCGCCCTCTCCAGAGCCATCACCTGGGCTGCTGATTCATGTTCCATCTGAGACATTCGTCGGTGAGCCTATAAAAAAAACAAAAAAAAAACATAAAATACAGTGAAATCTCGTAGATAGAAATAATGATAGATTTAGGTGTAATTTTGATGACTTAAATGTATTTACATGTTCTACTTCAAGCTCCAAATCTGCAACCTTTTCCAAAGCAGCGGTCTTGGTTTCGCTGTCGTCCATAAGTGCTGCCACATCGAATACATTGTCCAAGTATGCTGAGATCTGTACCTGTGCGCAGTAAGACGCCACTAAATTAAAATTATGATTGTTTTCCAAGCAAATATGTGAAATGCGAAATAATTAAACTAAATGTCTAATAATAAACTGTCATGAGAGTATAAATTTGTGATTATAATTGATTTTCCAACACGCAGAGCGACATGTTTGAACTAATGTGCCTGCCAAGTACCATAATTGGTCCAAAATGTAATAAAAACGACCCTAGATGGTCTCCCTACACTATTACACTCACAAAAAATTTGAAAATTAAAAAAAAAATACAAGCCATTGCGGTAGCACTCCAGCACTAAGCCTATTAATTTCAAAGAATCTAGTTGCAGTTGTGATTCTGCTGGTAAACTATATAAAATAGCACCTCAGTGGGACATTAGGCTACGGACACTTCTAAACTCGGGATCTGCCCGACAATTTAACTGTTAGTAAACTACGCTGTATGTTTATCAGCTGCCTATAACCTTAACAATAACCGCGTCTACACCCGTGTTATTGAATCACACAAAAATTGCAGATAAACTAGAATATATTGAAATTACATTCTGCGAAAGGCTTAAAGAGAATAATGTCCCGTAACTCTTTAATAAAATGAATTTCTAATCTAAAATTCTAAAAATTCTAATCTAAATAAAAAACGGAGATTGGAAAACATAAGAAGATTAAACAGAACAGTTTCTTGTTCCAAACATATTCTGATAAATCCTAAAATTATAAATGGATTTCAAACGAATCTACCGGCTTGTGTAATTTATTTGGCTGGAAAGCAACATAAAAGAAGTTCCCAATTTTAACTTCTTGAGATTCCGAGTCAAAATTGACCATTCTAATTAACATAAAGACTATTTAATAATTACAGGAAGAAGAATAATGCCAATTTCAGTAGTTATTTTTTTTATTTTGCGCAGCTTTCGACCTAGGGTCTAGGCTATCTCGGGCTGGGAACATATTTTGCAACAGATATGTAATGTTCATTGATGTGAAATTTGTTCAACAGCCCTGACGTTGACCTGGTCCTTAGGTCGAAAGCTCAGCATAAATGAAAAAATCATGACTCAAATTGGCATTATTCTTTCTTCTTTCTGGATTAATGAATCAGTCACCAAAAACAAAGGGCAATATTAACAATTACTTCAAAAAAAAATTTTTTTTTCAAATTTCAACAAAATTGAAAATAAATAAATGTACGAGCGCTTATTTGCCATAATGTCAATTACAGCTAAATAACTAAAATCAATGCAAAAAATAATTAAATGCAAATACGTTACCAAGAGCCACGTGAATACGCACACACTTATGATTGCTAATTTAATGAAGAATATGTACAGACAAAAACAAATTTTGAAACATTTCAACAGTCTTCTATTGATAACCGGAACTGTTCCCATAAAAAAACTTGGACTGGAATTTCCATTTATTTCCTACTCTTCTATCTTCACTTTTGCCAGCATTTTTGTAATTATTAGGTAAAATTTATTTCGCATTACTTACACATTTTATTACTTACACAACACATCCACATAAAAAGAGAAATCTTAACAAACTAAAAATATTAAAATAACGCTATTTAATAGTTAATTAACAACAACCTATTATTAAAAACAACTGCTTCATTGATGCAGGTGAACATATGGGAATAGGCCATCTGTTTAACGCTGTACAAGTGAAAATAACAGTCTGTAATCAAATCTGCGATACACCATATATTTTGAGGACTCTGAATATGAAAAAAATTTCTTTAGAAGTTGGGCTGTGTAAGGTAGGAAAAAAGGGCCGAAATTGCCCCTTTCGTTTCCACGACCTGCGGTGGTGGCACCTAGCAGAAAGAAGTAAGAGGAAACAGTTTTAAGAGTCGCTGAGAGCCTCTTCGGTGTTTTTGAACGTCCAGCACTTTGCCATTCTCAAGTTTCCACCTAGAATATCGCCCCGCACATTATTGAATCCACAAGGCAGACTAACCTGCCTTCTGCCTTTTTATAGAGCATGACAAGCTACTACATGTCCCATGGTGGGTGAGGCAATATGTTAGCTTCTCTCACTCTGCGTAGTAAGTACTGTAATCGGCCAGATCTTCGATGTTAAGCGTTTATCGGAAGCAATCGTTCTGAATTCCCCTGAGTCCCAATACAAATTCCAAGTTTCAAGAAAGTTAAAAGAGCAAATGAGTGGGGGGAGAATGATTACACTAGATTTATTCCTTCACGGCCATTGAACCTCATTCTCAGAGCGCACAACCGCAGGTTTGACACTTGCGAGAGCACGCTACTCAATGCGTGTCACGCAATCTGCTTCATTGTAATATTTCCTTATACGAGGGGCAAGAGAAAGTAAAACCCAAAAATACATTTTTTAGGGGAGTGGGGTAATTAAGAAATAAATTTCTTCTTACATTTAAGATACCAAAAGTGAAAACAAATTTTCAAGTTAAATTTTAAAACATAGTAATTTCGTTTAAAAACTGTGTACAATTGTACAGATAAATCAAAGCGTTAATACAAAGATAGCTATTTATGAAAACACTTTACTGTAAGCTAAAAAAAAAAAATAAACAGAATATAAATAAAAAATGATCAAAATTTTTCTTTAAAAATGTAAGGAGAAAATGACGATAAAAGGATATACTTAAATTTCATGGAGTCCAAAAATATTTATATTTATTTATAATTTCCTGTAGCTAACTATAGAAAAAAAGGAAAAGACGAGTACTTCCAATACTCATTGCCATTGATACTGGTATAATTGGCCAAACTGAACAAGCACGGAAGAAATTAAGTAATAGCCTATTTCTAGTCCAACTACCAAATTAAAAGACACAAATGAAGATACTCAGTGAGTAGGAACCCGAGTCCTCCTCAAGTCAATACTATGAAGTGCTGTGACTTATGATACATCAATCTTAATTGTACACAATTTCCATGAAAACTTTTCTGTGATGAGCCTTGCTTTTCAAAATGTTCCAAAACTACTTTTTCTAATTCTTCTAAAATAGAAGAATGAAAAAAAAGATCTGCTCAATCAAAAAAAAAAAAAAAAAAAAAAAAAATACCTTAAATCCCTTCCAAAATTTTCTCAATCTGTAACAGGGTGTAGTTTTGCGAGTAGAAATTTTGAAAATTTCATAAAACCTCTTGGTCATTTTCATTAATTTAAATAGTTCTTCAACTATATTACTACCACAATTAATTACACTAGTCATTTAGAATGGATTTTTTAAATTAATTTAGACAACGGAGATTTCTTACAACATACAAAATTTAATGAATTAAAAATCTACTGTACACAGATTATGCGAGCATTCCGATATAACTAGCATAATATTTGTCTCACTTGTATTGCTTGACTTTATTTCATACTTTTATCGAAGTTAGTGGCTTGTACTTTAGCCTTCAAGCTTAACTTAACAATATTATTCTAGCAAATATTGTAAACAGCTTCATATCAATGAACAATATATGAATATTAAAACTTCTGGTTTAAGAGGTATTGGTAATACTGTAATTGTGCCAAATTATCGAACATTGTTCCTTACTGGAAATCTAGCAGACAAATGTGAGAAAAAAATTCGGTAAACCAATTCCTTCATAAGTTTTACTTCCTGTGGCTTTGAAAAAAAAAAAGCGACTTCAGCATGACTTGAAACGGAAAATTGCAGAAAGTTCCAACTTGGAATTTGTAGGATATTTAAATGTCACTGCGTGACCTGACAATAAGTTTTTGATAAAAATAGATTAACCGAAAGTACCTCTATAACGAATAAAAAAAAAAAAATCATTGAAAAATTCATTTATGCTCTTTATAATTTAAAAATAAAAATGTAAAACAAAATTGAAAAAATTTAAATCCTTTTTTCTGGTAAAATGAAGCTAAGGAGTTTATTTTAGATTTTCGCTTCCTTGTGATTATTATTTCAGATTTGTGATGTTTTGTAGTCTGAATTCTTGTGGATCAAGGCATGACAAAATGAAATTTTTTATTTGAAGGTGTTTTTTTACCCATCTTAGAGGAAAAGTATAAATATTAATTTCCCTAAATGCCACTGGAGAAATTTCTACAAGCCAAAACTTACGTTTCTAAGAATTGTAAATTTTAGAGAAATCAAGAGTTAGTTACTTGAAGTTCTTCACTTTCGGTGTACTTAATTTTGTCCAAATAGGTGTCCAATCCTAACTGCGTGAACTCGTACTGCAAATGCACTCTGTAGTTCATATCGTCAACTGAATGTACTATTATATTGATAAACTGCATACAAGTGATCTGTAAAATAATAAATGGATTGAGTAGGTTAACTAATTTCTATATCTATTAGTACTAAATATGATAGACGACCAAGCATAGAATTAATAAATACCATAAACTCGACATGGAATGATTCATAATTTACAAAATAGGTCATTAATGTTTCAAATCGTTTCTTCTCTTGGCAGACTTCTTTGAAATAGTCGAATGCTTCTAGAATGATCTGATGTCCGCCTTTAACCAAGCAAATGGCTGCCAACAGTTCCAAAACTAGAGCTTTCGTTCTGCAAAGAAAAATGAGTCGTTAATTTTGAAAACATAACTTTGTACAGTTTAGCACAAAGCTAAATTGTTTATTTTATTTACATTCATTTTATTTATATTTATTTTTTATATAATATTTTATTCAAACAAAAAATTGATGAATTTTAACTCAATTTAGTATCTAAAAAACATCTACGTTCTCTAAAAGAGTTACACATAAAAGTGTTAGGGCTATTTACTTTATGAAATAAATTCGCAGGGGCGCTTGTTTAAAAAAATACGAAAATCGAATACTCAAATACATTGTCTAGCGAAGCTTCAAACGGAATTTTGTCGTAATACTGAACATTCTGGAATATGTTGAAAGCAACTGCGAGACGGGAACACAAGTGAAATGAAAACTTTACACCAAACTAATTAATCTATCTCTGATGCTGGATGAAAGTCCGAAACCGGCCAATAAATTTGAATGCAATAAACTTGCGTGCTACGACGAATAAAATCAATGACATCGTGGAATATACTGAAATGGACATTTGCAAGAGGACCAACCTACTCCATTCCCAGAAATGTCCGAAAATTTTCCCAAACAAATATCACAACATAAAAGAAAGATATCTACAAAAAGAAGATAGATTATAGCCAATCTCAGTCATTATATTTTATTCATTTTTTACCAAGCTTTCGTCCTAGAGTTATTTTTAGGGCTTGCGATCATTAACAATCATAATATTTTCACATTTTAACATCCAAGATTGATTTGTCTTCAGACCTGTCTGTTTATGTACTGTACCTAGGCTAAAAATGAAGACTAATACTCTACGAAATAAATCATATAAAAATAAAACAGGAAGTTTTGAAGCCACTCGCACCATCCCCTAAAAAAAAAACAAAAAAACGGGATAATGTGGCCTTTCGAATGAAGAAAATAAACCAAGACCTTATCTCTTACTGCGATTTTACATTGAAGTTAAACTGACTACGAAAATGTCATTTTCAAACAAAAGTGACTGAAGAAGGTGCTGGCAAGTGCTGCTGCAGTGGTCCTTTACAGAACCAACTTCAAGGGTAATAGGAAATTTTTCCATACAGGACCTTCATTTGCATGCTGCGATATTAGACTGCCGCTATTAACTGAACAAAGATACATTTTAATAAAGATAAATTTTTTTAAAATTAAATAAAGAAGATGCATTAAATGCGCCCTCATTTCTTCTGTGGTAATCCCATAACATCTTTCACAAGATTAGCTAATATTATTATTTAGATTTAAATAGAAATAAAAATATCACAAAAAATATGTATAAAGATTTGTTTTGTTTACTTTCAAAGAGTTCTTCTTTTTAAACACTTATGTTCTGAACAATGTTTTATTTTGATCTTTGCCCTATGTTTTGTTTAGGTTTATCTTGACCTTTTTGCTTGTGTACAGCTTAACAGAGATAAACTGAATAAAATATTCTAACTAAATTGTTGGCGAATTCTATCGTTCTTACATATTTTTTTTGTGGATAATTAAGCTTCTTTTCACTTACTCTTTAAATCATTTTAATAATTAATAATTAAATTTTAATAATTAAAATTTGCTTCCAGTATTCTGGACATGCAGTATACATGATGTATAGGTTGAGAATAATTGTAATCTTTGCATAATTTTCAGTAGATCCAATTTTGTGACTTGAAAACTTTACTAAATTTTTTTGTTCCATAAGGTAGTACTAGGTGAAATTCTTTTGTCAATGTTCAGTTGCTGAGAATAAACGTTATAAGTAAAAAAGAAGAATTCATAGAGGTCCCAAAGCATAGTTTCACCTTACGGAATATTCTGGTTACAAGCTCTCAACTAACGTGAAACTTTATTTCACACTAGTAAACTTTGATGAAGTTTCACACTGATTTTCAGTCTTAAGTTTTGATGGTAGCCTACAGCCAAAATATTCAATTACATTCATCAGCTAAACCTGAATCCTTCTCTGAGAAAATTCCAATGAAACCATACTTCGGAGAAACAATTAGTTCTGAATGAAATAGGAAGACTGACGAAAGATGACAATCTGTATGAAAATGTCGACATCTCCTTAAAAAGAGACAGGAGAAGACTGAGTAGCCTATAAGAAGATAACACACGGCTGGCTGACCTTCAATAAATTTACTGGAGGCAGTTTCCAGCTGGAGCATTATATTCAAATCGTTATACCCAACAAATGCGGGTACATTATGTCCTAAATACAACTTTATATCTTTGTTTCTCATTTTAAAATTCTCTTTATTAATAAATAATCCTTAATTCCTTCTACTCCTCACACTCTAATTTATTTCTCTTCAGTATTTTATTTATAACAACAAAATTTTAAATACTCAGCAAAAAAAAGAAAAAGAAAAAAAGCATAATAAATCTTGAGGTAGCATGTGGGTTTTATGATTACATTCAATTCGAGGATTCCTGCCTCAATCCGAAGTAAACCGAGCTGGGAGACGATCAAGGGGTCTGTACAGATAGAAAGTCCTCTGACTTTGGTTTGAAATGATTTTCTTTAGAATTAATTTTAAAGGCGAGGTTCAGGGCGTCCAACTTGTCCTAGCGAATCTTTATTGTAGTCAACTAGTTCACAATAAAAGCACTGTAGTGCGAATTCATAGTTTTAACTCTCGCTTTATTCTTGGAGAGGATGTGAACACACAACTGGACAATCAATTCAAACATGTGAATGGGCAATAAATTGATGGGGAAGTTAAGTTGATTTAATAGACCATGCGCACATTATGTGTTCTTCAACAATGGTCTTGTTTCTTACACACTCATTTATCACGAACACGTCTTTTGGCTGATTGTTATTAATGAGTTTGCCCGCGAGAACCAGTAGGAGATAGTCTTTTCAGCAATATAAAGGAGCAACCTACATCAGTCAAAGACCTCATTGACTAACACAAAATCACAATTAAACTGCGATCGATAAATAAGAAAGGATATCTGGTTAGTTCATAGAGTTATTGTGGGTTCTTAAAATGCCAGTTCTACATCATTGCTCTCTTTGAGATTCACGCGAGAGATAGTTCCAAAAATTCATGATGGATCAGCTGCTTTGGGAAAGATAATTGTAGGAGCGTTGATTTTCAAATCTGGCTCCAGCCAGATATGCCATTTTTTTGGACTTCCAAGTTTTAATTCTATTTAGTCTGAATCAGTTCTTGCCAATGGAGTTCAATTGCAGGAATCTTTCTCCAGTGGATACCGAGGTTCTTAAGGGAATGAGCAAGTCTCGCTAAAGCAGGTTCCCTAATGTCATCGCCTTCTAATTCTATAAACGTGTAATTGGAGAAGGACATAATAACATTTTTGTGGTTAAATATGAGTAGAAAGTTGAAGAAGAAATCTGAGACGGGTTCGTCATGAAGAATGGAGGGTCACTAAGCTTTGGAGGTTTTATACAGAACTAAGTGTAAAACCAAGTATTAAAGATAAGAATTACTAGCAATATATTCATCTGGAGTACTTGCACTAACTGCTGACTAATATAATTTATTATGTACCTTGGACTTTTGTGAGTTAACGACAGGGCGATACAGTTGATGGCGTCTGTACTCTGTATCACTAAGCTAAATCCATGCTGTAACCAACAAAAACGTAAATAATGCGAGTTATGACGTGTTAGAAATAAAATGAAAATATGGCATGGAGACGATACCTTGTTGTTCATGATGGCCCTAAGGCACATTATGCAGAGGTGAATGTCGTCGTTCGTGTCTCCCATTTTAAGTTTGGCCGCATGTCTAGATCTGCGGCGCACATCGTGACAGTCGAAGCCGTTCTGCTGAGGTTGTGACTGCTGGTGATGTCCGCTACCACTTCGGCTACTACTCAGCGTACAGCCGTTCAACATGTAAGTTCCGCCACCTGCAATATCAATAAATCGCGCATTCTGACTATGCTTTAGCTTACAGTTCGTGCGCACGTCACTTGTGATATGAAGATGAGAGGTGAGTTACGTAGGGTGCATAAACTCTAATGAGTTATTTTAAGAAGACAATGGCTTTTTGTGGCCATCACCAACTTGGTGTATTTGGTTTAAGTTCTGTTATTTAGTTCTTTCAATTACGAACTTCGACTAACACTAATAATGTATTCTTTGTATTACATTTTTTTTGTGAATTTTTTTTTAATAAATACAGGATTGACGGCATTGATAGCATTTTGTTTCTTGTACTTATGACCCTGTCGACATTGTGTCATTGGTGTTGTTTTGTTCGTTCTTCCAAACGTTGTGAGGTTAGTCCAGCACATGTAACAGTGCAGCCGTTGCAGTTAATTTTATACATTAATTTCTAAACAGAAAAGCTCAGCAGTCACCAAACAATAAATCAATAAAGAAGCTCACTCGTGATGGAGATGGTGTCGTCAGAGTTGCAGTTGTTCACAGTCCATCTGTGTTCGGCTCGCATCATCATCAGGCGGAAGCCAAGGTAGTCAATCAGGCAATTCAAACCTCTGTGGTCGTCGTCTAAGAACTCTCTCACCCACCTGTATAAAGAAAAATGCTAATTAATTATTGCACAGCCTTATTCATTAAAAATGTTCAGCATCTTTTATCTTCTTCGAAAAGTGAAATGGCCCGCAAGAAAACCCACGACTGTGCACAATCTCTTCAACTTTCTTTAACGATCATCATAAAGACAATCGACAACCTAGAATTGAATAAATCCCTCGAGGGCTAATGACAACAACAAAACAGCCAACATGATGAAAGTACTATCAAAGAAAAGACAAAATTCCATGTGACATTTGCAACTGTTTGGCAGGTTTCCAGTACGGAGTTCTCCTTTTGTCCAGATAACATTGCCATCTCTTTACCGTGCTGGCAATCTGCCAAGGTAAACGTCACTGCCACTTTCTAACGATTTACACATCATCTGGACAGTTCAATTTCTAGCCTCTTTCTATCTCTTTTTAAAGATTATTCTCACGTTTATCGAGGATTAATTTCGCTATTTCAGGAACTTACATTATTAGTATTTTCTCCAATTACAAAATAGAACGAACATTCTGCAACATATCATTAAAACAATCAGCTAAAGTTCGTCTCACAAACAATTACATTCATAAAGTTATTCTACTTTTTTCGTATTTTGCCTAAAGAGACCACCTTCACTTACCAGCCAAGAGATCTAGGCATTTATATAGCGTGACGTCACGTTCTGAGGCTAGTTCTGGGAACTTTATAGTATACAGTTCACTATAATGTATATTTGAGAGTAACTATGAGATTATGTACTAGAAGTTATATTAAATAATCCTGACAAAACAATAAATCTGTACAGAAAAATGATATTGTTAAAACATTTTTCATATTTTAACTTCGAAGAGATAGTAAGCGTTAAAATTCTGTCCGCAGGATAAAAATACAAGCAATACGAAATACAAGCAATATGTATACAGCTGTATTTCTTTCCCAATCAGGGCTCAGAACACCTGTCTTCATCTGACCTTAACTTCAAATGGACACTGACGTCATCTAGAAGAGTGAATAAAATTCAACTCTTTAAGCAGTCGTTTCAAATCTTACGCCACAAAATCAAACAACAAAGGAAATTCTAATCTCTGGCCCTCTTATTCTATGGACACTTCTTCCGGCTTATCTTCTTCCACTCTTTCGAGTAATTACTGCCACGCAAAACTTAGAAGCCTCCATCTCTTCCGACCAACAGCAAGTAAACCTGGTAGAAGGTTTTCTTGATCGTTAGAATATATAATGCAATTAAAGATCTGCAAACTATATCTTTGGATAATTATTAAGATCGACCTTAAAAATAATTATTATACATTTTAATAGACCAAGGGTACCTCTGACCAGAATTTGAAATCTAAATTCTCAAACAATGAACAAAGAAATATATAACTACTTTCCAACAATGTCTGTCTGACCTTGGGCAGAATGTGCATGCCTCGACAATTTCGAGAGAGAAACGTTTTCTATAAAAGAGGAAAGTTGTCTATAAACCAGCATTATAGTTATAGTTATCACACAAAACTATTTACAAGAGATTACTAGTTCAATTTCACATTTATCTGAGTTTTAGTTTCCGTTACAAAAACCACAATCACTCTGCCACAATCCAATTTCCACGCCATTGAACAGGTGAACATTTCGGGCAGGTGATTAGTGAGACTTGCAGTTTTGACATACTTACTCAATG
Organism: Rhodnius prolixus; assembly: GCF_049639745.1. Classification (NCBI taxonomy): domain Eukaryota; kingdom Metazoa; phylum Arthropoda; class Insecta; order Hemiptera; family Reduviidae; genus Rhodnius; species Rhodnius prolixus. Next base: position 40,417,793 of record NW_027411582.1, on the reverse strand, counting down.
TGATTCGTCCGCAATGATATTTCCAGATCTCGTAGCACTTGGGTGGACGTGGAATCGGCCAACATTTTTCGCTTCTGTAAAAAAACAAATAAGTTATTTGCTATTTCCCTGAAAGAGGTAAAACGTTATCTATTCTTTTTAGTGTTGCGAAATGGCCCACAACTCTTAGCGCGCGCATCAACATCTCTCGAAAATGAATCTTTTATTTCGAAAAAAGATTTAGTTAATTTAAATATGAAAACTCATTTTAATAAAAACTTACGAGAGGAAATAAATAAAGGAAGTTCAACAATAGAATAGCGACGTAATATTTCTTACAGGAAGGAACCAAAGCTAGCCTAGGAAATAGTAAAAGAAAATCTCTAGGGAGAAACAGATAATAGTGGAAAGTTTTCACGTTACTTGTTACCGCCAGCAGTTGTAAAACTGGCTTAGAAAATTATCGATAGCTGTTTTACACTTGGCTGTAGTTTTTCCAGACAGTGAGGTAATGATGTGCTATTCCAGCTCGACAAATCCACATTTTTCGCATCCGGCCAAAAATGGAAAGGAATTAAGAACCACCTAAAGCTTACTGCTCTTTTAAATTACCCAACAAATAAGGGTAAGAAAAAATAAAATGGCGGGCGAGTTCGAGCATGGATTAAGATTGGTTAATTAAGAATAGAATAAAATTCTAAACAAATTAATGAGTTTAATTTTGTTTTTCTTTCTTTTTTAAAGGAGCTCAACATCTGACTTCCTTCGCATCTGACAATGTTTCTTAATGACTCTTCACTAGTTTTACTGTAACGGAACGTTTATACGATACCATGTACTGGCTTGAGAATCCACTATCTACATACTACTAACTTGTAATAGCCCTTTACGAATGAGGAATTGTTCCCTATGCTGCACCAAAGAGGGTTAATAAATAATAATTATTTAAACTGCGATCATTCTAAAACACTCGTTCTAATAAAATAGACTCATGCATATACGAGTATATACTTTCATCCAAATAAATACAATTACACACATTAAATCTATCTAAAATACTATATGTACTAACACTAATTGCAATTTGTGATGGAGTAATTGACATTCCTCGCACCGCATTAATAAGTTTAAAATTGGTGTGGCACCAACGTCATTATAATCCTAACTTCGTCCTTCCTCTCTTGTGGGAGAAAAAGAGAACAAAATCAAGAGTAATAGAGGAATAGTGGGGACTACAGCCATGTGGCCTTTAGGCCTGGGTGGACCGCAAAAGAGAAAGAGCTGCTAAAAGAGCAACACCGAACACCAGGTTCTGCAGTGAGTCACAAACACCTAGAGAAGAACATAGTGTAGTGCCCGGGGTAGTGCGTGAAGAATCGCTAATTTGGTGCTGGTAGACATCCGGCAAAAAGTTTAGATTCGCACAATCCTTCTAGTCTGCAGATGGTGTGCAGCGCGGCGCCCGTCCGACTCTAGATTGGGGGCCGAGCTAGCATGTTGTAATGGTGGGGTGTTAACAATGTGCTGTCAAAGCGTAGTGAGGCCAGCGCATATCGTTACCCTACCCTTGCATCTTCTGCAAGCTCAACAAGAGTTACCAACACTTTTCAAACACGCTTTTTTCCTCCATTTCCTGTTTACAACAAATCATCTGCTCATTCATTTTTTCCAGTTTTCAATACTTCTAAGTTACGTAATAAGCATCCTGTTTTTATCACTTGTTGATTCATCGTAACAGCTTGAGAACATCCAAGACAAAGATTTATTTGTAGAAAACTGAAACCCTACAAGCCCTGTCTGGATTATAACTGCTACTGGTGCTGTGGAAACTGCGATTAATTTGCGCAAAAACAGAGATCAATGGGTGGGGCCTTTTCTTTTAGGGCGTGTATGAGGAAGTTTACAGCTCCTCTTAGCGGAAAGAACCTGAGAAATAATTTACATGCGAGCACTCCGCGGGACCCTACCGCAACAACTCGGAGAAGTAAAAAAACTTTACAAGATTTTAAAAATATGGCGACGGAATAAAAATTAATAGACACAACTTTTCCTATATTTCTCGCCAAGGTTATAACCTTCAGTCTGTAAATATTAATTTCTTTCTTTTCTCAATATTATTATATATATAATTAAAAAAGAATCGTAAAGACGGCAAGGCTATCTGGCACGTATTTACGCAATGTAACATAGTAGTGAGCTAATGGAGTTTACGGATCGTTTGATCCGCCTTTAACATCTTGATGAAGACATTTACAGCAATACTGGTAATCTTGTGAAATTGGAGTTGTATAATTGAAGAGGCCGGTTCCACAATTCGTTTCTCCACTTGAAAAACAAAAAATCGAGATGGCAGTGTTCACGGCAGAAAGAAATTTTGGAATCAGAAAGGAGGAAAAATTTTGTTCCTTTGGCCACAGCCATAAATTAGGAGCCCAGGTAGTAATAAAGGAAATGAGAGGTTAACCAGCACGCAAAATGCCATCAAACTTGAGAAGAACGGTGGTAATTTCAGAGTTAAATCCGTGTTTCAGAGCAACCATTGAACCAATATTTCTGGACAAGATTATGTAAGTAGTTAGCGTGTCAAGTTTGAGAAAACCCTCGTTGAAAACTTCCACAATGACGAATTCAATGAGTATAGTTCCAGTTAATCTGCATGTCCAGGGATAGATACCTTCTGGTCTCCCAGTGCCATTGTCTTTAGCTTGGAAACTAACGACTGCCACGCAATCTTTTAGGGTGAAGGTGTCCGTTACTCCTGGCGAGGACTACAAGGAAGCTGTGTGGAATCCTCTGTGGAAGTATCTCCCAACCTACAGAGTCCAATAAGGAGGAGACCAAATATAAACCAGATTATGGTGGCATGGACACTTCTTTCCAAAGAAAGTTGCCTTAGGGCACTTCTATGGAAAGGAGATATTAAGCTCTCTTTCTATTTTAATAAAACTCCACTACTTTTATAAATAAATTGCTTGGATTCCGATTTCTGCTTGGCTTCTATAAATCATCTACTCAAAGAGACTTCTCTCATTCTGTTTGCAATTCCTCCATCTAAAAATCTTATTTCAGCCAAATTACAGTTAGTAAACAATCCAAGGTTGAAGAAAATCAATGAATAGAAGTAAAGAGAAGTGGTACAGGCGCTTACAACCCAGATTTCAGTAATCCCGATGATTTTAGATTATCGCCCAATGATCGATTAATATTGACTCAATGATATTAAATATGTATATAATTGTTTGGGCGATCATATTTAGGATGACAAAATAATGAGTCAGATCGGCCGAATGACATCATGTCCTTCACGCTGAGTTCACTGATGACAGCAAGCACAAGATAGCCTGATGACAAACAGACGCGCCAGTTCTTCTCTAAAAATCCACTGTTTAATTTACAAAATTTATAATTTAATCAATTTCTATATAAGCAATTTACTTGATTGAATAATAGAGTCAGGTAAGACGATCTGACAGTAATAAAGTTTATTTCTGCGATTTAGAATGTAATTATCCAATTAAATTACTTAAAGATATATGGCGCGTGTTAATTGTTAAAGAGAAAGTTAGCGCATTTATTACAAGACGGAATGCAACTAAACTGACTGTTGCATAACACTTTATTATGTCTCAATCATTATTAACTGCTGCAGTAACGATAACTGAATAAGAAATAAATCTGATAATCAAGCTCAACAGTTCTTACAGCTAAAGTAGCATCTCCAGCGAAGTGAAAAGACCTCAATAGCCCTTATTTGATGGTTTGGTAACTACTTATTAGGCTGGACAAGATCACCACTGCTTACCTGATCGTCAATAAATTTAAAGAATTAAAGAAATGAAACTTGGCTTTACCAAGAGTCCATCCTCAGTCACAGTCGATTGATTGTATTAGGATTGAAGAAACCGTATACTTTTCTTCAGAAAAACCGCACAGTATTCAAGCAGACGACCCAGAGGACCCCATGATCAGTGGATGAAATGACAAAAAGGTCACCTGATACTGGCACTGAAACTTCTGCGGTTTCTCTCAACCTGTCAGAACTTGTTTTCTGCATTTCTAACTAAATATTTATTTCTTAATCAACAATTTTACTTTAGTACTTAATAATATCTTTTTAACTAAAGACAAATTTAAACTTTTTAATGAATTTTAGTAATTCACAATGTACCAGAGGTGCATTTTGAGCAGTATGGCAGCCTTGATTAGGACTGTTTAATGCCTCCCGAGTTGCTCGAATTCCCTCCCTTACAAAATCTCCTAATTGTGGCGCTGGCTTGGGACGCAGAGCATTGACAATGATCCCACGTTAGCAAGTTGTTCCATCTCTTATTGCCTTAAATACTAGCATGGTGCAGCGGCCCATGTGTGTTTGCATTCTGTAAATTGCCAGAAATGACTCCATCAGATGAGGTTAAATCAAGGGAAGTATAAACTGGTTTGAAAGAACTCTGTATTCCAAAGGAAGTGAGCTCTACTTTCCGGTTATTGTAGAGTTAGAAGAAAATTCCTTAACCGAAAGTGCCGACCGAGAGCTGCATCAAACTTTGCTCAGAGGAACAGCCATGACAGAGGCGGTTGGTGATTTGGGTGAAATAACTTGGAAGCTCGGATCGATTCAATTTTTGAAGAGAGTTCTTGAGCAGGGTGCAGGAACATGGCGTTCTTCACAGGCTGTTTCCCATTAGCGCCATTTGTCAGGGAAAGCTTTATTTTTTTACACACGAGCGTGCTCGTCACATGTAAAAATCGCGACAATGTTTCGTTTTGATATGACAATCCAAACCCTTGTGTACATCTACGGAACGAATCAAGAGATTTCCGCTTTACCAGAACCGCTCCGGAACTGAGCTATGACCTGAGTGAAGAATTTGTTGGTATCCCCCGAAATAATATTCAAAAGCTCATCAGATTTCTGCATTCGCAAGCACGAGCGCTGCGCCAACCCCCAATTATTAAACCCCTAATCATAAATTTATTCGGATCAGAATTATATATATTTTTTTACTTTGTTATAGATGTACATTTCAAGACTTCTTTATACTCAAAATACCTTCCTTCTTAAATATTATCTTTATTAAAAATAAGTTAGGTAGTTAATGATCAGTTAATAAGACAGCAATTTAAGTAAAAAGTGGGGTGGTAACTTTTTTCTCTGGGAGTAACGGGAGTAATGAGAAATTAAGAGAATGGGCATTTGGAAGAAATGACTGTTCGACTACTAAATCTAGTTGTAGAAGCGCTATAGCTAGTCGTTAGCAAACAGCCGTGCAAGTTGCGATATCTTGGATTCAATATTACTATCTGGTATCCAAGTAAATCGTGCAAAGTGCAAGTGATAGTTTAGGGACTCTAAAAGGCGGCACTCTCACTGATTCAGGGAGCAGAATACTAAAACCCTATTCTAATTCTGTCTTGCCCTTGCTCACCCTCTTACTGAAAGCCATGAATCATCCTTTCGAGAGACCCAGACCCTCAGAACTCAGCTGAAGGAAAGAACCCGCCACACCCAGCAGCACTTCCCCTCTAACTAGTCAAGATAATCAGTTACTTGTCTGACAGGAACGCCCTCTATCTACTGTATATGGGCCGTACTCACGACACTTTGAGCATGGACTCTTTATTGTCAACGTTGATTCCGCACTGTCACTGTCTAGACTTATTGAGGAGGTTTTTATATCTTTTTTCTTCTTCAAAGATCTTTCTTTTAAGAATAAATTAAGACAGATGTGCGATTATTCTTAAAACTTGATTGAGAAGAGCACCAAGAAAATAAAAAAGAAAGACATCTTTTGGGACATATTTAGTACTTTGATGTGTGTTTTATAGTCAGTTTTATTATCTAAAAGTGAAGCATAAAACCGGAATGGTATTCTGTCCCAAATAAGTCATAAACCATAAATATGTGTCTAGATAGGAGTTTGCTGCAATAAAACCATATGCTTTGGGTGTTACAGTTTTATGTGCTGTGAGATAGAGTTGTAAATGGAGCCACGAGAGACGTGTTCTGACTACCTGGGGCCTTCAGCACTGCAAGAAACAGAGCTCTGAATTATTTTTCCATCTGCCTCAATCTGCTGGAGACTTGCGAAACGGTCAACTTTCCCGCAACCTATGGAGAAGTCACTGTCAGCAATCTTGGCGCAGTTTCCATATTGGAGGAGAATGTACAATTACTTGGCACCGTAAAAGAGCGACATTAGATAGCGTCTCGCTTCCCTGGGATTGCACTGAGAGTCAGGATTTGGTGGGGTACACGCCCTCCTTAATGTTCCTCCAACTTTTAAGTTGATGCGCCATTTGGTATATGTGGAAGAGGAACGCCACGGCTACAGTTTACCTCTGAGTACGGTTTCCCTCTCTCCATATAACTTCCTAGGAGAGTTTGTTTCCATAATTTTGTTGAACCTTCCTCAACACTTCTGGAAGCGTTGGGGAGTGGGCATGGCGTGAACTGTGCCGATATCACCAAACCTAGAACTTCGGCATCTAAAGATTCTGTGAGGAGTTGGCCATTCTGCGGCCCTAACTCACCTAACTACAATTCGAACAAACAGAATCAAATGAACTTTTAATGGAAACCAGCCAACTCCTGTTCCAACCAAAGGTCTTCATTCTACTCTTTCCAAACTTCCAACCCTCAAAAGATGAATGGGTGTTTCATTACGGTTCTGGATGAATGAAAACGGTTCTAAGACCCATTATCCCTCCTCAGGCCAAGGTGCCCATTAGGGAATCGAACGAGGAGTCAGAGAGTAGTTGTGAGAAAAGACCGAATCATTTTACTACCTGTGCGCACTCGTAATCAATATTCAAGAAGCAGCCAATTCCTGGATGCTAACAAAAGGTGCCACTGACAAGCTAACAAACTGGTAGGACCAGAAGTTTCTGGGGTAGGGCATTTAGGGCCAAAGGAATCGATCAGAGGTATCTGTAGTCACCATTACCCTGACCCAATCAACTACATACCTAAATATAAATAAATAAAGTCGATGACATTCAGCATTAAACTCTTGGTGACATTAAATTTCCCAGATCAAACCTAAACTTTTAAAAGAAAATGAAAGTAAAAAAAAGTGAAATCGAAAAGTCCTCGAATTAAAAAGATAATAATATTTTTGCTTTTCAAAGAACTTACTTTAGCACTTCTAGATGCCTTCGGATCCAGATATGTCCTTAGCTTTTTTAGATAAAGCCCTGGTGGGTCTTTGGCTTGGACTCGCTCCTGCAACAAATAGAAAGTGAACACAAAGAAATTCAAACTGAAATATTACAAAAAAGAGGATACATTGAATTCATTCAGATGGTGTGTGCAGAGTAGAATATTAATAGAAGATGTAAGTTCTATTAATAAGTTTGACAGCTAATATAATTAAAATTTGTGTACACCAAAGGATTGAACATGAATAAAAGGCGGTTATGGACACGCTGAGGATGTTCCATCAATATAATAAAACTCTTTAGACAGTAACCACACTTATAGCTGTAAAAGATACTATTAATAGTGTAGCTGTAGAAACAATAAATGTAAAGACCAAGTTCTTGGGTACTCTCTAGCGGCCGCGCTCTCAACTATACCACCACGTCTACAAATGCCTCCTATTATGATAACGAAAGCTTCCCCCACGAAATATTTTCCTGAAGTAAAAGAAAGTAAAATCTAGATCATTGAATGAAAGTGCAAGACCACCATTTTATGTACTGGGTAACTGTGCTTTTATTGGTGAGGGAGTGGCTTACGCTCTTACTACGTCATCAGCAACAGCCCGCCTACTACACTCACCCCGTTCTCCAATGAGATTAGCGAATTGTTTTTGGTCATTGTTTCTAGGAAAAATACTATTTAAATATTTTTTACTAATTTTTCCCCCATAGGTATTTGATAAATTATCGAATAATGTAATAAAAATTGATATCTTAAAAATGTCTAAAATAAACATGATTTGAACATTATATTTCCGGTTTCATACTTCTAGTGTAATACAGAATCACCAAAGTTAATGAAATATTTTCCTGAAGTAAAAGAAAGTAAAATCTAGATCATTGAATGAAAGTGAAAGACCACCATTTTATGTACTGGGTAACTGCGCTTTTATTGGTGAGGGAGTGGCTTACGCTGTTACTACGTCATCAGCAACAGCCCGCCTACTACACTCATCCCATTCTCCAATGAGATTAGCGAATTGTTTTTGGTCATTGTTTCTAGGAAAAATACTATTTAAATATTTTTTACTAATTTTTCCCCCATAGGTATTTGATAAATTATCGAATAATGTAATAAAAATTGATATCTTAAAAATGTCTAAAATAAACATGATTTGAACATTATATTTCCGGTTTCATACTTCTAGTGTAATACAGAATCACCAAAGTTAATGAAATATTTTCCTGAAGTAAAAGAAAGTAAAATCTAGATCATTGAATGAAAGTGAAAGACCACCATTTTATGTACTGGGTAACTGTGCTTTTATTGGTGAGGGAGTGGCTTATGGTGTTACTACGTCATCAGCAACAGCCCGCCTACTACACTCATCCCATTCTCCAATGAGATTAGCGAATTGTTTTTGGTCATTGTTTCTAGGAAAAATACTATTTAAATATTTTTTACTAATTTTTCCCCCATAGGTATTTGATAAATTATCGAATAATGTAATAAAAATTGATAGCTTAAAAATGTCTAAAATAAACATGATTTGAACATTATATTTCCGGTTTCATACTTCTAGTGTAATACAGAATCACCAAAGTTAATGAAATATTTTCCTGAAGTAAAAGAAAGTAAAATCTAGATCATTGAATGAAAGTGAAAGACCACCATTTTATGTACTGGGTAACTGTGCTTTTATTGGTGAGGGAGTGGCTTATGGTGTTACTACGTCATCAGCAACAGCCCGCCTACTACACTCATCCCATTCTCCAATGAGATTAGCGAATTGTTTTTGGTCATTGTTTCTAGGAAAAATACTATTTAAATATTTTTTACTAATTTTTCCCCCATAGGTATTTGATAAATTATCGAATAATGTAATAAAAATTGATAGCTTAAAAATGTCTAAAATAAACATGTTTTGAACATTATATTTCCGGTTTCATACTTCTAGTGTAATACAGAATCACCAAAGTTAATGAAATATTTTCCTGAAGTAAAAGAAAGTAAAATCTAGATCATTGAATGAAAGTGAAAGACCACCATTTTATGTACTGGGTAACTGTGCTTTTATTGGTGAGGGAGTGGCTTATGGTGTTACTACGTCATCAGCAACAGCCCGCCTACTACACTCATCCCATTCTCCAATGAGATTAGCGAATTGTTTTTGGTCATTGTTTCTAGGAAAAATACTATTTAAATATTTTTTACTAATTTTTCCCCCATAGGTATTTGATAAATTATCGAATAATGTAATAAAAATTGATAGCTTAAAAATGTCTAAAATAAACATGTTTTGAACATTATATTTCCGGTTTCATACTTCTAGTGTAATACAGAATCACCAAAGTTAATGAAATATTTTCCTGAAGTAAAAGAAAGTAAAATCTAGATCATTGAATGAAAGTGCAAGACCACCATTTTATGTACTGGGTAACTGTGCTTTTATTGGTGAGGGAGTGGCTTACGCTCTTACTACGTCATCAGCAACAGCCCGCCTACTACACTCACCCCGTTCTCCAATGAGATTAGCGAATTGTTTTTGGTCATTGTTTCTAGGAAAAATACTATTTAAATATTTTTTACTAATTTTTCCCCCATAGGTATTTGATAAATTATCGAATAATGTAATAAAAATTGATATCTTAAAAATGTCTAAAATAAACATGATTTGAACATTATATTTCCGGTTTCATACTTCTAGTGTAATACAGAATCACCAAAGTTAATGAAATATTTTCCTGAAGTAAAAGAAAGTAAAATCTAGATCATTGAATGAAAGTGAAAGACCACCATTTTATGTACTGGGTAACTGCGCTTTTATTGGTGAGGGAGTGGCTTACGCTGTTACTACGTCATCAGCAACAGCCCGCCTACTACACTCATCCCATTCTCCAATGAGATTAGCGAATTGTTTTTGGTCATTGTTTCTAGGAAAAATACTATTTAAATATTTTTTACTAATTTTTCCCCCATAGGTATTTGATAAATTATCGAATAATGTAATAAAAATTGATATCTTAAAAATGTCTAAAATAAACATGATTTGAACATTATATTTCCGGTTTCATACTTCTAGTGTAATACAGAATCACCAAAGTTAATGAAATATTTTCCTGAAGTAAAAGAAAGTAAAATCTAGATCATTGAATGAAAGTGAAAGACCACCATTTTATGTACTGGGTAACTGTGCTTTTATTGGTGAGGGAGTGGCTTATGGTGTTACTACGTCATCAGCAACAGCCCGCCTACTACACTCATCCCATTCTCCAATGAGATTAGCGAATTGTTTTTGGTCATTGTTTCTAGGAAAAATACTATTTAAATATTTTTTACTAATTTTTCCCCCATAGGTATTTGATAAATTATCGAATAATGTAATAAAAATTGATAGCTTAAAAATGTCTAAAATAAACATGATTTGAACATTATATTTCCGGTTTCATACTTCTAGTGTAATACAGAATCACCAAAGTTAATGAAATATTTTCCTGAAGTAAAAGAAAGTAAAATCTAGATCATTGAATGAAAGTGAAAGACCACCATTTTATGTACTGGGTAACTGTGCTTTTATTGGTGAGGGAGTGGCTTATGGTGTTACTACGTCATCAGCAACAGCCCGCCTACTACACTCATCCCATTCTCCAATGAGATTAGCGAATTGTTTTTGGTCATTGTTTCTAGGAAAAATACTATTTAAATATTTTTTACTAAATTTTCCCCCATAGGTATTTGATAAATTATCGAATAATGTAATAAAAATTGATAGCTTAAAAATGTCTAAAATAAACATGTTTTGAACATTATATTTCCGGTTTCATACTTCTAGTGTAATACAGAATCACCAAAGTTAATGAAATATTTTCCTGAAGTAAAAGAAAGTAAAATCTAGATCATTGAATGAAAGTGAAAGACCACCATTTTATGTACTGGGTAACTGTGCTTTTATTGGTGAGGGAGTGGCTTATGGTGTTACTACGTCATCAGCAACAGCCCGCCTACTACACTCATCCCATTCTCCAATGAGATTAGCGAATTGTTTTTGGTCATTGTTTCTAGGAAAAATACTATTTAAATATTTTTTACTAATTTTTCCCCCATAGGTATTTGATAAATTATCGAATAATGTAATAAAAATTGATAGCTTAAAAATGTCTAAAATAAACATGTTTTGAACATTATATTTCCGGTTTCATACTTCTAGTGTAATACAGAATCACCAAAGTTAATGAAATATTTTCCTGAAGTAAAAGAAAGTAAAATCTAGATCATTGAATGAAAGTGCAAGACCACCATTTTATGTACTGGGTAACTGTGCTTTTATTGGTGAGGGAGTGGCTTACGCTCTTACTACGTCATCAGCAACAGCCCGCCTACTACACTCACCCCGTTCTCCAATGAGATTAGCGAATTGTTTTTGGTCATTGTTTCTAGGAAAAATACTATTTAAATATTTTTTACTAATTTTTCCCCCATAGGTATTTGATAAATTATCGAATAATGTAATAAAAATTGATAGCTTAAAAATGTCTAAAATAAACATGATTTGAACATTATATTTCCGGTTTCATACTTCTAGTGTAATACAGAATCACCAAAGTTAATGAAATATTTTCCTGAAGTAAAAGAAAGTAAAATCTAGATCATTGAATGAAAGTGAAAGACCACCATTTTATGTACTGGGTAACTGTGCTTTTATTGGTGAGGGAGTGGCTTATGGTGTTACTACGTCATCAGCAACAGCCCGCCTACTACACTCATCCCATTCTCCAATGAGATTAGCGAATTGTTTTTGGTCATTGTTTCTAGGAAAAATACTATTTAAATATTTTTTACTAAATTTTCCCCCATAGGTATTTGATAAATTATCGAATAATGTAATAAAAATTGATAGCTTAAAAATGTCTAAAATAAACATGTTTTGAACATTATATTTCCGGTTTCATACTTCTAGTGTAATACAGAATCACCAAAGTTAATGAAATATTTTCCTGAAGTAAAAGAAAGTAAAATCTAGATCATTGAATGAAAGTGAAAGACCACCATTTTATGTACTGGGTAACTGTGCTTTTATTGGTGAGGGAGTGGCTTATGGTGTTACTACGTCATCAGCAACAGCCCGCCTACTACACTCATCCCATTCTCCAATGAGATTAGCGAATTGTTTTTGGTCATTGTTTCTAGGAAAAATACTATTTAAATATTTTTTACTAATTTTTCCCCCATAGGTATTTGATAAATTATCGAATAATGTAATAAAAATTGATAGCTTAAAAATGTCTAAAATAAACATGTTTTGAACATTATATTTCCGGTTTCATACTTCTAGTGTAATACAGAATCACCAAAGTTAATGAAATATTTTCCTGAAGTAAAAGAAAGTAAAATCTAGATCATTGAATGAAAGTGCAAGACCACCATTTTATGTACTGGGTAACTGTGCTCTTATTGGTGAGGGAGTGGCTTACGCTCTTACTACGTCATCAGCAACAGCCCGCCTACTACACTCACCCCGTTCTCCAATGAGATTAGCGAATTGTTTTTGGTCATTGTTTCTAGGAAAAATACTATTTAAATATTTTTTACTAATTTTTCCCCCATAGGTATTTGATAAATTATCGAATAATGTAATAAAAATTGATATCTTAAAAATGTCTAAAATAAACATGATTTGAACATTATATTTCCGGTTTCATACTTCTAGTGTAATACAGAATCACCAAAGTTAATGAAATATTTTCCTGAAGTAAAAGAAAGTAAAATCTAGATCATTGAATGAAAGTGAAAGACCACCATTTTATATACTGGGTAACTGTGCTTTTATTGGTGAGGGAGTGGCTTATGGTGTTACTACGTCATCAGCAACAGCCCGCCTACTACACTCATCCCATTCTCCAATGAGATTAGCGAATTGTTTTTGGTCATTGTTTCTAGGAACAATACTATTTAAATATTTTTTACTAATTTTTCCCCCATAGGTATTTGATAAATTATCGAATAATGTAATAAAAATTGATAGCTTAAAAATGTCTAAAATAAACATGATTTGAACATTATATTTCCGGTTTCATACTTCTAGTGTAATACAGAATCACCAAAGTTAATGAAATATTTTCCTGAAGTAAAAGAAAGTAAAATCTAGATCATTGAATGAAAGTGAAAGACCACCATTTTATGTACTGGGTAACTGTGCTTTTATTGGTGAGGGAGTGGCTTACGCTGTTACTACGTCATCAGCAACAGCCCGCCTACTACACTCATCCCATTCTCCAATGAGATTAGCGAATTGTTTTTGGTCATTGTTTCTAGGAAAAATACTATTTAAATATTTTTTACTAATTTTTCCCCCATAGGTATTTGATAAATTATCGAATAATGTAATAAAAATTGATAGCTTAAAAATGTCTAAAATAAACATGTTTTGAACATTATATTTCCGGTTTCATACTTCTAGTGTAATACAGAATCACCAAAGTTAATGAAATATTTTCCTGAAGTAAAAGAAAGTAAAATCTAGATCATTGAATGAAAGTGAAAGACCACCATTTTATGTACTGGGTAACTGTGCTTTTATTGGTGAGGGAGTGGCTTACGCTGTTACTACGTCATCAGCAACAGCCCGCCTACTACACTCATCCCATTCTCCAATGAGATTAGCGAATTGTTTTTGGTCATTGTTTCTAGGAAAAATACTATTTAAATATTTTTTACTAATTTTTCCCCCATAGGTATTTGATAAATTATCGAATAATGTAATAAAAATTGATAGCTTAAAAATGTCTAAAATAAACATGTTTTGAACATTATATTTCCGGTTTCATACTTCTAGTGTAATACAGAATCACCAAAGTTAATGAAATATTTTCCTGAAGTAAAAGAAAGTAAAATCTAGATCATTGAATGAAAGTGAAAGACCACCATTTTATGTACTGGGTAACTGTGCTTTTATTGGTGAGGGAGTGGCTTATGGTGTTACTACGTCATCAGCAACAGCCCGCCTACTACACTCATCCCATTCTCCAATGAGATTAGCGAATTGTTTTTGGTCATTGTTTCTAGGAAAAATACTATTTAAATATTTTTTACTAATTTTTCCCCCATAGGTATTTGATAAATTATCGAATAATGTAATAAAAATTGATAGCTTAAAAATGTCTAAAATAAACATGTTTTGAACATTATATTTCCGGTTTCATACTTCTAGTGTAATACAGAATCACCAAAGTTAATGAAATATTTTCCTGAAGTAAAAGAAAGTAAAATCTAGATCATTGAATGAAAGTGAAAGACCACCATTTTATGTACTGGGTAACTGTGCTTTTATTGGTGAGGGAGTGGCTTATGGTGTTACTACGTCATCAGCAACAGCCCGCCTACTACACTCATCCCATTCTCCAATGAGATTAGCGAATTGTTTTTGGTCATTGTTTCTAAGAAAAATACTATTTAAATATTTTTTACTAATTTTTCCCCCATAGGTATTTGATAAATTATCGAATAATGTAATAAAAATTGATAGCTTAAAAATGTCTAAAATAAACATGTTTTGAACATTATATTTCCGGTTTCATACTTCTAGTGTAATACAGAATCACCAAAGTTAATGAAATATTTTCCTGAAGTAAAAGAAAGTAAAATCTAGATCATTGAATGAAAGTGCAAGACCACCATTTTATGTACTGGGTAACTGTGCTTTTATTGGTGAGGGAGTGGCTTACGCTCTTACTACGTCATCAGCAACAGCCCGCCTACTACACTCACCCCGTTCTCCAATGAGATTAGCGAATTGTTTTTGGTTATTGTTTCTAGGAAAAATACTATTTAAATATTTTTTACTAATTTTTCCCCCATAGGTATTTGATAAATTATCGAATAATGTAATAAAAATTGATATCTTAAAAATGTCTAAAATAAACATGATTTGAACATTATATTTCCGGTTTCATACTTCTAGTGTAATACAGAATCACCAAAGTTAATGAAATATTTTCCTGAAGTAAAAGAAAGTAAAATCTAGATCATTGAATGAAAGTGAAAGACCACCATTTTATGTACTGGGTAACTGTGCTTTTATTGGTGAGGGAGTGGCTTATGGTGTTACTACGTCATCAGCAACAGCCCGCCTACTACACTCATCCCATTCTCCAATGAGATTAGCGAATTGTTTTTGGTCATTGTTTCTAGGAACAATACTATTTAAATATTTTTTACTAATTTTTCCCCCATAGGTATTTGATAAATTATCGAATAATGTAATAAAAATTGATAGCTTAAAAATGTCTAAAATAAACATGATTTGAACATTATATTTCCGGTTTCATACTTCTAGTGTAATACAGAATCACCAAAGTTAATGAAATATTTTCCTGAAGTAAAAGAAAGTAAAATCTAGATCATTGAATGAAAGTGAAAGACCACCATTTTATGTACTGGGTAACTGTGCTTTTATTGGTGAGGGAGTGGCTTACGCTGTTACTACGTCATCAGCAACAGCCCGCCTACTACACTCATCCCGTTCTCCAATGAGATTAGCGAATTGTTTTTGGTCATTGTTTCTAGGAAAAATACTATTTAAATATTTTTTACTAATTTTTCCCCCATAGGTATTTGATAAATTATCGAATAATGTAATAAAAATTGATATCTTAAAAATGTCTAAAATAAACATGTTTTGAACATTATATTTCCGGTTTCATACTTCTAGTGTAATACAGAATCACCAAAGTTAATGAAATATTTTCCTGAAGTAAAAGAAAGTAAAATCTAGATCATTGAATGAAAGTGAAAGACCACCATTTTATGTACTGGGTAACTGTGCTTTTATTGGTGAGGGAGTGGCTTATGGTGTTACTACGTCATCAGCAACAGCCCGCCTACTACACTCATCCCATTCTCCAATGAGATTAGCGAATTGTTTTTGGTCATTGTTTCTAGGAAAAATACTATTTAAATATTTTTTACTAATTTTTCCCCCATAGGTATTTGATAAATTATCGAATAATGTAATAAAAATTGATAGCTTAAAAATGTCTAAAATAAACATGATTTGAACATTATATTTCCGGTTTCATACTTCTAGTGTAATACAGAATCACCAAAGTTAATGAAATATTTTCCTGAAGTAAAAGAAAGTAAAATCTAGATCATTGAATGAAAGTGAAAGACCACCATTTTATGTACTGGGTAACTGTGCTTTTATTGGTGAGGGAGTGGCTTATGGTGTTACTACGTCATCAGCAACAGCCCGCCTACTACACTCATCCCATTCTCCAATGAGATTAGCGAATTGTTTTTGGTCATTGTTTCTAGGAAAAATACTATTTAAATATTTTTTACTAAATTTTCCCCCATAGGTATTTGATAAATTATCGAATAATGTAATAAAAATTGATAGCTTAAAAATGTCTAAAATAAACATGTTTTGAACATTATATTTCCGGTTTCATACTTCTAGTGTAATACAGAATCACCAAAGTTAATGAAATATTTTCCTGAAGTAAAAGAAAGTAAAATCTAGATCATTGAATGAAAGTGAAAGACCACCATTTTATGTACTGGGTAACTGTGCTTTTATTGGTGAGGGAGTGGCTTATGGTGTTACTACGTCATCACCAACAGCCCGCCTACTACACTCATCCCATTCTCCAATGAGATTAGCGAATTGTTTTTGGTCATTGTTTCTAGGAAAAATACTATTTAAATATTTTTTACTAATTTTTCCCCCATAGGTATTTGATAAATTATCGAATAATGTAATAAAAATTGATAGCTTAAAAATGTCTAAAATAAACATGTTTTGAACATTATATTTCCGGTTTCATACTTCTAGTGTAATACAGAATCACCAAAGTTAATGAAATATTTTCCTGAAGTAAAAGAAAGTAAAATCTAGATCATTGAATGAAAGTGGAAGACCACCATTTTATGTACTGGGTAACTGTGCTTTTATTGGTGAGGGAGTGGCTTATGGTGTTACTACGTCATCAGCAACAGCCCGCCTACTACACTCATCCCATTCTCCAATGAGATTAGCGAATTGTTTTTGGTCATTGTTTCTAGGAAAAATACTATTTAAATATTTTTTACTAATTTTTCCCCCATAGGTATTTGATAAATTATCGAATAATGTAATAAAAATTGATAGCTTAAAAATGTCTAAAATAAACATGTTTTGAACATTATATTTCCGGTTTCATACTTCTAGTGTAATACAGAATCACCAAAGTTAATGAAATATTTTCCTGAAGTAAAAGAATGTAAAATCTAGATCATTGAATGAAAGTGAAAGACCACCATTTTATGTACTGGGTAACTGTGCTTTTATTGGTGAGGGAGTGGCTTATGGTGTTACTACGTCATCAGCAACAGCCCGCCTACTACACTCATCCCATTCTCCAATGAGATTAGCGAATTGTTTTTGGTCATTGTTTCTAGGAAAAATACTATTTAAATATTTTTTACTAATTTTTCCCCCATAGGTATTTGATAAATTATCGAATAATGTAATAAAAATTGATATCTTAAAAATGTCTAAAATAAACATGATTTGAACATTATATTTCCAGTTTCATACTTCTAGTGTAATACAGAATCACCAAAGTTAATGAAATATTTTCCTGAAGTAAAAGAAAGTAAAATCTAGATCATTGAATGAAAGTGAAAGACCACCATTTTATGTACTGGGTAACTGTGCTTTTATTGGTGAGGGAGTGGCTTATGGTGTTACTACGTCATCAGCAACAGCCCGCCTACTACACTCATCCCATTCTCCAATGAGATTAGCGAATTGTTTTTGGTCATTGTTTCTAGGAACAATACTATTTAAATATTTTTTACTAATTTTTCCCCCATAGGTATTTGATAAATTATCGAATAATGTAATAAAAATTGATAGCTTAAAAATGTCTAAAATAAACATGATTTGAACATTATATTTCCGGTTTCATACTTCTAGTGTAATACAGAATCACCAAAGTTAATGAAATATTTTCCTGAAGTAAAAGAAAGTAAAATCTAGATCATTGAATGAAAGTGAAAGACCACCATTTTATGTACTGGGTAACTGTGCTTTTATTGGTGAGGGAGTGGCTTACGCTGTTACTACGTCATCAGCAACCGCCCGCCTACTACACTCATCCCGTTCTCCAATGAGATTAGCGAATTGTTTTTGGTCATTGTTTCTAGGAAAAATACTATTTAAATATTTTTTACTAATTTTTCCCCCATAGGTATTTGATAAATTATCGAATAATGTAATAAAAATTGATATCTTAAAAATGTCTAAAATAAACATGTTTTGAACATTATATTTCCGGTTTCATACTTCTAGTGTAATACAGAATCACCAAAGTTAATGAAATATTTTCCTGAAGTAAAAGAAAGTAAAATCTAGATCATTGAATGAAAGTGAAAGACCACCATTTTATGTACTGGGTAACTGTGCTTTTATTGGTGAGGGAGTGGCTTATGGTGTTACTACGTCATCAGCAACAGCCCGCCTACTACACTCATCCCATTCTCCAATGAGATTAGCGAATTGTTTTTGGTCATTGTTTCTAGGAAAAATACTATTTAAATATTTTTTACTAATTTTTCCCCCATAGGTATTTGATAAATTATCGAATAATGTAATAAAAATTGATAGCTTAAAAATGTCTAAAATAAACATGTTTTGAACATTATATTTCCGGTTTCATACTTCTAGTGTAATACAGAATCACCAAAGTTAATGAAATATTTTCCTGAAGTAAAAGAAAGTAAAATCTAGATCATTGAATGAAAGTGAAAGACCACCATTTTATGTACTGGGTAACTGTGCTTTTATTGGTGAGGGAGTGGCTTATGGTGTTACTACGTCATCACCAACAGCCCGCCTACTACACTCATCCCATTCTCCAATGAGATTAGCGAATTGTTTTTGGTCATTGTTTCTAGGAAAAATACTATTTAAATATTTTTTACTAATTTTTCCCCCATAGGTATTTGATAAATTATCGAATAATGTAATAAAAATTGATAGCTTAAAAATGTCTAAAATAAACATGTTTTGAACATTATATTTCCGGTTTCATACTTCTAGTGTAATACAGAATCACCAAAGTTAATGAAATATTTTCCTGAAGTAAAAGAAAGTAAAATCTAGATCATTGAATGAAAGTGAAAGACCACCATTTTATGTACTGGGTAACTGTGCTTTTATTGGTGAGGGAGTGGCTTATGGTGTTACTACGTCATCAGCAACAGCCCGCCTACTACACTCATCCCATTCTCCAATGAGATTAGCGAATTGTTTTTGGTCATTGTTTCTAGGAAAAATACTATTTAAATATTTTTTACTAATTTTTCCCCCATAGGTATTTGATAAATTATCGAATAATGTAATAAAAATTGATATCTTAAAAATGTCTAAAATAAACATGATTTGAACATTATATTTCCAGTTTCATACTTCTAGTGTAATACAGAATCACCAAAGTTAATGAAATATTTTCCTGAAGTAAAAGAAAGTAAAATCTAGATCATTGAATGAAAGTGAAAGACCACCATTTTATGTACTGGGTAACTGTGCTTTTATTGGTGAGGGAGTGGCTTATGGTGTTACTACGTCATCAGCAACAGCCCGCCTACTACACTCATCCCATTCTCCAATGAGATTAGCGAATTGTTTTTGGTCATTGTTTCTAGGAACAATACTATTTAAATATTTTTTACTAATTTTTCCCCCATAGGTATTTGATAAATTATCGAATAATGTAATAAAAATTGATAGCTTAAAAATGTCTAAAATAAACATGATTTGAACATTATATTTCCGGTTTCATACTTCTAGTGTAATACAGAATCACCAAAGTTAATGAAATATTTTCCTGAAGTAAAAGAAAGTAAAATCTAGATCATTGAATGAAAGTGAAAGACCACCATTTTATGTACTGGGTAACTGTGCTTTTATTGGTGAGGGAGTGGCTTACGCTGTTACTACGTCATCAGCAACCGCCCGCCTACTACACTCATCCCGTTCTCCAATGAGATTAGCGAATTGTTTTTGGTCATTGTTTCTAGGAAAAATACTATTTAAATATTTTTTACTAATTTTTCCCCCATAGGTATTTGATAAATTATCGAATAATGTAATAAAAATTGATATCTTAAAAATGTCTAAAATAAACATGTTTTGAACATTATATTTCCGGTTTCATACTTCTAGTGTAATACAGAATCACCAAAGTTAATGAAATATTTTCCTGAAGTAAAAGAAAGTAAAATCTAGATCATTGAATGAAAGTGAAAGACCACCATTTTATGTACTGGGTAACTGTGCTTTTATTGGTGAGGGAGTGGCTTACGCTGTTACTACGTCATCAGCAACAGCCCGCCTACTACACTCATCCCATTCTCCAATGAGATTAGCGAATTGTTTTTGGTCATTGTTTCTAGGAAAAATACTATTTAAATATTTTTTACTAATTTTTCCCCCATAGGTATTTGATAAATTATCGAATAATGTAATAAAAATTGATAGCTTAAAAATGTCTAAAATAAACATGTTTTGAACATTATATTTCCGGTTTCATACTTCTAGTGTAATACAGAATCACCAAAGTTAATGAAATATTTTCCTGAAGTAAAAGAAAGTAAAATCTAGATCATTGAATGAAAGTGAAAGACCACCATTTTATGTACTGGGTAACTGTGCTTTTATTGGTGAGGGAGTGGCTTATGGTGTTACTACGTCATCAGCAACAGCCCGCCTACTACACTCATCCCATTCTCCAATGAGATTAGCGAATTGTTTTTGGTCATTGTTTCTAGGAAAAATACTATTTAAATATTTTTTACTAATTTTTCCCCCATAGGTATTTGATAAATTATCGAATAATGTAATAAAAATTGATAGCTTAAAAATGTCTAAAATAAACATGATTTGAACATTATATTTCCGGTTTCATACTTCTAGTGTAATACAGAATCACCAAAGTTAATGAAATATTTTCCTGAAGTAAAAGAAAGTAAAATCTAGATCATTGAATGAAAGTGAAAGACCACCATTTTATGTACTGGGTAACTGTGCTTTTATTGGTGAGGGAGTGGCTTATGGTGTTACTACGTCATCACCAACAGCCCGCCTACTACACTCATCCCATTCTCCAATGAGATTAGCGAATTGTTTTTGGTCATTGTTTCTAGGAAAAATACTATTTAAATATTTTTTACTAAATTTTCCCCCATAGGTATTTGATAAATTATCGAATAATGTAATAAAAATTGATAGCTTAAAAATGTCTAAAATAAACATGTTTTGAACATTATATTTCCGGTTTCATACTTCTAGTGTAATACAGAATCACCAAAGTTAATGAAATATTTTCCTGAAGTAAAAGAAAGTAAAATCTAGATCATTGAATGAAAGTGAAAGACCACCATTTTATGTACTGGGTAACTGTGCTTTTATTGGTGAGGGAGTGGCTTATGGTGTTACTACGTCATCACCAACAGCCCGCCTACTACACTCATCCCATTCTCCAATGAGATTAGCGAATTGTTTTTGGTCATTGTTTCTAGGAAAAATACTATTTAAATATTTTTTACTAATTTTTCCCCCATAGGTATTTGATAAATTATCGAATAATGTAATAAAAATTGATAGCTTAAAAATGTCTAAAATAAACATGTTTTGAACATTATATTTCCGGTTTCATACTTCTAGTGTAATACAGAATCACCAAAGTTAATGAAATATTTTCCTGAAGTAAAAGAAAGTAAAATCTAGATCATTGAATGAAAGTGAAAGACCACCATTTTATGTACTGGGTAACTGTGCTTTTATTGGTGAGGGAGTGGCTTATGGTGTTACTACGTCATCAGCAACAGCCCGCCTACTACACTCATCCCATTCTCCAATGAGATTAGCGAATTGTTTTTGGTCATTGTTTCTAGGAAAAATACTATTTAAATATTTTTTACTAATTTTTCCCCCATAGGTATTTGATAAATTATCGAATAATGTAATAAAAATTGATAGCTTAAAAATGTCTAAAATAAACATGTTTTGAACATTATATTTCCGGTTTCATACTTCTAGTGTAATACAGAATCACCAAAGTTAATGAAATATTTTCCTGAAGTAAAAGAAAGTAAAATCTAGATCATTGAATGAAAGTGAAAGACCACCATTTTATGTACTGGGTAACTGTGCTTTTATTGGTGAGGGAGTGGCTTATGGTGTTACTACGTCATCAGCAACAGCCCGCCTACTACACTCATCCCATTCTCCAATGAGATTAGCGAATTGTTTTTGGTCATTGTTTCTAGGAAAAATACTATTTAAATATTTTTTACTAATTTTTCCCCCATAGGTATTTGATAAATTATCGAATAATGTAATAAAAATTGATAGCTTAAAAATGTCTAAAATAAACATGATTTGAACATTATATTTCCGGTTTCATACTTCTAGTGTAATACAGAATCACCAAAGTTAATGAAATATTTTCCTGAAGTAAAAGAAAGTAAAATCTAGATCATTGAATGAAAGTGAAAGACCACCATTTTATGTACTGGGTAACTGTGCTTTTATTGGTGAGGGAGTGGCTTACGCTGTTACTACGTCATCAGCAACCGCCCGCCTACTACACTCATCCCGTTCTCCAATGAGATTAGCGAATTGTTTTTGGTCATTGTTTCTAGGAAAAATACTATTTAAATATTTTTTACTAATTTTTCCCCCATAGGTATTTGATAAATTATCGAATAATGTAATAAAAATTGATATCTTAAAAATGTCTAAAATAAACATGTTTTGAACATTATATTTCCGGTTTCATACTTCTAGTGTAATACAGAATCACCAAAGTTAATGAAATATTTTCCTGAAGTAAAAGAAAGTAAAATCTAGATCATTGAATGAAAGTGAAAGACCACCATTTTATGTACTGGGTAACTGTGCTTTTATTGGTGAGGGAGTGGCTTACGCTGTTACTACGTCATCAGCAACAGCCCGCCTACTACACTCATCCCATTCTCCAATGAGATTAGCGAATTGTTTTTGGTCATTGTTTCTAGGAAAAATACTATTTAAATATTTTTTACTAATTTTTCCCCCATAGGTATTTGATAAATTATCGAATAATGTAATAAAAATTGATAGCTTAAAAATGTCTAAAATAAACATGTTTTGAACATTATATTTCCGGTTTCATACTTCTAGTGTAATACAGAATCACCAAAGTTAATGAAATATTTTCCTGAAGTAAAAGAAAGTAAAATCTAGATCATTGAATGAAAGTGAAAGACCACCATTTTATGTACTGGGTAACTGTGCTTTTATTGGTGAGGGAGTGGCTTATGGTGTTACTACGTCATCAGCAACAGCCCGCCTACTACACTCATCCCATTCTCCAATGAGATTAGCGAATTGTTTTTGGTCATTGTTTCTAGGAAAAATACTATTTAAATATTTTTTACTAATTTTTCCCCCATAGGTATTTGATAAATTATCGAATAATGTAATAAAAATTGATAGCTTAAAAATGTCTAAAATAAACATGATTTGAACATTATATTTCCGGTTTCATACTTCTAGTGTAATACAGAATCACCAAAGTTAATGAAATATTTTCCTGAAGTAAAAGAAAGTAAAATCTAGATCATTGAATGAAAGTGAAAGACCACCATTTTATGTACTGGGTAACTGTGCTTTTATTGGTGAGGGAGTGGCTTATGGTGTTACTACGTCATCAGCAACAGCCCGCCTACTACACTCATCCCATTCTCCAATGAGATTAGCGAATTGTTTTTGGTCATTGTTTCTAGGAAAAATACTATTTAAATATTTTTTACTAAATTTTCCCCCATAGGTATTTGATAAATTATCGAATAATGTAATAAAAATTGATAGCTTAAAAATGTCTAAAATAAACATGTTTTGAACATTATATTTCCGGTTTCATACTTCTAGTGTAATACAGAATCACCAAAGTTAATGAAATATTTTCCTGAAGTAAAAGAAAGTAAAATCTAGATCATTGAATGAAAGTGAAAGACCACCATTTTATGTACTGGGTAACTGTGCTTTTATTGGTGAGGGAGTGGCTTATGGTGTTACTACGTCATCAGCAACAGCCCGCCTACTACACTCATCCCATTCTCCAATGAGATTAGCGAATTGTTTTTGGTCATTGTTTCTAGGAAAAATACTATTTAAATATTTTTTACTAATTTTTCCCCCATAGGTATTTGATAAATTATCGAATAATGTAATAAAAATTGATAGCTTAAAAATGTCTAAAATAAACATGTTTTGAACATTATATTTCCGGTTTCATACTTCTAGTGTAATACAGAATCACCAAAGTTAATGAAATATTTTCCTGAAGTAAAAGAAAGTAAAATCTAGATCATTGAATGAAAGTGAAAGACCACCATTTTATGTACTGGGTAACTGTGCTTTTATTGGTGAGGGAGTGGCTTATGGTGTTACTACGTCATCAGCAACAGCCCGCCTACTACACTCATCCCATTCTCCAATGAGATTAGCGAATTGTTTTTGGTCATTGTTTCTAGGAAAAATACTATTTAAATATTTTTTACTAATTTTTCCCCCATAGGTATTTGATAAATTATCGAATAATGTAATAAAAATTGATAGCTTAAAAATGTCTAAAATAAACATGTTTTGAACATTATATTTCCGGTTTCATACTTCTAGTGTAATACAGAATCACCAAAGTTAATGAAATATTTTCCTGAAGTAAAAGAAAGTAAAATCTAGATCATTGAATGAAAGTGAAAGACCACCATTTTATGTACTGGGTAACTGTGCTTTTATTGGTGAGGGAGTGGCTTATGGTGTTACTACGTCATCAGCAACAGCCCGCCTACTACACTCATCCCATTCTCCAATGAGATTAGCGAATTGTTTTTGGTCATTGTTTCTAGGAAAAATACTATTTAAATATTTTTTACTAATTTTTCCCCCATAGGTATTTGATAAATTATCGAATAATGTAATAAAAATTGATAGCTTAAAAATGTCTAAAATAAACATGATTTGAACATTATATTTCCGGTTTCATACTTCTAGTGTAATACAGAATCACCAAAGTTAATGAAATATTTTCCTGAAGTAAAAGAAAGTAAAATCTAGATCATTGAATGAAAGTGAAAGACCACCATTTTATGTACTGGGTAACTGTGCTTTTATTGGTGAGGGAGTGGCTTACGCTGTTACTACGTCATCAGCAACCGCCCGCCTACTACACTCATCCCGTTCTCCAATGAGATTAGCGAATTGTTTTTGGTCATTGTTTCTAGGAAAAATACTATTTAAATATTTTTTACTAATTTTTCCCCCATAGGTATTTGATAAATTATCGAATAATGTAATAAAAATTGATATCTTAAAAATGTCTAAAATAAACATGTTTTGAACATTATATTTCCGGTTTCATACTTCTAGTGTAATACAGAATCACCAAAGTTAATGAAATATTTTCCTGAAGTAAAAGAAAGTAAAATCTAGATCATTGAATGAAAGTGAAAGACCACCATTTTATGTACTGGGTAACTGTGCTTTTATTGGTGAGGGAGTGGCTTACGCTGTTACTACGTCATCAGCAACAGCCCGCCTACTACACTCATCCCATTCTCCAATGAGATTAGCGAATTGTTTTTGGTCATTGTTTCTAGGAAAAATACTATTTAAATATTTTTTACTAATTTTTCCCCCATAGGTATTTGATAAATTATCGAATAATGTAATAAAAATTGATAGCTTAAAAATGTCTAAAATAAACATGATTTGAACATTATATTTCCGGTTTCATACTTCTAGTGTAATACAGAATCACCAAAGTTAATGAAATATTTTCCTGAAGTAAAAGAAAGTAAAATCTAGATCATTGAATGAAAGTGAAAGACCACCATTTTATGTACTGGGTAACTGTGCTTTTATTGGTGAGGGAGTGGCTTACGCTGTTACTACGTCATCAGCAACCGCCCGCCTACTACACTCATCCCGTTCTCCAATGAGATTAGCGAATTGTTTTTGGTCATTGTTTCTAGGAAAAATACTATTTAAATATTTTTTACTAATTTTTCCCCCATAGGTATTTGATAAATTAACGAATAATGTAATAAAAATTGATATCTTAAAAATGTCTAAAATAAACATGTTTTGAACATTATATTTCCGGTTTCATACTTCTAGTGTAATACAGAATCACCAAAGTTAATGAAATATTTTCCTGAAGTAAAAGAAAGTAAAATCTAGATCATTGAATGAAAGTGAAAGACCACCATTTTATGTACTGGGTAACTGTGCTTTTATTGGTGAGGGAGTGGCTTACGCTGTTACTACGTCATCAGCAACAGCCCGCCTACTACACTCATCCCATTCTCCAATGAGATTAGCGAATTGTTTTTGGTCATTGTTTCTAGGAAAAATACTATTTAAATATTTTTTACTAATTTTTCCCCCATAGGTATTTGATAAATTATCGAATAATGTAATAAAAATTGATAGCTTAAAAATGTCTAAAATAAACATGTTTTGAACATTATATTTCCGGTTTCATACTTCTAGTGTAATACAGAATCACCAAAGTTAATGAAATATTTTCCTGAAGTAAAAGAAAGTAAAATCTAGATCATTGAATGAAAGTGCAAGACCACCATTTTATGTACTGGGTAACTGTGCTTTTATTGGTGAGGGAGTGGCTTATGGTGTTACTACGTCATCAGCAACAGCCCGCCTACTACACTCATCCCATTCTCCAATGAGATTAGCGAATTGTTTTTGGTCATTGTTTCTAGGAAAAATACTATTTAAATATTTTTTACTAATTTTTCCCCCATAGGTATTTGATAAATTATCGAATAATGTAATAAAAATTGATAGCTTAAAAATGTCTAAAATAAACATGATTTGAACATTATATTTCCGGTTTCATACTTCTAGTGTAATACAGAATCACCAAAGTTAATGAAATATTTTCCTGAAGTAAAAGAAAGTAAAATCTAGATCATTGAATGAAAGTGAAAGACCACTATTTTATGTACTGGGTAACTGTGCTTTTATTGGTGAGGGAGTGGCTTATGGTGTTACTACGTCATCAGCAACAGCCCGCCTACTACACTCATCCCATTCTCCAATGAGATTAGCGAATTGTTTTTGGTCATTGTTTCTAGGAAAAATACTATTTAAATATTTTTTACTAAATTTTCCCCCATAGGTATTTGATAAATTATCGAATAATGTAATAAAAATTGATAGCTTAAAAATGTCTAAAATAAACATGTTTTGAACATTATATTTCCGGTTTCATACTTCTAGTGTAATACAGAATCACCAAAGTTAATGAAATATTTTCCTGAAGTAAAAGAAAGTAAAATCTAGATCATTGAATGAAAGTGAAAGACCACCATTTTATGTACTGGGTAACTGTGCTTTTATTGGTGAGGGAGTGGCTTATGGTGTTACTACGTCATCACCAACAGCCCGCCTACTACACTCATCCCATTCTCCAATGAGATTAGCGAATTGTTTTTGGTCATTGTTTCTAGGAAAAATACTATTTAAATATTTTTTACTAATTTTTCCCCCATAGGTATTTGATAAATTATCGAATAATGTAATAAAAATTGATAGCTTAAAAATGTCTAAAATAAACATGTTTTGAACATTATATTTCCGGTTTCATACTTCTAGTGTAATACAGAATCACCAAAGTTAATGAAATATTTTCCTGAAGTAAAAGAAAGTAAAATCTAGATCATTGAATGAAAGTGAAAGACCACCATTTTATGTACTGGGTAACTGTGCTTTTATTGGTGAGGGAGTGGCTTATGGTGTTACTACGTCATCAGCAACAGCCCGCCTACTACACTCATCCCATTCTCCAATGAGATTAGCGAATTGTTTTTGGTCATTGTTTCTAGGAAAAATACTATTTAAATATTTTTTACTAATTTTTCCCCCATAGGTATTTGATAAATTATCGAATAATGTAATAAAAATTGATAGCTTAAAAATGTCTAAAATAAACATGTTTTGAACATTATATTTCCGGTTTCATACTTCTAGTGTAATACAGAATCACCAAAGTTAATGAAATATTTTCCTGAAGTAAAAGAAAGTAAAATCTAGATCATTGAATGAAAGTGAAAGACCACCATTTTATGTACTGGGTAACTGTGCTTTTATTGGTGAGGGAGTGGCTTATGGTGTTACTACGTCATCAGCAACAGCCCGCCTACTACACTCATCCCATTCTCCAATGAGATTAGCGAATTGTTTTTGGTCATTGTTTCTAGGAAAAATACTATTTAAATATTTTTTACTAATTTTTCCCCCATAGGTATTTGATAAATTATCGAATAATGTAATAAAAATTGATATCTTAAAAATGTATAAAATAAACATGATTTGAACATTATATTTCCAGTTTCATACTTCTAGTGTAATACAGAATCACCAAAGTTAATGAAATATTTTCCTGAAGTAAAAGAAAGTAAAATCTAGATCATTGAATGAAAGTGAAAGACCACCATTTTATGTACTGGGTAACTGTGCTTTTATTGGTGAGGGAGTGGCTTATGGTGTTACTACGTCATCAGCAACAGCCCGCCTACTACACTCATCCCATTCTCCAATGAGATTAGCGAATTGTTTTTGGTCATTGTTTCTAGGAACAATACTATTTAAATATTTTTTACTAATTTTTCCCCCATAGGTATTTGATAAATTATCGAATAATGTAATAAAAATTGATAGCTTAAAAATGTCTAAAATAAACATGATTTGAACATTATATTTCCGGTTTCATACTTCTAGTGTAATACAGAATCACCAAAGTTAATGAAATATTTTCCTGAAGTAAAAGAAAGTAAAATCTAGATCATTGAATGAAAGTGAAAGACCACCATTTTATGTACTGGGTAACTGTGCTTTTATTGGTGAGGGAGTGGCTTACGCTGTTACTACGTCATCAGCAACCGCCCGCCTACTACACTCATCCCGTTCTCCAATGAGATTAGCGAATTGTTTTTGGTCATTGTTTCTAGGAAAAATACTATTTAAATATTTTTTACTAATTTTTCCCCCATAGGTATTTGATAAATTATCGAATAATGTAATAAAAATTGATATCTTAAAAATGTCTAAAATAAACATGTTTTGAACATTATATTTCCGGTTTCATACTTCTAGTGTAATACAGAATCACCAAAGTTAATGAAATATTTTCCTGAAGTAAAAGAAAGTAAAATCTAGATCATTGAATGAAAGTGAAAGACCACCATTTTATGTACTGGGTAACTGTGCTTTTATTGGTGAGGGAGTGGCTTATGGTGTTACTACGTCATCAGCAACAGCCCGCCTACTACACTCATCCCATTCTCCAATGAGATTAGCGAATTGTTTTTGGTCATTGTTTCTAGGAAAAATACTATTTAAATATTTTTTACTAATTTTTCCCCCATAGGTATTTGATAAATTATCGAATAATGTAATAAAAATTGATAGCTTAAAAATGTCTAAAATAAACATGTTTTGAACATTATATTTCCGGTTTCATACTTCTAGTGTAATACAGAATCACCAAAGTTAATGAAATATTTTCCTGAAGTAAAAGAACGTAAAATCTAGATCATTGAATGAAAGTGAAAGACCACCATTTTATGTACTGGGTAACTGTGCTTTTATTGGTGAGGGAATGGCTTATGGTGTTACTACGTCATCAGCAACAGCCCGCCTACTACACTCATCCCATTCTCCAATGAGATTAGCGAATTGTTTTTGGTCATTGTTTCTAGGAAAAATACTATTTAAATATTTTTTACTAATTTTTCCCCCATAGGTATTTGATAAATTATCGAATAATGTAATAAAAATTGATAGCTTAAAAATGTCTAAAATAAACATGTTTTGAACATTATATTTCCGGTTTCATACTTCTAGTGTAATACAGAATCACCAAAGTTAATGAAATATTTTCCTGAAGTAAAAGAAAGTAAAAACTAGATCATTGAATGAAAGTGAAAGACCACCATTTTATGTACTGGGTAACTGTGCTTTTATTGGTGAGGGAGTGGCTTATGGTGTTACTACGTCATCAGCAACAGCCCGCCTACTACACTCATCCCATTCTCCAATGAGATTAGCGAATTGTTTTTGGTCATTGTTTCTAGGAAAAATACTATTTAAATATTTTTTACTAATTTTTCCCCCATAGGTATTTGATAAATTATCGAATAATGTAATAAAAATTGACAGCTTAAAAATGTCTAAAATAAACATGTTTTGAACATTATATTTCCGGTTTCATACTTCTAGTGTAATACAGAATCACCAAAGTTAATGAAATATTTTCCTGAAGTAAAAGAAAGTAAAATCTAGATCATTGAATGAAAGTGGAAGACCACCATTTTATGTACTGGATAACTGTGCTTTTATTGGTGAGGGAGTGGCTTATGGTGTTACTACGTCATCAGCAACAGCCCGCCTACTACACTCATCCCATTCTCCAATGAGATTAGCGAATTGTTTTTGGTCATTGTTTCTAGGAAAAATACTATTTAAATATTTTTTACTAATTTTTCCCCCATAGGTATTTGATAAATTATCGAATAATGTAATAAAAATTGATATCTTAAAAATGTCTAAAATAAACATGATTTGAACATTATATTTCCAGTTTCATACTTCTAGTGTAATACAGAATCACCAAAGTTAATGAAATATTTTCCTGAAGTAAAAGAAAGTAAAATCTAGATCATTGAATGAAGATGAAAGACCACCATTTTATGTACTGGGTAACTGTGCTTTTATTGGTGAGGGAGTGGCTTATGGTGTTACTACGTCATCAGCAACAGCCCGCCTACTACACTCATCCCATTCTCCAATGAGATTAGCGAATTGTTTTTGGTCATTGTTTCTAGGAACAATACTATTTAAATATTTTTTACTAATTTTTCCCCCATAGGTATTTGATAAATTATCGAATAATGTAATAAAAATTGATAGCTTAAAAATGTCTAAAATAAACATGATTTGAACATTATATTTCCGGTTTCATACTTCTAGTGTAATACAGAATCACCAAAGTTAATGAAATATTTTCCTGAAGTAAAAGAAAGTAAAATCTAGATCATTGAATGAAAGTGAAAGACCACCATTTTATGTACTGGGTAACTGTGCTTTTATTGGTGAGGGAGTGGCTTACGCTGTTACTACGTCATCAGCAACAGCCCGCCTACTACACTCATCCCGTTCTCCAATGAGATTAGCGAATTGTTTTTGGTCATTGTTTCTAGGAAAAATACTATTTAAATATTTTTTACTAATTTTTCCCCCATAGGTATTTGATAAATTATCGAATAATGTAATAAAAATTGATATCTTAAAAATGTCTAAAATAAACATGTTTTGAACATTATATTTCCGGTTTCATACTTCTAGTGTAATACAGAATCACCAAAGTTAATGAAATATTTTCCTGAAGTAAAAGAAAGTAAAATCTAGATCATTGAATGAAAGTGAAAGACCACCATTTTATGTACTGGGTAACTGTGCTTTTATTGGTGAGGGAGTGGCTTATGGTGTTACTACGTCATCAGCAACAGCCCGCCTACTACACTCATCCCATTCTCCAATGAGATTAGCGAATTGTTTTTGGTCATTGTTTCTAGGAAAAATACTATTTAAATATTTTTTACTAATTTTTCCCCCATAGGTATTTGATAAATTATCGAATAATGTAATAAAAATTGATAGCTTAAAAATGTCTAAAATAAACATGATTTGAACATTATATTTCCGGTTTCATACTTCTAGTGTAATACAGAATCACCAAAGTTAATGAAATATTTTCCTGAAGTAAAAGAAAGTAAAATCTAGATCATTGAATGAAAGTGAAAGACCACCATTTTATGTACTGGGTAACTGTGCTTTTATTGGTGAGGGAGTGGCTTATGGTGTTACTACGTCATCAGCAACAGCCCGCCTACTACACTCATCCCATTCTCCAATGAGATTAGCGAATTGTTTTTGGTCATTGTTTCTAGGAAAAATACTATTTAAATATTTTTTACTAAATTTTCCCCCATAGGTATTTGATAAATTATCGAATAATGTAATAAAAATTGATAGCTTAAAAATGTCTAAAATAAACATGTTTTGAACATTATATTTCCGGTTTCATACTTCTAGTGTAATACAGAATCACCAAAGTTAATGAAATATTTTCCTGAAGTAAAAGAAAGTAAAATCTAGATCATTGAATGAAAGTGAAAGACCACCATTTTATGTACTGGGTAACTGTGCTTTTATTGGTGAGGGAGTGGCTTATGGTGTTACTACGTCATCACCAACAGCCCGCCTACTACACTCATCCCATTCTCCAATGAGATTAGCGAATTGTTTTTGGTCATTGTTTCTAGGAAAAATACTATTTAAATATTTTTTACTAATTTTTCCCCCATAGGTATTTGATAAATTATCGAATAATGTAATAAAAATTGATAGCTTAAAAATGTCTAAAATAAACATGTTTTGAACATTATATTTCCGGTTTCATACTTCTAGTGTAATACAGAATCACCAAAGTTAATGAAATATTTTCCTGAAGTAAAAGAAAGTAAAATCTAGATCATTGAATGAAAGTGGAAGACCACCATTTTATGTACTGGGTAACTGTGCTTTTATTGGTGAGGGAGTGGCTTATGGTGTTACTACGTCATCAGCAACAGCCCGCCTACTACACTCATCCCATTCTCCAATGAGATTAGCGAATTGTTTTTGGTCATTGTTTCTAGGAAAAATACTATTTAAATATTTTTTACTAATTTTTCCCCCATAGGTATTTGATAAATTATCGAATAATGTAATAAAAATTGATAGCTTAAAAATGTCTAAAATAAACATGTTTTGAACATTATATTTCCGGTTTCATACTTCTAGTGTAATACAGAATCACCAAAGTTAATGAAATATTTTCCTGAAGTAAAAGAAAGTAAAATCTAGATCATTGAATGAAAGTGAAAGACCACCATTTTATGTACTGGGTAACTGTGCTTTTATTGGTGAGGGAGTGGCTTATGGTGTTACTACGTCATCAGCAACAGCCCGCCTACTACACTCATCCCATTCTCCAATGAGATTAGCGAATTGTTTTTGGTCATTGTTTCTAGGAAAAATACTATTTAAATATTTTTTACTAATTTTTCCCCCATAGGTATTTGATAAATTATCGAATAATGTAATAAAAATTGATATCTTAAAAATGTCTAAAATAAACATGATTTGAACATTATATTTCCAGTTTCATACTTCTAGTGTAATACAGAATCACCAAAGTTAATGAAATATTTTCCTGAAGTAAAAGAAAGTAAAATCTAGATCATTGAATGAAAGTGAAAGACCACCATTTTATGTACTGGGTAACTGTGCTTTTATTGGTGAGGGAGTGGCTTATGGTGTTACTACGTCATCAGCAACAGCCCGCCTACTACACTCATCCCATTCTCCAATGAGATTAGCGAATTGTTTTTGGTCATTGTTTCTAGGAACAATACTATTTAAATATTTTTTACTAATTTTTCCCCCATAGGTATTTGATAAATTATCGAATAATGTAATAAAAATTGATAGCTTAAAAATGTCTAAAATAAACATGATTTGAACATTATATTTCCGGTTTCATACTTCTAGTGTAATACAGAATCACCAAAGTTAATGAAATATTTTCCTGAAGTAAAAGAAAGTAAAATCTAGATCATTGAATGAAAGTGAAAGACCACCATTTTATGTACTGGGTAACTGTGCTTTTATTGGTGAGGGAGTGGCTTACGCTGTTACTACGTCATCAGCAACCGCCCGCCTACTACACTCATCCCGTTCTCCAATGAGATTAGCGAATTGTTTTTGGTCATTGTTTCTAGGAAAAATACTATTTAAATATTTTTTACTAATTTTTCCCCCATAGGTATTTGATAAATTATCGAATAATGTAATAAAAATTGATATCTTAAAAATGTCTAAAATAAACATGTTTTGAACATTATATTTCCGGTTTCATACTTCTAGTGTAATACAGAATCACCAAAGTTAATGAAATATTTTCCTGAAGTAAAAGAAAGTAAAATCTAGATCATTGAATGAAAGTGAAAGACCACCATTTTATGTACTGGGTAACTGTGCTTTTATTGGTGAGGGAGTGGCTTACGCTGTTACTACGTCATCAGCAACCGCCCGCCTACTACACTCATCCCGTTCTCCAATGAGATTAGCGAATTGTTTTTGGTCATTGTTTCTAGGAAAAATACTATTTAAATATTTTTTACTAATTTTTCCCCCATAGGTATTTGATAAATTATCGAATAATGTAATAAAAATTGATATCTTAAAAATGTCTAAAATAAACATGTTTTGAACATTATATTTCCGGTTTCATACTTCTAGTGTAATACAGAATCACCAAAGTTAATGAAATATTTTCCTGAAGTAAAAGAAAGTAAAATCTAGATCATTGAATGAAAGTGAAAGACCACCATTTTATGTACTGGGTAACTGTGCTTTTATTGGTGAGGGAGTGGCTTATGGTGTTACTACGTCATCAGCAACAGCCCGCCTACTACACTCATCCCATTCTCCAATGAGATTAGCGAATTGTTTTTGGTCATTGTTTCTAGGAAAAATACTATTTAAATATTTTTTACTAATTTTTCCCCCATAGGTATTTGATAAATTATCGAATAATGTAATAAAAATTGATAGCTTAAAAATGTCTAAAATAAACATGTTTTGAACATTATATTTCCGGTTTCATACTTCTAGTGTAATACAGAATCACCAAAGTTAATGAAATATTTTCCTGAAGTAAAAGAAAGTAAAATCTAGATCATTGAATGAAAGTGAAAGACCACCATTTTATGTACTGGGTAACTGTGCTTTTATTGGTGAGGGAATGGCTTATGGTGTTACTACGTCATCAGCAACAGCCCGCCTACTACACTCATCCCATTCTCCAATGAGATTAGCGAATTGTTTTTGGTCATTGTTTCTAGGAAAAATACTATTTAAATATTTTTTACTAATTTTTCCCCCATAGGTATTTGATAAATTATCGAATAATGTAATAAAAATTGATATCTTAAAAATGTCTAAAATAAACATGATTTGAACATTATATTTCCAGTTTCATACTTCTAGTGTAATACAGAATCACCAAAGTTAATGAAATATTTTCCTGAAGTAAAAGAAAGTAAAATCTAGATCATTGAATGAAAGTGAAAGACCACCATTTTATGTACTGGGTAACTGTGCTTTTATTGGTGAGGGAGTGGCTTATGGTGTTACTACGTCATCAGCAACAGCCCGCCTACTACACTCATCCCATTCTCCAATGAGATTAGCGAATTGTTTTTGGTCATTGTTTCTAGGAACAATACTATTTAAATATTTTTTACTAATTTTTCCCCCATAGGTATTTGATAAATTATCGAATAATGTAATAAAAATTGATAGCTTAAAAATGTCTAAAATAAACATGATTTGAACATTATATTTCCGGTTTCATACTTCTAGTGTAATACAGAATCACCAAAGTTAATGAAATATTTTCCTGAAGTAAAAGAAAGTAAAATCTAGATCATTGAATGAAAGTGAAAGACCACCATTTTATGTACTGGGTAACTGTGCTTTTATTGGTGAGGGAGTGGCTTACGCTGTTACTACGTCATCAGCAACCGCCCGCCTACTACACTCATCCCGTTCTCCAATGAGATAAGCGAATTGTTTTTGGTCATTGTTTCTAGGAAAAATACTATTTAAATATTTTTTACTAATTTTTCCCCCATAGGTATTTGATAAATTATCGAATAATGTAATAAAAATTGATATCTTAAAAATGTCTAAAATAAACATGTTTTGAACATTATATTTCCGGTTTCATACTTCTAGTGTAATACAGAATCACCAAAGTTAATGAAATATTTTCCTGAAGTAAAAGAAAGTAAAATCTAGATCATTGAATGAAAGTGAAATACCACCATTTTATGTACTGGGTAACTGTGCTTTTATTGGTGAGGGAGTGGCTTACGCTGTTACTACGTCATCAGCAACCGCCCGCCTACTACACTCATCCCGTTCTCCAATGAGATTAGCGAATTGTTTTTGGTCATTGTTTCTAGGAAAAATACTATTTAAATATTTTTTACTAATTTTTCCCCCATAGGTATTTGATAAATTATCGAATAATGTAATAAAAATTGATATCTTAAAAATGTCTAAAATAAACATGATTTGAACATTATATTTCCGGTTTCATACTTCTAGTGTAATACAGAATCACCAAAGTTAATGAAATATTTTCCTGAAGTAAAAGAAAGTAAAATCTAGATCATTGAATGAAAGTGAAAGACCACCATTTTATGTACTGGGTAACTGTGCTTTTATTGGTGAGGGAGTGGCTTACGCTGTTACTACGTCATCAGCAACCGCCCGCCTACTACACTCATCCCGTTCTCCAATGAGATTAGCGAATTGTTTTTGGTCATTGTTTCTAGGAAAAATACTATTTAAATATTTTTTACTAATTTTTCCCCCATAGGTATTTGATAAATTATCGAATAATGTAATAAAAATTGATATCTTAAAAATGTCTAAAATAAACATGTTTTGAACATTATATTTCCGGTTTCATACTTCTAGTGTAATACAGAATCACCAAAGTTAATGAAATATTTTCCTGAAGTAAAAGAAAGTAAAATCTAGATCATTGAATGAAAGTGAAAGACCACCATTTTATGTACTGGGTAACTGTGCTTTTATTGGTGAGGGAGTGGCTTATGGTGTTACTACGTCATCAGCAACAGCCCGCCTACTACACTCATCCCATTCTCCAATGAGATTAGCGAATTGTTTTTGGTCATTGTTTCTAGGAAAAATACTATTTAAATATTTTTTACTAATTTTTCCCCCATAGGTATTTGATAAATTATCGAATAATGTAATAAAAATTGATAGCTTAAAAATGTCTAAAATAAACATGTTTTGAACATTATATTTCCGGTTTCATACTTCTAGTGTAATACAGAATCACCAAAGTTAATGAAATATTTTCCTGAAGTAAAAGAAAGTAAAATCTAGATCATTGAATGAAAGTGAAAGACCACCATTTTATGTACTGGGTAACTGTGCTTTTATTGGTGAGGGAATGGCTTATGGTGTTACTACGTCATCAGCAACAGCCCGCCTACTACACTCATCCCATTCTCCAATGAGATTAGCGAATTGTTTTTGGTCATTGTTACTAGGAAAAATACTATTTAAATATTTTTTACTAATTTTTCCCCCATAGGTATTTGATAAATTATCGAATAATGTAATAAAAATTGATATCTTAAAAATGTCTAAAATAAACATGATTTGAACATTATATTTCCAGTTTCATACTTCTAGTGTAATACAGAATCACCAAAGTTAATGAAATATTTTCCTGAAGTAAAAGAAAGTAAAATCTAGATCATTGAATGAAAGTGAAAGACCACCATTTTATGTACTGGGTAACTGTGCTTTTATTGGTGAGGGAGTGGCTTATGGTGTTACTACGTCATCAGCAACAGCCCGCCTACTACACTCATCCCATTCTCCAATGAGATTAGCGAATTGTTTTTGGTCATTGTTTCTAGGAACAATACTATTTAAATATTTTTTACTAATTTTTCCCCCATAGGTATTTGATAAATTATCGAATAATGTAATAAAAATTGATAGCTTAAAAATGTCTAAAATAAACATGATTTGAACATTATATTTCCGGTTTCATACTTCTAGTGTAATACAGAATCACCAAAGTTAATGAAATATTTTCCTGAAGTAAAAGAAAGTAAAATCTAGATCATTGAATGAAAGTGAAAGACCACCATTTTATGTACTGGGTAACTGTGCTTTTATTGGTGAGGGAGTGGCTTACGCTGTTACTACGTCATCAGCAACCGCCCGCCTACTACACTCATCCCGTTCTCCAATGAGATAAGCGAATTGTTTTTGGTCATTGTTTCTAGGAAAAATACTATTTAAATATTTTTTACTAATTTTTCCCCCATAGGTATTTGATAAATTATCGAATAATGTAATAAAAATTGATATCTTAAAAATGTCTAAAATAAACATGTTTTGAACATTATATTTCCGGTTTCATACTTCTAGTGTAATACAGAATCACCAAAGTTAATGAAATATTTTCCTGAAGTAAAAGAAAGTAAAATCTAGATCATTGAATGAAAGTGAAAGACCACCATTTTATGTACTGGGTAAGTGTGCTTTTATTGGTGAGGGAGTGGCTTATGGTGTTACTACGTCATCAGCAACAGCCCGCCTACTACACTCATCCCATTCTCCAATGAGATTAGCGAATTGTTTTTGGTCATTGTTTCTAGGAAAAATACTATTTAAATATTTTTTACTAATTTTTCCCCCATAGGTATTTGATAAATTATCGAATAATGTAATAAAAATTGATAGCTTAAAAATGTCTAAAATAAACATGTTTTGAACATTATATTTCCGGTTTCATACTTCTAGTGTAATACAGAATCACCAAAGTTAATGAAATATTTTCCTGAAGTAAAAGAAAGTAAAATCTAGATCATTGAATGAAAGTGAAAGACCACCATTTTATGTACTGGGTAACTGTGCTTTTATTGGTGAGGGAATGGCTTATGGTGTTACTACGTCATCAGCAACAGCCCGCATACTACACTCATCCCATTCTCCAATGAGATTAGCGAATTGTTTTTGGTCATTGTTTCTAGGAAAAATACTATTTAAATATTTTTTACTAATTTTTCCCCCATAGGTATTTGATAAATTATCGAATAATGTAATAAAAATTGATAGCTTAAAAATGTCTAAAATAAACATGTTTTGAACATTATATTTCCGGTTTCATACTTCTAGTGTAATA
Source organism: Rhodnius prolixus (assembly GCF_049639745.1). NCBI lineage: Eukaryota > Metazoa > Arthropoda > Insecta > Hemiptera > Reduviidae > Rhodnius > Rhodnius prolixus. The sequence continues at coordinate 40,378,709 of NW_027411582.1, read as the reverse complement.
CAGAATCACCAAAGTTAATGAAATATTTTCCTGAAGTAAAAGAAAGTAAAAACTAGATCATTGAATGAAAGTGAAAGACCACCATTTTATGTACTGGGTAACTGTGCTTTTATTGGTGAGGGAGTGGCTTATGGTGTTACTACGTCATCAGCAACAGCCCGCCTACTACACTCATCCCATTCTCCAATGAGATTAGCGAATTGTTTTTGGTCATTGTTTCTAGGAAAAATACTATTTAAATATTTTTTACTAATTTTTCCCCCATAGGTATTTGATAAATTATCGAATAATGTAATAAAAATTGACAGCTTAAAAATGTCTAAAATAAACATGTTTTGAACATTATATTTCCGGTTTCATACTTCTAGTGTAATACAGAATCACCAAAGTTAATGAAATATTTTCCTGAAGTAAAAGAAAGTAAAATCTAGATCATTGAATGAAAGTGGAAGACCACCATTTTATGTACTGGATAACTGTGCTTTTATTGGTGAGGGAGTGGCTTATGGTGTTACTACGTCATCAGCAACAGCCCGCCTACTACACTCATCCCATTCTCCAATGAGATTAGCGAATTGTTTTTGGTCATTGTTTCTAGGAAAAATACTATTTAAATATTTTTTACTAATTTTTCCCCCATAGGTATTTGATAAATTATCGAATAATGTAATAAAAATTGATATCTTAAAAATGTCTAAAATAAACATGATTTGAACATTATATTTCCAGTTTCATACTTCTAGTGTAATACAGAATCACCAAAGTTAATGAAATATTTTCCTGAAGTAAAAGAAAGTAAAATCTAGATCATTGAATGAAAGTGAAAGACCACCATTTTATGTACTGGGTAACTGTGCTTTTATTGGTGAGGGAGTGGCTTATGGTGTTACTACGTCATCAGCAACAGCCCGCCTACTACACTCATCCCATTCTCCAATGAGATTAGCGAATTGTTTTTGGTCATTGTTTCTAGGAACAATACTATTTAAATATTTTTTACTAATTTTTCCCCCATAGGTATTTGATAAATTATCGAATAATGTAATAAAAATTGATAGCTTAAAAATGTCTAAAATAAACATGATTTGAACATTATATTTCCGGTTTCATACTTCTAGTGTAATACAGAATCACCAAAGTTAATGAAATATTTTCCTGAAGTAAAAGAAAGTAAAATCTAGATCATTGAATGAAAGTGAAAGACCACCATTTTATGTACTGGGTAACTGTGCTTTTATTGGTGAGGGAGTGGCTTACGCTGTTACTACGTCATCAGCAACAGCCCGCCTACTACACTCATCCCGTTCTCCAATGAGATTAGCGAATTGTTTTTGGTCATTGTTTCTAGGAAAAATACTATTTAAATATTTTTTACTAATTTTTCCCCCATAGGTATTTGATAAATTATCGAATAATGTAATAAAAATTGATATCTTAAAAATGTCTAAAATAAACATGTTTTGAACATTATATTTCCGGTTTCATACTTCTAGTGTAATACAGAATCACCAAAGTTAATGAAATATTTTCCTGAAGTAAAAGAAAGTAAAATCTAGATCATTGAATGAAAGTGAAAGACCACCATTTTATGTACTGGGTAACTGTGCTTTTATTGGTGATGGAGTGGCTTATGGTGTTACTACGTCATCAGCAACAGCCCGCCTACTACACTCATCCCATTCTCCAATGAGATTAGCGAATTGTTTTTGGTCATTGTTTCTAGGAAAAATACTATTTAAATATTTTTTACTAATTTTTCCCCCATAGGTATTTGATAAATTATCGAATAATGTAATAAAAATTGATAGCTTAAAAATGTCTAAAATAAACATGATTTGAACATTATATTTCCGGTTTCATACTTCTAGTGTAATACAGAATCACCAAAGTTAATGAAATATTTTCCTGAAGTAAAAGAAAGTAAAATCTAGATCATTGAATGAAAGTGAAAGACCACCATTTTATGTACTGGGTAACTGTGCTTTTATTGGTGAGGGAGTGGCTTATGGTGTTACTACGTCATCAGCAACAGTCCGCCTACTACACTCATCCCATTCTCCAATGAGATTAGCGAATTGTTTTTGGTCATTGTTTCTAGGAAAAATACTATTTAAATATTTTTTACTAAATTTTCCCCCATAGGTATTTGATAAATTATCGAATAATGTAATAAAAATTGATAGCTTAAAAATGTCTAAAATAAACATGTTTTGAACATTATATTTCCGGTTTCATACTTCTAGTGTAATACAGAATCACCAAAGTTAATGAAATATTTTCCTGAAGTAAAAGAAAGTAAAATCTAGATCATTGAATGAAAGTGAAAGACCACCATTTTATGTACTGGGTAACTGTGCTTTTATTGGTGAGGGAGTGGCTTATGGTGTTACTACGTCATCACCAACAGCCCGCCTACTACACTCATCCCATTCTCCAATGAGATTAGCGAATTGTTTTTGGTCATTGTTTCTAGGAAAAATACTATTTAAATATTTTTTACTAATTTTTCCCCCATAGGTATTTGATAAATTATCGAATAATGTAATAAAAATTGATAGCTTAAAAATGTCTAAAATAAACATGTTTTGAACATTATATTTCCGGTTTCATACTTCTAGTGTAATACAGAATCACCAAAGTTAATGAAATATTTTCCTGAAGTAAAAGAAAGTAAAATCTAGATCATTGAATGAAAGTGGAAGACCACCATTTTATGTACTGGGTAACTGTGCTTTTATTGGTGAGGGAGTGGCTTATGGTGTTACTACGTCATCAGCAACAGCCCGCCTACTACACTCATCCCATTCTCCAATGAGATTAGCGAATTGTTTTTGGTCATTGTTTCTAGGAAAAATACTATTTAAATATTTTTTACTAATTTTTCCCCCATAGGTATTTGATAAATTATCGAATAATGTAATAAAAATTGATAGCTTAAAAATGTCTAAAATAAACATGTTTTGAACATTATATTTCCGGTTTCATACTTCTAGTGTAATACAGAATCACCAAAGTTAATGAAATATTTTCCTGAAGTAAAAGAAAGTAAAATCTAGATCATTGAATGAAAGTGAAAGACCACCATTTTATGTACTGGGTAACTGTGCTTTTATTGGTGAGGGAGTGGCTTATGGTGTTACTACGTCATCAGCAACAGCCCGCCTACTACACTCATCCCATTCTCCAATGAGATTAGCGAATTGTTTTTGGTCATTGTTTCTAGGAAAAATACTATTTAAATATTTTTTACTAATTTTTCCCCCATAGGTATTTGATAAATTATCGAATAATGTAATAAAAATTGATATCTTAAAAATGTCTAAAATAAACATGATTTGAACATTATATTTCCAGTTTCATACTTCTAGTGTAATACAGAATCACCAAAGTTAATGAAATATTTTCCTGAAGTAAAAGAAAGTAAAATCTAGATCATTGAATGAATGTGAAAGACCACCATTTTATGTACTGGGTAACTGTGCTTTTATTGGTGAGGGAGTGGCTTATGGTGTTACTACGTCATCAGCAACAGCCCGCCTACTACACTCATCCCATTCTCCAATGAGATTAGCGAATTGTTTTTGGTCATTGTTTCTAGGAACAATACTATTTAAATATTTTTTACTAATTTTTCCCCCATAGGTATTTGATAAATTATCGAATAATGTAATAAAAATTGATAGCTTAAAAATGTCTAAAATAAACATGATTTGAACATTATATTTCCGGTTTCATACTTCTAGTGTAATACAGAATCACCAAAGTTAATGAAATATTTTCCTGAAGTAAAAGAAAGTAAAATCTAGATCATTGAATGAAAGTGAAAGACCACCATTTTATGTACTGGGTAACTGTGCTTTTATTGGTGAGGGAGTGGCTTACGCTGTTACTACGTCATCAGCAACCGCCCGCCTACTACACTCATCCCGTTCTCCAATGAGATTAGCGAATTGTTTTTGGTCATTGTTTCTAGGAAAAATACTATTTAAATATTTTTTACTAATTTTTCCCCCATAGGTATTTGATAAATTATCGAATAATGTAATAAAAATTGATATCTTAAAAATGTCTAAAATAAACATGTTTTGAACATTATATTTCCGGTTTCATACTTCTAGTGAAATACAGAATCACCAAAGTTAATGAAATATTTTCCTGAAGTAAAAGAAAGTAAAATCTAGATCATTGAATGAAAGTGAAAGACCACCATTTTATGTACTGGGTAACTGTGCTTTTATTGGTGAGGGAGTGGCTTATGGTGTTACTACGTCATCAGCAACAGCCCGCCTACTACACTCATCCCATTCTCCAATGAGATTAGCGAATTGTTTTTGGTCATTGTTTCTAGGAAAAATACTATTTAAATATTTTTTACTAATTTTTCCCCCATAGGTATTTGATAAATTATCGAATAATGTAATAAAAATTGATAGCTTAAAAATGTCTAAAATAAACATGTTTTGAACATTATATTTCCGGTTTCATACTTCTAGTGTAATACAGAATCACCAAAGTTAATGAAATATTTTCCTGAAGTAAAAGAAAGTAAAATCTAGATCATTGAATGAAAGTGAAAGACCACCATTTTATGTACTGGGTAACTGTGCTTTTATTGGTGAGGGAGTGGCTTATGGTGTTACTACGTCATCAGCAACAGCCCGCCTACTACACTCATCCCATTCTCCAATGAGATTAGCGAATTGTTTTTGGTCATTGTTTCTAGGAAAAATACTATTTAAATATTTTTTACTAATTTTTCCCCCATAGGTATTTGATAAATTATCGAATAATGCAATAAAAATTGATAGCTTAAAAATGTCTAAAATAAACATGTTTTGAACATTATATTTCCGGTTTCATACTTCTAGTGTAATACAGAATCACCAAAGTTAATGAAATATTTTCCTGAAGTAAAAGAAAGTAAAATCTAGATCATTGAATGAAAGTGGAAGACCACCATTTTATGTACTGGGTAACTGTGCTTTTATTGGTGAGGGAGTGGCTTATGGTGTTACTACGTCATCAGCAACAGCCCGCCTACTACACTCATCCCATTCTCCAATGAGATTAGCGAATTGTTTTTGGTCATTGTTTCTAGGAAAAATACTATTTAAATATTTTTTACTAATTTTTCCCCCATAGGTATTTGATAAATTATCGAATAATGTAATAAAAATTGATAGCTTAAAAATGTCTAAAATAAACATGTTTTGAACATTATATTTCCGGTTTCATACTTCTAGTGTAATACAGAATCACCAAAGTTAATGAAATATTTTCCTGAAGTAAAAGAAAGTAAAATCTAGATCATTGAATGATAGTGAAAGACCACCATTTTATGTACTGGGTAACTGTGCTTTTATTGGTGAGGGAGTGGCTTATGGTGTTACTACGTCATCAGCAACAGCCCGCCTACTACACTCATCCCATTCTCCAATGAGATTAGCGAATTGTTTTTGGTCATTGTTTCTAGGAAAAATACTATTTAAATATTTTTTACTAATTTTTCCCCCATAGGTATTTGATAAATTATCGAATAATGTAATAAAAATTGATAGCTTAAAAATGTCTAAAATAAACATGTTTTGAACATTATATTTCCGGTTTCATACTTCTAGTGTAATACAGAATCACCAAAGTTAATGAAATATTTTCCTGAAGTAAAAGAAAGTAAAATCTAGATCATTGAATGAAAGTGAAAGACCACCATTTTATGTACTGGGTAACTGTGCTTTTATTGGTGAGGGAGTGGCTTATGGTGTTACTACGTCATCAGCAACAGCCCGCCTACTACACTCATCCCATTCTCCAATGAGATTAGCGAATTGTTTTTGGTCATTGTTTCTAGGAAAAATACTATTTAAATATTTTTTACTAATTTTTCCCCCATAGGTATTTGATAAATTATCGAATAATGTAATAAAAATTGATATCTTAAAAATGTCTAAAATAAACATGATTTGAACATTATATTTCCAGTTTCATACTTCTAGTGTAATACAGAATCACCAAAGTTAATGAAATATTTTCCTGAAGTAAAAGAAAGTAAAATCTAGATCATTGAATGAAAGTGAAAGACCACCATTTTATGTACTGGGTAACTGTGCTTTTATTGGTGAGGGAGTGGCTTATGGTGTTACTACGTCATCAGCAACAGCCCGCCTACTACACTCATCCCATTCTCCAATGAGATTAGCGAATTGTTTTTGGTCATTGTTTCTAGGAACAATACTATTTAAATATTTTTTACTAATTTTTCCCCCATAGGTATTTGATAAATTATCGAATAATGTAATAAAAATTGATAGCTTAAAAATGTCTAAAATAAACATGTTTTGAACATTATATTTCCGGTTTCATACTTCTAGTGTAATACAGAATCACCAAAGTTAATGAAATATTTTCCTGAAGTAAAAGAAAGTAAAATCTAGATCATTGAATGAAAGTGGAAGACCACCATTTTATGTACTGGATAACTGTGCTTTTATTGGTGAGGGAGTGGCTTATGGTGTTACTACGTCATCAGCAACAGCCCGCCTACTACACTCATCCCATTCTCCAATGAGATTAGCGAATTGTTTTTGGTCATTGTTTCTAGGAAAAATACTATTTAAATATTTTTTACTAATTTTTCCCCCATAGGTATTTGATAAATTATCGAATAATGTAATAAAAATTGATATCTTAAAAATGTCTAAAATAAACATGATTTGAACATTATATTTCTAGTTTCATACTTCTAGTGTAATACAGAATCACCAAAGTTAATGAAATATTTTCCTGAAGTAAAAGAAAGTAAAATCTAGATCATTGAATGAAGATGAAAGACCACCATTTTATGTACTGGGTAACTGTGCTTTTATTGGTGAGGGAGTGGCTTATGGTGTTACTACGTCATCAGCAACAGCCCGCCTACTACACTCATCCCATTCTCCAATGAGATTAGCGAATTGTTTTTGGTCATTGTTTCTAGGAACAATACTATTTAAATATTTTTTACTAATTTTTCCCCCATAGGTATTTGATAAATTATCGAATAATGTAATAAAAATTGATAGCTTAAAAATGTCTAAAATAAACATGATTTGAACATTATATTTCCGGTTTCATACTTCTAGTGTAATACAGAATCACCAAAGTTAATGAAATATTTTCCTGAAGTAAAAGAAAGTAAAATCTAGATCATTGAATGAAAGTGAAAGACCACCATTTTATGTACTGGGTAACTGTGCTTTTATTGGAGAGGGAGTGGCTTACGCTGTTACTACGTCATCAGCAACAGCCCGCCTACTACACTCATCCCGTTCTCCAATGAGATTAGCGAATTGTTTTTGGTCATTGTTTCTAGGAAAAATACTATTTAAATATTTTTTACTAATTTTTCCCCCATAGGTATTTGATAAATTATCGAATAATGTAATAAAAATTGATATCTTAAAAATGTCTAAAATAAACATGTTTTGAACATTATATTTCCGGTTTCATACTTCTAGTGTAATACAGAATCACCAAAGTTAATGAAATATTTTCCTGAAGTAAAAGAAAGTAAAATCTAGATCATTGAATGAAAGTGAAAGACCACCATTTTATGTACTGGGTAACTGTGCTTTTATTGGTGAGGGAGTGGCTTATGGTGTTACTACGTCATCAGCAACAGCCCGCCTACTACACTCATCCCATTCTCCAATGAGATTAGCGAATTGTTTTTGGTCATTGTTTCTAGGAAAAATACTATTTAAATATTTTTTACTAATTTTTCCCCCATAGGTATTTGATAAATTATCGAATAATGTAATAAAAATTGATAGCTTAAAAATGTCTAAAATAAACATGATTTGAACATTATATTTCCGGTTTCATACTTCTAGTGTAATACAGAATCACCATAGTTAATGAAATATTTTCCTGAAGTAAAAGAAAGTAAAATCTAGATCATTGAATGAAAGTGAAAGACCACCATTTTATGTACTGGGTAACTGTGCTTTTATTGGTGAGGGAGTGGCTTATGGTGTTACTACGTCATCAGCAACAGCCCGCCTACTACACTCATCCCATTCTCCAATGAGATTAGCGAATTGTTTTTGGTCATTGTTTCTAGGAAAAATACTATTTAAATATTTTTTACTAAATTTTCCCCCATAGGTATTTGATAAATTATCGAATAATGTAATAAAAATTGATAGCTTAAAAATGTCTAACATAAACATGTTTTGAACATTATATTTCCGGTTTCATACTTCTAGTGTAATACAGAATCACCAAAGTTAATGAAATATTTTCCTGAAGTAAAAGAAAGTAAAATCTAGATCATTGAATGAAAGTGAAAGACCACCATTTTATGTACTGGGTAACTGTGCTTTTATTGGTGAGGGAGTGGCTTATGGTGTTACTACGTCATCACCAACAGCCCGCCTACTACACTCATCCCATTCTCCAATGAGATTAGCGAATTGTTTTTGGTCATTGTTTCTAGGAAAAATACTATTTAAATATTTTTTACTAATTTTTCCCCCATAGGTATTTGATAAATTATCGAATAATGTAATAAAAATTGATAGCTTAAAAATGTCTAAAATAAACATGTTTTGAACATTATATTTCCGGTTTCATACTTCTAGTGTAATACAGAATCACCAAAGTTAATGAAATATTTTCCTGAAGTAAAAGAAAGTAAAATCTAGATCATTGAATGAAAGTGGAAGACCACCATTTTATGTACTGGGTAACTGTGCTTTTATTGGTGAGGGAGTGGCTTATGGTGTTACTACGTCATCAGCAACAGCCCGCCTACTACACTCATCCCATTCTCCAATGAGATTAGCGAATTGTTTTTGGTCATTGTTTCTAGGAAAAATACTATTTAAATATTTTTTACTAATTTTTCCCCCATAGGTATTTGATAAATTATCGAATAATGTAATAAAAATTGATAGCTTAAAAATGTCTAAAATAAACATGTTTTGAACATTATATTTCCGGTTTCATACTTCTAGTGTAATACAGAATCACCAAAGTTAATGAAATATTTTCCTGAAGTAAAAGAAAGTAAAATCTAGATCATTGAATGAAAGTGAAAGACCACCATTTTATGTACTGGGTAACTGTGCTTTTATTGGTGAGGGAGTGGCTTATGGTGTTACTACGTCATCAGCAACAGCCCGCCTACTACACTCATCCCATTCTCCAATGAGATTAGCGAATTGTTTTTGGTCATTGTTTCTAGGAAAAATACTATTTAAATATTTTTTACTAATTTTTCCCCCATAGGTATTTGATAAATTATCGAATAATGTAATAAAAATTGATATCTTAAAAATGTCTAAAATAAACATGATTTGAACATTATATTTCCAGTTTCATACTTCTAGTGTAATACAGAATCACCAAAGTTAATGAAATATTTTCCTGAAGTAAAAGAAAGTAAAATCTAGATCATTGAATGAAAGTGAAAGACCACCATTTTATGTACTGGGTAACTGTGCTTTTATTGGTGAGGGAGTGGCTTATGGTGTTACTACGTCATCAGCAACAGCCCGCCTACTACACTCATCCCATTCTCCAATGAGATTAGCGAATTGTTTTTGGTCATTGTTTCTAGGAACAATACTATTTAAATATTTTTTACTAATTTTTCCCCCATAGGTATTTGATAAATTATCGAATAATGTAATAAAAATTGATAGCTTAAAAATGTCTAAAATAAACATGATTTGAACATTATATTTCCGGTTTCATACTTCTAGTGTAATACAGAATCACCAAAGTTAATGAAATATTTTCCTGAAGTAAAAGAAAGTAAAATCTAGATCATTGAATGAAAGTGAAAGACCACCATTTTATGTACTGGGTAACTGTGCTTTTATTGGTGAGGGAGTGGCTTACGCTGTTACTACGTCATCAGCAACCGCCCGCCTACTACACTCATCCCGTTCTCCAATGAGATTAGCGAATTGTTTTTGGTCATTGTTTCTAGGAAAAATACTATTTAAATATTTTTTACTAATTTTTCCCCCATAGGTATTTGATAAATTATCGAATAATGTAATAAAAATTGATATCTTAAAAATGTCTAAAATAAACATGTTTTGAACATTATATTTCCGGTTTCATACTTCTAGTGTAATACAGAATCACCAAAGTTAATGAAATATTTTCCTGAAGTAAAAGAAAGTAAAATCTAGATCATTGAATGAAAGTGAAAGACCACCATTTTATGTACTGGGTAACTGTGCTTTTATTGGTGAGGGAGTGGCTTATGGTGTTACTACGTCATCAGCAACAGCCCGCCTACTACACTCATCCCATTCTCCAATGAGATTAGCGAATTGTTTTTGGTCATTGTTTCTAGGAAAAATACTATTTAAATATTTTTTACTAATTTTTCCCCCATAGGTATTTGATAAATTATCGAATAATGTAATAAAAATTGATAGCTTAAAAATGTCTAAAATAAACATGTTTTGAACATTATATTTCCGGTTTCATACTTCTAGTGTAATACAGAATCACCAAAGTTAATGAAATATTTTCCTGAAGTAAAAGAAAGTAAAATCTAGATCATTGAATGAAAGTGAAAGACCACCATTTTATGTACTGGGTAACTGTGCTTTTATTGGTGAGGGAGTGGCTTATGGTGTTACTACGTCATCAGCAACAGCCCGCCTACTACACTCATCCCATTCTCCAATGAGATTAGCGAATTGTTTTTGGTCATTGTTTCTAGGAAAAATACTATTTAAATATTTTTTACTAATTTTTCCCCCATAGGTATTTGATAAATTATCGAATAATGTAATAAAAATTGATAGCTTAAAAATGTCTAAAATAAACATGTTTTGAACATTATATTTCCGGTTTCATACTTCTAGTGTAATACAGAATCACCAAAGTTAATGAAATATTTTCCTGAAGTAAAAGAAAGTAAAATCTAGATCATTGAATGAAAGTGGAAGACCACCATTTTATGTACTGGGTAACTGTGCTTTTATTGGTGAGGGAGTGGCTTATGGTGTTACTACGTCATCAGCAACAGCCCGCCTACTACACTCATCCCATTCTCCAATGAGATTAGCGAATTGTTTTTGGTCATTGTTTCTAGGAAAAATACTATTTAAATATTTTTTACTAATTTTTCCCCCATAGGTATTTGATAAATTATCGAATAATGTAATAAAAATTGATAGCTTAAAAATGTCTAAAATAAACATGTTTTGAACATTATATTTCCGGTTTCATACTTCTAGTGTAATACAGAATCACCAAAGTTAATGAAATATTTTCCTGAAGTAAAAGAAAGTAAAATCTAGATCATTGAATGAAAGTGAAAGACCACCATTTTATGTACTGGGTAACTGTGCTTTTATTGGTGAGGGAGTGGCTTATGGTGTTACTACGTCATCAGCAACAGCCCGCCTACTACACTCATCCCATTCTCCAATGAGATTAGCGAATTGTTTTTGGTCATTGTTTCTAGGAAAAATACTATTTAAATATTTTTTACTAATTTTTCCCCCATAGGTATTTGATAAATTATCGAATAATGTAATAAAAATTGATATCTTAAAAATGTCTAAAATAAACATGATTTGAACATTATATTTCCAGTTTCATACTTCTAGTGTAATACAGAATCACCAAAGTTAATGAAATATTTTCCTGAAGTAAAAGAAAGTAAAATCTAGATCATTGAATGAAAGTGAAAGACCACCATTTTATGTACTGGGTAACTGTGCTTTTATTGGTGAGGGAGTGGCTTATGGTGTTACTACGTCATCAGCAACAGCCCGCCTACTACACTCATCCCATTCTCCAATGAGATTAGCGAATTGTTTTTGGTCATTGTTTCTAGGAACAATACTATTTAAATATTTTTTACTAATTTTTCCCCCATAGGTATTTGATAAATTATCGAATAATGTAATAAAAATTGATAGCTTAAAAATGTCTAAAATAAACATGATTTGAACATTATATTTCCGGTTTCATACTTCTAGTGTAATACAGAATCACCAAAGTTAATGAAATATTTTCCTGAAGTAAAAGAAAGTAAAATCTAGATCATTGAATGAAAGTGAAAGACCACCATTTTATGTACTGGGTAACTGTGCTTTTATTGGTGAGGGAGTGGCTTACGCTGTTACTACGTCATCAGCAACCGCCCGCCTACTACACTCATCCCGTTCTCCAATGAGATTAGCGAATTGTTTTTGGTCATTGTTTCTAGGAAAAATACTATTTAAATATTTTTTACTAATTTTTCCCCCATAGGTATTTGATAAATTATCGAATAATGTAATAAAAATTGATATCTTAAAAATGTCTAAAATAAACATGTTTTGAACATTATATTTCCGGTTTCATACTTCTAGTGTAATACAGAATCACCAAAGTTAATGAAATATTTTCCTGAAGTAAAAGAAAGTAAAATCTAGATCATTGAATGAAAGTGAAAGACCACCATTTTATGTACTGGGTAACTGTGCTTTTATTGGTGAGGGAGTGGCTTATGGTGTTACTACGTCATCAGCAACAGCCCGCCTACTACACTCATCCCATTCTCCAATGAGATTAGCGAATTGTTTTTGGTCATTGTTTCTAGGAAAAATACTATTTAAATATTTTTTACTAATTTTTCCCCCATAGGTATTTGATAAATTATCGAATAATGTAATAAAAATTGATAGCTTAAAAATGTCTAAAATAAACATGTTTTGAACATTATATTTCCGGTTTCATACTTCTAGTGTAATACAGAATCACCAAAGTTAATGAAATATTTTCCTGAAGTAAAAGAAAGTAAAATCTAGATCATTGAATGAAAGTGAAAGACCACCATTTTATGTACTGGGTAACTGTGCTTTTATTGGTGAGGGAGTGGCTTATGGTGTTACTACGTCATCAGCAACAGCCCGCCTACTACACTCATCCCATTCTCCAATGAGATTAGCGAATTGTTTTTGGTCATTGTTTCTAGGAAAAATACTATTTAAATATTTTTTACTAATTTTTCCCCCATAGGTATTTGATAAATTATCGAATAATGTAATAAAAATTGATAGCTTAAAAATGTCTAAAATAAACATGTTTTGAACATTATATTTCCGGTTTCATACTTCTAGTGTAATACAGAATCACCAAAGTTAATGAAATATTTTCCTGAAGTAAAAGAAAGTAAAAACTAGATCATTGAATGAAAGTGAAAGACCACCATTTTATGTACTGGGTAACTGTGCTTTTATTGGTGAGGGAGTGGCTTATGGTGTTACTACGTCATCAGCAACAGCCCGCCTACTACACTCATCCCATTCTCCAATGAGATTAGCGAATTGTTTTTGGTCATTGTTTCTAGGAAAAATACTATTTAAATATTTTTTACTAATTTTTCCCCCATAGGTATTTGATAAATTATCGAATAATGTAATAAAAATTGACAGCTTAAAAATGTCTAAAATAAACATGTTTTGAACATTATATTTCCGGTTTCATACTTCTAGTGTAATACAGAATCACCAAAGTTAATGAAATATTTTCCTGAAGTAAAAGAAAGTAAAATCTAGATCATTGAATGAAAGTGGAAGACCACCATTTTATGTACTGGATAACTGTGCTTTTATTGGTGAGGGAGTGGCTTATGGTGTTACTACGTCATCAGCAACAGCCCGCCTACTACACTCATCCCATTCTCCAATGAGATTAGCGAATTGTTTTTGGTCATTGTTTCTAGGAAAAATACTATTTAAATATTTTTTACTAATTTTTCCCCCATAGGTATTTGATAAATTATCGAATAATGTAATAAAAATTGATATCTTAAAAATGTCTAAAATAAACATGATTTGAACATTATATTTCCAGTTTCATACTTCTAGTGTAATACAGAATCACCAAAGTTAATGAAATATTTTCCTGAAGTAAAAGAAAGTAAAATCTAGATCATTGAATGAAAGTGAAAGACCACCATTTTATGTACTGGGTAACTGTGCTTTTATTGGTGAGGGAGTGGCTTATGGTGTTACTACGTCATCAGCAACAGCCCGCCTACTACACTCATCCCATTCTCCAATGAGATTAGCGAATTGTTTTTGGTCATTGTTTCTAGGAACAATACTATTTAAATATTTTTTACTAATTTTTCCCCCATAGGTATTTGATAAATTATCGAATAATGTAATAAAAATTGATAGCTTAAAAATGTCTAAAATAAACATGATTTGAACATTATATTTCCGGTTTCATACTTCTAGTGTAATACAGAATCACCAAAGTTAATGAAATATTTTCCTGAAGTAAAAGAAAGTAAAATCTAGATCATTGAATGAAAGTGAAAGACCACCATTTTATGTACTGGGTAACTGCGCTTTTATTGGTGAGGGAGTGGCTTACGCTGTTACTACGTCATCAGCAACAGCCCGCCTACTACACTCATCCCGTTCTCCAATGAGATTAGCGAATTGTTTTTGGTCATTGTTTCTAGGAAAAATACTATTTAAATATTTTTTACTAATTTTTCCCCCATAGGTATTTGATAAATTATCGAATAATGTAATAAAAATTGATATCTTAAAAATGTCTAAAATAAACATGTTTTGAAAATTATATGGCAAAATCAGCAAGCCACTCACTACTCAAGGTCAGGCTTCGGCAATCAAACAATAGCGCGGCTACCAAGTTATGGCTGGTGCTGCAGACATCGCTAACAATAACACTTCACTCCGCTTCAGTGCCCTCACACGTTATTGTGTGCTTTACATGAGGTTCGCACATTCACTGATCTATACAAAGTTGTTAGGGGGTACACTCTGAAAAGGGGGAGTAAAACATGTTTGCGACACCCTTCTACATTCGATATTTTTCTCACAATCGATTGTTTCGTCCGTATCCCCATCTCACGCTAGTTCGTATTCTACACCACAGCCCTACTACACTTATCCGACAACGTTTTTACATTGTAAATATTTGAATTGACTTTTATTGCCGGTCTATAGCAGCATGGACACGGCATAATTTCTGGCAATTCTCTTCTTTGTTCGTACCTGGAGGGAAAGTTGATATTGAGGGATTAGAGCTGCTGGTCTCTTTGTTGACCAATAACAAGACCCCCAAAACACGCTCCTACAATTGTTTATACTCCAATAAAACTATAACATATGTGTTTATGTTGGTGGGGGGCTTCCCCCTCCTGACAAACGGTTTAATTGTAAACAAGGCTAACTATAGTAAACTGTACTCAGCCAGCTATTTCTGCTTCGGAAGGCCTCCTAGTCTCTTTGAACTTAAGTTATTCGGCTTCAAACCTCTGAACTAACACAATGTCAGTCTGTGGAGAAAAACATCCACTTCCTGCTCAATATTACACAGGAAACAGCACCGTAAATTCTACAATTACGGCTCTTTAGAATAAATTAACATATCTCTTTTCTTAGAATTACCTTAATTCAAGTTTTTTTTTTTGAATTTTGAAACTCTGATTAGCTCTCGGAGGAACTTCCGCTTTGCATACCTCCTGGACTGGCTGTGCGAGAACTCGCTTTCCTGCGGCTTAACTTTGTCAGAGCAAGTGTTGTAATCTCGGAAATTGTTAACTTCGATCACTAACCAAAAATACACTTTTTGTGGTGGCACATTCATGGAAAAAGAGTTTTGCAAATTGCTCAGCGATTTACATAACTGGAAAATCGGTTAGGCGAAATCGAGAGTCCAAAGTAGTCGTTAGGTTTCATCAAAAATCGATCCACCGGAAGTATGAATCTCTTGAGCAAGATCTCAACACAAATACACACCTCCGCTTTATTTGAAACAATTTTCATGATAATAGACTTTTATGTGAAGGTAGAGGGACTGACACGCTGACTTCTAAAGTCCCTTTGTTATGGGCGAACACATGGTAAAACTAAAAAACTTCAGTAAACATTCCAAGCATGGAATACAACTTTTGGCTCTATTTACCAAGAACAGATCTTTGTATATGAACCACAATCAGCGATATTCTTCGCGTTGTGAGGAAAAGATTGTAAATAATGTTTAAAATCGATTCTAACGGACTTCTAATCGATGGAAACAAGTAGAACTAAACAGAAAGAAGCGTGCAGAATTAGAACGTTGATCAGATATCTTATAAATGTTCACTTTACGAGAGCTAAGAGAAGGGAGATAAACATTAAGGAAGATGAACAGAGGAGAAAGCACACAATGAATTCCTTGGAGCGGCACGATTTACGGCGACGAGTGCTAAATAATAATATAGACAGTAAATGGGTGAGCTGAACTGCTTTATACTGAACAAATTTTGTGCTTACCATTGATTTTTCCGTTCAAATTAGTGGCGACAAGAGAAAGTCGAGCGAGTGTGGACACGAGGGGGAGGAAGGCGAAATTGGACTAGTCTGAAACCATTCAGTCAAATATAATTTTTGATTAGTTAAATGCGGGAAAGGTTTCCTCATCAGGTAATATGAGATTTCAGAGGACCTCGAAACAATTTGACCCGATCGCAACACCTCCTCTTACCAGGAGTAAGAGGAAGTAAGATGACGGCCTAGCCAAAACAAATATTTCAGATTAAAATTCTATTTCTAAAGAAAACACAATGCAAAGGTCAAAAGCACAAGAAATGGATACTCAGAGATGACTGAGATCTTGTGAATTAAAACAGTACAGCTGGAGTGCCCACCCTCTGAGAACTGTGTTAACGCCCAATTTAGCGACATCCGGATTATAATTGCGAAGAATTCGGCTGGTGCAAAATATCGAGTTATATCGTTGATTTTATCGCCATATCACACATGTTTTTACGGTTTCTAAATAGTTTTAAGATATTCATCCATCAGCAGAGGATATTTATCAATTTGGTACCGAGAATTTGGTTCCACTTATTTTCGTTATACACTATACTTGCTGACTTAAAAAATTGTAGAATTGTCCAGTGTACGACGGAATCAATCAGTGTAAGTCCAATTTATCTTCAGTGGTTCAGCCGAAATACTAATATCGATTTTCATATTTTACAGCTAATGCACCTTTTGCTTCCGAAGAAATACGAAAAATGGTATTCTCAGATGGGTCTAGGAGTCAGTGGTAAACAGAAGTACCACTTAACTGAATCGATTTTAATGATCGAATGATCTGATCGAAAAAGTCTCCATTCCATTTCCATTCCAAGTACAAAACTGATCGAATAAACACTTATTTCTATTCATTTTTAAAGTAAAATGATACTTCCGCTTCCCTTAATTTTTTCAAATTTGGTATTTTACTAAAGTACTGCATTGCTATGAGTTGAGTTCGTCCAGCTGATGAGGCAGAAGTGTCTGTCATGATGGAAACTTAACCTCACACTTCTCCCAGAACTGTCTCAAGCATTTTACTAGGAAATAAGTTCTAAAACTAAGTTTAATGCTCAATTCAAAGCTGTGAGATTGTTGAGCCCATTTACGAGAAAATGGAAAAAACAATTTTTTTTTTTGAACTTGGCGGACGAAACCCGGGGAAGAAAGAACGAGAATTGTGACCTCCTCCCTATGGAGTAGACAATTCATATTTTAATAAGTGTATGATTAACAAAGGAAAGATGATGCTCAATAATTTTTTGTAACGATTGATTGGCTATAATTAGAGGGGTGGGGAATCTCTGGTGGGGAGGAAGGAGAGGGGTAATTACTGGTGTTTCGCCACCAAGCTGGCGCACCTATTGGCTCAGCTAGGCCACAGGAGTGCTTGAGGAACTTTAAACAGTACAGTTATATACGATCAACATCAGAAAGAAGGGGCGGGTGTAGGGTGGAGCTAGTGGTTATGAAGCGTGGCTTTGTAAGTTGGAGATCCCCAGTTCGAATCCTACAAGTAGCTACTTTTTATTGGTTTGAAAAAATGTGAGTAGTAAATTATGTGCTTCCGCCACCGCCCATGATACCTAATTGGTAGTTGGACATCAATTGGTTGGCACCAAAAAATACTTTACATTTGTACTTTTTACACCACAAATGATTTCACAAATCTAACGAACCACCTGTGCAGTGGTATTAAGCAAGTAGCAGTTACCGTCACTAAAATAGCCACTTAGACTTGAAGAAGCATCCAAGGCTTGCAGTCACCTGATTTTAGAACAGTGAGCTCAGACTCTAAACCAAATTCCTAAAGACGAAAATTTTAATTCTATTATTCAAAAGTTTCTAATAAAATTTAAAAAATACATAATGTTGTGCACGTCAGATCTTAAGCTGGACCTGTCTAAAATTAGTATCTTATAATGTTAATAGAGGAGATGTTCTTAATAAGAACAGAAGGAGAGAATACAGTGCTCACTCTGCTCTCCCCAAAAGAGGAAAGGAATGAAATAGGGGTCTGTGGAGAGGATGACTAAATAGAAGATGACGTGTAGGAAGAGGTCTTCATAACCTATTCAACTTGACAACGGATGGGGTGGAAATCGTACAAGATTGGAAAATTATTCCGATTTTTAAGAAGGATAAAAACAGAAGGGTTATTGACAGAGACGACTGAGGAACGGCTTCAAGTAGTAGAGTATAGATTTTCCGAGTTTAGAAACAGAGGCTGCTGCTGCTGGTAGGCACTTCACATTCACTAAAGGGCACTTCTAATTGTAGACATAGACAGCTCCATTTAGGGGCCGCACAAAACAATGCCTTCAGACAGGTAGACGGACAGACTGGCTCTGTACACCCTGTTTAACATACAGTTCACATTACCGCTGGATACCAAACTGTTACATCACCAACCTTCTCCACAGACTTCAGGCCCAACTAATCGCGCTAAAGGTTTGGCATAAGTCTTACAAAACAACCTCCCTAAGCAGAGAGCTTCGCTAACTTGGAGACCGCATCAGAGTAATTGAAATTACAAAGATCTACACACTCACACGACTTCCTCTTAACGTGAATTACGTAATTAATTTTTCCCTTTATTAAAAAGATAGTTTCCGATCAGCCGATTATCTTCAAATTAGAAACTTCAGTTTCTTATGTAATTCTTGTTAATATTTATTAAGTGGTAAGATTCTTACACAATATGAAATGGCACATTAGAGGGATGCCCAACCATATCTCGCCCAAAAGTAAATAAAAATTAAATAAATATTTTACTTCCGGCTCCCGTTCGCACTCTTCAAAGTTCAATGTCAAGGAATCCATGTATTATAGCTTTCAGGACGAGTGAGTTAAATATAGCTCACATTAAAATATTGTTATTGATGTTGATAGTTAAGTGGAGTAGTTCACGAATAAGGAGAACTGGTGATGTCATGGTGGAGTGATATGAATAATATGGTCCGATAACTTCAGCTATTTAGGAGGCCAAGGATTTTATTTATCGCTGGTTTTTTCGTATCAAATTATTGTTAATTTTCCGTCTTAGCTGTGCCACAGTTATTTTATTTTCTTTGGTTAAATATAATTAGTGTATATGACCGCTATTTAACACCTTAAAAGATAATTTGTCAAAAGTTAAAATGGAGCGGCCATTAAAACACGGTAAGAGTGAGAAAGCGTGGGACTTCCTGTTAGGAATTTTCAGAGTAAATTCTCGTTTTGAAAACCTCCGAGTCTGAAAGAAAACATTTAAAAAAGGAAAATCGCGGAAAGTTCAAACAATATTATGAACAGGTGCCAGAGGGTCGTGGCAGCTGGTGGTGAAAAACGTCAATGACAGAGAGAGATGGAGAGACGTCACGTGGGGGTTTCCTGGATACTTTCAGAAAATTTTTCGCACAAGAAAATCAGGAAGTCGTAGTAGAAGGTAGACGGTTCCGTCTTGACTAACAATATTAAGTGTAATTCCATCATTCAATAAATCTGGAACAAAGACGTGGCGGGGAATGCGCCATCTAGATTATGTTAATAATAATGGTTGCCACAGGAGTGGAGAGGGGATAATTCTGCCCAAAACAACCAACTACATGGAGGATAGACCTACAAAGATTTACACATCGCCAGAAACGATTCTGTTTTTAGAAAAACGTGCACTAAACCATAACCATGCGCATATGCAAGTTGTCACAAGAGTATTATTTAAACCGGATATATACACCAGCTATGTGGAGAGGTTATAGTCCTGGTATAGACCGGCACAATAGTCACCATCAACATGATACGACGGTGCCCGTCATCTCTGCTCGCAGTACTGTTAGCCACTAATGGTAATGGCAAACAGATAACTCAGACTAACTACACAGATGGATTCGACTTCCAAGGAAATAATCTAAGGTAACATATCTGGTTATTCTGGAGACCATGATTGAGTGTTGGGGAGAATCTGAGGTAGTTACACCTCACTAAAGAAGGCTAGATAACAGAAAGTTCGAAACTACTCTCTTAAAATTTAAGATCAAATGACGAAAGGTACATAAATCAGCAAGTACTTCATTCATACTTCAGCTTGTAATTTCAGACATTTAGCAATTTACAAAAAAGCTTGTTTTATTAAAATTTTATAACAACATTTCAGCCATTTTGCTCCTTTCAATTTTCATTAATATTGTTTAGAATTTAGTAGAAGCTCAGGCCCTTATGCTGGCTATTTTCAGGTACAAAATATTTCGAATTAGGAGCTCGCCGATTTGCCCATTCTGCAGTGACTTTTTGGCATTTAAACGAGTGCCCAGCATTATAGGGCATGACTACTAAAGATGAGAAATATTGGCCAGCCAGACAAAAAATGGCTTAACGCCTCTGTCGCGGGATAGGGGCTTAAAAAGTTGGCCGAGTGGTCCATTTGTTCTGACTTGACCAGCGTAGAGAATACAACTCTGCAGGGTCTACAGCGGTCTATTTGGCAGGACGTGTTATTGACCAGTGCGTCACGTGTGCCACCATAGCAAAAACAAAATTTCATTGATAACTAATAGTTTGCCTGACTCGAAAACACCTTACACATACCCACACCCATACTAAATATCCACGAATATGTGAATCGACGCCCTTCATAACATGGGAAGAGTTGACCAGATTTCCATCATGTTTTGCAAAGTTAACATTTCTATCCAGCCCTAGAAATTGTAAACAAAACTGAGGTAAAGGAACAATTACAGCGTTTAAGTGTAACTACATTTAAAAAGGTAGAACACCAAATGTCATTCCAAGGTAAAACCGAGCCCAGTATTTAATCGACCCGCTGTACCACCGATTAATAATCGGTTGTGAGAATACGCGCGTGGGCTGCGTCTGATTTCTAAGAATCGATTACTTGACGACATGATTGTAAGCTTTTTGAAACGGTGCGTAGGTGTGAGCATGAATCATCACGGAAATTTAATTACCCCTTTCATAACTCTTTGGCATATTTATTTGCATAAATCTCTCATTAGACTGGAAATATGGCATTGATACCACTATCCAGAGGTTTCTATTTGCATTTTCATATTTTTACACTTTTAGTGCCGTGCCAACTTCTGAAATGGATTTTCACTTGTAATCAAGGAAGATTGCCAGTGTTTCAAAATTGCGAGTGAAATTCCACCAAATGTGTGGCTTTCTCAATACTTTCTTTGGAGAAGAAAATTAAGAAATCACATAACTTCCTCTTTGTAGAGAGTAAACACTTGGCTACAGGTAATCATGAAGCTTCTCTGGCAAACCAATTATAAGGTTTGATTTAAATCTCAAGTCCAACCTATTTGAATGCACGACTTGCTGAATCTACTCATGCAATTCTACAACATCCAAACCCCTAAAAGGGTTTCGCACAATGAGCTTCTTTTGGCGTTCCGAAGGATTGAAAGTGACCCACAAGTTCCCAACTAATTTGTCTACCTGATGGCTAATGATAGAAATATCGTTCATTAATTATATATTTATAAAATGGCGTTGATTGCGATTGGAATGGAGGTTAATAAATCAATACTGTATGAAATAATGGCCAAGACTTTTAGCAGAACAGGGTTCTATTGTCCTGAATGTGGGGAGGGGGTAAGTGACCCAGTGCGAAAGTTCACACACACCGCTGTAGTTCGCTGAAAGCTCTGAACTTCTGTGAACTTTATGCCTTCCACATTCGATGATCGATCTGGACTGCAACCAAAGCCCTTCTTCATTCAACGAACTGGAGACACTTCCTTTTCGATCCTAATGCGCCGCCATTCGCCATGTCTTCAAACTAAGAATATCTACTAAATTTATATTGGAACAGTTGACAAAACGCTCCATCAGTAGAATGAAGGTGAAAAAACGCACTTGCGGTTGAATGATTTCTGCCGAAACCTTAAGAATCGGAAAAGGCAGCGCAACCAAAACAAAGTTTGAGCTTTCTTTGTGTATCCAAACACACACAGCGCTTTAGAACTTTTTAATATTCAGGTGACCCAAAATTTCACACGATCGCAAAACTTCCACTCGCCACTAGTAAGAAAGTAAAAACTCACCACTTATGTCACAATCTACATCAACAAATCATCTTTTTTACATAAAACCTATTACATGCTCAATAATTAAATAAATAAAAGCTATACCAAGAGTGTTACGTAAAGTGATGACGTCATATAGACTATGCAAAAACTGACATACTCTCATCACGTCTTACTGTAGAGTTCTCCTTCATTGATGTAATCTTCCGTCACAATGAAGAAATTAAACTTTTTATATTATCAATGAATTAATGTGTGACGTAGTAACAAACTATTCTTACGGCTCTGCCATAATGTTGCCTTAATTGTGACCTGTTTCGGCCAACTCTCATTGCCTTCAAAGATTGCCTCAAATGAGGCGGTGTGGCGTATTAGATTTCCACACTCACAAGAATTCTATTCCCCTACACCCTACACTGATATGATTGGGTTCGGGGTGTAGTATCTATGGTGAACTATTTCTAATTCAAAGAGACCAGAAGTGAAGATAGCCTGTCGGCTGGCTCGTCACATAAAAAGGTTGCCTCGGCTAGCATTTTATTTTATTGCTCAATATACAATTATGTTACTTAGAACTGTAAGAGGCTGAACTCGTTCCTAAATGTTTAATTATGGGAATAGTAAGATTAAATAGTACTCCTAATGGGAGAGGGGATGGACTAAATCTAGAAGGCAGTAATTTTGGAGGAAGTTTTTGTAGACGAAAAACGCTGGCGCCATAAATTTCTATTTTATTGTTTACCATACGTGTTGGAATGAGTTGCGAACTAACTTCAAATCGCAAATTATGTACATGAATTGCGTATAATCTGGTAGGAATTTAGGTTGAAGTTCACAATCATTATAGCCACACAATTATCCTGTACATATTTTCTTAGTTATTCCTTCAAACAATTAAATAATGGTGGCATAAAAACGAAACTAAAATAATCAAGCACATGAGAAATATGACGCAGAGTTTGACTATCAAGCTTGTTTGTGTTTGAACCGCTCAGATGAAAACCGTTTGTTCATATAATATTTTAGTTCATGGTAATGTTTGTACAAATGAGCCATTGGTACATCCTCCATGTTGGATAATTGCGAGGACGACGTCGATGGGATAAGGTAGGAAGTGACTCTCTGCCATGAGGCTTATTATTGAACAGGAAATCATAGAGGGTCATTTCCGAGGAACGCTCTGAAATCTGTAAAGGCACATTCAGTGAAATGCGCTTCCGCTGGAGAAACCTTGCACACTACACGCTCACACGCGCACACACATGCACTAAAACCCTTTCAAGCCCTTGGGCTCTGTCCAAACTACTTACTTGATCACATATCAGGTCCCATTTCTTTTCTATGTCGTACTGCTTGAGAAGCTTGGCCTTGTCCGGCGGCAGATCCATCGAGGCCTACAATCATAACACCAAATTAGTATTAACACAACCATCAATAAACAACTATTACAAAATAAAGTTTTCACATAAATTAGCATTTATCTGTTTTATAATACTCAGGGAAAGTAGGTGAACTTTCTGAGGAATATTAACGCAATGCTGTATTATTAAGGTCATTATAAGTTACAGGAAATGTTAGGGTTGAGATGTTGGTAGCAGTGTATCTTGTGCTTGAGATGTTGGTAGCAGTGTATCTTGTGCCGGTACTTAGTTAGTTGCGTTTATTCACTTTCTTCCTGCTTTCTTTTCCTCTAACATAGTAACTTATATTTCAATTTGTTGATTTGAGAAAAATTGTAACAGAGATTGTGCTGGTGACGGAAAAGAATGGAAACGTCAACTGATTGTATCTGTTTTGGAGACCATAGTCTAGGCTCTTACAGAACTAATAAAATATTGCCAACAATTTTTAGAAGACCAAGGCTCACCATACTGTTCACATAATCATTTTAAGGCATCGTTTAACATTTCATAAATAATGTATGAGGAGAGAGTCAGTTTTTTGTTTGATAGTCATATTTTTCATCAATAAAGATTCATACCAAATTTTACTAAATTTAATTGAAAGAATGAACAGTTTAGTGGGAGGACCCTTTGATTCCAATACGTCACCAATTTTAGCGCCATTACCTGAGCCTGTAGGACCGAACTTGAACACCAGCTCTTGCTTGTTTGAACCTGGCTCTCGCTTCTCCACGCTGATATGTTGAAGCTACATGCCAAATACAGAATTCAATTTTACTTTTTATAAAATTAAATAAAAAGTCTAATTATAACCCGAATGATATCACTAACGGAAATTGGCACCATCTATCAACGGGATGTATTAATCAAAGTGCGACGGATGATAACAGAAAAAGGCGGTTAATATGTAATTACCATCTTACTTCCCCCACTCCAAAAAAGGAAAGTCAAATTCTCGTAACTGGACTTTTTACTGAAGCACACACATCCTGACTAAATGGAACAACACCTATGGTGTGAATACTTAAACTACTTATCTTCATTGTAAGGGCCAAATTCCCTTCGAATTTTCTAAGGAATACAACAGGAGAATTCCCAGAAACAGTTCTTTAGAGGGAAGCTCTCATATCCCCTCGCACGGAAATCCTCCTGTAATCAGTCGAAGGACTACTGATTTTTTATCTTTATTCATTTCTGGACGTTTCGCGTCCATTATCAGTGTGAAACCCTTTCACTGTACTTATTTTACACCTACTTTCATCTACGAAGTTTCAATATGTCACAATGCAGAGATATGCCAATTGCCGAAAACGCTCTTTTACGATTTACAGGTTTAGGTTTTGAATAAACTTGTATTCTGTTTATATGCCATCACTCTTATTTTAAACTTTTTTTGGAGCGAGATTTATGGATGACGTAATTGTAAGTTTTGTCTTGAGGATGACAGAGGTGCTGCTGATGGATTTCGACTACCCTAAAATACCCAGATTTACATTTATTGTTAAGACAAGACGACCTGCTAATTTCAGTTCAAGTAACTACATAAAAAAAGGAAAATCGTCGAGCGATTCGGAATAGATTTTATGAAAACGGTACTTTTAGAGAAAAAGCAATTTCTGTTGGAGCATTGTCTGGAAACAATTTGGGGAAAATAAATCATGGATAACTTTTCTTTTCTCCACGTTCCAGCAAATTGAAAGAGAAGTAATGTCTTCTACTTAGTGTCCGACAGTTCTAATCTACACAGCTTCCTCTGAACAATGTTTTTGTCTGCAAGAAGTACAATGGCCTGGACCCGCAAAGCTGGGATGATATTGGTCCCAGCATGATGCTTTTCTTTAATTCTGATTAGTTTCGGATTTTGCTATAGAGCCAAAGTTTAGTTAAAGGTTTTGTTGCTCAGTCCAAAGCTCTTCTTACCGCACACAAAGCCGACCGACACCCCTTTGACTGTGTGAGAAAAGTTGTTTCTATTTATGTAGTCTGGCTGAAACCATTCACGATAATTCTCAGATCGGCTACAGATATATTCAAATAAAATACTAAGAACACAGAAGGTAGGAGGAAGTGGAAGTGCAACTTCTACAGGAAGGTGGGACGCTTGGCAGGTTTTTAAAAGGACACTTCGGAAGTGGAGATGGTTAATTTTCCTTCTAGGGTATCATTTCTGTCAAATTGTACTTTTATAAGATGTATACACTAGTAATAATTAAACCATTGAAAATCGAAAGAATCTTCCTTAAACATTCATCTCACAGTCTAAAAAATGGTCGAACATCTATTATTTCAAAACAACAAAACAAGCTCAGAAAAAATATTATTTTTCTTTTACTCAGGCATAATAGGCCTTTTTTACATAAATTATATCCAGCATTCAAGTAAATATGAAGGATCATATGAGTATAAGTGAGCATGTGTGTTGTTTCCTCTCTGTGCAAACGTCACTTCCGCACACACTCATTCCCTCTCGCTCTCTTTTACTCTGTGTGAATTTAAAGAGCAAGCCAAAGTATTAGCCATGATGGTGAGGCACTGTAAAGGATTCTAAGATGTGGAATTTGGTTTGTTGGTCGAATCACGACTTGGTATGCACAGACATCTACTCAGGAGGCGCTGGGATTGTATGTACAATTCTATTATTGTAGTTATAACTGAATGTGCGAGTGTGTGTATATCCCCTAGCAACAAGAAGACCTATGAGTCATCAAACTGTACTCACAAGATGACGGACTATAGTTTGTGTTAGTTTGCAGGTGATGTCACGACAATACACCCACAACATTAATGTGCAGTCATGTGTATTATTATACCGCGCGGATTGTTCTATCTCAGAACCCTCAACCGTCAACACACCACTATCTTATATGTTCTACTATCCGCACGAGGTGCGAAATAAAACATTTAATGCGCTATAATGCCCGGAAAAGAATATTCTCCAGGAAATCATTCAACTGAAACATTCTGATTACATGCGAAGCTAGAAAAAAATTGGTAAATTACAATTTCCCAGAAATAATAATAATAAGGGATTAGCTATGCGGTTAGCGTATTGGATTCCCACGGATCCGTGGATTCCCGGATTCGACTCCAGCTGCTTGACTCTTAGATTTTTCTCTTCACAGCTCACTGTCCGGTGATAGACAGTGTTGTCTGTATCGAGAGAACACTGTCGGAGGCCGGCAGTGCACTGAAAATACGCTCCGGTCGACAATAACCTCAGACGTTGATGCGCCTTAAATCATTAAAAATAATAATAATAAAAAACATCATATCAGAAAAGTTAACATTTGCGCTCGAGTGGTGAAGGCTCGAGATACTTTGAAGGCACCAATTTTAAATCAATTAAAATCAATCAAAAAATTTTAGTGTTAAAATAACCTCTCCATATCATGGAAATCCTTCAGCTGAAGGCTATTCCTGTCGGTACATTTGGGAGCAATCTGAGAATTACATTAACAATAGTCAGGACTACGAGTATATTAGATTTTCAACTTCTCTAATATTTTACCTAAACTTTTATTGTTCCGAACACCAATATTTGGTCCTAAAATCCCACATTCTAATCCAGAGAATTTAGGGCACGGGCGTATACATAATAAATTTGGGACAGTTGGACACTGTTGTTAATGGATAACAACAATAATGTAGAACACCTTGATAATGAATATTGTTTGCGTTCATAAGTTCATACTACCGGAATAGTGGCATCGATTTAGGTGGGTTAAGTTAACTGGATAGGGTCCAGATGGAGCTGGTGTGAGGGGGTGGTGACGCTCTATGACCGACCATTAATACCAATTTGTTACATCCTGTTTATCCACGGCTTCCTCTACATCGCAGGCGTCCTATATACAAACCTGCAGCACCCACAACAGCTGTCCGGCTACGTGTTTACTATTTTTTTTTTGTACACAAGCCTGGTTATCTCCTGTAACCTGTCATTTGGTAACCTCTTAAGTAGGAAAAGATAGAACAAACCTTATGTAGATATTCACCTGACTTTATCCAAAACTGTTTATTACCTTTTTGCTATTGATTTATCGTTATGAGAGAACTTAGAAGGCTTGTTATAAATGTTTCGGATGGAAATTGCATGAAAGGTACCAATAAAAGGTAGAAATGATAACAGTTACGATTAGTTGAACCTCTGCTACACCTTTTCTGTTTCAATAGCTGCGAATTTTTGCAGCTGAGATTTAAAAAGTGGATTTTCCAACTTTTTTCCATTTTCTTATGACAAGGGGAACTGAAGAAAATTGTAAAGCTAAATTGTTAACCTGGCGAAAAACGATATTCCTGAAATTTTTTTAAAATAAAGTTGATAATTCAGCTCTTACAAGCGGACTTCAAGAAGTTTGAAGAAGCTCGTGAAAATTGCTCGAGTAGAACGGGAGTTGCGGAAACAATGCTATGCCAAGTCAAATGCATAAAATTTTGAAATGTATATGATTATTGCTGGTGAGAAGTGGAATAATTTGGCAAGCAGTTTTTAAAGTCAAAACTGACACACCGTTTGCAAGCCATTATTCTTGCCCGAGACTAGAGAGGGGACTTTTCTTAGTTTTCTTACTCTTCTGATCTCGAACGCAACCGTAACATAAGTGCTCGATTAGGCACCTGAAGGTGGAAATACAGGGCCTAATGGAATGAAACAGAGAAGGCTAAGTTATACATTGTTCTGTACTGTAATAACAGAATTCCAAGGTCTTAATAGATTATATGGAGCCTGATGTAATATACTAACTACGGAGAGGGTATGCTACTTTAGAGAGCTGAAGATAATTGTGCTACAATACCAGGTATTGCACCTTGGCTATATTGAGAGGTGATTGTCCTCAGACGGCCTTACTTTGTCCGCCCCAGTGGAGGTGGAAGTACGAAGATACTCAGGCTAGAAGTGCAGGAGGGGAACTTTTACCATTTCGTTATGGTTACTTGAGTTGC
Organism: Rhodnius prolixus; assembly: GCF_049639745.1. Lineage (NCBI taxonomy): Eukaryota > Metazoa > Arthropoda > Insecta > Hemiptera > Reduviidae > Rhodnius > Rhodnius prolixus. Next base: position 40,350,011 of record NW_027411582.1, on the reverse strand, counting down.
TTTATTATTTTAATACTTAACTCCGCATTCGCAAGTAACTGATTAATTAATAACTTGATTGCCAAGTTAAGAGGAGGATTCTGGTTCTATAAGCAGGGTGCCATCTAGATAGAGTCCAAGATAGAATACAAGACATTAGAAAGTGAAATTGTTAATAGAATTGAAAATTTGTTAGCGTAAAGGTGTTTTATTTATAAACTGACAAAAACTCAAGATTCCTTAGAAATAATGTCCGATTAACGATTAGTAAAAAACTGCTACCATCTAGGAATTTTTAGCTTAACGTGTTAAACTAGTAACTGGACTGGACTTGGTTAATTCGTGGATTAAATTTTATAAGCTTTGTGCCAGATTTTTTACTATCACATTGTTCGGTCATACTCAACATCTGTATCTGTTGGCGGTTAATTTCATCTTTCCCACCATCGCCTCTCACGTTTCTTGTTCCCGCCAAAGAACTGTAGCTTCGATTGTATAATCTTAGTAGTTGTTTCCAGCCTACAAGACAGTGCATCTCATTCCATCGGCAAGAAAAAGGAGCAACAACCGCCTTCCTACATCCTCAACATATTTATCTCTTCATCTGCTTATCTGCTTTAGGGTTGGTCCTCTCGGTGTTCTTATTTTCGCCCTCTTTAGGCCTGACCCCACCTTTTGTCCGACCTTGAAGAGGTGGTGGGGGCTTGGAACTAAGGACATTAGAAACTAACCCTCTCTAAAAATCTCGCGTTTTTGCATCTGGATGTAAGCGACTTCGCACATATTTTGAAAAACCACAAACTATAATAAAACCAAACTGAACTGCCAAACTTTTGCAGATCTAGTTCAAAGTCAAACGATCATTGTGCCTTCCTTAGAGATCTTCCTTGGTTGCCAAAAGCATTCAGAAAATAAGAAAAGCTTTCCTCTTGTCATGTGACAGACTGCATAGGGACAGACGCCACAAAGATTATTGCTGAGCCTTTAGAAAAGCCAAAGGACAGTTTTAAATGGGCAAGAACCGGTAGGAGATGTGCCATTTGAGCAGACCAAGATGTCACAAATGTAGAAGATGGCAGACATGTATGTCGCATGCTGGACCTAAACGTTCTTTCCAGCAAAAACGCTTCCAGGATGAATGAGGACGCCACTACGTACGCCTTAGAGAGTTCTGAATCCCAACCACCTCTTCATGCCACTTGACGAAGTTTAGTGAAATGTTGAGAGTATTTTGTACATGAATTACATCATTTTTCTATTTAGTGCAGTCTTTTGTCAGTTTGTACACAAATTTTGAGAGTTGAACGCGATAGCATTAATTCCTCTTTTGGAGAGTGAGAGAATAAAAACCCAGAGTCTGCGCACGCAATTATGACAAAAACTGCACTCGAATAAAATTTTGTCTTTGAGTAAACAAAGGAAAGAATAATTACCACAATGATTTTGTGAAGGTCACGCTAAAAACTTGGAAGAAAAAAAGTGCTTGAGGTTTTATTAGTGGTTATAGGAAAGGTTTGTACGCAGACTCGCTCACACGAACCACATTCCTCAATAATATTACTTGGTATTGGCCATTCCCATCTCTCTTCAGGCCCCATTTTAGGAGATCTATTCGTATCTCTTCTGGTTAATCCTTTTATAACCTTTTGGCAAATCATTCAATAAAACTGAATCAAACCTCCAGACAGGTGAATTAAAAACACCTGTACTAACTAAATAGAGATGAGATTCGAGGTGCTAACTTCGGTTTCAAAACAGTCCATTTTCCAAATCTTTTCAGAAGGCATAACAAGCTGATTCTCCAAAGAGAAGGATCAGGTCAGAGACGGTCTTGTTCTGCTACACTAGATCTAGAGTCTACAGATTCTCAGAGAAAAATGAATTTTCCAATTGATGAGAAATAAAAACAAGCTACTTAAGGAAATATAAAAGATCATACTTGATTACTTGGACGGGGGACCCAGGCATCTCAGCCATAAGAGGCTTCTAGATCTGTAGTTCTCGTTTTAAGTCGTTCTTGTATAGTCCCCTCTGGACTTCATTGGCTATGGCACCGGAATCAGTCAGAAGTCTGTTTCTTCTGCTTCAACAGTTAACTACAGGACCTCGTGAATGATCTAGACCAATAGTAGAGAGAGAGACGTGTAAATATGTGTTTGTGAAGTCATGCTTCCCTCGGAGGTGTTTTTATTGCGCGTAGCAACGAAAGAATCCGACTAGCAATGGTTACATTTAAATGAAGTAACCAGCAACAGTGTAGAGATAATCCTCTGCGCCGCTACAGTCTTCTTCCTTATCTGCGTGTCACTGATTTAAGAGGGATGTGATTTAAATGTATATATTCACACTGGCAAGGAGGTTCCGGTCAGCTGAGAGATCCGTGATAGATCAATAGCCAGTACGGCTCATACCCACTGTATTATATACAGACGTGAGTGTGTGCGATATACATAAAGATAAGAGGGCAGATAACTAGAAAGGCATTTCGTGAATAAGAAGGTCAATGACATCTTTATTGCCGCTGAATACTAAAAGATAACTAGCTGGATTTTGAAAGAAACCAAATACAAATACAGAAAAAAGGCAACCCTACTCATTGGCCCAGATCGTCACTCTACCACCTCGAACTGTCGTTACGTAATCAAATTTCATCCTAATGCTCTTATCAACTGCCAAACTGTTAATTATTAATTAAATATGCAATGTAACAGGTGTCTATTAAATAACATGATATCTCTAATTGTAGGGAATTTGGTTGATAAAATCTCTTTCTTTGACAGTTTCCATTCATTTCACAATTCTCAATTGAACTTAAGAAAACAAAACCAAACTTTTAGATTAGCCTGTAGATGCAGCTTACAGTAACATTGGCCTTTAAAGACAGAAACTTACTTCTGCCAGGGTAAATTAGAGGGTGGCTAGCATCTGTCCAGAAAAGAAATCACTACTGAATAGAATGCTCCATTTCTCCTTTAAACTAAGAGACTCAGCGCACCAGATTAGCTCTACACTTATTTGAATTCAAGGCGATACTAATACTTCCTAGGACAATGGGTAAGAGGATCCACTAGTTCCAGCAAGAGAGAGTTCATGTGGGTGTTTGCAGTTATCATCATAATAATCATAGTAATCAATTTGGCGAAATTAGATGCACGAACTTGAGGGTGTAGTTTTGAAAGAAGCAAATTGGCGAGAGATGTTGCAGCTGGACCATCACCACATTACCATCGCAACCGCCGAAATACAATTGTTGCCGTCACTTTGTCCCTCTCATTTTATCGACAACTAGCAATTCTAGCGGTTCCTGCGAGTCAAGTTTCCGATCACTGCCAGCCTAATCTTCTGCCAACAACTTCTGCCTAACCTTTTATAAACTCTCAATTTTAACCTTCTATATCTCTTTAACTAATAGCAATAAAACTACAGAATTCCTGTCAGTTATAGAAGTAAGTTCTCCCGACAATTCGGTAATGCATTTATTTAGATCTGAACAATAAAAAGAGAGACATATAGGATTAAAATTTGAACGAATTTGAAATCCTCAAAAATTTAACCTTCTACATCTCCTAAACTATTAGCACTAAAACTATTGAATTTATGTCAGTTTTCTCTACAATTCGGTAAAGAATTTTAAAAGAAAAGAAAATACTATTTTAGTAGTAATTGCCTATTTTTTCAGGCGGGCTTTACGACCAACTACCAATTGTTATACTATTGTAAAGCTATTATTATTGTATACTTTTGTATTATTGTACCCAAACTCCTTTGTATGGGGAAAGGCCATGAAAATTTGGAAAAAAAAATGGCAAATTATAAATAAATAAATAACTTTTAAAACAATGCTGAGAAATATCACAACCTTGACTAAATGAATAATTATTCATCTCAAGTGTAATTATTAAAAATAAAAAGCTTAGCTATAAATTACGTGTATAATAATAACAAAAGATTGGATAATTAAAATGAAAATAAATTCAGCCAATAATTTTACAGCACAAATAGCGTGTCAAGGTTGTTGTAAGTTAGCATTAGTTACGTAGTGCAACCGTTTGTTATTTCACAAATTACCAAGTATAGGAGACTACCACTGCACTCGGTATCCCCACTTGCATTAATGTAACCCTCAACTGCCCCAATATGGGAGTTCATTACTTTTTGAGCACAATCAGACGGCACCAGGGTGGCGACCATATTTTCTTCAGAGTTGTCGTTCCCAGCCGGACACGATTTCGGTTTTCAAATTACAATTGAATTCTTAAAAAAAACTCTAGTTCAACTATTTAAGAATTATTTTATACATAGAATTTGAGTGCTACAAGAAGACCAAAATAAATTACTAAAACAAAGATAAGGCGAATGATTCCAAGATTGTGGAAGTGCTCAGCTGACAGTCATGATTATTTATAGGTATGTATTAACAACATTCTCTGAAGTCTGCCTTGGTAGTACTTTAACTCTTAATTTCCTTGTAAATGGAATTTACTGATAACACTGAATTATTTTACATTCTTTTACAATCAAGCATATTTTCAATTTTGATTTTGCCCCAAAAATACAACCAAGATAACTGAAAAAGATTACAAATTGACCTTCTAACACATTTTGTTAAAAATCGATCTAGCCGGAGTCATTTTAATGAATCTATTTTTCTTTCTTTTGCAATTTTCTCGAACTGCTCCAAAGACTTCCTTGAAACCAGTTGCACAAACGTAGATCACACACTTATACTTGGAACTTTATTCGTTTAAGGCAATGTCAGCCAAAAGCCGAAGTAGCCGTATCGAAAAGCCGATTAGAATAAAAGTAAATCAATCAATACCGAATTTTGCCTGTGTCCTTGCTTGTCTATTTACTTGCATGACAGAATGTAAGCAGCGCAGTGAATCACTGCTAGATCTTGCACGAATTTAAAAAAGGCTTCAATTCAAATGTTTCCAATGGAAAAAGAAAATGTCGGTCGCTTGTTTTCGCCGCAGACTATTGGTTGGGAGTTTTTAAAAAACAACAGGTTTCAAACAGCCAGGTTTAGTAACCGCCGCTATGGAATGAATGAGTCACGCTGTTTCTCTGTCTCTCTCACCCTTGGAATGTATTACTAGTTATGGGAGGGTGAGGCGAGGGGTCACTTTATTTATTCAGATCGCCTTGGCCGTGTATATTTAGACTGTCTATCGAAACTCAGTGTATTTACTAACATATGTTACTGTTCGCTCGTCGTTCTAACCTATATTCCGCTTTTGTCTCATTATTTACATTAACTAGATAAATTTGAGGTTGAACCATTTGGTCTCTGTAAATTAAAATCTAGTTTCAATACATTAAACCGAGAGTTTCCGCTCTTTTAGAGGGGAAACAGACATAGACATCGGGTGTACTGGAAGCTTCTTCGGTGTAGCCAAATTACAAGCAAACTAGATCAACTTTTCTTAATCTCTAGTCCATGATTAGGAACCAATCAACAGAAAAATATTTTAAATTAGTCAAGTTGGAAGAATTTATCAAAACAATATATCATCTGGTTGAGGTCTTGTTAATAAATCACTTAGGCGGGCGAGAGACCATGACTCTCAAGGCTAAATTTCTCCTTCATTTCTACGCATAAAGACAGGGAAAGGTTGCGAGGGTATTTTCTGAGTTATGATTCTAGTCTCGAATATGGAATTTCTGCTGTATAGGATTTAGGATAGGGTTACGTCTTTATTGATTGTTGGGGATGACGTAGGCGATGCTATCCTGACTAAAGCACTCGCCTCGAGAGTTGTCAGTTGGTTAAAGCAAGTTGATAGCTGAAGTTTGGAACTGGAAGCCAAGGCAAAAAATATCAGCGGTGGAGACCGATGCGTGCTTTCTTGAAGCACTCCAATTGCTCCAATTGGACCTTCGAAGGCTTTTGGATGTATTAAAACTAGTTCCTCTGTCGGATCTTACTGTAGGTTTCCACAAAAAACCTACAGACGACTGAAGGCAAATCAGCAGATGGGTTCTTGCTAAGGCGAACCACAAAACAACAATAATCAAATGTCACGGGAGAGAACTATATAGTGTCCTTGAACCACTATATTGTCATAATCATTTAGCATCATTAACTTTGGTAGTAAGTTGGCTAACTGTTACAGGAGGCGGAAGGATCGCGGCCAGACCAGGTTGGCGCCAAAAGCAGCTAAAGAACAAGTTCTCTGTTCTCCCCCCTCTCACAAACCTCTTGGTTAGCACTTCTCTATAAACTAGTTTGGCGCACAGACCCCTTCTTCATAAACATTAGTTGTTTACGGATACAATGTAGACTGGATCTAAACTCTGCTTAATATTAACAACTTGAAGTTAGTGGAGGTTTTAATTTCTCTTACCGCTGGGATGCGGAAGTAGAGCAATTGAGTCAAATTTTTTGAATTTTCACCAGAAATAGATCTTTTGAAGTGACCTGAGTTCGAACAGGTTGATCTAACGCAACTCTGCAAGGTTGCGGTAAATAGTCTCTGTGGACGCACGAAAAAATGCTAGGTTGTTAAAACCCGAAATTCCCAAGTTGCCTACCCTATTGGGACGGTGACTTAGCAGTAATGTAGTCTAGTAGAAGGCGAAACTCACACATTAAAACTACTCTCACCTTTTAGGCGTCTTCCTGGAGTTATGTCCAGTCCCCTCACTCATACACTTCCGTAAACACCACTAAAAAAAGTAAAGTAATCGCCTATTTTTTCAGGCGGGGCTTAACGTCCAACTAACAATTAGGTATCGTAGACGGAGGCGGAAGCTCATACTTTACTATAAAAAAAAATTTTCTAACATAAAAAGTACGAGTAGTCATATGCGGGATTCGAGCTAGGGATCTTCCACTTACAAAGCCACGCTCTTGACTACTAGACCAACACCCGCCCCTGTAAACACCACTACACTAAGTAAACTTATCTTTTTTGCGATTTCTCTGGAATGTGCCAGCTAATATCTCTGAACTCACCCAGTATGTACAGGGGGTGTTAGAATTTAGGGAACTGAAGGAATTGCAAGTCATGTGAGTGTTCACTGCGGGTGGAATTCATCTCTTCAGGCTGCACTTTAGGGAGCTACTGAAATAGAATGAATCCTTTCTGTTACTTCCAGGGTGTACTGGAATCTAGAGAGGGATGACACATTAATAGACTGCAGAAATTCGTTTAAACAGGTGATCCCGCCCAATACAAACATCACTCCACAGAATGTGCAAATATATTGCTCAGGTAAAGAAAGCGTTAATGTGATATTTGCCGTAGGATCCAGTTCAAGGTGGCTCACTGGGGTGTCTTAGTTCTATTTGAGAAGAGATTCATTGAGGGCGGGATGAGTCATGCGTGCGTGACTGGACACATTAGGAACGCCCTCTATTCGATATCGTGACTTAATAACTTAGATGTTTTACTTAATTTCCATCTTGGAAACTCTCCCTGGAAGCCCCAAGTCTAAGTTAATGGAGTATCCAGTAATGAGCACCCAGCTAAAAGTAGTCTGAAACGTGTAACTTCAAAGTGCAAGTTCAGCTGTAAAAGAAGTAATCAGCCAGCATCAGTGATCAATTACACCACATCCTCTAAAATTACAGGTCACTTAATGCGGCCGTGGGGAACTATCCTTGGAGTGCTCTCTTACAATCAGGTCAGGGAAGTTGTCCTTGTCTACAACGGAGAGACCGACTCGATATCTAACATTCTCGTCACCTACAGTTTCTATCTATTGCATTTCTGTTTGCACGAGCGCGAGATTTCTCCTAAATGGAAGTATAAAAGCCCATGTTTGATCGCACAATGTCCTGTTAACCCGAACCTGACTGTTAATGTCACATGGGCAACGTTAATGCACACTAAACACATTATAGTTGTTTCTATAGGACAGACATGCATTGTTAACCTCTCCACACTGTTAGCTGCCATAACCTGAACCAATATTATAGTATCTCCTTCCCTCGCCTTATTCGTCGCACACATGTTAACGTCTTCCTTCTACTTAAAGCACGCACTTCCCTGACTTCTTCCTCAGGTGCAGCTGATGGTTTCTCCTAAAAAATCAGGGGTAATTGGGTGTAAACAAACTGTTACATATGAAGCTAATGCTATTCTCTCAACCGATTAGATCATAACAGCTGTGGGCCCGTAACCCTTGGTCTACTGCAAATCTGGACTGCAACCATTACATCACTTCTCTGGCAGTCCTGTAGGACAAATTATTATTAAAATCCGAGTTCGTGTTGATTTATTTTGTTACATCAACTCTCGCCAGATGTGTAAGCGTTATTGTACTGATTGAAGCAGATTTTGAAAAAGATTCCAGAGAGAGAATGCCCGCACTCCTTAGTGGACTAGATAATCTTTTATGTTTATTTTAAATTAACCGCTTCTTTAGACCTTAAATGTGAAATATGAGTTTATTTAATGAAGGCAAACCGTACATCTGTTTTTAGTATTCCTCTAAATTTATGAAGGTGGCAGTGGAGAGTGGAACGTTCTCCACTGCCACCTTCATAAATGTCTACGTGTGCGTCTGGACTAACCGTTAATTTTGAAATGACTTCTGACGGGCTAGAGATAGAGTCAGCTCAAATAAGTGGCTACCTGACCCTGAGTATCTTCCGCTTAGGGTTTCTTAATAATTTAAGGGGCAGGAAGCACTTTGAAAGTAAATAGAAGTTCACTAGTCCATAGATGTTTACAGACATGCCAACATCCGAAGTTTATTGAGTTGTAATCTGTTGTTCTACGAAGCTAATTCTTCCCTGGCGAATCCCTAAGTCTTCTTGTGTTCCCTGAAACTACAGGTGACATGGCCGCAGCTTTAGACTTTGAGGGGCGATTTTTCTACAAAAATCTTGTTTCGCGTTCGTAAAACATCACCGAGAAAATCCAATTTCGAAACTCTTCACGACTGAAATACTCTCTTTTACTGGTGTAAGAGAAAGTACAAAAGTGAGGTAAGGAAGAATGGTGATTTTTTTCGTTTCTTAAACTAGAATTGCGAGAATTAAAATCGCTGTCTGGATGTTTACTATAACTAATAGGTTAGGTTAGGTACTCGTAGATTGACTAGTTTTCTACCTCTACGGATTATTTTTAGAATTCTAAATTTGTCTTTACAGAAAGTAAGAAAGAAGTCTCTAACCTTTCTGACAAACATATCTTTAAAATCCAAACTAAAATAGAAGTTTTATTTTCTGCTGAGTTAAATGAGAAGAGAAGTTCTGACAATACACAAAGGTTTAAATATATCCCTTTAGGATATCGCTTCATCTGTACAGTTCAGTTATATTTAGTTTTAGAAAGGTGGGGCTCTGTCTGGTACAAATAACCGGAAGTTATAAAGCATGTCTGTCTTCCGTGTCCGCGGCGTCATCCTGCCTTCAGCTTGCCCAGCTCACTGCCAGTCTCTCTAGTAATTACCTATTGTCTTCCAAGTTGCCAAATTAGTTTCACCTATTTTTGTATTCAGGAAGTGTTACGTGTGAGAGTTTTGAAATTTTGGTTTTTAGCGGAAAAACTCGTTCTGAGCTTGAGAATATAAAGAAACAGTTTTGAGAACAGTGAGTTTATGAGAAAAATTCAGTTAAAAGGCAAAGTTGATAGGAAAGAAGCGTCGAGTTTGGAGAGCAATGATAACAGGACTGGACTAGTCCAATTAGATGGCCAACTGACGGATAGCTGATCCGACGCAGGTCTTTGCACAAGGTTTTGTTCTTTTATTTAAGAGCTGTCCAGTCCTTAGAGAAGGAACATTGGCAAAACATCATCTTTTTGGTCTCTAAAACAATAGGCAGAGATTCAGCTGTTGTTTCACACCAAAGTACTTATTTCTAACCTGCAGAAGAACAAAATGAATAATATCTTAAAGAACCAACCTCCAGAAAAATCTCACGGATGACTTTATATTTTTAGGCAAAGTAACAAAATAAAAATCCATTAATAAATAAACGGCAACCTTAAATATACAATAATAAACAATTAATATTACAGACAAAGAAGTAACTGGCTGCTCATTCGCACGGCTTTATTGATGTTTTGACTGCGCCAAGGTTAGGGCTCTAAATAAGTCTGATAGGTATGTGGAAAAAAGCAGGAGTCGGTTACAATGGAAACGAGTTAAAGTACATAGTTACTTCCGTTGTGGGAATTTTGAATCATTAAAACAATGTTTTTGACTAGATTTTCAGTTGAATACTTAGTTACGTATTGTTACAGTGAGATTACGTAATACAGACATGGCGTAATGTTACTCTTACCTTCCATAGTTTAGTAAAGCTTTGAGAGTAGGTCGTGTAAAATAGAAACCACACCATAACGTTCGAAAACAAAATTATACAAACAATTTTTTCTTCGTAGCGTGGTCGAGTTCTTTGAACTTTAAAAATAAGAAACCTGATGTGAAAACTTGTACGACTTCCTCAAGGTTTTCCTCAAATTTAGAATTTACACAATTGGTTGGCTTCAATTCAAGGTCAGTTAATTAAAAGGACTTTTATGGGAACGAGTGCTCCAAGTCTGAGCGTGCCATGCTAAAGATTTCTTTTTATAGAAGACACACGTGTATAAGAGAACAATGAGGTAAGATATTCTGTGGAGGCCACGTGGAGCAGAGCGGCTCCCAGATATCGCGCCAGATGGTCCGAAGAAAGAAGTAACCACTGCCAGTTAGATCATGAGTACGAGAACTGCACTCAGCTCTTCCCGTCGGCGGGGAGATGTACATTTTTAACAGTTCTACCAACAGATGGTTCACTAACTGTATCTCCCCACTGCACTTCTTCATCACTGATTCCCCAAAAGTAACTTCCTTTTATCAACATCTTCACATACTACACTACAAGACACGGATTAATGTCTATTTATGACTCTTCAAGTACAGACACATTCAATTCCTCCACAGAAGCACTAAACAAGAAGTTTTACTGCACCCCACCTCTAAAATAATTTACTCAATATTACTACATCTATTGGGTGAGTTTGGGGCCCCATCAAGACATATCCAAGCGGCAACCTTGCAGAATAGCATTTTACTACATTTCAAAAAACTGTTATAAGAAAAAGTATGTATAAACACCTTATAAAAAATGGAAAACTGTTTTTAAACTCGGTGCATCTAAAAATGCATTTCCTGTTAAAATTTAGAACAAAACATTTACCCGATTACTAAGTTCTAAGATGAGCGAGCGGAAGAAATCCTATTTCTAACAGCTGTTACTACAGAGAGCGAATAAAATGGCCGTCCTGGACTGCCAGCGAGTGGTGGCTAGATCTTGAAGATATCATAATTAATTTGAATAAAGCTCTTTGTGTGAATTGTAAATTATGAACCTCCAAGTGACGCATGCAGTAGGGAGATGTAAATGAAATGAAAAAAGGAAGACGGATTCGGCTAATAACCAACATACTCGTAAACCAGATGTGCCATTTTGTAAAAATTTAGTATGAAAGGTCTCTTCTCTTAGTTCTAAGAAGAGAGAAAGTTCGGCTATCGTTTCAAATGTTCCAGAAGACGTTGTCACGGGCAATGCATGTTGAAGTCCTCCCCTCTCCATACAGAGGTTCCAGGTTTTAGGAAATGCTCTCTATCTCTCTCTCTCTCTCTCTATACACAAACTTAGTCTTATCTAAATCTATATATACACGCAAGAATGAGTGTGTGTCCTTCACAGATGCAAAGTTATACGGCTTAGATCAAAAGTTCAATGGAACTAGGAACTGGAGAGCCATGCATTACCAGTCAGGCTTTTAAAGTCACACTCTCCGACCTGAACAAAAATTATCACGTTAGAAATTAATTCGACTGTTATGTATTTTACTTGGCTTTAAAATCACGTGCCACATAGTGGATACACATCGAGATTTGCACAAGAAAAGCTTTCTCAGAAAGAATGAATTTTCAATCAATTGGAGGCCGACTAGTAGTTTTTCCGGCACTGATTTGGCAGCCTTAATCACTTTCCTGGGAAAATAGAATTTCTCGTCAGAATAGAATGGTTCCAGCTGGGTATCCCCAAAACTATTCTTGCATGGATAATATGTTCGTATCATAAAGCTTACTTTGAAGAGTGGGACAATTTGTATACTGACTACAACGGATGTAAGTTCACTTGAATCTATGTGGTTGAAATTGCAATCTAATTGGGTTGAATTTAATTGCTCATTTAAAAGATGTTCCGGCAGTTGGAGAGAGGCAGTGGCCTGCCAATTCTTGGCTCCATGTGGGTGCCTATGATCAGTAAAACTTAACGGTAATTGATACTCCAGTGAGCAGGCCTCAGTGGCGATGACCTTTCTCCAACTAAACAAGATGTGCCTTCTAAAGACGCTCGGCTGGCTCCTTGAGAATTAAAATATTTATAATGAGAGGTAAATCTTGTAAAACGTTTCAAACTTTCTCATTTCAGGGAATGAACGGCTATCTTTAACAATAAACACAAAATCTTTCTTATTCTATATCAAACAGTTCGAGTCACTGGAAGTTAATACATAGGATAAAAATACAACCATATGTTTTATTGAAGCGAAGATAAACAATAGCCGTAGAGCTTTGCGTAGGCGACTATCAAAACGTGGTGCATTCACTTATAGAAAATACTGACTGGTTAATTTTTATCTGAAGTAACCATCATAAATTCTTACCGCCTCCCACGTGCTGGCCTGGAGAGCGCTAGTCTTAACAACTGAAAGCACCGATCAACAGATAGACTCACAGAGCAGATTCTGCTTTATATGGTGCCTAAATATCCTTCTCAGGTAAGGCTACCTCGCGCTTTTTTAATCTTCAACTTCTGACTTCTGACGATCTAATGCTCCCGCATGATCATTAGCATCATTATCTTAAAGTCTGGTTCGACTTTTCACCGAGAAAAAACTCGAATGCGAATCTCACACGACTTTCTCTTACAACTAGACAGACTGAAAAGTAGGAGAAAATGGCGCTTTAAAATCACAGACAGGAGTTAATGGGAAAACCTTATTGAGCATGTCCAGGTTCTTTCCTCAAGACTGCTGCACCGAGTAGTACGTACTCGTATTACAAAGCAGTATTTTGCAAAAAGCTGTAAACGCATTTTTTTTTTTTTTTTTTTTTGCAGTTCTACTCTTTAGGACAGCAACAACTTTGCTACAAAGCAGTCCAGAGAAAGTAAAAATTAACTGAATATGGAGTAAGAAGCGAACAACATACTGCTAATAAGGAATCGAACTAAAGGAAAGTTGACAGTGTGATTGATAACCACTAAGGAGGTTAAGACCTGTACTGATTGAGTTTCTAATTTTCTATGTCATCAGTGATCTAAGTAACCTTGTTGACGATAACCTTCCTAGCCTTATAAAAACTAGAACTTTACGTTGCAAGTGATAGTGTTGAAAGAATCGCGCATGCGAGATCAAACATTGATAGTAACTTATTATTTTTTCCTCACTAATTGAAACAATTGGATTACTGAATAAGTAAATTGTCTGAGAAAGCTGGCCATTTTGATATCTAAAAAAGATTATCTCTGGCTCATGGGAACTAAACACAAGGTCGTCGTCTATTAGTGAATGAATATTTAACGGTTAAATCAAGGAAATTAGGTGAAGATGAGAGAGGTCGTGTGGGAAATGGGGACATCAAGATGGAAAACCTGGCCTTATTCTTCTTGAGCAGATCTTTATTGTTCTACAAAGATATGCATCCGATAGGTGATTTTTATAAAATAGCCTAGACTTCAGATCTTTACGGGAAAACAACTAACAGCAACACATACAAGGGGAACATATTCACCTAGGGCTCGCCGAAGCAGATAACCTGTTCCCTAAATCTAACGTTTTTATCATTTCATTACGGCCAATTTCGTACGACAATCTTTCTCATCTCGTCCTCAGGCCATTTTAATCTTTAACACATTTTCTGTTAATAGATGAGAATCCGAAACCACTTATAATAAAGAAAAAGCAAGCTGCCCTTTTATTTCAGGTTCACCATGGGGTTAAATTTTGATGGATAGCAAGCTCAGTCCAGTGATGTTTATTGGACGGGGAAATGGACAAAAATTACAAATATGTGTCTATCACGCAACCATGAAATAAACTTCATTCTCAGCAGAGAGAATAATTTACTAGTGAGTAAGAAAAAGAGAATATTAAATAATTACTGAAGAGATTTGAACTCCACAGATATGATACGTTGGTGCCGGCTAGTTAAATGTAGATGTCAGCTACAGTTGCAGCTGCTGTCGTTTAGTTGTTGGACTGGCCACTGGTCTGCGTGCCAAACTAATTATTATTAATTCTCTGTGGTAGTTATTTACATACAGGTTTTTCAGAGTTAAATCTTCCATAGAAGAGATTATTGACATTGCATACTCTAGGTGATAAACCTCCTGCCAGTGACCTCGCCAGCTACTTGTAGACTTTCCTCTTCCGGTTGCACGAGGAAGTGTGGCGATCGTGTCCAGTGGTCGTTACCACCTCTCGAACTCAATGGTAGTAGATGGAAGGCGGTAAACTAGAACTGAAGGGAGCCACTTCCTTGAGTTTTCAACAGAATACAGATTCTTCCCAGAGTAAAATAAAAGTGGTTATATATTATAACCTCCAGAGGTATGTGTTTATGAGAGAAATGGAAAATCGCAAAAGCTCAAATTGTACATTTCGTCTGGGTACTGCCTGAAAGTTAGGGATTAGAATGGGTCACTTGGAATTACAACTTTGCAGGCATTCCCGGAGAAAGCGCCAACTACACTTGTTGCACATTTGCCCATGTAAAGCTTAGGGGGTTATATTAAATGAGTAGCTGAAATTGCGAGTGTGCAGAGTATCTTGGTAACTATGGCGGAAATTGGAGTAAGAGGAGTATCTACGGCAACACCATCTCTAAACAATAACCTAGTTCACTACTTGCTGGCTATTTACTTACTGGAGCATCTCGTAACAAACCGAGACGGTCAAATCTTTTGTTCGCTGCCATGATGCGAAAAGATGTGTTAGGAAGAACATGGTTATGGCATTGAGCATTAGACGGCAGGTGTTCTAATTAAAGAAGAGAAGGGGTAATTACCAGCTGATGCTGTACTCAAGTTATATAACAGAGATGTTTGTTAGTTCACAAACAAGTTGTCTGCCAGTTAATTAATTTAATTCTTGGAGCCAAGGTTGCTTCCGGCATAATCTATGCCGTGTACAATAAGTCCACATCTGCAGATATCTTAAATAGGATACATCATAAGCGTGCCGCTAGAAATAATAAGAAAATAAAAATCTACCACATTAAGTCTGTGTTCCTAAGCTTTGAATCGCTCCTCAGCATGAAGCTGAAGGTTTCACAGTTAGGACACTTTCTCCTTTTCTAAGGCTCCACGAGTGCTTGAAAATGAACTTGACTGGGCAGCTGTTCGTGAACGTCCTCTGAGTTCGCACCGCTTCTATTAGTAACCACTGCTGAAGTTTTGAAACCAAGCAGGGACGAGGACTTCTATTCACACTTCAAAGGCTGCGTAAAGAAACGACTCCCAACAGCTTTTTTAATTGGATCACTCACTTGTCAAAATAGTTCTGCTAAATTAAATTATAACATTTTTCCGGGAAGATGATTAAAGGCACTGCCTGGAAATTGGGTGATTAGTGGTCACTCTAATTAATGTGCCATTATTTCCTGCCTCAAAGCCTGTTTTAATGCTTTCATTAAAGTCAAAAATGAAAAACTTAATTACAAAAGTAGTTTTACCTTTCGGTAGAAATTATCAAATTTATTTCCAAGCAATTTAATAAATTGCGGAAAGCGACAATCGTATGAGCTTCCTTGTACACCTCTCATCAAACATCAAACCCAATTATTAAATAAGCGAGCTACAATACGACCCTAAGATAGAGCGCTGCTTTCATATCGAATTATCTATAGAATTCATACAGAGATACATACAGATTGGGCGGGTCCCCGCTAGATAGCTGTTCACACGGATCACAGCCACTCCGGCCAGTTCCCCCTCCTTCGAGCCCAAGTTTTTATGATGTCACAGCGTCAAACACAGCGAAGAGTGCGTCTCAGATGTTGCCCCAGGATGTGGGACATGTGGCGAAATGGAAAAAATAGCCAAACTCTCTCCGAAAGGGAAAAAGAAGTTACCCTGGAAGTTGCATTTGCGTTGGTCTTATGTTCCAATTTTTTCTCATGTCTATTTCTAGAATTAATGTATTCAATTAACGAATAAACAAATAAGAACACATCTAGCCTAAAATCTCTGACTTGTCTGAGAGTCGTTTTCCAAATTTTACTGTCGATCTTAACATTATCAATTTGTCAAAACAACAGGCGAGTATTAAGCCAGCTAGAGTGAGAATGAAGCAATTCGACTTGGGGAAACAAAGCCGACAAAATGTTGCCGTCATCTACATTCAATCATCAATTGAGAGAAATCTTCAGTTTAATCTTGACAAGGAAACATTGGAAAACGGATTAATAGTTTGAGACTTTGAGTAAGTCTAATATAGTAAACATTTAAAATTATTCCAACTCTTAACACAGGCTTTCTTACAAAAAGAGCCTGCTCGTAATCTTCCAAGATAATCTGCGTTGATACCTCTCTGATGTAATCGAGTACGCCCTGTATATTACCAAGGGCACAGAAAAGGCAGATTTACTCCATAGAACTGCCTCCATAGAACCCAATTTATTCCCCAGCCAGAAGTTCCCCCATTACGAATGTATTTTCCTCTATAATAGAAGGAAGTTTCTATGATGTTCTCTAACTTTGTAATCACACAAACAAACTTAGGTCTAAAGATTTTATTTGGAACATGTCTGCGGGGAAATTTTAGCTGAATTCTGGGAAAGAGGCGATATAATCTGAAAATCGTTTGAGCGTTATCAGCCATTTTTTGTTCTCTAATAATATCTAGAAGTGTTGGCACCTTTTCTGGGGAAATCCACATTTAGTATTTTAGTGCTGATTAAAAGGCTTGCCAACAGAACAAGGAAGTATCGTTCCGTTTTATATGGTCATTTCTTCATAATTCTTCTAAATAAATCTAATAAAAAGGAGAAGGTTAACGCTTCTATTACAAAGCGCTCCTTAAACAAATTATTTACACTCGATATGTATTGTCCTTGTTTACATGTGCGCACAAAACACCTCATTAACAATTTAATGAGAAAAAGAGAAATTAATTAAAATATAAGAACTTCTAGGCGTCATTAGTGAAACACTCTCGATAGTTTATCGTGTAATGTGACGCATGCGCACAAGATAGATGGATGATTAGGCGCCTTATGTTTGTGAGTCGGTGAATCTAAAATTAGAAAGAGACCAATCGAGATAACATCAGAACGAATGCCGAGGGCACCATAGCAGCATCCTTGTCTCTGTTCAGATGTTCTCTAACTCAACTTCCATACAGTAACTCAAACTTCACTCTAACTCACTCAAAAACTCAACTTCCGTAACTATTTCTGCTCACTAATCTCCTTAACAAATTCTTTCTTACCGCTGATTACATCAATAAACTTTGTTCAAACTTAAATTTTGTAAACAAAAAAAAAATGGTTTGTCAATTTTAAAGAAGTTCACTAAAATAGCAAAACTTCCTTTTAAAACGGATAGAGAAAATAAAATGAATGAAACGTGATGTCGCAGCTCCACCAGAACCTTCCTTAAAGCTAATCGCAACACCAAGTCATAGGCTACATATCCATCGTCAGCAATCAAAGAAAACCCTTTGACGTCTGTCAAGAAAATCTTAAATCCGGTATCTGCAGAGCACTTCCGCTAAACGCACTGGATACAAATCTTTTAAAATTTCGTAAGGTAATTTACTTGCTATAAATGGCTCTAAAGTTTCTGGTTTGGTCTAGCATTATTTGTACGTACTAGTGTATACAACATAACAACCTAAGCTCAGATTATCTATTACTTTTTGTGAAAACTCGTTACTTCCTTTTACGAGTAGTGAGAGAAAATTAAAAGTAATTTTATTGTCAGGACATGTAAAGAGGTCTAATATTAAGTATCGCTTGGTTGCCCAAATTGAAATAATGATCGGACGACATCCTGAAGAAGATGAACTTCAACAAATTGGAATGTAGATAATGACTGCCCAAAAAAATTCAAATTCAATTTTCTCCTTCAGTTTGCCCAACAAGATAACCAGTTAATAGGTACAGTGTGCAGCTTCCACCACACTACTACGTTAAACAACCACCATACTTTTGGGCAAAAGGATGAAGCGGACAAAATGTTAATAAGCCACAGATTTATAACCATTGACTGCAAATAGAAATTTCGCGTTCAACAATACAACAACAAAGTCAGCCAAGGTAACTGAGTTTGCTCAGAGGCTCAGCTACTGAGTGCGACTCCGTTCCAATTTCTCTTACTCAGATGCTCGTGTGATAAATTGTGTGCAACCATCTCGGTCTAATCCTCAGAAGATATATACGGGAGTAAAACATCTCCTTAGACGGAACTTCATATACCTTCTCCCCAAAAACCACAGTAAATCGATTTTCCCGGAAAAGGTTTAAAACCAGACTAGTCCCCAATTACCAGTGAATATTTAGTAGAGAAGTTCCAAACTGAACAGCTCCGTAGAAAATGGTTTCAAAATAAAATTTTGGGTTCCCAATAAAATAGTAATTGGAAAATAAAGTTGAATTTGTATTTCTAACCAGCTTGGGCGGGCCGAAGGGGAGAATATTTTGGTTGCTTATTCTAAATATAGGAGCCGTACAATTCTATTCGGAAGTAATGGAGTGCTGTAGATTACAGTTTGGCTGGGTGAGGGAAGGATCAATCAGTCTCCATGGCACGTCGGTCACT
This sequence comes from Rhodnius prolixus, assembly GCF_049639745.1. NCBI lineage: Eukaryota > Metazoa > Arthropoda > Insecta > Hemiptera > Reduviidae > Rhodnius > Rhodnius prolixus. The sequence goes on along the minus strand of NW_027411582.1, from coordinate 40,331,251 downwards.
TCCGTCTGCTGACATCCTCTGAAGCTCTCTTCGGCCAACCTTTTGTCCTTCTCAGCTTCAATAAACACTTTTAGAACCTTATTCTCCTTCACCAGTTTCTTGTTTATTTCTTTTCGTTTTGTCGCATAATGTTCACCACTCATCCCTAAGAAATAAATTAAGAAAAAAACTAATTTCAATTTTACGATTTTGAGCTTACAATATCTTCACGCCCATCTAAGGTCATATCCTAAATTAGAGCACGCGCGCAAACCCAACTCGGAAGGCCTTAAACATGTATTTCCGGTGAGAATTAATGAAAAAGAAGCACTTTGAGAAAGTACAATATTATTTCCCCATGCTCGATCAACCTGCCACTGGCTACGCTCTTGTATGCAACATCCAAGAGTCTCCTTCTCCGGATGAAAGCCGCACACCAGCGTGCTGCCTAAAACTTTTAATTCCATTCAGTACACTACTCCTCAAGACGGAAATACTGGCAGAAGGAAGAGCAGAGAAAGTGATATTGCGGTGGCAGTAATGGGTGCACTCGACTTTCCTTTCAATGTTGGTTAAATATTGGTAACACAGGTAACTGGGCTCGATTTCAAGCAATTCTGAAAGTTAGTTTGTTGAATGGCCGAAGTGGAAGGATTAGTTCTAGACAGATCGGTGAAGAATTGTGCTTTTCACTTTTCCCTTTCTGTTTTCTTCTTTTTATATTTTCCACCGGTGAAAGTGGAATAAATAACTCGATTTTCATGGCCCACTTGTTAGCCAATCACCATTCAAAATGCTGCTAGTTTGTTGTTGATTCCCACCTCCCAATAAGTGTGTTTTCCTTAGTTTGCGAACATTAACAGATACATCCTCTCATTTAGAATACCATAAACTTCTGTGCTGCCTTAGAAGTCATTTTGTAGGTTTTCGTTAAATTCCACACACACTCCCCAATGTTTTATTCTGTGGAAGAACTCTGGTGGTCTCTCTTGCGCAATCTGTTGGAATTTGTAAAACTTCTTCAAACCATTTACGTATATCTAAAATAACTGCGGGATGGAGATGGTACACGAGCTGTACAAAGCATGAATAACGAACAAGGTTACTACTCTCAGCATCACTCACTCAACTCCCTAAATCTTGTGCATTAGATGGGGATTTTCTCTATTCATACAATAAATGTCGAGCTTCCTCAAATGTCCGCGTTAATATTCTTTAAAATAATAGATTTCCGGTGTAGGACAGAAAGTTAGAACCGGCTGCTGTGCCTACACAATTTCTGCAGGGTTCGTTATCGACAAAGATATCGATTGGTCTAATGTACTCCGTACAGAGCGGTATAAAATATGAAAGCCGAACGTATGCATGGAGAATGTAGTCTTCAGAGTGCAGAACATTGTGCAGTGCACGTGGCTGACTGCCCTTGTACAGGGCCCAGCACGGGAACTGGCTAGTGGAGCGCACACACCTGGACCCAACCGTCCCCTTCCATACTCTCCCTAGATCAACTTCGCAGCATCTCTTGTGAATGTAAATCTAGTTTCAATCACAAGTTTAAACTCGCCGCCAGATAAATTGCAATCGTTTCAAATCAACTAAATTTAGTTTTGAGGTCCCCCGGATACAAAAAAAAAGCTTTTACCAATTGGTCTATTGAGTGTAGCTCTAAAAGGAAAGAAAGTGCCAGTTTAGTATTTGGTTAAGGAAGTGCCATCGGAAGAAGGAGCCACAAGGTTCTGGTCACAGTCCGTCTACCGGAAGTATACTGAAATAATTTTTCAGTTTTATCAACATTTTCTCAAAAACGGCTCCAACAACTTCCTAGAAACTAACTGAATATGAAATCTAAAACTAATTTGAAATTTTCTTCAGGAAGATTCGAAAAGGGCACTTCTGGAAAAGTGGGGTTAGGTTTTCCTTTAAAATACCATGTCTATTGCATTGTCTTAGCGCCTGTATAATTTTATTAAGAATCAATTTTGAGACTAAATTTCCAAATTTGAAGAAAATCAGCTAACCGGAAATGCCACTTACTGAAAAACTTTTTCAGTCTTTTGAGATTTTTCCGAAAACTCCTACGATTTCCTTAAGGCACAATAAGCCTCTTGTGGCTGCGGTGCCGTGGGGTATAGGTCCCGTCCCGCCCGTCTAAATCTATCTCCTTAAAACTTGTGCACTAATTCTATTTCTGGGATCATAAATTGTATTCGAACAATTTCCCCTGAAAATTCGATTAGCGGGAAATACCGCTAATCGACGATCCCCTCTCTTGTTTTACTCTAATCGAGTTTGGAGAAAATGCTTCAATCAGAAGCATTTTTTTACTCAACGGATTGTTCATTTTCTCAAATATGAATCCTTAGCTTTTCTGTGAACTTCGTAAATGTGTTGCAAACTTTTTATCATTTTTCAAGAAAAAATTCGTTTGCAATTTGAAGAAATTTTGTATTAAAACATCTTTCGGTAATGTGATTATGTCAGAAAATTGTCATGGCAATGGAGCGGAAACCTCAAGAGCTGTTTCAATAATACTTTCGTAAAAAAGGAAATAATTGCTATTACCGCGGGGCCCGAGTGAAGCTCTGTGACTCCACGGTACACAATGACGGGTACTACCGCCGGCTCCATACTGGGCACCTTTTGTTCTTCTAGTATAGTGCGGTCAGAGATTCTTTTCTAGCAGCACTCAACGAATTCAATCCCACAGGTCTACCTTTCATCTATTTAACACCATTGTCTTGTTAGGCTACATTGTCCAATACAGATTTTATAAATACAACTACATAGACTGATAATATACTCTTTAAATGAGCCAACTCTAATTAACCTTTAATTATTGTCAACACTATTTTAATTAAAGTGAGTAGAGATAAAATTGTATTTAATGTATACGGTAACAGCGTTCAGCATCCCGAACCGTGAAGAAGCTCCTCCAGATAAAGGGAATCATTGGGATTGGAAGATAGAAATACAATACAGAGAATGGTCTCCATGAAGGCCATGAAAGTCCTTTCTCACGTAAAAACTACTCTAAAACGGATTTTAAAATTTACGATAGAATGAAGGCCAATAACCAGTATGAAATTTTATATTACCAAATCCGTAGGGCACATTGTATAAAGAGTAATCAAATTAAAACATCTGGCGTGAACTCCCCTACCACTTTCTTTTACTGCGAACTGTTAAATAAAATTTGTTGGATACTTAGAAGTTGATTAGGAAAAAATTAAAAATGTCTGCGTAAAGATAAAAAGTGAAATGGTTGAAAGGTTGTGAACCGGCCCCTTGTTTGCGATTAAAAGAGTTGACTTAAAACAAATGATCCGATTCGATTATTTATCATTTTTCATCTACTTGGAGAAAATTAAAAATATACTGCATTAAAAATCTATATTTAATCAGTTTAAAGTTTTTCTCAAATTTGTAATTTCAGCAATGCTGTGACTAATTGTAAAGCCCGCGAAACATTCTTGTTTTGAAGGAAAGGGAAAGGGTACTTTAGAAATAGCCGTTCCACAGGAACTCCTATAAAATACAATTTACTCAAAAAAATGAGGTCGTGAGGTTTAAATTCTACGAATAAGGAAAAATCCCCCACTGATGAAGGAAGTCAGAAGCGACCCAGAATCGAAACTGAATAATAAGTTTGGACATTTCGAGTTGTGTTATTCACAATCACACTCACAGAATGGAAAAGCTTGTCCAGGTTTAAGGCACAAATTCAATCTCAAAGCGCGACATTAGCAGCTAAAGAAAAGAAAAACTTAGCTTTGCAAAAAAAAAAAGCAAAGTGTTAGAGTAGACTAGCTTGAAAACATAATAAATATTCTAACATTGTAATGAAAAAGATGTTTGGCAACACTGTAGAGTGGGGCACATGCAAGTTATGTTCAGATTAAATAACAAAGTACTATTTCTTGTATTGCCCCCTATTTGGCGGCAAACCTCTTTTAAAAAGAAAATTCTGATTATTTGCAGTAAATGTACCTTTTTCACCTTTGTGAGCGCTGCAGTGGCACATCGTGCTGACGTCACTCTTTAACCTTCCGAATATGGTTAACTATTGGCTATTTGGTGATGCGAACGTTTTATTAAGGCAGAAAGATAATTTAAAGACATTTCCTTCTTTTTTAAACTTGGTAAATGAGTATTCCTGATTATTTTGGATTTTGAGATTTCTTAGATGAGTCCCAATACCCAGAATTCTAAAATATGGTTTTTGGAAAAAGTTCTTTAAGAGTGTGAGTATTTTGACACATTTGCTGCAGAAAGCGAGAACATCTTATATGAGCCTGGTCATTAACTTAGCGATGAGAAGCTCTCGGCCGAATGGGCCAAATAGGCTTTCCCCCAAATCGCGTCATATCTGGTAATGTATGCTCTCAATAGTAACAAGATTAACAAGAATTAAAGACGAAAATAAAATTCCAATTACGAAACTGACGCGATCGTAATACTTCCTGTTGTAAAAGATACGAGAAATACTGGGAAGTAACTTAGGGAGGAAAGGAGAAAGAGTTCTGTCGTTTTATTTCATCATTATCAAAACAATTACCATCAGTATAACTGAACTGGTCAACAGGCCAGCAAATGATTGAATACTCATTATAAGAACAGTTAAGTCTGCCATGAAGCTGTGTGGCCAACGCCAGAGCATTCCGAACATAACTAATTGAGTCAATGTTTTAATTTATTCGTCCGGACTGAAGTAAGTCCCTGCAGAACGCTGATAGTTCATTGAACATAACTAGATAAATGGGAACATTTCCTACTCTAGTGAATACTTGTAATAAGTTCACCAACCTCAAGCTAATTTGTAATTGTTACTAATTTCTTCCAATTAACGTTTCATAACCACTAAATCACTTGAACCAGTTATAATTTTTCGGAGTATATTGCAAGTGATTTGAAGACTGGACATAGACATTGATTTGGGAAGATTCAAAAGTGTTTTCTGGGTCTACTTTAACTCAATACCGGTAAAACGAAAGAAAGTTCAATAATTGTGCATAACACAGACACACTTTTCGGCCAACTGAGCCGTCTTCAAGAAAATCTCAAGGTGAATAACTCTTTCCTTGGTAGTAGTTCCTGTCCAAGCACTGTAATCACCAAGTTATGGCGTCTGATATACACAGTTTCTGCCTCCTGTTTATTATTTTATGAACTTCTTGTTAAAATATCATGAAGAGAGAGAGGGAGAGACCAGCGCTTTTTCTAAATCACAGATAACAGATACAAAATTTTAATCCCAGGAAATATTTTCATTAAACTTAGCATTATAAGAACTCATTAAACCCTTGTTAATATACAAATGATAGTAAGTGTCCAAATCGATTTAAAGTGAATCAAATAATAAAACTAAATCAACAGGAATGTAATGAGATAAAAAGTTTGTAGAAAGTAGAATTGGGACATAACTCTGAAGTAGCACTTTAAAAAGGAGACCAGCCTCCACACCAAACGCAATGTCCTTGGGAGAATTCCCTTGGAATTTAAACTCATAGATCTATATGTAATCAATTCTTATATGTTTTAAGAAAATGGAGCAGTTTTTGACAAAACCTAAAAAAAAAGAAAAATCGATTATGCAGTGATTCAATCTAGTTGACTGAATTCGTCCGAAATTATTCGGCTTCATAGTGAATTAAGCCAAATATCTAATTTTGAACTCTTTTACGATTTTTTCTCTTTTTTTTACTGAACCTAAACGCACAAATTAGTAAAAACCAATTTTTGGTTCTCAGGAAATTCAGTGTAGCTGGTAAAAACAAAAATCTAAAATCTGATCGATCGTCATTTTTCTTTATAAGAGAAGAAATGAAAATAAAACTCCGTTTTCAAAGAATTTCAAATTCTCAAGTAATGATCCCCCTCTTACTAAATCAGTAATAAGAAGATAAAACAATTTTACCATTTTGAATTATCTAAAATAAATTTACTTGACATTTAAATTTTTAAAAATAATCTATTCAGATAATGCAAGGTTGGAATCAAATTTGGATTTAAAATAACATGCATAGTTAATAGGGACTTGCAGTCTCAGTTAAGGTAACCTTCATTGTAACCTCTTCATGAAAAAAGTCTCAAGGTTAGAGCAAACTTTGTATTATAGATAAAATTAACAATTCAATAAGTGTATTAAAATTAATTATTCATAATATGTTACAGATTAATTGTTCTTTTTAAATTTTCATGACATTTAAGCAAAACTTGTATGATTTTTGGGAGCACGTCACAGAACAGATTAGTTCATTCAAATCTACTTAATATTTAGTAGTTTTTTAAACGAACTTTGAAGTAAAAATTAGCTCTTCATTAGATTTAATAAAAACAAGAAGAATTTTCTTGAAATTTCTGTATCATCAGTCCACGTTTTTGGTAACTTATTAAGGCAGATCCGTTTTGGGTAGGAAGTTTTTTCAGAGTTGTCGCTGTGGTATTGTTCTTTTAAGTAATAATGAAGCGGCTATTAATATATGTATATTAATAGCCGCTATATATATATATATATATATATATATATATATATTCTAAATGACTTACCAGCACTTTTGTGAATCTCCTTTCTAATTCCATCTGATCGGTGGGCATTGGTAATTTGGAACGAACGCTGGCCCTCACACTCGACCTATACAGGTCTACCGGAGGGGCAGGCTGATGAACAGCATCTCCGTTGGAAGTCTTGACGCTAGTCGAGTTTCCCATTTTTCCCTCTGAGATAAGATCACATAACAATTTTTTTTTTTTTTTTCACTAAAGCACTGCACTGTTTTTATAAAATAAAAATTAATTGATTTTTCTAATTGAAAAAAAATGTGTTAACACAATAACATTTAAAAAAACAAAAGCACTCCTCGATTTGAGGCGGTACATTCAACAGGTGATACCCTCACATGGCTTACTGCTAGCTTCGTTAACTTCAGCAGCTCAGGGCCCGAACCAACACAACTAACTGAACTGGAATTGCTGGAAATTAACAACTGTCTTGTTTAGATTGTGCGCACGCAGCCAGTTTAGTGAGCTTTTGCACACTCAGCACGATCTTTGGGCAGCAAGACAAACTATAATAAACAAGCAATGGGCTCTGTTCTCTTTACCAACCGAATCGTCTCTCATATTAAGAATAGTTTAAAATAAATAAATTAAAATAGTATAGCATAGTAAATTTTTGGAATTGAGGTTCTTCAGCTGAATAAGTTATTATTAGAAAATGTTGTGGTATGTGTTCTTAGATTCTTCTAGGACTCTAAACAAAAAATTACATATAAAAAGTAAAGTACGAGTATCTTTTGTATCCACCCATATTTTAAATACTAAAATAAAATTGAATATAATTTAGTTTTATGGTGAGGTTTTAGATCTCTTATAATAGATTTCTCTCTTCCTAGACGTTTCTTCCAGCTCACTGACTGTAGGCTGGACATGAATTCCGCTTTTAATATCTTTCGTGCAATACTAAATTAAGATTTTTTTTATTACAATGCTAAACGTAGTACTTTTTCACATGCCTATTGGCTCCTCCGGATCTCGTTGGCGGGGAAATGGCGGAGAGTTTTTCTCAACATTTTTTAAAAAAAACCTTTGAATTTGAATAAACATAGGTGGAACTAACGAACAAATAACGATTGTTAAAAAAGTTTCAAATTTAAAAAACTGAGTACTCTAATATTCATGTTTCTTAATAACTTAGCAGCTTCTCTTTTAAATTTTAAAGATTGAGCAGAGGAAGAAGATGCGAAGAACTAATGTTGTCCAAAAGTCATCAATAAATTTGTCTAAGGGTACTTCAACGCGTCGATCTTGCCACTTGCATCCTTGGCGTTTTTAATTGTTATTGTTCATTTTTTAATTAATTTTTATTGTTTTGATTTAACAGTTATTCTTTTTTTTTATTATCCATCAAAATTTGCCTGACCTAAAAATCTTCCGTTAAAATTACTAACCACGTTATGTGCTTTTGAATCCACTTTATTAAAAATAGACACTTGTTATTAACTAACTGATATTGATATGTTTAATGTTTTTAAACATCCAATACTTATACTATTTTTTATGCTCGTAAACAATTAAAAAAAAAAGATTTTTTTATCCGTTGATTGTAAATTATACATGTGCGAAATATCCTTAAAAGATACTTTTACTAAGAGGGCAATTACATACAACTTCAGGCGATATTAACCTTCTTAGGTTATAACCTGATATCAAGTTTATAACCTTCTATATAACTTTGTCAACCAGGACCAGAAGGGTGGAAGCCGAGTGAACTTGAAAAGCTGAGTAATCAAAGGCAATAACTGATACTAATATGTCACTGGAGGAATTGGAGAGATTAAACCTTCCAATTGAAACGATTTCTAATGTTTTAAGGAACAACGATGGTGTATCACTAGATATGGTATGTTACACAGTTAATTTTATTTTGAATGTAATTTGTTTGTAGCCAGATATTTATTAATATTTTTCTGGATTAATTTTACCCAAAAAGTCAATTGTGATATTGCAAACCGGTTTAGTGATGTAGGAACTTCAATCTCATTCTATTTTATAAAGTTAATTTTATGTAAGTGGGTCTATCACAAGTGGCGCCTTAAGAAAATTTTATTTTTGTCTAAACGGGTTTCTGTAGCCAGGTAGGGATTTAATATTGTTTTCTCGTCTTATTTAAAAGATAATCCTTTATGAAAATGGCATATTAGTATACCAACAGGATTGTCAGGTGCGCTAAAATGTAAAGTCCGAAAGATTCACTAATTTCATATTTCATTGTAAACTAAATAACCTACTAATCACTGAAGGAAGAACTGCCTTTATTTCAATATCATTGGCTTTCATCAAATACCGAATTTTCAGGTCGGTAATCCATATGTTTTTAGCCTTAATTAAATAATCCAGATTGTGTTCTGATCCAATTGTAGTTCACTTTGATATCTGTCATACATCTTTCCCAATCGATCAGGAACATATTCTTCTATTTGCCTCTTTCTAATAAGTCCATTGCGAATATTTTCATTCTGGTTTTCTACAAACTACGAACACTTTACCCAAGAAGTGTGCCACCATCTCTTAACGATAGCGTGGCTGGAGATCAACCCTCTATTTCTCAAATAGGAACTATTTCCCGTGATCAATTCCGAAACAATTTTTAGGATTAATTTTAACTATAAATATTTTAGGTTGAGCACCGTGGATAGATGGCTAGGTTGTTTGCAAAATATTTCTGAAACTGCTACACAAGCACTGGGCATGAGAAAGGTTGCGTTGATAGTAACTTTGCCGCTATGTACACTCTTTCTCTTTAATTATAAGAGCCCATTTGCATTCTCTTATCATCTTTAATGAGCCGTATGGACGAAATAAATTCTTAAAAATGGTTTGGGTATAAGAAAATATTCTAATATCTTGAATCCGTTGAATCCTAAGCATCTGTCTATCACACACAAGAATCATCCTGACTTCTGCTTGAAAAACAATAGTTATCTGACTGAGATGTTGACTTATTTGCTTTCTACCAGAACACAACTGTGTTCTATTTCTGGATTCGTTTATAAAAAAGATTAGCGTTTCTGTTTCTGTGTTAATTTTTGCCTTTTGCTATTTAAACTTTGTGATTTAATTTAACCGGAAAATCTTTTTTAAAGTGTGCTTAATCCAGTGCTACATGTAGAGAAGTATTAAGTATTTTGAGTATCAACGAAGAAGCGCATTGACTTTTATTCTTTTTAAAGATTATTGATTGCAGTGATTTTTTTTTCATAACTTTTTTTAACAGGTTCTCAGATATATCCTTTTTAAAAGTGGAAATGAAGAAAATTTCCATTTATATTCGGAAACCATCTTCATTGATCTGATGGATGTAGCGAAAAGATTTAACAATGACATCGGAAAATTGGCTTTGGATAGTATAATCAATATGACCGCGTCCGAGACTGGCAGGAACTTGATTTCTAGAGGACTGGCAGGTCGGCTAATTAGTTTTACTTTAAAAAAGGACAGTGTTTTGGCTGATCATGCGTGTAAAGCATTGGCAAACATTACAAGAAGTGAAGAGAAATGTAAAGAAGTAGCTGAAGAGTTCATTGATGCTTGTAGTTGGGGAGACCTTATGAATGCAGTTAGTGATAAAAGCTACAATGAGAAGGGCTTAAGGTTGGAGTACCTTGCTCAGGTAGGTTGCTTTGTTCATTGATTTAAAGATACATAAATTCTACTAGTTTATTTCTCTTAACTATCCTCGTTAAAATTTTAAACTTGTTATCGTACAGATCTACTCTTAAATCGGTCCAAATTATCAAAACTAACACACTCAAACAATCAAGGGATCTAAAAATTGATATTTTCGGTGAAATTCAAATTAGAAAATCCTTGGTGCCAAAAAATGTCTTAAAAAGCAATCTTTTGTCGCAATAACATGGATAATGATAACTTCTTGTTTTAGGTTGTTGGAAATATGACCCAGTGTCAGGAATTTCGATCAGATTTGCTGTCCCCAATAACAGGCTATTTCCAACGACTTCTATCAACATTAATTCAGGGTTCAACTGTGATAGAGCGACGTGGGATTGCTTCAGCTGTATTCAATTGTATGTTAGATCCTGAAAAACATTTAATCTTACTGAACGAGCCATTTGAGATACTGCCTGTACTTTTGTATCCACTTGCAGGACCTGAAGAATACGAGGTAGCCATTATAAACTTATTATAGTAATAACTATCAACTTCAGAAAGACTTTTTTTCTTCCTGTCACAAATCTCAAAATCTCAGCCTTAAGATGAAATTTGTATGCAATAAAATTCCATTCACATTTAACCTTATCTTCTTACATTTTATTTCTCTACCACAAAAAAAAACAGAGTGAAAAAACTTAGCTGGTTTAAAAAAATAATCGTTCGAGGAAATTTTAGAATACAAAAAATGGTACATTTTGGTTTTTACGTAGCAATTAAAACAATGCTTTTTTAGAAATTAGGATTAAGCTCAAAGGATGAACTTGTTAGAGCAATGTACCCTTTGTCCATTCTCAATTTAATGAGGCGACTAAATATACTTTTCTTAAAAAATATACTTTTAGTTTTATAATTAGCTTTAATAATAATAATTTAATTATACTAAGCTTTAATTCATTAGTGACCATTTTGTTATTTGGCGTTAAGGGAAAAGTATATGTGAATCATTCAAATGTATTATGATCGTTTTTAGATTACTTTTTCCCCCGATATTTTAAAAAGACAGTTCTACAAGGTAATCGGTCATTAACGGTTGGGATTATTTTTAGAGCTTTAGCGTTCTGATAGGAATAAAAATGAAAAATAACTTAATTTATCTGTTTACAGGAAAGTGAATATGAGAAACTTCCAATAGAATTGCAATATCTACCCGACGATAAAACTCGTGAACCAGATTCCGAAATCAGACTTCTCCTGTTGAAATGTTTGTTACTGTTGTGCCGGACCAGACAACCACGTATCTTTGTTAGAGATAATGGAACCTATTTAATTTTACGAGAATATCATAAATGGGAGAAAGATGCCCGTCTGATATTGGCCACTGAGAATGTAGTGGATGTTCTGATCAGAACTGAAGACGAAATTGGAGTGAATGATTTAGCATCAGTTGATGTACCATCAGATATGGCCGAGAAATTTAATAAAATGGATAATGATTATGTTTCATCTGCCAGATTAAATGTTTAATATTTTAATATGTATAGTAAATATCAACAATTTAGCAGTAAAAATCCTTGTGTTATTATACAGAGCAATAATCAAACTGTTAGTAGACTTAGTGTGAACTGTTGTACTGGCGAATTTCAAGCGAAATCGCTCTTATGTGTACTGCATTCATTGGTGTGAATAGTTACTAGTTCCACTTAAGATTTATATAAGCATCTTCTGCTAATTAATAAAGTAATGCGCAAGAAAGTTTGGGAAAGTTTTTAAAGTATTTGTTGGAAGGTGATGATATTAAATTTCCAATGTGATAGGGTTTCAACAGAGGAATGAAATATCATGTGGGTTCTGGTAAATTTGGCAAATGTGTTTACTTTAGTAAATGCATCTGATAAAATTGAAAAAAAGCAGAATTATTCAAATAATTTAGTGTTTACTTTTTCTCAATCTTGGATTAATTTCACAAATGTTCTTCAGAAGTGAACGTCACAAGAGGCTCAATTATATTTATTTATTTTTTCAAAGGCGTTTCAGCCCTTTAAACCTGTCTTCTCTATTTCCAAAATATTGTTTTAAAACTATGTATTGTAATGTTTTAAAAACCTCCACAAACTTTATTTTTATGTGCCAATTTAGAAGGCCTAATTTTTTGTTTTTGTTTGTTTTTTTTAAATAAGTCTTATTAACGGAGTAGCTATTATATTTTTTAACCATATCTTTTTTAAACATATCATTCATGAGTAAAATTTAATTTTATTGAATAAGGAGAAAAAAATAAATGGAATTATTGAGGGGAACTGCATATTTCTTTTTGCAATCAAAAGTGTATTTTTTTCAATATTGCAAGACTGATTTTTTAATGGTTTTAAGGTTGTTTGGTTAATATGAAATTTTTAGTTTTAAGTTCATAATTTAACGTTTTAGTAGGTGAATCGGTTTTAAACAAATTCTCACGTTTTTTTTTTTTTTTTCAACCGTCCCATTATCATACTACGATTAGAGATTAGAAATAAAGAAACCGATTGAAACAATTAGGTTGATTTTAAATATAAAAATTATTGAACTAGCTATCTAACCAATATGGCTTAGTAAGTATCGACAAATACTAGTTACTATACAGAACTCTCAAAGGTACGTCGAATTTTAAAATTCTGTTTCCATTAACCAGTTAAAAGAGTTATAAGTTATTTAGCTGAATGTGAAGCAACATTTTATGAATAAATTAAAGAATATTTTTCAGTATAAACCCCTTGACTTCAGCATACTTATTCCACTTCACGCCTAGTGATCTGAAGTCCTCAGAATAGAAAGTGACTTCTTGCTGTTTCAAAAATCTCTTTAACTCTTCGCACTACATTGTGATCAAAAGATCGCTAGCCAGTATACATCAGGCTGGACTGTTAAGGGGGTGGTTAAGCTCCATGGAGCATACATTGTTTGTTATTACCAATAAGTTTAGATAATAAACACTTTTTCTTTCATGTGATCTTAGCATCAACTTATTTACATACATTTTTCCCGGATCTTTAAGTTATGGTTATTTGTTATATGGAATGCGGGTCATCTTTCAATTTATCCCTAAAAATTCTTAAGATCTTTTCTTCAGTTTCCGATTTCCTGTTTTGTACACAGTTGCCTTCAACAACTTTCTATCAAGAACTCCAGATATTTTGTTTTACTAATTAATCTCCAATCCACATTTATGTTTGCATTCTTTGAATGTAGAAGCGCCTTGTCTATAGCGTACTAGCCTTACAGAGAAGTAAAATCTGAGATTAATTCCTATTCAAGTCAGCTCTTCTTCTTCCTCTATTTCTCGAATACCACACTGAGTCTTCTGACTCTGGCGGTACGCGCTTCAAGCCCCATTTTCCGGTATAAGAATTTTGAACTAAATCGGTTACGTTATTAAATCAGTGTTTTTTGGTGTTAAGATCATGCTCTTATTTCCGGGTTAAAAATATTTGTTTTAATTTAGTACGACAATTTTAAAGAATTTTTCGGCCCATTTGCTTCAGTCGGTTAGGAGCAAATATTTTTATCTCTTGCTAATTAATCTAATTTTCCATTAATCTTACTAAAATAAATACGATTCTTTTTTACTTTTTCGAAGTATTAAAAGTTTAAAATTTGCTCAAATTTATCATGAAATAAAATATATATATTTATAATTATATTTGATAAAAAAAAAACTATTACAGCTAAGTTTTAGAGAATTTGTTTATTATAGTCTGTGATAAATTATTTGTCATGCAGCAGTACAAGATTTTATTGTATTTTATAATAAATTTATATTAGAGAGAAAATTAATACATAAGATGTTAATGAGAGTGGAAATCGGATATGTATACGTGTTTGTTAATGCTATGAATAAAGTTCTTGCGAACCATAATACTTTTTTATCATTGAAACTCTATTTGGGCCTTTGTTATTTTATAACTTGTAAAGATTCAATGGGGAATGTAGCTGACCTTATTTAAAATCTCTTTGGAAAGTGCTCTGAACGTATGAAACAGAAAATGTAATTGATCGCAAATATTTCTGTGAGAAGGCTTCAAGCTCTGTATGGGATAGTTGAGTACGTACGATTAATTTTGCCCAAGGAAGTTCATAAGTGGAATACAGTAAGAAAGTTGGATGTACTATATGTATGTACAAACGTAGGAAACAGTTTTCTCCTTTTTCATTCTTTATTTTTGCTAGTCGACGGCACACGAGATTAGCAAAACAATATTTAAAAAACAAAGAACTTGATGGCTACTCCATCAAGTTAGTGTGGTAATTTTATTTTTACTTTCTCTTTCTAAAATAAGTATTGCGATAATGTAGATTTGCTTATTTCCGTGTCTGTCTGCCTGGTTTGAGTGGGATTCATTTAACTACGTGATCGGCACCACCTGCCTCTAAATAAAGAGGAATTGTCTGCACCACAATAATTTCTATGCAATTGATTGCTCCAATTTGCACTATATGGCTGATAATGTTCATTGACCCACACTCCAAGCACTTCAATTACTTTGTTATTATCAGTTCTATGAGAAAAATTGAACAGTGGACATGGGCTCGTTAACAAGGTCAGTTTTGCATTGATTAATACATTTGTATGGTTGATTATATCAGAGGAGGATGGAGGCCTTTTATTTTTCAGACCGTCATTTATTTTTAAGTTTCCTGCACCGTTTTTTCAGAAGAGGGCCTTTCGTTTTTTGAGAGGTATACTAGAGGGAAGACTTATCTGTTCACTCTAGATTTTCGCTCGTTAGTCTATTTTTGACAGCGTTTTTACTGCAAGGGTCAACTTTATTACAATTTTCTCTTGAAATTTACATTTCAGTTATTGCTACAATATTTTAAATTTTTCCTTCCTTACACCAACTTGGTTTTTGAAGTTATTAATAAAAATAGCTATTTGGTTTAGAAGTTAAACTTTTTCATAATTCTGATTACGTTTCCGATTACTCCATAGACTGATTTCGCTTGTGAAATGCAGAAAGGGTGAGAGCTTCGTGATGCAGTGATATGGCACTTTACTGAGTTGTTGAGGACGAAATTCTGTACTGAGTAAGACGTTTCTCATGTAGGGTAGGAGCTATTTTAAGAAAAGTGTTAAGAGAGCTCCTAGCAAAAAAAAAAAACTACTTGTAATGTTTCAAAATTTATGTTATTATTTGAGTGTTGCCATTTATAGAATATTACTGTTTAAAAATGTACTTGATGTATTGCCAGTTATCTGGAGGTGTTATCGCTGAGTGTTTCTTGCATCACTGAAGAGTGGGGAACTAGACATTGTTAAAAGAATGAGGCGATTTTAATTAATTATTCTATTTATAATTGTTCTTACTGATAAGAGAAAGTTGTGATGACACGTTTCAATATTGAGTTTTCGCGGAATACACGTTTTGAGGGGTTCCCCCTGCGCCAAAAAATGTTGAGTATGTCTACACATACTAGATAACTTTCAATTGAAACAGTTTTGTTAAGAAAATTAGTTTCGGGATGAAGAGATAGGCATTCCTTTGAAGTGTCATTTTGGGGTAATGATCCAGTTTACAGACTTGAAAAGATTGAAATTTCTTCCAAAGAAGTAGGCATTTTTGGTTGCATTGAGACAATCATGTATTGTTAACAAGTTTTTTGACAATTCAAAAACTTAGCTCTTGGTTAAAAGTTGTCTTAGTTCAATGACTTTTAAATAAGTTTTCACATTAAGACGCCAGAGATCTCTGATGTTGGGCCACATGACACAGCTGGTAGATGTGTGCAAATCTTACTGTGCTTGTGCTTGACACTTACCACCGATAATTTTTAGCCGAACGTACTGCAAGCTCAAACTTCTAAATTTTTTTTAGTCATCAGTCGCATGGGTGGTTCGTTAAAGCGCTTGTTTAACAAAGTGAGGTTACGCACTTAAATGAATTGTTGGTACTGTAGTCAAATTCCATGCTACAATGGAAGGGGAACTTGACTGTTCTGAGTTAAACAGCCTTTTTGAAGGTCAGTGTGTCGACCATAGCGAGGATACTGCTTCTTACGTACTAGTGTGGAGTCTCGTTCAAATGATTCAGTCGGTTAATTCCGTAGTGGCTCGTGCGTCAGTCTACAGAGATAAAAATGTTGAATTTCTGGTTCAGTTTTGTTAAATTCAGTGTGGTGCTGCGTTGGTTACAATAATTAAGCTGCAAAATGATCCGTACATTTATCTATTTGCTCAATTATTTTAATAATTAATTTCTTTGTAGTGAAGTTCAAGGATTTAATAGAATAGTTAAAAAAAATGAACTATGAACGAAGTAGATAAGAATACAATTTTTAAAAATCTAAATTATCTAGTGAACAATACAAAGAATTTTGAACAGTTAATTAATTTATTGGTCGAAAAACGTGTGTTCAATGCATTTATGGTGGAAAAGATACAGGTAGTTTGCATTGTTTAATGTAATTAATTTTTTTTTAACATTCTAAAACATTTTTAGTACAGCGTGAATTAATAGCAAATTTTACTCTTTTTTTCTGCCTCAGAGTAAGTATTGCGTCGTGTCAAATGTTTGGTAAATGAAGTAACTGAGTTCTCGCATGAAGTACTCATTTTTCTCTTATTATTTTCTGTTAAAAACTTGCCGAATCTGATGCTGTTTCTTCAGAAATTCGTTTTCCGGTAGAGCGTTGATGTTTTCCAGCGGTCAACTTGGGAAACTGCTTCTAGAGAATTTTGTTAAACTTCTTGTTGTAAATATTTGCGCCATTTTTAAGTAGAATATTACAAAAATGTATTTATTTATTTTTCTTGAAATACATATTTTCAGACTCGGAGTTTTTTTTAATTTCTCGGAAACGGTTTCTACTGTTTCCTTTAAACTTCATTTGATCAAAGCTCTTCAGTAGATTTAAATATTACTGAAATATTTTTTTCAGAAAAAATCGAACACATAATTCAGAAGGGGTGGTTATGCTATTCTCTAAAGTGCCAGTTTAGTGCAATATTTTTCATAACTACCTTTTCTGGGATTTAATTTTTTTCTAAAATTCTAAGCTTTTTGAAAGAATAGCGTGCCTAGAAGTGCATATTACGTAACCTCTTTTTTAATTCCCAGCAATTTTCTCAAAAACCAATAGCTTGAACCGAGAAAACTAAACTTATCGAGGGAATTAACAATCTTGCCTAAAACGTTTTTCGTAAAATTTGAGGTAGTTTTTTTTTTTTGTGGGAAGGTCAATTTAAAAACTGGAGTTGGAGAAAATTGTTTGAGTGATTCACATGGTTGTTTATTTTGTGGGGTTTCCTTGAGATGGAGTATTGTACGCTTGTATGATAGTACGTCATCTCGCGTTTAAGCTGCATTTAAAGCGTCCACAGAAAGTTTTGTATTTAATAAAATAATAATTTGAAGTGAGGGATGAAGACCGGTAGGCTATCTGACAATGCGATCACAATTTACATTTCTTAATTTTTTTTTTTTTTTTTTGGCAAAAACCTAATACTTGTAATAGAAAATAACTTAGTTCGTGAAGCTTGAGTGCAAATGAGAATTCGTATTTTGTTTTATTTTATTTATTTATTTATTATTTGAAACAGCGATATTTAGAAACAGAAGTTTCCATTCCAGTTCTAAGAAAAAGAATTTTTGCTAAGCAGGTATCAGACTAAGCCTTATATAGCAGACGTCATTCAACGCATGTTTCAACAGGTCAACAAGAGGTTACCGGTACATTCTGCATTGACTTGTCTCAGTACAAAAGATGTGATTTAAAAAAAAAAGTTGAAAAACTTAAACTACACGACTATCTCTTGTCCTGTTTAAGTTAATAAGTTCTCTTGAAACATAGAAATTGTTCTGAAAGGAAATTTTAGGAAGAGTCTTGGTTAATCATCCTCTTATGCACCCTCTCCTCATGATCCTCCAGATGGCATACCTAGAGTTGGGACAGTCTAGGAAAGATTTACCCTTCCCACAGCTAGTAACTTTCTATGGAAGGAACAATCCAGTCTCTCTAAAGAAGCCCCAAAGATAGTAGCCGGCAGATTGAGGTAACCCAAAATGAGAATGCGTATAGTATAAAGCCCTTCGGTCTCATTTAAGCTGCATTTAAAGCACCTGGAGAAAGTTTTGTGGAACAAATACTATGAAACATTCGAGTTCGAAAATTTACTTCTTCTGGTGAAGCAATTGTTTTGGCTTACACTTTGTAACTGATCCCATCGTGGTGACGTAATGTTTGAGAGTGTTAAAAATGTGACCAAATTATTTTTACTTTCTGTTTCATCAGGCTTTAAATTACAAGAGGAAGAATGTTCGGTATTGGCCAGAGAAAGTCATCATCACAAAAACTTTATATTGGTGCCCTTCGTAAGGAGCTTCTTGGAAGTTGAAGTGTTCTGTACGTTAATTGAGTTAAACTGGTGATAAAAGACGTAAATGGCACCCCAAAACGTGGGGTTCTAATAAACAGTTTTTAAACAAGACTTCTCTGACCATTCCCGAACATCCTCTTTTTTACTTTCTTGTTACTCATCCCTTTTTTTTAAATTCAAAGAACAAAAATGGGATGTTGGATAAGCTGAAGTGCTTGTACGAGATGATACCTAAACGAGGACCTGAAGCTTTCAAAAGACTGACCGACGCATTACATGAATCTGGAAACAGAGATCTTGCTTTAAGATTGAAATCTAACAGGTACTTTTACTTTTTCTCTAAATAATGAGGCGAGACCAAGGTGATTAATGTATTTTTTGTAATCATAACAATAACTACATTACATTCACACAATTTCGAATACAATTAAAATTATTAGTTCATGTATAGATATTGATTATATACATACTTATTAAAAAGAGTTCATGTATTCGAGGGATGGCTCAATGATATTCCACACTCTCCGCACTGATAAGGTCGATGAATTAAGAGGGGATGTGTGAAAACGCATACGTTAGCTGCACCTTACCCTGTTGAGCAAGGTGTTGTGATTGGAAGCTATAGAGCCGCACGTTTATCCCGGCTTAAGTGGTATTTGGAAAGAGAAAAGAAAATTGATAGTGGGCGCTAATGACCGTGGCAGTCGATGCGCCGAAGAGAGAGAAAAAAAACAAACTTTCATTCAATCATTATTGGTTGGATGCGATCGTGCCTAATGCCACAATTGGGTTTTCTATGGAAGTTCATATTAATTCAGTTTTCCATAAAAATACTCTTTAAATTCGACATTGAAGAAAATTACTCAAACAGAAATTTTTAATGTTTTTTTTAGAGCAGTACTCGGTGAGCAGTTGGTTCGCTTGCATCTTGAATTAATTCCAAATTCAGAATGGAATCCAATTCTACAATACTTCTTAGCTTTGCGGTCTACTCTCTCACTGCTTGGTTATTGTGGCGCCGACCTCATATATTTCTGGTGAAGTCAATTTCCGTCGCAGCGGAAACGCATTTTAATTAAATATATATAGAGAAAAGAGAATTTTATGCGCTAAGATGTGTATGAAAGGGCTAGATGCATTAGAAAGTCTTCTATCGGAAAATTTGTTTTAGTGTATTCTGGAGGTAGGCTTCCCGCTAGAATGACAGTAAACATTTTTCGTATTAAATAACGGTGACTAAAATTCGCAGTTTGAAGTGATTGTATTGGTTATTAACTTGACATCGTAATAAGTTCCAGTGGTCACAGCAGATTTTGTTACTTATTGTCTACCATTTCCTTTGTTTCTTTTCTTTTTCTTATTTCTGGTAGCTGGCCATGTGATACATTTTGCGACCTTCTCTATATTTCTGTTCTAGGTAATTAGTTTTTCAGATGACGTAATTGCTATAAAAAAACATTTCAACTTTTTACAATACGGTTCCTCTTTTTGAACTATTTCCTCACCAAAACCTTATTCAGCTTTCCTTTGGAACCTTAATTTAAATATCTCATTTGAACTTAATTTGATTTTTCGTTCTTAATATCCGAAAATCATTTTTTTAAGAAAATTTCGAAAAAGTATTTTCTGTGAAAATTCAAATTAGAAAGTCAGTGTAAGGATGCAGGCCTCCTCTCACTAGCCGGGAAGTAGCTTTCTCTTTCCATGTTCCTTCATTTCCGTGGCTTGTGTGTGACGAAGAGGTATTATTGATCCAGTTTATGTACGATCCCTAAATTGCACTTTCCGCAATTCAGAATCATTGTCTAATAATCTCATTTTGTACAGCTGCAACAGTTCGAATAACAATGGGGAAGATGTAGATGCGGTTGTCTACAGGGATCCTCAAAATGCGAACGGAGAGTATGAATTTCAAAAGTCCCAACAATCATCTTATAACCAGCTAGATCCAAATGAGGTTTGTAGTACATTTAGCAGATATTTTCTCCAATGTGTACAAATTAATAGAATTGCTGTTGTTAAAACAATTGCAGGTGTATCCAATGTCCGCATATCCTCGTGGCTACATGCTCATTGTGAACATCAAAAACTTTGATTATCGTCCACATAAAACACGTATTGGATCAGAGAAAGATGTTTCCAAGTTAATAATTGTGGGAAGAACCTTTGGATTCGAGATCGTGGAAGCCCACGAGGTTAGTGAAAAGGTAAGATACTGATTGAAGTTATTGCTAATTACTAATGCACTCTTTTAGTAGATAAAAAATGTGATTTGGTTGTCATTTGATGAAGTTACTTTAAAGGAAAACTTTCAATTGATATCGTCCATGGTAATTAAATGAAACTACAGATCCAAAAGTCAAAAATCCACAACGAAATAGGTAAACGAGTTTTTTTTAAAATTCATTTTGATTGTGGAGTTAATTCAAATTCAATTAAGCTATAGGTGGAGTTTTGTGTTGCCCATCACTGCATTAGTCTTGAGTTTACATTTGAGTTGTGATCTGTATATTGTGATGTTTTAATTTTCTTGGATTTCCCAGGTAGATATTGGTACCTTCGAATCTAATAGTGAAGTTATCGGTTGAATATTTCGAAATAAATTATTTTTACCTAATAGAAATTTATTTTGTACAGGAATTCAGGACTTTCATCCTGGAGTTTTGCGAAGATAAGAAACCCAAAAATTCCGCTATCGTCTTTATAATGAGTCATGGGAAACAGCCAAAAATAAAACCTTCTTCAAATGGCATAGAGTACTACTCTGCTGAGGTGGAGATATTAATGAGAGACAACGTCACAGTGTCCTCCGAGTGGATCGTGGACCAATTCAGCACAATAAACTGTCCAGCACTAGCCGGCAAACCCAAGATTATCATGTTTACTGCTTGCAGGTACTAAGCTACAATTGAATGGTTTTGTTGTCACTAATGTTGTTAATGAGTAATTAAAGAAAGATTTATGCAAATATTATGTTAGCCGACATTTCACTGATCTCTCTGGTCGCTACATTCAATTTATTTTACTATTGAATTTAAATATGAGAAGTTACTTAATACTATAATTTTACTAATGTGCTGCAAGGATATCCGGGCAGTTTTGCCGTAAGTATAGTAATAATTCATCTTTTTCAATATTTGTCTTAGACCTGCAATAGTGCTCCTGTCTCACTGTTTATTTATTTTTTTATTACAATTTTGTTTTAGAAAAAATAAGTTAATTAAAAAGGGAGCCCAGCATGTTGTACACCATTTACCTCCTGCGAATACCATACAGATGTTTGGATATCTGAAAATCCTCAGATACAGAAGCGAAAAATTCTCAACTTCTTATTTAAGAATCGCGGGCCCCGAATGAAATGAGTTTAATATTATAGTTCAGAATTTTCTGCTGAGCTTATTGCGATTTATGGTATCTTGCATTTTCCTGCTGAGTTTTGGGTTCATTAATGTTGGTTATATCTGAACCAGAGCTCCATTCATACATTCAAAGCTGTTTATTCTAGAATCTGTTGGGAGATATAATAGCTAATTACCTCTCCCCCAAAAAAGAAATAACCTATTTTTCCGAATTTATTATATAAAGGGTTTAGTTAATTAGATAGACAATGCCAGTAGTAGTTTCACATTCGATTGATGTAAAGCTCAGTCTGTTTTCTTTACTTAACTTATTCTTGTTGCAGAGAGAGCAGATCTAGTTGTCAGTTACTTTTACTTAATTAGCTGTGCAGCTTCCACATCTATCACTCAAGAACTACATAAATGGTCTTTTTAACTTAGGGCCCCCTAGTTTGCATGCATTTTTGTAACCATTGTTGAGCAGATCGTTCCTTCAACACTCTTTTTATTCTCATAGGCACTTCAATTTCTACTTCCATTGCCACATTGATCTGGCGAAAATTATATCAATTTACGCTGTCAGAATTTTAATTGTGTTTAAAAATATTTTGTAAAATGTAAGGGATCATAACTTAAGGGGGTCTTCAACAAGGGATTATAAAACTTCTTGAGAGCAATACAAAAAAGTACTTCTTTTTTTAAATATTAAGCACGAGAAACATTAAATTATATATTGCTAGAACTGGAATGTTAGGTACTAAAACATATTTGTTTGTTTCTGCAGAGGTGAAACACCAGACAAAGGCTTTTCTATTGAAACCGATGGGGAAACATTGTCGACTTACCCACAACTTTCGGATCTTCTGACAGTATTCCCTTGTCTGCCAGGTAAGTTTAATGTAGGTTGTCATTTCATTTCTCTTATAAGAGACACAATTTATGAATTGTATATTACTATGTTCTAAGTATACGGTCAGATATATTGCTTCCGAAACATTATAAACTAAAAAACAAAAACCAAGAAGAATTAGAACTAAACGAAACAGTTGTTATGAACAATTTTTTTAAGATCTCAACAAAATGTTTTATAGCTAGAATATTAGTTTTAACTTCCTAAAAAATAGTTCAACCAAAATCACGACACGTATTATAACCAAAACGCTGCAAATTTATTCAGTTATCGGATTGAAATTTCTCCGTAACTTAGCAAAGCTTTATTGATTATGAACAAATTCAAGATTGATTTAGAGGCTCAAAATTTGAGAATTATGACTAATATTTTATAACTTCAATCAGTTATAACAGTTATGGTACTAAGATATTTCTGCAAATGAGCAAAGTATTATTGAAATATGAAGAATTTGAAGAGAGTTATAAAGACTTGAAATTGAAATGAGTTTGAACTCCGCCAAAATTCAACGTCCTATATCCCATTTAGCATTTGATACTAAGCAGTTTCAATTTCTGCCAGTTATTTAGCTAAGCTAAGTTTACAATTGTGCGAAGTTTCATTGAAAAATTCGGAGAGGGTTAGAGAGACTTGAAATTGGAATGAGTTAGAACTCCGGCGAAATTGCAAATCCTTTATCTCATTTAGTGTTGATACTAAATGCTCTGAGCTTTTTTCCATGCACTGCCGGCCAGTGGGCTGTAAGAATTTTCTAGGAGGAGAAAATCTATGGGTCAGATACTGGATTCGAATCCGTGATTTTCGCATTGGAATCAAGTATCCGCTAACTGCTCAGCTAATCACTTGCCTAGTAGTGATTGTTATTTTTAGAAATCCTACAATTATAATTATAATATTAAACACATTGAATTTTTATTTTATGGTCCTCGGCTAAAGTAGTACATTGCTCCACCTAAATTTCTATTTGTTTTGCTTATACTTAGTTGTACAAATTTTTTATGTAATTCTATTAACAAGGTTTTTTTTTATTTTTTCAGGTAACGTATCTTACAGAAATGAGAGAGGCACATACATGATTCAGGAGTTCGTGCAGGTTCTGGACACTTACTGGGAAAGCAAAGACATTGTCTCTATTTTGGAAAAAGTCAGTTCACTAAAGAATTTTCTTAGTGTATACCACACTAACTTATATGTAGGTTATGGATTTTTGAAAACAACTTTGTCTGGAAAATTCATATTAGGTAGATCTGAGAGATTTCACCTACACTGTTTCCAGCTTAAAACATTCATTTAATGGCACTATTCCAAATCTGAATTTAATATTAATTTGTTGACCAAAACTAAACTGTCAATAAATATTTCACCTACTAAGCAGTATTTTAACTTTTCTGAGAAGTTGTTGATAGTTGCACCAATTTCTTTAAATCTTGTATGACCTTTTATATTTGCTCTTACTCAAAGTTTTGAAAACTCCACGTAAAATAATCGATAAAATAGTGAAATAATTTTTTCAGGCGGGTCTTATCGTCCTACTACCAATTTAGTATTATGGACTTGGCAGAAACTTATACTTGGCTTTTAAAATTTTTTTTTCTAACAATTAAAACGTGTTGCTACACGCGGTATTCTAACTGGGAATCTCCCATTTACAAATCTAAGCTTCGCAACCGCTAAACCTGCACCCGCCTTGGTTTATGTAATAATTGCTTATATTTATTAGTATAAAAAATATAATTATTTTGTTATAAAAAAATGTAAACCTAATTTATTATTGCTTCAGGTAACAGCGAACTTGAAGAAAAGATACATGTGTTTTCGTGGATATATGGTCGTAAACTTCAGTTTCTATGGATTTGATAAGAAATTTTTCTTTCAACGTATTACTGCTGCTGAAAACCTATAGATGTTGGAAATGTAATTCAAAAAATGCCCGTTTAACTTTTTCATTTCATATTTATTTATTTATTTTATTTTTTTAAGTGGGTAACAATAAACACATACAGTTTTTCTCCTTGGTCTAAGTATAAGTATTAATTGAGCTTAGTTTGAATTTTAGGTGTTTTTATTAAATGCACAGTATATCCTTATTCGAAATTAACGGGATATTTAAAAAATAAATTTTTTCGTAGCAAATATTAATTTGTATTAAAAATTATAGTCACTTGTGATTGAGCATGACATAATATAGTTCTGCCTGCTAGTGGATCGCTCCGTTATAGCAGCTTCAAGATATTATTTTAGGCCGAGCGAGCCTCCTAAGATAGCAGGATGACAGGGGACAGAAGACGGACCTTATCTTATTGGTATAGTCAATTTTATTCTAATAGCCTTTAATATTGGCTATAATTTAATTTTGACGTGAAATATTGGTGAAAATTGGCGGCAATATGATCATTTTTACCAAATGAAAACTTAATTATTGAAAATATTATTGACGTAATAATCATGACGTAAGTTTAATAGTGTGGGATGTAAAGAAAATAAATGTCCATCCTATTAATGGCATAATTAAAGCATGACATTCAAATTCTTACACTCACTTAATCAATCAGATGCTGATTATAAATAAAGTCTATAGTAACAGAAAGATCACTTTTTTATTAAATTAAGAAACTTTATAAAAATGAATGTTATTTTTTACCATTTGAAGAAGGGGGAAAAAAGGGGGCTTTGATTGTCAATTTACTTGAAGGATGTGAAATTTAAAAGAATTTGTTACCAAATATGGATGGATACCTTTTTATCTTGTAATAACTCGTAAGTTCAAAAGAACGTGTAAACAACCAGCTACATATGTAGATGGCTGAATCTATTATTAATAGACATGAACCTAGTCATTGTGGACTAATGTCCATAGATAAGATTTCATAAAAAAAAATCTTCTGTATTGCTCAGTCAAACTACTAAGTCTTACTTTCAATAGATTTTCATGTTTGACCAAATAGCTATTTCGTCTTAGTTATCTAGTTAAATTGATAAATTATTTAAGACTTTTTTTTTTTTAATTCAATGTACCACTAAATTATTAGACGAATGTATTTTAATTTATTTCATTTATTGAACCATGATCTTTCAGTTAAGGAAGCTAACCTCATGTCGAGGGCTAGATTGTTTTGACGTGGCTCCGTCAGTGTAAAGTGCTTTGATTGTTAAACTCATCGGTCTCACTGTTTCAGAAATTTTATTGATTGTAATAAGTCAATATATAACAGCTAGTCGGGTGAAAGAAATGCAATCCATGTACTTCGTTCTAAGTAGGCAGTCATATCGTAAGTTGCCTTCTACGTTATGCGGTCCTGTATTCCATTATTAATTATATTTGTGGAAAATTTGAAAATTAATTATCTCAATGATTATTTTCTGTCAGTAAAGATCGCATTAGAAATAGATTTTGTAAATATTTTTTCTAAAGATGGTCGGATAGCATCTTGCGTTCAAATTTTACCTATGTAAGTACCTTTTTTGGTTGGCAGGGCAGTCTTAGTAACTAATGAAAAGCCTTCATTGTCAAAATTCAAAAAATGTATATTATTTTAATCAATGGATAATAATGGAATCAGGATTTTTTATTTGCCAATATGAGTAAGATTTTATTTGTAATAAAATTTAGTAAAAATAAATTGTAATATTTTAAATTGATAATAAAAATCAAAATTAATTTATTTTTTGTATAATTTAATCAAATGTTAGAATATATCTTCAATCTTACCAGTAATATTCTAGTTGATATTGTTGGTCTATTTTTTGTTAAGCTAAATATCTTGGTTAAGCCGCGTACCATCCTTTCTCGGCGGTACCGTTTGACAGTTCTCCATCTCGCCTTTTTCTATTGCTCTCTCTCTCTCTCTCCTTATTCCAATTCTCGTAGTACGCGTTATTTTTTCGTTAATCTTTCCTTTGTTGTCGCCGCCAAATCTTATTTTTCTGCTATTTTGTGGTTTTGTTTATTTCTCAGTTCCCATGGTTTCAACCTTCCCCTTCACTATTCTCTCTTAACCGTGGGGTTTTTCCGTCTGCTGTAGTTCAGTACGCCGCTGACTCTGTGCAAGTAAGTTTGTGCTCCTCAATTCCATACCGCGTCATGACGAGTCGACGTCTGGCCCTGCTCTGCATCAAATATAGTACGCGTCCGCTGGACCACCGCTTCAAGTACAGCTTTTCGTACTTCCGCAACGCTTATCATCGGCTGCTTTCGGCCCTACGTCACTCGAGTCTGCCCGCTGGTGTACTTCTTACTGCATCTCAGCCTGCTACGAGTCACTTCCGTTGATATCTAGCACTTCGCTTCATCCGTATCTAGTGCATTGATTGTACTATTACCTCTTCCTCATCCGCATCTAGTGCACTTGGTGCACTTTTACCCTTCCCTCTTCCGCTTACCTCACTTCCAATTCTAATACGCCTCTTTGGGCTTGAACCCCAATATTTCTTACGCTTCTAGGAGCTCAGCTACACATTACACACACACACATCTTTACACACTTGTTTACCTAAGCTCCTTAATAGTTCCTATTCCCTTCTACCGCTTAATTAGAGATCCTTCACCGCCTGGCGGATGCTGTGTGCGCTCGCCTCCGGTGCGTTAAAGGTAAGTGTTTCTTGACCATTTTCATTACTAAATATTTTCTTTGTATTTATTTATCCCCCCCCCCCCGAGCACGTATCGATTTAAATTACGTTTACGTCATCTTCCCCTCTCCGCATCTGGGTGTAAGCCTCACGCGCTTACAATCTTGGTTAACAATACATATAAGTATTTAAACATTATTTAGCTTTTCAGGACTGACTTGTTATGATATACAAATATTTTAAAATTTTCCGAGCGAAATGCTACTTAAGGCGAAACTGGAATTGATGTGGTGTTAGGCTTCTCACAAAAATGTGATTTACATACAATATACGTGTTAATTATCTGTATAATGGATTATAATATGTAAAAAAATTGTAAGAAATCAGTTTGCGGAAGGGTGCTGTGGTGAATAAATGTTTTTTCAGCAATTTATGGAATTTGTGTTAAATGTTTTGCGAGATAAATGTGGAGTGTTCCAAACGACCCTGAACGAGCATTAAGGAAATGCTTAAAAAAAGAAAGTTTTTATTAAATACAATATAAGGAATGAAAAGTATATTTAATAAAAAGGCTCTTATATTCCTCCGATTTTCTTTGAAATTTTAGTTTCATATTTAATTCTTAATTAAAACTGTCCGGTAGGACAGTTGTATAAGGGTTGATCGTCAAAAACTGCACGAAAAAGCGTAACGTTCAAAAACACCCAACTTTGACCATTTGGGTTAATCTTTACAATAGCTCCCCAGAGGCGTGGCCTGTTTTTTTTAGGGTGTGGGTAGTGCAGAGCACCTACCGGGGAAAATAAAAACTACTTCCCGTCAATGTGCGGATGGTGCGAATTTCGTAGCGCTTATGTTTAGCGCGCATGCGCAGTACACATACTGCATAGCAACTGCTTCCTGATTAAAACTGTCCGGTAGGACAGTTGTATAAGGGTTGATCATCAAAAACTGCACGAAAAAGCGTAACGTTGAAAAACACCCAACTTTGACAATTTTTTTCTCTTTTTCTATAAAAGATAAAATTCCCAAATTTTCTTCATAATATAGGGCAAATCCTCCTTTATGACTGTATGGCGTTTAATCAACCCTTATACTTAACATTTTAAACTGTAAGTTTTTGTTAAAGATTAATGTATTAATAGTTCCCGCGAGTGTTCTGTATGTGACCGGAGGTGCCGTTTTTTTGTAACTTTATGAGTATGAGCATTTTAAATTTGCGGGTTTTTTTAAATTAAAGCATGATTGTAGTGTGAGTAAGAATGGAGTTCGACAAGTATACCCTCCTCAGGAAAAGGACTCCACAGAATAAGGTAGTTTCTTTTGTGTTGTTCTGTGTAATTATTGTAATGAATGTTGTGACAAAAATTAAAAAATTGAGGGTGATTAGGTAGGTTAGGAGGGGGTGTGGGGGGCGAAGCCCCCCATTAAGAAATAAATAAAGAATTCGAAGTTATTCTGATTCGGTGCTACCATATAACCCGCTAGATTTAAGTGTGAATATAAAATAAATAAATAGTTTTATATTTATATTTGAATATGGCGGGTTCTATAGTAACAGCGAATCAGAATCACTTCGAATTAGGCCACGCCTCTGGGGAGCTATTGTAAAGATTTAGCACAATTTGTTTCTCTTGTTCTATAAAAGATAAAATTCTCAAATTTTCTTTAAAATATAGGACAAATCCTCCTTTACGCCCGTAATTTTTTTGCAACAACGTAGATATAACAGATTTCGAAAAAAAAGTTGCTGAAAATGAGCAAAAACGGCACTTTCAAAAATTCTTCTTCTTTTTGTTGTTGTTACCTTTCTTGTAAACAACGTAGCGCCCATACGCACGAACCGATTTTCATGAATGAGGTGTCATTCGATTCGGACTTTTATGTAGATGTGCCTTTTGGGGGTCTCGACGCTGTACATCGAATGGGAGAGGGGTTAGCCCCCTTTATGTAAGGCCCCCTCTAAAATTATTATTTCTAATTTCTCTGTAAATCTTGGCCCGATTTTGATAAAATTTGGTAGGATGATAGGGTTAGGAATGAATGAATGAATGAATGAATAAAGACGTTTATTGATTTACATATTCAAGTACATACAGACATATACAAAAAACATCACTAGACAATGATCTTTCGACCGTCTGTCAAGCTGTTATCAAACTAGAAATTATAAAAAACAAAAAAAGACAAAATAATGACAAATTATAAGAAATAAATACTATAGACAAAAAGACATACTCGTTACACTAATAATAATATTCCCTTTCTAACTAAAAATTAAATTCTTTAACTAAAAAATCTCTGTAGGAGGACGCCGCAGCAACGAACTTAACCAAACCCATCCAGTCTCCGCCGTTTAAATAAAATAAACATTGTTCATTGTCCAATTGGCTCCTGTTAAAACAGGTTAATCTAAATTCTTTTAAAATTGGACACACTGCTAGAAAATGAAACGTGTCTTCAGTAGCATTTAGATTGCACAAGGAACAAACAAAATTACTGTCTTTTAACCAGGGTTTATAATTTAATGGCAATGACTCAGTTCTAATTTTAACGCAAAATTTGATATGTTCAAAATTATTTAACTTTAAATAACTATTGTTTAAATTATAAGTGAGTTGGGAGTACAATGTATGGTAGATAGCGGATTGAGCTTTAATTAAAAATTGCTGTTTAAATTCATATTCAATTTGGTTAAGGATAAAATTTAAACTTTCTCGGACATTACTACTTGTTAAATTTTCTAAATTGATTGACCAGTTGTGTTTATTTGAAATATGTATCCATTCTTTAAACCAATAAATTTTCCTGCTAATTATTTCTTTTGCCATCATCAGTGGTAGTCTGTCAGGTGGTAGTTCGAGCACTCTAATGATATAATTAATGTGCAGCTTCAATGTAAACAAATACAATGGGGATAAACCCGTCTCTAAATACAAGGCATAATTAGGCACATTTCTTGGAAGTCCAAACAATCTTTTTAGAAAATACCTTTGAAGCTTTTCTACTTCATCAAAGGCTTGGAACCCCCAAATCTGACAGGCATAACACATTACTGATCTAGTGGTGGCATTAAAAATTTCATATTTATTATCTAAACTAATTTTATTATTACAAACAACTTCAGACCATGAGCTATTAATGCTAAATTTAGAGAGAGCAAGTTTTTCCTTTAAATGAACATTCAGTGCAAGACTCGGAGTTAAATTCATTCCTAAATACTTATAATTGCGTACAACCTCTATAGTGCTATTTCTAAATTTCCAAGTTTCATTTTTTGCTCTTTTCCCACCTCCAGGCTTACAAATCATGATTTTAGACTTGGACAAATTTACTTCAAAATTAAAGGTATCACAATAATTTTCCAGATCTTTTATCATTCTTTGCAAAGAGACAGGATCCTCAGCCAAAAACACTACATCGTCCGCAAAGAGAAGCATTTTTACTTTCTGCCGACCCACCCTGACTCCACCCCAATCAATGAAGTCATTAAGATCGTTAAGGAAAAGCGAAAAAAGGAGTGGGGATAAAACACAACCTTGCTTTACTCCCATATTGGTTTCAAAACTCATTGAGAGACCTTCCTTAGTCCATACTGATGCTCTTGTTTTCTCGTAAAACTTTCGAATAACATTAACAAACTTACTAGATACTCCATAATTCAAAAGTTTATACATAAGTACACGCCGATCAATACAGTCAAATGCTGCGCGAAAATCTATAAAAAATAAATAAACTTTCTTTTTTTCCTGGAATTTACAATGGATAATGCTGCAAAGATTAAAAAGGTTATCGTTTGTGGAATACCCTTTTCGGAAGCCCGCTTGATATTCATTTAATATATTATTCTTTCCTACCCACATTTCAAGTCTGCGCTGTAGTATAGAAGCAAATAATTTGGCGATACTATCGATGAGTGAAATGCCGCGATAATTATTTACGATATTTAAGTCGCCCTTTTTGTGGAGAGGAAAAATAATAGCCTCCTTAAAAGTATCTGGAATTTCACATGAATTCCACATTTTATTGAAAATATATCTCAGTCTCTTAATGCACTCCGGTGGAGAGTACTTATAAAATTCATTAGGGACTCTATCTTGGCCCGGAGCCTTATTATTCTTACACTTTTTAACCACTTCCAAAATTTCCGCGCTCGAAAACTCTTTGTCCAAATCTAAATCTACAGTAAATACTTCAGCAAATGAAAAAGCACTAGCATTCAAAGGAGGGTTTAGTAAGTTTTCAAAATAGTTGACCCAATTTTCTATTTTTATGGAAGAACTCGAAATAAATTTCCTTTTTTTAATTTTATTTATAATGCTCCAAAATTCCTTATTACTATTAACCAGTTTCAAATTGATAATTAAATCATTGTAATAATCCCGCCTTTTGGTTAAACGTACTATGATAGGGTTAGGGCTTCCCTACGTAACATTAAAGCGACGATCTGCTCTTACACTTGTTAAGAGGAAGTATAGCAATCACTTCAAATTATCGAGGCGTGAACCGATTTTCATGAATGAAGTGTCATTCGAATCGAAATTTTGTACAGATTTGTACTTTAAAAGTCTCGACGCAGTGCCTTATAAGGAGGGGAGTTTGCCCCATCCAAGTAAAGCCCTTTCTAAAACTATTACCAATATTTCTATAACGCTTAGTCCGATTTTGATAAAATTTAGCACGAAGCAGTAATTAAAGCTCCTCTACGTGGCTGTGATGTGCCATCATGCTCTTACACCTACTAAGAGGAAGTACTGCAATCGTTAAAATTATCAATGGGCGAACCTATATACATTATGAATGAATTGTCGTTCGATTCAAAATCTTTGCCTCTTTGCCTTTTAGGGAGAAGTACTGTAATCGCTGTTTATTTTTCTTACTCCTCTTAAAAGGAAGTACTTAAATCGCAGTTTAATTTTGCTTTTTACGTACAAATACCTTCCTATTTTATTCAAAACGCTTTCTCAAAAAAATTGTTATTGAGGATGGCAACTATAATCATTCTTTAAAATGATTTCTCCAGTGGCAGTTACGGTTCCGACTTAACACCTTATCAGGTTATAATGATAGAATTGCCTATTCCAAATTTAAAAAAAATCTGTAAAGCAGATATGTAACTTTGCAAAATAGACAAAAAGAAAAATCTATCCAAAAGGTACAAAAATCTCCTTAACAAAAACTTACAGTTTAAAATGTTAAGTATAAGGGTTGATTAAACGCCAAAAGGTACACAAATCAGCAAGTATCCATCATTTCATTTACACTTCATTGACATTATTTAAGTAATTTTACTGCATTAACTTTTCCTTCACATTTTTAGAATTTATCAGATGTCACAGACCCTTATGCTGGCCAGTTCATTCATAATATTTTTTTGTTATAATTATGATAAAATGAGTTATGAATTATTCTGAGTAGTCACAAACACATGCATGTTAAAGTAGAAAAAGACAAAGTCAGAGTCGGCCACTGTTTAAATTTGAAACACAGAGGATTGAAAACAATATTTCAGTCTTGAATTCGTCTTATCGAAATATTCGTGAGCACAAATAACCACAGTTGATAACAAGTAGATTATTCAACAATAATTATTCATTTCTCAATTGTAATTAAATTTAGTCTCCCTAATTTTACTTATAGTAAAATACTGGGATAATTAGCTGTCCTAAAAATATGCATATCTTATTTACTTTATATTACATATATACAACATTGTGGGATGAATACCTAGATTGAGAATGTAATTGAAGAAAACTTTATTATTTGCGGTAAAGCCAGATTATTACCTATTATTATAAACGTTTGACTACTACATAAAGTAACAATTACTTTAATCGAAGAATGAACTTAAATCGACGATTTTTATTTAAAAATAAAAATAAATAAATAAAATCATTAATGTATGTTGGTGTAAACATTTTTTTTTAAAAGTTTTTGAAATTTTTAGCCTCATATTTTTGTTTCTTTTTAACCTGTAATTAATAGTTTGATTATTATAGATATTACAATCTACAGTCTGCAGTCTTGAACAAATATTTTATGCATGAAAATGGCCAGCATAAGGGTCTGTGACATCTAATAAATTCTAAAAATGTGAAGGAAAAGTTAATGCAGTAAAATTACTTAAATAATGTCAATGAAGTGTAAATGAAATGATGGATACTTGCTGATTTGTGTACCTTTTGGCGTTTAATCAACCCTTATACTTAACATTTTAAACTGTAAGTTTTTGTTAAGGAGATACTTAATAGGTGATATGTTCATACATTTCATTGAAACGACATTACAGAGATCAATTCAGCCATTTCTTCGCCATTAATCGAATTTCCCTATGAAAAGTTTCAATACTACTTTTACTATTAAGTACACCAAGGTTAACTTAATCTTAAGAGAAACCGAAAAATCTAGTGCACTCGCATTTGATTTGTCACGTCACCTGCTGACTAGCTGACTTCTATGCGAAATATCAAATTTGAACTTTCGGCAATTTTTCATTTGAGTTACGGTGTTTAAATGTAGTCTAACTTGTAAAAACCACTTTATTTTACTTAATGGACCGGTTATCCCGGTGAAAACTTAAATTAGAAAAATCTTTGATAATGATACACTTGCGTATTGATGCCACCAGACTGCTCTGAGAGTATTTAGTTAATGGTTCTGCTACAGGAGCGCTACTTTGTATTACCTCTTCTCTGTGACAGTTTTAAGTTTCAATCAATTGTGAGTTCAAATCTAACGAAGTCCCTTCTCATTTGGACTTTATTATTTGGTGAAGTTGTCTTTGGAAATGAATTAAATTTCTTTAGTCAGTTTAGAAAACTTGTGTAGCAAGAAAGGAATTCATTTTTTTGGATTCAAGTTCTAAAGGTCAGTTGATAACCTTCCAATAGCATTAGTAATTTTTAAACTCACAACTTCCTCCTTTGAACTATTAAAATAACTTTGATTACGTGTTTTAGATCAAAGACAGTTTTGGACCTAAACAAATATGGATGAAGAAGATAAGGGTAGAATTTTGATAAATATGCCATATCTTGTAAGCGCTACAAATAATTTTGAACATTTTGTCAATTTACTCATAGAAAAAAGAGTATTCAACAGTTTTATGGTCAATAAAATAAAGGTATAATTATTACTTATTTAAAGTTTAGGTGTTTTAACATTCTCAATTTTAATGTTTAGACATTTTTTAAAGAAACAATTTGTTTCTGGTTGAAATTACTTGGTTACGATCAATTGCTTATATTTGCATGTGTCTTCCTTATCGCTCAATTTATTTATGTTGGATTTGCTTCTCTCCCTTTCATCATCATTTTTCAATTTCAGAAATTTTACAGATTGCTTCACATGTTTTTATTCATCTAGCAAGTACAGATTACGGAGGAAATTTCTGTCCTCTTTTGAAGAAACTTGGTGTCAAGACCATTGGTTGTAATTCAGTCAAATTTTGTTTTCTCCCTCTCTTCACACACACACACACACCTAATGCACAACATTATCGCACCTAATATTTAGTTTTATTCTGTTCTGACTATCTAAATTGAAGATACGACGAAAATATGGTGTGTTATACACAGTGTTAAATAGGTGTTACATACTGTTTATGTGGTTTTCCGGTACTGGGCTATGAAGATATTTCTGTGGTGGTCAGGGGCAGGCACGAGACAATCATTGCTGAGCTAATGGAGGAAGCACTCAATATAATAGAAAATAGGTGTAGAAGGGTAGATCTTGCTCTGAACCCTTCTACTCTGGTCTCTTTTACTAGGATTTGAATTTCTAACCAAACTATGGTTGTGTCGTGTGAGGTTAAGTATCTGGGCGTCATCCTAGTCTCCAGACTCACTTGGAAAGCGCATCTAGATAAAGTTACACTAAAGGCTACTTTTTTTTTAGGTTGTGGTATTTCCAGTACCTGTGAGAAGACAAGGGGTTTCCGCTCCAAAATGAGCCACTGGCTCCATACACGAACAGTCACTCCAAGTGTGTTCGGTCGTGGCGGGCAGTTTCGGTTCCCTTATGTTTTTGGTCTCTATGTCTCTAGGCCTTCAGGCTAGATCCCAACTGGTGATCAGCCGTGTTCTAGTCCGCTGCAGAAGAAGCATGAAAATTTACCTTCATACCTCGGTTCTCCAACCCATCACCCAAAAAGCCACTTGGTCACGGCAGACTTCTCCACCATAATGGGCGGCAATAGGTCTTGAAATTTTACATTGAATCTAAGCCGGAGGCCAAACGGGCCAAAAACAATAGGAATAAATACATCTCTCCAAGACCGAACATAGTGGTATAAATCGCGCTAACTCCTGCACCAGAAGGCAAATCCTCATAAGAAAAAAGTATGTCTGATCGTGAACACCTTTCATAATGTACCTATTTTCAGTTGAGTACTCTGAGCGTTAGAGATGAATTACTAATTGAGATTGTTCAAATCGCATTATTGTGTTGTACTTGGAATTTGTACATTACTAAATACAATTTTTTTTCCTGATAAATTAATTTAGAGTTATGAAGGAATAGTAGATAAGCTGAAGTGCTTGTACGAAATGATACCGAAACGAGGGCCTGAAGCTTTTAAAAGACTGACCGACGCATTACATGAATCTGGCAACAGAGATCTTGCTCTAAGGTTGAAATCTAATAGGTACTTTTTATTTACTTACATTTTTCTCTTTCGAAGTTTTGTTTCTGTTTTAAATTACAGATAATTGTTAATCTGAAATTATTAAAATACCCGTTATTAACATCGTCATGAACATGCATTTGTTTAATGCAACGAACTATCATTTTCTCATCTCTCCGGTAAGGTTCTTTTCCTGCTTTTCATTCCTGGCATATCTATAATCCTGATATATGCTGAATTTCTTCCTCCAGTTATGAACATTTTTTTAGTTCGTTTTCGGGATCGAAATTCTGTTAGGTACATACTCCTGTCTTTGTTGGGGGGAACTAACTTACCTACTCAACTCGTTTTTTGACCGATATTTCTGCCTGGATAATTAATGCTTATGTTCCCTTAGAGTTTTTTTTATTCCTTCCAACACATTTTTAAGACTATTCCGCCATAAGCATTTGCCCTAAATTGTAAATGACTAGGTTCTCTCATAAATTACAACGCCTTACTGTACTTACCAAGTTCTTGCCAAATATTTTTGAAAATTTGGACAAGATAATTCATGCGAGGGTTAACGCCAGATAATATCTTACCTACTTCTAATATCTCGAAAAATACCCGATAGATTTTGTTTATATTTTACCTGTTTACAGAGACTACTATTGTCTATAATTGTGTAAATTTTAGTAAAAATCTATCAAGCAGAAAACGAGATATTTAGGGTTAAAGTTTGTTTCTGTTCTATGAAGTGAAAATTTAACTTCAAATTTCTCGAAAAATACTCGATTGATTTTGTTTATATTTTACCTGCATATGGAGCCAACTATTGTCTATGATCGTGTAAATTTTAGTAAAAATCTGTCGTGCAGAAAATGAGACATTTAGGGTTAAAATTTAGTTCCGTTTTACGCAGTAAAAACTTTAACTTCAAATATCTCAAAAACTACTCGATAGATTTTGTTTATATTTTACCTGCATATGGAGACTACTATTGTCTATAATTGTGTAAATTTAAAATTGTCTATAATTGTCTATAAATTGTAAAAATCTGTCGAGAAAGAAACGAGATATTTAGGACTAAAGTTTGTTTCTGTTCTATAAAGTGAAAATTTTAACTTCAAATATCTCGAGAACTACTCGATAGATTTTGTTTATATTTTACCGGCAAATGGAGACTACTATTGTCTATAATCGTGTAAATTTTAGTAAAAATATATCGAGCAAGAAACGAGATATTTAGGAGTAAAGTTGGTTTCTGTTCTATAAAGAGAAAAATTTAACTACAAATATCTCGAAAACTACTCGATAGATTTTGTTTATATTTTACCTGCATATGTAGACTAGTATTGTATATAAATGTGTAAATTTTAGTAATAATCTATCTAGCAGAAAACGAGATATTTAGGGTTAAAGTTTGGTTCTATTCTATAAAGTGAAAACTTTAACTTCAAATATCTCGAAAACTACTCCATAGATATTGTTTATATTTTGCCTGCATATGCAGACTACTATTGTCTATAATTGTGTAAATTGTAGTAAAAATCTGTCGTGCAGAAAACAAGATATTTAGGGTTTAAATTTGTTTCTGTTCTATAAAGTGAAAATTTACACTTC
This sequence comes from Rhodnius prolixus, assembly GCF_049639745.1. NCBI lineage: Eukaryota > Metazoa > Arthropoda > Insecta > Hemiptera > Reduviidae > Rhodnius > Rhodnius prolixus. The sequence continues at coordinate 40,293,707 of NW_027411582.1, read as the reverse complement.
AAATATCTCGAAAACTACTCGATAGATTTTGTTTATATTTTACCACCATATGGAGACTACTATTGTCTATAATTGTGTAAATTTTAGTAAAAATCTATCTAGTAGAAAACGAGATATTTAGGGTTAAAGTTTGTTTCTGTTCTATGAAGTGAAAAATTTAACTTCAAATTTCTCGAAAAATACTCGATTGATTTTGTTTATATTTTACATGCATATGGAGACGACTATTGTCTATGATTGAGTAAATTTTAGGAAAAATCTGTCGTGCAGAAAACAAGATATTTAGGGTTAAAGTTTGTTTCTGTTCTATGAAGTGAAAAATTTAACTTCAAATTTCTCGAAAAATACTCGATTGATTTTGTTTATATTTTACATGCGTATGCAGACTACTATTGTCTATAATTGTGTAAATTGTAGTAAAAATCTGTCTTGCAGAAAACGAGATATTTAGGGTTCTAGTTTGTTTCTGTTCTATGAAGTGAAAAATTTAACTTCAAATTTCTCGAAAAATACTCGATTGATTTTGTTTATATTTTACCTGCATATGGAGACTACTATTGTCTATAATTTTGTAAATTTTAGTAAAAATCTGTCGAGAAAGAAACGAGATGTATAGGGGTAAAGTTTGTTTCTGTTCTATAAAGTGAAAATTTTAACTTCAAATATCTCGAGAACTACTCGATAGATTTTGTTTATATTTTACAGGCAAATGGAGACTACTATTGTCTATAATCGTGTAAATATTATTAAAAATATATTGAGCAAGAAACGAGATGTATAGGGGTAAAGTTTGTTTTTGTACTTTAAAGTGAAAGCTTTAACTTTAAATATCTCGAAAACTACTCTATAGATTTTGTTTATATTTTACCTGCATATGCAGACTACTATTGTCTATAATTGTGTAAATTGTAGTAAAAATCTGTCGTGCAGAAAACAAGATATTTAGGGTTTAAATTTGTTTCTGTTCTATAAAGTGAAAATTTACACTTCAAATATCTCGAAAACTACTCGATAGATTTTGTTTATATTTTACCACCATATGGAGACTACTATTGTCTATAATTGTGTAAATTTTAGTAAAAATCTATCTAGTAGAAAACGAGATATTTAGGGTTAAAGTTTGTTTCTGTTCTATGAAGTGAAAAATTTAACTTCAAATTTCTCGAAAAATACTCGATTGATTTTGTTTATATTTTACATGCATATGGAGACGACTATTGTCTATGATTGAGTAAATTTTAGGAAAAATCTGTCGTGCAGAAAACAAGATATTTAGGGTTAAAGTTTGTTTCTGTTCTATGAAGTGAAAAATTTAACTTCAAATTTCTCGAAAAATACTCGATTGATTTTGTTTATATTTTACATGCGTATGCAGACTACTATTGTCTATAATTGTGTAAATTGTAGTAAAAATCTGTCTTGCAGAAAACGAGATATTTAGGGTTAAAGTTTGTTTCTGTTCTATGAAGTGAAAAATTTAACTTCAAATTTCTCGAAAAATACTCGATTGATTTTGTTTATATTTTACCTGCATATGGAGACTACTATTGTCTATAATTTTGTAAATTTTAGTAAAAATCTGTCGAGAAAGAAACGAGATGTATAGGGGTAAAGTTTGTTTCTGTTCTATAAAGTGAAAATTTTAACTTCAAATATCTCGAGAACTACTCGGTAGATTTTGTTTATATTTTACAGGCAAATGGAGACTACTATTGTCTATAATCGTGTAAATATTATTAAAAATATATTGAGCAAGAAACGCGATGTATAGGGGTAAAGTTTGTTTTTGTACTTTAAAGTGAAAGCTTTAACTTTAAATATCTCGAAAACTACTCTATAGATTTTGTTTATATTTTACCTGCAAATGGAGACTACTATTGTATATAATTGTGTAAATTTTAGTAAAAATATATCTAGCAGAAAACGAGATATTTAGGGTTTAAATTTGTTTCTGTTCTATAAAGTGAAAAGTTTAAATTCAAATATCTCGAGAACTACATGATAGATTTTGTTTATATTTTACCGGCAAATGGAGACTACTATTGTCTATAATCATGTAAATTTTAGTAAAAATATATCGAGCAAGAAACGAGATATTTAGGAGTAAAGTTGGTTTCTGTTCTATAAAGAGAAAAATTTAACTCCAAATATCTCGAAAACTACTCGATAGATTTTGTTTATATTTTACCTGCATATGTAGACTAGTATTGTATATAAATGTGAAAATTTTAGTAATAATCTATCTAGCAGAAAACGAGATATTTAGGGTTAAAGTTTGGTTTTATTCTATAAAGTGAAAACTTTAACTTCAAATATCTCGAAAACTACTCCATAGATATTGTTTATATTTTGCCTGCATATGCAGACTACTATTGTCTATAATTGTGTAAATTGTAGTAAAAATCTGTCGTGCAGAAAACAAGATATTTAGGGTTTAAATTTGTTTCTGTTCTATAAAGTGAAAATTTACACTTCAAATATCTCGAAAATTACTCGATAGATTTTGTTTATATTTTACCACCATATGGAGACTACTATTGTCTATAAATGTGTAAATTTTAGTAAAAATCTATCTAGTAGAAAACGAGATATTTAGGGTTTAAGTTTGTTTCTGTTCTATGAAGTGAAAACTTTAACTTCAAATTTCTCGAAAACTACTCGATAGATTTTGTTGATATTTTACCAGTCAAATTTCTCGAAAACTACTCGATAGATTTTGTTTATATTTTACCAGTATATGAAGACTACTATTGACTATAATTGTGTTAATTTTAGTAAAAATCTTTCTAGTAGAATATGAAATATTTAGGGTTAAAGTTTGGTTCGGTTTTAAACAGTTAAAAGTTTAACTTGAAATATCTTGAAAACTACTCGATAGATTTTGTTTATATTTTACCTGTATACAGAGACTACTATTGTCTATAATTGTGTTAATCTTAGTAAAAATCTATCGTGCAGAAAACAAGGCATTTAGGGTTTAAGTTTGTTTCTGTTCTATAAGGTGAAAACTTTAACTTCAAATATCTCTAAAACTACTCGATAGATTTTGTTTATATTTTACCTGCGTATGGATACTACTACTCTCTATAATTGTGTAACTTTTAGTAAAAGTCTTTCGAGCAGAAAACGAGATATATAGGGGTAAAGTTTGATTTTGTTCTTTAAAGTGAAAGCTTTAAATTTAAATATCTCGAAAACTACTCCATAGGTTTTGTTTATATTTTTCCTGCATATGGAGACTACTATTGTCTATAATTGTTTAAATTTTAGTAAAAATCTATTAAACAGAAAACGCGATATTTAGGGGTAAACTTCGTTTCTATTCTATAAAGTGAAAACTTTAACTCCAAATATCTCGAAAACTACTTGATAGATATTGTTTATATTTTACCTGCATATGTAGACTACTATTGTATATAATTGTGTAAATTTTAGTAATAATCTGTCTAGCAGAAAACGAGATATTTAGGGTTAAAGTTTGTTTCTGTTCTATGAAGTGAAAATTTAACTTCAAATTTCTCGAAAAATACTCGATTGTTTTTTGTTTATATTTTAGCTGCATATGGAGCCAACTATTGTCTATGATCGTGTAAATTTTAGTAAAAATCTGTCGTGCAGAAATTGAGACATTTAGGGTTAAAATTTAGTTCCGTTTTACGCAGTAAAAACTTTAACTTCAAATATCTCAAAAACTACTCGATAGATTTTGTTTATATTTTACCTGCATATGGAGACTACTATTGTCTATAATTGTGTAAATTTGAAATTGTCTATAATTGTCTATAAATTGTAAAAATCTGTCGAGGAAGAAACGATTTATTTAGGACTAAAGTTTGTTTCTGTTCTATAAAGTGAAAATTTTAACTTCAAATATCTCGAGAACTACTCGATAGATTTTGTTTATATTTTACCGGCAAATGGAGACTACTATTGTCTATAATTGTGTAAATTTTAGTAAAAATCTATCTAGTAGAAAACGAGATATTTAGGGTTAAAGTTTGTTTCTGTTCTATGAAGTGAAAAATTTAACTTCAAATTTCTTGAAAAATACTCGATTGATTTTGTTTATATTTTACATGCATATGGAGACGACTATTGTCTATGATTGAGTAAATTTTAGGAAAAATCTGTCGTGCAGAAAACAAGATATTTAGGGTTAAAGTTTGTTTCTGTTCTATGAAGTGAAAAATTTAACTTCAAATTTCTCGAAAAATACTCGATTGATTTTGTTTATATTTTACATGCGTATGCAGACTACTATTGTCTATAATTGTGTAAATTGTAGTAAAAATCTGTCTTGCAGAAAACGAGATATTTAGGGTTAAAGTTTGTTTCTGTTCTATGAAGTGAAAAATTTAACTTCAAATTTCTCGAAAAATACTCGATTGATTTTGTTTATATTTTGCATGCATATGGAGACTACTATTGTCTATAATTGTGTAAATTGTAGTAAAAATCTATCTAGTAGAAAACGAGATATTTAGGGTTAAAGTTTGTTTCTGTTCTATGAAGTGAAAATTTAACTTCAAATTTCTCGAAAAATACTCGATTGATTTTGTTTATATTTTACCTGCATATGGAGACTACTATTGTCTATAATTTTGTAAATTTTAGTAAAAATCTGTCGAGAAAGAAACGAGATGTATAGGGGTAAAGTTTGTTTCTGTTCTATAAAGTGAAAATTTTAACTTCAAATATCTCGAGAACTACTCGATAGATTTTGTTTATATTTTACAGGCAAATGGAGACTACTATTGTCTATAATCGTGTAAATATTATTAAAAATATATTGAGCAAGAAACGCGATGTATAGGGGTAAAGTTTGTTTTTGTACTTTAAAGTGAAAGCTTTAACTTTAAATATCTCGAAAACTACTCTATAGATTTTGTTTATATTTTACCTGCAAATGGAGACTACTATTGTATATAATTGTGTAAATTTTAGTAAAAATATATCTAGCAGAAAACGAGATATTTAGGGTTTAAATTTGTTTCTGTTCTATAAAGTGAAAACTTTAACTTCAAATATCTCGAAAACTACTCCATAGATATTGTTTATATTTTGCCTGCATATGCAGACTACTATTGTCTATAATTGTGTAAATTGTAGTAAAAATCTGTCGTGCAGAAAACAAGATATCTAGGGTTTAAATTTGTTTCTGTTCTATAAAGTGAAAATTTACACTTCAAATATCTCGAAAACTACTCGATAGATTTTGTTTATATTTTACCACCATTGGAGACTACTATTGTCTATAAATGTGTAAATTTTAGTAAAAATCTATCTAGTAGAAAACGAGATATTTAGGGTTTAAGTTTGTTTCTGTTCTATGAAGTGAAAACTTTAACTTCAAATTTCTCGAAAACTACTCGATAGATTTTGTTGATATTTTATCAGTCAAATTTCTCGAAAACTACTCGATAGATTTTGTTTATATTTTACCAGTATATGAAGACTACTATTGACTATAATTGTGTTAATTTTAGTAAAAATCTTTCTAGTAGAATATGAAATATTTAGGGTTAAAGTTTGGTTCGGTTTTAAACAGTTAAAAGTTTAACTTGAAATATCTTGAAAACTACTCGATAGATTTTGTTTATATTTTACCTGTGTACAGAGACTACTATTGTCTATAATTGTGTAAATCTTAGTAAAAATCTATCGTGCAGAAAACAAGGCATTTAGGGTTTAAGTTTGTTTCTGTTCTATAAGGTGAAAACTTTAACTTCAAATATCTCTAAAACTACTCGATAGATTTTGTTTATATTTTACCTGCGTATGGATACTACTACTCTCTATAATTGTGTAACTTTTAGTAAAAGTCTTTCGAGCAGAAAACGAGATATATAGGGGTAAAGTTTGATTTTGTTCTTTAAAGTGAAAGCTTTAAATTTAAATATCTCGAAAACTACTCCATAGGTTTTGTTTATATTTTTCCTGCATATGGAGACTACTATTGTCTATAATTGTTTAAATTTTAGTAAAAATCTATTAAACAGAAAACGCGATATTTAGGGGTAAACTTCGTTTCTATTCTATAAAGTGAAAACTTTAACTCCAAATATCTCGAAAACTACTTGATAGATATTGTTTATATTTTACCTGCATATGTAGACTACTATTGTATATAATTGTGTAAATTTTAGTAATAATCTGTCTAGCAGAAAACGAGATATTTAGGGTTAAAGTTGGTTTCTGTTCTATGAAGTGAAAATTTAACTTCAAATTTCTCGAAAAATACTCGATTGTTTTTTGTTTATATTTTACCTGCATATGGAGCCAACTATTGTCTATGATCGTGTAAATTTTAGTAAAAATCTGTCGTGCAGAAATTGAGACATTTAGGGTTAAAATTTAGTTCCGTTTTACGCAGTAAAAACTTTAACTTCAAATATCTCAAAAACTACTCGATAGATTTTGTTTATATTTTACCTGCATATGGAGACTACTATTGTCTATAATTGTGTAAATTTGAAATTGTCTATAATTGTCTATAAATTGTAAAAATCTGTCGAGGAAGAAACGATTTATTTAGGACTAAAGTTTGTTTCTGTTCTATAAAGTGAAAATTTTAACTTCAAATATCTCGAGAACTACTCGATAGATTTTGTTTATATTTTACCGGCAAATGGAGACTACTATTGTCTATAATCATGTAAATTTTAGTAAAAATATATCGAGCAAGAAACGAGATATTTAGGAGTAAAGTTGGTTTCTGTTCTATAAAGAGAAAAATTTAACTCCAAATATCTCGAAAACTACTCGATAGATTTTGTTTATATTTTATCTGCATATGTAGACTGGTATTGTATATAAATGTGTAAATTTTAGTAATAATCTATCTAGCAGAAAACGAGATATTTAGGGTTAAAGTTTGGTTCTATTCTATAAAGTGAAAACTTTAACTTCAAATATCTCGAAAACTACTCCATAGATATTGTTTATATTTTGCCTGCATATGCAGACTACTATTGTCTATAATTGTGTAAATTGTAGTAAAAATCTGTTGTGCAGAAAACAAGATATTTAGGGTTTAAATTTGTTTCTGTTCTATAAGGTGAAAACTTTAACTTCAAATATCTCTAAAACTACTTGATAGATTTTGTTTATATTTTACCTGCGTATGGATACTACTACTCTCTATAATTGTGTAACTTTTAGTAAAAGACTTTCGAGCAGAAAACGAGATATATAGGGGTAAAGTTTGATTCTGTTCTTTAAAGTGAAAGCTTTAAATTTAAATATCTTGAAAACTACTCCATAGGTTTTGTTTATATTTTTCCTGCATATGGAGACTACTATGGTCTATAATTGTTTAAATTTTAGTAAAAATCTGTTAAACAGAAAACGCGATATTTAGGGGTAAACTTCGTTTCTATTCTATAAAGTGAAAACTTTAACTCCAAATATCTCGAAAACTACTTGATAGATATTGTTTATATTTTACCTGCATATGTAGACTACTATTGTATATAATTGTGTAAATTTTAGTAATAATCTGTCTAGCAGAAAACGAGATATTTAGGGTTAAAGATTGGTGCCGTTTTACACAGTAAAAACTTTAACTTCAAATTTCTCGAAAACTACTCGATAGATTTTGTTTATATTTTACCAGTATATGAAGACTACTATTCACTATAATTGTGTTAATTTTAGTAAAAATCTATCGTGTAAACGAGATATTTAGGGTTAAAGTTTGTTTCTGTTCTATGAAGTGAAAATTTAACTTCAAATTTCTCGAAAAATACTCGATTGATTTTGTTTATATTTTACCTGCATATGGAGCCAACTATTGTATATGATCGTGTAAATGTTAGTAAAAATCGATCGTGCAGAAAATGAGACATTTAGGGTTAAAATTTAGTTCCGTTTTACGCAGTAAAAACTTTAACTTCAAATATCTCCAAAACTACTCGATAGATTTTGTTTATATTTTACCTGCATATGGAGACTACTATTGTCTATAATTGTGTAAATTTAAAATTGTCTATAATTGTCTATAAATTGTAAAAATCTGTCGAGAAAGAAACGAGATATTTAGGACTAAAGTTTGTTTCTGTTCTATAAAGTGAAAATTTTAACTTCAAATATCTCGAGAACTACTCGATAGATTTTGTTTATATTTTTCCGGCAAATGGAGACTACTATTGTCTATAATCATGTAAATTTTAGTAAAAATATATCGAGCAAGAAACGAGATATTTAGGAGTAAAGTTGGTTTCTGTTCTATAAAGAGAAAAAATTAACTCCAAATATCTCGAAAACTACTTGATAGATTTTGTTTATATTTTACCTGCATATGTAGACTGGTATTGTATATAAATGTGTAAATTTTAGTAATAATCTATCTAGCAGAAAACGAGATATTTAGGGTTAAAGTTTGGTTCTATTCTATAAAGTGAAAACTTTAACTTCAAATATCTCAAAAACCACTCCATAGATATTGTTTATATTTTGCCTGCATATGCAGACTACTATTGTCTATAATTGTGTAAATTGTAGTAAAAATCTGTTGTGCAGAAAACAAGATATTTAGGGTTTAAATTTGTTTCTGTTCTATAAGGTGAAAACTTTAACTTCAAATATCTCTAAAACTACTTGATAGATTTTGTTTATATTTTACCTGCGTATGGATACTACTACTCTCTATAATTGTGTAAATTTTAGTAAAAATCTATCTAGTAGAAAACGAGATATTTAGGGTTAAAGTTTGTTTCTGTTCTATGAAGTGAAAAATTTAACTTCAAATTTCTCGAAAAATACTCGATTGATTTTGTTTATATTTTATATGCATATGGAGACTACTATTGTCTATAATTGTGTAAATTGTAGTAAAAATCTGTTGTGCAGTAAACAAGATATTTAGGGTTTAAATTTGTTTCTGTTCTATAAAGTGAAAATTTTCACTTCAAATATCTCGAAAACTACTCGATAGATTTTGTTTATATTTTACATGCATATGGAGACTACTATTGTCTATAATTGTGTAAATTGTAGTAAAAATCTGTTGTGCAGTAAACAAGATATTTTGGGTTTAAATTTGTTTCTGTTTTATAAAGTGAAAATTTTCACTTCAAATATCTCGAAAACTACTCGATAGATTTTGTTTATATTTTACCTCCATATGGAGACTACTATTGTCTATAATTTTATAAATTTTAGTAAAAATCTGTCGAGAAAGAAACGAGATATTTAGGAGTAAAGTTGGTTTCGGTTCTATAAAGTGAAAATTTTAACTTCAAATATCTCGAGAACTACTCTATAGATTTTGTTTATATTTTACCGGCAAATGGAGACTACTATTGTCTATAATGGTGTAAATATTATTAAAAATATATTGAGCAAGAAACGAGATGTATAGGGGTAAAGTTTGTTTTTGTTCTTTAAAGTGAAAGCTTTAAATTTAAATATCTCGAAAACTACTCCATAGGTTTTGTTTATATTTTTCCTGCATATGGAGACTACTATTGTCTATAATTGTTTAAATTTTAGTAAAAATCTATTAAACCGAAAACGCGATATTTAGGGGTAAACTTCGTTTCTATTCTATAAAGTGAAAACTTTAACTCCAAATATCTCGAAAACTACTTGATAGATATTGTTTATATTTTACCTGCATATGTAGACTACTATTGTATATAATTGTGTAAATTTTAGTAATAATCTGTCTAGCAGAAAACGAGATATTTAGGGTTAAAGTTTGGTTCTATTCTATAAAGTGAAAACTTTAACTTCAAATATCTCGAAAACTACTCCATAGATATTGTTTATATTTTGCCTGCATATGCAGACTACTATTGTCTATAATTGTGTAAATTGTAGTAAAAATCTGTCGTGCAGAAAACAAGATATTTAGGGTTTAAATTTGTTTCTGTTCTATAAAGTGAAAATTTACACTTCAAATATCTCGAAAACTACTCGATAGATTTTGTTTATATTTTACCACCATATGGAGACTACTATTGTCTATAATTGTGTAAATTTTAGTAAAAATCTATCTAGTAGAAAACGAGATATTTAGGGTTAAAGTTTGTTTCTGTTCTATGAAGTGAAAAATTTAACTTCAAATTTCTCGAAAAATACTCGATTGATTTTGTTTATATTTTACATGCGTATGCAGACTACTATTGTCTTTAATTGTGTAAATTGTAGTAAAAATCTGTCTTCCAGAAAACGAGATATTTAGGGTTAAAGTTTGTTTCTGTTCTATGAAGTGAAAAATTTAACTTCAAATTTCTCGAAAAATACTCGATTGATTTTGTTTATATTTTACATGCATATGGAGACTACTATTGTCTATAATTGTGTAAATTGTAGTAAAAATCTATCTAGTAGAAAACGAGATATTTAGGGTTAAAGATTGGTGCCGTTTTACACAGTAAAAACTTTAACTTCAAATTTCTCGAAAACTACTCGATAGATTTTGTTTATATTTTACCAGTATATGAAGACTACTATTCACTATAATTGTGTTAATTTTAGTAAAAATCTATCTAGCAGAAAACGAGATATTTAGGGTTAAAGTTTGTTTCTGTTCTATGAAGTGAAAATTTAACTTCAAATTTCTCGAAAAATACTCGATTGATTTTGTTTATATTTTACCTGCATATGGAGCCAACTATTGTATATGATCGTGTAAATTTTAGTAATAATCTATCTAGCAGAAAACGAGATATTTAGGGTTAAAGTTTGGTTCTATTCTATAAAGTGAAAACTTTAACTTCAAATATCTCGAAAACTATTCCATAGATATTGTTTATATTTTGCCTGCATATGCAGACTACTATTGTCTATAATTGTGTAAATTGTAGTAAAAATCTGTCGTGCAGAAAACAAGATATTTAGGGTTTAAATTTGTTTCTGTTCTATAAGGTGAAAACTTTAACTTCAAATATCTCTAAAACTACTTGATAGATTTGGTTTATATTTTACCTGCGTATGGATACTACTACTCTCTATAATTGTGTAACTTTTAGTAAAAGTCTTTCGAGCAGAAAACGAGATATATAGGGGTAAAGTTTGATTTTGTTCTTTAAAGTGAAAGCTTTAAATTTAAATATCTTGAAAACTACTCCATAGGTTTTGTTTATATTTTTCCTGCATATGGAGACTACTATTGTCTATAATTGTTTAAATTTTAGTAAAAATCTATTAAACAGAAAACGCGATATTTAGGGGTAAAGTTTGATTTTGTTCTTTAAAGTGAAAGCTTTAAATTTAAATATCTTGAAAACTACTCCATAGGTTTTGTTTATATTTTTCCTGCATATGGAGACTACTATTGTCTATAATTGTTTAAATTTTAGTAAAAATCTATTAAACAGAAAACGCGATATTTAGGGGTAAACTTCGTTTCTATTCTATAAAGTGAAAACATTAACTCCAAATATCTCGAAAACTACTTGATAGATATTGTTTATATTTTACCTGCGTATGGATACTACTACTCTCTATAATTGTGTAAATTTTAGTAAAAATCTATCTAGTAGAAAACGAGATATTTAGGGTTAAAGTTTGTTTCTGTTCTATGAAGTGAAAAATTTAACTTCAAATTTCTCGAAAAATACTCGATTGATTTTGTTTATATTTTACATGCATATGGAGACTACTATTGTCTATAATTGTGTAAATTGTAGTAAAAATCTGTTGTGCAGTAAACAAGATATTTAGGGTTAAAGTTTGTTTCTGTTCTATGAAGTGAAAAATTTAACTTCAAATTTCTCGAAAAATACTCGATTGATTTTGTTTATATTTTACATGCGTATGCAGACTACTATTGTCTATAATTGTGTAAATTGTAGTAAAAATCTGTCTTGCAGAAAACGAGATATTTAGGGTTAAAGTTTGTTTCTGTTCTATGAAGTGAAAAATTTAACTTCAAATTTCTCGAAAAATACTCGATTGATTTTGTTTATATTTTACCTGCATATGGAGACTACTATTGTCTATAATTTTGTAAATTTTAGTAAAAATCTGTCGAGAAAGAAACGAGATGTATAGGGGTAAAGTTTGTTTCTGTTCTATAAAGTGAAAATTTTAACTTCAAATATCTCGAGAACTACTCGATAGATTTTGTTTATATTTTACAGGCAAATGGAGACTACTATTGTCTATAATCGTGTAAATATTATTAAAAATATATTGAGCAAGAAACGCGATGTATAGGGGTAAAGTTTGTTTTTGTACTTTAAAGTGAAAGCTTTAACTTTAAATATCTCGAAAACTACTCTATAGATTTTGTTTATATTTTACCTGCAAATGGAGACTACTATTGTATATAATTGTGTAAATTTTAGTAAAAATATATCTAGCAGAAAACGAGATATTTAGGGTTTAAATTTGTTTCTGTTCTATAAAGTGAAAAGTTTAAATTCAAATATCTCGAGAACTACACGATAGATTTTGTTTATATTTTACCGGCAAATGGAGACTACTATTGTCTATAATCATGTAAATTTTAGTAAAAATATATCGAGCAAGAAACGAGATATTTAGGAGTAAAGTTGGTTTCTGTTCTATAAAGAGAAAAATTTAACTCCAAATATCTCGAAAACTACTCGATAGATTTTGTTTATATTTTACCTGCATATGTAGACTAGTATTGTATATAAATGTGAAAATTTTAGTAATAATCTATCTAGCAGAAAACGAGATATTTAGGGTTAAAGTTTGGTTTTATTCTATAAAGTGAAAACTTTAACTTCAAATATCTCGAAAACTACTCCATAGATATTGTTTATATTTTGCCTGCATATGCAGACTACTATTGTCTATAATTGTGTAAATTGTAGTAAAAATCTGTCGTGCAGAAAACAAGATATTTAGGGTTTAAATTTGTTTCTGTTCTATAAAGTGAAAATTTACACTTCAAATATCTCGAAAATTACTCGATAGATTTTGTTTATATTTTACCACCATATGGAGACTACTATTGTCTATAAATGTGTAAATTTTAGTAAAAATCTATCTAGTAGAAAACGAGATATTTAGGGTTTAAGTTTGTTTCTGTTCTATGAAGTGAAAACTTTAACTTCAAATTTCTCGAAAACTACTCGATAGATTTTGTTGATATTTTACCAGTCAAATTTCTCGAAAACTACTCGATAGATTTTGTTTATATTTTACCAGTATATGAAGACTACTATTGACTATAATTGTGTTAATTTTAGTAAAAATCTTTCTAGTAGAATATGAAATATTTAGGGTTAAAGTTTGGTTCGGTTTTAAACAGTTAAAAGTTTAACTTGAAATATCTTGAAAACTACTCGATAGATTTTGTTTATATTTTACCTGTATACAGAGACTACTATTGTCTATAATTGTGTTAATCTTAGTAAAAATCTATCGTGCAGAAAACAAGGCATTTAGGGTTTAAGTTTGTTTCTGTTCTATAAGGTGAAAACTTTAACTTCAAATATCTCTAAAACTACTCGATAGATTTTGTTTATATTTTACCTGCGTATGGATACTACTACTCTCTATAATTGTGTAACTTTTAGTAAAAGTCTTTCGAGCAGAAAACGAGATATATAGGGGTAAAGTTTGATTTTGTTCTTTAAAGTGAAAGCTTTAAATTTAAATATCTCGAAAACTACTCCATAGGTTTTGTTTATATTTTTCCTGCATATGGAGACTACTATTGTCTATAATTGTTTAAATTTTAGTAAAAATCTATTAAACAGAAAACGCGATATTTAGGGGTAAACTTCGTTTCTATTCTATAAAGTGAAAACTTTAACTCCAAATATCTCGAAAACTACTTGATAGATATTGTTTATATTTTACCTGCATATGTAGACTACTATTGTATATAATTGTGTAAATTTTAGTAATAATCTGTCTAGCAGAAAACGAGATATTTAGTGTTAAAGTTTGTTTCTGTTCTATGAAGTGAAAATTTAACTTCAAATTTCTCGAAAAATACTCGATTGTTTTTTGTTTATATTTTAGCTGCATATGGAGCCAACTATTGTCTATGATCGTGTAAATTTTAGTAAAAATCTGTCGTGCAGAAATTGAGACATTTAGGGTTAAAATTTAGTTCCGTTTTACGCAGTAAAAACTTTAACTTCAAATATCTCAAAAACTACTCGATAGATTTTGTTTATATTTTACCTGCATATGGAGACTACTATTGTCTATAATTGTGTAAATTTGAAATTGTCTATAATTGTCTATAAATTGTAAAAATCTGTCGAGGAAGAAACGATTTATTTAGGACTAAAGTTTGTTTCTGTTCTATAAAGTGAAAATTTTAACTTCAAATATCTCGAGAACTACTCGATAGATTTTGTTTATATTTTACCGGCAAATGGAGACTACTATTGTCTATAATTGTGTAAATTTTAGTAAAAATCTATCTAGTAGAAAACGAGATATTTAGGGTTAAAGTTTGTTTCTGTTCTATGAAGTGAAAAATTTAACTTCAAATTTCTCGAAAAATACTCGATTGATTTTGTTTATATTTTACATGCATATGGAGACGACTATTGTCTATGATTGAGTAAATTTTAGGAAAAATCTGTCGTGCAGAAAACAAGATATTTAGGGTTAAAGTTTGTTTCTGTTCTATGAAGTGAAAAATTTAACTTCAAATTTCTCGAAAAATACTCGATTGATTTTGTTTATATTTTACATGCGTATGCAGACTACTATTGTCTATAATTGTGTAAATTGTAGTAAAAATCTGTCTTGCAGAAAACGAGATATTTAGGGTTAAAGTTTGTTTCTGTTCTATGAAGTGAAAAATTTAACTTCAAATTTCTCGAAAAATACTCGATTGATTTTGTTTATATTTTGCATGCATATGGAGACTACTATTGTCTATAATTGTGTAAATTGTAGTAAAAATCTATCTAGTAGAAAACGAGATATTTAGGGTTAAAGTTTGTTTCTGTTCTATGAAGTGAAAATTTAACTTCAAATTTCTCGAAAAATACTCGATTGATTTTGTTTATATTTTACCTGCATATGGAGACTACTATTGTCTATAATTTTGTAAATTTTAGTAAAAATCTGTCGAGAAAGAAACGAGATGTATAGGGGTAAAGTTTGTTTCTGTTCTATAAAGTGAAAATTTTAACTTCAAATATCTCGAGAACTACTCGATAGATTTTGTTTATATTTTACAGGCAAATGGAGACTACTATTGTCTATAATCGTGTAAATATTATTAAAAATATATTGAGCAAGAAACGCGATGTATAGGGGTAAAGTTTGTTTTTGTACTTTAAAGTGAAAGCTTTAACTTTAAATATCTCGAAAACTACTCTATAGATTTTGTTTATATTTTACCTGCAAATGGAGACTACTATTGTATATAATTGTGTAAATTTTAGTAAAAATATATCTAGCAGAAAACGAGATATTTAGGGTTTAAATTTGTTTCTGTTCTATAAAGTGAAAACTTTAACTTCAAATATCTCGAAAACTACTCCATAGATATTGTTTATATTTTGCCTGCATATGCAGACTACTATTGTCTATAATTGTGTAAATTGTAGTAAAAATCTGTCGTGCAGAAAACAAGATATCTAGGGTTTAAATTTGTTTCTGTTCTATAAAGTGAAAATTTACACTTCAAATATCTCGAAAACTACTCGATAGATTTTGTTTATATTTTACCACCATATGGAGACTACTATTGTCTATAAATGTGTAAATTTTAGTAAAAATCTATCTAGTAGAAAACGAGATATTTAGGGTTTAAGTTTGTTTCTGTTCTATGAAGTGAAAACTTTAACTTCAAATTTCTCGAAAACTACTCGATAGATTTTGTTTATATTTTACCAGTATATGAAGACTACTATTGACTATAATTGTGTTAATTTTAGTAAAAATATATCGAGCAAGAAACGAGATATTTAGGAGTAAAGTTGGTTTCTGTTCTATAAAGAGAAAAATTTAACTCCAAATATCTCGAAAACTACTCGATAGATTTTGTTTATATTTTACCTGCATATGTAGACTAGTATTGTATATAAATGTGAAAATTTTAGTAATAATCTATCTAGCAGAAAACGAGATATTTAGGGTTAAAGTTTGGTTTTATTCTATAAAGTGAAAACTTTAACTTCAAATATCTCGAAAACTACTCCATAGATATTGTTTATATTTTGCCTGCATATGCAGACTACTATTGTCTATAATTGTGTAAATTGTAGTAAAAATCTGTCGTGCAGAAAACAAGATATTTAGGGTTTAAATTTGTTTCTGTTCTATAAAGTGAAAATTTACACTTCAAATATCTCGAAAATTACTCGATAGATTTTGTTTATATTTTACCACCATATGGAGACTACTATTGTCTATAAATGTGTAAATTTTAGTAAAAATCTATCTAGTAGAAAACGAGATATTTAGGGTTTAAGTTTGTTTCTGTTCTATGAAGTGAAAACTTTAACTTCAAATTTCTCGAAAACTACTCGATAGATTTTGTTGATATTTTACCAGTCAAATTTCTCGAAAACTACTCGATAGATTTTGTTTATATTTTACCAGTATATGAAGACTACTATTGACTATAATTGTGTTAATTTTAGTAAAAATCTTTCTAGTAGAATATGAAATATTTAGGGTTAAAGTTTGGTTCGGTTTTAAACAGTTAAAAGTTTAACTTGAAATATCTTGAAAACTACTCGATAGATTTTGTTTATATTTTACCTGTATACAGAGACTACTATTGTCTATAATTGTGTTAATCTTAGTAAAAATCTATCGTGCAGAAAACAAGGCATTTAGGGTTTAAGTTTGTTTCTGTTCTATAAGGTGAAAACTTTAACTTCAAATATCTCTAAAACTACTCGATAGATTTTGTTTATATTTTACCTGCGTATGGATACTACTACTCTCTATAATTGTGTAACTTTTAGTAAAAGTCTTTCGAGCAGAAAACGAGATATATAGGGGTAAAGTTTGATTTTGTTCTTTAAAGTGAAAGCTTTAAATTTAAATATCTCGAAAACTACTCCATAGGTTTTGTTTATATTTTTCCTGCATATGGAGACTACTATTGTCTATAATTGTTTAAATTTTAGTAAAAATCTATTAAACAGAAAACGCGATATTTAGGGGTAAACTTCGTTTCTATTCTATAAAGTGAAAACTTTAACTCCAAATATCTCGAAAACTACTTGATAGATATTGTTTATATTTTACCTGCATATGTAGACTACTATTGTATATAATTGTGTAAATTTTAGTAATAATCTGTCTAGCAGAAAACGAGATATTTAGTGTTAAAGTTTGTTTCTGTTCTATGAAGTGAAAATTTAACTTCAAATTTCTCGAAAAATACTCGATTGTTTTTTGTTTATATTTTAGCTGCATATGGAGCCAACTATTGTCTATGATCGTGTAAATTTTAGTAAAAATCTGTCGTGCAGAAATTGAGACATTTAGGGTTAAAATTTAGTTCCGTTTTACGCAGTAAAAACTTTAACTTCAAATATCTCAAAAACTACTCGATAGATTTTGTTTATATTTTACCTGCATATGGAGACTACTATTGTCTATAATTGTGTAAATTTGAAATTGTCTATAATTGTCTATAAATTGTAAAAATCTGTCGAGGAAGAAACGATTTATTTAGGACTAAAGTTTGTTTCTGTTCTATAAAGTGAAAATTTTAACTTCAAATATCTCGAGAACTACTCGATAGATTTTGTTTATATTTTACCGGCAAATGGAGACTACTATTGTCTATAATTGTGTAAATTTTAGTAAAAATCTATCTAGTAGAAAACGAGATATTTAGGGTTAAAGTTTGTTTCTGTTCTATGAAGTGAAAAATTTAACTTCAAATTTCTCGAAAAATACTCGATTGATTTTGTTTATATTTTACATGCATATGGAGACGACTATTGTCTATGATTGAGTAAATTTTAGGAAAAATCTGTCGTGCAGAAAACAAGATATTTAGGGTTAAAGTTTGTTTCTGTTCTATGAAGTGAAAAATTTAACTTCAAATTTCTCGAAAAATACTCGATTGATTTTGTTTATATTTTACATGCGTATGCAGACTACTATTGTCTATAATTGTGTAAATTGTAGTAAAAATCTGTCTTGCAGAAAACGAGATATTTAGGGTTAAAGTTTGTTTCTGTTCTATGAAGTGAAAAATTTAACTTCAAATTTCTCGAAAAATACTCGATTGATTTTGTTTATATTTTGCATGCATATGGAGACTACTATTGTCTATAATTGTGTAAATTGTAGTAAAAATCTATCTAGTAGAAAACGAGATATTTAGGGTTAAAGTTTGTTTCTGTTCTATGAAGTGAAAATTTAACTTCAAATTTCTCGAAAAATACTCGATTGATTTTGTTTATATTTTACCTGCATATGGAGACTACTATTGTCTATAATTTTGTAAATTTTAGTAAAAATCTGTCGAGAAAGAAACGAGATGTATAGGGGTAAAGTTTGTTTCTGTTCTATAAAGTGAAAATTTTAACTTCAAATATCTCGAGAACTACTCGATAGATTTTGTTTATATTTTACAGGCAAATGGAGACTACTATTGTCTATAATCGTGTAAATATTATTAAAAATATATTGAGCAAGAAACGCGATGTATAGGGGTAAAGTTTGTTTTTGTACTTTAAAGTGAAAGCTTTAACTTTAAATATCTCGAAAACTACTCTATAGATTTTGTTTATATTTTACCTGCAAATGGAGACTACTATTGTATATAATTGTGTAAATTTTAGTAAAAATATATCTAGCAGAAAACGAGATATTTAGGGTTTAAATTTGTTTCTGTTCTATAAAGTGAAAACTTTAACTTCAAATATCTCGAAAACTACTCCATAGATATTGTTTATATTTTGCCTGCATATGCAGACTACTATTGTCTATAATTGTGTAAATTGTAGTAAAAATCTGTCGTGCAGAAAACAAGATATCTAGGGTTTAAATTTGTTTCTGTTCTATAAAGTGAAAATTTACACTTCAAATATCTCGAAAACTACTCGATAGATTTTGTTTATATTTTACCACCATATGGAGACTACTATTGTCTATAAATGTGTAAATTTTAGTAAAAATCTATCTAGTAGAAAACGAGATATTTAGGGTTTAAGTTTGTTTCTGTTCTATGAAGTGAAAACTTTAACTTCAAATTTCTCGAAAACTACTCGATAGATTTTGTTTATATTTTACCAGTATATGAAGACTACTATTGACTATAATTGTGTTAATTTTAGTAAAAATCTTTCTAGTAGAATATGAAATATTTAGGGTTAAAGTTTGGTTCGGTTTTAAACAGTTAAAAGTTTAACTTGAAATATCTTGAAAACTACACGATAGATTTTGTTTATATTTTACCTGTGTACAGAGACTACTATTGTCTATAATTGTGTAAATCTTAGTAAAAATCTATCGTGCAGAAAACAAGGCATTTAGGGTTTAAGTTTGTTTCTGTTCTATAAGGTGAAAACTTTAACTTCAAATATCTCTAAAACTACTCGATAGGTTTTGTTTATATTTTTCCTGCATATGGAGACTACTATTGTCTATAATTGTTTAAATTTTAGTAAAAATCTATTAAACAGAAAACGCGATATTTAGGGGTAAACTTCGTTTCTATTCTATAAAGTGAAAACTTTAACTCCAAATATCTCGAAAACTACTTGATAGATATTGTTTATATTTTACCTGCATATGTAGACTACTATTGTATATAATTGTGTAAATTTTAGTAATAATCTGTCTAGCAGAAAACGAGATATTTAGGGTTAAAGTTGGTTTCTGTTCTATGAAGTGAAAATTTAACTTCAAATTTCTCGAAAAATACTCGATTGTTTTTTGTTTATATTTTAGCTGCATATGGAGCCAACTATTGTCTATGATCGTGTAAATTTTAGTAAAAATCTGTCGTGCAGAAATTGAGACATTTAGGGTTAAAATTTAGTTCCGTTTTACGCAGTAAAAACTTTAACTTCAAATATCTCAAAAACTACTCGATAGATTTTGTTTATATTTTACCTGCATATGGAGACTACTATTGTCTATAATTGTGTAAATTTGAAATTGTCTATAATTGTCTATAAATTGTAAAAATCTGTCGAGGAAGAAACGATTTATTTAGGACTAAAGTTTGTTTCTGTTCTATAAAGTGAAAATTTTAACTTCAAATATCTCGAGAACTACTCGATAGATTTTGTTTATATTTTACCGGCAAATGGAGACTACTATTGTCTATAATCATGTAAATTTTAGTAAAAATATATCGAGCAAGAAACGAGATATTTAGGAGTAAAGTTGGTTTCTGTTCTATAAAGAGAAAAATTTAACTCCAAATATCTCGAAAACTACTCGATAGATTTTGTTTATATTTTATCTGCATATGTAGACTGGTATTGTATATAAATGTGTAAATTTTAGTAATAATCTATCTAGCAGAAAACGAGATATTTAGGGTTAAAGTTTGGTTCTATTCTATAAAGTGAAAACTTTAACTTCAAATATCTCGAAAACTACTCCATAGATATTGTTTATATTTTGCCTGCATATGCAGACTACTATTGTCTATAATTGTGTAAATTGTAGTAAAAATCTGTTGTGCAGAAAACAAGATATTTAGGGTTTAAATTTGTTTCTGTTCTATAAGGGGAAAAATTTAACTTCAAATATCTCTAAAACTACTTGATAGATTTTGTTTATATTTTACCTGCGTATGGATACTACTACTCTCTATAATTGTGTAACTTTTAGTAAAAGACTTTCGAGCAGAAAACGAGATATATAGGGGTAAAGTTTGATTCTGTTCTTTAAAGTGAAAGCTTTAAATTTAAATATCTTGAAAACTACTCCATAGGTTTTGTTTATATTTTTCCTGCATATGGAGACTACTATGGTCTATAATTGTTTAAATTTTAGTAAAAATCTGTTAAACAGAAAACGCGATATTTAGGGGTAAACTTCGTTTCTATTCTATAAAGTGAAAACTTTAACTCCAAATATCTCGAAAACTACTTGATAGATATTGTTTATATTTTACCTGCATATGTAGACTACTATTGTATATAATTGTGTAAATTTTAGTAATAATCTGTCTAGCAGAAAACGAGATATTTAGGGTTAAAGATTGGTGCCGTTTTACACAGTAAAAACTTTAACTTCAAATTTCTCGAAAACTACTCGATAGATTTTGTTTATATTTTACCAGTATATGAAGACTACTATTCACTATAATTGTGTTAATTTTAGTAAAAATCTATCTAGCAGAAAACGAGATATTTAGGGTTAAAGTTTGTTTCTGTTCTATGAAGTGAAAATTTAACTTCAAATTTCTCGAAAAATACTCGATTGATTTTGTTTATATTTTACCTGCATATGGAGCCAACTATTGTATATGATCGTGTAAATGTTAGTAAAAATCGATCGTGCAGAAAATGAGACATTTAGGGTTAAAATTTAGTTCCGTTTTACGCAGTAAAAACTTTAACTTCAAATATCTCCAAAACTACTCGATAGATTTTGTTTATATTTTACCTGCATATGGAGACTACTATTGTCTATAATTGTGTTAATTTAAAATTGTCTATAATTGTCTATAAATTGTAAAAATCTGTCGAGAAAGAAACGAGATATTTAGGACTAAAGTTTGTTTCTGTTCTATAAAGTGAAAATTTTAACTTCAAATATCTCGAGAACTACTCGATAGATTTTGTTTATATTTTTCCGGCAAATGGAGACTACTATTGTCTATAATCATGTAAATTTTAGTAAAAATATATCGAGCAAGAAACGAGATATTTAGGAGTAAAGTTGGTTTCTGTTCTATAAAGAGAAAAAATTAACTCCAAATATCTCGAAAACTACTTGATAGATTTTGTTTATATTTTACCTGCATATGTAGACTACTATTGTATATAATTGTGTAAATTTTAGTAATAATCTGTCTAGCAGAAAACGAGATATTTAGGGTTAAAGTTTGTTTCTGTTCTATGAAGTGAAAATTTAACTTCAAATTTCTCGAAAAATACTCGATTGTTTTTTGTTTATATTTTAGCTGCATATGGAGCCAACTATTGTCTATGATCGTGTAAATTTTAGTAAAAATCTGTCGTGCAGAAATTGAGACATTTAGGGTTAAAATTTAGTTCCGTTTTACGCAGTAAAAACTTTAACTTCAAATATCTCAAAAACTACTCGATAGATTTTGTTTATATTTTACCTGCATATGGAGACTACTATTGTCTATAATTGTGTAAATTTGAAATTGTCTATAATTGTCTATAAATTGTAAAAATCTGTCGAGGAAGAAACGATTTATTTAGGACTAAAGTTTGTTTCTGTTCTATAAAGTGAAAATTTTAACTTCAAATATCTCGAGAACTACTCGATAGATTTTGTTTATATTTTACCGGCAAATGGAGACTACTATTGTCTATAATTGTGTAAATTTTAGTAAAAATCTATCTAGTAGAAAACGAGATATTTAGGGTTAAAGTTTGTTTCTGTTCTATGAAGTGAAAAATTTAACTTCAAATTTCTCGAAAAATACTCGATTGATTTTGTTTATATTTTACATGCATATGGAGACGACTATTGTCTATGATTGAGTAAATTTTAGGAAAAATCTGTCGTGCAGAAAACAAGATATTTAGGGTTAAAGTTTGTTTCTGTTCTATGAAGTGAAAAATTTAACTTCAAATTTCTCGAAAAATACTCGATTGATTTTGTTTATATTTTACATGCGTATGCAGACTACTATTGTCTATAATTGTGTAAATTGTAGTAAAAATCTGTCTTGCAGAAAACGAGATATTTAGGGTTAAAGTTTGTTTCTGTTCTATGAAGTGAAAAATTTAACTTCAAATTTCTCGAAAAATACTCGATTGATTTTGTTTATATTTTGCATGCATATGGAGACTACTATTGTCTATAATTGTGTAAATTGTAGTAAAAATCTATCTAGTAGAAAACGAGATATTTAGGGTTAAAGTTTGTTTCTGTTCTATGAAGTGAAAATTTAACTTCAAATTTCTCGAAAAATACTCGATTGATTTTGTTTATATTTTACCTGCATATGGAGACTACTATTGTCTATAATTTTGTAAATTTTAGTAAAAATCTGTCGAGAAAGAAACGAGATGTATAGGGGTAAAGTTTGTTTCTGTTCTATAAAGTGAAAATTTTAACTTCAAATATCTCGAGAACTACTCGATAGATTTTGTTTATATTTTACAGGCAAATGGAGACTACTATTGTCTATAATCGTGTAAATATTATTAAAAATATATTGAGCAAGAAACGCGATGTATAGGGGTAAAGTTTGTTTTTGTACTTTAAAGTGAAAGCTTTAACTTTAAATATCTCGAAAACTACTCTATAGATTTTGTTTATATTTTACCTGCAAATGGAGACTACTATTGTATATAATTGTGTAAATTTTAGTAAAAATATATCTAGCAGAAAACGAGATATTTAGGGTTTAAATTTGTTTCTGTTCTATAAAGTGAAAACTTTAACTTCAAATATCTCGAAAACTACTCCATAGATATTGTTTATATTTTGCCTGCATATGCAGACTACTATTGTCTATAATTGTGTAAATTGTAGTAAAAATCTGTCGTGCAGAAAACAAGATATCTAGGGTTTAAATTTGTTTCTGTTCTATAAAGTGAAAATTTACACTTCAAATATCTCGAAAACTACTCGATAGATTTTGTTTATATTTTACCACCATATGGAGACTACTATTGTCTATAAATGTGTAAATTTTAGTAAAAATCTATCTAGTAGAAAACGAGATATTTAGGGTTTAAGTTTGTTTCTGTTCTATGAAGTGAAAACTTTAACTTCAAATTTCTCGAAAACTACTCGATAGATTTTGTTTATATTTTACCAGTATATGAAGACTACTATTGACTATAATTGTGTTAATTTTAGTAAAAATCTTTCTAGTAGAATATGAAATATTTAGGGTTAAAGTTTGGTTCGGTTTTAAACAGTTAAAAGTTTAACTTGAAATATCTTGAAAACTACACGATAGATTTTGTTTATATTTTACCTGTGTACAGAGACTACTATTGTCTATAATTGTGTAAATCTTAGTAAAAATCTATCGTGCAGAAAACAAGGCATTTAGGGTTTAAGTTTGTTTCTGTTCTATAAGGTGAAAACTTTAACTTCAAATATCTCTAAAACTACTCGATAGGTTTTGTTTATATTTTTCCTGCATATGGAGACTACTATTGTCTATAATTGTTTAAATTTTAGTAAAAATCTATTAAACAGAAAACGCGATATTTAGGGGTAAACTTCGTTTCTATTCTATAAAGTGAAAACTTTAACTCCAAATATCTCGAAAACTACTTGATAGATATTGTTTATATTTTACCTGCATATGTAGACTACTATTGTATATAATTGTGTAAATTTTAGTAATAATCTGTCTAGCAGAAAACGAGATATTTAGGGTTAAAGTTGGTTTCTGTTCTATGAAGTGAAAATTTAACTTCAAATTTCTCGAAAAATACTCGATTGTTTTTTGTTTATATTTTACCTGCATATGGAGCCAACTATTGTCTATGATCGTGTAAATTTTAGTAAAAATCTGTCGTGCAGAAATTGAGACATTTAGGGTTAAAATTTAGTTCCGTTTTACGCAGTAAAAACTTTAACTTCAAATATCTCAAAAACTACTCGATAGATTTTGTTTATATTTTACCTGCATATGGAGACTACTATTGTCTATAATTGTGTAAATTTGAAATTGTCTATAATTGTCTATAAATTGTAAAAATCTGTCGAGGAAGAAACGATTTATTTAGGACTAAAGTTTGTTTCTGTTCTATAAAGTGAAAATTTTAACTTCAAATATCTCGAGAACTACTCGATAGATTTTGTTTATATTTTACCGGCAAATGGAGACTACTATTGTCTATAATCATGTAAATTTTAGTAAAAATATATCGAGCAAGAAACGAGATATTTAGGAGTAAAGTTGGTTTCTGTTCTATAAAGAGAAAAATTTAACTCCAAATATCTCGAAAACTACTCGATAGATTTTGTTTATATTTTATCTGCATATGTAGACTGGTATTGTATATAAATGTGTAAATTTTAGTAATAATCTATCTAGCAGAAAACGAGATATTTAGGGTTAAAGTTTGGTTCTATTCTATAAAGTGAAAACTTTAACTTCAAATATCTCGAAAACTACTCCATAGATATTGTTTATATTTTGCCTGCATATGCAGACTACTATTGTCTATAATTGTGTAAATTGTAGTAAAAATCTGTTGTGCAGAAAACAAGATATTTAGGGTTTAAATTTGTTTCTGTTCTATAAGGTGAAAACTTTAACTTCAAATATCTCTAAAACTACTTGATAGATTTTGTTTATATTTTACCTGCGTATGGATACTACTACTCTCTATAATTGTGTAACTTTTAGTAAAAGACTTTCGAGCAGAAAACGAGATATATAGGGGTAAAGTTTGATTCTGTTCTTTAAAGTGAAAGCTTTAAATTTAAATATCTTGAAAACTACTCCATAGGTTTTGTTTATATTTTTCCTGCATATGGAGACTACTATGGTCTATAATTGTTTAAATTTTAGTAAAAATCTGTTAAACAGAAAACGCGATATTTAGGGGTAAACTTCGTTTCTATTCTATAAAGTGAAAACTTTAACTCCAAATATCTCGAAAACTACTTGATAGATATTGTTTATATTTTACCTGCATATGTAGACTACTATTGTATATAATTGTGTAAATTTTAGTAATAATCTGTCTAGCAGAAAACGAGATATTTAGGGTTAAAGATTGGTGCCGTTTTACACAGTAAAAACTTTAACTTCAAATTTCTCGAAAACTACTCGATAGATTTTGTTTATATTTTACCAGTATATGAAGACTACTATTCACTATAATTGTGTTAATTTTAGTAAAAATCTATCTAGCAGAAAACGAGATATTTAGGGTTAAAGTTTGTTTCTGTTCTATGAAGTGAAAATTTAACTTCAAATTTCTCGAAAAATACTCGATTGATTTTGTTTATATTTTACCTGCATATGGAGCCAACTATTGTATATGATCGTGTAAATGTTAGTAAAAATCGATCGTGCAGAAAATGAGACATTTAGGGTTAAAATTTAGTTCCGTTTTACGCAGTAAAAACTTTAACTTCAAATATCTCCAAAACTACTCGATAGATTTTGTTTATATTTTACCTGCATATGGAGACTACTATTGTCTATAATTGTGTAAATTTAAAATTGTCTATAATTGTCTATAAATTGTAAAAATCTGTCGAGAAAGAAACGAGATATTTAGGACTAAAGTTTGTTTCTGTTCTATAAAGTGAAAATTTTAACTTCAAATATCTCGAGAACTACTCGATAGATTTTGTTTATATTTTTCCGGCAAATGGAGACTACTATTGTCTATAATCATGTAAATTTTAGTAAAAATATATCGAGCAAGAAACGAGATATTTAGGAGTAAAGTTGGTTTCTGTTCTATAAAGAGAAAAAATTAACTCCAAATATCTCGAAAACTACTTGATAGATTTTGTTTATATTTTACCTGCATATGTAGACTACTATTGTATATAATTGTGTAAATTTTAGTAATAATCTGTCTAGCAGAAAACGAGATATTTAGGGTTAAAGTTTGTTTCTGTTCTATGAAGTGAAAATTTAACTTCAAATTTCTCGAAAAATACTCGATTGTTTTTTGTTTATATTTTAGCTGCATATGGAGCCAACTATTGTATATGATCGTGTAAATTTTAGTAAAAATCTGTCGTGCAGAAATTGAGACATTTAGGGTTAAAATTTAGTTCCGTTTTACGCAGTAAAAACTTTAACTTCAAATATCTCAAAAACTACTCGATAGATTTTGTTTATATTTTACCTGCATATGGAGACTACTATTGTCTATAATTGTGTAAATTTGAAATTGTCTATAATTGTCTATAAATTGTAAAAATCTGTCGAGGAAGAAACGATTTATTTAGGACTAAAGTTTGTTTCTGTTCTATAAAGTGAAAATTTTAACTTCAAATATCTCGAGAACTACTCGATAGATTTTGTTTATATTTTACCGGCAAATGGAGACTACTATTGTCTATAATTGTGTAAATTTTAGTAAAAATCTATCTAGTAGAAAACGAGATATTTAGGGTTAAAGTTTGTTTCTGTTCTATGAAGTGAAAAATTTAACTTCAAATTTCTCGAAAAATACTCGATTGATTTTGTTTATATTTTACATGCATATGGAGACGACTATTGTCTATGATTGAGTAAATTTTAGGAAAAATCTGTCGTGCAGAAAACAAGATATTTAGGGTTAAAGTTTGTTTCTGTTCTATGAAGTGAAAAATTTAACTTCAAATTTCTCGAAAAATACTCGATTGATTTTGTTTATATTTTACATGCGTATGCAGACTACTATTGTCTATAATTGTGTAAATTGTAGTAAAAATCTGTCTTGCAGAAAACGAGATATTTAGGGTTAAAGTTTGTTTCTGTTCTATGAAGTGAAAAATTTAACTTCAAATTTCTCGAAAAATACTCGATTGATTTTGTTTATATTTTGCATGCATATGGAGACTACTATTGTCTATAATTGTGTAAATTGTAGTAAAAATCTATCTAGTAGAAAACGAGATATTTAGGGTTAAAGTTTGTTTCTGTTCTATGAAGTGAAAATTTAACTTCTAATTTCTCGAAAAATACTCGATTGATTTTGTTTATATTTTACCTGCATATGGAGACTACTATTGTCTATAATTTTGTAAATTTTAGTAAAAATCTGTCGAGAAAGAAACGAGATGTATAGGGGTAAAGTTTGTTTCTGTTCTATAAAGTGAAAATTTTAACTTCAAATATCTCGAGAACTACTCGATAGATTTTGTTTATATTTTACAGGCAAATGGAGACTACTATTGTCTATAATCGTGTAAATATTATTAAAAATATATTGAGCAAGAAACGCGATGTATAGGGGTAAAGTTTGTTTTTGTACTTTAAAGTGAAAGCTTTAACTTTAAATATCTCGAAAACTACTCTATAGATTTTGTTTATATTTTACCTGCAAATGGAGACTACTATTGTATATAATTGTGTAAATTTTAGTAAAAATATATCTAGCAGAAAACGAGATATTTAGGGTTTAAATTTGTTTCTGTTCTATAAAGTGAAAACTTTAACTTCAAATATCTCGAAAACTACTCCATAGATATTGTTTATATTTTGCCTGCATATGCAGACTACTATTGTCTATAATTGTGTAAATTGTAGTAAAAATCTGTCGTGCAGAAAACAAGATATCTAGGGTTTAAATTTGTTTCTGTTCTATAAAGTGAAAATTTACACTTCAAATATCTCGAAAACTACTCGATAGATTTTGTTTATATTTTACCACCATATGGAGACTACTATTGTCTATAAATGTGTAAATTTTAGTAAAAATCTATCTAGTAGAAAACGAGATATTTAGGGTTTAAGTTTGTTTCTGTTCTATGAAGTGAAAACTTTAACTTCAAATTTCTCGAAAACTACTCGATAGATTTTGTTTATATTTTACCAGTATATGAAGACTACTATTGACTATAATTGTGTTAATTTTAGTAAAAATCTTTCTAGTAGAATATGAAATATTTAGGGTTAAAGTTTGGTTCGGTTTTAAACAGTTAAAAGTTTAACTTGAAATATCTTGAAAACTACACGATAGATTTTGTTTATATTTTACCTGTGTACAGAGACTACTATTGTCTATAATTGTGTAAATCTTAGTAAAAATCTATCGTGCAGAAAACAAGGCATTTAGGGTTTAAGTTTGTTTCTGTTCTATAAGGTGAAAACTTTAACTTCAAATATCTCTAAAACTACTCGATAGGTTTTGTTTATATTTTTCCTGCATATGGAGACTACTATTGTATATAATTGTGTAAATTTTAGTAAAAATATATCTAGCAGAAAACGAGATATTTAGGGTTTAAATTTGTTTCTGTTCTATAAAGTGAAAACTTTAACTTCAAATATCTCGAAAACTACTCCATAGATATTGTTTATATTTTGCCTGCATATGCAGACTACTATTGTCTATAATTGTGTAAATTGTAGTAAAAATCTGTCGTGCAGAAAACAAGATATCTAGGGTTTAAATTTGTTTCTGTTCTATAAAGTGAAAATTTACACTTCAAATATCTCGAAAACTACTCGATAGATTTTGTTTATATTTTACCACCATATGGAGACTACTATTGTCTATAAATGTGTAAATTTTAGTAAAAATCTATCTAGTAGAAAACGAGATATTTAGGGTTTAAGTTTGTTTCTGTTCTATGAAGTGAAAACTTTAACTTCAAATTTCTCGAAAACTACTCGATAGATTTTGTTTATATTTTACCAGTATATGAAGACTACTATTGACTATAATTGTGTTAATTTTAGTAAAAATCTTTCTAGTAGAATATGAAATATTTAGGGTTAAAGTTTGGTTCGGTTTTAAACAGTTAAAAGTTTAACTTGAAATATCTTGAAAACTACTCGATAGATTTTGTTTATATTTTACCTGTGTACAGAGACTACTATTGTCTATAATTGTGTAAATCTTAGTAAAAATCTATCGTGCAGAAAACAAGGCATTTAGGGTTTAAGTTTGTTTCTGTTCTATAAGGTGAAAACTTTAACTTCAAATATCTCTAAAACTACTCGATAGATTTTGTTTATATTTTACCTGCGTATGGATACTACTACTCTCTATAATTGTGTAACTTTTAGTAAAAGTCTTTCGAGCAGAAAACGAGATATATAGGGGTAAAGTTTGATTTTGTTCTTTAAAGTGAAAGCTTTAAATTTAAATATCTCGAAAACTACTCCATAGGTTTTGTTTATATTTTTCCTGCATATGGAGACTACTATTGTCTATAATTGTTTAAATTTTAGTAAAAATCTATTAAACAGAAAACGCGATATTTAGGGGTAAACTTCGTTTCTATTCTATAAAGTGAAAACTTTAACTCCAAATATCTCGAAAACTACTTGATAGATATTGTTTATATTTTACCTGCATATGTAGACTACTATTGTATATAATTGAGTAAATTTTAGTAATAATCTGTCTAGCAGAAAACGAGATATTTAGGGTTAAAGTTGGTTTCTGTTCTATGAAGTGAAAATTTAACTTCAAATTTCTCGAAAAATACTCGATTGTTTTTTGTTTATATTTTACCTGCATATGGAGCCAACTATTGTCTATGATCGTGTAAATTTTAGTAAAAATCTGTCGTGCAGAAATTGAGACATTTAGGGTTAAAATTTAGTTCCGTTTTACGCAGTAAAAACTTTAACTTCAAATATCTCAAAAACTACTCGATAGATTTTGTTTATATTTTACCTGCATATGGAGACTACTATTGTCTATAATTGTGTAAATTTGAAATTGTCTATAATTGTCTATAAATTGTAAAAATCTGTCGAGGAAGAAACGATTTATTTAGGACTAAAGTTTGTTTCTGTTCTATAAAGTGAAAATTTTAACTTCAAATATCTCGAGAACTACTCGATAGATTTTGTTTATATTTTACCGGCAAATGGAGACTACTATTGTCTATAATCATGTAAATTTTAGTAAAAATATATCGAGCAAGAAACGAGATATTTAGGAGTAAAGTTGGTTTCTGTTCTATAAAGAGAAAAATTTAACTCCAAATATCTCGAAAACTACTCGATAGATTTTGTTTATATTTTATCTGCATATGTAGACTGGTATTGTATATAAATGTGTAAATTTTAGTAATAATCTATCTAGCAGAAAACGAGATATTTAGGGTTAAAGTTTGGTTCTATTCTATAAAGTGAAAACTTTAACTTCAAATATCTCGAAAACTACTCCATAGATATTGTTTATATTTTGCCTGCATATGCAGACTACTATTGTCTATAATTGTGTAAATTGTAGTAAAAATCTGTTGTGCAGAAAACAAGATATTTAGGGTTTAAATTTGTTTCTGTTCTATAAGGTGAAAACTTTAACTTCAAATATCTCTAAAACTACTTGATAGATTTTGTTTATATTTTACCTGCGTATGGATACTACTACTCTCTATAATTGTGTAACTTTTAGTAAAAGACTTTCGAGCAGAAAACGAGATATATAGGGGTAAAGTTTGATTCTGTTCTTTAAAGTGAAAGCTTTAAATTTAAATATCTTGAAAACTACTCCATAGGTTTTGTTTATATTTTTCCTGCATATGGAGACTACTATGGTCTATAATTGTTTAAATTTTAGTAAAAATCTGTTAAACAGAAAACGCGATATTTAGGGGTAAACTTCGTTTCTATTCTATAAAGTGAAAACTTTAACTCCAAATATCTCGAAAACTACTTGATAGATATTGTTTATATTTTACCTGCATATGTAGACTACTATTGTATATAATTGTGTAAATTTTAGTAATAATCTGTCTAGCAGAAAACGAGATATTTAGGGTTAAAGATTGGTGCCGTTTTACACAGTAAAAACTTTAACTTCAAATTTCTCGAAAACTACTCGATAGATTTTGTTTATATTTTACCAGTATATGAAGACTACTATTCACTATAATTGTGTTAATTTTAGTAAAAATCTATCTAGCAGAAAACGAGATATTTAGGGTTAAAGTTTGTTTCTGTTCTATGAAGTGAAAATTTAACTTCAAATTTCTCGAAAAATACTCGATTGATTTTGTTTATATTTTACCTGCATATGGAGCCAACTATTGTATATGATCGTGTAAATGTTAGTAAAAATCGATCGTGCAGAAAATGAGACATTTAGGGTTAAAATTTAGTTCCGTTTTACGCAGTAAAAACTTTAACTTCAAATATCTCCAAAACTACTCGATAGATTTTGTTTATATTTTACCTGCATATGGAGACTACTATTGTCTATAATTGTGTAAATTTAAAATTGTCTATAATTGTCTATAAATTGTAAAAATTTGTCGAGAAAGAAACGAGATATTTAGGACTAAAGTTTGTTTCTGTTCTATAAAGTGAAAATTTTAACTTCAAATATCTCGAGAACTACTCGATAGATTTTGTTTATATTTTTCCGGCAAATGGAGACTACTATTGTCTATAATCATGTAAATTTTAGTAAAAATATATCGAGCAAGAAACGAGATATTTAGGAGTAAAGTTGGTTTATGTTCTATAAAGAGAAAAAATTAACTCTAAATATCTCGAAAACTACTTGATAGATTTTGTTTATATTTTACCTGCATATGTAGACTGGTATTGTATATAAATGTGTAAATTTTAGTAATAATCTATCTAGCAGAAAACGAGATATTTAGGGTTAAAGTTTGGTTCTATTCTATAAAGTGAAAACTTTAACTTCAAATATCTCAAAAACCACTCCATAGATATTGTTTATATTTTGCCTGCATATGCAGACTACTATTGTCTATAATTGTGTAAATTGTAGTAAAAATCTGTCGTGCAGAAAACAAGATATTTAGGGTTTAAATTTGTTTCTGTTCTATAAGGTGAAAACTTTAACTTCAAATATCTCTAAAACTACTTGATAGATTTTGTTTATATTTTACCTGCGTATGGATACTACTACTCTCTATAATTGTGTAAATTTTAGTAAAAATCTATCTAGTAGAAAACGAGATATTTAGGGTTAAAGTTTGTTTCTGTTCTATGAAGTGAAAAATTTAACTTCAAATTTCTCGAAAAATACTCGATTGATTTTGTTTATATTTTATATGCATATGGAGACTACTATTGTCTATAATTGTGTAAATTGTAGTAAAAATCTGTTGTGCAGTAAACAAGATATTTAGGGTTTAAATTTGTTTCTGTTCTATAAAGTGAAAATTTTCACTTCAAATATCTCGAAAACTACTCGATAGATTTTGTTTATATTTTACATGCATATGGAGACTACTATTGTCTATAATTGTGTAAATTGTAGTAAAAATCTGTTGTGCAGTAAACAAGATATTTAGGGTTTAAATTTGTTTCTGTTTTATAAAGTGAAAATTTTCACTTCAAATATCTCGAAAACTACTCGATAGATTTTGTTTATATTTTACCTCCATATGGAGACTACTATTGTCTATAATTTTATAAATTTTAGTAAAAATCTGTCGAGAAAGAAACGAGATATTTAGGAGTAAAGTTGGTTTCGGTTCTATAAAGTGAAAATTTTAACTTCAAATATCTCGAGAACTACTCTATAGATTTTGTTTATATTTTACCGGCAAATGGAGACTACTATTGTCTATAATGGTGTAAATATTATTAAAAATATATTGAGCAAGAAACGAGATGTATAGGGGTAAAGTTTGTTTTTGTTCTTTAAAGTGAAAGCTTTAAATTTAAATATCTCGAAAACTACTCCATAGGTTTTGTTTATATTTTTCCTGCATATGGAGACTACTATTGTCTATAATTGTTTAAATTTTAGTAAAAATCTATTAAACCGAAAACGCGATATTTAGGGGTAAACTTCGTTTCTATTCTATAAAGTGAAAACTTTAACTCCAAATATCTCGAAAACTACTTGATAGATATTGTTTATATTTTACCTGCATATGTAGACTACTATTGTATATAATTGTGTAAATTTTAGTAATAATCTGTCTAGCAGAAAACGAGATATTTAGGGTTAAAGTTTGGTTCTATTCTATAAAGTGAAAACTTTAACTTCAAATATCTCGAAAACTACTCCGTAGATATTGTTTATATTTTGCCTGCATATGCAGACTACTATTGTCTATAATTGTGTAAATTGTAGTAAAAATCTGTCGTGCAGAAAACAAGATATTTAGGGTTTAAATTTGTTTCTGTTCTATAAAGTGAAAATTTACACTTCAAATATCTCGAAAACTACTCGATAGATTTTGTTTATATTTTACCACCATATGGAGACTACTATTGTCTATAATTGTGTAAATTTTAGTAAAAATCTATCTAGTAGAAAACGAGATATTTAGGGTTAAAGTTTGTTTCTGTTCTATGAAGTGAAAAATTTAACTTCAAATTTCTCGAAAAATACTCGATTGATTTTGTTTATATTTTACATGCGTATGCAGACTACTATTGTCTATAATTGTGTAAATTGTAGTAAAAATCTGTCTTCCAGAAAACGAGATATTTAGGGTTAAATTTTGTTTCTGTTCTATGAAGTGAAAAATTTAACTTCAAATTTCTCGAAAAATACTCGATTGATTTTGTTTATATTTTACATGCATATGGAGACTACTATTGTCTATAATTGTGTAAATTGTAGTAAAAATCTATCTAGTAGAAAACGAGATATTTAGGGTTAAAGATTGGTGCCGTTTTACACAGTAAAAACTTTAACTTCAAATTTCTCGAAAACTACTCGATAGATTTTGTTTATATTTTACCAGTATATGAAGACTACTATTCACTATAATTGTGTTAATTTTAGTAAAAATCTATCTAGCAGAAAACGAGATATTTAGGGTTAAAGTTTGTTTCTGTTCTATGAAGTGAAAATTTAACTTCAAATTTCTCGAAAAATACTCGATTGATTTTGTTTATATTTTACCTGCATATGGAGCCAACTATTGTATATGATCGTGTAAATTTTAGTAATAATCTATCTAGCAGAAAACGAGATATTTAGGGTTAAAGTTTGGTTCTATTCTATAAAGTGAAAACTTTAACTTCAAATATCTCGAAAACTATTCCATAGATATTGTTTATATTTTGCCTGCATATGCAGACTACTATTGTCTATAATTGTGTAAATTGTAGTAAAAATCTGTCGTGCAGAAAACAAGATATTTAGGGTTTAAATTTGTTTCTGTTCTATAAGGTGAAAACTTTAACTTCAAATATCTCTAAAACTACTTGATAGATTTGGTTTATATTTTACCTGCGTATGGATACTACTACTCTCTATAATTGTGTAACTTTTAGTAAAAGTCTTTCGAGCAGAAAACGAGATATATAGGGGTAAAGTTTGATTTTGTTCTTTAAAGTGAAAGCTTTAAATTTAAATATCTTGAAAACTACTCCATAGGTTTTGTTTATATTTTTCCTGCATATGGAGACTACTATTGTCTATAATTGTTTAAATTTTAGTAAAAATCTATTAAACAGAAAACGCGATATTTAGGGGTAAACTTCGTTTCTATTCTATAAAGTGAAAACATTAACTCCAAATATCTCGAAAACTACTTGATAGATATTGTTTATATTTTACCTGCATATGTAGACTACTATTGTATATAATTGTGTAAATTTTAGTAATAATCTGTCTAGCAGAAAACGAGATATTTAGGGTTAAAGATTGCTGCCGTTTTACACAGTAAAAACTTTAACTTCAAATTTCTCGAAAACTACTCGATAGATTTTGTTTATATTTTACCAGTATATGAAGACTGCTATTCACTATAATTGTGTTAATTTTAGTAAAAATCTATCTAGCAGAAAACGAGATATTTAGGGTTAAAGTTTGTTTCTGTTCTATGAAGTGAAAATTTAACTTCAAATTTCTCGAAAAATACTCGATTGATTTTGTTTATATTTTACCTGCATATGGAGCCAACTATTGTATAAGATCGTGTAAATTTTAGTAAAAATCGGTCGTGCAGGAAATGAGACATTTAGGGTTAAAATTTAGTTCCGTTTTACGCAGTAAAAACTTTAACTTCAAATATCTCAAAAACTACTCGATAGATTTTGTTTATATTTTACCTGCATATGGAGACTACTATTGTCTATAATTGTGTAAATTTAAAATTGTCTATAATTGTCTATAAATTGTAAAAATCTGTCGAGAAAGAAACGAGATATTTAGGACTAAAGTTTGTTTCTGTTCTATAAAGTGAAAATTTTAACTTCAAATATCTCGAGAACTACTCGATAGATTTTGTTTATATTTTACCGGCAAATGGAGACTACTATTGTCTATAATCATGTAAATTTTAGTAAAAATATATCGAGCAAGAAACGAGATATTTAGGAGTAAAGTTGGTTTCTGTTCTATAAAGAGAAAAATTTAACTCCAAATATCTCGAAAACTACTCGATAGATTTTGTTTATATTTTACCTGCATATGTAGACTGGTATTGTATATAAATGTGTAAATTTTAGTAATAATCTATCTAGCAGAAAACGAGATATTTAGGGTTAAAGTTTGGTTCTATTCTATTAAGTGAAAACTTTAACTTCAAATATCTCGAAAACTACTCCATAGATATTGTTTATATTTTACCTGCGTATGGATACTACTACTCTCTATAATTGTGTAAATTTTAGTAAAAATCTATCTAGTAGAAAACGAGATATTTAGGGTTAAAGTTTGTTTCTGTTCTATGAAGTGAAAAAATTAACTTCAAATTTCTCGAAAAATACTCGATTGATTTTGTTTATATTTTACATGCATATGGAGACTACTATTGTCTATAATTGTGTAAATTGTAGTAAAAATCTGTTGTGCAGTAAACAAGATATTTAGGGTTTAAATTTGTTTCTGTTCTATAAAGTGAAAATTTTCACTTCAAATATCTCGAAAACTACTCGATAGATTTTGTTTATATTTTACAAGCATATGGAGACTACTATTGTCTATAATTGTGTAAATTGTAGTAAAAATCTGTTGTGCAGTAAACAAGATATTTAGGGTTTAAATTTGTTTCTGTTTTATAAAGTGAAAATTTTCAATTCAAATATCTCGAAAACTACTCGATAGATTTTGTTTATATTTTACCTCCATATGGAGACTACTATTGTCTATAATTTTGTAAATTTTAGTAAAAATCTGTCGAGAAAGAAACGAGATATTTAGGAGTAAAGTTGGTTTCGGTTCTATAAAGTGAAAATTTTAACTTCAAATATCTCGAGAACTACTCTATAGATTTTGTTTATATTTTACCGGCAAATGGAGACTACTATTGTCTATAATCGTGTAAATATTATTAAAAATTTATTGAGCAAGAAACGAGATGTATAGGGGTAAAGTTTGTTTTTGTTCTTTAAAGTGAAAGCTTTAAATTTAAATATCTCGAAAACTACTCCATAGGATTTGTTTATATTTTTCCTGCATATGGAGACTACTATTGTCTATAATTGTTTAAATTTTAGTAAAAATCTATTAAACCGAAAACGCGATATTTAGGGGTAAACTTCGTTTCTATTCTATAAAGTGAAAACTTTAACTCCAAATATCTCGAAAACTACTTGATAGATATTGTTTATATTTTACCTGCATATGTAGACTACTATTGTATATAATTGTGTAAATTTTAGTAATAATCTGTCTAGCAGAAAACGAGATATTTAGGGTTAAAGTTTGGTTCTATTCTATAAAGTGAAAACTTTAACTTCAAATATCTCGAAAACTACTCCATAGATATTGTTTATATTTTGCCTGCATATGCAGACTACTATTGTCTATAATTGTGTAAATTGTAGTAAAAATCTGTCGTGCAGAAAACAAGATATTTAGGGTTTAAATTTGTTTCTGTTCTATAAAGTGAAAATTTACACTTCAAATATCTCGAAAACTACTCGATAGATTTTGTTTATATTTTACCACCATATGGAGACTACTATTGTCTATAATTGTGTAAATTTTAGTAAAAATCTATCTAGTAGAAAACGAGATATTTAGGGTTAAAGTTTGTTTCTGTTCTATGAAGTGAAAAATTTAACTTCAAATTTCTCGAAAAACACTCGATTGATTTTGTTTATATTTTACATGCGTATGCAGACTACTATTGTCTATAATTGTGTAAATTGTAGTAAAAATCTGTCTTCCAGAAAACGAGATATTTAGGGTTAAAGTTTGTTTCTGTTCTATGAAGTGAAAAATTTAACTTCAAATTTCTCGAAAAATACTCGATTGATTTTGTTTATATTTTACATGCATATGGAGACTACTATTGTCTATAATTGTGTAAATTGTAGTAAAAATCTATCTAGTAGAAAACGAGATATTTAGGGTTAAAGTTTGTTTCTGTTCTATGAAGTGAAAATTTAACTTCAAATATCTCGAGAACTACTCGATAGATTTTGTTTATATTTTACAGGCAAATGGAGACTACTATTGTCTATAATCGTGTAAATATTATTAAAAATATATTGAGGAAGAAACGAGATGTATAGGGGTAAAGTTTGTTTTTGTACTTTAAAGTGAAAGCTTTAACTTTAAATATCTCGAAAACTACTCTATAGATTTTGTTTATATTTTACCTGCGTATGGATACTACTATTGTATATAATTGTGTAAATTTTAGTAAAAATATATCTAGCAGAAAACGAGATATTTAGGGTTTAAATTTGTTTCTGTTCTATAAAGTGAAAAGTTTAACTTCAAATATCTCGAAAACTACTTGATAGATATTGTTTATATTTTACCTGCATATGTAGACTAGTATTGTATATAATTGTGTAAATTTTAGTAATAATCTGTCTAGCAGAAAACGAGATATTTAGGGTTAAAGTTAGTTTCTGTTCTATGAAGTGAAAATTTAACTTCAAATTTCTCGAAAAATACTCGATTGTTTTTTGTTTATATTTTACCTGCATATGGAGCCAACTATTGTCTATGATCGTGTAAATTTTAGTAAAAATCTGTCGTGCAGAAATTGAGACATTTAGGGTTAAAATTTAGTTCCGCTTTACGCAGTAAAAACTTTAACTTCAAATATCTCAAAAACTACTCGATAGATTTTGTTTATATTTTACCTGCATATGGAGACTACTATTGTCTATAATTGTGTAAATTTGAAATTGTCTATAATTGTCTATAAATTGTAAAAATCTGACGAGGAAGAAACGATTTATTTAGGACTAAAGTTTGTTTCTGTTCTATAAAGTGAAAATTTTAACTTCAAATATCTCGAGAACTACTCGATAGATTTTGTTTATATTTTACCGGCAAATGGAGACTACTATTGTCTATAATCATGTAAATTTTAGTAAAAATATATCGAGCAAGAAACGAGATATTTAGGAGTAAAGTTGGTTTCTGTTCTATAAAGAGAAAAATTTAACTCCAAATATCTCGAAAACTACTCGATAGATTTTGTTTATATTTTACCTGCATATGTAGACTGGTATTGTATATAAATGTGTAAATTTTAGTAATAATCTATCTAGCAGAAAACGAGATATTTAGGGTTAAAGTTTGGTTCTATTCTATAAAGTGAAAACTTTAACTTCAAATATCTCGAAAACTATTCCATAGATATTGTTTATATTTTGCCTGCATATGCAGACTACTATTGTCTATAATTGTGTAAATTGTAGTAAACATCTGTCGTGCAGAAAACAAGATATTTAGGGTTTAAATTTGTTTCTGTTCTATAAGGTGAAAACTTTAACTTCAAATATCTCTAAAACTACTTGATAGATTTGGTTTATATTTTACCTGCGTATGGATACTACTACTCTCTATAATTGTGTAACTTTTAGTAAAAGTCTTTCGAGCAGAAAACGAGATATATAGGGGTAAAGTTTGATTTTGTTCTTTAAAGTGAAAGCTTTAAATTTAAATATCTTGAAAACTACTCCATAGGTTTTGTTTATATTTTTCCTGCATATGGAGACTACTATTGTCTATAATTGTTTAAATTTTAGTAAAAATCTATTAAACAGAAAACGCGATATTTAGGGGTAAACTTCGTTTCTATTCTATAAAGTGAAAACATTAACTCCAAATATCTCGAAAACTACTTGATAGATATTGTTTATATTTTACCTGCATATGTAGACTACTATTGTATATAATTGTGTAAATTTTAGTAATAATCTGTCTAGCAGAAAACGAGATATTTAGGGTTAAAGATTGGTGCCGTTTTACACAGTAAAAACTTTAACTTCAAATTTCTCGAAAACTACTCGATAGATTTTGTTTATATTTTACCAGTATATGAAGACTACTATTCACTATAATTGTGTTAATTTTAGTAAAAATCTATCTAGCAGAAAACGAGATATTTAGGGTTAAAGTTTGTTTCTGTTCTATGAAGTGAAAATTTAACTTCAAATTTCTCGAAAAATACTCGATTGATTTTGTTTATATTTTACCTGCATATGGAGCCAACTATTGTATATGATCGTGTAAATTTTAGTAAAAATCGGTCGTGCAGAAAATGAGACATTTAGGGTTAAAATTTAGTTCCGTTTTACGCAGTAAAAACTTTAACTTCAAATATCTCAAAAACTACTCGATAGATTTTGTTTATATTTTACCTGCATATGGAGACTACTATTGTCTATAATTGTGTAAATTGTAGTAAAAATCTGTTGTGCAGTAAACAAGATATTTAGGGTTTAAATTTGTTTCTGTTCTATAAAGTGAAAATTTTCACTTCAAATATCTCGAAAACTACTCGATAGATTTTGTTTATATTTTACATGCATATGGAGACTACTATTGTCTATAATTGTGTAAATTGTAGTAAAAATCTGTTGTGCAGTAAACAAGATATTTAGGGTTTAAATTTGTTTCTGTTTTATAAAGTGAAAATTTTCACTTCAAATATCTCGAAAACTACTCGATAGATTTTGTTTATATTTTACCTCCATATGGAGACTACTATTGTCTATAATTTTATAAATTTTAGTAAAAATCTGTCGAGAAAGAAACGAGATATTTAGGAGTAAAGTTGGTTTCGGTTCTATAAAGTGAAAATTTTAACTTCAAATATCTCGAGAACTACTCTATAGATTTTGTTTATATTTTACCGGCAAATGGAGACTACTATTGTCTATAATGGTGTAAATATTATTAAAAATATATTGAGCAAGAAACGAGATGTATAGGGGTAAAGTTTGTTTTTGTTCTTTAAAGTGAAAGCTTTAAATTTAAATATCTCGAAAACTACTCCATAGGTTTTGTTTATATTTTTCCTGCATATGGAGACTACTATTGTCTATAATTGTTTAAATTTTAGTAAAAATCTATTAAACCGAAAACGCGATATTTAGGGGTAAACTTCGTTTCTATTCTATAAAGTGAAAACTTTAACTCCAAATATCTCGAAAACTACTTGATAGATATTGTTTATATTTTACCTGCATATGTAGACTACTATTGTATATAATTGTGTAAATTTTAGTAATAATCTGTCTAGCAGAAAACGAGATATTTAGGGTTAAAGTTTGGTTCTATTCTATAAAGTGAAAACTTTAACTTCAAATATCTCGAAAACTACTCCATAGATATTGTTTATATTTTGCCTGCATATGCAGACTACTATTGTCTATAATTGTGTAAATTGTAGTAAAAATCTGTCGTGCAGAAAACAAGATATTTAGGGTTTAAATTTGTTTCTGTTCTATAAAGTGAAAATTTACACTTCAAATATCTCGAAAACTACTCGATAGATTTTGTTTATATTTTACCACCATATGGAGACTACTATTGTCTATAATTGTGTAAATTTTAGTAAAAATCTATCTAGTAGAAAACGAGATATTTAGGGTTAAAGTTTGTTTCTGTTCTATGAAGTGAAAAATTTAACTTCAAATTTCTCGAAAAATACTCGATTGATTTTGTTTATATTTTACATGCGTATGCAGACTACTATTGTCTATAATTGTGTAAATTGTAGTAAAAATCTGTCTTCCAGAAAACGAGATATTTAGGGTTAAAGTTTGTTTCTGTTCTATGAAGTGAAAAATTTAACTTCAAATTTCTCGAAAAATACTCGATTGATTTTGTTTATATTTTACATGCATATGGAGACTACTATTGTCTATAATTGTGTAAATTGTAGTAAAAATCTATCTAGTAGAAAACGAGATATTTAGGGTTAAAGTTTGTTTCTGTTCTATGAAGTGAAAATTTAACTTCAAATATCTCGAGAACTACTCGATAGATTTTGTTTATATTTTACCGGCAAATGGAGACTACTATTGTCTATAATCATGTAAATTTTAGTAAAAATATATCGAGCAAGAAACGAGATATTTAGGAGTAAAGTTGGTTTCTGTTCTATAAAGAGAAAAATTTAACTCCAAATATCTCGAAAACTACTCGATAGATTTTGTTTATATTTTACCTGCATATGTAGACTGGTATTGTATATAAATGTGTAAATTTTAGTAATAATCTATCTAGCAGAAAACGAGATATTTAGGGTTAAAGTTTGGTTCTATTCTATAAAGTGAAAACTTTAACTTCAAATATCTCGAAAACTATTCCATAGATATTGTTTATATTTTACCTGCATATGCAGACTACTATTGTCTATAATTGTGTAAATTGTAGTAAAAATCTGTCGTGCAGAAAACAAGATATTTAGGGTTTAAATTTGTTTCTGTTCTATAAGGTGAAAACTTTAACTTCAAATATCTCTAAAACTACTTGATAGATTTGGTTTATATTTTACCTGCGTATGGATACTACTACTCTCTATAATTGTGTAACTTTTAGTAAAAGTCTTTCGAGCAGAAAACGAGATATATAGGGGTGTTGGAACCCCAACTTCACTTTGCTGCATAATTGAACAGCTACATAATTTTTGTAAATAGAAAAAAAATAATTTTTATATGTACATATGATTGCTTATCAAAGAAAAATAAAAAAGGAAAAGAGGCAAATAGCCCATTTTAAAAAGTCTTTCTCAAGACTCTGGAATGGCAATGTGGTTCTTTGGACGGTACAGAGATAGCGACGCAGTCGCGACGCCAGGGCGCAGCACGGTCGACTTCGCTATAAAAAGGGCAGAATCGGCCGTGTCTGCATCAGTCCAAGATAATTTTTCAACGGGAAAACATCCACAATAGCTACCTTAGCTGGAAGATTGCTGACTGGGCCTTACTCTCAACCTGGATCTCTGTACCGGCCAAAGGACCTCACTGTCCGGACCAGAACAAAAAATCGATCACTTAACCCCTGTATTGTGAAGAAAGAAGAAAGAAGGAAGTGCAGCACACGAGACGCCTGGGTTTACCAGCTACGAAGGCGAGCCGAACGCCAGCGCTGCCGCAGTGCGAGACAAGAGCGAGGACCAAGCCCAGCACACGAGCCGCTGCAGTTCGCCAGCTACGGAGGCAAGCCAAATCACCAGCGCTGCCACAGTGTGAGATACGAGCGAGGACCAGGCCAATTGGTACCGGGGTTTATCGGGGTGCTGGCCACACTGCCGGGGCTCCCAAAGCCGGTTGACTGGTATTAGCGAACGGCCCTTTTCAGGGCCTCTCACATCACTTTTGCTGTGGCCTCGCGCTGGGAGCAAGCCATTCTCGGAGCGGCGCAGTCACTTCAACCAACAGTGTGAACGGCCCTTTTCAGGGCCACCCAACTGTACGGCTACCCCGCTGGGGAGCGCCATAGGCGAGTCAAGCGCCGACACATTTTTTTGTGAACGGTCCTTTTCAGGGCCATCCAGTCACTTGTACCTGCGAGCGGTGAGAAGAAGAGCTTGTATACTGGACTTCATCCCTCGGCCGCATTAGTATACAACAAGGGGTAAAGTTTGATTTTGTTCTTTAAAGTGAAAGCTTTAAATTTAAATATCCTGAAAACTACTCCATAGGTTTTGTTTATATTTTTCCTGCATATGGAGACTACTATTGTCTATAATTGTTTAAATTTTAGTAAAAATCTATTAAACAGAAAACGCGATATTTAGGGGTAAACTTCGTTTCTATTCTATAAAGTGAAAACATTAACTCCAAATATCTCGAAAACTACTTGATAGATATTGTTTATATTTTACCTGCATATGTAGACTAGTATTGTATATAATTGTGTAAATTTTAGTAATAATCTGTCTAGCAGAAAACGAGATATTTAGGGTTAAAGATTGGTGCCGTTTTACACAGTAAAAACTTTAACTTCAAATTTCTCGAAAACTACTCGATAGATTTTGTTTATATTTTACCAGTATATGAAGACTACTAT
This sequence comes from Rhodnius prolixus, assembly GCF_049639745.1. Taxonomy (NCBI): domain Eukaryota; kingdom Metazoa; phylum Arthropoda; class Insecta; order Hemiptera; family Reduviidae; genus Rhodnius; species Rhodnius prolixus. The sequence continues at coordinate 40,249,854 of NW_027411582.1, read as the reverse complement.
TCACTATAATTGTGTTAATTTTAGTAAAAATCTATCTAGCAGAAAACGAGATATTTAGGGTTAAAGTTTGTTTCTGTTCTATGAAGTGAAAATTTAACTTCAAATTTCTCGAAAAATACTCGATTGATTTTGTTTATATTTTACCTGCATATGGAGCCAACTATTGTATATGATCGTGTAAATTTTAGTAAAAATCGGTCGTGCAGAAAATGAGACATTTAGGGTTAAAATTTAGTTCCGTTTTACGCAGTAAAAACTTTAACTTCAAATATCTCAAAAACTACTCGATAGATTTTGTTTATATTTTACCTGCATATGGAGACTACTATTGTCTATAATTGTGTAAATTGTAGTAAAAATCTGTTGTGCAGTAAACAAGATATTTAGGGTTTAAATTTGTTTCTGTTCTATAAAGTGAAAATTTTCACTTCAAATATCTCGAAAACTACTCGATAGATTTTGTTTATATTTTACATGCATATGGAGACTACTATTGTCTATAATTGTGTAAATTGTAGTAAAAATCTGTTGTGCAGTAAACAAGATATTTAGGGTTTAAATTTGTTTCAGTTTTATAAAGTGAAAATTTTCACTTCAAATATCTCGAAAACTACTCGATAGATTTTGTTTATATTTTACCTCCATATGGAGACTACTATTGTCTATAATTTTATAAATTTTAGTAAAAATCTGTCGAGAAAGAAACGAGATATTTAGGAGTAAAGTTGGTTTCGGTTCTATAAAGTGAAAATTTTAACTTCAAATATCTCGAGAACTACTCTATAGATTTTGTTTATATTTTACCGGCAAATGGAGACTACTATTGTCTATAATGGTGTAAATATTATTAAAAATATATTGAGCAAGAAACGAGATGTATAGGGGTAAAGTTTGTTTTTGTTCTTTAAAGTGAAAGCTTTAAATTTAAATATCTCGAAAACTACTCCATAGGTTTTGTTTATATTTTTCCTGCATATGGAGACTACTATTGTCTATAATTGTTTAAATTTTAGTAAAAATCTATTAAACCGAAAACGCGATATTTAGGGGTAAACTTCGTTTCTATTCTATAAAGTGAAAACTTTAACTCCAAATATCTCGAAAACTACTTGATAGATATTGTTTATATTTTACCTGCATATGTAGACTACTATTGTATATAATTGTGTAAATTTTAGTAATAATCTGTCTAGCAGAAAACGAGATATTTAGGGTTAAAGTTTGGTTCTATTCTATAAAGTGAAAACTTTAACTTCAAATATCTCGAAAACTACTCGATAGATTTTGTTTATATTTTACATGCATATGGAGACTACTATTGTCTATAATGGTGTAAATATTATTAAAAATATATTGAGCAAGAAACGAGATGTATAGGGGTAAAGTTTGTTTTTGTTCTTTAAAGTGAAAGCTTTAACTTTAAATATCTCGAAAACTACTCTATAGATTTTGTTTATATTTTACCTGCAAATAGAGACTACTATTGTATATAATTGTGTAAATTTTAGTAAAAATCTATCTAGCAGAAAACGAGATATTTAGGGTTTAAATTTGTTTCTGTTCTATAAAGTGAAAAGTTTAACTTCAAATATCTCGAGAACTACTCGATAGATTTTGTTTATATTTTACCTGCATATGTAGACTAGTATTGTATATAAATGTGTAAATTTTAGTAACAATCTATCTAGCAGAAAACGAGATATTTAGGGTTAAAGTTTGGTGCCGTTTTACACAGTAAAAACTTTAACTTCAAATTTCTCGAAAACTACTCGATAGATTTTGTTGATATTTTACCAGTCAAATTTCTCGAAAACTACTCGATAGATTTTGTTTATATTTTACCAGTATATGATAATTGTGTTAATTTTAGTAAAAATCTTTCTAGTAGAATATGAATATGAAATATTTAGGGTTAAAGTTTGGTTCCGTTTTAAACAGTAACATCTTTAACTTCAAATATCTCGAATACTACTGGATAGATTTTTTTTATATTTTACCAGCAAATGAAGACTACTATTGACTATAATTGTGTTAATTTTAGTAAAAATCTTTCTAGCAGAAAACGAGATATTTAGGGTTAAAGTTTGGTTCGGTTTTAAACAGATAAAAGTTTAACTTGAAATATCTTGAAAACTACTCCATAGATTTTGTTTATATTTTACCTGTATACAGAGACTACTATTGTCTATAATTGTGTAAATCTTAGTAAAAATCTATCGTGCAGAAAACAAGGCATTTAGGGTTTAAGTTTGTTTCTGTTCTATAAGGTGAAAACTTTAACTTCAAATATCTCTAAAACTACTCGATAGATTTTGTTTATATTTTACCTGCGTATGGATACTACTACTCTATAATTGTGTAACTTTTAGTAAAAGTCTTTCGAGCAGAAAACGAGATATATAGGGGTAAAGTTTGATTTTGTTCTTTAAAGTGAAAGCTTTAAATTTAAATATCACGAAAACTACTCCATAGGTTTTGTTTATATTTTTCCTGCATATGGAGACTACTATTGTCTATAATTGTTTAAATTTTAGTAAAAATCTATTAAACAGAAAACGCGATATTTAGGGGTAAACTTCGTTTCTATTCTATAAAGTGAAAACTTTAACTCCAAATATCTCGAAAACTACTTGATAGATATTGTTTATATTTTACCTGCATATGTAGACTACTATTGTATATAATTGTGTAAATTTTAGTAATAATCTGTCTAGCAGAAAACGAGATATTTAGGGTTAAAGATTGGTGCCGTTTTAAACAGTAACATCTTTAACTTCAAATTTCTCGAATACTACTGGATAGATTTTTTTTATATTTTACCAGTATATGAAGACTACTATTGACTATAATTGTGTTAATTTTAGTAAAAATCTTTCTAGCAGAAAACGAGATATTTAGGGTTAAAGTTTGGTTCGGTTTTAAACAGATAAAAGTTTAACTTGAAATATCTTGAAAACTACTCCATAGATTTTGTTTATATTTTACCTGTATACAGAGACTACTATTGTCTATAATTGTGTAAATCTTAGTAAAAATCTATCGTGCAGAAAACAAGGCATTTAGGGTTTAAGTTTGTTTCTGTTCTATAAGGTGAAAACTTTAACTTCAAATATCTCTAAAACTACTCGATAGATTTTGTTTATATTTTACCTGCGTATGGATACTACTACTCTATAATTGTGTAACTTTTAGTAAAAGTCTTTCGAGCAGAAAACGAGATATATAGGGGTAAAGTTTGATTTTGTTCTTTAAAGTGAAAGCTTTAAATTTAAATATCACGAAAACTACTCCATAGGTTTTGTTTATATTTTTCCTGCATATGGAGACTACTATTGTCTATAATTGTTTAAATTTTAGTAAAAATCTATTAAACAGAAAACGCGATATTTAGGGGTAAACTTCGTTTCTATTCTATAAAGTGATAACTTTAACTCCAAATATCTCGAAAACTACTTGATAGATATTGTTTATATTTTACCTGCATATGTAGACTACTATTGTATATAATTGTGTAAATTTTAGTAATAATCTGTCTAGCAGAAAACGAGATATTTAGGGTTAAAGATTGGTGCCGTTTTACACAGTAAAAACTTTAACTTCAAATTTCTCGAAAACTACTCGATAGATTTTGTTTATATTTTACCAGTATATGAAGACTACTATTGACTATAATTGTGTTAATTTTAGTAAAAATCTTTCTAGCAGAAAACGAGATATTTAGGGTTAAAGTTTGGTTCGGTTTTAAACAGATAAAAGTTTAACTTGAAATATCTTGAAAACTACTCCATAGATTTTGTTTATATTTTACCTGTATACAGAGACTACTATTGTCTATAATTGTGTAAATCTTAGTAAAAATCTATCGTGCAGAAAACAAGGCATTTAGGGTTTAAGTTTGTTTCTGTTCTATAAGGTGAAAACTTTAACTTCAAATATCTCTAAAACTACTCGATAGATTTTGTTTATATTTTACCTGCGTATGGATACTACTACTCTATAATTGTGTAACTTTTAGTAAAAGTCTTTCGAGCAGAAAACGAGATATATAGGGGTAAAGTTTGATTTTGTTCTTTAAAGTGAAAGCTTTAAATTTAAATATCACGAAAACTACTCCATAGGTTTTGTTTATATTTTTCCTGCATATGGAGACTACTATTGTCTATAATTGTTTAAATTTTAGTAAAAATCTATTAAACAGAAAACGCGATATTTAGGGGTAAACTTCGTTTCTATTCTATAAAGTGATAACTTTAACTCCAAATATCTCGAAAACTACTTGATAGATATTGTTTATATTTTACCTGCATATGTAGACTACTATTGTATATAATTGTGTAAATTTTAGTAATAATCTGTCTAGCAGAAAACGAGATATTTAGGGTTAAAGGTTGGTGCCGTTTTACACAGTAAAAACTTTAACTTCAAATTTCTCGAAAACTACTCGATAGATTTTGTTTATATTTTACCAGTATATGAAGACTACTATTGACTATAATTGTGTTAATTTTAGTAAAAATCTTTCTAGCAGAAAACGAGATATTTAGGGTTAAAGTTTGGTTCGGTTTTAAACAGATAAAAGTTTAACTTGAAATATCTTGAAAACTACTCCATAGATTTTGTTTATATTTTACCTGTATACAGAGACTACTATTGTCTATAATTGTGTAAATCTTAGTAAAAATCTATCGTGCAGAAAACAAGGCATTTAGGGTTTAAGTTTGTTTCTGTTCTATAAGGTGAAAACTTTAACTTCAAATATCTCTAAAACTACTCGATAGATTTTGTTTATATTTTACCTGCGTATGGATACTACTACTCTATAATTGTGTAACTTTTAGTAAAAGTCTTTCGAGCAGAAAACGAGATATATAGGGGTAAAGTTTGATTTTGTTCTTTAAAGTGAAAGCTTTAAATTTAAATATCACGAAAACTACTCCATAGGTTTTGTTTATATTTTTCCTGCATATGGAGACTACTATTGTCTATAATTGTTTAAATTTTAGTAAAAATCTATTAAACAGAAAACGCGATATTTAGGGGTAAACTTCGTTTCTATTCTATAAAGTGATAACTTTAACTCCAAATATCTCGAAAACTACTTGATAGATATTGTTTATATTTTACCTGCATATGTAGACTACTATTGTATATAATTGTGTAAATTTTAGTAATAATCTGTCTAGCAGAAAACGAGATATTTAGGGTTAAAGATTGGTGCCGTTTTACACAGTAAAAACTTTAACTTCAAATTTCTCGAAAACTACTCGATAGATTTTGTTTATATTTTACCAGTATATGAAGACTACTATTGACTATAATTGTGTTAATTTTAGTAAAAATCTTTCTAGCAGAATACGAGATATTTAGGGTTAAAGTTTGGTTCCGTTTTAAACAGTAAAAAGTTTAACTTCAAATATCTTGATAACTACTCGATAGATTTTGTTTATATTTTACCTGTATACAGAGACTACTATTGTCTATAGTTGTGTAAATTTTAGTAAAAATGTATCGTGCAGAAAACAAGACATTTAGGGTTTAAGTTTGTTTCTATACAGTGAAAACTTTAACTTCAAATATCTCTAAAACTACTCGATAAATTTTGTTTATATTTTTCCTGCATATGGTGACTACTATTTTCTCTAATTGTTTAAAATTTTGTAAAAATCTATTGAACAGAAAACGCGAAATTTAGGGGTTAACTTCGTTTTTATTCTATAAAGTGAAAAATTTAACTTCAAATATCTCGAAATTTACACGATACATATTGTTTATATTTAACCTATATATGGAGACTACTATTGTCTATAATTGTGTAAATTTTAGTAAAAATCTGTTGCGCAGAAAACAAGATATTTTGGGTTAAAGTTTGTTTCTGTTCTATAAAGTGAAAAATTTAACTTCAAATATCTCGAAAACTACTCGATAGATTTTGTTTTTATTAAAATTTACACAATTATAGACAATAATAGTCTCCGTATACAGGTAAAATATAAACAAAATCTGTCGAGTAGTTTTCGAGATATTTGAAGTTAATGTTTTCATTTTACACAACAGAATCAAACTTTACCCCTAAATATCTCGTTTTCTGCTCGATAGATTTTTACTAGAAGTTCCATAATTGTGGGTAATACTAGTCTCCATATGCAGATATATATAAAATATAAACAAAATCTATCCGCCAGTTGCTCTAAGACGTTGAAATGTGGACCTTAAAATATTCTTTTATGGTAATCTTTTATTCGGAAATCGCACGCAATATTTACGACGGGCAGCATTGCAAGAACCATACACAAACACCATATCGGCATATTCACTGTTAGAATAAATGCGATGTATAATGATGCAAATTCTGTAAAAGCGTCAAACTGATAAAATGTTGTTGAAAAAGAGTTATTATTTAGAAAGTCCTCAGTGCAAATCCCGGATGGTATTATTCCGTAAAATGTCAATATTGGTATGTGCAGTTAGAGACACAAGGTGATTTTAGCAGTTTCACAATCAATTTATCATTCGTTCTAAAATTTTTAGACGTGAATATCTCATTAACAAAACGTTAACGGGCATTCCTTCGGAGGAAATTTTTTTCTTGTTTTGAGGTCCTAAATTCATATTTTCAGTTAGAACACTTAACTCTGAAACATTCTATATATTTAAAAAAAAAATAATTATTTAGAATTCATATGTTTATTAATGCCAAAAAAGGTGCATCAATAATAATGTGGACTTTAATTCTCAATTACAAGGCGATGGAATTTGTGGAAGCAAAGAAAATAAATTAAACAGTCAAAGACAAAATAACAACCCTGATAGTTTGACCGAGCAGCAATCAGAGGTATGTAATGAAAACGAAAGAAAGCTGTTGAAAGTCTTTTAATTTATGACGTTTTAATTAAAGTTACATTTCAGAACTATCCAATGAGACGTTTGCCTAGAGGCCACTGGATTATAATAAACATTGAAGAATTCAATGGTATTATTCTACAAGACAAGCGAGTTGGCTCTTTGGAAAATGTTAGAAAATTAAAAGAAATTGGCGAGTTCTTTGGGTTCAAAGTGTCTCTAGCCCTTAATGTCAATCAACAGGTAGTTTTACTCCTGTTTTTAGTGAATTGCTGGAGAAGCCCAGCTTGTTCCATTCTTATTTTCACTCACTCCTCTTGAAGGAAATCTAGCCTTCTGACAGTTTTCCCAATTTGAGTTTTCGTCAATTTTGTATCCGAAAAAATGACCGCTCTCTCTACTCTGTAATTTAGCATCTTAACTCTAAAGCACAAATCACATTTTTTATTTCGCTTAGGTATTAACAGAGGATGCGGCAATAAGGTTTTGATCTAAATCAATTTAATGACTTAATTTTGTTGTTCGTTTCAAATTTCCTTTAAAACGCCTTCTTCGATTTTCTTTAAAATTGGTATATTAATTATTCACATTTAGATCTAAATCTTTGATTTAAAAATTATCCTGGAAAATTACTTTAGGGCCTTCTGGAAAATGAAGTTAGTGAATTTTTCTCTTTTAAAGTGTAATTTCAGTGAAATGTAAGTCCTGATTTATTTCTACTTTTTTGAATAGATTTTTCAGTTTCTGTTTTTTTTCTTGAAGGCCTAAAAGTTTTCTTCAACCTCATTAACTTAATGGTTAATGAACATTTATAGAATTCAGCGGTACGTAATTTGACATACCGTGGCGGAGGATATCCCAGTTACACTGAGCGAAACATTTTTTTTACAATTAAACTACATTTTTTTCCATTTAATTATCGTCCCCTGTTTGTCACAAGTGTAGAAAAATTTAATTAAATAATTGTTCCATTCCCATAGTCTTTTCAGAACTTTATAGAAGACTTCTGCAAAGATGGGCAGCCAAAAAATTCAGTTGTATTGATTGTAATGAGTCATGGCCAAAAGCCGGGAATGCTGTCAGCGAACAGACTACAATCTTTCGCGATTGAGGTGGTAGCTGAAGATGGTGTTACAGTCTCTTCCGATTGGATCATCGACCAATTCAGCGCTATGAACTGTAAGGCACTGGCCGGCAAGCCTAAGATTATTATGTTTATTACTTGCAGGTATTTAAATTAGAATAATTTAAATAAAATATATATATGTGTATAAATTATATTTTCTTTCTAGAATATAAAGTAAATGATTTCAAACGTCCACAAAATGTGTACTATTAAAGAAAAAGTTTGATCATGCGTCCATAGGGTTAACAATAGATACTCTAACAAATCACGGCATACTTCGAATGACGTGATTGATGTGTTCTTGTGATATCTCATCCCAGGATTGGCAGCTAGAGAGGAAGTGGAGTTGATAGCTAGTTGAGGACAATTCTTAAGACTACCTATAATACATGTTCTATTAACTTTAAATCGGAAGATGGCGTAAGAAAAATTTCTTAGTGCTCTTGTTGAGATAAGAAAATCAAGTTGTTGCAATATGTGGTCGAACATTGTCTTGTTGAAAGTTGGCCCAGTATAAGCGTTCAATAAGCTTATCCAAGCGGTCTTAAGATTTCACCGATGTACCAATGATCTACATTGAATAAAGAGCAAAGGTAAATTTAACTATTGAGGCAATCAACATACTTATGCTATACGGTAACATTAGATTAACGCGTCTATAACAAGTACTGAGAACTCAAAATGGCGCCTTTAAACCCGGAACTTTCTTACCGTTAATTTTTTTTTATTTCCCCTCAGAAAAGCTGGTCTCCTCACCAAAAATAAAGTAGTTCCATGGTTGACCTAATGATATCTTTGTAGCACATTAAAGTCGTCATTAATAGCCTTTGAAATAGGCAGTGGGAAGACTGAACAAAGCTGTGCAACGTGGTGTAGCTATGAAGGGCGACGATCTTTGCATTGATTACTTTCATAAGGTCTTCATTTTAAGAACAGACAGCTGGACGTTAAGTTTCTTACTCTAAGCACCGAAGGGTAATTTCAGCCCGAATGTCGTGCGATTTCCGTTATGAGGCTTCCCACCTTCTTTATTAGCACCGACAGTTCTTCGCATTTTAAAGACGTATAACAGCTGGCAACAGTTGGAAACAGTTATGATGATGTAGCGAAAGGTATAACTCGAAGATATAACTCTACAAATTTATAAATACCCTGAAGGAGGCAATAATTTGCCGAAAAGTCGGGATAAAAAAAGAAATTTGTCTAAATAATTGTATTGACTGCTCCTCAAAAAGGATAATGATATTAAAATAAAATTTATAGATTCAACTTTTTCATAACTGCTTCTTCAATTTTTTATTTATTTAATTATATTGAAAATTTATAAAATCAATTAAAAAACAGTTGTATATGTTTAGCGGTGAAGATTTGATTAAAGATCAGGCAATTCAAACGGATGGAAAAAAATTTGTCTCTTACCCAAGAAATTCTGATCTGATGACTGTGTTCTCCAACTTTCCAGGTAACTGAAAAACTCTCTCATTTGAAGTGAAGTATTTACTATTTATAACTGAGTTGACTTTCTTTTTACTTTTCCTCGCAATACTAACAAACAGCTCATTTAGGAATATGGCATTTAGGTTCTTCTGAAGTATTTGAACATTTCGGGTCCTGCGACTCAGACATCGAATGAGGCATTAAGTTATAGAGTTCTTTTATTTGCGATAGATTTAGTTTTGTGATGAAAATTTCGAAGACCTTGTTGTTTTTCTTTTTCCGAACTCTCTAAAAATCAAATACTTAAAAAAGGTTTTTCTTCAGGGTAACTCTAACGTGCCTAAAGGGGCTTTACATGGTGCATGGTGAATTACAATTTGAGAAAATCATTTGAGGGCCCCCCCACCAGATTTGTTTAAAAAGATGTTTCATTAATGGTCGCACAAATTGTACAGAAAATCAATTTACAGGATGCCAACCAATAGAGTATCTGTGGACTAAATTTTTAATCGAGGAGTTAAGCTCTGTGCTAGTATGTAACTGGAGGAGCAAAGATGTTGTCACCATATTGCAGGAAGTAAGTACATCGCATTCTCTGTTTTCATGCAGACCATACCATTGATTACAATTATTCTAATTCTGTTAAAAATACATTAGTATCAAGTAAATCAAAATATTTTCGATCGAAATATTAGGGGAAAAAACACTTTAAAGTGTGTGCAACAGCACTGAACGTTTCAGAAATTTATTCATTTGGCTATCAGTTGTGAACAGTGCAAGTTTTCACGCTGGAAAAGACCATTTCTATTTCCCCCATTAACGATAGAATTATCTTTAGAAGTGTAGCGGATGACAGAAGTTTTGATAATTTTCTGGGTAATTAAAATTATCATGTAGGACTGACATTTGTATGAGGGTTGACAGTCAAAAACTGCACGAAAAAAACGTTAATAAATAACAAACTTTGATTTTTTTTTCACTTTTTTTTTTTTAAGAAAACTAGCCGTCTAATGATGTCATCCCTTTTCTGACTTCTAAAAATAAAAAATATAGCATTCTATATAAGTAAATGTTAAATTTTCATTCACACTCTTTTCAATTCACGATTTTTTACACGCCCAACCATTGATTAAAATAAAAAAAATAATTTGCCAAAATAAAACTGTCTCATTTTTTCTTGTTCATAAAACTGACAATTAAATGAATATTCGATTAAACTATTGAGTTTAACTTAGTTTCTATTGAATCATTCTAATTCTTTGAACTATATTTTCAGGTAAACAGAAACTTGAAGTCTAAGAGCGATGCACATTTATTTCTCAACTTCACCTCAATTGGATTTGATAAGAAATTCTATTTTACACCTGTGACTGAAGAAGAACGTAAACAGATTTTTGAAATGCAAGCTTTATAAAAATGTTACCCATGCTAATTTAACGTTTAAATATTTACAATTCTTTTTAATTTTTTTTATTTGATTCACTGAGAAGAAGACGTTAACTTTAGCAGGGGAATCGGTGAAAAGTCGAGTGATTGTCTCGCTTAGATTAATCTTGCATCTTCTTTTTTTAAATTAATTATTAACGCAAACTTTTAATGTCAGTTAAAGAAATTCGAACCTAAAACTGTATACTACGATACATTCGAGTTATTTTGTAATGAGCGATATTTTTATAAAAATTGGCTGTCACTCACACGACTTTCTCTTACCACGATTCTCAAATTGTTGACTTATACGAACTCTTTAACACCTCAAAATTTCCAAAACGAATTTTACCAGAAAATTATTTAAATTAAACATTACATTAATTCGATGTTTAAAGAATAGTGTGAGCAAAAATTATGTACGTTTCAACATTTCGGATTAAGTAGAAAAACAGTTAAAGCAAATTTTGTAAGATAAAGTCAGTTTTGAAGGTCTTTACCAGTTTTGTGTGGGTGTGTGGTTAAAAAATTCACTTCTGAAACCAAGTGCCTTTTTTAAATCAGATTTAAGAAAAAGTTAAGGTAATTTTTTTTTTTAGAAGAAAGAGTTACCTTTACAATTTTGCGACTCCATATTTTTTCTACTTTTTTCAGTTCGATTACTTTACTATGTAAATTTATAGTGAAAGATGTTTGCCTTAAAAATTATTCGTAATTTTTTTGCGAATTAATTCAGAATGTAATACTTTCAACCAAATCGTCGAGCTTTTACTAGGGTGGGATTTTTAGACTTATTTTATAATATCAGTAGTATGATAAAAAATTTGTAAATACATCGTTATTCAAAAGAAATTGTTCGGAGTGAAAACCATGTGTGAAGGTGAACATATCTGACCATCATATAATGATTGAAGCAAAAAAACAAGTCATTCCGAGTGTTTTAATATTGCATTCTACTCGAAAGAAAACTTTTTGGAACTACTAGAATTGGAACGGAATGAACAGTTCTTAAATAACTAACGAAACAGCCTCAACCAAACTCTTTAAAGGCTTAACAGCGGTCTTAGATTGTGCCTCACAATGTTCTTATTCTTGCAAAAAAAAGTTTATTTGCAGATGTAAACAAATATTTAAAAAAAAAATATGTGTGCTATGCATCTCGTTTGTATATTGCCAATACAGTATACATTATATATTGTATATATTGAAAATATTGTACTGTATATGTTGCCAATATTCAGATTTTTATTGCATACTGAGTTTTATTTAAACCTATCGTTCTATTGGAAAACTTAAAAAAGAAAATGTTCTCTTCTAAAATTGACTTTAAGCTGCAGCTTCAAGATTTTTAACAGAAAACATAACCGTAATACTTACTCTTTTTTTAAGCTAAGAACTTATTAGAAAATATCAAAGTACTCCAAAGGAAGTAAGTGACGCTATTTGCTTAATACTCTTCCAGGTATGAATTTTCTTTTTTATTGTAGAGTGGCCCTAAGTCAATAATTATGGAGAGGTGGGGGTGCTCTATTAGGATGAATTCTATTAATATTATTTCTTTATTTTAAAATTTATGCGAAGATAAACACGCTATAAATTATAATTTAATAATATTATAATTTATAGTGAAAGCAACTTACCAAGACAAAACGACTGTTATGATGACGGCTTATTAAAACAAGATGAATTTAGTTACTAAAAATGCCGCTAGGTAGCATAGGGTGTAGGATTTTGTCCACTTGGACAAACAGTGTATAACTTTACCACTAACAGCTTCAGCCAGAAAGTAATATTATTCACAAAGAAGGAGTTCAGAGCATTTAATTCAGTCACAGAATCATATTTTTTTCTCTTTCAGAAAGAAACACAATTTTTCCTATCTCTCCTAAATAGGTTACAACTTTAAACAAAGACAAATATTTCAATTGATACATAACTAACTTCCACTTATCAGCTGATCGCAAGTTAGATTGAAATCTTCCAAGCACCAATTCACATACAAGTATTCCTTGTAACTGTAAAAATAAATATTTATTAAACAAAATTTATTGTAAGCAATATTTTTTATTTTGTATATGAGAATATATCAACATTGTTTAAGTTCAGGAATTAAGAGGTGAAGGATGTTGCTTATCCTTAGCTCTTATCTTCTTCTAACATTATGTCAAATATATCACATAGTAAGTCGTAATTGCCAGATAAAAAAAAAGTATTGCTGATTAGTCCTGAACGCAGGAACCTCTTTACTGAGAATATTTTCTACTTTTTAAGTAAGAGTGTGATTAGAATTGCCTGCAATGTGCTATTACTGAATAATGTAGATGTTCATATAATCTCTGATATATAAGTAGCTTGGGTTGCTGAAATTCCGTGTTTGTAAGTTTACTTTTTCTTTTGACGTTTTCTCGCAATTGGCCCAGATGATTCTAAACTTCTTAAATGGTATTCAAACACATAACTGTATGACTGTTGGCAATAATTTCCTAGAAAATGGTTGGGTTACGCTTCCTTTTGGTATTAAGATTTCATGGTAAGGTACACTTTTACATTATTGTAATGGTTAGCCTACTTGAGAGACGTTGAAGTCGATTTTTTTTATAAGTGCATGAACGAATATTATTGCTGTGAACATTATGTCAAACAAAAACAGCTGAAAGTAGAACTAAAATTATAGGGATAACTTGTCAATTGCTGTTTAAACCGGTTCCCTTTTTTAATTTACCTTTCTTGATAGTTTAATCATGATTGGTGAATGTACAAAGAATGTACATATGTATGTCCTTCCGCAACTCAAGAATTAAAGCTATTAAATATCTTAAAACCTATAAGCGCCCAAAGTACTTTCGAAGTTCGTCACAAGTTTAAAAGAGTTCAAAACCGCATGACAAAGTTTAATTTAATTCCCACTGGCGCAACTAAACAAAATTTTAAACGTTGAAATTGAAATAACGGGATCACTAAACTTTAAAATAAGGAAGATAAACACGTCATTTCTATTTAAAGATTTTCTTGGAAGTCCGATTTCTCGAAACATTATCAGCTGTCTTATAATTATGGTAGAGTATTAGATGAAATCCCAACTTTGAATTGGCGGATGTGCAAATTTCCTGAATGCATTTTCCACGAATTTCTTGAAAACTACATCGCCAAAGGACTTCAATTTAGTACATTAACAACCCCCAAAAGGTCTAAGTTTAGTTCAAAATATTTTTATAATCTTGGGAGAAACCAGTGAGGCGGGGTGCAGTAACTAGGGATAATCACTTCCTGATGCAAAAAAAACCGTATTGGAAGATAGTCCGCCCCACAACTGGTTTTCTAGAAGTCCCAGGAAATAGGGAACAACCCTCCCAAAAAAAATGTATCCTTCTTCAACACTAGGCTTTCTGGGAATACCCTGCTAATCCCATCTTAGTAAGGTAAAGCTACTTAGACAAGGCCTCACTTCATGGAGGCTTCGTTCTCGAAACAATCTTCCTAGTGCCATCCATCGGATAGTATTTCTTCTTGGATTTTTCCTTAAATCCAAATAGTTGCATGCATCAGCTATCTGTGTAGGCATTGATTGAGCAGGCTGTCAATCTCATTACTAGTGGTTTGCGTAATTAATGTAACCGCATTCTAGTTGGTTTTATTACTTATTACACCTCATTAAACGAAAATGCAATTCTCTTTCCTGCACCTATCAAATTTATGATTAACTTCTCCGTGAGATAAACATTTTATGATTAACTTTCTTAGATGCACTCATTTCCATTAAAGTGCATTCATGCATTACTACCTACTTAATATTTAATAATTGTATCCAGTTCCACTTCAGTTATTTTATGCCATGATTTATCTTACATAGAACATTGTTATTTACCTCAGAACATGGAAACTACTTTAGACATTGGAGGTATACGAAAGAAAAAGGGGGAAAATAGATTGTTCGTAATGGTTATTCAATAATATTAGTCGAGATAAAAGAATATTTATGTGCAGTTTGCAAAGTGGAAGGGCTTGTCTTTACTCTCTTAAAAAACGCTTAATTGCATGCAGGAAATATAATATGTCTGACATATTATATATTTATTATTTAAACACTAATTATTAAACCCAATATTTCTGGATTCTGACAATTTTCACTGCCTTATACAGAAATCAAACAACTATGCTGCATGTACTTCTAGCGGTTTTTTTTAAAAATTTTTATTTTAAATGGTACATCCGTGAGTGGTAAGAAAATATGTTCCGATAATGTGACTGTTCAAATTTGTTTAAAAACTGTTTTAACTAACTTTAATTGAAAAAATTGGTGCGAACGCTTACACAACTTTGTCTTGTCACAATTGATGTAATTGGGTTTTCTTAAAACTTAGAATTAGTATTATAAAGCTAACGACCACAACATTAAACATTCTCCATTGTAAAAGGATAGTGTTGATAGAAAAATAACGCAACAACAAAACTTCACTGAAAACTGCATTGTCTCAAAAAACAGTTTCAAACCAAAGTGGTACTTCATACTTCTGATAGTCTATTTTTACAGAATTTTGCTTAGAAATTGCAAACTTATTTTAGACATTTTAATAGAAGCTCGCATCACACAATGTACTGAAAACGCATTTAGAGGAAAGTGAGGGCTCAGTGGGAATGGCGATGTGTTGATGAATGAGGAAAGATAAGTAATAAACAGTAATAAAGATAAGACAGTATTCTAATAAACAAATACCAAATCAAACTTAATTTATGTCTTAATTAAAAATGGATGTTTGTATAAGAATTAACAATTCCGAAGCAAAGGATCGATGCGGCGCGATTGGTAGAATGGATGCAGAATGACTTGCATGTAGAGTTAGTGAACTGGCGTTGCACTGAATTGGCAATCATAGCGTTTAATGTGTAAATTCCGCTTCCAAGTCCATCTAAAAGTGGGAAAAGGCGTCCCCTCTCCTAATGCCATACTGCTGCCACTATACCAGACACTTGTCTCTTTCCGACGTTACTATTCCTTGCGGGGTCAAAAGCTACTGTTCTGTGTCACTAGTTTTACTTTACCCTTTTAAAGTACTCTTCATAAATAACAATTCCTGAAAGAATGTTTCAAATTAAAGTAACAGACTTAAATTATGTAGTGTGCAAAGTTTCAAGAAAATCATGAAGAAAAACCATAGAAACTGAAAATTCTGTTCAGTCAAATTTATTACTTGCTATTTATTTTCTCTTAATATTATACAGGTTTGAGTCCTTAAATGGCACTAGAGAGGAAAATATAGCGCACCCTTCAACTAAAAGAACCTTATATGAACAGAAAGTAAAAAGTTATGGAGCTACAAATAGTAGACTTAGTTTAAAGAAAATCGTTCCGCTGTTTTGGAGAAAAATAAAAAATTGAATTATCGATTCAATAATCTAAAACTACATAATCTGTACCACACATTTATTGTCAATTACAATAAAAGTTTTGCTAAAAAACTACTATTTCTAATTTAGGGGAGCATAAAACAAGAATGCGATAATTCCTCATGATTTGGTTAAGAGAAGTAAGAACTGTCTTCAGTCTATTTTGTAGTAGGTATTTAATAATTTATACAATTTTATCCGCTAATATTAAAACTTTTGGCAACAATTAATTTTATAACTCAAAAAGTAGGTATTTATATCTAAAATTGAAATTTAAACAGCTTTAGATTAAATTAAATTTTTAGAGACCGAATGGAATTTCTTGGCTGATGGCTTATTAAATAGCCAAGACTTGGCTAAAGGTACCTAACTACAAACCTCGTAGGACTAGAACATAACTTTGAACTAGTATATTACTTAAATTGTTCACCAGTGATTGCAGTTGGTTGAGAATGATTGGCTAGTTACACACAAGGTCGTGATTCAGAGTACACTTATTTGATAGCCCTTAATTGAATACAAATCATCAAGTGTTGGACTTTTCGGCCATTGCTATAAGAATATCGCCGGCGGCGGTGAAATACATCACATGTAAAGTATGATGATCGGGTTCCATACTATCCCAGTATGAATTACTCCAGTAATTGTAACGTGTGCAACAACGTTGTAACTTGGATAAAAACTAAACATAGTAAGTTCCGCCTGCATATTCAACCAAAGATTTGATATGAAGTAAGTTGTTGAGCAATTGTAAGACGTAACCAACATGGCTACCCTAGCTTTCTGACGTTAAGATTTTAGCAAACCAACAGGCATCTTCTAAACTAGTGTTTCTATCGAGAAACACTATATATATCGATATACATATTTTTCCGGTGACCAATGAAATTTCAAAGATCTATATATTTATAAAGATATATATAATATATACTTATACTTACAGGGACATTTCTGAAGAAATCAGACCCACGCTTTTCTTACAAATGTAAGATTAATTATGTCCAACTTGGGACTAATCATTTACTCTCTTTTAAGGGCACTTCCTTCTGCAGCGGGCGAAAGTAGACAACAGCGATAAAATGGTGACCGCATTCATACGACGATATTGATTGTTTCGTCATTGATTGACGCAACAAATCTTATTAGTGGCAGCCGAGTCGCCGCTCCACCTACTTAAAGTGGTATACCACATCGTTGCACTTCTCAATTGCAACCTCTTTGCATGATTTTTTCTGATGAAATTAAATTATCTCAATAAAGAATCTATTTTTATTTTAATGCAGTTGCATTTTTGCATTTTGATTGTGGTTATGCAACTGGACATAATTTTCTACCGGTCGAAAGGCGAGGATAGATCAACTTCCGCTCAACCGATTTTCTCTAATTGGGAGTTAGGCCTAAATAATCAATTTCAAAAAATCACGTGTATGAACTTTAAAGAGAAACTCAGCCCAGTTATCATCCGGAACCGCCTTAAAAAAGAGGTATTTATAATTGTCCTACTTCCTATAGTAGATTTAGACGATTATCTGTTCGAGTCGGTGGTACTGTCTAGCTAATAGAGCTCCAGAGGAAGCTTTCTACAAAAGGAGCAGTGGACTATTGAAAATCTGCAGCAATGCAGGAATCTGTTGCAATGAAGTTTGCCTCATCATCAAACTGGTTGGAAGTGCTAAGTAAATCTCGTATGACAGACCTTCCATTGAAGCCAGATTAGCTTCTTAATATTTAGGCGCTCCTGGCATACTTTGTAAAAAACCATCCAGGATAAAAGAAGTATTAAAAGAAGATTAAGTAGTATTAAAAGTGTCACAGTTTATTTCATCACCTACTCTCCACCGCACTTTCCTGTGTTACCATTTTGCTGAACAGTAACTCCCCGGTTGCACAGTATCCTAGTTTGAGAATAGTAAGAGTCTAAGTGAGTGCTCTTAGTAAAACACTGGTCAGAACTTAAGATGATGACCCACTAAACCAGGAAGACATTAGACATGCAATAATGCAGATTGCAGTTGTAACCACACGCGTAATAAAGGAACGTTTTGTTATTATTAGAAAGGTTATGTACATGATGTCCAGAACTTTAAGTAGCTCGCCCTCCACCCTAGCCATAACTTACGCCACTTTTACTCACTCTGTCACAGGAAAAAATTTCGCAATCGTATCAAATTATTGCTGAAGTTGTTTATGAGTTTCTTGTTCAGACTTCACATTTGATATCTTTTCTCGGCGAAATAATTCGTTTACGGCGAGGAGAAGTTCTTCAAGAAACTACGTTTTTACAATGAGCAAGAAGAAAGTAAATAAAGTGGGACAATTTTTATTGATCAGGAATATTTGATAATATTATTGATAAATGAAAGAAAACAAAATTTCCAATTCTATATTCTGTCCAAACTCCTTCTGCCCTTCTACCCAAATGGTAAAACTGAAGAATGTAACGTTTTTGTGCCTTTATTTGGTCAATTTCCATTAGTAGATAACACAAAGGATAGTTTGGGCCGGGCTGCCTATGAGCTCACGCGATACAATTTGTAAAAATCATTTTTTTGGGATCATCGTTCTCAAAAGGAATGTTTCCTGTCAAAGTTTGACACGCTCGCCTTACCGAATGTAGTAAAGGTATCAGACTGGCTAAAACTGTCACACAGGAATCTTTTATCTATTATTAAAATCTGATCTTCAACAAATTTCATCTTTAAATGCGTTATCTTAACACAAAATTGTGGACGATCGCCACTTAAATAATAATTCAAAACATAAATAATTTGATATACCAAATTGTGTTCAGAGTGATGGTTAATAATTTATTTTTTCATAGATATTATTTCAAAAGTTAATTTTTTGATGTAACCATCAATATCATTTGATTATTTTCCGTGTTACCCCATTCTGCTGATGATTCGTTGCTTGTCTGAATTGTTCTTGTTCCATCGCTAAGGATGAACGTTTCGTAATGAGTGTCTGACGTAATTCACTTGATTTTAATCTCTTTGTATAATATTTTTTTAAAAATAATTCTATTAATTGATAAGATCAGGAAGTGCATCCATCGGAAATATTCCGATTAGTGAGCCAGATGAGAAGAGTCAGAAGAGAAGCAATTTATTGTGAAACACTTGCAGAATTATGGTTTGCTTCAAGCTTGATGCACTCGCTGCCTCATGTTGGTCCACAACTTTTCATTGAAATATTTTTCGAGGGAAATTCTATGAAAAGGAACTCTGAGAGAGAGGGTAGGCTTCCCTCTGGGGTCTCATCTTGGTCTAATCTATGGTCCAATACTTATACAACATTCAAGACGATAAAAAACATTGCTACGACTTCGAGCTCGAAGTAAATGGCGGGCAAGGAAGTGCGATATTTTCACGGGGTTTTCCAGTTGTTCCCGAATACCTCTAAAACCAATTTGACAGTGGCGCAAAAGTATAAACATACCTGTTTAATGGCTACTTGCAATTTACCTTAGGCGCTACCAATACCCATTTTCTGTAACATTCAGTATTTGTTTTAACATTGTGACGGATGAGAGTATACAATAAGTTTAAGAACGAGGAAGATTAAAACTGTCCGGTAGGACAGTTGTATAAGGGTTGATCGTCAAAAACTGCACGAAAAAGCGTAACGTTGAAAAACACCCAACTTTGACATTTTTTTTCTCTTTTTCTAAAAAAGATAAAATTCCCAAATTTTCTTTAAAATAAAGGGCAAACCCTCCTTTATAACTGTAATTTTTTTGCAACAACCCAGATCTAATAGGTTTCGAGAAAAAAGTTGCTAAAAATGAGCAAAAACGACTTTTTCAAAAAATGTTCTTCTTCTTCTTCTTCTTCTTCTTCTTCTTGTTACCTTTTTTGTAAACAACGTAGCGCCTAAACGCGCGAACCGATTTTCATGAATGAGGTATCGTTCGATTTGGAATTTTATGTAGATGTGCCTTTTTGGGGTCTCGACCCTGTACATCGAATGGGAGAGGAGATAGCCCCCTTTATGTAAGGCCCCCTCCAAAATTATTATTACTAATTACTCTGTAAATCTTGGCCCGATTTTGATAAAATTTGGTAGGATGATAGGGTTAGGGCTCCCCTACGTAACATTAAAGCGGCGATCAGCTCTTACACTTGTTAAGGGGAAGTATAGCGATCGTTGCAAATTATCGACACGTGAACCGATTTTCATGAATGAAGTGTCATTCGAATCGAAATTTTGTACAGATTTGCACTTTAAAAGTCTCGATGCCGTGCCTCATAAGGAGGGGAGTTTGCCCCACCCAAATAAGGCCCTTTCTAAAACTATTATTACCAATATTTCTATAACGCTTAGTCCGATTTTGATAAAATTCAGCTCGAATAAGTGGTTAAAGCTCCTCTACGTTGCTGATGCTCTTGCACCTACTAAGATGAAGTACTGCAATCGTTTAAATTATCAATGAGTGAACCGATTTAAATCAATGAATTGACGTTCGATTAAAAAATCTTTGCCTCTTTGCCTTTTAGGGAGAAGTACTGCAATCGTAGTTTATTTTTCTTACTCCTCTTAAAAGGAAGTACTGAAATCGCAGTTTAATTTTGCTATTTACGTACAAATACCTTCCTATGTTATTCAAAACGCTTTTTCAAAAAAATTGTTATTGAGGATGGATGGGAACGCAACTATAATCATTCTTTAAAAAGATCCCTCCAGTGGTAGTTACGGTTCCGACTTAACACCTTATCAGATTATAATGATAGAATTGCTTATTCCAAATTTTAAAAAAGTCTGTAAAGATTGCGAAATAGACAAAAAGGAAAATCTATCCAAAAGGTACAAAAATCTCCTTAACAAAAACTTACAGTTTAAAATGTTAAGTATAAGGGTTGATTAAACGCCAAAAGGTACACAAATCAGCGAGTACCCAACATTTCATTAATACTTCATTAATAGTTAAGTAATTCTACTGCATTAATTTTCATTAATAAGTTATTTTTTAGAATTTATTAGATGTCACAGACCCTTATGCTGGCCACTTCATTTATAATATTTTTTTGTTATAATTATGATAAGTCACATATATATGTACATGCATGTTAAAGTAGAAAAAGACAAAGTTAGAGTAGGCTACTGTCTTGAATTCGTCTTACCGAAATACTCGTGAGCACAAATAACACACAGTTAATTAACAAGTAGATTATTCAACAAAAATTATTCATTTCTCAATTGTAATTTAATTTAGTCCCCCTAATTTTACTTATAGTAAAATACTGGAATAATTAGCTGTCCTAAAAATATGCATATCTTATTTACTTTATATTACATATATAAAACATTGTGGGATGAATACCTAGATTGAGAATGTAATTGAAGAAAACTATATTATTTGCGATAAAGCCAGATAATTATTACCTATTATTATAAACGTTTGACTACTACATAAAATAACAATTGCTTTAATCGAAGAATGAACTTGAACCGACGATTTTTATTTAAAAATAAAAATAAATAAATAAAATAAACAAAATCATTGATGTAAGTTTTTTATAAAAAGAAGTTTTGAATTTTTTAGCCTCATAATTTTTTTATATTTTTTATAACGTTTTTCTTTTTAACCTGTAATTAATAGTTTGATTATTATAAATAACTAGATATTACAGTCAATCTACAGTGCTACTTGAACATATATTTTGTAGACGAAAATGGCCAGCATGAGGGTCTGTGACATCTAATAAATTCTAAAAAATAACTTATTAATGAAAATTAATGCAGTAGAATTACTTAACTATTAATGAAGTATTAATGAAATGTTGGGTACTCGCTGATTTGTGTACCTTTTGGCGTTTAATCAACCCTTATACTTAACATTTTAAACTGTAAGTTTTTGTTAAGGTAGTAAGAGATTTTGGTTCTTCATTTTCGCAAAGACGTTTACCTAACCATCACAATTTGTATCATGACATTTTACGAACAATGAAGATTCTATAGACCATCTGTTGAGGAATAGAAGGAGTAGCCGTATATTTATCCTATCGGTTCGTAACCCTTAGATAACGTTTTTAGTTTTATACCATACTTGGCTAATTAATTTAGAAATATCTATTAGATAATTTATTAATGACCGACGACAAATTCTAATCATAAGCGCAGCAATTAAAACCCTAAAAAAGGCCAGGCACTAACTCAGTTCTGATGTTTATTAGTTCTGATTAGATACAGACCACTTCGAACAGCAAGAATGGTTGCTGGTTACCGCTAGAAAAAATCACAAATGGTCCAACTGACTCTCTGTTATTCTAGAAGGCCATTGGAAATTAAATTAATAATGGTTACTGCAACTGCAAGCAGTAATGTACTTTTTACTATCACATGCCTAAATATGCACTTACTCTGATTTCCATAGCGTCAGGTTCTAGGTTTTATTTTAAATGTTTTATCTTTGTCAAAAGTTGGTCTCTTTTAATAAGGAACTTTTTAAACAATTTATTTATTGGCTAATTCAGCTTCCTTGTACAAAAGTATAAGCATTGCATTCGTGCAGTGTTCCCTTGGATGAAACAAGTTTTTGAATTCCCTGCAAACAATAGTTTGGATGCAATAATCGCACCAGGTTGGTTTTTGGACTCAGTTGTATAGAGTGAATTGCCGTTTGTTGAAACAATTTTTTGTAATTTCCGTCTGTAATGGTCAAAACAGTTTAGATGATTTCTTTTTAACATTTTAAATAAATTTCCTTCTTCTCTTATCCTTCCAATACTTGCTGGAGTTCCTCAAGGAAGCATTCTAGCCCCCTTACTTTATATTCTTTGTACTGTCGACTTACCAACTCATCCGACTACAATTAATTTCCCATTCGCCGAAGACACTGCAATTCTATCTCCTCATCTAGAGCCTGTAGTAGCATGCCGTGCACTCCAACCACACCTAAATCTTCTCGAGCCTTGGCTGTAAAAGTGGAGAATCAAAGTGAATGAATTAAAATCTAAAAACATAGTATTCACTCTAAATAAGAAATCTCTCCCTCTCTCTCCTTCCATAATACTTACATTTTGACAAACTGCAAACATGGAACCCCCACACGAGACACAAACGAATTGTCCACAATCTCAGGTACTAAATATTAAAAAGACTACTCGACAAACGTCCTAAACTGACCCTGACAAACAAAAGAAAACTATAAACCGCCCTACTTGCCCCAATATGGACGTACGGAATACAACTCTACGGAAGTGCCAAAAAATCGAACATCAACCGACTTCAAACCTTACAGTCTAAAATTCTAAGAACAATAGTTACCGCTCCCTTCTACGTCTCCAATCATACAATACACTCTGATCTAAATATTCCTCTCGTTACTGAAATAGCCCAATCTCGGTACACAAAACTTCACTAGAATGAACACAGTCAATACAACCCTCCGATCCTCAACATGTCTACTACAACACTTTCTTCAAATCCACATCGCAGACTAAAGCGACGGTAGCGACCATCTCAACACTTAACGCCGATCTCATAGGATGGCTGCTGTGTAAGCTTGCCAACCTGTCCATCACTGGATGGACGCCGTTCATCCCACTCACACCTCTTGATGCACAGGCACATATATGTAGAATATGTGTATACTATATACCTGTATGTGCATTTGCGCTGTCCTTCTCATTTCTTTTGCTTGTTGTAACTGATTACCGCCGTTGCATAATAAATAAACAGAATAAAGAAATAAATGGCCATCACGATTAGTGGGAAAGCTTGAAGGGAAAATATGAGACAAAGCGAGCTGTCTCAATGTGGTTGGACTGTGCCTTCTAGCCTAGACCACGCCAACAAAGCAATAAGACATAAGCAATAAGAGTTAGTGAGAGGCTCAATACTTATACTAAGAAGGGAGTGAAGGATTGACTACAGAATGGCGTGTGATCGGGCAAGGGATTCCCTGTGACGTGCATAATGGAGCCTAAGTGGTCAGGAATCCCGACGGAATAAGCTAATAGTGGGGTGAGCTGGGACCTGTTCGGTGGCCAGTGACAAAACCATTGCGCGAGTTCAAGGTCACCAACTACAATTATAGTGGATCCCGGTTTATCCGTCTATCGCTCAGTATGTGATCACGTCACTGTTTTCACCTTCCTGGAAGACTCCCTGAGAAGAACAAGCTATATTTAGTATCGCGATAGTGCAAGCTGTCCTCTCAAGAGGGAGAGGGCAAGCTCTGGGTCTGTCCAGATTTGGCTTCATTTCTTTCCAATCGGTTAGCTTTTTATTGCTCCACGCGAGAGAATATTTTCTTCGTGCGAATTTCTGATTTTGAATTTACACGGAAATAATCATTTTGTGGTTCCCTGAAGTAAAAAAGTGGTTTTCACGATTTGGTTTGAATGTTTTGGTTTTTTCCTGTTAAGAGTGAGTGGTCAGAATATTTCCAAAACGAATTTATATTCGGTTTAGGTCCCCACGATTGGACTGAGAAAAAGGTTTTCGACAGATCAGCCAACTTGAAGTTACACTTTACTGAATATACGTTTCAGTTTTTTTGAGTTTTCGCAAATAAGGTTCCAACGTTTATCTTTATTTGGTATTGGTTCTTGGAAGCCAGAAGCATTTAATTGAGACTTTTGTCAGGGAAACTAGATTAAAGCGCACATCAGGAGGACGGACGATCAGCCTTTCCTCTTAACCACCATTGCAGGGTATTGTCGGACTCAACCGTGTGTAACGTTATAAACATTATAAATGGAACCAAACTTCTATGTTTGAAGGAAATCAGCACTTAACCCTTTTGTGAACAACTTTTTTGGAAATTGGCTTAATTTTGTTCACTTTATACTAACTTAGATACAACAGGTTGATCACTTTTATTAAAAACATGTTGGGTTTATGTAAGCTGGTTCTTGGTGGGGAGTAAAATTGAGCAAGCCCCTTTAATACATTGCACGGTTATAAAAGAATATTTAAGAAAACGTTATGAATGTCTAATAAAAATTCTGAGCTGGAAATATATTAAAGGAAAGTGCGATTGTTTATAGACTGCCACCAAGGCCCGATTTAGGGAATTGGTCACAAACTGTGGTCCTAACCCTTCTAGTTTGAAACTCACCTCATACGATATGATTCGGGCGGATTCGGAAGGGCTATGACATCACGCTTTCTCCAACTCCAAACCCTTCTCAAATGGCATTTCAATAATCTTATGTTCGCAAATATGTATGCAAATCTGATTCTTAAATATTGTTAATAGGAATTGATTTAAAAGCTAAGGAAGAGATAGCATGGCGGTTAGGTAGGCGCAATCTCTTAAACCCTGGTGGGAGAAGCAATGACGTATATATCCATTGAGACAGTTGGGCAGACTTCACTCCTGTTCGGCACCTCACCCAGCATACCATTCTTTGCTTCTCCTGTGTTGCTACCTGGTTACTTGCAGTCGTGCATACCTTCTTCCTATTTATTTCTTTGTTACCTGCAGATCTTAAGATCAACTGACTTCACAGGAAGAGTTTTCTTTGCGTACAGTGTCGTCACCAAGGTAAGTTGATATTTATCAGTGACGTATCATCTTATCATTCTCGTTACAATAGCAGTTTGCAACTCTTACGACTTTGGGCAGAAATTCTTAAATATTCTTCATTCTGACTGACTGTCAGAATTCTTGTTTGATTTATCGCTGAAAATCTTTGTTTTCCGAAAAAGCTATTTAGGTACATAAATAAAACAATTAGAGAGCAGTTGCCCCAAATACTTAAAATCACAGAACGTTCAAATTTAATGTTTCGAATCGGAGCCAAAATGGAACACAGTGATAAACTTTCGAATAAAATCAGTCACTAAGTGTGCCAGATTATGGTATCGATATTTAGTTTTTATGGAGTGTTTCGAAAAGAGACCCAACTATTTTTAAACTTTCGAATGGTCATTGCGAACAAGAGATACTTTTAGTAGAACAAATTATCCAAGGGAAAGATTTCTCAAGGCAGTTCTGGAGGTATATTGGGTCGAAGCTTCGCCTTTTAAGTATTTTAAGGCCTCTTTGCCTTCATAATGCTAATTGGAATTCAATATTTTAGATAAGATAAGATAAGATAAACTTTATTGTATTTAAGCATATAGCTTGTTACAAGTGAGTTGATTGCTGACATGAGTACAATACATAATCACACAAAAAATAAAAAATACTTATTGTAAATAATTTTTTACCATCAAATAAAGAAAATAGTTCATAGAAAGTATAAAGTAATTTTTTTTTTTTTTTTTTTCTTTTTCTATTTTAATCATTTAAAATAGAAGAAGAGCGGACTTTTAGAATGGCAGAGAAGTATTTGTATAAATTAAAAAGATTAGCTTTAGAATAATTGTTTTTGAAGTTAACTATAATTTGATGAGGTGAGTCACTACTGTTAATATTTATTACATCTCTCATATTATTGTACAAAGTGCAATTTAATAGAATGTGTGTAAGATCTTCCTTTTCATTCAGATTACATAACATACATGTTTTTGTAGGGTCTATTTTGTAAATTATATTATTAATATTAAATTTCATAAAATAATTATTACATAGCCTAAATTCTGCAAAAAATTTAATAAATTTCAGAGGTACATTTAGTTCGAGATATGTTTGACACGTAAGAAAATCTTTAAGAGTATGGATTGAGTATAACTGCTGGGAAAAGCTTGATTTGTACAAACGGTTCAAATCAGCTGTTACTAAGGAAAATTTAATTAAATTTAAAATATTTTTAAAGTTGTCACTAGTACGTAGAAGATCCGTCAGATTACCTAAATGATCGATACATGTTTTTGGAAATACTTTTAATTTGAGAAAACCAATTGTATTTCAAAGAGTTTTTCTTATTATTACTGTTTTGGTCATAGTTAATTAACTGATTGAAACAGACTTTTGGCAACCTATGTTCCTCCATAGTTTCTATTTTTGAGATCCAATTAAAAGCTTGTTTTAAAACAGAAAAACTCACATGCAATTCTCCAGTTTCAAGCCTAAGCAAGTGATTAGCGGTATTTCTTGGAAGACATAATAGTCTCTTAAAAAACCGTAATTGAACCGCGTCAGTTTCATTTAATTACTTCAATGCCCAGACTGGAGACGCATACAAAAGGCTGTTACCAATTATTGACTTACAGGTATATTCTTGAACTCCAAGACTTAGATTTTCCTTTGCTAAGAATATCAAAGACACTACCGGTAGCCATGTTGGCTTTGCTGATGGCTGACACAAGGTTTTCTCTAAACATGCATGAAGATGAAAAAGTTACACCTAAATAAACATAATTGTTGACTACCTCGATTGGCTCACCTCTATAAATAAAAGTTCTTTTTAACACAGAATGTCTGCCATTCAACTTAAATTTCATAATTTTTGTTTTTTTGACGTTTACTTTTAAAAAATTTTGATCACAATATTTATCTAAAATTTGCAATTTATGGTTTAAGTCCTAATAACTATCAGCAAATATCGTCAAATCATCCGCATATGCCAACATTAAAATATCATTTTCTTTATTAATTCTAATAGTATTCGCACCATGACTAATAAAAAAATTTTCTATATCACTAATATAGTGGTTAAACGCCCATGGGCTTAAAATTTCGCCCTGTATTATGCCTTCAGTTAAATTAAATTCTGACGTAACATTGTAACCACATTTAATTTTAATGTTAGCGGATTCATACAATTTCTTAATAAATCTAAACACTTTTCCATAAACACCCAGGTTTGCCAGCTTATACCACAGGTAATCGTGATTCACCGAGTCAAAAGCTCGCTCAAAATCTACGAATAGGGCATATAAAGGTTTCTTTTTAATACCAACTTGCATTTGAATCACAGAGTTACATGTAAAAACATTATCTATACAGCCTCTATTTTTACGAAACCCAGATTGACTTTCAGGTATGACATTTTGCTCTTCAGACCATTTCTCCAGTCTCGATAAAATTATTTGTGTAAAAATTTTTGCGATATTATTGACGAGCCCTATTCCTCTATAGTTTAGCGGATTGTGTCTGTCACCTTTCTTATACAACATAAACAAAATTATTGTAGACCAGCTATCGGGGATATTTTCGTTTTCAATAATTTTATTAAACATTACTTCTAGATAGAGAAACCAGTTACTAGGAAGGTTTTTATAAAAATCATAGTTGACACCGTCCTCTCCCGGTGCCTTGTTAGATTTACATTTATTTAGTGATGCAGTTATTTCTTTCTGTGTAATACTATTATCAAGGTATGGGTGGCAAACATCAAAATAAGATGGACTTTGTATTTTTAGCGGAAACATTTGTTCCAAAAAAGATTCCCAATCACTAATATTGATTAACTGAGGTGCGTTATTATAATCCCGTTTTCTTAATTTTTTTACGGTTTGCCAAAAAGAAGGCATATCTTTACAGTTTGAAATAGCAGCAGAAATTGCAGATTCAAAGACTGATTGCTTCTGTCTTAACATAACTCTGTAACATTTTTTCAAAGTCAAATATTGATTTAACAATATTCAATATTTTAGAAAAAGGACCAATTTGAAGAAAATCGACTGAGGGGTGCAGTTTTCTGTCTGGTAGCAGTTTTCCATACAGTTACAAGGAATTTCCATCACAGGCAAAAGGCGGTTGAGAAAGATCGCACCAGACTCTTTACGTCATTATCATCACCCTCTTTGTTATTTTGATAGAACTTATATAACACTCAGTGTTGAGGTTAAGCTTGACAATGCGCATCACTGCATGTTCTGCATGTTTGAACATTTAGCAATTGGCCTATCAAAAAAGATAAAAAAATTGTTCAAAGATTTCAGTAGCGCTAATTTTCTGAATGATGAATTCTCAGCCGAATCTAAACATTTCCGGTCTTCTAATTTCCACATTTCCAACTAACTGATTCTAGAATGGGCTATAAGAACCCCTCGCACGATTTCCTCTATCGTAGTTTGTGTAATTAACTTTTCATGAAACTTCTAATTTTTACTAAAAAGGTGATTGACTTCAATACTTCAGTGTAAAGAAATGATAGCGAAACTTCTTACCTCCCCAGAACCCCAATTAATTGATGTTCTTTTATTCGGATGAGAAAAAAGATAACTAGAACTTGCATACTTTATGCCATTAAGATTAAAATATTTAGTTTACGAAAAATTATGGGTTAGAACTTAAGATCGTTGTAGTAAGAGAAGGATATTTGGGTTTTCCTACAAAAGTTTTACTCCACGTATTTATGTTAATCATCAATCTCAAGGAAGAATAATAATGCTAAAAGTAGAAACCCGAGATAAATATATTGGCAATAGAATTTTTAAAACGTAAATTCCATTGATGTCAAATATTGATTTGTAGTTGTTAGAAGTGAAATGGCAAATTGTAAAATACCCATGATATATCTTATAACTTATAATTTAAGGAAGGTAACTAAATTAAATATTCTGAAAAAAATTTGCTCAACTCGAATCTTGTCCAAAAAACAGGTTGGCCCGTATATAATAAAAGTTATCTTAATTGGATATGAATTAAATAGATGACCCAGATTGGGACAAGGTGAGTAGCCTCACGCCAAGTTCTCTCCGAATCAAATATAACAATTTTAAAGGTAAAATTGCAGCTTCTGGACTAACAAAAACCCTTAGGACGGACCTAGGTTCATGCTGCTGAACTTGAAACGAAAATCATCTACACATTACCAAAGAAAACATGAACATGGATTTTTTTTTAGAATGTTCTAGAAAAGAAAATTGATGGTCATTAAGTGGCCGCCAAGATAGCATTAGATTGTGCTGTCGTAACTCAGTTTTCTTCTACAATGGCCATTGGACGACTTTGTGCTAATTAAGGAAATGGAACGAACTAATGATTCGGCGGTGGTTGGGTAAGAGCTGTTGTAATGATGGATGAAATTGAGTTTGGAGTCTGCAGTAACTCGGCATCTGCATGCGCGCGCATTCGCGTTAAATGGCCGTAAATTTTCCTCGTTCAGTATCCAGGCTTGCCAACTTCAATCAAGAAAAAGTGAGCCTAATAGTGGCAGGACATGAAGTGTGAACGCTCCAAGTCTTTGCCTCTCTCTCAGCTAGATGAGCACTTAACACTGATCTGCTGCTAACCCTCCCATCACTTTCTCTCTTACAGTTCTCCAGTTCTAACACTTTTTCTTTTCTTCAAAATATGAAGACCTTGAACTGATTTACTTCCAGACTAACAATAAACATTTTAGAAGAGGACGTTCATCTCCTCTCTTTGAACTCCATACGACTTAATTTCCTTAGATAATGGTTGAAATAAAAGTCAACTAACTACGCAATAAAAGTATAGATGTAGTTGGAAGGAAACCGCAGGGCTCATTTTCTAGAAAACTCACCCTCTAGGAAGGGGCGGTTCGGATGACCCGAATCTCTCTTGCTATAGTTCTCCTGGTCCCAATTTCCCATTTTCTCCGAACCTAATTACAGAACAAAATATATTTGTTACCGAAATCATTTTGTGAAAAGCTCTACATTCAAAACAGGCAATCAACTGGATAACAATGTTCATCACCTAATAGAATTCAAAACAGGCAATCAACTGGATAACAATGTTCATCACCTAATAGAATTCAAAACAGGCAATCAACTGGATAACAATGTTCATCACCTAATAGAAACAGAACCTTAGCTTATTTTTTCCTCAAACGACAACTCTTTTCATAAAAAAAGCGTGGCAAAGCTCTAGGTCAAAGTACCAAGATACCCATCAACAAACGACTGTTTAATCAACTAATTAGAAAACTAACCCACTAACTACCTATCCACTACATCGCTCAATACCCTGGTACCACACCTCTCTTTGGTATCCTACCGGCCCCCTACTCACTAGGCCTTTATAAATTCGGACCATCTTCTACCAAGACATCGCGTGTGTGTACCATCGTCACTGCTCTTGAGATGAAGCAGTACTCTTCAGGATTCTTTCTGATAGTACAGTGTGGCACCGAGGGCTCTGCTGAAGCTCAAGAATTTCCAACCTAGTACCTATTATCATATCGTACATAGCTACCTGTTCAGATCGCTTCTTCCAAATAGTCCAATTAGGAGGGAAGTCCTTATAGTTCAGAGATACTTTCAGTTGGTCACACTGTAAGTCCGAAGGTTATCACTCACAACCTTTTCTAAAAACCAATTTTTTGGGAAACTTCAAAACTGAATTTCCAATAAGACCTCCATGATTTCGAGTTTAAAACGTGACACGATCGAACTCCTTCCTCCTACAACGTCACAGAAAATGAATATTTCCTCTCAAAATGCGACAACTTCCTGCACAGTGAACTGACAACCTGACCTCTTTCTCTTTGGTTGATTAAAAAAAAAATTAAATAAGAGAAATAAATTAAAATAATAGCTGTTTTGAAGTGTCACTCGTCTGAAAGCGACATAAAGGTCGCATAGATTTATTACAGGGTGTGGGCTTCGCTAACTGACTAGATGTTCCCAGAGAGACGGCAAAGCTGACGGTTTGTGGAATGCGGTGAAAGTGTAAGTTTGAGAACCATCTGCGTTTTATTTGCCTTTAAATTAACTGGTCTACACTAAATTTAGAAATATTCCCTATCGAATGCAAATAAATCCAGTTCCTATATAGTGCCTTTTATTTTAGCGCATTTGTGCAAATTGACTGGACAGTAAGCTCTCTTCTTGTATTTCTATTCATTGCAAATATCCAACTAATACTATGAATTCCAAATTGCATAAAGTGCATTATTTTCTTCGATTTATTTTGTGAGAGAAAATATTGCGTTCGTTACAAATTTGGTGCTCTTTGGAAATTTCCGGTTAGGTTCTCTGAGGGCAAAAAAAAAAATTGGTTGGTTTGCTTGCGTCTAAAACGGGAAATGGCCAAGAGTTCCAAGTTAAAGCATTCCCTTGCAGCTTGAAACAGCTTTGCACTCACACACATACAAAAGATGGATTTTATTTGGAAATGTTATTCATGAACATTTTATTAAGGGCACTTATTCAGTTCAAATAACGTGTAGAGTTGCCCGGTGTTGGAACTCATCGTCATAGAGACAAGAAAGTTACGTCATACTCAACATTCCGTGTTTTAGCTGCAAGCTACATTTACGACAATGAAATAGAGCGAAAACGATAATATGCAGAGAAGGAGTTTATCTAAAATGATTTTACTTCATCCCTGCAACATAATCCACATGTGTTCGCATAATCTGTAATAACAATGTATAGAATAGAAATTAGCTCAAGAAGAATGAATACAGTGGGAGTTTACAATAAATTATATCGTGTAGTTAAATTATGTAAATGAATGCATCGCTATTAATTTAATTATATTGCATTCGCAATATTCTAAACAGATTGTAAACTGTGTTGCAGATGTTTACAGATTTACTATGTGTGTTAGTTAGTTCATGTTGTTCAAACTACTACTGGCTGTAGTCACATTGATCTACTTATGCTGCGTAGTTAGTAATGTATAAATATGGTCTTGAATGCACAGTTGCTCGCCAGACAGGAAGTATTGCAATCTTGCCAACTTCCTATTCTGAGTTCCCACCGGAAGTGCGCGTTTGGAGGTCCCTTGAATACGAAAAAATAGAATTTACAAATTTGTCTGTCTATTCACGTGTGTGGTGAGCGAAATATCATGGAACGATCGAATTGGGTTCAGACGATATCCAGAGATTCAATAAATCCTTTTAATTCTAAGAGTATCTATAAACTTTGTATTCACAATCACTTAGATGATGTCTGTTTCTTTTATTTCAACAGTTTTCCTGGATAAGTGCCGTGATTTGGAGGAAGGGGTAAGTTAGACTCACCCATAAATGGCCTTTCCAGTATATTGTACGGTCCTAGCTCCTGAATCGCACTTATGGATGTCAAATCGCGTGTTGGAAGTAGTGCGGCAATCCAGACAATATTGTCTACAAATAGAAATCATTCACTTCATTGTTCATTCTTAAAGAGTTGTTGCCGTTTTTAATTAATTTTTAAGATTAGATTTTTGATAAAATGTACATCATCAATGAATGAATTACCTCAACTAATTTTTGAAGAACAGAAACGCATTCAGTTGCGATAGAAAAACCCCAGTCAAATCTATTAAAATATTTTTTTTTCCGCAAACGAGAAATTGATGATTCAGGGAGTCAAAAACATACTCAAATTATTTTGTATATTTGATTTGGTCTCATTTTCTTAATTATTTTTTAGAGAAATGATTGCAACAAAATAAAATGTTGGTTTACGTCAAAGCAGTGAAATGTTGAGGAGATAGTTTTCTTTGGCCAGTTTAGAAAAACACAGGAAATTTTAAAGGCTATCTTCTAAAACTGGCTATTCTAGTGTTCCTTTTGAAGTAATGTCTATTTATTCAGGCTTTATGTTCAACTAAAAAATTAGGTGTCGTGGACGGAGGCGACTAGCAAACGTGTATTACTACAAAGTTCTCATATTAAGCGATAAACATGCAATGCATAGACCCAGTACCACAATACATCATAACTTTGCGAGCCTCGCCTCTAACCGCTCGGCTACCTGTGGCGCCTCAGTGCTGCTGTTGATGTCCATAGATTGATGCAAAACCCCTCACTTCGTTTACCCCCCCCCCCCAGCCGTTTGCAAAAGGATTGAGATCCAGCTGAGTTCCTCACCGGATGTACTAGTTTTAAGGTCCCGTGAAAACGAAAAAACTGTTTATTGAATGTTGTTTCCAGTTTACTAACCCTGGAAGGTTGCTCACAAGTCAAGTAAGGATTACAGCGACAGGAAGTTCCTTTAATAAACAATATAAAACAACATTTGCACGTGCATCGTGACGCAGCTGAGACAAGAAACAAGACACACACACTGGCTCCATCTGTTGAATATTTACAACAAGCGTTGCTCTACCATTTTCACCAATGACTGGACAGTTTTACACATCACATAGAACATAGTTGTGTAAATACATACCATGTGCTTAGGAAGATTACAGGTGTGGGTTCGCCTTCCAGTTTGGGATAAATTATATTTATTTAGTCCAGTTAGAGTGTGCTAAGATGGCCGCCTATTGAACTTTATTATGTATTTTTCCTGAATCTTCTGAAACTATAAATTTATGTAACCATCAATTTACTTCATTGCACCGAGATCACTTTCAGCGATATGCTTTCTCTCAGGAGGATCGATTGGATCAATTTTTCGATCGAAATTCGTTTTTAGGCTTGCTCTTGCTTCTTGAATCAATAGAAATGTCTGTTTTAGTTTACTATTTACCAATGGCAGTTGATGTAAGAAAAAGAAAAATGTTTCAAAACTTTTGAGTGGATCAGAAAATATTGGAAAAATTATATTATATATAAATTTTAAATGCGGATTATTTAATTTCTCTTACCCCTCTTAAGAGGAGGCACCGCGTAAATGCAGTTCTTCAATTTTGCGTTTCCACATACGAACGCACAGTGGCAGAACATTTCCCAATTTCCCCTTTTTCTGACTCCAAGGACCTCCAAAGTGGACATTCCCATTAAAAACTCCAGAACGGCGTGACGAATATTTCGCCTACTTTGCACCACGCACATCATAATTTCTTTATTAACGAGAACATAATGATTATATTAAAGTCAAACTCTATTGTCTTCCAGATGGACAATTCGATCCGAGAGTGGCTGTCAGGAAAAACAGTGCTGATTACAGGTGGCACAGGCTTCATGGGCAAGGTGCTGTTGGAGAAACTGCTGCGTTCATGCCCTGGCATCGAGAAGGTGTACGTCATGTGCCGCTACAAGAAGAATTTATCGCCCTCCATCAGAATTGTTGATCTCCTCAAATTACCGGTAAAGAATAATCTCCATTCAAAATTATTGGAAAAGAATTTGTTATTATTATTATTATTTGAAGTGGGGACCTGCCAAACCCCAAATTTGGAAAATTTTGCTCTCCCGCTTCTCATCTGCGAAAGTGAAAATCTTGTAGGACTGCATTCAACCATTGCGCTTGCGCAGGAAGGCTAGAGTCACAGATTGTGAGTGGTTAATTGAGGTCATACTACATAAACTGCAATTTTCCATTAATGCTTTGACAAGGTTCAAACGGATGTTTGATATGTAGTAGCTGCATGTTTTTATGCTCTTACCATGACGACATGTACGAGTATTAAACTATGCACTATGATGTAACGACTAAGGAAAGCATTTAGGCAAGAAATGTTCCACATCAGGGGCCCCTACTTATTAGCCAATTCAAAGAATGTCATCAAGACTTCCTCGAAGGAAAATCTTGGAAGGGACGAAAGGATAGATTTACTGAGTGCAAGATTGCTTAGAAATCCTGACGAGAATTGGCAACCAAGATCAGGAATTTCTCGTCTGCGTGTCCGGATATCCTGAAATGTAAAAGGAGTTCTGTGTGTTTATTCGAGTCTACACGTCGTTACAATTTTTTTCGAGATTAAGGGCTTAAAATATATTTGTACTTATGGGTATATTTTTTAATTAAATGAATGCAATAAAATATGGAAATCAAATCATTTCATACACACAGCTGTTTGACAGACTTCGCCATGAGAACCCCGCGGCGCTTGGTAAGGTAGTGTCGTTGTACGGAGAGCTGACACGAGACTCGCTGGGCATACGAAAGGAAGACTATGAGGAAGTGGTCAAAAATGTGAGCGTAGTCTTCAACTTGGCTGCCTCCTTAAAATTAGAGGCTGATCTCAGAACAGCTGTGGAGCACAACACTATTGGAACTCTGAAGTTGCTCACATTCGCTAAAACTTTTGAGAAATTAGAGGTAATCAAATTTTGCAATGGTAAACATCACTACTTTTTAAATAGTTGCGTTTTATACCAATTCGGTTGCTTACAACTGAAATAACCTCCTTCTACATCAAAGAGTCTAATTTTTTTGAAAAAACTGCTCATCCTGATAATTACTTTTTTGCTATCACCCAATGAGAATTAATTTATTGCATCCTAAAGCTCCTTTTGAAGTTAATATGAAATTTGCGGCAATTAAAATTTATTTCGATAACTATATTTAATTTATCTAATATATTGACAATGTAAACTTGGCATATACTGTAACCTCACACTGTGTTCGATTCAGAAATTTATTTTGTACTGGCTGAAATGTATAGAAGACTACAGATTCCACTTTTTTTTTAATTTAAGAGAA
The DNA here is from genome assembly GCF_049639745.1 of Rhodnius prolixus. Taxonomy (NCBI): domain Eukaryota; kingdom Metazoa; phylum Arthropoda; class Insecta; order Hemiptera; family Reduviidae; genus Rhodnius; species Rhodnius prolixus. The sequence continues at coordinate 40,213,523 of NW_027411582.1, read as the reverse complement.
CAAGGCAAAAGTTGATGCGGAATTTAATTTTATTTCTGTGCTTATTACGTAGTACCAAATTTGTCAAATAATAATACTTTCCTTAGAATGTCCTGATATTATTAAATGTAATTTAAATAAATTGATGGCAACCAGTGCAGGAATAGCTGTTAGTTCACCTAACAGCCGATAGATAGAAAGATGATTCAGTTTTCTGAATAGTGGCTCAGTGAAGGTGTTTTTTTTTTAAATAAGATTTAATAATTATTATTTCCGAAATTTAGGCATTCGTCCATATTTCAACGACATTTTGTCATCCAGAAGAAGAGGAAGTTAAGGAGGCACTAATGAAAACACCCGTTGATCCTAACTACGTCATAGACCTTCTAAATTGGATGAATCCTGAGATGCTGGAAAAATTAAGACCTAAGTAGACATCATTTTACTCTCTATAAAATTTAAAACTCACAAAATTACACAAAGAATTTAATTAATTTTTTTTTTTAGAATTCTGGGTTGCCATCCCAACTGTTACACATTTTCCAAGGCACTCACAGAAAAAATAGTGGAGAATTTCGCCGGAGAAGTGCCAGTGTGCATTGCGAGGCCATCTATTGGTAAGTTTTACTGTCATTGCTACATAGCAAGATAGATATAGCCACAAGCAAGGATTACAGGTTTACAAAATCGGGTGAGGAAACTCCCCGACTTCCTCTTCATATGGATATTCAGTTACATGAAATTTCAGCAATGATTTTATGCCACAATAACAATAAATGTATGATAAAACTATAGGATTTTCAGCAATGATAGTTTGGAGGAAGCCCAAAACATCCAGTTTGTGCGGAAACGATTTCTTGGAGGGAGAGGAGTTTGGGTATGCAACTTGGTGCATATCTTCCCTAGTCTCAACTTCTTAATTCGGGGTGCTAACAGCCAGCTAGGTTTTGCGCTGCGGGGAAGTTGCACGGTACTAGGGAAAGCTTTAAGGCGGAGCTTTAATAATTTGTTTGTTATGTAATTTCCAGTGGTACCTTCGTTAAGAGAACCGATGCCAGGATGGGTGGATAGCCTGAACGGTCCAGTCGGCGTCCTCGTAGCCGGTGGAAAGGGAGTGCTCAGGTCAATGCTTGGCAAACCGAATGTCCAAGCGCAGATCATCCCAGTGGACATTGCTATCAACGCGTTGATCATTATTGCATGGAAGAAAGCTACAAAAAAGTAAGTGTGGAAAGCGTAAAGAGAAATGAGGTTATATTAATTAGTAATACTCTCCATTGGGGTTAAACCTGGAATTAGGGGAAAGGAGTAGCCCAGGAGTTAGCGGACTGGACTTCCTCACAAAGATTCCAGCTGCCCTTGAATTTCTCTTCAAACAAAAACAAAACAAAGTAATCATTTCTTGATTTTCCTATTTAGCGGTTATCTTTCGTTGACAATCCAGGTCTGATTACTTTATTTCCTGTTGGGCATTGATAAAGCAAGCTGTCAAAGGTCTGCTTTCTGGTCATACACTGTTTCTAGAATGGAACTCGCTAAATGGTATTTGGATGATCAGAACTAGCTTAACATTGCTACAATTCTTTCTCTGCAGAAAGGAACTGAAACACACCAGACCTTAGCCAGTCGAGAGGAGATCAGTTCTTTAACAGGTGCCTTAAGAAAACTTTTTTTTCTAATCGGATCTAGTTGAACTTAATATAGAGGTGTAAAATGAAAACAAATTTCAAATTTGATGGTCAGAAGAAGATTGCAGAAGGTCAGGCTCCTGGGATAACCAGGAAGGAGTTTCCCATGTTACACGAAGCAGCCAGTTGAAATTTCCCTATTGCAATTTGGAGGATTTCTTTTCTTTATGAATCCAGATTGGCTCCCTCTCGAGGATTAAACTGGCATCAGTTTAGAGAAGGGAGAACAGAGTTTTGAGGCCCTGCGATGCTTCTGTACTTTTTTATTCTGTTAACCTCTTCTCTCATTTCATACATTCAAATTATTTGAATTAAGATCATATGAACTTGGATTGTATTGAAACATCAAATGAAAACATAGTATTCCATACTCAACAAATATAAATTGATTTTTTTAAATTTAGAGGTCTTGGTATATCAGTTTTGGTTCATAGAAAACACCGCATTAAAATAAATGACATCTTATTCAATTAAATGAAGCTATTTGTATTTTAGAAAATGTAATAATAATAATAATAATATTTTTATTTGTTTCAAGAATTAACTTATACAAAGGGTTGGTGTGATTGCAATAAACATTACAGTTCATAAAAAATAGAAACATAAAAGAAACTGAACAGAAAGATCTAAGTTCTCAAACAGAATATTTAAATAATACTGAAATATCAATCCTTATCAAAAAATAATAGTTCTAGTCAAAATAAAAATAATAATAATAATAAAAATAAAAATAAAATAAATAAAATAGACTCCATAACAAATTAAAAAAAAAATACATCTTTCTTTTACAATTCAAATTTTGAAAATGGCAAATTCAGATATTAATATGGTTCATTGATCTAACTTCCAATCCCTTTAAAATATATAAATATATGTCATTAATTTTGCTAATATCAATTTTATACAGCAAAGTCTCCATAGACACATATTCTCCCTGAGTTACAGGAGAGGGATTCATATATTTAGCCAAATATTTTTCTCTAATTTTATTAAATTTGCAACAATAAAAAAGAAAGTGGTAGATATTATCATTATGGTTTAACGAACAAAGAGAACATATTCTGTCTGGAAAAAATTTATAATTTTTAAAGTTAAGGTATAGAGAGGGATATTTTTTATTGAATAATCTTAGTTGTGCAATAATTCTTATCTTATTAACATGACATCTATTAGTTAATAAATACTCCTCTCCAAAAGTTAACGAACTGCAGAGACGGAAATGTAAATTAAACGAAGAGTTCACAACAAATTCAATATCTTTACAAATTAGAGAGTTTTTAAAAGATTCACAGAGACCATTTTTGATATTTAATACTTGCGAACTACTTTGCATGTTCAACACTTCTGCTTTACCAATAGAAATTAAATAAAATTTAAATGTGTTGTACCAATTAAATAGAAGATTAATTTTCTCTAATGCTGCCATTCTATTATAAACTATTTTAGGTAAACAATCTGAGTTCATATTTAATATTTTAATATACCAGTTTACCATTCTTTTAAATAATTTCCATCTACTATGGACTCTGCCTGTCTCCACACGAACATAGGAATCAGGAGTTGTTCGAGTTAAACCTAGGATAGATTTTAAAAATCTAATTTGGCCTCTTTCTATTAGATCGGTGTAGTTACAGGCCCACACCTCAGATACATAAAGCAGGACACTCTCTGCTAGTGAGTCAAATAAACCAACTTTAGTCGACCACTTATCAGACTTGCACTTTCTTAAAATATTTATCACAACTGAATTTGCTACATTAAATTTCTTAATAAACTCATCGCATGCAGCTCGAAATTTTAGGGAACTTGTAAACACGACACCCAAATAAGTAAATTTTTTCACAAAATTAAGTTTAGATGACTTATAACATAAATGTTTAATATCACCCATTTTTGTACCTCTCTGGAAGGGAAGAACAACAGTCTTATCAACGTTCACAGTTAAACCCCACATCTGACAATACTTTTCTAACAAATCTAATTGACACTGTGCATCATTTCTGGTACCAGACAGCATAACAATGTCATCCGCGTATAAGATCATGTTCAGACTTTTATTAGGAGCAACATCAATACCTGAAGACCCATTACTATTAAAGAAGCATACAATATCGCTAATGTAGAGGGCGAACAGTAGCGGGCTTAAAATTTCTCCCTGTAAAACTCCCTCGGTAAACGGGATCTCCGAAGAAGAGGAATTATCTTGCGAGATGACAATATTCGTGCCATTATAAATAGACATTATTATTCTCAATAACTTGCCATTAAGACCAATACCATTTAATTTACTCCACAACTGAGAGTGAGGAACCGAATCGAAAGCACGCTTTAAGTCTACAAATGTTCCAAATACACGCCTTTTCTTTAATCTTAAATTTATGCTGATGGCTCCAGCCAAGGCGAATATCGCATCTCCACAACCCCTCCCTCTCCGAAACCCCATCTGTTCCTGGGGAATCAACCCTTTGCTCTCCACCCACAGCACAAGTCTATTATACAAAATACTAGTAAATAACTTTGTTATGGAATTGACTAAGGAAATAGGTCTATAATTATACGGATCAGATACATTATTTTTTTTGTGCAAAAATTTCAGTTTAACTCTTAACCAGTCCTGAGGAATTGTCTCATATTTCCAGACAACATTGAAAAGATTCAACAAATAATGTAACCACTGACAATTTAAATACTTAAAACACTCATTTGGCACACTATCCAAACCTGGTGCTTTGTTATTTTTTAAACTTTTTACACAAACCATTAGCTCCTCTAACGTGAAATCTGAATCTAAATCTGGATTAAAAACTGTTAAAAAATTTGAATCTTTATCTATTATCGGCCTAGGCGGAAGAAGGGATCTGTAAAACAATTCCCATTGTTCTACTGAAATAGGACAATTTATATTTCTTCGGTTTCGAAATTTATTAATGGTTTTCCAAAATTCTGACGAGTTTTTAATATTACAGAGTGATTCCCTAATATTATTAAAATAAGAAGACTTACAGTGACTAATGAGCAATCTATATGACTTTTTACAATTAAGATAAATTGAGAGATTGTTCAAATTTTTATTCTTCCTATATTTTCTGTAATATTTATAAGTTTCTCTTTTCTTTATTAGACAATCATAAGAGAACCAAGGTTGATTTTTGATTTTATTTTTTCTAAAATGACACTTTACAATAATATTACTGTTACTCATAGCGTTTAAAACAGCGCTTTTAAAATTATCAGACAGTAAATCAGGAATTTCACTATTATAATAAACAGAAAAATCATTTCCTAAAATTGAGTTATACATAACCAGCTTAGAATTTTGTCTATCAATAATAGTATAAACATTATCAACCGAATCTGAGGCCAAATCAGCCAAGGAAAAATTATCAAGGTTATTAACATTAATACTTAACAATGCACCAAAATGATCAGAAATATCTGAAAAATTCTTAATCTCAAAGTCACAAGTGAATTGCAAACTATTATGAGAGCACCAAATAAGATCTATAGTACTGCATCCATGATCTGATAAAAAACTAAAATTACCTGGCGAATCACTTAGTGAACGACCATTACAAACGAAGTAACCATATTCTTCCATTAAATTCACTAATTTAACACCCCTCGATGACACTACATCATCAAGCACAGAGCGTGTTCCACACATCAACGAGCCTTGAAAGACTTCATCGCTTAAGGAGTTAAGTGCTGCTATTCGGGCGTTGAAGTCGCCACCAACAATGACAGTATTTGAACCAAACATTACTGATATATCATGAAGCTCAGAGGCAAAAGAGTTCAAAAGGACGTCATCAAGGAGTGCGGGTCTCCAGTAATTCACACACAACACAATAATCTCTTCAAAAATTTTCAAACGAACAGTAATCCAATTTTCAGTGCATGATAGAATTTCTATATCAGATCGCAGGATATTTTTCTTAACCAAGATCATTAGTCCACCGCTAGCTCTTCCTCTATTATAGACTTTAATAGCTTTATTAACTACACACTCATAATCCTCAAAAAATTTTGGTCGACAGAAGTCCTCAGTCAAAATCCATGTTTCTACAAAACATAGGATGTGGCAATCTAACATTGAAGATAATTCTGAAGAATTCATACAGAACATGGTTTTAAAGCCCCTAATATTCCAGAAAGCAATTCGTACTTGAGAAACGGTTTCCTGCTGAAAGCTAAAATTATCTGTTGTATTTAACTGAGAGTTTATTGTTTTAATGATCTTCTTTTCCTCCAAATTATTCTTTCCCAACTTTATTAAATTATCATTATTTTGAATTGAGTTTAATAGTTTTTTGGCTCCTTAGAAGATGTACTTTGTTCAAAAAATGCCGGTATTGTGCGTGCTTTAATGTTCGTAATTTTACGTTTTTTAGAAGAACTAAGATCAGATCTGTCAGTACAATCAGTTTCAGAGCCTTCAGAAATTACAGACGCTCCATCTTCCGCTAAATCAGTATCTTTAATTAATAGTTTCAAATCCTGATCCTCTCTGATATTAATAATATCAGCCTGTTCCTGCTTTCTAACTTGAATTAATCCATTTCTTACCCACACATACTTTAATTTTCCTTGTTTCTGTAATTGCTTACATTTTTTGAATAGTTCATAAGTCTCTTTACACATATCCTCTTCTATATAAATTGGAATTTTTTGAGGTGAGAGTTCTGGTACATCAAATAATTCACTCCATAACTTACGTTTATTTACTCTATATGCTTTAAAAAATTCATTTTTTTTTTTTTACTCTAAGGAATTTGAATATTATGGACGGGTTAAAGTTAGAAAGATGTTTTTTAGCCCTCAATAAGTAATCAATATCATTCATCTCTATTTCAACACCAATGGCGGAGCTTATTACTTTTAATTTTTCAAATAAGTTCTCATTATCATTAAACGGCACATTTTTTATTTTAATTCTATTAGAGTAGTGCAAATTCATAAGATTATTTAAATTTACGTTACAATGTTTCAGTTCTAATTTTAACTGTTGATTCTCTTTTTTTAAAATTAAATTTTCTTTCTTTACTTTTTTAAAATCCTTTTCGAAATTTGAGAAACGCTTATTAATGTTTTCATCCAGTAATTTTATTGAAGAAACAAGATTTTTATTTTCAGTTTTACATTCATTAACGTCTTTTTTAAAAGATAAAAGTTCAGAGTACATATGCTCAATTCTATCCAGCACGGTGCTTATTGTTGCCTCATCCCCACCGCTTACCTTATCAACAGGCATGTTCCTCCCACTAACTATTTCCAACAAATTCAACAAAAATAGATTCTGTTTCTTTTTATTCACAATTAATAAATTAAAAATTGAAATACACTAACGCATAAAACACATTTTAAACTGTAATATAGAATAAAAATCTAATTAGTTTTACAACTGCAACACAACAAAAATTGTAAAATAGTACGGAGCACTAATAAACACGTCTGCACAGTTCAAGAGCACAACACCAACTGATTTTAGAAAATGTAGAAGAGCGAAAAGCCCGCAAAGTATGTCCCTGCCGGCCTTGGCTCAAAATTCAGGATTGACCTGTATTTGGGTAGCCGTCGTTCATTGGGCCGTCCCACTTGGAGCAATTAATTAGGCATTGACTTTTGACATTTGCAGGGAAAAAGAACTAATTCCAGTATATAATATTTCTTGCGATGAAAAAGTACCAATCACCTGGGGCGATGTGCTGGAGAAAGGACGTCGCTACGGACTGGAGTACCCCATAAACCCCGGTCTCTGGTACCCCAACGGCTCCATGACGACCAACCAAATCACACACTTCCTCACCGTATTCCTGTTGCAGTTGGTGCCTGCTTATTTCATAGATCTTCTGCTGATTTGTTTGGGACATAAGCCGTTGTAAGTATTTAAGTTTATTTTAATCGTTTGAAGAGTTTTTACTTTCCATGGCTCTAGAGCCGGAAGTCCAGTCAGTCTAGGGCGCCACGGTAGCCGAGCGGTTAGGGGCGAGACCTGCGAAGCTAATATGTATTGTGGTACTTGGTTCGATTCCCGGTCTTAGGCCTTGGATTTTATTTAATAGTTAATAAAAGAAATTTACAGTAAAGTATGTTTGCTAGTCATCTCCGTCCACGACACCTAATTGGTAGTTGGACGTTAAGCCCCGCCTAAAAATAGGCGATTACTTTACTTACTAGAGTGCCATTATGCCTACTTATAAATGATTATCCTTCATTTTCTTTCAGCATGATATATGTTCAGAACCGTATTAACCAAGGCTCAAAACTGCTGCAATATTTCACAATGAGATCTTGGAAAGTGCATATTGAGAAGGCGGTAGCTCTGATAGATGCCGTCAGTGAAGAGGAGAGGCTGATATTTTACACGTCCAATGCGCAGTATAACATTGACGAGTTCATGGTTGCAGCCATCTTGGGTACCAAACAGTACTGTCTGAGGGAGCCACTATCCACTCTGCCAAGTGCCAGACGGAAATTGAAAGTGTAAGTCAGAGTACTGATGTAGCTTGGCAGACGGTTCTTCTATTTCAGAATCAGTTCAAAGGCAGTATCCACTTTACCTTGATTGAGTCCTTCAGGCAAAGTTTATGGTAAACTAGCTGGGCTATTTTAGTTGTCTGGTGGTTGGTAGCCTCATTGTACCTTCCGGTGCATGGACAAACTATGGAATAACATTAAAACCAAAAGAAAAGCCAACCTGTTCCAGTACTAATGATTGTATTTTGGTTTCACAGATACTACGCACTTGATGTCATCACCAAGATGATGCTGTCCTTGTTCATCATATGGTCCAGTTACAACGCGCTGCGTCTGTTTAACTGAAATTATTGGTGCAAATTTATTACAACCACGATGTTATCTATTTATTCCGCCAGTTGTCTTGTCATCTGAAATGAGAAAAGAGCAAGGAAATGCGTGTGGGAAGGAAAGATGGTCCTGTGAGGAAGTAATACTAGCAAGGGGAGTAATCACAAAGGGTAAAATAGATCACCAGGATCTGAATCAGGTGGCTTGTGGTATCACTAACAGGAAGCCAACAGGAACTTCCGCTTTGCTGGGTCTCAAAAACGGCTCCAACGATTTCCTATAAATTTTTGGTACTAATTGCAGATTTAGTTACAACTTTAATTTTTATGAAACTTGCAAAACCACTTGGGGAAAAGAGGGGAAGGCTTTTATTTTTAATTAAATCGTCATAACTTTTGATTACACCATCAACAGTGATGATGTTCTTCTAATCAACAGACAGAAGCATTTAACCCTGAAGAAGGCAATCAATTTACCGGAATGTCAGTGAAATAAAAGGTTTATTTAGAAAAAAAAAAATTCTTTGACCGCTCCTCAACTCTTCAAAAAATAATTAACCAAGAGCTATTGCAGTCGGTGACAGAACCAACAATTCAACTAAACCTTTTGTGTCCTTTAGTGTGCTTCTGTGACGAACAGTTCTCATGAAAAATCAAAATGATATCCAATCTACGGAATCATAGACAGAAGTAGAGGTTCAGTGTTAGTGGGTGACTGCATTGTCTTACGCAGGCTCTAATTCACTCATTTTCTTAAATTAAGGATTTCAAAATATATTTTAATCTCAACAACATTTTGAAGTTTGTAAGAAAGTACTTCGCGCCCTTTGGAAAGAAGCCCTCATCCCCTATCCCTTCCCAGAACTTCACTAACGTGAATTTTGCTAGAAAAATGTGGATGTAGACTAGACCTGCAAAGCTAAGAGTATTGCGGTATTAGTCAGTCTAGGACTTGGATTTTATTTAATGGTTAATATGAGAACTTTACAGTGAAGTATGTTTGCTAGTCGCCTTTGTCCACTACACCTAATTTGGTAGTTGGACTTAAAGCCCGCATGGAATAATTGGCATAATTTTATATTCTTCGCTGAGTTGGTGCAGACGAGCAGCCAACTGTCGGAATATCGTTACTGCCTCACACGCTTCACTTCAGTTGAAAATTGATATATTTATTTAGTCTTTTTTTGTTGCCAATGTATTTGTAAAATAAAGTTTGTATTATTATTTTTGTAGATCCATCTTTTATTTTTTGGGCCGCTGTTTTCTCCTGAACTGATACATCTTTGGAGTTTATATTTTACCATTATCCAGAGCCTGGTATAGTCTAAGTGTTTAGCCTTTCATAATGATCTGATTAATGTGAAGCGAGCTATTGAGACTTAAATTTAGTTTGTGGTTTGAACTGTAAAAATTTTAGATGCAATTTTCTGCTAACTTGATATATCGCTGGAACTTATCTTTCTCTGATTCATAGGGGCTAATATAGTCTACAAGGGTTTAAGGTTCCGTAATAATGTGTTGAAAGTTGAGCGAGATTTCAAGAGTCGAAGTTGGAACTTAGAAAAGTATCGCGCTTTTTTCTCCTGAACTAAGTTTTAGGTATAAAATGTTTAAATACGTCCAATTATATACGAGTGGATACACATTTAAGAAAAAACGAAATTCCCATTTTATTTAATGTTTTATTAAATTTAAGTAGTTTTGAAATTAGACGCGTCTTCTCGCCCCCCCCCCCACAAATACAATGTGTATAGAAATGTTTTAAATAATTAAAACAAAGGACTCACTGGGACCTTAGTCTCAGAAGAATTTAAGAATTCTTAAATTGTCATAACGGGTTTGTTAAAAGAATAAGGAAGAGCTAAGTGATACAAAAACTGAACTACGTCAATGCAGTCGATAAAGAAGAGGATGGTGCGAGCATTCCGAAATAAGGCGCAACGTTGAGGAATTTGTTGGCCCAAAAACAGGAAAGCAGAAAGGTGACGAGGCAAGGTACCTGCCATTCTTCTTGACGAAGATATTTTGAGTGTGCTCTCCTAAGTCCCACGCGCCGCTACTGCTGGAAATATGCAAATCACTCATGGAATATTTATCCTATTAGGCTTCTGGGAAGCAGTGACGTCACGCGTTCTTCAACAGTTTCCTTTTATTTTAAAGAACTACTTAATACTGAAGTAAAAACTACGTTTTTTAAACTAAAATTTCCGGTTTAGAGAAAATTTAATTACTTAAATGGAAAAGTCCGTTTGTGTAGCAACAATCTAAAATCCTTAAAATTCGTAATTCGGGTGTGGAACACGTCCACGGTTGTATTAAATAAATACAAAAAGTTTTATAAAAAACTGAAAGAAGAAGGTATTAAGCAAAATTGAGTTAGCTAAAATATTAATGGGAAAAAGATAAACAAAATGGAAGGCTAGGTTTCTTTTTCTGTAACACATGCGTAGGCCACGAATGATTACTGTAGTAACCAAGTATCACAGAATGTTACTGCAAATAAGATTATTAATAAGCGTCTTAAGGTGAGTGCGTTACTGGTAGTTGAAGGAGACAACTCTTTGCTATCAAGATCACCTTCCTGGCGTAGTGATGTTGATACCTTTCTAGCAGCGCCAAGCACCAGCGCCATGAGATTTGTACGCCGTACACAGAAACTCCATTACTTCTAACGGTGTAAGTAAGTGAGAGCGCTAGGAGAGAAGTACCGTTTCCCGTCTGTCATCTTGGTGAATCTGTGACACTGGTGCGAGCTGTGTCCCTGAAGAGTATGCCGCTATTGTGTGGGCCGCCGAGGGCAGAAAGCAGAGCTTTAAACCGAGTTACCCAGCCAAGGGTATTCAGCCTCAGTGCCGCTCCTTCTTGTAGTACAGTCAGTTTAAGTCCTTCCTTTGTCTTCTCCCTGCTAAATACCATCCATACTCTACCCCTTACGTTACTCTCATCCTATTCGGTCTCATGTAACATATATTTGTACGAGGGTCGTTTGAAAAGTCCGTGCAAAGTCAGAGAGATAGCACCACTGGCGCGTATCGAGGTTATGTTTAGTTAGTAGCATCTCTTGGAAGAACACACACCAAGTTTCAGCCAGATCGGTCTATTTCTTTGTGTTTGGCATTCGTTTGAATCGAGGAAGTCGAGTGATTTTCAAAAATGGACGAAAAAGAATTTCGTGTGTTGATTAAACACTACTTTATGAAAGGCAAAACGCCTCAGGAGACTAAAGAGAAGCTTGATAAACATTATGGTGATTCTGCACCTTCGATTAGAACAGTTTATAAGTGGTTTCAAAATTTTCGGAGTGGCCATATGGGCACAAGTGACGCTGAACGTTCTGGACGCCCTGTTGAGGTTACTACTCCAGAAATCATTGATAAAATCCATGATATGGTGAGGGATGACAGAAGAGTGAAGGTGCGTGAGATTGCTAGTGCTGTGGGCATCTCGAATGAACGGGTACATAATAATTTGCATCAACATTTGGACATGACAAAGCTATCCGCAAGATGGGTGCCGCGATTGCTCACGCTTGACCAAAAACGAAATCGTGTGAAGTGTTGCAAGGACGGTTTGCAGCTGTTCCAGAAGAATCCGCAGGACTTTAAGCGTTGTTTCGTCACTGTGGATGAAACATGGATACATCACTACACTCCTGAGACCAAAGAACAATCTAAACAATGGGTTACCAAGGGGGAATCTGCGCCAAAAAAGGCGAAGACCGTTCCTTCGGCCGGAAAGATTATGGCGACTGTCTTTTGGGATTCGCAAGAGATAATCCTCATCGACTATCTGGAAAAGGGTAAAACTATTACAGGTGCATATTATTCATCGTTATTGGACCGTTTGAAAACCGAGCTGCAAGAAAAACGCCCACGATTGGCCCACAAAAAAGTCCTTTTCCATCACGACAACGCACCAGCTCACACCTCAGCAGTTGTGGTCGCAAAATTAATGGAAATAGGGTTCCAACTCGTTTCACATCCCCCCTATTCTCCAGACTTGGCTCCCTCGGACTACTATTTGTTCCCCAATATGAAGAAATGGCTGGCGGGAAAAAGATTTTATTCAAACGAGGAGGTGATTGCAGAAACGAATGGCTATTTTTCAGACTTGGACAAATCCTATTATTCGGAAGGGATCAACAAACTAGAGCAGCGTTGGACGAAGTGTATAAGCCTAAAAGGAGACTATGTTGAAAAATAAAAAAGGTTTACCCCAAAAAATTAAGTAGTTTTTATTTTTGCACGGACTTTTCAAACGACCCTCGTATTTATTCCAACATCATTTTGTCTCTTCCTTCACATTTGGAACTCATTACTAACGTTGAAGTGGAAGTTCCATATCTGAGTCCTGTTATTTACTGCATCCTCCAAGTGCAATGCGACTCAACTATTAAAAACTACTTGATGGAATCTGATTCTATGGGAGTTAAGCAAATGGAAATTGAACACTATAGTTTCTACAATGCAATGACACGGAAATTTTGAAGCAAGTATGACTTCCGGGTGGCCCCAAAATGTTCACGAAAAGAACAATTCATAGAGGGTTCAAAGAGACTAACAACAACCACAAAAACTTATTCTATGAAGTAGCATTCGTCAGAGCTGGATTACTAGCAATGTTAGTGTTGTTGGGGGTACTGTACCGCTGGCAATCGGCTTCAGTTAGAGGGAACAAATATGTTAACACATCAAGGCGAACATTACCCTGGCAGGAAGAAAATCGACGAGCACTTGGACCTCAGATACGTGACACTCTGTATATTAAACCTGAACTCTGAGCTAGGAGCTCGATAGCCAATAACATGGGTGCGAACAACTGGACTCTTGGTCCTATGCAGCCTCCCGGCCTTCAATAAACTGAGTGTGTGTAGAGATGTGCCAGAGAACGGTATATGGACCAGAGTGATTAGATACGTGATCAGCCCTAGGCTTCACAAGTACAACGTCTTCTATTTAGTTTTCCCTAGGGAGTGCCCTATAGTCCAAGTTATTTCGGTAGGACAACACCGTTAAAGACATGTTACACTCTTTGCTACATTATACAGTTTCCAACAGGTACAAGTGACGTAAGCAACTGGACAAAGAAACGTTGGTTTGTAGAAATGTTGGCTCAGATGTGCCACAGCTCATTTATTGAGACCTTGGGTAGCGATTCAAATCTTTGTTTTCAACCAAAATATCCATTTTTGATCCCCTCTTGTTTCAGGGTGTGTGAGTGCGTGGGCAGTCTGTATGTTTGTCTGTACATTACTCAAAAAAAGGAAAAAGTAGAAAATGTGACCTCAAATAAGGCTTTTGAAAAATTAGCCAACCAAAAGGGGCACTTTATTGAATTTATTTTCAGTTTTCAGTTTTGTGAGACAAGAACACAGCGGAAGTCAAGTTCTCTACAGCAAGTCGATCAATCAATCTCCCTAGTTGGATGATTTCGAAACAATCAGAAAAAGAAAAATGATGCACGCTGTGACGAATAAAATCTACAATATTGTCTAGCATGGCGGACCTAACAATTTATGTTTTACATTAAAAAACACTCGCTAGAAACCATAATTAAGCGAAGTTTTGCGGGAGGGGAGTTAAGCTCTCTTTGCTGCCATTGCGCTCCTTGCACATTTCTAACTCCCTTATGACGGCATCAATTCAGTCCATTGATAGTCTGCCCTTACTGTAACTATCGAGACAGTTGCCAAAGTGTCAGAGCTTGGACTAATTAGTGTAAAACTTGAACTGAAGTAGATTACAGTGTGGATGGTGTGACGCTGCCTTTGGCAGTATCATTGTAGGGATGTCACTCGCGCTCATCTTGAATAAGTTGAGCTTATCACCCTCCTCGGACAAATTTCAGCTTTTGAACTTTGTACGAGCTGGAAGTTTTTATGGAGAAAAAGTTCTTTAAAATTTAATACCATAGAAAACTGAATTTAAGAAAGAGATCTACCTAATAAACTGTGCCCTTATTTCCCCGAGAACACTATTTACATGTCGGGCTGACTTTTGTTACTTTGTTATGAAAAATTAATTTTCTTCGCTTCCAGGGAGATAAAAATGGCAGGAGTTTGTTGCTAGTAGCAGCAGACAAGTTTTTATACCCCGCTGAATATTCATGCGGGAGAATTGTAAAAGTTGTAATAAACAAATGGTAGTTCTCTAGCTAGAATGCAAACAGGAAGGAGAATATTTGGAGGAAGTGGCTCAGCTAGTTAGCTATCCAATACCTTTTACCAAATGGTGGTCACTCTGGCTCAAAACTAAACATCGCAGTTAGCACTGTTTCCCAACCGGAAGTGGCACTTTGTTAAAGGCACTTTTGTACAGTTTCCTCGAAAGTAGTCCTATGATCTTTAAACTTTGGCCACTCTTTGCTCGCAGCTTCATTTCCACTTTTATTGAAATATATTTTTCAGAACAAGTGAAGTAAGGGCGTTTCTTAGAGATGGATGCGTTCTCTCTAAATTGTTCTTTCAATGAAATGTTTCGGTCTACACTTATCGATACTATGTTATCGATGATTAGATGAATTGTTACAGTTTTGAGCAAAATGATCTTTCCGAAAATGCTCATTGTTCGCAATGTGTATTATTTTTTAGTTACACTAACTAGTCATCCTCAGATACACACTCTTACTTTGACCAATTTGAATAGACAATTTACAGAGACTCAATTTACCGAGAAGTGAGGCAATAAGAGGGATCTTCTGGGGATCAGACAAATCTGATTAGGAAGGATATAGCAAAGGACACGCGTAAGAGGTTACAAGAGACTGGCTGCACTGGCCTCCACCCCCCCCCCCAACTTCCTAATGGAATACTCTCCATTAAAGTGGCTGCACCCTGCTAGAACCTAGATTATATCAATTACTTGCGATTACACAGTTAAACCTTTAAGAAATACCTTGCCTTGTTCCCACAGCAAATAGGGTCTTCAACCATTGTGAGGGTAAAAGCCTCCCAGTTAGGTGGAAATCCCTGAGAGGCTGCGATGGGGGCTGATTGAAGAGTTAAGCTGTATGTGTTGTAGAGGAGCACAGTGATAACATGCTTAGTACCTTGATTGGACAGCACCGGCGGAATAAGCATTGCCAGCAAAGGCAATCACTATAGCGACTAATCTAACTACCACTAATTCAGTATAAAATTCTTTCAGTAACCCAAACTTAATCACGTTCTATGCAGTGGATCGTTTCGCGTCTCCTTCTTTACCCTGGACATCGAATCACCAGACATTGATCATGTTCTGTCTCTCCTCACAATACATATTTGTTCTTTTCTATTAAGTTATCAAGAGAAAAAAGGTATTTCATCGCATTGAAGTTAATGCACTCGATCGTTGAAGTTGCTGTTTACTGATCTTAACCCCAAGAGATTGTGTAATCGTACAGTTTCCAATTCTGAGTTTTCAGGGAAACTTTCTATTATTGAGGATCCAGCTGGTCCCTGTGTTCAAATCCATCCACCATTACAATAATCGAAAATTTGTTAAAAGATGATATTTATTAAGATGAGATTACACTTAGGTGTAGTGTGCGACAGAAACATCATGGGAAGTAAAATTCTCAGCCTCAAATTGATGAATCAACCTCTGACAAAATTAAAATCTGAAACTGGCCTAATACAAAAAAATAAATAAATGTTACGACAAGTAAAAATCAACAAGTTATCTAGCGCTCCGGATCCGACCAAATGTCCATTTAAAAATTTTAGTAAAATTTAAAAAAATTCCTCAAAACTTAATTTCCAATGTTCCACTTTTTTCGTCGTAAGTATAATTAGTTTTTATTGACCTTTTAATTTTTTATCTTGAGGTTTGGAATAGGAATATCGTTCAATATTTTCATTTAATTAACAGAATTGTTAGAGAAAATTGTGTTTTCCTGCTGCGAACTCGCCGGCAATGAGAAAAGTACATTAAACAATCTCAGAGGGGGAAAGCCCATTAAAGCAACATGAATTATCCTCGAGCAAAAAGGAAGTGGATTCGACTGGCGGTAATTTGAAAAACCAGGAATATCCTTCAATTTTTATAATTCATTTAATGTCGTATAAAACCATTTCACTGGGCTGTTTGGACGTTTCTTTTGTGCCTGTACGATGGACAAGGTCTACAGCGACATGGATAGGGATCGTTTTGGGAAAGGGGCATATTTGTTCACTTAGAAAAAAACAGTTCAGTTCCAGTGAAAGGCCGTGGTGGGGTTTGCTCCTGTTCATCATCTTTAAATGTTTTTCCCAGGGATTTGAATCGTTTTGGTCCCATAAGACCACCACAGATGAGTAGAAAGAATATGAAACCAGAAATAGTTTTCAAATTCAACAAATTTTGGACTATGATCCTTTTGGAACTGGATGCCTGAACAGGGCGTAAAATTGCTTAAACATTAAGAAGAGAAGTAGCAACAGAGACCACAGAATCACTGAGAGTTAGAGCAATCATGGCCTTCACACTTTTGCCAACAGTAACGACCTAAACAGTCCTATTTTAGAAACAAAACATTGTGGATAAGAACCCAGAATGACTACGATAATTGGGTAATGGCTCCAGACGGCCGTGGAGGTGATAATGACTTTCCCATTCCACTAATTAGTCACTAATGATGGCGAAGTCTCCTTAGTGGTAAATAAATTAATTATATTTGATTTTTATTTATCTATTAATAGTTCTTAATGAGCACCTTGACGCCGAGAATTATTAGTTTAAGAATGATATAATAAATGAGGAGGGGAGCTTGATTCGACGGTTATTATTATTTATTAGAAACAAGAGTCTTTAATGATCTTCATTAATTACTTATAAACTATATTTACCTACGCAATAATGGAGGGTTAACATTTGCAGGGCAAGTTGTCTGCTCCAGGTTGCTCTCTTTTGTAATTAAAAGCCCATTGTGCCCTTTCCCTTACCTTAATTGGTTGGTTAATATTCTAGAGAATGGCTTTCCTTTTCAAAACCTCTCTATAGCTCTCCCCTGTGCCTTCGGTATCCTCGCCACTGAGCGAAAGAGCAATATAACCACACTTGGTATTAAATATCCTATTGATACAGTAATTAAATAACATACCATAGGGTCCAGTTTAAGGTTTAGCCTTTACCTTATTACACCTTTCTCAAGCATCTGGGTACTTTAATCCACGTCTTCTCTCCCACTTCAATATGGTCACTTAAATTAAATTAACTTAGTAATTAAAAGTCAAGTGTGTATGTGTGTTTGTATATACGCGGCGCGTTGTTCCTGAAAATGAAAATAGGCAAACAAACCTATTTTCCAGCAATCTTTCGATAATGCGTCTGCTATGAATGAGTCGATAATTTTAAATCTTTATTCAAAAAAGTAATTCTATTGTCCTTATGTTTTTTGTTTATTTAATTCATGTGTAATTAGTATCTAATTATTTGATAACTTGCTTCCGTCGTCATTGACATTTCTTCTTTTTTTTTATTTATCGCAGTTTCTGTTCGCCTCTCTGCTGTAGGCCGGTTTTATCCACTCTTATTGTTGCTGTCCCTATTTCTCTTTACATTCACTTTGTATCTGGAGGAGATCTGATCCAGGATTCTTTTCATCTTTCCCTTTGGAACATTTATTTTCTCTCTCACTTCTTCTACAAGCAGCGCATTCACATATCCTGCTAATTTTGTGAGAATGGTAATTTTTTTGCAATTTATTCAAGAATGGCTTTCTTAACATTTAGTCAATCCACAACTCAATTTTAGGCACGATCGCAAGACTTCCTGTCTAAAAGTGATCGATACGCTCACAGGTCAGGAAGATAACAAAAGTGAGCAGGAAGGTGGATCTACAGACAGACGGAACTACAATTCTGCTTATACAAACAACTCACGCCCTAGACTTGAAGTTCCACTATTTCCTATTTCTTTGTACAACTGTGGAGAAACAAACAGTGCATTTAATAGCGTGTCAGGAGTACGAGACCTGCAGGAATGTCGGCTAACAGAGAATTGAGGAGTTGTAGAAAGTAGATTTGGTATCACCATCCGTGAGACAAGGATACATGGAGTTGACTTTTCATTGTCGACAGAGATACATGGCGTACCATCGCCAAGTCTTGGAAATCGTGGGGAGAGTGGGTGTCAGACGACACACTTCCCTGCCGCCAGCAGCACTGAAGATATGGGAGCTTCCACACCAGAAAATTGCCAATAGCATTAAGTCTCACCCTCTCGTTTCCACGATGGATGGATACGACTTTAAATCTGAGATAGACCAATATTTCCTCAACTAAGGCCACGGACGCTTCTACTGAATGACTTTAATTTCTGAATTTATTTTCCCAATCTCCATCAAATCATAATCAGGTTGTAACTTGTTGAACTTTAAATTTTTTGTCTCCGTTTATGTTTTGATAACTATTTGGATGGGAGTATGCCATTTGGGGACTTTAAAGTATTTATATCCGATGAAAGCTGAACATAAAGGATGTGCCTCACGTGGCTTCGTCATTCAGAGCTGATTGGAAATCGGAGGTAACATTCAAACGTTGACTGCTACCACCAACATCACAGTGTTAGCCATTTATGAAGAAGAGGTTTTCATAATTTCATTGGTGAGATTTAAATGAATTTAATATAAAAAAAATTGCTAAGAACAAACTGGATCGATAAATTGTTTAGCCATGAAAAATTATTCGTTTTTTTATTTAGCGCGCGGGGGGGGGCTTAGAGTTTAACTTTGAACTGAACTTTTCTAGTTTAAACTAAATGGGATCAACTGAATGGGATTGTAAGGGAAGTCTAGCTGCTACTTTCTTTTCTAAGCAGCTTACTGCATCAGCTAGCAGTATGTATGTATATAATAAAGCAATACTGGGTATTTTTATTTTTTGCCAAGACGCAATACTATTATTGTAATAAGTTTTGCTGCAAATATCGTTTATAATTAATTGTAAGCTAGAGTTAGAGTAAAAGGTGAGATTAGGCGGTGTATTAATGATTATTGAATAATTTGTTATTTAGAGCGAGAAGTTGAGTTTTCTTCAGTGGATCCACTGTTGTGCTCACGTGACCGGGCCTCTGGATGAGAGTGCGGAAATATCTCCGAAGTGACCATCAGCTGCCATGTCAGTAATTAGCAGATAAATGCTCCAAATACATGGAGACTACCAGCTTAAGGTGAGGCTGGATTGTTTCTTCTTATTGTTTTGGATATCAACCGATTTTTTTGTTTTAAACTTTTTGGGACAAAAACGCTGCTATCTTACCTTTGAAAGTCACGATTACCACATTCCATTCACAGTCTCTGAAGTTACATTAAATTTTATCCTTATTTTATAATCCATTGAATATACTCGTATCAGCCAAACCTATTACCTATCTCTTTAACAAAAACTTACAGTTTAAAATGTTAAGTATAAGGGTTGATTAAACGCCAAAAGATACACAAATGAGCTAGTACCCAGCATTTCATTAATACTTCATTGATATTATTTAAGTAATTTTACTACATTAATTTTCATTAATATTTTTTTGAATTTATTAGATGTTTCACAGACCCTTATGCTGGCCATTTTAATCTACAAAATATTTGTTCAAGTAGAACACCATTTAACTTAGATTGACTCTAATATCTAATCAACAAACTATTAATCACAGGTTAAAAAGAAAAACGTTATTTAAAAAAAAAAAAAAAAAAAATATGAGGCTAGAAAATTCAAAAACTTTTTTTAAAAAATGCTTACACCAACATTCATCAATGATTTCATTTATTTATTTTTATTTTTAAATAAAAATCGTCGGTTTAAGTTCATTCTTCGATTAAAGTAATTGTTACTTTATGTAGTAGTCAAACGTTTATAATAATAGGTAACAATTAATCTGGCTTTATAGAAAATAATATAGTTTTCTTCAATTACATTCTCAATCTAGGTATTCTTCCCACAGTATTATATATTTGGAATATAAGATAAATAAGATATGCATATTTTTATGACAGCTAACATAATTATTCCAGTATTTTACTATAAGTAAAATTAGAGGGACTACATTAAATTACAATTGAGAAATGAATAATTATTGTTGAATAATTTACTTGATATTACCTACGCGTTATTTGGCTCACAAATACTTCGGAAAGACGAATTCTAGACTGAAATATTGTTTTAAATCCGTGATTCAAATTTAAATAGTAGCCGACTCTGCCTTTGTCTTTTTCTACTTTAACGTGCATGTACATACATATATGTGACTACTCAGAATAAAGAGCATAATAAAGATAAATCAGAAGAATAATATGGAATAAAGCTAAAATAAAGTACCTGTTTAATTACGAAGATATAATATACAATTTATCATAATTATAACAAAAAAATAAAATATTATGAATGAATTAAGGGAAGGGATTAGCTATGCGGTTAGCATATTGGATTCCCACGTGGAGGTTCCGGGTTCGAATCCAGCTGCAGACCTTAGATTTTCTCTTTCTAACAGCTTCTTACAGCTCACTGTCCGGGTGATGGACAGAATTGTCTGTAACGAGAGAACACTGTCCGGAGGCCGGCAGTGCACTGAAAAAAGCTCCGGGCGCCAATAACCTTAGATGTTGACGCGACTTAAATAATAAAAAAAAAGAAAAAGAAAATGAATGAACTGGCCAGCATAAGGGTCTGTGAAACATCTAATAAATTCAAAAAAATATTAATGAAAATTAATGTAGTAAAATTACTTAAAATAATATCAATGAAGTATTAATGAAATGTTGGGTACTAGCTGATTTGTGTACCTTTTGGCGTTTAATCAACCCTTATACTTAACTTTTTAAACTGTAAGTTTTTGTTAAAAAGATTTTTGTACCTTTTGGATAGATTTTCCTTTTTGTATGTTCTGCAAAGTTACATATCTGCTTTACAGATTTTATTAAAATTGGGAATAATAAATTTTAATTTTATCATTATAACCTGAAAAGGTGTTAAGTCGGAACCGTAACTACCACTGGACAGATCTTTTAAAAGAATGATTATAGTTGCGGTCCCCAAACTATCCTCAATAACAATTTTTTTGAGAAAGCGTTTTGAATAAAATAGGAAGGTAATTTCTACGTAAATAGCAAAATTAAACTGCGATTTCAGTACTTCCGTTTAAGAGGAGTAAGAAAAATAAACTGCGATTACAGTACTTCTGGCTAAGGCAAAGAGGCAAAGATTTTGAATCGAACGACAATTCATTGATGTAAATCGGTTCACTCATTGATAATTTAAACGATTGCAGTACTTCCTCTTAGTAGTTGTAAGAGCGTGATGGCACTTCACAGCCACGGAGCTTTAACCACTTCTTCTTGCTAAATTTTATCAAAATCGGACTAAGCGTTGTAGAAATATTGGTAATAATAGTTTTAGAAAGGGCCTTACTTGGGTGGGGCAAACTCCCCTCCTTATAAGGCACAGCGTCGAGACTTTTAAAGTGCAAATCTGTACAAAATTTCGATTCGAATGACACTTCATTCATGAAATCGGTTCACGTTTCGATAATTTGAAACGATTGCTATACTTCCCCTTAACAAGTGTAAGAGCAGATCGTCGCTTTAATGTTACGTAGGGGAGCCCTAACCATATCATCCTACCAAA
This sequence comes from Rhodnius prolixus, assembly GCF_049639745.1. Classification (NCBI taxonomy): domain Eukaryota; kingdom Metazoa; phylum Arthropoda; class Insecta; order Hemiptera; family Reduviidae; genus Rhodnius; species Rhodnius prolixus. Next base: position 40,191,477 of record NW_027411582.1, on the reverse strand, counting down.
TTTTATCAAAATCGGGCCAAGATTTACAGAGTATAATTAGTAATAATAATTTTGGAGGGGGCCTTACATAAAGGGGGCTAACTCCTCTCCCATTCGATGTACAGCGTCGAGACCCCCAAAAGGCACATCTACATAACATTCTGACTCGAATGATACCTCATTCATGAAAATCGGTTCGGCGTTTAGGCGCTACGTTGTTTACAAAAAAGGTAACAACAACAACAACAACAACAAGAACAATTTTTGAAAATGCCGTTTTTGCTCATTTTCAGCATCTTTTTTTCTCAAAATCTATCAAATCTAGGTTGTTGCAAAAAGTTACAGTCATAAAGGAGGATTTGCCCTATAATTTAAAAAAAATTTGGGAATTTTATCTTTTATAGAAAAAGAGAAAAAAATTGTCAAAGTTGGGTGTTTTTCAACGTTACGCTTTTTCGTGCAGTTTTTGATGGTCAACCCTTATACAACTGTCCTACCGGACAGTTTTAAATTCGTATTACGAAACTTCACGAAATTTGTAAAAATTGAAAAGTTATGGTTTTTAGTTGGTCCTACCAATAAAAAAAGGGTCCAATAGTTGATCAAACTTAAAGATGTAAGTTCAAAGGCAAACTATATCTAATCTCAACATCGGATTAACTAGCGATTTAGAAAATAGTAGAAATACGAATTGATAAGCTTATTTATAAAATATACAAATTCCGTACACACGCGCACTTCTTTCTCTTGGGCTTGAATTGGCTTTATGTGAAACTTTTAGAATGGGTTTGCGTTGTCACCAAGTGCGACATTGCCGAAGAGATTTCTGTCAGTGTTTGGCTCAGAACTGAGAGTTAGCAACTTTCTCAATGAACTGAGAGATGAGTGAGTTGCTACAATGGCGAGTTGGGAGGAAAACGCTTGATTGGAAGTGGAAGTCTCTTGAACAACTTTTTGTGTTTGTATTACTCGAGTTCAGAGTCTCGTCGTTTTTCTTTTTAATCCTCCAGATGCAAATTCATTGTAATGAGGGGTTCTGGGTCGACACATTTCCTCAAATCTTTATTGTTGTGAATCTACACATGTTAAAACTAAACAAAATTTAAACGTAAATTCTAAATATAAAAGAAAATCTCGAGTATTGTAAGACCGGAAGTAAGTCCTGAGTGTAGAGTGATTTTTTAGAAAAGTGTACAAACTCCCTCCTCCCAGGTGGGGGATTATATTTATTAAATACTGGGAGAAGGAGGAAGCAATTTAGAATTTTCAGGTTAACTTCCGGAGCTATTGGTTGCTCGTGTAGATGTACGAACGCATTAATTTAACAGGACGGTAATAGAATACCCTGGATGTCACTTCTGGAAGATCTAGAAAAACAAGGTCATTACGAGCAGCATGTCTGAATGTACAAGGTGGGAGAGCGACTGATTGATGCAGGCGCTATCTTGACGTTCGGATTTCTTACGAGGGTGATAGATTAGGCTGGAATCCATTAGAGGGAGGGCCGGCCAGATTAGAGATATCGGCATGCGAGCAACGACCCTCTGCCACTGACTGCGAGCAGCGACTCTTCGCCAGATAGAACTTTCCAGATTCCTTGCTGTATTAGCATTAATTGCAGTCACAGTGTTCACACTGTTAGCCATGTTACACATTGGTAACAATTAGCGCTAAATAAATTCATATTTCCTGGCCGTGAATAAGAATTGGTTTTTTACAACGACAAAAAGGAAGAAGAAAATTATAAAAAAAAGAAATGAGGAGCGGCTCGTGGCTCATCCATCACTGATAAAGAACCGCTTTAGACGGACAATTTTAATTAAAGTTAGTTATCCTTTTAATTCCTTTTTAAGCCTGATAAAAACACAATTTAGTCGAGCCATTTCTCTTGTGCCCTCGGCACGACCACAGAGCTCTGCGAGCAGTCCCGAATCTCACTTCTCATTGACAAAAGTTATAATCACCAATTAGCCATCTCTTTTTGGGATCACATTTAATGTGGGGAGCGCCCCACACCACAATGTGCCAAACCGTACCGCACTCGGTGGCAAGCTACTCCACCGCAGCCTACAGACCGCGTAATGAACGAAGAATGTTCTAAAAAGGAACAATTGTGAACTTGCTTTCAAGATGGCAGCACTTTGTTCTTAATTACACTTGCACTCTGATATCTAACAAACTACCCCCTCCCCCGCACTCTCCAAACACCCTCTTCCGCCCTGATGGATTTCCTCTTTTAAAACTAATTTCATATTTTATTGTGGGAATTCACTGGAATATAATCGCCAAACATCCGCTCTCTTTGGCTCTTTACCACCGCCGCTAATTGCTTAAAATGTTCGAATTTAAATTAATTAATGCATTTTTATGTTCTTTTACTTCCGACAGATAGGAGTATTATCGCGATCGTGTGCGATTTCACGTGGGGAATAAAATGGCATTGGGGAGTAGTTCTGTGCGCGCGCCTATGAACGAAGCATCGCAAGTTTTGAATCCTCTCACGACAGTTTCTTTCTATGAATTTCAAAATTCAAACTCCTAATGCTTGCAAGATTATACTCCCAACATTACATGTTTCTAAAACTGCACACTGACGGCAACTTAGAAGGTCTAGATGCCTCAAATTATTGTGGATTTAGATGAAATTCTAAATTATATGTGAGGCAAATTCTAATGTAAGAGTAGAAATAATTATAAATATGTTGGCACTTTTTGCACACAATCTAGCCAAATTGATTTCCACAGGAAATCTAGAACGGCAATAACAATCCTTTTCAGCGTTGCAGACCTAGAGGCTGACTTGTTTACGGAAAAGAAAAATGAACTAGACAGAAACGGAAACGATGAGTCTCAAAAGAAAGGATTATCTTCATTTCTGTTGGCCAGTATTTCCGGCCGCTGGCTGAATATAAGTCGGTGATTCCCAGCTGCGTCTATCAGCAGAATATTGGTGTGACAAGGACTGGCCGGGTTTGAACAGTGGCTCGTTTGACAATGGCCACATTCTCTGCTCTAAACGTAACTTATTGTCAAGTGTGCGGCCAGCATTGTCGGACTGTCAGAGCACGGCCATTTGTAACGTGTTGCCACTACAACAGGCTGACCACACTGCGATATCGCCTTCTCTACTTCCTCTTATTTTTATTTCTCTTTTAAAAGGACAATAATAAAAAATACGAACCAGACTATCTGCTCCTCCCTCAATCAGACTACGTCGTCCGATTTTACAATAAATATTATGCAATAAAGTGTATCGATTTATTCCCTTTATTTCTTTTGTTTGGATTATGGATGGACAAAATCTGATGCGATCACTGTTCACTCTCACTTGTACCGACTTATACTATCTAATTTCCTTTAAACGAAGACTTTTTATTGAAAGTTTGCTTTAGTAATAGTCTTTATAAAGAACTTCGGCACCTAGGCTCCCTCAAACACTTCAGAAATATTATTATAACTTTCTCTTTCCGTAATTAGTTTGTAATTATACTTCCTTAAAACTTTCAATATAAGTAATAATAATAATAATAATAATAATAATAATAATAATAATAATAATAATAATAATAATAATAATTTTTTTTCCACGGAACCGTTTACCACATTACTTCGTGGAAGGCCTTCGCTATTTGCCCTTTCGGGCTTCCGCATCTTTAGGCCACATCTACTCTTTCTCCCTCTCAAGTGGCACGGGACACTTGCTGGTGAGGGTGTGTGCTCTCCACGAACTTCTTCTTCCTCAGGACGTCCTCAACAAACACAGCCACTGCTGCCCATCCTCTCTCCTCGCGGAGCATTCTTTGAGTGACGTCCTCCGGGTTAAAGTCGCCTATTGCATCGGCCGCTTGTCTTCTTTCCACGCCCCACCGACTGCAGGCAAAAAAGACATGGTAGGCATCCTCCTCCACACATTCCTCGCAGTGGGTACATTGAGGGTCTTCTGCTTTTCCGATCCTATGGAGGTACTTTCGGAAGTACCCATGCCCCGTCAGGAACTGGGTGAGGTAATAGTTTACCTCCCCATGTTACCTCTCGACCCACGGTTTGATATTTCGGATCAGTCTCGCTGTCCAGCGTCCCCGCTCATCCGCATCCCAGCGCTCCTGCCAAGCAACCATCGTCCGGGCACGTTCCTCGCGCCTTTTTCTGGCCTTTGGCAATACCTCCGCTTTCCGTAGATAAAGGCGCCTACACTCGACTGCCAGTAAGTCGATTGGGATGGTGCCCGCGACCACCATGACCACTGGTTCAGACACCGTGCGGTAGGCGCACGCCACTCGCAAAGCGCCTCTACGCTGCACTCCTGCAATCCGCTTTCTATACTTCGTGAAGCGAAGTGCTTCAGCCCATACCTCCGCTCCATACAGCAGAACCGAGCTCACCGCTGTCATCAGCAGCTTTCGCTTGCTCGGTCGTGGGCCATAATAATAATAATAATAATAGGGAAGGGATTAGCTATGAGGTTAGCATACTGGACTCCCACAGGGAGGTCCCGGGTTCGAATCCAGCAGCTGACCCTTAGATTTTCTCTTCCTACGAGCTTCTTACAGCTCACTGTCCGGTGATAGACAGTGTTGTCTGTAACGAGAGAACACTGACCGGAGGCCGGCAGTGCACTGGAAAAAGCTCCGGGCGCTAATAACCTCAGCTGTTGATGCGCCAAAAAAAAAAAAAAAAAAAAATAATAATAATAATTTTTTTTTATGAAAGGAGGTGGAATGCTTTTTACGCACGGAGTGCCGGAATCCCAACAAAATGGCCTACCGGCTAAAACACCCCCCTTCATCCCTGGACCTAGCCTGGATTCACTTATGCAGCATTACATCAGGCTAGGCCTACCAACCTGGCCCTAATTAGGGATTCACATCCTCCTCATCCAACTCCCTTTTTTTACCTATTAAAACTTCTTTGGCAAAAGTTGCGACCGCTCTCCAATTCGCTCTGCTAGTGAGCATTGTACTTTGGAATCGGTCAGGAGTCCACCGGCCGTCGCTCCCCTCCAAATCCCTTCTGAGACGACCCCACCTTTAACACTCAAAAAAAGGTGTGATGGGCATCGTCTCTCATCCCTATACAATGGGGGCAGTCCCCTCCCGGCCTCTTGCCCATTTTCCGCAGATAGTCTCGGAAGTAGCCGTGACTAGTGAGGAGCTGGATGAGATAGTAATCTATCTCACCGAAAGACCTCCCGGTCCAACTGTTCACGACCGAGACTAACTCCGCAGTCCACCTTCCTCTGGTCTCCTCCAGCCACGCAGCCTGCCATTCCGACATAGTACGCAGCCGCTCCTCTCGGGTAACTGCTGCCTTGTCCACTTCCCTCCTTCTCCCGAAGATTCTCTTTCGTTCGGAGGCGAGAAATGAAATAGGAATGACCCCCGCAATTACCATCACAGCTGGCTCCGAAACAGTCCGGTATGTAGAGGCTATCCGGAGAGCACCGAGCCTCTGCAACCGCGCCAATCGCTTTCTATATGTTTCTTTGTTGAGGGCGTCCGCCCAAACTTCTGCCCCATACAGCAATATTGAGTGTGCAACACTCATCAAAACTTTGCGGGTGCGGGCCCTAGGTCCCCCGACGTTGCTCATCAGCCTGCTTAACCTTCCCACGGTTGTAGACGCTTTTTCCGCGGCCCTCTGAATATGCTTTCCAAAGGTTAGCTTGGCGTCGATCGTCACTCCCAGGTACTTAATTGCCTCCGTAGAAGCTATTGTCTCCTTCCCAAACTTCCATGGGATGCACACATCTATAGGTTTAATAATAATAATAATAATAACAATATTTTTCGGAGCCAAAGAGCGACAGTTTGTTCTTGGAAGCGTCAAGGATTCTTAACTAACCCCAAAAAATCTAATTCACTCCCTGAATATCATAACAAGTATTTCCGTTTAAAATATCATCCCGGAAGTTCACAGCCCTGTTACAACAGTTTCAAATTTGCGGTTAGAGAAATCAATTTCCTTGATCATCAGTTCCATTTCGTTTATAATTAGTTAGAACTTTAATGGGGACCGCAGCATCAGGCCACAGATCACTAGGTCCAGTTTAATCTCTAATATCGAAGATTTATATTAAGATAAAGAGATCTACAAACTACCAACTGTAAACTGAGTTTATTGTCTCTTTTTAAAATTAAATTAAGTGTTCAACCCTAAGCCGGAAAATGTGGCTTAGTTTTTCCAGATAAAAGCGGAATTATCAAGGGTGACCCCCTAACGGACAGATTCATTATAAATAACATTAAATGATGATTCAAGGGTGAATTTTGCGGAAACAATCTGCTAATCATAGCAAGGGAAGTTTAATCGCTTCTTTGCTGCGGGGCGCCATCAAGTTTTCTTAAGCTTTCTAATGAATGTGTGGAAAGCTGTAAAAAATGAATTCGCATTTAGGAGGAAATAAATTTAAATAATAAGCAATCTGGGTTAATATTTTGGTAGAAACTTGGAAGTGAAGATAACTACAATAGATCTGCTGAGGAGACGATCGCTGTGACATCTCCCACATCGACTCCTGCTGCTGTTTATTCTCTCCTGCACACCGTAATACTTTGTCCTCTTTCAAGAGTAGCCCTCTCTTTGCCTCACATCTGGAGAGATTGAGGAATGGAGAATTTCCTCTCTCAAGGGAGAAAGTGAAGTTCTCATAACACTCACAAACTGCCATTAACACTCTCTTTTAGAGAAGGCTCTCTCTCTCTCTCAGAGAGATATCATCCAATCCATGACGGTTGTGGCGATGACCCGACTGTTCTGGACACATGGTTACCACTCTACATACCAACAAACACACATTAACCATTTCTTTAAAACCCAATTTTGAAAGGACCTCAGAACTTTTGCTTTCGGCGAAATCCCAATCGAGACACCTCTTACTCACAGGAGTAAGAGAAAGCGAAACTCCAAGTTTGAATAGAGGAAAGATAATTTTCTCTGAATTCCCCAGATTCCTAACTACTGTCTTCTGAATGTCCGCGAAGGAAATAAAATGGAGAAAACTACTGGAGAAATGGATTTAGCCGAGTCCAGTTTGACCTGGAAAGGGGAGTACATGTGTGGTGCCTATTAAGAACAAGCAATAGATAGGACATATTTTGTTATTCATCCCTTATCCGCTCGGAGAAGATCAGCTCCACCCGCCCGTCTCTGTGCACAGTTTACCCGGTAATCCTCTTTAAGTCGTTTTGCTTTACCTCCCATCCCACTTCTCCGAATCCTTCTTCTCTACACGGTACAGCATACAAAGAAAACAGAGCAATCGCTATTCCGGAAAATAAACTCCTTTATATATACACATACAAAAACACAGTAAAAAAAGGGTCAAACGATTGGATTTTTCAGTAAAATTCCTGAACGCGGGTAGTATTGCTATCGAATTTACATATAAGCCCTTAGGGAAATGTTCATATTTGCGGAGAAAGAAGGAAAGCACTCTACCGCCCCTCCAGACTTTTTTCACCCACCAATACACTTAGAAGAAATAAATATAGCGGCCCTTTTGGGGGGTGCCTAGTTTGTGTTTGCTGGACTAAAGGATTACCAATGCGGCAGTCTAGATAGCGCCACCCCTCTTTGTCTAGAGGATTAGTGAACAGAAATTTGTTGCAACTTATCCACTGGTTACAGATATAGAAGGTTATGTATATTTATTTGTTTACTTCTAGGGTAAACATTTAGTTCCTGTTTAATATCGAGCAGAAAGTATTAACTTGTTCATTTTAGTTTTTCATACTTTCTCTTGCTTCTCATAAGAGGAACAGTGCAACCGGCATATTCACAAATTTAATGAAAAATCTATAGAACCAAGTTCTGTTGTATTTGCACTAATTGCAGTTTCGGTGATCTTACGCTATCCAGTAACATGTCGTGGCTCCAACAGTTGGAGATCTTTGGGAGAATAATCAAGTTCTCGAGATAGTTGGCTCCTGGAATTTGCATCTATTTTCCCAAAGTGTTCCCGGCAGATCAATGGAATATCTTGAAATTCTTCAAGAGCAATTCTGGAGTGTCAGTAAAAAGAATTTATTACGGCTTCTATCTACCCAAAACTTTCTCCTACCTACAAATTTTTATAGATCCGGGAGAAGGTGGAAGTCAGAGGAAGCCAAATCTGGATGGTAGGATGTATCGTATGTTAATCAATTCCTGCTTCACACTCTTACAGTTTCCTCGTCGCCAAAACAATTTTGTAAGCAGGTGCAATTTCCGGTTTTCCAATCCTCTTCCCAAGAAAATTCGCATTCGGTTGCTCCAGTATTAGCAATGTTTTGCCTTTAAAATAAATTGTTGAATATTTTTTTACAGTCCAAACAATGCTGCTAAATTTTTATCCGCATTTGCTATTTTTCAAATAGTAACAAATTTGTGTACACTTGTATATTTACAGTTATTAAGTAAAACAATTTACACGGAAATATCTTAAAAGAGCCGAATTTAGTTGGGTGGGGGTAAACACCTTGTAAAGTTTAATTTCAATGTAATTTAGTTTTTACCAACTGTATAATGCAGTGAATATGTTTCCAAAATGCAGAGTTTGAAAAAAGTTGTATATTTTCTTTTAATTTCTTGAAGTAGAATTTTTTATCTCAAATATTTTATTAAATTGATTATTAACTGCCAGAGTATTCGAGTGAAATGAAGTTCATTCTAATTTGTGGCTAATTAGGGCGATAGATGCAAAGTAGAGGGTCAGTGGGCCAGCTAACTCAGCCTCTTGTCAGCTAATCATGTTTGCATGCGGAGTACTGCAGGGTCACGCCCTGAGGGTCAACGAGGGCACCCCGCTCTCCGGGGGCATACTAATAAACACATTAACATATCTGATATCCCTGTTGGTCATCGTATTCGGGGCCGGCCATTAGCCGCTAAGAATGATTAACAATACCACCTCGGCTAAGAGTCGGTCCGCTGCGATATTACAGCGCGGCCACACTAGAATGGCCAAGACTAGAACTACCTTCCTGCATTTCTCATTCTAACTTCGGTTCTTGATTACATTTAATGTAAATCTCGGTGTGCCCCGCACTAGCGGCCGGCTGTAAACCCATGGTCATGCATATTAATAAAGATGGTAGATATTTGTTAATTCTCAGTTTTGATATTCCATATCCCATAGACATTACTTAGAGCTCTCTCTCTATTGTCTATTTAGAATTCAGACAGCCAAGTTTTGACCTTTTAATAACTAGCTTGGGAAGTGCCTTTGTGCGATTCAGGATTGCTAAAGCTGCCACATCACCAGGAACCCTAGATTCAGTTTACTCCTCCTCCTTTTTTCGTCTTCGTCCCAGAGTACCAGTCGCCCTCCAGCAACATATCTCTTAGAACATGGCCATACCCTACTTCTTGGTTGCCTAGCCTCAAAATCGTTATCTCATGACCTCATTTTGGAAGAAGAATCTACTTGTCAGCAGTGGATTTCTTGCAGTCGAGTATATTTTCGATTTAGAGGATCCTCGAAGTAGAAAACGTGTCTTTCATATTAGCCTGCCTTCAGTTTATTTAAGGTCAGCACAACTCGAAACACTTGAAGGGTTTGGATTCGCAATAATGGATCAGTATCGGTGATTTCCTCCGTCGATTCTCATTGCAACCTGTTTCGAACTCTCATTCATCTTCCCAGATCAAGTTTATCAAGTGGGACTTTTAGATATAAAGCTTACGATGAAACTGTGCGGAAACGGTTACGTCTCTCCGACTAAATCATTTTATTAGTGAATATGTATGATATTAAAGTCAACTATCTTGATATTTGAAATAGTAAATTTAAAGAAAATTGAAAGACGGAAATTGGCGAATCCAAGTCATGTGAGGGTTCGCACGTTATTTTATTTTTAAGTAATTCCTTAAATAAATTCAGTAAGTTTGTTGGAATTTTGGTATTTTCTATTTTAAATATTGGAAAAGTGGAAAATGACATTTATAAAATGGATGGGGGCATTTTTAGAAAGGGGGGTGATAATTTTATTTCCGTTGCAAGCAAGGGAAATTTAGGAGCAATTTTATTTACAAGTTAAACGGTTGACATTTCCCTTGGTTTTCTATTAAGAATGACTGCGGTCCAGACCAAGAGGCGCTTGCAAATTTCTGCAAACTTAATTTCGTTTATACCTTTCTTCAGATCAGATCTCCGTTGAGAAAGTCGAGTCTATATGCAAAAGTAACCGAAAGCATTCAATTTAAATTAATGTCCTTTCGCATAACAATCGCTTCCTGTCACTACCAGAGAAAACGATAATGAAGTTTTATGAAAATGGTTAACCAGAACTACCAAATTATGGAGTGAATGTTTCAGTTTTTTAACTTTTTAGTGTAACTACTTGTGTGATTTCATTTCAACTTCCTACGTCATCGAATAATTCTAGCTCTAAAAGTTTAAATTGAATCATTTCTTTTAGAATTTAAGGCCCTCTAAAGAGCCATTTCGGTACGGGGTGTGGCCTCTGGGAAGGTCTAGGAATCAAGTGGGATCCCACAGTTACGGTTTGACACTCTCTGGTGCCAGCCTTCTTCTGCCCTCCAATTACGCCTTAAATGTACGGAAGGCAGCTCCCTCAGATAAAAGACAGTTCCTTTAACACTGATTAACAAACCGTGGGAGTTCAAGATAAGTGGGAAGCTGGTAGTCAGTCATAACCACTCTTAGTATCAGCTAAGCACCCCTTCCCCAAATATTCTAAATTAACAAGTTTGAGAGATTCTAGGGAAGATATATCTTCCGAGCTCAGGAACATAAAGGATTTCCAGGGTATCCCATAACTCAGATTGGAATAGGGAGTACCAATCCCCGTCTCCAGTTCCAGTTCAATAAACACATGGTAACTGGAAATAGAGGTGCCGGCAAATTGTAATGATCATTCCTTGTCTAACCATCCCTCTGTCGGCAAATAATTACTTCTTACAGCACACTCCTGCCTCAGTGAATTCGCTCCTTTCCTACAAACTTTCTAGGATCCACCATTTTCGCGAAAGTTCGGGAGGCCTAATTTTAGTCTGCAGGCAACCAGAAACCTGGACTCTAAATAGTAAAGTGAAGTGATCGCCTATTTTCACAGGCGGAACTAAAATTCAAACCACCAATTAGGTTTCTAAACCATATATACATACTACGTTACTATTATCATTTTATCTAATAAAAATTAGCTACAAGTGGGATTCGAACTTTGGATCTTACAAAACCACTCTTCATAACCACTATACCAACACCTGCCTAAGTACTTATCCGTAAGCATGAAAAGAGGTTCTATTCCGTAGGTACAATAATTGACTATTTGTTCTAATCTGTTTCGAACTCAGTGCCTACCCCAAAAAGGGTATTTCCGGTATGCGTCTTATTGGAACTAATACTTCCCCTTACAAGGAATAGAACTAATTGCAAAGAATAGAAAAACCTAATGCACATCATTTTACCATTTTTATTCCATCTTATTTCCTCTTTTCTTGAATAAAGTTCTTTTCAAGATCTTTAAACTGCGAAAGAAATTTTTATTTAAATTAACCAGTTGAATTTATGTAAATTTAGTTGGAAGAACAGAAATTATGTAACTAGCCAAGTGAGGGAAAACGAGGCGGGGGTAAAGCTGAACAAAGTTTAAGGAGTTCAAGGAGAAGAGGTGGGGAAACTGTAGAATTGTGGACTCCAGCTCTCCGTGAGGAGAACTCCAGTTCGCTCTTGATGGAGAAGCTGCTAGCCCAGCAAAGTGAAGCAATGAACTGCGAAAAACTCTCAACGCGACGAATCTGATTCGCTCTCATCATGGCTCCTACCACAACCATTGAGGTTTCCAACCATTGTTGGCGTTAATATAAGGACTTCTGAGGGAAGTGCCCTAAAATCAGTTTTCATCAATGGGGAAGCATGAGATGCTCCAAATTCGGGGCCAACACTTACGGACTCTTTCCACATTTAACTTACTAATTTTCTCTACAGAACTGGTGCTAAAAAAAAAAAAAAAAATCGCAAAATTTAGACCATAACCTCAGTCCGAGCAACCGACTTTCTTTAAAGTAGGAATCATTACTACTTAGCAATTCCTGGTGAACACAATGTCACTTGGGGGGGGGGGTAGCCCAACCTCTACTCCCCTCCACCGCACTTACAATAGCATTCTTCCCTAAAAGTGTTGTGGGTATATACTTACTTGAGAATTGGAGAAAATTCATTATTATAAAAAGAAAATCTGTGAGGGGCATTTCCTGCTGAGCTTAAGCTTATTGTCCCGTAGTTTGTTTCTAAAAAAGCTTATTTTAGAGCAGCTGGAGAGGGGCCTTCTCTTTAAACCCTCATTCTAGTGTTACAAAACCTTAAAAACTCTAAAAATGTTGCCAGGAATTAAATGTTATATAAATTGTGAAAGTGATGAGAAAATAAAAGAGAACTGCAGCATGAGAAAGTCAAAGATTTTCTTCAAGTTTACTAATTTCGCATTATCTGAAAAGTGTGAAAAATGATAGGAAAGCAGTTGGTAGCGGTGGGGGTTATTCCGTCGAAGGAGTGCCAAACAGTCCTTAACTCTGATTAGCATTAAATATTCATGGGATGGTGAAGGAGGACAAGTTTTGCTCTCTCCCGGCAGAGTTTAGTGCCATCGGCGGCGACAAGAATCTGTTCCATTTCATTTAATGTTAAACTTAGTCCAAAGTTTAAATTGAGTTGGGGTCTGCCAAAGGGAAAGGCAGAGCCATGTTATGAGGGCAAGACGCCGGCAGGTGACACGTTCTTCCTGACATTCAATATCCGTCAACATCACTTAAGGAATTTTCAAAGTCTATTATGCACCCTTACCCACACACAGATATTATTCAAAAAAGGAGGGGGGAGAGAAAAAGTTTCTGCTTTTTGCACGCATTGAAATTTGGGATTATGAATTTGCCATTTTGTAAAATTGATAAACAAATCTGATGAACCCAAACGACACTTTTCGGCAATTAAATTTATAGAAAAACCCCTGATAATACTAAATTATTATAGCGTCGCTTCCACTAAAAAGATTCCCTACAAATTTGGGATTGATTCCAATTTCCTTTAGATTTAAACATGAATGAGACAGTTCACAACTTTGTCATTGTTGCTGTTACCTCTCGACACTGTTATGATAATGGCAGAGGAGTTAGCCCCTTATATTTAAGGTCCCTCTATAAAAACATTAAGTGAGTTAAGTTTAAAGGTTAGTATAACGATTAATTAGCCTTAATATTTGAGAGAAATAACAGCTGTCATAAAGGTATCAGCTTCACTGTTGTTGCAAAATGAACTGTAGTAGTAAAATATCTCTTCACCCTAATGCTTTTATTTTAGACGGAATTACCTCTTAAGATTTCCTCCTTACGCGTTGTTTACGTGATTACACCAGCTAATGTAAACGCGATATTCACATTAAAAACATAGATCTACAACATATATCTTCACCAATTCAATTCAATTCTTTTTATGCAGTTCTAGACATCTCTTTCACAGAAATGTTCTGTTTAATGTTTCCGGGAAGTCAGTTGCAAAATTCCGAGTCATAAGAAAGTGAAGAAACATTGCGTTCGTTAAAGATTTGTTTATTGTAATAAAATATCGTGGTCTTTCCGTACAGATTGGACCACACTTGTCGGGCGAAGTAAATCTGGTCAGTAAGTTCGTTGGCAGCTACACTAAAGCAAAAAACATGTGTAATTGTGCTATTGATTTTAGCGAATGCATAAAGTCTACACCGTGCAGTGAACGAAGAGAAAAGTAAAATTAATTGACTTATTCTATTAAGGGGCAAATTTGTAATTGTAAGAAAAACTACATCTTGAATAGTACTACAGCGGCAGACTGGATCCAATTAGATACGTATCTCGGACAGATAGATGTAGTGTCTGCATGTTCTGTGAGAGTCGTCCTGAAGCTAGCCAGACTGACGCTTTAACTTAAATGCAAAGTATGCCTCATTATCATACTAAGCGTCCGTGGAAAGCATTTTCCTTCTGGGTGCATTTTTAGTGGCCAGTTTTAGAATTTCCCTTTTAGTTTAAACGATAAATTTTAATGACGTCTTCCTTGCAAAGGGCATCCATTTAATGAAATTTGCCAGACAATGTGGATGTGGATCAATTTTAATAAATAGCATCATCACATTACTGGCGGACATATACATATGCTTTGGCGGAAATTTTCAACGAAAATCCTGACAATACGAAATCCTGTCTCTAAAACTATTTTTGTGGCTATTACTTCGATATCATTAGGAAACTAATGTTAAAAATTACAATAGATTAAGATTGGTTTTAAATAAGTACTAATTATATTGTAATTATTATCGAAATGATGAATTTGAAATTTTCTTAATTTAGAAAGTGGAATTGTGAAGGTTGGGAGCAAATAATGGTATAGCCTGGTGTACTTCAGTCAGTCTTCCCTCCGGCCTCGCCTTACCCAGGAACAAAAGATTCATTGTTCTTGGATTTATGAGGACTTGTCTTCTAGAAAGATCAGACCGAACCGTAATGTAACAAACCCAATAATGCAGTTAAACAAGCGTTTAAGTTGCGAAATGTCACTCACTGACGATTCAATTGCAGAGCTAGTTTATACATCTCTTTAACAAAAACTTACAGTTTAAAAAAGTTAAGTATAAAGGTTGCTTTAGCCACAAATGATAATTCAGCTCGTAATTTCAGCCATTTATAAACGTTCAAAAAATCTTATGTTTAATTCAAATTTTATAACAATAATATCATTTAAGTAATTTTACTCCATTAAATTTTCATTATTGTCTAGAATTAATTAGATTCCCTTATGCTAGCCATTTTCAAGATATTTGTACAGCAAAGAGTTGTACACCATTCAACTAAGATTGATTGTAACAAGAACTACAAACTATTCATGCTCAGATTTATAAAAAAAAAAATGTTAATGAAAAAAATAATTATGACGTTAATTATACTTAAAAGATGTAAATAATATACATTGCCTATTCTTTTTGTAGTAAAAAATTCCTAATTTAAATATTTCGTTTATCAAAAGTAATAGAAAGTAGAGATATGAAAAATAAAAATCTTCCATTTTACTATGTACTAATGTGGGCGTGGTGAGGACATACATGGAAGGTAGGCGTGGCTTAATAAAAAGTTCTCGCTTCGGATTGGCTCTTCAACCCACCTACTGTTCACACTTCTATTCTTCACTGTGTGTGGCCAATTCTTTATTGCAAATTATGTAGGAAAATTTAAAGTTTAATTTCTTTTACTAATTTTAGCTCCGTAGGTATTTAATGAAGAATCAGATTACGATATAAAAAATGTTCTCAATAAAAACTTGAAAAATAAAAATTTTTCTTTGCTTACTGTCTTGTTTTCTGTAAGAAAAATGTAAGGGTGAACAGGAAATTGGGAACAATGGGTATTTCTTTATAAAGTAGGCAAAAGAAAATTGTGGGTCATGTTTCACCTATTGTTTCCAGCTATTTTGTGTGTTTCTTTGCGTGGGGCTGTTATTTTACGATTGTATAGATTTAATGATTAAAACGTAGTTTGACGCCTTCTCTTGCAATTAACGTAACTTAAATGGTGTGCTACTCTTTGGGGAACAAACAATATTTTGTATTTTGAAAATGGCCAGCGTAAGGGTTTGTGACTTCTAATAAATTCTAAACATTATTAATGAAAATTTAATGCAGTTAAATTACTTAAATGATATTGTTATAAAATTTGAATTAAACATAAGATTTTTTGAACGTTTATAAATGGCTGAAATTACGAGCTGAATTATAAAGGAAATGTTGGGTACTTGCTGATTTGTGTACATTTCGTCTTTTAATATAAGAGGTTCCTTCTTACATAGGCATCAACTCCCTTCCTTAAGTATTTATATATATATATATGTTATATACCACTGAGACCAAAAAAAATCCATATCTACATAAAATTTCGAATTAAATTACTACTCTACTATTCCATTCATGAAAATTGTTCAAGCATTAATAATTTGAATGATTGCAGTTCTTCCCCTCAGTAGGCGTAAGAATTACGCATTCAAATTACATAGTAAAGCACTAACCTCTTCATTCTGCCCAATTTTATCAAAATCGATTGAAGATTTACAGAGCTATCAGTAATAATAGTTTTAGAGGGGCCTTACATACATGGGGCTAACTCCTCTTTCATTGTTAGTACAGCGTACACTGAAATATGTATTTGCTAAAAGTTATTTTGACGCACGATTGAACACCAAACAGGAAATCTGATTAATCGTATTAACATCCGGTATGAAGCTGATGGAAAAGCTCTAAAGCGGGAAGTATGAGCGCTGCCGATCGAGGCCGCTAGCAGATAGCAGGCCACTTCTACCAGCCACTAAATGTGAAAATTGTCATAAGCTAATACAGCTTGAAATGGTAGATGGCAGAAGATGCGTGTTTAAAAGAGTGTGCGTGTACGTTGGTGCGTGCGATTCACTCTGTTTGCTCGTGAGCACAATTTCCTGCGAGTATGTTCACCGGAAATTAACTTGAATCATGTCCTCGATGCTCTTCTCCCCTTGCCACAACGCGCGCTCTCTGAAGTGGCATTGGCCAGAGTCGTAGTAGTGTTCTGGCGGGGGCGGTAAGAATGAGTTCAGAGGTGCCCAGCGTTCGGCGGGAGAAGAGACGCGTCAGGGCTGAACATCATAGAATATAAGAAAGAACAGACACAAGATCTCGGCTTGCTTGAAGGAGACAAAACTAGAACCTCGAGAGAATTTCATTTGGGGACTTTGCACTGCTGCGCACAAAGTTTGTAAACTAAGTTCTGTGGAGCCACAGCAAGTCTAAGTCCTTAATACGTATCTAAGTACAAGCACACATACACAGAAACAATTCTTGACTAACTTAGCAATTCATTGCCCTTACAATTCCGCCGTTTTCATTATTTCAATATATTATCTTGTGACGTTTACTAAAATCTTGTTTTACAAAAGTTTGTTTAAATAATTTTAAAACAATAGCAGTGACATAACTAACAAAACGGAAGTTGCTTTCACCATCTCTCGCCGCTGATCGGAAGGAATATTTTATGTATCATGACCACACTTAATTTGAAGATTACTATACTCGATGCAGACCGACAGTCGCTTAGTGATACCTTATATGACTAAGTGAAGTAGCGGAAATCTCAGCAGTTCTCATGTTTTCATTTCTTTGAACACTAAAATCATATCTACCATTCAGATAGTAACTTATTAAACATACGAAAGATACAGCTTGGCCGTGAACCAATCAGAGCCTAAAACTATAGAGTTCTTACATTTCGCTAAGGCCTCGTGAACTGCCATCAGAATAAAGTCCGCGTCGAAAACACGATCAACATGGACAAGAGAAATTGTTTAATATTTGTGAAAGAATAAAAAGGCGGAAGAAATATTTGTTCCAAGATCAATTCCATTTTGATTTGTTCAATCGATATCTCTAAACATGAGAATGATTCCCAAAATTATTTGGAACTTTTTATATGCTTCCATGTTTCAAAATAATAATATTTTCCCAAAAGTTTGGAGGAAATTCTATTAAAACTATTATTGATAAGGAAGATAAGTTCATGAGCAGCCACCATTAGCAATGTTGGCGAATTCGGCTGTGTCACTCAAATCACTTTTTCTAACTGTGATTCCTGACGTCCTAACAACTCGTTTTTTTTCAATTTGGTACAACAAAACACATTTGTTGCTAATAGTTTCACAGATGGTGAGCATGGACATGACACTTTTAACCGACCCCTCAAAATGCCCTGAAAATTCATTTTCCTAAACCAATCATCAGATAAAGATCTACTTGGATTCAAGTGTATCTACGAAACTTACAGGAAATCGCCAGAGAGTTAAAACAAATAATCCGTTAAATTAAGCGGTAGTTCCGATTGTAAAATTGCCTTCTAGCTCGCATTTCCAGCAATTTGAAGTACCCTTGGATTGTACCAGACTCAGTTCTATTGGCACATATTGTAGTGGAATGGTACTTTAAGCTTGCCAACTTCTGGTGAAGACGTATTGCCATGTTCAATCTGCACGAGTCTAAAACTACTTCGAGGGTTAGAGAAAGTAGCGAGTTATATATTTTCAATTTCCATTGTGGCTTGAATTTTCCACGTTGACATTTTTCATTAAAAACTCTACGTTAATAAATATCTAATTGAAATATTGAATTAATTAAAAATCAGCTTGACTTTTCTATTGGCTGAATTCACAAACAAACAGAATCCAATGAGATTAACCACTTCTAAAGAAATGCTGCATAACCTTATTATAAAAGACGTGATTCCAGCAAATGATGCTGGAGGACTCAGCTGGCGACTGGAGAACTGCATGGTATACATGTATATCGGTGTCATCAGAGTTTCAGCAGTCCTCCAACTTTCCTTATTACTTCCCCCCCCCCCACTTGCACCCCCTTCAATTAATTTAATTAATTTTCATGAGTAAAAGTTGTTTTGCTCATTCGAGTCGTTCATAATCAGATTATCAATCTGCTAACATTGAGGACAAACTTTTCTTTTTCCAAAAAACAAATCTGTCTATCTTCCGCATTCCATTTTCCTGCTTTTCTTCAAGCTGTTCCGAAGTTTCAGTTCAACAGAAAAAGAGGAACTCAATTTAAAATAAAACCTAACCAACCCAATGCGTTTAGATTGTACCACTTCTTGTCTCTCCTTTCTTCTCCATCGTTGGTGAGCGGACATCGAGGCCCCGGGCTGAAAAATATTTTTCGTTGAAAATTGAATTTATTGGCCTTCTCTTACAGCTGGTGTAGGAAGTATTGCGTTCACCAAATAGTCGAAATCGAGTTCTTCTGGAGCTGGAAAATAGAATCGGGGAATGAACCACCAACTCAACTCCGTATACCATTCTAGAATGGAAAAGACAGTCCACCCATTTTCGGATGGAGGTTTATGTGACATTCATCCTTGAGACTAAGATCAAGTCTAAAACTATGTTAAAATAAGATTTAGAGTTTTAGAGTAATTCATTAAAAATGAATTACCAGGAAACTACTTTTTACATTCTCTCATTTTTGACGGCTAAAAGGAAGGAAGTCAAAAACTGCAACCGCACTTCTGGTTTTTTACTTAAATATAAAAAATAGGCACTAAAGAAAATTGCGGAAAACTCTGGTAGAGTGTGGAGGAGATTAATGTTTTCCTGAGAAATAGATAACTAAGTGTGACTGAGAAGTTGTTGCGAACCGGAAGTGACTAGGGAGAAAGCTTGCTGGCTGAGCTGGGAATAAAAACGTACTAAGAAATAATAAAAGGGAAAAATGTGCTCTGACAAACTCGGAACAAAAACAAAAAATTAAGTTATGAGTAAAGTTTTAATAAAGTCCAGATGTTGGACAATGTTTTTATTATCATAAACAAAAAGAAATTAACCTTCTTACTGTGGATGGAAGGTTGGCGCAATAATTTATCTTTATAACGTGAGATAGTAAACAGGTATTAGTTCTATTTTAATTTTATTATAAAATAAGTTTTAGGTTATTATTATTTTTATAGTTTACAACACATTCTTTGCAAGATCCGTGAGATTTCACCATGAAAACAACAAAAAACCAAAGGCTAAACAAAATTAATTGAAGGTATAACCGCGACTGCTGAATCCCAACCGAGATGTTAGGGGCCGGAATACAATCTGCCGCATCTTAATTGAATCATAACAGCCGCAAGCAGCTCCAGCAAAATAATTTCCACCAAGATTTCAACCATTAAAGAAAACTGTTTCCTTCCGGTTGTTCTTAGCAAAATAGGTCTTTTCTTTTTTTAAAGCAAGCAAGAGAGAGATATTCTTTTATGGGGAAAAAACTTCCGTTTTATCGGGAAATGCAATTAGTTCTAGAACCCCTCATGGATGGAAGTATTAAATTCTTGCAGAAGAATTTGGGAGAAGTGAGAAACGATTTGTTGTTGGGGAAAAGCGAGTGAGTCAGATTAAAGACAAATCATCTCATCGATTTTTTCCACCTATTGCAACAAGGGTGTGTCTTGTGAGTGACTCTTATGAAAAGTTTATGAAACGAGTTGGAAAATTCTAGTCCACTGGAAATGCGGAACAAAATGTACTTCCGCAGTTTTCTCTATCTTTGTAGAGTGTGAAAGTATTTAGTCGGACTTAATCTAAGTTAGCTCTAACCATCTGGTTTAAGGGTTTATCTAATAGTGCGTTTTTGAGGAGCAGTAACGTCATGTTTCCTGCATCAGCGGAACCAGGGGACATGCACAATACTCAGCCATAAAATTTATTATTTTTATTTATTACAAATAGAAAGTTTTGAAGAGAATTAAATGCTCAAATCGCACCGGATTTTGGACTCCGAAAACCCAAAACGTGAATTCCGGTGAAAGACCAAAGTCTGTCATAGAGCGCAGTACTGTTTCTTCGATAAAGAAGGAAATCCGGTCTGCAAACCAACAGGAACTGCCATTGCTGCTGCTTTCCAAGTTCTAACCCGCACATCTCCCTTTGGAGCTAGAGACTCCTTTTTCTTTGTCTGTATTCATAGAGGCTAGCCTTAATACATTCATTTATATTTGAGCAGCTGGGGGCTAGAAGATAAGCCCAGCTGTCGGCGGCTGGAGGGCAATCATTTTATTGTAAATCTTGTCAACAGATTGGTACGCTACCTGTTGCTGGCCACTGCCGCTCCTCGCCACAGCTCTGCTCCCTCCACAGAAGATGATTCCTTTTTACAGAGATTGGAGTTAGTACAGTACTACACATTCTGCTTGTTTTCAGGATCCGAAATATTTCAATGGTGGTTGCCAAACTCTATTCAGTAGCTAATTCCTTCAAACAGTTGATCACATCCTCAAGGGGTTCTTTGAACTTCTTTACATTTCGTGGGCGGACCAACTCCAAGAAGAACAGTCCATCTTCCTGAGATATTGTGGATACAATGACGATATATTCCAAAATTGGAACTTTCTACAATTTCTCTTCTCGATGGAAGGCAGGCCAATTCTTTCTCTAGCTGTGTGTAAGAGTATCGCACTCTGGGGACTTGAACACCCTGGGAAACTGGTAACCTTGCGGTATTCCTACTTACGGAACAGGAAAAAGTGAGTGTAACGGTTGTTTTACGTCAGAAATTAATTATTTTGGACCACATATACCCCCTTATTCTTTCTGTTTTAACTGAGGGAATAATGTATAAGTAATAGTGAAGAGTACTGTTAGAGGCGTTAAATTAAATGCGTGCCGAGAGCAGGCCCTGTTGCTCGCCAGCAGACATATTTGGACCGGAGGAGCGTGTTGAAGTGAGAAGAGCCGCAGACCTGCACCAACATGTTCACACATCCTCCCACCACCACAACCGCCTTGGAGAATGTGGCCGCCATTTTCTTTGTATTAAATTTATACATTCTGAGTGAGGTTAACTCATGTCAGTCTGTCTGGCGGACTTGCTGCAGCGCCTTTCCTTATTCCATTCATCGCATGCCCCTTCCGTCCCATACTGTCTTCACCACCTCACCTAAGACGCCTTCATTTTATTTTACTTTTATTTCTCATTTCTCTTGCCGTTGTATGAACGTCCTTCCATCGTTACAGTTATGTTTCTTTAGATAATGTTTTGTACAGCGCACATGTTTGCCTCTACAGTTAGAAAATACCTTCTTTTATTACTTTTCCTCAGTGCGGTGTCTAATTTTACCAAATTATGTTCTCGCCAGAAATAAAGGTTTTTTGACTTCCCCTGATTTTGGGAAAAGGTTTAAGCGCACATTGTGCACTACCAGAAGTATTACTTTACAGAATAGATTTGTCCCTTTGTCGGGAGTGACTTGAACCTATTTTTTGTACACCTATTGTAGTGTTGTTGTTCTACGATTGCGTTGGCAACATTTTTCTACAAAAACCAAGACATGTCCGGGAGAGGGGCATTGCTAGTAGACTTTTCTCTAAGATACCATTTTAGCATTGTACAGACCTACATCTTCTGGAAGGGCAGAGTTGTATCTTGATAACAACGGAAGTGTCGCTAAATTTTCGTGTTTGATATAAATTCCGTAACTCAAAGTCCCAATAAAACTTCTTTCTTAATATTTAGATCAATAATATTTATTTGAATATTTATTTCTAATTTATTTCCTTTTAAGGGATTTTCTGGAGAGATGAAAATATATTCCCATTTTCTGTCAGTTTTATAATCTGGATAATGCTAATAAAAGTTAAATGTATTTAAAATTACAAGTAAAACAAGAAATGTATAAGTTGCAATCTCGAGATTTGTGGTAAGCGAAAGAGGAAAGTATTACCATATTGCCTTCCGTTAAATGGTGTTTCTATTAAAGGAAACTAAGATGTTGAAATTTTAGTTTCAAAAGAAAGTGACCCCGTGAAAGGGGGTGGGTTTTGGGACATTTGGGAGTTTTTATCCCAATCTGGCGGCTCCACGATCCTAGAGATTTCCCTCAAGAGTCTGGGTGATTACCAGGTTGGCGGAGAACACCCTAACTTTCTTCTTTTGGAATGTAAGGGGGGATGGTGTGGCAGGAAGTGGTGAGAGGGAACCAGGAAGTAGTGTACGTCCTGGATGTTGACATCTTTCTCTTCTTAGAGCTCCCCTAGAAGGGCAGCTTGTTCTTAAAAAGAAATTATTTGTAACATCAAGAAATAAGTAACTCAGTAGTTGAAATTAATTTAACTGGGTTCCTAATATATAGACTTAATATCTCCGAAATTGGATGTTTAATTTATGGTGGCCTTCTCCAAAGTTTCTCTTTTAACCAACGCTAAAAAATATATCGATTGGAATCGGCTTTCTCACAATAATTGGACTTCAAATGCCCTTTGGACTAAATAGGTTGGACTTTGTTCCAAATATTAACTTAAAATATATCGAAACTTAATTGTTCCCATTAAATTAATTTTAATATACTCGTAAATTAGTTTTTTAAAGAAGTTTCAAAAAATGAAATGGACGCAGAAGTTATTATTTTGCAAATATATTTTTGTACAAAAAGTTACTTTTCTTTTAAATGAATAATTGCTTTTTAAAATTTATTAATTATATTCTGTGTTATGGTTGCCGACATACTCATGCTACTGGAACATGGTTGTGGTCCTTTGGAACCGACGGGAGCTCGTTGAATGTCATTTTTTCCAGAAAACTAATTAATTTTTTTGTTCCCTTTTTAATTCATTGTTTTTTTAGTAATTTATGTTAAATTTTTTATTAAATTGTTAATGTAAAATAATTATTTTAATCAAATAAAGTGCACGCAAATAAAATAAAATCCTTTTCTCTAATTGGATGCTGCTGGACCATCCTATCACTCTCTCTCTCTCTCTCAGAAAGGTACGTTCGGTATTTTGTTTTGATTGCGTGATTGTTTTTGGCTTTCATACTAAAAGTTAGAAGTAAATAATAATTTAATAAAGAAAAAATGGTATTAGATTTTACTTTAAGGTGGTATGAAAATGATTTATTTTAATAAACTAGTTTTCTTTTAATTCAAATCTGGAGAAGGGAATGATTCTTGTAGGTGATCCTCATCAATATTGATTGAAATCAATGAATTCTATTTATTTGGGAACAGGCTCTTCTCTTAATACTCCCTCTCATTTCAAGTATTTTATGGCATTCTCAAATGTTCTCAATGACTAAAACTAACATAGATAAAACTATCACCACTGCATTCATCAGTTCTACTCGTACATCAATACTCACAGTAGATGCTCTAATTTTAATGCTTTGAAAGATATTCAAATGCAAAAGGGAAAATTTGAAATGCATTTCCTCTTAATGAGTAGGACTCCTGTTCAGATTACAGCCAGCAATGTTTACAATAACTTCATTGAGTGAGTAATTAAAAATCAAAAATAGGTCCATCAATAAAAACCCTTTTTAACAATTAAGTACAGTTTTATTTTATTTTTAAAGAATAATAAATTTACATTTAAACTTTTGATTGGCTGTTACTAAAGTACATCAACAACAAATTCAGCACAAATTCGATGCAATTAGGAGAAAGTAATTTTACAGATACTTTTTCCGGCGATCTACATTCTGATTAATCGGCATTGTCATTCATCAAATAAATGGACTAGTTTCAAGTTATTAATGCCATTGACGGGATGAAATGTCAAAGATCCTGAAATTGTTCCCGTTTAGTTGGCACAACTTCCGATCTCTTTTCTAAACATTCACAAGGTTTGCGGAAACAATTGCATGCGATTGGAAAAATATTATCACCCAGCCGACAAGACACTATTAATCAAATTGAACTGCAGACTTCTATACTCTACCAAAGTACAATGGCCTATAATTATTATTTGAAACTCGACACGGAATGCTAGTTAGGAAGGTAATCAGTCTCATTACTTTTCAATCTCTGCAGCATCTTATGAGATGGAATATTAGTCTGTATTTCTGGGATGAAGCACGTAATAAACTCTTAAGGGTTTTCCTTGGTATTAATGTTCCAGTTTAGACTCAAGTGGAGGCTGGTGTAATATTTCAAACTTGCGGGAAGTTGAGGACCTTGTTCTGCACAGAATCCCCACCCTATCAACTACGGGGGCATGATTCATGCACTCCTCATAAGTTCATGGTTCAATTAGCGAGCATAATTAAGACCGCAACAAGATATTATCTAGTAATTATAGCACACACTCATACCTTCTTAGTCTTACCATCTTCTTATTGGACGCGCTAGTTATTAGTCAGGAAGTTCTCTTGCCAATTATTTTACGTCTTGTTTCCTGTTTAATATATTTACCTTTCTGCTTGTTTAATGTAGCTCCGACGGTTCCTGCGAGATCAACATTTGAAAATGTATTGACACTGAAGTGCTAGCATAACGTGCTACTATACCCATTTATTCATGGTCTTGAAGTAAGCAATTGACCTCTGAGAATTAGCAGGCTGCTTGGAACCCCATAAAAACTAGTTAGCTCATCCAATCAGAATAACCTCTAGCTTAAAGGAGAGCATCAATGGAAATTGCGAGGGTTCCTCCAAATATCCAGCCATGACAGTTATAGTAACTATGCAGGAAGTTAGATTTGGTTTCCGGTAGCAGACCCTCAGTTTTTAGAGACCAGGCCCATGCCTCTATTCTTCCTTCTACCAAAGCAGAAACAACGAGACTACTGGTGAGTGAGAGGCCTGCCAGGGCTGGATTATTCAGGTAGTTTCCACCAGCCACCCCGATGACGCATTCTACCACACGCACACTCACTCAGCTAGCTGTGTTCCCGCAGATTTATTTGGTTGATATAGACCGCGTTGAGGGGATTTACATGGATCATCCTTTGTGCCCAGCTTTGTTTTTAATTTCCCGGTTTATCCTTAATCCTTATTATGAAATTATTAGTTTGGGTTGAGACCTAATTGAATGCCACCGTGTTGTGTAGGTTGCATTCCCTGCAATTTGTGCCTAAAATACCACCTCCGTAATCCCTGATAAACTATAATACCTTTTAATTTGCTATCTTATTTTTTATATAGTTTATAGTTTTGATTTGCAGGTTTTTCATTTATTAGTTTTTCATAAATAGAATCTAGTACAATAAAAGTTTTTCTAAAAATGAGGAAAGAAAACTCATTTTCCAGAATTTTCGCGAACTTTAGTCTTGCTCTTGTATTTTGAGTACGTATATGATGCTGGAGGATATTTATAAGGTTTCGAGAACTGTAGCTGGAGAATTAATGCTCCAGGTGTATTTTTGTTCGTCTAGGCGCCTTTTACGTTGTTCCTTCAACTGTTGCAGAGATTTCCTCCAATACTAACCCTTAAAGAGTTAAATTTCAAGACGATCTTAGGTATTTCTCAGAAAACCTGAATTAAAATATTCCACTTACAAGGTGTAATGTAATAATGTTTAATTTTGCAAGTTTAATATTGAACGACTTCAATATAATTTCAGCAATATTCAACTTTAAGTCTCAAAAGCATTCATTGTGCACACTATAATTATCAACAGAGAGTTAATTATGCATTCCATTCCGGAATAATTATTCATCATACTGTATTATTCATCGTAATGTGACAGATTGTTATCATTCTACAAGTTTTACCTTATATTACTTTTCTTTGGAATCTTCAATGATCATTTTCCATTCATAAGGATTTTAATTAAATCTAACTTCCATTTAGTTTTTATATTAAATGGATTTCCGGAAGATGTTTATTAGATTCTTACTTCTAAAGGATTGTCCTCGATTTGCACATTTCACCGACCAAAAGAGGATAAATGGGACCACGCTGTCTTGCAGCACCAATAGGTAAATAGTTCAGCGCACTCTAGTCCACGTCACTTATTTATCCATGTTTATAAGTTTCATGACGTCACTAAGTGATGCCGAACAGATATGGTCATCACTATTCGGGTGTATCAGGACCAAAAGAAAGAAGCTGGTCTTCATTTACCACAATAAAGGTTCTTCTAAACCGAAGTCTGATGCCGTCAGCGAAAAGCGTCCATATTGCAATGCTTAATGAAAACAGTAAATAATGAAAAAAGGGGAGTCAATCAATCCTAATCGCACCATTACAATTTCATCTTCGCCTTTGAACATTTCAAGTAAATTACGTTACTTTATTATCACTATTTTAGACAAGTACGAACATGCGACGCGTCGGCAAACTCTGCATCCATTTTGTTCCTACAGCCAGTACACTTCAGAATTGGAATCTCCCAGCCCGTTAGCAACATTCAGAAACGAAGCGCATTTCTACCCGTGCACCTTGCATTTTTTTGGCGAGCAAGTTGTGTAATACAGTAAGAATAGTCGACCAGTTTAGGTTTGTAAACTGGCCGCCATGTGCAAATGGGAGAACTATTTACACAATTACAGTTGCAAATAAGCATTAAAAAAAAAATAATTCTTACTTTTTCTTACAAATTATCCCACGACTTTTTGTTTCGGGGTTGAGCCTCCAAATTGTCCTTGCCAAGCTGGTTCTTAAGAGCTGTCGCTCCCTGTAAACATAGAAGTCAGAGTATGTGGCGACACTCTTTCACACCAGTTTGTTAGTAGCGCTATTGTGGCCAGTCCGTGAACTAGAGTCACTAAAATCTTTGTCCTCCATTCACTCGTTAAATAAATTAAAAGAATTTTAGAAAATAATTTTATTTACAAGAAACATGTTTTACCAACCATAAAGCATTACGTATATTACGTATATTTTAGTGGAGATATTGAAGACAATAATTTGGACAGATTGGAGTCCTCCTTGGACATGTTTTGAATCAAATAGCAAGACAGCGCTTTGCTCCGCTTGAAGTTGATGTGTTTTCTTAAGAGCATCGTCTTGATCAAAGTGTCCACCTGTAATTAGTCCAACGTTTTTCACTTTAGTTATTCTACCCTCTGCAGAAACGGAATGATCCTCTAAAGGTCTCCTAATCGGTTGCGGACTTTTACCCGAAACTATGCGAGCTATGACGGATAAAATCAAAGACGTTAGGCCTTTGGTTGGAAAATTTCTCTCAGAGAACATCGACTTTAGTGGGTTCTGGGAAGTCGTGTCGTCACGCTTCTCCTGCTACGGCATTATTTTTTTTGTAGTGACGTATAAATTTTGTACAATTCTAAATTTGAAGAAAATTTATTGGTGTAAACTGCGACAAGAGTGTTCAAACAGAATATTTAGTTTTCTGTGGTCTGAGGCAAAAAGTGCTGTCGGAGAGTAAACATTGATGCGCACGAAGAAGTGATACCCGACACTAGATCACACACACAGATGGGAAACAGAACTAGAATGAAGTAGAGCAGCGCTTCTGTGGTAAATGATTGATTCACAAGTACTACAGTCTTTCTGCTCCTCAGGGAATATCGCAGCCTCCACATCTAGACATGCGCCAATGTGCCTTTCTCCTGCCTTTTATTGGCTACAGGAGAGTGAATGTTGTACATGTGTGAAAATGCTACGTATATACTCGTATTGTCTGGAGATACTGTTTGACAACTGCACAAAACGAATGTAACTTTGGTATGTTGCTAGGTGTAGTTTTCAGTAACTAGTTAGGCCACAAATAAAATAAAGTAAAGGAACACAAGCAGTGAAAAGCAACAAAACGAGGGATACAGCTAGTTCTCAGGAAATATTCTTATTGCTTTAATAAGTATTGCTTTAATACTACTAGGTATTAGAAGATTACAAGTTCCTATGCCACACGCGGATGTAATATGGTCGGCCCATATCGGTATTTTATAAAGATATAAACGGTATACTTCACCATACCGGTTATTCAGTTAGTTTATACTCTCGTATTCTCAGTACTAAGCTTAAGATTGCTAGACTTGGGAAACGGACATGTGGCGACAGTCATTGTAGTAAATAAGTTTTAAAAATTAAAGTATTTTATTGAATTTTAACTAACATGCGACTTTTTCATGCATGGTTTGTACCCAGGCACCAAGGCCGGATGAGCTCAATTAAAATCTAATTTTCTGTCAATGAAGTTGAAGTTTCATTGTAAAAAGTGTCATCTGCTTCAAGCTTAACCTCTAGGCTAGAATGTTAGAAGCCCACATTAGGGATGTACAATGTGCCCCGAACTCTGCAGGCTGAAGTCGCCGAATGCAGCTTTCTAACCTCCAACTGTACCGCTTATATCGTAAGCTTTACCTTAGCCGCCGGCCACGCTCCTCAACACCCTGCAGGTGTTTCACAAAGTTAATTGCCAATTTACGTTATGAAAACAATCTAATTGGCTCACACCAACCAGGTAGGCTTGCGGTAAATTGATTTTGACTGAAGGCTGTAATTGGGACTAATGTTAAAGTAATGATAGAACAGATTTTGATTATCAATTATAGATATTATGTTTGTTTAATCAATTTTTCAATTTTCTCTTGCTTGAAGAAATGATCGTTTAAAATTTCATAGAAATTAGCACTTTTTGGGTCTACTGAACGCCTTAAAACAGATTTTTTCCTGGTTCAAAGATTCAAACAAAACCAAAACTGAAGTGGTTCCCTTTGGGTTAATTATTGAAGACAATAAATGCAAAAAAAAATATATCCTGAAGAAAGTTTACAGCTAAAAGCGTTGTAATACCACCTGCGAAGATATTCACAGTGTTAGATTGTGGTGATGGTGTTGTTTAGGCGAGAGATACATGTCAATAGCCTTCCAGTTTACACATAGTTAATATTTCTAAAGCAATTAAGGCGAGTGACGTAGTAATATTGCTATCAGCTGTAATATGTTCGGTATATACAAGGAAAGGAACAGTTTTTAAATTAAAAAAAAGAAAAAAGTATTCTGTTGAATGAATTCTTACAGATATTCAATACTTCATCTTTGTGGGTCCCAGTGTCTCATGTTCTTTGAGTCTACGTCCTTTGGCTTCGAACTTCAAACTTGTAAACTCCAGTTTCTATTTTGGTAAAGGGGTCCATTAACCAGAAGTCTGAGACACTCTCTTCATTTCCAATTCGAATCAGTTTGTCCTCCGTAAACTAGTTTAATATTTTATATATATAATACAACGATGTAAATGACATTAAGGGCTAGGGCGGAAAACTAGCTCTGAAACGACACATTTCCAGGACTGAATTTCTACGATATTCTAACAAACTATGATATTGTAAACAAGTTTCACCAGGTCCGTGCTGGAGCCGACACTGTGATTAGGTCACTTTGGAGATGTAACATGTTAAACTCTACTCTCAAAATCACCCCCTCGGCCACTGTGTAACTGTGATTGATATTTAATACATTATTTACGGCAAGAAATAAAACGTAAATACTACAAATATCAATTTTTAGAGTTGCATTAGTTTTGGGTCAAACTTCATTCCAACTTTAAGCCACAATATGAAACATACTAATACCATATGAAACATACTAATACCATATTAGTATGAAATTTTACTCAATTTATAGACTACTCCATAAATTATAGTGTCGAATGTTTTCAGTGCTTATATTTCGCTCCTGGTTTATGTCCTAATTTTGGTAAAACTTGAAACTAGAGGGGGTAATTTGCTAAAAACTGCAATTAGGAAAACTTACAATTTAGACAGACCTACACGATCATTTATTGCTAATTGCGATCTACATGGTTTCTTGAATTGCTAATTTGTATTCGTTACCCGTTGTACTTGGCAACAACATCGCTCATCACCGATGAAATTAACGAGCCAAGGAGTTAAGAGAATGCCAAAAAGGGAAATTATAATTCAATCACAAGATTTGATAAATGGAAAACAAATTACATTGTTCAGCGGGGGTTGAAAATATTTCTGCTTTATGACCATGTTTAGTTTTCTTATTTTTCTACTTCCATTCCTGGTTAATTAGTTTTTCCTGCCCCTCACTAGATTTTCAATTTATTCCATGTTTTCCAGACCAAAGTCAAGCAGGTTACCTCTGCCAATTAATTTCCCATTTTCCGCTCACCGACAACACTGTACGCAAACAAAGCAATTAAATATATTTGTCTTTAGAGCGCGCTAGTTGTCTCATTGGCCAGTCGCCGGGTCGCGTCTCAGTTGCCTTATCTCGCAATAATTTCCATTTAATTATAATTACAATCAGGCCCCCTTCCCGTCTTTAACCATTTAATCACAACCACTTCCTGTGCTGCGTTATATTTGATTTATTCCTTCGCTTGCTTTGTAAAAAAAGTAAGTTGCTGACGGGTAGATTTTATTTGTATCCATTTCAAATCAGGAGCGCAACCAAAGAGTCGCGAAAAGACGATCGCCTCTCTATCGAAGTTCCCCCCCCCCTTCCCCATAAACTTTCCTGAGGGAAACCAAACCACGCAAACATTTTACTTTGACCTTTCACCGGAAATATATGTTCATAGTCTTCTGATCCATTTTGAAAAGTGTTTTTTTTTTTTAGGGTTTTTAACCACAAGAATAAATAATGTTTCAGTTTTTGGGATTTATCTGAAATAACAGTTTCGACTTTTTTGCGATACGCCCTGACATCAGTGAATGGATTTCCTACAATTAATTACTTAAAACATTTTTTTATTCCGTGAGTTTTTTTTTATGGCAAAATGTGGATTGATAAAGGAGTCTCTGTTAAAAGAAAGACCTACCTGTTCCTTGGCCGTAGAATTGGAGGAGTGTACTATTTCGGAAAGCACGCTGTCCGACAGTCCTTGGTAGCCTGCCAGTCCTTTGAGTCTGGCTTCCGCCGACAGAAGGTCTCTCAGTCGCACTAGCAGGATCTGGTCTTCAACTAATTCTTCGTCCAGTTCCTGAAACTCCTCCTTATAATCACATTCATCTCTCACATCGTCTCCACTCAATTCCGAGACGAATATAGGTCTGGAGCCACTCAACAGAGATGTCTTGTTCAACGAATCTTCGACATGTGTTAAAACCTGAAATAAAAACTCTCAAAAGTGTCCAAATTTCTTCAAGCTAGGAATTTCAACAAATCATTCATTTCACTCCAGCAATATATGGCTGATAGCTGATAGAACCGTAGAATTCTGAGACGTACGAGGGAAGCAATTCACTCACCCTTCCAAAAATCCTACAAAATACACTTTTTACGAATATAGTTTCAAAGTGATACATGGGAGTTGATGTATCTCTGGTTGAACCAAATTAGATGCAAGGGTTTCCTGGAAATACGAGGTGTGTTCAAAAAGTAACGGGAATTTTTAAATTTCGCGGGTTTGGAGAGTCTGATTGTAAATTTTTTTTTTTTTATTATGTTGGTACACATGCCCCTGAAGTACGATAAAATTTTCAGTAATATTCATTGTTTACTTCTTAAGTGGCAGCCGTTAAGGTTAGATGTGTTTTTCGAGCTTGGCGATTTTTGTTTGTTAAAAAAAATGGATCAAAGAATTTGTATTAAATTTTGCGTAAAAAATGAAATAAAGTGTGTGAAATGTTAATAAAGGCATATGGTGAGTCTGCTATGAGTAAAACAAGGATTTACGAGTGGTATAAGCGTTTCCAAGATGGCCGCGAAAACGTTGAAGATGACGAACGAACCTGGACGTCCAAGCACATCAACAACCGATGAAAACGTGAAAAAAGTGAAAGAAATGGTTATGAACGATCGCCGAATCACAATCAGAGAAGTCGCTGATGATGTTGCCATATCAATTGGCTCATGCCATGAAATTTTTTCGGATGTTTTGGGTATGAAACGTGTGGCAGCAAAATTTGTTCCAAAATTGTTGAATTTCGAACAAAAACAGCGGAGAATGGAAGTTGCTCAAGAGTCACTCAATGAAGTCGACAACGATGCGGATCTACTGAAACGTGTTATAACAGGTGACGAAACATGGGTTTACGGATATGATGTCGAAACTAAGGCTCAATCGTCCCAGTGGAGGCATTCTGGATCGCCAAGACCGAAAAAGGCTCGACAAGTGCGGTCGAATGTGAAGGTTATGCTCACTGTGTTCTTCGATTTTAATGGCATAGTGCATCATGAATTCTTGCCACAAGGTCAAACAATCAATAAGGAGTACTACCTACAAGTTCAACGCCGTTTGCGTGAAGCAATCCGAAAAAACGCCCGGATTTGTGGCAAAACAATTCATGGATTTTGCACCACGATAATGCACCTGCTCACACTTCATTGCTTGTTCGTGAATTTTTGGCCAAAAACAAAACTTTAACGATGCCCCAGCCTCCATATTCGCCAGACATGGCTCCATGTGACTTTTTTCTATTTCCAAACATAAAGAGAACATTAAAAGGCCGTCGTTTTACAAGCATAGATGACATTAAAAGCGAATCGCTGAAAGAGCTGAAAGCTATCACAAAGATCGAGTTTCAGAAGTGTTTCGAGGATTGGAAAAAGCGCTGGCACAAGTGTATTGTATGCGAAGGGGACTACTTTGAAGGCGACAATATTAATGTAGATGAATAAATAAATATTTTTTTCAAAAAACGAAAATTCCCGTTACTTTTTGAACACACCTCGTATGTGCAACGATAAAAAAAACCTAAGAGATCTTGATGGTTCCGGTCATGTATTTCGACCTCCTTTATAACATATATCCTGGAGCACCGTATTGCCGTAATGCTACCTCTATCGCAGGCTAACCACTCTTCATTCAGAAGTAGCTTTAAACAAGTTAGTCTAGAAAAAGATTTAAACGAAGTTGTAGGCCTACATAAAAGCAATGTGCAATACAAATAGAAACATCGAATCGTCCAGCAAGAAAAGTAGGCTGTAGCTGGAGAAATGTTTATTGCAAAGTTAAAGTCTCCTGAGGAAACCAATTCACTCACAAGTTTTCATTTTGAGAAGTTTTGTGCAACAAAGGTTACCAATTCACAAAGCCGTTTAATGAAAACACTTATTCTAATATTTTCATTTTCATTTGTAAGTGATACTGATAATCGAAATCTATTATCTGACCTCTCTGTGATACTATTGGCGACCACATGACTTGTATTTCCGGTGCAAACACAGGCATGTGAGTAACACCCACTTCTTCCGCTTACGAAAAGATAAAATGCTTGAGAACTTACCTGGACAGCGACTGCTAGGTAAGAATCGGTGAATTTGACCTTCCGACATGGCTGGACTTGCGGCGAGTCTCCGGTTGAGGACGCCACAACCAAGAACAGAGCATAGACCCACTGTGCCATCATCACCTGGCTGAGGTGCAGAACAAAGTGGAGACCTGTTCTTAGCTGTGATCTCCCCACCACTGTCTGCCACTCCGTCTAAATTCTAGCGACCACCTGAATTCTTCATCTCCATAACCATCGGCTCATCTCCATAACCATCGGCTCATCTCCATAACCACCGGCTCATCTCCGAACTATTTTATAAATAAATTAATAAATACTAAATTCCTATCCCACATCTAATCTGCTGATTGGCTTCTCATTAAATACATTATATACTTTGTCACTCTGAATTTCGGGATTTGGGTTTTTAAAAGATGATAATTCTTAGAGTCAAAATGGGGTATTTCACTAGAATGGCACTTTAGGAGCAACTTTACCCTCATGCATCCCCAGTATGCCCTAGAAAGTATTCTAATACAATTTTTGATTTACATGTATGCTCTACATTGTATATAAAGGAAAGTTAAAAGGAAATCGCAGCAGGAATTACACAAAAAATACTCAGCAAAGTGATACATTCAGGATTAGTAAAGTGAAACTGGGATTTCAGTTACACACATGAGCCGCCTTTAGGCGTAGACCATAAATTATTCTGAAACGGCACTTCACCCTCTCACTTAGAAGTGCCCTTTATCGAATTTTCTGAAAAACTTCGATACAGAAGTCCAACTACTTGTTTCCGCCATTTTCTTGAAGTTAGCACTTTCTGAACTGATTTCATCCTTGTTAATAGTAATCAGTTTATGAGTGGTGAGGCCAAACATTACACCAAAAAGGAACTTTAGAGGATAACTGCCTCACTTCCTGAAGTACTTATTACAAAAATGTTTCAAATAATCATTACTGAGGGGAATCAGCCCCCAATTAACGTAGGGCATGCTTTCCTGGTGAAAGGTCGTAGTGAAAATGTACAAGAATGCAGTAGGTTCTGTAATTCTGTAGGTTCTGTAGAAGGTCAAAGTTGATGCGACATAATTAAATATGAATAAATGAAGACAGAGTGAGGGTGGCGGGGAGGGCTAAATGATGGATTAATGGGAGCATGAATATTATGAACCAATTAGAATGCTCATAAAATATCTAAATGACTGAGTGATCAATATGGTGGAGAATGCAGTACCCTACTATTAATGGTAGTTAATCAAACTCAGTTTATGGAATTTGAGGCGACACCATATGCGTTGACATTGACATACAGTCTCATCTTCTGTCGTTTTCTATTCGTAGTTGCACTTATGACCAACCTCGCTATTTTTACTACCTCTTTGTGTAGATAGTGCTAGAATTTCCACTATATGAATATGAACTGATATTTTAGAGGACTTCTGTAGAATAGGTACTGAATGTGCGCAAACACAGAAAGAAACAGTACAGTCTGCCGGAAATGAGGTAGTTAGTGTCTTTGAAATAAGCAAAGTGCTTCTTTCTGAGAGTAGAGTGTCAAAAGGCTCCAGAAGTGCCTCGATTTTGAAGCGGCTTCCTGCTCTTCCTAGTGCGTGGTTGTAACTTCCAGTCCAGTCCTGTTGGTGCGCAAGAAGATTATTTCCGAACAAAAAATACCTTACAGGTTATAGAGTTTAGAGTTATAGGAAGGAATTTGTAGAACTGGACAGGCACAGCGATTGTTTCCAGCAGGCGATGTCAAAGCGTTATTCAACAAGATATCATGGCGCGCCACATCATTTTTAATATCGTAAACTTACAGGAATATAGTCGTGCTACATTTTTTCTGCTTTACTTTTTCAAAAATATCAATAGGAAAATGTAAATTGGGAAAAATAATTAATTTCACTTAATATATCGAGCAATTGACAGACATCTTGTGACGTGCGTGGCGCCTACGCAGAGAGCGCATTTATGTTTTCGTCGTTGGTACTGTGATTAGTTAAAAGAATTCAGGTGCGGAGGTAGTGTAGTTTGTACAGGAGGTCGCCACGGCGGTGATAATACGAGGAAGAGTGTGAAAAAGGGAGATTGCTGATGCTGAGGGCAGATAAAATTACAAAAATACAGTAATTAAGGGAAGGCATGTTGCTGATCCCAATTATATGCCTGGGATATCTATCTAACTGCAAGCCGGAGTCCTGCAACATCGTTAACACCAACTAGCTTTTCCTTCTCCATTATCATTACCACTTTTTTCGGCCTACAGAGGGCGGCTCTTTCTCTCTTCGCACGACCTCAAATTTAATTAGGGCACCGCCTCCTCGCCCTCTGCATTCCTTACACACCTGTTTAATTACACTTTAAAAAGTGGGGGTAGAAAAAGAATTCCTTCTTTTACTTACGGGAAGAAAAAATTAAAAAACGTAAAAAATATAAAATTAAAAATAATGACCATGTTATTTTCTATTCTTGTGTTCGCAAATGTCATTAGAAGGGTCATTTATAATTCATTCTAATTGGTCCAAATTAAATAAAGACCACGCCACCTGCAAACCACGCTGTTGGTTCTATTCAAAATGAAGAATAAAATGTACGCATATAATTAGTAATTTAATTATACAAATGGTTTTACTAAGTACGTCATGGGCATTTCCGGTAGTAGATAATTATGGAGACATGGCAATACTGTGTCTTCTGATTGATGAATTAAAATAATCTTTTATCTTCTAAAATTCAGTCATGTCTGTGTGAATGTTTACACAGTTCTAACTAAAGGGCATATTTACCTACACCCTGCAGATACCTCACTCTAGAGGAGTGATTGCGTTCAGCAGAGATATTTACTTCATAGTTGCGATCATGGCTTCAGCAGAGATATCTACATACTTCATGGTTGAGCCAATGGCACACTTACAAAAAGCACACAGTGGGGATGCTAAAACAAAACAGCATTCTGTTCTGTTCACCAGATAATTTTAACGCATTCTAATCAACTGTGATCAAATATATACAGCCATTTAAAATTTGTAGATAACATACTGGCAAAAAACAAAAAGTCATATGGATATTAACGACTGACAATAAAATAAAATTCTAAAATCTACGTTAAAATAAGCACAAATGAGTATGGCAGGTTCATTCCCAAAAATATGCAGATCCATGTCGATCTCGTATGTTTGTCTCACTCCAAACCACAATCTACAGACAGACTAATCTTTCGCATAAAATTTTTATTGATAGTTTTCTTTCTAATATTCCCTCTAAGTTAAGCCAGCTGCGAGTTAAATTCCAAATTTAGAAGAAGTAGCTCCCAATCGATTTGATAACACACAGTAACAGTAATTCGCAGACTGTTCAAAGTGGACATTTCGTTTAAAAATGAACGACGGCGATTGGTCTAAAAAGGCGCGCAGCAATTTAATGATCCCACAAATTTAGTTTCCGCTACAAGCCAGAGTTTGTTTGTTCGTTTTTTTTAAACAGTACTACTTCCGGCAATGAGTGCTTTTGAATGTAGAACAGAAATGGGACAAAGATTTCTGTTCAGTGTGTGAGTGAGGACATATGCTGTACCGCCGCAAGTCTTGCTGGTTGAGCTTGGAAAGTGATAAAGTGCCGGCGATGAGGCTGTTTGAAGAGCCAGCCAGCGCTGCCAGGGAGAGCCCCTCCCTTACAAAGCCAGACTGAAATAAAAAAGAGTAAAACTGAAGTAGATAAAGAGGCAAACCCAGAGAAGTTCTCTTTAATCTTGGAGGCTGAACTGCCATCTTTGCTCTACAGGATTATTGGAGGGAGGTTGTCGGCCGCTTTAAAGACAGAGGATGCCGCTTGGCAGCACTGATGAGCACTCAGAATCGCCCCTTCGTCTTAAGGCCGCTCGCTGCCTTCTGTCGCCTTTATTCTCAAGCACTCTTCAGAAAGCTCCTCATCAGAAGCAACTTAGACCGATTTCCTTCAACTTTCAACAAAACATTCAAAATAGATTTCCCACTCTAAAGTCAGCTGGAGAAATCAAACTATTAAACCCTTATATTTGTCATGTTATTTTGAAAGTGGCATAATCTGCATTTTAGCTGAATGCATTCAATTTTACTAACTTTGAACATCCAATATTATATTAATTATATTTAATTTGAAGAAGTACACTGAATGCCTCGCCTTTCTACTTATTCTAAAAACCAAATTATATGATGCTGGCTTTTACAACTACGTAAAACCACAAATCCGTTTTCACAACTATTCCAAGCTGAACTTGCGAAAAAAATATTAGCTTATTTCAAATTCTTAGCACCAAAAGTAGGATATAACTTCCTTTCTCTGATCAAGGAACCTCAAATAATGATTTGAAGAGCAGGTCAAAGATGTTGGTGGGTCTCTGTTAAGAAAATTCCCCTTTCCCATGCATGCCAAAACCGCGCGGTTTCCATCTAGAAACTAACCCTGTATGCCTGACGTTGCTTAACGTCAACGTATTCACCGTTGGCATTATTGGTGCACAATCTTGATCCATTACATTCGTTACAAGACCTTTTATTCGTATTTTTTTACAGTTTTCATTGCTAGAGTTTTCTGTTGGATTCTGCTCAAATAGTTCGCTTCTCTTCAGAGAATTGTTAACGTTATATTTTCCCGATGAACTCCTAGATAAGCCGAGATAAATGGAAATCCTTCAATGCATTCTTACTTGCGTGTTCACAGTACGACGAAATAAATAAATAATTAGATCAAATTATTTACGATTTTATTAGGGAATATTGTATTCTTGAAAACTGATCATGAACGGATTTTGTGATTTCGTTTTATTTCAAGAGCCAGTGGACACAGTTTTGTTTGGTTGATTTCGGTGGCCATTTTCTACGCACCATCATTTCAGTCGGCGCACGATCAAGCATTTCTTTTTCGTGACATCATTTTGAGGTCCAGTGGGCTCTCTTGATGACTTCGGGTGTTGCTCCCGCTCAACATTTAAGTCAGTAATTTTATGAATGTGTAGTTTTAGTTAAGTTTCTGGTCGCAAAATTATATTGTGGTTGTGGGATGATTGCAAATTAATTTCGTATTTAATGAAGTACAAGTTGGTTATACAGACTCCCTTTCATGGGGGGTGCATTACCCCTCCCCTTATTGCAGCAGGAAATATTACAAAATAATGTCTCTTTTTCAATGCATTTCTTTCCAACGATAAGAAGCCAGTGAAGGGAGGGTAAAGAGGACTTGTAAGCCGCTTAGTAAGCCCTCGTGCTCGTGGCAGCTTTAAGCGACCGAAGCCCACGAAGTCCAGCCAGCCCACTGAACGCAAGACAAAGGCCTTACTTCAAGAAAAGCTTCGTCTCCTCATCATTGAATGTTGCTCAATCCCTGCTTTAACTTCCTGGTAGAGATGCGGACGGCTCAAACTTTGGAAATTTTGCTTTCATCGGAAGTTTTTTTAAAATTCTAAAATTGTTATTAAAAATAACGAAAATCGGGAGTGAAAACTCAGCTCCAGCGGTAATAAAGACTCAAAGTTCTTTCTTGTACATTTTCTTTTAACTATGCGTCACTGTGGCTGGGCGATTGTCGATTGTCTCCAGACTGCCTTGTTTGTGGTGAAATCAGTTTGTCCACAATGTTCTGCGCTCTCCAGAAACAAGTTCAAGGGACAACTATCTCGATCCAACTGTAAAGGGATTTTCCGAATGAGCCTTCATCTAGTTTCCCTTCAGGAGTTGCCTTAAGGCGCTATATCCTGCTAGACTGCAATCTCTGTGAACTTGAATGCCTTTAAGTTGGCTTAAGTGATACTCACTTTGCTCGTAGTTGATAAGGCATCTCTTTTAAGATGGCTTTGGGCTTGCCGAAGTTTCGGATGTCCGAAGGATGCAGTATGTGGGTTATGCATTTCCTAAACTTCATTTTTAAAGACTT
This sequence comes from Rhodnius prolixus, assembly GCF_049639745.1. Classification (NCBI taxonomy): domain Eukaryota; kingdom Metazoa; phylum Arthropoda; class Insecta; order Hemiptera; family Reduviidae; genus Rhodnius; species Rhodnius prolixus. Next base: position 40,152,184 of record NW_027411582.1, on the reverse strand, counting down.
AGTTCTTGCAAGTGGAATAATGAGTCCTCAATTTCTAACATCAACACTGTTGATGGCTCAAAGATATCAATCTACGCTAATAAAGAATTAATTTTTTTGTAAAGACAGCGTTTTATCTATTATCGAGGCTCTCAGCTAGTGATAAATCTGTGATTATGTCAACGTCGAACGTGAATAATCCCCCACCAGAGAGAGTAATTGCAGCGGGGGAAGCGAAGTGGAATCTTGTAGATGACAACTTGTCACAGAATAGTCCTAAAGAAGAAAGGGTTCTTTGCGACGGTAATGCGGTGCACAGGACACGTGACAAAAAGAAACAAGTGATCAATACAAGTTAGCCCATCATCCTGTTATATGACGTAATCTGGTGTGGGAGGCCCCTCCAGAGGCGTGTACATAACTGCCAGCACTTAAAGTTGGTATGAGTGAAGTGGGGCCCATTAGTCTAATGTACAAAACATAGGTAACTCCATTATAGCAACACTCTACAGCTACAACCCTAGATTAACACGCCCTCCCCTGCCATCCAGCAGGGGCTGAAGAATTCATAAAATCAAGTTGGTGGTTTAATTAATCCGAGACATGCTATCGCATAAATTAGTCCGCTACATGAAACTAACCGGAGGCCAAATTAGGTTTTCAATTCTTTTCTTTTTTTTCTTTCTGTCGTCAGATCGCTGATTAAGAAGGCCTCAAAAAGCCAAGGCATTAAGAAGGTAACTAGTTACGATAAAGAACAGGTGTGAACCCTCAACTGACTTTATCTTAATGTAATTTATTTATTTTGAAACATTACAATGCGATCGTCCTGACAACAGTCTAAAGGTGAATATTATTGGGCTCCCTAAAATATTGAAGAAATACTTCAGGGCTAAGGTCAAAGAAGTCTTCAAATAATTTTTACGAATAGAACAGCTGGTTTCAACTTTCTTCTATTTGTTTGTTCCCTTTGTTCCCTAAATACTAGCGAAGGAACGTGACTTCGTAGCTCCTCCAGAATTCATCTAAAGAAAGGATGATAGCCCCAATATATGTTTTTTCCCATTTGAAATAAAACTTTTTGAATTATTCCAGAAAAAAAAACATTCGACACACAGTAGCACTTTTAATGGACGGAGATCCCGACCACACGCAGTATCATACTGATAGATATTTTGCTGGTGTATTAGTATCGCACAGATACTGAGAGGGAGGTTCATCTAGCTCTCTCTAAAAACATCGCTTAAAATTTTAAGCAAAATACATTTTCTTTCAAAGACGCTTCAAATCTATGATTGTGGGCAAAAAGTCTAAAAACTAACGTTGGGAACTTTTTTTCTGCAAAAATCTCAAAAAAAAAAGTGAAAATCCTTCCAGAAAGTCCAAGTATTTTGGTTCCTTAAGCAGCTATTACTCGAACTTGGCAAGGCACCATTCAATAAAATGGCCCCTAAAGTGCTCTTCCATGAAATTACCATTTCAATGATTGTATTCAGCAAAAAAGTTTTAAAACTAAGTTGTAGATCAATATGAGAATACTCGGTGAATACTCCTACTCCTGGTTTAAAAAGGTTCATTGCCGCTAAAGGGAATCAATGTTTTTCGATAATTTTTAGATGAAATTAATGTTCCTTATCCAATTTACGAATAGTGGGAGTGTCACAGGAAATAAGACCGTATTAAATTATAAAAATAAAGATAATTCTATATTTATTAATTTCTGAAAATTAAAGGAAGCAAATAATTCAGTTTAGGTGTAATTGCTGTACATATTTACATCTGAACTCTTACAGACAAACTTGAAAAATAAAAACCTCCAACATGTATTTCCGGTAGAAATTCCATCCTGTCTAACCGTGAAAGTATGACGGTGGTTGTAGCAACAGTGTTTGCTGCAGTTGAAGTTATGAGCAGGGTCGGGCTGCCTAGTCACGAGTCAGACACATACTCGTATATGAAGAAGAAGAAGTAGACTATGGGTCGGACTGCAGCAAGTCTGGTGAAGAACAGTGTTCCGCACGCCTCTCAAGTTGATTGCAAATTATTAATTTGCCGCCTCCGGGGACTGTAAGAGTCTGGTAACGAACTCACTCTGAGACATTGCACGATCTGCCGCACTCATCGTCTCCAAGCTACACCGCCGACGTTACTATTACCTGGCAGTCTAATCTATTTACCTGCTCCCGTCACTCAACTTCCCCTAAAGCCAGAATATATATTATCCTAGAGTCTCTCCAGGATTAACCTAACTTTCTCTCTGCCCTCAATATTATTACCCGAGCCATTTCCGGTCTGCCAGCTAGTGACATTACACTGTTCGCTCACGGCAGTGTCGGTTAGCCGTGACCTCTATTGCTTATGCAAACTTCTCATCTTGTTTTTCTCCCTGCGCCAAGTCCAGCTGACGGAAATAGATTTTTTCACTTTTTCCAGATATTTTCGAAAATGGTCCCTAAAAATGGCTCACACTAAATTCTTTCGCTCTTGCAATACTGCGCGCGCATGACTATCCTCAGTCAGCTACTCCACTCGTCCGGAGTAACGTTACATAGCCATAGATGAACTGGCTGTGGAGTTCTTGTGGGCGAGAAATAAATAAATCTTCAAGAATGGCAAACTGATCCAAACAAGTTGGAGACCGCTGGTCTAAGTTGTTAAATTTCGGTGAAGTTTAGATTTCCCGCTCTGTGATAATGTTTTAAGAGAACAAGAATGTGGCAAAAATCAACATCAGGAAAATGGACCAATTTTGCGAGAATTGCGTGAGAATGGTGAGATTGTTGAACTTGGAGTTTTTATTTATCTTATTGATATATCTAGGAAACAATAAAGCATATAAAGTTGAGGCTGGGTTGATATAGTATATATCTGGCGCAAGGCGGCATTTCCCAGGTGGCTCTATTTCCCAGCTATAACCCCACAAACAGCAGAGTGCCTTACTTGTTGACTTTCCAACAGAGCTTTGCCTTTCCTTTTCCGGCCGTGGAATTTTTCTCTCATCTTGAACATTTTCTTCAATTGCCAGTAGCAGCATCCGGTACAGTGAACCCCTTCTTGTTCCCCAGGGTGTTCCTGGAAAGTAAATATAAGTTGGGTAAATATTTGTATGTCCAACTTGGTTTCTGCAGAAGTGGCTGGGAGAAATGAAATCAACATTCCGTCCTACAGAATAGGGCTGGCACTTTCTATCCAAGATTAATATTATCCGACCTCAGAAGTGACACCGGACCATGAAGCTATTGAGCGGCTTCTTCTCCGCAGAGAATACCTCTTGAACGTATTGCCAACATCAGCAAATATAGATCTTACTTCTTATCAAATAAATCTTAAGCTTGTAATACCCGACATAATCTTCAATAGCTTTTCATGTCGGATAACTGTGAAACTTTGATAGAATGCTAAGTAAACAAATTGATAATAGAATTTTCTTGAGTTTTATATTTCCCAAGCTTTCCTACCACATTGGAGAGGAGCCTTCGCCTGCCACAAACATCAGAAGGGTCCAGAAGATGAGTTCCTTCTTCAACTTCAAATACTCTAACATATTTGGGGATTCAAATTTAAAAAAAAAAAAAAAAAAAAAAAAAAAAAAAAAAAAAAAAAAAAAAAAAAAAAAAAGGCGCCTCGCAAAATTCAATAAAGGTCACTCACTACATGGGCTATTCAGGTATCCTGAATGGTTGGTTCCCTTAAAGTGTTTTCCATTCAGAAATGATTTTTTTTTTTGTTGCGTGCGTTACATATGACAAGAATCCCATCTGCATTACCAATTGGTTCTCATGTTGTATGGGCGTACATATTTCGGGAAACTGGAGGAGAAATGATTCGACCAATCAATTCAAAATGAAGTCAATTAGAACTGAAATGTAAATGCACAGAGTGAAACACAATTAGCATTTCAATTATTATTTAATGAAAATCAGTAGCGAATTTTTACAATAGAATGGCGACTTCCGTTTGAATTCATCACTGGTATCTCTCATCTTCAGGGTCTCCTTGGATCTTCGGACTTTTACACACACTCAGTGTTAGAGAGTAGGATAAGGCACTGCATGTGTTATGTCAATGCGAGGGGCTTGCTTGGCTAAGGATGTCACTCTTCGGGGAGGTAAAACCAGTGCAGTGAACTTTACCCAGGAGCCGCTCTCCAGAATTAAGTGTCTGATTAAACGGAAGGGTCTGGAGGGCGAGCTCTAGAGTGGTGGGAGCCACATGGGGTCGCGGTGGCGTAGGCCCTTAAGGCCGCCCTACTGGAATCTAGTCTAATCTAGAGAGAGGGACGAAGAGCTGGTAAAGGAGAGGGGGCAACGTATCAATTTGTCAAGTCTTCTGGCCGAGAGTTACCTTTTGGTTAATTTTATGTCAGCCCTTAGCTGGTCAGAGTATGCACCTAACTTGGAGTGCTGACCAACCTTCCTGTGTATTATAGGGCCTAATCATTATGAGTATCTGCTCTGCTAGCTCCAATGTGCTATCAGCATTCTGGTCTCCTCAGGGAACTTGCTGGGTAACGATATCTACGCCCACAGATTTATGTGGGTCCCAACACGCACGTTTTTAATTAATTTTGTGGCTTTAGTGTTGCATTTCAACATAATATAGCGATTTCCGTTCTGGAATACCTTTCTCAAAAAATTATTAGTTGCCCCCCAGAAGAAATGCCATTTTGGTGCAAATTTGTAACTAATTTTACTAACAATGTCACTAAGTAATTCATTAGCACCTGTTAGTTAGAACTTCATGCCATTGTATGCAACCGTTTTAATGATGTAATTCCCCTCTGTAGGATCTATCAAGTTCTTACCTTCTCTAAGGAGAGAATTGCAATCGTGTCAATTTTTCGAAATTGAAATACCTGTTTCGAGACCTCAGAGTCAGAAAGTTTTTTATTTTTTTGGAAAACGAAAAATCGCCGGAAGCTAAGAGAGATTTGGTCTCACCCGGAAACATGACTCTTGCTTGCCAATTGTATTCCACTTTACTGAATGGATTTTTTCATTTTACTGAGATTTCTTGGAAATTACTTCTTCGATTTTCTCCCAATTTCATGCAGAAGATCTATAACGGCAATTCTCTTTTCGGATAGCTTTAAGTCATTCCGTAGTAATGTACGGTTTCCTGCTGTGCTTTGTAAGTAAGGAAAGAATCTATATTTAAATTTCGAGTGAAGAATATAATTAGGTGAGAACTTTGGCCTTTTCGTTGAGTAATCATTTGGCGCACAAAACCAGTTCGATTAAATTGATCAGTTTGTCGTTTTAATTAAACAACTTTAGGATTAAATTTCGTAAATTTCTTGTTTACGCGATCAGAGTACTTTTCTTTAAAAGCAGGAAGCTTTTCTAAGCAACTAAAAAAGGAAATGAAAAGGAAATGAGTAGAAGTCCAATATCTCAAAACGAGAGAGAGATGACCTTTTGGGGTAACTTTTTTTAGCTTTGGATTCTGCCTCACCCCTCGCCACCACTTTGCATAAATAGAGGAATAAGGGAGATGGGCAGAAAGAGGAAGGGAAGAAGAAAAAAGCTTTGTGATGGGGATAACGGCCAAAGCAGAAATCCATTAAAGTGAATTTGTTATGTTTGTATTGGCAAGAAGGTTCGACCGTGAAATACACTTAAGTAAAAGTTAAATATGGCCGAATGGCGGCGGTAAGAGTCGATTAGCAGTCCCGAGGTTGAGTATTACTTTCGAAATAGGTCGCTAATGGGACTTTGCTATGAACTTCATTATATTAAGTCCTACTCAATCAACAATACTTAACTTTTAAAATAGCAAATAGTATGCAAAACTTACATTTATGATCTCAACTAAAAAGAACATATTATGTTCCCTATAATAACATGAAATTTTTGAAGAAAGTTCGCCGAAATTGAATTCAGGACCTACACTAAATGAAATAATTAAACAGTTTCAAACCGTGGTGTAAGAAAGCCAGTTTAGTTCATGGCCAATGATTTTGAAGAGCGCCTGCGTAGTTTTCTTGTATTATTTTAGACGAATGTTGCAGGCTTTCATGCTACCATTTTTTTCTTAGGTTCCTCGCTGTCTCCAACGGCCCTTCCTGCTTTAGTGGTCTCACTGAATCAGACTTTATGACATTTCTTTACGTAGTTTGGAAAATGATCGGCTATAAACAAAATGTCTTTTGAAAATGGTTTTATAAAAAGCCAGAAATAAATAAATGAAAAAGTATAGCGGAAACCACCTAGCAGCGTGCTAAACTAGGGCAACTGCCTACGGAAATTTCAGAAAAGTCGTAATAGTCTTTCTACATTCTTACTTCCTGTATTTTAATTCCACGTGGATACTTTGGTCAGACGATCCACTTCCTCACAGATATGTAGCTATAGTAACGGTAAATTGGTGAAAACGCTAATTAGATGATATGCATGATTGCAATACTCCCTTTTGCGAGATGTAAGAAAAACATCTTTATTGGCTCCACTAATTAAGCTGTGCTAGGATGGAGGTTTCCCTCTAGACTCTGAATCTGCTCTTACATGATTATCGTCAGTATTGTTGCACCAGTGAAGCGGACTATAATTAGATTTCCACGCAGAGCATTCATGTTTTCGAATCATCAATACTTCTGATTTCGGCTGAAATTGTCATTATTATTATTATTATTATTATTCCGATATTCTGGAATTTAAAATCTTAAATTTAACCAATTTGTGGTATAACTTACAATATAATTATTATTTACGAGATTTAATTAAGTGGAACGAGATTATGGAGTGGCCTTTAGGCAAAGAGCATGCTGCAAAGCACAAAGGAAACATAGACTCCTCCCACTATTGGAGCACAATGGGAGTGTTAGGGTGTTTGAAAGTTAACAGAGAGGAGTTTGAGAAGGCAACCCCTGGAGTGCGGATAATCCACGGCCAACTAAAGGTACTCCACTAAATTTGAGTTAGTTGATAAGTGAATAAGTAGTTTAGTGCAAACTCTGGGCCGCACATGGCGAACTCAGGATCTAGCGGCGCTGCTCTGGTCCTAGACAGATCTAATGTTTAGATAAGTAAAAGCTATATTCCAAAATTTGTGTAACAGCGATGTCTAACACATAAATATCTATTACACAAAAGATATTAACCAAATTTGTATTTACACTCCCAAATGTAATTATACTTATTATACATGAATTATTTGCGGCCTATATTCAGACATACGTACGGAAAATAGAATGCAGATTCTGAGGAAATGAAAGAAACCATTTTGTATCCTAGAAAACTCAACCTTCGTCTGTTTCGGCTGATCGACTTTGCATGTTTCTGGTACTGAGCCAAACCATTACTTTCTTTGCTCGTGTGGTTTCAGGTCTATAGTGTTGGACTCGAGGCTCATCCACTGTAAAACAAGTCATTTGTTTTCTTTTTAAACGGTCGAAACTTTGTTTAGAAATTCGTTCTTGCCGTCTTTGTCCAACAACTGCGGCGCAAGATTTATTTCCATTTAAATGCACCACACTCTTTGTTCTGATCTTGCTGCAGTGTCACCTTTCTCTTTATACTTCTTTGTCCACCGATCTTCTAGTTCTTTATGTGCTTCTAGTTATTCTAGTTCTCGATGTTGGTTTTAGGCGTCCTTCAGGAGGAACAAATTCATGGAAACTGAAAACCATTTTTAAATTCACATCACCATTTCTTTTCTGTTGAAGGAGCAGATTCTTTCTAACTAAATTTCAAATATATTCTTAATCCATTAAGACATTGTGGTGCTTGAAGGCTGTCTAAGAACACCTTTGTGTTAGTTTTATTTCTCTTTCTCCAATAACCGGAAGGTGTTCTGTAATGTGAAACTATGAAGTGAAGGAAGTAGCACTTTCACATTCGCACATTGTTCTCTCTACTTCTTCTTCTTCTTTTTCAATAAAATCGCTCTTGAAAGTTTGGGTAGTAAAGTTTGCAAACATAAAGGAGGGTCATGTCACCTGTTTAAAGACAATTTAGCATCAGTTTGTGACGTAAGAATGGTAGAGATAAAGGCGTGTGGGCGGAAGGATGAGGCGGTTTGAGAGCTGAAGATGTGTACAAAGGGACATTGGTTAGATAGAGAAAGCTAGAGGAAATAGAGGGTAAGGATGGAGTATGATCTGGGTAGGTCTGTGCGCGTTTAATGCCACTATTGGGAAGGTATAAAACGGACATTTCGTTTCGGTAATACGTTGGACCAACATCAGTGTACTTAGACCAGCCCACTGCCAGACATCAAAGTGCCAAGTTGCTCCCTAATGTGCAATAAAAGAAATAAGATAATAAACAAATATAAATAAAATAGAGGCAAACATAACCTTTTAGTAGAAATCAATACAAAAAAGAATGCTATAAACGCCAGCATTATTGTTATAACCTACCTGCATTAGAGCTACATAGCGCTCAACTGGCTGCAGTCACAGCTATGCATATTCCACAATTGCGCGTTTCTTTTTCCCACTTTTCGCCAGGTTATCCCAGTAAAGAAAACAATCGCTTAAAGGAAAGTCTAGTCTTTTAATCTCCAAAAGAAAAGCGACCTTACTAAATGATCTTTGATCTCGGTTTGATTAAAAATAATTTCAATTTCTTTAAAAAACACTAAATATCGGAATAGATAAGAAATACTTCCATTTGAAACCTTTTGCCAAGATAACTATTATTTATTTTTATTTTTTTTACAAAGTTTTCAAAAAACAGCAACCTTTGTGCAAAGGATCTAAAAATTTAGCAAAAGATTATATTTAAATTAAAATTTTCATTTTTTTTTTTTTATTATTATTATATTGAGCAAATCCTCCATTACATATAACTGTAATTTTTTTGCAACAACCCAAATCTAATAGGTTTCGAGAAAAAAGTTGCTGAAAATGAGCAAAAACGGCATTTTCAAAATTGTTCTTATTGCTGTTGTTGTTGTTGTTCTTCTGGTCGTTGTTACCTTTTGGTAAACAACGTAGCGCCTAAACGCAATAACGGATTTTCATGAATAAGGTGTCATTCGACGGAATTTCACATAGATGGAAGTCTTGACGATAAGCTTCAAATGGGAAAGAAATTAGCCTCTTGTATCTAAGGCCCCCTCGAAAATTATTATTTCTAATAACTTTGTAAATCTGCCAATAATTTTTTCAATCTTAGCTTGACATTGATAAAATTTTCAGAGTTATTAGTATTAATAATTTTGCAGTAGTTCTTACAAGCTTGGGGCGAACTCCTCTCCTAAAGAAGCACAGCACCTCTATATCTTTTTTTATATTGCTCAGACTTTAATGAAACCTCTACTGAATTGTAGAGAAAAGTTAGCTCTATAACTGATATAAATAGCAATGTTTAAGTGACAATAGTTATTGAGTTACAGAAGGTTTAATTTAGGAGGGTTTATAAATAGTTCAATTTGAAAATCTCTGTAGCTCTTTTCTTATTGTTCCGATTTTGATGAATTGATAAATTTTCTTTACACAATTGTAGGGAAAGATCTGCTCTATGGCTGGTGTATATGATGTTACAATTAGCGGAGGCGCTGACCAAATATGCCGGCGGAAGTTTACATCACAGATTAGGAAGTAATTTCGCTAGATGGTGTTGCCTGTATTTAAGTTTTAGAGGTCTAGTCGCCAATTCTAGTCCAGAAGGCGACGTAATCCATGGACATTCCAGTGTACATGGTTGTGCATAGGAAGTGGGGCTACCCCCTCTTAATGATCCTAACAATAGGCTTATTGTTTCCTTGGGCACTGTAAACTGATCGACCGCAAATTTGCCTTTATTGAGAAGGCCAGAATATCCATCTGTGTTCGTAATCGGAAATCCATGTAGGCTGGATGTTTGTGTTGTCATAGCAGATGGATCACAGCCTCCACAATGGCTGCCCAATAGTAAACTTCCTTATTAATTTATCGTTAATGAAAACATCTAGTTTGTACACTCGCATGTCTTTTTTATATTGCTTTATTTTCCATGTATAAGTTGATGTTGATAAAGAAGTTTACAGTTGGATGTGACCTATTACACTCCGGAACCCCTGGCTATAAACGCTTCTAAAACCCTCCAAAATATTTTATTCACTTTCATTTTTATTCATTTATTTAAAATATTAATGCATGTGTTGCGAAGAGCAATTGGGATGGTGATAATTAAGCTTTACGATGACAGATTAAGTAACTAAACTAGCCAAGAAAACAAAATTATGGAATGGGCAGGACATGCAGAACCGACTGACGGTTTGGGAATGGCCTCACTAACGAGCAACTCAAGAAGCTGTGGATGACGCCAGGAGTAGACTGTGCCAAAAAATGGGTTTAATTTTCCATTTTTTCCAGATTTCCCAGTCTTTGATTGATTTCAGTAATCTGCTTCCTATTTGGGAGATAGCGCTCGATACCCCGCCAGGAAATAGTCGATCTTTCAACTGTACTGTGGCACCGCCCGCACAAATCTTTTCGACTCTCTCGGTGCATTGATATTCTCCCATTGATATTGAACATTTTCAATAAAAATGAAATAAATAAATAATAATAATAAAAGTTGAAAGCACGACTGAAAGCAACATCAAATTCTAATCGAGAAAGAAAGTGTACCGGTTTGTGTCAGACCGGCGAATATTTCACTTAAGATGCAAGAGAATTTAATAAAAGCTCGCTTTCTTGTTTTATATCTAATGAAAAGAGAATTTAGTATGAATAGTTTATTAAGAGTAAATGGAGTGTGTAATGGAGATGACCGGGAGGGAGCGGAATCTGCGGGCAAGATAATGAGGACGAGGCAAGGAAGTTTGGAAGCTGAAGAATATTGTAATCCAGGCAACAATCCGGCGCGGGCGGCGAGAGGTGGCTGAACGTGCTGTCTCGGGGACGGCAAGACAATGCTGACCAAGCACATTACGTCACACCATGGCTTCCTAAATGAAAACAAGCTCTGCACAGTGTTGTTGCTTTTTTAACCCTCTCCTTGTTGCGCTATTGTTAGTAAAATCATTAGAGAGGACGAGCAGAGACCCCCAACTCTGCTCCGTAGAGGGTGTCCACTGGCCGGCCCGCCCAGTTATTGTGCTATCGTCTGCAACTTGTCGTCCCGATGTTTCCCGTTACAATGCATTCATGATTCACTCAATCAGACAACATCTTACAAATCAAATGCTACGTTAATAGATGGTTTATGACGTCACGATTGGCTCAAATTTCCATAATCTATTGTACTGTTCGTCTCCAATAAGTTTTTGGGCCTTCTTAAGATGGAAGTATTTTATGAGCCCACTAATGATTACTGCTTAGATAAGACTTTTTCAGGATCTGGGTTTGCTGCGTTATGAGTTATGAGATTTATGAGTTTAGCTGAAGAACTGAGGTATGAATCAGTCTCTGAATGGCACTTCTGAGAAAGAACATTGCGTTCTGGCATTAAGTTCTCATTAATTTTCAACTTTAGAAACCATTCTAGAGATTCGATGCAGCTGATCTCGCACATTCACTGTTACTATGATAACTACGACTTTTATTTGACTCGTTTTCAAAGAGAATTTATTTTGGAGCAGCTCTGAGAACGCTTCACTCTACATTCTCTTCATTGAACGGCGATTCCACTGGCTTTCCGTAATGAGAGTTAAAAAAGTTATTAACGCAGAGAAATCGCATCACCGATCATGTAAATCTGGTGATTTCTTTTTTCCCTCTCTCACTGCACTAAGCAAGAGGAACTTCTGCGATCGGGCAGAACAGACCCTAGCAGCACAGAACTCACCTCTGAGGAATAGGAAGAGTTTTGTGGAATTCGTCCGTCGCCAGAGCTGGGTTCCCCATCACTAAAAAACTAAATAGACCGAATCCTTTCAATAATCACCTGCCAGGTCAATCTTGGTACAACGGAACCGTCATCCTATCATTGCGACAAGGTTAAGCAAAACCTCACTCGAGGTTTCTCGAGCCAAAGGAATCGCAGATGTCCTTGAAGGTTTGGACGTGATTAAAACTCTCCGGTAGGACAGTTGTATAAGGGTTGATCGTCTAAAACTGCATGACCAAGCGTAATATTGAAAAATACTACATTATTTAAGAGTGCCAATTTAAAAATCGATTGTAATTAATTATGAACAAGACTGATTTTTGTTATAAATCCAAGAAGAAAAGTGATTTAGGTATTATGAATACATACCTAATGTCGTTTCATGAATACACTAGTTTGTCAATCAGTTGTCTCACCCGAAGTCAATCACAGAATCAACTTATGCGATAAAACATTTTAGTACAAAAAGTAATGTAATTTTTAACTTAACTGTTTTATACGACCAAATTCTTCAATTGAATCAAAATTAAGCATATCATAATTAAAATAAAACATATTCTGCAATAATTCACAGAACGTAGTTGTTGGTGAAACGCAAAATAGATCTTCAATAAAATATATTTTTTGTTTTTGCATAATTTCAATTAATTATAATTAAATAATTAAATAAAAACCTACGGATGAAAAAATCGTAAAAAAATTCTAAACTATTGTTTTAATAGAAATAATAGCGTAAAAAAGTATTAATGGTAGAAAGTAGAAGTGGTATGTGGGCGTGTAATTGAGCGTGCTCTACCCCTACCTCCCTGCGGTTCTATTGGCCAGTGTACACGCCCACTATGCACTTGTTCGATCCGCCATTAAGATTTTTAATGCTAAATAATTCTATTAAAACAATAGTTTGGTATTTTTTTTTCTATTTTTTCCTCCGCAGGTATTTCATAAAGAATCGACCTATACAACTTAGTTCAAAAATTAATGTAATTTTCAACTTAACTGTAATTATGAAAAATATTACATTATTTAGGCATGCCAATTTAAAAACTGATTGTAATTAATTATGAATAAGTCTGATTTTTTTTATAAATCCACGTGGAAAAGTGATTTAGGTATTTTTAATACATACCAAATGTTGTTTAATGAATATACTTGTTTGTCATGAATATACTACAAATGACAAACACAGGGTACCCCCGAAAATTTGGTGTCAATTAACGGATCATTGACATACTTAAAAAAAATCATTTTTGGTTCGCCAACTATAGTTATGTGAACTGTCCATTTTTAAATATTTTAATCAAAATTCAATTTTTGCATTTCCGATTTTTTTTTTAAGTTTAGATCGATCTAAATGCAGTTTGAAAAAAATTGCTCTAACCGTTTGAGAGAAAATTGAAAAATGTGAAAAGTCGATTCGATAAAAATGATACTACCAATTAATTGATTTTCACCCAAACCTTAATGTTGGTTCCCAAGCGATCAAACAAATTTTTAATTTCTGAGATTTTTCGTTTATCACTTAGGTTGATAATCACTACCAAACTCAGACTAAATTTGTCATTTTCAGACTAGGAGACTCCAGAAAGGTAAAACTTAATCTCGTACCTCACACTCGCCTTTCTTTCCTAGGGGAGTGACGAGAAAGCAATATAAGCGACTGAGAGTTTGCGCAGAGGTTACAAAGTTCTTGTAGATTGCAGCTGGTGGGTTTGTGCGCGTTTAGGGATGGGTTTAAGTGAAGTATGGGTTTAAAAGGCATTCTGGTGCTAAGAGTTAGTCTGAGTGCGGGCCGAACGTACTAGTTAGCGGGCACACGTCACTTGCAAGCCGGCCCTACAACTTTCTAATTACAGCAAGGCCCTTACGATTGCAGAGTCGAGGGAGATTGAGGAGACCGAGTACACTCTGTAGAGCAGCTCTCAGTCGCTGAAGCTGCCCTTCGTCGCCTTAACTCGCTCTTTATTCCGGCCCGATAACTTGGCATCCACACGCCACAACTATATTAATTTATTAACAACACACCAGGAGTTGATAAGTTCCCTTTAATGGTTGTTTTGTTAGCTTCTAACTCAGCTATGAACCACACCAACAAGGCAGAATGCTGCTACATAACTCTGTGACATCATCGCTAAGCACTTTGTTATTCCGGCCGGTTTCACCGCACAGGAAAACTAATAAACTCGGCTTCCCCTTTTGGTACCACCTAAATTGAACTGCGCCAAATTTACAACCAGACTCATTAAACAAGATCCTGTAGTCCACAAATCTGGTACTCATACGATTTCCCCTTTGAATCATCTTAAGCTTCCAATTCATTTAAGATCATATTTAAACCACCTTCCGGACTCCATTAGCCCTATCTCCACTGGATTCACCTCTCTCTCGCTCTAACATTATTTTAATAAAGTAATTATATATATTTTTTAATTTCTCACTTGAAGTTCTCTGAGTTGAGCCGTAATTTAGCTTAATTGATCTGCAGTAAAAACTCTTTGGAATGTCCCAGTTTGAAGCAAAATTGATCACTAAAACCACTTAATCAATTTAAATGCACAACAATATGTCGAACCTTTCACTTACGCAGTGAACATCCAATACTCAAACCATTTCCTACGTGATAATTTATAACATATAATTGTTTGAAAATTAACGGTTTTCCTATCGTTCTGAGAAAAGCAGGTTTTTCTTTTCGTCTTATTTCTTGATAAAGTGCTTACCATTTTTCTTTTACACGTAAAATACGTAGTATTTGAATTCTATTAGATTAGAGCGGTTGCCGTTCTAAGGTGTAAAATTATTAATTTTTTGCTGACCAAAATTTACAAATTCCCTTTTTAAAAATAATAATTAGTTTTTAAATTATTCTAATTTTCGTTACAACTATGCTGGTTATTCTGTACAACTATGCTGGTTATTCTGTACAACTATGCTGGTTATTCTGTACAACTATGCTGGTTATTCTGTACAACTATGCTGGTTATTCTGTACAACTATGCTGGTTATTCTGTACAACTATGCTGGTTATTCTGTACAACTATGCTGGTTATTCTGTACAACTATGCTGGTTATTCTGCACAACTATGCTGGTTATTCTGTACAACTATGCTGGTTATTCTGTACAACTATGCTGGTTATTCTGCACAACTATGCTGGTTATTCTGTACAACTATGCTGGTTATTCTGTACAACTATGCTGGTTATTCTGTACAACTATGTTGGTTATACTGCAGAAATGATGGGTACCCACGATTTGTCCACCATCAAATGTAATTGACAAAGTTATAAAAAAGTTTTCCGGAGAATCATTGAGTAAACTTTTCAAACATGGGTGAAAAGTTTCGGCCATTTTAGTTTTTTTAACAAACTATTTTATTAAATTGTAATTTACGGTAAGTTTATGCCATTTATGGTTGTTAGATTGGTTTCACCATATAAAAGTATTTGTGGCACACTTTTTTTTTTAATTGCCAATCTATTGTTTTAAAGTACGTCTATGTTATTGCCGTAGGTTGTGATTTATGAATATGTTATTAAAGATATTTCGAAAGATATTGGAACCAGAAAGTTCGAAGCATCTCAGACAAAAGCAGTTTAGCTCGGAGGCCGTGTTAGTTGTACAATCTCACTCACTAACCACTTCATCCAGTCTAAAATGAGAAATATTATTTCCCTGTATATTGTACAAACAATATTACAGAATTCTGTCCAATGTTTTCTACCCTCCCCGCCATCTCAGAAGATTCGCCTCTACCCCTCTCAGAGCTACGTCATGGACCCACCTTTAGGTAAACTCCTTCAATCAGTAATTTAGCCATAGCAACTAAAGTTAGCGTTTAGCCACTGCAGTTTTCTATTAAGACACTTGTTAAATGCACTTGAACTCAGCACGCCCAGCCGAAACGCCAGAGTTCGTCATTTTTAACGCTATTTCGCAACTCTGGCCAATAAAAATATATCAAGTTAGCTTCGTCCGCATTTTATTTAAAATGTTTAACATTTTTTACTTTATTTTGTGAGAAGATCCTGTAAAGGGCTGCTTGACTGTAGCTGGATTATTAATATTTACGACCCGCAGCTACTTTATGACCTCTCTCCGCGGCTCCCCTCACGATATAAATAAATTACAACCAGAATTTCCTCAGTAGTCCATCAAGCTTCGCTAAATTCCTAAAATAATGTTGACTTCCCTCCAATACTGTTAGAGGAAGCACCAAGATTAAATTAAATTTCCGGTCCTACTTTCAAATTGGCGTTTTGTAAAATCGATTTAAAGTGGATCCAGTAGAAATATTTTCGCTCAGTTCTCTTGAACTCCCGATGATCCCCAAAGTGAGTAAAAAGTTTGAGCTTGTCCTTTAAAAAATAATTCTTTGGACATTTCCGGCTCATCACTATAAGAGTAAGCAAGAAAGGAAATCATGCAAAACGGCACCTCCAGGTTCAGTTTTTCTACAAAAATAATATTTCATTGATATGGAAGAAGAAATTTTTGAGGGTCCGGACAGACATCATCGGAATGGAGATAAATAGGACAGAATATGGCCAGAGGTGGGAGGCTGCAAGCAAGCCAGGCGGGCGCAGCCAATAAAGTTTTTACAAGTGACACTTCGACAGCTTGGACAAAGAGCACGCCGAGCTCTCCTATCCCTGTGGGGTTGATTCCTCGCCGGCAATCCGAACAGGCAGGCACACGTCCGCCTTCATGCCGCCCCATTTCTTATAACAAAATAATAAGCCACAATCCTCCGCTGGCATTTAGTTCTGACGTCGTGATATCTATCTTCTTCTTTTCCTTTTTTAAGGAAAACTTTAAGTGAAAAACTTTCCTTTTGAATTAGCAGCGATTCTCTACTTCTTCTTTTTAAACAGCTGAAGAAGAACTACTGCAATGCTGTCATCAAATTGAAAGCACATAATTCGAGATTACCTAAATCGTTTTATTTTTCACGGCAGTTTGGCCATTCTATGGTAGTTCTACCACTTTAGAGGACCAAAAGGGGTTTTAGTGTTAATCTATTATTTTATACAAACTTTATATTGAAACACGACGGAAGCTTTAAGTGATGGCAAGACTGTGTAGACCACATGCCATCGGAGTCACAAGAAGAAGCTCAATGCGGTGTCTATCCAAGAATATTGGTGCAACTAGAATAGAGAACCCTGAAGATTTCTTTAATGGTTCAGGACCAGATTGATAATCCGGGGCGAATCTTTAATCGATATTAATAGTGTCTTTTATTTTCATACATTTCTATAGAACATTTCTGTACTTCCCACATTCCATCTTCAGCTCTGCAAATATTAATGGAAATATTATAGTTTTTATTCACTTTTTACTTTACATTGTTCCACAAGTTAGAGAAGGTATTGCAATCGATAAGATTTTTATTTTTGATATTTTCCCGGAGATATCGATCATCAGAGTAAGGAAAAGTGGTTTGTGCTAATTCATGTTTGAGTGTGTAATCCAGTAACGGAAAATTGCTGAAAGCAAGTTCCACTTTCCTTCAAGAATTGTTTACTTTCTCGAAAACGACTCCATATGGTTCTCTGTGAACTCTTAAAGCTGTAGCGCTTTTTCTCGAGGAGGATTCGGGTCAGGCTTGCTTTTAAGATTACATTTCTGTGCAGTGTACAGCGACAAAAAACTGTGTTGGAACGAAATTGAATGAGATTTAAATGTTGGGAGCATGAAGATAATTGGTTCATTAGAAGCTGGAGCTCATAGTGAGAGAGAGAGAGAGAGAAAGAGAGAGAAGGTGATGGGAGTTCAGGTGTCCATCGAGGAGTTCACTTCTTGGGAAGAATGGTGCCCTTTGCCGGTAACTTCTACTTTTGGCATTTCTCTGTCGGAATCTAACTGAATACGTAAAACTGCAGAAGCCTGCTCACGTCTCAAGACGGTGACTTTGGAATCCATTACCTCACCACTTACAGCCTGAACCATTAGGCCATTTCCACCAGAAGTTTCTGCAAAACTCTGGCAGACCTGATTGGTTAACATCAATTTTATGGTAAGTTAAAAAGAGGCTAGGCGATTGGGGAAGGAGCCAAATGCATGGGGGTTGGACATGGTGAAATAAATATAAAGGAAAAGCAATCAGTCTTGTCAACCCCCGGAGGGCTAGTGTGACAGCAGAGGCTGTCTAGTGGTTCATCTCTAACGGCCAGAATTTTTTTTATATATTTGTGTGTGAGTGGCTGGTGATTAAGACAGGTGCGCCCCTCCTCGGCAGATCTCATCCTCCGGCCGCCCTCAGCCGGCTAGATTAGCAGAGAAGAATCCATCACCGGGAGCGGCAGTTGGCCCGATTTGATTGATTGCATTGTCAACTCTGCCTCCGGGTCCCTGATCAGCTAACAGAAACCGTAATATATATATATGTATATATATATCTGTTTTTGGTTCTTCAGGGATAGAAAGATGAAATACAACATGAATAAGATTGAATTAATGTTCAAATATATTTGTCAAGAGTAAAGTGGCATTTTTAAAAGTTTTGGTCGAAGTTTGCTAATGTTTCATTAAATGTTATAATAAGCAAAAATGAGCAAATGCTTACGGCTGTGAGAAAAAGGATCAGAACAATCAATTAGTGGAGGAATAGAAAGAGGTGGCAGCCAAGAGAGAAAGGGGCAATCACGTTCTGAGTTCCGGGAATGTACAGATGACGTTTCTTCCAGGAGTGAGTTAAAGTAAATTAAAGTAATTTCTTTAAAATTTAAATTTACAAAATTTGCTAAATGAAATCTACGAGTACATCTCCTATTTTAGAATTCCGTCTCAGTTTGCTAGAGGGAAGGAAGAAGAAAGTCAGGTGACAACACGAGCGATTGGTTGAACTAATTGTGTAATTGTAGTAATTAGCACAGATTCAGAAACATTGCGAAGTGCTTTTTTTGGGAGGTAGAGTGTGGACCATCCAGGCAAGATATTCGGAACAGAGATGAGACAGAAGCGCCGGGACAGATGGCGAAGTGGAGATACAAACTAGAGTTGCAGGTTTAGTTGGTCGTGAGACGAGGGTCTGATGGGTTCCTCCAGGACACTCCTTCCGCTCCCTGTCGCCTACACCGAAGTGACACTGGACGGCTATTATGCTACATCCGGTCTACAATGGCAGCAGTAGAAAGGCACGCCGCCACTACCACTTCCTGCCTAATACAAGCCACCTTCAATAGCGAGGCCCAGTTAGGGTAACGATAGGAGAGGATTGGCTGGCATGTCAATCACATCTCACTCCTCACTCTCTTTGGGTGGCTTCAGTTCGATCCATGTGGGATTTCCCCCAATACATTTGGTCAATTGGAAAGGTATCTCCTATAATTGGGCCTATCACCACTGTTTACTTCCTTTTTACCCCCTCCCAACAATAAATATTTGGAATTGAATTAAGTTTGTGAAACTGAATATTTACCGGAACACATTACTGCCGCATTAATCTGTAAAATTGTTTTCTGGAAGGATATTTAAAGTGCATCCTGTAAAAATAGTGACGAGAACATTCTCACGTGAACTCTAGGAACCAACATTCTTGGAAGATCAAAAGGATGCAGTCACATAAAATCGCCCTTCTCATTGGTTCGATTTTCTTCAAAGCAGAAGTGCTAGCCAAGCATTTAATGTTCCCGGATATTCTGTAGGCAGCGGAAGTGTTAGTATAAAATGTAGAGAAGTGCAGATTTTAACTTTCCGCCGGAAATAAACTTTCGAGGTTGCTTCAGTTCCAAAAAGAAGCCTGTGCGAGTGTGTAGCGAGTCCGATTGGTCCAAATGGACTAGTTTTCTGTAATTATATGATAGTTGAAAATAGAAAAACTCGAAGTTTTAAGGAAATTAAATTATTTACGCAAACTGCGACAAGTTAAAGTATTTTTAGAGATTTTATTTTTCACATATGGTAGGAAAATATTGAGGTTAACTGAAAATAGAAGGAACATTGAACATTGGTAAATATATATACATGGCACAGGTAGCCATCACTGTTATACATGTTGGCTTATAACACATATTTTACATTAAATAATATTAAGGGCGTGAATACATTTACGTGACATCATTGTACGAACAAAGAGCGAGCATTAGTTGGGCGGAAGTTGGGAATATATCGATTATTAATACATATTTACAGTTCTTGAATATTGTACTGTTGTTGTGTGGACTTGCTGTATCATGCTATGTGAATAACCCTTATCACAGTGTAGAGGGGATACACACATGTAACAGAGAAAGGGTCCTAAAAAATGGAGTCCTTTGGGAGCACAATGATGATTTTTGCTCACTCTTTCGATCTAGATAACTGTTTACAGAATCCAATCCTGTCTGGACCATCATCAGTTCCATCCGGCCACTTATTATGTATATATATAAACAAAAAAAAAGGGTCCCAATTGCTGAAAGCTTTTGTAAAATCGTAAAATCGCCGCCCCAATCCTAGAATGAAGAGTTCGTTCTCCTCGCAGCATCCTTTGTGCTAAAATAAATATAAATTGGTAAAAATAAAAAATAAAAATAGAAACACTAAAAATACATGTTGTAAATATTTAAAAAAAGCAAAGTTTACATTTTAAAGAGTCCCCGTTATTTGGAGATGAATATATCAGCCGTCGGAATTCATTCCTTTCATTTATTTATTAAAATTTGCGTTAATATTTAGTTAAATAGAAATTTTGAGGGAAAAATAATTGTGCTGTCACTCATTTGACACTGACACACACAAATATATGTACATATAATTAAAAATATAATGACTTTTATTTCTTCTTTTGGGTAAAGACATGAAACATGCTTCATTTGGTGAAGGGACGAAGAGTAATTGATTTTTGGGTGAACAGGGGATGAACATTAACCTGGCTTTTCTTGACTACATTGTGGCAAGTTGAAGAGTCAGATGGTAGAAGGAGTTCGGGCTGACCACAGTTTGCATCGCTGATTCTCCTCATCTGATGGATCTAACCCTTTCTAATTCAAAGGCACAAAAGAAGTAGCTGAGTAAAAAAATGTGTATTTGGCGCTGCTACCTCGGCATGCACTTCATTCAAGTGTTTACCTAATTTCCAGCAACAAGGACTTCTTATTTTACTAACTGAATTATTATAAGAACAGTTTGTGAACACTATTTCTCTAAAATTAAAGATGGCGCCATCTCCTTTGCAGAGGCTCTTTACTATTATTTTAACTGCAAACTCTACAAAAGGCTAGCTCAAATATTTCATTCAATAAATCTTATTAAACGCAAATTACTCTCTTTCTTTCTTTCTAACCTTGAAAGCAGAACTGGTGAAAGTTTGCAGATTTTTGTATTTCGAACTGACCACTGGAACTCAGGTTCTGCGGTCTAAATGAGTGGAGTGAAACAAATCGGTGTCTATGTCAGACACTGGATGATGCAGTTACTCTGCCTATAATCTTGGCGGATTAGAAGCACACTTTGCCCCAGAAAGTAAAATGGTCCGCCAATCTATGTTGCCTATGTTCATGCTCATGTTGCCTGTTTAGCGGTACCCCACTGGTCTGTTTGAAAAAAAAAAAGTCAAAAAGATGAAGAAAGTTAAAATTTGGTATTACATTTTAATGGTACCAAGAGAATTAGGGATTGGTCGAAATCGATTAATAGACAGCTCGTGTGGTTATCTTTTAACATCCTGGCCACATTACAAACATGTTATCCATAACTTTTTGGATTGTGAAACATTTTCTCTGAAAAGTTCTGCTTTAGAGACACCCAGATTGGAAGGATGGGTCCATAATTTCCCTGCAATGTGCCAGATAATATTCGACTTACTCTCTTGTATCATGTGGATACAAACTAAGTTGGGAAGTCGTGTGAGTGTTTAAATTCAATTTCCAAAAAATAAATAATCTGAAAGTGATGGAAGAGTATCCACTGAGGTTTTATTAAAACTTGCAAGCTCACAATTAAGCTGCAACCACCCTCAAGCTCTTTTAATATCCGCCCTTCTGTTTCCTGTAAACAGTACAAACATTTTATGAAAGAGTAAAACATATAAAGGTCTCCTCTCCATTCCGTCATTTTTACGATACAGGTCCCTTCACATCGTATATTAATTTTATTTGTTTTTGATCGGGGGGTCCCCTGAGTCTGACCAAAGAGGTTTTTTAGAAAATGCTCTCTCTCCTCGCACTATGTAAACAAAATGTTCATAAAAACCAAACATTTTGTTCGGATCGTTTATTGCACTTTTGTGATCAAACTTCTTTAACTAGATAAACGAGTAGAACTTCACCAAATGGATTTTTCATTAGTTTTTGAGAATTTTATTGAAAATTGGCCTTTACTACTTCCGTTACATACAGGGTGCCCCAAGCTATATGGATAACGACTTTCTCTCGGAAACTAAGATAGCTAGAAAAAAACTAAAAAATACATGTTCTCTTAGTTTTTTGTTAGAAATGCAAATTTAATTTGTAAATTTTTTTCGGTGCATCCAGAAGCGAGATACAGGCACCAACTTCATTTTTTCAAATGGGAAGGTGCGGTTTTTATTTCAGAAATAGATTCGTCTATTTTTTTTTTTTTAGAAAAATTTACTTGAACTGTTTTTTCTGTTAGCGATATTTTACAAGTTATGAATGAAAACATGATTCTTAAAAGAAATGTCAAAATGATAATATTATAACGGTTTTTTGATTGAATAAGTAGAAAAGTACTATCTTATTATAAATTTTACTCCTCATTAATATTACAGATCATGCTCGAAATGGCCTCCACCATTAAAGATGCCTAGACAGCTCTTTCCTGCCTATGTGGGAAAAATTAGTAAAAAAAATTTAAATAGTATTTTTCCTAGAAATACGAATTGGCTAATCTCATTGGCGAACGGGAAGAATGAAGTAG
This sequence comes from Rhodnius prolixus, assembly GCF_049639745.1. NCBI lineage: Eukaryota > Metazoa > Arthropoda > Insecta > Hemiptera > Reduviidae > Rhodnius > Rhodnius prolixus. The sequence goes on along the minus strand of NW_027411582.1, from coordinate 40,129,588 downwards.
ACGGGCTGTTGCTGATGACGTAGTAACAGCGTAAGCCCCTCCCTCACCAATAAAAGCACAGTTACCCAGTACATAAAATAGTGCTCTTTCACTTTCATTCAATGATCTAGATTTTACTTTCTTTTACTTCAGGAAAATATTTCATTAACTTTTTTGATTCTGCATTACACTAGAAGTATGAAACTGGAAATATAATGTTCAAAACATATTTATTTTGGATATTTTTACGATATCAATTTTTAATGCATTTTTCGATAATTTACCAAATAGTTTTTTTCAGTATAGCAGAATCGCCCACCGTGTCGATATAATACAATCAGGCATGTAAAAAGATTTCTCGATAGGTAATTTGATGGGCGTGTTATATCGACTCAGGGGGGCGATTCAGTGGCCACCTCGTTTACCGGATTGACACCTATGGACTATTTCCTTTGGGGATACCTGAAAAACAAGGTGATCATTAATAACTTTTTTGTTTCTTTTCTTATTTCTGCTTATCATAAAGCATTTATAAATCTAGGTGTATCAGAATCAAGCCGGGATTGCATCTGTAGATAACTAAAGCAGAGAATAATAGAAGCCTGCAACTCGGTTAAAGCCGAATCTACTTCGTTTGCAGTAAGGGAAAATTGGCAGGAAAGAGCATGTTTATGCATCTCTAATAGTAGAGGCATTTTCGAGCATGATCTGTAATATTAATAAAGAGTAACATTTATAATAAAATAATACATTTCTTCTTATTCAATCAAAAAACCGTTTTAACAATATCATTTTGAAATTTCTTTTCAGAATCATGCTTTCATTGACTTAACTTGTAAAATATCGCTCACAGAAAAAAACCGTTCAAGTGAATTTATCTTTAAAAAATAGTGGAACCTATTTCTTAAATAAAAACCAAACCTACCTACTTGAAAAACTGAAGTTGGTGCCTGTATCTCGCTTCTGAAAACACCAAAAAAAATTTACAAATTAAATTTACATTTCTAACAAAAAACTAAGAGCACACAAATTTTTTAGTTTTTTTCTAACTATCTTAGATTCCGAGAAAAAGTCGTTATCCATATAACTAGGGACACGCTGTATAGACACATCTATAATTATTAAATATAAACAAAATCTATCAAGTAGTTTTCGAGATATTTGAAGTGAAAGATTTCACTTTACAGAACATATACAAATTTTAACACTAAATATCTCGTTATCTGTTCCATAGATTTTTACTAGAATTTACATAATTATAGACAATAGTAATCTCCATATACAGGTAAAATATAAACAAAATCTATCCAGTAGTTTTCAAGATATTTGAAGTTAAAGATTTCACATTATAGAACAGAAACAAAGTTTAACACTGAATATCTCGTTTTAGGCTCAAAAGATTTTTACTAAATATTTCAAAATTATAGACAATAGTAGTCTCCATATACAAGTAAAATATAAACAAAATCTATCGAGTAGTTTTCGAGATATTGGAAGTTAAAGATTTCACTTTACAGAACAGATACAAATTTTAACACTAAATATCTCGTTTTCTGCTCGATAGATTTTTACAAGAATTTACAAAATTACAGACAATAGTAGTCTCCATTAACAGGTAAAATATAAACAAAATCTATCGAGTAGTTTTCGAGATTTTTGAAGTTAAAAATTTCATTTTATAGAACAGAAACAAATTTTAACACTAAATATCTCGTTTTCTGCTTGATAGATTTTTACTAGAATTTACACAATTATAGACAATAGTAGTCTTCATATACAGGTAAAATATAAACCAAATCTATCCAGTAGTTTTCGAGATATTTGAAATTAAAGATTTCACTTTATAGAGCAGAAGCAAACTTTAACACTAAAAATCTCGTTTTTTGCTCAATAGATTTTTACTAGAATTTACACAATTATAGACAATAGTAGTCCACATATACAGGTAAAATATAAACAAAATCTATCTAGTAGATTTCGAGATATTAGAAGTTAAAGATTTCACTTTGCAGGAAAGATACAAAAATTAACACTAAATATCTCGTTTTCTGCTCGATAGATTTTTACTAGAATTTACAAAATTACAGACAATAGTAGGCTCCACATTCTGGTAAAATATAAACAAAATCTATCGAGTAGTTTTCGAGATATTTGAAGTGAAATATTTCACTTTACAGAACATATACAAATTTTAACACTAAATATCTCGTTTTCTGCTCGATAGATTTTTACTAGAATTTACACAATTATAGACAATAGTGGTTTCCATATACAAGTAAAATATAAACAAAACCTATCGTGTAGTTTTCGAGATATTTAAAGTTAAATATTTCACTTTACAGGACAGATACAAATTTTACCACTATATATCTCGTTTTCAGTTCGATAAATTTTTACTAGAATTTACACAATTATAGACAATAGTAGTTTCCTTATACAGGTAAAATATAAACAAAATCTAACGAGTAGTTTTCGAGATATTTGAAGTTAAAGATTTCACTTAACAGAAAAGATACAAAATTTAACACTAAATATCTCGTTTACTGCTAGGTAGGTTTTTACTAGAATTTACACAATTATAGACAATAGCAGTTTCCATATACAGGTAAAATATACACAATATCTATTCAGTAGTTCTCGAGATATTTGAAGTTAAATATTTCACTTTACAGAAAAGATACAAATTTTACCACTAAATATCTCGTTTTCTGCTCGATAGATATTTACTAGAATTTACACAATTATAGAAAATAGTTGTCACCATATACAGGTAAAATATAAACCAAATCTATCCAGTAGTTTTCGATATATTTGAAATTAAAGATTTCACTTTATAGAGCAGAAGCAAACTTTAACACTAAATATCTCGTTTTTTGCTTGATAGATTTTTAATAAAACTTACACAATTACAGATAATAGTAGTCTCCATATACAGGTAAAATATAAACAAAATCTATCCAGTAGTTTTCGAGATATTTGAAATTAAAGATTTCACTTCACACAACAGAAACAAAGTTTAACACTAAATATCTCGTTTTCTGCTCGATAGATTTTTACTAGAATTTACACAATTACAGACAATAGTAGTCCACATATACAGGTAAAATATAAACAAAATCTATCCAGTAGTTTTCGAGATATTTGAAGTGAAATATTTCACTTTACAGAACATATACAAATTTTAACACTAAATATCTCGTTATCTGTTACATAGATTTTTACTAGAATTTACATAATTATAGACAATAGTAATCTCCATATACAGGTAAAATATAAACAAAATCTATCCAGTAGTTTTCAAGATATTTGAAGTTAAAGATTTCACATTATAGAACAGAAACAAATATTAACACTAAATATCTCGTTTTCTGCTCGATAGATTTTTACAAGAATTTACAAAATTACAGACAATAGTAGTCTCCATTAACAGGTAAAATATAAACAAAATCTATCGAGTAGTTTTCGAGATATTTGAAGTTAAAGATTTCACTTAACAGAACAGATAAAAATTTTAATACTAAATATCTCGTTTTCTGTTCGATAGTTGTTTACTAGAATTTACACAATTATAGACAATAGTAATCTCCATATACAGGTAAAATATAAACAAAAACTATCCAGTAGTTTTCGAGATATTTGAAGTTAAAGATTTCACTTCACACAACAGATACAAAGTTTAACACTAAATATCTCGTTTTCTGTTCCATAGATTTTTACTAGAATTTACACAATTATAGACAATAGTAATCTTCATATACAGGTAAAACATAAACCAAATCTATCCAGTAGTTTTCGAGATATTTGAAATTAAAGATTTCACTTTATAGAGCAGAACCAAACTTTAACACTAAAAATCTCGTTTTTTGCTCAATAGATTTTTACTAGAATTTACACAATTATAGACAATAGTAGTCCACATATACAGGTAAAATATAAACAAAATCTATCTAGTAGATTTCGAGATATTAGAAGTTAAAGATTTCACTTTGCAGGAAAGATACAAAAATTAACACTAAATATCTCGTTTTCTGCTCGATAGATTTTTACTAGAATTTACACAATTATAGACAATAGTGGTTTCCATATACAAATAAAATATAAACAAAACCTATCGTGTAGTTTTCGAGATATTTAAAGTTAAATATTTCACTTTACAGGACAGATACAAATTTTACCACTATATATCTCGTTTTCAGTTCGATAAATTTTTACTAGAATTTACACAATTATAGACAATAGTAGTTTCCTTATACAGGTAAAATATAAACAAAATCTATCGAGTAGTTTTCGAGATATTTGAAGTTAAAGATTTCACTTAACAGAAAAGATACAAAATTTAACACTAAATATCTCGTTTACTGCTAGGTAGGTTTTTACTAGAATTTACACAATTTTAGACAATAGCAGTTTCCATATACAGGTAAAATATACACAATATCTATTCAGTAGTTTTCGAGATATTTGAAGTTAAATATTTCACTTTACAGAAAAGATACAAATTTTACCACTAAATATCTCGTTTTCTGCTCGATAGATATTTACTAGAATTTACACAATTATAGAAAATAGTTGTCACCATATACAGGTAAAATATAAACCAAATCTATCCAGTAGTTTTCGATATATTTGAAATTAAAGATTTCACTTTATAGAGCAGAAGCAAACTTTAACACTAAATATCTCGTTTTTTGCTTGATAGATTTTTAATAAAACTTACACAATTACAGATAATAGTAGTCTCCATATACAGGTAAAATATAAACAAAATCTATCCAGTAGTTTTCGAGATATTTGAAATTAAAGATTTCACTTCACACAACAGAAACAAAGTTTAACACTAAATATCTCGTTTTCTGCTCGATAGATTTTTACTAGAATTTACACAATTACAGACAATAGTAGTCCACATATACAGGTAAAATATAAACAAAATCTATCCAGTAGTTTTCGAGATATTTGAAGTGAAATATTTCACTTTACAGAACATATACAAATTTTAACACTAAATATCTCGTTATCTGTTACATAGATTTTTACTAGAATTTACATAATTATAGACAATAGTAATCTCCATATACAGGTAAAATATAAACAAAATCTATCCAGTAGTTTTCAAGATATTTGAAGTTAAAGATTTCACATTATAGAACAGAAACAAATATTAACACTAAATATCTCGTTTTCTGCTCGATAGATTTTTACTAGAATTTACACAATTATAGACAATAGTGGTTTCCATATACAAGTAAAATATAAACAAAACCTATCGTGTAGTTTTCGAGATATTTAAAGATAAATATTTCACATTACAGGACAGATACAAATTTTACCACTAAATATCTCGTTTACTGCTAGGTAGATTTTTAATAAAACTTACACAATTACAGATAGTAGTAGTCTCCATATACAGGTAAAATATAAACAAAATCTATCCAGTAGTTTTCGAGATATTTGAAATTATAGATTTCACTTCACACAACAGAAACAAAGTTAAACACTAAATATCTCGTTTTCTGCTCGATAGATTTTTACTAGAATTTACACAATTACAGACAATAGTAGTCCACACATACAGGTAAAATATAAACAAAATCTTTTTAGTAGTTTTCGAGATATTAGAAGTTAAAAATTTCACTTTGCAGAAAAGATACAAAATTTAACACTAAATATCTCGTTTTCTGCTCCATAGATTTTTACTAGAATTCACAAAATTACAGACAATAGTAGGCTCCACATACAGGTAAAATATACACAATATCTATTCAGTAGTTTTCGAGATATTTGAAGTTAAATATTTCACTTTACAGAACAGATACAAATTTTACCACTAAATATCTCGTTTTCTGCTCGATAGATTTTTACTAGAATTTACACAATTATAGACAATAGTTGTCACCATATACAGGTAAAATATAAACCAAATCTATCCAGTAGTTTTCGATTTATTTGAAATTAAAGATTTCACTTTATAGAGCAGAAGCAAACTTTAACACTAAATATCTCGTTTTTTGCTTGATAGATTTTTAATAAAACTTACACAATTACAGATAGTAGTAGTCTCCATATACAGGTAAAGTATAAACAAAATCTATCGTGTAGTTTTCGAGATATTAAAAGTTAAATATTTCACTTTACAGAACAGATACAAATTTTACCACTATATATCTCGTTTTCAGTTCGATAAATTTTTACTAGAATTTACAAAATTACAGACAATAGTAGGCTCCACATACAGGTAAAATATAAACATATAAACAAAATCTATCGAGTAGTTTTCGAGATATTTGAAGTGAAAGATTTCACTTTACAGAACATATACAAATTTTAACACTAAATATCTCGTTATCTGTTCCATAGATTTTGACTAGAATTTACACAGTTATAGACAATAGTAATCTCCAAATAGAGGTAAAATATAAACAAAATCTATCGAGTAGTTTTCGAGATATTTGAAGTTAAAGATTTCACATTATAGAACAGAGACAAATTTTAACACTAAATATCTCGTTATCTGATCGATAGATTTTTACTAGAATTTACAAAATTTCAGACAATAGTAGTCTCCATATACAGGTAAAATATAAAAAAAATCTATCAAGTAGTTTTCGAGATATTTGAAGTTAAAGATTTCACTTAACAGAACAGATAAAAATTTTAATACTAAATATCTCGTTTTCTGTTCGATAGATGTTTACTAGAATTTACACAATTATAGACAATAGTAATCTCAATATACAGGTAAAATATAAACAAAAACTATCCAGTAGTTTTCGAGATATTTGAAGTCAAAGATTTCACTTAACAGAACAGATACAAAGTTTAACACTAAATATCTCGTTTTCTGTTCCATAGATTTTTACTAGAAATTACACAATTATAGACAAAAGTAATCTTCATATACAGGTAAAATATAAACCAAATCTATCCAGTAGTTTTCGAGATATTTGAAATTAATGATTTCACTTTATAGAGCAGAAGCAAACTTTAACACTAAAAATCTCGTTTTTTGCTCAATAGATTTTTACTAGAATTTACACAATTTTAGACTATAGTAGTTCACATATACAGGTAAAATATAAACAAAATCTATCTAGTAGATTTCGAGATATTAGAAGTTAAAGATTTCACTTTGCAGGAAAGATACAAAAATTTACACTAAATATCTCGTTTTCTGCTCGATAGATTTTTACTAAAATTTACAAAATTACAGACAATAGTAGGCTCCACATACAGGTAAAATATAAACAAAATCTATCGAGAAGTTTTCGAGATATTAGAAGTTAAAGATTTCACATTGCAGAACATATACAAATTTTAACACTAAATATCTCATTTTCTGCTCGATAGATATTTACTAGAATTTACAAAATTACAGACATTAGTAGGCTCCACATACAGGTAAAATATAAACAAAATCTATCGAGTAGTTTTCGAGATATTTGAAGTGAAATATTTCACTTTACAGAACATATACAAATTTTAACACTAAATATCTCGTTATCTGTTCCATAGATTTTTACTAGAATTTACACAATTATAGACAATAGTAATCTCCATATACAGGTAAAATATAAACAAAATCTATCCAGTAGTTTTCGAGATATTTGAAGTTAAAGATTTCACATTATAGAACAGAGACAAATTTTAACACTAAATATCTTGTTTTCTGCTCAATAGATTTTTACTAGAATTTACAAAATTACAGACAATAGTAGTCTCCATATACAAGTAAAATATAAACAAAACCTATCGTGTAGTTTTCGAGATATTAAAAGTTAAATATTTCACTTTACAGAACAGATACAAATTTTACCACTATATATCTCGTTTTCAGTTCGATAAATTTTTACTAGAATTTACACAATTATAGACAATAGTAGTTTCCTTATACAGGTAAAATATAAACAAAATCTATCAAGTAGTTTTCGAGATATTTGAAGTTAAATATTTCACTTTACGGAACAGATACAAAATTTACCACTATATATCTCGTTTTCAGTTCGATAAATTTTTACTAGAATTTACACAATTATAGACAATAGTAGTTTCCTTATACAGGTAAAATATAAACAAAATCTATCGAGTAGTTTTCGAGATATTTGAAGTTAAATATTTCACTTTACGGAACACATACAAAATTTACCACTAAATATCTCGTATTCTGGTGGATAGATTTTTACTAGAATTTACACAATTATAAACAATAGTGGTCTCCATAAAAAGGTAAAATATAAACAAAATCTATCGAGTGGTTTTCGAGATATTTGAAGTTAAATATTTCACTTAACAGAAAAGATACAAAATTTGACACTACTAAATATCTCGTTTTTTGCTGGATAGATTTTTACTAGAAATGATACAATTACAGACAATGGTAGTTTCCATATACAGGTAAAATATAAGCAAAATCTGTCGAGTAGTTTTCGAGATTTTTGAAGTTAAAGATTTCATTTTATATAACAGAAACAAATTTTAACACTAAATATCTCGTTTTCTGCTCGATAGAATTTTACTAGAATTTACAAAATTACAGATAATAGTAGGCTCCACATACAGGTAAAATATACACAATATCTATTCAGTAGTTTTCGAGATATTTGAAGTTAAATATTTCACTTTACAGAACAGATACAAATTTTACCACTATATATCTCGTTTTCAGTTCGATAAATTTTTACTAGAATTTAAAAAATTACAGACAATAGTAGGTTCCACATACAGGTAAAATATAAACAAAATCTATCGAGTAGTTTTCGAGATATTTGAAGTTAAAGATTTCACATTATAGAACAGAAACAAATTTTAACACTAAATATCTCGTTTTCTGCTTGATAGATTTTTACTAGAATTTACACAATTATAGACAATAGTAGTCTCCATAAACAGGTAAAATATAAACAAAATCTGTCGAGTAGTTTTCGAGATTTATGAAGTTAAAAATTTCATTTTATAGAACAGAAACAAATTTTAACACTAAATATCTCGTTTTCTGCTTGATAGATTTTTACTAGAATTTACACAATTATAGACAATAGTAGTCTCCATAAACAGGTAAAATATAAACAAAATCTTTCAAGTAGTTTTCGAGATATTTGAAGTTAAAATTTTCAATTTATAGAATAGAAACCAAATTTAACCCTAAATATCTCGTTTTTTGCTCGATAGATTTTAACTAAACTTTACACAATTATAGACAATAGCAGTCTCCATATACAGGTAAAATATTAACCAAATCTATCCAGTAGTTTTCGAGGTTTTTGAAGTTAAATATTTCACTTTATTGAACAGAAACAAAGTTTAACACTAAATATCACGTTTTCTTGTTAGATTTTTACTAGAATTTAAACAATTACAGAAAATAGCAGTCTCCATATACAGGTAAAATATAAACAAAATCTATTTAATAGTTTTCGAGATTTTAGAAGTTAAAAATTTCACTTTGCAGAAAAGATACAAAACTTTACATTAAATATCTCCTTTTCTGCTCGATAGATTTTTACTAGAATTTACAAAATTACAGACAATAGTAGGCTCCACATACAGGTAAAATATAAACAAAATCTATCGAGTAGTTTTTGTGATATTTGAAGGGAAATATTTCACTTTACAGAACATATACAAATTTTAACACTAAATATCTCGTTATCTGTTCCATAGATTTTTACTAGAATTTACACAATTATAAACAATAGTAATCTCCATATACAGGTAAAATATAAACAAAATCTATCCAGTAGTTTTCGAGATATTTGAAGTTAAAAAATTTCACTTAACAGAAAAGATATAAAATTCAACACTAAATATCTCGTTTTCTGCTCGATAGAATTTTACTAGAATTTACACAATTATAGACAATAGTTGTTTCCATATAAAAGTAAAATATAAACAAAACCTATCGTGTAGTTTTCAAGATATTTGAAGTTAAATATTTCACTTTGCAGAACAGATACAAATTGAACCACTATATATCTCGTTTTCAGTTCGATAGATTTTTACTAGAATTTTCACAATTATGGACAATAATAGTCTCCATAAACAGGTAAAATATAAGCAAAATCTGTCGAGTAGTTTTCGAGATTTTTGAAGTTAAAGATTTCATTTTATAGAACAGAAACAAATTTTAACACTAAATATCTCGTTTTCTGCTCGATAGAATTTTACTAGAATTTACAAAATTACAGATAATAGTAGGCTCCACATACAGGTAAGATATACACAATATCTATTCAGTAGTTTTCGAGATATTTGAAGTTAAATATTTCACTTTACAGAACAGATACAAATTTTACCACTATATATCTCGTTTTCAGTTCGATAAATTTTTACTAGAATTTAAAAAATTACAGACAATAGTAGGTTCCACATACAGGTAAAATATAAACAAAATCTATCGAGTAGTTTTCGAGATATTTGAAGTTAAAGATTTCACATTATAGAACAGAAACAAATTTTAACACTAAATATCTCGTTTTCTGCTTGATAGATTTTTACTAGAATTTACACAATTATAGACAATAGTAGTCTCCATAAACAGGTAAAATATAAACAAAATCTGTCGAGTAGTTTTCGAGATTTATGAAGTTAAAAATTTCATTTTATAGAACAGAAACAAATTTTAACACTAAATATCTCGTTTTCTGCTTGATAGATTTTTACTAGAATTTACACAATTATAGACAATAGTAGTCTCCATAAACAGGTAAAATATAAACAAAATCTTTCAAGTAGTTTTCGAGATATTTGAAGTTAAAATTTTCAATTTATAGAATAGAAACCAAATTTAACCCTAAATATCTCGTTTTTTGCTCGATAGATTTTAACTAAACTTTACACAATTATAGACAATAGCAGTCTCCATATACAGGTAAAATATTAACCAAATCTATCCAGTAGTTTTCGAGGTTTTTGAAGTTAAATATTTCACTTTATTGAACAGAAACAAAGTTTAACACTAAATATCACGTTTTCTTGTTAGATTTTTACTAGAATTTAAACAATTACAGAAAATAGCAGTCTCCATATACAGGTAAAATATAAACAAAATCTATTTAATAGTTTTCGAGATTTTAGAAGTTAAAAATTTCACTTTGCAGAAAAGATACAAAACTTTACATTAAATATCTCCTTTTCTGCTCGATAGATTTTTACTAGAATTTACAAAATTACAGACAATAGTAGGCTCCACATACAGGTAAAATATAAACAAAATCTATCGAGTAGTTTTTGTGATATTTGAAGGGAAATATTTCACTTTACAGAACATATACAAATTTTAACACTAAATATCTCGTTATCTGTTCCATAGATTTTTACTAGAATTTACACAATTATAAACAATAGTAATCTCCATATACAGGTAAAATATAAACAAAATCTATCCAGTAGTTTTCGAGATATTTGAAGTTAAAAAATTTCACTTAACAGAAAAGATATAAAATTCAACACTAAATATCTCGTTTTCTGCTCGATAGAATTTTACTAGAATTTACACAATTATAGACAATAGTTGATTCCATATAAAAGTAAAATATAAACAAAACCTATCGTGTAGTTTTCAAGATATTTGAAGTTAAATATTTCACTTTGCAGAACAGATACAAATTGAACCACTATATATCTCGTTTTCAGTTCGATAGATTTTTACTAGAATTTTCACAATTATGGACAATAATAGTCTCCATAAACAGGTAAAATATAAGCAAAATCTGTCGAGTAGTTTTCGAGATTTTTGAAGTTAAAGATTTCATTTTATAGAACAGAAACAAATTTTAACACTAAATATCTCGTTTTCTGCTCGATAGAATTTTACTAGAATTTACAAAATTACAGATAATAGTAGGCTCCACATACAGGTAAGATATACACAATATCTATTCAGTAGTTTTCGAGATATTTGAAGTTAAATATTTCACTTTACAGAACAGATACAAATTTTACCACTATATATCTCGTTTTCAGTTCGATAAATTTTTACTAGAATTTACAAAATTACAGACAATAGTAGGTTCCACATACAGGTAAAATATAAACAAAATCTATCAAGTAGTTTTCGAGATATTTGAAGTTAAAGATTTCACATTATAGAACAGAAACAAATTTTAACACTAAATATCTCGTTTTCTGCTTGATAGATTTTTACTAGAATTTACACAATTATAGACAATAGTAGTCTCCATAAACAGGTAAAATATAAACAAAATCTGTCGAGTAGTTTTCGAGATTTTTGAAGTTAAAAATTTCATTTTATAGAACAGAAACAAATTTTAACACTAAATATCTCGTTTTCTGCTTGATAGATTTTTACTAGAATTTACACAATTATAGACAATAGTAGTCTCCATAAACAGGTAAAATATAAACAAAATCTTTCAAGTAGTTTTCGAGATATTTGAAGTTAAAATTTTCAATTTATAGAATAGAAACCAAATTTAACCCTAAATATCTCGTTTTTTGCTCGATAGATTTTAACTAAACTTTACACAATTATAGACAATAGCAGTCTCCATATACAGGTAAAATATTAACCAAATCTATCCAGTAGTTTTCGAGGTTTTTGAAGTTAAATATTTCACTTTATTGAACAGAAACAAAGTTTAACACTAAATATCACGTTTTCTTGTTAGATTTTTACTAGAATTTAAACAATTACAGAAAATAGCAGTCTCCATATACAGGTAAAATATAAACAAAATCTATTTAATAGTTTTCGAGATTTTAGAAGTTAAAAATTTCACTTTGCAGAAAAGATACAAAACTTTACACTAAATATCTCCTTTTCTGCTCGATAGATTTTTACTAGAATTTACAAAATTACAGACAATAGTAGGCTCCACATACAGGTAAAATATAAACAAAATCTATCGAGTAGTTTTTGTGATATTTGAAGGGAAATATTTCACTTTACAGAACATATACAAATTTTAACACTAAATATCTCGTTATCTGTTCCATAGATTTTTACTAGAATTTACACAATTATAGACAATAGTAGTCTCCATAAACAGGTAAAATATAAACAAAATCTGTCGAGTAGTTTTCGAGATTTTTGAAGTTAAAAATTTCATTTTATAGAACAGAAACAAATTTTAACACTAAATATCTCGTTTTCTGCTTGATAGATTTTTACTAGAATTTACACAATTATAGACAATAGTAGTCTCCATAAACAGGTAAAATATAAACAAAATCTTTCAAGTAGTTTTCGAGATATTTGAAGTTAAAATTTTCAATTTATAGAATAGAAACCAAATTTAACCCTAAATATCTCGTTTTTTGCTCGATAGATTTTAACTAAACTTTACACAATTATAGACAATAGCAGTCTCCATATACAGGTAAAATATTAACCAAATCTATCCAGTAGTTTTCGAGGTTTTTGAAGTTAAATATTTCACTTTATTGAACAGAAACAAAGTTTAACACTAAATATCACGTTTTCTTGTTAGATTTTTACTAGAATTTAAACAATTACAGAAAATAGCAGTCTCCATATACAGGTAAAATATAAACAAAATCTATTTAATAGTTTTCGAGATTTTAGAAGTTAAAAATTTCACTTTGCAGAAAAGATACAAAACTTTACACTAAATATCTCCTTTTCTGCTCGATAGATTTTTACTAGAATTTACAAAATTACAGACAATAGTAGGCTCCACATACAGGTAAAATATAAACAAAATCTATCCAGTAGTTTTCGAGATATTTGAAGTTAAAAAATTTCACTTAACAGAAAAGATACAAAATTCAACACTAAATATCTCGTTTTCTGCTCGATAGAATTTTACTAGAATTTACACAATTATAGACAATAGTTGTTTCCATATAAAAGTAAAATATAAACAAAACCTATCGTGTAGTTTTCAAGATATTTGAAGTTAAATATTTCACTTTGCAGAACAGATACAAATTGAACCACTATATATCTCGTTTTCAGTTCGATAGATTTTTACTAGAATTTTCACAATTATGGACAATAATAGTCTCCATAAACAGGTAAAATATAAACAAAATCTATTGAGTAGTTTTCGAGATATTTGATGGTAAATATTTCACTTTACCGAACAGATACAAAATTTACCACTAAATATCTCGTTTTCTGCTCCATAGATTTTTACTAGAATTCACACAATTATAGACAATAGTAATCTCCATATACAGGTAAAATATAATACTAAATATATAGAATAGTTTTCGAGATATTTGAAGGTAAATATTTCACTTTACAGAACAGATACAAATTTTACCACTATATATCTCGTATTCTGTTCGATAGATTTTTACTAGAATTTACACAATTATAAACAATAGTTGTTTGCATATAAAATTAAAATATAAACAAAACCAATCGTGTAGTTTTCGAGATATTTGAAGTTAAATATTTCACTTTATTGAACAGAAACAAAGTTTAACACTAAACATCTCGTTTTCTTGTTAGATTTTTACTAGAATTTAAACAATTACAGACAATAGCAGTCTCCATATATAGGTAAAATATAAACAAAATCTATGTAGTAGTTTTCGAGATATTAGAAGTTAAAGATTTCACTTTGCAGAAAAGAAAAAAAATTTAACACTAAATATCTCCTTTTCTGCTCGATAGATTTTTACTAGAAGTTACAAAATTACAGACAATAGCAGGCTCCACATACAGGTAAAACATAAACAAAATCTATCGAGTAGTTTTCGAGATATTTGAAGTGAAAGATTTCACATTATAGAACAGAAATAAATTTTAACACTAAATATCTCGTTTTCTGCACGATAGATTTTTACTAGAATTTACACAATTATAGACAATAGTTGTTTCCATATAAAATTAAAATATAAACAAAACCTATCGTGTAGTTTTCGAGATATTTGAAGTTAAATATTTCACTTTACAGAACAGATACAAAATTTAACACTAAATATCTAAATTTTTACTAGATTTTACACAATTATAGACAATAGTTGTCTCCATTAACAGGTAAAATATACACAATATCTATCCAGTAGTTTTCGAGATATTTGAAGTTAAATATTTCACTTTACGGAACAGATACAAAATTTACCACTAAATATCTCGTTTTCTGCTCGATAGATTTTTACTAGAATTTATACAATTATAGACAATAGTAATCTCCATATACTGGTAAAATATAAACTAAATATATCGAGTAGTTTTCGAGATATTTGAAGGTAAATATTTCACTTTACAGAACAGATACAAATTTTACCACTATATATCTCGTATTCTGTTCGATAGATTTTTACTAGAATTTACACAATTATAAACAATAGTAGTCTCCATAAAAAGGTAAAATATAAACAAAATATATCGAGTAGTTTTCGAGATATTTGAAGGTAAATATTTCACTTTACAGAACAGATACAAAATTTAACACTATATATCTCGTATTCTGTTCGATAGATTTTTACTAGAATTTACACAATTATAAACAATAGTGGTCTCCATAAAAAGGTAAAATATAAACAAAATCTATCGAGTGGTTTTCGAGATATTTGAAGTTAAATATATCACTTAACAGAAAAGATACAAAATTTAACACTACTAAATATCTCGTTTTTTGCTGGATAGATTTTTACTAGAATTTAAACAATTACAGACAATAGCAGTCTCCATATACAGGTGAAATATAAACAAAATCTATTTAATAGTTTTCGAGATTTTAGAAGTTAAAAATTTCACTTTGCAGAAAAGATACAAAACTTTACACTAAATATCTCCTTTTCTGCTCGATAGATTTTTACTAGAATTTACAAAATTACAGACAATAGTAGGCTCCACATACAGGTAAAATATAAACAAAATATATCGAGTAGTTTTCGAGATATTTGAAGGTAAATATTTCACTTTACAGAACAGATACAAAATTTAACACTATATATCTCGTATTCTGTTCGATAGATTTTTACTAGAATTTACACAATTATAAACAATAGTGGTCTCCATAAAAAGGTAAAATATAAACAAAATCTATCGAGTGGTTTTCGAGATATTTGAAGTTAAATATATCACTTAACAGAAAAGATACAAAATTTAACACTACTAAATATCTCGTTTTTTGCTGGATAGATTTTTACTAGAATTTAAACAATTACATACAATAGCAGTCTCCATATACAGGTAAAATATAAACAAAATCTATTTAATAGTTTTCGAGATTTTAGAAGTTAAAAATTTCACTTTGCAGAAAAGATACAAAACTTTACACTAAATATCTCCTTTTCTGCTCGATAGATTTTTACTAGAATTTACAAAATTACAGACAATAGTAGGCTCCACATACAGGTAAAATATAAACAAAATCTATCGAGTAGTTTTTGTGATATTTGAAGGGAAATATTTCACTTTACAGAACATATACAAATTTTAACACTAAATATCTAGTTATCTGTTCCATAGATTTTTACTAGAATTTACACAATTATAAACAATAGTAATCTCCATATACAGGTAAAATATAAACAAAATCTATCCAGTAGTTTTCGAGATATTTGAAGTTAAAAAATTTCACTTAACAGAAAAGATACAAAATTCAACACTAAATATCTCGTTTTCTGCTCGATAGAATTTTACTAGAATTTACACAATTATAGACAATAGTTGTTTCCATATAAAAGTAAAATATAAACAAAACCTATCGTGTAGTTTTCAAGATATTTGAAGTTAAATATTTCACTTTGCAGAACAGATACAAATTGAACCACTATATATCTCGTTTTCAGTTCGATAGATTTTTACTAGAATTTTCACAATTATGGACAATAATAGTCTCCATAAACAGGTAAAATTTAAAAAAAATCTATCGAGTAGTTTTTGTGATATTTGAAGTGAAATATTTCACTTTACAGAACATATACAAATTTTAACACTAAATATCTCTTTGTCTGTTCCATAGATTTTTACTAGAATTTACACAATTATAGACAATAGTAATCTCCATATACAGGTAAAATATAAACAAAATCTATCCAGTAGTTTTCGAGATATTTGAAGTTAAAAAATTTCACTTAACAGAAAAGATACAAAATTTAACACTAAATATCTCGTTTTCTACTCGATAGATTTTTACTAGAATTTACACAATTATAGACAATAGTTGTTTCCATATACAAGTAAAATATAAACAAAACCCATCGTGTAGTTTTCGAGATATTTGAAGTTAAATATATCACTTTACAGAACAGATACAAATTGAACCACTATATATCTCGTTTTCAGTTCGATAAATTTTTACTAGAATTTACACAATTATAGACAATAGTAGTCTCCTTTTACAGGTAAAATATAAACAAAATCTATCGAGTAGTTTTCGAGATATTTGAAGGTAAATATTTCACTTTACCGAACAGATACAAATTTTAACACTAAATATCACGTTTTCTTAGATTTTTACTAGAATTTACACAATTACAGACAATAGTAGTCTCCATATACAGGTAAAATATAAACAAAATCTATCATGTATTTTTCGAGATATTTGATGTTAAAAATTTCACTTTACAGAACAGATACAAACTTTAGCACTAAATATCTCGTTTTCTGCTCGATAGATTTTTACTAGAATTTACACAATAGTTGTCTCCATAAACAGGTAAAATATAAACAAAATCTATCCAGTAGTTTTCGAGATATTTGAAGTTAAAAAATTTCACTTAACAGAAAAGATACAAAATTCAACACTAAATATCTCGTTTTCTGCTCAATAGAATTTTACTAGAATTTACACAATTATAGACAATAGTTGTTTCCATATAAAAGTAAAATATAAACAAAACCTATCGTGTAGTTTTCAAGATATTTAAAGTTAAATATTTCACTTTGCAGAACAGATACAAATTGAACCACTATATATCTCGTTTTCAGTTCGATAAATTTTTACTAGAATTTACACAATTATAGACAATAGTAATCTCCTTATACAGGTAAAATATAAACAAAATCTATCGAGTAGTTTTCGAGATATTTGAAGTTAACTTTTTCACTTTACAGAACAGATACAAATTTTAACGCTAAATATCACGTTTTCTGCTCGATAGATTTTTACTAGAATTTTCACAATTATGGACAATAATAGTCTCCATAAACAGGTAAAATATAAACAAAATCTATTGAGTAGTTTTCGAGATATTTGATGGTAAATATTTCACTTTACCGAACAGATACAAAATTTACCACTAAATATCTCGTTTTCTGCTCCATAGATTTTTACTAGAATTCACACAATTATAGACAATAGTAATCTCCATATACAGGTAAAATATAATACTAAATATATAGAGTAGTTTTCGAGATATTTGAAGGTAAATATTTCACTTTACAGAACAGATACAAATTTTACCACTATTTATCTCGTATTCTGTTCGATAGATTTTTACTAGAATTTACACAATTATAAACAATAGTGGTCTCCATAAAAAGGTAAAATATAAACAAAATCTATCGAGTGGTTTTCGTGATATTTGAAGTTAAATATTTCACTTAACAGAAAAGATACAAAATTTAACAGTACTAAATATCTCGTTTTTTGCTCGATAGATTTTTACTAGAAATGATACAATTACAGACAATGGTAGTTTCCATATACAGGTAAAATATAAGCAAAATCTGTCGAGTAGTTTTCGAGGTTTTTGAAGTTAAATATTTCACTTTATTGAACAGAAACAAAGTTTAACACTAAACATCTCGTTTTCTTGTTAGATTTTTACTAGAATTTAAACAATTACAGACAATAGCAGTCTCCATATACAGGTAAAATATAAACAAAATCTATGTAGTAGTTTTCGAGATATTAGAAGTTAAAGATTTCACATTATAGAACAGAAATAAATTTTAACACTAAATATCTCGTTTTCTGCACGATAGATTTTTACTAGAATTTACACAATTATAGACAATAGTTGTTTCCATATAAAATTAAAATATAAACAAAACCTATCGTGTAGTTTTCGAGATATTTGAAGTTAAATGTTTCACTTTACAGAACAGATACAAAATTTAACACTAAATATCTAAATTTTTACTAGAATTTACACAATTATAGACAATAGTTGTCTCCATTAACAGGTAAAATATACACAATATCTATCCAGTAGTTTTCGAGATATTTGATGTTAAATATTTCACTTTACGGAACAGATACAAAATTTGCCACTAAATATCTCGTTTTCTGCTCGATAGATTTTTACTAGAATTTATACAATTATAGACAACAGTAATCTCCATATACAGGTAAAATATAAACAAAATCTATTGAGTAGTTTTCGAGATATTTGATGGTAAATATTTCACTTTACCGAACAGATACAAAATTTACCACTAAATATCTCGTTTTCTGCTCCATAGATTTTTACTAGAATTCACACAATTATAGACAATAGTAATCTCCATATACAGGTAAAATATAATACTAAATATATAGAGTAGTTTTCGAGATATTTGAAGGTAAATATTTCACTTTACAGAACAGATACAAATTTTACCACTATATATCTCGTATTCTGTTCGATAGATTTTTACTAGAATTTACACAATTATAAACAATAGTGGTCTCCATAAAAAGGTAAAATATAAACAAAATCTATCGAGTGGTTTTCGTGATATTTGAAGTTAAATATTTCACTTAACAGAAAAGATACAAAATTTAACAGTACTAAATATCTCGTTTTTTGCTCGATAGATTTTTACTAGAAATGATACAATTACAGACAATGGTAGTTTCCATATACAGGTAAAATATAAGCAAAATCTGTCGAGTAGTTTTCGAGGTTTTTGAAGTTAAATATTTCACTTTATTGAACAGAAACAAAGTTTAACACTAAACATCTCGTTTTCTTGTTAGATTTTTACTAGAATTTAAACAATTACAGACAATAGCAGTCTCCATATACAGGTAAAATATAAACAAAATCTATGTAGTAGTTTTCGAGATATTAGAAGTTAAAGATTTCACATTATAGAACAGAAATAAATTTTAACACTAAATATCTCGTTTTCTGCACGATAGATTTTTACTAGAATTTACACAATTATAGACAATAGTTGTTTCCATATAAAATTAAAATATAAACAAAACCTATCGTGTAGTTTTCGAGATATTTGAAGTTAAATATTTCACTTTACAGAACAGATACAAAATTTAACACTAAATATCTAAATTTTTACTAGAATTTACACAATTATAGACAATAGTTGTCTCCATTAACAGGTAAAATATACACAATATCTATCCAGTAGTTTTCGAGATATTTGATGTTAAATATTTCACTTTACGGAACAGATACAAAATTTGCCACTAAATATCTCGTTTTCTGCTCGATAGATTTTTACTAGAATTTATACAATTATAGACAACAGTAATCTCCATATACAGGTAAAATATAAACTAAATATATCGAGTAGTTTTCGAGATATTTGAAGGTAAATATTTCACTTTACAGAACAGATACAAATTTTACCACTATATATCTCGTATTCTGTTCGATAGATTTTTACTAGAATTTACACAATTATAAACAATTGTGGTCTCCATAAAAAGGTAAAATATAAACAAAATATATCGAGTAGTTTTCGAGATATTTGAAGGTAAATATTTCACTTTACAGAACAGATACAAAATTTAACACTATATATCTCGTATTCTGTTCGATAGATTTTTACTAGAATTTACACAATTATAAACAATAGTGGTCTCCATAAAAAGGTAAAATATAAACAAAATCTATCGAGTGGTTTTCGAGATATTTGAAGTTAAATATTTCACTTAACAGAAAAGATACAAAATTTAACACTACTAAATATCTCGTTTTTTGCTGGATAGATTTTTACTAGAAATGATACAATTACAGACAATGGTAGTTTCCGTATACAGGTAAAATATAAGCAAAATCTGTCGAGTTGTTTTCGAGATTTTTGAAGTTAAATATTTCATTTTATTGAACAGAAACAAAGTTTAACACTAAATATGTCGTTTTTTTGTTAGATTTTTACTAGAATTTAAACAATTACAGACAATAGCAGTCTCCATATACAGGTAAAATATAAACAAAATTTATTTAATAGTTTTCGAGATTTTAGAAGTTAAAGATTTCACTTTGCAGAAAAGATACAAAACATAACACTAAATATCTCCTTTTCTGCTCGATAGATTTTTACTAGAATTTACACAATTATAGACAATAGTAATCTCCATATACAGGTAAAATATAAACAAAATCTATCCAGTAGTTTTCGAGATATTTGAAGTTAAAAAATTTCACTTAACAGAAAAGATACAAAATTTAACACTAAATATCTCGTTTTCTACTCGATAGATTTTTACTAGAATTTACACAATTATAGACAATAGTTGTTTCCATATACAAGTAAAATATAAACAAAACCCATCGTGTAGTTTTCGAGATATTTGAAGTTAAATATTTCACTTTACAGAACAGATACAAATTGAACCACTATATATCTCGTTTTCAGTTCGATAAATTTTTACTAGAATTTACACAATTATAGACAATAGTAGTCTCCTTTTACAGGTAAAATATAAACAAAATCTATCGAGTAGTTTTCGAGATATTTGAAGGTAAATATTTCACTTTACCGAACAGATACAAATTTTAACACTAAATATCACGTTTTCTTAGATTTTTACTAGAATTTACACAATTACAGACAATAGTAGTCTCCATATACAGGTAAAATATAAACAAAATCTATCATGTATTTTTCGAGATATTTGATGTTAAAAATTTCACTTTACAGAACAGATACAAACTTTAGCACTAAATATCTCGTTTTCTGCTCGATAGATTTTTACTAGAATTTACACAATAGTTGTCTCCATAAACAGGTAAAATATAAACAGAATCTATCGAGTAGTTGTCGAGATTTCTGAAGTCAATGATTTCACTTTATAGAACAGAAGCAAATTTTAACACTAAATATCTCGTTTTCTGTACGATAGATTTTTACTAGAATTTACACAATTATAGACAATAGTTGTCTCCATTTACAGGTAAAATATAAACTAAATATATCGTGTAGTTTTCGAGATATTTGAAGGTAAATATTTCACTTTACAGAACAGATACAAAATTTAACACTAAATATCTGAATTTTTACTAGAATTTACACAATTATAGACAATAGTTGTCTCCATTAACAGGTAAAATATACACAAAATCTATCCAGTAGTTTTCGAGATATTTGAAGTTAAATATTTCACTTTACGGAACTGATACAAAATTTACCACTAAATATCTCGTTTTCTGCTCGATAGATTTTTACTAGAATTTATACAGTTATAGACAATAGTAATCTCCATATACAGGTAAAATATAAACTAAATATACCGAGTGGTTTT
The DNA here is from genome assembly GCF_049639745.1 of Rhodnius prolixus. Classification (NCBI taxonomy): domain Eukaryota; kingdom Metazoa; phylum Arthropoda; class Insecta; order Hemiptera; family Reduviidae; genus Rhodnius; species Rhodnius prolixus. The sequence continues at coordinate 40,107,251 of NW_027411582.1, read as the reverse complement.
CGAGATATTTGAAGTTAAATATTTCACTTAACAGAAAAGATACAAAATTTAACACTACTAAATATCTCGTTTTTTGCTGGATAGATTTTTACTAGAAATGATACAATTACAGACAATGGTAGTTTCCATAAACAGGTAAAATATAAACAAAATCTTTCGAGTAGTTTTCGAGATATTTGAAGTTAAAATTTTCACTTTATAGAATAGAAACCAAATTTAACCCTAAATATCTCGTTTTTTGCTCGATAGATTTTAACTAAACTTTACACAATTATAGACAATAGTAGTCTCCATATACAGGTAAAATATTAACCAAATCTATCCAGTAGTTTTCGAGGTTTTTGAAGTTAAATATTTCACTTTATTGAACAGAAACAAAGTTTAACACTAAATATCTCGTTTTCTTGTTAGATTTTTACTAGAATTTAAACAATTACAGACAATAGCAGTCTCCATATACAGGTAAAATATAAACAAAATCTATTTAATAGTTTTCGAGATTTTAGAAGTTAAAGATTTCACTTTGCAGAAAAGATACAAAACTTAACACTAAATATCTCCTTTTCTGCTCGATAGATTTTTACTAGAATTTACAAAATTACAGACAATAGTAGGCTCCACATACAGGTAAAATATAAACAAAATCTATCGAGTAGTTTTTGTGATATTTGAAGTGAAATATTTCACTTTACAGAACATATACAAATTTTAACACTAAATATCTCGTTTTCTGCTCTATAGATTTTTACTAGAATTTACACAATTATAGACAATAGTAGTCTCCTTTTACAGGTAAAATATATTCAAAATCTATCGAGTAGTTTTTGTGATATTTGAAGTGAAATATTTCACTTTACAGAACATATACAAATTTTAACACTAAATATCTCGTTTTCTGCTCGATAGATTTTTACTAGAATTTACACGATTATAGACAATAGTAGTCTCCTTTTTCGGGTAATATATAAACAAAATCTATCCAGTGGTTTTCGAGATATTTGAAGTTAAAGATTTCACTTTACAGAACAGAAACAGTTTTTTCCCTAATTATCTCGTTTTCTGCTCGATAGATACTATAATCTAGATAATGTTTTTGAAATTCTGCCTTAGAAACCAACATTTAGGTAAATAGATAAGATAAAATATGGATGAGTAAGATGAGAGAAAAGAATAGGAGAGTTAACACTAGGAGCTTCACTTTCTATTCTCCAATCTAAGAGTATGATATGGTGTTTTCAGGGAATTTATTCATTTTTTTTTTTTTAAATGGTTCACACGATTCGAAAAGGGAGCAGACTCCTCTTTTAACTAAAAGTTTAGTTTAAAGTATGGTTGTACAAACTGTGTGACGTCATATGTTCCAGCTGACTGTTAGAAAAGCCATACTGGGCTCGATCTGGTGTTGCCTCAGCCACTGCTTGCTTGTGATGGTTACATTACCCAAAGGTGGACGGATTCTGTGCAAGACAGGCGACATGTTGATGCGACAGTAGTACTATTGGAGTGGTAAAATATCAGTCACCCATATGTAATTATTAGTTCATTTAATTATTAGATTAATCTGTTATTAATAGAAGTATACTATTTCATTTATTTAAAGAATTTAAGTTGAGTTTGGTTGATTGAGACTATATAAATGGCAAATAGATTTAAATCAATGAAATAATAACAAGGTATTGTAATCTCTAAATTAATTACACCATGAACCCCATTCACAACTAAACGAGAGAGTGATCGAGACAGAAAACTAATTTATATGTTGTTTACGTTAAAAATGATTGGCCCCCAAAGTTAGGGATGGTCCAATGGGACAGTAAATTTTCCTGTTTTAACAAGGAAATTCATTATAATGGCCGTATCGTTAACTTTCCTTTAAAAATAAGGCTTTTTTTTTTATAAGATTTTGTTTTTTGATAAATTTGGATTTGTTTCATTATATAATTCATTTACGGGCTGGCCAATTATTTTCTACCGAATTTCGTTTTTTAAAGAAAAAGCTTTTTATTTGATAAACGCATAATCCTAATTCTCCCAAGATTTTGTTGGGCTGGTTTGGAAAAAAAACGGAAGTAAATCTTCTTTTATTCATTAAATTAGTTAAATTAATAATGAGCCACACTTGTTAATATTCACCAAGAGATAATTAGAGAATTATCTCACTCGTTATTATTAAGAATAAACAAAATTTAAGGATATAGAATAATATATTTATTGTAGTTAATTATTAAATTGTATGCCTAAGGGAGATGAGAGGTTGCGAAAAATACTGCTTTTCTTGGACTTAACCTTACTTTAGCTAAATAAAGGTTTTTATACTTAACTTTTGAACCAATAAGATAGTAGCATGACGTCTCACAAAATCGATCTAAATTCTGTATTCGATGAAGAGAAGAAGTATCGAACCATTGCTGGCCTATCACTCGTCTAAGTCCAAGCCTAATTGAAACCTTCGGCGTCTGCCTAGAAAATCATAACAAACTTGAAAAAAGCAGATTTATTTGTTCTACTCCGATGAACTGATTCGCTTCTAACTTTAAAAAATAAAGCTGCTACGCTATTTAAAAAAAAAAGCACCTTTCAGAAGAATTCAGCCTCAGAATTTGATTTCAAATACAGATCCAGAATAGATTTGACCTTTCTTTGTAATATATGAGCAATGATTTCAATAAAATCATAATTTAGAAAGAAGACAACTTAGGTTATAATTTCAAATTTAACTGAAATATGTAAGAAAAAAAAATTTTAGTCCAAAATGAGTCTCATGAGAATATAATATTTCAAAAATATCGTTGGAGTCATTTCGAAAACTTCTAAATGAAAAAAAAAGTGAAAAAGTACAATCAATAAAGTTTTACCGGTATTTTTGGATAAGAAGTTTAGATTTAGAAGAAATATATAGTTTCAAATCGATTGATCGATCGAATTACTGGTCAATTAGTAACAAATTTTCCGTTTCAATTACATTAACAATTACAAAGGAAATAATCAATTTGTTTTGCTCGCATATATTCCAAACTTGGTCTTGTGGTCATTAAACAAGAATAAATGGACACCAGCTTACAATAGACATGGTTGGGGCCGTTCTCTTAATGTGGAAAACATGTTTCCAGTTGTTTGGTTATGACGTTCAATGGATAGATGAACCGTCCGGCTGTGGGATTCCTGAAGGCTGTGGCATGAAGGGCGGGCAATTTGGCGACAGTGATCTCTGCATCACTACATGACGTCAAACGGGTGAGAAGTAACTTCTAGCAGATATACTGTTCGGTTTCCGCTAATTTCATCCTAAACTAGAAGCTGGTGTGACGTAATTTATAGAGGTTAGCAACCGCTAACCACGTAACCACGTTGCCAGTTGTAACTGCCCGCTAAATATTACTAGAATTCCTGAAAGGTTTTTTTTTCGGTAGAATCTTTGTTTTAAATCGATTGCGCGTACGTCTGTCCATAACTACGGTCTTTGTTTCTTTCTCTAGAGATCCTGCAGCAAGTTGTTCTACCCTTGGGATCCCACTTAGCACCAATCGGGAGACACTAGATCTATTTGAGAAGAGAAACTATTCAAAAAACCTGGGTTTTAGGACATTGCACCATCGCAGCGCTAAAAACAAACCAAGAACTTACTATTAGTTGAACAAATGTCACAGTTGGCCTATTATTATTCTTATTTGAAATATTTATTCCCGGAGGGGGTGAAGTTGAGCTTTTCTCTAAAGTGCATCGCTAACTCAGGCAAAATAGTTGTGGGTGTGAAATTGACAGAACTCGGATTAACAGGAATGCAAAGTGATCATTGAATCCAGTGGAAGTCCTGGACATCTTTTCCGAGTTAGCCAAATTTCCCGGAGCCACCAAAGAGTTTCATTGTCCCTCAGCATAAAGCATCTTCAACTTCTCCTTTTTGGTTTGAAAAGTTCCCTTGTTGAGTACTGAATTTATTGACAATGTGGGAACGTTGTGACTTCCTGCCAAAGTTTTAAGTGATACTGCTTAAATCATTTAAGTCAATTTGCACACTGGTAAAGCAAACTGTAAGTATAAATTAGAAGGTTGAAGAATGTGTAAATACTTAAGGTGCGAGCAGAAAAAGTCGTGTGAGTTGCCACATCAGATGGTTGTAGAAAGAGAAGAGAAGTTATGGGGAAGTTTGCTACTTTAACAAGCGTATCCGTTACAATTAGCAGCGGGAGGGCTGTGGGTGACTGCACTAGTTGCAACTATGGCTTCCCGAGGGATAGAGATAACTAGCTAACTAACGCAGCCTCACTGTCTGGGCTAGCAGCTAACAAAGCTCTGGAAGACGCAACATCTTCTCATTAGTGTAGCCACGTAATTGAATTATGGTATCATTTCCTGGCTAACTGACTCCTGCCCGTGTTCAAGCAATACTTTGTGGTCGCCCACCCAATTATCTAGTTTGTCTTAGAGCACCTTCCCAGCTACAGTGACCGTCCGCAATCTTCTTAATGACTTAGTGTTCATCTCGCACAATTCTTACTATTGATGAATGTTCAAAGTAATGATTATTAGTAACAGGGAATAAAATTGTTTGCGTTTTTCTTTAATTCAGTGGAATGTAATGTACGAGTATATCTAAACGTTTCTTTCAAATTGTGCTAATATATTCATAGTTACATTCACTTTGTGTGACAGTATTTGGTCGGTAAATTTACATTGAAATGAAACCCAAGGGTTGGGATTAGTCCCTTATTCCTGCTTCCATCCTTCCAAGTTAGAGAACATATCAGTACCCCGGAAGTGCAGTTGCACAAACGGTACTTCCGGTTTTTGTTTAAATGAGAAAACAAGCATTTCTTTGGAACTTAGGTTTATTGTCCTTTCAGTGATATTACATCAGTGATGCTTTCTTCCACATCCAACTTAGTTTTTGGCATATTTAAGAAAAACTTTAAATTCAAAATGAGGGAGGGTATTAATTAAAGCGTTATTTGATGTGAAAATGTAGAGTGCGTCTCTACTGCAGTACTAACAATTTCTATTGGAGTAATTAAACAGTTTGCAGGGGATACAATGGAAGTGAAATATGACAAATAGCTCCACAGTGGTCGGCGGGCTTCATATAAAATTCATCAGATGTCCTGTAGACAGTGGTTAGCCGTTGGATATAATAGTCGAACTGTTGGCCCGCTAGGCGAGCTCTATAATAGAGAGCAGCCGAGTCTAGCATTAGTTGCCATTCATATCTTGTTCTGGCTGGCATATATCTAGCCAGAGGGGTAGACCTGCTCGACACAATCCTTTGGGGAAATCCTATCAACACTGCTCTCTTCACATAGCTCTTCGGTTGGTCTGGAACCCTAATACTGTACCTTTCGAAAAGATATTTTAATTAGGAGATTGTCTAGTCGACCTCTATTAGCCATCCGAACGTTCTGAATTTACAAACCTCCGTTTTTGAAATTGTATAACTTCCCCAAGGTCTGATCTAAACACTCTCAACTATAATAATGGGATCAAGTAATTATAAATAGTTGTAAATAAAGTTAATCGAAAACTACCAAAACTCGTTCGAGCCTTTTCTTTGTAGTGTCATTTCTGTGCAATATACAGTTTTGTAAACTACGTAAAATTAGTAAGAATAAAAAAAATAAAATTGAAGAAAGTTTGTACTTAAGTTAGAAGCGTGAAAATAGTTTTATGGGTTCACAATAGATTTGTTCTTATTTTGGCAACAAATTTTTCATTTATTTATTTATTTTATAACAACTGCTGCTTTAGAAGGCCAACACCGACACCGACATACGCACACATCATAAAAGTTGAGGTCCGTAAAAAGAAATGATGAAATTATACGATATAAAAAAGAATGTTCTGCTGTCATGACCTTTGACCCATCAGTCGAACCTTTTTATTTCTTCTCCATTTTTTGCCTAAATGTTGCAATTTAGTTTTGATTAAATTTAGATAGTATTTTGTTTTATTTATATTCCCTTTCAAATTTTAAGATTTATTTTGGAAAATAATTGGATTCGATGACGGTCTGGGAGCGGCTTCGTGCCACCAACAGTTCAACATGACATTGCCTATTCGTGCTTAGTTTTGCGTTTTCGCTTCACAGTCAGCGATGCTTTCGGTTTGTATCGTTCTCGTAAAGTGTACAATTAGGAATCGATTGGAGCCCATTAATTTGGATTTGTGTTTAAAGATTAGATTCATACCATCTGTTGCAACACAGAATCTCCGGGAAGAAATCTGGTCTGATTTTACGGATTACTCTGTTTCCCAGACAGTAGCTTTTCCTTCATGGTTTATTGCCTATGTTCTGAAAATATTTTTCAGTTAAGCGATTTGGTTTTGTTAGAGGGTTTATAACTTTTTTTTAATTTTCCTTGTAAAATTCGTTGAAGGGCGCTTTGGGGGAAAGGTGGAAGCAGACATGCCGCTAACGTGCCACTCCAGGGCAAAGCACCATCTCATCACCAGATTTGAAGAGAACGGGCTTACTGGAAGTGCCACTTTTGCAGTTCTTAGCGATTTTTTTAGAAGTTGTTCTCATGAAGTTTCTATTCATATTTTAGGCAAGACTACCACTCGAAACATTGTCCGGGAAACTTAGTTTGAATGTGGTTCCGAGGGTAGGTTGAATTCGTGTACATCAGCACCTTTATTGTCACAATTTACTCTTGGAAGGCACATTTGACTCTAACGAGAGTTGTAGGCGATTTGCCTAAGGTATTCCCGCTCCGACTCCACCTGTCATTTAGGGCATCAGTATTCCAGATTGAGTCAATAGGATAGGTGGCCCTTGGGTCCGTTCTGCGCGCAATGTTGCCAGCTGCGAGAGACACGGTACAGTGCGTTGCCAGAGCAGCAATGTGTCCAGGTTGAGTCTACAGAACAGAGATATGTCAGGTACGACTATTTACATAACCGAGCAATGAACCTAGAGCGTGTCTCTCTTACAAATCACAGCTGATGTTTACTGTTTCAATTTATCACTAACTACCGCTGCTGCATTATAATCAGATCTTTAGTCCGTACCCCAGTTGATGAGTGCACTGTTTATTAATATTTATGGATTTATTATTTTGACTAGAGTTGCCGAAGACCAATTAGTGACTCAGTGACTGGCATCTCCAACAAAGTAGTTCTGAAAGGAATACTGCCGGTAAACGTATTTCCATGAAACCTGGAATTTTTACTAAAAGAATGGCTCAGCATTGTGTATTTTCGCTCCTGTTGCAAGATATTATTGTAAGCCTGACGTCACAGTTCCTCAAGAAGCCCATTAGAATCAACATTTCCTGAAAAGAATTTTTGAATAATGTGAAATATAAAACTAGCCTACGTCATTTAGCGCAAGTTCAAAGGCAGCCCTTCAGAGACTGTTTGAAAAACGACAGAAATCTTGAAAATGCCGTTCTGAACGCAATCACCGTTTCGATGGGCTGATATTCTTGCAACTCGTGACTTCTGCCAAAAACTTAATAGATATTAAGTTATTTTAGAGATGAACAATAATCTTAAATTGCGATGAAAGGTGAGTCGAACCTTTCTACGAACTCCGCCCTACACCAGAATTCCCGCAAAAAGTGAATAATTGACTGCGTAGTCTTGTAAACATTTTTGGAGAAAAACTCGAAAAAGTGAAAAGTCGATATAGTGAATTGGCACTTCCGGCTACCAAATTGTCGTTTCCGTTGGTTATACTTAAATTCATCTTCGAGCTTGAATTTACTGTGATTTCTCGTTATCCGGCGTTGATTTTACTGCGATTACGAGAACTGTCTGGAGCAGCAGTGATTCGAGAATTCTAACGCCCTTAATCGAGTTGTGGACAAGAGAATGTGTGGACATGCTGTGAAAATGAAGTACTTGTGTCGGCGGGTAAGTTCAAGAAGGTTCAGGGGATCCGAGTCAGCCTAGTGTTTAAGCCACAACAAAAGATCTTCAAGAAGAACAAACTAAGGTTGTTTCAAGTTGATATACGCCCGCTCGCTTTTCCCAAAGGAGATTTCTATACAATTCTGCATGGCAATCGTGTTATCCTTCTTAAAAACTTTGGTGTAGAAAAAAAAAATACATCCAAGGAAGATGTTGAAGAGGAGATTGTAGACGGGGTAGAAGAAGTAAGAGAGGACAAGGTAATCCTGGATGTGACCACAACAGTGTTCAGGCAAAACCATGGCAACCATAATTTACTTTTTTCAGCGTCCTCTTTCTTCTGAAACTAAACCGGTTTTATAATCCCACGCATACAAATCAACAAACAAAGGCGGGAGGTTATCTCAACGTGCCCCGACTCGCCAAGTCTGGAGAGAGCCGCCCATCTCTCTGGTAAAGAGCGATAGTGGGCGAACGAACGCTACTGCAAACCGCCAGAGAGCGTCACTGTTTCTAGTAGTTCTTCCCTCCAGCTCCGAATATTTCCATGCACTCCAGCCGCGACTAAGCCGGCCCCACCAACTCCAGCGTGTTACGTTAACTCTACTGTTTCCCAACCACTTATTAACTTTGTATTGTAACAATTCTTGATTAATACAAAAGCAGATATAACATGATTTGTATTCCACCTCGCTTTACTCTCCTTTCTCGCCCTAACACTTACACACTATCCACATATTCTTCTTCTTCATCTCCGCCCTTCCTTTCCTTTAGATTAAATACATAAACAATGCAAATTTGTATTTTACGCACGTTCCTCCTCTTATACGTCGTCGCTACGTGGCCCCCCACTCTACTGCATTTAGAACTAGAATATCCTCCTAAATACTTCAGACCAAACCTTTTTATAAGCTTAAAAATTTTACAATTAGATAAACAAAAATGGCAACGGAAATAATGTATGCAAGAATATAACTCTTTTCAATTTGGTTTACTCCCCAGGGAAGGGCCTTTTTGGAGTTGGGAGGAAAATGGTCCAATGATTAGATTTGAAACTACTTTGGTTTGAAAGATTGCCAGAGAATAACGTTTGGTCCTGGGCAACCTACGACACCCACTTTCATTTTATACAATCACTTCCAAAAATGGTTCCTCCAAGAGCGTCTGCTCTGGAAACTAAATGTTTCTTTGATGTCCTTCATTGAGCAGATATCCCTCTAAAAGACGTTTTACTAAGAACAATTGGAGTTCGATAACAGTTGATCCTAACTGAAACCTGAGGGAATATTATGCAAAAACGAGATGTGGAAAATCCAATAACCTCGTTAAAATACTAGGCCTACAAATGGTCTTCACGATAAACTTCTTTTGGCAGCAGTGTCTGGGGAATAACACATCGTTACTTGAAAACTTTAAAGAGAAAAGTCAATTAAATTTTTAGAAATGAACTAAAATCTTTTAAGATCTTTTTTTTACGAAAAGAGATTGGATCAAATAAATAATTATTTTTTAAACAAAAGAATAAAATAATAATAATTCGCAAATATTTCGGACAGTGAACCGGAAATGAAGGCAACCTCTTGGTTTTGGTACTGGGTTGGCAACCAAGATGTGGTAAAACTTCAAAGTTGGAAGAAAATATGTAAATTAGAAGTTTGAGAATCGCTGTAGTGTGGAAGTGATGAGTGTTCACACCAAAGTGTTACTTCTCTCTTAAAAAGAGACGGCTCCGTGACACAGGGATGACAAATAATGCTCTATTAAACAGCCCATCCGGTATTTGATACCACAAACGGAGGTCCTCGCGTCCAAATATTTAAATTCCCCTAATTACTGGGGGCGTCACACGGAATGCTGGCGTGTCCGATGTTCTGCGCTGGCCAGTCTAACCCCACCCTCTCACCCCTGGGCCGAGCGCACGAACTCCAGTTAATTAATACCTGTCAGTTAGCTGGAGTCGCCCTCGGCCGGAACTTCCGCTGCTATTCCCCTTAGATAAACCATTCATTAAGATTTAAATCCGTAAATCGCTAAAAATTGCCGCTTATTATTTTAACTTTCTCTGGAGAAGTATTTGCATGGCGGACCCCTCAGTCAGTAAAATAGTTCAAAAATAAAACAAAAGCTTAGCAAACACTGTATTTTTTTAAAGTTTAGCTAGCTAAATTGATCAGATTAGAAGATAGGGTGCGCTGTTGATAAAAACATTAGAAAATGTAAAACAGCTACCTATTTTGACTTCTCTGAGATCAGACATTTTCTGGACCCTAAAATTAACGCTCCTCACCTATCATGACCGGGTAATAGGTACCTAAACCAAGAGAGAGAGGCGATGGATTGAGGCCGGGAAAGAAGTGAAGGTTGCAGACCTTGACTCGCTGGCTCCTCTAGCTTTGTCCGGGGGCTACAGAACAATGGATTTCGATCGACATTCACTTGACGCCAATCAATTTTAAGGGAACGTTTCCGGCCCGTAATGCTACCTTAAAAGTCTTGGGCCTCATATTGAAGCGATCAATATTTATGAAAAGTGAAAGATAGAGGAACTTTGAGAGGATTTTAGTCGTGTGAGATAATCCAAGACCAGATTTCTCTGCTATTCAGGAATAAGGCCTCAAATATGAACGAAAATCATATCGCAATATTTGGCCGACTTCCAGCGATCAGATAAATATCAATCACCAACTTCCATTAACTGCTGATTTATAAGTAATGCTGTTAGCAAGAGAAAAAAAAAACCTGCGTTCAGTTTTCGAGAAGGTATTAATAGAATTAGAGTCGAGAGTTGTGAACCCGGCGAAGTTAGCAGCAAAGTGCCCTGAATACTTTATGATTTGTGCGCTGTTTTATAAACTAGCCGCCAGAGTTCCTGATAACCACTTTAACATAATTACCTTTCAATTTGTATTCTATTTTCCATTTTTTCTCTCACTCTCTTTCTAAATATTTATGGCAGCTGAGAATGATGATTATCGTGGCATTGGTAATCTTCTAGTAAACTTCATCCCCTCACCATTAAAGCTACACATAAATGCAAAATATCTAATGCGCACACTCACATGACTTCCTGTTTCGGTAATTAAATTGCCTTGAAAGAAACTAGTACCGGATGTGCTCACATTGCACAGCCCACATCTCTAAATTAAATGCAAAATTGTGAACCAAACCACATAATTCTCATCCATTATGCACAAGAAAAGCTTTAAAGTGATTCAACTTAATGAAGTTGAAGCAATGGCCAGGAAATCCTGCAGGAACTTCGATCGGGACAAATTTCCAATCTTTAGAGAAAATAAATAGAATTAGACCAATAGTGTTTCTCTGAGTGGAAATGAAAACTGGCCATCTTAGGTTTCATGAAGCTGGTCCACTTCCGCTTGTTTGTGAGTGATTCAGGACTGATTTCTCGCAGCCGTGAGTGTTCTCTCGCGGCGGTAAGAATATCACTTGTTCCGAACCACTGCAAGCTGTAGAGAGTTCTTGTTCACTGGTTGTACCTTTAAGAATGAGTCCAGTAGTACTTGCGGTATGCACCTGCCCTGGTTTAATGAACCCTCTAACATACAGACAAACCATCTTCTTCCACTTGTGAAACATTTCACTGACTTCCCCCACTCTCTTTTAACTATTTTTTCAAATTATAGTCGCCTTGTTTACAACGGCGGCCACAGAGAGCTCTTCGCTAAATCATTAGTGACTTTTACATGAGCACTTGGGCACACAAAGCGCGTGTCGTGTGCTTGCAGGGCTTCGAGCAGGAAGTTGATACGGTGAGTTCGTGTCGGGTGGGAGGCGCAATTAAAAGAGAAGTTCATTTCTTGATGGCATGTCCGTTACTTTGATGTTCTCGCCGCCGCAAAATTAGGCTACTTGGATCGCTTGATGTTATCATCCCCGCCAGAGTGTATAACAACTTGTTTGGTTTCTTGTCGGTTACAAAATAGGGACATTCAACTTTCATTGGTAGATCAAGCATTTTTATTTTGAGACCTTCAACTTGATGCCAGGAAGGAAAAATTAAACTAAAATTTTTGTCTCCCACTTTTTGCTTTGGGTTCCCAGATTTGATATCAGTAATAATTTCCAGGAAACAAGTTTGACAATAAAAGTGATGCCTATTAAGGCAGGGTATACGTCGCGGACGGAAGCGACTAGCAAACATACTTCACTATAAACTTCTCATATTAACCATTTCAAGAACCCAGTACCACAATACTCACTTTAGTATTTACTGATAGTATTTAGTATTTAGCTTTGCGAGAATGAATAATGTCAGTAAATAATTTAAGAAATATGATCATATATCAGAATAGTGGGAGGGGACAAAGCGCCCCCACAACTCTACTGCTCTTTAAAACTTTACTCGGGGCCGTGTGTTGTGCCCTGAACTTGTCGCACGACAGCTCAATCTAATTCTTTTTCAAATTCCAAATTATTTCATACTGCTTCCATTTCATAACTCGTGTAAATGTCACTACAGCTCCAACAATGTATAAAGAATAGCTTAAAGATTGACAAATAAATCAAATTATGAATTACTACAATTTAAAAGCAAAAATTAATAAGATACGAGAGTGTTTGGAAAAGTTTATTTTTTGTCTCTTAGAGAGGAAATGTCTTTATAACAGTTTGTAACCTCTTCATCACTTTTTCACGGACGCTTTTCCTTTCCCAACAGCTGGCTCTGCTGCTCAGAGCGAGGGACTGTCGCGCCCACTTGTAATTCATCCGTCTTCTTTTTAATTACTAAGAGGTGTCCTCCAGTTCTCATTAAGATCGCAAAGAGTTTGCCATTCTGCGCCTCTTCTAGCAGAATACATACTACTTTCTGGGCCGAATAACTGATCACTTTAAATTGATCTTCCTTATCGTCTTTTTTTCTTTCACTGCTGCTTAATTTTACTTCCTTTAATTATTGAAACCTCTTGGTCATTCCGGTCCTGAAAAGTAATGATCATCTCCTACTTCCACTTTCTTCAGCCGAAGGTTCCAAATTATTTAATTGATATTTAATATTAATTGGTCTTTCTAGTAACCCATTGTGCCTGCTTATCTATGTAAGACGAAGTTTTGGATACATGCAGATTATTATTTCTTGCATCTGTTCGTGCATAACGAATGCCTTCTTTAACATCAACTTATCTAAGTGCTTTTTCTCAAGATAAAAGAACAACTTTGATTTACAAATAACTTATTGAAAACGATAGCAGAATCTTATTGGCTAAATTTGGAAAAGTAGGCGCAGAATTTAGGGATTTTATGCAGAAATAGAACAGAGATCCAAGAGATTCTCTAAACTAAGAGACCTTCCTCCTTATTTGGTGGATCGCTGTTCCAAAGACCAATCACCAAAATAAATAGAGAGTAAATCGCCAATATCGCCACTTTTGATCGCTCCTTCCTCAAATAGAGTGTAAAACAAGTACGATTTCTGCTCTTCTAACTTCTTGTACCAAAGTTTGGTCTTCATTCGGGAAGTTTTCTATTCTAACAAGTGAATTCATGATTGGCGGGTCAGTTCCCAGTAAATACATCAACATTAATGATGTGCTCTAAGATTCGACAAGATATGCATTTATTGTAAACAGCTTGGCGACCCATTCATTGTGACCCAACTTTGGCTTGTGACCCGTATTTTAGGAACCAATTACAGAATGTTCTTGTCGAGAGGTTTACGTAATATTCCATGGCAAGATTTTTGGACAAAACTAAATAAAAATTTAAATATACAAAGTTTAGACGGTGTAAATTAGGGAAAAGATGTTGTTAATTAAAACTGTCTGCGAGAAAGATCTAGTGAGACAGTCTGAGAACAGTTTGTGCCAAAACTTTAATTCCATGAAACTAAATGAAAATGAATTCTCTCTATTTAATTTTAGTAGGGGGGAATATTTTGTAGAGTAGCCCCTCTCTCCTGGCGAGGCTTTAAAGCCATTTGGTCTGCGGGTGTATTTGTGTGTTTTGGAGTAACGTGGGAGATAAGTGGGACAGAGCTAGTTTGAGCGGGAAGTGTGGCGGTTTTGGGCGGGCGCGGCAAAGAGATGGCATGTTTACTTCTCCTTTTGTCGCTGGCCCCCCTCATGCTCACACTGGCCCAACCCATTCGGGTGAAAATTAATAGTAGATGGAGGTTAACCATGGCTACAGGGATAGCAGGAGTTAGGCACATACAGGAAATTGGTCTAATCCCCCCGATAATGGAGTTAGACTGCGGACTCTTCCACTATATTAACCTCTCCTCCTGGATCCGGACAATATCTCCCTCTCTCTCGTTCTCTTATCCACGCGACCCTGCTGGCGCTACCAGTGGCTTCCCTTGTAAACAAAGCCTCACATATATACTACACATTTGAAAAATTAACTACATTTATCACCAGTGTAATACACGTAGGGCTTTACATGCTGTTTAAACGGCTCTCTAGTTTTTTCGAGTACCCAAATGTATTTAATATCCGTTTATTGGTCTGTGGTGGTGACAGGAAGTGCTGCTGTCTACGCGCTCAAATTCTTTCTTCGATTCCGAGTCGCGATCTCTCAAGGAAACGAAGCAGCTACTAGCTGTTAATGTTGGCTTTCTGCTCTGAATGTTGGGTTGCTAGGTCACCCAGCATTGGATGCAATCGGATCCAGCTGGCAATTGGCGGATGTACCGAGTGATATCCCTCAAATTCAGGGCCCTTAGAGTTTTTTTGGGCAGGATAGGTAAGTCAATTGGGGCCTTCCACTTATTATTTTTTCTCATTTGCGTCTGATGGTCAAGGGAAATGACGCACCTCCTAGAGGTGCACATTTCACTCTTACCCACTACACACAGATTACAGCAAGAGATTACACTGAGAAGTCTACCTCATACCCTCTGCCAGAGAACTGCTCTGAAACTAATTTTTCTATAAAAGATATGAAAACAAAAGTTTTAATACTAGGCTTGAGCCTGATTGGCTAGCTGTGTTTATGGCCAACCATTGGCCAGTCTGTTCACTCAACAGTTCTGTCCACTTGCTTACTCTAAAAGAATAACCAAATAATCAACTATTCACAATTTTCTCTAGGGAACGAAATTGCTGACCATCCCCGCCCGACTTCCTTCCTTTTTTGGTTGGGATAGGGATAGAAATACTTAAAACATTTTTCTGGCCAAATTAGGAAATTTGGTAAAGAAAATAGTAATGCTGTGGGTGTGCAAATAAAGGAAGAACGATGCAGTGAAGGGGAGAATCCTGGACTGCTTGACTGACGAAGCTCCCAAATAACAATACCCACCCAAGAAGTTGTCCAGAAAGTATACAGCCCTGGTAGTCAGAGCAGCCAACTGACCCTCTGAGGGAGTTTGATCTTCCGGTTCTCTTTTCCTTTGTTATTCTGAATACAATAAATGTTCACATCCAACGTGACGTCGCTTCCTGTCGGCCACAATATTCATTATTCACTTTTAAAACTTCAATCAATTTAATATCTCCAATCAATTAACCTTAATAGCTGTTACTCAAGAAATGGTAAATTGTTGGAAACACAGAACTGAGATATTTATGGCAGATATTATTGCTTTCCACTTGGGGCACATTATCTTCCTCCCTATTGCCGTTTGTTAAATTTTATTTCGTTTCGTCGCAAATTTAATTATATAAATTGGACACTGTCATTTACACTCCACACAAGTTGAAAGAAGAAGTCAAAAATGTTATTTGTCCCACCCCTAGATGCTGTGAAAGAAATTTGAATATTTGGCATCGCTCAGTTTTCTTTTAAGAGAATCTTCATTAACCTTCCTTTATGACGTTATTACTTCACCAGTAATCTTGTGGTGGCGCTCCCAATTACGGCAACAATTACAGATTTCATTCGCGAGACGCTTATTTTAACATTGGATTTCGCTAAAGGGTCCTAGATGACTTAGTAGGTCGGTCATACATAAAATCAGATAAAAGAGGCTGTCTACTGAGGAATTTATACAAAAACTAAAATATAAAAACCCATGTAGAAATTCGAAAAGATGTAATAATTTGATCTAGAAGTAACAATGATACTGACAAAGGAAACGAGACATCACCGCTCCCCGAAAGCCTCACAATCGTCGTCAACTGAATCCAAAGTAATGCTCTAACGTACTAATTGTACCGGATGCCAAAGGAACCCTCAGACTGTGGAGCGTAAGTGTTGCTGGAAAGTGATAGCATTATTAATACTTGGGCGAAGCTAGTTGTTTGAAATTTGATCTAGTTTTCAGAGTATACGGAGTAACACAGTCAGCAACTTTGTGCTTAGAGTGCGCTTATGGACCTGAGACTGGCCCAACCTCAAAGTGTTACACTTCACCTCTAAGCTCAACTAACAACTACACAACAATGTATTATATACATTTACCTATTACCTGCATTATATGTAGTTCGTGAGTATGTGTGTGTGAGACAGTATGTAGTGAATTTAAAAGATAAATTTATATTTAAATTAGTTAATTTCTTACTGCCTGAGAACAGATTTAGATATTTTGAGAGCCGCTGAGTGCGAAAAAGAGGAGAGAGAAAAGAGCGATATCTATCGACGCAATTTATTATTAACCTTATACTCGGCCAGCCTCAGCCTCAAGGCTATATTATAATTGTTCCAGAAAACACAAAATTACAAAGTTAATAAACGAAAGAATTGGCTTATAAAATACAATTTTCCTTCTTTTTTTTTCCACTTAACAAAAACAAAATTCTAATTACAATTGTGAGCGTTGTTTTTTTAAATATTTTTTTTTTAAAAAAGAGAAAAAACTGTATTTATACAATAGAAATTGTTTACTAAAATAAAATTTTGTTATTTGAAGTTAAAAACGAGCCACCTGTTAGCTAATTTATAAATAACAAGCAAAATTTTTTGTTGCTGAATTAAATTTAATTTTTTTTAAGTGTTTTGCAATTTTATAACTTGTTAGAAAAATAATTACTATGATTGGAGCAATATTTATGATAAGAAGGACTGTGTGAAAGGCAGAAATGTTAAAAAAAATAACTCGACTATTCAAATTGTTAAAATGGAAAACCTAATATCGTTGACAGCAAGTCGCCTCAAGTCCAGTTGCAGCATCCCCTTCAACATCAGCCGTTATCTCTTTATTTGCGGAGATGCGGGACGTTGAAATTTCACAGATTTCACATGTCTTTAGAGAATTTGAGTCCCAATATCTCAACTCCACGACATTCGGCCATTCCAGAATTAACATTTGGAACCAAGTTGCACAGGGCCCTACTTAAAGAATTTTTTTACGTACCTTCTTAGAAGCCCTTTACCCTAATTTAAAGTAATTGAATAATATCGAACAGAATTCTTCCACTTGAAGTAAGAGTATTGAAGCATTCATTGGGAAAGAAGTAATTGTTAAATAAAAAATAATTGCACTATTTTTAGAATATTCAGTGAATGAGAGCCCCCGATCAATTTGATATTAAGAAATTATTTTATTCAGAAAACTTTTGAAAAGTATAACATGTCAAAACCTGCAAAATTTTCTTTTCAACCATATTGTTTGCGAGTTTTCAATAATGTAAGGGTCAACTAATTGGTTACTTTTATATTATTCATCCAAACTTCTTTACTTTGAAGTTCATAATTCTTACTTACGGAAAAATATTTCGTTAAACTTTTGAAATAATGATTATATTTTACAATTTCATAACAGCCAAAATGACATCATATATATGCACACATGATGTTAATTCCCAAATTCATTCTTCAATTAGTTTCAGTGAAGCTTGACTCTGACAGAAAGTTTTTGGAGTTTCAATGTTCACACTAAGTTTTCTTTCGTTTTCCAAACGATGCTGTGATGATGATGCTGGCCGGACTTGGAAACAAATAAATGAGATTCCCTGACGGCTCAGGAAACAGACAAAGAGACTAGCTTTCAGAGCTTTTTGATCTATACGTAACGTGAGGTTACTTCCGTTATGATGAATAAGGGCAGTAGCCATAACCAAGATTGAGGTGACTTTGCTCCAACTTCAGACTGCTGAGGTTGTGGTAGCCATAACTAACAGATGGCGTAGGTAATGGTTTGCAGGAAGTATTGCTATTGCATCAAGTTTTCGCAATTGAATTTTACCGGATGTGAACAAATTATTATTATTTTTTAAATTAAGTGGGTGTGGCCAGACCGGATATCTCAATAACAAAACCATCACAGACTTGGTATTCCATTTCAGACCTATTTGGTCGTCTTTAGGACAACGATTTAGGCGGAAACCTTTCAGCCGGATGGTGTACTCGTACTTTACTGATGGCACTAGGAGAAGCTGGTGAGTTGTTTCCTTCCTTCTAATTCTTCTTCCAATTTCTCCCTAAATTTACCGTCTTACAAACTGTGACAGTGTTAGCAAGAAGTAAATTGTTATCACGATTCGAAGATTCAAGGCAATGCCTTTTAGTTGCAGTGAAAGAAGATCATGTTAGTCTCTCTTTATCAATGATTAACAATTACAAATATAAGTATGAAGTTGCGATTGTATTAGTTCTTACCTTCTAAGAAGAGCATGGGAGCCAGGGTGCAGTGGCGGCGGAAGTGGATTCTTTAGTTGCTCGCCTTTTTTCTTTTCTACTGGAAAATTACTGTAACACAAAATAGAAGAGGTTCATTTTATGGGGCACCCTGGGGACCAGGACTTGGGGACGGCGCTCCAGTAGCTCCGTCCCCGGCGGGTGGGTGGACAGGAAGTTGAAGGGCGTTCTCTTCTCCCCTGTCCCTACTTATACATCGCGAACTTTCTGCAACTCTGAGCTCTCTCAGTGTTGCCAACTATCTCCCACTGTTATGATGGTCTTCCATTTCTTTGAATAAATGTGGACGCTACAAATTCTTGTATTTTAAGGATGGAAAAATTTAAATTTAATAACATGAAAACCTGTTCTGCCTTAACTGAAAAATTAAACTAAAAACTGTTCTTATTTATTTAATTTTTATTTCGTAAAATCGAAGAAAATATGAAAATAATTAAAAAAAAAAGGCTTTCACTTTTCACCACAATTTATGCGATCAGACTTTTCAATTTCACTAAATAAAATTCACTCAAATTTAGACAATTCTGATTAAATGATTCAGAACTTATTCGCAACTTCTCGAGAAGAATCGTTTCCGGAAAACCTCATCGCATATAAAGAGGCGGAAGCCACGCGACCCATAACGCCGATCTGCTAGCGTGGTGGCAGTGTAAGCTAACTTTCATCACTTGGATACATACATACTCCTATATGTGTTTACAGCATGGTTGTATACAAGAAAATCCTGAACTTTGTAACTGAGAAGGTGGATGTCTTTAACATTGCACAACATCACTATTAAACATTAACTGCATCATTGTGCTGTTAAGGTGACTTTACAGCTTGCCCAGGACCTCTCAAAACTCTATGTTCTCTGTTCGAATTTCCCATTTCCAAACCAATGTCTGAGTTCAAATAAAAGCCTTTGACGACAGAATATGTTAGAACAGACATTCGGCTACTCACTAGAAAAAGCTCTAAAATTGTTATGGAAACCTATAGATCTTCATAATATTCATATTCAGGTATACCAGAAGTATAAAAACTAAGTGCTTCAGAGGAGAGCTTAATTTCTTCCCTCTCTAAAGCACCGCTTAAACAAAGTTGCTTCTCAATTTAAGCGATTGGGAAAGGGAAGGACTTCTTGGGGGAAGCCTGAAAGTCCCTCTCTCCCCACTAAAGGAAAACTGTTTCAAGAAAATGTTTAGCGTAGCACGAGTGCAGAAATCTGTATGGTTTTCCTCGACTGAAGAAAATTGTAGCAGCCTTCTTCCAGAAACTCTAGTAGGAAATGGAAAATTGTCTGTTTTAAGCGTGCTAATTTCGCTTGAGGATGAGCGACTTTGAGAATTCTCATACGGTCGGGCTGTTTGTGTGCGAACATGTGTAATTGTGAATATCACGTCAGAGTTTTGTGAACCCTCAGGAACGAATTTTGGAATTAGACTGACCACACAGGCCCGACGACCTAAACAAACAAAGATACCAATACTTCCTCTTATCAGAAGTCAGAGACAGGATCAGTAGGATGAAAGATAACCTGAGATTATAACCTACTGTTTTGACAGTAAACAGCCGTTAATTCAGCTACGAATCTCTACTATACTGTTGTTGTGATTTCCAGGTAAACAGAGCGAACATTTAATTATTCAAAACTTTGCGAATTAAATTATTATCGCTCCAATATCGCCGCCATTAATTATGGTTAGTTCAGAATTTATCGTTTATAAAAAAAAAAAAAAAAACACAAATAGAAATACGGTAAGTGGAGAAGTCGACAGCGCGAAATGAAATAGAAAAGGCGGGCCAAGCTGAACGGATAAGGCACATTAAGTGGACATGGAAAGTACATCTTGGAGGTTTTCCGCAAGCCAGTTATTTAAGGGAATCCCGAGTGAATGTGATATGAGTGAGCAAGGAGGCTGAGTCGCTTTGTCTTGGACCGCCATATGAAACAATTCACAGGCGACCGTCTGAATACAAACTCAGATTTATTGTAAACACAGTTCTCTACTTAATGGCGCGGCCCCTATCTCCTCCAAACTGATTCTGTTTTGGCTACATTTCCGCAGAATGTTGATTTATTTCCTCTTTAATGTTACTTAATTTCACCCTGTTCAAGACTAGTCTGAGCAGAGTCTTCCAACGGATGATTAGCAATTGGGGCCAGCTGTAAGACCATTGTGATGCTCAACAAACAAATCGCATCAGTTCGGTATGTTTAACTTTCGGCAATGTGTTGAAAATTAACCACCAAGGCGAAAGTATCCTTTGTTTTTACAGTAAATTTGAATTCCATGACTCCGACAAAGAGTTGAAAAGTAATTCGTTAGAATAAATCGGAAGCCACTGTTTGTTAAGGCGAGATTCTTGTAGATGGAAATTAAGAGTTGACGCTGGTAACTAAATTGAAAGATCATTGTAAAACCACTGACAATCGCTTTCCTGATGCTCATGTGGAGGTGTTCTCCCCTAATCTAATCATTTGATCTCAGAGTTGATGTTGAAGATGTATGGGAGGCCTTGCAATTCACAGCGGAAGTAGCTTACCGAGTACGAGATTAGAGACACGGTCAATTGGAGTCCGAATTTTAAGAAGTGAGCGCCAGGGAAACCTTTTCTCCACACCCAGACCGGATATAAAACTTCAAAGGATGGGCTTTACTAATCGTGAGAGGAGATACGTAGTGGAATCTTGCTGATTCACTCGTTTTAAAATAACACCGGTTTTCAGGTCCCTGAAGCTGAAAAGTGTGAGACAGTTTGTGAGTCTGGAGGTGAGGGAAGCTCATCTCTATTCTGATTTCAGTGCAATGCACGGTTTGGCAGACTAATTGATATTAAAAAAAATTAAATAACTTTGGAGATTCGGAATTTTATTTTTCGTACGATTGTTAATGGCGTTATTGCTCCGTTCGTTCGCGGACGAAAATACAATTTACGTAAACAAATACAGGGCAAAGTTTAGAATTGGTCTCTATGAGTTGGTGGCAGCCAAATGACCTCAACAAAGCAACCTCCCATCAAGTCTACAATAACAGTGAATTGTGGCCAGCACAATGGGGGTCACAGTGATCTGGGTCATCGTAACGATTTGAATCGGTCATTGGATCAGTCATTGGTAGTTTTAGTTTTACCAAACTGTGCTCATGTCCTATGGGACACAGTGCAGTGGAGTTCCGGCTAAAGCGCTGCTTATCCTCTGGACAATGGGAGCCTGCTTCGCTTTTTATTTTCAGCAGAAGTAGGGTTCATAACTGGTGCTCTGAAATCACAAGTGATTAGCCACTAGGGATTCTTTGGTTCACATCGGGTTTATGCGTAGGGTTTCAGTTACTGTAAGCCGGCCCTCTCTCCTAGCACCACTACTTGCTTGCTGACTGTATTGTTTCCCTCACTGGAAGCCTGAGGTTTTCCCAGCTTTATTTAGTTAGGCGCTATTACATTCCCTTCTGTTGATATCGTTCTTAGTCAATTATTTGTTCGAGCGGAGTTATTCCCTAGTTTTTAGTTTTTATTTTGTTAGGAGTAATCACAACAGAATAACAGTCCTGTACCCAAACAGTCTACAGAAAGGGGAACTTCCCTCAAACATTGCTGGAGTATTCACCCTCATTCCGCGGGCCTTTGGAAACAAAAGGCCCAACTTTTTTGGTCTTTGGAGCGCTCAAAACTATCAATCCCAATTCCATTTTGAAAACATAACAACACTTACGATGCCAAGAGAAAGTCTAATAAAGTGAGACTGCATCAAAAATATCTTGGGAAGAAGTAGAATAATGGCGGAATTTGGTCTGCCTAAGTATTCCACACATGTGTGGATTTGTGGGTGAAGAGGAGGAGAATATGACATACGCACGATTGTCTGTTTTGATTCGTTATTGAGGGGTGATTGAAGCAAAAGGGTAAAGCTGAGAAACTCTGTAGTACCTGGTGAGAGCATCTTTTCATGCCAACTCAGGCGCCATAGAGAGGGTAGACTAGCGGACCTGATGATGTCTGCGAGCCGCCTTGGCTGGAAGTCAGGTCACGAATCTGGGCCGATCAGCCAGGTGAGGGACTCCCTCCTCGACACCTTGACAATAGACGGCCTCCAACTACAATCCTCTTCCAGTTCCTCTTCTCTTTCTGTCTTCTATCGTATTCTCTCCTTTTTCCACCATTTTCCCCATTCTGTAGGCTTCTTTGCACAAACTTTCCACTACAAGAGATAGTCTACAAGCGGTCAATGAATTTTTCAGTGCGGCATAGAAGGACAGGGCTCGTCCGTTGGTTTTTCTCGTTAGCCGGCACCTCTGCTCGCCTTTACTTCTCAATATTTTGCCGTCGAGAAGAACCTTATTCAGGGCCACATAAACTGCTATAAATATTTGTACTGTTTGTTAGAGGAAAGGGTGCTTTAACGGCAACATTTTGCTTGATTCCATATTCATCCGGTAACTTTGTTCCCTCCACTTGCAGTTCAGGTTCCACACACATCTCTGTTAATAATCTTCCCCCTTGGCAGAAGATCATTATTTATTTAAATCATCAACATCTTCATTGGAAACACTCATGTCTAGTTTTCAAAAACATTTAAAGTCACATCGGTTTACTTTTCTTTTTCTTTATCAGCATTCTGTAAATACGCAAAGTTACAGGTTAATCGGTTTCCTCAAATTGACATTTACTTTATTTGCAACTTCCAGCATGAAGAGAGTCAATTCTGAGGGTTTGATTTTGTTTATTCTTTTTGGAGAGTGACGAAAAGGTACCTTGACTGTTACTGGACTGGCATTCTTTATTGTCTTGTTTGTGTGTTAACTCAGTTCAGTATTTTTTAAACTTTGGAAGGCCGTTCCAACCGTCAAGACTAATGTGAGACAACACCATCGTTCTGAATCCCTTTACTTGGCATGATTGAGACTCAGATATCTAGAAATCAGCCTCATTTCAGCATCACTCATCAGACTAGCAGATTACTCAGTCAATCAGTCAATAAATCTGACATACCTTGTACTAACTGTCAGAACGCGGAAGATGCCCTAGAGCCATGCTTTACCTCCCAGATGATGTTGTACATGACTATTTAAGTAGCGGAAACTGAAGCCACATGTGGTCTCACAAGATTTTTTTTATTAATTTTGATTTTTTTAAATATACCTCAAAAAGTGCCTCACGCAGTGGCTGTGTCAGCGAGTGACGTTATAGCAGTCACACGTATTACCGAAAACAGTATTACGTAGAAATGGCAAGTTAGCGCAGTTGGTGTTCAAAGACTGAACTAGCCAGATAAGTAACCACTACGATTCCCTAATTATTCCAGAAATTTTAGGATCATAAACTAATGAATCTAATCGACCAGCAGCTTGTTAATAGCAATTATTGAAACCTCTACGTCAACATGAGCGCGAGTGTGAGTAGTTTTGAATGGGCACGGAGAATAGTTTGCTGTCACGGGGAGAGGGGGTACATATTGATTAAGGTATTTACACTAATCATGCTAAGACATGATTTAATCATGAACTCCAATCATTTACTCCGAATTAACCCGTTCGATCGTCCTGTAATCTAAACTATCGAACCATTGAATTATTATTAGCCACAGTGCCAGTTCCCTGGGGCTGAATTACTGGGCAATCGCCACCCTGCTTGATCTCGCCCACCCCCCCCTACCTAATTACATGCAACAACTTTTTTTTACCGTTTTAGCTTAATTGTTTACAAAATTATAGCCAAACCTTTAAATTTTAACCAAAATCTCTCTCGATCTTCGTCATGTTTCATCTAATACAGATTCTTCAAACTCGGATTACCAATATTTATTTATTGCTCCTAACAGTTTGCAGAATGTTACTTACGCTAAAATAACTGCCATAAATTTTTATTTTTGTAATTCGAGGTGAGAAGAAAATTGTAGGGGCCGGAAATAGTAAAACATTGTGGCGAATTCAATATTTTTCAATAAACACATCCTGCCTTGAATTACGGTAGTACCGTACATAACTGAAGTACAACCCCATTTCATGAATCATCCTTAAAGAATATTACTCCAAATTACAAGGAAATTTGTCGGTAAATGGGCACTTCCGGTCCGCAGATTGCGTCCAAATGTCTCAAGGGACGCGTCTCTCTAAAGATCAATTCAGTATGATTATGGCTTTACAAACTGGATAATGCCAGTTTGACGAGAAATGATCAGTTAGAACCCCAAGAATTATAGTAAAGGGGGTTCATAACAGATTTTTTTTTGTACTCAGAGGATCTTTCCTCGGTGGAAACTCAATTTCCAAAATTTTCTACTTCCTTTTTAACAAGGAGTAAGCGAGAAATGGTGTAACGATTGGAATTTTCAAATAGAATTTCTTTTCGACACAAGATAAATAATAATCGACTTCCTTAAAGTAACTGTTTTGTAGAAGAGATGAGAGCGGTTGGAAATGGGAAAGCAGGGAAATCCAGCCTGTCTAATGGAAAATATTAAATGTTTAAGGAGAGTTGACTGGGCCACTTAGTGAACGCCTCTTTTTAACACCAGGAGCGCTTCTGCAGCTCGACCTCCCTCGGACGGCAAATCTAATTTATTTTAATTAAATAAACATTGTCTTCCATTTTACGGTAATAGTTTTGGACGGCCTTTTTTCTCCCAGATAATAAACAAAACTTAATGTCTAAGAGATTTAGCGGAGAGGGAAATCTGCATTGAAAAGCGCCCGCCAATTTCTTCATTTTCTTCCTTTTTTGTTCCTTCTTTTACTTCTTTGAAAGTGACTTTTAGCCGGAAGTTTCTCCCGGAAGAGGAGGATCCTGGCAAAACAAAACTTGCTTTTAGTAACTGATTTATGTGTGTATGCAAGTTTCCTCCAAATCGGTCGAACGGAAGTGCTTTCACTGAATAAGGTTTGTTCACTAGAAAAAGCTTCGAAAGTAATTCTTGATCTACATAGCGGATAGAGAAAGACGTCCGTTTCGATATAAGGAGTGCAAATTGGGATATATTTGTATTTAATTTCATTCTCATGATTACATTTGCTGGTAAGATGGTTTATGCAGCTAATAAAACAGGTCTAAAATGGTTTGCCTTTAAGTTTATCTGGTATCTTGGTCTTCGGCTCTAGTGCCCCGGTTTGTGTAGTGGATTTTAGTCACAAATTAGGTGTATCTCCCATACCCAGTTCTATCTGGCACGCCCTTTATGGATGACTTTAAAGTCCATGGAAGTACTTCTGAAGTTAATAAACTAATGCCAATCAATAGCGACAGTTAATCAGAATGACAGTGACTTGTTTTTGTCCATTTTATTGCATATTATCAACTTAACTTGAATAAATATTCATCTAATTTACTTAATTATTTTTGTAATTATCTTTACTTTTACTAAATTAATTACAAAAACCTAACAGCTTTGAAAATATACATAAATGCTGGTGCTGAATGTAGTAATGTAAAGTAGCATATCTATTATTTGATTATAACATCAGTTATATGATTGGTGGATACTGGGCGCCTGGTGCGGGGTGCTCAAGTCTAGGGGGTGGCAGCGACCTGGAGGGAGAACTCACTATATATAGCGACACCCCCGGCGAAACGCTTCAGTCCACGTCTGTATCTCAATTGTGGTTCATCCCCTATATTTTCCATCTGATTTTATTATTTTATAATAATTATAAAAATATCAATAATAAACTGTGCGGATTCAAAGAAATGAAACCGACCAATATCTGTCTGTTGGCCTTCGTATTGTTAATAATGACGCCGTTAAGCCCATCTTATTCGGCCAGGTCGCCGTATATTATTATACGCTTCACCGTTTTTACAAATATCGTTGAAATGGTCACTTCAGCTGGCCTCATATTTACTAATGAGTTTGCAGTTCGGCTCGAACCTACTGCTGATCCGGATGCAATTGCTGCAAGGCATGGTTTTCGCAATTTAGGACAGGTACGTGTGAAAATTACCACATTAATAAATTTTATAGTTTTTATTATATTTAAATATTTTACCGAAATTTCCTATTCCTTCCCCATAATACGAAAGAGTAATTTAGTTATAAATTTTTTAATTATAAAATCGATACCCATTGAAAACGAATGGTAACATATGTTCTTTTTACAGTTTAATCCCATAATTAATTTAGGGGAAATTTAGGCTCTAAGCTAATTAACGCCTTTCTTTTAGCGTTTTCTAGTTTTCTATGTAATTACACAGCGAACTGTAATTATACAGTACATTCAATATCGTAAAAGTAGCAATTAATTTGGAAAAAAAAATTTAGTTCAAGATATTTACACGAATTTTGAACAAAACTGTGGAAATCAATTAATGAGACGTTAGCGAATGCTGGATTCCAAAGCAGAGATGCTGGATTCAAATCCAGCTGCTGGTCCTTAGATATATTTCTTAGTTATAGATTAACAAAAACTTACAGTTTAAAATGTTAAGTATAAGGGTTGATTAAACGCCAAAAGGTACACAAATCAGCAAGCACCCAACATTTCATTAATACTTCATTAATATTTAAGTAATTCTACTGCATTAATTTTCATTAATATTTTTTTGAATTTATTAGATGTTTCACAGACCCTTATGCTGGCCAGTTCATTCATTTTCTTTTTCTTTTTTTTTATGATTTAAATCGCTTCAACATCTAAGGTTTTTGGCGCCCGGAGCTTTTTTCAGTGCACTGCCGGCCTCCGGACAGTGTTCTCTCGTTACAGACAACACTGTCCATCACCCGGACAGTGAGCTGTAAGAAGCTCTTAGAAAGAGAAAATCTAAGGGTCTGCAGCTGGATTCGAACCCGGAACCTCCACGTGGGAATCCAATACGCTAACCGCATAGCTAATCCCTTCCCTTTGTTCATTCATAAGATTTTATTTTTTTGTTCTAATTATGATAAAATGTATATTATATCTTCATAATTAAATAGGTACTTTATTTTAGCTTTATTCCATATTATTCTTCTGATTTATCTTTATTATGCTCTTTATTCTGAGTAGTCACATGTATGTACGAGTATGTACATGCACGTTAAAGTAGAAAAAGACTAAGGTAGAGTCGGCTACTATTTAAATTTGAATCACGGATTTAAAACAATATTTCAGTCTAGAATTCGTCTTTCCGAAGTATTTGTGAGCACAAATAACGCGTAGATAATATCAAGTAAATTATTCAACAATAATTATTCATTTCTCAATTGTAATTTAATGTAGTCCCTCTAATTTTACTTATAGTAAAATACTGGAATAATTATGTTAGCTGTCATAAAAATATGCATATCTTATTTATCTTATATTCCAAATATATAATACTGTGGGAAGACCTAGATTGAGAATGTAATTGAAGAAAACTATATTATTTTCTATAAAGCCAGATAATTATTACCTATTATTATAAACGTTTGACTACTTCATAAAATAACAATTACTTTAATCGAAGAATGAACTTAAACCAACGATTTTTATTTAAAAATAAAAATAAATAAATGAAATCATTGATGAACGTTGGTGTAAGCATTTTTTTAAAAAAGTTTTTGAATTTTCTAGCCTCATATTTTTTTTTTATTTTTTTTAATAAAGTTTTTCTTTTTAACCTGTGATTAATAGTTTGTTGATTAGATATTACAGTCAATCTAAGTTAAATGGTGTTCTACTTGAACAAATATTTTGTAGATTAAAATGGCCAGCATAAGGGTCTGTGAAACATCTAATAAATTCAAAAAAATATTAATGAAAATTAATGCAGTAGAATTACTTAAATATTAATGAAGTATTAATGAAATGTTGGGTGCTTGCTGATTTGTGTACCTTTTGGCGTTTAATCAACCCTTATACTTAACATTTTAAACTGTAAGTTTTTGTTAAAGAGATTTTTGTACCTTTTGGATAGATTTTCCTTTTTGTATGTTCTTCAAAGTTACATATCTGCTTTACAGATTTTATTAAAATTGGGAATAATAAATTTTAATTGTATCATTATAACCTGAAAAGGTGTTAAGTCGGAGTTACTACCACTGGAGAGATCTTCCCTTTAAGAGGAGTAAGAAAAATAAACTGCGATTACAGTACTTCTCCCTAAAAGGCAAAGAGGCAAAGATTTTGAATCGAACGACAATTCATTCATGTAAATCGGTTCACTCATTGATAATTTTAACGATTGCAGTACTTCCTCTTAGTACGTGTAAGAGCATGATGGCACTTCACAGCCACGTAGAGGAGCTTTGATCACTTCTTCATGCTAAATTTTATCAAAATCGGACTAAGCGTTATAGAAATATTGGTAATAATAGTTTTAGAAAGGGCCTTACCTGGGTGGGGCAAACTCCCCTCCTTATGAGGCACAGCGTCGACACTTTTAAAGTGCAAATCTGTACAAAATTTCGATTCGAATGACACTTCATTCATGAAAATCGGTTCACGTTTCGATAATTTGAAACGATTGCTATACTTCCCCTTAACAAGTGTAAGAGCAGATCGTCGTTTTAATGTTACGTAGGGGAGCCCTAACCCTATCATCCTACCAAATTTTATCAAAATCGGGCTAAGATTTACAGAGTAATTAATGATAATAATTTTGGAGGGGACCTTACATAAAAGGGGCTAACTCCTCTCCCATTCCATGTACAGCGTCGAGACCCCCAAAAGGCACATCTACATAAAATTCCGAATCGAATGATACCTCATTCATGAAAATCGGTTCACGCGTTTAGGCGCTACGTTGTTTACAAAAAAGGTAACAACAACAACAACAACAACAACAAGAAGAACAAGAACAATTTTTGAAAATGCCGTTTTTGCTCATTTTCAGCATCTTTTTTCTCAAAATCTATCAAATCTAGGTTGTTGCAAAACAAATACAGTCATAAAGGAGGATTTGCCCTATATTATGAAGAAAATTTGGGAATTTTATCTTTTATAGAAAAAGAGAAAAAAATTGTCAAAGTTGGGTGTTTTTCAACGTTACGCTTTTTCGTGCAGTTTTTGATGATCAACCCTTATACAACTGTCCTACCGGACAGTTTTAATATATTCTTAGTTTATTAAGAGAGAACACTGTCCGGAGGCCGGTACTGAAAAAGGCGCAAATGATCTCAGATGTTGACGCGCCTTAAATATCTAAAATTCTCATAAGTTCATTTGGCGATAATTAAATGCAATAACCAATTGAATAACTTTTAAACATTTGCTTGTTATTTACTTGAAACACTTCTGTTTTTGTTGATCAAATTGAAGTAGCCCAGCTTATTAAATTATTCAAATTTTGTTTTGCTTCCAAAATGTATGAGCCCGAGGTACCCTGATTCCGTAGAAAAGTTACATATTTGCAAGGCAGGCAGTTTGTATTGCCAAGATGCTGGCAACGAGCAGATATCTTGACGTAACTTCCGGTGCAAGCCCTCCCTCGACTTTCTTTAACCGCAAATCTAAAGACTTTTTTTTTTTTGGCAAAACCTCCAGGAGATTGTTTCCGGCAATTATAGAAATCGTGCAATGTGCGACCGAGTTTCAAGAAAATTGCTTGAATCGTTCTCGGGAGTATCTCTGACACTGCAATGTCTATTCAATAAGGGGACACATCCGGCACACTTATATTAACCAAAATCACATTATCGCGACCCTCAGGGGCGCCCAAATCAAATATCCAATTTGGAATTTCTGCCATTGTCTGATTTTAAGTTATATGGACAGACGTACTCATAGAGATTATTTACTAAACGTCCGAAATGAAATGCATATTATCGGAGAAAACTCAATTTGGAAAACTTAGCACAATCGTGTACTTCCGCTAGCAAACAGTAAGTTAGGAGGAAGTTAAAAGTATCAGGAAAAGAGGAACTAGCTGTGTGTAGAAGGGTATCCCAGCGCTGCTTCAGCCCGCCAGTATCGCTCTCAGCTGGACTGTGTATAACCACTTTCTTCTCCAGCAGGATTACTTTATCCTGTCGCGTTGAAACTTCATCACACCGAGGTGAAATTAATGTTCATGAATAGCAGCAAATGGCTAGAAATCTTCTCAAGCATTACACGAAACTACGTGAGCTCCACTAGTGGACGTGAATCGGGTTCTATTCTTAGAACCACGACGAAGTGAGTTTTAGATTTCAATGCCACTGCCATCAAAAAAAGATGAACCAGAGAGGATGTACGCTCATTATAGAGATTTACCTGTTCAATTGAAATAGTGATTTTATCTTTGTGAATCAGGGGAAATAAGTATTCGACGTCACTATTCTTAATCTAATAAAATATTTAGTGCTTCTAATTAGGCCACAGATGGGCCTAGAGATATTCACTTCCTTTATAGCAAAATTCCCTTATCTTACCCTGGACGATTGAATCTTTATCAAAGCTGTGAAGTTAATTTAGATTTCATATTTACTCTTTTTTGAGGAAAAAAGCTCAACAATGAGCTCAATGTGGCACAATGGCTAGAAGTGGCATCCTTAACTTATTAACAGCCGGCTATCCATTGATTTCACATTTCCGCTTATTTCGTTGGCCAGGAAGCTCCATAAAGAGCCATAAAATTTAATCACAGTTGTAACTTTTTGTTTTATTTCCAAATAGATTATTATGGAAATCGCTAGTTATCGCGTGGAAAGAAGTGCGTACTGCTTATTTAGAGTTTGCTCTGAAAATGCATAATTGGAGCCGCTGAAGTCTAAAGTGCATTTTACAGATTTGATCGTCTGGACTTGGAGTGTTGTCAGCATTCCTCATAAAAGTAGGAAGCTCAAATCTGGCATTTGGGTAAAGTGCCAAGTCCGGTCCAGATTTGAATGAATTTTTGGACAAAATCATCAACAACAAGAGCTTCTTCTTTTCTCGATAGTTCTTTAATTCTTTTTGTATTATA
This sequence comes from Rhodnius prolixus, assembly GCF_049639745.1. Classification (NCBI taxonomy): domain Eukaryota; kingdom Metazoa; phylum Arthropoda; class Insecta; order Hemiptera; family Reduviidae; genus Rhodnius; species Rhodnius prolixus. The sequence continues at coordinate 40,076,057 of NW_027411582.1, read as the reverse complement.
ATTTCCAGGAGTATTTTGAGAACTAGTACTTCATTACGGTTTCATCTGGAACTCTCAAGTGTAAATTACAATTTCAAATGAAATGTCTAATATGAACAGAATTAAATTCTGATTGGGTGAAATAAACAATTGTAATGAACGTGTTCAAAATGGTAGAGTTAAAATCATTTGATTGGCTAAAATATAAGAAAAAGTCCACATTGTAAAAAACTTTGACTCACTAAATTCCAGTTGAAGAATCATTTGATTGCTTCACACCTCATTTTGCTTCTATTACATTTTCTTTAAATGAAAAGTTGGTTGAAAAAATGAAATTAAATATTGAGTTGTGAACAATCGGAAGGAACTTAGTTTTCCACTTTGACCAACATGAATGATGAAAAACATTCTGATTGAAAAGTTTGATGGAGAAGTTGAGCTTTAGCCCTTATTTAATTTTAACTTTTTTTTTTTGTTTTTTCGCTCATTGGAAAATGTGATATCAGTGCGGTCTGTAAAGGGGAGCTTTGATGAGGTGTTAGCTGAGTGCTTTGCTTCAATGGTCAACACTTAATGGACTAGAATGAGCTTTTTTATGTTAGAAAAAAATAATTTGTTAATATTTTTTTTTTAAACTTGGCATTAATTAGAGAGTTGGGTACAACTATTTGAACCGGAAGGAAGTTTGAATTTTGGCAGCCTCTAGTATTCGGACCTTGGAACAAACTAATACCATTAATGGCTTCAAGATTATTGTCTGTGGAATAATTTTTCTACTGCTGAAAATATCCTGGCCTCTATCACATTCGAACTTCGGGTTTCCACCAGAAGTACTTGAGTTGAAGAGTTGGCAGGAAGTTTTATTCCATTAACTTGAAGGCCTAGTTCAGCATCTGGACTGAACTAAGAGTGAAACGTCAACTTAGCGGACTGATGTTAGCTCTCGGTAGTTGCTATCTCATTAGAAGAATAAAGCAGTCCGGTACTACAGCTTTACACTTTCTTAAATCACTTGTTTGCTGATAGTGCCCGGTGGCTCTAAGAATCTAGTAAGTTTCAGATGTAATTTTCTTTTATTCTCGTGAAGACCAATCATCATCTGGCTTCAGCATAGCTCTCTCGAAGCGAAGACATTAGAGCCCTCGGTATTGGAGGTATTATTCTTAATGTCAGTGCCCAAATTTTATAATGAACATATTTCCGTGAGCTTGGCGTTAATTAATTAATTTTCCTCTTTATACACAAGAGTAGCCAATATGGTCGACTTCGTCCATGTAAACAACAATCCATGTAAACAATACTAAATTATCAAACAACAATGAAATGTATAAAATATTCAGGCTAATTGATTGTTCCACTACGCAAATCTGTCCATTAAAAGTAGACATACTCGTACAGTGGAGTGGGGGTGTTTTTATTTACAAATATTTATTAAATTTCGCTTTGTCTGCCTGAATAGCAGTTTTTTTTAAGCACAACTGAACAGCAGAAATAAATGTAGGTTAGGCGGTAGTTAGTTAGTGTTAGTTGTCACAACTTACGGAGTTACGGAATTCTCACATCAAACTAAGTTTTCTGTAGCCATGGCCTTTTTCATATTTATTTATATATAAATTAAGCTTTTTGGCCATGCACTCAAGTTGGCTAAGTCAACAAACAAATCGCTTTTAAATTCGCAACGAGTTTGATCTTTTATTGTTTGTTCTATCAAAATACAGCTGAAATTTCATCTCCAAACTCTGTTACACATTTATTAGCTTGAAAATTCAGATGGAGAAAGAATACAGAGTGACTGTTAAATTACAATTTTTGAAAAATGAAAACTGTTATAACGGGCGAATTTAATTATTTTCACTGTTCCATCTCAGTGAAACGTTAAACATTAAACTGTGGAAAACAAATTTAAAGCATAGGAAATTTTGCCAGGCCACGTTTTCTGGCTGGTTGGTTATACTATAACCTGGTGAATGTAAGGAAAGTTTTCGCGAGTCCCGTGCGCTGCAGTATGCCCATCACTGACTTCCGGTAGTCTGCTTACGGCAAACGAGTCCTACCTCTTCGGCAGTGCACCTAACTCCCTCCTGACGACACTCTCCTACTAAGAGGGTATTCAAAGCTTCCGGCAGCGTCCCGGACTTATTGAAAATTTCATAATTAATGATTGGGAGTGTATAAAACATGAATATACTCGTTGATTGGCTTAGAGATTTGAGACAAATTGAAATTTGATAAATTTATTCCATGGGATTTTTTCAATGAAATTGGCCTTTTTTTAAAAATGAAAATTTGGCGAAATCCTCAACACAGATGCCCTTATTTCTATTCCCTTGGCCTAGACTTGAACACTAATTCCTTCCGTTCATGACTTTCAAAGCTGAGCCCTCAATAATAGTACCCCTCCCCCCGCCTAGTAAAACAGTGATCATATCCCAATGATACTTACTGACCTTGAATGCAACTCTGACAGCGAATCAGTTTGGTACTATTCTTTCCTGAGAGGAGCATTTCCGGGGTGAATAGAGGGATCTGTGATTTCGCGCTTCCTTAAGTGCAGTTAATATTGCTATTGAAGTACTTTTACTTTGGGAAACTCTCCTTTAACGGTCCTTAGTTGAAAGGAAAGTGAGGAAGAGATGAGGTCCATGATCTGGTCGGCCATCCCTATTCCTAGATTCACAGACGCCCGCTGCTTTAATTGGACCATTATTATTAACAGCGCCACGCCCAGTCGGCAACTTTGAACTTGTCCCTTAATAAAACTGGAAACTCATGTTACCACACTTTATAAGCTCTCACTTACACGCACTTCTTCATAACAGACACAGGAACTAAGGTAGCGGCTCGCAGTATCCAGTAACTGGTTGTTCCCGTTTGGAGCTCTATTATTCTTGTCGCTGGCTAGTTGGCTACCAACTCTCCTAATTACTTCTAATATAGCCAATCAATACGCGCTCTACAGCTGCCAATCTCGCCATAATTCGAACAACGATCAGTCCGTATCTCTTTTACTCGCATGAAGAGGAAGAAGTATCATTGCAAATTTTCGCCGGAAACATTCGTTCTCCTGAGTCTAAAGAAAAGGGTTTTTACTAACTGCTCTTCCGCTGTGTGCTTGGTCAGCATCATCCCAAAACACAAAATGACAGGAAGTAGAAATGTGATATCCGGTTTGGGTGTCACCGAAAGCTTATGGAATCAGCGAACCAGAACTTTGTCGATTTTCTTATTTTTTTTAAAGATGTTCCCAATAATGGCATCAATGATTTAATTATTGTTTTTGCCTAAATTAGCATAATTACAGCGCATTAGTAGTCTTTTAGCTTTTATTTGTAAAAAATATTACTGGAAACATTAAAATAAGTGCAATTCTGTGACGGACGGAGCGGTTAATGAAGAAACATTTCAGAGCAGTTGGTGAGACTTAACACTTATTATAGCATTAAATTTGCAATCAAAATACCGAATTGGAGGAAAATCAGCCGACTAAATTAGATTAAATTAAAAGAGATTTATGCTCCTTCCGGAGGTTCCGTTTAAAACATTTACTGCGTAACAACTAGAGATCCGCGGTGACCACAAACTACCAGATAAATTAACAGCACTCTGTAACTTGGGTCCTTAAGTTTTCCAGCACATTTTCAATGTCGAAATGTTAACTGGCCAACTCGTCTGCGCACTGTTTAAGATCACAACTTGCTCCCAGCCGTTTGAAGGAATTCCTCTTGTGAAGGAGGATTGATCAAGATAAATCTTGATCTCATCCTAAAGGTTAAAGGATGAGAAGTGTCGCTTTTAAAATGTATAAGGTTGTCTTATGTGATTTATCTGAAACGCAATTTTTTTCCTTTATTACTACATCAGTAATGTAATAAAGATTATGGAAATAACTTTCTTTTTGAATGTAATTAATCTGTTGTTGTAGGTGAGGTCGGTAGAGGGCACGGTGCGTGGCCACCTGTACTGCCCTCGGCCCTAGTTCCGACCCTTCAACCGCCTCCTTTCAACGTTTACATAATTCTCTCATCATGCCTCTAACCTGGTCTTTTATTCTTTACCGCCTCTGACGCCAATTACTCTCTTTTTGTGCGCTAGGTTTAGCAGTTTTATTCCTTGCTTTTTTAAGATAACTTTCCATTTTACCTAGTTTTGGTGTTAGCAAACGGGACAAAAATTCTTAAATTGCCTCTCGACACTTGGAGAACTCCTTGCATAGTTGCACGACTTTCTAAATAAACAGTAAATTATGACTAAAACTGCCACTATCACGCGTCATGTGATCTGCTTTACGAAAATAACGAGACGTAGAGAAAACTGGTGTCCTGCATCTTCCATTGGTGAGAGGAGCAGGCTAAAAGAAGTGTTACCCGATTAAACAGGTCTGTAATTGCAGAAAACGATTTAGTCAGCACAAAGCAATTAATGGAAGAGTTCAGAGACTTGCGCAGTATTGATTGTTGAAGTTGAACACCATTTAAACGACCATTTACTACTGTTATGACGCATAATTGCCGGATTTTTTATAGTGGCTGCAATAAATACGACCTTGTTTTTAATGACCTTGCCAGAGTGTTGTAAATCGTCGGCTCCTAACTCACGTGGTTTTCTTTTTATTCAAACTAAAATATTTTCACCGACTCAAAATAATTAAAATATTTTTAATTCTGACACTCTTTCTTTTACTAATTCTGTACATTGCCTGAAAGAATTTCATTTCCATAATGGAGAATAGTTAAAAGTTTCATCCTCTATGGCCAACGAAAAGAATTTAATAACGAATTTCTTTCTCCATCTAGTTCCTTCCAGTGCTACCTATATTATTTGCCAAATAAATGCAGATGGTAATCCTTTTATTATCCACAGTTCCAAACGAAACGACTTTGCAATGCTTTTAGTTCTTATTTTAGGCGAAGTTCATAAACAGAAGACAGTTTCTTATCTATTCTGATCACCTCCAACTGAAATTTATTTCCTTCCTTTTTATTAATTTAAAGTGATCATCCAACTAGAAAACCATTTCGATGTTGCCATCTTTTTGAAAGTCGGATTTTAAAAAAACTCACTTGATCCTCTTTGTAGATCGGTACGTTACACAAAATGGTACTTCAGAGAAACTACTCATACTTCCGCAGAAGTATCCTTGTAGAGTATTTCCTGAAAATGTTTCAAACAGAAGAGAGTACCAAGTTTAGAGAGAAATTCTTCGGCGTTAGTTTCGAGGAAATCTTAAATTATCCATTCAATGAAGTGCTATTTCCGGTTGGAATTCGGAGCTCGAGCTCGGAAATTGAGCAACCTATTCGTACCACCTCAGTAGTATATAAATGCTAGGACCGCAATTAACGCCAATGGCGTATTAGACCTTCAGCACCTCCTTCCAGAATGTGCCCTTAATCGAATCTTGCTTGGAAGAAAGTTTCTGGTGGAAGTTAAAGATAGAAAACTGGGTCTTAAGTGCGCTCGCAAAGCATCTCCTAAAATCTACTTCTTCCGGTCTAAGCAGCTCTCATTTCCCATGAAAACCCAATTACTAACTTTTGATCGCGGGTTTACTGAAGTTATTAACATTATTTTGCCACTTTGTAGCTGCCGAATCAGAAAAAAAATCGTATCACGGCCAAGTTCCGCATTTAAACTAATTATGTTGAAACGGGACAATGACGTGGTGGGAGCAGAGTGGGGAAGAGAAGGGGATGAAGAATGTTCAGCCAATAAATACTTCTCCTGCTCGCGCCCACCAATGAACTCCATCCTTTTTGTTTTTAGAGATAATTCGTTTCTCCTTTTGCTCGCATTTTTATTACCTGTTGGGCTCGTGTTTTATTACAGTTACAAAATGGAGTCTGGTTGCCATGGTAGCGCGTCGTGTAGTGTAAAAGTTCTTTAAATAAGCTCTCCCGCACACTATAATTACCTTTGTGAGTGCGCGCGCGCGGGTTAATTCGCCCGCCAGGTAGTTTTCCCGCCATCTAATTTCCTTACTTTACTATAACACTAATTCGCACGTTATCATCCACAATTACCAGCGAAACGGCTTTGAAATGCTTTTGGTTCTTATTTTAAGCGCAGTTCATTAAACAAAAGTCAGTCTTGTCTCTGATATTTGATTACTTTGGTGAATGAAAGAGCCAATCTTTAGTTTAATGAATCAATACTATTTTAGTAATAAAACTCAAGTCTCTCATATTTTATTCTAGCCACAGAATAAACTCTCCATTTGCCAGCCGGTCTTCTCCCGTGGCAAGGATATCTAAACGGCAATTTGAGAGCGCTGAACTTAGCACGTTCAAAATCATGTGTCAGCCATCTTCCGCCGGATTGCTTTGATGCAATCCAATAAAACGTTGGTAACATCGCGGTGGTAATAATCCAAATAATACCCAAATGCTAGACTGGCTAAAAGCAAGTTGGACATCACCTGCCACGGAGGAGGAAAAATTATGAAAAAATAAACTAACGAAGTTTGAATGAAGTTGGTGAATGCACCAAAAGCTGAAATGAAAATTAAGTCAGAAAAGTCTCAGGTTCAGCTGAAGTAGCGCAGTTTGTCTCTGTGATGGTGAAAGGGAGACCTAAGTGTAACGAGAAGAGTACTAAGTGAAAAGCTTTGGTTATTTTCAGTTGAATATTTATTTCAATTTTTCTTTAACTTTACAGTTTCCACGTCTGGAAAGCCAGTCTCGCCATTCAGTTTCCTCATCGATGCTAAAAGTACGAACGCGGTGGAATATAAAATATGCGCTGTGGGTCACTTACTCCCTTTATGTAAATTATATGCATTTGTGTATCGATTTATTCCCAGAGTATCGATACACTATTCAAGGTAAAAGTGGAAATATGTACCCAATTCCTCGCGTGCTCTATTCATCAGAAAACCAAGTGCTGCGAAGGTTTAAGTTGCTTTTGCAAGTCGAGAACCATAACCACCCTATTTCTTTCTGATTGGTTGAAACTTTTACTGCCAATTTTATTGCACGAATTGCCCTCGCTAAACTTCTTGTCTTGATATCGATATGTGATTTTGATATGTTGGGAAATTGAATTGAAAGCTTCCCATTTAAATTTCTACTAGTTTTTTAAATTCTTGCAGTCTTGCCAACTTTTGGCTTAGTTTTTTCAGCGGAAATATCTGTGTTCCTAAGCTCTGCATACAAAACCAATAATACAACAAATAAAATAAATTTTTTTAAGTACAAAAAAGTATTATTTATTTTTGGATTTTGGGAGATTTTAGCATTTTTTATTTTCCAAAAATACAGTATCTTGAAATCGTATATGCTCATCATTGTAGTCAAGAAAACTTTAGTATAGAGTTTTAAAAAAAATCCCCTAGTTTGTCGTGTGATTGGTCACTTCTGATTTTGAATTTTATTACTTCCGCAAAAACAAAATCGACATTTCCGTTGAATTCAATAGCCGCAATTTGACAATGTTCTGCAAGTGCCACCTCAAAAAAGAAGAAAAACAAAAAGAAGAAAATTAAGGAATCGTCCTCCAGCTTGACCCAATCTTCTATCTCCGTCTAATCTGCTGGTTTATTCATTAAATCGATGTCACAAGCCTCCACCCTTGGCACCCAGAATGTTGTGGCCTTAGTTCTTAATTTGGTTTCCCTCCAAGGGAAGGTCTGCCTGAAGTAGATTGAGGAACATAATTCCAAGGCTGCCAACATTAATTAATGTATCTGCTTCCTTTTCCTCCCCTTTTAGTAGCGTCACAGCTGATTTATTCAGAAAATTCAGATAACTGATTGATGAACATCTTTCTAATTACAATTTATCTTTCTTTGACCACTAAACATTGCTAAATTATTTATTTGATGACCCCCCTCCCGCCGTGAGCAATTTTCTATACTACCTTCTTTATTGTTATCTTTTTTAATGGCTGACGTGACAATTTTAACCGAAATCATTCCAATAATCCTAAACAGGCGATATGTGGAGTGAGTGCCCAATTTCTGATTCGAGTATTCGCGAGAAGTACCTAACGTCAGGAAAATTGATTTGTGGAAGATTAGAAGATGAGGTTCTCTCTCAAACCGACTAAGTGTACTATCCTCGAGATCGCGAGCTTTCCCAACTATCGATTTATCTCCTTTGTTTCCTCGAGACAAAAATTAAAACACTGCAGAAGCATCAAACATATTTCCAATGGATGTACCAGTCCAGAACCAAGGCTTAACAAGCGGGTCAATATCCTCCAACCGGAAGGACCAAAAAGTTCTGAAAGAAGAACTTTTTTTGAGATTTTTCTCTAAGTTTGCGAGTTTTTCTTTGTTAATGTTGAGTTGACTATTCACACAATACTAGATTTGCGACTTGTGTAGAACCACCGATAACTTCGCAGACTTACAGGGAAGTCTGAAGTCCCTTTGTCCTCCAAGTCCGCGTTAGTCAGAAAAGCGCAATTTCTGCAAAGGTGCACCTAATGTTGACATTTTTTCACCCAAATTATTCTTGAATTCCCATATATGTGTGGTCTTAATTTTTAAACGTTTTGGTATTCGAAGAACTCTTATATAAATGAGATGAAGTAAATATCACATTTGTAAGATTATGGACTCCAGTGTTCAGAAGTAAAGGGTTCGCTGGATTAAGAAGATCACCTAGGAGAATCTCTAATTAAAGATGTGAGGAAGATTGTGGCTCCTTCCACTAACAGAAAGCATCTGCTTCAGATTTAATAAATCGATCACTGACTAAAGCAATTCCAAAAGCAGATAATTAAATATTAAATAGTTTTTCTGATAATTACATTTCTAGAAATACGAGGGAGAATATTATAATGGATATAAAACGATGGGAATAGAGGAATATTCCTAACTCCTCATTAAAGAAAAGGAGTTCTGTGGCATTAATTATGCACGATACTAAAGGATCAATGGTTGTCTCTACAAAGCGAGAGAACAGTGGCAGTGTATATAAATGATCCAATTATATAATATGTTATAGGACTCTAAGATGTAATATAGAATATGGTATTACCGTATGTAAATCTTTCGGTTATATCTTCAATTTACTCATTTACGTAATGAGGTAAGAAAGCGAATTGGCGGCAACATATACGAGTATATGGCAGATTACGGACTAGAACAAGAACTACCGCGGCTTTTACTCAGTAATTTACATAATACTAGCGGAGTCAAAGGATTACGGCTCAAATTGTGGGTATCGCGTTGTCATCAAAAATATCAATTTTGAGGTACCCTCAAACCTTATTTAAGAAAACTAATTTGGGTAATATCTCAAATAAGGAAAATGGCGGGATGGCAAAATTTTAGAATTGTCCAATGATTTTCTTTGAAATGGTTCCATTCAATGCACAAATATTGGTATCCACCAATATTGTTTATTTAAAACATTTTTCTATCGCGCGGAAATATTTGAAGTTAGCGTCCTGGAAGTGCTTAGCTCTTCCGTAGTTCCTTCTTCTTGGGCGTTAAAAGACGTCAAAGATCATTAACATCGCAACAACATTAATGGCATGAAAATATTTATTAAAATTTCTATGTTACCTGATAAGTTTTAGCTAGCCCAAGGAGGATGGTTCTCATGATTACTTAATTGATTATGGCCAGACTGGAGATGTCATTCATAGTTTCCGCAAGAAATAGTGAGGAGGGGGTTTTTCTGCAGAACGGAGTTAGTCCCAATGGGACCATTGTTATCCCAGCAATGAACACAGTTGATCTGGCTTCCTCTTAGACATTAATTCCAAACATTTGCTCGTTTTTGTCACTGGTCAAGCTCACTCCCTCTCTCTGACTACTGGGAAAGTTCGGGGCAGCTTCCGGCCACGGCTGGAGTCGGCCATTCCTAAGATTGGTTCTCTTAATTACAGTCACGCAGTGTTGTTAGTATCTGATATTTGTTTCAGTATTTTTATTGCGAAAATGTTTATGATTCTCATTATTTTTGATGTTTTGTACTTCTTAGAGACAACTTCCTCCGTTAAATTGAACTCATTTTCCTTTATTGGCTCTCATTGGCCGTTTCCCCCCCTCCAAATTTATTGCTCACTCCAGCTCAAAATTAGCGTACCATTTTACTTTTCCAATAAAGAATTCTTAATACCCAAAAATGACCATATTTATAGCAATCTAAAGCTACCCTTTTTAAGTTAATTAGACGGCGTTGATAAAGTTTTTTTTTTCTATTGCGTCACCGTTTCCCTAGACACCAGGCACAGGAGGCGACACCAGCTTCCAAGCTACTGGCGGAGCAGCTTACTAAACGTGGGAGGAGCGTTGCCGTCATGGAACTGGCAGGAAAGAAAGCAATGAAGGCACTTGAAGCGCGCAAGAACGGTTTCAATCCAAACGCTCTGCCACTTCTCGGAAGGAAATCCTGTTTCAAGCTACCTGACAATGCTTCATCTTGTAAAATTAACCATCTCCGTGTAAATTGTTTCTATTCTCGGCATAGCTGAAGGTAGATGCGCTATTTTCAGTAATTTAATATTTAATTTGTAATCAAACCTTTTTTTTGTATAAGGTTTAAGCCTTAAAACTATTGAGGCTTAATATAAGAAAATTTTAAAACAAAGAAATTCAAACGGTCAAATAAATAAAATCCTTATTATTCACAAATTATCTTAAAAGAGATGGTTATCGGCTATGAAATATTAAGAAACTAAATTTAAGGACGAGGAATTTGGGCACTCAAGTAATGCTAGAGATGGCGCTGAATTATTTTATGAACTCAAAAATTTTAAATTCTTTAATAAGTAAAAAAAAGTAAAAAAGTTAAGTAATCGCCTATTTTTTCAGGCAGGGCTTAACGTCCAACTACCAATTAGGTGTCGTGGGCGGAGGCGACTAGCAAACATACTTTACTGTGAATTTCTTTTATTAACTATTAAATAAAATCCAAGGCAAGACCGGGAATCGAACCCAGTACCACAATACATATTAGTTTTGCAGGTCTCGCCTCTAACCGCTCGGCTTCCGTGGCGCCTCTAAATTCTTTGAGAGTTGAGTTTCGAGAAAAGTATTGGCTCAAAGTTCTAATTATTGTGGAATCATTTTCACGATTTCATAAATTCAAAAAGAAGCTTTTTACAACGTTTCAAATAGAATCGTGTCTATACTGCTTGTGCCAAATTTACTATGGATTCCAATCTGTCGCTAGAGTGTTCAAGAAAATTAAAACTCAACAGAGAATTCTATCCGAAAATGCCAATATACTGCTCTTTTCCTAATACCTCAAAATCGGTTAACTCGCCTTTTTTCGTTCATCTCGTTTGCGGACATAGAAACTAATTCCATCCAATCCATTTAGAATGATTAGAATAACCTTTAAAGAAAGACATATTGGAACGTCTATCCCGAGCTACAGTGCGCAATCGTATAAGTTTACTTTAGTGGCCATTTATTTGAGTTTGACCTCGTTTTATTGGCAAGTTATTCTGTTTAATATTGCAAGCGAGTATGGGGCAGTTTGCTGCCTCCCAGCTGGGTGGGGCGGCACCTTCACCGCCTCTCTGAACAGAGACGCACACACGCCTACAGCGTGCCATTCACACAGCTAACCATTCGGCGCTGAATGTCCTCTCAATGCGCCAGCGAACCCACTGTTTACAATAGTCCCAACAAGCTACCACCCTTGCTGAAATACCTTAACTATCACTAATATCTGAAACAAATGCTGAAACTTATTACTGTGGCGCCACAACTGGGATACATTCCTATCTAGGTGAATAAATTCTTATTTTGTTCAGACTTTTTGACATTATTAATCTCCCACCTCCGTTCTCACCAGTTTCCTTTGGAATTGCTGGAAATAATCCGACAGTTTGAAGTGGTCCGGAAAAAAGAATTAATTAAAAGTCCGCCATAAACCACTTTTTCTTACTTAATTCGCTAACTGCTCACATGGAACTTTTTGTCAACCACATCCGGTGCTTACATGAATCCAAATTCGATGCAATGGTTTTCACACTTCTAATACGTCATTACTTACTCGACGTTATTTTTAAAATAACTTGGTCGTACATTCCTTTGAAAGGGCACTCAAGTACAAAGTACCCAACCTCTCCGGCAAAACTGCCCTAAATATTAACGAATGGAATGAAATAAGCGATTTAATAAAACTGATCAACTGTGGTCTGAGTGTGATTATTCTTTCAAGTTATTATTATCATATTATTGTCATTTATATTGCGTTTCCAAATTAATGACAGTATTCTAGGCAGGTTTTATTCCCCTCCAACAGCTGGTTTGCAGGAGTTAGCCCACTCCCTCGGCGAAGAGACAATAAGTGGGAAACAAAGTTGGAACAAAGAAGAATAACAAGAAGTATGGAGTGCCAGGAAGAGTGAAGCGAGCTTGGCACTTGATCGATCCGCCGACCAAAAAAGTCCTGAAGTCGAATCTCCTTGCTCCACACGCAGATCTTGGACGAGTATGTGAAGCCATAGCTGTGTCCTGGCTGCTTGGCACTGTTCCCTGCCCACTTCAAATAATACCAACTCGCAGCCAGAACATTCGCAGCTTCCGCTATTAGTTCCAATCGTTTGAGCCTATTTTTCTTGCACCTCCCACTTTATTTTTCTTTCACCCCCTCCTGAGCCAGCCATTCACTTCCAGACAAACAATACCTAATGCTCTCTCTCTCTCTCTCTCTTCCACACACACACACTCACACAAAACACAAAAGGGAAGCAGGAAATACGCACCTAGCCCTCCCAAATTGATATTTAACTTTAATAGAGTGGCGTTACGAATGTGTGATAAATTAACCCAGGAAAAAAGACCGTTTTGTTGGGCTGGATTTTATAGACTCTGGAGTCATTAGTATGGAGCCATCCACTTTAAGCCAATGCCTCCCCCAACATTCTCTTTAAACCCCTCCTCAGCGTCTGAGTCCCATTGAAGTGGTATTTCCTTCGATCCCTCATCAGATTTCCTTCAATTCTGAAATTTGACCCATCTATTAAATTCATATTAATATTTTCCGGTATTGAGGTGAAATATTAAAGAGAAATCGCAATTTAGAAGGAAGTCCATCTCCATTTCTTCTCCCAGAACTGGATGGAGCCTGGATTTTCCAGGCTAAATATTTCAAATAAATGTTGTACATACACATGTAAAGGGAGCTGATTTATCTTGTCAAAATTCCGCGATTGAAGAAGTCATTTGAGAAGAATGGTTTAATTTTTAGAATATTCAGATTTCCGCATTAGCAATTAAATTGTTCTTTGATTTTTCTCATTGAACGATGCGCGAACATTGCTACAGAATTGCAAAAAACAAAGAAAGAATCATTCTTTAAAATCTTCCTTTTCTTGTAAATGGATTTTCTTTAAAATTTAAAAAACGGAAGTCTCGAGGTTCCTGCCACTTTTTTGAAAATTTTACTCAAAATGATAAAATTTCCCTTTACGAGCGTTTTAGGAAAATAACAGTTTGTCGATAATAATAGCTGGGAAGAAAATAGAAGTTCAGTAGTTCGGCAAAATATATTGATCTGGACACCAACGAATTGCGGAATGAATGAATTCTTACCATCATTCAGGTTAGATATAAGCATAATTGTGTTTATAGAAGTTCATGCCTTAAAATTAAACTTGACCGAATATGAACTTTGAAAACTCTTAACTGCAATTATTTGAGAGGACAGTTCAGCTGGTTACCCACGCCGGTGGAAGTAAATATTGTTGGTGAGAGAGGCAACTCCCCAAACCCTGGAAGCCATCTTCAGTAATCCCGAAGGCTTATTGGTAAAACACGATATTAAATATGCCATGCTAATAGAATACCACCCGCTTTACACGAGAAGCCCCCACTAGCGCGCAAACAAACTTTTAAGTACTTAGAGTAAGCCCTCAGTGAGCTGGGAAACTACTTTATGTAGGGTTTCCCGAGTTTGTGTTCAAACAGGATCCAACAATGGCTTAGCGCACGTTCTGTGTGCTGAGTGATTCAGTTATCATAGCTGACCAGCTGGGTGCAGGTGTGTACGCCAAGTAAACTGGCTATATACAGGTGCAATGAATTACTTCTCGTATTCACTAACATCTCAGTCCATACTCTGAATTTTCAAGCATGAACACTGAACAATAAACAAAACATTACAAAGAGGGCTACATTCTCCATCTGGAAACTTTAACTGAGATTAGAATGTATAAAAGTCTTAATTGGCTTAGATATATTAGACTAAACTCTAAACCTAATTTCAATTATAATGTTATTATTTATGATTAATTTAAATTCAAACTAAAATAAAAGGAAAACCTAATTGATGTGGGTATTCAAAGGCGTTTTACCTCTTTGATAAATATGGATGGAAACTCAGTACATTGCATTTAGTAAACTGCAGTGGATTGTAAACTTGCAGCTGTTTATCAATTTGAATTTTTCATAAAATTTTCTGTAGTTGGAGTTCGTAAATATTATTGCTTTTTTTTTTTTGCATTTTGAGAAGCTTTTTGTTTGTGATAAAGAAAAGTGGACTATCCCAAACAAAAATCCGAAATTTGAAGAAAAATGGTTTGAATTACCGAGTCACGTGGTTGCGCCTATGCCATTGAGGCTTAATAATTTGTTTGTCTAAATGGGATAGACGCGATATGTGGGGCTTCATCAAGAAACGTTCCAGCAAGTGTTAGTGTCAGTCCTCGAAATTTAATACTAAATCTTGAAGATTGAAGTGAGAGGAAGTCCTCAAAAAGTGTATTTCCGGTGGACTCGAATCGAAAATTCGGCATCTTCGCCCTTCTTGCTCTTATTTAGTAATGGAAAGTAACCTACAAGGAGTCTGACCGCGGTAGTTAGTGAAGTACAACACTTTTAACACCATCAGCTGCCATCTCAAGAAACTGTGCGGGCAAAGAAAGATGCTGTTGGGTGTAACTAAAGTTATTTCTGAGTGTCACTAAATTTAGTAGATTGTGGTGTGTTGGTTGGGAAATAGGTTTAGCGGGCCAGTGGAGTACATCTCCTGTGGCGGCCGCGCTGGCTGTGAAGTTGTTGTGTAAAGTAGAAATGAGTTAGGGTGGTGAATTGACAAGATTGAGTCTCCGGCAGCCATACACAGACTCTGGGCGAGTGTTGTAAACACATCTACAACTCTAGACAAGGGTTACACCCTATTGAGTTTCAGTAGCGGCCACCTATAACGGCCAACTACTCGCTGGAGCTCCCTCGTACATACGCGCACCCTCCATCGCCGAGCACAGTTTTCCAAGGAAGTTACAGATGTAATAAACTGGCCAAGACTGGGGGCCAGGGGGAGGTATCCTCGGGGGTTCCGTTTCACTCCCTCTGGCCGATGACTTCAGTTCCTGAAGATGTGGTGTGTTATTAAAGGGAACGCCTTTGTCCAGTCCCCGGGGCGGCCTACTCTCCAGCTTGTACTCCAGCCCCACTACATTGTACCCTTCCACCCTACAAACTTTAACTGATCTCTCCTTTTTCACTTTGGTAATTCTCTTCTATTTTCTTTCCATACAGTCGATAAAACTACCCTCACCCTTACATTTCCTTTTTAAAAATACATTATTTATCCTCGTTTATTTTATTCCTTCTATTTCCATTCCGTTTAACTTTGGACGAATCTGGAGCACTCTTCCACTTCTTCGACCTGCGATTGTTGGATAATTTAATTAAAGATTTTTCCTAATTCTCATGGATAAGACGTTCACTCTTTGGAGAATAAAGACCCTGCTCAGAACCTCCTTCTAGATGGACTCATTAAAGTGGACAAAAATGCAAGAAAACCTTCGGATTTGATGCAGTATGTATAGGACTCTGCCTAAATGAAAAGATGAGAAAGCTACCAGGTTTTAGAACGTTAGCTTTACTTTGATTCAGGACGCTGCAGAAGTGAAACATCCATTTTTAGGGATTAATATCCTAATTATTTCGAAAAGGTCAGTTTCTAATTTATCTGATAGGATATATCATTAAATTTATCATGATACACAGCAGTTTGGTTTCAAAATATATAAGGAACTATTAAATTATTACTTATATTTTGACTTGGATGGCTGAACAAAGATGTCTGAAATTAGTGATAAAACCACGAGGTGACTCTTGCTAGAGAGTCTGGGCACCGCAGTGCCAGGATGCTGATGACGAGTTTGAAATCACTTCAATAGAATAAACACAACGGAACACTTCTTCAATAATTGAAGGTTATTCTCCATTGATGGGCAGTGCAAAGCAATGGTTGAAGAATTAACGGTGCAATAAAAGCAAAAATAAAAGAATGCATACAAGAGCCATGAGTGGCTTCCATTGAAGAAACGTTGTCGCTTTCTTCAAGTTGGACTTTCTGCCTAACGACTGCATTCGTTTTGCCGGAAGTTTTATTGTCTGAATTACTAAATATTTCGCAATCAAAACGGAACACCGTTTGCGTGCAATTTATAATCTGACAACTCTCACAGTCTGGTTGCCTAAAACTATTTTCCGGATTTAGGGGACCCCCAAGATATCACAGACCAAAACTCACTTAAGAAAATTTGATTCATTGTATAAAGAAGAAACACTTTCTTTACATCTCAGAACTTTGATCATGGTACTTCCCTTCTGATACACTACACCCACGGGAAATGGCTCTATCTGCAATCTGGAAAATGAAAAAATTAAGCACACTCGATGGCATTAAACACTATACAGTCTCAAATATAATCAAATCCCGTCCAAGGAAGAAAAACTATTGGAAAATCTCTTGGAATAGAAAGAGTTGCCAAGGAAATCCTCCACGGTGTCGTAACATGTGTGCAGGGAAACTCCGTGCAAACTATGCCAGTTTGCACCTGCCTCCGGAAATATACAATACCATTCCTTCTGGATAATTTAAATACTTCGCCTTTTGCTACCAGGGTGTTCCCTTTACAACTTCCTTTATCGCACCCGTGGGGCCAGTTCTTCTTCTTTCTGGGAAAGCAGAAGAAGATTGAATAAAAGATTCAATGCTTACAAGTTGGAATTTTTTACACTCCCTGATGGAAGCGTTGCTACTTATTATTTCTCTCTTTAAATCTAACCGGAACTCAAAGCATCGCCAGAAGAAGTGCATGAACAGCAAGTGGAATAATCACTAGAATCTGAAACCCATCTACTTACCCAGAAAGTTAGGCCATTTCCTTTTTTTAGTTCCCATCTAATCTTCAGATTGCTGATTGCCACATACATTCCTCAATCTACCAGCACTAGATGGCTGGCAGTGCCTGTTTAAGTCAACTATGTCCGCTGAAGACATCCGTCTGTAAGGTCAAATACTTTTCAAAAACTCGACTAATCAAGGAGGCTGCAACATAGCAAGTTCTTTTTTGGAGTCTGTCTTGCCCCTCGAATACTTGCATTAAAACATGGGATTTTCCGCTTATGACTTTAGAATAGTCCTTAAATCCTGCGTTCAGCTACTTGATCCTTGCGACATCTTCTTATATTCGACATTGAATCTTATATTTTACTATTGAATTTGCGAAATTCTTTTTAATTTCTAATCGAGTGATTTTCTTCGTGAGTTTTCTTTGTAGTTCAATATTCATAATTGGTTTCCAATGGGCATACATCCGGTCCAATCTAGCGCTCGGTCTCTATATCCTGTTTTCTAAATTTCTGCAAATTTCTAGCCCAAGACAAGCTTTGGGCCTCCATCTATTATCAGATATGTTTATGAAAGTCATCAGTTAACAAGGCATAGTAGTGGCCTTAGAGTTGAGGAGCTGCATACAGGCATGCCGGTAGTGGCGCGCTCTGACGAAGTTTCCGGTCACGGGCCGGTGGAGCGGAAACGTGTGCTACTGGCTGCACCCCTCCTCGCACCCACCCTGGCTGACTCCCTTAGTTCCAAGATCCTCACAAAATCTTCCCTCCACTCCTTCTTGACCCTGATTCAACATCAAACATTCTCCCTAACGCCCCTACCTCCTACCATCTCTATTAGGTTTGGCATTTCCCTTACCAGATAAGAACCAGATGGTTTTTAAATGAGGCACATTCCTTAAAAAAGAACCTTTTCCTAAGTAAGAGAAGCTATATGTTTCAAAAAAGAAAAATCGATGTCGATCGATCGATGTGCGCACTCACATTCACACGACTTTTCACGTAAAAACTTTCAAGTTCCGCAACTTCCTAGTTCACACTACACCTTAGCTGGAACAACTCCTTATTTCTCTATGGAAGTTCTTCGAGAAGAAGTGGTAGCCGGCAGTTGAGTTCCTCCTATTTACTACCTGGTTCCAACTTACGCCTCTTCATAAACATTCTGATTATTTTTTCAGCAGGAATGGTGGATCCCTCCAGCCTGGTTAGTGCTTACTAAGTAGGCTCTCTCCAGGGAAATCACAAGAATCTGGAGGCCAGCAAATTTGGATAACCTCTGTCTAAAATCTAAAAGCCTTTTCCGGAAAGATAAATGTTCCCCTAAAGCAAGGCGGGGTCTGATGCCTTGGAGCCTGTGAGCTATCCAGCCAAGCTGTCACTTCTAGCTTGCTTTACTTTGTAATTAGCGTATCTAGCTTAAACAAAGTTTTCTGGGAAGAGGGAAGTAAAAGACTCATCAGATCATTCCAGGTATCGATTGAACACTTTTCCAAGTTCGAAGGGTATCAGCTCACCAGGTGCGTACGAGTTTACTGTAATTTTCGAGGATGGCTGAACGGCGAACTTTTCAACTTGAACATGACGTAACGTTAGGAACCATTGAGTCGGAACCATTGAGAACATTGATTAAACGTACGATAATATTGAGTTCAACTATCCTTTCAACAGTGTTTCAAGCGTTTCAAACAATGTAATGACGTAAGAGGCAGCAAGAGAAAGTCGTGTGAGGTGGTTTACAGTTTCCGGTTTGTCGATGCGATTGTCTCTTTTGTGTTAAGGAACATTTCTTGAGCACAGTGAGAACAAATAACACGGCTTTGTTTTCATTATGCTCGCAGAACGTCCCGGACGGAGTAACAGATCATTCATTCATTCTGTGCCGCCATTGTTGGGCCGCCTTTCCGCAATTTATTACAAATAATCGCCACCAGTTCGCTTAATCACATTGCCTCTTATAATTAAATTAGTTCATTAAATGGCTGGTAAGTTGGTTTGCAAGATGTTATTGTTGTTCCGCGGTTGGAAATTAGATTCTAGAGAGCAACACAATTATTCCGGAAGTATGTTGTCCACGAGGAGACAGCTCCGCTGAATGGCCGGCCTTCTAAGTGGAAATTGTGTTTTGTATCTGCGAGCTGGCTGCCCCCCGCACCAAGACGTCTAATTCTTTTGTGTTTGTGTGTGTGAGTGAGACAGAGGATTGTTCTTGGATTTTATTCTCTCCTTTCATTTAATTTGTACGCCCAGCAGAAAGCATCTCGTTCGTTTTAATTTGAAAATCATTTTTCTTTTCTTTCTTTGACAATAAATTCAATTATTTTCTCTGCCGCCAAGCAAGAGGAAGTTTGGCAATCGTATAAAATTTTGGTAATAAGTTTTCATCGGAAAGATACGTTTTGATATCTGCGGCGTTTGCAAATGGCAGATTGGCTGTGAGTCTTAGTTGAATCGCAGGCGTGCTAAACTTGGCATAGTTGCGGCACAAGTCTATGATGGCATTAACTATAACCTCTAAACTTTTTAGGAGAGCCGGGGGGGGGGGGGAAGACTAGGCGAGAATTCAGCGCGAATAATTCTGTACGGAAACCATCGACAATCTTGCTTTAAGAATTGTGTTCCTTAGGGCAATTAATAATGATTTTATGTATAAACGTGGATGTCTCTGCTCAGATCTACCTCACTGTGAAAGATTGTCCGAACTGAATGATGGTTCTTCTTGTTCTCAAAGAGTTTCTTCGGTGTTAGCAGAGAATGCTAAACTGAAGATCAAACAAATATTCTTTTTCTTTATCAAGATGATACAAAAGTATTACATTCGCAAAAACAACAATTAAAGATCCGACATATTCCTGGTGGTAGGACCGTCTGAAGAGTCATTCTTCAAACATTCATGAAAGACAATGCAAAAGAAACTCTTTTCAGAGAGTGGATTGGGTAGCCCATTTATAAGTCATCAAATTTGAGCTCTATTCAATTTTCATCAATACGATCATAGCGCAGTTAAACAAAATTATTAGGAGAACAAAATGAACTCTTCTCAGTCCCCAGAATCCACGTATTGAGATACTGAGAATCCCGAATTAAGAGATTCCTTCAGATTAATGAATTACTGAAGTGTTATTTGGAAATTCTCTCGTTAAAAACAATTCAAATAAAAGTCCAATTAAATTAATCTTCCAATTAGGAAATTTCACCCCAAAAAAAGATCCAGATGGCCAGGGGATCATGAGATCAATTAACAGGGCAGCATCCCATGGCAAGCATTATAAAATTTCTTCCTAAGCAAAAGAATTAATATTCAGGCGATGTTACTTTGCAATTAGTAGCTGTTTAATTGTTGTAAAGGTAACACTTTATAATTTATTAAGAACAGTTTTACAAGTGTTTCGCTGTAGATGTTAGGAGTGTTAGCGATCTCTTGGAAGTGTTCCATTGCTTGCGAACAGCGCACAAACACAGAACTGTTCACGCCTTTCTAATCGCATCTTGTTAAGCAGCTCTTCTCTGCTTATACTTTACTGTTCTGAAGTGCCTTCTTACAAAGCTCTTCAAAGTTGAGGAATTCATTTTCAGAATGTTTTTCTTTTTCAATCTTCAACTTCATCTTTGAGAGCTTTGTTATGAAATTAATATTTTTGATTTCAAGAGCGTTAAAGTCAAGAAATTTTATTATTAAGGAGCTACCGCGACCATATCAATTTTCGATATTGATTTCTTAATTAAAGTTCACATTTTGGAGTCATTTGGGCACAAAACGTTTATCCAAATTTGTCTTTTGGTGAGTTGAAGGCTAAATTCCAAATTGATCTGTGGGTATGTTGAAATTTAAATTCCGAATTTGAAGAACATCGCTCCATAAGTGTGATTTTATTGAACAGATTTATGCAAATTTCCTCAACAAAAACTTACAGTTTAAAAAGTTTAAAGTATAAGGATTGATTAAAGAACAAAAAGTACCAAACAATTCGTTCAAACAGTTCGTTCAACTCCTAATTTCAGCAATTTAGAAGCGGTTGAGGAAATAGCT
Source organism: Rhodnius prolixus (assembly GCF_049639745.1). Taxonomy (NCBI): domain Eukaryota; kingdom Metazoa; phylum Arthropoda; class Insecta; order Hemiptera; family Reduviidae; genus Rhodnius; species Rhodnius prolixus. The sequence goes on along the minus strand of NW_027411582.1, from coordinate 40,054,998 downwards.
TTATTCAAAATTGTTCGTAATTTTTTCGCGTTTATTCTGCACTGATTTCCCTTACCCATCTATTGGGGCTTTCTAAGTACTTTAACATTCATTTCTTACCCTTACAGAAGACATTTAAAACAAAAATCATATGTACTTTTGGAAATGTTTTGACTATTGGTATGATTTAAGTAATTTTAGTGTATTCAAAAGGTTCCATTTTAACTTGGATTGAAGTAAAATGTAGGACTATTGCTTCGTTTTGGATCTTGTTTCAGAGAACAATGATTATATTTGGGGCCTGAGAGATTGGCTTCCATCTCCAGTACCCTTTTCTTACGCCTAACTCGTGTAATGTGACAAAATGTTATTCATCTTATCCTTCCATCTTACGTACCTCCACCATCTTAGTACTTCTGGACAAACAACATTATATATCCTATCTTTTACAAATTCAATATTAAAACCCCATTTGCAGTTCATGAAGAAGGACACGTATTAGGACATTTCACTTTTAGTCCCTTTAGTCCTGTATTTCGTTTGCTTCTTCGTATTTCTAATAGTGTACACTTCGGAAGATGCTAATGACAAAATATACCTTTAAATCCATTTTTTGGGTTTGTCTAAAATGTGTGCGCCACGATAACCGTTGCATTTATTTGTATCATCTGTGCTGAGGTGTTCAGCAGGTTTTACTGTAGCTTGCACTTGGCGTACGATAGGCCTACCACTTAGCTTGGAAACTTCATTCAGTGAACAATAATTCTAGTGGCAACATGGCGACATAAAGTTGCCTGCCACATTTCCCTTTTATTGCAGTGATCATGTTCGTTACTGAAGCGACCTTTTATTGCAGTGATCATGTTCGTTACTGAAGCGACCTTTTATTGCAGTGATCATGTTCGTTACTGAAGCGACCTTTTATTGCAGTGATCATGTTCGTTACTGAAGCGACCTTTTATTGCAGTGATCATGTTCGTTACTGAAGCGACCTTTTATTGCAGTGATCATGTTCGTTACTGAAGCGACCTTTTATTGCAGTGATCATGTTCGTTACTGAAGCGACCTTTTATTGCAGTGATCATGTTCGTTACTGAAGCGACCTTTTATTGCAGTGATCATGTTCGTTACTGAAGCGACCTTTTATTGCAGTGATCATGTTCGTTACTGAAGCGACCTTTTATTGCAGTGATCATGTTCGTTACTGAAGCGACCTTTTTTTAAAAAAACAAATGCCGTGTTACAGGGAATATTTTTATTCCATTTTTAATCACATGTGAAAAAAAAACCTGCGTTACTATTGGGTGACTAGTTGACTTCCGGCCGACTGCGACATGAGGCTTCCTCCTTTCTGCCCCAGCCTCACTAATGAACTAATTATCTTCATTAATCATATTTACCAAGTTTTTTCATCATCAGAGTGCTGGTCCAGCGAACATCATTTTTTTTTATAGACCCTTCCTTACAAAATAAACCTTCCCCTCATTTCGGATTTTATGTATTTTTTTCCTCTTTTCTTTCAGGGTGGGGGGGAAGTATGTTTCTCTGCTCTTTTATTTCCTTTCAATTTCATTAATGAGCAGCTCCTGCTCTGAAATATAAACTCTCGATGTCTGTGAATATTATTGTAAACAAAAGTGTCAAATGAAAGAGAAAAAGTCTCTCTTTATATTTTTAAAACAATTTCCTGAGGCGGAGATACGAGGACGGATGGCTTCCGGAAATTCCCTAATTACAGGTAAATACCCCCACCACAATTCTTTTACATGATCTCTTCTTTTAACGTATGCAAATGAATTCAAAGCAGAAAACTCGTTCTGATGTTGGTCTTTCTAATGTAAGGATAGTAGGGTTTCTGTTGAAATGTCAGCGCCCTAGCCTAAAAACGTAAATAGTTATGATTTTTTTATTTTTAAGGCAAATTTTAAACCTAATTAACGACAAATTAACTAAATACAAAACGTAACTAGCGCTTCTTATTTATCGTTAAGGGTTTCAAGTTCAGCTGGAAGTTGCACTAGCAAGTTAAGCAAGACACCAAACCCTAGTGGGAGATTCCGTGCAACAAAACAATGATCTCACCACCTAGTGAATGTGCGAAAAACAAAGTTCGAACTATTGATGGACTTTCATTGGTGCAACGAGTTGATTCTAACCCCCTCCCCCCATCTACAACAATTCTATTGGTGCGCCATTAAATTTTACTATTGATTTTCTGAAGGCCCAAAATACACCCAATTTCTATATTTTATTTCATATTCTTTGTAATAATCTCGTTCCTGGGAGGAGATTAGAAGATTTATTTCGTGGCGAGCCGTCAGTCTCCCTGACATGTCTTCAAATTCTGTCTTGCCAACAGCAACCAAAAGTAAAGGATTGATTGTTTACTTCTGAAGATTGGTTATGGTTATGATTAATTACTAACGGTGAAAATGAGAAGCAGTTGTTATTATGTAGCTATCTAAGTAAAGTGGTATTTGTTTGCATGGGTGTAAGGCAAGTAATCAATAATTAGTAATAGAGTGCTAAGTTTTCACGTAGTGTTAATGTAATAGAGTCTAAGTTTACAGATCAATTCTCTAATATGGAAGAGCGTTCCACAAATATATTAGCAAAAAACAGTGCACTGTTCATCACAACCCCCTCGTGGGAGGTGTTGTATGTTGAAATGGATTGATTGGGGTTTACTTGGGTATGTCTTCCACTCCACCTCCTAGAAGCCGAACAGCTGGACATTCAGTCATCCTGCAGCATTCTTTCACTAATTTGCAGTTAGACAAGTTTTACACCTGTAAATCGTATTCTGTTTCTCCAGTCTGTTTGCACCAGTGTAGCCGACAAGACGTTGTACATTTTGCTGCAGGAATTTAAGAGAGACTTGAGGAAGGAAATGGTTGAGCCTGTTTTAGGGGAAGTGTATCCGCTCCACCTCCTAGCAATGTATGATAAGAGTAATGGCAGATCCTTGCTTTACCAAGATTTTTTGAAAAATATAAAAAGAAAGGAAAAAAGAGAAGAATTTTGCGAATTCTTCTATAAAATCTAAAGCGAAATTCTTTCAGGAAATGAACATACAGACACACAGGGCCAACACCCAGAATTTTTAAGTTGGAATTGGTTTACTTTTTCATTTCAAACTACTCTATCATCTAGTTTACATCACTAAAACTTTTTTTTTGTATTAAATAACATTTCTTCTGAATATCTCTAAACAATCATTTCTCTTTAAGCTACAAAATAAACTTCGAGTCATTAATTATTACTTTATAGTTGTGTGGTACTTGGACGATCCCGGCTCCAGAAGAAGGGTGATCCGGGAAGATGGGCACAAATTCCAGGCATGATTTCTCGGCAAACATAGAAAAGCTTGGTTTGTAGACAGAGGAAGGCGCAATACATTTAGGCTGTAAGAGATGATGAACTATTCTAGAGTCGTTACATCATCGGACATCTTGATTAAGATTAATGAAATAATTGTTTATTATGTAGCATAGCAATGTTGGGGTTGACTCAGTGTTTAGCGTACAGGATAACTACGCAGAGAGCCCAGGTTGGAATCCTTATTTACGGCTCACTGCCTGTGGACGGAAAGTGTTGTCCGTTACGAGAGAACACTATCCGAAGGCCAGCAGTGCACTGGAAAAAGGTTCGTTTAACAATAAATAACCTATGATATTGTTGCATCTTAAAAACAAACATTATATTTCATTAAGTACCAACAAAAAAACTTATTTCTTAAGGGCTTAGATGGTTACTATATACTCCAGAGCGTCAAAGTTAGTTAAGAAATAAAATTGAAGGGTTATGCATTGAGAATTCTTGTAATCTTTGATGTTTTGGGGCCTTAAACTCCATTTTGGACAGTGACGCAACACTTTCTCCCACTTAGCTGGAGGCGCCAAACAAAAGCAGAAAAGAAATGCAAACAAAGGTCACGTTATTTTCATACAATTATCATATTTCCATTCTGATATTGGATTTGGAGGCATGTATAATCCAGGTAAAGGGATAAATCCTGTATTTGAATAACAAAATGGATAATGTCAGCGTGCGGGTTCGCCTCATGAAGAAAGTATAGCAAGGGTGCGGAAGGAATAGTGTGGTGACGTTATCGGTGGAAAGAGGGGGTAAACTTAGGTTGCAGGAGAGAAAAACCAATAAGAGGGAGCGGAGAATCCTTTTTGCAGCATCCCTTGGGGGTTCGGCACAAGGGATGAAGGAATGCTTTGTTTAGAAAGAACTACACAGAAAGCTTGTCGTTAGTAGGTGTATGTGTTGGTGTGCAAGTAGGTAAATAAGGGCTTCTCTGGGCCACAGCAAGGTGATGGCAACTTGATTTAGCCAAATTTCTCTGTTTTCTGATAAATTCTCCCACCATTACTATACCGGAAAGAAAGGAATGAAGCTTTGTTATTCTTTGTTAGCGGAAAGTGCCTGTGGTTCGGCTCGGCAATCCAATCGTATTGCGGTCGTGACGAGGCACGGAAAGGGAGAGTCAGGTCTTTATTGATAATCCACTTGCCCTGAACAGCAGCTCAGCGCAATGGCATTTATCAGATTTCCTTTTATCTTCCAAATATTAGTTACCAACCACAAAACAAGCTTACACTGTTGATAAAGTCTGGCAGATATCTCCCTCGTGACTTCATTTTCCAGCTGCAAAATGAGCATTTGTTTGTATTTAAAATATGTGGTCTGGACCCTCACACGACTTCCTGTGATTGCTAATTCCACAATTGTCTTACTTTTGTTTTTGTTAAAAAAAACTACTGCCTGATCTTTCTGTAATTGTGCTTACTTTTTTGTTTTGCAAACATATCGGCCGGCATACACCACAAGATAAAATTGCAAAATATTCGCGAGCTTACGGAAGCTCAAAACATACGAGTGCATTCCTGGGGCGAATGTATTCCACTTGAGAGAGAGAGAGAGAACCGCCTGCAGACCCTCTGTGTGCCCAGACATACCGGAAGGAAGGCTTACCTTCTGCGTACACAAGTAAGCTACGTCATCTGTCCTCTGAGGTACTTTCACCTAATATTAACTAATCTAATTTAATAATTAGCTATAATTTTGTTAGTGATTTAAAGAGAGGTCTCCCAAATTGCTGTTGGAGGTAAAAGGGACCATTTTTATACAGTTAGGGATCAAACAAGTTTGGTTGTTAGGGAGTTTTTAGTTTGGACATTAGTTCAAAGGTAAGACACGAAGGCTGCCATATTTATACTGCGAGCCCTAGTGGCCAAACTGGCTCCTCTTCCAAGGAAAAGCTCCCTCCGCCTGTCCTTCTCTCTTTGGGCCAAACTGAATCTAATTGGCCCATCTCTCCGCCTTTGCTTTCCTTTGACATCTGGTCGCTCCCTTCGCTGGGCTCTTTGCCACTACACAAGCACACATTTCCTTCCAAATACATCCACAGCCCTCGAGACCTAGTCGTCCTCCGTAATATTGTTTTTTCATTCGTACTTTGTCATTTTTAGATGAAAAAAAAAAAAATCCTTCGAGTGAAATTAAGGGTAAAACAATTTGGACTTGGTAATGGTTTACTTTTGTTCCAGTTAGGCCCTTCCTCTCCTTCTTGCCGCATTCTTACTTTAGAATAACAAAGACGGAAACGTCTTATATCTCTTGTCTTTCTATTCGTTTACTCAGTCCTTACTTTCCGGTTTAATTTTTATTTGCTTCTATTTCAACAACGTTTCAGAAAAGAAAATCTTTAGCATTCTCAAAACTGCATTTATTACAAATACAAATACATCCAGATGTGTCTGGGATGGTATCGGATAGAGGCACGTTTCCTGGAGGCTTTAAGTTACTCACTAGTCAGTTACGCATCCAAAATGTGTGATATCAATTTTGAAGTTAGAATACCAACCACATAAAAATTACTTTCGAAACTCATTCTTACCATTGTAATAAATGTTTTCAAACTCCAAATTCAAAATATATTTAATTCTTACCCCCTCCCACAAAGCCCCAAAAAGAATTTTTGTAGAAAATGTATTCAAATACAAATTGTTGGTCTGCGTATGTGTGTGTGTATTGAATATTAAATTGTGAGGGGGTCCACTATTCGAGAAAGTGCCTGAAAAGTGAAAAATGCATTCAGTAAATGGTTGGTGAGGGTAGGTGGTGCAACCAACTGCAGTTTATGACGGGGTTCTCATTACGTAGCATTAGGGCCTATTGTGCAATCACTTCTTTCCCCAACAGTGTGAACCGGATCTCTTTGATTCCCCTCCCCAATTCTATTTCTCCAGGAAATGTTTAAAACAAGAAATACTGAATTAAATCTGAGTAATTATTGTTACAAGACGGAGAAAAGCGGGGCGGCAATTTCTTTTACAAAATCCCCCCTCCCAAAAATCGCATTCAAAACTTGACAATGCAACAAAACTGAATGGACACAATTTCGTAAGTTGAGTCAATATTTTAATTAACCCCCTATCATTCTGAATAGAACTTCTCAAAAACTTAAGAAATAAGAAGCACTTCGGTACTCCATTTTGCAAACCTCCGTCCGTTCCCGTATTAAATTTTAGACCAGGTATTGAAGAAGAAAAAAATAATTTACGAACAACCTTTTCAATCAGGGGGTGCCGTGTAATTTGTAGATTTAAATTAATCGACCATTCGGAAAGAACGGATGTAAAAATTAGGGTTGGGAGCGTGATATATTCCTTGAAATATGTACTTACATGTAAGGATAGATGTAAATGTATCAAATAAATATTTATTTATTAATGTAAAAGAGAAAGAAGTAAATAAAACCAAGGACTTTACTGAGGTGGCCATTACATTTCCATAAAAATCAAGACCGTGCGTTTCCGGCCATTCCGAGGCGTGCCACTTCCTTCCCTCCACCCCTAATCCTTCATTACCAAACATTATGCAACTGCAGTTGATTAAATGTCGTTAACTAAGACATCCTGAGGGGCTGATTGATTACTAATAATTAGGATTATCCAGCAAGAGTTTAACTAACGAGAGAATATTGGTGTATTAGAAGCATTGCGTTGAAAGTCGATTGGCTTAACATGCAAATCAGATTTTGGTAGAATGCAATTTGTTTCCGTATTTTATTTATTCAAAGTTTAGGAATATTTAATTTTACTGACTTATTGTTAAAGATAAATGAAATTTGAGATTTCAGAATGATGATCTAATCCCAGACCACAAATTTCTGTTTCAATTCGACAACACTTACAGTCCATACTCTGTTTTTGACGCAACTGAATACAAATATTATTGAGCGCTCATTTGTAAGATTTGAGTTGCGCCGACAAGTGCTCCTCTCTCAAATTGCGTACTTAAGATGGGTGGCGTCCACCGGTAATTATAAAATTAAGCTTATCATTATTACTAATTAAATATTGTTTAATAATAATGTTAGTAGAGGTGTGATAAAAAATAAAGGTCATGGGGATATCTAGGGATCAGGCGAGTGGGTGCTGCGGAGGAGGAAGAGCTCTAGACCGGAAATGGAGTGGCTCGGGGCTGGATTAAGGTAGCTCCACTCAGACCATAACAACGGCTTACGCTGCTCGTATTTACTAGGATTTGGTGCAGCCCACTGACTGGCCAGCAAAGTCTTCTTCTTCAAGTTTAACTTTCAACCCTTCAACTTCCGGCTCCTTTGTTATTATTTAATAAATCAGGGTTTACCAATTCTCTTTCTGCAGACTTTCTGAGTTCCCAAAAATGTGAAATAAAAGAATCTGGTGGTGAACTTCACGACGAAAATTAAGTTTCTAGTTGGTAATAATTTGAGCCTAACAGAAATGGAACAGACGCATGTACTGCGGACAACTAGTGCAGAAGGAGTTTGCCTCCGGTTATATTGTAAATATGAGGAACTTTAACTTCTTAAATCGCCACAGACTTTTCAGCGCCCCGCCGGCCTCCTAACAGACTATTCTGTCGCCTAACAGACAAACTTTCAAAAGTTCCTAAGAAAAGAAAACCTCCGCAGCTCTACATGGGAACCTTTTGTGCTAACCACTAAGCTAATCTCTTCCTGCAATAGGATTATTATAGATTAACAGGAAGTCTACTCGGCGCCCTCACACAAAATTGAATTTCCCTAAAAAAAATGTAAGAATTGAACGAGAAGAGTTTTATGTCTGCAATGCGAATGTTTAAAAATATGCAACAAGTTGGAGCCGAGAAAAAGAGAAAATCTGGAAGAAATGGAACAAAAAATTGAAGTGGTCCTGCCACGGCTGACATGAAAGATTTCCATTGCTAAGTTAGTTTTAGATCCACGGGAGTGCGCCAAGAAAGATGAAGTATGAACTTCCTGTGAGGTTTCTCAGTTTCAGCTCGAGTATTCACGCACAAACTTACAGGCACGCTCTAGTTCCGGTCAGTCAAATTGTCAAGATCGCAATACTTTCCTTAAGTGTAAGAGAAAGTAATTATGTAACATTTACGTAATAGTTACTGGGGACTTCTTCTCCAAGGGGGTGAACCTCATGGCTTACGATCAATATCTAAACATGTTTGTGCGATTAGGCCAGCTAATTTGCTGGCAAACCTAACTGATAAACAAAGAACAAACAAGAACTGTTCCAACGTTATTATAACTTTACTTATAGAGCAATCCAACTCAATGTGGAAGGTGGTGAAAATAAACAGCTCAAGTAATGACGTCCTATTTCAGACAGTATCCAATGATAATAAATTTCAGAGGTATCTTACTCATATATCTTCCATTTATGGTCAAATAAATAGTAAAAAGTGATCCGTAAATGATATTTGTGTTTCAATGATTGTGGCGATATCATGTGGGGTGTAAAATATGGGGAATGGCTGCTCTTATAATATCTTGAAAGAAATATAACTATGGTGGACCAGGAATCTATAGCAGTTCGGTTAGCTCTTAGTATGTGGCGATTACTTCTGGGGTCGCACAGTTTATGGGTGCATTGCGTGCCTGGCATGTGTATACCTTGCGCCTTAATAACACTCACCGCTCAGTAGACATATGATCTAAGTTGATTGCACTGCTGTAAACTGGACTGTTTATTTGATTGTTGGACAGCCAAGTTGAAATGTGTCTATTTGTTGCTATGTTCGTTCCTTGCCAACAACTAGACATGTTGTCCATTTCTTTTTATGCATCTAGTTCAAATTTCCTTGCCTGATGGGAGGGGTGGTTTGAAAAGTAGAGGGAGGAGCTCATTTTGTTAATATTTGTTTATTTACTACAGTCTGAATTCAATCATTAGCTTTAATAATGACAATCAATTCTGTTCGTTCCTTCAACTTGATTTGGAACTTGGGATTGCAAAGCAAAAATGCAGTTAAGGCTTTATTAGGCCATTGATTGCTTCTTCATTCAGTGACGCAACAATTGCATATTATCAGTAAAATTATGGATGAAAATAATTTATCTAATCCCTTAGAAGTTAATGACTGATGTCTGTTATATTGCAATAACCAAATTCTACTCAAAATAATACAGACAAAACGCCGGAAGAAAAACTATAAGATGAGAATCTGGCGAGAAACACTCAAGTCAATGTTCAGACTTCCTCGTACTGCAACTCTTACAGTAATTCTAATCTACTAATTTTCTTAAAACTAAAAGTGCAGATTATTTAAACATGATGGGTGAGGATTTTACTTTATAGTTTCTAGCTAAGATTTCTAACCTCCAGGAAACCTTTGCTTTACCTCCCTTATCACTCCTACACTCCCAAAAATCTCCCCCCCTTCCAAACTGAGAAAAGTTTAAAAAAAAAACTTGAATTTTATCTGAGAGTAGTTAGCAATAAAATGCTGTAGAATTTTTAACCACGTGCTCAACTCATCTAGATTTGCGTAGTTGTAAACATAATGTTAAAAGAAAATTATGGGTGCCATGTTAAAAAAGTAGGTAAAACAAACTATATAGCTTATTTTTATAGTTTAAAATGTATTTATGGCTATAAAGCAAGCTCATTTTAACTAGCAGCCATTGCTTTCTGAGAGTGCATGGATGGTGGGCGTGGTCACCATGAATGTTCCAGATACTGATTGGCTAACCTATCCGCCTCATATTTCACACCTCTTCCTCTCCATTCTGGTTGGTTAATTATTTAACATCGATTATTTCATAGAAAAATATACTTAAGAATTTTTTTTACCAATTTTTCCCCCGTAGGTATTTGATAAATTTTCAGAATATGCAATAAAAATTCCCATTTGAAAATATCTATTTAAATTCATTCGTATATTTTATTTACGCTTAAATGATGAAAAAAAAAAAAATGGTAAATTTGTGTGATTTGGTGTAAAAAGAAGAATAAACCTTTGGGTCTGCAGGCGCCACGGTAGCCGAGCGGTTAGAGGCGAGACCTGCAAAGCTAATATGCATTGTGGTATTGGGTTCGATTCCCAGTCTTTAGGCCTTGGATTTTATTTAATGGTTAATGAAAGGAATTTACAGTAAATTATGTTTGCTAGTCGCCTCCGTCCACGATACCTAATTGGTAGTTGGACGTTAAGCCACGCTTGAAAAAAAAATAGGCGATTACTTTTACTTTTTACTTTACCTTTGGGTCTGCTTAAAAGTGGGTGAGAAGAAATAAGTTCGCCATATTAAGATTTTAATATAGTGGATCGCCTTGTTTCAAAATGATTATCGATTAAACGTTTGGTAGTTCAAGGCTTCAAATAGTAACAAAATCACGCCCTCTACTCTGGGCCAATGAAGAAAGCTATCCCCTCGTCTAGGTAACCAGATATTCTTTCCCAATCTCTAATGTCTCTCATTTATCAAACTCAGGTCATCCTTACTTGTTTTATGCTCAATAAGTGTACAGTTTGTGACTCCAGCTCTTGTTCGCAATTCATTCAATCTATTCACTCATTATAAATCATACATATTTACTAATCTTAGCCGTGTCACTGATTATACAATTATATAAAACATACTGTTGTTAGAGGATTCGTTTATTCAGTGTTCTTCTGAGTTGGCCCGTTATTGTTATCTAATGATTCATTCTCCCATAATCTTATTCATTAGTTCATCCAGTATTCATTTCTTCCGCTGAGTCGATAGCTGGATCATCTCCTAAAAGTTCAGAATTCAGTATTAGTTAGTAACATTCAAAAAGTGGCGCAGATTTGAGGGACCTGTTTCTGCCATTTGGCCACAGGTTATTTGATTTCTTTCTAAGCGCACAGAAACTGAGAAAGTTATTGAATATTCGAGGGGCGCCCCTGAAAGATAAACATATGAATTCCACATTTTGCTGAAGGCGAAAAGAAAAGTCTATAATTGTATGAACACCCATGAACACTATTGGGTTTTTGTGCGCAGCCTGCGAGAGCATTTCTTGTTTCAATTCATGGTTTGAGGTCGGGGGCGAGAGAGAAAAGTCGGCCTCCCCCGTCTTCAGAGGCGGCATGGTGTGGCGGTGGGTACTTTGCGGCTGGAAGTTCACTTAGCGGAATTACAGGTGTCTGGTGCGGTCTGCTGCAAAGTGAAAACTACCCCCTCTTCCTGCCTGCGGGTCGCTCACATATACCCATACCCAAAAAAACATCTCCTTGGTATTGTAATTTATATTTTATATAATAATACCCACATACAGAGCTACTCGCACGCACCCTTGCCCCTTGCCTTGCTTTCCCAACTCTTTTATCGTGATACTCTTTCCTTCTGTATTTCTTAATAATACCTCTTTGGCTGGGACCCAACAAATTGTTTTCCTCTCTCTAACCACTCAAATATTTAAATGGATATAATCATTACCCTTATATACTTCCTTGTAATACATGCGTGAGATACACAATTTTTAACGCTTCCTCTTTTCCAAACAATAAAAACCAAAATTAAATCCTCACGATTCCTTATTCAATAATTTATTTATTTTTTCTCTCTCTTACAGCTTTTCTAAATCAAGTTTCCACTGACTTTCAGACAAGTGGGAGCTGTACACCGGACTCAAACAAACATCCTTTAACAAATGCTTCAGATTATTTGTCAGACTCTTAGACAACTGCTCTAAATTTATTCTGTTGAACAGAAGAAGCATTCTGCTGCATTTAACTGCTTGCACCCATCTAAATGAACGGACTGTAACTCTACATTAGAGCTACGATACGAACCAACTACTCAGCATACAAACCCTCCAATCCAAAATCCTCCGAAGTGTCGATGCCTATTACTAAGTTTTAAGCCTTACAATTCACACGGTCCTGAAGACATCTTTTTCTACACGGCCGAGAGAAATCCCAACAGAATAGATTTAACGGAAAACTCTCCCTTCATCTTCTTGTCCAAATCCTCTTCCAACCTTCCTCGAATTCCCTTCTAGAAATCCTGCAGAGTGGCGGAACCCACATCGCAATGCACGATACCGCTGCAAGCAATGATCGTAAGTTTTATGGATAATAAAATTTCAAGTTTAATGAAAAAGAAATAGTTGGAGGAGGCGCTTCGCACCATTTTTTTTAAAAATTAATTCCCTCCAACTTTGAAGGGAGAATCCGTGTGCAACGGCCCTAAATAAATTTCTTTGAAACGCAGCGAATTTAAAGGGCACACCTCCACAAATACAAAGGGCCATCTGAAGAATTTTTATTTCATTCTGGAAAAATTAATTTCCCTTTTATTCGGCTGGAAAAACTGCATCCAGCAGCCTCGACTTTCAAAGTGTGCCGCAGTGCTTTTGAATATTTGAATAGTGTATGGATTTAAATAGACTCAAAGGAAACTTATTGAAATAGATTGAAGAATGAAGGTATAGTTGTTTTCTTTTTCTCTTTGTTATTAATATTTAAATTGAGTAACTTAATTTTGTCGTTTTTGATCGTTTGAATTGCCTTTTATAACTCGAGATGATTGGAGAACTGTTTAACATGGCGGTCTCTAATAAAATACGAATGTAATTTACCCGGCTAATAAATATGTATGCCAATAATAAAACAGTTTTTGTAAACTCCACGGCTTCCTGGTATGTCTGGCAATTAGATTATTACTGTGACGTCAGAGTAACGTATGAGGAATTAGCGTGCTTCCAACTGTATGAATATTTTTCGCCGAAATAAGCACGGAAATATTTGCTTCATTATAATGTAATAATGCATTCAGCAGACCCAATTTTCTCTCATAGTTCTATTTTAATAAAAACCGTACAAAAAATAAACAAAGCTAAAAACTGTTTTCCAAAATATCAGCGCCCAGATTGTGTAACCTTAAAGTTTAATCAACTAGATTATTATAAATTAGGGCAAAATTCGTGGATCTCATTTCATTAAATTGTTGAGAGGACAGGTAGTATTTCAAAGAAGGCAAACACTTTTCGCCAAAAGCCGAGACTTAATATTTTGTAATTGTCCCTGAGCCTCAACAGCAAGGCACGTCGCTTAATTTGGCACTTTCGTGATACGTACAAAAGTCTTATAGTTCAAAACTGAGAACATGCGAAAATATTTTGTAACATTTCATAGTGTGTACACATATAACTAGTCATTGTCAACATTTCGAAACGGGATAAACGCAATATAAACAATTCCAGACGCTCGCAACAAATCCTATTGATAGAAGTCAGAAAATGGAAAAACTGGAAACCTCAAAAGATTGGTTTGATTGGATGTGTTTATAAAAGTCCCTCAGAGAAAGTCGAAAGTATAATAAATTGTAAGAAATAAAATTTGAAATTCATTTTTTAAAATGGGCAGAAGAATAGTTATTACTAAAATTCTAATATTTTAAAATTGGAAAAAGAAGAGTAAAAGTAATTATATGTTTTAATAATAAAACGTTTAAATAATAATCGACCTGCGTCAAACAAGACTGAATTAGAACAGTGTGGACAGCTCCAAAACTCTTTCAATCTAGGGCACTGTCAATCATTACTTCGACCGAGCTGTCACCGCTGGCAGACTACGCGTCTTGTTCTTCCACAAATTTCTGTCCTTGAGTTGAACGGAATACGTACTTCTATACACACGGACTATTCGTAAAAATCATATCCAATAATGTATTATTTAAAAACACAAAAGGTTTGTCATCAGACAATCTGTAATCAATTGCAAATTGGATTAAAATTATTTAGCGCGCACGCGCAATCCATGTGATTCTACTTTGAATTCGCTTTGGATTTTTTGTTTTTGTTAGGAGTACAATAGATATGTTCAACTGCACATTCAATTTATTTTTGTTACAAATCTCGTTTGCAAATTTTCTGCAAGTGTCCAAATGGGAGATACAAAGTTAGAGGTTATGTTTAATGTAACGACGAGAGTGCTGATGAGCCCGTGATGAATAATTCCTTATATGGCCAGTTCACACACATTATGTAATGTGCCCTACATGCTACAGCCACTTATCTGGGAGGCTTGGTCGTCCAGGATTGCTCTAGATGAATTAAACATAAATCTGTGCACACGTATGTACGTAGCAAAGTGGCAAGAGTGTCCGTCGAGTGGGTGTAGTTGCTAGAAATGTCCCTTTTCGGGCATAAAGGGCCACTTCCTTGCGTCCGCAGATGTAGTAAAGGGCTCATCTAGCTGGTGGATAATGCAACAGCAGCTATTAGCTCCACCCCCTTGGGCTTTCCACTTAAGATTGTGGAAATTTGACCCTTCCTCTCACTCACCATTCCACTTTAATCGCAGAATTGTATTTTGCAAGATTATAACGGGACAAGCCAAGATCAATGGGCTCAATATCCATAAAAGATAATTCACTTGGTTTTGGTTTGATCATCTTAAATCCAATCTTTGGATATTGTCCAGCCAGTTTGGGTAGATAGAACAATAGGCGAACTAATGCCAATATGCATCTATTATATTTAGACCTATCTCTTGACGTCTGTAATCTTGGATGGGAAGCAGGAGCTCCAAACATTTCATTCCTTTTGATTAATGATCCAGCAAGGTTGGAGAGCTTACCTACCGAACAAACGAGAAGAATCCCTGTAAAAACCCTGCAAAAGATCAGGAGGCTGTGAACATTACTTTGCATTTCCCATAATTTGTGTATCTGCAAAAGATTGGAGTGGAAACACCCAATTTCTCCAACTATAACTATTATTGATAGTGTGATAGTGATAGTTAATATAATTAGCAATAGATAAATTACAACTAAATACGAGGCCCAAACAATAACCCAACTCACAAAATCGCCACTTTCACTTACATCGGAAACAATACAAAAACTACGTAACAATTTTAAGAAACGCCTCAAAACTGCGTCAAGGGCCACCATCAGCATAATTACACTAACCCTAACTAACTAACTCTAGTGACAACAGCGGTATTTACAACTAGTTTGTCCAGACCATTTATAGTTCCTACATTGGCAAACTATATTGTGGTACCAATAACGGCCAGACTGTGATGGTGCCGATCTGTATTGTCCAGAGCGAGTTGAAAATCAATGATAAAACAAAACATCAAACTCGGTCACTAATGAAGTACGTAGTATCAACAAACAACACAGTGAGTGTTTAGACTAGACACTGGAAGGAAACAAGATCTTTCTGAGAATAGAAATTCACAAACAAACATAAAGACACTCTCAGAAACATTGTGAAAGAACAAAAAAGTTTTCTTTCTAAGATTTTACTTATTTATGTATTATTTAATTATGTGATTAGAACCACGTTCATCAATATTTACTTTAACAACGAGAATAATAATTTTACCGGGAATCCCAGCACAAATAAACTAGAGCTATAATTCCGTATTGCCTGCTGTAATTCTTCTTCTATTATTTTGCCTTCTAAATCAAAATAACAGCTGTAACTTAACATTTCTAAAACATTTTCAACGTCCATCAATTTCATACAATAGATTTCATTAATTTTAATTAAATATTTTTATGAAGATGTTTTACGGTTCATTAACTTTTTAAATAACAATCATTCATCTGAATCTTCTGTCAGTCAGTGAAGGAGTGTAAGAGTGAGACAGAAACTCTCTCTCTCTCTCTCTACACTAACCTGGTTAATCAACCTCTGATGGTGGATTAAAGTCCGAAAGCCGGTCATGGATACCAAGAACATGCCACGATGGATTCAATCAGAGTGAGTTTATATCCCGTACTTGGTTATCCTCAGCGGACGTATATCCTAAAACAAAGAAATTTCATTCATTCAGCGGTTTGTAGAGATGAGCACTTAGGTTTGGTTCTAGACATTAAGTCGAAAAACAAGGGTCTAACAATAATCTCATTTGAATGGCGACGTTTAGATAAGGAAGACAATGGGACAATTAAAGAAAGTGTAAGGGATTGGCAGGGTGCGCGGGGCGGTGCGGGCACAGTTTGACCCAAAACTTTGGACAGTCGGCCTGTGATTTAAGGGATGTTTCTGTAGCTGGAGTTCTACCAACTGTTTGCTCCTTCAAAGTCCACAATATTGTTGGCCATTTGAGTACATTATATTGGACTCCATTTGTGGGAACTTTCGGAACCCAAACTTTGGACCCATCTTCTCCAGCTTGAACTTCTAATACCATCCATCTGGAGTTTAATACTGTTACTCTTTCCTTAATATTGCTCTTATTTTTGTTATACAAAGTCTTTACACAGATTCTTGATGCTGTGTACAGGTAATTGGCAGCCACAGTTTCTTCTCTTATTAATTTTTCAAATTTTTAGACCTATTTTGTTCATAAACCCACAAAGACCAACCAAAACCAAATTTTTTTTAGACATAAATAACATTCTATCGTACATTTAGGTCATATCTAGTCATGCGCTTCTGAAAGTAAACCGCAGTTGGTTTCTAAACACAACTGTTGATATAACTGAAAATGTTCGTTACTATCACAAATGATTTCCAAACGTTTTATTACTTTACTATTGCGATGCATGTTTTCTCAGTTCCTATCAGATGCTTGTGGTCGTTTGAAGCCCCCTATGCTTTGTTGGCTTAATAATAAAGTGCAATTAGACGAACATCTAAAACTTGAATTTATTCTTTTGTACATGTCACTTAGTGTACATCCATTCTTTGAAGGCTGAACTTACAAGCCATTTGGTATTGATACAAAGAACTAGCCCTCCCAGACAAGCGATCTACCGCTTCATTCCTACTATAATCTGAAGTACGGGAACAGCTTAGTTTGGCTTCCAATTCTCCTCAGATTTCGGAACAGTTAAAAAACTTGATAGCCGATTAGGCGGTCTGCATGTCCGAGATGATGATGATTCAGGAAATAATTCTTTTTCATCTTGTCATCTCAACAGAACAAAGAAATATTGCGACTAGTTCCGTCTAAAAAATTGTCACCAGCCTAGGTAAGCTTGCCGAGTTGTCGAACTTTAGTCTATCACTCTAACTTCCTCTGTTGGGGGACCCAGAACGCTCCCCACATGATCGCCCATCACTGGTATCAAGATGAGAGGCTGGCTAATTCGAAAACAAAAACGAATCTACCGCACATTTCCCCACACGGCCTTCAATATGTGTCTCTTTGTCCGGAACCAATAGGAGCTTGAAATACACCGTTACTATCAAACTTGTTGCCGGTATTGTTGAGCTAATAATTGGTTTTCTAAACGGTATTGATCAAATAGTGTCAAATCATCAATACGTTAAACTTGAGTCAAATAGTCGTTTTAGTATATAAAGTTATTGGCATTAATATTTACCATGTAAGGAAGAAGTAGCCTAGTTGTTGTGGATTGGCCGCTCCTAAAGGGGCGTTCTAAATACGCCATTGGCAATAATTACCGGAAGTAATAGTGGATGGTGGGGGTACAATCACATTCAAGTCTGCAATAAAACCTACTTTAATGTTGAATAAAAAAAAAATCCATTAACTTCGACATTACACCGTTTTAACATAAATGGATTTGATTGAAAAGTTGTTTTCAACGCTCAAAAAGAGATTTGCTGAAAAGATTTAAAGTTGCCATGTTTGTTTTGATTTTGAGAATTCCCTTTACAGGATTATGTCGGCACTCTCTAAATTATTTTTTTTCCCCCTCACAACCTTGTGCTCCTAATGGAACACTGAGAAGGAAATCATTGAACTAAGCTGTAATTCAACACATCAGTTGTTGAATCTTTACGAAGTGATAACGGTTTAACTTCAAACAATTTCTCAAGTTTACTGCCAACAAATTTATTTAAATTCAAAAGAAACATTTTACAAAAATCAATCTGGCGATACTCGGATTTCTCATGTTCCACCACTCAGCTTCAAGACGAAGTTGCGGTGATAATTTTTTGGCTAAATTCGATTAACCGGAAATAATTAAAAGAACTGTTAGAGATTTTCTATTAATTAGCTACTGTGATTACCTTCAAACTTTAGGCACTCATTGCACAGCCATGCGGATCACGGATATGCGGATCTACTTTTATTTGAATTTTATTTGAAAATTTGTTCCATTAATGGTATTTTTGGGAAAGAGGGTAGTTATGCCACTTTGTACACTACGGTCTTATCACTAAGGGAATAGAAGTTATCACTAGAGCCACTTTGTACACTACGGTCTTATCACTAAGGGAATAGAAGTTATCACTAGAGGTGCACCTAATATTCCCAATTCTAAGAAAATTCGCCGATCAATAAAAGACCTATTTCCTGCTTTTATATTTTAACTGTACCCACTAGATTAGCAGGTAGTATTTATTATTTGTCCATTTTGTCGGGAAAGTTTCCCTTGCAGGTCCTTATTGAGCAATGAAGTTATGCTATCCTCTAAAATGCAATTTTATTACAATGTACGGTTCTAAAACCTACATAATGTTGGAGAATGGGAGCTCTAATCCCAAGTAAGTAATGCTACCGTACGGCATTTTAAATGTTGTGGGCAAATTTCTAGCCAGTAGGTAATCAAAGGATTTCATTTGTGTATGTACATTCAACTGCGTTCAACCTATAATTTTGGTTTCGAACTTGAATCAGAGAATATTTTGGTACGGTTTCGAGTTAGCTGTGGCGTATTGCTGTTGATAGTTTCTAGAGATCAGTGCATTATTAGACTTTGTGATACACATGCAAAGAACAGACAGAAGGGCGATGGACAGACACACATACTAATTTGCCAGAGAATCTCACTTGGTGCAATACTCACTTTGGGCAAACTAAACGTAGACAGTTACTGCTTGCGGAGGAGTGAGAGGTTAACTGCGTGGATTCAGCTGCGAGCACCGAGTGTCTAGATCGTTGGCTACGAGATCTAAACAATCGCTAGCATGCTACCGTCAACTGGATTTACTATTCATCCACATTTCTCGTTTGGACACAGCGCTACTGTCGGGGACGGTCGGACGGTCGGTGAGTTCCATCTCTTCAAACCTTACTGTCCAACCCTACAGCCTCATAGTGGCTGCATTTTGCCAACAAACAGTCTAGGGATGCGGATAGAAGAGGGTTTGAGTTTCAGGATGTGCCCTACCGGCAAGGACAGCTAGTGTGTTTATAAATTAGAGGATGCCGTCACTTTGTTATTGTGCGACATTGGGGGGCGCAGCGAAATTTACAACTCACCACCCCGTCACAGCCCACCTCTGCCACAGAAGAGGATGTAGTACCCCATTTCATGTAAACCCATGGGCAAATACTAAAATTTTCATACAATGCTCGTCTCCCTTTAATACCCCGCTCAGGGGCAGACAATGGCGCGCTTCGCCGGGGGCTTATTAAGTCCTTATATATGTATCCATTTTTTTTACTTTTTTCTGGTTTTCCAAACACAAAGGCTTTCAGCAGTCCAATCGCCTGATACGAATTACAAAATGATAACTAACTTTTGTATCGCTCTTTTACCTCACCCCCGCTCGCAAACCTTACAAAAACAATATACGAATCACAATTGCGAAACAACACTCAGTAATTTATTGTACACCTCACTGTATCAATTAAAATCCCCAGAAATGCTGTTCCAATCCTGGTAGTATAATCCCTGCATACTGGACGAAAAACAATGTTAGCACACTTTAATAAAAATATTTGACTGCTCGCATCTAAATATCCAATTTCGGATTGCGGAGTCCAGTTTTGTGTCCTGAAGATGACCTAATCCCTAGGTCGAAAGCTCGGCGCAATAAATAAATGTCATGACTGAAATTGGCATTTACTATTTCATCCTATTGAAATTTTTTTCAGGATTTCTCAAAACCACTTTAGATTTGTTTCCTTTCTTTGTTTCTATCAGCCAATCAGCCTGCCCAATTACAGGAATCAACCAATTGTATTTAGGTTCGTGCGAAACGTTTTCGCCGGAAATTTCGTCACCTGCAGTTCTCGGGATTGGTAGAAGGAGGCTTCCCGCTTGTTGATAGTTCACGTGATTGTTCGTTATCAGCATCTCAGTTATAATAAAGCAGTTTTTATGTCAGAAAAGAGTATAAGAGCGCCAAGTGGTGTGCTAAAGAGCAAGATCTGATAGCTTTTCGATTTAGTACTTATGTAAGTGTAGGTTCACAGTCCATCCATTTGTTATTTTGTGTAGTTACGTTTGTTTGTGAATAGCCTTTCGTGTTACACGTGGTGTATTCAGGCAAATAAATAGTGGGCTCAGTAGTTATGGTGACTTTAAGTAGAAAGCGACCTCAGACTTCTTATTCCTAACTTCTGATTGGGAATGAGATCGCATTGCGTGAACTTCCGCCTGAAGAAAAATGAAAATGAGGTTAAAAGAGGAATTCACTAATGGACGACTAATGTCCGGCCAACTTCTTCTATGAATTATTCATGAGATAGCAGCTAAAAGAATCAAATAATTATTAAACTTAACCACAATAAATATTCATTTCTTCCTTTCCTTTTAACTCTGCATTTATTTTTATTTCTGGCTAAACATCTCGCTCCAACCCTCCTTTGATACAATCCTTTTTCTTTTTACAGTCATTTAAACTATTTTATACTTACTGTAACAGTAAGGGAAATTACTGTAATTGCAGATTTTCTTATTTTCAGAGGATTTCCGTTTTGAGTCCGCCCTCATTCTTTTCACTCGTTGCGCATTTATCAATTTTGCGCTTCAACCTTTTCAATATTGCTTCCGACCACAACCGATTTCCGCTTCCGAATCTCCAACGTATTTTATGCACGTTCCGTGAGAAGGGCAACATTAGAGTTCCCTGTAGAACCAATTTAAGCCAAAGAAAACAAAATATCCTTGTTGAAGCGAATGAGTGCGTTTCAATCTTGAGATTTTCAGCCAGGAATAAGAGTGGAGAGTTTGAAACAGAACTGGCTGTTTCTTAGGAGAATATGTCCAATAGCAGCCTGCCGGAAGTTCGGAAATGAAGTTAGTTTAGTAGAGAGTAATTGGAAAGTTTAATGCTGTCAACATAACTTTTCTAGTCCATCCATTTGCCGAAAGCAGCCTGAGTCAGTGGGTGCCCTTATTATTCTCAGTTAGTTTAATATTATTAAATAAATAAGTTAGCTCTGAATCTCGCGGGTGCAAAATGAAGCGGAAGTAGGTAGTGGTGAATGGTCTAACAATATCTAGGCAGCTCTTGACAGGTCTCTGTGGAGCCGTAACATACAGACGGACATAGACTGTGCTCATTACAATCCGAGCAGATGCTCGAACTCACCACCAACAGCACTTTCTCTCAATTTCCGGCCCATAAACATGTGAACTTCACTCACTATCCAAATGTTTGCTAAAACTGAGCTGGTGCCCCTCCCTTCAGACTGAGTTTATGCAAACCGGAGACAGCAGAACCAGTGTGAGTTTGGGCAACTGACGCGTTTAGAGACTCGTCCAGGGCGTCACGAGTGCACTTGTGAGGGCATAACCTCTACAAAACGCCACCGCACTCTCGATGTGGCAGTTCACCATTAAAATGACCTCTACACCGCATGCTCCGCAACTATGCAAATGAACTTTACTTCTTGTCCAGTAATCCCTAGCTCTAACCAACTTTATCGTTTGAAAGAAAACGTTTTTGGTGCTTGATATTCACTAATTATTACATTGGGGAGCTTAATAAGCAGCATTTTCCTGAACTTTACTGAAGTCTTAGCAAGCTGCACCTGTGAGGGAGGACGAGCCCCAATGACTAAAGTTGACTTATTTCTGCAAGAGGAAGAACTGCAATTGAATCACAACCGGAAATACCATTGCATGCTAGTTTGGAGATTTTATTGTACCAACTTGTGCTTTGTTTCTTAGTAATGAGCATCGTGTCCTCGTACATCCGGGTAATTCCTAGAAAACTGTTGTAAAACAGGAAGTATCTCATTTTATTGATTTTTATTTATTGATTTCTTATAATTTCATCAGTTGAAGATCTCTAACTTCTCTTTGAAGCACTTTCCAGGGAAATTAAATTTCCCTAATTTTTGGATAGACTGTACAAACTCTTACATGAGCATAATACGAAATAATAAATACATATATTTTTGTTTGTGTATATAAGTGAATATGTAAATATAATTGTAAAGCAATATTAGCGCTGACTGGCTTTAATTGTGAGGCGCTTAGTGTGTGCAGGCAAGACGAACACTTACCCTTGGCTACCTGTTGAATTTTTACTAATCTAGTTTGTACAATTAGGACCCAACTAATGTACTTGGCCTAGAACTCACTTCCGTTAATTAATTAACTAGTGCTTCGCATATTCAATAATATCTGCAAAACATTTTAATGAATATTCTGTACTAACATCATGATGGCAGCACACTGACAGAGCTACTTCTTGCCACTAGGCAATCGGCCGAATAGTTTACATACAACTAACACTAAACCTTCAAAGGTTAGTTCAATTCTTTGGAATGAGACCCTCCTCTTTTAAAAAAGGTATCAAAACTCAGCATTGACAAGTGGTACTAGATGTCCTAAAGAAACTGTGGTTTTATAAAGAAACAAATTTCTCGTAGTTAAGGCAGGGTTTACTGGGAGACACATTGATGGACTAGATGTGGTTGACGGAAGGTTAATGTTCTGACACGTGTGGAATGAATCAAGACAGAAGTAATGAAGTGAGGAAGTCCAGTCGGAAGGACTGCCAAGCCCGCTGTCCTGAGGTCGTCTGGAAACTCGCTGGGCCAGTTACATTACTCTTCCAGCTGAGATCCGCCCTTATATTTTACAGGTTATTACATGTTGTGCCCCAGGGCAGCATTACCACCAGCCCTTCTCTCCTATATTGCCTTCAGCCCATGTTTATTTCAGTTTGAATAATCACTAAGCAACATTCGCCATGTTATTGTTGACAGTACTTGCTTGTAGACAGCACTCCAAGCCTGTTACGTGCCAAAGGTTACTTGTAGTCAGAGTTTTGTAGGAAATTTATATTACTCAGCTCAGAGTTCAACATGTAAAATTATTTACTTTAATCAACATTAGGTAAATGTAATAAGAAAGTTATTAAAACTGTCCATAATACCAATTCAAGACAAAACCATACAAATGACTTTTTTTTTTATAAGAGGAATTAAACTGTCTTAACAAAAAATATTGTTCTCTCTTTCGGAAGTCTCAATCGAACCGTTCGCTGTTAACCATTGTTTCTTCGACTTACCACGTTATGCACCTTTTTTTAGGTGTATCTGTTTTAGGTATGCAGTGTTTATGATGGTGGACTAGTAAATGAGGATCCCCCTAGCTTGTAGATTATTTGTTGGAACATTAATTAATTGTAAAAAGAAATTCCCCCTCCGACGAACTCGAATTATTTAGTGAGACGTTAAGCCCCGCCTGAAAAAATAAACGATTGATTTATCTTCTTTTCACTTTTGTGCGATAACTAGACTAAGATTAGAGAAATGTACTGGATAACCGATTATTGAAAAATCTATAAAATATATTCGCATGTATAGATACTTTCGTTTGACCGGTTTTGACCAAAAATGTATTTACCGTGTCATCTGGTGGCCCTTAATGAAATAGACACACAGACTCTTATTAGTAAAAGCTGTACACGATTGTAACATTCCCTATTACGATTTGTAAATAGAAGGAAACATGGATTTTTGTATTCTTTCTCTTTGAAATGACTTCTAAGTTGTGCTATCGCACACTGCTTAGGTTGTTTGTTGTGGCTGTTTGAAGCCAGATTAATAGCAAAGTAATTCTAGTAGCTCCAATTAGCTAGCAGTAATGTCGGCCCTGGAGCAGGATCTGAAAAGGACAGCTCTTTGAAATACTCTCACTCTAAAGATGCACTACTCATGTTTCAGATCGGCAGCCTGCGTGGATACTACTTGTTCGAACATCCCCGGGTTCACAAGAGATCACTTACACCCCATCAGCAGCATCACAAGAATCTGAAGAATGAACCGAAGGTAAAGTTTCTTTATTCTTTCTTTGTGCTTAAAATTTATTGTTTTCTCTTTGATATTTTCTGTTTAATTTTACTTTCTTTCACTGCTGTGGTGGGTATATGCGAATAATTATCAATAGTTGTAGTTTTTAGAACGGTTACAAAATAATTAAAGCCCACCAATCAAAAAGAGGTCTTCTAGGATTCCGAATACAACTAATATTTCTTGCCACTAACTTCAGTGCTTCGACTCTTTCCATTCACAAGCAAGATGGTTAACGATTTGCGCAATGATTCCGAAATGACGCAGGAAAATATCTGGAGTTTCAAATTCTGAACATTCGGAAGTGAATATTTGTAAGTCCGACCAGAATTAATAAATGATGTAAGGTCAGTTACGTGCACAACTGTCTCAACTGAATCACTTAGCGAGAAACCTCGAGGTTGAATAATAAGTCAAAGATTGTTACCGCCAGGAATCAAGTTTTGGTTTAAGAGATTCGTGAAATTTTTGGGAAACGAAGCAAATCATAAAGCCCAAAAGACGATACCTTGTTTACCTCACAAGACTACCGGAAGCAGGCCTGTAATGAAATCGTCTTCTACCTGGAGAATATTTAAATGACGTCTTTGGAATTAATATCCAATGGGAGGGCCGGGGCCGGGGTCACCTTAGGCGGGTTCGCTGACTGGAATCGTAATTAGGATGACTGGGTGGGGAGGTGTTTTTAGGAAACAGAAATGTGTGTTTGTGTGAGTTCGGAGGCAGTGGAGACGGCAAGCAGGAGTAGGACGTGCCCTGGGTGTAATCTCAGTGCCGCCTCAACATACCCCGGTACGTGACTCTGAAAAGAGACCCAGCATAACGGAAAATATACATAATTGTACCTGCTTATCATCGCCACCTCCTCTTCCACTTTCGGCGAAGTTAGGACGACCATCCTGAAAGCGGAAGGTACATACCTTGATCAGCTTCTCCTCTCCGGCTGGTTACTTACTTCGTAGTCACTGCTATCATCTTAACGTTGGCCGAACAAGACTTTTACTTTAGAATCTCCTAGCTGCGTTCGCCATTTTGTTTTGTGGTTAGCCAAGCGTTCATTATCCAGTTTTATTCTAGGAATATCAATAAGATTATTTTGGACCAGTCCACTCTTCTACATTGTAAACGTTGCGCTCCTTTTTCCTTGCGTATTTCGTTTCTATCACAATCTCTAAACTCAGACACAAGAGAATCGCTCTAAAGAGAGATCTGGCCGTAGGGAAGCGTGGAACCAACTAAGGACCTAAACCTTTTTGCAGAATTATCATCAAGGATAGTGAAAAGTGGGAGGCAAATCCAGTATGGGTCTACACTTCCAAGGAATATCTTCTAAATAAAGCTTCGTCTAGCCTTTCAAAGTTCAATGGCGGACAGTGAGGTCTGAATTAGTGGTCCACCAAATGTTCTGCTAAATCTCGTCAGGAAATTTCGAAATTATCTATCCTTTAAGGCATTAGGCTTTCATTGATGTGCAGCCCTACTTCATCGAAAATTGTTTGGAAATGTCTTGTTAAATTGAATAAGATGTGTAGAAAAAGCAAAATCACCTTTGGTCTGAGCGCTAAAGCATGTTGAACCAGGAGATTGAGTTGGAAGACACAAAAAAACCTATTATGGAATATATTTTTAGGTTAGACAGATTAGCGACAGATTTCTCGAATTAGAAGTTAGGAAGGATAAGCAAGTCTGCAGAATCACAGATTTGAGCACCTGATGGTTCTGATTAAGGGACTCTATCACATCTGCTTTCTGTCTGCAGTACTAGCAATGAAGTAGATGAAGCAGAAATTTGGCAAGTTTCCTGGAGTTTGAGGAAGACGTAACTTCCCTAGAACCCTAATTTCTCGCACGTCTTAAATTTAAGGGTGTTACTAACCAGCGCACCGTTACGATTGAGTTTCAAAACATTGCGTTGTTTTATATCACATAAAAATTAGCTAAACAAAAAACTAAAAATTCTTCGAAACTCTCCTTCCAAGTCATTAGCTGACTGGTTAGCAACGCTGCAAATATCCAGTATCAAGAGCGAAACCAGCTGACAGTTCTAAAAACTTTTTCACATATTAGTAGCCAAACATCCAGCAGAACATTTGCACACATCTGCAACACTAATGAGCTGTTCGCTTGGGAAATCCTAGCTGTTAACAACTTGCTACAAGACCATTTGTTATCTACTCGAGAGCTCCGCTGTTCCTTTTGAAATGTTACTAGTTTATTTACAGGAGAGAGTTGCGGAAAGTGTCTCTAAAATGTGTTTACTCCATGTATATATTTTTAGATAAAAAATGTTTTTATTCTGGGGTAGAAAAAGCGTTGCTCATATCTCCAGATGGGACGCCGGAGGCTGGCGCTCTTTGGCCACTCTGAGAGAGAATTCATTATAAAGAATAATTGCCCGTTTGATTAAATGTAATACCTGGGAGATAACTTTTCCCTTTTTCTCCCTGAAAATAAAGAAAAAATATTGTGTGAGCCGGGAGTTGTTCTAAATAGGGCGGGCGAGGTGACCCCAAATCGACGCCCATTTATTTCTTTTCCAACCATTTGTTCAACTTAAAAAAGTGGAAAAACACGACCACAGTAAACACAGTTTTAAAGAAATGCTTCTAGTTTTATGTAGGTTTAAAGTGCTGGCTGCAAAGCAAAGCACAGAAAGTCCAAGCTCGGGGAGTCGAACTCAGTAACCTTGAAGGGAACAAGAACGCACCCTTTCTCATGCCGCAATTTCCGGTGATAAACCTTTCTTTAAACTCGGAATTTGCGCCATAAAATGGTTAACATTCACAATATCTATATACACTAACTTCCGCCCAAATGTTCATCTTAAAAATTGGAATTTTACATACATATTTGTTTCAAACAATATTTTGTAAGGGTGAGGTCTCACAGTTCACTTTAATGATCTTCTTGGAAGCAATGAGCACATTTATTCTTTAAAAAAAAACTTTATGGTCGTTTTTGAGAAAAATAGCTAATAAATATTAATTATATCTTATGTTTTTCTATCCGCTTTATATTATCTATACTTAATACATAAATACTTCCGCTCAGTACTTTGACAAGTTTGGAAATGCGTGTGATCATTATTGTGCAATAATGCAATCACACCAACACCATTGCTGTTGCAGCACCATTCCAAATGGACCAATTTGGTAAGAATTTTTACCTACCAAGGGGCGAGCTCGAAACTTACATTTCCGGCATGAATAGATGAATGGATAATCTGCACAGATTATCGTTACAGTACTCCCCCTCTTAAGGAGAGGAATTAAAGAAAGTGAAATTGTTTGTAATTGGTCGGTTGTTTGTAATGGTGGAGCGTTTGTCCAAGAGAAGGCGTATTAGAATAAAAGTGCAGTTTCAATAAGTTGTAGGGGGCAATTCCTGCCTTGCTGGGGAGTTCTTGATACCATCGTCCTGAATATATGGGGGTACTCAAGGCGTGCCCGGGGTTGGGGGTATTCAAATGGCGGTGCCTTTGTGTCCTGGTTGCCTCACAATGAACCGTAAATTCTAGCGGCGGGCCCCATTCACTTCCTCCACACAGTCGGCCAGTATTTGCTTTGCTCCGGGCCCAGTTTCCTTCCACAGGTCTTTCTTCCTGCTCATATCAGTCAGGGTATCTCAGTGTAAGGCCCGTTTCTCCCTTTGGCCACGTTAATACGGTCAGTGGGTTAACTACACAGTTTCTTCCTTCAAGTTGGGCCTTCCTCTTTGAGTTGGCCGCAAGCCGGACCACCTTCTTATTTCTATTTCATTGGATCTAATAGAGGAGCTGGCTGAGTCCCTGCCTCCCAGCTAAACTAAATCCATATACATATTTTATTGTCCAGATAAAACCACCAAGTTAGAAGCGTTCCCTCTGGACACACACAATTCTCTGTAATAATATTTTTATGCCTTTTTTATTTATTACAACAATATTTCTCCGTCTGCCCCCCCTCCACTGGCCAAAATATAAATTTTTATATTATTTTCTACAAAAAGATATTCCCGATGATAATTCAAATATTTTATTATGGAAATTTATTAGTTTTATTTCTCGTTTTTTTTTGCTGCAGTTTCAATATTTAATTCAATTTGGTCATTTCTTAGTTTATCTTAGCAAATATTGCATAAATTTTCTGTTTTAAATTTTTCTCTGGGAATGCACTTTTTAAATGGGAAAACTGGTTAATGCAAAAAAGGCGTGTGAACAAAATATTTCTAAGAATCGGGGGGTGAACACCCCCGCACCACTTCGCCCCCGCCACTACTCTAACCAAACCCCTTCTATCTTGAATGTTAATATAAAAATTTAACTTCATGGAGAAGTCAATCCCTCTCCAGAACTGCTATTAATCGAATCAAAACCAATCAAATATTGAATTTGAAGAGAGATTCACAAAAACTGATATTCGGAAAGTTGGAGATCACATTACTTCCTTTTTCGAGAGTTAAAAGAAAGAAAAGTGGGCATTATTTTACTTTCAGTTCGAGTAGTCACACAATGGTGTGGCATTTCTCGATTTGTCTTTCTTTCTTTTGTCACTGGCTAATGGAAAGAAGTGGAGGGGGAAATGTATAAGAATATGGCGGCTTATTTTGAGTTGGTAATTGTATACGAAGTGGCTGGGATGAATTCCAGAGGGAAGATGTTTTTAGTAAGTCTTCGGGAATGATGTAAAATGGAAGCCGGGAGGAAAGGAACATGATACCAGGGTGTACTGGATGAGGGTGCAAGACAATGTGTGAGTTAGCGAACGGCTGCAAGAAGAGACGTCCGTCCGCAGGCGTCTCGCATTACTCCAGAAGTACATCTTGCCTCTGTTCGCAGCATCACTTGCCAACACAATGCATTCTTCAGGCGCGCTGTGTACAGAGCGACATCACTTATTGCCTTTCCACATCTTCTACTTGTCCGCCATCCCCTCGACCTATTAAAAAGCTACAGTTATTCCTGTCTCTTTTGCACGTATCACCTCTCCTCCCCCGGCCAACAGTTACTCACACACTCACACACTCTTGAGGCCTTTTCCAACGTGAGTCGAATATTCACAGTCTGCGCTTCTTTCTTGTTGTGTCCGCCCCCACATGAGACTTTCGGCTGAGTGCCGTTCCCAGGCTTATCCTCCCACCATCTACACACTATCTATTCTATTTTAGCCATTTCATCCACTCTATAACTTATTATTTCTTCTATCCTCTATATATATGCATATTTATTTTCTGCTAACCCATTTTCCATTTCAAGTTCAGACAAGCGTCCTAAACCATTAAGATATAATTTGTAATATTACAATAATATCACTGAGCGTCAGTGATTCTTGCTTCAACTATTTCTGTCTTAACTTGGTAATCACTTCCGTTACCGTTGTCGGTTCCGGTGCCAACGTTTCAGTCAGTAGTAAGTGCAATTTTGTTGGATGCCTGATTTTTTCGTTTCTTCCTTGAACTCCCTAGCAGGAGAAAGTATATGAAGATTTTTAAATTTTGAATTGGAAGTCCTCAAAGTTAGAAATACAAGTATAAAAAAGGCAAAAAAGCAATAATAGCAGTTTAAACAGTGCTTACAACATTGACTTTTGCTGTACTTGGCCCTTCATAACGTAAGTCCTGCGCACAAAACGGTTCAGGGAGGAAGTGAGCACTGTGCTATGTTAATTGCAGCCACTTCCATCTTTAAGAGTTAAAACCAAATCCCCAGAACACCTCCAAAAACGAATTGTTTTAGAAAAATGTTTTAAACCAAAGAGGAAGATTGAAATGTAAGCCGAGTCCACGTCAATAATTGTCTAATTTCCGCTAGGTTGTCAGCTACTGCTGCTAGGAAGGCCAGTTGATGCGCGTGCTCTTCACACATAAAAGAGTTATTTACTTTTTAAAAAGAGGTGAATTTCTTAAACAAAACTTAAGTTATATTTGGTGACAGATGGTGGCTGCATGTAAAACCGTCCCCATACTATTTGAGCGCGCATTTTGGTGGCTATTATATTGTGCGACAAGACGTTACTAATGAAGACGTTCCTCCTAATTAACACCTTCAGAACTGCTGAAGTGGATGTGCAACTGATTGACGATCATCTCCAATCCTGTTCTTCTTTTTTACAAGAGACCAACAGTCACGATCTACGATAACTTATACCCTAGATTTATTCTATCCAAGAATTCTTGTATAACCAAACATAGAAGTACTATGGATGTAATAATCCAATTCTGATATTTTTAATAATAAGCTTTGTATTGCTTGGAGGTTCAATTCTATACTCCCACGCACCAAGTCTTGTTGTGGTCACAATAGAGTCCTCCCTGTGGTATTTGTATTGTACGAGTAACTCATTCATAGAATTTAGCACCCACAATATTTGAAACCTAATAATATTAATTTATGTATAAATTCTTCGAAGCAGGCATGATATCGAACGTCTTCCTTCTTACGGAGATTCTGTTGAACATAATGGAATCTAATTAATTGAGCCTAATAACTGTTAACCACAACTTCAACAAAAAGATGAATGCCTTTTCATTCACCTTCCAACTCCTAATTCTAAATTAAAACTGTATTTGAGCAGTTCGCATTTACGTAGCTTCTTTATTTATTTGAATGCAAGGATTACGTATGCCCGTATTATTATATTTTAGTTCAGGTAATTATTTTGCATTATGCTCAGTTTTATTCTGTCACAATTAAAATTAAAAGAAAACTGTAGCGGTTGGTGGCGCAGCTAAGGAATAGTTTTCAAAAGAATTGAAGGGTTCAAGATTCCATTGTGTAGCATAAAGGTAATTTGGCGTGGTAATCACTTTAAAAAACGGCACAATGTTGATGTTCACTGGGCATTATTAGACAATACATTATTAGACAATGCATTAACTATTAGACCAGTTGCATTATTTTAAAACCAGTTGGGAAAATTTACTAGCATTTGTAATTTGCATTCTAATGTGTTGAAAGCAGATGCTTCAGATGACGGGCTACTTTGTGAAGTTGCCAGCAGAATGCGAGACACCCCAGGGAGCGGAGAATGAGAATACTACTCTGCTGCAGGTAGGGCGTACTCCAGAATGTGCCGTATCCAGATTGGGCACTCTCCTCCCCGCATTTGCAATTCAGATCCAGACAGCTGTTATCGGCCGCTATTGCCCGGATTAGCGGTAATGCCCTCCATGGAATTACCCGACAGCAGCTCCGCAGTATCAATTGACTATTTTACTTCATGGCTCCTTTCTCTCACAATATGCTTTCTCAATTTTCTTTTTGTTTCATATTTATTTATTTTTAATTTTTCTTTTTTCTAAATTGTGTTATTCAACAACTTAGACTGAATCATTCTACAGCGGAACACAGCTGTTTCTCCTCTAGCCCAAGTTTCTATTTCGTGACTGGATGGTCCCCGGAAGAGGAAGTGAGGTTTAGATTTCTGAGAAACCTGAACTGAATTAAAGCAGTTATTGAGAGTGGGCTCTTTTGGGTGAGTGCAGTTCACACGCACTAAGTGATACTACGCTCTCTGAACTACTGTAAAACAGAACACTACGCATTCTAGGCCGACATACTGAAAAACTCGTGAATGAGGTTTCTAGTTCGCATACCAAAAGCAAAAATCAATTTTCACAAAGGTGCTTTGGAAACTCTTTGGATTTGAATTAGGAAAATCCACCCTAATCACGATGAATTGCCAAGGACGGAAGTTCCGCTTTATTAGATCGATTTCTCTCTCTCTCTCTGACGACTTTCTAAAGAACTTGGAGAAGGGCAAAAGGGCACTTCTAGGTGAAGGGATGATTTCCTTTAAGGTCCACCTTAGCCCTATCCCTTGCTCAATATTAAGGCGGGTAATTAAATTGCTGAAGTTTCGAGTACGCGGATAATTTCTCAATAGAAAATAGTTTTCTAAACTAATGGTTAAGATTTTGGAGTTTCCCAGGAAGATGGTTTATGATTTCTCTAACTTCGAACATATTTCTATTGATCTCTAATCTGTGTGCAATCAATTCTCTTCCAAAACTGATTTTAGAAGAGCTCTCACTAAGTTTATAATGCAGTACTAGTGTACAGGCCGAAAACGGTTCATATTCCCTCGTACTTTCTTACTAAGATTAAATCCTTAATATTACCTGCATTCGTAGTAGAATGAGGGAACATCGCCTCCGTCTGCGGATTAATAGTGTTGTACATTCTCATGATATTTTCCGGAACTAGTATCCTTTTAAATTAATTACCAACAGGAGTTTACTTTAGTTAATACGTAAAAGAGCTAATGTTTACCATGCTGGCTCTAGTATCAGTAATTTCCGTTTTATTTTTGCCTCAGGCGATAATGGATAATTATGAGAAAATTATCATCATTGTTGGTATTAAAGGCGGGGTGAGCATAAGATGGAGTTGGCTGACTGCACCTCTGGAACTGGAGCGGCTAGGTGAGAGGCGTTGCGAGCTCCAGAGATGGAGCCAGTAATTGCTACCGGTTCAGTTATTGTAACATCGTTATGTTCAACCCTAATTCCACTGAACACATACAAAATAACAAAGATTAAATTAATTTAGTCAGCCCTAATCCGACAAGGAGCGCTACTGTAGGGGCCATTAACTTGTGTGTCTGTCGGTAGGCTAAGTTTCCTTGATTAGAACGTCATTTCTGCTCATTCAATCCCCCCCCCCCAATTCATTACAACGT
The DNA here is from genome assembly GCF_049639745.1 of Rhodnius prolixus. Classification (NCBI taxonomy): domain Eukaryota; kingdom Metazoa; phylum Arthropoda; class Insecta; order Hemiptera; family Reduviidae; genus Rhodnius; species Rhodnius prolixus. The sequence continues at coordinate 40,022,140 of NW_027411582.1, read as the reverse complement.
CATCCTTGGAATGCTCTGAGGATTGGCGAGAATACTCGTCCGTCCACTCTTCTCCTTTTTGGTTTATCTCAGCACTTAGAACGCTTTGAAAGCAGCCAACCATTTGTCTTACTTAAAGCAGATCCTAATAAAATAACATATAATAAACATACGTAATAAGGTTAATTTTAAAATACCCATTTTTTAATAAAAAATACTTTTCTTATTTTATTTTCCCTCTCTCTTTTGAAGGAGTTTGGTACTGTAACAATGCAAATCTGAACAATTTGCCTCTACACTAATCCCGGGATTACACTTAATCAAAAAGCCAAACACTACCGGCTGTGGCTTACAGAAGGAAGTTACAACGATTTACAAACGGCTAAATCTATCTGCCCTCCAGTTGCTGGATTCGCACGTTGTTGCCATGCTCGTTTTGGAGACTTTTAGGCCAGTCATCAATCAGTTGACGTCACCGAGGTTAAGAGGGTAATCTGCCCTGAACCAACACTTCTCTGACACCTAGTCAGATGGCAGGAAGCTCTTTGTACTTTGATTGCTGTTCTAGCTCTAACCAACTTAAAGATGTACGTATTTCCAGCGAAGTTGGACAAATTTGACAAAATTTATCAATTCATTCATCAATTTTTCCTTTTGTAATGGCTGTATGTGTGTGTGTGTGTGTGTGTATGTGTGTATGTTCCGAATGAAAGTAAATCACGGTCTGTGCGATGTAACTGGTCCATCTGATTAAACACACACCTGATAGTGACTCCATTAAACAATTGCCAACACTCAGAGAATTGCTTGCGACAAGTTGCTGGCGTATTAAATTGTTAAAAACGACTATAATATTCATAACAGGGCAGTCTGTAGGCTGAAGAGGCCAGGATTACCGATTGCCTTGTAATTACAGATTATATTAGTTTGGATAAAAAAGACTGTGAGCCTAATTACTAATCAATGCACCAATATAATCTCCTCCAGCCTCTCTGCTCTCACATAAATAAATTAAAACGAACTTTTTTTCTGTTTGTGATCAGACTAAACAAAAACTTTATCGTTAATTTAGTCAGCGTTGGCGCTCCTCGATCTGCATGGCACCGACCAGAGTCTACAATTTATTTATATCCCCCCACCCGCCATCTCGCTCAACAAGCACAACTGGAAAATATACATTTTTCATTAGCTTAATGAAAAATTTACTTGCCGACGTCACTAAAGGGAAATTCTCTCTTTAATGGAATTCCTTCTTCTCTCTGCGATCATCTCTCTGTGCGGTCGTTTTTCCAACGTTATAATTAGATTTCCCGATTGGTTTAAAGTCAAATCAAAGAATTGTAATTGATTGTTATCATTTGTTTATGCATCCCATTTCTACCCCCCATTCGACTTGGGACAGTTGTTTGAGGGGGATGAGCTTCATCCCAAAGAATTACTTTAAAACAAAGCACTGTTTAACAAACACTAATCCACTTGATCTCAAATTAATAATATTATTGCATAATGCCCGTGAGTTTATTGAAAAGGTCTTCTTTTGTGTGTTTACACAGCTTCATTTTTGGGTCGAATGGGAAAATTCTCTAATTTTCAAAGTTTTCAAGAAAACCTTGTTTCATAGCTTAAACAAATTGATTATTTATTCAAAAATTATAAAATATTTTAGTAGAGGGAAAATGGCGGTTCTGGCGCACCTAAATTGTGGCAGATCCAAACACCTCCAAATCTGACCGGGTAATCATCGAGTTCAACGAAGCTGTAAGCCATACCCATCAGCACCATTCTACCCCCCACCTATCAGCGAATTTGACGAGGCTGAAATCCGCACCATCACAAAAAAAACAGGAATCGTTTTAAAAGATCTAAAGATTTAAAAGATTTAAATCGGTATAGATATACTCAGATCTCAGAACTGTTAAATACTAATTTTGTTCAGAATAATGTTTGAAATAAATAGATTTATGACAGAGAAGATTAAAATAAACAACAGACTAAAGGGTTTTTTTAAGCGTATGCTTATTTTTTTCGAAAAATAAGTTTAAAAAAGCACTCACACAAAACAAATAGGGTGAAGGGTAATTTAGAGCTTAAGAAAAAATTCGAGTTTCGTTTCGAATATCTTCCGTTATTTTGGCTCCAGGTATTGGTTGGTACAATTGTGCCGCTCCTTTAGATTGTATTATGTATTCAGTAAATTCGATTTTTATGTCAACCAAAAATTATTACTTTTTTTAAAGTATTTCAATGACCCGGTGATTGACATACCGAATTTTCGGTGGTACCAGTGTTTGACATGGGGTGGGACCAGTGATTGACAACAAGTATATTCCTGAAACGACCTAAAAAATTCAAAATACCTAAATCACTGTATTCTTCAACTAATATTTTTCAACATTACGCTTTTTCATGCAGTTATTGACGTTCAACCCTTATACAACTATCCATCCGGAGAGTTTTAAATACGTTCAAACCTTCTAGGGCATCTGCGTCATTCAATTATCGAGAAACTTCATTATACAAAACGTTCAAACTAGTATTGGTTACATTGGCTCAAGAAAAATTCGCTTATCCTTCTCGCAATATTAGGATGACGGTCCGGAATGCTTTCTACCAACATTTACCTGATAGGTTATTATTGAAAAGGTTCGGTATATCTAGTTTTTTAATAAGTTGCCACACACACATCAGTAAAGGGCTTTTAGTGATGGGAAAACCAGCTCTGGCAACGGACGTGATCCACAAAACTAAAAAAATCCTCTTCCGAAGAGGAGAGTACTGTACTTGACATTATTCGTCTGCTGACTGTACATTTACCTTTCACTTTGTACAGTAGGGTAACTCGAGCGACTGAGTGCTTTTTAGCAGCATTACTAATTGATGTTCCTTGACCTACAACTACCTCCCGCAGTTAACAACAAATTATTGGCATAAAATTTTGTTCACTTATATACTACAAGTTACTGAGTTATAAAGTATATGCTATAGTTTTCTTGAGTACAGATCCATTAGTCGAGAAGATATTGAATGTTGAAATTTTTTTGGGTCATGGTTTTGCTATGAAATAGGGCGCTTATAACTCCCACAGTAAACAACAGATTATTCGTATAAAATTTTGTGCTCTTACACACTCTTTTTTACTGAGAAATATACTATAGCTTTCTTGAGTACAGATCCATTAGTCGAGAAGATATTGAGAGTTGAAGTTTTTTTGGGTCATGGTTTTGCTATGAAATAGGGCCATTATAACTCCCACAGTAAACAACAGATTATTCGTATGAAATTTTGTGCTCATACACACTCTGCTTTACTGAGTAATATGCTATAGTTTTCATGAGTACAGATCCATTAGTCGAGAAGATATTGAAAGTTGAAATTTTTTTGGGTCATGGTTTTGCTATGAAATAGGGCCCTTATAACTCCCACAGTAAACAACAGATTATTCGTATGAAATTTTGTGCACTTACACACTCTGTTTTACTGAGTAATATGCTATAGTTTTCTTGAGTACAAATCCATCAGTCGAGAAGATATTGAGAGTTGAAATTTTTTTGGGTCATGGTTTTGCTATGAAATAGGGCGCTTATAACTCCCACAGTAAACAACAGATTATTCGTATAACATTTTGTGCTCTTACACACTCTGTTTTACTGAGTAATATGCTATAGGTTTCTTGAGTACAGATCCATTAGTCGAGAAGATATTGAAAGTTGAAATTTTTTTGGGTCATATGAAATAAGGCCCTTATAACTCCAACAGTAAACAGCAGATTATTCGTATGAAATATTGTGCACTTACACACTCGGTTTTACTGAGAAATATGCTATAGTTTTCTTGAGTACAGATCTATTAGTCGAGAAGATATTGAAAGTTGAAATTTTTTGGGTCATGGTTTTGCTATGAAATAAGGCCCTTATAACTCCCACAGTAAACAACAGATTATACGTATGCAATTTTGTGCACTTACACACTCGCTTTTGCTGAGTAATATGCTATAGTTTTCTTGAGTACAGATCCATTAGTCGAGAAGATATTGAAAGTTGAAATTTTTTTGGGTCATGGTTTTGCTATGAAATAGGGCGCTTATAACTCCCACAGTAAACAACAGATTATTCGTATAACATTTTGTGCTCTTACACACTCTGTTTTACTGAGTAATATGCTATAGGTTTCTTGAGTACAGATCCATTAGTCGAGAAGATATTGAAAGTTGAAATTTTTTTGGGTCATATGAAATAAGGCCCTTATAACTCCAACAGTAAACAGCAGATTATTCGTATGAAATATTGTGCACTTACACACTCGGTTTTACTGAGAAATATGCTATAGTTTTCTTGAGTACAGATCTATTAGTCGAGAAGATATTGAAAGTTGAAATTTTTTGGGTCATGGTTTTGCTATGAAATAGGGCCCTTATAACTCCCACAGTAAACAACAGATTATTCGTATGCAATTTTGTGCACTTACACACTCGCTTTTACTGAGTAATATGCTGTAGTTTTCTTGAGTACAGATCCATTAGTCGAGAAGATATTGAAAGTTGAAATTTTTTTGGGTCATGGTTTTGCTATGAAATAGGGCCCTTAAAACTCCCACAGTAAACAACAGATTATTCGTATGAAATATTGTGCTCATACACACTCTGTTTTACTGAGTAATATGCTATAGTTTTCTTGAGTACAAATCCATCAGTCGAGAAGATATTGAGAGTTGAAATTTTTTTGGGTCATGGTTTTGCTATGAAATAGGGCGCTTATAACTCTCACAGTAAACAACAGATTATTCGTATAAAATTTTGTGCTCTTACACACTCTGTTTTACTGAGTAATAAGCTATAGGTTTCTTGAGTACAGATCCATTAGTCGAGAAGATATTGAAAGTTGAAATTTTTTTGGGTCATGGTTTTGCTATGAAATAGGGCCATTATAACTCCCACAGTAAACAACAGATTATTCGTATGAAATTTTGTGCTCTTACACACTGTGTTTTACTGAGTAATATGCTATAGTTTTCTTGAGTACAGATCCATTAGTCGAGAAGATATTGAGAGTTAAAATTTTTTTGGGTCATGGTTTTGCTATGAAATAGGGCCCTTATAACTCCCACAGTAAACAACAGATTATTCGTATGAAATTTTGTGCTCTTACACACTCCGTTTTAATGAGTAATATGCTATAGGTTTCTTGAGAACAGATCCATTAGTCGAGAAGATATTGAAAGTTGAAATTTTTTTGGGTCATGGTTTTGCTATGAAATAGGGCCCTTATAATTCCCACAGTAAAAAAACAGATAATTCGTATGAAATTTTGTGCACTTACACACTCGCTTTTACTGAGTAATATGCTATAGTTTTCTTGAGAACAGATCCATTAGTCGAGAAGATATTGAATGTTGAAATTTTTTTGGGTCATGGTTTTACTATGAAATCGGGCCCTTATAACTCCCACAGTAAACAACAGATTATTCGTATGAAATTTTGTGCACTTACACACTTGGTTCTACTGAGTAATATGCTATAGTTTTCTTGAGTAAAGATCCATTAGTCGAGAAGATATTGAGAGTTGAAATTTTTTTGGGGTCATGGTTTTGCTATGAAATAGGGCCCTTATAACTCCCACAGTAAACAACAGACTATTCGTATGAAATTTTGTGCTCTTACACACTCTGTTTTACTGAGTAATATGCTATAGTTTTCTTGAGTACAAATCCATTAGTCGAGAAGATATTGAGAGTTGAAATTTTTTTGGGTCATGGTTTTGCTATGAAATAGGGCGCTTATAACTCCCACAGTAAACAACAGATTATTCGTATAACATTTTGTGCTCTTACACACTCTGTTTTACTGAGTAATATGCTATAGGTTTCTTGAGTACAGATCTATTAGTCGAGAAGATATTGAAAGTTGAAATTTTTTGGGTCATGGTTTTGCTATGAAATAGGGCGCTTATAACTCCCACAGTAAACAACAGATTATTCGTATAACATTTTGTGCTCTTACACACTCTGTTTTACTGAGTAATATGCTATAGGTTTCTTGAGTACAGATCCATTAGTCGAGAAGATATTGAAAGTTGAAATTTTTTGGGTCATGGTTTTGCTATGAAATAGGGCCCTTATAACTCCCACAGTAAACAACAGATTATTCGTATGCAATTTTGTGCACTTACACACTCGCTTTTACTGAGTAATATGCTATAGTTTTCTTGAGTACAGATCCATTAGTCGAGAAGATATTGAAAGTTGAAATTTTTTTGGGTCATGGTTTTGCTATGAAATAGGGCCCTTATAACTCCCACAGTAAACAACAGATTATTCGTATGAAATTTTGTGCTTTTACACACTGTGTTTTACTGAGTAATATGCTATAGTTTTCTTGAGTACAGATCCATTAGTCGAGAAGATATTGAGAGTTGAAATTTTTTTGGGTCATGGTTTTGCTATGAAATAGGGCCCTTATAACTCCCACAGTAAACAACAGATTATTCGTATGAAATTTTGTGCTCTTACACACTCCGTTTTAATGAGTAATATGCTATAGGTTACTTGAGAACAGATCCATTAGTCGAGAAGATATTGAAAGTTGAATTTTTTTTGGGTCATGGTTTTGCTATGAAATAGGGCCCTTATAATTCCCACAGTAAAAAAACAGATAATTCGTATGAAATTTTGTGCACTTACACACTCGCTTTTACTGAGTAATATGCTATAGTTTTCTTGAGAACAGATCCATTAGTCGAGAAGATATTGAATGTTGAAATTTTTTTGGGTCATGGTTTTGCTATGAAATCGGGCCCTTATAACTCCCACAGTAAACAACAGATTATCTGTATGAAATTTTGTGCACTTACACACTTGGTTCTACTGAGTAATATGCTATAGTTTTCTTGAGTAAAGATCCATTAGTCGAGAAGATATTGAGAGTTGAAATTTTTTTGGGGTCATGGTTTTGCTATGAAATAGGGCCCTTATAACTCCCACAGTAAACAACAGACTATTCGTATGAAATTTTGTGCTCTTACACACTCTGTTTTACTGAGTAATATGCTATAGTTTTCTTGAGTACAAATCCATTAGTCGAGAAGATATTGAGAGTTGAAATTTTTTTGGGTCATGGTTTTGCTATGAAATAGGGCGCTTATAACTCCCACAGTAAACAACAGATTATTCGTATAACATTTTGTGCTCTTACACACTCTGTTTTACTGAGTAATATGCTATAGGTTTCTTGAGTACAGATCCATTAGTCGAGAAGATATTGAAAGTTGAAATTTTTTTGGGTCTTATGAAATAAGGCCCTTATAACTCCAACAGTAAACAGCAGATTATTCGTATGAAATATTGTGCACTTACGCACTCGGTTTTACTGAGAAATATGCTATAGTTTTCTTGAGTACAGATCTATTAGTCGAGAAGATATTGAAAGTTGAAATTTTTTGGGTCATGGTTTTGCTATGAAATAGGGCCCTTATAACTCCCACAGTAAACAACAGATTATTCATATGCAATTTTGTGCACTTACACACTCGCTTTTACTGAGTAATATGCTATAGTTTTCTTGAGTACAGATCCATTAGTCCAGAAGATATTGAAAGTTGAAATTTTTTTGGGTCATGGTTTTGCTATGAAATAGGGCCCTTATAACTCCCACAGTAAACAACAGATTATTCGTATGAAATATTGTGCTCATACACACTCTGTTTTACTGAGTAATATGCTATAGTTTTCTTGAGAACAGATCCATTAGTCGAGAAGATATTGAGAGTTGAAATTTTTTTGGGTCATGGTTTTGCTATGAAATAGGGCGCTTAAAACTCCCACAGTAAACAACAGATTATTCGTATAAAATTTTGTGCTCTTACACACTCTGTTTTACTGAGTAATAAGCTATAGGTTTCTTGAGTACAGATCCATTAGTCGAGAAGATATTGAAAGTTGAAATTTTTTTGGGTCATGGTTTTGCTATGAAATAGGGCCATTATAACTCCCACAGTAAACAACAGATTATTCGTAGGAAATTTTGTGCTCTTACACACTGTGTTTTACTGAGTAATATGCTATAGTTTTCTTGAGTACAGATCCATTAGTCGAGAAGATATTGAGAGTTGAAATTTTTTTGGGTCATGGTTTTGCTATGAAATAGGGCCCTTATAACTCCCACAGTAAACAACAGATTATTCGTATGAAATTTTGTGCTCTTACACACTCCGTTTTAATGAGTAATATGCTATAGGTTTCTTGAGAACAGATCCATTAGTCGAGAAGATATTGAAAGTTGAAATTTTTTTTGGGTCATGGTTTTGCTATGAAATAGGGCCCTTATAATTCCCACAGTAAAAAAACAGATAATTCGTATGAAATTTTGTGCACTTACACACTCGCTTTTACTGAGTAATATGCTATAGTTTTCTTGAGAACAGATCCATTAGTCGAGAAGATATTGAATGTTGAAATTTTTTTGGGTCATGGTTTTGCTATGAAATCGGGCCATTATAACTCCCACAGTAAACAACAGATTATTCGTATGAAATTTTGTGCTCATACACACTCTGTTTTACTGAGTAATATGCTATAGTTTTCTTGAGTACAAATCCATCAGTCGAGAAGATATTGAGAGTTGAAATTTTTTTTGGTCATGGTTTTGCTATGAAAGAGGGCGCTTATAACTCCCACAGTAAACAACAGATTATTCGTATAACATTTTGTGCTCTTACACACTCTGTTTTACTGAGTAATATGCTATAGGTTTCTTGAGTACAGATCCATTAGTCGAGAAGATATTGAATGTTGAAATTTTTTTGGGTCATATGAAATAAGGCCCTTATAACTCCAACAGTAAACAGCAGATTATTCGTATGAAATATTGTGCACTTACACACTCGGTTTTACTGAGAAATATGCTATAGTTTTCTTGAGTAAAGATCTATTAGTCGAGAAGATATTGAAAGTTGAAATTTTTTTGGGTCATGGTTTTGCTATGAAATCGGGCCCTTATAACTCCCACAGTAAACAACAGATTATTCGTATGAAATTTTGTGCACTTACACACTTGGTTCTACTGAGTAATATGCTATAGTTTTCTTGAGTAAAGATCCATTATTCGAGAAGATATTGAGAGTTGAAATTTTTTTGGGGTCATGGTTTTGCTATGAAATAGGGCCCTTATAACTCCCACAGTAAACAACAGACTATTCGTATGAAATTTTGTGCTCTTACACACTCTGTTTTACTGAGTAATATGCTATAGTTTTCTTGAGTACAAATCCATTAGTTGAGAAGATATTGAGAGTTGAAATTTTTTTGGGTCATATGAAATAAGGCCCTTATAACTCCAACAGTAAACAGCAGATTATTCGTATGAAATATTGTGCACTTACGCACTCGGTTTTACTGAGAAATATGCTATAGTTTTCTTGAGTACAGATCGATTAGTCGAGAAGATATTGAAAGTTGAAATTTTTTGGGTCATGGTTTTGCTATGAAATAGGGCCCTTATAACTCCCACAGTAAACAACAGATTATTCGTATGCAATTTTGTGCACTTACACACTCGCTTTTACTGAGTAATATGCTATAGTTTTCTTGAGTACAGATCCATTAGTCGAGAAGATATTGAAAGTTGAAATTTTTTTGGGTCATGGTTTTGCTATGAAATAGGGCCCTTATAACTCCCACAGTAAACAACAGATTATTCGTATGAAATATTGTGCTCATACACACTCTGTTTTACTGAGTAATATGCTATAGTTTTCTTGAGAACAGATCCATTAGTCGAGAAGATATTGAGAGTTGAATTTTTTTGGGTCATGGTTTTGCTATGAAATAGGGCGCTTAAAACTCCCACAGTAAACAACAGATTATTCGTATAAAATTTTGTGCTCTTACACACTCTGTTTTACTGAGTAATAAGCTATAGGTTTCTTGAGTACAGATCCATTAGTCGAGAAGATATTGAAAGTTGAAATTTTTTTGGATCATGGTTTTGCTATGAAATAGGGCCATTATAACTCCCACAGTAAACAACAGATTATTCGTATGAAATTTTGTGCTCTTACACACTGTGTTTTACTGAGTAATATGCTATAGTTTTCTTGAGTACAGATCCATTAGTCGAGAAGATATTGAGAGTTGAAATTTTTTTGGGTCATGGTTTTGCTATGAAATAGGGCCCTTATAACTCCCACAGTAAACAACAGATTATTCGTATGAAATTTTGTGCTCATACACACTCTGTTTTACTGAGTAATATGCTATAGTTTTCTTGAGTACAGATCCATTAGTCGAGAAGATATTGAAAGTTGAAATTTTTTTGGGTCATGGTTTTGCTATGAAATAGGGCCCTTATAACTCCCACAGTAAACAACAGATTATTCGTATGAAATTTTGTGCACTTACACAATTGGTTTTACTGAGTAATATGCTATAGTTTTCTTGAGTAACGATCCATTAGTCGAGAAGATATTGAGAGTTGAAATTTTTTTGGGTCATGGTTTTGCTATGAAATAGGGCCCTTATAACTCCCACAGTAAACAACAGATTATTCGTATGAAATTTTGTGCTCTTACACACTCTGTTTTACTGAGTAATATGCTATAGTTTTCTTGAGTACAAATCCATTAGTCGAGAAGATATTGAGAGTTGAAATTTTTTTGGGTCATGGTTTTGCTATGAAATAGGGCGCTTATAACTCCCACAGTAAACAACAGATTGTTCGTATAAAATTTTGTGCTCTTACACACTCTGTTTTACTGAGTAATATGCTATAGGTTTCTTGAGTACAGTTCCATTAGTCGAGAAGATATTGAGAGTTGTAATTTTTTTGGGTCATGGTTTTGCTATGAAATAGGGCCATTATAACTCCCACAGTAAACAACAGATTATTCGTATAAAATTTTGTGCTCTTACACACTCTGTTTTACTGAGTAATATGCTATAGGTTTCTTGAGTACAGATCCATTAGTCGAGAAGATATTGAGAGTTGAAATTTTTTTGGGTCATGGTTTTGCTATGAAATAGGGCCCTTATAACTCCCACAGTAAACAACAGATTATTCGTATTTAATTTTGTGCTCTTACACACTCTGTTTTGCTGAGTAATATGCTATAGTTTTCTTGAGTACAGATCCATTAGTCGTGAAGATATTGAGAGTTTAAATGTTTTTGGGTCATGGTTTTGCTACAAAATTGGGCCCTTATAACTCCCACAGTAAACAACAGATTATTCGTATGAAATTTTGTGCTCTTACACACTCTGTTTTACTGAGTAATATGCTATAGGTTTCTTGAGTACAGATCCATTAGTCGAGAAGATATTGAGAGTTGAAGTTTTTTTGGGTCATGGTTTTGCTATGAAATAGGGCCCTTATAACTCCCACAGTAAACTACAGATTATTCGTATGAAATTTTGTGCTCATACACACTCTGTTTTACTGAGTAATATGCTATAGTTTTCTTGAGTACTGATCCATTAGTCGAGAAGATATTGAAAGTTGAAATTTTTTTGGGTCATGGTTTTGCTATGAAATAGGGCCATTATAACTCCCACAGTAAACAACAGATTATTCGTATAAAATTTTGTGCTCTTACACACTCTGTTTTACTGAGTAATATGCTATAGGTTTCTTGAGTACAGATCCATTAGTCGAGAAGATATTGAGAGTTGAAATTTTTTTGGGTCATGGTTTTGCTATGAAATAGGGCCCTTATAACTCCCACAGTAAACAACAGATTATTCGTATTTAATTTTGTGCTCTTACACACTCTGTTTTGCTGAGTAATATGCTATAGTTTTCTTGAGTACAGATCCATTAGTCGTGAAGATATTGAGAGTTTAAATGTTTTTGGGTCATGGTTTTGCTATAAAATTGGGCCCTTATAACTCCCACAGTAAACAACAGATTATTCGTATGAAATTTTGTGCTCTTACACACTCTATTTTACTGAGTAGTATGCTATAGTTTTTTGAGACAGATCCATTAGTTGAGAAGATATTGAGAGATGAAACTTTTTATTGGTCATGGTTTTGCTGTGAAATGGGGCCCCTATAATTCCCACAGCAAAATGGGGGGTGAAGGTTGAATTCGCTGATTGGGCGTTTAAGAAGGGGGGTAAATGTGGTGTCGTCGAATTCGATGATTAATTGATTAAGAACGGTGGGGAATGGGGTGTGGCCTAAAGTCTTCGTCCTAGTTCCTTATTGTTGATTAAGATGGGTGGTGGTGGTGGTGGTGTAGTCGAATTTGCTGATTGGTCGATTAAGAATGGGTGGGTGCAAAGGTGATGTCATCGAATTCGGATTGCCTGGGTGAGCGGCCATCTTGCACAATTTAGGTGTGCTGATGATTGATCAATAAGGTGGGGGTAAGGGCGTGGCCTAAAGCCTTCGTCCAATTCGATGATTGGTCAATATGGAGGGGGCGTGGCTTAAACCCTTGTCGAATTCGATGATTATTCAATAAGGATGGGTTGGGTATGTGTGGGCGGAGTGGGGATGGCGGCCATCTTTCACAAAAAAGGTGCACATTTTAGGTGCGCCAGAACCGCCATTTTCCCTCTACTTATTTTCCAATCAGAAAATTAATATTTTGTTTGTAACTAAAATAATAAAAATCTACTGAAATGATCTTTTAAAAGAATAATTTTTATATAAAAATAATAATAAATAGTTTTTTAATAAAATCTTTCAGATCGCCACATGAGGCCAAATTGCATTCCGAACATTTTTTTGTTGCATTTTTATTGCAACGATCCTATATAGTTTATTTATTTAATCTCCCAACAATGGAGTGAAATCTAACTCTTCTGAAACCTTTTTCATCAATTACATAGGAACTGATATTGAAAATGTATCAGTTAAAAGCTCGAAACTTTAAGAGAAAGTTATGAAAAAGTTCTCGATTTATTTTTATTTCAAAATCTAATTAGAAATGCTCATACCAAACATTAATTTCAACAAAAGCAATCCTTTGCAGCTTTGCGCAGCATCTAATGAAGAAGTCACTGCAATAAACTGGTGGATTAACGTAATTTACGGTGAGTTTCTTTAATTATTTAGAACGACTTAATGAGCAAAGAGTGGGGGGAGGAAATGTAGGGAAGTAAGTCACCCAGCGGCTTCGAAGTGACAGGGGAGTTTCACCAGTTGGACCAAAGTTACAAAAAGCACGACTTTAGTCGAACTTAATTCGTGTGTTTGTGAGTTTATATGGCCAAATCTATTTAATTAAGTCTTAAGAGTTTAAACTTTACAGCGAAGTCGGCCAGCAATGAGCCAACTAACCACCAGACGGACAAAGTAGTCGCTTACTTGATTAGTCCTTTACTTCATTTAAACTGAAAGAAGTATTGCAATCGTGCAAAATTTCTATTTTAGGGAAGGTTTCGGGCATTTCTAAGAAAGGATCCTTAAGGGTCATTTCAAAACAGGAAAATGTTGCTAAGAATTAATGGTAAAGTAGTGCCTATTTTTTCAGACAAGCTTTACGTCCAGCTACCAAATTAGGGTCTAGGATGAGGAGATTAACAAATACATTTTACTAAAATTTCTCATATTAATCATTAAATAAAATCTGAGGCCTAGACACTGGGCATCGAACCCACCACACCAGGAGTCCCCAAACTTTTTACACAGGGGGCCAGGTTCACTGTCCCTCAGACCGTTGGAGGGCCGGACTATAAAACAAACTATTTTAAAGTAAAAAAAAAAAACAAAACGGGAACAAATAGAATATTTCAAATACTCGCCTCTAACCGCTCGGCTATTAATACAAATTAAATGTCGATTAAGTTTAATCACAATTTTTTTTTTTTTTTTTTTTTTTTGGCGCATCAACAGCTGAGGTCATTAGCGCCCGGAGCTTTTTCCAGTGCACTACCGGTCTCTCGTTACAGACAACACTGTCCATCACCGGACAGTGAGCTGTAAGAAGCTCCTAGGAAGAGAAAATCTAAGGGTCAGCTGCTGGATTCGAACCCGGGACCTCCGCGTGGGAGTCCAGTATGCTAACCTCATAGCTAATCCCTTCCCTAAAAAATTTAATGTAATTTTTGATAATTGTGTTCAAATTTAAAGAAATTTTAGACTAAATTAAATAAATACTGAAATGGACTTAGAAACTACCACCCACACTACTGATTGATCAAGGAAAATCAAGTGGTTAACTTGATGAGATTTGGGGAGTGTGCTGCAGTTTGTTAAGTTATGTTTGTCTGTGTGTGCTAAGCGAGCAGAATCCCAATCCATAAACTGTCGTATTGATTAAGGAATAAGTTGGTTGCGGCTTAACAAATAAGGCGGGAATTAACAGATTCCTTTCTAAAACTATTTATTAGCCGATAGAAACTTAATGGCGCTAGTCAGCACATTGTAGGCGCCAAAACTATAGAACCAAGTAATTAGATATAACTCTCTAATTATGAACTATCGCATTAATATAATTAATACGAATAGATGTCAGCTGATTTACAAAAGGGGTTTCACCCATCTGATAATCCCAGTATTTAATTAGCAAACTGATATTTCGCTATCTTTTATTGCAAGTGCGAACTAGTTCTTTGTATTGTTGGCTACAAACTGTAAATTGAATATTTATGGGTAATAACTATTGAAATGGAAATTGGTGTCCTCATTTTGGAAGATTGGTGGTACCGGAATACCTTGGAGGGAACCTCATTCCTTCTTTTCAATCTTTTATTATATTTATTCTGTGATTTCATTAACCACAGAGTACCAAGTTGATCTGGGCTGTAGGAAATTAGATGCTTCTATACCTCAAAAACATTCATTTATACAAAGGTACTTTCTCAACCTTTTTCAAAGAAGCGGCCATCTTTTATCCCTTTAATAGTTTACAAGTGATAGGACCGTCCTTATCATGAAATGGAATGTTATAGTTAAGCATCGCGCACAACCCTCCTAGAGAAGTGCCCTTAATTTTTAAGGGAACATGTATCAAATAGAAGTTGGAAACATACGTCACTACAATATTTACATAAAACCTATTTCAGTAGATTTTATTTTTTTAATAAACGCTACTTCCGATCGAGTTATTCTGACCGACGACATTCCGTTTAGACCAGAACCAAACAAAATACAAAGTTTGGACTTCTTGCATTTATTTGTTTTCGAGCTAGAGAGTTCACCACACATCATTTAGGGGAAAAAACCTTTTTCTGATTTAAGAGACTATCATAGAAAGAGGAAGTAAGAGCCGTAACTCTGATGTTTAACTTCCGGTCGGTAAAATCTAGTGGTGCAGCAGTCCCCTAACTTTACAAAACTTTTCATTTTTCTGAATTAAAAAAATAAATAAATAAATAAATAGGTATTTCATAATTGGAAATTAATTAAATAAAAAAATTAATTAGACCCTTTTAATTTAAATGAATTTAAATACAAATAAAATTTAATGTTCAACTAACAAAAGTAGGATTCAATTTAGCACATATGTAAACATAATATATGTGGCTTATGTAAATAAATGTGGCTAGCAGAAGGTCCAGTTGGTTTGGATAACTGTAAACTTAATCCGCAATTTCTATATTTACCGAGATCTGCATATTGTAGTGTACATTGTGGTCAGCTAACTCGAATACTGTCGGTTTGTGGCGTTTACAAAATTATTTCGTCGTCCGTAGATTGATGTATATATTTAATAGTTCTAAATCAATACACTACATCGTAGATATTATGTATACTAGGCTGAAGATATTTATCTATTATTCAATTTTACATAATGGATTTCACTTTATAATCCAAAGACATTATTTTGTTAACGCTAAGCTGGTTCCGGCAGGCCGTGTTGTTGTTCAGATGGAATTCTACCAACGCAAATGGCAACACTAATGTTCCATATAAAATACATAATGCCTCCGTGAAAGTATAAATTGATTACCATTCAATTTAAAAAAATAATAAATAAATAAATAGGTATTTCATAATTGGAAATTAATTAGATAAAAAAACTAATTAGATTCCCTTTAATTTAAATGAATTTAAATACAAATAAAATTTAAAAGTATGATTCAATTTAGCACATCTGTAAACATAATACATATATTTTCATTGCACATGTAACTATGTCTGTTGACTAAATTGACTTTTTTAAGGAAATTTCTAATCTGAAGTTTGCGGAAAAGAGTTTCGAATAAAAGATGGTACACATACTCAGTATCCGCAGAAGAAGTGAGGTTAAATTCTTGGGAAAAGAAATGGATTGCCAAAAAAAGAAAATATGCATAGATATCTCGATGAAGTACACTTGAGAAGATGAATAATCTTCATTATAATATAATAATAAGAATAAATAATAATAATAATAATAATAATAATAATAATAATAATAATAATAATAATAACAATAATAATAAGATGGGATTCCCACGCGGAGTACGATCCCTACCTAAGGCTTAGGTTTTCTCTTCCTACAGTGTTTTCCCTACAATTCGGTAAAGGTTCCATTAAAATCTGAAAAATAGGAAAAGAGATATAGAGGTTTGAAATTTGGACGATTTAGAAAACCACTAAAATTAAACCTCCTATATCTCAACAACTATTATTACTGAAACATTGCTGATTATGTCAGTTATAGAGCTATGTTTTCTCTATAATTCGGTTGTATAAATTTAAAATTAATAAAAATACGAAGGTACAATAATTTGAGAGTATTTTGGTAAGAGAAATTTAGGCATGGATGGTTGGCGCCAATTTGTTTATAAAAGGAAATTCAATATCACAAAATATGGTAAGGGAGAATTAATATTGAGCTGTCCAATCACGCGGTTGCGTAATTGGTTTTTATTTATTTGTTTTAAGTGTAAAACCTCCTAAAGTTGCGATCCAGAGGTCACAATCCCTGGCCGCCTTCCAGTCGGAAGTAATTGATATTTTAAACTATCTGATGATTTCCAGTCCTGCGGGTTCGTCTCGTTTAAGCCAAACAGGTAATCAGATATTGAGAGCCTATTCCGGGTCAAGATTATACAATGGGATTCTTGGTTTGCAGATTAGTAGTAAGTTGATACTCTGGAGATATCGCTTTTCCCAAACATCAATCCTGGCCAGGCGAATCTGTAAAAGCTGTTACTCCAGGTACAAACATAACTTTGAGAACCCCTGCAATGAGGTTCTCTTTCAGCGATCATGGTAAGTCCAGGGGAGTTAGGGGCAACAGAGAAGGTATATTGCCCAAGTGAGTAAATATTCATCCCTAGGCTGCTAAGGGCACCAGGCATAGCTGGTGCATACCTCAGCTTACTTCTAATTTCCCCTTTGAATAGATATCTAGAAATAACCTTTGAAATTATGACTAATTTTGACCTTTGGTATCCAGTTAATTAGCGAGTAACCTATTTACTGATGCAGTGGTTTCACTGTATAAATATTTATTATCCTGTTACCATCTTGAATTCTTCCAGGAATGTTATTGAGAAGTAGGAATATAGTCTGTTATCAGACGAGTTTCTTTTGCTTACTCTCATTTTCGACTTCTTGCGCCCGTATGTAGGACCTTGCCGTACATGTGAGGGGTACTCGACTGTAACAACACAAACAGCTCTTAGATTGCCACCTCCCGACAATCACAAAGTACACAGAGAACCGAGATAGTGGATGTAAACAGTAAGAATATCTTGTGTAAACAGCTACCTAGCTAAATCGAACCAATGTTTACAAAGAAACCCTTTGTAAACAATCAATATTATTTTATTATTCAAGTTGTTTTTCAAAATTAACGAATAACATAATTACAAATGGAATAAACGCGAAGGAACACACAGCGGTGGCATTCATGAGATATTCATTGGTTGATATTAAAATTAATTATGGCGAATGATTACAATGTGGCACGCAAACACGTCCTTGAAGACGGTCCGACTGCTCCACTATTCAATGAGCTGAGCGAATGCGTGACTCCCAATCAAATATTAACTGCATTACAACTTACAGGACAGCTCCCGCAACTATTCTAACTCTATATCGTGATAATGTCCCACCTGCATTGTGCATTCAGTCCTTGGCGGATACTCGTATATCCATTAGTTGCCCTTAGTGTAATGACAACTTTCTTCTTACTTACGTAACTTTCTCTTTCGGCTACGATTAGTATTAAGAGAACAAAATTATCTGTCTCCAGTCGGCTGACACAAAATTGAATATCCAATTAAATATTTCCTTCACTTACCCTAGGAGAGCCTATTACTAAAAAGTACCGTTTAACTGTTTCAGTTAACGAGATAGGTTTTCTCTACTAAGTCTTGAAATGTAATGTTCTGGACGCCCAGGTGTGTGGGGGCAATGCAGTTCTTTGGCTTAGGAAGGTTATAGTGGAGCTCTTACGGGATATTTTGTGACGTAGCAGTAAAGAATGGGTGCGCAATTTATGTACAAAAATAAATACAAAAAGTATAGGCAGAAGCAATTGGCTTTCCACATTTTAGTAGAGGTTTGTTTGTTCCACTTCAGCTGAAATTGGAAATTACCTCTTTTAAATTTGGGGAAGCACCACGAGCTTAGATTTTTTTTTTTTTTTTCTACGGTTCTCCACAACTCGTGGTTCCCTTCAGCCATCACTAGTAACTGCTTTCTTCCAAGTGACACGTTCCTCTGCCTGTTCCTCTGTCAGACCATATCCCGCCATCATCTCCTTCACCTGGTCCCTCCACCCACTTTTGGGTCTTCCTCTCTTCCTCCGGCCATCCACCACGCTGTCCATCACCACCTTAGGCAATCTCTCTGGACCCATCCTCCTCACATGTCCATACCAAGTGAGTGCCTTAACCTCTCTAATCTCCAGGACGTTTCTCTCCACTCCCATCCTTTCCCTGATATCCACATTCCTCACTTTGTCGCGCCTCGAACATCCTGCAGATCTCCTCCAAAAATCCATTTCCACTGCTAGGAGTCTCTCGCGCTGTCTTCTGTTCAAGACCCACGTTTCTGCGGCATACAATAGGATACTTTGGAGAATCGATGTAAAGATCAGCCTCTTGGTTCTGGGTAACAAATTTCCGCTCCATAGCACTGGGTTCAATAGGCCTATTACCTTTTTCCCCTCCCTGATTCTCCTCTCTACTTCCTGCTGGGAGGAACCATCCTTTTCTACTATTGACCCAAGGTATTTAAAATGATACACTCTTTTAATGCGTCTACCTTCTATTTCTATGGTAGTTGCATTCGAAGTGGATAGGTGCTCTGTCTTGTCAAAATTTATACCCAGTCCCCATTCAGCATAACTCTCCATCAACTTCCTCAGTATATAGCACGCATCATCTTCATCTTCCGCAATAATCACATTCTTAAATAACATTGATTATTCTAATATTATAACAGTAAGTTTGTGTTAGTATTTTTGTTTGCTTAAGCAGACTCCATTGTCTGGTGCTTGACATCCCAGTAGCAGATGTTTTAACCGTTTTAACCCCACTTTATAGCGTCTCTGTCAACAAATACAACAAACCAGAGATGTCACGGCGGATCCTTTGGATGGCCAATCCCTATGGAATTAATTTCCCGTTAAAACTCATAATTAGGAGAAATTAGATTTGATAATGATGATGATAGTAATGTCATGAGGGCTAGAGATGGTCAAGGGATGATTCGCGATTGGTTGCAGCATCTTATTGCATTCATTCAAAAATAAATTAAAATGTAAAAATATTGAATTGGAGAGTGTTTCGAAATTCTCGTTAAGAAAAGGAGCCAATTTGTTAGCATGTATTAGAAAGTTTAAGGATTGGGATAGCAGGAATAAATCTTGAGGGCCATTAGCGTTGCCAATCGGTAAGCTCCTATCAGTTGGAGTGTCTGCACTTCCTAAAGAGGGATCCTGCGAGAGCATCCCCATTAGGGTGGGCCATTCGTCACGGGAACTCCTCCACTCACAGCCTGAGGACGGAAGGAGATCGGGTCACTAGGAATGTGGTCCGATTATCCGCCGCTTGATTCTTATTGATTGCTAAAAAGCAGCCGGGGGCCGCACTACTTTAGGCATTCACTCTGATTGAGCTCCTCCTCCGCCTTCTGCCGCCTCCAAACTGGAATTTCCTCTTTCACACATTCTCCTGTCAACCTCTTTTACCCGCACTTCTCCACTTATCCTTTAAATGAAAATTCTGTTTCTTTTTTTAAAAAAAATGTGATGACATTTTCCAAGTGATTTTTCCACAAAGAAAATTCTTGTAAAACTATTTATTGTATCACGTCATTGTTTACTTTCTCAAAGCCGTCACAATAAATAAATAAATAATAATAATAATAATAATAAATATTTCGTGCAAAGTTTTGAATTTGAGTTGCAGAGTGATGTCATAACATCCATAGGATGGTACATGTCTTATAACACGTAAATATGGAACCTGAATTCCAAACGTCTGGAAAAATGGTTTTACGGAAATGAAACGGTGGAGAGATAATCCATTAATTTTTAGGCCTTATCTCGATTTTCTTTGAATTTTGTTTCTTAAATTTCATACTTTAATACTTCCTGCACCTTTTACTTCTTCTGTTCCAAGAAGAGAAAAGAACTCAGGCAGGGCTGAAGTACGATTTGAACAAGGGTTAAAGTTTATTAATGGATTTACTTGTTTGGACAAAATCTAAGATCGAATAAAGTCTAGTAAGCGGCGGACGGGTGGGTGTTAACGCTCAATTTGACTGCTTTGCTCAATAAGTGAATGGAAATTTCCAACTATTTTGGAACTTTAATCAAATTTAAAAAAAAGAATATACCTACGTATTTATTTTTTATTTTTTTTATGGTTGAACACCTGCGACCAGTTGTGCTCAATGTGCTCTGCTGCTGTTTATGCCACAATTATGCTGACCACAGCGTAGCTTTATTATCCACACTTTACGCCCAACACATGCGCTGTAGCGAAACTTATTACCTAATTGCAATTAAAAAAATCTGGCATGAAACACTCGCATGCCATCCGCTTTCTGCAATTAAAGTAAAATATTCCTCCCAAATATTTCGTCACAGTATTGTGGAAATTTAAAGAAAATTGATGCATCCAATATCCAGAAAATTCTAAAATAAAGTCAGTCTGTTCTGTGAAGTAGAACATCCGATTTCTTTTAAACATTCTACAAGTAGTGAAACTGTAACTTGTTCTGAAGTAGCACATTAGAGAAGTGTTTCAACTGGAGCCTAATAACCTCTCGTAACCTTTATCAAGAACAAGTTTATAATAAAAATGATTATTAATAAGTATCAATGGATTTACTTGTTTGGACAAAATCTAAGATCGAATAAAGGTGGGTTAAGGTGGGTCAGCAGTGATCGAAATTTGAAGGAAAATTGAATGACTGATTCTGCTAATTCGGGGATTTCCGTTGTCTGATTTCAGCTGTAAAGTTAGGTTAAGTTAGGTTAGGTTAGGTTAGGTTAGGTTAGGTTAGGAGTCTAGATTGTACCAAAAAAGGATTGCAAGTATGGAGCCTTCACTGCACCAAAAACAGTTCGTCCAGTTCCATCTCGGAACTCTAATATTCCTACTTAACTACCAGCAGGAGAAATTATTGAGATTTTGCCAAAATTTCTACTTTCCCCCAAAAATTGGGAATATGGTCCAAATGTTCATGTGTGGCCAATATGTGAACGTGTGGCTGTGTTTGTTTTGTGAAGACGGAAACTGAAAATTAAAATGGCAGCACGCTCAGACTTGATAGTTCGTTATGTAATTTCCATGAGATAATAATATTGAAAGGCGGAAATCCCTTAAGAAAACTGTACTGGAAAAACTGAAATACTGAGAGCTCATTATTTCTGAAATTTCAATTTATTTACGGCATACGATCTGCTTACAAACTGCGACATGAGACAAAAATAATCAAATGACTAATTTTTCAAAAACATTTTCTTACTTAGTTTAAAAAAAAGAAAAGTAAAGTGCCTTAAAATTACCTAATGAAACAGTTGTTATGGAGAGAGGAAACATTAAATGCTTCTAACTTTAATATTTCTATGTTTAACACTTCTTGTTCACCCGTAAGTTGTCTACATTTGTTTAGAACTTTCAATTTTATTTCCTTAAAACTATTTTGAAGTTGTTATTATT
This sequence comes from Rhodnius prolixus, assembly GCF_049639745.1. NCBI lineage: Eukaryota > Metazoa > Arthropoda > Insecta > Hemiptera > Reduviidae > Rhodnius > Rhodnius prolixus. The sequence goes on along the minus strand of NW_027411582.1, from coordinate 40,000,112 downwards.
TATGAAATTCGTGAAAACGAGATGAACCAGGAATCAAAAGGAGGATGTGACCTCTTCAATAGAAATACATGAGTAGATACAACTTCCAAGCTAAAATCCATAAAATATGGTCTGATTTTTTGGAAAGCATGAAAGGTGTGAAACTTCACATCATCGTAATGTTTCAAAAAACAGAAAAAATGTTTTTGGAAAACTCATAAAAATGGTTTTTGAGTCGCAAAGTTAGAATTTAAGTTGCAGAAATCTTCGATTGCCTGGAATCAGAAATTGAAAGAAAACTTTAAAAAAAAAAGAAGAAATAAATAAAAGAAAAGGCCCACCAGTGACGACGATAATAATTAGGAAAATTTAAAAATAGCCTTTCCAGCCAGAAGATAACTCTGACGTCACGTTATCATAGCAACCAATTAAATCATGAATTCCACCAAATAACTTGTATCGATTGCTGTATCCGACCGTCTTTGAGACAAAGATAATTATCCAGCCTGAGCTACTTAGCGCCCATTAAGCTGATCTATTTCTACAATCTTCAGCCCTGGCAAGCGAGATGGTCCAGCAATAATACATAATGTAGTAAAATACTTCGCTTTGCGAAATAGTTGCAGTAAACAAGTGACATATTTTCTTCATAAATGTGTTTCATAAAATATAATAGCGCTCATAGATTCATCACATTGTCAAAGATTCCAGCTGATTTAATGCAGATTGTAGAACACACTGTAATGTGTACATGGTGTGGTCGTTCCCGATGATAATTTATTTTAAGAAATTATTTTAATTTAAATAAAACTAGATGAGAAAGCATAAAGTTACAAAGCACCAAATAAGGAATGTGTTGTCCCCAATTTCTATAAAAGTTAAAACTCCCAAAATAACATTAGGATAGACATAGGCATTGTGGACGAATCCAACCTTTTAAAAAGTGACAATTAATCTAACAAATGCGTTAGTTACCAACAAATTAGATGTTAAAATTTTCAATGGCATGGCTTTAGCCAAAATTGCAATCACGATATCTTCCGACCTGATGATAGCAATATTTTTGCTATTTGCTATTTTGATAGCAATATAATTGTAGAATATATCGATGTGTAAGCACTAGACATTGGGGTCAGATATTAGATGTTTAATTTTAACGGCTTTGATTTTATCTCAATACGTAAGCGACGATTACTCGTTGGCCAATCACCATTTACTTCCGTAATTTTGCTGAATTGCATATAAAATCGTTTTGCGAATACTAATCAAATATCAGCCATCCCAATGCTTTAGTTTACGAGGATACTTGCTGATGTGCGTACTTGTGTTGTGAGTATCTTGATACTAGTGGCTGAATGAGTTAAGCGCGATTTAAGTGGACTTCTAATGGTTTTTCTGAGTTAAGCAGCATTGATTGTAATGTTGGTTATAAGTTGAACAATCTCTAGAGTTCCGATTTATTTACAACAATCGATTATTTAGAGAGGTGACTTCACACTTCCTTCAACAGTTCGCTGTAGTCTGAATATGAGTATTTATAAACAACAACGCTTTTAGTACAAATTTGTTTGCTAAAAATGGCTAGCTGGAGTAAAATCTGTCAGATAGAATTAGAGCGATTAGAGTGACGCGAAACGGAGAGAAGAAGGTCACAAGTAGATACGGTTAATTACCTCTTTTAATTGGCCCTTTTACGGATTATCTGCTTTGTTAATGTATGCAATGCTGGGTACATTGTGTAGCGTTATGTAGTACATAATGAACATACCCAGGTATTGCTGTGTGTCCTGTTACAGTTGTATCGAATTATCGATTGCATACATTTTCAATAAGTTTGCATCACACGGTGTTCTGAGAGCCAACACTGTAACTAGAATTGGCGATACTGGGGGGGGGGGCCCACATACATTATCCTACTAAAATCTCTCCGATCTACATGCACACGTGTATAATACCGATTTATTTGTTTACACGTTCACCTATTTTTATAATATTTAAATTCCCATTTATTATGTTCCTGTTTATTATACATTTATATCAATTATTTTTATTTAATTTACACAAATTAATTTTTATTGATTGCTTATGAAAACCGCAATATGTATTTTGTTAAGGGTTAGCGTATTCTACTATAGATTGCAATTCAGCAGCATATTCTGCTGGCCCTTGGAGTTTTTCTTGCTAGTAGGTGCTTACAACTCACCGCCCATGATGGGTAGTGTTTTTGTAACGATTTAAAACTACGAAAGGCGACAGTGCACTGAATAAAGCTCTGGGCGCCAATGCCCTGAGTCCTCTAATGACCGCAATCCAAAGCACAAGTACCGGAAGAAAGCCGTCTGTGTTGTGCTGGGCAATTCCAAACTAAAACTTTCTGTTATTACATTTTCTCTTTCTAGGAGTTTTTTACAGCTCACCTTCCTGTTTTAGGCAGTAAGGTCAGTAACGAGAGAACCATGTCCAGAGAACAGCAATGCACTGAAAAAGGCTCCGGCTCCAACAATCTGATGCACCTTATTTTTTTTAAAAAAAAGGTTGAAATCATAGAAAATGAAGTTCCTAAGACATAAAATAAGAATGTGTTCAGGAAAAGTGAATGCAGAGCCCATGATCAAGTAAAAGAAATGGAAGGTAATAATAGTTCATATTAGGTTATGCAAGGCGCACTCGATGACCCAGCCAAATGACCCGGCCGCAGGAGATACAGTTTAACAAACGAAAAAATGTGTTCAGGACAGAGTGTACACCCTGGAAATAAATGTTTTGGGTGTTAGACACCAAAAGGAAGGTTCTCCATCTTCAACAATGGTTATCAATATAGCGTTTATAAGCGAACAGGACATCCAGTATGCAAACGACTGTAGGGCTAGCTCTACTTGCTGAAGTGCGTGCACGTACTATAAGGAAACATTGTAAACTCTGCGTGCTGCACATTACAAATAGGGCTCCACGCGCCCTTCACACATCCCCAAATACACGCGCCATCCCCCATCTGGTCGCCATATTTATTATACCTAAACAAGTTATATTTCAAATATTGACTGATATTTTTATTTACTTATTCAGTTTCCGTATTTTAATTCATTATTTGTTTTACCTATCTTCCTGTTGTTAAGGGGAAGCTGTGCGATCGGGTATCCACTTCCAAATTAAGTTTTTATTGGGTGGCTAAATGTGTGCGAGAAAAAAATATCTCAAAAATTTGCAAACCATTAGGAAGTGGGAACTTGATACTCTGACTGATTCTTCGGCATATCTTAGGGCCTGGGTTGGAATTTTCAAGGGATCCTTTCTCTTCCGAGGACTTGCAAGTAAGCCTCGAACGGCCGACTGCAGGCTAGGAAAACGTATCGCTTGATCCTGACAATAGATCGCCTGTGCAGGTTTTGTCCAGAAGAAGAGGAAACAGCATGCACGCGTCTTGTCAGTGCGATGGGCAAATGTGTCCCAGCGATCGGCTTTTCGGCCAGGAAGTACTCCTCCCTCCAAAGAAGAGCGGAAGAGATCGTAAATAACCACATAATATGTTCTAAGTCACGATGCGTAGATGTTTTGGCCAGACTCTTGCAATCAAATCGATTGATCAGAATAGCAACAATCGATCCACTCTTTTTGCGCAATTTTGGCTAAGATTTTCATTTCATTTCTCTGAAGAATGTTTCTGCAAATCAAATCTTAGAGCGATTTAGTAACAGTTCTTTTTTTCCCCACCTTCACATGCTTTGTTTAAAGTTACTTTTTAAGAATGCAAACTTTACTCAGTGAACAGAAACTAAAGCCAAACTTTGCGATACAATTCCACCACAAGTTCCGGTAGAGAGGCCGCTGGAATAAAACTTGTACAAATTAAAACTTGAAGCGATTGCTGCGAGCTACTTGGTAGATGACTGATCTCCTTGTTACGAATATCACGAGACTCGGATGCTGTTTCTTGTGATTCTTATGAGTTTATTTTGACAATAAAATTTTAAAGGAAATAAACAGTACCAGAAGTGACTGGGAATTAAAGTTGCGGAATAGCGCGGTTAACATTAACGTGACATCCAATAAGTACTTGATCCTCCACTTACAAAGTAACTGGCAATGCACTTTATTTACTGATTGAATGTTTTGTGAGGTAATTTGAGTAGCCAGTTTGTGCTTCTGTGGCCGGAAGTTCCAGTGAATAAATGGCAATCATTAAACCGCGGCTACAAATTAATTTTAAATTTATTTTCCATTTTCTCTTTATTCATTGTAAGGTCCTTTTTTATCTTTTAATACGTCGCTATTTCTCATTTTGTTTGTTGTTTTTCTTGACATCTCTCGTGATTGGTTCTTGTCATTAATAAAAAATGAGGTAAACGGTTTTTCCAAATTGTTGGGCAACCTTAATTAATAGTTTCTATCTTCCCTGAAAGAATAATTACCTGCAACCAGATATTGCCTAACACAACCATTATCCAGGCTATCCACATTTTAAATAACCATGAATGTTGAATTTTGGCTGCCAGCGATTTGAAACGTTCACAAAGTTGTTTCAGCTGACATGTTCACAAACACAAAACATTTCTTTAAAACCACTTTTTTTAGACTCAAGGGACGGTTATTTCCGGTGTAATATCGAACATTAGATACGACCTCAATACTTCCGCTTACGAGTAAAGGAAAGAAACTAGTGGCCTGAAACATGGCCCCTATCTCCCGGAATATGCTCATGCAAGAGTTCTCCTTGCGTCTGTGTATGTTATGTATTTACGACATTAGCAATGTTCATGATTTATAACGACTCCAAAATGCTTCATGCAGAGCGGCCGCCATTACATTCTTGATGTTATTAATTGAACAATTTTAGCATGGTCTGAGGTAACGGTGTTTCATTTATGGTGAACATTAAAATTTTATCCTAATTCCAGGACGGAACAAAAGGAAACTGCCTCACCCCAGGCAGTGTGTAACGCGCACCACGCTGGAGCAATGTCTCTCCGCGCACTCTCTAGTCTCTTTGTACACTTTCACTTTGAACTCTGCATTATGTAAAATATGTAATTTTATCTTTGGCTCCTACCATTTCTTCAGCATGCTTAATTATTCGGCTACAATCTCCGTAATGTACACACACCATGCTGGGAACTTTGTTTGTGCAATGCTGGTTGGTTTAAAACCATTCAGCTTGATTGTAAAACAGGTAAACGTAATTGTATTTTAATATATTCATTTTATTAAAACCAAGCATAGCACAAAATCCAATTATATCGATTCATCCTACTATTAGCTGGGCAGTTCCATTACATAATTTAGTGTCAGGCCGCTGTCCTACGTTTCTTTGCGTTTTGTTTTAATTTATTAAATAATTACGTGTTTACTTATTATTTACTCCCGGAAGAAGAATTAGGTTGGTGCAGATTTTCGGTTCTCTGTTCTCAGCGGAAATGTCTCTGTCCAAAGAAGTACGAGTATACCATCTCCTTGTGAGTTCAAAGAATAACTCAATAACCAGTATAAATCAAAAACCTAATATGGGAGGAAACACCAAATGTGATATTTGGTTTAAGGTTTGGCCAGGATGAGTGCAACCTTTTTGACGAAATCCAGAAACGAGAGGTGCAACTGTAATTTTCACTCCTTTTGGTTTTTTGCTACCAAACGTTTTATCGATTTCCTGTAAACTCGGTGCTAAGTGCTTAAATGAGATCTCCCTGGATCCTGAAGAAGTTCAATTGCCCTTCAACACTCTTGTGTCAATTAGACGGTGCCTGGAAGTATTCGTTATCGATTCACTTACCCCTAGATCATTTATTTCCGGAACGGATCACAGTATTTGGGTTTCGGTGGATTTATTAAAACACTTCATCAACCATCTCAGCAGACTCTGTGTTCAGTGTGTAAGCTTAGGAGTGCTTTTACCCGGATGGATGCAGGATCGGCTAGGATCTTCTATCTCGCTTTTTCAGGTGGGCTTTACATCCCACAACCGATTAGCGGACTTGGACGGAAGTGGATAACAACACTATAAATTCTTTCTATTAACCATTAAATACAATCCAAGACCAGAAATCGAATCCAGTGCCACAATACATCTTAGCTTTGCAGGCCCCTTTCTAACCGCTCGGCTACCGTGGCTTTGTAATTAACAATCATGTGATATTATTCATTAATCGATATTAAGTTCTTATCTGGCTGCTAATTGTACGAAGCCTTGTCTTGATTGGTACAGGTAATCATTGCCAATTCTACAGTCTACCGCTTAGATCTAGTAGTAACTAATTTATACTCTTTTACTTTTTATTTAGTTGATATTTGCAACAATCTGTACAATAGATACAATAATAAAGTGAATGTAGTTTTGGCAGGGTGCCCGTCAGGAGAGAGGTTACGCCCCGGTAATGTGCATTCCAAATCTAAGAGTCGTAGTGGCTAGATTACTATGGACCACTTGTAAAGTTCATTAAATTTGCCCAATATTAATAATTAGTAAATTTGGTAGAAAGTTATTTATTGGAAATTATAGTGATCCCTGAGTTCGCCCGATATTTGAATTAACATTAATGAATTGTTCTCTCTAAACGTGAGTTAGGAAATTTAATCAACAAAATTAAGTTGTGTAGATTTATTTCGAAATAATAAATTGAAAATGGATTAAATTTGGTTTTTAGCTAAATAATGGTTCATAGGTTTGGAAATCAGGGCGTAACTTTAAGGAATATTGGATAGATTGGCTAGTTCATATCGGATCGCTCGATCCCAGTTATTGGGTGGGCAAATTTAAGAGAAGCATCTTTCTAGAAATCTAGATATCTGCTTGCCAGAATTCACGTGCCACATTGTATTGTTTCTGCCACTGCTCTGACTATTCAATTTTGAAATCGATTAACAAAATTACGACTAACATTTTAAATAGGAGTAATATTTTGATTTTTTCGAATTACAACTCATTAATACGATCGAGGACGTAATTTCAAATTTGGACGTGCAACATTTCTTTAATTATTGGAGTTAAAATTTTTTTTAAGCTGTCAGAAATTAGATTTTATGTCTCCAATTGGATCTTTCAGCAGCTCTAGGATATCATTCAATCGAAAGTAGCGGTTTACTGGTGTGGATGTTCATCTTTTATAAAACGGAAGTTGCGAATTTCTGTAAACCTGACTTAATGTTTGCTCACAAGCAAATCTTCCATTTTCAAATCCGTTTTAGCCGTCAAAAGAAAAAGGGGTAAGATCCTCTCAGTAGGAGCTTTTCGATGATGTAGAAAGTGAAATGCGATTGGAATGGGCGCAGTTTGGAGCCGATGTAGGAGTTAGAACTAGGGGATAGTAGGTTCTTCACTTTGGGTTCATCAATCTCCACGTTCAGCCCTCTTATTTATGACCTTGTTTTTATTTTACTTTTAATGTGTTTTGGTGGTTTTATAAGGAGGGGGGAAGGCAGAAATGGAATTCAAGTGTTTTTGTGAAGGAGGTAGTAAATCAGCGCGGGAAGAGTGACCGCCTGGCGGGCAATATTGGCGGGCAACTAGTAGTTTGAAGAGTGGTTGGGGGCGGCTAGTCCGATGGCCACAAGCCAACTATTCCTGTCCTACTTCAAACGCAGGTGTGTTTCGCCTAACATATCGAGAACCCTTCTCCTGCGGATATTTTTCCGTTTTCCGATATATGGATCTCCCTCATGGCTCTGAGAGTGCCAGAATGTGCCAAGGTAGTACCCAAACCCCCACTGTTATAGCAAACACTATTTTGGCCCGGTCATACGCCAATAAACATGTATGTCATTTTCAGAAGATTTACGTCGGCGGGTGGTCCAAGTCGCACACGCACGCGCATGTGTGTATGTCTGTGTATGAGTATGACAGACAGCGCATCTAATGTTAAACTAATTCTATGAATAATTGAGCTTGCTTTGTGTTGTCACTACAATTCAGTTACAGGTGACATAGCTTCAGAATTTGTAGACAATGCATTCCAAACTCTCTATCCATGGAAATAGTTATGCATTTATAATGCAATATTTACCCTGATGATATCTTTATGACGTGATACCCAAAAAAGGAGAAAAAATTGACGCAGGAGCACGAACGAGGCCTCCAAAGCACCAGACATTTCCACCAGAGTAATTAGCCTTTCCTGGACGAGGAACTTCCTCATACAGTCTGCTTAGCCACCAGGTTTTGTAGGAGGCTGTGCTATACCTTGGGAGCGGATAGGTGTATAGCCAGCCACCAAAGAGTGTTGTTTCCTCCTTCCAGGTTGATAGCCTGAAGTTCTCTTTATTCTTTTTATCGCGCGTTTGTAATCCGGAGTGTAATCGTCTTTGATAACATTTAGAATTAATTTATTCCGGAACTGCCCTTAACACTAGGGCACTTGGGACTCTACTGCCGGTAGTTACTCACTGAAGAAAGAGGAAGTAACCAGAATTTCCTCATGTTTGAGTTTCTAGGTCTACTTTCATTGACGCTATTTGATTTGTGAATAATGAACAGATTGAAGATTCTGCAGAAGGAGTTTAAAGGTAAAGAAAACCGTTGATTTCTTTGAGAGGTCAATGTGTCGATCCGTTTTCCCCTAAAAGAAACTTGTAATTTCCCTTTAGTGTTATAACTTGTGTCAGGTAAGACTTTACAACTAGGGCGCCCAAAGTTACAAACTGGGTCTGACAAACTGAAATTAAACCTTGTTTTTTTCTCACTTTTTTTGAACCTTCATATCTTTTCTTATATAAAGCAACTAAGACAATGCGGGGGCGGAGAGAAGTCCGCCAGGTGACTTCTAGTAAAGTTAATCATTTTTACTGCCTTCCTGAACAAGCCAGTCTTGGTTATCTTTAAAGTTTTATTGTCCAGCCCATCCTTAAGTCTCTCTAAGGACTTGGAAGGCTGAAATTAACTGTGCACTACAAAGATAATTCTTTAACTAAGGAATCTAGATGTACAACCTTCTTGAAGAAATTATTCAATTAACTCGCAAGACCCCCCCCCCGTTATCTAATTTGACCAAAATTTCTTAACCATATCCAACATCACATGCTGAGCATTAGGCATTACTGAAAAAATGAGTACGTACAGCTATTTCACTGAAGTAATTTATTAGTATAATAGATTTTTGAAAATTTTGATTAGACTTATTGGAAGTTCTTGTTATTGAATAGAGTGGGAGAGACGCTTTTAGGCAAGAAAAAGAAGCAGAGGTCTAAAGTTTTCGGTGCAGATTGTGGTAGAGCAGCGAGTGACCAAAATAGAAAAGGTGTCCAAGGAATATCTATTTATGGTCCCGGGGCTAAAATAGGGTTTACGAAATTTCGTAACTGTTTTTATTATATTCAATTTTTTCACTTTGTCTCTCGCTCTGGACGGGATAATATTGCGATCATGTTGAACTTTCGATTTGGATTTTTCAAGGGAAAATCCTTTTCCGTATAAAATCCGTGAATGTCCATCATTTTGCTGGCAATCAAAGTGAAAATCGCAGGAAGCCGAAACATCATATCTAGATTTGGCCATGACGTAGCAATCCAAACGCGAAGTATCACTACACAGAAAGGGTTTCTCACCCTTTTGAGATTTTCTCGAAATGGTTCCAAAGATTTCCTTTGACCTGTGTACACACATTGTACACAATTTGATGAAGGGCACTTCAAGGAAAAAGAGGCCCTTAAAAATCAATATTTTCCATACAAAGTAGCTAATATTAAGCAAATGGTGAGGCTGTTTAAGGTAAATTAGTAATGTAGGGCACAGTTTAAAGGGGAGATAATTGTAGCTAATTGTGTCGAGTGAAGTGATGGCAGATGAAGAGGTATTGGAGGCGGTAGAGTAGAAAAAGAAGGGCCCAGTTAGTGGACCACGGCGGAAGACGGGTCCAATGTTGGACTGGGACAGAGAGAGATTAGGCCCCGCTGGTTCACTTCTACAGCGTGAGGGGTTCTGCCACCAGCATTTTCTTATTAATATTTAAATTGTGACGACTCTGCTTCCCCTCCCAAGCACAGACGGCAGCTGGAATAAAAAGGGATTAAAAGGAAGGAAAAAGTGCCGCACTTCGTCATTATTCTCGGAGATGTCCTGTTGGAGCTTCTCTAAAATGGTCGGACAGTCTACTTAGTCTGGAGCTCATTTCCCTTGTCTCAACTCTCTACTCATTTCTAAATGAAATATAATTGGTGAAAGGCCTTTTTATCTTTATTAAAACTCTTCATCTTCGTCTGCCTTAAATGCAGAAACAGAAGCGGCGATTACTCTGGGGATAGATAGTATAATTGCAAGCTTTGCTGCACTTTTTATCGCTCAGTGCTGGCCAGTATATGTCTAGACACATTGCATTAAGGTGGAGAAAATTTGTATGGGTTTAAAATGAAGCTTGAAGGTTGATAATTGTCTCTACCAAAAGCTGTTCTCTTCAGTTATAGTTGAGCTGGAGATCTGAGTTGTAGAAGGAATATGCCGGGTCTGAGTCTGCATTAAGATCTAGTTAACAGAATATAACATGATAGATATATTACATTCGCAATATTACCTTTATAGAAACAGATATCTTCATTAAAAGTGTCAAGGAGCGACTTTATTACCTATACTGAGCAAAATTACCGTTGCTCATGCGAAGCTCCAAGAGTCTTATCACTGCATACCAGCTGAATAGTTTTTCAAAGGAAAGCATTGAAGTCTCTGGTTGACTGACAAAGCCGTTGAAGGATGGACATTGTCGCTTTCGGAGCCTCTCTGATACCCTAATAATATCACATTCTGTACGTATTATATACCTTGAAATGGGGTGACCCACTAAGTATGTGCATGTTTGAAAAATAGTTGTGGCACAGAACTACACAGTTGTGGCAGTAAATGTTAGCTAGTGTATCAACTTAGTGATTCGCGTGTGCAACTCTGTGAAACAGTATTGCTAAAATAAACACATCCTAATACCTAAGAATTGTAGATGTTGTCATCAAGTTTGATATCTTTCTTTAGTGGTTTCCGTGAAGACCAGAGTCGTCCTACAATAACAACTTCCTTCCATTTATAGCCCTTCATCTCTCAATCGAACGTGAAATAAACAAAAAATAAAATAAGCGACTAAAACGAGAAACAAGAAATGAGCTTAACTCTTGCGTGCAACCTTCGGTTTTGTCTTTCAATTTGTGGAGAGGGCGCTCCAGTTCTCAAAGCGAGCCTCAAGTCAGCCGCATGTTGCCGCCGCCTCCGCCTGGTTTATGTTTCCATTTCCACACTCTTCCATTGATTTCCTTCTTTCTGTCCCAGTGGAAAAACTTCCACGTCACTGTAATTTTACTGTAATTACGGCCCCCCTGCCGCTGTTCTTTTCCTTCTGTATTTAACCAATATCAATTAAAGCAATTCTACCAAATTGTTTTCATGGAACCAACATAATAAAGCTATTTCCTTCCATATTGTTTCTGCCAGATTTCCCTTTTTTAACCAAATTGTTCCATTTAGAAGAACTTATAATTTAAGAACTTGATTACAATTTCTACTTTCTGCTAACTACAAGGTTTTATTGAAGATTGCGGCCATCCAGTTGTCCTCTTTCAGGTTTTTCCTGGCGTCAGTAAAGTTTTCTTTGAATTTCGCGTGTGTGCGTGTGTTGGTGTGAGGCAGAGGTCAGCTAAACCGGGAAATTATGGATTTTTCAAAATTGATTTTTGGATATCAGAGACGCTGGTTCGGACAGATCGGCGCAAGAAGGACGATCGAAAGTTGACTAGGAATCAACACCCATTCGAAATATAAAGTTTTAGCTTCTTGTGATCTTTCTTACAAAAAGAAAAAAGGCTAGCAGAAGAAGCTTACAGGAATAGGGTCACGGATGAGTGGAGAAGGGCGATGCGAAGGTAAAGTAAGTGACGACCCTTTGATAAGAGAACATTGTGAACTGATTTCGACTTTACTCCGAACTTAATGGATATTGTGAATCTAAATCGCCATTTTGTGGCAGCAAATACACTGATTACATTTTTACAAACATTCCTCCCAGCGCTAAATATGGACCCCAAATTATTGTTGCAAGTGTCGTTGCTGCTATTTAGTGAGAGGACGTACGAGTATAGTCAAGATAAATCATCACGTTTTCCCGTTTTGAAGAACGCGGATTCCAAAAAAGTGAGAGAGTTAGTTCTGGTTAACAAGAAATTGCAGAAAGAACCGTATATTTTTTTGGGGGATCTCTTGGAACCATGGGAACCAAAATTCCTCAATCGGAAGCAACACTTTTTGAATTGTTTTTCCAGTTTTTAGAATTGTGAGTACATTTTCTGAGAAAAAACCAAGGCTGGACGGGTATTTTGGCCGGAAGTGCCACTTCAGTGTAAGTACCACCTCATGTGTATAACGCCAATAAAATTCTCAACTTGAGGAACTTTAGTGGAAGTACTTCTTTTCTGATTAAATCTTTAATGTTTTGTCTTTCATTTAAGTTCAAAGTTACAGAAAACCTTGGAAAAGTCGTGCGAGTGGTCTCGGCCAGATACTGTTTTACTTCCGTCAGTTGGAGAGGAATTTGTAATGTAAGTTGAAAGGCAAAGGTTTGTGTCACTGTTTATTTATGGTGAGGATGTAGATAGAGGGCGGACTGGGCGGGGAGGTGTTGGTAATGGGTGCAGCTCAAAGTACAGTTTTGTAAGTGTTGTTTGTGCGCCTTCCGTGTGGAAGTCATGTTTGCCTATTTGGCTCGCTTGGCTGGCTCTCACTTGATGCGCAATAGCTCTCGCCTGCTAGGCACTTCTTGTTTAAACACAGGCCGTCTGTAAGAGCAGATAAGGTTTTTCTTTTCTCGCCTCCTCTGTTGGTTAAGAGAAAGATGGGCCGACTTCATCCTGGATCTAGGATCTTGAAGCTCGCCCTACAACACGCACTCATGCCCTTCACAGCGGATTCTCCACGGTAAGTTGACAGCAGCACTGTTGCGCTTCTCCTTCCAGCGGATTCCAGCTCGTAGCCTCTCTCCGTTTTGCCCCAATTCCCTTCCGCCATGTTATGCACGCCACACATGCTAATACTAAAAAAAAACCTGCCCGCATTAGATGTAAGTGCGCGCTGAGTGCAGATAATGGGGGCCCTTCACTTCCCTAGAATACTTTACCTCAATATTTCTCATTCTGTCCGAGTCAATATTTTATGTACTTTAAACATTGAATTACGAGAATGTTTCAACATTCCTGGATTGGTATTTTTCTATTTTATTTTTCCACTTCTTTTCGCTCCTTTCACGGCAAACTTTCGTAATTGAATTTTCTCCGGGAACCATATTTTCTGACTACAGAGAAAACTCGAACCCTCCCATATCTCAATCTCCGAATTATTGTGTGTGTAAATCAATAATGGCTTCATCAACAGCTGGGCCCTTAGGAAGTTAGGGACTTCTTACACCTCAATTCTAGGTGTTGGACTATAACGAGAGAACACTCTCTGCAAGCCGCCAATAATCTCAGATGATGACGTCCCACTAAAAAAAAAAACAATAATGAAGAATAGTTAATGTTCAAACTTAATATTTCTGTTTGTGCCCACAGACAATGACTGCTATAAGTTTTTGGTGAAAATGCTGTCCAGTTCCACTTTACAGAACCATTCATTCGGTTTCCAAAGATCTCAAAAACGGTTTCCACGTTTTTTTTTTTAAACTTGGTTTGCTATTTTTTAAACATTGACCCACAACTTTTGAAACATTTCCCGATTCGTTGCATGGCAAAGTGCTTGGTGGATTCCCTCTGCAGGGCCATTTCCTATTGCCATTAAAGTAGACCTGTCTCTCGTTTGTTGGCAAAGAGAGTTAAGTTAGCGGCTAAAATCAAGAATAAAACTTGGTATCTTCTTATTCAATGGACTGTACACTTCCTCAAAATGGCTACTACGATTATTTCCTGTGTACTCCGTATTTACATTACGCACACATAGACTTACTTCTTCTAATCTTACCATTTGTCCTGAAAAATTCTTTTAAGCGGCACTTCTGTAAGACTACATTTCAGCGTAATGTGCGGTTACAAGCTGTCGTAGTATTGGTCTGAATTAAATATGACTCAAATGTTTGCAGTTTGAAAAAAAAATTGTGAGCTAGAACCTTGAAAACAGTATAAAGAGTTTCGAACTATATATTTTTAAATTATTAACTACGAAATAGTTTTTTTTTTTTTAATTTATTTGTTATTCACAATCTACAAAAGAATAAAATGCAATCAGTGAATATGATTTAAAAAAAAAGACTTCATGGCTCGATCAGCTTGAGGAGAGAAGCTGCCCTCCGGTAACACTCTCGCTGGAGTTTCTTGCACTACTGAAGCTGGTCACGAGCCCAACAGCGTTTCAATCGTCTTGGAGGACGATCTGGAATCGTTTTAGAGGCAAGATTTTGAATAAGAGGATTTGTAGAGAATGGAAGAGAGTCAAAGAATTTTCTATATTTAGATTTAGATTCGTCAGTTACGTATGAGATCTTGAGGTCGTTATGGAGGGTGGAGTTAGAGACATAAAATGGAGAATTCGTAATCTGACGGAGTATTTTTGATTGGAAGGACTGGATCTTTGTGAATTAGAAAGTTTGGCTGAACCCCACAGTTCAAGTCCGTAAGTCCAGATCGGTTTAAGTACGCTGTTGTGTATTAGTCTTTTATGTTCCAGTGGTAGTTTTGATTGTCTGCCAGTTAGTCGCAGTAGTAATTTGTTTCGTCGGTGGAGTTTAAGTTTTTTCAGTTTAGTGTGCTACGAAATAGTTAAGTTTAATTCATTTTATGGCTTCTAAAAAATGGTGTAATTGCATTACACCTTATAATTATAATTGAATTAATTATAATTAATAACCTTATAATTGTTATTAATTACAATGAATATGTCAACAAAGTTACAATAATATATTTATTTTATTTTATGTTATTTAAAGTAGACACATGATACGAAATGCCCTAGTGCTACTGTAATGGCTGAATTCGCGACTCCCTCCGCACGCAGCATGTTGCTTCTATTTTATTTATTTGTATTTCAATGAGAGCCTTTGGCTCGGCTGGAGCTGAACGGTAAATCGTCCTAATTGCTCTCTTATTGAGCATAAATTGAATAGAGTCAACTGTCTATTCAGTTATTAATTATTTTTTTATTAGTAACACAATACAGCTGTAATTGCTTTTATCTATACCTATATTTTACCGGCTACCTATATTTTACCGGCTAATACACAAATCAGTGTATGTGTCTGTGTATGAGGTACGGTTTGTGTATTTGTAAGGGTGAATAGGAAACCCAGAAAAGAGAAAATTCAATCCAACAGAAACTAACTCAAACTTTTAGTTCAAATTATTAAACCTGAACCGCGATTCTACTGACCTTTATTCAAAATTGATTTATCACTAGAAATATTTTCTTTGTGGAAATCCTTTTCCGTTAAGTATAGAAAAGAGGATTTTAGAAATTGATTTGTGCGCTTAGCGTAACTTAATAATGTAAATTCTTGCTCTGCAACAAACATCATTGGACAGAACCAAGATGCCCTCATTTTCAGGTCATTCTAGGAATTGTTGTCTAACTTTTCCTCGGTTTTTGATATTCTATTCCAATTAGGTACAAACTAGCTCTTCTAATTGACATTGTCAATGAAAGCCAAAATATAGTTCTTATTTGGAGGCGCCACGGTAGCCGAGCGGGTTAAGAGGCGAGACCTGCAAAGCTAATATGCATTGTGGTACTGGGTTCGATTCCCGGTCTTAAGCCTTGGATTTTATTTATTGGTTAATGAGAGAAATTTACAGTAAAGTAAGTTTGCTAGTCTCCTCCGTCCACGACACCTAATTGGTAGTTGGACGTTAAGCCCCGCCTGAAAAAATAGGCAATTACTTTACTTTACTTACTTTTTTAGTTGTTATTTGGTGGTTCTCATTCTTTCTAACATTTTCATATTTTTTTCCGGTTTTCCAAGTTTCCTTTCCGAATTAGGTCGACTTGATGTGTATGTTCTTGTTTTGCACAAGAGAGCCAAAATACCGTAACTTGTTGCTTATTCTAGGTATTATTTCCTATTATCGTTTCTTATTCCAGACTGCAAGTTATAAGGTATTCAGTGATGTCATAATCTTTGTATTTAACAAATTAATCTACCTGTGATGGCGATGGTCTCGAACCTTCAATATTGTTTTCTCGGAAATAAGCGTTTCAAGATTGCCTGGTGCTCGAAAATTAGATATTTGTTTATCGGAGTGTTTGTTTGTGTTGGTCGTTATCGTGCAATGGACGATTCTTTAAAACTGTCAAATATTAGTACCAATTAAATGGTTTGAAATTGGAATAAAATCTAAAGTAGAACATAGAGAATTTTAGCCAGACGGTCGTGTGAGTGTACATACCAGATTCTTTTACTGAGAAATGAAGCGCCTGATTTAATTTAAGGTCACAGTTCAACTTGTCTGCGCTTCTCCTTACAAATATTTTAATTGAATTTATAATTAGAGTTAAATTACTCTTTTAAAAAAAGCTTTTCTCTCTACTAGAGCAAATGTTTGCTGAAATGAAATTAGAACGTTGCCATGAGAGTGCGAAGAAGATTCACAAAGGTTAGTAGTAAGTTCGGAATAAGTTTACAGTGTTGCCTTACTTGTGAAAATCATCGTTATGTGTTTCACCTTAAACAAACAAGTTGGCTACACTGTCTCGTGGATCTCCGTCATGCACTACCCCCTTTATTCCATCTTTTTGCTTCGCCCGTATCGGTCAATGTTTCCTGGACGGACATCTTAGAGCCGCCAGTCATTTCTTGGACGTTCTTTCTTTCTTTTACGTATTCCTGTGGTGTGTACTTCGTCCACGTATTCTTGAACAGAGTCGAGGCAATGCAGTAACCCCATTTTTTTTTAGGCGATTGATTGATACGATCAACGAATGTTAATTTCATCCTTATAGAGAGCAGCTATTTTTATCAGGCTGGTTAAATACCCGTTTCCTTAATTCTAGGTCAATTTTCCAATAATATCGTATGTCGAGAATATTATTTTGTTACTCCACTGATTGTAAAAATGTGATCGTTCGCAGTCAAACATTCTTCTCTTAAGGTTTTGTATTTTCCACTTTATTTCTTAGTGAACTGGCTAAAATTCTGGTAGTACCCATTGGTTACTGTGATCGATCGCAGGTCACATGGCCTTGCTGAATCTTAACACGCAAACTGGTCTTCCTCCTGCAGCTTCAAGAATTGATGAAATTGATGGTCAACAGAGCTGAAAAACAAAAGCTGACCAAGTTCAATCTTGGTACTTTGTTAGGTACCGCCCTGTGACTCCGGCAAAGTACAAACTCAGCCAGTGGGAAGTGCTACTTCATGCAATGTTCAGTTGTTTAAAGTGCCCCAAAACACACACACTCTACTGAAGTAGTTCCCAACTATATTAAGAACTGTATTTAAAACATTTAATTGTAACTTCTAATTATGACGCTCTTCTCAAAGAGTTCTGCAGTAAGAATCCCAGTAGTTGTGTGGGTGGAAAGTTCTCTGGGCCTCTTTGGCTTTTTGGAAACCGAGAGCTAGTGGCGTGCCACTCCTGCAATGGGGCTGCTGATACTGTCGTTGCTTTCTTTTTGTTTTAATGCTATAATTCGAGGAATGTAAAAGCTCCCATAAAATTTAATATTGCTTTGCGGCTTTTTATGGCGAACTTTGCGAGCGTGGGGGGGGGCGTCCAATTCCCTCCACCCCCCGTACTTGCTTTACTCTTATTATTTTATTTTTATATTCTTCTTTTTTGGCGGTGGTGCCGAGGCGAAGATAAAAGAAGAATTAGATAGTACACAGCCTCCGCTTACACTCGGCACCCCTTTATTTTAATATATATGAAGCAGTGGTGTCTTCGTTTCAGTGTTAGCAGCCGAGATTAAAGTACAAATAAAAATATACGTATAAGAAAACAAAAAAAAACAGAAGGTGGGGATTGAAGCGGTCTTAAGGAAATTTCTCTTGCAGTTGCTCTCCTTTATTGTTTAATAAAAGAAACAAGTATGGCTTCCGGGAGGCGGCAGTGGAATCCAAACCGGAATTCTCCCCTTCCCCTTTATCCCCAAGGAAGTACCTGGGCTTAAAGCATGATTCTCCCGTTCTGCAGATCTCATTTTCCAATTTAAAAGTTTGTGTAAACATTTTTACTACGGGCTTCTAAGGTTAGGTTGGGAAAATGGTGTTGGAAAAATTAGACTACGAGATTACATATTACCAGAATGAACATAATGTTCACTGACAGTAGAGTTCGGGGGTGATCGCCAGCCGGTAATTAGGTAATGATTGTTCTCCTTAATTAATTCTATTTACAAACCGAATCAAAACTTTGGTGTGAACACCCACAGGACTTCCTGCTACTGCTACTGTTCTCAAGCTCACCACTACTTGCATAAGTTCCTGCAAAATCGGAACTATTATCATCGGACTGATAATCACACTTTAGACGGAAGTATAACATAAAACCAATTTCCCAAAATAACAAAACAAAATATAAGTATAACAAAATCTTAGATCAATAATGGGTGTGCAACGTGAATACGAAGTTTGTTGCAAGCATTTTCTTTGTCTCATTTCCTCAACAATATTAATGTCCTCTTGCATTGAACCTTGTTGACTTCCTCATTCTCTCAGATGTTTTGGGAAAAGTCCAATTTTTAGCCGTTTTCTTGGCTATTGAACAATTTTCTTCTTTGAAGGAAATCAAAAATTTATAAATGGACTTCTTTACGTGTTTGATCGGTAAACCACGCTCAGCAGTATGACGTCCCTCTTTCCCTCAGTTAATGATGAGCACTATCTACAAATTACGAACGCACTGGAAGAGGCTGGAGTCCGTGTGAAACCGTGACGTAATATGCTTTTCGTTATATTTTTCAATTAGTTTCACATTTGAATGTTCAAACTCTGAGGCGTTTTCTGCTGAAAAATCTATCCATTTAAAGGGTAACCAACATTTGATGTTGATGCACTTTTTATCGTAGTTGAGTAATGCATGTATTGATTGGCTGGCCATAATTACTGTAATTTAGCTACTGAAACACCCACATATCTGACTGAGTTTGTTTAACATTCGTTTATATGAACGCAACTTTAGAGGAGAGCTTAAGTTCACTCATCCCTAGGGACCTCTGAATGGAAGATTTCTGGAAAAGCGCTGCAAATAAAAGGTGCAATACTACAAAATATTCGACTAGTACCTTAGATTTAAAGAATACCGTCGAAGTCTTTTTTGAGAGAGAAATCAAATCGAATGAGTAAGTTGCATTTCCTTATGGCTAATTTTGAATCAAATTTTATGTCGGGTTCCGAAAATGTAGATGTTCTATATGGTGACACTTTCAGGCAGACTGGCAGACCTACAGAACCTATTTGGAACTCAGCAGACAGAAAGCACGTGAATTCCCGGGGGAAACTCAGCTCAAGTTCCTCTCACAGGGCAACGGAAGTAAAAAAAAAAAAAATTGTATTTACCTGCTCTGATTGAACGCAACCAACATATTGATTACAATGATTTGTTTAGTAATTTAAGCAAACAAAGTAGAAAATAATATTTCCAAGCACGTTTTATTTGTCAAGTATCCAGTGGCCAATCAACAGGTAGAAAATGGCGCAGTTGGAGAGAATGTGTGAGTGAGCTAGCGTCAAGCTTGGAAGAGCTTTTGATTTTAGACAGCCGCGCGTGTGTGTAGTAGAAGCGGCGCTTTCATCCCTCATTTCGCATTCAACAGAGCTTTAATATTTGAAAGCTCAAGTTCCCCGCGGGGCAAGCTTACCTGCTCAACTCACACACTTATTGAATTCCAGCTACAGCTAACTTAAAGCTCTCCTTTTGAAATAAAGCTTTATCTTGTCATTCACAAAGTTCAGAATCTTTGAAAACCAGGAAATCCTGGTGTGATTTCCTTCTACGATATTCTTTTCACTCGCAGTTAAATGTAATTAAATTCCCCAGCACAGAAAAATGTTCCAAACAAGTTGTAACTGCCTTTCCAGTGAAAATTCCATGTTTAAAGAAAATTGACTGAGCAGAATTGCAGTGCATTCTGGATAGCTGGATGTGCTGCGTAAAGATGAGCTCTCCAGGTCTTCTACGTGGATGAAGATAAAATTTTGATGGCATCTAATGTTCGTCTTTCCACCATGGGAACTTTCTGTAACCATTTTTTTTTACTCCAAATCAAAATCCTAAATCTGCGAGTTGCTGGAGTTGTTGGATAACAGCTTTGCTGCCAGATTTGGCACCTTTTACGGCATTTCAGAGTTTGATCCTCTAAGTTATACCTTGGAATCCTGTAATCGCTAACCTTTCAGCCAATCCCTTTTCTAAGGATAACATTTATAAAATTAAACTGGCATATAAATGTGAGAGCAGGACAATAATAATGACCAGAAGGGGCTGTGCAAAAAGTTCAGAAGCCTCTGGTCTGGAGCATTGGAGGGTGTTTTCCCTTCCTCCTGTTTTTTCGTTCTCGCAAAACTGAGTTTTGTCCACGTTTGTAAGAGAAGGTTATTCCTCTTCCGCTACAAAAACCAAGCTTTACTCCTATTATTCTCCTGAAATGAGTCTCTTCAGAGAAAAGAATTTGAATTATTTAAAAAAATGGAGAAAAGAAAAGAATAAAGAAAACAAAAATACATCAGCTGTTTATTTGGGTAAAATAAAATAAACTTTAAATTTCTCATTTTTATTTGTACGGTTAGTGATATGGAAGATTGGACGCCCATCCAGCTTCCAAATCTGCATATAAATTGGCGAAGAAAGAGGCTGCTGGTTGAAACAGAGAGCACTAAAGTTACCTTTGTCATCCACATGTAGACCTCGCTGGATGCTGGATAAAGGCCTTCCGCTAATAACATTTCTCCAGTTTAACTGTTTTTAACTGGAACCCACTGAAACGAATAATACAACACTTTAATACCTGTAAAACAGATAACAGCATTTTCCTTCAAAGCGGTTTTATTGTAAAGCATCTGCAAATAATTTAATTTTTTTTAAATTCTCATATTACTGTCTGCAAAAGGGATGTGAAGCGATCTGGTCAGGTTATGATGTCCACTTTTCACAGGAAGTGAACTGTGAGACCAAAGACATGGTTCTTAGAAAATGGTCTGAGAGCGAGAGCGGTTGAGAGAGAAAGAATATGCTGAAAAGGAAATAAGTTAATAAAGCCTTTCTAAAAGTTCCATTTTGCTTGCCTTAATTGTCACGTTTGCTCGTAGAATGTAGGCTTCAGAGAAGTTTGTGTGAACTTGAATGAATGCTAAATCCAAGTAGAGGGACACATCAATTATTTGTGCAGATTTTGAGAGAGTGTTGGAGGAGGCTGAACTCCTGTTTGCGTTGTCAGACTGGGATCCCAGAAGACTTGGCCTGTTTTGTTTAAAACAAATCATCTCATAGGTTTAAATAGGAGTTAGAACAAAGAGGGTGTCTTTATTAAAAGGCTTCTTAATGTAATATTATTTTCCAGTACATAAAGATGTTGCTAACACTGTTGGCACTACTGACTACAATAATTACAGATAATAATACATTATTATTGTACAAATAAACAGGAATGTAAATAAAATAAAATCAGGAACAACTGGCTGCGCAGATGAAGCGCTGGAGGCTTTGTACAGACTCCATTGTCCAGGTACTATTGTTGTATCTGCGCCATGTTATCCAGTATTGGTGATACGGAGGGGATTGGCGGAGATGTACGGGCCTATCCAACTGCTGGCGGAGCAACAACAACAACAACCAAGTCCTACCGACCTACTTGAAGAAGAGGTAAATAAAACTTGGGTTTCCTTTCACATTTTTCATACAATACTTTGGCACTACCCACACTTTGCAAGGGATCACGGTATCTTATCCGCTGGTGATTTATAGCAGGTCGCAGTCAGCATCTCCTCCTTTTTATCCTTCTCCTCCTGTCGCTTCCTCTCTCTTTTTGTTATTATTATTATTATTATATTCCACACCTGAATACTTGTTTGATGCAGGAGGGAGCACCAAGAAGGAAATGTAATATTTTATGAGCGTATTGAAATTCGATATTTCCCAGTCACGTCCGGATACTTGATCATTTTTTGAGCCACATAAATTCTATTTGGGTTTCTTCGCTTCAGTGTTGATTCGTTTGAAATTTTACAGCGATGATCGATCTAGTCTAGACTTTGGTTCAGCTTTCATTGTTAAACAATGCTGAAAATTGAGAATATGTATTCACTTTAATTCAAAGCTCAATGCCTTAGTTATTGAGGGTGAACATATCTAACTCATGAAAGGTACTCTCGCAATTACTTTGATAGCTGATGGGTGGGAACTTGAATGATTTTCTCTTAGCCGTTCATAGCAGGATATAAAGCAGCATAAATTTTTGCTTTTGAGTTACTATCGGCATTATCCTTTTAATGGTACCCTGAGTCCAGAAATGTGGTAATGTGGATCTGGAAGAAGTCCTTTTCCTTTATTTCCCAACAGGTTATTTATTGTTAACCGACGGACGGGGCAAGTTAGTCATGTAAGCCCAAATGCTAGCGGTTAGTTTCGGTGAAAAGCAATAATTTACCGTAGATAGCAGCACCTCAAGCATGTCACCTCAAAGTTCTAACTCATGAATGTGACGTAACTGACAAGCGCTAATCCGTCATTGTTATCCGCCATGTTCCCTTGGCCTCAGCTGTCAGCTGATTTAATAATTCTATTATTTATTGATGTAATAACCATTTCTGGCTGAAGTTATTGATATGAGAGCATGTCTAAGGCTTACTTATTGAAATCCTTTACTCTGCTAGTTTTGTGAACTAGGTCTGTCATAGAAGAGCAAACTGCCTGGCGCAAATGGACATCTGTCCCTGTAGAAGAGGTTCTTAATACTTACGCGAACAGTCATGCTACTTCCCCAGGCCGCAGTTTAAGAAACTAATTTTCTTCAGCTTCTTGGAATTTATATTAATACTAAGGTCTTCATTCAATTTCAAAAGTAAGTGAAAATACAAAACTCTGTTCCAAAGGATGAAATATCAAGACTGCCATCTTTTTTAGGATTTGCAAACCTAATGCTTGATTTCTTCCGCTTGTATGGCAGTGTGAAAGGCGAATGGCAGGCACAATATCTGATACGAATGGTATTTTAGAGATCTAACCGATATACTAAGACAGATCTCTATTCGTCTTTATCAACATTGATTATGAATCCAGAGAAGATAAAAAACAACTGTTTTGACGCTGGTTCGGAATCAAGCACGCCTTAGAAACCCGATTGTTAGTAAATTCGCAAACAAGTGGATCTCACTTGGTGCACTTCTCCAAAATTTAAAGTTGAGATTTAAAAAAAAAAAAAAAAAAAAAAAAAAAAACAAGAAAAAGCATGAGAAATTTGAAGAGAAAAGCTGCACTGGCAGAGGTAACAAATCTCGCCGACTACTTAGTGGCTCAGTGTGTACACATATCTCAAGAAGGCGCGCCGCCTGCTCACTCTCATACAGGTATTACATTCCATAAATACAGGCGAAATGGCCGCCTCCTGCGCTCTGCTTCCGCCTCCACACAAGTGCTACAAACTCTGCTAGTAATATCTGAAATAGAAAATATAAACCTCGTCTTTATCTAAGACCGTGACTGAAGATCACATGAAACAATATAATGTAACCATGGAGACTAAGATGGAATTACTGCTATTATTAGCAGCCTGGGCTTCAAATATTTCAATGACCTTGCTCCCTCAATAACCAGATTTTTTTTTTAAACAGAGGAACCGTTTTGATTCATGAAACGGGTGCTTAATCCCGCAGGCTTCATTATTTAGCAATGTTTAACAAAGAGCCGCAACACATTTTGTACCCGGCTTATGTAATTTTTATTTTTTAATTGGAAAGAAAGGTGCAATACTAATTCTTTAATCGTTGCTAACATACCTAATGGTATAAATATGAAGAATAATAAGACAAAGAAGTGAACTAGATCAGGCAGGGTGGAAGGAATGAGTCTTCTTCTTGAGATGTTGTGCAAGTTACCTTTAGAAAATGGAAATGCGAGCGAGTTGGCCTTGGCAAAAGCTGTTTGTATATTCGACTCCCAGTTAGACTAGCCAGACCCAACCTTTGCGGCGATCAGGGGAAAATGTTGCAATCCCTACGACCTGAAGAAAGAGAACTAGTTTCTGTTACGCTGCTCTCACTTCTGCAAGTGTCATCTTCTATTCCTTGGCTACATGTTTTCTCAAGAACAATTTATCCTCAATATTCTTGGCCTTTTAGGTTATTAGAACGAAATTATCAAAAGGTCAGCCTTCTTCTGCAAATGACATAGACGGGGTGCATTTTACAGAATGTAGAAGCTCTGCAGCAACCAGGAAGAAAAACTGTTCCTACTTCACTACTCTTTATTGAGCTGTAATTGTGGGTTTGCAATGAAGTTGCTAGGAACATAAATAGTTTGCCGCTAAAGTAATATTACCTTCAAGATGCCATCAAGTTGGAGAGTATTGTCTTTCATCATGGATGCCAGAGACAATAACGTTAGGACTATAGATTGTTTTGGAAGCCCTTACTATTGTACACCGTCCTCTAACATTGGTTGGATGGCACGCCATTAAGGAAATAACGGAGCTCCAATTTGAATGCTACTCCTTACTTCCTTGTCATTTCAAATTTAGTGAGATGACGCATTTAAGTGTAGAAGAACAAAAGCAGGGTGAACCAAAGAGGATGTTCCTTGCCAAGAGGCTGAATATCTTGGAGCAGATAAAAGGAAGGTAATATGAAACTGGTTTGTTGATGGAGGACCATCTACGACACACATATGTGTCCTTCCACTTGCAACCCCATTCTTCCATGTACCTCGAGACACCCATGAATCTCAGGAATAAATAGGCCCCATCTGGTCTCTGTTGCTCCGCCTTGCCGTATTTCTTATTATTCCCCTAACTGGCTACGACATTTTACCAGCTTCCTCTCCATTCTTGGGAGTCTGCGAACTGTTTATCTTTAGCTTATGGAGACTTACATACGCTTTAATATTCATACATTCTAAAGTAAAACTAAAAATCTCTTCACTATTTTCTTCTACCGCAGTTTAGTTAATTAATTTCTCTTTAAAATTAAAGTTATTCCTTATTAATCATAGTTAGTTGCCTTCACTATTCTGTGTGTAATGAAATTATTCGATTGCAGACAGTGTGACGTCATAGCTCCCTCAGTATAACAAGGAATAGTTTTTCTGTGACGCAACTTTAAACCACATTAATGAGAGTTGAACTGAAGTTAGCTCTGAGTGAACGATTCTCCAGCTCCTTAAAGAGCCTTATCAAACAGTTTTCCTCCAACTTGGAGTGTTTGGCCACACATTTGATTCCCACAGAATATAATACAGGTATTTCCACCTACAATCAACTATTCTGACCCTTTAGAGAGCAGCTGAAAAGAATTACCCAAGGAAAATAGAAGTTCGAGATCTCACGTTTGCACTGAACTGTTTGGTTCCCACAAAGTTGATGAATAGAGCACAGTTGCTATTCATCAGATCTAACAAACAATATTTGATTTGTAATAATTAATAACCAAGTAAGGGATTAGGTAAGTGGCCAGCCAATTCTGGATTCCAACGTGGAGACCCCAGGTTCGAATCCAGCTGCTGGCAATGATGTTAAAAAAATTGTGAAAATAAATCCAAAAACTGGCACAGTAAATTCAAGTTGTAAGTAGTAATTTCGTTAATTAATGATGCGGGGTGCCTGAATTTATGGATAGAAACAAAGCATCATTTGGTGAACGATTATTATATAAAAATTAAATTAATTAAAGCTTAACTTGTGCTTTTCTCAAAAGAAGGATGAGTAATGAGATGCACAATTAAAACTTTAATCACCCGAACATGAGGTTTTCAAAGAATGTGTGCCGGAAATTATTCGTTGCAATTCCCGATAATCTGAGGTTATCGTTTCCCTCAAGTGCTGCTAGCTTTGAATTTCAATATATTCAAGCGAGCAAATTGGCCTGCATATATACGAGTATATACATACATGAGGAAGTTGTGAGCGAGGTTATATAGCAGTTTATGTTATGATTGACCGGGCGGAAGGAATATATGGCTGGAGGGGAGCTTTATGACTGTTCTAAAGGTGAGCTTACACTCCAGGAGTACTGGATCTGGAGTGGCCAGTCTCCAGTGCCTTACATCTCCAGTCGCACCATTAAACAACCTTCCTTTACTGTTATAGCTGTGCACTTCTTGCATTACTTCTACCATTACACTCAGCCGCTCCTTAAATCCTATTCTTTCTTCAAGCCACCTGCACATTTTCCGAGTAGATATTCCTCTAGTGTTCTTATCGCTAGTTTCACCGCATCGCCAGCTATCCTACTGTACATTCTTATTTAATCTTTATAAAGTTTCTGATAGACTCCTCCCAATTTCTTTGCGGCACAATCCTGTCTCTTACTGAATACCTCCACAAACTGACGACTTCTTCTTTTTGAAACAAGAGTACCGGACAGTTCCTTGATGGTTTCAAACTTGATGCAATATCCATCATTCTCGACCCGCGCCAAAGCTAAACAACCGTTTTACCACGCCACCAACCACTAGATCCTACTGTTGTCTGCAATTTTTTACAAGGAACAATGAGTAAGTGTTAAGCTCTCAGACTACCCCCTCTTTAGCTCAAATTTGGGCAATGATTTTCCACGGGTAAAACATATGTAAACCCCTGAATTCTCTCTTGTATAAGATAAGAAAAAAAAAAAAAAAAAGATCTTACTAAGCTAATTGATCTTCCATGGTCTTTATTTGTGAGTCTGCATACGGTTACCTCAAAGCTAGTATCGCTACGATTAAAGCGATTTAGTACTGAACGTTGGTACATTACTGAAACTAAATTCAATCTTTCGGGATTTTTTCAAAAACGATTTCAACGATTCGTTGAACGATTAAGTAGTCCATTATGAAAGAACTTAAGCTCATGCAAAGCATAAAGGAAATGCCGGTTTCTCAGACATTAACGAATGCCTCTTTCCTCTCATTATGCGCACTATTGGAAATAATTAATTTTCCAATGACCTCTTGGAGAACTACCAGATTAAACTTCCCCTAAAGTGCCATTTCACAATTTTGTCCCATATTACCATCTAGGTTATTTAATGAGAATTAAAAAGAGTTGCTAAATTTTCAAACTTGAAGAAAAACTGCTGGCCGGAAATGTGATTCCAGTGAATGACTGCGCAGACCATCTAAATAGATCCAAAAATGAACTTTGTTTTGAAATTAGATTCACTAACATTGAGTTTAAGCAGTGGCTCTAGGCCGACACACGTCTCTCAAAAGATTTTTATTCACCTACATTATTGTCATCATCATTTAGTAAAAATGTAAAGTTTAGAAAAAAATCTTGAAAGTTTCAGACATGGAGGAAGTCAGGATTTTTATTTTAGATTTGAATTTAGGAAATCTCTTAACTAGTAGACTTCCGTTACAAGCTTAATTTAAGGATCGCAATACCCTTCCCATAGATGGCAGTAAATTAGGTCGAGTACTTCATAGAAGGGCTGAGACGTCCACTTGTACTTCATCAGTGCCCTTCCTGCCATTGGAAAGTCCGGAGTTTGATTAGTTTTTGATTGACGCCAACACTCTTTTCCAAGAGCTGGAGGGAAGAGAAAAAAGTAAATGTCTATTTCATTTCCAAGTGGGTAAAAGAAAAAAAAGATTATCTCAGCTGTAATAATTCTTCCAGCGACCAGCCTTGCAGCTTGAGTAACCGGGGCTAGCGTGATGGAGAGGCTGATTGTAACTGCAAGCGCCGAGCAATTAGCGGAGCTCGCAATTTATATCTCATCAAGCAATGTTTGCTGGAGTCACTGGAGGAATGGAAAACGGAAACACGGATTTCCAGCGAAAGAAAACACAGCGTATTGGTATAAAATGGCAGATGGAGCTCTCTTTCCTTGCGTTTAATTCGCTCCCGGAATTCTTCCAAAATAAATTAAAACCACTTCCGTAATTATAATATTATGCTAATCTACTTTTTCAAAACATTTTTTTGTTTTTTTTATTAAATTGTCTCTGTTAACAATTTTTTATTTCTCTCTTTACAATATTTAAATTTTATTGAATGCATACAATAGAATTTAAATCATTTAGAATTTATAAGAAAAAAAAATTATTGGGATCATATTTGTAAAAGTGCCATCAGAGGGGGCTGCCGACAACGCCACACAGCCTGAAGGTTAGGTAATAGTCTAGGAAGGTTTAGCGTCATTTTAGAGTGTTTACGTTACAGTTTTTCTTAGTGTTTAACGACGGTGAAATACGAGTATAACCAGTAATTAATTATTCTTTACAAGTATTTTATTGTTTTAATTATGTATGTGTGTATGTATGTATTAATGTTTTGTATTAATTTATTTATAAAATTATATTCTTTACAGATTAATAAAATCTGTTTTTGAAAACCGTCTTACATATTTAAATAAGAAATAGAATTATCACCGCAAGCAATGGTTTGGAGGTTCTATGAGTAATAAAGAAGTTGTTTTTATAAAGCGGTCGGCCTAGTGTGTCTGTGATTACATAACTTCCCAAAAACGAAAGATCTCAGGAAGTTGAAACAATAATTTATATTTCCTCTCTCTAAAGGCGTCGTGTCTAACTGGGCGATCAAAATCTATCGTGGGCCGTTTTACAATTTGGATAATGTTGGTAGGAGTTATCAGAATCTGAATTAATTGCTAACTGCAGTAAAAAAAAAAACTCTCTGTTCGAGTAATAGAGATTACTGTCTGTAACAAGACAGGGCTCAGGAAGAAGCTCCGGGCGCCAAAGTCCTCAGATTGTGACGTGCTTTAAGTAATAAAACTAACTGGGAAAAGATCTTACATAGTTCGATTGCCACTCGCACGACTCACAGCAACTAAATTGCCATTGGAATTTATACCTAAAAGACAATATGCTTCATAAATTCATTCTATTTGAGAAAGTGTGACGTCGTAATTTCTCCTGAACAACACTAGCATCAATGTTCTCTAATAGAATTTCAAACTCCGGTGGTAGGTCTATCATAAACGAAACTCTATGATCATTCTCGAGACAATTACAGAATACTTGAAACAGCGGCACTCTACTTTCAATGGACTTATTCCTCTGACTCGGACCTATGATTGGTAAAAAAGCGTAAAACGAGAGGATGCCCGTTCTGGCATCCGTAAGGTCTTTAAACTTTCCTAAATGAAAGGAGAAATTAGAGAAATATTAATTGGTCTTGGAAATATTTAATTTTTGACCTCCTCTTCTTTGAGCATTTCCTTCGGCCAAAGAAGCGAAAGCAAGAGAAATGTCATGAAATGGACACCAGAGAGGTGGAAGTTAAACTATTGTGAAGAAGTTGGTAGAAAAAGGAAGTGGCAATAGAAAGGTTGTGTGTCTCCCAGGATCGTCTGTGGCACAGAAAGTGCTTTAAATAAGTGCACCAATCTCCAGATAATGTCCGTCCGGATATCTGTAACTCCTGTGGGACTGTGCTGGAGTATGGACTTGTTTTTTTGGGAATCTGTCTCAGCAAGTTCCACCCCCTGCACAGCGCCCTCCGTAATAAAGTACCGAATCTTTTCTCATTTCTCTTAACCCGCTCTTCTCCGGCCGCAGTTTCCTTTCTCCACAAACACTGGTAATGCTTTATTCATGTTTTTTGAGCCCAGTTTCCTCTTCTACTTCTTATATGTGCGTGTGTGTGTGTTCGCAAGAGTTTTTATTTCCAACATATATCACATGTCTGATACCCGTAAATCGATTGGTTGAATAATGTAGACTCTTGTAAATAATAAAACTGAGCTCGGATCTGGAGCCCCGCCCCCCTCTCGCGCGCTATTTCATAAATAATAAAACGGCCCATTTTCATTGCCCATCATTGACATTATTGGTCATTTACTAGCAAACTATTTAAACAGATTGTAATCCACTTAGTCAACCAACATGATTTTTGGCACTGATTTCCAAATCTTGGGGTAAGCAGTGTCCGCAGTTCGAACCATCATTGGTGAGCAAAGCAAGATTTAGCCAGTAATCTTTCCTTCAGGAGCAGGAGTGGAGGATTTTTTATTTTGAGCTTTCCCAAGGATAAGTTCCTCCCCTAAATGTGAAAAAACACTCGACATTTCCTTAGAACCATTCGCCAGGTATTATCTCAAGCATGTTCTTCCAGTTAAGAATTTTGAAAAGAAATTAATTCTTCTAATTTATCATTTATAGAAAAGATACTACTGAGAGAAGCTACCTCATCTAATCTAGGAATTGCCTTAAATCGAAGAAAAATGTCACTAGTCATAGATGAAATAAATGTAAAGGAAAACCAAATTTTATTGAATTCTCAGAAAAGAAGTATTTTTGGATGTGAAATTCAGGAACACTTTGAACCATACATTATACTGAGAAGGTAATTTAAGCCACTGCTATTCCCAAAGTCGCCCTTTAACAATTTCTGTCCTGGAACAAAGCTTCTAATTACAGATACAAAAAAAATGTGATTTTTAAGATAGTCATAACAGATGACTAATCCTGCTCGTTCGTAGTTAAGTCAGTGGTAGTTGTATTGCCGGCTATGTTTTGCCTGGTCCATCGGAATACCATGACTTAAAAAGTACTAACTTACTGCTGTTTTTCCACACACTCATAACCACATGCCTTCTAGAAACAATTTTGGGCAAAAAGACAATTTTTATTTACGCGAAAACTCAGTAACAAAAATCCGACACGATCGCGTAGTATGATACGTGAAGTAACGTGACAATAGTCTTTTACAATTTTGTGTAGCGCATGAATAATTAGTAAGATAATGATTAACATGTAAATAAGTAGAGATTTGGTAAATGCAAAACTGAGCTTACTAAATAGAGACAGGCACCAAAATTTGTAGGCTGTAAGAAGCGGAACATGGAGATTAATAGGCTAATCTAGAGTGGTGTGCTAGGGTGGGATGCCCTAAGTATATATATATGTTTGTTATATATACAGGCTCCCTGACCTCTTCTCTACTGCACATAACTAAATACCTGATGTTCTCCACCTACGCATAAATAATGTGGTGTGTTCAAATTACACAAGTCCTGACCGCTATGTATTTAAATATTTACCTATAATGTGCCGGCCAGCTAGCCCAACTGGAGTTGTTGCAGTGAACTCCGTGAGAAAATCTGCGCCACATTTCGGTGCGAATTCTGCCTTCTTTCTCTTACTTCTGGTGTGTGAATATGTCAGTCAGAACTATCTGCTTTGAGGGGTCCCTAATTATATATTTTACTGGAATGGTGAGGCAGAAGAAAATTTGGAAATTCGAACCTCGTAGATTTGTATTAAAAACTAATCGATAATTAGATTAGGTACATCTAATACAGTATTATGGAGCAATACCAATAGGCGAATGTCTAGTCTGTAAAGCTATTCCTTTTACAAAGTTTCGAGTCTTAGAGATGGTCGTTTCTGTAATTATGATCTCCCCAGGTGCTAGGCAGTGGAAGACCTCTTATCGTAACCTATCAGACAAACAGGATGAAAAAAGCCACATCAGTCTACACGAGAATCCCGGGACAGTAGATTATCTATCCCTTCCGTTAAAAAAAGAGACTTGTGCCGACTAATCTAACTACAAAGGTGTAGTTCTAATAGGAACAACCTCCACCTTTTGACCCTCTGCAATGTCCAAAGTTTCCTCGCCTAGTCTCATAAGCAAATTAGCGCTTGCAACGCTATCTGACTGCACTAAAGAGCCGTTTGCTCATCTCCACAATCTCAATCTCCACGAGACTAGATACTCCCCACTGCGGGATATCCCTTACAGATATCTTCTGAGCCTAACGCGACCCTGAGTTAGGCTACAATCTACTATAGTCTTTCTGTTGCTACCACTTAATTGATCTTTTCCCAAGTGCTCTCAATTGAATTTTACTGCAAAGATGATTCAAACTTGTATACGTCTATGACTAAATAAAGATATAAATGTTTATGTCTAACTAAACATCTAAATGTCTATGTCTAACTAAACATCTAAATGTCTATGTCTAACTAACCATCTAAATGTCTATGTCTAACTAATCATCTAAATGGCTATGTCTAACTAAACATCTAAATGTCTATGTCTAACTAAACATCTAAATGTCTATGTCTAACTAAACATCTAAATGGCTATGTCTAACTAAACATCTAAATGTCTATGTCTAACTAAACATCTAAATGTCTATGTCTAACTAAACATCTAAATGGCTATGTCTAACTAAACATCTAATTGTCTATGTCTAACTAAACATCTGATTGTCCATATCTATAGTTAATCCCAGAGAGGATACCCACGAAGTGGACATATCTGCCATGCAGGAAATTAATAGACAATCTATGCAAAATTTTCTCCTGTCTGTGTAAATTATTTCAATAATTTGGACTATAAGTTGTCAAATGTTATTACTATATTAAAGCAAGCAATATCCCAAAAATGGATGGACAGGTTAACTTTGCCAGTGGAAGCGAGAGTGAAATTTGCCAGGAATTAAATTTTACACATGAAGTTTCACTTTATTTGACAAGTATTATACTATTTAGGACAAGATAGTCTGTATGACATAAATCTGTCATGAATAATACAGAATAATTACGGCGCTAAAATTCGGCCAAACAAATAAATAACTATTGTCGCCTCTTTCTGACATGTTATGTAAATAATGATCATTCCTATGAATATTGGAATTCTTCCTTCAGGAGGATTCTATGTTGGGATGAGTTTTAGGGATTGGAGGAGTCTAATGTAGGGTTCTACAAATTCTAATGAGTTCAATTATGAAACTCTATCTAATGAAGTAATTAGAACCTTGGGCACAGTTAACAAGACAAAGTAGTGTGAGTTCTACAGGAGTGTTTCTTCTACTTTCTGTTCGGGATTGAGAAGGAAACTCAACTTCGATCCTAAGGACATCAACTCTTCAGTTATGAATACAACATTGAACAGTTGGCTGCTCCGGGGGTGTTGACCTCACTAGAACTTGTGGACAGCTGTCGCAACTTTATCATCTCAGCTTATCTTATCAGTGAAAAGAAAACTCTGAAACACGTTAGTTCTGTGCGTGTGGATGGATGGTGTAAAGTTGTGGCTACTGGGTAACCGTTCTTCAAGTGGTGGGAACTCGTTGTGGGTAAGCATGGGTTTGGCCGGAGTAAAACCAATAGAAAGTTACTGGTTGTCTAGCCGGGAAGCACACACACTGCCATCTCCTCCCGATCCAGGACAATCCCGAAGAGGAAAAAAAGGACTGACGGCCCAGTTTTATAGGCTAACTTTGTCCTGATGGGCAGATATAGTGGCAACTGCAAGACACAGACCGGCCCTGTTTTGAATATTACAACCAGCTAGAGATAGCGTTCGTCTCCCTTCTACTTCCAGGACCTAGAACTCCCGCTGTGTACTCTCGTTGTGCAGTTTCCTCCAACAGCTTGCCGCCTATTTCTTGTACCAGTTTTCTTCACTTTTCAATTGCTGGTTTGCTAATTTCCAAAAACAATTTTTCACCGGTTATACATGCCTTCAGGTCCCCAGAATCTGGTTTGATCGCTCAATACTTTAAATTACCGCAATTTACTTACTTCGACTTAAAAGTTCTACTTAAAACATTCGACTATAACGTCATAGCTTCCCCAGAACCCTAATTAAATTAGGGATAAAGTTACTAGCAAAGTGAAAAGGGTCCAGATGAAACCCTTAACTAACTGGTCATCAAGTTTACTGAAAATTCGAAAAAGCTGTTCGCTACTATAGGAACCAAATCTTTTCTTTTGATGCTCGTTCAACTCGGAATGGGAGCCGTCTCATGAGCTAATTATTACCGTACAATTAGAACCCATTCAAAAACAGTTCCTCGCAAATAGTTTTAAAAAAAGAAATGCTTCTACACCTATTGAGGTTAGGGCACCTACCATCTACAGAGGTAGCCTGTGTACGACGTTTGAATAAGATCATAAAATATTTCCATCTAAAAGAGAAAGGCTTTAAAGAGGAAAATCTTTGCATAACCTCCTGTCAGCTGATTTCCTTCAAATTTTGTGAGGAACTGAAGTACCAAGGCGGAATACCAAGCTCCAGATTTCTAGTTTACACTAAGAGTGCATCCAAGCTTATGTTAAACAAGCACTAAAAATATTTAGTATTTCAAAGCACCTCAAATCATTAATTTTCAGTCAAAACTCTTGGTCAAATATTTGAACGAACCTTAAATTACCTTTTACTAGGTCTAAAAGAAATTGCAAATTATTTACAATATCTTTGTTTGAAAAGTGATTTGTTAATATGGTATCGCATCAAATATATCGGGTGTGCACATTTGATTTAGAAGAACTGTGAATAAATTTGAAAATATCAAGGAAATACAAGGAAGTATTGTTGATTGAAAATCGATTGGCTTTAGTTTAAAATCATTTTGCGACTAACAGATCATTTGTGGTCGCACTTCACTGACTTTGCGTTACTTGTTGTAGTGGTTTCTTCCAGTCACCCTTCTCGGTCTTCTGCGACAGCCTCTTGTTAGGTGGTTGGTGATTGACTCTTCCTTCCTCTGTTTCTTAAGATCTCTCTCTTTGCCTCGTATTTACTTCTTACAGTGGTAATTTGGAGCCATTGCAATAGTAAGGACCCAACTCTTTGCCAATCTAAAATAACTGGTTAAAAACACTAGTGAAATTTTAAGTTAGCCCGTCAGTTGAGCTTTGAACTAGCTAGCGTTCACATCGTGTCTGCTCAGTGTATTCATATAACAACTATATTAAAAAGTTAAAGTTTTTTTTCTCTTTAATTTTGTTTTTTCAATTTATTTATTGATTTGGTTCTTATTAAATATTTATTTATCAATATAAGTGGTTATTATTTTCAAATTTTTTCTTATTTTTGAAGTTTGATCTAGCAGTTTTAATTTTAATTTTGAAAATGAGTGTTGAAAGTGGAGGTCCGGGACCTCCTCAAATGGAAGTAATGGAAGCTGGGGTTTCTTTTGAGGAGAAAAGGGATAAAAACGAAGGTGAAATTGAAGGTGAATTAAGTAAAGATGATAAAGTTAAAGAATTGTATCTACCTACAGATGTTGGCCCGTTTGAAATATACATGGAAAGTAAAGGTCAAGGACAAGGTATTGGTCAATTACATGCAATGTCAGTAGGTAAATTAATTAATAAATATCATCCAATGATTCAGAAAGACGTGGTGGAAATTTCAAAAATGGGGAAAAACCGATTGAGGTTAAAGTTTAGAAATGGTAGTGCTGCCAATACATTAGTACTTTCTGATGAGTTGAAAAAAGATAAATTTGAATGTTTTATACCCAGTTATTTATTGAAAAGAAAAGGGGTAATTAAAAATGTGGATTTAACTCTTTCTGATGAGGAAATAGTAAATGAGAGTTTGTTTAATCAGGGCAGAAATATTAAATTAATCGCTGCTAAAAGATTTATAAGGAAATATAAAAATGAGAAAGGGGAATATGAAACCAAACCCACATTTTCGGTACTCTTGACTTTTAGGGGACAAGTGATGCCAGAATATGTGTTTATTCACCATGTACGATGTCTAGTTGAGCCGTACATATCTAGAGTTGTACAGTGCTACAATTGCTTACGGTTTGGTCACATGAGTAATCAATGTCGAAGTAAAATTAGGTGTAGTCTGTGTGGCGAGCAGCATGATAGGAAAGACTGTGAAAAAAAAGAGGATTTAAAATGTATTCATTGCAATGGAAATCACTCAGCTACAGACAAAAAATGTACTGAGCAATTAAGGCAAACTAAAATAAAAACTATTATGGCACTAGAAAACCTATCATATTCTGACGCTAAAATGCGTTTTAAAAATTCGTACGCTAAAATAACTGATGCTCCTCCAGTGATATATTCTAAGCGTGAATTTCCACCATTAACATTAAATCCGAATTTAAATAGTATTACACCACAAACTGAGCCAGCTCAACCAATCAAAAGAGCGAGACAAATTTCCCCTCCTAAACCACAGTTTTCACAAAAAGAAATAGAATCCTTTTTAATTAGGTCCACCCCGTCTAAAAATACACCCGGGGGACTGGTAAATTTTAACCCATACCGACCGGAAGAAAATTATATAGAAACTATACGTACTAAAGATTGGGTATGTGAGATAATTATGTCTGTGTTGGACTCTATATATCCCCTTATAACGTCTCAGGTAAGGGAAGAAGAATTGATAAAAATAATACAAGAAAGAGTTTCACATTTTCCATTTAAG
Organism: Rhodnius prolixus; assembly: GCF_049639745.1. NCBI lineage: Eukaryota > Metazoa > Arthropoda > Insecta > Hemiptera > Reduviidae > Rhodnius > Rhodnius prolixus. The sequence goes on along the minus strand of NW_027411582.1, from coordinate 39,963,916 downwards.
TAAATTTATTCATTCAATTATTATATTTTTTATAAATCAATAATTTTTATAAATGACAATTCAACAGCTAAGAATACTTCAATGGAATGCACGATCTGCATTGGCTAATAAAGGCAGTTTGGAAAAGTGTCTGGAAAATGAAAAAATAAATATTGCATTAATATCTGAGACGTGGTTTAAACCGAATAGTAATGTTAAATTTAGAGGTTTCAATTTAATACATAAAACTAGAAGTGATGGTAAAGCTGGTGTAGCTATACTGTTGCAAAGTTCAATTCCGTATGTAGAAATAAACAACTTACATACAATAGACGGATTAATGTCCGTGGCGGTGAGTATACCTTTACATGTAAACAAAAATATTACGATCGTGTCTGTTTATAATTCCCCTTTAAATAAAATTAATTATAATAACTGGGATAATTTTATTAAAATTTTACCTCACCCACTGATTGTAGGAGGAGATTTCAACATACACCATAAAGAAGTAGGCTCTAGTTTTACGGATAATAAGGGTAGAAGTCTTTTAGAGGCGGCAGAAAGTAATAATTTAATTTATTTAAACGATGGAACTGCTACACTTGTTTCAAATATTCGCCAAAAAAATAAATCAGCATTAGATATAAGTTTTTGTTCAGCCAGTATTAGCCCGTCTTTTAAATGGGAAGTTCTAAATGATCCTATGGGATCAAATCACCTACCAATATTGATAACGTCAGAGAAAGAGAGTATACCTCATGTTCCTCGCCGACCATTTAGTAAATGGAAAATTACAAAATCAGACTGGTCTCTTTACAATACAACATTTTCAGATTTAATAAACAATTCTTGCTTGGATCTAGACTACTCACAATTAATAAATATCATAAACAAAGCTGCCGAGTGTTCAATACCAAAATTCCAATTCAACTCAAATTCCGTTGTTTTAACTAAGTCATGGTGGACAACCGAATGTGCGGAAGCTATACAGCGGCGTAAGGAGGCTTTTAATAAATACAAAGCTAATCCATGCTTAGATAATTACATTGAATGTAAAAAATTGACTTCTTTGGCCACTCGAATTGTTAAACAAGCAAAAAGGAAAAGTTGGGCAAAATTTTGTGAAAATTTAAATAAAAGTACTCCTATTAAAGACATCTGGAAAAAAATAAAAAATATCTCTAATAAACAAAATAGTTATACTCCTTTGGTTAATGGAGAGTGGGTTCAACATTTTATTAACACACTAACTCCTGAGTTAGCCCAAAATGAAATTAAAATCGAAGAAAACGAGCACATTGATGTTAATGCTAAATATTTAATAGATACTTTTACATTAGCTGAACTTAATAGAGTGCTAAAATCTAGCCCGAACTCTGCTCCTGGTTTGGACCAGATGCACTATTTAATGTTATATCATATGCCGATTAGGGGTAAGAAAATATTATTGCAAATTTATAACAGAATGTGGTCCACAGGCCAGTTTCCGGATGAATGGAAGCACTACATTGTTATTCCTTTCTTAAAGCCTAATAAGCCCCCAAATGAAAGTAGTTCATATAGGCCAATATCGCTATCATCATGCGTTTTAAAAACATTAGAAAGAATGATAAAAGATAGATTAGAGTGGTGGTGTGAACACTACAATATTCTGCCAAAAACTCAGTTTGGGTTTCGCAAAGGAAAAACAATACAGGATTGCTTGTCAGAATTAACCACAGACATTCAGATAGCTCTGTCGTCTAATAAAAGTACACTTGGCCTTTTCTTAGACATTACTGCTGCCTTTGATAATGTACAGTTGCCTATTTTGGCAACTAAATTAAATAGTTTAGGACTTCCTGCTACATTCATTAGAAATATCATCAATCTTTTATCGGGTAGAAAACTCTATATAAAAATTAATAATAAATTATGTGAGCCACGTATAGCTCAGACTGGCCTGCCGCAGGGTGGGGTCTTGAGCCCATTGTTATATGCATTGTACGTGAGTAATATCGAAAGGATGGTAGGATCTCAAGTGAAAATCCTGCAATATGCGGACGACATCTGTTTATACACCAGTGATGTAACAATTGATGGTTGCATAAATCATTTAAACGAGACAGTTGGTCGCTTAAAAGAGTGGTCAACTAATCATGGCTTGACGATATCTGCAACTAAAACAGTGGTTTGCCCCTTCACCAGAAAACGAAGGTTACCTTTAGGAGATACAATTTCATTAGGTAGTTTCTCCTTTCAAGTTGTCAGACAAGTAAAATATCTGGGTATGACATTTGATAAGGTTCTATCATGGAAGCATCACGTACAATCTATTGAAACGAGAGTTGGTAAATACTTTAATGTTTTAAGGGCGATCTCCCATCAAAAATGGGGTTCGGACCCAAATATTTCTCTTCTATTTTATAGGACAACTGTACGCAGCATTATAGATTTTGGATCCTTTCTCTATGGTCAAGCAAAAATGTCAACCCTTAAACCTTTACAATTGCTACAAAATAAAAGTTTAAGATTATGTTTAGGATACACTAAAACTACACCACTTGATGTTATGCATTCTGAAGCTGGCGAGCTGCCGGTTAATCTCAGAAGAGAACAGTTATGTCAACGATATGTTCTGAAAACTATGAGCAGGAATGAAAAATTATATAAACAAATTTGTTCATTGAGTATTAAAGATTTACAGATGCGTTATTGGAGATATAAGAACTCACCCGTGTTGTCAGTTAGTTTCACAGAAGTTTCGCATTTGAAACCTCTGATATATATCGCAGACAAATTGCCATATTTCAATGCCAATTCAGAAATAATTTCACAAAATCAGCCGTATGTTAAATTTTTACAAGACTATTCTAATATTCCGCAACCAATAGTAAATAGAGTATTTCTAGATGATATTTCTGAACTATTTCCCTCCACATACACACTTTTTACCGACGGCTCCAAATTAAATAGTGAAGTGGGATGTGCCTATTTTGATCCCAATAGCAATACAAGAAAAATGTTTAAACTGCCTGCCTATTCTACCGTTTATACAGCCGAACTGATCGCCATACATCAGGCTATGGTATATTCTTACACATTGAATGCCACAGATATCACCATATTTAGTGATAGTAGAAGCGCCTTAGATGCCCTGTATCATTGGAAGTTGGCATCAGCCAATAATTTAATAATTAACATTGCCGAAGCTCTTTTAAATCTGAAAAATCAAGGAAAGAATATTAAGTTTGGTTGGTGCAAAGCTCACTGTGGTATTAGTAATAATGAAACAGTAGATTTACTTGCTAAGGAGGCCAGTAGCTCTGGAGAGTACTTAGCGATCCCTCTCCCACCATCAGATTTAAAGGGCTGGGTTAAAAGAAAAATCATTGAAAAATGGCAGTGTAAATTTGAAAAATCGGATAAGGGCTTGTTTTATAAAGCAATGGTACCACAGGTTAACCATAAAGTATGGTTTAAAGATGGGTATTTTGGTAAAACAATGGTTACGATAATAAATAGAATGAGAGCAAACCATGGTATTTGTCGGTCGTATTTGTTTAGAATAGGGAAATTGGCCTCTCCTCTGTGCAGGAGATGTAATGAGACAGAAGATTTTGAACACGTGGTGATGGTCTGCCCTAGATATAATAAAGAAAGAGAAAAGTTTTTTAACGAAATCTCGAGATATTGCACTGTTCCCCTATATTTTAAGGAGATAATATTCTCAAATAATATCTATGTATATTCGTCTTTGATAGAATTTATTAAACAATACAATATTTAACATACAGTTAGTTGTTGATTGGTTAATAGTGTAAGCACTGATACCAAAAAAAAAAAAAAAAAAAAAAAAAAAAAAAAAAAAAAAAAAAAAAAAAAAAAAAAAGTTAGCCCGTACCCTGTTTCATCACTAAAGTTAAAGTTCAGTATTACAAAGTTACCCTTAATAAAATGCTTTGTGTATGTGAGAAAACGCCTCCATTATAAGTTCAGAAAACATAAATTATGTAAGCTATTGTTACAATTATCGGTAAAATAAGTGGAGGTGAATAAGTGCGGGCTAGGACAAGCATTACAAAGTGCCAAAGGTTTGTGAGTGCGTGTTTCTATCAGATAAGTTTCTCTGATAGCTAATTATTATGGAAAAGTGAAGTTTCCAAAGGTGTTGCCAGCGCCGGGCAAACTAAGCACTTTCCACAAGAAGCTCCTCTACACTTTGGACAAGCACTAATTAAAACTGCTAAAATATCTAAGCATGAAGTAGACTATATCGTGTACAAGGGTGTAACAAACAGTGAGAGAGTTCGTTGTAGGGCATGGGTGGCCCAGCCAGAGTTCAAACAAAGGGGCTCCCCCCCCCGTAACTGCTGTTTCACCAGCACGCTTTTCTCCGACAATTTGATTTGCTAAATTTATAGTTTGCTGGATCTGTAGTATATGTATAAAATTATTTTTTGAGCAGTTTTACTCGCTTCCATCAAAACTGGCATTTCATTTGTAATTGATGATTCGTTCACAACATGTATACGTTGGTAGCAATGAAAAAAGATTCAAAAATACGATGTTAATCGTGAATAATGAATCAGACCCTTTAAAATGGAAGTTTGAGGTAGTAGGAGCTAGTCTTTACGCTACAGAGAGCCTCAAAAGCAGCATTTCCGCTGGAAATTTGAAATATTTGATGCGATTGCAATTTTTTCTTTTATTTTGAGTAAAGAGGAAAAAGCAAGACGCTGGAATTCCGAATAAATAAGTTCCTTCCGGTCGTATATACACGTAGGGAAGTTGTTGAGCCGGCCGCGGTGGGGTAAGCTCTTCAAAGTAATTTCGCTAACAATAATTATACATATATATAAAGTTTTAAATATGAGAATTCACGAAGTTAAATCGTAAGAGTGGAAAATGTTGAAAAATGCTTTCTGCTAGCCGAGAATTTCCCTCCTGCTCAATTAGCTAAACATACTGCATTTGCAAAATATAGTTCCTTGGCAGAGTTAAATTTAAGGGATTGGGCGAAGCTCTGAGTTAAGCGCAACTTTAATTGTGACAGGGAGGAAGCCCAGAGACCCAAAGGGCGCATCACATTAAATTTAATCCTAATCTCTGATACTATCCAGTTGTAATCCTCGCCATTTATGTTATTCTATAATACTAGGGGCCAAATAAACATTTATTAAAATTCCAAAAGTACGTTGGCAATCAATTAGAAATGAATAATTAGGCCGCAAGAGGGGGGGATGTCTGAATGGGCGGGGCTGAATGTCTTTTGAACTTTTGTTTTGAATAATTAGTCTGTAAATGCAGATTCTCCATGGCTTTTGTTTTAAGAGAAAATTTAATTATTATGTACCAGGAACATAGCATGAAGGCTAATTAAGTTTTCAAAATGGCGCCCGATCAGTGCGATGTCACAACATGCCGAGCACGTATATTCGGCACATGCGCACTTCTATTCTTCTTTAATTGCAGCCAAAATAATAATTTCTCTCCCCCCAATTAAAGAAAAAAATTTACTGAAACAGGGAAAATGTTTTTCTTTTTTTGTTCAAATGTAGTCTAGAATATAAATTAAAGAATTTAATTAAAATTAAATCAAAGAACTTTATTAATTATGTAAGAATATCTAATTAAAATGCAAGTATAATTAGCCACCCTCTCGCACTGCGTCTATCCATTTGCTTGGGGGATTTACGTTCGGGTGGAAATTCAACGTTCTGTTGACTTGAAGGCGGCTACAAGAAAATGGCTGCCCTGCACAGCACTCCCCCAGTCCAACGAATCTCGGACCACACTGCTGATTTTATTTACTTCAGGAATCTTAAGTTCGGGCTAGCCTCTTCGCAGGAATTGCCTCCAGTCGTCCCGTGGAAGGAACTAAATTTAATAAAAAATTTCAGCTTCCAGCGAGTCTTCCTTTTTGAAATATCTTCCTTGGCACACTCATCTACTGAGACTTTGTTTCTGAAAACCACTATTTCAGATTCCGAGGGTCTCAAAACAGGCATGAAAACTTGATGTGACTCCATCACAATACTTCGCCCAGCTAGTAAAATAAAAGAAATAAACAAAACGGAGCTTTATATCTATCTTCAAAGAACTTTTTCATCAGAGTATTTTGGGGAATGAGATTTCGACAAAATCTCAATTTAGATTACGTAGAATTTCGGAACATGAGATTCACAATATCAGCTGTTCAAATTGAATTTTCTCTTGCCGAAAATAAAAATGGATTAGTTGAAATTTTGTTTTTAACTAATTTGTTACAACGAGCAGCTTAAGAGCGTTACAGTATTATTGTAGAGCAGTTGAAAGTGTAACTGCGGGAACAGCGGCGAAGGGAAGGCAGAGCAGGGAGCTGTGTGATGTGAACAAGGAATGCGATTATTTCAGCGCCAAACCCGGCCTTCCTGTTTGGACGGGCAAGTGAGGACGCGTTAATTCAGTAGACGCGGGTATTTTCATTAGTCTGGCTAGAGGTGAGCGTTTAATCATAGTCGGCGATAGGGAGTGCCGGCACACATCGTGGCCGGGTGCAGCAGGGTACACGCCTCTGTGTGCGCATAACGTTACACCCGACAAAACCCGTCACCGTTTATAATCACGTGATATTCAGTGTAATAAGTGCGAGCTGCAGGCCATTAACTAAATTGGCGTCTCCACGAACCGGCGGGGTGCCCCAGTTTGCCGTTCCCACTTCTGCGAACTCACTAACCGTCTCCCCTCCAAAAACAACACCCACGCATAGTGAAAGAGTTCTGTCTACTGTAATGCTCATGTGGGCTCATTATATTTAAATGAAATTACGCTTTTCCCTCGTCGTAAGAAAATGAGAAAAAGGTTTAATTGGAATCCGGAACTTCATGAATACAAACAAACTAGAATTGAGGGAAAATTTGTTCAATAATTCGTACTAATGTTCATATTCTCCGCAGTTTAATGGGCTACCTCTTGAGCGGTGCTACCGTTACCTGGCTTAAAAAACTCCCGCATGGGGCGCCTCACTAAATCTTACCTGAGTAATCATAAAAAATATTCAAATGTGACGCAATGAAACTGGCAGGATGTCCGTTCACATAAAACTGAAACACTGAGATTCTTTCAGAAAAGAAGCTCCTATCACATAAAAGTGCCTCGGAGTTCTTTTAGCATCGTAATACAGAATACTTTCTTGGCCGCTCAACTCTTTATCTTGAGGAATCAAATAACAAGAATGCCCCCAGATGTGGAGCTCCATTTCCTCTGGGAATCCCTGCGCTCTCGCTCTCATTGGCAGGGTTGCACCAACATTTATCCAACAAACGACTGTTTCTGGGGGAAATTCAATTTTGAATAAAAATAATTGAAATAAACCAGCAATTGATCTCCAAAAAGAAACTAGTTTGGTATCTAACCAAAGTTACCCTAAGGGCAGGTTACAGCCAGTGAGGTATCCACTACGATAAGGGTACAGGTAAACTAGTGTTGTAATTGATTACAAGTTTATTAATACCACTTCGTTTTAGCGCGTTTTTATTTGCCAACAGGTTGTCTGTTGATTTAATAATGTTAAGAAGAGGGGGAAAGTTAGGTTTGGCGGCGGCAGAGAGTGGAGGTGATAGAAGATGGAGGGGGTAGTATCGGCCGCAACTAAGACTGGATCAAGCGGTGTGGAGGCGGCGGGACCAAGTGATAAACAGCTGATAGCAACAGTGCTGCCAACACTGGCCTGGGTGTGAGCGTGCGTGCGAGGGTGTTGGCAGCACTGGTGGCCAAGTGCAAGGGTTATTGTGGGTCTTTGTTTCCCGTGTTGTGCGTGTGAAGGTGCGCCAGTGTGAGTTACGTCTGAACGGGAGATGTGTAACCTTTCTACTAATTGTGGCGCTAGGTCGACAGAACAGACTGGAGTTTGCTGGAATCCGTTACTTGCTACTGACACAGTTTCCGGTCCAGTCTGTCCTTCTATTGTTCTTTACTTTACAAACTTCTTCCAACACATTTGAACAGAAAAACAGTAGAAGTCCGACTCAAAATACGAATTTCTTTTACAACAGTCCTCTGGTAACTAACTTTTACAGCTATTTATACTCAGAATTTGTAGAACATAATCAACTAATACACTATCCAGATTGTAACTCTGCACTTTTTACCTAAATAAACTTCAGAGAGAACGTAACGGAATCCCCTAAAAATATTCTCCTTATTGCTGTACAGTATTAATTTAAACTCCTCTGGGAAGGAGATATGAGGCTAGGAAGTAAGACCAGGAACGTTGACGGTCCTTTGATCTGAAGAGGAGATCTTCGTACAAGCACCAAGATACTTGCAGCTTTGGAGTGACTCACTTTAACATACTCTTGTAAGTAGCGCTTGCCATTGAAACGAAGCGAGAAGGAGAGAGCAGTTTAAACTTAAAGTTGCAAGCGATCTTCAGTTTATTGTAATATATCTTCCTAAATATACTGTAAGGAACCAGCTCTCAAAATATTACATGGCCAATCAGTATTGGATGTCGTGTGGTTGTTATCAACAACTTATGATGTTTTATTTTTTTGGAGAAAAATCATTTTTGGAGGTGTGAGGCGCTCTGATTCTCTTTTTCCCTTGCAGATCCCTTTTTCTTGTTAGGGTACCAAAAGGTGAATGCGGTCTGGTATGCTGTGTGAAGAGAAAAGAGGCCCTCGGAAGTGCTACTACGATGTGGTCCTGTGAATGTCCTTATCCATTATCATCATCATCATACTACTTCACCAGTGTATGGGAGTCTCGAGTTTGAGTGGTGCGAGAGAATACGAGGTGGATCCTGGAGGAGAAGTCATCCTGTTGGGGTCATGTAACAAGTTACACACAACGGCTAATTATCCCACAGGTCTGGTTAGGCTACACTAACAGCAGGCTGGGAACGCCACTGTTTACTTGATTAAGTGCCCCTTCTGCCGGCAGTACCATAGTTCCCCTCAAGTACACTGCCTGGTGCATGCTCATATAGTCGACTCCCTCTGCTTGGACCTTTTCACTATAAATGATGCAATCTCTGCCTCATTTCGTCATAGTTATTTTATAGAAAGGGAATATTGCTGTTTTGTCCCAATTCAGTCCCCAGTATGAATCTTGTTCAGACAAACCTTAATTTTATGGTATTGCGAACTTGCACACGTCACTGTAAAATATGTCTGATGTCACTGGACTAATAATGCACATGAAGACTTGCTATATTGCTGGACATTGGAAAGTCGTTCAACAGGGAAAGACATATTCTTAAATGTTGGCAACTGCGTTGCTATTTGTACTGATGGTGGTTCAGCAATGACAGGAAAAATGTTGGATTTGTAGAGAGACTTAAAGCAGAAGTAATGGCCACATTATTAATGTCATAAAAAATCAGCTTGTGCAATAAACATTTTTACTGCAAAAATTAATGTAATTTTTAACTAAACTGTTTTATTCTGAAAAAACTCTTCAATCAAATTAAAATTAGGCACACGATAATTGAAATAAAACATATTCTGCAATCATTCATAAACTGTAATTGATGGTGAACCGTAATACAAATCTTCAAAATAATTTGTTTTAGTTTTTGCATAATTTCATTCTTTATTAAATACCTACGGAGGAAAAAATAGTGAAAAAATTCTAGAGTACATTTTTGGTGCAAATATTTACGCTAGAAAGTGTTAATGGTGGAACGTAGAAGTGGTAGAGTGGGCTTGTGATTGAGCGGAGTTTAGCCCCACCTACCTACGGTTCTATTGGCCAGTATACACGCCCACTAGTCCCTTCTTCGTTCCGCCATTAACATTTTCAACTCTAAATATTTCTACTAAAACAATACTTTAGAATTTTTTTACTATTTTTTCCTCCGTAGGTATTTTATAAAGAATCAATTTATGCAATAAAAGTTTTTAATACAAAAATTAATGTAATTTTTAACTAAACTGTTTTATTCTGAAAAAACTCTTCAATCAAATTAAAATTAGGCACACGATAATTGAAATAAAACATATTCTGCAATCATTCATAAACTGTAATTGATGGTGAACCGTAATACAAATCTTCAAAATAATTTGTTTTAGTTTTTGCATAATTTCATTCTTTATTAAATACCTACGGAGGAAAAAATAGTGAAAAAATTCTAGAGTACATTTTTGGTGCAAATATTTACGCTAGAAAGTGTTAATGGTGGAACGTACAAGTGGTAGAGTAGGCTTGTGATTGAGCGGAGTTTAGCCCCACCTACCTACGGTTCTATTGGCCAGTATACACGCCCACTAGTCCCTTCTTCGTTCCGCCATTAACATTTTCAACTCTAAATATTTCTACTAAAACAATACTTTAGAATTTTTTTACTATTTTTTCCTCCGTAGGTATTTTATAAAGAATCAATTTATGCAATAAAAGTTTTTAATACAAAAATTAATGTAATTTTTAACTAAACTGTTTTATTCTGAAAAAACTCTTCAATCAAATTAAAATTAGGCACACGATAATTGAAATAAAACATATTCTGCAATCATTCATAAACTGTAATTGATGGTGAACCGTAATACAAATCTTCAAAATAATTTGTATTAGTTTTTGCATAATTTCATTCTTTATTAAATACCTACGGAGGAAAAAATAGTGAAAAAATTCTAGAGTACATTTTTGGTGCAAATATTTACGCTAGAAAGTGTTAATGGTGGAACGTAGAAGTGGTAGAGTAGGCTTGTGATTGAGCGGAGTTTAGCCCCACCTACCTACGGTTCTATTGGCCAGTATACACGCCCACTAGTCCCTTCTTCGTTCCGCCATTAACATTTTCAACTCTAAATATTTCTACCAAAACAATAGTTTAGAATTTTTTTACTATTTTTTCCTCCGTAGGTATTTCATAAAGAATCAATTTATGCAATAAAAGTTTTTAATACAAAAATTAATGTAATTTTTAACTAAACTGTTTTATTCTGAAAAAACTCTTCAATCAAATTAAAATTAGGCACACGATAATTGAAATAAAACATATTCTGCAATCATTCATAAACTGTAATTGATGGTGAACCGTAATACAAATCTTCAAAATAATTTGTTTTAGTTTTTGCATAATTTCATTCTTTATTAAATACCTACGGAGGAAAAAATAGTGAAAAAATTCTACACTATCTTTTGTCTATAAAGAATTGGCTTCAAAGGTCTTAATGGTGGAACGTAAAGTCGTAATTGAACGCGGTTTACCCCTAAACTTGTCTCTTCGGGGAGAAAATATTAACATTTTCCATCTGATAAATAAAGTAAAAGCATTCATAAAAAAAATTAATCATTTGGAAAACTAAAATAGTGAGCAACACCTACGAAATGTTTACAGCATGAGTAACTTTATTATGGTCAATAATTTAAGTTTAAGCTGTCTTCAGGAAGTGCACCAGATTATACTTGGTCAATTGGACAACTTAGAAAATCAATTGCAAAAATATTTACATTCAGATATTCAATATTCCTTTATTCAGATATTAAGGCATGAGTGAGGTGACACCTCAGATGTATTCCCCAGCCGAACACCAATATTTAAAGATTACAAGGGCACTATCACCACCGCGTGTAGTTCACTGCTACTGGCTACAGACATAATAAATGTTGTAATATGCCAGCCCGCCAATATACCTGCAGACAGTGTTTAAGGTAACAGTGTATATAACCTTCTCTGCGCAGATAACGCCAGTATGGCGCCTATAAATGTGTCTAATATTAAATTATATTTTGGGAGCTCCATTTTTCCTTACTAGAATAATCTTGTCAGCATAGGCAGTATATTAGAGCTCCTGGAAGCTACCTAAACTTTCTTTCCTCCGTCTTAGTTCGTTATCGACACACCTGAAATGGGGAAAATATTAGCGATAAGGAAAATTTATTTTGGAAAAGGGGAAAATCTGGTTTGTAACAACTTCCGTTCATTCCGATGTCTTTAGTTACGACGCAGTTTCTTAGACACAGGATTTTCCCTTTTTCTTACTGGTCTTAAGGACAGAAAAAGATTCGAGTATTGGAGCGGAAAAGTATTTCTTAAGTACGACAAGACTGGAACACTCCTCTACTGTAATCATGAGAGATGTTCTGTCAAAAAGTTCAGTGGGACTTGGAAACGGTTCCTTCGAATTGAGGATTGCAGGGTGAGTCAGTGAGTGTGCTGTAACATTAGCTGAAGTCAAATTGTCCATCCAAACTGACCAATCGACCTCTAATGGTGGATTTAAATACGAAACCGGTAAGAACTAGAAACAACATTCGGCCAAGGCGGACACAATCTAGCACTGCGATTATAGCCACATTTTCAGTAAAGTTTACTGCCGGCCACACTTCCTATATTCGATGGAAGTCATTCATTGCTTCAGGGCCCTTACCCTACCTTGTCAAATAGTGTGCAATCTACGACTGACATCTCATTCTTACACTCATTGATATTCTGTTAAATAACATTTTCCTATTCGCATTTAATGAAAAACTTGTCATTTTCGACAAGTTTAAAAACCGCCTAAAGTCTCTTTTCAGATCAATCGATACCCCGTGGGAGCAGTGGTAAGATTCCCTAAGGTGCACGTGATAGAACAGCACAATGCTCTAACACTTTAGAGGGATGCCTAGTTTACAAAATATGAAAAATTGCTTCTATAAATCTCAACCAAAACCCTCGAATCAGAAGAACCAAAATAGAACACAGAGTTCCACCATGTTTCGTTAGAGGTGTGGTCTGGAATCCGCCGAAAAATGCGCTTTAAACTCTTTTTAAAAATCGTTAGAGAAGTCTCGAAAACATTTTCTCCAACGAAAACTCAAAATTGAGTATTCCTATTGATTTGCGAAAAAGAAAAGTCATTTTAAATTAAGTAATATTCTAAATTTTCCTTCATTTTATTTCCAACCGTAATTTTCTTTATTATTCTAGAAGCCAATTCGTTGTAGTAATGTTGGATTATTTCCTGTACGTATAATAACATCGGGCAATCACCATTAGGGTGTTTTAATAAATAAAATTGCCGTGGCCTTAACGATTTAAAGTGTTTAATTGGAACGTTCTTGAGGAGCTCTTCACCCCAGATTGCTCATGTAACCCCGGCACAATTACATGTAATTCATGTAATATACAGTCTTATACAACTTGTTCCATTATAGCTCAAGGTAAATTGAGTATTTTCTCGTTCTCTTACAATAATATATTTATCTAATGAGAGCACAGATTACAGAGGAATATTGCAAATTTAATTGACGCGACATGATTAGAATGAGCTCTTTTATTTCCATCTGCTCGTTATTGTTGTGGAGGGTAATCAGAGTTTAAAAAAAAAGCTTGCAAGGAAGTGGAAGTAGATTTGCTGAAATAAGCTGCAAGGAGTGAGGCAACACTCATCTTCTACAAGGGCACGATGTGAATTGGAGAGACTGCAGTAAACTCAGGCCAGTAAATGTGCGATTCAGTATCAACAATCCTTAACAAAAACTTACAGTTTAAAAAGTTAAGTATAAGGGTTGATTAAACGCCAAAAGGTACACAAATCAGCAAGTACCCAACATTTCATTAATACTTCATTGATATTATTTAAGTAATTTTACCGCATTAATTTTCATTAATATTTTTTAAGAATTTATTAGATGTCACATACCCTTATGCTGGCCATTTTCATCTACAAAATATTTGTTCAAGTAGCACACCATTTAACTTAGATTGACTGTAATATCTATTTATCTATAATAATCAAACTATTAATTACAAATGAAAAAGAAAACGTTATAAAAAATAAAAAATATGAGGCTAAAAAATTCATAAACTTTTTTAAAAATTGCTTACACCAACATACATCAATGATTTTATTTATTTATTTTTATTTTTAAATAAAAATCGTCGGTTTAAGTTCATTCTTCGATTAAAGTAATTGTTATTTTATGTAGTAGTCAATCTGGCTTTATCGTAAATAATATAGTTTTCTTCAATTACATTCTCCATCTAGGTGTTCTTCCCAAAATGTTGTGTATATGTAATATAAAATAAATAAGATATGCATATATTTAGGACAGCTAATTATTCCAGTATTTTACTATAAGTAAAATTAGGGGAACTAAATTAAATTACAATTGAGAAATGAATAAATAATGTTGAATAATCTACTTGTTATTAACTGTGTGTTATTTGTCCTCACAAATATTTCGGTAAGACGAATTCAAGACTGAAATATTCTTTTAAATCCTCCGTGATTCAAATTTAAACAGTAGCCGACTCTAAATTTGTCTTTTTCTAATTTAACATGCATGTATATGTGACCACTTCAGAATAAAGGGCACATTAAAGAGAAATCAGAAGAATAATTTGGAATAGAGTTAATTAAAATAAAGTACCTATTTATACGAAGATATAATATACATTTTATCACAATTCTAACTATTATGAATGAACTGGCCAGCATAAGGGTATGTGACATCTAATAAATTCTTAAAAAATATTAATGAAAATTAATGCGGTAAAATTACTTAAATAATATCAATGAAGTATTAATGAAATGTTGGGTACTTGCTGATTTGTGTACCTTTTGGCGTTTAATCAACCCTTATACTTAACTTTTTAAACTGTAAGTTTTTGTTAAGGAGATTTTTGTACCTTTTGGATAAATTTTCCTTTCTGTCTATTAGCAAAGTTACGTCTGCTTTACAGATTTTTTTAAAATTTGGAATAAGCTATTCTATCATTATAACCTGATAAGGTGTTAAATCGGAACCGTAACTACCACTGGAGAGATCTTTTTAAAGAATGGTTATAGTTGCGGTCCCCAAACCATCCTCAATAACCATTTTTTTGAGAAAGCGTTTTGAATAAAATAGGAAGGTATTTGTACGTAAATAGCAAAATTAAACTGCGATTTCAGTACTTCCTTTTAAGAGGAGCAAGAAAAATAAACTGCGATTACAGTACTTCTTCTTAAAAGGCAAAGATTTTGAATCGAACGACAATTCATTGATGTAAATCGGTTCACTCATTGATAATTTTAACGATTGCAGTACTTCCTCTTAGGAGGTGTAAGAGCATGATGGCACTTCACAGCCACGTAGAGGAGCTTTAATCACTTCTTCGTGCTAAATTTTATCAAAATCTGACTAAGCTTTGTAGAAATATTGGTAATAATAGTTTTAGAAAGGGCCTTATTTGGGTGGGGCGAACTCCCCTCCTTATGAGGCATAGCGTCGAGACTTTTAAAGTACAAATCTGTACAAAATTTCGATTCGAATGACACTTCATTCATGAAAATCGGTTCACGTGTCGATAATTTGAAACGATTGCTATACTTCCCCTTAACAAGTGTAAGAGCAGATCGTCGCTTTATTGTTAGGTAGGGGAGCCCTAACCCTATCATCCTACCAAATTTTATCAAAATCGGGCCAAGATTTACAGAGTAATTAGTAATAATAATTTTGGAGGGGGCCTTACATAAAGGGGGCTAACTCCTCTCCCATTCGATGTACAGAGCCGAGACCCCCAAAAGGCACATCTACATAAAATTCCGAATCGAATGACACCTCATTCATGAAAATCGGTTCACGCGTTTAGGCGCTACGTTGTTTACAAAAAAGGTAACAAGAAGAAGAAGAACAAGAAGAACAAGAAGAACAAGAACAAGAACATTTTTTGAAAAAGTCGTTTTTGCTCATTTTTAGCAACTTTTTTCTCGAAACCTATTAGATCTGGGTGGTTGCAAAAAAATTACAGTTATAAAGGATGGTTTGGAGTAAGATTTAAAGAAAATTTGGGAATTTTATCTTTTATAGAAAAAGAGAAAAAAATTGTCAAAGTTGGGTGTTTTTCAACGTTACACTTTTTCGTGCAGTTTTTGATGGTCAACCCTTATACAACTGTCCTACCGGACAGTTTTAATAATAAACCACAGCTAGTGTATTTTAGATGATGTCCAATTTGTGCCTCACTTTTGAGGGTGTTCGATCCTCGAAAGGATGTGCGGCCCCCCTGCCTAGAATTTGTCTGTTGGCGCTGATAGCGCATCATTGCCCAGTTGGCAGTTCTGGAGAAGAGGAACGAGAGGGGGCTGCAGCTTGTGCCTGGGAGTTCGAGCCAGTTGCCGGGGGTTTCTCACGGGGAAAGTCGCTCTTAGGGCTACTCAACGGAACTGGAGTCTGTGTCACCTTGTATGTCAGTTGCCGCCAAGTCCAGCGATGATCAAGATGTCGCCCTACTACACCGGCGTGTGGGTCTCCTGTCCTGTGTCTCCTTAAAGTCTTTAATATAATTATTTAATGGCCATTAATGTCGCGAAGTCTATGTCTACTGTGTCAAGGTGTGAATTAATGTTGTAATAGCAAGGAAACATAAATTGCAGTAAGAAGCCAAGCACGTGCTAATTGTATGTCTCGTAAGGTACCAAATTGTAAGTCTTTTTAATAATATTTTGTATGGTCTAAACCACATTATGTGTGTTTTGTACAGCTGAATTATCTAAAAATATATGATCATATTCTATCCAATCTCTGTCAGTATTCTGGCGTCCCCCACCCTTCCCAACCTTATTATTAATTAGTCGTAATTCTCATTTTCAGTCCGCTCTCCCAATTTCTTTCCTTTTAAAATCTTTTTCTCTAATTGCCCCTCCCCCTCCTTCAAAGGGTCTCAAAAAAAATCTTTTCGTTTTATTTCTGGCTTTTTTAAAAATCATTTTCAAGCCATGTTTCCTTTTTATGGGCAAACATATAGCGTTCTTAAAATCTGCACATCTTACTTCTAATTTACATAAATTTACTGTTTTCTAAATGCAGGAAACCGTGATCCGTGGTCATTGCAGCGTAATGACTGATCTGTTGTGCTGAGCGATCCCACCTCATTAATGAAATCTATTAAAATTTAAACAAAAAACTGGTAAAAACGGAACAAACAAACAGTCAGCATTTATGTTCTTGTATCTCTTTTGTTCTGTATGAAATGAAAAATGAATATTTATCGGCCAAGAGGAAATAAAATAGAATTCGCGAACACAAATAGCGTGTTGAAACATGGATCTGGGTCAGCAGCCCTGTGACGATCCAGGGCAGGCGAATGCTCGTCATTAATTCATTCGGTTTGGGCTTCGACCCAGGACAGGTGACGCTTTAACGGTGGGCGTAATTTGTGCCTAAACTTTCTCAGGCTTCACTGGACGCGTCCCTCTTCCAAACAACACTGTTTCTTTTTTCTTATTTCAGCTATTACAACTATAAATGACAGGGTAACTTTAAACTATTCATTGGCTGATTGCTTTGTTATGGCATTTCTGTTTGCCTCAAGAAATTTCTTTAATTAACCATCTGCCGGTGAACCGTTGGTTTGAAAGACTAAGGAGTTAGCCTAAATAAGGATCTTCCTTTTAGCTCCCATTTTTAGAGGATATCTACAGAGAGCCTTAGGATTTGTAGAGAGGAATGCTCGAGATGTTATGGATTTTAAAGTAATCGTTCTTTTTTAATCGTACTACCCCAGACATCTTGGAGTATACCTCTGAGGTGTGGAAGCCATATTGTAGAAAGGAAATCAACCTACAAGAAATCCTGTTCCCAACGCACTGCAGCCAAGAGACGTTACCACTAATTAAGGTATATTTTATTGCTGATGAATGCAAACCTTCGCCAACTGGATATTGAGCAGCCCTCAGGAAGGAAATGGTTCCCAGGATGATGTCAGGGGGTAATGACTTCCAGTTTCTATTTGATAAAACACTCTCTGGATGGGGATTCACCATACACAGTGTTTGTCATCGCCCTATTCGTGGCCATTAATATTGTTGAACTCCTGAAAAGTGAATATATTTACTAAAACGTTTTCGAGGCGGTCACCGTGACCAGATCGTTCGCGTAAAATAATATCAAAGACATCAGCAATTATGTTTATCGAAAGACCAGACAACTGGTACGGTTTGCAATGAATGCCGATGGCGGCAAAGAATTGAACAGAAATAGTGACAGCAACATTTCTGCTAAATTTATCTGCAATATGCAATTTTAAATGCATTCCTTCTGCCAGCTTGTCAGCCGTCAAGCAATGATTGTAATCAAAGGCTATCTGATAAAATCGATGAACTTTGCAAAGAGTCTAGGCTTTGGCTTTCTAACGTTTTTGTGACGGTGTAAGAGAGTTTTTAGTGCAAGGATGTGGCGGTTATTGAGGAAGCTGCAAAAATAATTTTGCCTTAGCGAAAAGGAAATAATATTAATTTGGCGCCTACTACACAAACGGATGCAAAAGAGAATTACAAATTAATAAAGCAGAGAATTAGGTTCAGATGGAGTGTATAGCTGCAGTCACTTCTCTCTAATAGCACATTAGGCCTACTTACTCACATTGGTTGCACTCTCTTCGATCAGGAGTTGGTAGAGTAGTTTGACCCGAATGATTTTGTTGACACTAAACACCACGGGGTCGATTGCTATGACAGCCAACATGCAAGTTCATGACATAACGTGACAGGTGCAAACCTTACAGGCATGTTGCATGTAACACCTGCACCAGTTTAAAATTATTATTATTAATAGCAACAATAAACAAGCATTTTCACGCTTTTCCTAATCTAAGCAGTGTTTCCTCCTTAATTATTGATTTTCCCGGCAGAATTGCTTCCTGACAGAATGTACACTTCACATCCTCTAATACAAGCGTGAAGATAGTGTAAGTGAATAAGTGTGGTGCTGTGAGGAGCAGGTTTAATCCTGAGAAGTTCCTCCAGAGTAAATAGCAGGATCTTGATGGAGCGGAGCAAAAGCAGTCGTTACGCTAAAACGCGCAGACCCGAGGGAGAGCTGCTGCCCTTCTTTCCATTGAATAAAAAATTAGTTTCCTAACCTTTTCCCTTTGCCTAAGCAGAGATTAGGTTCTCTCTCAAAGGAGGGTTCTCTTTTTATTTTTTCGCGAAGGGATTTCATGCTCTCCACTGTGGCGTGCCTCTGGGACCACTGCCATCCAGAGAGATACTTAATGGTAGAAAGGACTTAAAGAGGAATGGAGCAGTGAGACTAAATCGCATTATATCAATTCTAGTATTAAGTGGGCGAATATTCAGGATTTATTTTTTTAAAAAAAAGAAGAAAGAATTTCGAGATAAGCCCTTACAAAGAAGACAAATGACTGTCTCTTATAATACTGAGAAAATATTTTTAATTAATTCTAACCGGCTGATTTATCTAATTTGGCAAGTATTAAGTTTAAACCTGCAAAGGGAGCCGGCAAACAACTCTACTTCCTAGAAGCAGGTAGATTCATCTTGCAACCAGTGTCGAGGGGAGATGGCAGGCGACAGGAAATCAAGATTAAAATAAACGGTTAAAAATGCGGTAATGTCCACAATTGATCATAGTGTCTTCGATTTTCGTCACAGCAAGAATGTTTAGTGAGTTTGGCTTCACTTAGGTCACCGTCTCGCATTATAGATGAATCAAAATCTCTAACCAAATCCACCTGTTTATGGATAGTAGCCGGTCAGGAATATAGTAGACGTGTCTCCTGCTACGTCGGCATAAACATCAGCTTCTGGAGAAATGACCATTGTCCTGTATGTGTTAAATACTATAGAGGATTACATGAATTGATAAAGAACCCAGTTTTTAGGACTTTTGCAAAGTTACAGAAGGATTGCCCTCCTCGAGAACCGCTCAAACAGATTTCTTCGATTCGCAAACTAAACTTTGGTGTGGTTACTGGGGCAATTTAACATATTTGAGAGGGGTATTCCAGCGATATAATTCCAGTGGAAATTCATTATGCTGCAAAATTTGGGAGCTTGAACTCTGTGGTACGAGTTGAAGAGAGAATCGCTTCACGATCTTTGTACTCTCACACTTCTTCAGTTCAGAGAATGACATCACTTTTCCTGAAGATTGATTATAATAAAGTCTGGAAAGTTGTGACGTAATGCTTTCCGGCAAAATAACTTATTTTTTGAGGATAAACCTAAACTTTAGTAAAACTTCTAAGGTTGAAGAAAATCTATGAAACTTAACGATAGCTGCTGAGAAACGGATTTTGAAAATATATTTTGAGTCCCTCTTTTCAAAATAAAGAAGTAGATTGCTCACAGTTTATTGTAACTTTTATTTGAAAAATCTTCTCCCAGAAAAGTTTGATTTAGAGAAATTTTGAGCAAAGAAGTGATTAGGGTTCCCTAAAAGAGCCAGTTAAGTCTAACGTAAAGGCTTGTAGCCCAAAGTATGTATCAAGTTTGGCAAACAAAGCACTGAAATTTCTAATATCGAAGAACATCAGACATTTCAAGTGTAATGTGGCTTGTCTTTCTCTATCATTTCCTGGAGACACGTTGGTATATCAGTCTAGTCACTTGGTTAAAGCAGTCGTAAGCTGAATGGGTGTTTGAGAGCTGAATGAGGGCCCCTGGTAAACTAGTCTTGGAGTGTGGCGCGGAGATGATCAGAATATAGAGGCTCTGTTGGAGTGGTTGATGCTCCAGTTCAGTCATACTCCAGATTAAAAAGATGTTCAGCACAATGCAATAAATTTGAATGTAAGAGATGTTTGTTAGCAAATAAAGAAGCCTTATTCTTGGAGGGGGGATAGTTGTCGTCAATAAATAGTTAGAGAACTTTAGTGGGCCAACTTTGACAGGCGTAGCTCTGTACAGTGGATGGCCTAGTTATTCTTCTAGTTCGTGACGAGTGGAAGTGGAGTTCCTTACCTCGACCCTAACTGGATCAAGGAAATGGTATGAACATATGACTTTTCCAACTTTCCCACTTATCCCAGTTGCCCAGTTCGCCGGGATTGTCTAGCCAGACTTCTTACAAAACTTCCGCTGCTCCAGTTATTCCTTTTGTTTTATTATTTAGATCTGCTGGCGGGTCCAAGTGACGGCTGTACTGCGGGGTGCGCTCTCTCTGGGACACAACATGTCACACATCTCGACCCCGACTGATTTATCTGCCGGCAAATTCTTGTACCGCAGTTAGAGTTCTACCCATCTTTCTCGCAAACATAAATTTATTGCACTAACATTGTTTTAGCAAGTAAAATACACCAAGTTCATACTTTTACAAAAGATATATGTTTTACGGCTAGTTCAGAAACGGGCATCAGTCCAATTTGGTTTACTTTGTCTTTCTCTGGAACTGGAAAATGATTTTAAACTAGGCTTTTGCGTCTGTTCATCTGTCCGTTCGTTTGTCTGCACATCTGGAAAACTAAACACTGCAGGAAAAATAGTAAACTTATCGACAATACGAGTAACAGATTACTGTCCTCAAGTTCTGAAGACAGCCTCAAACACTTGTACTCAGCTCACAGAATCACCAAAATCCCCATCCGATCAATTTCTTTTCTGGTAAAATGTCACAATAAAAGTGATTGTCGTATTATTTATAGATCGCGTACCAACTTTCGATAACATCGATACAACAGTTTTCCGGAAAAACCCCTCCCTGCTCTGATTAATTATTTCCATCACATTTAAAATTCAGGAAAAGTTTTTAAAACTGATACAGGTGGAGGAACTGCATCCTTTACCTGCAGTGCCACTGTAATGATTGCTTAAAGTAGCACTTTTTTGAGAAAACTTAATAAAATATCAGGGGAAAACTTTCTTACATGTGTTTGTTTATCTTTCACTTTATTCGAAGACCGTGCCTGAGCTCCTGCCGACATAGAAGTACAACTCACCAGTTAGTTCACATTTGACAAGAAAGAGCTTTTGTTTGGAAAAACTAAGCCAAACGTAATTACCAGCACAAACATTGTAATTTCCTTTAAGGGAGTTTTGAGGTAAAAGGGGGAGTGTAAAGAGCTATTTGAGAGTAACATGCGGCCCGATTATTGCGGAAATTCCAAGATGAAAGAAGACCTGTCCGGCGGAAGTGCCCCTATATTCGAAAACTATCTTCTTTCTAACTACTTTATCGCGCCAATTCTAAGTTTACGGTAAGTTACACTAAGGGAAAGTTTTATTCTTTTAGATGCATCTGAAATGCATCTTAATTTTTCTCTAAAATTTCTTATTTTTTAAATAATGGAAAATAATTATTATGTTGGTTACTGCTTTGATTTATTTATAATGTTTTATAGGCTAAACAATTTGAGGTCGTCCATGTTTACGGGAGAAACTCATTAAAATTTGAACAGGAAATAAATAAACTGCTACGGCGTAAAAATTAAATTTAATCGTATTCTGACGTAAAGCAAGCCGAAATTTAATTTTAGGCCAATTTTTGTTTTATAAACTTTTGCATCACCAAATAACTGACAAAATTTATAGCCAGATAGGATTTAATGTTTTATTTTGAACATTAATAATGAATTTAATGCTGAAAACAAATCTCATTGATTTTCGCATTCTCAGAATTAAAATAAATGATTCACTGGGTTCAACAACTTTTTATACCTTTAATTGCTGTTGTTGGCCGACCAAAATTATTTTTTTCTGGACAATGGTTTGGATATTTTAAAAAATGTTACGGCGTAACATGTTATGTTTTTAACTGTCCTGATATCGTAAGGATTTCCGTTTACTTGCGCAAAAGTAAATAAAAAAAAATTATTTAATAAAATTAAATTGTAAAAAACAGAATCAGCCCTTTGTGAACTGTTTCCATGTTTATTTACTTCTAAATAAAAAGGCTTAATTAAAATGATCAGACTTAATTTAAAATACATAAATATAGCAATAGTTGACAAGCATTTCGCTCTCTACTGTTTTCAGAAGGCCTTGCGGTATTAGCTCCTAGCTAGTATTGTCCCAGTAAACCTGTGGAGAACAAAACTCCCTTGGGATATCCTCAAGAAGGTTGAGGACTAAATGGAACATTAGAGAGCATGGCTGGACAGAAGAGTTTTTTTTTAAATCGAATCTTGCTTTAGTTTCACTGATGAATGACGGTCTTTGATTGGCAGATCGATTGGCAGTAGCTTTAGGAAATTAGAAAGTCTAATTCTTTCTATTTCTCTTAGACTATTAGACTTCATTCTTATTAAAAACATATTTTATTCTTACAACTATTTAGACATTGAAACTATAGACACCGCGCTGAAAGGTCACTCTATTGCGGGAAGCCTACCACCTCCGAGCAGAATTAATTTCCCCACACCAAAATGATTACAGTAAATGATATAGATCTATGCACGTGCATGTTTTCAGTGAATAATTGTGAGATACATTAAATATGAAAAAATAAAGAAACTTTATGTATTTCTGTTTGAGAAAGTTTCGTGGAACAAGAAGTAGAAGCACTTGCCTGGTGAGGACAGTAGATTGGAATAGCACCTGACAGGAATTGCCCTCAAACCCTTTCGCAGAACTGCCCTTTCAGAAAGCCAAATTTAGTGCTCGAGGTGCCGCAACATGTAGCGCAACAAGCGGAAAAGATTTCCGGAATGATAAGCTGCCCTTAGTTTTTTTGAAATTTATTATCTCTCCCCACCCTCGAATTGAGGTTCAAATAAACACAGTGATACGATTAATGGACACGTTCAAATGTGCATGAAGAAGCAAATGTGCATTTACAGTTGACCTAAAAATGAGCAAAAAAAAAAAAAAATAGATGAAGTGGAAGAAATGCGAAGCAAAGGGCAAGATAACAACTGCGATAGAAAGGAGTTGGTTGGCGGGAAAGGGCATGAAGGACCAAAGCAATGTTAGAAAGTGGAGCATATTTCCCTGGAGGTACTTCAAAGTTAGAGTCAGCTTACAGAGCGCTGGTCAGAAGAGATGAGCTTGTTAACAGCTGAAAGAAGCTTCCTGTATTGAACAGTCGGCCAGAGTTCACTTGAACACCACTGGCAGTGTGGGCGCGCGCGGCCAAAGTTCCAAGTGCCATTAAGTGTGAAGTTGGCGGAGTTGAGCTCAACAACGACTAACAGGTCGTAGAGCGCCCGCCGACTATGTTACCACTGTTTACACAATACTCTGCCACGTTATGGGATGTTCTGCTATGATTTATCTACAGACTCCCAGCACGTCTCATCCTCCACTTTACCGGCAATAACCTCACCTACTGCAGCACTAATTCAATACAATTACCATTATCAAAGTCAATTTTTACCACAAAAAATTAATTGTGCTCAAATAAAAAAAAAGTGCGCATGCTTAGAGATGAGAACTCAGTAGCTCGGAATGCCTTGGCTGCAAAATTTGAAGTTGTGAGAGAATAAAACAATAAGACCTACTGTTGATATTGTTCACCAATGTTCTTCAACATGGCCTTGGAAGTATAAGAAAGCGGAGTTAGAAAGGTAAGTGATCATTCACGTTGATCATCTTTCCGAGGAAATAGAGAATCCGGAAATTCAAACAAGGGAAGTAGACTATCCGATTCGGCAGCGCCAATGGACTCAAGAACTGACTCGCCTCTAAATCCTCGAGCAAACTTGTACAACCAAGATGGTGGAAGTGCCGCTATTTCGCAATATCAAATGAAACGAACAAATTGAAAGTTTTTTGGCCCGGGTGTGACTGTGGGGCAGGAATGTAAGGAAGTAAGAGTTGCCTTAACTCTGGCTGATGACGGAATGATTGTGTTATCAGCCAAGAAAAGCTGCATTGTTTGGCAATGAAAGCTCAAGGGACTGCGAACTTTAATGGTCCCAACTTTACTTAAAATAATATTTATTTTAGATTATTAAGCTAATGGGTGAACTTGGAAGGTTTAAATGTCCACAAAAAAATTAATAAAAGATGGATAACTGAGTAAAGTTCATTTTAAGACAGAAGGATAAAGGAAAAAAGGTTATAAAATAGATGGAAAGAAGGAAGAAAATAAGGTTTGAAAGATGAGTAATAACTCAGCAAGTGTTTATGTATGTGTGAGTAAAGCAGGTGTAAGAGGATGTGAGAGAAAGGTTGGAGGCGGGATCACAGAAATGGTGCTCCTTGTTGATGTGACCTCACACTGCAAGAGTCCGCCGCTGTTCGTGGCCATAGTAATTTAGGAGAGGACACCCAGCAGGCTGCTGTGGCCCACACGCTACGTGGGCCCGGCCTAAGAATAGCCTGTCACATCTCTCCTCGCTCCCCTTCTCAGCTCTCATTCCAATGGACACATCGCAGCCTTGTCGTCGCTTCTTCACGTGATGGATTGCCCATTGATCAATTCCCATTTTTCTCCTCTTCGGACAGCAAAGATTAGAATGTGGAACATTGGGTTGAGTAGAAGCTCGGGGGCGGCTAAAGAGAATCAGAAAAGGGTAGATCTTCAGAGCCAAGATCAATACGTCCACCCTGGGGACGTGAAGCCTCCAGTTCGTGGCCCACACATTCTTCGCAACACATTAACGTCCATTTTTGCCCCATTTAGCCTCCTAGTTCATCAACCACCTCCTCTTTGACTTCCCACTCAGTACATTAGCTTCCCCACATTTCTCTCTTCCAGTATTACCTCCTGTCAGATATTAACTTAAAACTTATTCTGAATTTCCCAAATTATTGGACAACCTATTTACACAGTCTTTAAAAACCCAAAAGTACAGGTATTACATTAATTACTTTCCTTAAAACTAGGGATTTAGCAAGTTTTGGGGAACATGTCAGATTTGCGATGCTGAGGTTCACCGGTATGAGATCCCAGAGTCCGAATCGCAGCTTCTCATTCCCACCTCTCCTCTGGGATATTTAAGTTCATCTAAAAATAACGAGTATAAGGAAATCGGAGCAACTGTCGAGTAAACTTAAAATAAGCCGACAGCTCAAACTTAGTTTAGATACCCCCACAGTAACTTGGATACGAAAACCCCTGAGCCCTAAATACCACTTTACTGTCGGGACTAGAATACTGAGTCGGCTGAAACGACTCACTTTAAACATGGCATTCTTATTAAAATATCACGTGTATTCCTATATCCTTAATTTGACACATTTTGGCAGGTACATTCTATTAGGGGAAGTTCTGGAAGAAAGATGCGGAGAAAGTCCATTTAAAGTGTTTCAGTAAAATGCAAGGTTCTATCACTCAAGTAAATATTAAGGAGAATTATATGAGTCGCTGGAATTCCGACTTAGGCGGAAGTGGTGTGACCGGAAATGCGAATCTCCTCATTTCTGTTTTTCCGCTATTTTATCTAAAATTAATTGAACTAAACTCTTTAAAAACACACTAAATACTCTTGTAATGATTCACTTAGTTACGTATCGAATCTTGTAATTTACAAAATTAGAAACGGAAAAGAAGTTATCGTTAAGGAGCAATGATATAATGAAATTGTTTGACCGGACCGGATAATTAATATAAACACGCTTATTTACAACTGGCAACTATAACAGGAAGCCATAACAGTAATTACGTAGAACTGGGTTGTCCGTTTTTATAAAGAAATGTTATTAATTACTATTTTAAATAACAATAATGAACAAAAAAATAAATGAATTAAATTGAGAGCAAAGAATAATTAAAACAGTTGATAACTATCTACATAATTAATTAATACGTCGATAAAAATTTATTGAAATTTTATTTAATAAACATTTATTTTCACAATTCCCGACAATGATGCTTGATCGCAGTTGATCGATTTTATTTCATAATTAGTAAGTGGCTTTTTTATTTTTAATTCTGTTTCATAATTAATGCGGATACACTTCTAGTCTAACCGGAACACACGTTCAGACTGACAAACTTGTAAAAACCTCTTTTTAGGTAGTAAACGCGTCTTTCCGGCCCAAAACTCCACTTCGAAAATCTTTTGTGATGTGTTAGACGAGGAAGTAAGAAGTCGAATTTCCCGCAAGGCAGGAACATAATTCGTCGTAGATGTAATATTTAAAAGTTCTCCTAACATCGAATCTGATTAATTGCAGGAAGTTTGGCTTACTGGAGCCACAGGGAGTCAATTGAGGCAGAAAGAGTTGTTGAGGGTATGCGGTTTACTGTTGTTGAGGAGTTCGTGGGAAGATGTTGTGTGTGAGGGAGATGGGAAAGAGCTAAGATGTAGCAGGAGGTGAAAGGCGATCCAGCCGCCTGAAGACATGTCTCGGGATGAACCTGGAGTTACACCGCGAACAGAACTTGTCCGGTTTTCCCAGTGGTTACATAAAGCTCTCCTTCAGTTCAAGTACATACTTTATTATTATTTATTCCAGAAAAATATTACAAAATAAACTTCATTGCAACATTGCAACTGCTTGTGTAGCTAACCACATCTCAGCCATCAAACTCATCTGTAAACTTGAGAGCGTCCAAAAGTTTACTCCTACACCGAATAACAGAAAAGTATGTTGTGCTCGGTTGTAACTCCAGTATACCTTAAGAAAGTTATTAATTGAAACTTTATCTTTAAAAATGTAATCTCTCACTTCTGGAACTTAGCTAGACTTATTCCATTTCTCCCTTTGCCCTGTTTCAGGGAATTTTACCTCCTTCGGGTAGATTTTATAAACGTACCTCCATTGATAATATTTTTGGGAAATAGTACTTAAAAAGAGATTCTGGTGGATCTCCCTCTTAAAATACTTTCTTCCTAATTCGAATTTATAAGGCTGATGCATAAATTGGTTTTTCCCAGATAGTACGATCCAGATCCCAGATAGTACGATCCAGATCCCAGATAGTACGATCCAGATCCCAGATAGTACGATCCAGATCCCAGATAGTACGATCCAGATCCCAGATAGTACGATCCAGATCCCAGATAGTACGATCCAGATCCCAGATAGTACGATCCAGATCCCAGATAGTACGATCCAGATCCCAGATAGTACGATCCAGATCCCAGATAGTACGATCCAGATCCCAGATAGTACGATCCAGATCCCAGATAGTATATTGTGTATTTCATGAGAAGTGGGTGGTACAGAATTAATCAACGACATTTTCTTGTCCATTGTTTGCGATTTGGGCAACCTAGACTCCCCTACCTTTGGCAAAAGTGTGGTTATTTTGGCCTTGAAAGAAATACTAAAGGGAATTCTTGCTGTTGAAGACTCTGTATTCATTGGATAGAGAACAACATAGGAAGCGGAAGGAAGTTACTTTCCAATCTTACTGCGATTATTCGCCATCTTATTGGTTACAGACACACACACTACCACAAGAGCTTTTAAAAACCACTTTCTCTGAACCACGGAGATGTGTTTTTCCGGAGATGTGTGATTGGGTGAACACCCAATATTGAAAATTAGAGATCATCGTCATCGGGAAATATAAAATAAAGTAAAAT
This sequence comes from Rhodnius prolixus, assembly GCF_049639745.1. NCBI lineage: Eukaryota > Metazoa > Arthropoda > Insecta > Hemiptera > Reduviidae > Rhodnius > Rhodnius prolixus. The sequence continues at coordinate 39,935,841 of NW_027411582.1, read as the reverse complement.
GCGGTAGTATCAATAAAAAAAAAGCGTTTTTCAAATTTGTAATATACGTCACAATATAGCCTAAATAACATGGCCTCCAACAATCCTACAGTATTTCCCTTTATACCTGCTTTTTCCAAACCATACTGTAAACAAAAATCCCGAATTAATTGGATTTCCTGTATGTACATTGAATAAAAAAAGATGAACATATTCGTTGGAAAATGAGGAAAATAAAATAAAGTATCGATAGAAGTTAATTTTTTCCCCAAAAAAAGAAGTAAATACAAAATATTAATAATTGTGGGAGAAAGATGGTTAAACTGTGGAATGAAGTAGAGCAAAAGTATGTGCAGAGTAGAGTCTTGCTGAATTGGATGAATTAGAATAGGGAACTGCAAGTTCTTCAAGTTCTGCAAAATTTACCAGAATTCTGTATCGGAAATCCGGTACAAATCTGGTGTCTTGCTACTATTTTCAAGATCGTATCTCATAAAAAATTTCCATTACTATTTTCCACAACTTGAACTATTACTAACAATAACTATTTGTAAACCCGTTCATTTCCCGGAAATGACACGCTAAACGGAAGTCTATCCGCGGTGGCCCTTAAACCAGTTTCACTAGAAAAATTAGTTTAAAAAAAGTTGGCGAAACATGTGCAAACATGTCCGTTCCAAAAATGTTTTCTGAGAAATTCATTTAAGCGGCCTCCTGAGGAAGAGCTCCTGAGTTAAGCTTCTTTCTAAGTGCCGTTTTGGGGTATTGAAGGTTGAAATATCTGTAAATGAGCGTCAAACTGTTCTTGAAGGTTGAAATATCTGTAAATGAGCGTCAAACTGTTCTTGAAGGTTGAAATATCTATAAATGAGCATCAAACTGTTCTTGAAGGCTGAAATATCTGTAATCTGTAAATGAGCATCAAACTGTTCACAGGGCCAATTTTGGACAATCTTACCCCAGAATACTGGGACAGGCTTTCAAACAAAATCAATCTGTTTGAAAGTTAAAATTATTTTTTTTGAACAGCGCTGCGATTAAAAACCAATCCGATGACCGTATGATGAACTCGCGCATCCCCAGATTTGTTTAACTGTTTTCATTGGGGAAAATGGGAAGATTTTATTTTCCTTATTCCCCCCCCCCCACGTTGACCCATTTATTTCAGTTGAAACGTTTTTTATTTGTTTTATTTGTGATATATAGCGGATGTAGGGGTCTCCATAACGAGCTGAAGTGGAGCGTCCCCGCCCCGCGCCTAGACAATAGCACTTCCGCCGGTAGAATATTCCATTAATTCTATTGGTCTGTCCGTGTGATTGGGGAATCGGCGTGCCCATCAGCCGTTCAGGGGCCCGGATTAAATACATTCCTCCAATCGGCCACCTACATGCCCCCCCTCCGACCCTTGAAAAAACATCAATTCAATCAACCCTCGCTCGACCCCCTATGCTTTATTTGTAAAATCAGATCGAACTAAATCCGATTATTATTAACCTATTGTCCAGTTAGAGCCTTCTAGATCGCCGGATGTGATCGCGTCTGCATGTTACGTATTAATTATACACTGTACACAAATACACACTCAACTTTACGTGTAGTTTACGGTTTGGTTCGCATTATTTAATTAAATCTTATTTACTCGTAATTCTCTACTTAATGCTTTTAGTAGCAATTGCAGCAGCTTGGCGTGCAAGTGGCTCAAGCAGGTCCTGGACCTGCATTATGTGAACAAACACTTGCTTTCTAAATGAAAGTGGTGGAGATACTGAGAGCGAACTTTAAGGAATATCTTCAGACAATGGCTTTCAGAACTTTATTTCACTTATTAAGTAGCTTGTTTATGTAGCTAATAAATGTAAGGTGAGATGATAGAAAGGAGCTGCGAAGAAGTACAAATAGCTAAGAATAATATCTTTAACACTGAACCATTTCGGTAACGAGAAATTTACAATCAATGATAAGGGGTAAACATAATTATTTTTAGTAAAATATGGTAACTCTCAAGAAAATTGAGTTGCTTAAGCAGCGGCAAGCGGAAGTTTACCGAGTGTGCACAAAGAAGATGAAAGCACACTCTCTTCAATTCAATAAACAGCTCAGGTATTACAAGAGATCCCTGAGGAATCGGCAGGAAATGATGGGCAGTGTAAGATTTAGCTTTAACAATTTGAGATCAACTGCTGAGATTAATGTCTGACCATTGAAGAAATCATCCCTGGTTATCTAATTGATCTCTTTGATTCAGGTATTTCAGTTTCCTTTTTTGTTTCTCTCGTACACAGAACAGCTGATATCCAAGATTCATGATTGAACCGATTGCAATACTTACTTTCATGAGTAAGAGAAAGAGACAAAAATCTTTACGTCATTTCTTGCATCATTAATTTTGTAATTACATTTTCTTTTTTTTTTGCCAGTTTTATATATATATATATCCACTTTAAGAAAAGCTTCACTCCGGCTATTTAAAGTTCAGGTTGAAAGTTTAAGCTTATGTCTTGTTTCCACGTTCAGAGAACTTGTTTTAAACTTCGCTGCCAACTTGACAAGCATCATCTATTTTTAATACAAATAAAGCTTAACTTTAACTATTTAATGTACCAAGTTTTACAATTAGTTGGGGAAATTTCTTTAGATTTTTCATTTTCACATTTTCATTAAACTGTTTTTACCTCCAGTGATTCATTTTGTTGATCTCTTACAGTTACTAAAGGGAAAATATTGTTATCTGGTATCACTTTCGAAGTTGATATTGTAGCGGATGCATCTCAGATGATTACTTTAGGCGATTAACACTTACCTAAATCTGTTAAGAAATACCGACTCTTTTTTTGGGGATATTTTGTACAGAACAACATTGAGGGACTAGTTCCTTAAGCCTGGAAACATAATAGAGCGGCGAGCAAAGCGGCGATGATAGCGAAGAGCAAAGCGGCGAAATCAAACACAAGTTAACATATGGGACCGCGCATAGTGGGGAGCAAAGCTAAGATAGAGCAACGCTATCTCTAGAGAGTGTTTGTTTTCGCCGCTTTGTTTTTCGCTATCATCGCCGCTCCACTATGTTTCCAGCCTAACCCTTCTCCGTAGAGGAGAATCCGATCAATATAAATTCCCTTAATACTTAATTTGCAACATAGAAAGAAGAATTCCCAAAAACATCAGAAATCTCAGGACGCAGAAAATACCCTTTAGGTATTGTTTGTTTAATTAGGACTATTTAGCTCTTCCTTAAAAGAAACACTGAGCCCTTAAAAGGTCTTGGCTTGCTCAGTGATCCTCAAGGCTGTTTTGAAATAAACAAGAAAAACAACTATACTTTTCTTAACAATTTTATTATTACATGAAAGCGTGGTACCTTAATCTACTTTTCTTCACTAACTGCCACTAATATTACGGCATTTATCGCAACGTACAACCAGCTTTTGAATCGCAAGCTCTTAGAAGTCTACCGTCTGTTTTAACAACCACTGCAACACGTTTTGAACTCATGGCGCTCACCACCCAGAAACAGACGGCAGGCACTGGGTCGCGTCTGTTTTCAATCACTTTGTCGTCATCTTTCTGTACCAAATCTGTAGTAATGACCTTCAAGGTCGCCCAATACGCTCCATATCAAGAACATTCGTGCGACCATCTTTAAAAGCTCCAACCCATTTTTGTACAATTCCACTGCTCATAATTTTCTCCATAAACTTCACTGATCTCACGATGAATTTCACAATCGCCTGTTACAACCTTTAGCACCAAGAAAAGGAATATCAGCGCATATTTCACAGTCGGTGGGATACTCAATTTTCGGAGGCATTTCTGCTTTCTTAGGTATACAACGCGCGCCGAATTCCAGAACGGTACTTACTTAAAAAACACTCCTCGTATCAACCGTATGTATCGTATCAATGTGACCGCACGAGAAAGTCGTGAAAGAGTGAAATCCCATTTTCAACATTTGCGCAAAATCTACTTTAAAAAGTGGCATCTCAAAGTAAATTTTGTATTTTCTAAACGGGTTTTTGTGTGAAAAATTAGTGTTCTATGGTATGTAGCATTAAAGGAGGAGGGTCCCTTAACTCAGCACGCTTGGCCGAGTCAGTTAATGTAATCGTGGAAAGTTGGGCCCGCGAACCGGAGATAATGCAAGCTTGTGTGCGCTAAAACGCTTCTTTAACTTGCTAGCTCTGAGCTGGCTGGGCAAATTACTACAGCAATTAACGACAAGGTGAACTCCAGACGTAGATGAAGGCGAGCGGAAGTTGGAGGCGGCAGAGAATTAACAGCCATCCACCTCCTTCTTGCTCTTGACTACAAATCAAGAGGCCGTCAGTCTACAGCAGATATCTGGGTCACCTGAGTGACTTTCAAGAATTTAACAACATATCACCTGGCAACTTTCAATCGAGCTTTTTGCTTTGGTATCTCAGAATGTGAACTATTCAGGCTCCTGTATCTTTCTTCTAGTTGGAATTAGACTTAATTTAGGCGCACCTTTCCTCTGAGTTGGAAAAATGCACCAGCAGCTGGGTGAGTGATGTTACACATTCTGAAGTCTATCTTGTAGAAGCTACAATCTTCTAACACGCAACAAAACTCCAAAATGTAATCATATAATTACACATCGTGACCTCTCTTTCGAAAGCAGCAGCTGGAAGATCTAGTCCGGGCACTAAATTTAAAGTTTGAGGACCAGATTTGTAGATGGAGAACCACAGAATCTACCCTCCAATCACCCTGTTTGAGTCTCTTTTAAAACTGTAATTACTAATATACTAAAATAAGTCACAATAATCTTAATAACTGAGATCGCTCTTTCTCAATATAGCGATAGCAATTCAAATAAGTGCAGATATCAATACTAGCCGTGGTTGTTTGTTAAGCTCTGGAGAAGAGCTAATCCTGCCAAATATAGCGAGCGGGCGAAAGAGCTTCAAGTTAAGACCGATTTAGGAATAACATTGTTACAGTGATATTAAATGGAATTACACTAAATTGCTCTGAGATACACCGAGCTTAATCCGAACGAATACGGCTATGATTTAGAATTATTGACATTAAAATCGAGCTTAACGCAAGTTGAAAGTTGACTGGAACTTGAAGATTTACTCAGGATTAGCCAGAATGGATGACCGTCAAAGTGAGTGAACTGAAGTAAATGGCGGAAGTGGTCCTAAGGAAACACACACAGTTTAATGATAACAAGTGTTCTCGTGAACTAAAGAACTCCTTCAGACGAGAGGCTCCACTTCTTAGATTGTTTTGAGATATTTTTAAACTAATTTCTATGAAAGTCTCAAAGTTGGGTGAAAAGTAATTTCATTTTGAGCCAACTTAGAAGGGCCTAAGTTTTAAAAGAAAAGCATTTTACCTCAAAATAACTTGAGTTAATTGATAAAATTAGAAAAAAAAAAAGAAAGTCAATTGCCAAATTAATGAAACGTTGATTAAATTTTCCTCAATTTTTTGTGGATGGGTAAAAAAATCCGTTTTGCTGGAAAAGGCTACAAAGAGAGTTTCTATTGGCGCTTTTCTTGACATTTTGTTAAACCTTAAATTAATTAACGCTTTGCTGATTAAAATAATTTTTCCAGCAGCAGCTTCTTGTTTTCCATAAATATTTACTTAGTAGATCAAAAGGAACTCGCTGGATGAGAGAAGCGACTGTTTCTTCTGATTGACCCCTACCCCCCCCCTCCTAGAGATAATTACACAAATAGCAGAGATTCCTGGAAATGTCGGGCAGATGTTCTCTCCTCTAGCGAACAGTGAGGCGAGCGCATTCCTCTAGAACGTCCTCAACATCTAGAAATGTAAACTCCAGGCAATAGAGAAACGTCCTGATAGTTAAAAATTGTATAATGAAGCCAAGTAATTGGGCAGGTTTTTATCAGAACCGATTTATCGGGTCCACTGATGGCGTACAGCTGAAATTTCAAATTTTTCCACAATGTACCGTTTAGTTGTTCATTGCCAACACTCAGGCCAATTAGTGAAAACTACTTCTTAGGGCTCAAGAGTTCAAAAAACGTGAATCTCCCGTGAAAATGCAATAAATAAAATCAGGACGATCACAAAACCTCTTCTTAAGCGGAGAGAGAGCAAGTGAAAAAGGATTAAATCCCTTAGATTACAATAATGAGACCATCTGGAGGATTCAGCCCAAGTTGAATAGGAGGCTAGGGCCCACTAATTGAAAATGTCTTCTTTTTAAGTGCGGAAGTAGTCGTTTAATTTCCTTTGTGTGACGTTTTCTCATTAAACTGCGCCAGCCAGTGAATGACATTTGCCGTGGAGAGTTGTCTGAACAGTCACAATGAACTACTGGTCCGAACGAGACATTTAGCTCTGCAAGGGAGGGGGACCACAGCGACGGAAATACCTACAACTGTTTGTCTGCAGTCTGTTAGCATTTTGATTATTTATTGTTAAATGAATAAGTTAAGATCATTTCCTGTTTCTACTATTTCATCGCGAACTATAGATCAAGATGGCTTCCTCTAAGTACCACAATACAGCTGACCTGCAATAAATTAACAAATACCATACTAGAACACAGAAAGATATCTGGGAATTCTTGAAATAAACAAATTGGAAACAAAACATTATCACAATATACTACAAGAAACATGATAAAGCCTGTTGAACTATTTTCTTAGGAATCCATTAATCTTCCATTCTTCCTAAGCACCTTATCGTTTCGAGTTACAATCGATTAGGTAGATCGATGCATTCTGCAACCTGCCTGTTCTTTCTTGCTCTGCGATAACCATTCTCCATCAGCTATTAAGGAAATTTCCTTCAACAGATTCTAATTGCTGGAAAAGCTACCAGGATTCAGAGAAATTGTCAGAAGCAAAAACAGAAATCTTCAGACTTACAGTCCCGCTAAATATCTGGAACTTCTACAAAGTCAGTAATACATGACTGGTACCTAGTCGACAAATTAATTAGATGAGGAATAATTTGTGGAACGCAAGGTGTAAACTGTTTGACGCCCTACCACAGCGGCGGGGGAAGGGCTGATTCCGCCCTCCAGTCGGCGCTGATTTAATTTTGACACTGTCAGCCCTCATGTAGTATGTTAGGGCAGTGGCAGGTCGAGGCTAAGTTTGCCTTCAGTATGAATATATGAATATTTCCTTGCAAGTGAGGCTGGGGTTCTGTATCCATGGTAACCCAGCCTGTGTCATATTCAAGAACAGTCAACGTGATATCAACTCTAACTTTAAGATAATTAAGTTAATTTGATAATATCCTCTGGGTACTGAAAACATTACTAAACTGTATTTATCTCCTTAACAAAATCTTACAGTTTAAAATGTTAAGTATAAGGGTTGGTTAAACGCCAAAACGTACATAAATCAGCAAGTACCCAACATACATTTCATTTATACTTCATCCCGTAATTTCAGCCATTTAGATTCGTTTGAAAAAGCTTATGTGTTATAATCAAATTTTATAACAATACCATTTTACTACATTAAATTTTTATTATTGTCTAGAATTTATTAGAAGTCACAGACCCTTTTGCTGGCCATTTTCAAAATATGAAAAATGACAAAAAATTGATAATGAGCGAAAAATTAATATGGCGTTAATTATTTAAGAAAGAATTTAAAAATGCATTTGATGTAAGCTGATTTAAGTGCAACTTTAGTGCAGCAGAAGGAAGTAAACATCGTCGGCTTAAGTTTATACTTCGATGAAATTGATTGTTACTTTACTTTATAAAGTCAAACGTTAAGAATAATAGGTAATAATTAATCTGGGTTAATATTAAATAATATAGTTTTCTTCAACTACATTCTTAATCTAGGTGTTCTTCCCACAATGTGTATATGGAATATAAAATAAATAGAGATGCATACTTTTAATGCATACTAAAGTACTTTACTAATTATTTGGTTATAAATCTTCTTTTCAGGTACTCAATTAAAGGGATTGCATTAAATTAATATTTAGAAATGAATGAATTATAACAAGTAGTTTCAATTTTCAATTTCAATTTTATTTTAGTAGGGCATAGAGCCCGTACAAAGGAGCATGACAGTGTTCAGATACAGATTAATCTCATACGCTGACATACAAACAAATGCTGAAAGATAAATAAGAAATATACAATTAGATAAATGAATTACTCAAATAGCAACATTTACCTAATAAGATACTACAAACACAATAAGTTTGCAAACCATACTTAAAAGTTTATATACATAGATAGATAGATAAAGTCTTTATTTTCCTTTTATAATAACAAAAAAGTAAACAATCACAAAAATTATAAATTACCTTTAAAATAAATAATAAATAAGAAATACTTCTTTAAATAATAAGAATAAACAAAATAAAGACATACACTAGGTCTGAGACCATCAGCGGGGTTGTTGTTTGTACCTTATGATACCATTACAATTTATTATTCATTTCTCATACTTAACTATTTTTTAACTAATTATTATTATTTTATAAGCTACTTATTAAGAATTTTTATAGAAAACTATTATCCATATAACAATATTTGCTACTTTTATTTATTTCACTTGATTTTAGAAATTAAATTCTGCTATTAATTCTTTTCTATACCTCCATGCACCTTTACAGTAATTAATAATCGGTCTCCATTGGAGATCGCCATTTAGATATTTTAGCGTTTCTTCCATCGTCAATTCACTCTTTTTAAGAAACGCTTGCCGAAACTCTTTCAAAATAGGGCAGACTGACAGAAAATGATACAGGTCTTCCGGTAGAGATTTATTACATAGAGAACACAGCCGACGTGGGAGTTCTCTTGAGGGTGCACTATTGAGATAAAGCAAGCCTCCTCTGGCTTTCAAGATCCATTTTATGTCATTAAAATGGAAATGGTCATTTAGATATTTATTATTACTATCTAATTCATAATCTAATTTACAATATAAACGACCAGAGGTAGAACTTCTTGCCTTATTAACACAATTTTCTTTATTAATTATTTCTAATTTGGAGCGCACTTTTCCAAACACCATTTGCCACATATCAATATTGTCTAAGGTTAAATTATTTGTTTCAATTTGCATACCACAGTGTTCTATTAGTTTTAAAAGATTGTTATACCAAGAGGTTTTCTTGCTTATAATTTCTTTTGTAATAATTTTCGGATACCTGTTATCGGGCAATGCAAGTGTTTTTAAGATATAATCTTGATGCAGTTGTAGCGTGTGCAAATATGGGGAATTAACATCAGTTTCTATATACGAGGGGGTACCCAAAAAAAACCGGAATTATTTTTTAAAAGCTATTTATTTACAAATTTTTTACAGAACAACCTTATCCCCTTCAAAATACTCTCCATTACAACTAATACATTTGTCCCACCGGTGCTTCCACTGTTCAAAACATTTTTTGGAGTCATCTTTAGAAATGGCTGAAGCTCCTTCTTCGTTTTTTTCTTAACCTCTTCAATGTTGTCAAATCGGTGACCTTTCATGCCCTTTTTCATGCGTGGAAATAAGAAAAAGTCGCACGGAGCCAGGTCAGGCGAGTAAGGTGCGTGGGGCAGCGGAACCATGCCATTTTCAGCCAAAAACTGTGTAACAGAGATGGCTGTGTGTGCAGGTGCATTGTCGTGGTGGAAGAATCAGTCTCCTGTTTGCCACAAATCGGGTCTTTTTTGGCGAACACTATTGCGCAATCTTTTCAAAACTTCCAAATACAAGGTTTGATTGACGGTCTGACCTGGGGGGACAAACTCTGAATGGACTACGCCTTTGGCATCAAAAAAGCAAATCAGCATTGTTTTGATGTTTGACTTGACTTGACGACATTTTTTTGGTCGGGGTGAAGATGACGTCTTCCATTGGCTCGACTGTTGCTTTGTTTCTGGGTCATAACCATAGCACCATGACTCATCACCAGTAATGAATGACCTTTGACAGAAAGTCTGGATCAGTTTCAAGCTGTTGTTTCAAAGCACGACATGTTTCAACTCGATGTTCTTTTTGATTGTCAGTCAGAACTCGAGGAACAAACTTGGCAGCAACCCTTTTCATCCCCAAATCTTCCGTTAAAATTCGCTGAACCGAGCTCCAAGATAACCCACTACTCTCTGACAGTTGATCAATTGTCTGTGTCAATTGACGGTCTGTGAACACCAGCTCTCGAATTTTTTCAACATTTTCGTAGATTCGGGCAGTTGATGGACGTCCAGAACGAGGTTTGTCATCAATCGACATGTCGCCATTTTTAAACCGAGTAAACCACTCGTATACTTGAGTTTTTCCCATAGCGTCATCTTTGTAAGCTGTTTTCAACATTAAAACACTTTCAGCAGCATTTTTGCCGAGTAGAAAACAAAATTTCAGAGCTGCACGTTGTTCACTTAAACTTGCCATCATAAAAAACGAAAAAAGAACAAAACAGCGCTGGTAAAAACAATCACTGCAGATGAACAGAACTAGCCAGGCAGACAACACAGGCAGGACTGAACTGGCAAGGAATTGCGCTATACACGTCTAGCGGCAGAAATGCGTACTACATAAGCTCCATGCGCGGCAACGCAATTCCGGTTATTTTTGGGTACCCCCTCGTATAAGAAATAAGTTGGTGTATTGAATGGTAAACCAAACATTCTTTTGAGAAAATACAATTGAAATTTGTTTACCTTTATATACATAGTTTCATATTTAAAAGTATTATAGTTATTTATATAGTAAAAGTTTCATACTTATTTTAAGACAAATATCTTAATTTATAAGAAGTAGTTATTTTTTGTTATCTGGAGTGTGTAATTTGTGTTCTAGTATTTTTGAGTAGCAAAAAACTTTCTAATTTAAATAAAATTAGCTAATACTTTCGTTTGTTACAGTAATAGAAAGTAGAAAAATTTTCAATACATATCTTTCGTTTTATTTAAATTGACAAAGAAGGCGTGACATAGGCTGGGGTAGGCGTGGTTTTATAAACAGTTCTCGCTTCTGATTGGCTCTTCAACCAACCTACTTTTAACACTTCCATTCTACACTGTAATTGGCCGATTCTTTATTGCTAATGATTTCTATTAAAAATAAAAGTTTTTTTTTTTTTACTAATTTTCCCTCCGTAGGTATTTGATGAAGTATCTAATTACGCAATAAAAAATTTTCTCAATAAAAACTTAAAAAATAAAAGATTTTTCTCGTCTGATGTCTTGTTTTCTGTACTAATAATGTAAAGGTAACCAGAAAATTGGGAATAATGGTTATTTTCTTGGGAAGTAGAATAAAAGTAGGTGGGTCATGTTACACCTATTATTCCCCACCATTTTCTATGTTTGTTTGCATAGGGCTTTTATTTAATGATTTTTAAAGATTTAATGATACCTTTCAATTTGATGCTCTTCCACCTGTGAAGAAGATGATCGCCCACCGTAAATTCAAATCGGACATTCCCTAAACTTCTTGTTAGAATTTGCAATCTTGCACCACGTTTCTCACAAATGTATCTTTGCTCTTGTCCTTTGGCATTGCTCTACTAGCGCACCAAGAGATGAAATATCTCAACTGTATTCTTGGATTTCTTTTATACTATATCGGTAAACACTCGTTTACACAAAATATCTCCATCTGGAGATCGGGTAAAGTACTGGGAACAAAACGTACACCCTGCTGGTCTGAATCTGCACGTGGTTATATCTGCGGAGAGTACGTGCGTTAGAGTAATGTAAGAACTTTGATGGATCTGCTACAAGAAGTCAGTGTCTGTTTTACGAGCCGGACTGCCCTTAGCTCTTTGCTGGTTTCTACTTTTCATCTGCTGTTTTATGGTTATTGCAAATGGCTGACAGCATTTCGACCCTTATTTTATTTGTTTCTGATTAGGTTTGTTGTTTCAGTTCTTAAATTGAGAATTTATTACACAATGATCTTTCGATCTCACTATTGGTTGGTTGGTTGATACAATGAATTTAATGGAAGACTTGCTCTGCAACTCAGTATAGTGAGTCGAACGCACTCTATTGAGAATTGTAATGAAATCATTGACGCTCAAACAATTCATTTCGTCAAGTTCTCAATTTGAGCTCATCCCCTGGATCATTAGATAGAAACTCTCTTCCGCTCTTAGTTCATAAAAGTCTGAAATTGTCTCTGGCCACTCGATCTGAACCTAGTTCAATACACTAGACAGTCTAACTCAAAACCATTATCTTGGGCCGTTTTGGCGATGCAGTCTGGTAAGTATTTCAAACGAAACAAAAAGGTTTCTCATTTGGGCAACTACAGAAAGTGAAGATAGGATTGCCAAAATGCTGATGTGGTCGAACGGGAACAACAATAGATTTTCTTAAAACATTATTGAGGCTATGACCAACAATTCCTAATGGGCATGCTCGGAAAAATCCACGGCTAGTTGAAAGTATCCAAACTTGTAATTGTTCGGTGGATCCAACTCTTTGGCTACGGAACTGGACATTTAGATACTTTTACTAAAGAGTTATTGATGTTAAATTTAATTCACCTCTTTTTGAAAAGATGGAATACTGGCAGCTGAACTGTAACTTGTCCTGAAGGACACCTTAGAGAAGTTCCAGGATCCCTGAGAATCCCTCCAAAAAGAAATTTTCTCCGGAAAATGTTTAAAATAAAAATTAAATTTTTCATCATACTAAATAATGTTTGACTATCACATAACACTGTAATTAGGTGAGCTGTAGGCCATGTACTCCATCCGCTGGACCAGTTCACAGAGGTAAAGTTACCAACAGTAAATAATTAGTCCATTAGATGAACGGAAGTAGACACGGTGTCCGAATGGGTTCTGCAGACAGGATATGTTCAGGTCATAGAGGCAACCTTATCAATAACAGTACTGCGAAGTCTAGTATTGATTAATTAATTTATTGTTAGTATCAATATCCCTATTGTTATTAGGGAATATGGCGGCCAGACTAAAACATAGAACTACTTCCGCTCGCATAACCATACCTCATACATCAACTATTTGCACCACATTATCCAGATTTCTAGATGACGTCATCACTGTTCGCTCTTTTGGTATAATGCAGCCGTACACAATGCACTGCGCCATACTTGTGCACTTCATTGTCCAGCTAATTCTAGCTGCAGCCACTTGTATTTGTTCATTCATTTGGCACAACTGTATGCACCTTAAAAACCATTGATAGTGTTGTGGAAGAACAGGATAGTACAGGTTACTGCCGTAAACTTTCACTTACGGCTGTAAGATAAAGTTGTAATTGAGAAAATGGAATTCACTCGCTTCCACCCTCTCAAGCTTGTCGCAGTGCCCTTCTCTCACCGTCATGGCTTGGTGGTGGCCGAAGAAATACCAGCAAGGCCACTGTCTTATTGTTGCAATAAAGGAGAGCGAGATGAATCTAAGAGCCTCAGGTTTCCCCCAAAATAAATATGAAGGATACATGTTATACAAATGGCACAGAAATAGTGTTTCAAAAATTAGAAAATCTACTTTGTCCATGACTCACCGCACAGAAATCCGAATCTTAAGCTCGCTAAGAACTAGAGCGAGTTGAACTGGAATTTCTGTATTCCTATAGACCCAACTATAAATTAAGCAAGACACAGTAACATTGAGCCCTGCTCTAGCAATTGATTATTTAAGATTGGGAATCTCTTTTTTCCAGAAACCTAGGCCGGAATTCCGATCTTATCTAGTATTACAGGACAGCACTTTAATGTTACGTAGGAAAGCACCTAGCTCCTTAATCCCAGGCAAAGGTTTACATTGTTATTAGCAATAATTTTTGTGAAACTCCCCCCTCCTTAACTAATTACAGCGACGAAATCCTAAGGGCCAGGACAACAAATCAGCGTAGATTCAGTGCTTGTAATTGCTGCCGACAGCCTGAATTGAATTGATTGCTCATTCTATTATAACTTTTTAATTAAAATTAATCTTTCCTTTATTAAATTAATTAAACCAAGTTTGTTAATTTAAATTTAAATTATTTTTTTTTGTTTTGTTTGTTTTTAACATGAAATTTCTGCAGCCGGGGAGCGGCCTGTAGCTATATGGTACTGAGTTAGCGTGAGAATGGTCCACAAACTGGGCAGGGGGTGCTTGATTCCGTCCTGACGGGCCCCACTTGTTGTCCGATCTAATCTATGCAAACCAGGTCTATGATAGATCACCCAATCCGCTTATCAAAACAACCCTTTTTTTGCACTATACTCGAATTATATAGTCAAACTTCTTTGCCAACATACCACTTTGTGAACACTTTTTCCTCAATATTTCTCCGGAAGCAATTAATGAATCCGGTGTGAAAACTGGTCAGCCATTTTTTTAGTACTTTAGAACTTCCTGTTTGTGTCATACACATTTTTTCTCAAACATGGACCGTTTGGAATGATTACTAACTTACTGCCATCGTAGTTCATCCTAACCATCATACCTGTATTATGGTAAAGTGCCAGAGATGCTGACGGTTCAGAAATATCCTAAAGAGGATATCCTAAACAGATGAATCGAATCAAAATTCTCGATCTGTGTGTAAGCGATTTTTAATCATCACAGTATTTTTTAAAGAAAATTACAAAAATATGAAAGAAAATCTTTTCTTCTTCTACTTACTAAGAAATTTTCCCAGCACATTTAATCCCTATTAATATTAAGGACGTTGGGAAAGCTTTCCTCTCCCTCTTGTGTATATATATACACATAAGAGGGAGAGGAAAGCTTTCCCAACGTCCTTATCCAGAAATGTCCTTCATTGAAGTTCTCAAAAAAAAATTCCGTTAGCCGGGCGCAAATGCCGCCAATTGTGAACCAAACGCGAGTCAAGTCAACGGAATAAAAGTCGAAAAGGTTCAACTATAAACAAATATAAATTAATGGTAAGCAAAACAAGTTCAACTATAAACAAATATTAATGAATTGTAAAGAAAACAGTTTTACCCAAAACTGTTTTTCCCTTGCGCCCGGCTAACGGAAAAGAACCAAAAAATATTTCTAATCCCACCAATGGGACGCGATAAAAAGATTTTGGAGAAAATTGGCCAACCCGGAAATCGAAATCTGATCAATCGATTTTCCGTTTTTGAGATTATTTCCAGGAATCGCTTTTTTACTCTAACTTTTACTTAAATTATTTTACTAGCAAAACTCGTTTAGGGTAGTTAGGGGGGGAAGTAAAGTAATCGCCTATTTTTTCAGGCGGGGCTTAACGTCCAACTACCAATTAGGTTTAGTGGACGGAGGCAACTAGCTAACATACTTTACTGTAAATTTCTTTTATTAACCATTAAATAAAATCCAAGGTCTAAGACCGGGAATCGAACCCAGTACCACAATGCATATTAGCTTTGCAGGTCTCGCCTCTAACCGCTCGGCTACTGTGGCGCCTGTTAGGGGGAAGGATTCCCCCCTTAAGGGACCATTTAGGGGGTAATGTACAACTTTTAAATTTATAAAATGTTAATAAGATTTTAAAATATTTGGAGTTTGAAAACAATGTGAGTTATTAGAAACTTGAGAATATTTATTAAAAGAGACTCTAGTGTTGGCCTGCCACAATTATTACTTATTTTAAGATAAAATCACTTTATACGTGGATAATTTTTAATTTAATATTTTGGATAAGTAGCCCTTTATATTGAAATAATTAATTTACAGTAAATAATTAATTGTTTCATTACTGGAGATTTCTCCAAAGGATATCGATTGGACTGTAAAACATATTTAAATAATTAATTTTATTGAAATAAGGTAAAATATTTAATTCAAAATAAGTATTAATGTAAAACTAACATTTATAATTACATTTTGCCAATTTAACAGCATTAGGAAGGGCATGAGGCAGCATAAATAAATTTCAAAAGCATAATATTCAACATTATTATAATTATTTCGTTCAACAAGGTACATATCGTGACAAAAGTGTAATTAGTTTACCAGAATGTAAAGCTATTAATTTTTTCCTCCAGATAAAGCGAGAAATAATGCTGGTGTCGTTTTGTTCACAGGTGAGTGAGATCTGCAAGTGAGTGATGCTGAAATCAGCTCCATCAAGCTGTAAGTGTAAGTGATTCAAGGTTATTGCTTTGTGCCTGCCTCCGCGAATCGAAAAGTTTCACCAGATGATCGCACTTGAACACGCACAGAACCCCTTTCTAAAAACCCACTCTATCGGACCCACAAAACGGATACTCCCTGAAAAACTTGAAAAACTAGATATCGATAAGTTGATCCGTTAACTTCATTTGCTGGCGGCTGTAGAAAGAAGGTCATTTATTAGTGGCAAGAATAAATGCGAAACGCAATGTTTATTCTGTAAAGAACGTTGTCAGTGGGGGTAAAATAAAGTAAGGCCGAATGTTGACGGAGAAAGCCGAGCATGCAAAGAGAGCCGCTCACTATTAAGGGAGAAACGCCGCGAGAAGAGAAGCTTGTGTTACTTGTACATTTATTGTGTCAGAATAAATGTTCTACCTACTTTTTTTTAAAAACAGGAATAAATTAAATAATTGTAACTTATTGTTAGAAAGTAAGTTATTAAAGTCAGTTCTTTTATTTCTTAGGAGGTTGTTTGTAATAAATAGAAATGAAATATGTCTGTCTGTCCGCAAGGTACAAGTGGTGGGGAAGCCACTTGCCAGTCGGCTACAGTTCTATCGTCCTTAATTGCACTCATGCGTTTTCGGCGAAACGACAGCTTTTTTTAGCGTTTCTTCAATTTTTTACCCTGTGTTATCGCTAATAGTCATGATGACAAAATTATATGGATATAATAATTTTGTCACTGTTATAATTATGAAGATTAAAGTGGCAACTAATGGCACAGTTGTGCTATGGCATGTTGGGTATCGATGGAAACAGCTTCGAAAGGCCAACCATTTTATGAAGGTTTCAATAAGATTTTTGGCATCACTTTTCTTTAATTATAGCCTGAGCAAAATAACTAAAACGTAAAATCGTACAAAGTACGAACTTGGTATTTCCTTTTGAAAGCGCCATTAAAGTACGGTGAATGCATTGAGTTAACACTGAGATATCTGATTATACTGACATAAAAAAAAAATCGATGTGTAACCAGAAGTATTCATGATTTGATGTCAGTTCGATCAATACTACCACCAAGTCTCTGTTAATGGGACTGTTGGTTCCATTTAGAAACGAATCTTCTATTAATAGCATTAAAAATTTGTTTTGATGAGCATATGATTCTGCGGGATGTAGCTCCTTTTCTTCTGTTTAGCAGATCGATGATGTAGGTTACAGAATAGTACGAAACTACTGGATGAGCGTGTCTCGACTCAAGAAGATTAGGTGTACGAAAAAGCTTGGTTCTTTCCGATAAAATGTATGCATCTAAATAAATAGAAGCGTCCCATTCAGGAAATGGATAATCTAGAATAGGTTTACTAGTTTCTTCGGTTGGGAGAGAGGTGCTTACCGGTTGAACTGGTTTCCTTTGATCTCAGAATGATAACCCAAAATTAAAACATTATATAGTATAAAAGTTAAACTCAAAATGATCAAAGACAAATAAATGTCTATCGGGCAAACCTGTGCGCAGAATAAAGTATTTAAAGTTAATCGGGATTCTGAAAGTTCTGATGCGTTGGTTTTAAATATTAGGAATATAAGGAAATATTAGATGTAACCATCTGCTTTCTTTAAAGCCTCTTCATACTCGTTCCGAATCTAGATCTAAACTGTCTGGAATTTATTCGTCAGTTTACGGCCATAATGTGCTTAATGAAGATGGTTTGTGAAATGTGATGCTACTTGGCGCTTCTAGGAGCGCTAGAGTCGACGGATTTAATTAATCAAAGGCCTCCTTTATCAACAGTCTCGCTAAGTATGTTTAGCATGCCTAGTCGTGTACTATGACTTGTTTAAACTAATAGCAAAGCTTTGTGAACATTGATCTCCTCCCTCGTCTGTCCTGTTTTTACAGGATCTATTTACAGGACACGTGCTTACATGCGCAAACAATCCAACCTTAAGTGATTATCTTCTCTATGATTGAATGTCGGCACCCTCAATGTCTTTATGAACCAGCTTATGTTTCCCTGAGACTTCATATTACATCAAGATCTGCAGAATAACCCCATTCATTGCCAGCAATCTGCAGGTTATATCAATAGTTGCTTTTCATTATAAAGATACTTGATTTATTGATCCATTCACATGTTATTAGTCCATATTATGTTCCAGTTAAAAACAAATATGGTTTACAAGTACAGTGCGTTAACAAATCTTGGACTTGGACAAATCACCCAGCTGTTGTTAATCATTTATCTATCAGACCTTGTATAGCAACATATCAATAATTAATTGCTGGAGACTCGAATGGATGGACCCTAATCCTAAAAGCCTAATTAATTATTTACTGCAGGATGCTGAGAAATTCATCTCTTCTCAGTTAAGTGGGTCTAGATTCATTTTTAACTTACTCTCGGAAAAAACTCACGAGTTTAAATTAAATAGCCGTGTTCATTTCAACTTTGACAGACAATGTCTCTTTCCTTAAATTGTTATTTCCTGTCTATTTTTGAAGCATTTAAATATTCTGCGCATTGTGAGTTTCAAGTTGTTCCTGTTTTAAATGACATTTGTCAGAGATGGACGTAGACTGACACAATTCATGGATTAATTACGAGTTCATTAAATTAGCGTAACGGTTAAGCTTTTTTTTTATTTTTTTTTTTTATTTTAATTTTTTATTTATTTATTTTACTTTTCGATCTCTCTCGTTTGAAATGGAGATATTAAAAAAAAATAATATGAACTCTCATGACCCGCTCCGGCTTCAAAAGCCAAAGTGCTGAACTCACTTACCTCCTACCCGCATTGCACAGGATAAAACTAGGACTACCAGCAAGTCTTCCTGGAATGAAGTTTACCTCTATCCCCCTTCAGAACGGCCCTAAAATAGGGGGGGGTCCTAGAAAAATTATCCATTAAAGTTCTCCATCTGCGTACACCAAGTTAAATTTGTGAAAATTATTTACGGAAAATCTTTTTAAAATGAAAGTTCCGCTCAGTAAAGTGAGCGCTTTTTTATTTTTAAAATTATTAATATCTAATACAAGGGAAGGAATTAGCTATGTGGTTAGCATATTGGATCCCCCACACGAAATCACAAGTTCAAATCCAGCTGGTGACGCTTAGACTGTCTCTTCCTAGGAGCTTCTTACAGCACACTTGTGACAGAAGAACCCTTTCTGGAGGGCGGCAGTGCTCTGAATAAAGCTTGTCATCAAAGATTCTTTTATTAAGGGATTCCCTGCTCTGTCTTGTGATATTTAATAAATATATTGTAAATATTGTTCATGAAATGATTAAAATATCGTGGTTCTCAATTTTATGTTTACGAACATTTTGCAATTGTATTAACAATTGGGTATTAACCGTTTTATTGTTAAATATCTTTATAAAACGAGATCAATTTGAATTCGATTCCGCCAAAGCTAATTGCTTTTCACATGAAATGCTTTAAATGTTAGAAATGAATCCACAATTTGTTGAACAGATTTCTGAATTACAAAAGAGATTATACTATTTGAATTGAAGGGAGAGTATTGAACCATGTTCACTGGTATGGATTGTTGGATGATGAATGTTTTAAATGTGGGTCCAGGGTGGACATTAGTAGAGTTGGTGCGGACACGTCGTGACAAATGGAGCTGTTGTGGTCTACTGAGCGAGCTACAATCGGCTGCAGCGTGTACAGCCGTCAACGGACAACCAGCATTAACCCTCCTCTATTAGTCTACAAGAACTCCGTTTGTTTATAAAATAGTAATAGACATGAATTTATGTTTCCAGCAATTTTCATATTATTGTAGCATTCGTTCTTGACGCTCTGGTTAAATTATCTGTGCTGTTCTCTTGGCTGAGGACCTTTCTTAGCAATTGAAATAAAAGTGTAACCATGATTCAGACGTACATGCGGTAGACTGCAAATTCTATCAACTAGAAATTTTGGTTTTAGATATTTTGAACTCAGATGTACAGGTGTTAAAGCTATAGAATGTGTTGAAATAGCACTTCAGAGGAGAACTGAGTGTAACCTATCTCCCTGTAACCTATCTCCTTGTGATCTACGTACCTCCTTGTAACCTATCTCCCTGTGACCTACCTCCTTGTAACCTATCTCCCTGTAACCTACCTCCCTGTGACCTACCTCCTTGTAACCTATCTCCCTGTGACCTACCTCCTTGTAACCTATCTCCCTGTAACCCGCTGAATCAAGTTTCGAGCAAAAATCTTACAATTTTTGTGAGGGGAAATAGTTTAAAGAAAAATCAATGGAACTACTCGTATTTTCCAACAAAAAGTCTCGATAAAATGGAAATTCTGTCGAATAAAGTGGTGCTTCCGCCCAACATTAGCGCCTACTTTAATGTTTAGTTCCTGTCAATGTAAGTGAGACATCTTATCACGGACCGGCTCTCTAGTTGGTCCCACACTTCCCTAATTATGGTTTACCCTGAAAATACGTCTTAGATGAATCTATGTCCAATTACCATCTTAAGATTAAAGAAAACCGTGGTAGGTTTTCCGGTTTTTGATCACACTCTACAGACAGACAGACTTTCTTACCAATTAATAAAAATAAAAAAACACTTTTTCGGACTTAACGGACATCAAAACGCTTATTTCCGGGTAAATAGATTGGCTGCACGATCGCATTTCCACTATCCGTTTATTAAACATTTCTTAGTTACAAGAAAATTCCATAGATAGCGGTCAGAGATAATCTGGTGAGAGTTCTTGTCTGCCATTTGTTCGAGACAGCCACAAGAAAGTGGAAGATTTAGTGAGTTGATGGGTCTGAGATGTCTACACAGTCCGGGTATTATGCCTGGATGATGGAACGGAAATGGGCAAGTCTACTTGGAAATCGTATTAACAAGCAATCGCTTTATTATACATCGAACTTGATCACATAATCGATACCCAGCTATTGTACTGATTCAAACGGAGGAGAAAAATACTCTCCTTAAAGCTCTTCCAACCAGCCGTGCGTCTGTGTGCTTACTACGACCTGATATTGTTCGTCCCTGGAATTAAGCATTACGCCTTGTTGACATGCTGCCAGCGGCCACAAACTGTCCAGCTCTGTTTTCTTTATAACATAATTAGCTGCATCGCTTCAAACACCCTCTATATATAATGAAAACAGATTAGCATATCATCGATCACACTCTCGATAAAACCATTTATCCATTAACTTTTAGTTTCTTTTTTCTCAACCAGAGCTCTCTAAAATAAAAGTCTAAATCTGGTGTGGATATCCACCCGACGCTACAATTTACAAAGAACTCAGTATTTTTGCAAAAATAGGATCGCGTCTTTCTTCAATTAGATAATAAAATCATAATTTTGACTCGTATAAGGAATGATGTAATGCATAACACTTTTGAGAGAAGATCAGTCCATTAAGTGTGATTCTGAACTTCCAATTTTAGAGGATGTTCCTCATGCGGAAGTAGCACTCAATGGGTTTTCCCACCTCCTTCTTTGAGGTTTCCTCAAAAAAAAAAGAAACTCCGTTGATTGGCCATAAAATTCTGGTCCATATACGCACTGCATCACATAGATCTAAAATTATATTTCCAAAATTTTTATGGGATAATTATTTTACGGCTGCGTTTCCTTCTATTCACAAATCGCATTGATTCAAAATAGTATTAATTTCGGATTTATATAGGTTAATAGATGATGTGCATCAAGTTGCTAATTTTGTATTGCTGCATTACTCTTCTAGTATTTTAAATTGAGAATTGATCTTTGGAAATCTGATACAACTTTCGGAGCTAGAACGTTGAGAACAGAAATCAGAGAAAGTAGAGTGAGAATCAGATCAGATTCCTTGTTCAGGAGATCTCAAAACTTGCATTCCACAGGAAACCCAATTGGACTGGTTTGTTTTACTTAAGGGTTGAGAGAGAAGTAAATAAGAATTAGTCTGGAAGTGAAATCGCAGATCTAGAGCGCTTCTGGGCAGCACGATTCAGATGTTTAATTGTTTTATAACAAACAGACGGACAAGACGATGGGAAGTCGCTTGGAGAGCAATAAATCTTGATTCCCTTTCCTCACTATCGGCGTCATTATCTTTTAATTAATGATTTCCTCGGCACGACCGCGGGAATAAAAACTAGAAGGGTCTGGCTATAGGGAGAGTCTTTTCTCTGAAGGTGTTCATAAATTATTGTTATTATCTGATGGTAATTCTGGATCAATTTATGGATGAGCAGTGGATGGTCTGTGCTGTGGGTCAATACCAGCCATGTGGGTAAAGCCAGGGTAAATATGGGAAGTGTATCCGTGGGTCAGTTATCTGGTTTTGATAGAGATCGTTGTGCATCCCGTAGAGCCGTGCTCTCCTCGCCCTCAACTACTACATTGGAATTGTATTAACTAAATATCAAATATTTATATTCTCATGCAATAAAAATATAGGCGGCGTATGTTTTCATTTAATAATATAAAAAACGAAGAGACGAATACCCCGGGGGCGCATTGTTCCTTTGTAGTCACCGCGCCTTCACCTCCACGAAACTTATTAATACTAACTTCTTTCTATTCGCCGCGATATTCTTTTTTAATTTCCTATTCTCACAGGATGTGGAAATGTGAAGATCCAGCAGATTTTCGATTTGGGATTTTACTGAAAATGTTTGTTTTGGTTTTTCAACGTTTCGTCAAAAATCCAGCAACCAAATTGAATTTTCACTTTTTAAGATTTTTCTTTAAAATAGCTCTAATGCTTTTATTCCAAAATGTTATGTATAGTCACATTTAAGTTAGCCTATTTATCTTGCAAGTACAAGCTTTAACGTTTAAGACATTGGCGACCAAAGCTTTAATCAGAGCCTGAAAAGTTCTGGACTATTTTTTCTCATTGCAGAAACACAGACCATCACCGGATAGTGAGACTTTTAGGAAGAGAAATCTAAGTCAGCCAGCATCTTGGATGTAACCGGTAATGTGAAGCTCAAGTAATATTAAAAAAAGTTGCTAAAATTTTGAGGTTGAATAAAAGGGCATTACCGGAATGACGATATCCGGTATGGCAACATCTAGTTTAGTGCAACAGTAAATTAATTTGTTGTTGAAAATTCGCATTTCCCGGACATCCGCTGTGAGATCTGGAGCAGGAGAAGGTCAAGTGAGGGTCCGCACCCCCCTCATGCTGGAGTGTAATTGTGCAAGTTTGGCGTCAGATTGTTGAACAGTGTAAACAAGCGGGCCAACTAGAGTAATAATTAAAGCGGCAAAATGAATATACTCTTCATCATCGCCTCCATTTTCTAGTTTACATAAAAGTTGGCGGGAAGGGGCCGCTATCTATTTATGGGCGCAATATAAAGCAGGTGACAAGTAGCGCGCGCCCGGGCGCTGCGATAGCAGATAGGCGGCCTGCTATTCATTGTTGCAGCAACATTAGCTCGCCGAGGTTCGCCTTATCTGGCTGCACATTATGTCCCGCTGTGCACGGCCGTCTATATCACTTGGCCACCGCCACGCAGATTGTTTATTCTTCTACCGCACTCTCCTAATCAATTCATTCTCCCCTTTATTCTTCGTATTAAATTGTCCTCTATTATTTTCTTTCTTTCTTTTTATTTATGTCAAATCTGCTTTTTATTCATTTGCTTAATAAACACATCGTGCAAATGAGCCAAGCTCGTCGCTTGGCGTAGGCGCCACTGCAGTTTCAAATCTGAACTTATTCCTCCAAGATTATAAATTTATTCTCTCTTACCGTCTCTTACCCTCCGTCAGAGGAGTGTTGAGATCTTGTCCAGACATCTACAATAAGTTTTCTCCAGAGATATACTTTTTAGGTTAGTGAAATCCATTCTATAAGGCCGTTTCTATATTGAGTGATTCTTCACCTGCTTAATATGTTTGAGTATGACGAGCTGAAAGAATGTTAGTCCACCAGAATTGTGGTTTAAGTTTTTTTTTTCCTACTTTACTACCATAACGTCTACAATTCGGTAAAGGATTCATTGAAATCTTAGCATTATGAATAGAGATATAAAGGTATGAAATTGGAAGGAAATTGAAACCTACCAAAATTTAACCTTCCATATCTCAATAACTTTTATCACTAAAACTTTGCCATTTATATCACTTGTAGAGCTAACTTTTCTCTACAATTCGGTCAAGGATTCATTAAAATCTTAACAATACGAAGCGAGATATAGAGGTTCGAAATGTGAACGATTTACAAAACCTACAAATTTTAACCTTCTGTATCTCGATAAGTATTATCATTAAAACGTTGCTATTTGTATCAGTTATAGAGCAGACTTTTCTCTTCATTTTGGTAAAAAATTCACTAAAATCGGTTCATTTTACATTCTCGCTAGTATATCGATAATCATTAATCTAAGTTTTATTTATCTCGGTTAATGGAATTGTATAATTTACAAAATTGTTTGTTAGTAATCGGTGTTTTTTATCTTTCAGCGTCAGCCTCAGTTTGATGTTTCTCTCCACCCATAAATCAATTGACCATTCATTCTCATCATATTTTTGGCCCTTATAAAATTCACGATTCCTTAATAATGCCATAATGGTGAAATATAGAGGCATAATAGGACTTAAAATACGTACTTTGCTGTCCCAGTCGCTAGGTTTTATTTCTTTTTTATTTGTTGTGTAAAGGGCCACAAGAGGGAGCCTTGGCCTAATAGATGCCTGGTTTTCCTGGCAGGATAAAAAGGAGAATTCGCTGCTTCGAAAGGGAGCAGCAGGAGAAAGGAAATTGAGAGGTAGTGAAAGTGCCATCTTGAAGTCCTTTGAGAGGGTCTTACGTTACCTTCATTTACGATCACAGGACGGTGCTAGCTCCAAAGGGACACATTCTAATGTTTCCTCACCACCCAAGTTTATATAGCTGGGCAGCGTCTGCCGCAATGTTCCTCTGATAACTTGATATTTTTCATGTTCATCTCTTAGATAATTTGTCAAGTGTATTTGTTTTCATTAAATATGTATATAAACGAGAGCATCTTCAAAACTTTTTTTAAAAAAAGATTTCTTGCTGTGAAAGGCTAGAGTAACCGAATAAGCCGAGTAACTTTAGAACCAGTTCTCCTTGAAGCCCACAATTACATTATTCTCTCAGTTCCTTTGTACTTCATTTATGTTCTTAATTTTTAGCAACAAAGCGAACAATCGGGTCAGCATATTCCCGCAACCTTCTGGCGCAATCTTTTTTAGTATCACCTGCTGCAAGGTGTTAGTCCAAGCTTAAGGAAAATCGTTGGATTCGAAACTCGTTAAGGCACCGGAAAATTGATTCAACAAAATGGCTCTTTCTAAAATATATACATATATATATTTGAATTTTCATGAATTTGAATACCCACGGACAGCCGGACACTAATTTTCCAAAACCACTTGTTCAAAGTCACAGAATGGAAAAACAACATGTTCACAATACCTTTTGTTTTGCTTCTTCACCTGCGGAGTGCCAACGTGATGTCAGAACGTTGCTGCGTTCACATTGGCTGAACATTCTCATTGCTGAACAGTTTCATGTTTCTCATGAAAATGAAACTTCATTTTCTACTTCATAAAAAGCCTTAAAAAAAATGTGGATGTTTTACTGAGTAGCGGTAGTAATTCATTTATAATGTGTGGATCGATCTGGAATGTTAATGACAGCTTTTTTTTATTCATGTATTTACTTCGTTTCTTAACAATTTCTTAAATGTTCTTAACAGAAATAAAATTTACCTTAATGGTCATTTTTAGAAGACAATTAATATCTATTAGGCTATTTTATATGTAGGTAGCCAATTACATTCATGGCCGACAATAATACAACCATTTTGTATTATTAATAATGAACAGTGCTAGCGAGAGTTTTTGTTTCAGTAATTATTCATAACCGCCCGCTATTAACTATAATCACGTATACATTGACAATGGTCTCTGCAAAACAAGTGTTTCAATGAATAATTTAGCTCAGTGTTTCATGAAACATATATAGGTTAAATTAAAGAACGTTTTCGATCGGTCCAATTGTCCACATTACCACTAATTAGCTGTGGTTGGCCAATAGCCGCCAAGTCCCATTATTTTGACTGGAATTGTCAAAGTGCCTCGGGCACTAAGTTCCTCTCATCCTGCTTTACTAACAGTTTAACCTGTTGTAAGTTTCTGCTCAAACCAGGTAATATTATTTCCAACCTTTCTATTGCAGCGAGATTAGACATTTTCAGCTCCACCACTATTGGACTGAACATGACTTCCTTCTTTCGCAGTAATTATCATTTTCAGCTACAAATTCAGAAACGCCAAAACTATAGAGAGATATTTCAATTTCTAATATTTGACAACATCCCTGTCAAATAAGACAACCTTTCCTAATATACTTATTTTTTCATTTCATCATTTCTTTACTAAGAAATGATCATTATGAAACACAAATTTAATTTATTTTTGCAATTATTTCAAACTTCTATTAAAAGAAAAATATATTCCCTCATTTTGGTCATAGTTTGAGTTTGTATAGATTTGTTTGCGTGGTAGCTTTTGCGGGCAACTAGTTGTGTTGTTGCTACCTAATTGGAGGAGACTTCTTATTAGAAGTTTGTTCGCCAATTTTCGAAAGAATTCCTTCTGCTAGTTTAGTTTGTTTTGTTTCTTTTGAAGTAACGTTATTAGAGTAGGCCCCGCCCACCTAATTATCTAGAAATTTTTGTTTATATTTGTTCTTGTCGGCAGCGCCCTCTCCTCCAGTTATTTTATTGAACCAACCCCCACCTCTATCTAGTTCCATCATTAACTAACTTGTGGTTTTCTTCGTCTTCTTTTTATTTTATTTTGAATGTTTACTTTTAGAAGTAGTTCCAGATATCTGCCACACCCTGTTTGGCTGGCAACGAACTTGACTGGAAATGAATTTCAATTATTTTAGAGAAGTGCTTCAAATAAAGGTTATATATAGTGCTAAGCATCTCTAACGGGCGCACGAAGTTTGGGGAGACATTTTTGAGAAAAACTTGGAAAAGTTTGAACTTTCTGTGACAATTAGTCTCCTAGTTTGACTAACAATTAGTCTCTTAGATTGACTAACTATTAGTCTCTTAGTTTGACTAACAATTAATTAATCTCTTAGTTTGACTAACAATTAGTCTTTTAGTTTGACTAACAATTAGTCTCTTAGTTTGACTAACAATTAGTTTGTTAGTTTGACTAACAATTTGTCTCTTAGTTTGACTAACAATTAGTCTCTTAGTTTGACTAACAATTAGTCTCTTAGTTTGACTAACAATTAGTCTCTTAGATTGACTAACAATTAATGCCCGTTAACTTTGATGTCATTTGATAGCCAGATGAAAGCACTCGGTTTTACTCTTCGTTGAGTAGACGAGATTCTCAGTTCGACTGTTGGGCAACCAAATTAGTTGGCCAAATATTTAAACATTGTTACTGTTGAAAACTTCCTTTTGAAATGACATGTAGAATGGGGGGAAAGTGAAAGAGAAATCATTGAGGGAGAGTCCCAGCAGTGTGTAAGCAGGAGCTGGAGAATAGAAGCAATCAGAACAATAATTGCGATAAAAGTGGAAAATTCGAGCGGGGAACTGAGGTCAAAAAGAGGTGGCAACCACTGAAGGCGGCAAGGCCCACACTCCCAGCTCACTCAAGTATTCATGTATTCTTGAAGGCTGAATGTTTGCCGAGTACGCTATATTACCTGTCCTCGGGGAGGGATAACACGCTCCTCCTAAACCCTGGCTCAAGTGCCTTCGCTGGCTGGCTCTCTTCCAGGGAAACAAAAAAAAGAAATCCCGTCCTCAAGCCAATCTCTCGTATAAGGCTTTGGTTTTTCATCGCGCTTGTCTGCACTAACTAAAACAACAGCCGTGCTTATCTGCTGTTGTCACCTTAATAATCACTGCCACGGGCCTTGCGACCGTGCCTGGAGGCCAAGAATGTGGTTCTTTTCAATAACTGCGGGCCTTAACGTATCGTGCGATGTTACTACATTAACCTCTTTATAGCCACTTACATTGCAAGCACCAAAACTTTATTTATTTGAATATTATATAGGTTATTCAACTCATCTGTGCACGTTGTTCGAGGGCATTGCCTAAATTTAAAGGTAGTTATTGTGGCCCTATTGCTGTCTATGAGGCCATTTTAGGACAAGGTCTCACCCTTGCCCAGAGATAACCTCATATTTGCTTGTCTCAGGCCAATTTCTGCAGTCCTAAATTTCAAATAAATTAAAAAACAAATACTAATCAAAATGGTACTTAACTGATGAGTGAACTTCGCCAGGAGCACTTTGAGTTCGGCTTAACTTTAAATAATAAAGAAATAATTGAGCGGAAGTGAGTTCCCCTTTTTTGAAACTGCGGTCCTCAATTAAGTGTTATCAGCATTAAATATACTAATATTAAAATCCTATAGACTGGTATAAATATTTTTCATATATCCGGTGAAGAGTGCTCCACAGAAGACGGAAATATTAAATAATAAGTGAGTGTGCGTCCGTGTGTAGAGTAGGTATTACAGACCGACAGACTGTCGACTGTATCCTTATTACCTGGCGGCGCCCCTCACTCCGGATTGTACAATATCTCTGCCAGATCAAAGGATCTCCTCTACTCCACACGTATTAATATTAACATTCATACATGTGTGTATACAAGTGTACAATATGGAATCTACGGCAGGGGGAGATCACTTTAATACGCGTTCTACTTTTCCTCCACTCATATATACATATTTTTAAACAACAAAATATTGCAAGCAGTTAGATAATAAAGAAGGCAGGCCTTCTGTGATATGAATTCCAGAATATGAGTAATATTTAGTGATATTGCCGCGAGATGTCGCGCATTATGCCAGACTACACCTCGTTAGATCATTATACTGCCACTGTCGATCCTAACCACTTACTCTGTTCCTTGGGCGGTGGTTGGTCTAGTGGTTATGAGTGTGGCTTTGTAAGTGGGAGATTTCCCCAGTTCCTATCCTGCGTGTAGAATGTTTATAGTGAAGTTTGTGCTCCCACTGCCGTTCACGACACCTGCAATGGTTACTTTACAATAAAACTTGACTGCAGCCCTCAACTAACAGTTTAGTAATATGCTGAAACTGTCAGGTGGAGGTTGAACGTCAAAAACTGTAACACTGAAAAACACCCAACTTTTGACAATTTTTTTCCACTTCATTAGTTTTCTTTAAAAATAGGGCAAAAATTCTCGTTTGCAAGAATAATTTTTTTGCAACTACCTAAATGTAATAGATTATTAGGAACAAGTTGCCAAATATGAGCCAAAGGGCATTTTCAGCCTTTTCCAGATTTTTTATAAAATTTGGCAGGACGATGAGGTTAGGGTAATTTAGTTACGTAACATAAATTCAAAACTAACAGTTCCATAGATGTTGACGCGCCTTAAATCATTAAAAAAAAAAAAAAAAAAAAAAAAAAACTAACAGCGCACAATCTTAAATATATTGCAATTTATAAGCAGAATCACCTATTTAAGGTAAATATTAACTTAAACACCCATTATGTAACCAACTCTTTCGACCAGTCATTCCCTAAAATGAAATTTAAATTAATTTAAAACAAAAAATCTGGCATGACATGACTGCCTCTGCCACAATCCTCCGGGTTCTATCTCGTCAAAGTGCTGAATACAAGGAATTTCATAACCAAATTAATTTCTTGACAGGATTATGGCCGAGCTTTAGAGGAACTGTTAAGTTCCCACCTAATCCAGACTTAGTTTGCTCATATAATGTGCCTTAATGAATACTTTGTTACATTATATATAATACTTTTAGAGTGAGTGAATATTTTTTCTGTTGTTGAACTTCATTTTCTCATTAATTTGGGCGACTTTTCAGGACTTTATCTACCTCTTCATTTTGTCTGCAATGTACTTACTTACACATAAATAGTTTGATAAATAAATAGAAATAATTCTCTCGGCACAGAAGCGATGTGAAAAGAGAAGATTGTATTTCTATTTACGTAAATAGACGAACCGTCAATGAAGTAAATTAGTTTACAGAGAAGTTGATAAAGTCACTTTTGCTACCACAACTTTGTTATCTCGCAGTAATTACTTACTTAGTGTTTCTACTAGCAAGTAATTCTCTAGTAATGTTATTTTCTTTTAGCGTTTCCCGACTCTAAACGTAGGTAACACTTTGCCAGAGATACTGTGTAAATATTTCTCCCCTCGACCAACTAGAATTATTGCCTTGGAAATATAATACAAAAAACAAGTTGAAACTGGCAGGTGATATTCACTTGGGAAAACGTGAGAATTTATACTACGTACATTGACGGCCTGACACTGATAACGATGAACATCCTCCTATTCCTGGAGGTGACACAATTACTGGTACAATCGCTATTTTGAAGGCAACTTTTATGTCAGATAGTAGAGAGAACATTGTCTCATATCGCGCGCCCGCCTGACAACTGTTCCAAACCACTGCAATACGCCGTACAGCACAATATTTGTTCGCACCGTTTATACCCCCCTCACCACCCGCAGTAGGCTATAAACATGGCTGCTGCAGACAATAAAATTGTTGACCATTAAATGAAGTGGACAAAATTGAGAGTTTTTAATCAAATTGATTGGCTTTAAATCGATCTGAGTCAGTTACTTGTTTTAGTCCCATCTCAGACCGAAATTGCAAGAAAGGATTGCTTAGAATCCCACTACCCCTTTGAAGACTTTAAGTGAGCCAACTTCCAGAATGGTTAAGAAGGGGAATCAGAATGATAAGGAAGTTTTCTTCCTTGAGGAATAAATTTCAGTAGGTCAGGAAACAAATTCTTTTGGGAAAATGAAGTAAGGTCGGAAGCGCTGAATAATATCGCGAAGTTTAATTTTAGAGTCAAGTGTAGTTTGAAACAGAAACTTAGTTGAAGTCAACTTGACTACACCACACAGATTAATGAACCCCTGATGGTGGATGAATATCCGAAACCCAGAAATCCAATGCGTTCCATGATGGATAAAATCAGAAAACTAATTTTGTATTGATTTTTTTTACAACCACTGGCTGAAAATAAATATAGTCTGGGATTTAAGTTAGAAAAACAAGATAAATAATAGAATATTCGAGTTTTGTTTGGAGAAATATTGTTTTCTGTTGGTGTTAAGTGATAGCAGTATGTTGATCAAGGATACTTGGCAAGGATCAAGTGATCCTGGCGGTAAAGATACCACGTTGGGAGGACATCTCCCATCGTAATAATTTTCACCAGATGCTGGGTAAACACAAAGTAATCAAGTTTGGCGCAGACCAGTTGGCCGTCCAAGGAGATAGCAGGAAGTTCTCTGCCGCCTCAACATCCCCATCTCTAGCGTTCCCCACCCTTCCTGTTCTAATGCCGCCCCTGTCAGCGCTCCTCACAGAGCTCGAAGAACAACCTTCCCCTTCTCCCTTGTTCCAACATTAGCAGCTAAATTGATATTGATCCTATTTTGGGAAGGGCAATCACCAAAAATGTATGACTAGGATATAATGCTTAAACTGCCGTGTCGTCTTTTAATTTGAAGCGCTTGATGCTGCCTTCAATCCGACGGAGATAATTCGGAAGCTGTAATTCCACTTGTATGTTCACTGATCGTAGAAGATGTTTTAGAGAACAAAAATTCTCTCATCCCTGCCTATTTCTCTTTTCGCAAGTGATGCTGAACTTTTGTTCCATCCAAGTCTGACTGAAGTACAACTTTACGGCAAAGCTTTTTCAGCCTTATGTCATTTTTTAGGAAGTTGCCAATTTATTTGCATGTGAACAAAATGACTATTAGACCTATCATTTTGGTGGCAAGTTTTTTATCGGAGAATATAGAGCGGTTCTGAGGCAGAAGTGACGTCACCTTTCCTTTAGTAATCATGTTTTGTAGAACAATACAGTCAACTAGCTTTTTTGTACCAATTCCATGTTTCAAGTAAAATACTGCAATCAAAAAGTTTCATGATGCATTGTTTGATATAAATTAACTTCATTTGAAGGAAATTAGTAATTTTGCCTCAAATTTTTTCTTTCTAAGTATGTTCTTCCATCGTCAGATAGATATGATTCAGAACGGCCAATCAGTTGTAGATTTGCAGAGATTATACTTATAGCCCATGGTATTTATTTACCTTGATGATTACCAACATGATTTGAATTATTGATTGGAATACAAACAGTCATGTGTTGATTTTGGACGCACTCCAAATCAGCCCTTCGTTGCTAGCTAATTATACAATGGTATTATACATCACAAATGTTGGAAATTACCAATACTGTAATTAATTTCTCTTAGGTACCTCCACGTAAGAAGAATCATTTTCGAGATGAATTAATGCGTGCCTATTGTTATGAATGGTCAACAAAGAGGAGGCTAATAAAAGGACCTTACATCGGAGAAAAGTCCAAGTTTGACTTTTGGTTGCAGTCCAGACAATGAGCTGTGGAAATGGGAAGCGCCAGTCTACTAATCAGATTTCCCATTCTTTTATAATTTTAAACCAAAAACGTTACACCTTCTTTAAACTTGTGTATCTACACAAGATGGAGGAAGATTTAGTTTCTTTTGAAAACGAAAACACTTCTTGCACTAAATCACTCTCTCTTTCTATAAATAGACGTTCTCTCTTTTCCACTGATTGGGGCACTGATTTTCAGTAAAAGATTCTTGTCTTAAATTAAATCAAAATGTATCAAAAACCAGCAGTTCAGCAAACTTCACGAATAGTTGCCAGCATGGTGCTGCTCTCTTCTGAATAATATCGTCGTACTTCATCCTTTTCTGCTCCTTCAACTTTTGTTTATGGATTAGAGCCTGGCCATAGAAGACACAACAGCTCAGTAGAATAAAGTGGCACTAATCGTTGGGAAATGAATCGTTTCAGCTTTTTATGAACTTTAATATGTCTAAGATGCAAACCAAATATAAAGGCATGGACTTTCATACTGAAGAGTAGGTCGCAGTCTTAGGGGTTCATCAGCCTAGACTTATTATGATTCAGCGCGAGCTTTTATAAAAGCCAGCCAACTGGCGGGTTCATTGGCCATTGAAGTCTAAATTGTCACTTGCAGACAAACAGATAAAGCTCTAGGTAGAGCGGCACCGACTAAAAAGGTTTCCATTTCATCATAGGTCCAGCCGGACAAAAGCTTTAGAAAGCTTTAAGCTCCTTCTACAGAAAGAAGCGAGAACAACAGTAGAACAGTTTTTCCCACTTGTGTCAATCCACCCACGTGGAATACAGCCTCTTCAAACTGTCACACAATTTGCCCCGTCCTCTGTGCTCGGCGAACCGTGCTATACTTTAACACGTGACCGCCTCCAAATGTCCTGCCTGTACAGAATAGCAGGCTTTTCGCAATTGACCGCCCCTTTTTCTGCGACCGCGTCAAATTTTACAAAGTGATTTATCACCGGAAATGCTATCAATCCATTAACGGGAAAAACTGGTTTTTCTTTTTTAGAAGATTGTGCGTGGGTCTGTCTGTTCGTGGTCAGTATAAATCAAATACTCAAATCGTAAATAATTGGTATTTGGTAATTCGTTTAAAAGTAGCATTTTTGTACTCGGTACCATTGCCACAGGTGTTGGTTAGAACAAGCGCTTATTGTTGCTTTCCTCAAGGCTTTTCCGATTTTTTTTGAAATGTGAGTGAAGTTGATTTGGGATCAGCAGGAGATCCACGAGCCGATAGAGTTGCCGCTGCAGACAGAGACATTGTCGGCTGCATTGACAGTAATTAGAGCCAATATATATCGCAGACACTTTCTTATCACACCACCCTCATTAAGTATGCATATTTATGTAATTATGGCTGTATACTCTCTATATACTCATACATACGAACATGTTTGGGCGCGTACAGTGAGCAGTGTGTATAAAATTGGTTAGTCATGTAAATTTATGTGCGACCATAACTCAAACGTTTAGCGGCCTTTTTCGCCGCCCTTTCCGCCATTCTAACACACACACATGCACAGTTTTCATGTGTAATAGCACACAATGTGTACTGGTTGTAGTCACCAGTGTTCTTCCCATTGTGGTAATAAATAATAATTTAGAAAGGCCAGGTCTCCTCATTTCCTGTATTTTATTTGCGCGAGGTCAGGATGGTAAGCCCCTCCTAGAATGGTCGAGTTATTTACTCGGACGGGACTTATCTAATTGGAACTTACTACTAACTACACGTCAACTCACCTGACTTATTTACACTTTTTTATTTTGTTTCCTTCACTATTTACATTACCTCACCACCCTCCCCTCTGCTCTATCTAAATAATGCATTCTGGTTTGTATACCTACCTCTAGTTTATTGCAACTATCAACGGCAAAATTTACTTCAAATAGCTGGTTTCATTCAAAATAAATCCACAGTGAAAACTGAACACGGAGTTCATAAAGTGAAGCAGAAGCTTATTCCCAAGCTGTGATTATATTTATTAATATTGCGCGGTTATGGTAACATTTTGTTTAATTTATTAATGGGTGAAAATAAATGAATGATATCAAAATGAAATGACCCTTTGTAGGGATGCCAACCTACCTACTCTACCAGCAGCGCCCTTTTACGAATATTTGTGGTAAAAAGTTGTTAATAAAGGTTAACTTGCTCGAATAACATTGAAATAGTTCAAAGATAATTGTTGCTTTCGAGTAAATTGGCGGTACTTGAGTAATTCTATTGTAGTGGCATTGTCAGATCCAAAAACACTTGTAGATATTTGCAACGTGGGTTTAGTCTTGTAGCTGAAGATGAAGCCATTTTTCAAGTAGGAGCAAATCAGATGAAGACGAGGTGGAGTGTTTAAATTGCATTACTCTGAATGCAGCCATGTCACTTGTCAAATGGTTAATTCACTTTTGAAAACGTCAAGTGAAAACAGAAATGTTGTGGATAACGTGGCTCGCAGGTAGAAAATCTTCAGCGAAGCTTTAGGATGAAGGCGCAGGAAATGGGAGCTAGATGGTGACAGGAAGACATGCCAGACTAGGGTGGGAAGGTAATCTGGCTGCTGCAGCCGCCTCGTCTGGCCAGCAGCACACCTTGCCAGCAGCAATTAGATTATAGGAAGCGTCAAGTTCCTTCTGCGAGCGTAAATCTGTTTTAGCGGCTGCAAATCTCTCTTGAAGTGAGCAGTTTGTGCGGCCAACCTGGTCCCAGCAAAAAGAAGCGGAAACATCAGGCGGAGGGGCTGGCGATGCACGGTTCGTTAGATCGACAGCGCCAGTCTCCCACTCTAATTGACATGCCTCTAACTGTCCTTCCTTCAAATGACTCTTCACTCTTTGCGTGCAGAATAAATGTATACAGGAGACAGACGTCTAATTTCCTTAAATAACTTCGCGCTTATCTGATGCACCAACATTAAATTAACATTTCCTGGCAAAACAATGGCTCACAGCAGGTTTACCTACGGCGTGGACTTTCCATCTCAAGTGAACATTCTCCCCTCCTGAAGAACTGATGGGATCCAAACTTTTTAAATTCTCTTAGGAAAGAGGATGGGTTGCGTCTGTGTCAAAGTTGGGTTTTAGTCACCCACCACTTTATTAAATCTATTATAATTTTTGGGCATTTGTTGACAACGGCTCTAAAGCAATATTCGATTTTCCATGAAGTAGAATGTGGTTATTATAGCAGAAAAGAGAGGGCGTGGCGAATCGGTCAATGCATCCGCCTTTTCCGGTCCATCGGGGTACAAGCCTGCTTACTTTGTGCGGTAAGCATTCAGAATATCCATTATGTTCGTTTTTTGTTTTTTTCAAGCCAATGCTTAGTAATTTAGCTTATCGGAGTGAACAGTTTAAGCCGATACTGGTTGCCTAACCAGGCGTAATTTTGTTTATTTACTTATTTTATTTACATGATATCTACTCAGTGGGTACGAAGGGATGTAGGACAAGGGACCATGCGGGCAGTTTTATATGTAACAATATTGGATAGAAGAATTTCTGGATGAGCGAACTCGATGAACTACATCAGGGAATGGACACTGGCCAATGCACGGTCGATTGAATATATCCGACGACAGCAAATTGTTTTCTCCAACTGCAAATGGAATATTGTTATATAAATACACACTGGGCTATTTCAAACCGTCAAAAACTTTTCCGGCAGAAATTTTCTGACCCAAATTAGGTCACAGCGGAGATCTGTTAACAAGTGGCAGTCTAGATTGTCTTTGTTTCTAAGCAAGGAGGTTAATTTCAGCACTTTCTCCGCAGTCTAGTTGAACGTCCCTCGATCTCACATGTCGCTTATTTGGAAATACAGCCGTAGAGGAGTTTTCTTCAGATAGCGACTTGATGACCAAAAAAATGCATTATAGAGACTGCATATAGCGATCGATTGTTTACTGAAACTAAAGACTTCAACGAGTTCGTGTTCACCAGGAAACTATCTGCCAGAATCATATACTCTACTTTCTCTTAGATTCTAACACATTCACTTTTTCATGAATTTTAAAACACATGTTTGACTCCAATTTCCCACATTCTAAAACTGGAATTACACCGAAATGCACATTATTGTGCACCCATTCCTCCTGTGGTCCTAAAATGAATTCCTTCTCCCAAAAAAAGTTATTCAAATCGAAGTTATTGATCAACATGTAAGTACACAGTTATGTACCCATGTATATGTACAACTATTGAATTCTAACATTACGTGTACCACATACACAGGGAACTGCAAAAAGAAGTCAAAACTCTGAACTCTGCAATCTCTTAAGAGTATAGAAGAGCTTGACTTAAGAGAAAAGAAAAACCTTCTTTACTGGGCTTGAAAGAACTGTAGATCGCGAGGAGACATCGCATACCACAATTTGCGAAGTAGATCTCTGCTGTTAGAAGCCTCGTCTTCTTTGGCTGATTGTCAAAAAGGTGCGAGATCCTGATTGATGATTATTTGAAGTTAGTTTGCAGAGATGTCGTGTTTAGATTTAGTTTATGTTGGACTTCCGCTGTTTCTATTTCCGTTGCTGTTCTTCTTGGAAGTCTTATTGACAATAATAGCAATTCCTCCTCATATTACTATCGCTAGCAAACAAATAAGCCAGTAATTACCCCCCTTCCATTCGGCCTGAATTCACCTTGAGACAATCTGCCGCAGAGCGCACAATCTGCTGATTTTTATCTTCTTGATAGTATATATCATTTGCCAGCACAATATACAATTTCCAAATGATTTATTACTGGGTTCAGAGATGGCGTGTTTTCACGGTAGGATCTGTTATTATGGTTGAGTCTCTGTGAGGCACAGAATCGTACCGACCCACGCCAATACTGTTCTTCCCTCTCCACAAACTGCTTTATGTTACCGCACTGAAGAAATTTCTTTTCCCCGACTTATAATCTCTGTAAGTTGAAATAGATTCTAGAATCGCTCTTTCTTTTTGGGAGGAATACATTTGAATATTGATATCCTAATTCGTCCGGATCCATTTGTTTGTTTAATTAATTTAAGCGCTTCAACATCTGACCCGCAGCGTTTCTCAGTGCAATGTCCGTTTCCGGGCAATGTACTTTCTTTGCAGACGTTACTGTTCATAAAACGAGAAATGAGGGCAAGCAGATAGATCCTTTAGTGCGCTAACCATTTTCAATTGTTTCTTACTCTCTTAACCTTAGTAAAAAGAAGTCTTGCAATTGTTCTAAATTTCTTAATAATGGTTTTTAAAGCCTAGGGAAAACCCAGTTCAGATGTGGTGAGTCCTGAAAAGTTTATCTTACATCAGGAAGTGACGGACTGGATTTTTGTTTGGTTTTTCGCATTTTTAAATTCCTTTTACTAAGAATTTGACAAAAAGGGCTAACCCTAATATTTGAACCTTTTAACCACCACGAGGTAAACCAGATCGGGTTTGGTCCCCGTAAGATCCAAACATAAGGAGAATTTGCGGGGGTAACGTGGCTGTTGACATCTCGCAGACTGTTCCTGAGGAAGAGCCTGCCCTGTTCTGCTTCCGCTTCAAGCAGTTTGTTTGCAGTCCAACTATTTTTAGCTTCAAACAAAAAGTACATAAAGAAAAGAAAGTTAAAGAGGAAACAAATTTAGAGGTACCGTGAAGTTGAAAGCTTGCATGACTACCTTCAAGCTTGAAACTTTGAGCAGCACGTGAAGTTAGTTTTAATTAACATTTTCTAAGGGCAGGTTCTGTGCCGCCCTGCTGAGGTACTGTGTGTGTATTAATCTACTTTTACACAGCTTTCAATCAGTAGATACCTCGCTGGTCTCCCTCCTACTATAGTACCTTAAGGAAACCTAATATTACAGTCTCTTACTATCTTAAGGAGAGTCCATCAGTTCCGCCGAAAAAAAAAAATTGCAAAACAGATTATTCAAATAAAAATTTAGAACTTCGACCTGTCATGACATGTCGCGCTGTCTGAACCCACATAAATACCTTACCTGGCTCACAAGATGGAAGCCAAAGTCCACTCCCGATAAAATCAAATGCATTACCATTCTCAACCCTTTGACTCTTCTCTCCATAATCCCTAATATTTGATAGAGTTCGCTGTCTTAAACTCTGCTTACATAGGCGACCTTCCAGGAAGTCACTCACTGAAGACTGAAGAGACGGGCAACTAAGCAGACAGGGTTCAACCAATCATTGCAGTCGAATTCCCTTAGTAAAATAGCCGATGCTCCTATTTTACAAATCCAAACCTCGATATCGATCTTGAATTCCCTTTCTCCACCACCAAGTTTAACGGTGCCACATCTGCCCGTCCAGACCCAGTTATATAAAGATTGTTTTTCCTCACTGCCACCAACAGTCCTTCCAGAAGACAAGAACGCCGTTGACCGATAGATTTCTTCAACTCTGCCAAAACCTCCATCCTTCTAACTGAATTCAAATAACTAGAGAGTACCTTTTAACTGCATAATAATAATGCAATGATTTTGTTCGCCTGGAATGAGTACTTGTTTGTACTGCAGCGAATTCTGATTGAAAGTGTTGTTAATAATAGCAAAAAAAAAAAAAATATTTATCTGCTTAATGTGCGATGTAAGTGTAATTGGACTGTGTAATTTTGTAATTGAGAAAGCAAGAAAAAATTGTGGAAACTATTCGAGAAAATGCTAAAAAAAAAAGAGTAAAAACTGTTCAATAAAGTGGCATTAGACAGACGTAGAGCGATTTCCGTCGTTAAATTCAATTGTAATTCAGTTTCTCGATTGTTGGCTAAAGTGTTTTTTAAATTCAGGATACCTGAAATGTCAATATCAAGAAATATAATAATATAATACTTCCTGTTTCAAGCAGTAAGAGGAAGGAAACTGTCACACACACACACACGCGCGCGCGCGCGCGCGCGTTCTCTTAACAATTTCCACTAATTTATTTCCTGCCAAAACATCCAAATGAACAACATATTTAATTTACTGTAACATTATGTAAACAGAATACTAAGAAATGTTAGAATACACGTAAATAGGAAATGACAATTAGAAGGAATCCGGCACAAATCCTTTTCTCAGGAACTGATCGATAATCACAAATAAACATCAAGCGAAACTATCTTTATTGTATTCTTGTGCCGACTAGTTAGTATTCCAATTTTACGAGGACTTGGAAATCTTTAAAACCTTTTTCAAGGAAATTCGAATTCCCAACACCGCCATTCTATTTAAAGTAGGAATTTCAGCTGTTCATTTAATCGTAAACTACTGTTATAAATTATAGCGCTGCAAATCTCCCTATAATGGCACCTTAGAGGCACCATTTTTCTCTTTAAATTTGCTACTAAAACGTTACAAATGGAAACTTGCAGATCTACTTACTTAAGAAAAATCGTTACCAAAAGAAAAGTTGGAAAATCGCCGCAGTAAAGGGGTTATTTCCGGTAGATGGATGTTGATCGTCCTTATCAGCAGATCACCTTGTGCTACTAAACAATACATCAAAGAATATTCTTTCTGTTTCCCTAACAGACTAACAAAAACTCTCACACACATGCCAAGTATATAATAAAATTTATTTTGACAAAACTCGTACTTTCAGTGCAACCCAATTGGCAAATCAGTACTTTCTCTTAAGAGAAGTGAGAAGAAGAAGGTAAAAGCAAGGTTTCTGATGCAGAAGCAGTTTGCTGGGTAGCCGCAGGGTTGAAAACAACGCTGTGAGCTCGGCTGTTAGCTTTATTCAAATTTGGCTCCAGTCCTAAACATAAACTATTCATCCACTTCCGGAGTCTTAGCTCAGTTGCCTTAGCGCTTCGACAAATTTAAATTAGCCTGAGATTTCTATATTCAATTCTACGATAATTAATTTAATTGGATAAAAACTAATACGAGTATCTATAGTGCGAACAGTTATAGGAATTTGTAATAAAACTAGAGTAAGGCAGCCAGACAAATGGTGCGATGGAACCAGTGGTGATCGTATTGGCTTACTGCAGACAACTTACATTCTTTTAGCGTAACCCCTTCACAGTGGAATGTCGGTTACTCACAGTAATACTAAGATCTGGAATCTGGAATCTGTCTTATTACTTGAGATGAAGTGCTCCAACTAGGACAAACGTACACCAATGGGTCACATATCTTGGAATGTGTCTCGAATTTACCAATGAAGAATCATTGTCAGAAGTAGTGAGATACAGCTACTTCCTCCCTTCATTGCGTGGTACCGCGAACAGCTAGCAGGGACCATTTTTTAGAAATAGTTTTCGGTGAGTGATGTCCTACTAACTTACATTCGGAGCTATGTGGGATAAAGAATGTTGTATAGTTGTCGGGCATTCAGTACTGAGACGAAGAACTGGTGCTGTTTTGATGGACACCTTTCCAATTAAAGCTGACAAGAAGTTATCTCGGGCCAAAAACAACTTCCGGCAAGCTCTTCAAAGTGCTGATAATTGATTGCCTGGACCGTCACTGTCAAGCGACTCTATGTGGTACTGACTTCTTCAGTACAGAAGAAAGAATCCTTGACGCCTAATTGGTGGTTGGACGTTTTGGCTCGCCTGAAAAAAATAGGCGATTTCTTTACTTTAAACAGAAGAAAAAGTGGGAGAAATCAGAGATTTGACATCTCAGTAACCCATATCGGTTAAGCTACTTATGTCTTTCAGACGGAGCCAGTGGAATATATCTTTGGATGAAAAGATAATCAATTCCATAGCCAGCATCTTCACAGACAGTTCTGCAGTCTTATATAAGTACTATTTAAGTCATATGAAGTTTGTTTAAGGCTAATGTTGGACTGCTCGAAGATCTAACCTTCTGGTATGCACATTCGGTATTTAGGAGCAATGAGAAAGGCCCAGTAGGGATGCTGTGAAGCTAGCAAGAGACTCGTACCCTTTTGTAACGGGCAACATGCTTGTCGCAGGAGTAGTGGATGGTAGACAGTCTACAAACTGGCCAGAGAAGTTGGAGGCGGCCACCCTGTAACAGTAACAGAATGATGTGAGAGCCGACGGCAGCGAGAAAAACGGAAGAAGCAAGAGAGGAGAGTGTTACGTCAGAGCCTTGAAGTCCCTCGGATACCCCCATCTACTCCATTAAATTATATTTTATTTATCTATTTTATATTTATTTAACTTTTATTCATTTAATTAGTTGCTGGAGTTTGTGTATTTTAGTTATTTGTCGGCGCCGGAACTGTGATTTATTTTCTTGTGTAAAGTTTCTAATTTACTTGAAACTGCTTCAGTTTGTTTGACTTTATCTCTTTGGTTCGTATTAACAGAATTTTAATGGAGGTTATCTACAATCGGTTCCACACTGTATCTGTACCAGGTTACTGAAGAGTTTCTGCGAAGAACCAGTTTTATTGCCATGTTTGGTAATTTGGGAGTAGTTAGCGTACCACCGAAATTAGTTTTACCCCAGAAATCATAATTTCCTTGATCTAAACCTGGAGGTCCTTCGAGGTGATGGGATACGTCTAGGCTACCTCTCAGGATGTCTTACCGTACTGAAATGCGACGATTTCTGCACAACTGTGTGCTGTTCCTTCGTCACTGATCAGGAATTTTTCCAGTCATGCCAGCTTGCTGTTTTCCTTTCACTTGATGCTAGTCAGGAAAATCTGGTGCCATTTCACTCAGGACTCTTAACGCAATTTAAATTCTGGATTTCTCTTAAAAATTAAAATTTGCGGAAAAAGAAATCGATAAAAACACGAAATTTATCGAGTGAATTGATATTTTCAATTATAATATTTTCTTCAAAGGAAGTGGATTTTCTATTATCGACTTATTTGTCTCTTGATTTGATATTTTTCACAAG
The DNA here is from genome assembly GCF_049639745.1 of Rhodnius prolixus. Taxonomy (NCBI): domain Eukaryota; kingdom Metazoa; phylum Arthropoda; class Insecta; order Hemiptera; family Reduviidae; genus Rhodnius; species Rhodnius prolixus. The sequence goes on along the minus strand of NW_027411582.1, from coordinate 39,893,639 downwards.
GGATTTAATAGTGGAATGTGTTTTATTTTAGCGGCTAAGTGCCCAACTTGATGCTATCTACTACCTAGTCCACACAAGTACACAAATTTCAAGTAAATAGGAATACATCATATCCACAAGAAATTAAATCCCCCACCATCTATATTTTGTAGCAAATGCTGAGAGCTAGAATTGTTTACCAGTTAGATCTGTCGAGTTAGATATAATGGTGGAAGGGAGGGAGGGCTGCTGTTGCTGTAAAGTGTCCCTAGTTTTCTGGAATAATAAGTTTTTATGATGAAGTAAAAAGGAAAAGAAAATAGAGATAGAAAGAAAATAGAGTTTACCAATTGGGGAGGAAAACAAACCGAGTTATCCAGGAGAAGTAGGGAAAGTTGAGAAAAATATACAATAAATAAAATAGCAGGAGAACTGTGGGAAATAAAAAGTGTCTTTGAAAAAGTGGGTCCTTGAAGAACGGGATCTCTCCAGGACGGGCGTCCTGGCTGGAAGGAAAGCTCTAAGTAATGGCCGCTCGCTTGATCCTGACGCAAATAACAGCCCTTTGAATACAATGGAATCGCTGGCGGCCCCCCGCACTTCAACGGGCCGCCCCACACATAAATCCACGTGTTATATTGCTCCATAAAATTTGGATATGAATTTCTGTGTTTTCTTTCTTACAGTTTATTTTATTATTATTGTTATTATTTTTTGACAAAGTTGGTGTAAGAAAGAGAATTTGTTCGTTCTGTCCTGAAAGGGTTTTTCCGGCCCCCGAACATTTAGAAAGTCCAGTCTACCGTGTAGTTTGATAATGAGTTTTGGTTTCACTGAGGGTTCTGTTCTGTATGGATGGTGATTGGTTAATAACCGGGGGATGCTCATTTTGTTTGGACTGTACTAACTTGTACATTTTAGTGTTTTAGGTTCTTCAGCCTCTTAAGAGGAGTGTTTCTATTTCCGCATGCTTCTTGCACAAAGTGTAAAGGAGGTCGACAACCCAGTGTTGCTCTCCAACACGTGTACAATTAGAACCTATTATCATCACTTCAAACATTACAATTCAAATCTAAAACTATTTTTTCATGTTACTTAGAACTCATCTCGTGCATGTCGTATACAGATTACTAAATAGGTGCAGTAGGAAATCGATTACGGATTTATTTGGGATCGAGGTGTCGTAACGATTATCGAACGATCCAATTTCCGAAGGGTCGGGAGTCAATAAATCGAAATTGTTTTATTTATTTTAATGGTTTATATTGGCTAATCTCCCCCTCACAGGAGCAATCTGAGCCGACAGAGTGACCGCGCAGTCAAGCCAATGCGGAGGTGATTGTCACAGGGTTCAGCCAAGAGTGTACAGATTGAAAGATCTGACACTTCCATAATGGTGACTCTTATACTGACATCAGCATCTCTCTTTGATTTTTTTTAAATATGAGCTTAAAATTTATGGTTGGCAAATTCAAAATTTATGCAATTTAAAATTACCTGTGTCCTCCACATTATTAGACTAGATCCGCCTAGGCTCTTAATAGGACAATTTGAAACCCTTATCGTGATAGTTGTCTCCATTGTTGGTTATAGTTTTAACAATGATGTGAAATCATTAGGTACTGGGGGCTGATAGGAAAATGATTAGACCGTCAGTTGTGGTGATGGGGGCAGGTTCATCAACTTGAAGATGATCGTGATGAAGCTGCATGAAAAGGAGAGCTGGTCGGCTGCCAGAACTCAACCTCTGGTAGTCTTCCAAAACTGATAGCTGCACCGTGCAGATATCACCTTGCTTAATATTCTGATCTTCTTGCAAGCCATGTCTTGCTTTAAATAAATAATAAAAAAAGAGCCTCCAAAATGTTCGCGCAAGAAGAAATATAAAAATAAATGACGTCATATAAATAAATAAATTGTCCGAATGGAAAGTGAAGGAGAGAAATAAAGATAAAGAAAGAAGTTTAATAAAAATAACTCAGCATCGAGTAGTTCGCTTTTCCAGTACATTACCTGCATAAAGGCAGTGAAACAATCAGGCCTGAAATAAAGCAGCCCGGTGCACCCTTTATCTTGTCACTGGAGTCTGACTGGAACGGCCCAGTCTCCATTCACTATCTCCCCTGAATAAGAACTAATGTTCAAGCTTCTCCAGGCTGGAGTTCTGATTTTTAATAAATATTGCACCCTTATAGCGTTAAAATTTCTTCCCCTAGAGATTCCTCGCTTTCAGTATGAAACCTGTGCTTACATTTCTCTTACTGCTGTAAGTGGTAGTGTATTCTTAAAGATGTGATGATTTTGCTAGTCTTAATAACAAATTATACACAAAATTTTATGTGTACTCTCCTACGAATTTTTCTTTCCCCAATGCATCCAATTACTGTAATATTTCTTGGAATTTAAAATTTATGTTTAAAAAAAAAATTCTTTATTATAAATGTACATTATACATGATTATGATGGATATGGTTTTTTTCGACCGTTGTTGATAGATGATTTTTGGTGAATATCGAGGTTGATCAACAGTTATGATCTCATGACTCGTAGCTCTACATTAAATTTCACAAACTTTTTTTTAAAAATACCCTGAAGAAGGTAGTAAAAATTACCGAAACGTTGGTATGAAGCAAAAAAGTTGTTTTTATTTAAGACCGCACCTCGATCTTCACCAAAAATCATTACACATGTTATGGCATTACGTCACAAATTCCTCACGACACCATTAAGTTAACGGTCATTCTCTAGACAATTACTGCGAATTCGAAAAAGCCGTTTTCTGCTTTTCATTTCCAATGAACTGAAATGATCTATAACACATTTCAACGGCACAAGTTTTCGTTGTTGAGATTTGATACCCACTAATTATATTTACACGCGGACTGACGAGGGCCATTGGTAAATCGATTGTCTGCAAATTGAAATACTTCCCTCCTACAAAACGGACAAATTTCTTTTAATTATAACCGTTTCCGGTTTTCCAAAATCATCTGAAGTTATCTTTACTTCTTAATGGATAAAGTGGTTTGGCGAGAAAGCCTTCATCTCCGCGACCCAGCGATGATTGAATGCATGTAAATGGTACTATTCGCTTCAATACCGGTCTCTCAAAGACCTAACAGGATGCGTACTAATCTAGTTCGCTATTCGGCCAAGAAGTTTCGATTTTAGAACCCAGGTGGTACGTGTATCAGAATGGTTAACTGAAGGCCGCCTCCAAGTCGAATCAGCAAGTTTGTTGATTGATTTCAGAAGCGCGTTCTAACTAAATGCCTTGTGAATTGACGTCAATTTCGTTGGTCTCTCCGAGTAACCAAACTAATAACTACTAACTTGAGACTTCTGTTCTTGTATGTTGAGACTCCGGGTGCGAATTCTATGTATAGTCCGAGTAGTTACGCAAATTTCTGTACTGTTTATGTTCCCCAATTTTTGGAAATAAATTTAATTTCCGTTCAGATAAAGCGGATGCACTGTTCAGCACCAGCAAGGGGAGGGGTGGCTGTATCGTCTGAGTAAGTGGAAATTGATTGACGTCTAAAGAATTACTTCGGAGGAAACTTGAAAATTTACCCTGGATGCAACAGAAGGAAGGAATTCAAGAAATGTGGCCTTCACTTATCAATATCGCCAGATTATATTTGTGTTCACGTCTTATTCTATTTATTATCTAAGCCATTAATCTTTACTTTAAAAAATGAATAAATAAATACAAATTATTTTTAAAAGTAAAAATAGAAATAATGAAAGAGAGGCCAGTTATAAAATGAGATATTTTGGGTAGATATTGGATAAGTAAAGAGAAAGTTTGCTGGAATAAATTGTATTTTGGGTGGGGGGGATTTCTTTCCAAGTTTCCTTAAACGGAAGCGGAAGCGCTCTCCCCCTCACTCCGTCCCTCTCTCTCCGCTTACATGAATTATGGTGATGCGATTTTCCGGTAAATTGAGTAATACCAAGTGATTAATGGTGAGAAGTTCTGTATGTGCACTCGGAGGCGGAGGCGGTGCGCTATCAATAGAAGCCGCCTCTCGTTCTACCAAACTAACCCCCTCCCCCCATCACCTTCTGTTTCAATATTTATCAGAGATCCTCAAAATTATCATATTTATTTCAAATATACTTCCACCCCACAGCATCATGCACCATTTTATTCCAATTTATTTTATTCCATTTTAAAATATTATAATTCTATCTAAGAATATTTAGCATTCTCCGACAGGGCGGCCGATTTATTTCCGGCAGCTTCTATTACTTCCTCTTAATACTGGCCGTAAGAAGTTCTGCTGTTGAGTCAACATTTCGAAAGGCATAAATTCGTTGAGACCAAAAAAAAAAGTAGTTTTTAGAAAATCTTCTATGTGTGAGAAAATTGATCAAAACTAACCGCTCAATATCTGCCAAGTTGGATGCTGGGAGCGCAGTGTTTGGGGCGTCAAGACGAAACGTAATTGAGTCACAGATATCTGCGAGCGAAACAGCCTTGATTGGTGGCCAGAAGTCTGTGAAGTTAGCCGAATCCATAGTGTTATGTTTGTGTGATGTCTATTAATATTGAATTCTTACGTGTAGCGAGTGTGGTGATGAGCTCAAGTTTACCTGTCGGTTCGCAAACCCAACTTAGTTACATACGTCATCTACCTCTGCAAGCACTGCATTATGTTCGTAATTTCGGTGAAAGTATTGTTATACAAGGAAACCCGCAGGGTCTCCAACATCTCTATAGAAGTGGCTTGCCCATTTACCTCTAATAGATGATGTAGTTACGTTCAAATCCCGTTGTGAAGTCAGCAGCTTCTACCGCAGAGTAGCAGGATAGTGGTTTCATCTTACTACCTATGCAGGAAAGTTTGGACGATGTGGTGGAAGGTTACTTCCGGTGAGAGGGTGGTTCAGCCGCTTCCCTAAGAGACATTTTGGCATTTTATGGATCGTTATGAGAATATTTCTGTACGGAGGGGTGGGGGGATTTAATGAGCTCAAAGAAACTTCCTTTATCGGAGCATGAACAGCTGGTGGGTGTGGAGACGGTGACTGCCTGATGTCCAGAGCTGGACAGTTGTCGTCCGTACATGTGTTCGTACGGTCTGTGACAATTCGAACGGCTATTTAGCTTAATTCCTTGAAACGAAGTTTACAACATAATCAGCGGTTTTGGTGAGCGGTCGTCTGCGGCCAGAAGCGGATGGTGTGAATGCCGGAACTGCTCCAGCTCGGCGCTGAATTCATTATCCTTGTGGCTTAGTTTGGTGCCAGGCTCGCTGAACTTGGCTCTAGACTGGGCGAGCGGAAACTGCCACTCATCTGGCCCCCCTCCCCAAAGCCTCAAATTCTACAACTTTAAATTGAAGTTTAGAGAAAGGACTGAGCTGTCTGGTATCCTCAATTTTGAACCATTCGAATAGTTCAGAAACTTTAGGCATTTGAACTTTTCTACTATTTTTAATTACATCTAGCATATAAATTATCCTTCAATCATTTTATGATCCTTATGCGTAAAATATGTGCATAAACATTTTTTTATTTTCATCATAACTTCCTTTTAATCAATTCTAGTCATCAAATCATGTATTCATCAAGAATTTTGCAATCAGGAACTCTTTCAATTTCTGGTGGGTATCTGAATAGTGAACTGTCACCTGTTCACCGTCTCTTACACCAGTTCCCTAATCCAGATTAGAAGCCCATAAATCTAATTTAGTCAATTTCCATAATCGAAAAATTTGGGTAAAAGTTTATCATAATCTTCTTTTTTTTTATATATATAAAAGTAGACTGAAATAAATAAAAAAAAGAAAGTAAAAACTTTATGTTAAACTATGGTATGAACTCGAAGTAATTCTTATTGTAGAGTAATTTTTTTTTCCGAGAAAAATCATGTTTGTAACATTTATTCTTTGACCTAATCTGACTTAACCTAACCTAACCTAACTTAACCTAACCTAACTTAACCTAACCTAATCTAACCTAACCTAAGGTTACCCAGCCTAACCTAACCTAACCTAACCTAACCTTAATAATTTTAAGATATCGAAATAACTGTGTGAAAACTTACACATCTTTCTTTTGTCACTGTGTGTGTGCCATAATTAAAGTATAACTCATTCTTAAAATTTGTACAGAAAGTGCAGTTGACTTTTTAAATGACTAATTCTCTCTTAATGCTGACGAAGAAATCGTGAGCTCACGTTTGCTAAATCATTACATAGTGAAAAATGTTAAAATATTTCATTTGGTAAACATGAAACATTGCCAATCAGTGCATTTCATTTTCTAATATCTGGAAAATTATTACAAACAAACTACTGCGCATGAATAATTCCAGTGATTCAGAATAAATATCGGCAATACTAAATGAATAATTGTTAATTAATGAATTAAGTTGTATTCTCATCTCAGCTTCCTGATTTCTAAGCGCCATCAGTGATGATTAGAGGAATATAATTAAAGTGATTGATCCTAAAAAATAGTTAATTAAATACTGTTTATAAGTTATGAAGCTGGAAATTCAGTCTGAAGTTAACAGAATAGTGAGAGTAGCGGAAGTACAACATTAAGGCCCTTCCACTTAAATGTTTGTGAATAAGTTGATTGGCTAGAGTTGTAAAACATGATGAGGAAATCAACTAAAACGGAACTCAAAACAATTTGCTGAACACTGCTGCAGGAAGTGACGTTTTCTCCATTTCCTTTGGAGTTCTCTTGTTTGTTTTTATGTGCCGAGGAAGTGGAAAATTGTTTGTAGGGGCAAAAAAAAAAAAAAAGAAGAAGAAGAGAGTCTCAGGAGAGTGGAAATCTACATAGTCGTTAAGTTCTTAAGGAGGACGCGGCAATCTGGTGCCAGATAATGAGTATTCTTAGACAGATTGACTGTCGTTTATATTCACTAACAGTCTCGAGAACGTAGAGAGGATATTGACAAATCCATGCCTCTTATTTCTGCTGGATTACAGCCCTTCGAGTACATCCGGAAATGCTTCCGCTCTTTTGATAATTTGTTTTCTTCTTTTTCGCTAATAAGTTGGTGTTCAGGAAGTATTGGCTGAATTCCACACCAATCCGGAAACACGATGTTGAATCTAGGAGAAATCAGCCCCGGCTGTTGTACTAGTTCTGCTAGGGGTAAAAGCATGGGATACTTAGAACAAATACTAAAGTTATTTTATAATTTCATGGCGTGATTTGCTAACTAGATGATGGTTAATTGATTGTAATGCTTTATTTCATTAATGGTGAGCAAACTGTTATGGTCTAATCAATATTTAAATAAAGCTGATCTTAAGTATACTTTGATAGCATTTAACAAAACTTAGTTTTGTGTCCAGATCTGTGCAAGATCAGAAAAATGGTGGCTGTACGCGAATTTCGCTTCACTGATCTATCTAGCAGAGCAATGGGCGAAAAAAAGGTCAACGTGCTGCAATAGATCGATAGCTCAGCAATTAATACTATTACGCTAATATATAGAATTAGGAAGTATAGACCAAAATTGAATCATCTGCAAACTTCCTTTTTTGTGTAATTCTGTCTTCGGACGAAGAGAATCCCAAAATGCCTACTATTTAAATTTCACTTCCGGTTAAAATCATTGATAGAAAATGTCGATCTTGATGTGAGAAGTAAGTGGTCGTGAAATTCCCTTACTTTTCCGTGTTCTTGTGGGCGATGTTCTGGGTGCGCCTCTGCAGTTGACAGTCTGCCAGTCTGGGAGATTTATCTGGTAGTATAATGCGCTGTAAAATTAATAACCTTTGAAAATCTCTTAATAAAGCCGGTTTCCATTTTAATAGTTGACGTCAGAAGGTGATGAATAAGTAGAGTACGTGAAATACTGGGCCCGCCACTATATTACAGAGTTAATACAACACCAGAGCGAGCCAGTAGTGCCGACATGTTGGTAAAGTCTGGCAGTGCAACTTTGTGGCTCCGAGGGGTGGAGAGGGGGGCTCTTCTCTTTTTACTGAACACTCTCCGCGCCGCCCGCGAGTACAGCTTCACTAATTATTCGCAAGTTAATTTTCTAATTATTCCTTAGCACCAAGTTCTCCAGTAATTGTAAGGCTCGCCCCCGCCGCCGGCAGAGAGAGAGGAACTGGGTGCAAACTTTCGCTCGGGAGAACATCTGCTTGCTCGCCCAACCATTATCTCCATCTTTCTTCTATGTTCTACTCCGCGCCCAATACCCGTCCGGCAATACTTTCTTGAGCTCAGTAGAGTTCACTGTGGAGAAAGCCTGCAGCCGGGAAATTGGGTCGTCCGGGTAGAAGATTTTCATGGGAAGAAAACAGAAATCATATTTGAGAAATCTCCTTTTACAAGTTCCCAAAATTAAACACCGCCAGCAGACTGAGACGGGGTGGCCCCACAGTGAAATAGGGGGGGGATATTGGATGTAGTAATTTCCTCCAGCTTGCCGCTCTTCCGCTCCGAGTGTGTAGCCAGCAGGCAAGGCTGTGCCAAGAAAATGGGAGAAAAGATTTTCAAATGCAATGGAGTATTAATAAAAGTTCGCAATACAGATGGTTTAATATAGCGTACACACACAGCGTCGCTGCCTCGTCCTGCCAATCGTGGCCAGAGGGGCAAAGACGGAGCACCTTCAGCAAGATAGTCTTATGAATAAATTCTCCGCAGATTCTGCCAACTCCGAAACTGTTTTATAGCGAGAGAGTCCTGCCGGCCATTACTTCCTGTTTGCTTAGTTCCGCTCTTCCCAACGAGGTTCCTATTTCTTCAAGGCAGGACTAATATTTACTCATCAGAATTTAATTCTACCTGGTGCTTTTCATTTTTGTTATCTTAATTATATCAGCTCTAATGATAAGACACTTCCAAGGTAGTGATAGTTCTTTCAACAAAATATAGTTCTGGAAAAATTCTGGGTCAAACGGAAATATCTTTTAAAGTAATTGTTTCCTTAATAATATAGTTTAGTAAATCAATTTGGGAGTTTTTAGAGAAAAGCTGGAGGTATTAGTATTGGGGCTTTTTGAAGAGGGAGATTGGGCAATCTAATGCCCCAAAATGCTTGCTTTGTCGGCACCCAATCATCGGCAAGTGTTATTCAAGTCATCAAACTCTCATGATATTAAATAAAATAACATTATTTCCCTATTATCATCAAAGGTTAAAGTTCACTTGATACTTGAAAGTATTTGAAAGATACTTTAATAGGAAAGTATTTGCCAGAATTGGGAATTTTAGAAAAACTTTTCACATCATCTTTTATGGCATAATCTGTATGAATGTGGCATTAGGAATTATTAGGTACTTATCGTATGACTCAGCCATTTTCCTATAAAGTAAACGTTTTTAAAGAAATAGAGGGTGGGGTTTCCACAGGGGGTTTTTGCCCCTTTAAATGTACGCCGCTAATATGATGAGTCAATTTGTAAAGTTCTTTAAAGGATTGGATTTAGCCGCGGTTAGAGAACTTTAGTGTTCACAGCATCCAGATGAACTGGTGATTGCTCGCATACCTGTTGAGAGCGAACATTGTAAATATTTCTAAGAACATTCTTTGAACTAAATTTCATCAAAACTAAAACTATTCTTTCCCAAAAAGGAGGAAGGAAGGAATCTCGATAAATTTTGACCGTTTTTTGTTTCTTTTAAAAGTTCTTCAAATCAGAAAAAATTTTATTGTTTAGCACATTGAAATTAGACATTCGAATCAACACTAAATTACTGTATTGTTCATCTTTATTGGTGAATAAGTCAATCATCCAAAGGGATGAAAGATTATTTCCATTTTGAGTAATAACTTATTATTCTGTTTTTAGCAATGCTTCCGGCCTATTCTCTGGGTAGAAAACAGTAGAAACAAAAACGAAATTATGACTGAAAACGGAAATAATCTTTCATCTTTCTGGATATACAATATATTTTTGTTTGTGTACACATCGCAGTTCTGTTGTTACACTATTTGTATTCTATTTCGCACAGTTTTTGAAGTTTTAGTCATTTTATTTTTACTGTAATTTAACTTTATTTATTTGAAGTTCACCTGTTGCTAAAAGTTGGATCCCAAAAGCAATAAATAAATAATAATACATTATTTTCCTCTTTAAAGGAAATGGAAGTAGCTGGTTTTATATTTATAAATATTATGGAAAGTGTATTAGAGGAGCTCCTTATCGGTGACCATTATCAGGTGAGTGCTCGCCTGGAGATTGCCCATATGATCAGCTCGCCTAAGTGTAACAAAACCCATATTAGGACCTCGGCCGCCTTGCGCTCCATAAAACCCAAGGTAATCCTGGCGGCATCCTATTTACTGATCGCCACGCTGTTGGTCTTTTTCATTATATTCACGCATAATTTGCCAAAGAATAATCTTTTCCGTTCGTCATCCCATTTTCTTTATATTCTCCCCGTTATCCAGATCCTAGTTAATAGAGTTCTGTTTTATTACTTTTATGTTTTAGACATTCTAACTTGGAACAGCCTATTTGCCCGGATATCCGGCGCTTTCAAGCTTCAAGACAAACAGGAAATATGAATTGAAGAAGAGATTTATTTTCATTTCCTCTCATCTAGTTTTAGAAAATTACCCTCTCTCGCTCACTCTGAGGGTTTATGTTAGTTTAGAGCGAGCCAATCAAATGGCCCAACTGTAACATCGCAAGCCAACTTACAACTTTTACTTTCGGGCCCTTTTGGGAGGGGGGAACAAGACTTTCTTCGAAGGCAATTTCAGAAAGAGGCTTTAAAAAAAAGCAAGAACTTTTCAGGTGGGATTTACGTCCAACTAACGAATAGGTTTCATGGACGAAGGAGCAAACATCCTTTACAATATAATTATTCCTTGTATTAATCGATAAATAAAATTCAAGGCCAAGCCCGAGAAAGGAACCCAGTCTCAACCATTTCAGCTTTAAGGGCCTTGCTTGCAGCCACTTGCCTACCAAAAACATGTTTGTTCAAATATCGCATTTTTTTTCATTTTTTTTTTTTACTATTTTTCTCCAGTGGAACGGAATAAGAACGGTTTTGTGTGGGGGGGGGGGCACATTTCACCTTTTGGAGTAATTTATTTTTTTGAGGAAGTCTAATCCTGGGTGGAAGCTACAGTTTCTTTGATTGGTTTCCGGTTTACTCACTGATGCTTTCATTCTTTGAAGCGTTTTATTAAGAAAATTGTCGTGATTTTCCACAATAGTTTCCACCGAAGTTTTTCTAAAGGAAACCAGGTGTTCCTAGTTTCCTGCACCTCCAGATACAGAATATTAATCAGACACAAAACATTTTTTCGTATTATATTTATCTTAAACATGCAGAATTCCCGTTCATTTGTCAATGTTAATCCCTTTTCCAAATCTATAACAGAGGAGGAACATTAACAGTGAGATATCCTTGTCGGCGTTTATATTTTTAAATTAGATATGAAATTTACTGATGCACCTACCACTATTAAAAATTTGTGTCTATTTCCGGAAATCGCAAAAAATTTGGCTCAGCAAACAGTGCAGAGATGAAAATATTGAGGTTTCAGTTACAAGGATGGAAGAAAAAGTCAAATTGCAAAACATTTGAGTTTCTAGTCGTAACTTAAATAATATTTCTTTTAGACGGAGTAAGAGCGAAAAATGAAAGCAGTCTGGATGACGTATGTTCTCGTCATTGATTCTGATGCAGGTTCTGTTTTATAGTCTTTCGATCACAGTTATGAAAGTAATACATATTAAAGCATTAAATTCAACCGCCTGAATAAGTAATTGTTCTGAATCGTGTCTTTATCAAATTAGATTATTGCCAAAGTCGCTGGTAAAACTTCATCGTGATCAATAGAGTTAATTGTTGCTGACAGAAATTAGCTTGTTTATGTTACAAATGAACCTTGTTGTTTACGCTTGCAAACAGCGAAATAGTTGTCGCACCGTCAGCCCAACAACAACTCTAATCCAATCCATTCGCGGCTTAAAATCGAATTTAATCCAATTTATCTACAAAGTAAATAGAACCGGAATTAAAATAATACTGACGACATACGTAGTTGTGAAATTTACGCGCCTTTGCTCCTCTGTTTTTGATTCGCGCTTTCTTTCAGTAAAATTTAGGATTCGACTAAAAAAAAAATCATTAAAGTTGCCACCAGATTTTTTTTTTTAATTTAGTTCGGTGAAATGTCCAACGACATTTGACACATTTTGCAGCGTGTTCTATTTTATGGCCACTTTCTTGGAGCTTGTGGTAATTCATTCTTAATAGAAGGAATATTATTGACTGTAGACACAACAAATTATAAGTTGAATTGTCACGGAAGTGTAACCTAGCACCCAGTAATGACAATAATTCTCTCAACGCGTGCTCCAACTTAGGACTTACATTCTTGGCGGGATATCCCATATGCGGAAGCATTCTGGTTCCAGTAAACAAAAGAAGAAGCTCATTGAAAATCTTCTACGCCATGATGTCCATCCGGATGCAACTTTCTCTTACATCTCTTGAGGGGAAGTTGAAGGCGATCTCTCACTAAAATACAAAAACCAAAAGAAAAACTGGAGTGACCACCTCCTTAAGCAATTAGCAAGGTTTGCTTCAAATTTTAAACAAGATCTTCGCTTTCCACTGGCAGGAATATACGAAAACCTTAACAAAGTATAATAAAACCAGGAGGAAGGAGTAGATAAGTTAATTACAGCTACCCCTTGGTTACCACAGGGGAAGCTGCATGAAAAGTCTGTGGCTGCAAACCATACAAAGTGTGATTGGTTTGCAGCCACAGATTCACAAAGTGGGCGATACAACCTCTCTTGAGGTTACGCTCAGGTTTAACACTGTAAGTATTTTGTAAAATAAAGGTGAGGTGAAAAGCACAGAAAAACTTAAAAAAAAGAAATTGAAAACCTTCCGGATTTAAAAATTCATAAAGGATCTCTGAACAGATAATTACCATGTAAATTAAAGTATTCGCCAAAATCAATAGCATTTCCGTTATGTGATTACTCAATAGTTAGTTGCTCCTTACTCAAGTCGTTAGGTATTCAAAACGTGAATTGAGTTTACACTCGACTTGGAGCTTGAGTTCTAAAAAAAAAAAAAAAACAAGTAAACCCTTCATGAGCTTATAAGGTTAACTCAAAAAGTGGCAGCTTTCTGACAAACATAAATTTAGGAAATTTAATAAAATATGGAGCTATGCATAGCAGCATTTGGAAGCTCCCTGTCACAGATCAATCAATTTAAGACGTTTTAAAAATTTACTTGCCAAATTAAATTTTGAACATTTTTCGGCGTTAAACATTTTGAAGGAATCTCAAAATATGTACAAGGATATAGAGCACCAAGTTCATCCAGTGGTAATACTTAATCCGGAAGAATATAAAGAAAATTAGTTTTCTTAAGCACCATTCATAATTAGTTAGGTGTTCTCCCACAATGTTATTTACAATCAATATGAAATAAATATAGATATATAGATTACCTACCTATTATATAAAAAAAATACAATTTTTACAAGTTATAGAGCTAACACTTCTCTACAATTCGGTAAAAGATTCATTAAAATTAAGAGATTGAAATTTGAACGAATAACAAAACATAAAAAATACACATTTCAACATCTCACAAACCACTATCACTAAAACATTGCTGTTTATATATGTAAGTTAAGTATAGAACTAACTTTTCTCTAAGATTTAGTAAAGAAACATTTAAAATCTGAACAATAGAAATAGAGTTATAGAGGACTGAAATTTGAAATAATTGCAAAACATTTAAAACATAACCTTCTATATCTCATTAACAATTATCACTAGAACAATACAATTATCAATAATAGAGGTATCATTTCTCTACATTTTGGTAAAGATAGCATAAAAAGCAGAACAATAAAAAGTGATATTTAAAGTTAAAGTTTGCCTTTGTTTCACAAACCTAGAATTTAAACTTCAAATATCTCGAAAACCACTCAATAGATTTTGTTTATATTTTACCTGCAAATGGAGACTACTATTGACTTTTATTGTGTAAAATGTAGTAAAAATCTAACGAGCAGAAAACGAGATATTTAGAGTTAAATTTTGTATCCCTTCTAAAAAGTGAAATTTTTAACTACAAATATCGAAGAAACTAAACGATAGATTTTGTTTATATTTTACCTGTATATGGGGACTACTATTGTCTATAATTGTGTAAAATTTAATAAAAATCTATCGAACAAAAAACGACATATTTAGAGTTAAATTTTGTATACCTTCTAAAAAGTGAAATCTTTAACTTCAAATATCTAAGAAACTAATCGATAGATATTGTTTATATTTTACCTGCACATGGAGACTACTATTGTCTATAATTGTTTAAAATTTAGTAAAAGCCTATCGAGCAGAAAACGAGATATTTAGAGTTGAAGTTTGTTTGTTTTACCTGTATATGTAGACTTATATTGACTTTTATTGTGTAAAATGTAGTAAAAATCTATTGAGCAGAAAACGAGATATTTAGAGTTAAATTTTGTATCCCTTCTAAAGAGTGAAATCTTTAACTTCAAATATCCAAGAAACTAAACGATAGATTTTGTTTATATTTTACCTGCACATGGAGACTACTATTGTCTATAATTGTTTAAAATTTAGTAAATGCCTATCGAGCAGAAAACGAGATATTTAGAGTTGAAGTTTGTTTGTTTTACCTCTATATGTAGACTTATATTGACTTTTATTGTGTAAAATGTAGTAAAAATCTATCGAGCAGAAAACGAGATATTTAGAGTTAAATTTTGTTTCCTTTCTAAAAAGTGAAAATGTTAACTTCAAATATCTCGAGAACTACTGGATAGATTTTGTTTATATTTTACCTGTATATGTAGACTTATATTGACTTCTATTGTGTAAAATGTAGTAAAAATCTATCGAGCAGAAAACGAGATATTTAGAGTTAAATTTTGTATCCCTTCTAAAAAGTGAAATCTATAACTTCAAATATCTAAGAAACTAATCGATAGATTTTGTTTATATTTTACTTGTATATGTAGACTTATATTGACTTTTATTGTTTAAAATGTAGTAAAAATCTATCGAGCAGAAAACGAGATATTTAGAGTTAAATTTTGTATCCCTTCTAAAAAGTGAAATTTTTAACTTCAAATATCTAAGAAACTAATCGATAGATTTTGTTTATATTTTACCTGTATATGGGGACTACTATTGTCTATAATTGTGTAAAATTTAATAGAAATCTATCGAGCAGAAAACGAGATATTTAGAGTTAAATTTTGTATCCCTTCTAAAAAGTGAAATCTTTAACTTCAAATATCTCGAAAACTACTGGATAGATTTTGTTTATATTTTACCTGTATATGTAGACTTATATTGACTTTTATTGTTTAAAATGTAGTAAAAATCTATCGAGCAGACAACGAGATATTTAGAGTTAAATTTTGTATCCCCTCTAAAAAGTGAAGTCTTTAAATTCAAATATCTAAGAAACTAATCAATAGATTTTGTTTATATTTTACCTTTATATGTAGACTGCTATTGTCTATAATTGTGTAAAATTTAATAAAAATCTATCGAGTAGAAAATGAGATATTTAGAGTTAAATTTTGTATCCCTTCTAAAAAGTGAAATCTTTAACTTCAAATATCTAAGAAACTAATCAATAGATTTTGTTTATATTTTACCTGTATATGTAGACTGCTATTGTCTATAATTGCGTAAAATTTAATAAAAATCTATGGAGCAGAAAACGAGATATTTAGAGTTAAATTTTGTTTCCTTTCTAAAAAGTGAAAATGTTAACTTCAAATATCTCGAAAACTACTGGATAGATTTTGTTTATATTTTACCTGTATATGTAGACTTATATTGACTTTTATTGTTTAATATGTAGTAAAAATCTATCGAGCAGACAACGAGATATTTAGAGTTAAATTTTGTATCCCCTCTAAAAAGTGAAGTCTTTAACTTCAAATATCTAAGAAACTAATCAATAGATTTTGTTTATATTTTACCTTTATATGTAGACTGCTATTGTCTATAATTGTGTAAAATTTAATAAAAATCTATCGAGTAGAAAATGAGATATTTAGAGTTAAATTTTGTATCCCTTCTAAAAAGTGAAATCTTTAACTTCAAATATCTAAGAAACTAATCAATAGATTTTGTTTATATTTTACCTGTATATGTAGACTGCTATTGTCTATAATTGTGTAAAATTTAATAAAAATCTATGGAGCAGAAAACGAGATATTTAGAGTTAAATTTTGTTTCCTTTCTAAAAAGTGAAAATGTTCACTTCAAATATCTCGAAAACTACTGGATAGATTTTGTGTATATCTTACCTGTATATGGGGACCACTATTGTCTATAATTGTGTAAAATTTAATAAAAATCTATCGAGCAGAAAACGAGATATTTAGATTTAAATTTTGTTTCCTTTCTAAAAAGTGAAAATGTTAACTTCAAATATCTCATAAATTACATGATAAATTTTGTTTATATTTTACCTGCACATGGAGACTACTATTGTCTATAATTGTGTAAAATTTAGTATATGCCTATCGAGCAGAAAACGAGATATTTAGAGTTGAAGTTAGTTTGTTTTACCTGTATATGTAGACTTATATTGACTTTTATTGTTTAAAATGTAGTAAAAATCTATCGAGCAGACAACGAGATATTTAGAGTTAAATTTTGTATCCCCTCTAAAAAGTGAAGTCTTTAACTTCAAATATCTAAGAAACTAATCGATAGATTTTGTTTATATTTTACCTGTATATGTAGACATATATTGACTTTTATTGTGTAAAATGTAGTAAAAATCTATGGAGCAAAAAACGAGATATTTACAGTTAAATTTTGTATCCCATCTAAAAAGTGAAATCTTTAACTTCAAATATCTAAGAAACTAATCGATAGATTTTGTTTATATTTTACCTGTATATGGGGACTACTATTGTCTATAATTGTGTAAAATTTAATAGAAATCTATCGAGCAGAAAACGAGATATTTAGAGTTAAATTTTGTTTCCTTTCTAAAAAGTGAAAATGTTAACTTCAAATATCTCGAAAACTACTGGATAGATTTTGTTTATATTTTACCTTTATATAAAGACTGCTATTGTCTATAATTGTGTAAAATTTAATAAAAATCTATCGAGCAGAAAATGAGATATTTAGAGTTAAATTTTGTATCCCTTCTAAAAAGTGAAATCTTTAACTTCAAATATCTAAGAAACTAATCAATAGATTTTGTTTATATTTTACCTGTATATGTAGACTACTATTGCCTATAATTGTGTAAAATTTAGTATATGCCTATCGAGCAGAAATCGAGATATTTAGAGTTGAAGTTAGTTTGTTTTACCTTTATATGGAGACTACTGTTGTCTATAATGGTGTACAATTTAGTAAAAATCTATTGAGCAGAAAACGAGATATTTAGAGTTATATTTTGTATCCCTTCTAAAAAGTGAAATCTTTAACTTCAAATATCTCGAAAACTACTGGATAGATTTTGTTTATATTTTACCTGTATATGTAGACTTACATTGACTTTTATTGTGTAAAATGTAGCAAAAATTTATCGAGTAGAAAACGAGATATTCAGAGTTAAATTTTGTATCCCATCTAAAAAGTGAAATCTTTAACTTGAAATATCTAAGAAACTAATCGATAGATTTTGTTTATATTTTACCTGTATATGTAGACCACTATTGTCTATAATTGTGTAAAATTTAATAAAAATCTATCGAACAGAAAACGAGATATTTAGAGTTAAATTTTGTTTCCTTTCTAAAAAGTGAAAATGTTAACTTCAAATATCTCGAAAACTACTGGATAGATTTTGTTTATATTTTACCTGTATATGTAGACTTATATTGACTTTTATTGTTTAAAATGTAGTAAAAATCTATCGAGCAGACAACGAGATATTTAGAGTTAAATTTTGTATCCCCTCTAAAAAGTGAAGTCTTTAATTTCAAATATCTAAGAAACTAATCAATAGATTTTGTTTATATTTTACCTTTATATGTAGACTACTATTGTCTATAATTGTGTAAAATTTAACAAAAATCTATCGAGCAGAAAACGAGATATTTAGAGTTAAATTTTGTTTCCTTTCTAAAAAGTGAAAATGTTAACTTCAAATATCTCGAAAACTACTGGATAGATTTTGTTTATATTTTACCTGTATATGGGGACTGCTATTGTCTATAATTGTGTAAAATTTAATAAAAATCTATCGAGCAGAAAACGAGATATTTAGAGTTAAATTTTGTTTCCTTTCTAAAAAGTGAAAATGTTAACTTCAAATATCTCATAAATTACACTATAGATTTTGTTTATATTTTACCTGCACATGGAGACTACTATTGTCTATAATTGTGTAAAATTTAGTATATGCCTATCGAGCAGAAAACGAGATATTTAGAGTTAAAGTTAGTTTGTTTTACTTGTATATGTAGACTTATATTGACTTTTATTGTTTAAAATGTAGTAAAAATCTATCGAGCAGACAACGAGATATTTAGAGTTAATTTTTGTATCCCCTCTAAAAAGTGAAATCTTTAACTTCAAATATCTAAGAAACTAATCGATAGATTTTGTTCATATTTTACCTGTATATGTAGACTTATATTGACTTTTATTGTTTAAAATGTAGTTAAAATCTATCGAGCAGACAACGAGATATTTAGAGTTAAATTTTGTTTCCTTTCTAAAAAGTAAAAATGTTAACTTCAAATATCTCGAAAACTACTGGATAGATTTTGTTTATATTTTACCTGTATATGTAGACTTATATTGACTTTTATTTTTTAAAATGTAGTTAAAATCTATCGAGCAGACAACGAGATATTTAGAGTTAAATTTTGTATCCCCTCTAAAAAGTGAAGTCTTTAACTTCAAATATCTAAGAAACTAATCAATAGATTTTGTTTATATTTTACCTGTATATGTAGACTACTATTGTCTATAATTGTGTAAAATTTAATAAAAATCTATCGAGCAGAAAACGAGATATTTAGAGTTAAATTTTGTTTCCTTTCTAAAAAGTGAAAATGTTAACTTCAAATATCTCGAAAACTACTGGATAGATTTTGTTTATATTTTACCTGTATATGGGGACTACTATTGTCTATAATTGTGTAAAATTTAATAAAAATCTATCGAGCAGAAAACGAGATATTTAGAGTTAAATTTTGTTTCCTTTCTAAAAAGTGAAAATGTTAACTTCAAATATCTCATAAATTACACTATAGATTTTGTTTATATTTTACCTGCACATGGAGACTACTTTTGTCTATAATTGTGTAAAATTTAGTATATGCCTATCGAGCAGAAAACGAGATATTTAGAGTTGAAGTTAGTTTGTTTTACCTGTATATGTAGACTTATATTGACTTAAATTGTTTAAAATGTAGTAAAAATCTATCGAGCAGACAACGAGATATTTAGAGTTAAATTTTGTATCCCCTCTAAAAAGTGAAGTCTTTAACTTCAAATATCTAAGAAACTAATCGATAGATTTTGTTTATATTTTACCTGTATATGTAGACATATATTGACTTTTATTGTGTAAAATGTAGTAAAAATCTATGGAGCAAAAAACGAGATATTTAGAGTTAAATTTTGTATCCCATCTAAAAAGTGAAATCTTTAACTTCAAATATCTAAGAAACTAATCGATAGATTTTGTTTATATTTTACCTGTATATGGGGACTACTATTGTCTATAATTGTGTAAAATTTAATAGAAATCTATCGAGCAGAAAACGAGATATTTAGAGTTAAATTTTGTTTCCTTTCTAAAAAGTGAAAATGTTAACTTCAAATATCTCGAAAACTACTGGATAGATTTTGTTTATATTTTACCTTTATATAAAGACTGCTATTGTCTATAATTGTGTAAAATTTAATAAAAATCTATCGAGCAGAAAATGAGATATTTAGAGTTAAATTTTGTATCCCTTCTAAAAAGTGAAATCTTTAACTTCAAATATCTAAGAAACTAATCGATAGATTTTGTTTATATTTTACCTGTATATGGGGACTACTATTGCCTATAATTGTGTAAAATTTAGTATATGCCTATCGAGCAGAAATCGAGATATTTAGAGTTGAAGTTAGTTTGTTTTACCTTTATATGGAGACTACTGTTGTCTATAATGGTGTACAATTTAGTAAAAATCTATTAAGCAGAAAACGAGATATTTAGAGTTATATTTTGTATCCCTTCTAAAAAGTGAAATCTTTAACTTCAAATATCTCGAAAACTACTGGATAGATTTTGTTTATATTTTACCTGTATATGTAGACTTACATTGACTTTTATTGTGTAAAATGTAGCAAAAATTTATCGAGTAGAAAACGAGATATTCAGAGTTAAATTTTGTATCCCATCTAAAAAGTGAAATCTTTAACTTGAAATATCTAAGAAACTAATCGATAGATTTTGTTTATATTTTACCTGTATATGTAGACTACTATTGTCTATAATTGTGTAAAATTTAATAAAAATCTATCGAACAGAAAACGAGATATTTAGAGTTAAATTTTGTTTCCTTTCTAAAAAGTGAAAATGTTAACTTCAAATATCTCGAAAACTACTGGATAGATTTTGTTTATATTTTACCTGTATATGTAGACTTATATTGACTTTTATTGTTTAAAATGTAGTAAAAATCTATCGAGCAGACAACGAGATATTTAGAGTTAAATTTTGTATCCCCTCTAAAAAGTGAAGTCTTTAATTTCAAATATCTAAGAAACTAATCAATAGATTTTGTTTATATTTTACCTGTATATGTAGACTACTATTGTCTATAATTGTGTAAAATTTAATAAAAATCTATCGAGCAGAAAACGAGATATTTAGAGTTAAATTTTGTTTCCCTTCTAAAAAGTGAAAATGTTAACTTCAAATATCTCGAAAACTACTGGATAGATTTTGTTTATATTTTACCTGTATATGGAGACTACTATTGTCTATAACTGTGTAAAATTTAGTATAAGCCTATCGAGCAGAAAACGAGATATTTAGAGTTGAAGTTTGTTTGTTTTACCTTTATATGGAGACTACTGTTGTCTATAATGGTGTACAATTTAGTTAAAATCTATTGAGCAGAAAACAAGATATTTAGAGTTATATTTTGTATCCCATCTAAAAAGTGAAATCTTTAACTTTAAATATCTCGAAAACTACTGGATAGATTTTGTTCATATTTTACCTGTATATGTAGACTTATATTGACTTTTATTGTGTAAAATGTAGTATAAATCTATCGAGTAGAAAACGAGATATTTAGAAATGAAGTTTGTTTGTTTTACCTATATATGGAGACTACTGTTGTCTATAATGGTGTACAATTTAGTAAAAATCTATCGAGCAGAAAACGAGATATTTAGAGTTAAATTTTGTATCCCTTCTAAAAAGTGAAATCTTTAACTTCAAATATCTAAGAAACTAATCGATAGATTTTGTTCATATTTTACCTGTATATGTAGACTTATATTGACTTTTATTGTTTAAAATGTAGTTAAAATCTATCGAGCAGACAACGAGATATTTAGAGTTAAATTTTGTTTCCTTTCTAAAAAGTGAAAATGTTAACTTCAAATATCTCGAAAACTACTGGATAGATTTTGTTTATATTTTACCTGTATATGTAGACTTATATTGACTTTTATTTTTTAAAATGTAGTTAAAATCTATCGAGCAGACAACGAGATATTTAGAGTTAAATTTTGTATCCCCTCTAAAAAGTGAAGTCTTTAACTTCAAATATCTAAGAAACTAATCAATAGATTTTGTTTATATTTTACCTGTATATGTAGACTACTATTGTCTATAATTGTGTAAAATTTAATAAAAATCTATCGAGCAGAAAACGAGATATTTAGAGTTAAATTTTGTTTCCTTTCTAAAAAGTGAAAATGTTAACTTCAAATATCTCGAAAACTACTGGATAGATTTTGTTTATATTTTACCTGTATATGGGGACTACTATTGTCTATAATTGTGTAAAATTTAATAAAAATCTATCGAGCAGAAAACGAGATATTTAGAGTTAAATTTTGTTTCCTTTCTAAAAAGTGAAAATGTTAACTTCAAATATCTCATAAATTACACTATAGATTTCGTTTATATTTTACCTGCACATGGAGACTACTTTTGTCTATAATTGTGTAAAATTTAGTATATGCCTATCGAGCAGAAAACGAGATATTTAGAGTTGAAGTTAGTTTGTTTTACCTGTATATGTAGACTTATATTGACTTTTATTGTTTAAAATGTAGTAAAAATCTATCGAGCAGACAACGAGATATTTAGAGTTAATTTTTGTATCCCCTCTAAAAAGTGAAGTCTTTAACTTCAAATATCTAAGAAACTAATCGATAGATTTTGTTTATATTTTACCTGTATATGTAGACATATATTGACTTTTATTGTGTAAAATGTAGTAAAAATCTATGGAGCAAAAAACGAGATATTTAGAGTTAAATTTTGTATCCCATCTAAAAAGTGAAATCTTTAACTTCAAATATCTAAGAAACTAATCGATAGATTTTGTTTATATTTTACCTGTATATGGGGACTACTATTGTCTATAATTGTGTAAAATTTAATAGAAATCTATCGAGCAGAAAACGAGATATTTAGAGTTAAATTTTGTTTCCTTTCTAAAAAGTGAAAACGTTAACTTCAAATATCTCGAAAACTACTGGATAGATTTTGTTTATATTTTACCTGTATATGTAGACTTATATTGACTTTTATTGTTTAAAATGTAGTAAAAATTTATCGAGCAGACAACGAGATATTTAGAGTTAAATTTTGCATCACCTCTAAAAAGTGAAGTCTTCAAACTTCAAATATCTATAGAACTAATCAATAGATTTTGTTTATATTTTACCTTTATATGTAGACTGCTATTGTCTATAATTGTGTAAAATTTAATAAAAATCTATAGAGCAGAAAATGAGATATTAAGAGTTAAATTTTGTATCCCTTCTAAAAAGTGAAATCATTAACTTCAAATATCTAAGAAACTAATCGGTAGATTTTGTTTATATTTTACCTGTATATGGGGACTACTATTGTCTATAATTGTGTAAAATTTAATAGAAATCTATCGAGCAGAAAACGAGATATTTAGAGTTAAATTTTGTTTCCTTTCTAAAAAGTGAAAATGTTAACTTCAAATATCTCGAAAACTACTTGATAGATTTTGTTTATATTTTACCTGTATATGTAGACTTATATTGACTTTTATTGTTTAAAATGTAGTTAAAATTTATCGAGCAGACAACGAGATATTTAGAGTTAAATTTTGTATCCCCTCTAAAAAGTGAAGTCTTTAACTTCAAATATCTAAGAAACTAATCAATAGATTTTGTTTATATTTTACCTGTATATGTAGACTTATATTGACTTTTATTTTTTAAAATGTAGTTAAAATCTATCGAGCAGACAACGAGATATTTAGAGTTAAATTTTGTATCCCCTCTAAAAAGTGAAGTCTTTAACTTCAAATATCTAAGAAACTAATCAATAGATTTTGTTTATATTTTACCTGTATATGTAGACTACTATTGTCTATAATTGTGTAAAATTTAATAAAAATCTATCGAGCAGAAAACGAGATATTTAGAGTTAAATTTTGTTTCCTTTCTAAAAAGTGAAAATGTTAACTTCAAATATCTCGAAAACTACTGGATAGATTTTGTTTATATTTTACCTGTATATGGGGACTACTATTGTCTATAATTGTGTAAAATTTAATAAAAATCTATCGAGCAGAAAACGAGATATTTAGAGTTAAATTTTGTTTCCTTTCTAAAAAGTGAAAATGTTAACTTCAAATATCTCATAAATTACACTATAGATTTTGTTTATATTTTACCTGCACATGGAGACTACTTTTGTCTATAATTGTGTAAAATTTAGTAAATGCCTATCGAGCAGAAAACGAGATATTTAGAGTTGAAGTTAGTTTGTTTTACCTGTATATGTAGACTTATATTGACTTTTATTGTTTAAAATGTAGTAAAAATCTATCGAGCAGACAACGAGATATTTAGAGTTAATTTTTGTATCCCCTCTAAAAAGTGAAGTCTTTAACTTCAAATATCTAAGAAACTAATCGATAGATTTTGTTTATATTTTACCTGTATATGTAGACATATATTGACTTTTATTGTGTAAAATGTAGTTAAAATCTATCGAGCAGACAACGAGATATTTAGAGTTAAATTTTGTATCCCCTCTAAAAAGTGAAGTCTTTAACTTCAAATATCTAAGAAACTAATCAATAGATTTTGTTTATATTTTACCTGTATATGTAGACTACTATTGTCTATAATTGTGTAAAATTTAATAAAAATCTATCGAGCAGAAAACGAGATATTTAGAGTTAAATTTTGTTTCCTTTCTAAAAAGTGAAAATGTTAACTTCAAATATCTCGAAAACTACTGGATAGATTTTGTTTATATTTTACCTGTATATGGGGACTACTATTGTCTATAATTGTGTAAAATTTAATAAAAATCTATCGAGCAGAAAACGAGATATTTAGAGTTAAATTTTGTTTCCTTTCTAAAAAGTGAAAATGTTAACTTCAAATATCTCATAAATTACACTATAGATTTTGTTTATATTTTACCTGCACATGGAGACTACTTTTGTCTATAATTGTGTAAAATTTAGTATATGCCTATCGAGCAGAAAACGAGATATTTAGAGTTGAAGTTAGTTTGTTTTACCTGTATATGTAGACTTATATTGACTTTTATTGTTTAAAATGTAGTAAAAATCTATCGAGCAGACAACGAGATATTTAGAGTTAATTTTTGTATCCCCTCTAAAAAGTGAAGTCTTTAACTTCAAATATCTAAGAAACTAATCGATAGATTTTGTTTATATTTTACCTGTATATGTAGACATATATTGACTTTTATTGTGTAAAATGTAGTAAAAATCTATGGAGCAAAAAACGAGATATTTAGAGTTAAATTTTGTATCCCATCTAAAAAGTGAAATCTTTAACTTCAAATATCTAAGAAACTAATCGATAGATTTTGTTTATATTTTACCTGTATATGGGGACTACTATTGTCTATAATTGTGTAAAATTTAATAGAAATCTATCGAGCAGAAAACGAGATATTTAGAGTTAAATTTTGTTTCCTTTCTAAAAAGTGAAAACGTTAACTTCAAATATCTCGAAAACTACTGGATAGATTTTGTTTATATTTTACCTGTATATGTAGACTTATATTGACTTTTATTGTTTAAAATGTAGTAAAAATTTATCGAGCAGACAACGAGATATTTAGAGTTAAATTTTGTATCACCTCTAAAAAGTGAAGTCTTCAAACTTCAAATATCTATAGAACTAATCAATAGATTTTGTTTATATTTTACCTTTATATGTAGACTGCTATTGTCTATAATTGTGTAAAATTTAATAAAAATCTATAGAGCAGAAAATGAGATATTAAGAGTTAAATTTTGTATCCCTTCTAAAAAGTGAAATCATTAACTTCAAATATCTAAGAAACTAATCGGTAGATTTTGTTTATATTTTACCTGTATATGGGGACTACTATTGTCTATAATTGTGTAAAATTTAATAGAAATCTATCGAGCAGAAAACGAGATATTTAGAATTAAATTTTGTTTCCTTTCTAAAAAGTGAAAATGTTAACTTCAAATATCTCGAAAACTACTTGATAGATTTTGTTTATATTTTACCTGTATATGTAGACTTATATTGACTTTTATTGTTTAAAATGTAGTTAAAATTTATCGAGCAGACAACGAGATATTTAGAGTTAAATTTTGTATCCCCTCTAAAAAGTGAAGTCTTTAACTTCAAATATCTAAGAAACTAATCAATAGATTTTGTTTATATTTTACCTGTATATGTAGACTTATATTGACTTTTATTTTTTAAAATGTAGTTAAAATCTATCGAGCAGACAACGAGATATTTAGAGTTAAATTTTGTATCCCCTCTAAAAAGTGAAGTCTTTAACTTCAAATATCTAAGAAACTAATCAATAGATTTTGTTTATATTTTACCTGTATATGTAGACTACTATTGTCTATAATTGTGTAAAATTTAATAAAAATCTATCGAGCAGAAAACGAGATATTTAGAGTTAAATTTTGTTTCCTTTCTAAAAAGTGAAAATGTTAACTTCAAATATCTCGAAAACTACTGGATAGATTTTGTTTATATTTTACCTGTATATGGGGACTACTATTGTCTATAATTGTGTAAAATTTAATAAAAATCTATCGAGCAGAAAACGAGATATTTAGAGTTAAATTTTGTTTCCTTTCTAAAAAGTGAAAATGTTAACTTCAAATATCTCATAAATTACACTATAGATTTTGTTTATATTTTACCTGCACATGGAGACTACTTTTGTCTATAATTGTGTAAAATTTAGTATATGCCTATCGAGCAGAAAACGAGATATTTAGAGTTGAAGTTAGTTTGTTTTACCTGTATATGTAGACTTATATTGACTTTTATTGTTTAAAATGTAGTAAAAATCTATCGAGCAGACAACGAGATATTTAGAGTTAATTTTTGTATCCCCTCTAAAAAGTGAAGTCTTTAACTTCAAATATCTAAGAAACTAATCGATAGATTTTGTTTATATTTTACCTGTATATGTAGACATATATTGACTTTTATTGTGTAAAATGTAGTAAAAATCTATGGAGCAAAAAACGAGATATTTAGAGTTAAATTTTGTATCCCATCTAAAAAGTGAAATCTTTAACTTCAAATATCTAAGAAACTAATCGATAGATTTTGTTTATATTTTACCTGTATATGGGGACTACTATTGTCTATAATTGTGTAAAATTTAATAGAAATCTATAGAGCAGAAAATGAGATATTAAGAGTTAAATTTTGTATCCCTTCTAAAAAGTGAAATCATTAACTTCAAATATCTAAGAAACTAATCGGTAGATTTTGTTTATATTTTACCTGTATATGGGGACTACTATTGTCTATAATTGTGTAAAATTTAATAGAAATCTATCGAGTAGAAAACGAGATATTTAGAGTTAAATTTTGTTTCCTTTCTAAAAAGTGAAAATGTTAACTTCAAATATCTCGAAAACTACTTGATAGATTTTGTTTATATTTTACCTGTATATGTAGACTTATATTGACTTTTATTGTTTAAATTGTAGTTAAAATTTATCGAGCAGACAACGAGATATTTAGAGTTAAATTTTGTATCCCCTCTAAAAAGTGAAGTCTTTAACTTCAAATATCTAAGAAACTAATCAATAGATTTTGTTTATATTTTACCTGTATATGTAGACTACTATTGTCTATAATTGTGTAAAATTTAATAAAAATCTATCGAGCAGAAAACGAGATATTTAGAGTTAAATTTTGTTTCCTTTCTAAAAAGTGAAAATGTTAACTTCAAATATCTCGAAAACTACTGGATAGATTTTGTTTATATTTTACCTGTATATGGGGACTACTATTGTCTATAATTGTGTAAAATTTAATAAAAATCTATCGAGCAGAAAATGAGATATTTAGAGTTAATTTTTGTATCTTCTCTAAAAAGTGAAGTCTTTAACTTCAAATATCTAAGAAACTAATCGATAGATTTTGTTTATATTTTACCTGTATATGTAGACATATATTGACTTTTATTGTGTAAAATGTAGTAAAAATCTATGGAGCAAAAAACGAGATATTTAGAGTTAAATTTTGTATCCCATCTAAAAAGTGAAATCTTTAACTTCAAATATCTAAGAAACTAATCGATAGATTTTGTTTATATTTTACCTGTATATGGGGACTACTATTGTCTATAATTGTGTAAAATTTAATAGAAATCTATCGAGCAGAAAACGAGATATTTAGAGTTAAATTTTGTTTCCTTTCTAAAAAGTGAAAATGTTAACTTCAAATATCTCGAAAACTACTTGATAGATTTTGTTTATATTTTACCTGTATATGTAGACTTATATTGACTTTTATTGTTTAAATTGTAGTTAAAATTTATCGAGCAGACAACGAGATATTTAGAGTTAAATTTTGTATCCCCTCTAAAAAGTGAAGTCTTTAACTTCAAATATCTAAGAAACTAATCAATAGATTTTGTTTATATTTTACCTGTATATGTAGACTACTATTGTCTATAATTGTGTAAAATTTAATAAAAATCTATCGAGCAGAAAACGAGATATTTAGAGTTAAATTTTGTTTCCTTTCTAAAAAGTGAAAATGTTAACTTCAAATATCTCGAAAACTACTGGATAGATTTTGTTTATATTTTACCTGTATATGGGGACTACTATTGTCTATAATTGTGTAAAATTTAATAAAAATCTATCGAGCAGAAAATGAGATATTTAGAGTTAATTTTTGTATCTTCTCTAAAAAGTGAAGTCTTTAACTTCAAATATCTAAGAAACTAATCGATAGATTTTGTTTATATTTTACCTGTATATGTAGACATATATTGACTTTTATTGTGTAAAATGTAGTAAAAATCTATGGAGCAAAAAACGAGATATTTAGAGTTAAATTTTGTATCCCATCTAAAAAGTGAAATCTTTAACTTCAAATATCTAAGAAACTAATCGATAGATTTTGTTTATATTTTACCTGTATATGGGGACTACTATTGTCTATAATTGTGTAAAATTTAATAGAAATCTATCGAGCAGAAAACGAGATATTTAGAGTTAAATTTTGTTTCCTTTCTAAAAAGTGAAAATGTTAACTTCAAATATCTCGAAAACTACTGGATAGATTTTGTTTATATTTTACCTGTATATGTAGACTTATATTGACTTTTATTGTTTAAAATGTAGTAAAAATTTATCGAGCAGACAACGAGATATTTAGAGTTAAATTTTGTATCACTTCTAAAAAGTGAAGTCTTCAAACTTCAAATATCTATAGAACTAATCAATAGATTTTGTTTATATTTTACCTTTATATGTAGACTGCTATTGTCTATAATTGTGTAAAATTTAATAAAAATCTATCGAGCAGAAAATGAGATATTTAGAGTTAAATTTTGTATCCCTTCTAAAAAGTAAAATCTTTAACTTCAAATATCTAAGAAACTAATCAATAGATTTTGTTTATATTTTACCTGTATATGTAGACAACTATTGTCTATAATTGTGTAAAATTTAATAAAAATCTATCGAGCAGAAAACGAGATATTTAGAGTTAAATTTTGTTTCCCTTCTAAAAAGTGAAATCTTTAACTTCAAATATCTAAGAAACTAATCGATAGATTTTGTTTATATTTTACCTGTATATGTAGACTACTATTGTCTATAATTGTGTAAAATTTAATAAAAATCAATCGAGCAGAAAATGAGATATTTAGAGTTAAATTTTGTATCTTTTCTAAAAAGTGAAATCATTAACTTCAAATATCTAAGAAACTAATCGATAGATTTTGTTTATATTTTACCTGTATATGTAGACTACTATTGTCTATAATTGTGTAAAATTTAATAAAAATCTATCGAGCAGAAAACGAGATATTTAGAGTTAAATTTTGTTTCCTTTCTAAAAAGTGAAAATGTTAACTTCAAATATCTCGAAAACTACTGGATAGATTTTGTTTATATTTTACCTGTATATGGGGACTACTATTGTCTATAATTGTGTAAAATTTAATAAAAATCTATCGAGCAGAAAACGAGATATTTAGAGTTAAATTTTGTTTCCTTTCTAAAAAGTGAAAATGTTAACTTCAAATATCTCATAAATTACACTATAGATTTTGTTTATATTTTACCTGC
The DNA here is from genome assembly GCF_049639745.1 of Rhodnius prolixus. Taxonomy (NCBI): domain Eukaryota; kingdom Metazoa; phylum Arthropoda; class Insecta; order Hemiptera; family Reduviidae; genus Rhodnius; species Rhodnius prolixus. Next base: position 39,863,896 of record NW_027411582.1, on the reverse strand, counting down.
ACATGGAGACTACTTTTGTCTATAATTGTGTAAAATTTAGTATATGCCTATCGAGCAGAAAACGAGATATTTAGAGTTGAAGTTAGTTTGTTTTACCTGTATATGTAGACTTATATTGACTTTTATTGTTTAAAATGTAGTAAAAATCTATCGAGCAGACAACGAGATATTTAGAGTTAATTTTTGTATCCCCTCTAAAAAGTGAAGTCTTTAACTACAAATATCTAAGAAACTAATCGATAGATTTTGTTTATATTTTACCTGTATATGTAGACATATATTGACTTTTATTGTGTAAAATGTATTAAAAATCTATGGAGCAAAAAACGAGATATTTAGAGTTAAATTTTGTATCCCATCTAAAAAGTGAAATCTTTAACTTCAAATATCTAAGAAACTAATCGATAGATTTTGTTTATATTTTACCTGTATATGGGGACTACTATTGTCTATAATTGTGTAAAATTTAATAGAAATCTATCGAGCAGAAAACGAGATATTTAGAGTTAAATTTTGTTTCCTTTCTAAAAAGTGAAAATGTTAACTTCAAATATCTCGAAAACTACTGGATAGATTTTGTTTATATTTTACCTGTATATGTAGACTTATATTGACTTTTATTGTTTAAAATGTAGTAAAAATTTATCGAGCAGAAAACGAGATATTTAGAGTTAAATTTTGTTTCCTTTCTAAAAAGTGAAAATGTTAACTTCAAATATCTCGAAAACTACTGGATAGATTTTGTTTATATTTTACCTGTATATGGGGACTGCTATTGTCTATAATTGTGTAAAATTTAATAAAAATCTATCGAGCAGAAAATGAGATATTTAGAGTTAAATTTTGTATCCCTTCTAAAAAGTAAAATCTTTAACTTCAAATATCTAAGAAACTAATCAATAGATTTTGTTTATATTTTACCTGTATATGTAGACTACTATTGTCTATAATTGTGTAAAATTTAATAAAAATCTATCGAGCAGAAAACGAGATATTTAGAGTTAAATTTTGTTTCCTTTCTAAAAAGTGAAAATGTTAACTTCAAATATCTCGAAAACTACTGGATAGATTTTGTTTATATTTTACCTGTATATGGGGACTACTATTGTCTATAATTGTGTAAAATTTAATAAAAATCTATCGAGCAGAAAATGAGATATTTAGAGTTAAATTTTGTATCTTTTCTACAAAGAGGTATTCTTTTGTATTCTTTTCTTTCTAAAAAGTGAAATCATTAACTTCAAATATCTAAGAAACTAATCGGTAGATTTTGTTTATATTTTACCTGTATATGGGGACTACTATTGTCTATAATTGTGTAAAATTTAATAGAAATCTATCGAGCAGAAAACGAGATATTTAGAGTTAAATTTTGTTTCCTTTCTAAAAAGTGAAAATGTTAACTTCAAATATCTCGAAAACTACTGGATAGATTTTGTTTATATTTTACCTGTATATGTAGACTTATATTGACTTTTATTGTTTAAAATGTAGTAAAAATCTATCGAGCAGACAACGAGATATTTAGAGTTAAATTTTGTATCCCCTCTAAAAAGTGAAGTCTTTAAGTTCAAATATCCAAGAAACTAATCAATAGATTTTGTTTATATTTTACCTTTATATGTAGACTGCTATTGTCTATAATTGTGTAAAATTTAATAAAAATCTATCGAGTAGAAAATGAGATATTTAGAGTTAAATTTTGTATCCCTTCTAAAAAGTGAAATCTTTAACTTCAAATATCTAAGAAACTAATCAATAGATTTTGTTTATATTTTACCTGTATATGTAGACAACTATTGTCTATAATTGTGTAAAATTTAATAAAAATCTATCGAGCAGAAAACGAGATATTTAGAGTTAAATTTTGTTTCCCTTCTAAAAAGTGAAATCTTTAACTTCAAATATCTAAGAAACTAATCGATAGATTTTGTTTATATTTTACCTGTATATGTAGACTACTATTGTCTATAATTGTGTAAAATTTAATAAAAATCAATCGAGCAGAAAATGAGATATTTAGAGTTAAATTTTGTATCTTTTCTAAAAAGTGAAATCATTAACTTCAAATATCTAAAAAAATAATCGGTAGATTTTGTTTATATTTTACCTGTATATGTAGACTACTATTGTCTATAATTGTGTAAAATTTAATAAAAATCTATCGAGCAGAAAACGAGATATTTAGAGTTAAATTTTGTTTCCTTTCTAAAAAGTGAAAATGTTAACTTCAAATATCTCGAAAACTACTGGATAGATTTTGTTTATATTTTACCTGTATATGGGGACTACTATTGTCTATAATTGTGTAAAATTTAATAAAAATCTATCGAGCAGAAAACGAGATATTTAGAGTTAAATTTTGTTTCCTTTCTAAAAAGTGAAAATGTTAACTTCAAATATCTCATAAATTACACTATAGATTTTGTTTATATTTTACCTGCACATGGAGACTACTTTTGTCTATAATTGTGTAAAATTTAGTATATGCCTATCGAGCAGAAAACGAGATATTTAGAGTTGAAGTTAGTTTGTTTTACCTGTATATGTAGACTTATATTGACTTTTATTGTTTAAAATGTAGTAAAAATCTATCGAGCAGACAACGAGATATTTAGAGTTAATTTTTGTATCCCCTCTAAAAAGTGAAGTCTTTAACTACAAATATCTAAGAAACTAATCGATAGATTTTGTTTATATTTTACCTGTATATGTAGACATATATTGACTTTTATTGTGTAAAATGTAGTAAAAATCTATGGAGCAAAAAACGAGATATTTAGAGTTAAATTTTGTATCCCATCTAAAAAGTGAAATCTTTAACTTCAAATATCTAAGAAACTAATCGATAGATTTTGTTTATATTTTACCTGTATATGGGGACTACTATTGTCTATAATTGTGTAAAATTTAATAGAAATCTATCGAGCAGAAAACGAGATATTTAGAGTTAAATTTTGTTTCCTTTCTAAAAAGTGAAAATGTTAACTTCAAATATCTCGAAAACTACTGGATAGATTTTGTTTATATTTTACCTGTATATGTAGACTTATATTGACTTTTATTGTTTAAAATGTAGTAAAAATTTATCGAGCAGACAACGAGATATTTAGAGTTAAATTTTGTATCACCTCTAAAAAGTGAAGTCTTCAAACTTCAAATATCTATAGAACTAATCAATAGATTTTGTTTATATTTTACCTTTATATGTAGACTGCTATTGTCTATAATTGTGTAAAATTTAATAAAAATCTATCGAGCAGAAAATGAGATATTTAGAGTTAAATTTTGTATCCCTTCTAAAAAGTAAAATCTTTAACTTCAAATATCTAAGAAACTAATCAATAGATTTTGTTTATATTTTACCTGTATATGTAGACAACTATTGTCTATAATTGTGTAAAATTTAATAAATATCTATCGAGCAGAAAACGAGATATTTAGACTTAAATTTTGTTTCCCTTCTAAAAAGTGAAATTTTTAACTTCAAATATCTAAGAAACTAATCGATAGATTTTGTTTATATTTTACCTGTATATGTAGACTACTATTGTCTATAATTGTGTAAAATTTAATAAAAATCAATCGAGCAGAAAATGAGATATTTAGAGTTAAATTTTGTATCTTTTCTACAAAGAGGTATTCTTTTGTATTCTTTTCTTTCTAAAAAGTGAAATCATTAACTTCAAATATCTAAGAAACTAATCGGTAGATTTTGTTTATATTTTACCTGTATATGGGGACTACTATTGTCTATAATTGTGTAAAATTTAATAGAAATCTATCGAGCAGAAAACGAGATATTTAGAGTTAAATTTTGTTTCCTTTCTAAAAAGTGAAAATGTTAACTTCAAATATCTCGAAAACTACTGGATAGATTTTGTTTATATTTTACCTGTATATGTAGACTTATATTGACTTTTATTGTTTAAAATGTAGTAAAAATCTATCGAGCAGACAACGAGATATTTAGAGTTAAATTTTGTATCCCCTCTAAAAAGTGAAGTCTTTAAGTTCAAATATCCAAGAAACTAATCAATAGATTTTGTTTATATTTTACCTTTATATGTAGACTGCTATTGTCTATAATTGTGTAAAATTTAATAAAAATCTATCGAGTAGAAAATGAGATATTTAGAGTTAAATTTTGTATCCCTTCTAAAAAGTGAAATCTTTAACTTCAAATATCTAAGAAACTAATCAATAGATTTTGTTTATATTTTACCTGTATATGTAGACTGCTATTGTCTATAATTGTGTAAAATTTAATAAAAAATCTATGGAGCAGAAAACGAGATATTTAGAGTTAAATTTTGTTTCCTTTCTAAAAAGTGAAAATGTTCACTTCAAATATCTCGAAAACTACAGGATTGATTTTGTGTATATCTTACCTGTATATGGGGACCACTATTGTCTATAATTGTGTAAAATTTAATAAAAATCTATCGAGCAGAAAACGAGATATTTAGAGTTAAATTTTGTTTCCTTTCTAAAAAGTGAAAATGTTAATTTCAAATATCTCATAAATTACACTATAGATTTTGTTTATATTTTACCTGCACATGGAGTCTACTATTGTCTATAATTGTGTAAAATTTAGTATATGCCTATCGAGCAGAAAACGAGATATTTAGAGTTGAAGTTAGTTTGTTTTACCTGTATATGTAGACTTATATTGACTTTTATTGTTTAAAATGTAGTAAAAATCTATCGAGCAGACAACGAGATATTTAGAGTTAAATTTTGTATCCCCTCTAAAAAGTGAAGTCTTTAACTTCAAATATCTAAGAAACTAATCAATAGATTTTGTTTATATTTTACCTGTATATGTAGACAACTATTGTCTATAATTGTGTAAAATTTAATAAAAATCTATCGAGCAGAAAACGAGATATTTAGAGTTAAATTTTGTTTCCCTTCTAAAAAGTGAAATCTTTAACTTCAAATATCTAAGAAACTAATCGATAGATTTTGTTTATATTTTACCTGTATATGTAGACTACTATTGTCTATAATTGTGTAAAATTTAATAAAAATCAATCGAGCAGAAAATGAGATATTTAGAGTTAAATTTTGTATCTTTTCTAAAAAGTGAAATCATTAACTTCAAATATCTAAAAAAATAATCGGTAGATTTTGTTTATATTTTACCTGTATATGTAGACTACTATTGTCTATAATTGTGTAAAATTTAATAAAAATCTATCGAGCAGAAAACGAGATATTTAGAGTTAAATTTTGTTTCCTTTCTAAAAAGTGAAAATGTTAACTTCAAATATCTCGAAAACTACTGGATAGATTGTGTTTATATTTTACCTGTATATGGGGACTACTATTGTCTATAATTGTGTAAAATTTAATAAAAATCTATCGAGCAGAAAACGAGATATTTAGAGTTAAATTTTGTTTCCTTTCTAAAAAGTGAAAATGTTAACTTCAAATATCTCATAAATTACACTATAGATTTTGTTTATATTTTACCTGCACATGGAGACTACTTTTGTCTATAATTGTGTAAAATTTAGTACATGCCTATCGAGCAGAAAACGAGATATTTAGAGTTGAAGTTAGTTTGTTTTACCTGTATATGTAGACTTATATTGACTTTTATTGTTTAAAATGTAGTAAAAATCTATCGAGCAGACAACGAGATATTTAGAGTTAATTTTTGTATCCCCTCTAAAAAGTGAAGTCTTTAACTACAAATATCTAAGAAACTAATTGATAGATTTTGTTTATATTTTACCTGTATATGTAGACATATATTGACTTTTATTGTGTAAAATGTAGTAAAAATCTATGGAGCAAAAAACGAGATATTTAGAGTTAAATTTTGTATCCCATCTAAAAAGTGAAATCTTTAACTTCAAATATCTAAGAAACTAATCGATAGATTTTGTTTATATTTTACCTGTATATGGGGACTACTATTGTCTATAATTGTGTAAAATTTAATAGAAATCTATCGAGCAGAAAACGAGATATTTAGAGTTAAATTTTGTTTCCTTTCTAAAAAGTGAAAATGTTAACTTCAAATATCTCGAAAACTACTGGATAGATTTTGTTTATATTTTACCTGTATATGTAGACTTATATTGACTTTTATTGTTTAAAATGTAGTAAAAATTTATCGAGCAGACAACGAGATATTTAGAGTTAAATTTTGTATCACCTCTAAAAAGTGAAGTCTTCAAACTTCAAATATCTATAGAACTAATCAATAGATTTTGTTTATATTTTACCTTTATATGTAGACTGCTATTGTCTATAATTGTGTAAAATTTAATAAAAATCTATCGAGCAGAAAATGAGATATTTAGAGTTAAATTTTGTATCCCTTCTAAAAAGTAAAATCTTTAACTTCAAATATCTAAGAAACTAATCAATAGATTTTGTTTATATTTTACCTGTATATGTAGACAACTATTGTCTATAATTGTCTAAAATTTAATAAAAATCTATCGAGCAGAAAACGAGATATTTAGAGTTAAATTTTGTTTCCCTTCTAAAAAGTGAAATCTTTAACTTCAAATATCTAAGAAACTAATCGATAGATTTTGTTTATATTTTACCTGTATATGTAGACTACTATTGTCTATAATTGTGTAAAATTTAATAAAAATCAATCGAGCAGAAAATGAGATATTTAGAGTTAAATTTTGTATCTTTTCTACAAAGAGGTATTCTTTTGTATTCTTTTCTTTCTAAAAAGTGAAATCATTAACTTCAAATATCTAAGAAACTAATCGGTAGATTTTGTTTATATTTTACCTGTATATGGGGACTACTATTGTCTATAATTGTGTAAAATTTAATTGAAATCTATCGAGCAGAAAACGAGATATTTAGAGTTAAATTTTGTTTCCTTTCTAAAAAGTGAAAATGTTAACTTCAAATATCTCGAAAACTACTGGATAGATTTTGTTTATATTTTACCTGTATATGTAGACTTATATTGACTTTTATTGTTTAAAATGTAGTAAAAATCTATCGAGCAGACAACGAGATATTTAGAGTTAAATTTTGTATCCCCTCTAAAAAGTGAAGTCTTTAAGTTCAAATATCCAAGAAACTAATCAATAGATTTTGTTTATATTTTACCTTTATATGTAGACTGCTATTGTCTATAATTGTGTAAAATTTAATAAAAATCTATCGAGTAGAAAATGAGATATTTAGAGTTAAATTTTGTATCCCTTCTAAAAAGTGAAATCTTTAACTTCAAATATCTAAGAAACTAATCAATAGATTTTGTTTATATTTTACCTGTATATGTAGACTGCTATTGTCTATAATTGTGTAAAATTTAATAAAAAATCTATGGAGCAGAAAACGAGATATTTAGAGTTAAATTTTGTTTCCTTTCTAAAAAGTGAAAATGTTAACTTCAAATATCTCGAAAACTACTGGATAGATTTTGTTTATATTTTACCTGTATATGGGGACTACTATTGTCTATAATTGTGTAAAATTTAATAAAAATCTATCGAGCAGAAAACGAGATATTTAGAGTTAAATTTTGTTTCCTTTCTAAAAAGTGAAAATGTTAACTTCAAATATCTCATAAATTACACTATAGATTTTGTTTATATTTTACCTGCACATGGAGACTACTTTTGTCTATAATTGTGTAAAATTTAGTATATGCCTATCGAGCAGAAAACGAGATATTTAGAGTTGAAGTTAGTTTGTTTTACCTGTATATGTAGACTTATATTGACTTTTATTGTTTAAAATGTAGTAAAAATCTATCGAGCAGACAACGAGATATTTAGAGTTAATTTTTGTATCCCCTCTAAAAAGTGAAGTCTTTAACTACAAATATCTAAGAAACTAATTGATAGATTTTGTTTATATTTTACCTGTATATGTAGACATATATTGACTTTTATTGTGTAAAATGTAGTAAAAATCTATGGAGCAAAAAACGAGATATTTAGAGTTAAATTTTGTATCCCATCTAAAAAGTGAAATCTTTAACTTCAAATATCTAAGAAACTAATCGATAGATTTTGTTTATATTTTACCTGTATATGGGGACCACTATTGTCTATAATTGTGTAAAATTTAATAAAAATCTATCGAGCAGAAAACGAGATATTTAGAGTTAAATTTTGTTTCCTTTCTAAAAAGTGAAAATGTTAATTTCAAATATCTCATAAATTACACTATAGATTTTGTTTATATTTTACCTGCACATGGAGTCTACTATTGTCTATAATTGTGTAAAATTTAGTATATGCCTATCGAGCAGAAAACGAGATATTTAGAGTTGAAGTTAGTTTGTTTTACCTGTATATGTAGACTTATATTGACTTTTATTGTTTAAAATGTAGTAAAAATCTATCGAGCAGACAACGAGATATTTAGAGTTAAATTTTGTATCCCCTCTAAAAAGTGAAGTCTTTAACTTCAAATATCTAAGAAACTAATCAATAGATTTTGTTTATATTTTACCTGTATATGTAGACAACTATTGTCTATAATTGTGTAAAATTTAATAAAAATCTATCGAGCAGAAAACGAGATATTTAGAGTTAAATTTTGTTTCCCTTCTAAAAAGTGAAATCTTTAACTTCAAATATCTAAGAAACTAATCGATAGATTTTGTTTATATTTTACCTGTATATGTAGACTACTATTGTCTATAATTGTGTAAAATTTAATAAAAATCAATCGAGCAGAAAATGAGATATTTAGAGTTAAATTTTGTATCTTTTCTACAAAGAGGTATTCTTTTGTATTCTTTTCTTTCTAAAAAGTGAAATCATTAACTTCAAATATCTCGAAAACTACTGGATAGATTTTGTTTATATTTTACCTGTATATGTAGACTTATATTGACTTTTATTGTTTAAAATGTAGTAAAAATCTATCGAGCAGACAACGAGATATTTAGAGTTAAATTTTGTATCCCCTCTAAAAAGTGAAGTCTTTAAGTTCAAATATCCAAGAAACTAATCAATAGATTTTGTTTATATTTTACCTTTATATGTAGACTGCTATTGTCTATAATTGTGTAAAATTTAATAAAAATCTATCGAGTAGAAAATGAGATATTTAGAGTTAAATTTTGTATCCCTTCTAAAAAGTGAAATCTTTAACTTCAAATATCTAAGAAACTAATCAATAGATTTTGTTTATATTTTACCTGTATATGTAGACTGCTATTGTCTATAATTGTGTAAAATTTAATAAAAAATCTATGGAGCAGAAAACGAGATATTTAGAGTTAAATTTTGTTTTCTTTCTAAAAAGTGAAAATGTTCACTTCAAATATCTCGAAAACTACAGGATAGATTTTGTGTATATCTTACCTGTTAATGGGGACCACTATTGTCTATAATTGTGTAAAATTTAATAAAAATCTATCGAGCAGAAAACGAGATATTTAGAGTTAAATTTTGTTTCCTTTCTAAAAAGTGAAAATGTTAATTTCAAATATCTCATAAATTACACTATAGATTTTGTTTATATTTTACCTGCACATGGAGTCTACTATTGTCTATAATTGTGTAAAATTTAGTATATGCCTATCGAGCAGAAAACGAGATATTTAGAGTTGAAGTTAGTTTGTTTTACCTGTATATGTAGACTTATATTGACTTTTATTGTTTAAAATGTAGTAAAAATCTATCGAGCAGACAACGAGATATTTAGAGTTAAATTTTGTATCCCCTCTAAAAAGTGAAGTCTTTAACTTCAAATATCTAAGAAACTAATCGATAGATTTTGTTTATATTTTACTTGTATATGTAGACATATATTGACTTTTATTGTGTAAAATGTAGTAAAAATCTATGGAGCAAAAAACGAGATATTTAGAGTTAAATTATGTATCCCATCTAAAAAGTGAAATCTTTAACTTCAAATATCTAAGAAACTAATCGATAGATTTTGTTTATATTTTACCTGTATATGGGGACTACTATTGTCTATAATTGTGTAAAATTTAATAGAAATCTATCGAGCAGAAAACGAGATATTTAGAGTTACATTTTGTTTCCTTTCTAAAAAGTGAAAATGTTAACTTCAAATATCTCGAAAACTACTGGATAGATTTTGTTTATATTTTACCTTTATATGTAGACTGCTATTGTCTATAATTGTGTAAAATTTAATAAAAATCTATCCAGCAGAAAATGAGATATTTAGAGTTAAATTTTGTATCCCTTCTAAAAAGTGAAATCTTTAACTTCAAATATCTAAGAAACTAATCAATAGATTTTGTTTATATTTTACCTGTATATGTAGACTACTATTGCCTATAATTGTGTAAAAGTTAATAAAAATCTATGGAGCAGAAAACGAGGTATTTAGAGTTTAATTTTGTTTTCTTTCTAAAAAGTAAAAATGTTAACTTAAAATATCTCAAAAACTACTGGATAGATTTTGTGTATATCTTACCTGTATATGGGGACCACTATTGTCTATAATTGTGTAAAATTTAATAAAAATCTATCGAGCAGAAAACGAGATATTTAGAGTTAAATTTTGTTTCCCTTCTAAAAAGTGAAATCTTTAACTTCAAATATCTCGAAAACTACTGGATAGATTTTGTTTATATTTTACCCGTATATGTAGACTTACATTGACTTTTATTGTGTAAAATGTAGTAAAAATTTATCGAGTAGAAAACGAGATATTCAGAGTTAAATTTTGTATCCCATCTAAAAAGTGAAATCTTTAACTTCAAATATCTAAGAAACTAATCGATAGATTTTGTTTATATTTTACCTGTATATGTAGACTACTATTGTCTATAATTGTGTAAAATTTAATAGAAATCTATCGAGCAGAAAACGAGATATTTAGAGTTAAATTTTGTTTCCTTTCTAAAAAGTGAAAATGTTAACTTCAAATATCTCGAAAACTACTGGATAGATTTTGTTTATATTTTACCTGTATATGTAGACTTATATTGACTTTTATTGTTTAAAATGTAGTAAAAATTTATCGAGCAGACAACGAGATATTTAGAGTTAAATTTTGTATCACCTCTAAAAAGTGAAGTCTTCAAACTTCAAATATCTATAGAACTAAACAATAGATTTTGTTTATATTTTACCTTTATATGTAGACTGCTATTGTCTATAATTGTGTAAAATTTAATAAAAATCTATCGAGCAGAAAATGAGATATTTAGAGTTAAATTCTGTATCCCTTCTAAAAAGTAAAATCTTTAACTTCAAATATCTAAGAAACTAATCAATAGATTTTGTTTATATTTTACCTGTATATGTAGACAACTATTGTCTATAATTGTGTAAAATTTAATAAAAATCTATCGAGCAGAAAACGAGATATTTAGAGTTAAATTTTGTTTCCCTTCTAAAAAGTGAAATCTTTAACTTCAAATATCTAAGAAACTAATCGATAGATTTTGTTTATATTTTACCTGTATATGTAGACTACTATTGTCTATAATTGTGTAAAATTTAATAAAAATCAATCGAGCAGAAAATGAGATATTTAGAGTTAAATTTTGTATCTTTTCTACAAAGAGGTATTCTTTTGTATTCTTTTCTTTCTAAAAAGTGAAATCATTAACTTCAAATATCTAAGAAACTAATCGGTAGATTTTGTTTATATTTTACCTGTATATGGGGACTACTATTGTCTATAATTGTGTAAAATTTAATAGAAATCTATCGAGCAGAAAACGAGATATTTAGAGTTAAATTTTGTTTCCTTTCTAAAAAGTGAAAATGTTAACTTCAAATATCTCGAAAACTACTGGATAGATTTTGTTTATATTTTACCTGTATATGTAGACTTATATTGACTTTTATTGTTTAAAATGTAGTAAAAATCTATCGAGCAGACAACGAGATATTTAGAGTTAAATTTTGTATCCCCTCTAAAAAGTGAAGTCTTTAAGTTCAAATATCCAAGAAACTAATCAATAGATTTTGTTTATATTTTACCTTTATATGTAGACTGCTATTGTCTATAATTGTGTAAAATTTAATAAAAATCTATCGAGTAGAAAATGAGATATTTAGAGTTAAATTTTGTATCCCTTCTAAAAAGTGAAATCTTTAACTTCAAATATCTAAGAAACTAATCAATAGATTTTGTTTATATTTTACCTGTATATGTAGACTGCTATTGTCTATAATTGTGTAAAATTTAATAAAAAATCTATGGAGCAGAAAACGAGATATTTAGAGTTAAATTTTGTTTCCTTTCTAAAAAGTGAAAATGTTCACTTCAAATATCTCGAAAACTACAGGATAGATTTTGTGTATATCTTACCTGTTAATGGGGACCACTATTGTCTATAATTGTGTAAAATTTAATAAAAATCTATCGAGCAGAAAACGAGATATTTAGAGTTAAATTTTGTTTCCTTTCTAAAAAGTGAAAATGTTAATTTCAAATATCTCATAAATTACACTATAGATTTTGTTTATATTTTACCTGCACATGGAGTCTACTATTGTCTATAATTGTGTAAAATTTAGTATATGCCTATCGAGCAGAAAACGAGATATTTAGAGTTGAAGTTAGTTTGTTTTACCTGTATATGTAGACTTATGTTGACTTTTATTGTTTAAAATGTAGTAAAAATCTATCGAGCAGACAACGAGATATTTAGAGTTAAATTTTGTTTCCCTTCTAAAAAGTGAAATCTTTAACTTCAAATATCTCGAAAACTACTGGATAGATTTTGTTTATATTTTACCTGTATATGGGGACTACTATTGTCTATAATTGTGTAAAATTTAATAAAAATCTATCGAGCAGAAAACGAGATATTTAGAGTTAAATTTTGTTTCCTTTCTAAAAAGTGAAAATGTTAACTTCAAATATCTCATAAATTACACTATAGATTTTGTTTATATTTTACCTGCACATGGAGACTACTTTTGTCTATAATTGTGTAAAATTTAGTATATGCCTATCGAGCAGAAAACGAGATATTTAGAGTTGAAGTTAGTTTGTTTTACCTGTATATGTAGACTTATATTGACTTTTATTGTTTAAAATGTAGTAAAAATCTATCGAGCAGACAACGAGATATTTAGAGTTAATTTTTGTATCCCCTCTAAAAAGTGAAGTCTTTAACTACAAATATCTAAGAAACTAATTGATAGATTTTGTTTATATTTTACCTGTATATGTAGACATATATTGACTTTTATTGTGTAAAATGTAGTAAAAATCTATGGAGCAAAAAACGAGATATTTAGAGTTAAATTTTGTATCCCATCTAAAAAGTGAAATCTTTAACTTCAAATATCTCGAAAACTACTGGATAGATTTTGTTTATATTTTACCTGTATATCGTCGCCTAAGAAGTGATACCTCGTAACTAAAATTTCAACGAAAATTACATTTTTATATATAAATGTTGAAAAAAAAAATAAATGTTGAAAAAAAATTTCTTTTCAATCATGCACTTTCAAGACGACAGTCACACTAATAGTTAATATTGAAAGAAGAATTACTGTATGCCTTAAAATGAATTTTATATCCTGTTTTTTTCCTTCTCCTGTAAAGTTGATATTTTCTAGTTACAAGGTATCACTTCTTAGGCGACGATATGTAGACTTATATTGACTTTTATTGTTTAAAATGTAGTAAAAATTTATCGAGCAGACAACGAGATATTTAGAGTTAAATTTTGTATCACCTCTAAAAAGTGTTGTCTTCAAACTTCAAATATCTATAGAACTAATCAATAGATTTTGTTTATATTTTACCTTTATATGTAGACTGCTATTGTCTATAATTGTGTAAAATTTAATAAAAATCTATCGAGCAGAAAATGAGATATTTAGAGTTAAATTTTGTATCCCTTCTAAAAAGTAAAATCTTTAACTTCAAATATCTAAGAAACTAATCAATAGATTTTGTTTATATTTTACCTGTATATGTAGACAACTATTGTCTATAATTGTGTAAAATTTAATAAAAATCTATCGAGCAGAAAACGAGATATTTAGAGTTAAATTTTGTTTCCCTTCTAAAAAGTGAAATCTTTAACTTCAAATATCTAAGAAACTAATCGATAGATTTTGTTTATATTTTACCTGTATATGTAGACTACTATTGTCTATAATTGTGTAAAATTTAATAAAAATCAATCGAGCAGAAAATGAGATATTTAGAGTTAAATTTTGTATCTTTTCTACAAAGAGGTATTCTTTTGTATTCTTTTCTTTCTAAAAAGTGAAATCATTAACTTCAAATATCTAAGAAACTAATCGGTAGATTTTGTTTATATTTTACCTGTATATGGGGACTACTATTGTCTATAATTGTGTAAAATTTAATAGAAATCTATCGAGCAGAAAACGAGATATTTAGAGTTAAATTTTGTTTCCTTTCTAAAAAGTGAAAATGTTAACTTCAAATATCTCGAAAACTACTGGATAGATTTTGTTTATATTTTACCTGTATATGTAGACTTATATTGACTTTTATTGTTTAAAATGTAGTAAAAATCTATCGAGCAGACAACGAGATATTTAGAGTTAAATTTTGTATCCCCTCTAAAAAGTGAAGTCTTTAAGTTCAAATATCCAAGAAACTAATCAATAGATTTTGTTTATATTTTACCTTTATATGTAGACTGCTATTGTCTATAATTGTGTAAAATTTTATAAAAATCTATCGAGTAGAAAATGAGATATTTAGAGTTAAATTTTGTATCCCTTCTAAAAAGTGAAATCTTTAACTTCAAATATCTAAGAAACTAATCAATAGATTTTGTTTATATTTTACCTGTATATGTAGACTACTATTGTCTATAATTGTGTAAAATTTAATAGAAATCTATCGAGCAGAAAACGAGATATTTAGAGTTAAATTTTGTTTCCTTTCTAAAAAGTGAAAATGTTAACTTCAAATATCTCGAAAACTACTGGATAGATTTTGTTTATATTTTACCTGTATATCGTCGCCTAAGAAGTGATACCTCGTAACTAAAATTTCAACGAAAATTACATTTTTATATATAAATGTTGAAAAAAAAAATAAATGTTGAAAAAAAATTTCTTTTCAATCATGCACTTTCAAGATGACAGTCACACTAATAGTTAATATTGAAAGAAGAATTACTGTATGCCTTAAAATGAATTTTATATCCTGTTTTTTTCCTTCTCCTGTAAAGTTGATATTTTCTAGTTACAAGGTATCACTTCTTAGGCGACGATATGTAGACTTATATTGACTTTTATTGTTTAAAATGTAGTAAAAATTTATCGAGCAGACAACGAGATATTTAGAGTTAAATTTTGTATCACCTCTAAAAAGTGAAGTCTTCAAACTTCAAATATCTATAGAACTAATCAATAGATTTTGTTTATATTTTACCTTTATATGTAGACTGCTATTGTCTATAATTGTGTAAAATTTAATAAAAATCTATCGAGCAGAAAATGAGATATTTAGAGTTAAATTTTGTATCCCTTCTAAAAAGTAAAATCTTTAACTTCAAATATCTAAGAAACTAATCAATAGATTTTGTTTATATTTTACCTGTATATGTAGACAACTATTGTCTATAATTGTGTAAAATTTAATAAAAATCTATCGAGCAGAAAACGAGATATTTAGAGTTAAATTTTGTTTCCCTTCTAAAAAGTGAAATCTTTAACTTCAAATATCTAAGAAACTAATCGATAGATTTTGTTTATATTTTACCTGTATATGTAGACTACTATTGTCTATAATTGTGTAAAATTTAATAAAAATCAATCGAGCAGAAAATGAGATATTTAGAGTTAAATTTTGTATCTTTTCTACAAAGAGGTATTCTTTTGTATTCTTTTCTTTCTAAAAAGTGAAATCATTAACTTCAAATATCTAAGAAACTAATCGGTAGATTTTGTTTATATTTTACCTGTATATGGGGACTACTATTGTCTATAATTGTGTAAAATTTAATAGAAATCTATCGAGCAGAAAACGAGATATTTAGAGTTAAATTTTGTTTCCTTTCTAAAAAGTGAAAATGTTAACTTCAAATATCTCGAAAACTACTGGATAGATTTTGTTTATATTTTACCTGTATATGTAGACTTATATTGACTTTTATTGTTTAAAATGTAGTAAAAATCTATCGAGCAGACAACGAGATATTTAGAGTTAAATTTTGTATCCCCTCTAAAAAGTGAAGTCTTTAAGTTCAAATATCCAAGAAACTAATCAATAGATTTTGTTTATATTTTACCTTTATATGTAGACTGCTATTGTCTATAATTGTGTAAAATTTAATAAAAATCTATCGAGTAGAAAATGAGATATTTAGAGTTAAATTTTGTATCCCTTCTAAAAAGTGAAATCTTTAACTTCAAATATCTAAGAAACTAATCAATAGATTTTGTTTATATTTTACCTGTATATGTAGACTGCTATTGTCTATAATTGTGTAAAATTTAATAAAAAATCTATGGAGCAGAAAACGAGATATTTAGAGTTAAATTTTGTTTCCTTTCTAAAAAGTGAAAATGTTCACTTCAAATATCTCGAAAACTACAGGATAGATTTTGTGTATATCTTACCTGTTAATGGGGACCACTATTGTCTATAATTGTGTAAAATTTAATAAAAATCTATCGAGCAGAAAACGAGATATTTAGAGTTAAATTTTGTTTCCTTTCTAAAAAGTGAAAATGTTAATTTCAAATATCTCATAAATTACACTATAGATTTTGTTTATATTTTACCTGCACATGGAGTCTACTATTGTCTATAATTGTGTAAAATTTAGTATATGCCTATCGAGCAGAAAACGAGATATTTAGAGTTGAAGTTAGTTTGTTTTACCTGTATATGTAGACTTATATTGACTTTTATTGTTTAAAATGTAGTAAAAATCTATCGAGCAGACAACGAGATATTTAGAGTTAAATTTTGTTTCCCTTCTAAAAAGTGAAATCTTTAACTTCAAATATCTCGAAAACTACTGGATAGATTTTGTTTATATTTTACCTGTATATGGGGACTACTATTGTCTATAATTGTGTAAAATTTAATAAAAATCTATCGAGCAGAAAACGAGATATTTAGAGTTAAATTTTGTTTCCTTTCTAAAAAGTGAAAATGTTAACTTCAAATATCTCATAAATTACACTATAGATTTTGTTTATATTTTACCTGCACATGGAGACTACTTTTGTCTATAATTGTGTAAAATTTAGTATATGCCTATCGAGCAGAAAACGAGATATTTAGAGTTGAAGTTAGTTTGTTTTACCTGTATATGTAGACTTATATTGACTTTTATTGTTTAAAATGTAGTAAAAATCTATCGAGCAGACAACGAGATATTTAGAGTTAATTTTTGTATCCCCTCTAAAAAGTGAAGTCTTTAACTACAAATATCTAAGAAACTAATTGATAGATTTTGTTTATATTTTACCTGTATATGTAGACATATATTGACTTTTATTGTGTAAAATGTAGTAAAAATCTATGGAGCAAAAAACGAGATATTTAGAGTTAAATTTTGTATCCCATCTAAAAAGTGAAATCTTTAACTTCAAATATCTAAGAAACTAATCGATAGATTTTGTTTATATTTTACCTGTATATGGGGACTACTATTGTCTATAATTGTGTAAAATTTAATAGAAATCTATCGAGCAGAAAACGAGATATTTAGAGTTAAATTTTGTTTCCTTTCTAAAAAGTGAAAATGTTAACTTCAAATATCTCGAAAACTACTGGATAGATTTTGTTTATATTTTACCTGTATATCGTCGCCTAAGAAGTGATACCTCGTAACTAAAATTTCAACGAAAATTACATTTTTATATATAAATGTTGAAAAAAAAAATAAATGTTGAAAAAAAATTTCTTTTCAATCATGCACTTTCAAGACGACAGTCACACTAATAGTTAATATTGAAAGAAGAATTACTGTATGCCTTAAAATGAATTTTATATCCTGTTTTTTTCCTTCTCCTGTAAAGTTGATATTTTCTATTTACAAGGTATCACTTCTTAGGCGACGATATGTAGACTTATATTGACTTTTATTGTTTAAAATGTAGTAAAAATTTATCGAGCAGACAACGAGATATTTAGAGTTAAATTTTGTATCACCTCTAAAAAGTGAAGTCTTCAAACTTCAAATATCTATAGAACTAATCAATAGATTTTGTTTATATTTTACCTTTATATGTAGACTGCTATTGTCTATAATTGTGTAAAATTTAATAAAAATCTATCGAGCAGAAAATGAGATATTTAGAGTTAAATTTTGTATCCCTTCTAAAAAGTAAAATCTTTAACTTCAAATATCTAAGAAACTAATCAATAGATTTTGTTTATATTTTACCTGTATATGTAGACAACTATTGTCTATAATTGTGTAAAATTTAATAAAAATCTATCGAGCAGAAAACGAGATATTTAGAGTTAAATTTTGTTTCCCTTCTAAAAAGTGAAATCTTTAACTTCAAATATCTAAGAAACTAATCGATAGATTTTGTTTATATTTTACCTGTATATGTAGACTACTATTGTCTATAATTGTGTAAAATTTAATAAAAATCAATCGAGCAGAAAATGAGATATTTAGAGTTAAATTTTGTATCTTTTCTACAAAGAGGTATTCTTTTGTATTCTTTTCTTTCTAAAAAGTGAAATCATTAACTTCAAATATCTAAGAAACTAATCGGTAGATTTTGTTTATATTTTACCTGTATATGGGGACTACTATTGTCTATAATTGTGTAAAATTTAATAGAAATCTATCGAGCAGAAAACGAGATATTTAGAGTTAAATTTTGTTTCCTTTCTAAAAAGTGAAAATGTTAACTTCAAATATCTCGAAAACTACTGGATAGATTTTGTTTATATTTTACCTGTATATGTAGACTTATATTGACTTTTATTGTTTAAAATGTAGTAAAAATCTATCGAGCAGACAACGAGATATTTAGAGTTAAATTTTGTATCCCCTCTAAAAAGTGAAGTCTTTAAGTTCAAATATCCAAGAAACTAATCAATAGATTTTGTTTATATTTTACCTTTATATGTAGACTGCTATTGTCTATAATTGTGTAAAATTTAATAAAAATCTATCGAGTAGAAAATGAGATATTTAGAGTTAAATTTTGTATCCCTTCTAAAAAGTGAAATCTTTAACTTCAAATATCTAAGAAACTAATCAATAGATTTTGTTTATATTTTACCTGTATATGTAGACTGCTATTGTCTATAATTGTGTAAAATTTAATAAAAAATCTATGGAGCAGAAAACGAGATATTTAGAGTTAAATTTTGTTTTCTTTCTAAAAAGTGAAAATGTTCACTTCAAATATCTCGAAAACTACAGGATAGATTTTGTGTATATCTTACCTGTTAATGGGGACCACTATTGTCTATAATTGTGTAAAATTTAATAAAAATCTATCGAGCAGAAAACGAGATATTTAGAGTTAAATTTTGTTTCCTTTCTAAAAAGTGAAAATGTTAATTTCAAATATCTCATAAATTACACTATAGATTTTGTTTATATTTTACCTGCACATGGAGTCTACTATTGTCTATAATTGTGTAAAATTTAGTATATGCCTATCGAGCAGAAAACGAGATATTTAGAGTTGAAGTTAGTTTGTTTTACCTGTATATGTAGACTTATATTGACTTTTATTGTTTAAAATGTAGTAAAAATCTATCGAGCAGACAACGAGATATTTAGAGTTAAATTTTGTATCCCCTCTAAAAAGTGAAGTCTTTAACTTCAAATATCTAAGAAACTAATCGATAGATTTTGTTTATATTTTACTTGTATATGTAGACATATATTGACTTTTATTGTGTAAAATGTAGTAAAAATCTATGGAGCAAAAAACGAGATATTTAGAGTTAAATTTTGTATCCCATCTAAAAAGTGAAATCTTTAACTTCAAATATCTAAGAAACTAATCGATAGATTTTGTTTATATTTTACCTGTATATGGGGACTACTATTGTCTATAATTGTGTAAAATTTAATAGAAATCTATCGAGCAGAAAACGAGATATTTAGAGTTACATTTTGTTTCCTTTCTAAAAAGTGAAAATGTTAACTTCAAATATCTCGAAAACTACTGGATAGATTTTGTTTATATTTTACCTTTATATGTAGACTGCTATTGTCTATAATTGTGTAAAATTTAATAAAAATCTATCCAGCAGAAAATGAGATATTTAGAGTTAAATTTTGTATCCCTTCTAAAAAGTGAAATCTTTAACTTCAAATATCTAAGAAACTAATCAATAGATTTTGTTTATATTTTACCTGTATATGTAGACTACTATTGCCTATAATTGTGTAAAAGTTAATAAAAATCTATGGAGCAGAAAACGAGGTATTTAGAGTTTAATTTTGTTTTCTTTCTAAAAAGTAAAAATGTTAACTTAAAATATCTCAAAAACTACTGGATAGATTTTGTGTATATCTTACCTGTATATGGGGACCACTATTGTCTATAATTGTGTAAAATTTAATAAAAATCTATCGAGCAGAAAACGAGATATTTAGAGTTAAATTTTGTTTCCCTTCTAAAAAGTGAAATCTTTAACTTCAAATATCTCGAAAACTACTGGATAGATTTTGTTTATATTTTACCCGTATATGTAGACTTACATTGACTTTTATTGTGTAAAATGTAGTAAAAATTTATCGAGTAGAAAACGAGATATTCAGAGTTAAATTTTGTATCCCATCTAAAAAGTGAAATCTTTAACTTCAAATATCTAAGAAACTAATCGATAGATTTTGTTTATATTTTACCTGTATATGTAGACTACTATTGTCTATAATTGTGTAAAATTTAATAGAAATCTATCTAGCAGAAAACGAGATATTTAGAGTTAAATTTTGTTTCCTTTCTAAAAAGTGAAAATGTTAACTTCAAATATCTCGAAAACTACTGGATAGATTTTGTTTATATTTTACCTGTATATGTAGACTTATATTGACTTTTATTGTTTAAAATGTAGTAAAAATTTATCGAGCAGACAACGAGATATTTAGAGTTAAATTTTGTATCACCTCTAAAAAGTGAAGTCTTCAAACTTCAAATATCTATAGAACTAAACAATAGATTTTGTTTATATTTTACCTTTATATGTAGACTGCTATTGTCTATAATTGTGTAAAATTTAATAAAAATCTATCGAGCAGAAAATGAGATATTTAGAGTTAAATTCTGTATCCCTTCTAAAAAGTAAAATCTTTAACTTCAAATATCTAAGAAACTAATCAATAGATTTTGTTTATATTTTACCTGTATATGTAGACAACTATTGTCTATAATTGTGTAAAATTTAATAAAAATCTATCGAGCAGAAAACGAGATATTTAGAGTTAAATTTTGTTTCCCTTCTAAAAAGTGAAATCTTTAACTTCAAATATCTAAGAAACTAATCGATAGATTTTGTTTATATTTTACCTGTATATGTAGACTACTATTGTCTATAATTGTGTAAAATTTAATAAAAATCAATCGAGCAGAAAATGAGATATTTAGAGTTAAATTTTGTATCTTTTCTACAAAGAGGTATTCTTTTGTATTCTTTTCTTTCTAAAAAGTGAAATCATTAACTTCAAATATCTAAGAAACTAATCGGTAGATTTTGTTTATATTTTACCTGTATATGGGGACTACTATTGTCTATAATTGTGTAAAATTTAATAGAAATCTATCGAGCAGAAAACGAGATATTTAGAGTTAAATTTTGTTTCCTTTCTAAAAAGTGAAAATGTTAACTTCAAATATCTCGAAAACTACTGGATAGATTTTGTTTATATTTTACCTGTATATGTAGACTTATATTGACTTTTATTGTTTAAAATGTAGTAAAAATCTATCGAGCAGACAACGAGATATTTAGAGTTAAATTTTGTATCCCCTCTAAAAAGTGAAGTCTTTAAGTTCAAATATCCAAGAAACTAATCAATAGATTTTGTTTATATTTTACCTTTATATGTAGACTGCTATTGTCTATAATTGTGTAAAATTTAATAAAAATCTATCGAGTAGAAAATGAGATATTTAGAGTTAAATTTTGTATCCCTTCTAAAAAGTGAAATTTTTAACTTCAAATATCTAAGAAACTAATCAATAGATTTTGTTTATATTTTACCTGTATATGTAGACTGCTATTGTCTATAATTGTGTAAAATTTAATAAAAAATCTATGGAGCAGAAAACGAGATATTTAGAGTTAAATTTTGTTTCCTTTCTAAAAAGTGAAAATGTTAATTTCAAATATCTCATAAATTACACTATAGATTTTGTTTATATTTTACCTGCACATGGAGTCTACTATTGTCTATAATTGTGTAAAATTTAGTATATGCCTATCGAGCAGAAAACGAGATATTTAGAGTTGAAGTTAGTTTGTTTTACCTGTATATGTAGACTTATATTGACTTTTATTGTTTAAAATGTAGTAAAAATCTATCGAGCAAAAAACGAGATATTTAGAGTTAAATTTTGTATCCCCTCTAAAAAGTGAAGTCTTTAACTTCAAATATCTAAGAAACTAATCGATAGATTTTGTTTATATTTTACTTGTATATGTAGACATATATTGACTTTTATTGTGTAAAATGTAGTAAAAATCTATGGAGCAAAAAACGAGATATTTAGAGTTAAATTTTGTATCCCATCTAAAAAGTGAAATCTTTAACTTCAAATATCTAAGAAACTAATCGATAGATTTTGTTTATATTTTACCTGTATATGGGGACTACTATTGTCTATAATTGTGTAAAATTTAATAGAAATCTATCGAGCAGAAAACGAGATATTTAGAGTTACATTTTGTTTCCTTTCTAAAAAGTGAAAATGTTAACTTCAAATATCTCGAAAACTACTGGATAGATTTTGTTTATATTTTACCTTTATATGTAGACTGCTATTGTCTATAATTGTGTAAAATTTAATAAAAATCTATCCAGCAGAAAATGAGATATTTAGAGTTAAATTTTGTATCCCTCCTAAAAAGTGAAATCTTTAACTTCAAATATCTAAGAAACTAATCAATAGATTTTGTTTATATTTTACCTGTATATGTAGACTACTATTGCCTATAATTGTGTAAAAGTTAATAAAAATCTATGGAGCAGAAAACGAGGTATTTAGAGTTTAATTTTGTTTTCTTTCTAAAAAGTAAAAATGTTAACTTAAAATATCTCAAAAACTACTGGATAGATTTTGTGTATATCTTACCTGTATATGGGGACCACTATTGTCTATAATTGTGTAAAATTTAATAAAAATCTATCGAGCAGAAAACGAGATATTTAGAGTTAAATTTTGTTTCCCTTCTAAAAAGTGAAATCTTTAACTTCAAATATCTCGAAAACTACTGGATAGATTTTGTTTATATTTTACCCGTATATGTAGACTTACATTGACTTTTATTGTGTAAAATGTAGTAAAAATTTATCGAGTAGAAAACGAGATATTCAGAGTTAAATTTTGTATCCCATCTAAAAAGTGAAATCTTTAACTTCAAATATCTAAGAAACTAATCGATAGATTTTGTTTATATTTTACCTGTATATGTAGACTACTATTGTCTATAATTGTGTAAAATTTAATAGAAATCTATCGAGCAGAAAACGAGATATTTAGAGTTAAATTTTGTTTCCTTTCTAAAAAGTGAAAATGTTAACTTCAAATATCTCGAAAACTACTGGATAGATTTTGTTTATATTTTACCTGTATATGTAGACTTATATTGACTTTTATTGTTTAAAATGTAGTAAAAATTTATCGAGCAGACAACGAGATATTTAGAGTTAAATTTTGTATCACCTCTAAAAAGTGAAGTCTTCAAACTTCAAATATCTATAGAACTAAACAATAGATTTTGTTTATATTTTACCTTTATATGTAGACTGCTATTGTCTATAATTGTGTAAAATTTAATAAAAATCTATCGAGCAGAAAATGAGATATTTAGAGTTAAATTCTGTATCCCTTCTAAAAAGTAAAATCTTTAACTTCAAATATCTAAGAAACTAATCAATAGATTTTGTTTATATTTTACCTGTATATGTAGACAACTATTGTCTATAATTGTGTAAAATTTAATAAAAATCTATCGAGCAGAAAACGAGATATTTAGAGTTAAATTTTGTTTCCCTTCTAAAAAGTGAAATCTTTAACTTCAAATATCTAAGAAACTAATCGATAGATTTTGTTTATATTTTACCTGTATATGTAGACTACTATTGTCTATAATTGTGTAAAATTTAATAAAAATCAATCGAGCAGAAAATGAGATATTTAGAGTTAAATTTTGTATCTTTTCTACAAAGAGGTATTCTTTTGTATTCTTTTCTTTCTAAAAAGTGAAATCATTAACTTCAAATATCTAAGAAACTAATCGGTAGATTTTGTTTATATTTTACCTGTATATGGGGACTACTATTGTCTATAATTGTGTAAAATTTAATAGAAATCTATCGAGCAGAAAACGAGATATTTAGAGTTAAATTTTGTTTCCTTTCTAAAAAGTGAAAATGTTAACTTCAAATATCTCGAAAACTACTGGATAGATTTTGTTTATATTTTACCTGTATATGTAGACTTATATTGACTTTTATTGTTTAAAATGTAGTAAAAATCTATCGAGCAGACAACGAGATATTTAGAGTTAAATTTTGTATCCCCTCTAAAAAGTGAAGTCTTTAAGTTCAAATATCCAAGAAACTAATCAATAGATTTTGTTTATATTTTACCTTTATATGTAGACTGCTATTGTCTATAATTGTGTAAAATTTAATAAAAATCTATCGAGTAGAAAATGAGATATTTAGAGTTAAATTTTGTATCCCTTCTAAAAAGTGAAATCTTTAACTTCAAATATCTAAGAAACTAATCAATAGATTTTGTTTATATTTTACCTGTATATGTAGACTGCTATTGTCTATAATTGTGTAAAATTTAATAAAAAATCTATGGAGCAGAAAACGAGATATTTAGAGTTAAATTTTGTTTCCTTTCTAAAAAGTGAAAATGTTCACTTCAAATATCTCGAAAACTACAGGATAGATTTTGTGTATATCTTACCTGTTAATGGGGACCACTATTGTCTATAATTGTGTAAAATTTAATAAAAATCTATCGAGCAGAAAACGAGATATTTAGAGTTAAATTTTGTTTCCTTTCTAAAAAGTGAAAATGTTAATTTCAAATATCTCATAAATTACACTATAGATTTTGTTTATATTTTACCTGCACATGGAGTCTACTATTGTCTATAATTGTGTAAAATTTAGTATATGCCTATCGAGCAGAAAACGAGATATTTAGAGTTGAAGTTAGTTTGTTTTACCTGTATATGTAGACTTATATTGACTTTTATTGTTTAAAATGTAGTAAAAATCTATCGAGCAGACAACGAGATATTTAGAGTTAAATTTTGTTTCCCTTCTAAAAAGTGAAATCTTTAACTTCAAATATCTCGAAAACTACTGGATAGATTTTGTTTATATTTTACCTGTATATGTAGACTTACATTGACTTTTATTGTGTAAAATGTAGTAAAAATCTATGGAGCAAAAAACGAGATATTTAGAGTTAAATTTTGTATCCCATCTAAAAAGTGAAATCTTTAACTTCAAATATCTAAGAAACTAATCGATAGATTTTGTTTATATTTTACCTGTATATGGGGACTACTATTGTCTATAATTGTGTAAAATTTAATAGAAATCTATCGAGCAGAAAACGAGATATTTAGAGTTACATTTTGTTTCCTTTCTAAAAAGTGAAAATGTTAACTTCAAATATCTCGAAAACTACTGGATAGATTTTGTTTATATTTTACCTTTATATGTAGACTGCTATTGTCTATAATTGTGTAAAATTTAATAAAAATCTATCCAGCAGAAAATGAGATATTTAGAGTTAAATTTTGTATCCCTTCTAAAAAGTGAAATCTTTAACTTCAAATATCTAAGAAACTAATCAATAGATTTTGTTTATATTTTACCTGTATATGTAGACTACTATTGCCTATAATTGTGTAAAAGTTAATAAAAATCTATGGAGCAGAAAACGAGGTATTTAGAGTTTAATTTTGTTTTCTTTCTAAAAAGTAAAAATGTTAACTTAAGATATCTCAAAAACTACTGGATAGATTTTGTGTATATCTTACCTGTATATGGGGACCACTATTGTCTATAATTGTGTAAAATTTAATAAAAATCTATCGAGCAGAAAACGAGATATTTAGAGTTAAATTTTGTTTCCCTTCTAAAAAGTGAAATCTTTAACTTCAAATATCTCGAAAACTACTGGATAGATTTTGTTTATATTTTACCCGTATATGTAGACTTACATTGACTTTTATTGTGTAAAATGTAGTAAAAATTTATCGAGTAGAAAACGAGATATTCAGAGTTAAATTTTGTATCCCATCTAAAAAGTGAAATCTTTAACTTCAAATATCTCGAAAACTACTGGATAGATTTTGTTTATATTTTACCTTTATATGTAGACTGCTATTGTCTATAATTGTGTAAAATTTAATAAAAATCTATCGAGTAGAAAATGACATATTTAGAGTTAAATTTTGTATCCCTTCTAAAAAGTGAAATCTTTAACTTCAAATATCTAAGAAACTAATCAATAGATTTTGTTTATATTTTACCTGTATATGTAGACTGCTATTGTCTATAATTGTGTAAAATTTAATAAAAATCTATGGAGCAGAAAACGAGATATTTAGAGTTAAATTTTGTTTCCTTTCTAAAAAGTGAAAATGTTAACTTCAAATATCTCATAAATTACACTATAGATTTTGTTTATATTTTACCTGCACATGGAGTCTACTATTGTCTATAATTGTGTAAAATTTAGTATATGCCTATCGAGCAGAAAACGAGATATTTAGAGTTGAAGTTAGTTTGTTTTACCTGTATATGTAGACTTATATTGACTTTTATTGTTTAAAATGTAGTAAAAATCTATCGAGCAGACAACGAGATATTTAGAGTTAAATTTTGTATCCCCTCTAAAAAGTGAAGTCTTTAACTTCAAATATCTAAGAAACTAATCGATAGATTTTGTTTATATTTTACTTGTATATGTAGACATATATTGACTTTTATTGTGTAAAATGTAGTAAAAATCTATGGAGCAAAAAACAAGATATTTAGAGTTAAATTTTGTATCCCATCTAAAAAGTGAAATCTTTAACTTCAAATATCTAAGAAACTAATCGATAGATTTTGTTTATATTTTACCTGTATATGGGGACTACTATTGTGTATAATTGTGTAAAATTTAATAGAAATCTATCGAGCAGAAAACGAGATATTTAGAGTTAAATTTTGTTTCCTTTCTAAAAAGTGAAAATGTTAACTTCAAATATCTCGAAAACTACTGGATAGATTTTGTTTATATTTTACCTTTATATGTAGACTGCTATTGTCTATAATTGTGTAAAATTTAATAAAAATCTATCGAGCAGAAAATGAGATATTTAGAGTTAAATTTTGTATCCCTTCTAAAAAGTGAAATCTTTAACTTCAAATATCTAAGAAACTAATCAATAGATTTTGTTTATATTTTACCTGTATATGTAGACTACTATTGCCTATAATTGTGTAAAAGTTAATAAAAATCTATGGAGCAGAAAACGAGGTATTTAGAGTTTAATTTTGTTTTCTTTCTAAAAAGTAAAAATGTTAACTTAAAATATCTCAAAAACTACTGGATAGATTTTGTGTATATCTTACCTGTATATGGGGACCACTATTGTCTATAATTGTGTAAAATTTAATAAAAATCTATCGAGCAGAAAACGAGATATTTAGAGTTAAATTTTGTTTCCCTTCTAAAAAGTGAAATCTTTAACTTCAAATATCTCGAAAACTACTGGATAGATTTTGTTTATATTTTACCTGTATATGTAGACTTACATTGACTTTTATTGTGTAAAATGTAGTAAAAATTTATCGAGTAGAAAACGAGATATTCAGAGTTAAATTTTGTATCCCATCTAAAAAGTGAAATATTTAACTTCAAATATCTAAGAAACTAATCGATAGATTTTGTTTATATTTTACCTGTATATGTAGACTACTATTGTCTATAATTGTGTAAAATTTAGTATATGCCTATCGAGCAGAAAACGAGATATTTAGAGTTGAAGTTAGTTTGTTTTACCTTT
Source organism: Rhodnius prolixus (assembly GCF_049639745.1). Taxonomy (NCBI): domain Eukaryota; kingdom Metazoa; phylum Arthropoda; class Insecta; order Hemiptera; family Reduviidae; genus Rhodnius; species Rhodnius prolixus. Next base: position 39,835,750 of record NW_027411582.1, on the reverse strand, counting down.
ATATGGAGACTACTGTTGTCTATAATGGTGTACAATTTAGTAAAAATCTATTGAGCAGAAAACGAGATATTTAGAGTTATATTTTGTATCCCTTCTAAAAAGTGAAATCTTTAACTTCAAATATCTCGAAAACTACTGGATAGATTTTGTTTATATTTTACCTGTATATGTAGACTTGCATTGACTTTTATTGTGTAAAATGTAGTAAAAATTTATCGAGTAGAAAACGAGATATTCAGAGTTAAATTTTGTATCCCATCTAAAAAGTGAAATCTTTAACTTCAAATATCTAAGAAACTAATCGATAGATTTTGTTTATATTTTACCTGTATATGGGGACTGCTATTGTCTATGATTGTGTAAAATTTAATAAAAATCTATCGAGCAGAAAACGAGATATTTAGAGTTAAATTTTGTTTCCTTTCTAAAAAGTGAAAATGTTAACTTCAAATATCTCATAAATTACACTATAGATTTTGTTTATATTTTACCTGCACATGGAGACTACTATTGTCTATAATTGTGTAAAATTTAGTATATGCCTATCGAGCAGAAAACGAGATATTTAGAGTTGAAGTTAGTTTGTTTTACCTGTATATGTAGACTTATATTGACTTTTATTGTTTAAAATGTAGTAAAAATCTATCGAGCAGACAACGAGATATTTAGAGTTAATTTTTGTATCCCCTCTAAAAAGTGAAATCTTTAACTTCAAATATCTAAGAAACTAATCAATAGATTTTGTTTATATTTTACCTGTATATGTAGACTACTATTGCCTATAATTGTGTAAAAGTTAATAAAAATCTATGGAGCAGAAAACGAGGTATTTAGAGTTTAATTTTGTTTTCTTTCTAAAAAGTAAAAATGTTAACTTAAAATATCTCAAAAACTACTGGATAGATTTTGTGTATATCTTACCTGTATATGGGGACCACTATTGTCTATAATTGTGTAAAATTTAATAAAAATCTATCGAGCAGAAAACGAGATATTTAGAGTTAAATTTTGTTTCCCTTCTAAAAAGTGAAATCTTTAACTTCAAATATCTCGAAAACTACTGGATAGATTTTGTTTATATTTTACCTGTATATGTAGACTTACATTGACTTTTATTGTGTAAAATGTAGTAAAAATTTATCGAGTAGAAAACGAGATATTCAGAGTTAAATTTTGTATCCCATCTAAAAAGTGAAATATTTAACTTCAAATATCTAAGAAACTAATCGATAGATTTTGTTTATATTTTACCTGTATATGTAGACTACTATTGTCTATAATTGTGTAAAATTTAGTATATGCCTATCGAGCAGAAAACGAGATATTTAGAGTTGAAGTTAGTTTGTTTTACCTTTATATGGAGACTACTGTTGTCTATAATGGTGTACAATTTAGTAAAAATCTATTGAGCAGAAAACGAGATATTTAGAGTTATATTTTGTATCCCTTCTAAAAAGTGAAATCTTTAACTTCAAATATCTCGAAAACTACTGGATAGATTTTGTTTATATTTTACCTGTATATGTAGACTTGCATTGACTTTTATTGTGTAAAATGTAGTAAAAATTTATCGAGTAGAAAACGAGATATTCAGAGTTAAATTTTGTATCCCATCTAAAAAGTGAAATCTTTAACTTCAAATATCTAAGAAACTAATCGATAGATTTTGTTTATATTTTACCTGTATATGGGGACTGCTATTGTCTATGATTGTGTAAAATTTAATAAAAATCTATCGAGCAGAAAACGAGATATTTAGAGTTAAATTTTGTTTCCTTTCTAAAAAGTGAAAATGTTAACTTCAAATATCTCATAAATTACACTATAGATTTTGTTTATATTTTACCTGCACATGGAGACTACTATTGTCTATAATTGTGTAAAATTTAGTATATGCCTATCGAGCAGAAAACGAGATATTTAGAGTTGAAGTTAGTTTGTTTTACCTGTATATGTAGACTTATATTGACTTTTATTGTTTAAAATGTAGTAAAAATCTATCGAGCAGACAACGAGATATTTAGAGTTAATTTTTGTATCCCCTCTAAAAAGTGAAGTCTTTAACTTCAAATATCTAAGAAACTAATCGATAGGTTTTGTTTATAGTTTACCTGTATATGTAGACATATATTGACTTTTATTGTGTAAAATGTAGTAAAAATCTATGGAGCAAAAAACGAGATATTTAGAGTTAAATTTTGTATCCCATCTAAAAAGTGAAATCTTTAACTTCAAATATCTAAGAAACTAATCGATAGATTTTGTTTATATTTTACCTGTATATGGGGACTACTATTGTCTATAATTGTGTAAAATTTAATAGAAATCTATCGAGCAGAAAACGAGATATTTAGAGTTAAATTTTGTTTCCTTTCTAAAAAGTGAAAATGTTAACTTCAAATATCTCGAAAACTACTGGATAGATTTTGTTTATATTTTACCTGTATATGTAGACTTATATTGACTTTTATTGTTTAAAATGTAGTAAAAATTTATCAAGCAGACAACGAGATATTTAGAGTTAAATTTTGTATCACCTCTAAAAAGGAAGTCTTCAAACTTCAAATATCTAAGAAACTAATCAATAGATTTTGTTTATATTTTACCTGTATATGTAGACTACTATTGTCTATAATTGTGTAAAATTTAATAAAAATCTATCGAGCAGAAAACGAGATATTTAGAGTTAAATTTTGTTTCCCTTCTAAAAAGTGAAATCTTTAACTTCAAATATCTAAGAAACTAATCGATAGATTTTGTTTATATTTTACCTGTATATGTAGACTACTATTGTCTATAATTGTGTAAAATTTAATAAAAATCAATCGAGCAGAAAATGAGATATTTAAATTTAATTTTTGTTTCCTTTCTAAAAAGTGAAAATGTTAACTTCAAATATCTAAGAAACTAATCGATAGATTTTGTTTATATTTTACCTGTATATGTAGACTACTATTGTATATAATTCTGTAAAATTTAATAAAAATCTATGGAGCAGAAAACGAGGTATTTAGAGTTAAATTTTGTTTCCTTTCTAAAAAGTGAAAATGTTAACTTCAAATATCTCGAAAACTACTGGATAGATTTTGTTTATATTTTACCTGTATATGGAGACTACTATTGTCTATAACTGTGTAAAATTTAGTATAAGCCTATCGAGCAGAAAACGAGATATTTAGAGTTGAAGTTTGTTTGTTTTGCCTTTATATGGAGACTACTGTTGTCTATAATGGTGTACAATTTAGTTAAAATCTATTGAGCAGAAAACAAGATATTTAGAGTTATATTTTGTATCCCTTCTAAAAAGTGAAATCTTTAACTTTAAATATCTCGAAAACTACTGGATAGATTTTATTCATATTTTACCTGTATATGTAGACTTATATTGACTTTTATTGTGTAAAATGTAGTAAAAATCTATCGAGTAGAAAACGAGATATTTAGAAATGAAGTTTGTTTGTTTTACCTATATATGGAGACTACTGTTGTCTATAATGGTGTACAATTTAGTAAAAATCTATCGAGCAGAAAACGAGATATTTAGAGTTAAATTTTGTATCCCTTCTAAAAAGTGAAATCTTTAACTTCAAATATCTAAGAAACTAATCGATAGATTTTGTTCATATTTTACCTGTATATGTAGACTTACATTGACTTTTATTGTGTAAAATGTAGTAAAAATTTATCGAGTAGAAAACGAGATATTCAGAGTTAAATTTTGTATCCCATCTAAAAAGTGAAATCTTTAACTTCAAATATCTAAGAAACTAATCGATAGATTTTGTTTATATTTTACCTGTATATGTAGACTACTATGGTCTATAATTGTGTAAAATTTAATAAAAATCTATCGAACAGAAAACTAGATATTTAGAGTTAAATTTTGTTTCCTTTCTAAAAAGTGAAAATGTTAACTTCAAATATCTCGAAAACTACTGGATAGATTTTGCGTATATCTTACCTGTATATGGGGACCACTATTGTCTATAATTGTGTAAAATTTAATAAAAATCTATCGAGCAGAAAACGAGATATTTAGAGTAAAATTTTGTTTCCTTTCTAAAAAGTGAAAATGTTAACTTCAAATATCTCATAAATTACACTATAGATTTTGTTTATATTTTACCTGCACATGGAGACTACTATTGTCTATAATTGTGTAAAATTTAGTATATGCCTATCGAGCAGAGAACGAGATATTTATTGTTGAAGTTAGTTTGTTTTATTTGTATATGTAGACTTATATTGACTTTTATTGTTTAAAATGTAGTAAAAATCTATCGAGCAGACAACGAGATATTTAGAGTTAAATTTTGTATCCTCTCTAAAAAGTGAAGTTTTTAACTTCAAATATCTAAGAAACTAATCGATAGATTTTGTTTATACTTTACCTGTATATGTAGACTACTATTGTCTATAATTGTGTAAAATTTAATAAAAATCTATGGAGAAGAAAACGAGATATTTAGAGTTAAATTTTGTTTCCTTTCTAAAAAGTGAAAATGTTAACTTTAAATATCTCGAAAACTACTGGATAGATTTTGTGTATATTTTACCTATATACGTAGACTTATATTGACTTTTATTGTTTAAAATCTTGTAAAAATCTATCGAGCAGAAAACGAGATATTTAGATTTAATTTTTGTATCCCTTCCAAAAAGTGAAATCTTTAACTTCAAATATCTAAGAAACTAATCGATAGATTTTGTTTATATTTTACCTGTATATGTAGACTACTATTGTATATAATTCTGTAAAATTTAATAGAAATCTATCGAGCAGAAAACGAGATATTTAGAGTTAAATTTTGTTTCCTTTCTAAAAAGTGAAAATGTTAACTTCAAATATCTCGAAAACTACTGGATAGATTTTGTTTATATTTTACCTTTATATGTAGACTGCTATTGTCTATAATTGTGTAAAATTTAATAAAAATCTATCGAGCAGAAAATGAGATATTTAGAGTTAAATTTTGTATCCCTTCTAAAAAGTGAAATCTTTAACTTCAAATATCTAAGAAACTAATCAATAGATTTTGTTTATATTTTACCTGTATATGTAGACTACTATTGCCTATAATTGTGTAAAAGTTAATAAAAATCTATGGAGCAGAAAACGAGGTATTTAGAGTTTAATTTTGTTTTCTTTCTAAAAAGTAAAAATGTTAACTTAAAATATCTCAAAAACTACTGGATAGATTTTGTGTATATCTTACCTGTATATGGGGACCACTATTGTCTATAATTGTGTAAAATTTAATAAAAATCTATCGAGCAGAAAACGAGATATTTAGAGTTAAATTTTGTTTCCCTTCTAAAAAGTGAAATCTTTAACTTCAAATATCTCGAAAACTACTGGATAGATTTTGTTTATATTTTACCTGTATATGTAGACTTACATTTACTTTTATTGTGTAAAATGTAGTAAAAATTTATCGAGTAGAAAACGAGATATTCAGAGTTAAATTTTGTATCCCATCTAAAAAGTGAAATATTTAACTTCAAATATCTAAGAAACTAATCGATAGATTTTGTTTATATTTTACCTGTATATGTAGACTACTATTGTCTATAATTGTGTAAAATTTAGTATATGCCTATCGAGCAGAAAACGAGATATTTAGAGTTGAAGTTAGTTTGTTTTACCTTTATATGGAGACTACTGTTGTCTATAATGGTGTACAATTTAGTAAAAATCTATTGAGCAGAAAACGAGATATTTAGAGTTATATTTTGTATCCCTTCTAAAAAGTGAAATCTTTAACTTCAAATATCTCGAAAACTACTGGATAGATTTTGTTTATATTTTACCTGTATATGTAGACTTACATTGACTTTTATTGTGTAAAATGTAGAAAAATTTATCGAGTAGAAAACGAGATATTCAGAGTTAAATTTTGTATCCCATCTAAAAAGTGAAATCTTTAACTTCAAATATCTAAGAAACTAATCGATAGATTTTGTTTATATTTTACCTGTATATGGGGACTGCTATTGTCTATGATTGTGTAAAATTTAATAAAAATCTATCGAGCAGAAAACGAGATATTTAGAGTTAAATTTTGTTTCCTTTCTAAAAAGTGAAAATGTTAACTTCAAATATCTCATAAATTACACTATAGATTTTGTTTATATTTTACCTGCACATGGAGACTACTATTGTCTATAATTGTGTAAAATTTAGTATATGCCTATCGAGCAGAAAACGAGATATTTAGAGTTGAAGTTAGTTTGTTTTACCTGTATATGTAGACTTATATTGACTTTTATTGTTTAAAATGTAGTAAAAATCTATCGAGCAGACAACGAGATATTTAGAGTTAATTTTTGTATCCCCTCTAAAAAGTGAAGTCTTTAACTTCAAATATCTAAGAAACTAATCGATAGGTTTTGTTTATATTTTACCTGTATATGTAGACATATATTGACTTTTATTGTGTAAAATGTAGTAAAAATCTATGGAGCAAAAAACGAGATATTTAGAGTTAAATTTTGTATCCCATCTAAAAAGTGAAATCTTTAACTTCAAATATCTAAGAAACTAATCGATAGATTTTGTTTATATTTTACCTGTATATGGGGACTACTATTGTCTATAATTGTGTAAAATTTAATAGAAATCTATCGAGCAGAAAACGAGATATTTAGAGTTAAATTTTGTTTCCTTTCTAAAAAGTGAAAATGTTAACTTCAAATATCTCGAAAACTACTGGATAGATTTTGTTTATATTTTACCTGTATATGTAGACTTATATTGACTTTTATTGTTTAAAATGTAGTAAAAATTTATCAAGCAGACAACGAGATATTTAGAGTTAAATTTTGTATCACCTCTAAAAAGGAAGTCTTCAAACTTCAAATATCTAAGAAACTAATCAATAGATTTTGTTTATATTTTACCTGTATATGTAGACTACTATTGTCTATAATTGTGTAAAATTTAATAAAAATCTATCGAGCAGAAAACGAGATATTTAGAGTTAAATTTTGTTTCCCTTCTAAAAAGTGAAATCTTTAACTTCAAATATCTAAGAAACTAATCGATAGATTTTGTTTATATTTTACCTGTATATGTAGACTACTATTGTCTATAATTGTGTAAAATTTAATAAAAATCAATCGAGCAGAAAATGAGATATTTAAATTTAATTTTTGTTTCCTTTCTAAAAAGTGAAAATGTTAACTTCAAATATCTAAGAAACTAATCGATAGATTTTGTTTATATTTTACCTGTATATGTAGACTACTATTGTATATAATTCTGTAAAATTTAATAAAAATCTATGGAGCAGAAAACGAGGTATTTAGAGTTAAATTTTGTTTCCTTTCTAAAAAGTGAAAATGTTAACTTCAAATATCTCGAAAACTACTGGATAGATTTTGTTTATATTTTACCTGTATATGGAGACTACTATTGTCTATAACTGTGTAAAATTTAGTATAAGCCTATCGAGCAGAAAACGAGATATTTAGAGTTGAAGTTTGTTTGTTTTGCCTTTATATGGAGACTACTGTTGTCTATAATGGTGTACAATTTAGTTAAAATCTATTGAGCAGAAAACAAGATATTTAGAGTTATATTTTGTTTCCTTTCTAAAAAGTGAAAATGTTAACTTCAAATATCTCGAAAACTACTGGATAGATTTTGTTTATATTTTACCTTTATATGTAGACTGCTATTGTCTATAATTGTGTAAAATTTAATAAAAATCTATCGAGCAGAAAATGAGATATTTAGAGTTAAATTTTGTATCCCTTCTAAAAAGTGAAATCTTTAACTTCAAATATCTAAGAAACTAATCAATAGATTTTGTTTATATTTTACCTGTATATGTAGACTACTATTGCCTATAATTGTGTAAAAGTTAATAAAAATCTATGGAGCAGAAAACGAGGTATTTAGAGTTTAATTTTGTTTTCTTTCTAAAAAGTAAAAATGTTAACTTAAAATATCTCAAAAACTACTGGATAGATTTTGTGTATATCTTACCTGTATATGGGGACCACTATTGTCTATAATTGTGTAAAATTTAATAAAAATCTATCGAGCAGAAAACGAGATATTTAGAGTTAAATTTTGTTTCCCTTCTAAAAAGTGAAATCTTTAACTTCAAATATCTCGAAAACTACTGGATAGATTTTGTTTATATTTTACCTGTATATGTAGACTTACATTTACTTTTATTGTGTAAAATGTAGTAAAAATTTATCGAGTAGAAAACGAGATATTCAGAGTTAAATTTTGTATCCCATCTAAAAAGTGAAATATTTAACTTCAAATATCTAAGAAACTAATCGATAGATTTTGTTTATATTTTACCTGTATATGTAGACTACTATTGTCTATAATTGTGTAAAATTTAGTATATGCCTATCGAGCAGAAAACGAGATATTTAGAGTTGAAGTTAGTTTGTTTTACCTTTATATGGAGACTACTGTTGTCTATAATGGTGTACAATTTAGTAAAAATCTATTGAGCAGAAAACGAGATATTTAGAGTTATATTTTGTATCCCTTCTAAAAAGTGAAATCTTTAACTTCAAATATCTCGAAAACTACTGGATAGATTTTGTTTATATTTTACCTGTATATGTAGACTTACATTGACTTTTATTGTGTAAAATGTAGAAAAATTTATCGAGTAGAAAACGAGATATTCAGAGTTAAATTTTGTATCCCATCTAAAAAGTGAAATCTTTAACTTCAAATATCTAAGAAACTAATCGATAGATTTTGTTTATATTTTACCTGTATATGGGGACTGCTATTGTCTATGATTGTGTAAAATTTAATAAAAATCTATCGAGCAGAAAACGAGATATTTAGAGTTAAATTTTGTTTCCTTTCTAAAAAGTGAAAATGTTAACTTCAAATATCTCATAAATTACACTATAGATTTTGTTTATATTTTACCTGCACATGGAGACTACTATTGTCTATAATTGTGTAAAATTTAGTATATGCCTATCGAGCAGAAAACGAGATATTTAGAGTTGAAGTTAGTTTGTTTTACCTGTATATGTAGACTTATATTGACTTTTATTGTTTAAAATGTAGTAAAAATCTATCGAGCAGACAACGAGATATTTAGAGTTAATTTTTGTATCCCCTCTAAAAAGTGAAGTCTTTAACTTCAAATATCTAAGAAACTAATCGATAGGTTTTGTTTATATTTTACCTGTATATGTAGACATATATTGACTTTTATTGTGTAAAATGTAGTAAAAATCTATGGAGCAAAAAACGAGATATTTAGAGTTAAATTTTGTATCCCATCTAAAAAGTGAAATCTTTAACTTCAAATATCTAAGAAACTAATCGATAGATTTTGTTTATATTTTACCTGTATATGGGGACTACTATTGTCTATAATTGTGTAAAATTTAATAGAAATCTATCGAGCAGAAAACGAGATATTTAGAGTTAAATTTTGTTTCCTTTCTAAAAAGTGAAAATGTTAACTTCAAATATCTCGAAAACTACTGGATAGATTTTGTTTATATTTTACCTGTATATGTAGACTTATATTGACTTTTATTGTTTAAAATGTAGTAAAAATTTATCAAGCAGACAACGAGATATTTAGAGTTAAATTTTGTATCACCTCTAAAAAGGAAGTCTTCAAACTTCAAATATCTAAGAAACTAATCAATAGATTTTGTTTATATTTTACCTGTATATGTAGACTACTATTGTCTATAATTGTGTAAAATTTAATAAAAATCTATCGAGCAGAAAACGAGATATTTAGAGTTAAATTTTGTTTCCCTTCTAAAAAGTGAAATCTTTAACTTCAAATATCTAAGAAACTAATCGATAGATTTTGTTTATATTTTACCTGTATATGTAGACTACTATTGTCTATAATTGTGTAAAATTTAATAAAAATCAATCGAGCAGAAAATGAGATATTTAAATTTAATTTTTGTTTCCTTTCTAAAAAGTGAAAATGTTAACTTCAAATATCTAAGAAACTAATCGATAGATTTTGTTTATATTTTACCTGTATATGTAGACTACTATTGTATATAATTCTGTAAAATTTAATAAAAATCTATGGAGCAGAAAACGAGGTATTTAGAGTTAAATTTTGTTTCCTTTCTAAAAAGTGAAAATGTTAACTTCAAATATCTCGAAAACTACTGGATAGATTTTGTTTATATTTTACCTGTATATGGAGACTACTATTGTCTATAACTGTGTAAAATTTAGTATAAGCCTATCGAGCAGAAAACGAGATATTTAGAGTTGAAGTTTGTTTGTTTTGCCTTTATATGGAGACTACTGTTGTCTATAATGGTGTACAATTTAGTTAAAATCTATTGAGCAGAAAACAAGATATTTAGAGTTATATTTTGTATCCCTTCTAAAAAGTGAAATCTTTAACTTTAAATATCTCGAAAACTACTGGATAGATTTTATTCATATTTTACCTGTATATGTAGACTTATATTGACTTTTATTGTGTAAAATGTAGTAAAAATCTATCGAGTAGAAAACGAGATATTTAGAAATGAAGTTTGTTTGTTTTACCTATATATGGAGACTACTGTTGTCTATAATGGTGTACAATTTAGTAAAAATCTATCGAGCAGAAAACGAGATATTTAGAGTTAAATTTTGTATCCCTTCTAAAAAGTGAAATCTTTAACTTCAAATATCTAAGAAACGAATCGATAGATTTTGTTCATATTTTACCTGTATATGTAGACTACTATGGTCTATAATTGTGTAAAATTTAATAAAAATCTATCGAACAGAAAACGAGATATTTAGAGTTAAATTTTGTTTCCTTTCTAAAAAGTGAAAATGTTAACTTCAAATATCTCGAAAACTACTGGATAGATTTTGTTTATATTTTACCTGTATATGGAGACTTATATTGACTTTTATTGTTTAAAATGTAGTTAAAATCTATCGAGCAGACAACGAGATATTTAGAGTTAAATTTTGTATCCCCTCTAAAAAGTGAAGTCTTTAACTTCAAATATCTAAGAAACTAATCAGTAGATTTTGTTTATATTTTACCTTTATATGTAGACTACTATTGTCTATAATTGTGTAAAATTTAATAAAAATCTATCGAGCAGAAAACGAGATATTTAGAGTTAAATTTTGTTTCCTTTCTAAAAAGTGAAAATGTTAACTTCAAATATCTCGAAAACTACTGGATAGATTTTGCGTATATCTTACCTGTATATGGGGACCACTATTGTCTATAATTGTGTAAAATTTAATAAAAATCTATCGAGCAGAAAACGAGATATTTAGAGTAAAATTTTGTTTCCTTTCTAAAAAGTGAAAATGTTAACTTCAAATATCTCATAAATTACACTATAGATTTTGTTTATATTTTACCTGCACATGGAGACTACTATTGTCTATAATTGTGTAAAATTTAGTATATGCCTATCGAGCAGAGAACGAGATATTTAGAGTTGAAGTTAGTTTGTTTTACCTGTATATGTAGACTTATATTGACTTTTATTGTTTAAAATGTAGTAAAAATCTATCGAGCAGACAACGAGATATTTAGAGTTAAATTTTGTATCCCCTCTAAAAAGTGAAGTCTTTAACTTCAAATATCTAAGAAACTAATTGATAGATTTTGTTTATATTTTACCTGTATATGGGGACTACTATTGTCTATAATTGTGTAAAATTTAATAGAAATCTATCGAGCAGAAAACGAGATATATAGAGTTAAATTTTGTTTCCTTTCTAAAAAGTGAAAATGTTAACCTCAAATATCTCGAAAACTACTGGATAGATTTTGTTTATATTTTACCTGTATATGTAGACTTATATTGACTTTTATTGTTTAAAATGTAGTAAAAATTTATCGAGCAGACAACGAGATATTTAGAGGTAAATTTTGTATCCCCTCTAAAAAGTGAAGTATTTAACTTCAAATATCTAAGAAACTAATCAATAGATTTTGTTTATATTTTACCTTTATATGTAGACTGCTATTGTCTATAATTGTGTAAAATTTAATAAAAATCTATCGAGCAGAAAATGAGATATTTAGAGTTAAATTTTGTATCCCTTCTAAAAAGTGAAATGTTTAACTTCAAATATCTATGAAACTAATCAATAGATTTTGTTTATATTTTACCTGTATATGTAGACTACTATTGTCTATAATTGTGTAAAATTTAATAAAAATCTATCGAGCAGAAAACGAGATATTTAGAGTTAAATTTTGTTTCCTTTCTAAAAAGTGAAAATCAAATATCTCGAAAACTACTGGATAGATTTTGTGTATATTTTACCTGTATACGTAGACTTATATTGACTTTTATTGTTTAAAATGTTGTAAAAATCTATCGAGCAGAAAACGAGATATTTAGAGTTAAATTTTGTTCCTTTCTAAAAAGTGAAAATGTTAACTTCAAATATCTCAAAAACTATTGGATAGATTTTGTTTATATTTTACCTGTCTATGTAGACTACTATTGTATATAATTCTGTATAATTTAATAAAAATCTATCGAGCAGAAAACGAGATATTTAGAGTTAAATTTTGTTCCTTTCTAAAAAGTGAAAATGTTAACTTCAAATATCTCATAAATTACACTATAGATTTTGTTTCTATTTTACCTGCACATGGAGACAACTATTGTCTATAATTGTGTAAAATTTAGTATATGCCTATCGAGCAGAAAATCAGATATTTAGAGTTTAAGTTTGTTTGTTTTACCTTTATATGGAGACTACTGTTGTCTATAATGGTGTACAATTTAGTAAAAATCTATTGAGCAGAAAATGAGATATTTAGAGTTAAATTTTGTATCCCTTCCAAAAAGTGAAATCTTTAACTTCAAATATCTAAGAAACTAATCGATAGATTTTGTTTATATTTTACCTGTATATGTAGACTACTATTGTATATAATTCTGTAAAATTTAATAAAAATCTATCGAGCAGAAAACGATATATTTAGAGTTAAATTTTGTTTCCTTTCTAAAAAGTGAAAATGTTAACTTCAAATATCTCGAAAACTACTGGATAGATTTTGTTTATATTTTACCTGTATATGGGGACTACTATTGTCTATAATTGTGTAAAATTTAATAAAAATCTATCGAGCAGAAAACGAGATATTTAGAATTAAATTTTGTTTCCTTTCTAAAAAGTGAAAATAACTTTAAATATCTCATAAATTACACTATAGATTTTGTTTCTATTTTACCTGCACATGGAGACTACTATTGTCTATAATTGTGTAAAATTTAGTATATGTCTATCGAGCAGAAAATGAGATATTTAGAGTTTAAGTTTGTTTGTTTTACCTTTATATGGAGACTACTGTTGTCTATAATGGTGTACAATTTAGTAAAAATCTATTGAGCAGAAAGTGAGATATTTAGAGTTAAATTTTTTATCCCTTCTAAAAAGTGAAATCTTTAACTTCAAATATCTAAGAAACTAATCGATAGATTTTGTTTATATTTTACCTGTATATGTAGACTACTATTGTCTATAATTGTGTAAAATTTAATAAAAATCTATGGAGCAGAAAACGAGATATTTAGAGTTAAATTTGTTTCCTCTCTAAAAAGTGAAAATGTTAACATCAAATATCTCGAAAACTACTGGATAGATTTTGTTTATATTTTACCTGTATATGTAGACTACTATTGCCTATAATTGTGTAAAAGTTAATAAAAATCTATGGAGCAGAAAACGAGGTATTTAGAGTTTAATTTTGTTTTCTTTCTAAAAAGTAAAAATGTTAACTTAAAATATCTCAAAAACTACTGGATAGATTTTGTGTATATCTTACCTGTATATGGGGACCACTATTGTCTATAATTGTGTAAAATTTAATAAAAATCTATCGAGCAGAAAACGAGATATTTAGAGTTAAATTTTGTTTCCCTTCTAAAAAGTGAAATCTTTAACTTCAAATATCTCGAAAACTACTGGATAGATTTTGTTTATATTTTACCTGTATATGTAGACTTACATTTACTTTTATTGTGTAAAATGTAGTAAAAATTTATCGAGTAGAAAACGAGATATTCAGAGTTAAATTTTGTATCCCATCTAAAAAGTGAAATATTTAACTTCAAATATCTAAGAAACTAATCGATAGATTTTGTTTATATTTTACCTGTATATGGGGACTACTATTGTCTATAATTGTGTAAAATTTAATAGAAATCTATGGAGCAGAAAACGAGGTATTTAGAGTTAAATTTTGTTTCCTTTCTAAAAAGTGAAAATGTTAACTTCAAATATCTCATAAATTACACTATAGATTTTGTTTATATTTTACCTGCACATGGAGACTACTATTGTCTATAATTGTGTAAAATTTAGTATATGCCTATCGAGCAGAGAACGAGATATTTAGAGTTGAAGTTAGTTTGTTTTACCTGTATATGTAGACTTATATTGACTTTTATTGTTTAAAATGTAGTAAAAATCTATCGAGCAGACAACGAGATATTTAGAGTTAAATTTTGTATCCCCTCTAAAAAGTGAAGTCTTTAACTTCAAATATCTAAGAAACTAATTGATAGATTTTGTTTATATTTTACCTGTATATGGGGACTACTATTGTCTATAATTGTGTAAAATTTAATAGAAATCTATCGAGCAGAAAACGAGATATATAGAGTTAAATTTTGTTTCCTTTCTAAAAAGTGAAAATGTTAACCTCAAATATCTCGAAAACTACTGGATAGATTTTGTTTATATTTTACCTGTATATGTAGACTTATATTGACTTTTATTGTTTAAAATGTAGTAAAAATTTATCGAGCAGACAACGAGATATTTAGAGGTAAATTTTGTATCCCCTCTAAAAAGTGAAGTATTTAACTTCAAATATCTAAGAAACTAATCAATAGATTTTGTTTATATTTTACCTTTATATGTAGACTGCTATTGTCTATAATTGTGTAAAATTTAATAAAAATCTATCGAGCAGAAAATGAGATATTTAGAGTTAAATTTTGTATCCCTTCTAAAAAGTGAAATGTTTAACTTCAAATATCTATGAAACTAATCAATAGATTTTGTTTATATTTTACCTGTATATGTAGACTACTATTGTCTATAATTGTGTAAAATTTAATAAAAATCTATCGAGCAGAAAACGAGATATTTAGAGTTAAATTTTGTTTCCTTTCTAAAAAGTGAAAATCAAATATCTCGAAAACTACTGGATAGATTTTGTGTATATTTTACCTGTATACGTAGACTTATATTGACTTTTATTGTTTAAAATGTTGTAAAAATCTATCGAGCAGAAAACGAGATATTTAGAGTTAAATTTTGTTCCTTTCTAAAAAGTGAAAATGTTAACTTCAAATATCTCAAAAACTATTGGATAGATTTTGTTTATATTTTACCTGTCTATGTAGACTACTATTGTATATAATTCTGTATAATTTAATAAAAATCTATCGAGCAGAAAACGAGATATTTAGAGTTAAATTTTGTTCCTTTCTAAAAAGTGAAAATGTTAACTTCAAATATCTCATAAATTACACTATAGATTTTGTTTCTATTTTACCTGCACATGGAGACAACTATTGTCTATAATTGTGTAAAATTTAGTATATGCCTATCGAGCAGAAAATCAGATATTTAGAGTTTAAGTTTGTTTGTTTTACCTTTATATGGAGACTACTGTTGTCTATAATGGTGTACAATTTAGTAAAAATCTATTGAGCAGAAAATGAGATATTTAGAGTTAAATTTTGTATCCCTTCCAAAAAGTGAAATCTTTAACTTCAAATATCTAAGAAACTAATCGATAGATTTTGTTTATATTTTACCTGTATATGTAGACTACTATTGTATATAATTCTGTAAAATTTAATAAAAATCTATCGAGCAGAAAACGATATATTTAGAGTTAAATTTTGTTTCCTTTCTAAAAAGTGAAAATGTTAACTTCAAATATCTCGAAAACTACTGGATAGATTTTGTTTATATTTTACCTGTATATGGGGACTACTATTGTCTATAATTGTGTAAAATTTAATAAAAATCTATCGAGCAGAAAACGAGATATTTAGAATTAAATTTTGTTTCCTTTCTAAAAAGTGAAAATAACTTTAAATATCTCATAAATTACACTATAGATTTTGTTTCTATTTTACCTGCACATGGAGACTACTATTGTCTATAATTGTGTAAAATTTAGTATATGTCTATCGAGCAGAAAATGAGATATTTAGAGTTTAAGTTTGTTTGTTTTACCTTTATATGGAGACTACTGTTGTCTATAATGGTGTACAATTTAGTAAAAATCTATTGAGCAGAAAGTGAGATATTTAGAGTTAAATTTTTTATCCCTTCTAAAAAGTGAAATCTTTAACTTCAAATATCTAAGAAACTAATCGATAGATTTTGTTTATATTTTACCTGTATATGTAGACTACTATTGTCTATAATTGTGTAAAATTTAATAAAAATCTATGGAGCAGAAAACGAGATATTTAGAGTTAAATTTGTTTCCTCTCTAAAAAGTGAAAATGTTAACATCAAATATCTCGAAAACTACTGGATAGATTTTGTTTATATTTTACCTGTATATGTAGACTACTATTGCCTATAATTGTGTAAAAGTTAATAAAAATCTATGGAGCAGAAAACGAGGTATTTAGAGTTTAATTTTGTTTTCTTTCTAAAAAGTAAAAATGTTAACTTAAAATATCTCAAAAACTACTGGATAGATTTTGTGTATATCTTACCTGTATATGGGGACCACTATTGTCTATAATTGTGTAAAATTTAATAAAAATCTATCGAGCAGAAAACGAGATATTTAGAGTTAAATTTTGTTTCCCTTCTAAAAAGTGAAATCTTTAACTTCAAATATCTCGAAAACTACTGGATAGATTTTGTTTATATTTTACCTGTATATGTAGACTTACATTTACTTTTATTGTGTAAAATGTAGTAAAAATTTATCGAGTAGAAAACGAGATATTCAGAGTTAAATTTTGTATCCCATCTAAAAAGTGAAATATTTAACTTCAAATATCTAAGAAACTAATCGATAGATTTTGTTTATATTTTACCTGTATATGGGGACTACTATTGTCTATAATTGTGTAAAATTTAATAGAAATCTATCGAGCAGAAAACGAGATATTTAGAGTTAAATTTTGTTTCCTTTCTAAAAAGTGAAAATGTTAACTTCAAATATCTCGAAAACTACTGGATAGATTTTGTTTATATTTTACCTGTATATGTAGACTTATATTGACTTTTATTGTTTAAAATGTAGTAAAAATTTATCAAGCAGACAACGAGATATTTAGAGTTAAATTTTGTATCACCTCTAAAAAGGAAGTCTTCAAACTTCAAATATCTAAGAAACTAATCAATAGATTTTGTTTATATTTTACCTGTATATGTAGACTACTATTGTCTATAATTGTGTAAAATTTAATAAAAATCTATCGAGCAGAAAACGAGATATTTAGAGTTAAATTTTGTTTCCCTTCTAAAAAGTGAAATCTTTAACTTCAAATATCTAAGAAACTAATCGATAGATTTTGTTTATATTTTACCTGTATATGTAGACTACTATTGTCTATAATTGTGTAAAATTTAATAAAAATCAATCGAGCAGAAAATGAGATATTTAAATTTAATTTTTGTTTCCTTTCTAAAAAGTGAAAATGTTAACTTCAAATATCTAAGAAACTAATCGATAGATTTTGTTTATATTTTACCTGTATATGTAGACTACTATTGTATATAATTCTGTAAAATTTAATAAAAATCTATGGAGCAGAAAACGAGGTATTTAGAGTTAAATTTTGTTTCCTTTCTAAAAAGTGAAAATGTTAACTTCAAATATCTCGAAAACTACTGGATAGATTTTGTTTATATTTTACCTGTATATGGAGACTACTATTGTCTATAACTGTGTAAAATTTAGTATAAGCCTATCGAGCAGAAAACGAGATATTTAGAGTTGAAGTTTGTTTGTTTTGCCTTTATATGGAGACTACTGTTGTCTATAATGGTGTACAATTTAGTTAAAATCTATTGAGCAGAAAACAAGATATTTAGAGTTATATTTTGTATCCCTTCTAAAAAGTGAAATCTTTAACTTTAAATATCTCGAAAACTACTGGATAGATTTTATTCATATTTTACCTGTATATGTAGACTTATATTGACTTTTATTGTGTAAAATGTAGTAAAAATCTATCGAGTAGAAAACGAGATATTTAGAAATGAAGTTTGTTTGTTTTACCTATATATGGAGACTACTGTTGTCTATAATGGTGTACAATTTAGTAAAAATCTATCGAGCAGAAAACGAGATATTTAGAGTTAAATTTTGTATCCCTTCTAAAAAGTGAAATCTTTAACTTCAAATATCTAAGAAACGAATCGATAGATTTTGTTCATATTTTACCTGTATATGTAGACTACTATGGTCTATAATTGTGTAAAATTTAATAAAAATCTATCGAACAGAAAACGAGATATTTAGAGTTAAATTTTGTTTCCTTTCTAAAAAGTGAAAATGTTAACTTCAAATATCTCGAAAACTACTGGATAGATTTTGTTTATATTTTACCTGTATATGGAGACTTATATTGACTTTTATTGTTTAAAATGTAGTTAAAATCTATCGAGCAGACAACGAGATATTTAGAGTTAAATTTTGTATCCCCTCTAAAAAGTGAAGTCTTTAACTTCAAATATCTAAGAAACTAATCAGTAGATTTTGTTTATATTTTACCTTTATATGTAGACTACTATTGTCTATAATTGTGTAAAATTTAATAAAAATCTATCGAGCAGAAAACGAGATATTTAGAGTAAAATTTTGTTTCCTTTCTAAAAAGTGAAAATGTTAACTTCAAATATCTCATAAATTACACTATAGATTTTGTTTATATTTTACCTGCACATGGAGACTACTATTGTCTATAATTGTGTAAAATTTAGTATATGCCTATCGAGCAGAGAACGAGATATTTAGAGTTGAAGTTAGTTTGTTTTACCTGTATATGTAGACTTATATTGACTTTTATTGTTTAAAATGTAGTAAAAATCTATCGAGCAGACAACGAGATATTTAGAGTTAAATTTTGTATCCCCTCTAAAAAGTGAAGTCTTTAACTTCAAATATCTAAGAAACTAATTGATAGATTTTGTTTATATTTTACCTGTATATGGGGACTACTATTGTCTATAATTGTGTAAAATTTAATAGAAATCTATCGAGCAGAAAACGAGATATATAGAGTTAAATTTTGTTTCCTTTCTAAAAAGTGAAAATGTTAACCTCAAATATCTCGAAAACTACTGGATAGATTTTGTTTATATTTTACCTGTATATGTAGACTTATATTGACTTTTATTGTTTAAAATGTAGTAAAAATTTATCGAGCAGACAACGAGATATTTAGAGGTAAATTTTGTATCCCCTCTAAAAAGTGAAGTATTTAACTTCAAATATCTAAGAAACTAATCAATAGATTTTGTTTATATTTTACCTTTATATGTAGACTGCTATTGTCTATAATTGTGTAAAATTTAATAAAAATCTATCGAGCAGAAAATGAGATATTTAGAGTTAAATTTTGTATCCCTTCTAAAAAGTGAAATGTTTAACTTCAAATATCTATGAAACTAATCAATAGATTTTGTTTATATTTTACCTGTATATGTAGACTACTATTGTCTATAATTGTGTAAAATTTAATAAAAATCTATCGAGCAGAAAACGAGATATTTAGAGTTAAATTTTGTTTCCTTTCTAAAAAGTGAAAATCAAATATCTCGAAAACTACTGGATAGATTTTGTGTATATTTTACCTGTATACGTAGACTTATATTGACTTTTATTGTTTAAAATGTTGTAAAAATCTATCGAGCAGAAAACGAGATATTTAGAGTTAAATTTTGTTCCTTTCTAAAAAGTGAAAATGTTAACTTCAAATATCTCATAAATTACACTATAGATTTTGTTTCTATTTTACCTGCACATGGAGACAACTATTGTCTATAATTGTGTAAAATTTAGTATATGCCTATCGAGCAGAAAATCAGATATTTAGAGTTTAAGTTTGTTTGTTTTACCTTTATATGGAGACTACTGTTGTCTATAATGGTGTACAATTTAGTAAAAATCTATTGAGCAGAAAATGAGATATTTAGAGTTAAATTTTGTATCCCTTCCAAAAAGTGAAATCTTTAACTTCAAATATCTAAGAAACTAATCGATAGATTTTGTTTATATTTTACCTGTATATGTAGACTACTATTGTATATAATTCTGTAAAATTTAATAAAAATCTATCGAGCAGAAAACGATATATTTAGAGTTAAATTTTGTTTCCTTTCTAAAAAGTGAAAATGTTAACTTCAAATATCTCGAAAACTACTGGATAGATTTTGTTTATATTTTACCTGTATATGAGGACTACTATTGTCTATAATTGTGTAAAATTTAATAAAAATCTATCGAGCAGAAAACGAGATATTTAGAATTAAATTTTGTTTCCTTTCTAAAAAGTGAAAATAACTTTAAATATCTCATAAATTACACTATAGATTTTGTTTCTATTTTACCTGCACATGGAGACTACTATTGTCTATAATTGTGTAAAATTTAGTATATGTCTATCGAGCAGAAAATGAGATATTTAGAGTTTAAGTTTGTTTGTTTTACCTTTATATGGAGACTACTGTTGTCTATAATGGTGTACAATTTAGTAAAAATCTATTGAGCAGAAAGTGAGATATTTAGAGTTAAATTTTTTATCCCTTCTAAAAAGTGAAATCTTTAACTTCAAATATCTAAGAAACTAATCGATAGATTTTGTTTATATTTTACCTGTATATGTAGACTACTATTGTCTATAATTGTGTAAAATTTAATAAAAATCTATGGAGCAGAAAACGAGATATTTAGAGTTAAATTTGTTTCCTCTCTAAAAAGTGAAAATGTTAACATCAAATATCTCGAAAACTACTGGATAGATTTTGTTTATATTTTACCTGTATATGTAGACTACTATTGCCTATAATTGTGTAAAAGTTAATAAAAATCTATGGAGCAGAAAACGAGGTATTTAGAGTTTAATTTTGTTTTCTTTCTAAAAAGTAAAAATGTTAACTTAAAATATCTCAAAAACTACTGGATAGATTTTGTGTATATCTTACCTGTATATGGGGACCACTATTGTCTATAATTGTGTAAAATTTAATAAAAATCTATCGAGCAGAAAACGAGATATTTAGAGTTAAATTTTGTTTCCCTTCTAAAAAGTGAAATCTTTAACTTCAAATATCTCGAAAACTACTGGATAGATTTTGTTTATATTTTACCTGTATATGTAGACTTACATTTACTTTTATTGTGTAAAATGTAGTAAAAATTTATCGAGTAGAAAACGAGATATTCAGAGTTAAATTTTGTATCCCATCTAAAAAGTGAAATATTTAACTTCAAATATCTAAGAAACTAATCGATAGATTTTGTTTATATTTTACCTGTATATGGGGACTACTATTGTCTATAATTGTGTAAAATTTAATAGAAATCTATCGAGCAGAAAACGAGATATTTAGAGTTAAATTTTGTTTCCTTTCTAAAAAGTGAAAATGTTAACTTCAAATATCTCGAAAACTACTGGATAGATTTTGTTTATATTTTACCTGTATATGTAGACTTATATTGACTTTTATTGTTTAAAATGTAGTAAAAATTTATCAAGCAGACAACGAGATATTTAGAGTTAAATTTTGTATCACCTCTAAAAAGGAAGTCTTCAAACTTCAAATATCTAAGAAACTAATCAATAGATTTTGTTTATATTTTACCTGTATATGTAGACTACTATTGTCTATAATTGTGTAAAATTTAATAAAAATCTATCGAGCAGAAAACGAGATATTTAGAGTTAAATTTTGTTTCCCTTCTAAAAAGTGAAATCTTTAACTTCAAATATCTAAGAAACTAATCGATAGATTTTGTTTATATTTTACCTGTATATGTAGACTACTATTGTCTATAATTGTGTAAAATTTAATAAAAATCAATCGAGCAGAAAATGAGATATTTAAATTTAATTTTTGTTTCCTTTCTAAAAAGTGAAAATGTTAACTTCAAATATCTAAGAAACTAATCGATAGATTTTGTTTATATTTTACCTGTATATGTAGACTACTATTGTATATAATTCTGTAAAATTTAATAAAAATCTATGGAGCAGAAAACGAGGTATTTAGAGTTAAATTTTGTTTCCTTTCTAAAAAGTGAAAATGTTAACTTCAAATATCTCGAAAACTACTGGATAGATTTTGTTTATATTTTACCTGTATATGGAGACTACTATTGTCTATAACTGTGTAAAATTTAGTATAAGCCTATCGAGCAGAAAACGAGATATTTAGAGTTGAAGTTTGTTTGTTTTGCCTTTATATGGAGACTACTGTTGTCTATAATGGTGTACAATTTAGTTAAAATCTATTGAGCAGAAAACAAGATATTTAGAGTTATATTTTGTATCCCTTCTAAAAAGTGAAATCTTTAACTTTAAATATCTCGAAAACTACTGGATAGATTTTATTCATATTTTACCTGTATATGTAGACTTATATTGACTTTTATTGTGTAAAATGTAGTAAAAATCTATCGAGTAGAAAACGAGATATTTAGAAATGAAGTTTGTTTGTTTTACCTATATATGGAGACTACTGTTGTCTATAATGGTGTACAATTTAGTAAAAATCTATCGAGCAGAAAACG
The DNA here is from genome assembly GCF_049639745.1 of Rhodnius prolixus. Lineage (NCBI taxonomy): Eukaryota > Metazoa > Arthropoda > Insecta > Hemiptera > Reduviidae > Rhodnius > Rhodnius prolixus. The sequence continues at coordinate 39,812,999 of NW_027411582.1, read as the reverse complement.
AGATATTTAGAGTTAAATTTTGTATCCCTTCTAAAAAGTGAAATCTTTAACTTCAAATATCTAAGAAACGAATCGATAGATTTTGTTCATATTTTACCTGTATATGTAGACTACTATGGTCTATAATTGTGTAAAATTTAATAAAAATCTATCGAACAGAAAACGAGATATTTAGAGTTAAATTTTGTTTCCTTTCTAAAAAGTGAAAATGTTAACTTCAAATATCTCGAAAACTACTGGATAGATTTTGTTTATATTTTACCTGTATATGGAGACTTATATTGACTTTTATTGTTTAAAATGTAGTTAAAATCTATCGAGCAGACAACGAGATATTTAGAGTTAAATTTTGTATCCCCTCTAAAAAGTGAAGTCTTTAACTTCAAATATCTAAGAAACTAATCAGTAGATTTTGTTTATATTTTACCTTTATATGTAGACTACTATTGTCTATAATTGTGTAAAATTTAATAAAAATCTATCGAGCAGAAAACGAGATATTTAGAGTTAAATTTTGTTTCCTTTCTAAAAAGTGAAAATGTTAACTTCAAATATCTCGAAAACTACTGGATAGATTTTGCGTATATCTTACCTGTATATGGGGACCACTATTGTCTATAATTGTGTAAAATTTAATAAAAATCTATCGAGCAGAAAACGAGATATTTAGAGTAAAATTTTGTTTCCTTTCTAAAAAGTGAAAATGTTAACTTCAAATATCTCATAAATTACACTATAGATTTTGTTTATATTTTACCTGCACATGGAGACTACTATTGTCTATAATTGTGTAAAATTTAGTATATGCCTATCGAGCAGAGAACGAGATATTTAGAGTTGAAGTTAGTTTGTTTTACCTGTATATGTAGACTTATATTGACTTTTATTGTTTAAAATGTAGTAAAAATCTATCGAGCAGACAACGAGATATTTAGAGTTAAATTTTGTATCCCCTCTAAAAAGTGAAGTCTTTAACTTCAAATATCTAAGAAACTAATTGATAGATTTTGTTTATATTTTACCTGTATATGGGGACTACTATTGTCTATAATTGTGTAAAATTTAATAGAAATCTATCGAGCAGAAAACGAGATATATAGAGTTAAATTTTGTTTCCTTTCTAAAAAGTGAAAATGTTAACCTCAAATATCTCGAAAACTACTGGATAGATTTTGTTTATATTTTACCTGTATATGTAGACTTATATTGACTTTTATTGTTTAAAATGTAGTAAAAATTTATCGAGCAGACAACGAGATATTTAGAGGTAAATTTTGTATCCCCTCTAAAAAGTGAAGTATTTAACTTCAAATATCTAAGAAACTAATCAATAGATTTTGTTTATATTTTACCTTTATATGTAGACTGCTATTGTCTATAATTGTGTAAAATTTAATAAAAATCTATCGAGCAGAAAATGAGATATTTAGAGTTAAATTTTGTATCCCTTCTAAAAAGTGAAATGTTTAACTTCAAATATCTATGAAACTAATCAATAGATTTTGTTTATATTTTACCTGTATATGTAGACTACTATTGTCTATAATTGTGTAAAATTTAATAAAAATCTATCGAGCAGAAAACGAGATATTTAGAGTTAAATTTTGTTTCCTTTCTAAAAAGTGAAAATCAAATATCTCGAAAACTACTGGATAGATTTTGTGTATATTTTACCTGTATACGTAGACTTATATTGACTTTTATTGTTTAAAATGTTGTAAAAATCTATCGAGCAGAAAACGAGATATTTAGAGTTAAATTTTGTTCCTTTCTAAAAAGTGAAAATGTTAACTTCAAATATCTCAAAAACTATTGGATAGATTTTGTTTATATTTTACCTGTCTATGTAGACTACTATTGTATATAATTCTGTATAATTTAATAAAAATCTATCGAGCAGAAAACGAGATATTTAGAGTTAAATTTTGTTCCTTTCTAAAAAGTGAAAATGTTAACTTCAAATATCTCATAAATTACACTATAGATTTTGTTTCTATTTTACCTGCACATGGAGACAACTATTGTCTATAATTGTGTAAAATTTAGTATATGCCTATCGAGCAGAAAATCAGATATTTAGAGTTTAAGTTTGTTTGTTTTACCTTTATATGGAGACTACTGTTGTCTATAATGGTGTACAATTTAGTAAAAATCTATTGAGCAGAAAATGAGATATTTAGAGTTAAATTTTGTATCCCTTCCAAAAAGTGAAATCTTTAACTTCAAATATCTAAGAAACTAATCGATAGATTTTGTTTATATTTTACCTGTATATGTAGACTACTATTGTATATAATTCTGTAAAATTTAATAAAAATCTATCGAGCAGAAAACGATATATTTAGAGTTAAATTTTGTTTCCTTTCTAAAAAGTGAAAATGTTAACTTCAAATATCTCGAAAACTACTGGATAGATTTTGTTTATATTTTACCTGTATATGGGGACTACTATTGTCTATAATTGTGTAAAATTTAATAAAAATCTATCGAGCAGAAAACGAGATATTTAGAATTAAATTTTGTTTCCTTTCTAAAAAGTGAAAATAACTTTAAATATCTCATAAATTACACTATAGATTTTGTTTCTATTTTACCTGCACATGGAGACTACTATTGTCTATAATTGTGTAAAATTTAGTATATGTCTATCGAGCAGAAAATGAGATATTTAGAGTTTAAGTTTGTTTGTTTTACCTTTATATGGAGACTACTGTTGTCTATAATGGTGTACAATTTAGTAAAAATCTATTGAGCAGAAAGTGAGATATTTAGAGTTAAATTTTTTATCCCTTCTAAAAAGTGAAATCTTTAACTTCAAATATCTAAGAAACTAATCGATAGATTTTGTTTATATTTTACCTGTATATGTAGACTACTATTGTCTATAATTGTGTAAAATTTAATAAAAATCTATGGAGCAGAAAACGAGATATTTAGAGTTAAATTTGTTTCCTCTCTAAAAAGTGAAAATGTTAACATCAAATATCTCGAAAACTACTGGATAGATTTTGTTTATATTTTACCTGTATATGTAGACTACTATTGTCTATAATTGTGTAAAATTCAATAAAAATCTATCGAGCAGAAAACGAGATATTTAGAGTTAAATTTTGTTTCCTTTCTAAAAAGTGAAAATGTTAACTTTAAATATCTCATAAATTACACTATAGATTTTGTTTCTTTTTTACCTGCACATGGAGACTACTATTGTTTATAATTGTTTAAAATTAAGTATATGCTTATCGAGCAGAAAACGAGATATTTAGAGTTGAAGTTTGTTTGTTTTACCTTTATATGGAGACTACTGTTGTCTATAATGGTGTACAATTTAGTAAAAATCTATTGAGCAGAAAACATGATATTTAGAGTTGAAGTTTGTTTGTTTTACCTTTATATGGAGACTACTATTGTCTATAATTGTGTAAAATTTAATAGAAATCTATCGAGCAGAAAACGAGATATTTAGAGTTAAATTTTGTTTCCTTTCTAAAAAGTGAAAATGTTAACTTCAAATATCTCGAAAACTACTGGATAGATTTTGTTTATATTTTACCTGTATACGTAGACTTATATTGACTTTTATTGTGTAAAATGTTGAAAAAATCTATCGAGCAGAAAACGAGATATTTAGATTTAATTTTTGTATCCCTTCCCAAAAGTGAAATCTTTAACTTCAAATATCTAAGAAACTAATCGATAGATTTTGTTTATATTTTACCTGTATATGTAGACTACTATTGTCTATAATTGTGTAAAATTTAATAAAAATCTATCAAGCAGAAAACGAGATATTTAGAGTTAAATTTTGTTTCCTTTCTAAAAAGTGAAAATGTTAACTTCAAATATCTCGAAAACTACTGAATAGATTTTGTTTATATTTTACCTGTATATGGGGACTACTATTGTCTATAATTGTGTAAAATTTAATAAAAATCTATCGAGCAGAAAACGAGATATTTAGAGTTAAATTTTGTTTCCTTTCTAAAAAGTGAAAATGTTAACTTTAAATATTTCATAAATTACACTATAGATTTTGTTTCTATTTTACCTGCACTACTATTGTTTATAATTGTGTAAAATTTAGTATATGCCTATCGAGCAGAAAACGAGATATTTAGAGTTAAATTTTGTTTCCTTTCTAAAAAGTGAAAATGTTAACATCAAATATCTCGAAAACTACTGGATAGATTTTGTTTATATTTTACCTGTATATGTAGACTTATATTGACTTTTATTGTGTAAAATGTAGTAAAAATCTATCGAGCAAAAAACGAGATATTTAGAGTTGAATTTTGTATCCCTTCTCAAAAGTGAAATCTTTAACTTCAAATATCTAAGAAACTAATTGATAGATTTTGTTTATATCTTACCTGTATATGTAAACTACTATTGTCTATAATTGTGTAAAATGTAGTAAAAATCTATCGAGCAGAAAACGAGATATTTAGAGTTAATTTTTGTATCTCTTCTAAAAAGTGAAATTTTTAACTTCAAATATCTAAGAAACTAATCGATAGATTTTGTTTATATTTTACCTGTATATGTAGACTACTATTGTCTATAATTGTGTAAAATTTAATAAAAATCTATCGAGCAGAAAATGAGATATTTAGAGTTAAATTTTGTATCCCTTCCAAAAAGTGAAATCTTTAACTTCAAATATCTAAGAAACTAATCGATAGATTTTGTTTATATTTTACCTGTATATGTAGAATACTATTGTCTATAATTGTGTAAAATTTAATATAAATCTATCGAGCAGAAAACGAGATATTTAGAGTTAAATTTTGTTTCCTTTCTAAAAAGTGAAAATGTTAACTTCAAATATCTCGAAAACTACTGGATAGATTTTGTTTATATTTTACCTGTATATGGGGACTACTATTGTCTATAATTGTGTAAAATTTAATAAAAATCTATCGAGCAGAAAACGAGATATTTAGAGTTTAATTTTGTTTCTTTTCTAAAAAGTGAAAATGTTAACTTCAAATATCTCGAAAACTACTGGATAGATTTTGTTTATATTTTACCTGTATATGGGGACTACTATTGTCTATAATTGTGTAAAATTCCATAAAAATCTATCGAGCAGAAAACGATATATTTAGAGTTAAATTTTGTTTCCTTTCTAAAAAGTGAAAATGTTAACTTTAAATATCTCATAAATTACACTATAGATTTTGTTTCTATTTTACCTGCACATGGAGACTACTATTGTTTATAATTGTTTAAAATTTAGTATATGCTTATCGAGCAGAAAACGAGATATTTAGAGTTGAAGTTTGTTTGTTTTACCTTTATATGGAGACTACTGTTGTCTATAATGGTGTACAATTTAGTAAAAATCTATTGAGCAGAAAACGAGATATTTAGAGTTGAAGTTTGTTTGTTTTACCTTTATATGGAGACTACTATTGTCTATAATTGTGTAAAATTTAATAGAAATCTATCGAGCAGAAAACGAGATATTTAGAGTTAAATTTTGTTTCCTTTCTAAAAAGTGAAAATGTTAACATCAAATATCTCGAAAACTACTGGATAGATTTTGTTTATATTTTACCTGTATATGTAGACTTATATTGACATTTATTGTGTAAAATGTAGTAAAAATCTATCGAGCAGACAACGAGATATTTAGAGTTAAATTTTGTATCCCCTCTAAAAAGTGATGTCTTTAACTTCAAATATCTAAGAAACTAATCGATAGATTTTGTTTATATTTTACCTGTATGTGAAGACTTATATTGACTTTTATTGTGTAAAATGTAGTAAAAATCTATCGAGCATAAAACGAGATATTTAGAGTTGAAATTTGTTTGTTTTATCTTTATATGGAGACTACTGTTGTCTATAATGGTGTACAATTTAGTAAAAATCTATTGAGCAGAAAACGAGATATTTAGAGTTGAAGTTTGTTTGTTTTACCTTTATATGGAGAATGCTATTGTCTATAATTGTGTAAAATTTAATAGAAATCTATCGAGCAGAAAACGAGATATTTAGAGTTAAATTTTGTTCCCTTTCTAAAAAGTGAAAATGTTAACATCAAATATCTCGAAAACTACTGGATAGATTTTGTTTATATTTTACCTGTATATGTAGACTACTATTGTCTATAATTGTGCAAAATTTAATAAAAATCTATCGAGCAGAAAACGAGATATTTAGAGTTATATTTTGTTTCCTTTCTAAAAAGTGAAAATGTTAACATCAAATATCTCGAAAACTACTCGATAGATTTTGTTTATATTTTACCTGTATATGTAGACTTATATTGACTTTTATTGTGTAAAATGTAGTAAAAATCTATCGAGCAAAAAACGAGATATTTAGAGTTGAATTTTGTATCCCTTCTCAAAAGTGAAATCTTTAACTTCAAATATCTAAGAAACTAATTGATAGATTTTGTTTATATCTTACCTGTATATGTAAACTACTATTGTCTATAATTGTGTAAAATGTAGTAAAAATCTATCGAGCAGAAAACGAGATATTTAGATTTAATTTTTGTATCTCTTCTAAAAAGTGAAATTTTTAACTTCAAATATCTAAGAAACTAATCGATAGATTTTGTTTATATTTTACCTGTATATGTAGACTACTATTGTCTATAATTGTGTAAAATTTAATAAAAATCTATCGAGCAGAAAATGTGATATTTAGAGTTAAATTTTGTATCCCTTCCAAAAAGTGAAATCTTTAACTTCAAATATCTAAGAAACTAATCGATAGATTTTGTTTATATTTTACCTGTATATGTAGAATACTATTGTCTATAATTGTGTAAAATTTAATAAAAATCTATCGAGCAGAAAACGAGATATTTAGAGTTAAATTTTGTTTCCTTTCTAAAAAGTGAAAATGTTAACTTCAAATATCTCGAAAACTACTGGATAGATTTTGTTTATATTTTACCTGTATATGGGGACTACTATTGTCTATAATTGTGTAAAATTTAATAAAAATCTATCGAGCAGAAAACGAGATATTTAGAGTTTAATTTTGTTTCTTTTCTAAAAAGTGAAAATGTTAACTTCAAATATCTCGAAAACTACTGGATAGATTTTGTTTATATTTTACCTGTATATGGGGACTACTATTGTCTATAATTGTGTAAAATTCAATAAAAATCTATCGAGCAGAAAACGATATATTTAGAGTTAAATTTTGTTTCCTTTCTAAAAAGTGAAAATGTTAACTTTAAATATCTCATAAATTACACTATAGATTTTGTTTCTATTTTACCTGCACATGGAGACTACTATTGTTTATAATTGTTTAAAATTTAGTATATGCTTATCGAGCAGAAAACGAGATATTTAGAGTTGAAGTTTGTTTGTTTTACCTTTATATGGAGACTACTGTTGTCTATAATGGTGTACAATTTAGTAAAAATCTATTGAGCAGAAAACGAGATATTTAGAGTTGAAGTTTGTTTGTTTTACCTTTATATGGAGACTACTATTGTCTATAATTGTGTAAAATTTAATAGAAATCTATCGAGCAGAAAACGAGATATTTAGAGTTAAATTTTGTTTCCTTTCTAAAAAGTGAAAATGTTAACTTCAAATATCTCGAAAACTACTGGATAGATTTTGTTTATATTTTACCTGTATATGGGGACTACTATTGTCTATAATTGTGTAAAATTTAATAAAAATCTATCGAGCAGAAAACGAGATATTTAGAGTTAAATTTTGTTTCCTTTCTAAAAAGTGAAAATGTTAACTTTAAATATCTCATAATTTACACTATAGATTTTGTTTCTATTTTACCTGCACACGGAGACTACTATTGTTTATAATTGTGTAAAATTTAGTATATGCTTATCGAGCAGAAAACGAGATATTTAGAGTTGAAGTTTGTTTGTTTTACCTTTATATGGAGACTACTGTTGTCTATAATGGTGTACAATTTAGTAAAAATCTATTGAGCAGAAAACGAGATATTTAGAGTTGAAGTTTGTTTGTTTTACCTTTATATGGAGACTACTATTGTCTATAATTGTGTAAAATTTAATAGAAATCTATCGAGCAGAAAACGAGATATTTAGAGTTAAATTTTGTATCTCTTCTAAAAAGTGAAATCTTTAACTTCAAATATCTAAAAAACTAATCGATAGATTTTGTTTATATTTTACCTGTATATGTAGACTACTATTGTCTATAATTGTGTAAAATTTAATAAAAATCTATCGAGCAGAAAACGAGATATTTAGAGTTAAATTTTGTTTCTTTTCTAAAAAGTGAAAATGTTAACTTCAAATATCTCGAAAACTACTGGATAGATTTTGTTTATATTTTACCTGTATATGGGGACTACTATTGTCTATAATTGTGTAAAATTCAATAAAAATCTATCGAGCAGAAAACGAGATATTTAGAGTTAAATTTTGTTTCCTTTCTAAAAAGTGAAAATGTTAACTTTAAATATCTCATAAATTACACTATAGATTTTGTTTCTATTTTACCTGCACATGGAGACTACTATTGTTTATAATTGTTTAAAATTTAGTATATGCTTATCGAGCAGAAAACGAGATATTTAGAGTTGAAGTTTGTTTGTTTTACCTTTATATGGAGACTACTGTTGTCTATAATGGTGTACAATTTAGTAAAAATCTATTGAGCAGAAAACGAGATATTTAGAGTTGAAGTTTGTTTGTTTTACCTTTATATGGAGACTACTATTGTCTATAATTGTGTAAAATTTAATAGAAATCTATCGAGCAGAAAACGAGATATTTAGAGTTAAATTTTGTTTCCTTTCTAAAAAGTGAAAATGTTAACATCAAATATCTCGAAAACTACTGGATAGATTTTGTTTATATTTTACCTGTATATGTAGACTTATATTGACATTTATTGTGTAAAATGTAGTAAAAATCTATCGAGCAGACAACGAGATATTTAGAGTTAAATTTTGTATCCCCTCTAAAAAGTGAAATCTTTAACTTCAAATATCTAAGAAACTAATCGATAGATTTTGTTTATATTTTACCTTCATATGTAGACTACTATTGTCTATAATTGTGTAAAATGTAGTAAAAATCTATCGAGCAGAAAACGAGATATTTAGAGTTAATTTTTGTATCCCTTCTAAAAAGTGAAATCTTTAACTTCAAATATCTAAGAAACTAATCGATAGATTTTGTTTATATTTTACCTGTATATGAGGACTACTATTGTCTATAATTGTGTAAAATTTAATAAAAATCTATCGAGCAGAAAACGAGATATTTAGAGTTGAAGTTTGTTTGTTTTATCTTTATATGGAGACTACTGTTGTCTATAATGGTGTACAATTTAGTAAAAATCTATTGAGCAGAAAACGAGATATTTAGAGTTGAAGTTTGTTTGTTTTACCTTTATATGGAGAATGCTATTGTCTATAATTGTGTAAAATTTAATAGAAATCTATCGAGCAGAAAACGAGATATTTAGAGTTAAATTTTGTTCCCTTTCTAAAAAGTGAAAATGTTAACATCAAATATCTCGAAAACTACTGGATAGATTTTGTTTATATTTTACCTGTATATGTAGACTTATATTGGCTTTTATTGTGTAAAATGTAGTAAAAATCTATCGAGCAGACAACGAGATATTTAGAGTTAAATTTTGTATCCCCTCTAAAAAGTGAAGTCTTTAACATCAAATATCTAAGAAACTAATCGATAGATTTTGTTTATATTTTACCTGTATATGTAGACTACTATTGTCTATAATTGTGCAAAATTTAATAAAAATCTATCGAGCAGAAAACGAGATATTTAGAGTTATATTTTGTTTCCTTTCTAAAAAGTGAAAATGTTAACTTCAAATATCTCGAAAACTACTGGATAGATTTTGTTTATATTTTACCTGTATATGTAGAATTATATTGACTTTTATTGTGTAAAATGTAGTAAAAATCTATCGAGCAGAAAAAGAGATATTTAGAGTTAATTTTTGTATCCCTTCTAAAAAGTGAAATCTACTATATAGATGTTAACTTCAAATATCTCAAAAATTACTCCATAGATTTTGTTTATATTTTACCTGCATATGTAGGCTACTATTGTCTATAATATTGTAAAACGTAGTAGAAATCTATCGAGCAGAAAACGAGATATTTAGAGTTTAATTTTGTTTCCCTTCTAAAAAGTGAAAACTTTAACTTCACATATCTCAAAACATACTCGATAGATTTTGTTTATATTTTACCTGTATATGTAGACTACTATTGTCCATAATTGTGTAAAATTTAATAAATGTCTATTGAGCAGAAAACGAGATATTTAGAGTTAAATTTTGTATCCCCTCTAAAAAGTGAAGTCTTTAACATCAAATATCTAAGAAACTAATCGATAGATTTTGTTTATATTTTACCTGTATATGTAGACTACTATTGTCTATAATTGTGTAAAATTTAATAAAAATCTATCGAGCAGAAAACGTGATATTGAGAGTTATATTTTGTTTCCTTTCTAAAAAGTGAAAATGTTAACTTCAAATATCTCGAAAACTACTGGATAGATTTTGTTTATATTTTACCTGTATATGTAGACTTATATTGACTTTTATTGTGTAAAATGTAGTAAAAATCTATCGAGCAGAAAACGAGATATTTAGAGTTAAATTTTGTTTCCTTTCTAAAAAGTGAAAATGTTAACTTTAAATATCTCATAATTTACACTATAGATTTTGTTTCTATTTTACCTGCACACGGAGACTACTATTGTTTATAATTGTGTAAAATTTAGTATATGCTTATCGAGCAGAAAACGAGATATTTAGAGTTGAAGTTTGTTTGTTTTACCTTTATATGGAGACTACTGTTGTCTATAATGGTGTACAATTTAGTAAAAATCTATTGAGCAGAAAACGAGATATTTAGAGTTGAAGTTTGTTTGTTTTACCTTTATATGGAGACTACTATTGTCTATAATTGTGTAAAATTTAATAGAAATCTATCGAGCAGAAAACGAGATATTTAGAGTTAAATTTTGTATCTCTTCTAAAAAGTGAAATCTTTAACTTCAAATATCTAAAAAACTAATCGATAGATTTTGTTTATATTTTACCTGTATATGTAGACTACTATTGTCTATAATTTGTGTAAAATTTAATAAAAATCTATCGAGCAGAAAACGAGATATTTAGAGTTAAATTTTGTTTCTTTTCTAAAAAGTGAAAATGTTAACTTCAAATATCTCGAAAACTACTGGATAGATTTTGTTTATATTTTACCTGTATATGGGGACTACTATTGTCTATAATTGTGTAAAATTCAATAAAAATCTATCGAGCAGAAAACGAGATATTTAGAGTTAAATTTTGTATCCCTTCTAAAAAGTGAAATCTTTAACTTCAAATATCTAAGAAACTAATCGATAGATTTTGTTTATATTTTACCTGTATATGTAGACTACTATTGTCTATAATTGTGTAAAATTTAATAAAAATCTATCGAGCAGAAAACGAGATATTTAGAGTTAAATTTTGTTTCTTTTCTAAAAAGTGAAAATGTTAACTTCAAATATCTCGAAAACTACTGGATAAATTTTGTTTATATTTTACTTGTATATGGGGACTACTATTGTCTATAATTGTGTAAAATTCAATAAAAATCTATCGAGCAGAAAACGAGATATTTAGAGTTAAATTTTGTTTCCTTTCTAAAAAGTGAAAATGTTAACTTTAAATATCTCATAAATTACACTATAGATTTTGTTTCTATTTTACCTGCACATGGAGACTACTATTGTTTATAATTGTTTAAAATTTAGTATATGCTTATCGAGCAGAAAACGAGATATTTAGAGTTGAAGTTTGTTTGTTTTACCTTTATATGGAGACTACTGTTGTCTATAATGGTGTACAATTTAGTAAAAATCTATTGAGCAGAAAACGAGATATTTAGAGTTGAAGTTTGTTTGTTTTACCTTTATATGGAGACTACTATTGTCTATAATTGTGTAAAATTTAATAGAAATCTATCGAGCAGAAAACGAGATATTTAGAGTTAAATTTTGTTTCCTTTCTAAAAAGTGAAAATGTTAACATCAAATATCTCGAAAACTACTGGATAGATTTTGTTTATATTTTACCTGTATATGTAGACTTATATTGACTTTTATTGTGTAAAATGTAGTAAAAATCTATCGAGCAGACAACGAGATATTTAGAGTTAAATTTTGTATCCCCTCTAAAAAGTGATGTCTTTAACTTCAAATATCTAAGAAACTAATCGATAGATTTTGTTTATATTTTACCTGTATGTGAAGACTTATATTGACTTTTATTGTGTAAAATGTAGTAAAAATCTATCGAGCAAAAAACGAGATATTTAGAGTTAAATTTTGTATCCCTTCTAAAAAGTGAAATCTTTAACTTCAAATATCTAAGAAACTAATCGATAGATTTTGTTTATATTTTACCTTCATATGTAGACTACTATTGTCTATAATTGTGTAAAATTTAATAAAAATCTATCGAGCAGAAAACGAGATATTTAGAGTTGAAGTTTGTTTGTTTTATCTTTATATGGAGACTACTGTTGTCTATAATGGTGTACAATTTAGTAAAAATCTATTGAGCAGAAAACGAGATATTTAGAGTTGAAGTTTGTTTGTTTTACCTTTATATGGAGAATGCTATTGTCTATAATTGTGTAAAATTTAATAGAAATCTATCGAGCAGAAAACGAGATATTTAGAGTTAAATTTTGTTCCCTTTCTAAAAAGTGAAAATGTTAACATAAAATATCTCGAAAACTACTGGATAGATTTTGTTTATATTTTACCTGTATATGTAGACTTATATTGACTTTTATTGTGTAAAATGTAGTAAAATTCTATCGAGCAGACAACGAGATATTTAGAGTTAAATTTTGTATCCCCTCTAAAAAGTGAAGTCTTTAACATCAAATATCTAAGAAACTAATCGATAGATTTTGTTTATATTTTACCTGTATATGTAGACTACTATTGTCTATAATTGTGCAAAATTTAATAAAAATCTATCGAGCAGAAAACGAGATATTTAGAGTTATATTTTGTTTCCTTTCTAAAAAGTGAAAATGTTAACTTCAAATATCTCGAAAACTACTGGATAGATTTTGTTTATATTTTACCTGTATATGTAGACTTATATTGACTTTTATTGTGTAAAATGTAGTAAAAATCTATCGAGCAGAAAACGAGATATTTAGAGTTAATTTTTGTATCCCTTCTAAAAAGTGAAATCTACTATATAGATGTTAACTTCAAATATCTCAAAAATTACTCCATAGATTTTGTTTATATTTTACCTGTATATGTAGGCTACTATTGTCTATAATAGTGTAAAACGTAGTAGAAATCTATCGAGCAGAAAACGAGATATTTAGAGTTTAATTTTGTTTCCCTTCTAAAAAGTGAAAACTTTAACTTCACATATCTCAAAACATACTCGATAGATTTTGTTTATATTTTACCTGTATATGTAGACTACTATTGTCCATAATTGTGTAAAATTTAATAAATGTCTATTGAGCAGAAAACGAGATATTTAGAGTTAAATTTTGTTTCCCTTCTAAAAAGTGAAATCTTTAACTTCAAATATCTAATAAACTAATCGATAGATTTTGTTTATATTTTACCTGTAGATGTAGACTACTATTGTCTATAATTGTGTAAAATATAATAAAAATCTATCGAGCAGAAAACGAGATATTTAGAGTTAAATTTTGTATCCCTTCTAAAAAGTGAAATCTTTAACTTCAAATATCTAAGAAACTAATCGATAGATTTTGTTTATATTTTACCTGTATATGTAGACTACTATTGTCTATAATTGTGTAAAATTTAATAAAAATCTATCGAGCAGAAAACGAGATATTTAGAGTAAAATTTTGTTTCTTTTCTAAAAAGTGAAAATGTTAACTTCAAATATCTCGAAAACTACTGGATAGATTTTGTTTATATTTTACCTGTATATGGGGACTACTATTGTCTATAATTGTGTAAAATTCAATAAAAATCTATCGAGCAGAAAACGAGATATTTAGAGTTAAATTTTGTTTCCTTTCTAAAAACTTTAAATATCTCATAAATTACACTATAGATTTTGTTTCTATTTTACCTGCACATGGAGACTACTATTGTTTATAATTGTTTAAAATTTAGTATATGCTTATCGAGCAGAAAACGAGATATTTAGAGTTGAAGTTTGTTTGTTTTACCTTTATATGGAGACTACTGTTGTCTATAATGGTGTACAATTTAGTAAAAATCTATTGAGCAGAAAACGAGATATTTAGAGTTGAAGTTTGTTTGTTTTACCTTTATATGGAGACTACTATTGTCTATAATTGTGTAAAATTTAATAGAAATCTATCGAGCAGAAAACGAGATATTTAGAGTTAAATTTTGTTTCCTTTCTAAAAAGTGAAAATGTTAACATCAAATATCTCGAAAACTACTGGATAGATTTTGTTTATATTTTACCTGTATATGTACGAGGGTCGTTTGAAAAGTCCGTGCAAAAATAAAAACTACTTAATTTTTTGGGGTAAACCTTTTTTATTTTTCAACATAGTCTCCTTTTAGGCTTATACACTTCGTCCAACGCTGCTCTAGTTTGTTGATCCCTTCCGAATAATAGGATTTGTCCAAGTCTGAAAAATAGCCATTCGTTTCTGCAATCACCTCCTCGTTTGAATAAAATCTTTTTCCCGCCAGCCATTTCTTCATATTGGGGAACAAATAGTAGTCCGAGGGAGCCAAGTCTGGAGAATAGGGGGGATGTGAAACGAGTTGGAACCCTATTTCCATTAATTTTGCGACCACAACTGCTGAGGTGTGAGCTGGTGCGTTGTCGTGTTGGAAAAGGACTTTTTTGTGGGCCAATCGTGGGCGTTTTTCTTGCAGCTCAGTTTTCAAACGGTCCAATAACGATGAATAATATGCACCTGTAATAGTTTTACCCTTTTCCAGATAGTCGATGAGGATTATTCCTTGCGAATCCCAAAAGACAGTCGCCATAATCTTTCCGGCCGAAGGAACGGTCTTCGCCTTTTTTGGCGCAGATTCCCCCTTGGTAACCCATTGTTTAGATTGTTCTTTGGTCTCAGAAGTGTAGTGATGTATCCATGTTTCATCCACAGTGACGAAACGATGCTTAAAGTCCTGCGGATTCTTCTGGAACAGCCTGCAAACCGTCCTTGCAACACTTCACACGATTTCGTTTTTGGTCAAGCGTGAGCAATCGCGGCACCCATCTTGCGGATAGCTTTGTCATGTCCAAATGTTGATGCAAAATATTATGTACCCGTTCATTCCAGATGCCCACAGCACTAGCAATCTCACGCACCTTCACTCTTCTGTCATCCATCACCATATCATGGATTTTATCAATGATTTCTGGATTAGTAACCTCAACAGGGCGTCCAGAACGTTCAGCGTCACTTGTGCCCATATGGCCACTCCGAAAATTTTGAAACCACTTATAAACTGTTCTAATCGAAGGTGCAGAGTCACCATAATGTTTATCAAGCTTCTCTTTAGTCTCCTGAGGCGTTTTGCCTTTCATAAAGTAGTGTTTAATCAACACACGAAATTCTTTTTCGTCCATTTTTTGAAAATCACTCGACTTCCTCGATTAAAACGAATGCCAAACACAAAGAAATAACCCGATCTGGCTGAAACTTGGTTGTGTTCTTCCAAGAGATGCTACTAACTAAACATAACCTCGATACGCGCCAGTAGTGCTATCTCTCTGACTTTGCACGGACTTTTCAAACGACCCTCGTAGACTTATATTGACTTTTATTGTGTAAAATGTAGTAAAAATCTATCGAGCAGACAACGAGATATTTAGAGTTAAATTTTGTATCCCCTCTAAAAAGTGATGTCTTTAACATCAAATATCTAAGAAACTAATCGATAGATTTTGTTTATATTTTACCTGTATGTGAAGACTTATATTGACTTTTATTGTGTAAAATGTAGTAAAAATCTATCGAGCAAAAAACGAGATATTTAGAGTTAAATTTTGTATCCCTTCTAAAAAGTGAAATCTTTAACTTCAAATATCTAAGAAACTAATCGATAGATTTTGTTTATATTTTACCTTCATATGTAGACTACTATTGTCTATAATTGTGTAAAATGTAGTAAAACTCTATCGAGCAGAAAACGAGATATTTAGAGTTAATTTTTGTATCCCTTCTAAAAAGTGAAATCTTAAACTTCAAATATCTAAGAAACTAATCGATAGATTTTGTTTATATTTTACCTGTATATGAGGACTACTATTGTCTATAATTGTGTAAAATTTATTAAAAATCTATCGAGCAGAAAACGAGATATTTAGAGTTGAAGTTTGTTTGTTTTATCTTTATATGGAGACTACTGTTGTCTATAATGGTGTACAATTTAGTAAAAATCTATTGAGCAGAAAACGAGATATTTAGAGTTGAAGTTTGTTTGTTTTACCTTTATATGGAGAATACTATTGTCTATAATTGTGTAAAATTTAATAGAAATCTATCGAGCAGAAAACGAGATATTTAGAGTTAAATTTTGTTCCCTTTCTAAAAAGTGAAAATGTTAACGTCAAATATCTCGAAAACTACTGGATAGATTTTGTTTATATTTTACCTGTATATGTAGACTACTATTGTCCATAATTGTGTAAAATTTAATAAATGTCTATTAAGCAGAAAACGAGATATTTAGAGTTAAATTTTGTTTCCCTTCTAAAAAGTGAAATCTTTAACTTCAAATATCTAATAAACTAATCGATAGATTTTGTTTATATTTTACCTGTAGATGTAGACTACTATTGTCTATAATTGTATAAAATATAATAAAAATCTATCGAGCAGAAAACGAGATATTTAGAGTTAAATTTTGTATCCCTTCCAAAAAGTGAAATATTTAACTTCAAATATCTAAGAAACTAATCGATAGATTTTGTTTATATTTTACCTGTATATGTAGACTACTATTGTCTATAATTGTGTAAAATTTAATAAAATCTATGGAGCAGAAAACGAGATATTTAGAGTTAAATATTGTTTCCTTTCTAAAAAGTGAAAATGTTAACTTCAAATATCTCGAAAACTACTGGACAGATTTTGTGTATATTTTACCTGTATACGTAGACTTATATTGACTTTTATTGTGTAAAATGTAGTAAAAATCTATCGAGCAGAAAACGAGATATTTAGAGTTAATTTTTGTATCCCTTCCAAAAAGTGAAATCTTTAACTTCAAATATCTAAGAAACTAATCGATAGATTTTGTTTATATTTTACCTTCATATGTAGACTACTATTGTCTATAATTGTGTAAAATGTAGTAAAAATCTATCGAGCAGAAAACGAGATATTTAGAGTTAAATTTTGTATCCCTTCCAAAAAGTGAAATCTTTAACTTCAAATATCTAAGAAACTAATCGATAGATATTGTTTATATTTTACCTGTATATGAAGACTACTATTGTCTATAATTGTGTAAAATTTAATAAAAATCTATTGAGCAGAAAACGAGATATTTAGTGTTGAAGTTTGTTTGTTTTACCTTTATATGGAGACTACTGTTGTCTATAATGGTGTACAATTTAGTAAAAATCTATTGAGCAGAAAACGAGATATTTAGAGTTGAAGTTTATTTGTTTTACCTTTATATGGAGAATACTATTGTCTATAATTGTGTAAAATTTAATAGAAATCTATCGAGCAGAAAACGAGATATTTAGAGTTAAATTTTGTTCCCTTTCTAAAAAGTGAAAATGTTAACATCAAATATCTCGAAAACTACTGGATAGATTTTGTTTATATTTTACCTGTATATGTAGACTTATATTGACTTTTATTGTGTAAAATGTAGTAAAAATCTATCGAGCAGACAACGAGATATTTAGAGTTAAATTTTGTATCCCCTCTAAAAAGTGAAGTCTTTAACATCAAATATCTAAGAAACTAATCGATAGATTTTGTTTATATTTTACCTGTATATGTAGACTACTATTGTCTATAATTGTGTAAAATTTAATAAAAATCTATCGAGCAGAAAACGAGATATTTAGAGTTATATTTTGTTTCCTTTCTAAAAAGTGAAAATGTTAACTTCAAATATCTCGAAAACTACTGGATAGATTTTGTTTATATTTTACCTGTATATGTAGACTTATATTGACTTTTATTGTGTAAAATGTAGTAAAAATCTATCGAGCAGAAAACGAGATATTTAGAGTTAATTTTTGTATCCCTTCTAAAAAGTGAAATCTACTATATAGATGTTAACTTCAAATATCTCAAAAATTACTCCATAGATTTTGTTTATATTTTACCTGTATATGTAGACTACTATTGTCCATAATTGTGTAAAATTTAATAAATGTCTATTGAGCAGAAAACGAGATATTTAGAGTTAAATTTTGTTTCCCTTCTAAAAAGTGAAATCTTTAACTTCAAATATCTAATAAACTAATCGATAGATTTTGTTTATATTTTACCTGTAGATGTAGACTACTATTGTCTATAATTGTGTAAAATATAATAAAAATCTATCGAGCAGAAAACGAGATATTTAGAGTTAAATTTTGTATCCCTTCTAAAAAGTGAAATCTTTAACTTCAAATATCTAAGAAACTAATCGATAGATTTTGTTTATATTTTACCTGTATATGTAGACTACTATTGTCTATAATTGTGTAAAATTTAATAAAAATTTATGGAGCAGAAAACGAGATATTTAGAGTTAAATTTTGTTTCCTTTCTAAAAAGTGAAAATGTTAACTTCAAATATCTCGAAAACTACTGGACAGATTTTGTGTATATTTTACCTGTATACGTAGACTTATATTGACCTTTATTGTGTAAAATGTAGTAAAAAT
Organism: Rhodnius prolixus; assembly: GCF_049639745.1. Lineage (NCBI taxonomy): Eukaryota > Metazoa > Arthropoda > Insecta > Hemiptera > Reduviidae > Rhodnius > Rhodnius prolixus. The sequence continues at coordinate 39,794,136 of NW_027411582.1, read as the reverse complement.
CTATCGAGCAGAAAACGAGATATTTAGAGTTAATTTTTGTATCCCTTCCAAAAAGTGAAATCTTTAACTTCAAATATCTAAGAAACTAATCGATAGATTTTGTTTATATTTTACCTGTATATTGAGACTACTGTTGTCTATAATGGTGTAAAATTTAGTAAAAATCTATCGAGTAGAAAACGAGATATTTAGAGTTAAATTTGGTTTCCCTTCTAAAAAGTAAAAATTTAACTTTAAATATCTCAAAAACTACTATATAGATTTTGTTTATATTTTACCTGTATATGTAGACTACTATTGTCTATAATAGTGTAAAACGTAGTAGAATTCGATCGAGCAGAAAACGAGATATTTAGAGTTAAATTTTGTTTCCTTTCTAAAAAGTGAAAATGTTAACATCAAATATCTCAAAACATACTCGATAGATTTTGTTTATATTTTACCTGTATATGGGGACTCCTATTGTTTATAATTGTTTAAATATGAGTGATAAAGGTAACTTTCCTCTACATTTTGTTAATGAAATCATATAAATCTGAACAATAGAAAGATAGATGTAGTGGTTTTAAATTTGAAGTATTTGCAATACCTTCAAATCTTAACCTTCTATATATCAATAACTATTTTCACTAAAACATTGCTTTTATAGAAAAGGAGGAAAAAAATTGTCAAAGTTTGGTGTTTTTCAATGTTACTTTTTTTGGTGCAGTTTTTGACGATCAACTCATGTACAACTGTCCTACCGGACAGTTTTAATTAAATTGAGCTGTGATACCTCCATTAGGTCCCTGGAACTCACCTTAAAATAAATATTTCCTGAAAATAATTTCATGTTTAAATCGACATCTGAGTAAACGGTGTATTAATACAAAAAAAAATATTTCGTTTATGAATTTATACTTCCGGTCATATTATTTTTATGGAATACTTCCGCCATTACGATTTCCTTCGATTTCGTGTTACTTCTTCTAGTTTGTTTGTAAATAAATGACTATTGAGGCTTCACTTTATTCCTGCCTTTCTTATTGCTCAATACATTTCCTTTTACATTTCCTCTTCCTTAATCAACTTACGTAACATAAATCTGTCTGATCTGCTTAAACAGTAACCGTTTATTCTGCGACCACCACACGGTTGTTCTCTATACCAAGCTTCTTTCTCGAGTATCTTCCGTAATTAAGTTAGCGTTTAAATAGTTAATAGTTTAAATAGTTAATTAACAAGTAATTTCATTGGATACGCCCCTATTACTTTATTACCCCTATTACCAATTGAATGTTATTGAATTCTACGAAATACTTGAAAGTCTTCAGTTGGAAAACTGCGAGCTTTTGCAGCAAATGTAAAGTACTCTTCCTTGCAAGTAAATAAATGCCCAAATAATCAGGTATCCACTCGATATACAATAATTAATCAAACTGTAAACAGATCATGATAACGTCTGACACAACTTCAATATTTCAGTAACAAGATATTGACAGCCTTCAATATCAAAAATTGTTCCCCACCTGACACTGGTATCAAAACTATTTGCTATCCAAGTCTTCATATGTCACTGAAATTTTGTTTGCTTTCTATGTCAATGTTTCTGCAACAGTTTGGGTCTCTTCCACATGAGCGCTCTGCTGATTCCGCGTAATGATGTTGATTTCGCGCTGCATTCTTCAAATTTATTGGAGACTTTGAACGATTTCTGACATCCTTTAACTCTGGGGATTACAAATTAAGTTTTTACATGGCTAACGTAATTATGAAATTTGAAAGTATTGAGGCGTTAACAGTGGGAAGAACTTAAATCTCTGAAAAACTTTTTTAAGACTTTCTCAGTTATAATAAAAATATATTGTTATTTAGTTTTGGGTGGCGAATTTCCCAATAGTCTATCATTAAAAAAAAAAAGTTTTCAAGTCGATAGAAGACATTGTCTAAAGCAACCTTCACTTGTGTGAATTCATCTAATAAATTTGTGAAAATTAGAACATAAAAACACGTTAATACTGGCAAGTATATAGCGTGTTCACTAGCATACATATTCAACTAACCTTGATTGAACGAATTTTGTTTTATAGAAAATTCAATTCAGAATACGGGTGGGGGGTTCACACAGAATTCCCCATACTCGGAGTGCGCTCCTGATCAAATACTTACGGTGAAAATTCAACTTCGATAATCTGCCCTCTGAAAACCAAGAAAAAGCGAAAAAAAAATAGCTCGTGTAAAATATGTACATTTTCCTTTTTGGGTGCTGCCAAGCATTCACAGTGTGATGGGAGGTGCCATTGTGTGCACTAGTGGAGACGGTATCTGCCAGCGAGGGAGCCGAGTGAGTAATGGCAGATAGTAGCGGCAGATATCTGCACAAAGCAGATGGTATGGCGGCTTCATCAGCCTCCTCTGCTCTTGCACATATCCGCCCTCACACTTTATCTCCCGGTCGCTGTTTAATGCTTATTTTTTTTTTCGTTAAAAATTTCAGTGAGGCTGAATGAAGCCAGATAGTGTGCGTAGAGTTTTATCTTGTGCTCCTGATGGAGTCCCATCAGCATCATGTTAACATCCCAGTCACTTCCTGGTTAAACCCAGTATTACCAACTATTTCAGCCATGCAGTACTGGAGGTTGTGCGTTTTGCTTTACGAAATTCATATTACTTTACTCCAATCAGCTTTTAATCCAAGATGGGGTAGGCTCTCTTTTAAGTTTACATCTTAGAGATTAATCTTGGATTTTCACAAACTGGTTGTTACTAAGAAGTTACAATCTTTTATAACTTTTCTTAAATCAGCAAGTAACAAACTTCGGTGAAACTTAAATTTAGAATTTCAAGAATTTTCTTAATTAAATTTTTAATTGCGTCCTTCCGATAAGAAAAAGTATTTTGAGAGTTTACATAAGAGTATTTTAAATAAATACAAATTTGAATGAAAAATCACAAAAACTATAGTTGCTAAAAGCAAACACACTTGACTCTATTCTCACTATCTGACAGCAACCTGTACAAAATCTAATTGACAAATGTTCTGCTAACAGAGAATATTGGTGAAACTTTGCGCTATCTTGTTCTCTTCCGCTGTACTGAGAGAAACTGGCGGCATAACTAAGATCGTTGCCAAGCAACTTGTGAACGGGAAAGTTAATTAGTTTGTTTGATCTGTACATCCGGTGTGAGACTTTGATTGCAGTTTTGGCACAATGCAGTGTGATTCCTACCTTTAAGAGAATGGGATTGCAATAACCTTCATCTAGAAGGGTATAATTAATGTTTTCTGTAACGGAGTTTAGTCTAAAGTCAACCAATTAGATGGAAACTAATCAGCATCGTCGTCCTTGATTGGACGGAAAGTTTGTGTTTAAAGCGAATAATATCGTCAAGGCAGTTGGTGAAGAGAAGTCATTACCGCTTCCTTCTGACAGAGCGCGGGCAGAGCACTATACCGCCCCTCTGAGGCGCGCATGAATACTAAGACTGCCTAACAAGCATTCAGGCATACGTTAAGTCCCGAGGTGGCAATGTCTTACACCTTTTTTTGGTAAGTAACATCTCAGAATTGTAAACATGGCACTTTGTACTGCTCTAACACTCTCTGGGGGGTCGTTCGCTCCTCTTACAAACAGGAAATAGTCTAAATAATATTTTTATCCTCGTAGAGAGAGAGAGATACAGACAGCCCACTGGGTGCTTCTTCCTGTACTTGAATTTAGTTCCTCTAATTCTCATTGGGCGTAAGAATGTTGCCCGTTTTTAGTTTTAACTCAGAAAAAATTTAGTACAAAAACGCTACCGTAATGGCTGTTAAGTTAGACAAAAAGAAGCTATAAAACTATAAGATTATGACTATGAGGGGTACCAAATGTTCTCAATCACAATATTAGGGCACATCGAGATATAATGTCCTTAAGGATCGGACCAAAGTACACTGTAACTCAAAAGTTAATTTTACTTCAGTTCAAGTGAAATATATTGTGTGGTGGTAGTGCGAGAGGACTTGTAAAGCTTCCATTGGTGTTATGATGTTTTATCATTTCCAAAACAGAGCTTAAATATTCGCACTGCAAAAATAAAAGCTGCCGTTGGCTTACTGCTGTTAAATATAATGACGCAATTCATGTCCCAAAGAAAACAGTAATAAGACCCATTAAGAAGGGGCGGGTTTAGCTCAGAGGTTAGCGTGTACTGGATTTCGATGGGGAGATTCCGGGAATTCAGCTGCTGGCCCTCAAATTTTCTCTTCCAAGTAGCTTTTTGCTGCTCATTGGCCGGTGATGGACAGCGTTGTCTGTAACGAGAAGAACACTGTTACAGATACTGAAAGTTAAACAAAGAAAATTAAGGCACCTTGATAGCGGAGCGGTTAGACGCAGGCCCGCAAAGCTATGGTGTACTGGTCCTTGTATTTCCGGTCTAGGCCTTGGATTTTATATTATGTAATGGTTTACACGAGAAAAAGTACCTCGCTAGTCGCCTCCATCCACGACTCTAATTTGGTAGTTGGACGTCCAAGCTGCCTGCAAAAATAGGCATAGACTTTACCAAAAAGCATAATTTATGCTCAACTTTTTCCAGTGTCTTCGGCAAATATTTCAGGCAAAATTTATTAACTAAAGAACGCCTAATGGAGTGTTGAACATTTCAAATACGACTGACGTTTGTAGGAAGTGTTTACTGCGCTTGGTTTGCAATCCCTCCTCCCTCGATCTGCTAATGTGGTAATCAGCAACAGCTGATTAAGAACACTTAGTTATTTAAGAGCCGAGAAATGTAAATAATCATAGTCGAAAATGAACTCCATCGCGATGCGACGAAGACAAAAAATGAATATGTAGATTATCCCAAATAGCATTTGATACCACGGGGCAGCTATATCCTCATGTTGAACGAACTGATTTTGGTGTAATACCAGCAGTAATCCTGCTACTAACATGGACTCATGGAATCCAGATGCAGCCAATGGCCATTTTGACGAATAGAGGGCAGTGCAGAGGTTGCTGCCTATTGGATGAACGAATCCAATTTTTCATTCATGCGGAGTGAACTCCAGTGAGTTAGCAGTGGACAAGTTCACTGTTGCCGCTGGTAAATTCTCTCGCAAACTCTGGGCCGGCCATTGATCTGGACGGGGGGGGCGTGAACAACTCGGACATTGAATTCACCACGAACTTTGTCACCCTTATCGTGTTAATTATACTTGCATTATTTATAATCAGGGTTTAAGTGCAGTCGTTATCGAGGAAAATATGAACCTCCAGGATGATGGAGCTGAGCGATTCTCAAGCCCCAATCCCCCCTCCCCAATAACAATGTACAGTTGTTAATTTATTTGCTGGAGTGCGATCACGCTAGCGCAACACGGCTTCACATTTCAATATAAATTTATAACTTGATTATTTCCTATCATTGTCAATACTTTATTGAGTATCGCAGCCAATTATATTAAACGAAGGAAAAGTACATGTTCAAATCGTATCGATAAATGCTTTATTCAACATTTTTATTCTTTTTAATTCCCATTCAGTTTGCACAGGCTGCCATGTTGAATTGTAAAATAAATTGGGCCACTATATCTCCTATTTTAATCGAAATATATCATCTTTCATTGTCTGCCAGTATAATCGACAATTATATTTTATCTAACCAACGATCTTATTTATTATTTTATCAGTTTGATCTCTAGCCGCACCCACCGTCAATAAAATCTATTGTGAGCACGTTAAATAACAACTAGCGCTCATAAAAACTGAGCTGGATCAATTGTATAATCGGATCATTACAGATTACTATAAATTAATTGTGCGGCATAAATACGGTGTAATATGGCTGAAAATCAAACAGCTGCTAAATTATCGATATGCTCCAATAAGCAAGCACTTTACTCATTGCGAGTTTACTTTCAATTACTCTACTAGTAAAAAGAATTTGATCGATAATTGCAATCGAGTTGCTCTAATAAAGAAAAAGTGGATTTTACAAGTATTTCTGTGTGTGTGTGTGTTCGACCGCAATTCACAAAAGAAAGATCAAAGGAAGATCAAATTCGATATTTCGTTCAAAGTGCCACCAGAAAATGTGACAGTAAGGTTTCAATCAAAACTGAAGTACCTGTATACGCAATGGTTTGGGCACTTCTCGAAAAAGTCTCCAAAAGTTATTTATTCCAAAATCTGCTTTATTCATTAAATATACGTATTTAGATCATTGACTTATATTGGAAATCATTTTTCTATGAAAATTCGTTTTGAGAGGGATTGTTGAGGTAGACTCACCTGTGTGCCATTCATACAACCTTAGTCGAGGATTTGCAAACTGTGCAATGTTAAAAAGTACGAAATAGATTTTAATAAACTTAGTAGTTAACAAGAAGTTAAGGATTTGAGAATGTATAAGAGATTGGAAGGCTCGTGAGAGTGGTAAATCTTCTTAAAAGATTTTTTTTTAAATGGCTGTCTGACCGGGTGAATAGGGGATCTTATTGAACGGCCATTGTATAAATACATTATAGTGTGAAGCTATTGTGTGAAGTTGGGGATGATAGTCCTGGATCCAGGGCATTAGATGGGAGGCAAGAAGTAGGACAGCCGTCAGTAGCAGTTGGGAAATTGGGACTCCAAGTGATCGGCAAGGGAGGCTTAGCGCCCGCACAACTTTGTTATTAAGTGGTGCGCCGGGACAATGCTAACTTGTTCATTACTGAAGCATGGAGGCGCGCCCGCCCACTTCTAACTCCGCCAACACTAACCGCTGCCTTATTAATCTCAGTCTCCAGAGGTCCGCACAACTGTCTAACTACAGAAATAATTATCTGGCGCTCCATCAATTGTCATCCTGGCAGGAAAATAAAATTCCCATCAAGTTCAAACCGCCAGCTTGCATGCCAACTACTTCTTGCACATTTCTTAGTGGGTACCAAAGTGTGTGAGGCTGAGAATTGATGGATCTGTTGCGGCGCTTTTTTACTTCCTCTTTCTGCTACTAGAGAGCAAGTATTGCGATCGTCTCCAATTGCCTTTACTGAGTTATCGCCGTATACTCGTATACAAGATTTGAGGTCTTCTAAGGAGAGATTAAGTAGTTATTTAGAAAATCATCTCTCTTAGAAAATAATAGCAGTAAGCTCAGACTCTATATTGCCATCCTATTGCAGTGTTGCCATCCTATTGCAGTGTTGCCACCCTATTGCCGTATTGCCACCCAAATGCCGTATTCTGTTTTCTACATCTTTCTTTTACTAAAATTTTTAAAGATCCATACAATTTACCAAGTTCGATTTTTTTTTAGGTATTTTCGTTTTTTAAATATTCTGACTCAAATCTGGCTAAAAACAATTTTTATTCAGTTGAGGCTAAACCTTTCTTAAAATACGCAGTTCCGCTGAAATCTTTGAAAATTTGCACGGCTGTAATTCTTCTCGTACGTATCGTGTACGTAGAAAAATGATTGGTGCCATTTTGAAAGTATTTGTATTGTAAAACAATTGCTAGCAGCCATTGCTATCCGATAGAAGAGGGCGTGGCCGCCATGAATGTTCCAGCTTCTGATTGGCCTATCCAGCAACCCACATCTCTAACTCTGCATTCCTATTTGTCTATTATGTAACACTAAATATTTCATATAAAAGTAAAGTTCAAATTTTGTTTACCAATTTCCCCCTCCCCCCATAAGTATTTGATGAATTCTAAGATCATACAATAAAAATTAACATATGAAAATATCATTAAAATGCAATAATATTAGTGTTTAAGGGAAGGGATTAGCTATGAGGTTAGCATACTGGACTCCCACGCGGAGGTCCCGGGTTCGAATCCAGCAGCTGACCCTTAGATTTTCTCTTTCTAGGAGCTTCTTACAGCTCACTGTCCGGTGATGGACAGTGTTGTCTGTAACGAGAGAACACTGTCCGGAGCCCGGCAGTGCACTGGAAAAAGCTCCGGGCGCTAATAACCTCAGCTGTTGATGCGCCAAAAAAAAAAAAATTAGTGTTTTAACTAATTTATGGTTAAGAAAAAAAAAAAATGATTTAAATTTGTTGATTTTAGGGGAAAAAGAAGGAAAAATCACAATCTGCTTAGGTATGAATTAAATAAGTTCTCCATGTTTAATTTTAAAATGGCAAATGGGCCTAAGGAAAACTTTTTCCCATATTAAAACTCTCCAACGAGGACAGTTGTATAAGGGTTGATCGTCAAAAAGTGCACGAAAAAGCGTAACGTTGAAAAACACCCAACTTTGACAATTTTTTTCTCTTTTTCTATAAAAGATAAAATTCCCAAATATTATTGAGTAAATTTGTAGTTCTTGAGATGAATGCTGGATAATAGCCTTGTCGCAAATATATTGTTTTATAGTACCTTTTCATTTAACTAAATATGATTCATTATTATATTTGACAATATCTGTGTTAGAAATGTAGTGGTGGCCACTGGGCCAGATACTGGTGGGCCTCAGGTTGTACACAGCTGACCAACAGTATTACAAGAGGTCTTGGTAGTGATAGGAGGTCGCACTTCTTGAGCGAAGGCCAGCAGCATACAATGCTGCTGATCGCATCCGGTCTTACGGTATCGGCACATTTTGCAATATTCGTTCTGCGTAGAGGAATGTACGAATATTTGTTGAATGAGGTTGTCAAGTTGTGGGTCGCCAGCTAACTATGGGGACACACAGCTTTTTGGTCATTAATAATTCAAACAGTGGAAACTATCTTGTCTTTATCTCGAATGTTCAGCTCTTACTGTTCAAAGTTGGGCCACCTAGAAAGAAGGCCACCATTTCTGTTGTGTGTGTGTGTAGTAAGAAGTAGATCTGCTGCTTCTGGCTAGGCTGGGAGCGGCTGGAGACTCTAATGCTATTCCCTTGTCTGCAACCTACCCGATAAAGATTTCATTCCAGTCCCATTGTTGCCAAACATCTTTGCCATGTCTATTTTTAGATTCGGCTTTTCACCCTCCGTCTGGAGTTGCTGGTGGAGGCTGCCTCCACCACTCCACAGCACGGAGGATCTTTCTAAGCAGAGATCACTCCGAATTCCTCATCCAACCTGCTCTACATTACTTTCCTTTCTGGTTCTTCTCTTATTTTCCCCAGTAACTTACATTTTTTAGGATCCCATTTTCATCAGAAATTAGCACTTATACTTCAACCGTGCGGTTCTCTCTTTTATTAATTCTTAGCAAAATGTTAACTCGCCCTCCTGATATTAACAAATAAATTAGGCTTCTTCATCCCACAATCCTTCTCATATTATAAGATTAGCCTTTTGGTTAATGTCATCACACTTAAATTTAATTAATTTATTTATTTATTGCTTTGAAATACATTATGTCTTATAAGTAAGGAGTTGTGTTTTTAGGAAAAATGAAAATAAATGCATAATTTCAATTATCACATGAAATGAAAAACTAAATAAATATTAAACTTCTAATTATGTAAACAATAAAAGCAAAAGAAGAAACACAGAACCAGCTGTTCACCTTGTTGAGATAATAACATTTCGGAAGGTAACCTTACAGGAGGTTCCTTGCAGTAATGGGCGCATTCAGCAGACAAGAGCGCTACCAGATCGCTCCCAAAGGGAGCGCTTTATTTCTCTGAACGCTCTGCTACTAATATAACCTAAACATAAACTTTTTTAGAATTAATATTGGCGAGGAATCGGTCAAATAAAAAACAACTCGTCTTTTAAATTAAAAGGTGCTAGGCCTTTCAAAATCTAGTATTTATTAATCATATTTCAATTTTTTTAACTTGTTATCAAAGATAAAGAAGAGCACGCGATAGGTCATTTTTATGTATTTTTTCATCCCCTTTCTACTAAAAATATTGCCAACGCAGTAAAGCTAGTATTTTTCTTAATATCGGGAAATAAGTCGTTTTCCGAGTGATTTTTCTAAGTAAAATCGAATGTTAAGAGCTTTAGATGTTCTCAAGCATACACGGAATGACTAAAAAATAATTTTACATCTGTTACAAACAAGAAGGTTTGATAATTATTTGGTAATTTTGGGAGAGTTGCGTTTAATTACCAAAAAAATTGGAAAAATTTCAAAATTGTTTTTATAAATACACGTACTTTGCTAGTAGCGATCACCGCTCCGTCGAAGTAGCATAGAAAATTTCCGCTCCATAAGATGGCGACCGCTGCCACAACATGTGAGAGCGATGCTAAAAGTGCGCCATTCAGCGGATAGTTCCGTAGCGCTCTTGTCTGCTGAATGCGCCCAATGATACATTACTGTTTAACAATAAATGATCATAACCAATGATAGAAAGTTGAGAACCAGTTAAAAGTTACTTTCCATTTTATAATTTTCTTCAAAATAATGTTGAATATGTAATCAAAATATAATATTCATGGATGAAGGCCCTAAATATTTTGTCGATTCTCTCAAGCTGCAATAAAATCCGTTAAAAATTGATCGGAAGAAGAGTATCCGTGACTGTTCAAGACTTGATAATGAAGAAATGATAAACTGTACTAAGTGACGACTGTTCACAAACTGTCAGAATTATTGTTTTAACCTAATTTCCAATCTCTTTTATGTCAATTAATGATACTTAGATTACGGTGAAATAAAGTTCATAGGATGAAATGAACTGTAGAGGAAATTTACCCATAATCCCCTTCAAAAAGAATTTTCCCTGCAAAATGAGTCCAAACTTCAAGGCTGCTTCCTTTTTGGGCATTCTTTTAAACAAGTATGTGTGGTCAGCATGAGAACCGACTGTGCTATTTTCAATGATGTTATTTATGCAAAGGATGCAGAACAGAGTCCCGACAATGGAAATTTAGATCTTGTGGAAGCAAATTAGATATTTTGCTCATACGAATAGCTTTCAATTATGCATATAAACATGCAAATTATAATCTCCTGATACCGTCATGTTCTAGACTCAGCTGCTTCGGATACCCTCTAACTAAATGAATGTGACCTCATGAGGTAAGCCTTGCAGCTTGCAAAGTATATTTTTACCCAGACCGAGATACAATTCTAAGCACCACTGAGAGTGCCTTGACTTCTTTAAGATATCCGTCTGTTCTTTTTCTCCGCCATCATGTCCCAGCATTCAACAAAAATACACGTATTTCCTAAAACATTTTCTCTTAATAGCAACAAAAGGAGATGAACACCGGATGTAATTAGTAGAGAAGAAAGCCAGGCTGTGCTGTACGAAGTTGTTGGTGGTGTAATGTCCAGCAGATTTTCAGACTGTCGCACCTCCTTGCCCCCACTGGAGGCGGCATGAAGCACAACATCACAGAACACCGTCCCCCCCACCCCGTGACGGCTAAAACAGACAAAAAGCACGCGGCTAATTTTAATTCCCTAATTTGTATTCATAAGGAGCAACATGGAGAGATGCCAAATATAATTGGCCTTAGTGTGTAGCACAGCCCGCCCCCGCGCCTTCCGCATGACACAATCAGCGGTTTTTGGCATCTGTCTCGTTCACAACCGCAAACCATTAGAAGACCCCTTTATAGATATCATATTTAATGATGATGATTTAATAAACCAGACGGACTGTTGTACCCAAAATGGTTCAAAATAGCAAAAAAGATGCGACCAGCAAAAACTACCCAATGTTTTCTTCATATCCAAATTGTGCTGATCCAAGTCTCGGATCCGGTCGGTCTGAGTTCATTGTGGTCATCTCAATCTGTGTCCTGCAAACAAATGTAGCAATTAAGATGCTTTCTTCAGCCAACACTAAAGCATTTTAGTTTTACATTACTACATTTTCTCACTTGTTTAAAAAAAAGAAAAGAAAAAAGAGTTCACTGAAACAATGTTAATGTGAAATGAAGCTTGACGACACAAGATCTCATTAAATTCATAATCCCTTCCAATCCGAAATTTATAGATAAATATTTGTAAAAAAACAGTTCATTTAGAATTTACTGAATTTTGCTTATTGAAATCCTATCAGTATTAGAAGATAATGTAGACGTACATTACACTTTCATGGCTCTTAAGAGAAAGGACGGATGTTGGTGTAGTAGTTATGAAGCGTGCATCTGTAGGAGGGGATTCCCACTTCCGGTTTGAACACTAGAAGGTATAGCATTAGCAAGAGGAAGGAAAAAAAAAAAGAAGAAGCTTCATGGCTTCCTTATTTACTGAAACAGAAGTAATTTAGAAATAAAATCTGCCTCGGAATTCGTAATGTGAGCTAAATAATATAGTTAGCAGTGATAGTAAAGTAGTGTTTGATTAAATAAAGCAAAAGCGCCCTTGTTTGGACCAGATTTACACAAAACTGCTTTTGCTTTATTTGCTTGAAATAAATGTTTCAGTGCTAATTACTGGGTGGTGCGTTTCCAGCGAGTGGAAGGGCTGACAGAGTCAAGCTGTCGAAGGTGCTGTCTAAGCTTCAAGTTGAGGCGGTGGGGGTGGCAGAATTTAGTCTAGTTACAGAGTGGCTCCAGACGGACTCCGCCAATTAGGAGCCTGCAACTCCAGCGGCAGCACTAATTATCGGAACCTTCATCCCTTGGCCCTCAGGATCTCCTAAACTTCTAATTATTTGTTTTGCTTTGCAGCGGCATTGCCCTTTCTGTGCTCGCTGGCCGGCCCATTCCACTTCCTGTAGATAGTAACCTCACAAAGACCAACTACTTCTACTCTTTTTTTTTATCCATCCTCTCCACTCGTTCCGGTCTCTTATTTACTGTTCCTTGACTTCCAACTTCCTCCGCTTCCCGCCCAACAGAACACCATTGCAAAGGACTTTACTTAGAAATACACGCTTGCTATAGTTGTCGGCAAACTTTCACCGATATCGCTGATAATACAATTTAGTCACGTGATGACTCACTTTAGATTATCTAGACTCTGTTTTCTTTTCTTTTTACCTTGCTTAGCAACTTCCACTATCTTTTCCCTTCGTTAGAAGAAACATTGGCTTCCTACAGATATTCTTATTTCATGTTTTTACTAAAAATGAACATTTTCAAGATCCTAGAGTTTAAAAAAAGTGGTTTCAGAAACTGTTGTACGAGTCTTTCACTCTGGGAAAACAGCATCTTAGATCAACATCTTAGGATCATAGAAAGGAGAAGAAGGTCTCCTTTGTTACAGACAAACCTTCCAGTTCTACTAGTATAATTTTAAATGTAATACATCTGAAGCGTCTGCGAAAATACAGGCTTCGCCTGCTGATAAGTTTTCTTGTGAACCATGGTCGTCTCAGACGGTCCGCAGATTTCGAGAAGATTTCGTAACTGATTACGAGGCGACCATTCAAAGAAAACTTATATTGCGTAGAAGATATCAGGTGCTGGAGGAAGAACTACCCTAAAAAGCCGCCCAAATCCTGAGACTTCTCAAACATCTTATTTGGCAGAGGGGCTCCAGAAAAAGGGGCACATTAGAAAGGTGTCCCAAAAGGGGGAAGCCACAAAGTACATCCCACCATATGAAATTCTTCAAGTTGATTTTTGTGTCAGTATTGACAGCAAAGTGCATAGAATGCAATACAACTAAAAATCGTCATTTCTTACTGGGACGTTTTAATTGAGTTATTCGTAATTAAACTGTAACTATTGTACCTACTGCAACTGCAAAAACTATTGCAGCAACTCGTCTTCCCAACTGTTGACTACTTTATAAAAGCCTTACAGAGTCTATTATTTACTGTCTTTACCATCCCTTAAACACCTAAATTACAAGATTGGGCCAAAACAGTTGACCCTGCAATAACGTTTTTATAGCAGAGTGGGGCAAGGTTTTACTGCAAGCTAACCTTCTAGCCCAATAACTAAAGGGCAAAATAAAAAGTATTTATTGATATTTAATGGTGTTATAAAACTCTATTCTTTATTGGCTCTTATATCGGTGTTAGGTATCTTATTAGGTTAGGTAGTCATTAGCAACTAACAGATGGCTGACGGCTTTCCACAGACCGAAAATATTGTTCTTTTTTCAATTATTTGTAAAGAGAGTGTAATTAATACTCAAATGATTTTTCCTCATTAAATTGTCAAGATTCGAACCTGAATAGATCTTATTTAATTCTCACGAGCAGTTTTCAATTCTAAACCCTTACATTGCATGAAATAGCCCTTAGAGAACATCTCCGCTCTTCTCCAGGGATCGCCTAAAACAAATTTTCCTGCTAAATGTGTTTCATATAAACGTTACAGTCTACTTATAATAAAGTGTAACAAAAATTTTCCCTTTAGGTGGAAAAGCCCTTCATAAAAGAGATACAGTTTTCTCTCAAACTCGGAATTCAGTTAACAAGCATATCCGTTGTAGATTGTGGTAGACTGTGAATTACTCAGAACTATGATTACGTCACGTTGAGCGTCACCCACAGAAAAGATAATGAAATCTCCTGGGAATAATGTTGTTCAGCAACATCAGTCAGCTAATCCCCAGAGTAGTGGGGGATCTCTTATTGGACAACCGGAACCTCGGGTGATCCCTCACGCTAACGTCGTATTGCTGTTCCCTATCTCCTAAATCTCAGGCCGTGTCGTTGTTTCTAATAGATTCATCACCAATCAAAAGACAAGAAAACTTCTTTTCAATGAAAACTCAAGATCAGCTGACTGCCATGAATTCGGTGAATTTAAACCGTCAAGAGAAGCCTTAACAGATAACATTAACTTGCCTGAACTATGAGAATTTAATGGCGTTAATTTCTTCAAGTTAATTTAATATTCAGTAGATTGTTAACTCAGTTTTATGAATAATGAAACGTAGCTAGGGAAGATAAAGAAAGATGATTACGGTGTCACGTGCAAGGTGACATGTGGAAGGAACACGTGCCACTCTTCTTGCAGCCATCTCTTAAATATTCTGCCAGTTCTATATAATGCTAGCTCCCCGCTATATTATACACTTATATAACCTAATATTCTTCCTTTATATATAGATAAAACAAAAAGAAGACATTTTATATGGGATCGATTATTGAACAGCTTCCGGGCTATATTGGCTTCCGGTTTTTGCTTCTGACGGAGGGCTCATCTTCTAAAATGGGACATCGATTTATGGCCACTGCTTGCAAGTGAAACAGATCGGATATTCCTCCTTGATATACGATTTTTTAAGAAATAAGTCTGTAAACTATAATTTCAATTAAAATAAATCTCTACACTTAAATTCTACTTCAAAATATGCTCTGAGGGTAACAGTACTTGCTCGGCAGGTAGTAGACACAATTTTTCGAGTAAAAGCTTAAGTTTTTGGAGAGCTTTTAAAGAACAACTTCTTTTGCCAACTTTTCGAACATTGACAAAACGTTCTGACACTTAAAAGACTTGAACAACTTTAAAAATGAAAGCAGAAGTGTCTCTCAGCCTATCTACTCAACCGTAGTAGTTGTTCGATGTGAAAATCCTAAAAATGTTAAATTAGGTGGAAAAAGGGAAGATGAAAAATAAAATTATATAATTATTGAGCCCTTCTAGAAATTTAAGATCTCTAGTTCGAATAAAGTAATGCTTCCGCTTCGTTCACGATAACTAATTGATAAAGCCGAACTTGAAATAATTATAACTACAATTCTAAGTTTAACAATTTGCGGTCACGAAAACTATATATTCATACAATTCTAAGATTAAGTAAGATTATTAAGAAATAGGATTATTACTTTTAAGTTCGAAAATAGGATCACAAGTAATAGAATTACAGCTGTATCATTATTCTCAGTAGAATGAATTCACTATTACAATTATAATTGTTATTAAATTGCTCTAAAATGTTCTTCAATTTAATTATTTTCAATTTGAATTATGACTATTTTCTTTAAGTGCTATGATGAGTACACCCAGATCTCCCTTTTTGTTTTGTACCCTTGAAGGAAAACTAAATATAGTTCGAAACTATATTTAGAGCTATTTTCAAGAAGTGGACTAAAAGTCCAGATTTCTGGAGTCGATGATTGTTTCACAGGATCTTTGGACCTTGGTTATGTCCAGGAGTAATTGCCCAGTAAAATAAGAAGTCATTCTGGTAATTAATTTAATTTAATTAATTCAACTGGTTTTAATTGGTGCACGCGAACATTATCAAAGCAATTTGTTCAAACTAAAAACAAAAAAACCGTTGAATTCTTTTTCTTTTCTTTTTTGTTATAAAATTATTTGGGAAGAATGAACTGTGGAAAATTTGCAGCTTTTTTGTTCGCTCTCAAACAACTTGTGTATTAACTTTTAATTTCACTAACTTTCAGACGAGCTTTTTTAACTACAGAAATTTTAATTTTAAAAATGTCTTCCGTCCACTAAATGAACAAGGTAATTACCTTCCCATCTAGCTGGGAAAGATAGTCATTATCGGATCATTCTTTAAGCTAAGTACGTTTTTTTAATCGTTTATAACACTTGATTTTCTGACATCTTTTAGATTTTTATATTTACTCCAAAGGAAGAAGAGGTGTGGCGAAAAGAGACATGTCTTCATCCGGGAGTTTTCTCACTAGATTTCAGTAAATCTCCCTCCAACTATGGTAACCATTTTATCCAGGGAAGTTACAAGATGGAGTTTGGAGATGATAGTCACTGAATGGAATGAACCCGCGGTCTAGTGATCTATCCGTCTGTTTTTGACTATAGCTTCGCTAGTTTCTATGTTAAGTTTTATGAAAGGTGGGTACTTGGCAGTCAGGGGTATCTCCTCCCTAGAACTGCAAACCCTCATCTAACAGGCTTTCTAAGATCCTCTAATGAGTGGGGGGGAAGCCGACAGTCAGGGTTCGCCACGCCCGGCGCTCAGATATTCAGAAGGTGACTTTTTATACCATCCAGCGGACATAAAAAGCAAAGCGTGATGATCACCACAATTCCATAATTAGAAGAAGTCCTTATACTGTTTCTCTTAGCCAGCGAAAAGTGGTAGAGGTCAGATCTTGTTTCATCTCTCTTTCACTAACCATGATATAGAAATAATTTGTTATACCACATATATAATTCGTGTAGAAGAAGATGAACCTGTTGGAATCTAACATAGAGACACGCACGGAGGGTAGCCGGCTGCCTGGGTTTGAATGTTTTACTCCGGAACAGTCTGGGGGGGGGGCTGCAGATAGTGGGAGGTCAAGTTTGAACGGGGTGTGTGGAGGGTAGAGTAAGGCCATGCATGATTCAGACGAGTCAAGACGTGAAATATTAAGATTGAACGGTATACCTGTGCCACCTCCATACTCTGGGCCACACCGGGGGGCGGATGCCCTCAGCTTTTACAAATAGTTCTTCTTTTACTGTTTTCTTCTTCTTCTTCTATTGTTAGTTTTTCCTTCTTGAGTTTCTGCAGCAGTTTGCTCATTTGCTCATCTTGTTCTGCTGGTGCGCCACACACCCAAGTGATAGATCTCTATTCAACTTGTTTTCCTCCACTTACATCTCTTCTATCACTGTCTTGCACAGCTTCTGCCGATAACTCCAGCAGACGACCACTTCTTCTCTATACCGTCTTCTGCCTTTCTTTTCCACCCTCTCAGCAAACTAAATCGCAATGAAATATCACTGAAAGATTTCTCAAAATTTGCATCCACCCAAAGCTTGCTTTAATAAACAAAAAAAAATAAAAAAAAAAAAAAGCAAGTAAAAAACTCGTCAAATTATCCACACCAAAGTTCTTTCTTTCCAATAAAGGCAGACCCCTGTTTCTCTTTTTTGCATAATTTTTCTCTTAACCAAAGGCTACGTTACTTCAACATCCCAATATCTAAAAGTGGCCACAATGGTTTGCTGACGGCTGTCTCTTCTCTGTCTTTAACACCTCGTACGTATCTGTGTTTGGTTTCAGGTTACACTGTAACCCAAAAACAAAATTCCAACAAAGATAAAATTTGATGTTTACATTTGGTCCCTGCAGCAAATTCGACAAAAAGGGTTTTATCAATTTCAATTTGCTGAAAACGTTTAGAATTATCACTTTGCTGAATGGATTCTCATCCGTTTTATGGTTTTCTTTTTCCTTTTAGCTCGTTGTACTTATTAAAGATAAGAAGATCTTTAAATATTATTTGAAACATTCTTCCGAGGATATTCGATAAGCTCCCCTAACTTCGCTGCGAGGAGACGGTTGGCTATCACTTAGAAGTGACTTAACAATGGCTCCAAGTCTTGCAGTCATCCACCATTGGTCCTAATCTCAAATTGCGCTATTTCTTCACTTCCGTTCCCATCTTCTCCTCAGGAAGGTTAAAGATTATTAACCAATTTAATAGAAGCGAAGTTATGCTTCGCTTTCTGAGATCACCAAATAATAATTACTTCCAAAATGTACAGAACAATATTTTGTCTAAATTAACTATTCATAATTTAAACCTTTCGTACATATGTATGAGAGTATGTAAAGAGAATATAACTGAAATTTATTGAAGCTAAAATTAGATCAGCTGAGAATTGTATAGGCGTGCTAGAACAGTATGTAGTAAATTTTGCCAGCAACTTTGCACACGTGTTGTTGAAATGTTATTAAGACTTGTAATCAGCTGCAGATAAGTTGTTTACATAGGAAATTAGTTGTTTTGTGGCAGGTTACAGTTGTTACAGGGTGGTTCACCTATTCAGTAGGTACTTGCTCATCAAGAACTTCTTATAACCAACCATTCATTATACAAACATATTTACTCACACGATTATGTATACATATATATTCATAACCTGGGTTAGGACCTAAATCGTGTTTCTCATTGAGAACTGACTGCCTGAATTATTCTAAAGTTGTTTGCAAACAATGGGAACATGTTGTTTACCTAGGATAAATTATATTTACGAATAAATATGTTTGTAAAGAGTTCAGAGCAATTCTAAATCATGCGCTATACTCTCTTAATTAGCATATGAAGAAAGAGATGTAAGCTTCTCCGTAAACTTCCATGAGTGAATTGTATGGAATTACTAACGGTATGGTGTTAGAATAATCCGAAATTTGGGGAAAATGAATCTATAATCACAATAGATTTTCACATTAAGCGCGTGATGAGACATGAGTGGCATGCCACAGATCTACTAATGGAATGGTACATATTGAATGTACGGGTAGTCTAAGTGACGCCTCTCAATATGTGTCTTACCCAACGATTTGGCATCATCACTCGGATTCCAAATCATCAGGAATTATCTTCAGTTACTTTCCAGTGGAAATGCGTCAAGTACTTTCTGATGCTTTGCAGTAGAACTGTAGTGTTAGTGGCTTATTAATAGTAAACAGAACCAAAGTGTTAGTAAGTAAATAAACTCAAAGGACTTAGCAGTCAAAGTTTACAAACTACAAACTAATCTCTGGATTCTCCAATCACTAAATTTGTAACTTTAATCATGAAAACAAAATGATAAAATTAAATTTAATAGGTTCTCAAATTCAGTGTTGAGTAACTAAAATTACGTCCGCAATATCTTGTATAAGAAATTTAGACTCTCCCTGTCCTGTAGTTTAAGAGAAAGATGACAGACCGGTCTGACATCACGTTGATCTGACCAATTTCACGCGATCGTGATCAACGTTCAAATTTAAGTAAAATAAACTTCGTTATTAAAACAAAAGAAAATTGGCCTAATAATAAATAAGTGAAGTAAGGTAATCGCCTATTTTTTTAGGCAGTCTTTACGTCCAACTACCAATTAGGTGTAGTGGACGGAGGCGACTAGCAAACATACTTTATTGGAAATTTCTTTTATTAATCATTAAATAAAATCCAAGACCTATACCAGGGGAATCGAACCCAGAGCCACATTAGCTTTGCAGGTGTCGCGGCTCGGCTACCGCGGCGCCTAATAATAAATAAAATTTAACATTTTTATGAGAAGAATTTTCTCTACTAAGACTTCCAGGTGAAAGTTTG
Source organism: Rhodnius prolixus (assembly GCF_049639745.1). Taxonomy (NCBI): domain Eukaryota; kingdom Metazoa; phylum Arthropoda; class Insecta; order Hemiptera; family Reduviidae; genus Rhodnius; species Rhodnius prolixus. The sequence continues at coordinate 39,774,342 of NW_027411582.1, read as the reverse complement.
ATTGTAAGAGAAAGGCATTTCCTAGTATTTTCCATGTTTTCTTGCCATTCGCGTACCCATAAAAGAATATGTTAGGCCATGGGGTTTTAGGGAATCATGCTTCCCCTTCACTTGTATCTAGTTATTATAGTGTGTAGCTTACTAACGTTTCCAAAATTTTAAATTGGGAGAAAATTTGATTAGGCAAACTGCGACAAGAGATAGACGCGTGATGTTCACATCTGATTTTTGGTTCCCTTGGGATTGTGGAGATCGTCTAAGGCGGGCCATAATTCCGTTTGTTTGAAGATCAAGTTCAATCTTCTTCTAGGCCAAATCGATGCAGTTTAATTATTCTGCATTGCGCGTCTCAATAAACGTTTTCTACGAGTGAAACACTGCTAACAATTCTAAAGTTGATAATCTTGATCCTGGTCTTGGGAAAAGTCTAGGTCGGGCGCCCAGCGAACAGATCTATCCTCTGGACTCCTTAAATTACACCATCCATTTTGCGGGCAGACTGTAATAGATGCGCTACTAGACCGTAAGGGACCGTAATTATTTAGTGAAATTGGGAAAATTGTGGTTACAAGTTGTTTACTCTCTCTCTGTCGCTCTCTGAGTTCAAAATTATGTCCTAATTATTACAAAGGAAAACACACCTACTTGTGTACGCATGCATAACTTTAATTGCTTGCATAATTATGTTGGTACAGCAATTGCTCGCGCCATTTCATTTCCAGCTATGTAAATATTTCTACAAATAGCATTTATATGTTTATAATTATACTATATTGTACTGACAGATACACAAATTTCTCAGTGACGTCATACTAGCATTAATTCTGTAGCTTCATTCGCCCACACCAGATACGAGATAAATCCGCAGCCAGCCGGAAGTAATAGATATCTCACCAGACACTCACACGAATTTCCTTCTTGCTTAAATTTTCCAAGGTTTTACATTTTCTCCAATTTCAGAATTTTTAAAAGTTTTCTTCTTGCTAGTTTATAAAATTCCACGTACGGTCAATGGAAATATTATTGTTTTCTTACTATTTATTTACTACGAACAAATATTTTTATGCTGTAAATTTTTCTTTTCACTTGAATACAAATCTGCTTTTGTTTTTGTAAATAAAGACTTTTTCTTTTCCTAGTTTATAAAATCATAGATAGCGCTGATATGATTCTCTAGACTCTAGAGTGATGCTTATCCTAACTCTGGCTCTAAAAACTTTCACTACCCTCATAGACTTGCAGAACCCTAATAGACTTGCAGAACCCTGATAGATCTTCAGGTTGGTAGAATGTGAAGAAAACGTTTGATCATCTCAGAGTAGATATCTAAAATCTATTCAGAAAGTTGAACGTATGTTTTAACTTTTTTAATACAAATTTGGAATTTTCCTTAAATCTTTACAAGAAATGGAAAGCCTATCCTTCTCACAAAAGTACCTTTAAAAGAATTTCCTTGGAAAATTGTTTTATTAAAATCGAAGGACTTCCTGTACGCATTTCGTTTCCTGAGCGAAAACAAAACGTAAGGGCCATTTCTAAAAAAAATAAAAACCGAGAAAACTAGCGCTCCCGATTGGCCAAAAAAGCTTTCCATTGATATCTTCAGTAGCTTCTAAGCCGCATTCCACTTTTGGATGCTATGCGATTTTCTGTTTCGGTTACTGAATCCAATTTCTGTAAAATAACCTTCCTTGAGGCACATGAAAACGGATACATCCGATGACATTTCTATTTCTATAGCTTGACGCGATCGCAGTACTTCCGTACACGTGGGTAAGTGAATGTAGTACACACATATATTGTTTTATTTATCGCTGTGTACGCAAAATGTACACGTTCCAAAAAGAAAATAATGCCCTAGTTCTGTGTATTTCTGTCAGAATGTCCCACTTGACTGCAAGTTTTCTTTTCGTTTTATTAAACTGTCCCGTACTGGAATACCTTTTTACATGTTTTAAATTATTTCTGTGTGTGTTACTTTCCCTCAGGTGAGGAAACATCGCCCGTCTATGTTCAGATTTCACATGCGTTTGTTGTTTGGCTTCCAATTTAATGTCGGACATGCTGCTAGCTGTACTCTCCGATACAGAACAGTGTTTCTGAATTTAGTATTTATTTCATGTGGTCCAGTGTTTTCAAGTTTTTCCTTTTATTAGATGCAACTGTTTTTCTTTCTTTTTTTGTCATCCTTTGACATGCCGACAGTTTTACGCTTTTTTGTGACGGTCTGGAAATGATGACAATGGATGTTCTTGTGCACGGTTGGTTTATTTAACTGGGTTTTTGATGTGAAGACGTTTGCAAAGGGAAACTTGTATCGTGTTTTCAACTTTGGCAGCTTTGATGTTGGGGACATGCTTGCTAGCTGTCATGTTGGACGGGGATATTCAGACAGCGTGGTGAGGTCATTAGATAGCTATAACCTTCCATGCTGGCCACTTATTGTCGAACAGTTGGTCCCATTGTACTTGCTTCCGCCCAATATCTACCTACCGCTTCCATACATTCACTACTAGCAGAACACGGACAGTGGTTGGCGGATCCCTATTCCTCTCAAACAAGTTTTGCATTTACTTTAATTTTGTACAGGGGTACCAACATTCATGCCAAATTTTAGATATCGAATTTTCACCGGAAGTAAATTGAGATGGCCGGAATCTAATCTGACTTTACCTTCTGTTACGTAAATATCCTGGTTTTACATTTTCTTCAAACCACGTGATTGTCAAGCTCCACTCTACTAAATTGGTGCTCTAGAGGGAAGCGTACCTGAATTCCATTCGGAAACTACTTTGTAAGCTAGATCGACAATATTTTAATAAACTTGATCGATAGTGCTACTTTAGTAAATCGATTTTTCCCCCTCTCTCAGAATCAGCTCCCGCCCCGCCCCCTTAAAGTTCCAATTTACTAACACACCCAACATTGATGCCAATAACCCATATTGTTAACATTTCCTTAAGAAAATTAGTGCAAGGGCATTTTTGGGGAATGACTGCGTCAGGTTTTCCAAAAAACATCATTTAAGTGTAATGAACGGTTCTCGCTTTCTGTATAATACTAAGCGCATTAATTGAATTCACAAAAATTGAAGAAAACTAAACGAGCGGAAGTGGCACTTTGCGGAAAAAGTTTTCTCATTTTTTATTTGTTTTTTCCAACGATTTTCTTTAAACCTGTGCAAGCGCAGTGTGCAACATTGATGCGTACGAAACTTCTAACCCAAAGTTTAGAGTTAGAACCATATTAATTCACTGGAAGTGTGCTTTCCAATTTTATTTAATTTCCTTTGAAGTTGGGCATAACGTCCGTTAGTCACATCATTTTGGTTCGGACGTTTTCTCTGGAATTAATTATTTTACGTGGGTTCCGGAGACGTGCGCACGTCACACTGTCGCTATGTTACTTCCGTTGACTGTGTAGTGACGAAGTTCAAATTGCAATCACTCCTTTAATTCACTAAAACCTTGTTAAAGCCATAATGTGTTAACTAAGTTCTCGCGTTATTGATAAATATATTTTTTTTAATAAAAAAAATTATTGAAATTAGGTGACAAAAATCAGTCTTGGACAGATTCCCAAGAATCTTGGACAAGTGATTGGCCAAGTTTGCGTGAGAAATGGACCAATCTTCGAGAAGTAATAGAAACATTTAAGTGGCTGCAAAAGTTGCATTTTGCAAAGCATATGCGAATATTAATGAGAACGGGTTACATTGAGATGTATGTGTTCTGAAGTGGGAAAACATTGTGTAGTAGCTGAGAGCAGTTACCATGGAGACTGTGCGATCATGAGCTGATTTCCCCGGGGAGCGCTGCTCTATAGTTCCTTAACTTCCCTCCCAGGAGTTCATTTAAATAAACTAATGCCAATTGTTGGCTGACATTCGCCGGCAGTGAATTAACTAATAGCGAGGGCAGAAATTAAAAAGCTCCAACAGAAAGCTCTTAAAAGAAATGAACCCCAGAGAAGAGTTACAAAGAATTTAAGACAAAAAGCTGTGCTTATCCCTCGACGGAGTTCTTATTAAAAGCTCGCTCTAAATACTTACTTGCCTTCTTTTGTGCTTTAGTAAATGGTTCATTCTCTTAAATTTCTCTTTAAGAAATTAGAACCATTATGCATTCTGTTCTTTCAGAAAGACTCTAGGATTATTGTGTGTTTTTTCAATAATTTTAGCTTTTAAATAATTCCAGTGGATAAGTTGATTTATTTCAAAATTATGAACACATAATCCCATTCTAAAACTTCTCAAACTTCTTGTCACATACTTACTGTAAGTAATTTGGAGAATGTTAAAAGGAAGTGTTCTTGTTGTAGGTGGAGTGGGTGAAGCAGCAGGAAGTGAAGCGCAGGACGAAGAGAGAGGGTCTGGACCCGTGGGGTGATGACCAGTCGACCACTGCACCCGCCAGCAACTACTTCCCCGACCCGCTCTACGCTCAGCAGTGGTACCTGGTCAGAACAACTTTACTCTACTTCCATCACATTTTTATCTCCAATTGTTCACATATCCTAAATCATACGAAGATTGCCATGACAATGAAAGCGCTTACTGATTAATATTCTTGAAATTCGGAAAATTTGAGTTTGACCAACATTACACTTTGTATAACTGAACATTACACTGAAATCTAACCTTACAGTGAAACCTACTACAACCAATAAAATGAAACCATTTCCGGGGAAGAGAACAATCCATCGAGTAAAGGGCTACTTCCGGTAGACTTGTTTTCTAACAATACATTTAACCTCTCCTTAAGGGAACACAAGGTATATCCGGGAAATGGCACTTTAGAGGAAAATCTATCCATCCCTTCCCTCAGGTGTATCCTAAATCGGATTCTCTGGAATAAAGTGTTTCATAATGTAAGGTGTAGATTTATATTTGTATCTTGATAATTATATATTTAAAATCAATACCAGTTCTTTTAAGGCGCTTCACACAAACTTTCGGCTAGTCAAAAAGCTCGCGAAGTCTTTTTAGTGTATTTCCGGCCCTCGGATAGTGATCTCTCTTTGCGGAGCCATTGATTCTTCTAAATACTTTCAAAGTAACTTTTATTTCAGTGAGAAATAACAAAGTATCTGTTCACTAATTCATTTACAATTAAAGATAAAAAGTAAATGTACAGTTTGTTTGGACCAATATTTATTTAAGCATTTTAAGCTATTTTCCTTTCGGCTTGGTCCTCACTGTTTTTACTAAATTATTCACAAATTAGAATTACAAAAAGTCTGGATACTTTTCAAAAATCAATTGTCCATTCAATACCAAAATTGTATTGAAAACTTATGGTTTCAAAACTAGGTATTACAATGGAAATATCAATGCTAGTATTTTATTGAGAATGATTGAACAATCCTGCACATTACTCTAATAATATTTAGAACCAAAACATAATGGATACACCAGATTATAATCGACAAAAATGGTGCAACACAACCGCTGAATCCAAAAATGTTTCTCCACAATGAATTGACAATGTGAGGGTTGGTCGCTAAATGGTGAAATAGTTGTTAATTTCCATGAAAAATAAATTCCATTCGCTCAGAAAACACATTTCAGAGAACCTAAAAACAAATTTTTCCGATGATGTGAGAGAGAGGAGAGGTGGGGTCCGCTTGTTTGGTTGAATTCACCATTCGCTAACATTCAAAAAAATTTACAAATAGCTTTTTAGATTGAAATGGTTGCAAAGTTCCGGAGCAAACTAAAATTTCATTAGAAGCTATAAAAATAATAAAAATCATGAAATGGCTGTAACAAATATCTGTTCGGCAACGTGTTAGGTTATCAGTGTGTGCCTTGTTCAGTGACAGCGAAATGTGTCAGTCGTTCGACAGCCAGTCAGCCATAAAAACGCGATTTGTTCATCAGCAGAAACATGGCCGCTTGCACTTTAGATAAAATATTCACGGCTTCCTTTTAAAGTGACATTCTTCGAATACAGTTTTCCATTTTATTATTTTCTGTTATCAAAAAGGTCATGGTAATCGTCCGGCTGGATAAAGCCCTTGTTTCCGCAATTCCTGAATAAGCTACCAACTTAAATGGTTGAATTTCCCTCTAGAGAGTCCGGCGGATGTTTGCCATAGTTTTTCACCTTCTAGTTTTCTTCAAGTTTTGGGAACCTTTGAAGGGGAAAACAGAATCTTAGTTTAACTTACCCGATTGTCTCCAACTACTAAGTTCTATTACATTTTTTCAACTTTGAATTTTTAAGAAGATGTTCAATAAATTATTAAATGGCTCCTATACGAATTTGACTGGAAAATTCTGCAAATGAGGGCTATAGATTTACGTAACGTAGGGCGCACAAAGCTCAAAAGACAATTTAAGCGCCATTTTTGAGATAAGTCACAGGAAATAGAGAACTCCAACTAGAGAAGTGGTATTTAGAGATTTTTGTCTGGAAAATATTTCTAATAAAACTGTAGATCATTTTGAGGGAAATCCAAACTCCATCTTGAAAGCATTGTGCTTAAGTAAATAATGCGTATAAAAATTTTAAGGGAAATTCAGTAGGTTATTTTCGAAAAATTTAAAAATTAGTATTCCAGTGTTACGAAATTTTCTTCAAACTGAACTTTAACAACTCATTTAATTCTCCTTAATAATATATGAGGCCCACATATTATACTGAAAAGTACTTTAAAGGAAAAGAAAAGGCTCTAAATCTTATTTTCCCGGAAAAAATGTTTCAAACAAAAGAATGTGATTACTTTTAAAGGAGCTTCTGTCGGAAAAATCTTAACAAATTGAAAAAAAAAACATTCAGTTAAATGGTAACTTCCGTTTCTTGATCGCTAAGTTGCCGCCAGAAATGTTCACATCAGACTTCCCTCGTTTAGCTCATCAGTCTGTCAATCAGGCGTTCTGCTGGAATTTGTTCACTGGAAGGTCAATCAGAGGTTGACAGGCATAGTGTTCATTAAAATGTACTTAACCGTGTTCCGCTAACCTGTTCTGAACGGACGAATATTTGCATCTTTTGCATTATAACTGGAACCAACAGGATCTAACTTATGTAACTACTGACAAAAGTTATACTGGCAATAGTTAAATTTCGGCCCGCTATTTATTGATGTATTGCATTGCAAACATAAAAAAATCCTGTAATTACTTCAATACTGGTGTCAATGTCAAAGCATATTCTTGATCCTGTACGGATCTTAGCGTCTTCAGGTAACCTGCTTCCTGAGCAGGTTTGCCTCTCCAAAAAAACCTCTCCTCCACTACTTACGTCACAGTTTGAGTACGTAATTTCAAAATGTGATAAGAAAATAATATTATTAAATCTATTTGAAGGGGGAAAGTTAGGTTCTTAAAGGAAGATTTCTCTTATCTCGGCTTTTTTTTTTGGGTATGTGTATTCGGCCCATAACAGAGTGTTTTCAAAGTGACACAATATATGGAGGCAGAGTCGCTGAAACTCTACTCAACTTCGCTGTATTTATGGGTGACATCCGCCTACCCCTAGCTGCTGATCTGTTTGAGTAAACACCGCTGAACGCTGTACGATGGGATGAGAAAGAAAAAAACTTTACTCTCGAAGTAAATCAATTTATTGACACTTAATAAAGGTTGAAAAAGTGTTCTGTCACGTGTTATTCATGTTTAGAGGTGATATCTGAAAGGAAATGATGAGGTAGGCGGTGTCAGCTGACTTGAGTGAAAATGTCGCCCTTCATCTTTCACCATGTCTAGCCTCAGCAGGCTACTCTTTCTTCGGCTGAAGCTAACAGATTTTATGAAAAGTAGAGCATGGTAAGTGGGATTTAAAGCAGTTGTCTGTGGCATCATAACTCTGCCTTCGGCATTCTACCCAGTATATCCTAAGGGAACAGTGTGGAATTCTGTAACCCCATGTGGCGCGTACGAGCTGACAGTCGGTACTCCTGATCTCTTCAATTTGGAATTAAAGTCTTGTCAAACTCCAGTATTAACCGGGCTGCTCTCTGAAATCTAGCGAGAACATCCCCACATCTTTATCCCACTACTGGAGGAATGCCTACCTCCAATCGCCGCTCAGATCTCGGAATTGAATCTCAGAATTGTTCTAAAACACATTTCACCAGAAAAAAAAAAAGATTATTAAATTATAGATCTACTAGTATTGATCAATATTTTTGGAGGTTTATGGAAAATTGTAGGTACTATTTCTGATAAGATCATTTGATTGATTGGTATAAATACCACTGCTCATGAACAGCTGATGAATTGAAGAGCTTCTTAAAAAACTTGCCAACTGTCGATGAGAAGTATCTCACTCGTTAAGGCAATGCCTGTCTCTTGCTACTAGAAGAACTGAGATGTTTTTTACATCATGGCGGTAAAATAATACCATCATGGCAAACATAGGGCATGGCAATCGAATGTCATGTCTGCACAGACTAAATTCTTAGAAAAAAAAACTTTTTTGAAGATAAGTGACCTCAAAATGGGTACTGCCATCGAAAGTCTGTTCCATTCTTATATTTTCCTCTCATAAGGTATAAAAAATGAAAAAGAGTTGATTCAGGGGACGGCGGTCCAAATAATAGTCTAATTGCTGTTAAAGGAAAATCGCCGGATGAATTAATATTGCACTCAGACTCGATGGACAGGCTGGAGACGTTGGGTCCACACAGAATCTTTTGCATTCATTAACTAAATCTGTTCATTTATCAGAAAAATTATTAATGCAGCACTAAAAGAAAGATGAAGTGAAAGGCTATTAACTGACGTATTAAAAGCTCTAAGAGGCAAACTCGCTGCCTTTTCGCCCCTGACGGCCCTTTAATCTTAACTATATTCTCAGCTTTAAATCAGACGGAACACAGGTGAAGCGGATTAATAAATCAATAATTCCAGCAGACTGTTATCCATTTCCTGTTAGAGTTCAATATTAATTAGTCTAATGCGTTTAGCATGGAGTCAGCCTAACGGCTCTTAGCGATGTCCACTTTCAACATTGATATTTCATTGTTTCCCCTACCGATCGTAAATGGAGTAAATTTCATTAGTACATGTTTCACCCTTTAATAGACTTTTTTCTGTAATGAATATGCCTTGTTCCAGGAAGGTTATTATTTCTGTAGATATTTATTAGCGATACGTAAGTTAAGTTTTAAAAGTAATTGGCCGGAAAACCTGTGATGAAAACTCGCTGGAAATGGCTCTCACCGCTATTCACGTAATTAAATTTCCACGAAACTTTGAATTTACACAACAGTAACAAAATGTTTTTCAAAATTATAAACAGAAAATTACTTCACATGAAATGGCACTGCTAAAGTCATCGAGTTCCACAGTACCTCACTAATACGAAGTAATAATATAAAAACTATATCGAACTTCAAATGAAACCTTCATAATAATCCATTCTATGACGCAATTCCGGTAAAGAATATCAGGTCTTACAATGTTGAATTTTGGTTATTCATTACACACTGATAAATTTTACACCATACAATTTACTGAAACGGGCCTTTAAAGAGATCTTCATCCTCAGTCTGGGAAAATGATTCAAATGATCAAAAAGTAGTGTGCAGAGTATCCAGCTGGTTTCGGTGGCCGGGAATCCCTCGTAATCCTGCTGGGCAGACCCTTCCGGGTGTTAATCAAGGAAAATGGAACATTTGGTCAAACTGGAGGCTGTAAGTCGCTGTTGCAGCAAGAGAGAGGTCAAGTGAATGTGTTCGCGCGAGATATATTGAATCGATATCTCTCTCTCTTCCAAACTATCTCTCATTCTATGCGCATCAGTCGGTCCGTCTTTTGGTCTGTGCGAATATGATGAGAGATAGGTTGTTAAAGGAAGCTAAAATACAGAGTGTCTGAGCACTAGATTGCCAGCATCGATCTGCCGCGGAAGTAATTAAATGTAAACAAATCTGACAACAGCCGAGAACGCGGCCTAACTACAAAGCCGTTTCCCCATCCTTCCGCATTGCTGACTTTAGTTTAGGTAAATAAGTAAATATTTCGATTAAAACGAACACATTCATACAATCGGAGGATTCAGTTCAGTCCCGTCGTAATGACCAGGATGGATCACTTTGAGGCTGGGATTCTTAGGGAAGACGTAAGAAGTTTCACAGCTAAGAAATAACAGTGCGTTTTTTTGTCACAGAGTGTGTTCCAAACCTAACCGCGAACCAAGAACTCGACATTCCTTTTCTTTCCGAGGATTAACCTGTTTAAAAAAAAGTTCCTCACCACCTTCTGTGATCACCTTAAATCGCTATCCCCTTGGTTCCTCAAATAACCCAACCAGGCGACTGAAACAGTGGGAGATTTCACCTGCTAAGGAGTCCAGCAAGCTGTAACGCCTCAGGAACAGAACCTAACCTTAGGGAAAGTAAAGTATTATCGTAAATGTTTTTATAAAACTGTGGTGCCGGAATATTTACCACAGTTGGTATTAAGTTAGTTAGCCTGCTAAATGTGGAATGTTGGGATAAAGCTAGAGAGGCTGGGAATATTCAGGAATTTGCAGCACACCTCTTAAAGTTTGTTCTGTTATTTCCAGCGAAGTAATATATTCCCGAATATACGCCGCCAACATGTTGTTTTAGTAATATTCTCCCAGAAATCTTCATCTTTGGTTAGAATAGGCGGCTGTATGTTTATACATATTTTGGAGAGAGTGGGGCGTTTCCAAATTCTAGAGTCTGAAAAGACTTTGAGTAAACAGCATCAGTAAGCTTCATGTAGCCAATCACCGGCCGGGCTTAACTTTTCGCGAGATATTAATAATGTAATTTCTCCAACAAAAGGTGGGGGGGACGCCCTTCTCAGATCAAAATAGCGCCTTCAGTTGGCTATTCTCGGCGAAACACTGCCCATTTAATCTGTTTGCAAGTTGTAGTTGGACCTGTGCCTTTATATTCAGTTCTCACAAATTCCACACCAACTTTTATTTATTTATTTTATTTTGTTTACTTATTTAGCGTCGCTTTTATTAAAGATGTCTGGTTATTTGTTACCTTAGTTGTGCTTTAGGTAAGCGCCTTTTCTTCATGCTAAGAGTGAACAGAAGGTCTAACATCCTCGAGAGAAAGTAGCAAGTTTTATTCTTCTAAAAACTTGGGGTTTTTACTAAAAGGCAGTTTTTTTTGGCATTGGCTTTCGCCATACAGCCAGCATCGTCTAGGTGCTTATCACTAGAATATCACTCACTCTCCATTCTTACTTATAAATACATTCACTTCACACATTCATCCCTCTACTATATACAATTATTTACATAAACTACAGCTAATGGATGGATCAGTACTCTATATTCCTGCCATCCTTATAGCTTAACCGAAATTAAAATCACCGTAATCCTTCTGTAATCATTTTCTTGCATTCATTCTAATCGGCTGTAACTTTTAAATACATTCATATTTCATTGCTAGCTCTGCTATAGACTTCAAGCACATAGATGTTGGTGGGTACAAAAATTACATACATTTAGATTAAAAAACAATGGCCATGGCCAAACAGACTTGTTAATACAGCATGGCCGCACAAAACCAAACTACCACTCCTTTGGCACTGTAATGGCTGACTAAGACAGGACCAGAGTCTAACGTTTGCACAATTCCTTGTGAGAAGCCCCCGGGCAACTGGCTCAAAACTCCCAGGCACAAGCTGCAGCCCCCTCTCCTTCCTCTTCACCAGTTCTGCCAACTGTAAAATTATATGCGAGGGGCCGCACATCTTTTCGAGGATCGAACACAATATATATTTTACGGTTCAAACATCTGTAAATTATTTATTTAGTATGAAATTTCTAATCAAAACGATTGCTAGAGGAAAGGCAGCCGTCAAATGGGTTTATTCGAACTTGGTTCACCCTGACATCCGCTTTAAAAATGTTTTTTCTCAGGAGATATTTATTTTATTAAAAACATTGCGGGAACTATGACGTCACGCTTCCTTCAACAGCATATTGAGAACATCTACAATATTGAAAGCATCTGTAATTTTTTACACATATTTTAAGTTTCATTTCACTCCACTTTAATAATTGTTTAACCAATTTGTTGATTACTTTTTAAAAGAAAACTCAAGATCCGTCTAAAGTAACGACTTGCCTGCAACAAATACAAACTTTAAAGAAAATCAATCTGAATATATCGAAATAGGCTGATACATATTTCGATTTAATTTTAAGTCGCACTCCCTTTCGATTTTCCTTCATCTAAATTTAAATTTTATTTACTCATTTAAAGTTTTAATGTATTACATGACCGATTTGGCCATACATAAAACTTTTTCGTTTTCAGAGGCCTCAAAACATTCAGCTTATTCAATGTTATTAGCCTCAGCTGGTTCTGACGGAATAATGTTGAAATCTCCATATAAACGCTTTAATTATAATATAATTGACTCCCCTATCCTGGAGCTATTTTAACTGTAAATTTATAATGTCAGCCCCATATTATTATTAAACAGGTTAACATTAATTCTGCATACAATGTAATATTGAAATTTTGCGAATACCTAGGTAATCAAGGCCAAATTAATGCTGCAATTGAATTTAAACAGAAGCCTAAATCCAAAGATTGTTGTTTTACTAGTGTTTAATTGCTATATTATTAATTTGCGGTCAAAATTAATTATTTCCAAATGTAGTTCATAAAGCGTACAGACGATGAGTAGCTGCATTTGCTCCCATTTATTTTTATTACCATTTTGGTTACCAATTGATCTCTCTGAAGTTGAATTCAATGAACAAAACACATTGAACCTGATGATCTTCGTAGTGCTCTCATAAAACAGAAGATAGACTGAACTTGGTCTATATTGGTGACTTGTCCCAAAACACATCATTTCAACATTCCTTGATGTCCAAGCTACTTTATCTTCTACCAAAGCTCCTGCTCCTGCAAGTGTGAATAACTCCCTTAAATCTAATTCAAACCTTGTTTTACATTAGTAAAATCAAAATCTATGAATGCAATATTTACAAAAAGAAAATCGGTTTTACCGCCAGTTCAACTTAAATTAATATCTTCTTAGATGGTACAGTTCAATACGTAGGGCTGTATGTTGACAAGAGACTAATCTGGGAATCGTCTCAACCCTCAAGATTGGATGTTCCAAACTACTATCTACTATCGCAGATCAGACCTAGACTTGGCTAGCAAACTATCTACACGGCACTGTTCAGTGAGGCCTCCGGTGCAGAAGAGCTGAATATTACATGCTAAGTCTACACGAACACCATCAATACAATCTGATAACCTACTTGAAGTCTTTTGCTTCATACTACATATTAAAACTTACCGTTCACACTAATCTTCACATACCATATTTGTCACTGATCTAATTAAGTTTGGCTACCGTAAATTTCGCAGCCCTACATCAAAATCTTCATGCGCAACAGTTCTCCTTTCCTCTTCTTCCAGACAATCTTCCTTGTTCTTGAAGCGTTACGTATATGCGTTAAGATTAGTCTTGACTTTAGAGTCAAATCGCCTCAGAAGAGGCAACCCATAAACTTACACACTCTCACCGGATGGGTAGACACTGGCAACGAGGCACTAAAAAGGTTACATTTTTTACGTCATTATTTAAAGTACGAGATTTTCTATTTTGGGCTTCCGCCGGAAATATCTGTTTTGAGTTCCCATGAGTTAGAAAAAGTGTCTTTTACAAATTGGTCTGTGTGTGTGTGAGCAGCTTTTCTCAAAATCCGAAAATCTCAGAAAGTTTAAATTTACAATAATATTTGGAATCCGCGCCACTCGGTAATTAGATTCTGGACACAATAAAGAAACCGGAAGTGAATGAACGCTACGTTCTTTGATCCTGTATCAGCAGCTTCATTTAGATTTATTGGTTTAGGCCAGCCAGGGCCGCGAGCAACGTAATTACACAAATAGATTACTAAAAGTGTTTATTTATTACAAAAAAAAAAAGAATGAAGTTTAAAGAGGAATTAGGAGCGAAATGTAAATATGGTTTCAGCAACAAATAAAATCCCCACATAAATGGGGACGGTAATATTTACTGTTTGTCCATTTTCACTAAAAGCATCCGTGAAAATTAAATTGTGCCTTTGTGGGGGGCGACCAGCAGTCTCTACAACTAATATTAAAATGGAGCCGGCCGCCTCCCCGGGGGGCCACCGTTCGCACACAAATCTACCTCAATAATTTGTTGGTTTTTGTTTCAATTTAAACTTATTTTCCAATTAATATATCTCCACTCTGGTCCATTTTCATCTGCATTGTTTGTTTTGATTGTGAGCGAACCAGTTTGTTGACTGCAAAAAAATCCCAAACCGCTCTTTCTCTTTCTGCAGTCCCAATGATCAACCTTTCTAGTATCCCAGATCAACAACTACCACTGAGATCCAGGATTGTGATAGGGCAAGTCTAAAATTTGTTGTTAACTATATAGAGAAGTGGCTTTCCTGGAAAAACCATCTCATTTTACGGCTTTCACTGAAGTAACTGAAATTTCATGGATTTGGAAAATTTTACCATTCATTTGTAACTCTATTAAAGGATTTGCGAAGTCTCAGCTTGAACCAGAATCCCAACTAGCCCCATTCTCTTACTAAACGTCAAACAAAAGTAGCGAAGTTGAAATTTTTCAATAACATGGTATAGTAAAATATAATAAATTATTGCACAGTAAATACAAATAGAATTGTGCACTATTTTGTGTAGCAGTTATGGTGGCGATAATTATATGCAGCTGAGATGAGTGCATTGAACACTATCAAACCAATATGACCGACAATAAATTACAATCGATTTTAATTATCTGCACAGTTTGTACTCAAAATATTGTGACCACTAATTGGTGCTTAGTCTAAATTCTCACAATTGTTGAATCGCTAAGATCCAATCAATGAGTGTAATTAGGGCGTAGTAATTATTTTGCAGAAAGCGATGAACTCTGTCCGCAAAATTGGTCAAATCCTGTCACTGCAGAGGCTCAGCGAAATAGATGACAACTTCCCTCTGACCCGGTTTTTTACTGACGCATTCTACAAGTTGGAAAAATTATTACAATTTTATTTTTTTGGTTTATATCTTGTTTCCTCCTAAAATATCGATTATGAGGTCTCCTGAGATCGAAAATGGTCTGAGTGGGTCCTCGAAAAGGAAAAATGGCGAAAACTCAAACTTTCTGTTTGGTTTAATGAGAAAACCTTTGAAAATGGTTCCAACGATTTTCTTAATCTCACTACACTCTTATAGAACTAGAACTTTATAAAAAATTCACGTAAAAATCAATTAAGGAAAATCCTGTTTATGGGGGCTGGGCTATCATCCCTCTGAACTATCCTTGAAGTATTATGTATGGATCTACCACCTTCCTAGATAAAAGAAACGTTGGATGCGTCGCTAAAAATGCAGATATGGAAGGAAATGCTTCAGCTAGACCAGGGGTCGCCAAACTTTTTTTGATCATGGACCGCCCCTATATAATTTTTCGAAATCTCCATCGACCCCCACATAAAAGTAATGTTCAGTTAATTAAAAATAATACTATCTATCAGGTACTGTGTTTATTACATTTATTTTATGATTTTAAACATTTATTAAAGTAATTTTACATTGTGTAACAAATAGTTTTATGAAAAATATCTTAATGTTGAAATTTAAATACATTAATATTTATTAAATAATAAGTAAAGAAACTACAGAGTATTGCTTCTTAATTAATGAGATGGGTGTGTGCCTGGTGTTTCTTTGCAAGGTTCGCTATATTGGGTTCGAAATTGTTTTTCCTTCGACCCCCAATCGACCCGCTGGCTCAGATCGACTCCTACTTTTTTTTAAATAGACCCCTGGGGGTCTAAATAGACCACTTGGGCGACCTCTGAGCTAGACGTAGTTTTTACTTGAGACATATTTACACCTTACTACAAATCTCACAGTCAATATTTGAGAAAAACCATTTGGCTAAAATATATGTACGTACACATACATAACGGTTGCATGTGAGCAGAAGTTTAAAACCTGTGTCTTAGGAAAATTCACTGCCTGCCCCTCCTCGAGGAAAACTGGTTGAGACTCGCCTATTAATTAAACAATAGGAAATTTAGAGAATCGTCCGAAATGCTGAGCGGAAGAGACGGACGCGGATTGTATTGGAGGGGGCGCTCAGCTGCACAGGAGCGGAACCATTGCTCCCTCCCAAAGCAGAAATTCATTGCAGATTTTCACACTAAAATAACCTTTAAACAAGATTTACGCGGAATTACCTTCCTTCCCGCCACCCAATGACTGTAATTTTTTTCTTTTTTTTCCCTACTTCAGTAAAAAGTCCAAATTTATGGATCAAATCCAGGTGGGAAAAAAAGTGTAATTAATTCTCTGTGTCGCTTCTATTCTAACCTCAGTTCTTTTCTTTTTTTCATTGACAATAAACTTTTTATTTTTCTGTTTCCTTCCATTTTATATTTCTGTTCCGACGGATCACCTCGATCACGTGTTTTTTCTCTTCCTACATTTATTTCTGCTTCCTGGCAGTCACTGCTCTTTCAGGCGTTCTGCTTCTGATCGTTTCAAAATTTCTAGTTATTCGCCTGAAACTCTGGTTTCGAGTTTCTCTAAAGGAGAAATGATTTTCAACGTACTTTCAACGTAAATCAGAAACCAACACACAAAAAAGGAAAGTGCTAGAAATGATGTACATATCTAAGACAGAAAACAGTTTAAATTTCAAAACAGACACGAACAATTTAAACAACACGCAAACTTCCTACAAAATACTTGACAATTGGCAACACTGACTTCCACACAACCTAACACATATCACACACAGACCGATCACACTCAGTCCATGAACAGACAAGACAGAAGACACACCAACCCTGTAATGTTGTAAAATATTACTTTGTAAACTAGGTAAATAATTTTTGTAAATTTCGTTATATTATACATATTCATTTTAATAGAATTATTGTTAACAATCTGTAAATATGTTCCACAGCCCTGAAGATGACCTAGTCCCTAGGTCGAAAGCTCGGCAAAATAAATTTATCACGGCTGAAATGGCAATTATTTTTTCATCCTATTGTACTTGAATAGGCATTATTTAGGAGGCTGTGTGTTTACTTAGCGACAGTCCTACTAAGATTCAAATGTAATCCATTCTTGTAAGGAACTGCTTTGAATCAAAGCTTATTACCGGATCCCTGCAGGTTGCCATACCAAAAATCAAGTATCCTTCTGCTTGATCTTTGTTGCTTGTATTATGTCGACTAGACATGAACATACTGACAGACCCACCAACATACAAACTTGTTTATAAAATACACATTTTTGCTTGCTCATGAGAAACTGATGCAATGACGTACTTCCCACATGCGAAGGAAGTCGTAAAATCGCGTGCATAGTTAATAATTGTTAATAAAAAACAACTAATTATTATTAATTTGTTAATTTTCTGAAATAAATATTAAATATAAATTTACATAAAAGATTAAACCTATAGTCACCGACCGTCGGGTGAAAAACAACTAAATAAGTAGCTTAATTATCTAAATTGATCTAAACTAAACATGTTGACGATTTAGAGCCATAGCGCTGGGAACTTAATGTGGGGTAAGTGGGAACGGTAGGTTTATATATGTGTCGTGGAGACGATCGGCCGTCCATTACTATTTCAGTCGGTGGGCGGCCAGTTGAAGACAAGGGTCCGAGGGGAGCAGTAGGCTGCGGCTGGAGCCGGGAATTTCATTGCCATCCGGGGGCCTATCTAGACCCAGAGACCTTTAATTCACATATATATCTTCCCACGAATCCAGACCCGTGCCAGCGATTCAATCTGGCATTCCCTTTGAAAGATTGTGGAAGAAGGGGAGGGGGAATTAGAGAAACAAAAGGACAAATTGGGAGAGCAGATTGGAAAAGGAGAATTATGATAAACTAAGATTAAAGGTTGGGAAGGGTGGGGGACGCCACCAACACTCAGAATACTAACAGAGATTGGTTAGAAAATGATCATATATTTTTAAATAGTTCAGTTTTACAAAAGCACACATAATTTGATTCAGACCACACAAAATATATATTATAAACACTTACAATTTGGTACCTTACGAGACATACAATTACAATTAGCACGTGCTTAGCTTCTTATTACAATTTATGTTCCTTCGCTATTACAACATTAATTCACTTCTTGACCCAATAGTCATAGACTTCGCGACGTTAATGGCCATTAAATATTTATAATAAAGTCTTTAAGGAGACACATGACAGGGGGCCTACACCGGTGTAGCAGGACATCTTTTTCATGGCTGGACTTGGCGGCAAAGTCAACTTCCTTTGAGAAGCCCCAAGGGCGACTGGCTCGAGCTCCCAGGCACACGCTACAGCCCCCTCTCCGTTGTCTTCTCCAGTGCTGCCAATCGGACAATGCTGTGCCGAAAGATAAATTCTAGGCCGGCGGGCCGCACATCCCTTCGAGGATCGAACACCCTTAGTGATAAATTAATTGCGCAGATGGGTGACAATTGACGGTTTATTTCATTAAAATAAATGTGAACGTTCTTGCGAATGCGAAAGTTTAGTCACTTAAGTATGAGATCTGGAAGGTTTATTTAGGGGCTTCCTTCCCAAATCGCACATTGGATGAAATAATAGCCTTGATTACAAAATTGAGGTACTGGAACCTGGGCATCTGGTGGAAAGGAGAGCAGGAAATGATCAAAGGAAGGGTTGGGCGTCTTAAGACAATGGCAGGGTCTGATTACTTTAAGAATATATCCAAACAAAGTTCCAGCTCTTCAACGGCTTCAATAGAGGACGAAAGATCACTCGTATTTACTCTCTTACGGACCACTGTAACTAGGAGAAAAACAATGCGACCAATCTCTAGCTTTATTACCATTTATTGTGCAAATAATGAAATCAGACAGGTTCGTGCATGCTCGTCATTGTTGCCAACCTCTTCTTAATAAAGAGAGCTATTTCTTAAATTACTTTCTACCTGCTGCTACTTCCTTCTCACTCTCTCTCACATACACACATAAAAAATGAATAAAGAAAGAGAAATGCCTAATAAAGAGAAATCTGTCATGACTTATGTTGTTCCGTTGTAGCCACCCACCGCCTTAGCCGTAATAGGTTGGCATTTTTCATTTCTTTTTTTTCCGCTCTGAGAATTGGCATCTTTCTGTTCTGCAAAACCAAGTAAACATGGGAAGATTCTTGCCTCCATTCATAAATATGGTTCCACCATTCTTGTTTCGCGAATTTTATGTCCTTCTCTGTTAACCTTTCATTGCGGTTATCAAACATATTTTAGATAAAGTTTCGGACAACACCTTTACACGGAGAATTCCACCATGCAAATCTAAATTTTTCTGTAACATCCTCCATTCAAACTTGTAAGACGCAGCTTCTGTAAACATTATTGTTTCAATTGTTTTTGAGGAGCCAGCCATTCAAGGTGGCCAGAAGGAATAGTTATTTTTTAAAGATTGGTCATCCTGGTAGGCGAAGTGCCTCATGGCCTCATCCCCTCCGTCTCCATGACTGGTCAGAGCTGTTTTGGTTACAATGTCTTGTTGTTTTTATAATCACATAATTGTACGAATATTATCAATGTTGGAAAAGGTGGTCAATTGTCTGGCGCTGGTTTTTCTATCAGAATTATGGCTGAACATTCTATTGACTAGTCGTAGTAGAGTAGTTTACACTTATTTTGAACGTTCAAAGTGTAAAGAAATGTAACATTAAGTAAGTAGGTCAAAGAGCAATCAAATCAGCGTTTATTTCATTTGGTTCGGCGAGATTTTTAAGTCTTTTTGTAATTATTCAATTTGAAATGATAATAGGGGAAGTGACATTCTATTCACGTATGGGCACATTCCATTTCCAAGTTAATTATGCCTAATAAAATATAAATAAAACCGGCCAGCAGTTATTTTAAATAAAAGCAATTAAATATTAATGAGCCCCATAAATAAAGAGCCACTGTAATAAAGTATATTAATAAAATAAGTCCATAAAACGCGTTCCTGAAAACTTGGACTGACATCAAAATTGGCAAAAAAAAGTTATTGATTTTATGTTAGAAATGGATGCGGAAATAGAGGGCAGTCCAATGCTGCACTGTAGTCAGTATTCAGAAGGCTGTGTATTCCCTGTTGATAATTTATTCACACACACAAAGGTACAGCCTGATATAAGTTATGTTTTAAAAGGTCGTAATTATTTAAAAATACCTGCCATATTTTATTACAGTATTTATTATTAAAGCAGTTTTGAATTTCGTTTAGAGACATGCGATCGTAAAGATGTCTGTTTATGTAACTGCAATATTCGGCCCCCATCGCCTGTACGGCCCTTCTTCAATTCTTTTTATTTGAACATAATTCATGATGACCGGAACCCATGATGGATGGGGGCGGGGCCAGTTCGTCAAGTATTTATGTTTAATACCGTTCGGCCGGTGTTCCAACAGTATTAAGAACAGCTTTTATTATTAATGTCAGTACCAATCGAATTTATCTAATCCACTTTCCACTTCATGTTACGCTCCTCCATATCTCCAATCTATCATTAATATATAGTGCAATAGTGTAGAGTAATTATGGAAATGTAAACATGCAGAAAAGGAACTTTAAGATCTAGTAAAAAAGAATGAGAAATGACATCAAAAGAGTCCAGTGTTACCACCTTAAAATAACAGCACCTACAAGTGGAGAAAAGATATAAAAAGGAAGGAGATGCCCCAGCAGCGGGGTTAAGTTAGCTTCTTATAACTAAGTCTTCTTGCTGCAGAAACTTGCAGCTTCTTATCTGGACCAACAGAGCACTTGTGGCTCTCGTTACGCCGTCATAACATAATTTGGCTGGACAATTAGCCAATAAGCAGTTAATTACCAAGATAAATTGACTTCGTAACATTCTTCTGTGTTCCTCCCTACCAATATATCTCAAAATAAATAAAGAAAAACGGATGTAAACACACACAATAGAATGGGAATAGCTACTCTCCAGCGCCAGGTTCCCCAGCGTATGAGGACGACTTCTTCTGCCCGCCTCTCAAGGTTCAAGGTGGACATGAGTAAGATCATCCTGTTGGCCTGCCGGAGGAGCACCTCGATTACGATTTGAAATCCAAAAATATGTCATCTTCTCCCACAAAATTCTATACTTTCAAGACCTACATTCTGAAATTCTCAGAGAAGAGGAACTTTCAGTTCCAATGATATCGTGAAAAGTGTTCTAGGATTCATGCTTCCTTTAAGAGCATTTCCAACCTCTATCACCTCCCAGACTTCAAGAAAGTCAGCATCAACTTGCTCAGCAAATTTACTTTTAGTTTTTGTTGATGGAAACAAGAAACCTAAAGTGTAACTTGAGAGAGATGTCTACCAGAGTCCTAAGATATGTTAGCAGGTCATGCCAAGTGGTCCTAAGGCTTTTTGAGTACAGAGATGAAGAAGAGCAAGCTGTTGAGGATGCGCTCGCTGCCTGTTGATTAAACTTCCTCCAAGAAAAAAAAGGGGTTAACAAAGAAGTATAATAAAGAATGGTCAGCAGCTATAGGAGGCAGTGGGAAGCGGAGGACTGATGAAGGCCTGCCACCAATGTAGCAGCAGCAGTATACACAGAATACACTTCTTATTTACTACGTGAGTCGAGAAAAATTACTTCCTTCCTGTACAAGGTGTTTTCAGGGAACTCTCCAACCTCCAGCTAACTATCACCATTAGTGTTATCGCTTTACTCACCTATCTCCTGCTTGTTTTATTTTGATTAAGGAATGTTAGAGTGAATTGATGGCGTGAAAAATTTGTTCATTCTGACCAGACTTAAATCGATAAAATAAATCATGAATCTCATGAAACATGATCTTACTTCTAGTGTAAACAGTAAATCGAAACTTTGACTCGATTGGAACAGTTTTTTCTCTTTGCAAAGAATGTTTACTAAGTAAAAGAAGGTTTTTTACTATTTTTCAAAACAATTTCGCTGAATGTACAAGTTGAGAAACTATAACACTTCTCACTAAATTATATGAATAATTACTATTGTTTGAACATTACTGAGTGTTGTATTAATATAATTTTTGAATTGTTGCAAAAGATAAGAATGAGTTATACATCTCTAGTGAGGGCAAAATCAGTCTTAAAATAATGCGCGGTTATTTAGACGTTCAAGGGTGGCCGGCTGTTTCTGTGTTATCCTGGAGTGTTGATGGCGGTGGCGACAAGTTCTTCACTAGGGTGCCAGAGTCTGTGAATGGGAAATCTTTTGCTGAACATGAATTGTTGATGGAGGAGATACCGCCTCGACTGGCTGGATTGTTTTCCCTTTTGTTATGTTTAGGAGGGAAGAGTGCTGCATTATTAGAGCGCTGCCAGCGAGGCGTCTTGTCGCCCCATTAACCAATATCTGACATTAGCTCAACTTCCACTCGCATCAAGGCCTCTATCTTCCAGCACGCCTAGCTTACTCCTCCTCCTCTCTCGTCTAAACGGTTGGCTTTGTGATGTAAGCAGCTAGCTCTCCCTCCTGACATGGCTCCTTCCGCTGTACCCGCCGTCTCTTCTTGGCTTTGCGTCTTCTTCAACACTAAGCCCGAGTATGTCTGTTCGCTCCTACACATGGCTCCTGCACCCCACTGTCGCACATATTTCTTCATTATTCACCCGTCGCTTCTTTTTCAGGGCTGCCACGCTGATGTACCAATGAAATTCCCAGTATATGCATAAAAACTTTCCCTCTACTTTCCCTCTGGTAACCTCTACGCCACTTTCATTCACTTCCAAGAGCAACTATTGCTTATCTAGGTTTGTGTGCGCGTTAGTTGGCTTTTGAGACCAGCGAAACTCTAAAACGGATAATAAGAGGAAGTTCTGATTTGTTACTTCCGCTGTGCGCCACCAGAGGACACGACTTCCTGTTAGTGCAACTCTCATGATTCTAACTTACGCAATTTGTTCTACTCTAAATTATTAGTTAGGATAATTGAAGAACTACAGAAGCCTCAGGAATTTAACGAATTTGTTGTCCTTCAATCGACAGCAAATAAAAAGCTGGAGACGAATTTTCGAAAGGCTTCATTTTTCAGTATTTTACGCTTAGGAAGTATCTTACTTAGCACAGAAATGTGTGCACGCTGGCGGCTCATTTCCGGAGAAATGTCATTATTCAATCGCAATACTTCCTTTGACCATTAGCAAGTGAAGTTCAGAACTTCGAATAAAACCAAGCTGATGTTACTCTCAGAGAGATAATGGTGTTACTTCGTTATTTTTATCTCCAGAAAAGAGATCTTTTCTAGTCAAAAGATGTACCTGAAACAAGTTAATATGGTTTTATACATATAATTTAGCCTTTGTTTAAACTACAGATTTGTTGTTTTTGTTTTTAAAGAGTTAAGGCGGAAGAAAGCGCGCCACATTGGGGTGAATAAAGGGCGGGAAATATTTAGCGGGAAAACTTTATGGTGGAGCGGGAAGATGTGGAAGTTACTGTGAAACAAGAACAGGAGTAAATAACACAGAGAGGGATAAAATTTTGTCGAGTTATATGTTTGTGTTTGTATGATGAACTTTAGCGTAAAGTTTGAGTGCGGTGAATAAAAGCAGTTTTATAAAGTTGAAAATATTCACAACTAAAGGGGCTTGTTACTAATGGGCCTTAAACATACTGGCAGAAGTGGCGGGCGGGGGCGAGTGGAACAGCGGTCGGCCGGAGGGAGCTACGCTACGTGTACACATTCTGGTTAAACAAAGCGAGAGATGTAAGCTGCCTCATGCTGCAATGTAGCTCACTGACAGAAGCAGCGAGCATTGTTAGTGTACAGTCGAGCCACACCTGCAAGCTGTACAGCCTCCAAACTCCACATCTTAGTGCAACCATACCACACTTCTAAGCGGCCCCATTTCTATTCCAACCTACTCAGAGTGTACCGCTAATTTTTTCCTTATTAATTAATTTTACTGACCAGGATAAACAACAATTACTAGGACATCTTTCATAATCCTTGCATTTGCATGCTTCTTCAGGAGAAACTCAGACTCAACCTCTTTAGCTGCAGTAATCCTCAGGACCCATCCTGTGTTCTAATAATAATATTATTATTATTAGAATAGTAATATCTGTTTACCCCAATTTAGTTGCTAACAAGGCACTTTCTGCAGGTTTATCTAATAAAATAAATTGCTACAAGAGTTTACGAAGAGGTGTCTTCTTACCTTTCACCGTGTTCCAAGATTACCCTGGGGTTTCTGTCAACACAGAAGTGCAACTCACCACTTGGTTAACTTACAATTTGGCAAGAAAGAGTTTTATGTTTGGAAATAATAAGCCAAATGTTGGCACAAACATTGTAATTAACAAATATTTGAAAACATACTTTAAAATTAAATTGGAACTTTTACTTCAGTTATTTATATTTAACAGATTATTTAATCAATTTTTGTATCAAATTATTGGCCATTAATGGGAGAATATCTTCCTTTACCTAGTGTGACACTGGTACAAACAGATTCTCTGGTTTATCAAAATCTCTGTTATTTTATTTCATTTATTACAATGCACTTTTCCGTTGGGTAACACACCTTTTTAATTTTCCCATGACTGAGGCTCTACCACATCGAACCTTCACCCAAACTGATCGGAAAAGCGAGCAGCACGTTCCCCCCACTACTACATGCCAACTGTCACGTGATTTTATCATTTCTAGTGAAGCCCAATTTTCTTTGGCCCCCATCTCGTTCATTTTGCAAAATAATACCTGGTCAATGATGTGTATTACAGAACTTCTACTTCCTACAGATAGTTTTAGTGAATAAAGCCTGTGCCATTCCATCAGGTGAAGTTCCCTATCAGTAAGTTCAGGGATCACAGAATCAAACTCGCAATTCGTGATCAACCATGCCATCTGAATTCGGCTGTGTCTAGTGGAGCGCGTCCTCTGTGTGAAATAATGTACTAAAGAAGAATGATGATGAATCCACCCTGGGCCTACTTAAATATTTAAGTTAATAAAGCCGAGTGGAGGAGCGCATTGTTTTGGTACTTTTTCTTCGCTTAGCATATCCGCAAGAAGGGACTCCAGCGCCTCCAGAAAAATGGTGTGTCACTTGTCTGTGGGCTGGAGGACTCCCTCTGACAAATTGCCCACTTGCTCCGCGACCCACTCGTCTCGCTTCACTTTATTTTCTTTTGAGGCGGTATCAATCAAGCTGCCCCGCCTTGCGCCACCTCCAGTCAACTATCTGCACGCTGAGTGTCCCAAACTGCCGCCTCGATCAGCTATTTATTGATTTATCTTTGTACATCCTCACCCCTGATTTACCACCTTTAATCCCAAGTGCCACTTTAAAGAAAAAGCACATTACTTAACTTCTGCTTGGCCATCAGTTTAGAACATTTACGGATCAATGCTTATGATACCTACTTAACAAAAACTTACAATTTAAAATGTTAAGTATAAGGGTTGAATTAAACGACAAAAGTTACACATATCAGCGAGTACCAAACATTGCATTCATTCTTCAGATCGTAATTTCAGCCAAGTGTTCTCGTATTCTTCTGTAGCAAAATATTCCTAATTTAATTAAGATTACCTAATACTTTCGTTTGTCTACAGTAATAGGAAGACAAAAATGAAAATTTCAAATCTTCAAAGAGGGCGTGGTGTGAGAAACATGGAAGGTGGGCGTGGTTTAACAAAACAGTTCTCGCTTCTGATTGGCTCTTCAACCAACCTACTTTTAACACTTCCATTCTACACTGTAATTGGCCGATTCTTTATTGCTAATGATTTCTATTAAAAATAAAAGTTGTTTTTTTTTTTACTAATTTCCCCCCCCCCATAGGTATTTGATGAAGTATCTAATTATGCAATAAAAATTTTCTCAATAAAAACACGAAAAATAAAATATTTTTCTCGCTTAACATCTTGTTTTCTACCTTAAGGGTGAACAGAAAATTGGGAACAATTGTTATTTCTAAGTTAAAAGAAAATTGTGGGTCATGTTACACCTATTGTTTCCAGCTATTTGTTATAATTATTTGCTTAGGGCTGTTATTTAATGATTTTTAAAGATTTAATGATACATTTTGTTACAATCAATCCATATTTTGTTGCTGAACAGTCAGGCAGGCATCGTTTTCAATTCCTTGATCGCTGGGGTACAAAAATACAAAGATATATATATATATACTATATATATATCTTGGTTAAGTAGTTAGTTGTCTGACTTCCTGGCAGTGTTGCCAACAATCATCTCTCATTCCTCTACTTACCTTCATTTATTTCCAGCAGAATGAATTAATGGAGAAACTTTTCAAGAAGTTACCCTTCTTTAGCGCGCACGTCCTCCTCCTCCTCTAAACCACTCTTCATCGTCATCAGGGTGTTCCTGTTTTTGTTTTACAACATCCAGTGAACTTTCGCAGACATGTTCCGCGAATTGGCACCATTACCAAAGGTCTTCATTTCCTTAGAGTTCCCCCCTCAACACACCCTAACTTTATGAAGCACCTTTTTGACGAATTTAACTCTCTTGAAATCGGGCTCTAGTTGTCTACCAAATATTTAAGAGTGAATCAGAGATAATTCTTATTTACAGCTCAAATATCCAAACTTTTTTGGCTATAAAATAGAATTCCAGATCTATTAAGTATTTAATTTAAATTTTGGTTCATCTAATTTTTTCTACCTTCACTTATCCGTTGATGTGCAGAATGTCTATTGAGTTTTGAGGTTCCTAAGTTCGAAAAACCAGATTTTGAACCCTGCTACTGCAAAATAACTATTTATTGACAATCTTAAATTTGAATTTTACCTAAAGTTCTACTTGATGCTGCAGGCCTGGACTAAATTACACTCTACAGCCACCACACAGTTATGCTGATCAACATGAAAGCTACGCCTCCATAATCCCGGAAATTATGGGTATTATTTAGACGAGAACTCCGTTCGAGTTACTTCCTCTCACACAATCCTTGAAAGAGGAAATCATTGCAATCTGCCAGACTTAGGATTTTGAGTTCTGACCAGAACTGTTGGTTTGGAGATCCCCTGGGAACGAAAAAGTATTATTTGTAAGTTGATCCTTAAGTGCTGTCCTTAAGTATATGGAAACTGAAAAAAGTTCGAACTTTACATTTTCTTCTTTAGTGCCGCAACAGAACCCGATTAGACTAATGAACAAACTGGAAGTAAAGCGATCTATGGAGACATTCTTGTCTAAGGAAGTGGCGGAGAAAGCTTTGACGTGACAATGTTATGGTAACAATTTACCGTAAATAAGAGAAATTACTAAATGTTGAATCAAAATTCCAAATTGTAATAAAACACGTGCACTCGTCATGGCAAAACTCCTTGTCTGGAGAGCAAAAACTCATAGTACGAGGCATGCGCAATGAATTCCTGAATCCAGCTTCATCACTCGAAGCAGTTAGCAATCTACATATCTCTGGCGGTCAGTTCAATTCTCCATCAAACTCAGCTGTACTAAAACAAAGTTCAGGCTGACATCGAAGAGTTATTAAATTTGCCAAAAACCGTCAGTGTCGCTTTTTCCCAGAAATATTGTTACATCAAAAAACATAATTCAGTTATTTTTGTAATCTATTTATAACTGTGGTCCCCCCCCGGAAGTCCTTGCCCTTTCAATGATATCTAGTCACTTCTGTTCAGCAGGCCTTTTATTTCCCTCTAAGTCAGATTTGATTAGATTATATTTGATTTGACATTGCCACAGTAATTCGATGTTTCTTGCCACATTCTGGGCAACATTGTAAGCTAGTTTTTCTTTTTATTTTCTCTTACGTAAGGGGAAAGCGTTGCATTAGGACAGTATCCGATTTGAGGTCTCCTAATAGCAAAGAAAGTGCTTTTAAAAAGTTGTCCTTACATTTGTAAGGTATACAATATATAAAAGTGCCAGAATGGGACAGTGCGTTTTTCGATAAAATTAGTGAATCGATAAGGCCATTGCAGAATTTCCACTTGTTTAGATTTTTTATGGAAACGCCCTTGATTTGCTTTAAATCTGGTAAACTCATCACGTATCTGAGAATGGAGGTTAGGCTATCCTCTAACGTGCCACATTAGCGTAACATATGAAAATACCTACACAACAAATAATAATAAGTAATTTCACTAAGACTGCGAACTTGAAGAAGATAGTTTATCTGGACCATTTCTCGAGTGAGTTTTATTTCAATTTTCCAAAGATGGTACTTTCTTTAGAGAAAGTATAAAAGGATTTAGATCCTGTCTAGTAAAGTATACGATCGCGTCACATTGAAACGCTTGTTTCGAGTCAGTACCCTGCACCCGAAGCCAGAAAGCTTTATCGATACTGTCCAAAACGTTGAACTAGTCTGAAAAATGTCCCTCCGAAAACCATCCCACAAACAGATAGCTCAGTTTTTTATTGTTGGATTGGTAGGCGGATAGAAACAACTCCATTTCCGGAATTTAAGGCGGAGCTGGAAGCGACTAGCCACTGTGAGAATTTCAATGAAGAGATCTCACATTTTATTTAGCCTCAAATTAGGCCCTAAGTGGATATTTTATCAAAGCCTCCTTTATTTCTTGTAACTCTAGTCCTTGTAATTAAAAATACTTGTATTTTACGAAGGTAACCTGTCCACCAGAGCGAACTCTTATAATCAGAGTAATTTTTATTTCGGCGAAAAGATGACCGTTTTTTTTTTTCAGCGGCAACAGTAGAGGTAACAGTAGCGGCAACAGTAGCGGCAACAGTAGCCCGTAACATGTTGGGGAGAGAGGTGAGTATTGTTGTACAAGTTGGTAGCGTGTAACGGGGAAATTAAAGAGAGCGTTAAACGAGTTGAAGTTGGCCAGCCTGTCTCTCCCGCCGGCTGCCCATTCATCACTTTTCCTATTTACACTTTTTCCCGCTGGCGGGTCCCTCCACGCCCCGAGCCCACAGACAGACATTAATAGAATTCTACCGCTTTTTCCCTTTTTTCCCCCATTCTGTTCACCGCTCTTTATTTTTTATTTATTTATTTATTTTTTGTTGTTTTTTTTCCCTTTTTATGGAGTTTGTTCATTTTTTAATGACACAGCTACATTCATTCTAATGAACTTTTCCTGTTCTGAAGAGGGGAAAAAAAGCACATCGGAATCCCTCTAAATGTGATGGAAATAATTATTTATTGATGAATGAACGAAGTAATGTTCTGTAAGCCCAAGTTCTAGCGCTTTGTGGCCCTCGAACAGAAAAAGAAATTACTTTCAGAAATGTTGCAAACAGCTGTGCCTCGATCAGTAGAATTCTCGGCCTCTTCCCTGTCCAGGTTTTTGACCGCAAATCGAAGTTAAAGTCTCCTAGAAATGGAAGTGGTTGAGCAAGTGGAGAATGCTGGCGGCGCTGTGATCAGTATTTGGACGTATCGAATGATATTTTAATAAAATCAATAAATGAAGTGCAAAGCTATTGGCTACTGCTGATCCAAAAGGAGACTCAAAGTGATCATCCAAACCACCTCTTTCTGGCCTCAAAACCATTTTGATTCCTCGTATCAAAAGTCGCCATACCCAAACCACTCCAAGAGCTTGTTGTTGAGGCTCAGAATTATGAATTGTGTAATAATCACGTCCATCCCAGTTATACCTCTTTGGTTTCCCATCACTGATAGAGTTCATTTTTGAAAAAATTTGGAACATTTCTAATTTTGTCACATTGATTTGAAATTGTTTCGGGATTCAAAATTTCACTGAAGAGTTTGTAAATGTAAACAATACTCCAAAGAGTAAATTCTTAACACATCCGTCCATGGTCAGACGCCTGGAGGTTCGTCAGTTTACTGAATCATTAGGTGAAACGCGAGAGTTGAAGAATGGTTGGCGAACATCGAGAACAGCTGGGGCTATCTTGGCTGTAGATAAGTGTTCCAGTTGTCTAGAGCAACAGCAAACTTTTATCTTATTTAAATTGCTTTTTGACATTTGGGTGGAAAACTACATACATTACTTGAAGTAAAGGAAATGTGAAGGAAAAGCAGTGGAAATGCTGCTACGCCACAGTTACAGCGACTAATATGGGACCTGCATGTGCTTGGTGTTGCCAATGCATATCATGTATTGGCGAGATGTGTCCGCTATTAGCATGCTGATGCTGCAGTAGATGCAGTAATGGTGCTACATGTTGGCTCTTCAAACACTATAGGCTATTCTATGAATAACTAGCTGGCAAGGTCGTTCATCCAGAAAATTAGTTTGGCGCTACCATATTGGTGCTGGTGCGAAATTAATTCATATGGTTAAATTGATGGATTGTTGGTTGGAAAGTAAATTATTTAGAATTGGGGCAACATTGTACTTTAACCATCTCCTCAGAATGCGGAATGTTTCCGATAAAAGCATCGACTTTTCCTTGGGGTACACCAGCGCAAAGTAAGTGCTGTTATCGCCTCCTCAAACCTGACGAACGCCGATTACAACCTGTACATGCAGGAATTAGCAATGCCATGCACAGTCTAGACTGTTTGGAAGGATTTACGCAAACCTAGGTGAACCAGGTTTACAGAGCGAACTGGACGGACTCCTTCAACACCGTTCTCACACTGAGGGGAGCCTTGGCCACCCCTTACCGCTCCCACAGATAGGGGAGCATTTGCCGCCCACATTTTGCCACCTGATTCTCCTCCATCAATCACTAGCTGTATCTGTCAACGCTTAAATCCGGTTTAACTTATTTCATGTATTTATGTAACAAGATATATATCTATGTGACATAAAATATCTGAAATACATGAGAAATCCATCTTGTCTTCATTTAAAGAACATCTTTTATTTCCAGCATCCTTGCTGATCGTTGTTGTTAACTGACAAGACGATGATATAGAAATACTTTGGCTGCCATATTTATAATCTTTTAAACATTATTTCTTACAATTGGATCAGGTGAATAAGAATTACGAGATGTAGAAGGAGAAACGATCCGCCAAACGGGGACTGAATCCTAGTTAACTCTGCTAGTTATGTTTGAAGTTTGATAAAAATTGGTTAACCGAAACTGGCCACTCTTTATCCCACAGTTTACCGGAACTATCCACTCTTTATCCCACGGTTTACCGGAACTGGCCACTCTTTATCCCACGGTTTAACGGAATTGGCCACTCCTTATCCCACAGTTTACCAGATCTGGCCACTCTTTATCCCACGGTTTACCGGAATTGGCCACTCTTTATCCCACGGTTTACCGGAATTGGCCACTCCTTATCCCACAGTTTACCAGAACTGGCCACTCTTTATCCCACGGTTTACCGGAACTGGCCACTCTTTATCCCACGGTTTACCGTTATTGGCCACTCTTTATCCCACGGTTTACCGGAACTGGCCACTCTTTATTTCACGGTTTACCGGAATTGGCCATTCTTTATCCCACAGTTTACCGGAATTGGCCACTCTTTATCCCACGGTTTACCGGAACTGGCCACTCCTTATCCCACAGTTTACCAGATCTGGCCACTCTTTATCCCACGGTTTACCGGAATTGGCCACTCCTTATCCCACAGTTTACCGGAATTGGCCACTCTTTATACCACGGTTTACCGGAACTGGCCACTCCTTATCCCACAGTTTACCAGAACTGGCCACTCTTTATCCCACGGTTTACCGGAACTGGCCACTCTTTATCCCACGGTTTACCGGAATTGGCCACTCCTTATCCCACAGTTTACCAGAACTGGCCACTCTTTATCCCACGGTTTACCGGAACTGGCCACTCTTTATCCCACGGTTTACCGTTATTGGCCACTCTTTATCCCACGGTTTACCGGAACTGGCCACTCTTTATTTCACGGTTTACCGGAATTGGCCACTCCTTATCCCACAGTTTACCGGAATTGGCCACTCTTTATACCACGGTTTACCGGAACTGGCCACTCCTTATCCCACAGTTTACCAGAACTGGCCACTCTTTATCCCACGGTTTACCGGAACTGGCCACTCTTTATCCCACGGTTTACCGGAATTGGCCACTCTTTATCCCACAGTTTACCGGAACTATCCACTCTTTATCCCACGGTTTACCAGAGAACCTAGCTAAATTCTCCCTTAACGTCCAAGCATCGTGTTATGTTGACAATATTTAATTGTGTAACAAAAAGTTCAATTTAAAGCAAATCCGCAAACAGGTAGTGCCATTTACTGAATAATTTTTTAACGAGTTTGTGCAAATGGTTGAATAACAATATGGACATTTACAAAATCTTTAAGTCGCGTGGGAAGGTACTGAGTGAGCTGGGGTTAGAAACTAGCGTGATTTCGCACTTTTATCAAAAAAACAAAAAGAAGAAAGATTGGTGCGCAAAGTAATAGTTTGATAATTTGAAATTAAAAAGGATGAAAGAGGCAATCCCACTTGATATATAATAGAAAACCGGGATGGAATATTAAGAGTGGCGCAGTTGGCACCCCTGGCGGGGGGGTAGGTCCGTGAAATTGGACGCCTTTAACTTAATAATATAACATGGCGTCCGGGTGGGCCGCCAGCTACAAAGCGGTCCTGTCCCGATAACTTAATTGTCGCCCCCCCGCGCACCACCTTCCACCTTCCATGCACTCCTCCGACTCGTAAACTTAATCCTCGGACCAGTTAGATGGTTATTTATTAGCATTATACAATCTCTTCGATTTTTCTAAATAAATATGGTAACAAACTGTCGTGCTGGTAAGCGATGCTGCTCCTTCTCTGCTGGACAGGTATCTCTTGCATCTAGAACAGCCTCCGTACGTCACGGATTCAGAGGCACTGCTTAGACGTCTTCCCCTCTAACTGTAGACTACAAGAGCTTTTCTGAAAATAAGTTTCAGATAATTCTGTACATCGCTGTCGGGGTATTTCATCGAACGAAACTTGTGGGAGCCATTTCCTTCAAATCCCAAAAATCCTCTCACTAAATTCATTTGTTTCGGTTGAGAGATTATACCGGTAAGATATTCTTGAGTTCTGCTTGGGGCTTCCTTCTGAGCTAATGGGTCCAACCACCTACAAACAGATCATTTTCTACAAACTACTATTTTGGACTTTGAGGACTCCAAAATGTGCATTTCCCATGAAAAATCGGCATAAAAAATTGGTAACGATCTCATTACTTCCCCTAAAAGATGTAAGAGACCCCAAGAAGTGTTTACATATGCAAATTAGATTATGATATTTCTAGAAAAGCCACCATTGAATGCTTACTTTTCTCTCCAAGCCGTGTCGTGTCAATAGGGCTCTCCTCGACAACAAAAATAAAAAAAAAGAAAGCACATTCTAATTCAAAGTTAGTTGCGGGGGCCGAGTAGGTGCGCTGCAGACTTGCACAAGAACGAGCCAATAAAAATCCTGGCTCCGGCGCCACTCCAGCAGAGGAGCGAACCTTTTGTTCATTGCTACCCTTATCACGTCCGGAATTGAGAAGGCTGAATGGCTGCCGAACGAGATGTGTGCTGCTAAAGGAGGTTGCGGTGAGATTGCGAACTGGGTTGTGTGTGTGAGAGAGGGTCTTCTATCCCTCTCTCATGAGTGCCCGCAGTGGATCTCCCACACCCAGCATCCGGCCCCCATGGACCGATATTTGCTTCTGCTTGACCTTTCTGCTAGAGCTCACTGTGCTCGATAACGTATCCCCTAATTTAATTTTGCGTCCACCCTACTTCGCCAAAGGTTACAGGATAGAAAATGAAGAGATCTCCCGGATGACTTTCCCAGCTGGTCAGGAGTACATATACTTGGCGACAGTAAACACACCATCAGCCAGTCCTCACATACTCCTGTTTTCCTTTGATTTGATTTCTTTGTTTGCTATTTTCTTTCTTTCCTCTGTGATCCAGTCAGTGTTCATTCTCTCCAGGAAGTTAGGGTGTCCCAGGATGGGGAATAGTATCCACAATTCTAAGATATATCCAGCATTTTCTTTTTATCCATTTATTTGTCTTAAGGTATTCTCCCTGAGTGTGCGCTGATAGTCTTCCACGAAGTCTTGACGCGTCGAATTTGCGTTACATCAATCATTACTAAGACTACCTGCAGGGTCAAAATCACTTAATTGCACAGTCCTTCACCATTAACACTGTGGTGCTGTGAAAAGCAATAATTTTACCAGCCACCTCTGCAGCGCTTTCTCCTAGTTTGAACACAAAAGAGACTATCAGAATTACTTCCTCCACATGTTCCAATAGTTCCGAAAAAAAATCATTAAAAAATGAAGGTTATTGGAGAAAAAAAAGCAATGAAATATTTTTATATAGCAAAAAATAGTTGAAGATAGTTAACCAAAGTACTAAAGCAAATATTTCATTTAATTAATGCAAGTGAATTAGTATAAGAGAAAGTTGCGGGAGCATTTCCGTCCCGCATTTTTTCAATTAATACTTGGCCAAAGTTTAAACAACTTCCCTCTCACTCACGGCTTGCACTCCTCCTCACAGAGGGAGCTTAGTTAGTATTCTAGAGAGTAGTTAACCTGAGGCCGAGCGGACGGAGGGATTCT
This sequence comes from Rhodnius prolixus, assembly GCF_049639745.1. Classification (NCBI taxonomy): domain Eukaryota; kingdom Metazoa; phylum Arthropoda; class Insecta; order Hemiptera; family Reduviidae; genus Rhodnius; species Rhodnius prolixus. The sequence goes on along the minus strand of NW_027411582.1, from coordinate 39,739,899 downwards.
TCGGCCGGGGGGGAAATTAATTACCTCTGTGTGTGTGTGTGGGGCGATCTGTTAGTGGCGGTGGGGGTGCTGGAGGTGAACTCCCACTCGGTGACCACATAGCATCACTTCCTTCCTCCAACTTTATGTCTGCACATGATATCCGCTCGTTTATTGAAAAACTATCATCTAGTCCAGCACAATTTATGCACATACATTCAGACAGCCGTAATGGAGTGGTCAATTTATTACCTCCAGAAACACCACAAGTGATGGTACATTGCGTGCACGGCGCCTTCTACAAAGCTACTACTAACAAAACTACTTCGGAGGTTACATTAAGATGAGGCTAAGCATTAATGTCCGGCATCAATCTCAAGAAACTTCAGCTTCAACACACCAATATTGTCGGCTGAATTTCCTCTTTCAATTTGTAAACGGAAGTGTAGCAATTGTGGCAATTTTTTCGAGGAACCTCAATGGTCGTTGAGAAAGAAAAAGGGAGTTGTGGTTACTTGGAACTTTGCACACTGATTGTGATGAGTTCTACGATAGATTACTGAGATTAGCGGTGCTGAAGACTGGCGCAGGTTGTCAAACACAATATCCAAGGTCGTTGGTTGGCTTGCTCCCGCAGCCAACTGTCCACTAAATGATTCAGTCCTTCTGGACCCAGTGGATAGTATTGAACTGAAAAATCAAATACTATTCCTTACATTCCAGTTATCCTTTTTTTAAAAAAATTCTCTTTTTCCCATCCACTATCTGCACTCCCGAAAATTTTAAAAATATATGTGAAAAATACAAAAACATACAGGCTGAATAGACTTTATCTTTCTTTTAAGTACTCCCATGCGGTTCCTGCAGCTACTTGGTCACGGAAACCTTCCAATCGGAAGTTACTTGGATTTTTCGAGAGGTTAACAGTGTAACAGGTTCCCTCTGGTGTTATTTCGCTATAATGTACGTCTTATACTTACAAATGTTTTGTAAGAATTCTGTTATTTCGAATAAAAAGAAAAAATAAATGTAAAAATTAGAATCGTGTAAAAGATAAGTAAGAGAGAGTTCTGCATTTTAGTTAACTTCCATACAGAGCTCTCTAAAACAAAGAGGAGAATTTAAAATGCCAATAAATTATAAAAATTGAAATTCAAAAGTTCAACTCTGTATAGAGAGGATAAAAAGTGGCTGTATGGAGATGAAAAGCTGCCGGCGTGTAGGTGAGTGCATGTGATGGGGAAAAATAGAAAAGCGGAACTAAAAATGAATATATTGGAAAGTAAAGCGTTAGTGAAGTGGTGCTCGACTGTGGAAAGTTAGTAAATCTGGATGAAAAACTAATTTGGGACAGCGCTGGAGAATTTGGCTAGGTGTTGAGAGCGACACTCAGCGACGCCGCGTGACTCTCGGTCCGACCAACAGACGGCAGCACTCACCCATTTGTTTGATTAAAATTCACAGCTGTCCCCGTCCGTCCTCGCTGTGCGGCGGCCTAACTGTTTCATCTTAAAAATATTTTCACCAGCGCTCGCCTCCAAATGGAATTTCTTCTTTAATCGCATTATTTTTTCATTTTTATTTATTTCTTTTTGTGTTCACTCAGATAGTATAATAACAAACATCCGGTCGGAAACACACTACCAACTTCCGCTCCACTTACTTTTTCAGCTAAATCACAACTGCAAACGGAACTTCCGCAGTTCGTTCTGATGTATTTGGATGATTAATATTTTCTGGATGCGTTCTATTTCATATCTCATCATAGAGGAAATATCCTCATTCAAATTAAGCGGCACCACTTTTAACAAATTTCCGTCGGCACCAGCCTGTCTAATGTGTACTTTTTTAGAAAATCACTGATATCAATTTTTGGGGAAAACTGGGGAAGAACAAGTTCAAAGCAGGATTTTCCTGTAATATAATGGAAAATGGTAGATTTTAATTGAAATTTAGGGAAACCAGTTTCCTTCCGTTTAGGCTATTTCCTTCCAAATAGAAATTTCAGAAAACTTGTTTACTATTGGTCAATCTGAAATGAATAACAGCATACATCATCCTGAAACGATATTTTTGGAAAAATCTTCTTGTAGGACTTCCCTTTTCTGAATTTTGTTAAGCAAAATGTTTCGAATTAAAGTTTAAGGTCTACATAATGAGAAATTTATTGGTTTAAAAAGTTTAATGAAGGTCTCAGACAGAGTGAAAAATCTTTTCAATAATCAACCCTTTCAGAGAAATCCCTTCATTGTCCGTGAAGATATTTCCCGTCAAGGGATGTGGATTCTATGGTGGGATCTAGATGGCGGATAAAATTTTGAGAAAGGAAGTCTGGGATTTTTTTTTTTTCATTTTTTAAAAACAACTTTTTGGAAACAGACGCCTTCACACGTGTATATATGGGAAATCTGGAAAAGAAAATTCAAAATACAACCTTGGAATGGCGGTGAGAGAGAAATTTTTCCTACCGGTACCTTTTTATCCATTTACCATCAAGGCCATTACAGAGACCCACAGTCTAGTTGGTAATCGATTTGCAGTTTTCCAGAAATAAATCGCTTCCGTTGGTCAGTGTGAAGGATATTGATTGGCCGAATTGGCGAGGCGGATGCCAGAAGCGTTTAGAGACATCAGCCTTGTGGGGCAGTGTAAGAGCTGGCTGTCTGAATACAACAGAGCATGATCTATGGTGATGTGTGAAGTTATTAGAGAAATGGTCATCCCAACTAAAACCAACCACAAACATGACTGGCAGCCTCGGATAGGGTTTCTCCTTGGTTACCCGGTTTACCTCACAGAATTCTCAGACAAAATAATTGTCAATCAATGTGATGAGGAGGGATTAGAGAAGGCTACATTTTAAAGTCTTGCTTAAAGTAAAGTTCTACAAACCGCAAAATGTTAGTAACAATTAAACGTGTTTTGAGAATAAATTAAAATCTTGAAAATTGTAGTAATAGAAAGTCAAGAAAATTTGGAAGATTATCAGTCCTCTGGAAATAATAGTGTAAAGAACGGATGTTTCTAGTTTTCTGTAAGTTACCGGGAAGTTGCCAAAAAGTTTCGTTTTAACAAGGACATGACGTAATTATAATTTTGGTTTGAAAAATCTACTCAAGGATTACTCATCGAGCTGCGACGTCACCTTTCTCTCAAAGGCATCATCTTGTTACAGAGTTGTATGAATTGGAGTCAACTACCTAGCAGCTACTTCCGAATAACATACGGCAAAGAGAGAATGTTTTTGAGAATATGATTTGCAACAACAAAGATATTGCTCTCTGCTGCAAAATACAACAGACTTGCTCAACTCCCTCAAGCTGAACTGATCAACTTGTTGAAAGACCGACACTAGAAACTAGCAAATAGTAAATGAAGAACCTTCGACCAGATTCGCGTGCCATTAATTTTGTACGTCTGTTCGCATGTGGAACTGTTTGTACTGGTGTACCAATAAAAACAAATAGCCTCGCAAAGACGTTGAGATAAAAACTGTGTTTCTGCTTCAGAGGACTTCAGAGAAAAAACGTGACGAAATTGTTTTCGGTTTGTCATTAGGAAGTATCTGCAATCGTTGCAACAAGCTCATCAGCACAATGCATAGCGCGCTATTAGCTTTGCAAGGAGCTGCAATGTTAAGGAGATAGCGCTGTAAGCTCTACTTCTAATCTGCATTCAACTCTGTGCTTTTTAAGCGCTTCCATTTAATTATTGGCCAATAAAGCTTTAAAGCGGTCTCATGTGTTCAGACTTGGAGTCCCCGCCTCACTTCTGCAGTCGCCGTCAATTTTTAATAACTGCGAGAGTAACTAACTGGCTACAGCCGCTGTTGAACTAAATGGCTATAAAAGTTAAACGCTTTCAGATTACATACACTCGGCCTTTTTACTAATTTACCGGGCATAAAATTTTATTACAGCAATAATGTAGTAATTATTTTTATATGTTCTTTAGTTTATGTGAATATAGTTCATTTACCAGTGTTTTGTTAATCTATTGAAGGCAGTTTTATTTTACAATCTCTTTGCTATGATTGCAATCTCTTTGGAATTATTGCTATTGTTACTAAATTCGCCATTTGCTATTCTATTTTCTGTTTTCTTTTTTGGAAATCTTGGAAATTCAGTTTACATTACATTTTCTCTCAACAAGAATGGCAACGTTTAGTCGCCAGTCTCCGAGCCTCCATCAAAGTGCGTAGTTTCTGGACAGGTTCCCGCTGGAAGAATTGCGGTCCACTTCTAAGAACAATGTGAATACCCTTACTGCAGCCTAATTAACAGTTTCCAGGTCATGATATTAAATTGAGGAAAGCAAAACTAAGAGAACGGGCCCGAAATGAAACCCTTTTCTCGCCACACTGAATAAGGGCGGTTTCCCCCCGTTTAGGGCGTTTTAATATTGAATTATTTCTTGCCAGCGAGAAGATACTTTATAGCCTTGGCTCCTTGTTTTCTTGGAAATTAAAAAATACCTGTTAAGGTCAGGTGGGAAGGGCATCCTGGTTTAATGTGTTCCTTTAGAGTTTCTTTCTTAGAATGCAGGATGAAGGGCTTCTCCTTAACTTGGGCAGATTGTCGAATGTTAGGCGGGTTAACACGCTACTAATTGAGAGAACATCGTCGGCCACTTTCCTTCTTCGAACCCCTCATTTCTCAACTTTATTATTATATCTTTTTTTCTTTTTTTTTTTTGTTCCTGTCTAATTAACAATTTTATAAATTTAACAAGGTGAAGAAGTCTGGGTTCCATCTTCTTTTGTTAATTTTACCGAATACTTTTTTGCATAATAATTTACTGGAACGAATTCATTAAAGCTATTTAAGTTCAACATTCAAGCGGCGGGACTCGAGCTTTTAGCGGAGCTTGCGAGTTTCTGGCCGCTACCTAACCTTTGCATTGTTATTCCCTTACAAACGCTATATTTAGCTGAACTTTTATTTGAGAGAGAGAGAGAGATTACCACCCTTTAAGGGCTGAAAGTTTGCACAAATATTTCTGCCTATAGCCTGCTAAGTTTAATCCTGCGACAGTCTATCGCCACAATAAGTGCCACATTAAGAATCACAATTCAAAACGCCAACAAAAGCTATTAGACAAAATGAGCACAAACTGGAGCAGACGTATTGAGACGATACTCTCGTAAACCTATAGTACTTCTAACGAGTTTCTAGATCATTGGTAAGCTAATAGCTTATTAGAAGATCTATAACTTTGATTTGGAACATTTTCGCTAATCCATAGAATGGTACATTTTGTGGAAGGATTGGATTTCTCTAATCCATAGGATGGTACATTATGTGGAAGGATTGGATTTCGCTCTGTGTGCCGTTTTTTGGTGTAATTAACGGTCTCACCTCAGTTTCATTGAAAGCGAATGTGTATTTCGAAATAGAAGGCCACTATATTGGGGGGGCGCTTACCTGCAACTCTTTAGAACTTGACATTAAAAGATTTCATAAATTTTGCACGAAAATGGACAATATGAATCGCTCGGTAAGTGCCCAATTATGAGGCTATTTCCTGGGAGATTCCAGGACTTCAAAGTTTGGGGAAAAAAGGTGCAACCAGCTAGAATGCTGTCAGAAAGACTATTTCTGTATTGTGCTATTTTTGTCAGAACTTAATTGTCACTTTTCACGCAATTTAGAATTTAAGCTGCTGTACTATGTGCGCTTGTGTTTCGATTGAATCAATTATGTAAATAACTTTTTTCCAAGAATGTCGCTTCGGAACTCCCAGCTGGAGAGACGTCTCTCTGGCTGGCTGCTCTCAGGAGATGACTGTCAGAAAGTTAGACAAACCTTTTTAATTTTTATCACAAATTCATTTTTATTTAATGTGACTAAATCCCAAGGGGTGTGACATCAACAGATTCTTCTCTCCCTCTCCCTCTTCTGGATATTACAGAAGTAACCCCTGGAAATGGAGACAGAAGAGTGGAGTGGCTTTTTTGGCAGATAATCTCCAGGGATTCACTTACCAGGAACCCTATCAGTGTCAAGGCAACACCGTCTCTCCAGACTGACAAGATGAGGAATAGATTCATCATCGCAATGAGGGCAATGAAGAATGAAATACCTTTCAGGCGATAATTTTCTTTCGACAGTTTGGAGCCGATTATTCCTCGATTCCATGATAATTTCAAGGCATCGTTTAATCGACTGAAAATTACCAGAAAAAAATGTTCAGCACCAATGCTATTTCCGTTGATATAATATGCAGGAATTTTGAGAGGTAGTTGTGTGATCGTGTGGAGGTTATGCGCTGTTATCCCATAAAGTGATTCGGAAATGCAAAATCGAATGAAATTACTGCACAGTAGCTGTGACTCAAACAAGTCGACAATAAGAATATGTCCAGTAAACATCCCTGGACTAAAATTTACAAATAATCCCTAAATATGGAGCGGCTTTAAATTAATGATATTAATGCGCCATCTGGCTGGCAGTGTAGCCGCCCATGTTATTAATATCGGCGAATATAATTATTTTTAACACTGGACATTTAGAGACAGTCGGCACATTTAATATTTCCTAATGGAATTGAAATTAATACTTTTAGAGAACTTGGTGGGCGAGATCTCGAGATACAGCTGCATTGCTCCATTATTATGTATCTCAGGGATACATTAGAGTAATTAGCTCGGCCAGCTGTACTGCTAAGAGCTAAATGGCACCTACAAAGATCGGCAGAAATGAAAAAGGGCTAGGGGTGGAGAAGAACGTAGATTCAAAAATTTTACTTTCTCAGCGTAACCATTGGGAGCTGAAATCATTTGGCTCCCACTGAATCTTGCTATTCCGGATAAGCACAATCTTAGAATCCGAGTACAATAATATTTAACGGTAATAAAAAACAATATGGTAGAAAGCAAAAGTAAAAATTATTATTTATTTTTCATTTCTTTCACATTTTCTTTTTAGGGAAATCATTGCTACCTTTCGACAGTTGGACACCGAATTTCCGCCGCAAATGTCTGTTTCGAGTAGTTTTTAGAAAATGGTTTAGAGTCTGTACTCAAGAAGGATGACTCGCCGAAAGCTTAGAGTATCCCCAAGTGAGAGTAACTTAGCTAAGAGAACCGCTTAACTGGAACTACTATTTCCTGTGTGGACTTTTTTTATTTTGGATTTTCGCGAAAATCCAGGGTTTTCCTGTACACATATTACAACTTCAATTTAGAAAATTTTATCAGGAGAATTCTATTAATAGCATTACTTGCTAAGAGAGCTTTCTCTGAGTAATTTGTCAGTGTAATGTACGGTCTTTATAAAGACAGTTTCCGGACCAGCTTAGTGAGTTGGTAATGAAAGGAGATAAAAAAGTATTTCTTTTGTCTTCAGTGAAATGAGAGAAGCCCGTATTGTGTGAATCAGGATGCTGTGATGAAGCGATGAGGCACAGATCAATCATCCGCACTGAAGCCAACAAAAATGAGTCGCAAGTTCTGCCTGAAATATCCATCAATTATCAGTTGGTGGCCGCCATCGTGCGTCCAACGGCCATCTAACCTTTCACTCTACCTTCCTTGCACGCCATTTTTATTTTGTTAATTGATATTCTATGTTGGCTGTGGAAGTTCATGAAGCTAGCCACGGAAGTTGGACTCGTTTAACCTATATTCTGAGAAGAACAATATTGTAGGCACAGCTGTTTGGAGTATTTGGCATGTGATCGCATAAATCCACAGAATATAGTTTAATGTTGAGCCTAATGTATTTAATAATTTATAATTGGCATAAATTGTGGTCCCTAAGTTTCCCCTTCCACATTTAAGTATTCATTAATGCATTTCTCGCACATTTAAACTTTCCTCTACAATATTGTTGGTGAAACTGCACAATATTGAGTACAACAGAACTTTAACAATTTCCAATTTAAAGCAGGGAATGAATGTGGCTTGTTTAAAGAAATATTTCCACTAAGAAAAAGGAAAATGTATGTAAATGATTTGATTAAGACGAGAATCAGCTGGCAGATCTAAGAATGGTTGGCTAATTTAGCCGAAATGAACAAAAATAAAGCCATAGCATGACATTTCGTGACGGAATTCACCGCACAGTCCCTTGTAACCTGTTATACTATTCCGCACAACATACTGCGGTCTAACACAGCCCCACCACCTGCAGTAATCCTCTGTGAAGTAACTTTATTCATGGAAATGTACTCGCCACAATTTCCCTCCTGTAATATCGCTGTGCAGAAGCAAGTTTTCCATATTATTACCTATAATTTTCTTATTTTACTGCAATCGTGAATCAAGCGATATTAAAACTGAAAAGGAAAGGATTAGCTATGCTGCTAGCGTATTGGACTCCCACGCGGAGGTTCCGGGTTCGAATCCAGCTGCTGACCCTTAGATTTTCTCTTCCTAGGAGCTTCTTACAGTTCACTGACTGGTGATGGAAAGTGTTGTCTGTAACGAGAGAACACTGTCCGGAGGCCGGAAGTGCACTGAAAAAAGCTCCGGGCGCCAATAACCTTAGATGTTGACGCGCCTTAAATCATTAAAAAAAAACAAAAACTGAAAAGTGACTTACTTTAAGAAGTCTAGCTAAGTCAGCGGGCTTCACAAGGTATCGCTCCTAAATCTAGTCTCGAATCTTGATCGAGATTGCTGCTGGCAACTTCCTCTAAACTTCTGATGCATCACACCTACTCACAGGACCTTTCCGTTTCATTCCCTGTGATCATTCCCCTATGAAAGTTCATTTTAGGCAGTTCCCAGGCAGGAGTTGAGATAGACATGCTTGTAAGGGTAACTAAGATTTACGTAAAAGGCAGTATAACTGGAAGAAGAATTGAATATCTTTTCAAATTTGGTCAACATGTGTTCTGTGCCGGAAATATTTGATGGCTCCTTCTAACTCCACCGCCTGTAGCAGTCAGTTTTCATAGCTCTATGATTTTTGCATGCTGATTTGTATAAACATATTATGTTTCAGAACGGAGGTGCCGAAAATGGGCTGGACATGAACGTAGCTCCAGCCTGGGCCAAAGGCTACACCGGCAAGGGAGTGGTCGTCTCCATTCTGGACGACGGTATCCAAACTAACCACCCGGATCTTGTCGACAACTATGTAAGTAATATCCACTTCAAAAACTAAATTTGGAAAGCTTGTTTTGTTCTGTAGAATAATCTACCAGGTCATGATGAGGATATAGGCACCCACAGGTTCTAAGCATCAAAAGGCTATCCTGCAATAAATTCGAAACTATCAAAGCTTAGTTTATTATTTATTCATTATTAATGATTGACTGCAGAAATTCTCCCAAGGTTGTGGGCGAGTGTACTGGGCCCGTAAATGGATTTGTAAGTGAGGGATTCGCTATGCCCGTGTACTACTACTTTCTATTTGTTAGGAAATAAATTAGTAAGTAAAGTATGAGCTTCCGCCCCCGTCCACGACACCTAATCGGTAGCTCAGTCTGAAAAAATAGACAATTACTTTACTTTTTTTTCACCGTAGCTTAAAGCAATTTATCTGCTGACAATTAGCCAGTTAAGACAATGGATTTCTCAAAGCGGACAGAGAGGTGACGGAAGCTCCTACGAAGAAAGAATCTAAGGGCCAGCAGCTGGTTTCAATCTGTGAATTCCGGCACGGGAATCTAGTGCGCTAACCACGAATCCCTTCCCTAATAAATAAACAATTCTGAGCGATTTCTCTCTTATTTAAAAAAAGAACTATGGGAACTTAAAGGATATGTGAACTTTGAACTTATGTGCCCTGAAAGTTACCCAACTATTCTAGTGATGACATTTATATCTGGTCTTCTCAAATATATTCATCCTGAACACTAAGACAGTCGCACTTGTCTTCCTGCAGGAATGGAGCTAGGGGACCCCCCAAAAAAAAGAGCCTCTCCAAACTCCACTGAAATATTCATCTTGTTCAAGTTAAAAAGGTTCCTGGGCGCAAACAATAGGGCACTTTATTTTACTTTATATGCAAATGAAGTTGTACGTGTATGGGAGTGTAAGCGAGTCAAATACATTTTAGCGCATGTATTATTCAGGTTGAAAGTTATAAAATTGGTTAATATGGGATGAAGTTCTTGTCTCAACAAACTGCTCAACGTACATAAACGTCCATTACATTCTTCTGCTGGAGACTTTACCCATCATGCAATCTGCGGCCTTATTCCAGCTGGCCACTCAATTCAAGATTTTTGTCACCAAAACTAATTAGTTCAATAAATAAATAAATTTAATGATTGGGAATTGCAAAGTTCTCGGCTGTGCTCACAGATGGCATGGTTGTCAATGCAACTTTGTTTTTTTTGTACACTTGGAACACTTATCGCATTATTGTAGGTCCATTGTAGGTCAACACGGAACTCGTAGACATGAGCTAAAGATAGATTTTCTGCCCTGAACGTACGAAAATGATTTCCTGAATAAATATAAACAAATACAGTCGATTATAGCAGTTTTTATTATTTTTTTTTTTAATTGAAAAAATATTAGTATTTTTATACAAACTGAATTATCAAGTTTAGGCTGTTTAAGGAATAGATGCCACCGCCATTGCACTACTTCTAGAGTAATGGGGGATTTGCCGCCCTGCAACCAGAACACCTGTCGTGGGGCGGTCAATCAGAATACCTAGATATTAGAAATACTCCTTAATAAGATATAAACGACTGTGTATTTGCGTGTAAGGTTGTGCTATTGGCGGCCATGCTTACAGCAGCCTTAATGGCAGATTAGACCCATTGGATAACCATTTATAGAATTTATTGGCACTACCAGTGGTCCATTTCTCTCCAGTCTCATTGGCATAAAATATAAAGGCTACAGCTGATCAAGATATCCAGGGCCCTCTGGATCTACTTTATTTAGGCAAATTCTTTTTTTCGTTTATTTATTTGTCCTTAAGGTATCATGTTACTCAACTTCAATTTCAGGTTTAATCCGTTTTAAGTTCCCCCTGAGTTCGACTGTGAGTGTGAGTGGTTCTGGCTGCCATTGTGCATGAGCGTGGTCAGCCTAAATCAAAAATAGAAAATAATAGAAACTTCAAATGTGAAATTCATTAGAATTAAATGTGAATAAAATTCCAAATTTGAATAATACGAGTGTGCAACACTTAACTTGAATAAATTGGAAAGGTTTTTTACTTCTTCACGAATTCTAATTTACAAGAAAATTTAATTTAGAAAACTTTCTGCCGGAAAAACTCTTGCGAGTATTTGACCCGAAAGTTTTCATTTTCTAGTCCAAAAAAACAAACTTTTTTTCAAAATAAAAGTAAAAAACAAAAGAACCCCTTGGGTCATAACCCATAAATAAGAGCCCCTCCCCCCCAAAAAATACCCCTCAGGAAAGTTATTCTAAGACAAAGATCTAGATGTGGGAGTCTCTAAGAGATAATTGGACAAAATAACATGATTATAATGGTGGTAAACTGAAGGCGAAAATAATTATTATGCAGGAAATATTCTTCTTTCTCAAGATACCGTATTGTAACCATGGAGATTGCCCAAAAAAGGGGTGTACAGGTTGAAAGCAATAGATGAACACGTTTTTTGGGTAGGGAGGGGCCCAATGTCTTCTAAGGTCATTAACGCCTTAAAAAGGAGGGAGACGGACGACCAGGAACAGTACTTCTTATATCTAATTATTATTTGATTAAGATAATTATTTATTATTGGAAAAATTTGGAGAAAGGGAGGTAAGTCTTAAGGAATAATGTCCCCGGAGGTCTTTGGCAACCTTCGTTTCTAAAATATCAAATTTAATGACGACAAAAAAACATCTGGAAGGAAGAGTACTGTTGGTATAATGACCTCATTAGGACAAATAATTAGCTGATTTTCTGAAGGAGGCAGCACTCAGAGGTGGGAGTCTGAGGGAACAAGCATCTTGTCTCGAACAATTATCTTCGCCTAATTGGCTGCTTGATTTAATCCTACTTTCTTAGATTGGTACGGACGCAACTTACTGGGAAACATTCGCGGCAACTGGAATCGATCACTGTAACGAACGATGAAAGCTTGCTTGGCTCAAAACTACATTTTCTACAATTTTGGAAATTTCGGAAAACAAAATATTCAGATACCTTTGGAAAAAGTCCTTTTCTTTAAAATCAGTATTTTAACAATTCATTTAATCAAACGTTAATATTTCTTGATCACAGAACCATGCGCATCACTAAAATGGTACACTGTTACGAAGTTGAAAGCAATTAATGTGGGTATATTCTGAGGAGGAGGTAGTGGGAGTTCAAATACCTGTGCTGACAGGAAGGTAGTCATCATCTACAAGAAATCAGAAGTCTTGATGGCAATAAGTGTGATAATGGAGTTTGGAAGACCATATCTTGTTTAGATATGTGAGCCAGTTTAAAATTTGGGTCAGAACCTTGAGAACTGTAAAAATGGAAAGTGGTGCGACGGAAACGGGGCAGTAAATAGTAGTTACAACTCGAGGCGAACTCTCTCTAAGCAGGAATACAGGAGGCAGCACATATGCAGGAAGAAAGTATCAAATAAAATAAGAAAAGCTGTGGAAACAATGAAGTGGGGTCGGAAAATATTTTCGTTTCTCTTTTCCAGCAAACTGTCAGAACAATATCAAGTCGAGCTGCAGGACCCCCAGAACTGTGTGGGGAGGGGCAGACACTTGGGCGGGGCGCCCCCATTCGCTCCAATATTTCTACAATTTATCTCCTTGTACCCTCCATAGAAATATAAAAATATCAACTCCTGGGGTCGCAATTCTATCTTCTTCCGCTCAACGCACACCATTATTTCCTTTACTTTATTCTCTGGTGTAACTGTTACGGTCGGTGGGCGGTAGAAAGGATTAGAAACATCTCGACTGCGATAGGTTGAGGTCCTTCTTCGGCCGGCAGGATATCTCCTGTTAATTTCCTCTCTATCATTAGCCAGGTGTCATTTTTCTGAATATTGTCCCTTCCTCCCTAAAAACAGTATCCAACCGATCATTATAATCACAACTTCGTCGCAGCAATAGTTTCACACCTAAGTCACATCACAACCTTACGAAACTATTTACAAGTAATCGGAAAATTGTTAAGTCTAAGTACCAAAAAGAATAGAACTTGGAAGTCTCTAAGTACGTGAAGGAAGTAAACCTTCACGGCCCTTAATCAAAGTTCCTTGTTGAGCGAACAGCAGTTTTGAAACAACTCGCAAGAACCATTTGGGGAAATCTTGAGTGAACTAAAAATCCGGTCATGAAAGTGATGTATGACAGGATGTGCGTAGATCCAGTAGAGTTTTCGATGTTTTATCAATTTCCTGCCCCATTTTCTCGATAATTACAACATCCGGTTTCTTTAACTCAAGCTTCAACTTTAAAACGTTTTTCTCTATAAATTGTATTGTAGCAGGATACACAAAGTGAATGGTGATTGAGGACTTTTCTACACGTTTTCAATAAAACAATGCGCTGATAAATTTTCTGATAAAAACCTCCAATGTGTCTATCTTAACTTGACAATGTTCGTTTTAATGTACAACGTTGGAAACGTTAAAGAACATAAATTGTTTTATGTCAGTTTGCCAAGTGCACGTTACATCTGACGTCAAATGAAATACGATTTTTGGTCGAACGAACGGCGGTCCTTGTTGCAGAACTGTTGGTTTCCATTTTTGCCCTACGTGCCTTATCTCTGTTTTCTTGCTGTCCATTATCTTGAAATTTATTGGCCCTAGATAAGCGCCACGCCCTCCCTGCTTTTCTAAACGTAGCACGGTTATAACCGACATCACAGCTTGTACTCTAATCGTGTCAAATTTTCAGCTAAATCTTTCTTTTTTACCGGAAATAGAGCCCTCTGAGTCTCAAACACTCAGAACTTGCTCAGGGCAGGACGCTCCAGAGATTCACACTTTCTAGTCAAGTGATTCTCCCCAAAGTTGGAATTTCAGCAACTCAAGATGGTCGATCGGCGGCAGATCCATGTGGCACATTAGAGGGAACCTTGCTCCCCTTTTATCCAAATATCGAATTTCATCATTTCCGAATTTTCTTACGCTGACATTTACATTGCGTATCAATAGACTAAAAATGGAGATTTCTGGTGGAATTTCAACTTTGAACGACTGCACAATGTTTCCCATTTTTTGGGGGGGCGATGGGTAACAACACTTATCTGTTATTCCGCTTCCTCTTCCTCTTATGGTTTGTACTTTTAGTAAGATAAAGTGAACACTTATTTTGAGTTTTCTTTTTCTAAAGAGAAAATTATCAATTACAATTACTTTTCTTAAATGGTTGAATTAAACACAAGTTAAACAAAAGTTCGGTTTATTCACTTAAAAATACATAAACACTGACAAAAAGCACTACGTGTTACTTAGCCTCTCACCACAAGAAACTATCATCCCCTCTCAACGTATCAACACACCCTTATCAGTGTTGCCACTGCTACATCAAAAATAATTTTAAATTTACCTACAACTACTTAAATTTACCTACAACTTTTACCTAGGTACATTTTATAGATTTCTTCAAAGATTTATTAATGAATTTTCTCTTAAAACTACTGACGCACTATAAAGAAAAGGGACTAAGTTAACGATTTAGTGCTAAAGTAGCTGTGTTTAGCATCAATATATATTCCGCCAATATATGATCTAAATTGAATGGGAAAGTTAGTGAGCAGACGAAACGACTCAACTCTGATATAATTCCATTGATAAGGGAATTTAATGAGATGCTATAAAAGTTCCATCTCGTCGCCTTCAAACATTGATGTAGTAACCAGGTTGGCAAACAAAAAGCGGATTAAATCTTCAAAGGATTATATAACCTTTTCAGGTAACCTTGTTGCTAACTTTACCTTCACTATATCTACACTTCTCATTCGTACATCCTACATAGACTTCAGATAACAATGTAAAATACTTTACAAGAATACATTCTCTACTCACCTGCCTGCTTAGTATGTCCAAGGCCTTACAAGAACTTTCTACTTAGAGATCCAGCTAAAGAACTTTGCCATAAGTTAATAAAATGGAAAGCATTTTTATTTGCTGGACAAATTTTATGTTAGATTAGATTATTTTAGGGGGCGGGTCCTGCTCTCCAGACAGCAGTAGGTAGGAGAGGGGGACGAAAAGCGATCCTTAATTAATGGAATATTGCCATAAATAAATTGATGGAGTTTCTCCAACACTATCGAGTGGGAAACACATTTCTGAAGTTATCAATGTCAACTGTCCAACGGGTAAACCTGAGGATTCTTATTGGGCCAATTTGTGGGAGTGCTACTTTGCCAATGGAATATACACCCAGATTTTGCCAGGATTTCCTGTAAATATTTTGGTCTGAAGAACGCAAACACTTCCTTCTGAATTTGCATAATGGAATTATGGAGTTGACTAACTTTGTTCTAAAATAAAGTTTGAAAATAAAAGTAGAGGAAGAAATAAAAGAAAGTTGGTGATTGGTGCAAGTCGAACAGTTAGCATCACTCAGTTAAATCTCAACTGAAGAAGCAACTTCTCAGCATGTCAACTATAAAACTGTGTGAACTGTTCTTAAGACGGTGGTTATGGCTTTTTTAGCCTGCCACATCGTCCAGAAAGAGGTCTCCTCTGTATCCATTTAGAAGGTCCCAGGATGCTGCAGCACACGCTCCACTTAAGCAGCATCTCTTAGCTCACAACCCTCTTCTTCTTTCTCTCCGCTTCCTGGGAGTAAGAGAGCGGCCGGAGCCGTGGCTAGATGGATTAGAGCTTGCTATCCTTGCACTCCTTGATCACCCTGAGAAGTACAACAGGACGAGCGGAGGGAAAGTGCTGATTCAGAAATCTCCAATTATCCCCATTTCATTCCTTTCCGACACCCTTAATTTATTTCTTCTCTTTCTGCTTTCTTCAGCACTCTTTCTACTTTCTTTTGCAATCAGTTTGATAAAATTAAACTAGAATGCAGTTCAGGGACGAACGGAACGAAATAGTGTTCGGTGGAAATAGTCGCACCCTGCGCGCTTGTACACAGTTTAGAAATTAGTTTGCGGTCGGCTGGTGATTGGTTGGATAACAACAGCTGGTCTCTCCCAACACGAAACAAGTTGAATGATGGTAGTGCTCTAGTTCTGCTCCAGGTTCTGTTTGCTGGAGGCTGGACAGCTGGACTTCCCTTGGTATTCTCACAGTTCGCTAAACCCCTCCTCGCCCATAGCAATATAAATAATTAATACCCTACATTGTAATCAATAATCCAGTTGTAGATTTATATTATGTATTTCGTCATATGTTACTTCGCTCCAAATAAGAAGAAGTAACAAAACATCTGGTACATGGGGAACATAGGGAAGGGCCTTCCATTCCTTGTGTTAAACTCTGAGACGAACTTCAAATATGTCCTTTAAGTCTTCTTCTTACCCATTTTCCTAGAAACTACGCTCAATCGCAATGCTTCATGTTTTAGGAAAAAGATATTGTTCTAGAAGTTCCACTTGGAGTACTCCTTCTCCTGATAAGGGCTCTGGATGGTCCTTTAGATTTTCCGATTAGTATATTAAAACAAGTTCTGTACCCGGGAAAAGTGTATGAAACTAACCCAGTCATGGACCAATGTCTATCTAATTACGATCCCGCTCTTTTTAGTCGAAAGAAAAAGACTTCGCCTAACGATATAGCCTAACTGATCCCCGTTGTCTTTATAACTTAGACTATTTCAGATTCTGGCACAAAAAAATGTGAGCTCTCGGTAACACAAAAAGCGGTTGTTTTCCATTTCATCCAGAGACTTCTCTGGTTGGGTCGTCGTCCTCTCTTTAAACCTCAATTGCTTTTTTTCTTGTGTGACAATTGTAAATATTTCATTGATTCCCTAACCTTGGCGATAGCGCTATGAATTTGTACAATAATTCTATTTTTAATTATTTTATCTTCAGGTTTACATCTTTCGGTTCTTTAGTCATCTTCAGGACCTTCCTGTACTTTGATTTTCTTTTTTTTTACCCACCAGCAGACAGATTCATACTTTAAAGTACTTATTTATGTTCACAAAAAACTATAGCTTTGTTTTTGTAATGGAGTGTTGGTATTACTGGCAACTTCTGACCCTGATGAACACCACAACTGACGTGGCTGAAATAGTTTTAATTACTTTTAAAATGTAGAATTTTGTTTAAATTTATGTGATGGTTGTTAACTTTTAATGGCGGCTCGCTACTCACTGTGTGTGTGTGGAATGAGTTTCCCATTTTACTGTTGGTATTCAAAGTTGAGTTGGAAAAATATGAAAATTTTAGTCTCGTAGTTGTCGGTTGCGAACATTTTATGATGATATCTGCGGGCGCTGTTAGAAGTAATATGTCTGCATGTGGGCACTAATGTGTTTGTCTCTGTGTCTGTGTGTGGGAGTAGAAAAGCTCTCATTTGTTAAAATAAACAAAGCCAGCCAACCAAATGAAGCCGCCATGATTATCTCATAAAGCCTTCACCCCCTACAACGGGGCTATCTCCTAGCCGCACCCCCACACTGAGACGGTGCCCTCCGACCTTGGCCATCCTAATCCTGTTGCCCATTTAAATAAAGTTTTGATGAACGTCCAAGATTAAACTTCGCCGCCTGAGAATCCAGCTTTAATAATATGGGAGTTGATAATGTTTTTAAGCCTCAAGCAGCAGTAATTGGGAATAAATATGTGTTTAAATGAATGGAACTAATTGAGGTCGTTTGGTGTCTTTGAAGGGATTGCAGGGAAGTGACGAGGTTAGAGATATGGGTGTGCTTGATATGATTCCAGCTTGACATTGATCTTGCATGTGAACGGCGTAATCCGTCTGAATGGAAGCGATTCTTTACCAGATTTTACGAAATCACTAAATCAAATGTAATGGAGTCACTGATGACTGATGGTGTAGTTACATTGATGGAGATGCAAGCTTGCACAATAAGCTTGATTAAATACCGAGCCGAAGTGTTATTACTCCTTCCCTGACACGACGCTAACTATAACGGTGTGTTAAATCTTTCTCAAAGCTATAAGTGGTGAGTAGTGGTGAGTGTTGTTACTATAGCTACAGCTTCAGCAAGTGTACCCTTTGAAATATTTGGCTAGGGAAATTCAGGGCATTTTAAGGGACAGGATGAGCGCAGAACCCAAAATGACAAATGTTTTTTTAAGAATACAATTCTGTCAACGGAATAGCATTAAAAGGGATTCAAAATTTTAGAAAATTCTAAAGTGATGAAAAGCCACTAATTAGAAGAACCAATTTCCACAATAGATTTATTAATTATTTTTCAAAAACATTTCCAGCGATTTTCTTTAACCTTTGTGTGACATAAATAGGTCTATCATTTGCATTTGAAACATTTTCTGGGAGCTTACATTCAATGGCGTTCTTAGGAAGCGGTGAAGAAGCTAAACTCTGTCCAAAAGAGCGATTTCAGTATAAAGTATGGTTCTATGGTTCTAATAACTATATAATGTTTAAGAATACGAAATTTCAAACAAAATTCCAGTTTTCTTCGTCTACAGTCGAACTCTGTACTTCTGTTATTTACTTGGCAGTGCCAAAGTGTTTCATGTTGAAGTCGGGAATTTTCCTCAAGAGTTTCGATCTTACCTAGATTCTCGGTTCCTTTACACAAAACTATTATACTGAGGTAAACACTTATAGTATTGATTTCAAGTATCTTAGAAAGCCTAAGTTTTGCAAAAATATATTAACGTTAAATGGGTAAGAGAAGGTAATGTGAGTGCAAGAGATTAGAGCTGAGATTTAGGGGGCTGCGATAGAAAGGAGCAAAAGCGCTCGACTGTTGCGGTTTCCCGCCACAGCCTGAAGATATCACATGGAGAATTGGCGGGTGTACCTCAATAAAACTGCTCAATTCAATGACACAAAAAAAGTAATTACAAGTCCAGAATCTCGTTGGATGTTGCTTCCATAGATTGTCCAGGTATAGCGAAATTCCTCATGAAGGAGGGGTGCTTTAGACATTGATATCGCAGATCAGCGATATCTGTGTATCTCCACTTCATCTTCGAAGATAATTTCCCTATGCGTAGTGGCCAATGGGGAAAGGATCTGCTGAAGAGGTTTTGGATTGGCCCACTATTGGTGAGAAGACATTGGCGAAGTAGAGGGGAATCGATTTCATTAATTTCATAGTTGGTCATGTTTACGGCAGCGAAATAGTCTGCCAAGGTAATCGTTTTTCCAATTAGTTGTAGAGAACTTTAATCACAAAATATCGTAACACAGTCTTAAATTGACGTTACAAAGTAGCTAGCAGAACTTGCTCTCAATCGATTTAGAGCTCGACTATTAATAAAGTTTAGTGATGAGCTGGGCATCTGCTGGGTGGCGAACTGTTACAGTGGCTAGCGGCTGGGCTGTAATAGTTAAGTGTGCGTACATTAGAGAGAGAGAGAGAGAGAGAACTGTCTGGGAGAAGTGCTGCCCCCGCAACCTCCAAACATTTATCTGAAGTTAATTAGTAAAACAAGATCTGCTCGATATTTCGCAATACCCACTACCTCACACAAGTGGCCCGCGTGAGAGACATCCTGCTCTCTTCCTCATGGGACCTTCCGGTGTCACGCTTGAAATTATATCGCGCGGCCACTGTATCTAATTAAACATTCATCGAACGTTCACTTCCATTTGCCGCATCCTCTCTTCAACAAACTTCATCTTCTACGTGTAAATTTATAAGATTGAATTCATTATTCAAAATTATGAATAATGAACCCACCGAGGCTATCTTGGAATAGGGTCTCCTGAATTGCAGTAGTTTGACCTGTATTCACTGGCTCAACGTCGTGGATACAGTGCTTCTGTAGTGGGCAGTTGTAAAATACAGGAATCATGCAGGTGAAATAGTGTTCCATCTGCGAATCTTCACACTATCCACAGATCATGCGGGGAGAAGACTTGGCTTTAACCAACTGCTCGATGCAGAACATAAAAGACCTTGCTCAGTAAAGGGCCTTAAATAAATAATAGACAGATCTAGGAACATTAGTAGCCTTGTCTAGAGGCGCTTCTCCCTCTTCCAACTTTATGTTTAATCAGAGCCGGACAGATTGGGGTAATGTGAGAACGCCAGTCGCCTCTCTTCATCAACTCTGAATTAATTACTCTGAAGGTAAGTTACAGTCTCTCCCTTATTGCCTCAACTCCTCTCATCTCCGGCAGTACATGTTGGATAACCTTTATATTTGTTTACATCCTAACTTGGCTCAGTCTACATATAAAATAGAGGTTTAAGTCCCTGACTTCCAGCACCCACAGTCAACTCCAACACTTTTATGAATCTAATGAAACTTTATGTCGGCCAAACTTTGCCAAATTTTAATCCAATAATGTTCTACTATCTATCTCTAAGTTCTGATAAAGTTTACGTATTAAGTCTTTTCATAATTCTTTTCACAATTACGGACGGAAATGAACTTATCCTGCGGAAATTAGGAATTATCCTGCAAAAGTTTTAACTTTTCGTTTAAAAAAAAAAAATCTGTTGAGAACATAAACACGGCTTTCTTTTTTTTTTTTTTTTGTAATTTTCGAAGTTCTAAATTACACTTTCTCCAAACTTGGAATTCGAAACAATTTTACATAAAGTAGCATTTGAGAGGGAAACTTACACTCATCCAAGCTTAGAACAAAACAAAAAACTTTAATACAAAATTGAAACTGATAAAGAATAGCAACAAAGTAATGCCTATTTTTTCAGGTAGGACTTACGTTCAACTAACAAATTAGGTGTACGTAGACGGAGGTGATCATTAAACATACTTTACTGTAACTTTTTATATAAACCACATTAAATAAAATCCAAGGCCTAGAGACCGGGAATCGAACCCACTACCAAAATACATCATAGCCTTGCGGTCCTCGCCTCTAACCGCTCGGCTATTGTATCTATATTTAACTCGATTCGGCGGAACATTTACTAAATAAACTGAATCTGTAGTAGCTTTTATTTTGGTTGCTAAGTTACAGTAGTACCCAAACGGAACATAACACAGACAAAGATAACAAACATAACAATTTTTCCAGCCTCAGATCACCTTAAAACTTATATTTTCAGCAAAAATTGTAATAAGAGAAAACAGCAGCAATAAGTCCTTTACTCAGTAGAGGTGTGTGTATAAACGCGAGCATACTCGATGGTACTGTTGCCATGGCAACTATTTTTAAACATCATACTGTGTTAGTTCAGTGTGGCCAACATACAATGCTGTCTGAATTTTTGTTAAAAATGTTTATCTAAAATATTTATAACAAGCGTTGTAAATGCTTAAATTTTAGTAGTTTGTATTATTCAATAAAATTAGGTGGATTAAATAAATGATTTAGGTTCTTTTCGTTGAAAACATGATGTACTATCTAGAGAATGGATTATTTTTACATTCCTATTTCAATTCTCTCTGCATACAATCTTCTTCAAGAGCTTTCTTCGAACTCTTAAATTTTTGCAATAAATAGGATTCTCACTAATAGCACAGGCAACAAAAAATCAAGGTTACCGAGTAGGCTTTTTATGAGGTGTTGGAAAAGTAATCCTCTTTTTGAAGTTTTGCCGTTGTAAGGGGCGCTTACCAACCCGCACGGTGAGGAAACAGGAACCGGTCACTCCAACCACACTTCAATATAATTACAGATTTTGGCCATAGTATTTATTTACAATAATTTAAAATAATTTATTTACAATAACAAAAAAAGGGACAAACAAATTATCAACAAATACCCCAATGTAAATCGGATCCTACGCTCCACACCTTACATAAACCAACCCCGTTGAATATTCCCCACTAACTACAAGTATCAATCCAGACCTAGCAACCACTGAGTCGACCCGACTGGGGCTCAACCAATACCGTAATGAAATTACCACTGGGTTACCACTTACCAGCCAACAGGACCATCCAGCCGACGATCTCCTTCAACCGCATCAGTCCTCTGTACCTTCAGACCACTGGCTCCACGCTAGACCCCTGGCTCCTCTGCTAGATAGCTGGCTCCTCTGCTAGATAGCTGGCTCCTCTGCTAGACAGCTGGTTCCTCCGCTGGACAACGGGCCCTCCGAAAAATGAGTGAGACCTGGCCAGCCAGTAGCCCAGTTTTTGTATATGATACGGTGTCGACTCAGCGGTTCCTACACCTTTCGTAATTTAATTAGTGATTTTCCTCCTTGTCCTAATTCTTATAACCCCGATTACAACACAATTCAGAGAGTAAACTACCTAAATTAAATAAAATTTATTTTCTTGTTTAAAAACTAAGTATCCCAAAGACTTTCTACAAAATGTTATGAATAGCTGGACCCTTACACTACTCCCCCCTTTTCAAAAGTGAAGCCCCTGAGGCTACACTTTTCACACCCTCCTGATCTAAGTTTACTACTTCTATTTTGCTTATGCTACGTTTAAAGAGACTATGTTAGTGAGACTGCTTCTGCTGCTAAAGCTACTGCTCCTGATCGGCTGCTACTGCCACCCTAGCAGCCTCTTCTACGCGCCTGCTGCAGCTGTTCCTACTGCAACTGCTGCTGCCACTTATTCTGCTACTGGTGCTCTGCTGCTTCAACTTCTGCTGTAACTGCTACTGTTGCAACTGCGACTGCGGCAGCTGCTACTGCTTCTTATGCCACTGGTTCTGCTGCTGCTGCAGCTACTGCCACTTAACTGTTGCTCCGCTTCTTCTGCTACTGCTATTGCTTTTACTGCTCCTGCTATCACGGCTACTGGTACTGCTTATATTGCAACTGATGCTACGCTTCGCTGGTGGTTCGACTGAAGGAGCTCTCGGCAATGGAATGGTGTCCTGTGGCCAGCTACAACCCAGTGGGTAAAGAATTCTTCACCCGAGATAGAATTTCGCTTAGCTCCCTTGGTGGTAAGAGCTCCGAGCTAAACCCACTTACTGTAGTCGACTCAATGGCTGGGTGTAACCTACTTATTTCTATTAGCGATCTTAGAGTGACCAGCTCCAGATTCCTCAACACTGTAGAATACCCCAGGTACGCTCGGAGACCGATGGTAATGTTAGTCACTTCCGCTTCTAAGGTGGCCAAGCTCAGTTGTACTTTGACGCTTAATTCATTCAATTCATTCTCTTATGACGTGTCGCTGGCGTAGCGCGTACGGGGACCTGGGTCTCGGGGTTACGGAAAGGGGTGGTACCCAATCTGAATCCCCTACCGGTTCCGGTTCCGGGGAGTCGGGCCACATCCGCGAGAATTCCTCTGAAAAATCGTCCAAGCGCTCGCCCCGGGAACTCGCACTTCCCAACGACTCTCCAGACCCTTGGCTTTCCTCCGCTAGGATATTATCTCTTCGGCCACCTATAGGGCTGGGACTGCGGGGGGGTAGAACCATCTCGTCTATGTCACCCTCGCCTTCTTGCTCGGGGCTACCTGTCGTTTCCCTCCGCGGCCCTTCACTTACATCCTGTAATTCCAAGGGTTCTATGGGGACCCCTCTTCTTGCAGGTTTGAGGCGGTTGATATGTACTGTGACCAACCGATCTCCCTTGACCTTCAGTTGGTAGGTTAACTCGGATAGTCGCCGCACCACCGGAAAAGGCCCCTCCCAGGGTTTACTGAATTTTTTCGCGGTCCCTGGTCCTGGCACGGGGTTGTGCAAAAACACGAGCTCCCCCTCCTCAAACAGGCGACTTTGCCTCGTTTGATTGGCATAGCGAGCGTGCTCCTCAGCGGCTAACCTACTTCGCTCTTTCACTTCTTGGTACGCCTCTTTTAGTCTATCAGCTAAGTCTTCTAGCGTATGTCGATGGTCGGTCTCTCCCACATGGTCCACCCTACAATCAAATGGGTTCTCTAACTCCCGGCCATATATCACACGATTGGGGGAGTATCCTGTCGCCGAATGAGGACTTGAACGATAGGCCATTAAAATGAATGGAATCCATGTATCCCAGTCCCTTCCATCCTTCCGCACATAGTGCGATAAGGATTCTACTAAGGTGCGATGGAGCCTTTCTACCATGCCATTACTCTGAGGATGGTATGGCGTAGTCTGGATTTTCTTATTTCCTAAGCACTTGCAGAGACTTTTCATGAGATCGGACACAAAATTCCTACCCTGATCGGTGAGTAATCGCCGGGGTACCCCATGTCTGGTGATGATGTGTACCACCAAACTTTTAGCCACTACGAACGCACTTTGTTCTCGCAAGGGGATGGCTTCTGCGTATCGGCTGAAGTGATCAATACATGTCAGGAGATACCTATTTCCCCTTCCTGTTGTTGGTAGAGGCCCCACAATGTCCATGGATATCATTTCAAATGGGGCAGAAGCTACATAAGACTCCCCTAAAGGGGCTGAGAATCCCACAGGGCTCTTCCTACGGGCACAAGTGTCACACTCGGACACATAGTTCTTGATGTCTTGAACCAGGGAAGGCCAGAAGTATTTGGATTGGACCAGCTTCAGCGTTCGGCGGCTGCCTGGGTGGCCCGCCCAGGGTTGGTCATGACATTGTTGTATGACCTTGGTTTTCCATTTCTCTGGCACCAACAGCCTTTGCCCCTCTGTTGGGTATTTCGGATTAACCCAGTACAACACTCCATCATTATCGGCGCATACACGCTGGGGACACTGTTCTAGGAGGGTCTGGCACCAAGGTTGTTGTTGTTGATCTCTCATTAGTTGCTCTCTAACTTTCTTATCCAAAAGGACTACGCCCACGGCCCTGCTTAACGCGTCCGCATTAGTGTGGCGTTTTCCCGGTTTGTGTTCGACTTCATAATCGAATTCCATCAGCCTAAGCGCCCATCGCGTGAGTCTAGATGAAGGATCCTTTAAATTAAGCATCCACCGCAGTGGCGCGTGGTCGGTAACAAGTTTGAAGCGACGGCCGTATAAATAACACCGAAACTGCGCGGTGGCCCAGACAACGGCCAACAGCTCCCTCTCCACTGTAGCATATCTCCGCTCAGCATGGTTGAGTTGGCGGCTGGCATAGGCAATAGGCCGTTCGTGCCCATTGTTTTTTGAGAAAGGACAGCCCCTAAGGCGACGCCCGAGGCATCGGTAGCTAGGATGAACTGCTCCTGGAAATCTGGGTACACGAGCACAGAGTCTGAACATAACCAGTGCCTGAGAATATCAAAGGCCTCATTCTGTGCCACTCCCCAATAGAAGGGTTCGTCTTTTTTTGTCAAGGATGTCAATGGCGTGGCTATTTCGGCGAAATTTTCAATAAAGCGCCTGTAGTACCCCACTAGACCCAGGAATGCACGCACTTGGGACACATCTTGTGGAACCGGATATTCGCGGATGGCGCTCAACTTCGCGGGGTCAGGTTTCACGCCCTCCCCCGTTACCAAATGGCCTAAGTAATTCACCTCAGTTTGTGCAAACTTGCACTTAGCTATTTTTACTTTCAAATTTGTCTGGGCGAAAATCCCTAAAATGTGGTCTACTCGGGATGCATGCTGTTCGATGTCACGACTAAAAACTATTACGTCATCCAAATATACAAAACATTCCATTCCCTTAACCTCTGCTAACAATCGGTCCATCAACCGTTGGAACGTTGCGGGTGCTCCACATAATCCGAACGCCATGCGGCGATATTCAAAGTGCCCTTCGGAGGTACTGAAGGCGGTCTTATGCGCGTCATCGGGGTGGATGGGAATCTGGTGATACCCGCTAGCCAGATCAAGTGTAGTGAAATAGACGCTACGGCCAAGTCCCTCCAAAGTCTCCTGTATAAGAGGCAGGGGGTAGGTGTCGGCCCTCGTAACTGCATTAAGGCCTCTGTAATCTGTACAGAAACGCCACTGCTCGCCCTCGCCTTCCACGGATTTCTTTTTGACTAAAACTACCGGGGCACTCCAAGGACTATCTGAGGGCACAATAATACCCTTTTGTAGCAACTCTTGAATTTGCGTTTTCATTTCATTTCGTAAATAGTAAGGGACACGATAAGGCCTTTTAATAATAGGTGGAGCGTCCCCTGTAGGTATTCGATGAAACACTTCTAGTGCACAACCACGCCCGTCTAACCCTGGGTCTTGGAACACGGCCGCATGTTTCTTCAGTACTTTCAATACAGCTTGCTGCTCTTCCGAGGAAAGGTGCTCCGTTTTACGACTTAGCTCCGCTAATAACTCCGCACTAATTACACCCACATTACGTTCTTTTCCATTCCGTTCCTCATTTTTCTCGATTCCCTCAACATAACCTAACACCTGATTCTTCTCGATTTTCACTCCCCGATTAGTCAGGTTTATTACTTTGGTGCATACATTGGGTTTTGCCCCTAGAACACGCGCCACTCGTACCCCTTTTTGCTTCACCTCCACCGGCTCAATCATAACTTCTTGTTCAATTCCCTCAGGGTACCTTACCTGTACTAATCGTTCTGACTTTGGTGGTACTTCCACCTCGTTCAACGAACGAACCCACACCAATTTACGAGCGGTACCACCCTTGCCACACTCATCAATGCAGCCCTCTATATTTTTTCTTTCCTGCTTGCCACCCTCTGGGTCAGGCGGGAGAGATCCGCTTCCGGATGACTCTTCCCCTGTTCTTAAAGGTATCCCGCTAAGCCTGCCTCTCGTGACAGGGTAGGGCTGGGGGTGACATTTATACCATCGTTCGATAGCTGTATCTACAGCTCGGACCAATTCACCGAATCTCAACTCCCCACTACCTACTTCCTGGCTAGCAACCTGAACCGGTTTGACCTCTAGGCTGGGTTGGCGTAAGTCAATTGTAATTCCCATTCGCCTCATGAGATCGAGTCCCAGTATTCCATCCAGACGAGTTTTTAAGTCCGCGATGTATACTTTGTGAGATAAGGTCTTCCCTTTCAGTGTACATCGTGTATTCTGCTGCCCTCGAATTCTCAGTGGGTTTCCGGTTACCCCGGTGGCCCCAATATCGGCTGGTTCCAGTGGGACATCATGTACCGGCCGTTTAAGTATGGTAATTTCTGACCCGGTATCTAACAATAAACAGCGTGTAATCCCGTTAATATTAACACCGACCTCCAATCCCCCTCCTCCGTTTAACAGGATATTAGTTATGGCAAATGTGCCCCTTCGGCCTAATGATCTGGCCCCGGGGCCTCTGCCAGATCGTTTCCTTTTGGGTTTTTACTGACCATTTTTGCCGCACTTACACGATTACCACGTCGACACCACCGAGCTAGGTGGCCCGATTGCCCACAGGTAAAACAAGGCCCTAGGGCGCGGCCCCTGGGTTCCGTTATATTCCTTTTGATAAGCGGGGTGTGACATTCCCTCGCAAAATGGCCCGGAAGTCCACATCGGAAACAGGTAAGAAGGTTCTTCGTGGTCTCCATCACGTTTCCCTTGCTTGGATCCTCCCGTTCAACTGCAAAGCTTTCCCGAGAGACAGGTTCCCTGTTCGTTTTTTGTTCCACGGCCATAGCCCTCTGTACTGCCTCGCGAAGGTCTGTGGGCGGCAGAAAAGCCAGCAATCGCCCCGCCTCTCCCCTTACGCCCGCTATAAAAGCCGCTAACACTCTACGCTCCTTCTCCTTCCGCCCCCATACGCTCTCCGCTTCTGTTTCCGCTTTGAACAGAATTCGGTTGCCAAGGGAGGTGACCCTATCAGCAAAGGCCTGGGCAGTCTCATCTCGGCCTTGCCTAGCGCTCACTAATTCCCTGATATAGTAATCTGGGGTCTGCACGTCCTTGAACCTCTCTAGCAGTGCAGATTTGAATGACGCGAAGCTGCTTTCCGGGCTGATCAATTCCGGATGTGACGCGATATACGTAGCTGCGGCCCCCGTGAGCTTGGCCTCGCAAATCATCTGTCTATCGGCCGCGTCCCATCGCCCGCTCGCGGCGACCCTTTCAAACTTCGCGAAAAATTCTTCAACAGGTAGCGACCCCTCCTCGCCCGACCAGGGTTTTATTAGATTTTGTAAGGATAAGTCCCTCCGAGGAGCTTCCTCCCGGCGACTAAATGACTCATTGGCCGCCCGCAAGGTCTGAAGTTGCGCCTCAAGCTCCTTAATTCGCTCCGTTGACATTTTTTTGTGGAATTCGGAATATAGAAAGAGGGATGTATTTATTCAATAGACAACGGCTATTGACAAAGGAAATGAGAAAGATAAAATTAGAATAACCTCTTCAATTATCACATACCGCTGGATCATCAATACGTAAACAACGTAAACTCCAGGAAATAAGAAAATTGCTGTCCGATTACTGACCTACTAATGATTGCTGAGCTGGCACCGCGCGCACTCCACGTGGCCCGACTGACGGATTATTCTAACAATTTTATTATTTATTGGATAGGCAACAGCTAACTGGGGTTCGCGGTGTATTCTTGCAACACCCCACACCTGACACCAATTGTAAGGGGCGCTTACCAACCCGCACGGTGAGGAAACAGGAACCGGTCACTCCAACCACACTTCAATATAATTACAGATTTTGGCCATAGTATTTATTTACAATAATTTAAAATAATTTATTTACAATAACAAAAAAAGGGACAAATAAATTATCAACAAATACCCCAATGTAAATCGGATCCTACGCTCCACACCTTACATAAACCAACCCCGTTGAATATTCCCCACTAACTACAAGTATCAATCCAGACCTAGCAACCACTGAGTCGACCCGACTGGGGCTCAACCAATACCGTAATGAAATTACCACTGGGTTACCACTTACCAGCCAACAGGACCATCCAGCCGACGATCTCCTTCAACCGCATCAGTCCTCTGTACCTTCAGACCACTGGCTCCACGCTAGACCCCTGGCTCCTCTGCTAGATAGCTGGCTCCTCTGCTAGATAGCTGGCTCCTCTGCTAGACAGCTGGTTCCTCCGCTGGACAACGGGCCCTCCGAAAAATGAGTGAGACCTGGCCAGCCAGTAGCCCAGTTTTTATATATGATACGGTGTCGACTCAGCGGTTCCTACACCTTTCGTAATTTAATTAGTGATTTTCCTCCTTGTCCTAATTCTTATAACCCCGATTACAACACAATTCAGAGAGTAAACTACCTAAATTAAATAAAATTTATTTTCTTGTTTAAAAACTAAGTATCCCAAAGACTTTCTACAAAATGTTATGAATAGCTGGACCCTTACAGCCGTATTTCGAGGCACAGAACAGTTCCATCGGGATACTGGGTTAGCAAGGCATAAAATAAAATTCAAACAGTTTTAATAACTGGTTGTTGGGATTGATGACGAAATAAAAATAAATGTTAAGGTTACATTGGAAAAAAGTTTCTAACAAACAATATTGCCTAAAAATTGAGTTATAAAAATCTTTGTTCCCGTAATGGGATGGTTATTGTTGATGAATTAAGTCGCATTAAGTCGGTTAATTAAATACCAGGTTGGTGTATTTGAGCTAAATATTTAATAAGAATAGAAAGGGGCTAAATAGAAATAAGGATAGAATTACTAATAATATATTTAATGAAATAGCATTAACTTGACTACAGCTTGAGTTTGGGATGAAATAATAAAGCTAGAGATAAACTAAATTTTATAATAAATATTGAAAATAGCTACACGGATAATCGAAGCTGCTGTTCTGAGAATAATTGAGATTTGAGGCAGATTTAAGAACGTGGTGATGGTTGGTCCAGGTCTTTTACAGTTTTTTTCCCCCATTTATAGATACTGTGGAATTTCGTTATTTCCAGGCACTCCCTCTATACTTGGGGATTGAGGAGCCCGATACCAGTACTGGTCCAATCAGACACCAACAGTAATCTACCACATTGTGATTCCAGAAAGAATCGTTTCCTTAGGGCAATTATTAATAACTTAATCATAATAGAGCTAGCTTCTTCTGCAGGCGTCCTCCGAGGCAGCAATATAAGAACTATAAGAAGAAGTCAGCTATAGAACCAAGAACCTTGTTTCGAGTGGTCTGCCGCTCCAGCGTTGTCCTATATTATCTGCCTGTATTTAGTAGGCTGAGTGAATCAGCAAGTTAGGAGTGTTATTAGCTGTGGGAGTTCACGTTGCATACCCACTCTTAACTTCCGAACGGGGACTATTCTCAACTTGTAGGAACAAGTGGAAAACCATTCCTCTTTCTCCTTGTCAAAGAGTTGCTGTGGACAAGTTTTTGCCAGTTTGTCTTTACTGGCGCTCTATAGTCTCTCACATACACACAGTCAACTGGAGTACCACCACACTGTGAAGATATAGGATGACTTTCTAAAGACCGTCTTGGCGTTAAAAACAATGTAGGAGCAGAAAGAAAAGCGGGCAGTTACTGGAGGGTTTTTCAACAGCACTGAGAGCGGGTACAGACAGGAAATGAGAGAAAGTTTTGGCGGGAGGTTACTATTCTTCGGCCACTTTCTTATCTAACCACCAGACAGCGTCTCTCCTACTTCCTTAATAATCTTCCACTAAAAATTTGTTTAATTAAATATTCTGACGCTTCTCCTAGGCTTCGCCGAACACCGGAAGGAACATAAAAAGGATAAAAATAAAAATTGAGAAAAGGAACTTTAATTCCGCTTTTTTATCTAAGAACTAAGGGATGAGAAAACACAAATCCACAACATCAGCTGACCAATTTCCTGTTTCCTAATTTTAGGTAACTGTAGCTAATCAATAAACTCTTCGAGACTAAGTCGCCACATCGCTCATCTCTTCTAATACAGCTTTATCTTCTAATAGGATTCTTGCTGAGGATTTCTGCGCGAATTAGTTATTAATAATTACGCAAAGCGCCACTCAGCAATAAATGAAAAATATTTGTAATATGATTAATTTAAATGAAGGCTTTTAACTGTTGTCGGCAATTTATCCTCCCATTTCTTTCTGAGGTGATTGTTAACAAAATATTTTGATCTATTCCATTATTTATGTTCTCCATTTCTTTTCGTAGTAACGTTCATGGAGGGATAGACAATGCTACTTGATATTAGAAACGTAACGCTTCGAGTGGGGCTAGTCAATACTACTTGACTATAAGTAGGTAAGGGGCCAAAGCGCTTAGAATTGTGGCGGATTTACCAATTACATCGTTAGTGTTACATCAACTAGAAGTACACCATGACACTCCGAGCTTAATCCGAAGGCTGGATTTCTAATTTATAAAACATTAATTCAACTAAAATGGTGAAGAGTAACTGAAAATAACGGAATAAAGTATTTGGTTTAGAATGTATTTACAAAGTACGAGTGCAGAAACACCTACTAGCAGTTCTTCAAACTCCTTGTCATCGTTCTGGTTCTCTTTATTGTCAGGATGTTCCTTCTTTCAGTGCTTTCTTAGGAAGAGTATGCCAACTGCAAACCACAGCTTCCTTTGCTTGATCATCTCCAGCACCTTATTTTCTTTACCGAAATAGCTGCCGATTTCTAATCCTAGAAGTTCATTTCTGTTGTATCTAGGAAGTCATGTTTTCCGACCTTTTTATGCGTTCTGACGATGGACTCTATAAGCTACAGCAATAATGAAAGAGATCTGCAGTGGATTATAAAGACGAGATACTGATGTGTGGTGATCAGCTGACTAGGGTCTGGCAGCCGTCCTATATCCTTCCTACTTTGAAGCCCTTCTTTGTGGTTACAGGCACCTAAGGGGGGTGGCTTTATTGGTAAAACGTCCACGCATAAAAGAGCATTACTTTACTCACACATGGACTCAGTTAATTTAGACAAGGAACAAAACAATACGATTTCATTTTATTATAACTTGTTTAGATAATATTCCCAAATTAATATTTATCCGAAATTTTAATAGCTGTCAAATGGTGGAATTATATTTGCCAATTAGGCTGACATTTATTGTTTTACAAGCATTAATTACATTACACGCGAGCGCCAACTGCGCAGCCTGGTGTCCGTCCAATCAATTACCAGCGGCCCATAAATCTTCATCCATTTCGGTAGGAATT
Source organism: Rhodnius prolixus (assembly GCF_049639745.1). Taxonomy (NCBI): domain Eukaryota; kingdom Metazoa; phylum Arthropoda; class Insecta; order Hemiptera; family Reduviidae; genus Rhodnius; species Rhodnius prolixus. The sequence continues at coordinate 39,708,071 of NW_027411582.1, read as the reverse complement.
GTCGCCCATTGAGAGTTCCGTTCCGTTAGCTTCCTGTTCTCTCCGCAACCTGTCATATCCGCTTCCTTCCTAAATAATTAGATTTATATTATTATATTGATTCAAACCTTTGTGTATTATCATATTATTGGCAGTTTTAGTTGAATAATGCGGTGCCAAATTTTTGTAATTATTCGTCCGTTCACAATTATCTTCTCCAATAGCTTTGGAATAAAGAGAATTGCTGGAATGGTTTTGTGCGAAATTCCCAGGATCAGCTATAATTCTTCTTAATTTGAAGAAGCTATTAGACAAGATAGCGTCCTTAAGGAGTGACTTTCAACAACGAGCGTGTAGTTGCCGGAAATTCCGTCTATTTCCTTCGGCAACTGCAGATCAGGTCCTAGAGAACTCCGCCTACCATTATATTCTAAAACCCTTCCTTTTTCTAACTCAGAGGACTTCCAAACTAATGAACACTCATTACCGGAAATTTAACATGTTCGCTACCTTTTCCTGTCCGGTAAAGAAATAGGAAATGTGCTGCATGTTGGCGATTGCTCTTCCATTCTTGCTCTTATCAGAAGGCAAATGCATGGCTCACTGCGCTGTTAGCTCACTCAGGTGGACATAACAGCCGAGAATTACTCGCTGGAGTACTGTTCACGTTTAATAGCAGATCGTTGACCAACTTGCATCGCTAATGCACCACGATATCGTTGCATTGCCAACATTTGTGTCGGTTACTGCAGCTCAGTAATGTTTATGGTCGTCTTCCTTCTATCCATCTTTTGATTTCTCTAAATATATGTAGATATGGACCAAGCACCACTATTTCCCAGTGCACAGATATTAGCGCACGGGGTGGTGGAGCTCTAATGCGGCTCCCCAGAGAGTTATTAAATTCTCATCTTTACGATGTGCTCAACTTGCAACAGATAAGAAAATAAAAGTGTATTACTTTTCAACTTTTTTATGAACTCTTATTTGCCCGGACGCCGGTGCCTTTGTTATCCATTAAAAAAGCTCTAACTTCCTGTTTACGAGCCCATTTTTAGATTATGTTAATGTTATTGATAGTTCAATAAAGTTTATAAGTTATTTGATTCTTCAATACTCATTTTTGTTTTACTAGATTTATTATCTAACTAACGCTTTCTGGTGTACGCTGATGGTGAATGTAACTAACGCTTTCTGGTGTACTCTGATGATGAATGTACGTCAGAGAATTTTTTTTAATTCATAGCGCGTCATCATACAAGGTCGTTGGCACCCCGAGCCTTCTCAATACGCTGTCAGCACCACGCAGGTTCTCGCTACTTTCAACTGTACCATAATCGGTGAGACGGAGTGGCCTCAGGGTCTCAGTGTTGTAGACTTCTTGGCCAACTCTCGGAATCTGCAGTGGAAATTTCCATGGACTGATACTATTATGACCAGTGAAAATGAGAAAAGATTTAATTAAACTTGCATTCTGACATTCGGGTTGAAACATCTCTTCCAGAGAGTCAGAGCCTGATCTGACTTCCTCACTGAACCATTCTTCAGACCAAGGTAAACCTCCAGTTTCTCTAGACGCTGAAAAGAGTAAAATACTGAAAGGAGGTAGTTTGGAACGTCTATTATTTATTACCAACCTTTTTTACCGCCAAATTCCAAGAACCTCTTCCGCTTGGCAGATGCTCCAGATCCCCTTAATGTTCACTGCCAAAGTTAAACTGCTACCCCCAACATCCTATTTCATCAGATTCAGGCTTAAGCATTGCTCGATTTTTATCAGAAGCTCGATTCTCTCATTGCACAATCAACTATTATGTCCAACAATTGTACGTTCCATTCAAACTGTATTTTTTGCTCAAGCAGTGAGATCTCATGCTTTTGCTTGCGCGAACATTCCGCCCCACAGCAGGTTTACAACCTAACCACAGAATGTTCTTTGATGCTCCACTTTCTTCTGCCTTTAACTCTTCTTCCAGTTCGTATTAAAGTCACTCTTGCAGTTTGCGTTCAGTTTAAGGTGCTTCAACTACTTACTGCAGGTTACGCAACACTGCAGACGAGCAAACTCTTCTTTTCCAGGTTGTGGTACCAAATTCAATCAAAATGACGTCGCAAGTAGGGAATAACACTTGTTGATTCAGCACGCTTTGATGTCAAATTTTCTCATATCATTATTTGATGTTTTTTAATATCACCATCTTTTTTATTTCTTTTACATTTTTATTATTATTATTATTTTGGGTATTTTCTCCTACTCTACTACATTAGAGATTACATTTTTATTATTATTATTATTTTGGGTATTTTCTCCTACTCTACTACATTAGAGATTACATTTTTATTATTATTATTATTTTGGGTATTTTCTCCTACTCTACTACATTAGAGATTACATTATTATTATTATTATTATTTTGGGTATTTTCTCCTACTCTACTACATTAGAGATTACATTTTTATTATTATTATTATTTTGGGTATTTTCTCCTACTCTACTACATTAGAGATTACATTTTTATTATTATTATTATTTTGGGTATTTTCTCCTACTCTACTACATTAGAGATTACATTTTTATTATTATTATTATTTTGGGTATTTTCTCCTACTCTACTACATTAGAGATTACATTTTTATTATTATTATTATTTTGGGTATTTTCTCCTACTCTACTACATTAGAGATTACATTTTTATTATTATTATTATTTTGGGTATTTTCTCCTACTCTACTACATTAGAGATTACATTTTTATTATTATTATTATTTTGGGTATTTTCTCCTACTCTACTACATTAGAGATTACATTTTTATTATTATTATTATTTTGGGTATTTTCTCCTACTCTACTACATTAGAGATTACATTTTTTTAGAACAATTCGTTTGTAGAAGTTCTCGGAGCAGGTTTGACTGAAGTTTCCTTACATGAAAGTAATAAATACTAATCAAATGTTTGAAGTTTGAAGAAGATAAGTGAGTTATAACCTTGAAAATTGTAATAAAGAAAAGTCGCTTCAGTTTTCACATAATTTCTTTTGGAAGGAAAATGATGGCCGGAAAAGCCTTTATGGTTCTATTATTTAAATGACACCGCCCCAAAATACAATATTTAAATAGAATTTCCACAAAGGAATTTATGTATACCAATAGAAGAGTGAGGTAAATAAAATTTTAACAAAAAACATGGGTCGGGTTTGAATTTAAACTAGAAGGGAGGTTTCAAAGCGACCCCTTGTGAAGTACAGTTTTATACGCGACAGTGGAAATGCATTACATTTGCAAGGCAATGTATTTTGCATTTGATTACTGGGGATGTGCACGCGGACACCTGTACACAGTGTATATGCTAATGCGGGCATGTTGGTGCCTGACCGTGAGCGGTTTTGGCTAGAAGCTATTGTCCGCGCAAGCAAACTTTTTAAAATCATTTCGTTGTCGCACTTATTCTATGGGTCAACAGAGATAATTTTTTTGCAGCATTCAAACTGGTTTATATAAAACAATGTTTTACAGAAATTATGTATGGACTCTTATGTTACGATTAATTAATCTAATTCCAACTTTGCCTGGGCCGGTAAAACCAATGGATTCAAATTACTGCTGCCAATCTCACTTCATTATTCGATTCCCCCGAAGCTTGATGTTGAGAATTCCTTGTTAAGAGTTTTTGCCGCCTCCCAAAGCACTTTCCACTCCACTGTCTACATTTCTATTGCAATAAAACATATTCTCTTCATCATCAAGAACATCAAGGTTGACTGGCTCTCATGAAGCTGCGAAGGAGTTTCCAAGCAACGCGCCAAGTATTTTGTCTTCTGTTCTCTGCTCTCATTAGTCAGAAATTTAATAAGGCACGTTATTATTGCACATGAATTTAGTTGATTTTCCAGGATTTCATTTGAGTTTTCTTTTTTTAAACTTAAGTTATCTGCACGGTACTACAGCGTCATATATTAGATCGTCTACCATGAACGCCATCAGGGGACACAAATTGAGGCAGTTGAGACAATTAATGTTTAGGCCAAAAAAAAATGAAGAACTTAAGAAAACAAAGATGTAACTCATGCGGAAATAACAAACTCAATCATTGTTTGCTATTGAAGGCAGTAGAGTGTGCTAGGCTACCGGAATTTACGATTACATTCGTCCCCAGCAAATGTGAAGTATTTCGAAGTAAATGTTCCATCAAGGCAGTGATTGACTTCATTGCAAGAATTTGTCACATCTTTCTGGCAACAAGAATTAGTAGAAATTTTGACGTTGGCAGCTGAATCTGCCAAGAACATCTGTAGCATGATGGTTAAGCTCTGCTTAAGTTACTATTATGGCGTTTTTTAGAACATCCATATGTAAGGTTTGAGATGACCTTAGCTTAAATCCCCGCCCCCACTGACGACCAATAATACTGCTTAACGAGAGGCAACGACTGACGGCCAGCATCCCTTGAAAAAGCCTTCGAGTACCGATCATCTCAGATGTTCACATTTCTTAAATTTTATATAATATCTTCTAAAATAGGTAAAGGAATTTATTTAGGGTTTTAGGCGAACTTGGTTAACCAGGAGCGAGGCTTGGTTTTGAGACTCGTAGCTAGAAAAGAAAATTGCGTGAGTCTGCCCACCGGATTTTCATGTTAATGAAGGAAGTTAGTATTGAAAATAAATAGGAACGGAAATGAGGTCGTAGAGAGGTGGTAGATGGTGTTGGCGGGAAGATGATGCGCCAGTCCTTACTGAGAGCGCTGATAGATATCCCTAATTACAGCGTAAACACTCCGAGCATGCCGTTCCATCACCGTTAAGCTAAACCGTAGCCAGCAGTAAGAATGCTCCTGAGGGCACAAATTGGGTTCAGAAGTGAGCCGGCTCCCTTGGGCTCGGCGGTGATGTGCAGGAGGAGGAAGTAAGTAACTGGGTAGGGCGAAGGAATCAATTCTAGCGTGTTATTAGTCAGCCAGGAATTTGTGTTAGCGCGCTTCGCAACCGTTTCCTATTACTTGCCAGCCAGCCTCCACTTCCGCTCTGCGAGATCTAACCTTGCCGCCTTTCTTATGATTGATGTTGGCGCGCATTCTTGCCCGCTCGTGTTTATTCACTCGGCCCGCTAGATTTATGTTTCATTACGAACTATTTGAGTCAGTCTGTTTTTTTATTATTCCAGCTAGTGGAAATAGTTTTCCATTTTCCTTGCTTCTACATTAAGAAAATCTTTGGCGAGACCCTCTCATGACTTTCTTTTGCTCCAATAATTAAGGCGCTGACGAAATTTCTTTATAAATGGGATTTCATTCAACGTGCTTGTATACTTCATGAACAAGTTTGGCGCGCGACTTCCAGAAATTTAAAGAGGGGACATTAAAAAATCTAGAGTCAACACTAACAGGAATTTCATTACAATGCGTAAGGTTGTAACTCATTGATATTCTATACATTCATATACACAAAAATGGCTCATAATAGGGTATCTGCCTCCTTTATTCCCAAAAATCCCTTGTGAACGCTGCTCTTCAAAAAATTGTTTATCAGAGGGTCTTCATTTCCATGTCCATCACTTTTGCCGTCGTTCTGTTTTTGAATCAGAAACTCCAGGCTCGAAACAATAACTGCAATGACATTAGTTCATCAGCCATGAAATATGCTGAAGATGGAAGAACCCCCCCCCCACAAAAGGGGAGCGATGACCCTAAAGTGAGGCTGTTAGAGAACCAGGACTTCCAGTTGGGTGCTCCTACTAACTAGATGTTTTATAAAAGTGAATTAATTTTATATTTGGATGAATACAGCAGGAGCAAGTTTGCGAGATATTTGTGTGGTGATAAGTGATAAAAGAAGGAGAAATTAGTTTGGTTATAAAAACATGGCTGCCATGGCTGATGGCGGGTCGGCGGTGGTAACTTATTTAATTTGATAAAGGTGGACGTTGTGACAGCGCCTGGCCACTCTGCTACCCGCCTTGCTCCGCGCTCTACTCATTAAGCTGGCCACTAAGAACTTTTTTAATTATGAATCTTACTCTAAAAACAAAGTGCAAATTCATTTCCAGAGGAAGATGGCAGAAGGCACACCAGCGGAAGAAACAACAGTCTGCCCTCTCTGGCACACCTTCAATTAATTTACCTTCTCTCCAGCTGGCAGAAATAAAAAATTAAAATCTTATTCCAATAAAAAGAATTTTTTTTTTTTAATTTTTCCACTTTCAAGAAACTCAATATCTGCCAGTTTTCTTTGCTCTGGTGATTTTCTTTTTTCTCTCTCTCTGAAAAGGCTGTGATCGTGTCAAATGGTGGAAAATAGAATTATCACCGAAAGTACGAACGAGTCCTCCAGCAAGTCCGGACGATCGCAACCGTGTCGTTAGAAAACGTAGGAACATAAGAAAATCTGTCTATCCTTCAGTGGGTAGCCTCTTCGTCCAAGTTTAGAGTTTAAGTTAACGGAAGTGTTCTCGCTGTTGGCCATTAGCTGCGCCTGTTTGGGTGGACTCTGTGAGTGCAAAAACAACTTCCCACACTAGTGCAATCTACTCTTCTGAATGGCAAACAGACAGATGAAACATATCTAAAATATCTACTTTTAGATTCTAGTTCGCCATCTGACCTTAGCTCAACATGCAGCGAGGCCTAAACCCAAGTCTTCCAATGGAACTCTTCTTCTTGATTAGCCATACGCTTCTTTATCCCGTTGAAAGCAAACCAAACTTTTAGTAAAAATGCCACCTTTGAAGAAAAGTTTTTGATTAGATTTATAGTAAATTCAATAGGAGTGTGACACAACAGTTTTAAATTAATGTTCAATTACCAAGTTTAAAATATCTCCGCTATTTCAGTTAACGTTAATAACGTTTGAAAGTAATATGTATTCTAGTTCAACTTTAAGTAAAATTTGAGCGAACAGGTTTCTGGTTGTAATAAACGTTACATTAGAACTTCGCCCAACTCAAACTTTTTATCAGTGTTTCCTTTTGATAAGACAGACGCAGGCTGAAATTAAACTGCTGCAGTTTGTAACCTCCTCTCTGCTATCCTACTTGTCTGATTTCATTTATCATTTCGTCACGTAAACCTTTGGTATGGAACCATCTACTTTACTACATTATCTCACAAGAATTTCCTACCACGTTTTCTTCAAACTTGTGAATTACTAGTTATTAAAATCTCTTATTAGACTAGAAGAATATTATCATCGTTTTTGGTGACTGATTCATAAATACAAAAGGAAGAAATGGTTATTGCACTGTTATGACTGAAAAAGTCGCACTACTTTCAGCCATTACTACAGTTCTACTTCATTTCAGGCATTACTGTACAAGGTGTCAATAAATACTGCGATCATGTCAAATATTTGGTTTTTTCGTTCAAAAAGCTGTTTTTACAAATTGATGTGCGTGTGTATAACATCACTCAAAAGTCGAAAAATCGTTGTAAGATAAAATTTGATTCCTGCCAACCGGAAATTCCACTTTACTAAATCGATTTTTTCCAGTTTTTGGATATTTTCTTGATAACTGCTTCAATGATTTCTTTTTAAACATGGTCTACACATTACTCATTAGTAGTTTTATAACTTTTTTTGTAACATTTTTCCGGAAGGATTTGATTAAGGTATCTTCGGGGTGAGAGGAGAAGTTTGACTTCCGTTTAGGGTCGTTTAAACGAAGGAAGATTGGTCATTATTTAAATATTAATAAAGTTATCATATGAAACCAAAATTCCAAATTTGACAAAAATTAGCTTTCGGGCCACGTGAATCGATTTATGTGGTGAAGATTTCCGATTTTAAGTTATCACCACAAATATTCTTCGCAAGCTCACCTGAGCCTGAGAAAATGGTTTCCGGGATCAATTAACCTCAGAACTTGAATTTCAATTGATACGATACTTCCTCAATAGTTTCACTTACATTGGGATGATGGAGTATAAAGGGCCAACTGCAATTTAGGAGACGATTCCTAAACGGATTAGGCTACTTAATTCTAACCAAGTTGGCGGCGAGTTCGAAACTACACCCAGTAGATCCAATAAAGAAGTTTTTAATCTTAATTAAAAAGGCAACTGCAGAGTGCGCTTTCAGCAGGCACAAATCAAGCTAACGGATGAACGCAATAAGCGCCGTCAAGTCTGCACCGGATGTTAGTTAGAGCAATTTTGTATGACCATTATTATTTCATTGATGTTTGGACCGCTGAAAATGAGATTAATAGCAATTTGTAGCGTATCAGGAGATAGTGTCTGAATACATCATCTTCTAATTACCACTTCCTGGAGATACGAGATTTCTGGCGTGAACTCTTAGAGTCAAATTTGTCATCTTTCTCTTTCTATAAGAGAAATAAATTTTAAAAAACCATAAGTGTGGGTACCATCAGTTGAAGAGAACAAAGCGCTTCCAAAGAGGAAACACAGTTAAATAAAATAAAGTAAAATAGTTAAAAGACTATGTTAAAAGGAAGGTCGCAGTTTGCCATTGATCCGCTGACGGGCGCTCAGCAACAGAACCGCTTCGCTTTAATGTATAAATCAGTAGCGGCAGTGGTCCGACCTGGAATTGAAAGAATGCTTATTTGGAATGCTCTTTGACCGAACAGCCCTTTGACTCTGGCGTAGCTTTCATTCGATGCAAGCCCATCTCCCTGGATTTGTTTTAGAGCATAAAAACACAAGGTGAAATAGAGTACAGAAACTGAGGCCTACCTCAGCTTAGAATTCTCCTATGAAGGTTTCATACCAACTTTATCCTCCAACTATAAGAGATCTGCAGAGATGCTGCAAGTTATTAGTTGGTTTTGTTGCCGCCGAGTATAGTTCTGCAAGATCGGAACGCAACACCCTCTCTTTAGGAGTTTAATGGGATGATGTAATTACCTTTGGCCGCAGTTACAATAAAACTAGATAAATAGTTCAATAATAATCGCCGATAGATTTTGTATTATATAACTGTGCTACAAAGTCTTTCACATCACTAAAGAACGAACTGCCCAGGAACTAAATTAAATCGTAACATGTCATGAATCTCTCTGCACGACTAGTAGATCTAGACTAGTAGAGTACGATAATACTATGTGGGACCATAACTGCAGCAGGGTGGGTATAATTCAGCCACTCTTTTGGTCATCTGAAAGAATCCTGCATAAATGTATTCCCAGGTCTTTCTTTAAAACTCTTGAATTGGTAAGAAGATTGGTGTAAGAGGACGCTGATTTCCACACAAAACAGGGCCAGCAGCCATTTCCCATCTTCATATTCAAAGCTTTTCGTTGAGAGCATATTACACACACATACATACAAAATTTGATCTCTTCCTCTCTATTGGTTTTATTACACGTCTCCCTCCCCTTTTCCAGCATATGGAGCCCCCCTTTTCCTTACTACAATGCTCAAGGCTCTTATCAAATTTTCCTCATCTCCGAGATTCTGTAGGTATTTAGTTCATCCTTCATACTTTTGGGTTCCTTAATACAAATTTTTACCTCATAAACAGTTACCAAAATTGGACATAATTGTAATACTTCCGCTTATCCAGTACAGCAAGAGGAAGTAAGCAACAGTTGTACTTGAATCAGTTTCCAAGATAGAGTGTTAAAAGGCGTAAAATGTTGTTGCGACAGTAGGATTATTGTAGCAGTGTTGCCATAACATTATAAAAATCCCACTTCTGTATCGGCGCGCCAGGAGAAATGGGATGTTTAGCTCCCTGTTGTGATCCAGGTATACAAATAGAGAGTGACTTTCCGCGCGTTATAGTTCTCACCTCCACACCTTAAACCAGCGATGCAGAACTTTTTGAGCTCGGCGTCACTAAATTGTGAAAAACTCTCTTAACTCTTGGAGCTGAGTCAGATATAGATATATTCGTAATTTTTGTTTGATATTTGCTACCGTAGTAGTAGAGAAAAAAGATCTATTAAATGACCCACTTTATGATCTTTGATCTGAGGAAAGTTTGCCAGATCCTTATTCTTAATAAATACCATAATTTCTTCAAATTACTCCACCAATCGCTATATTATTTAAAGTTATATAATATTTTTTTATCTATACTATGTATGAAATATATATGAAGTTTCTCCTATTTTTTGTTACATACAGTAGATACATGACAGAAATTTGTCAAAATCGTTTTCTCTGATACAGGGGACCGTTGTACAAATGTAGCTGGATATCACTAATGAACTTGAGATTGACACAGTTTAGAGAATTAGCTGATTTATTAATTGTTCTAAAGGAGAAGCGATTAATTTGCTGACAGAGTCAGAACACTCATCTGCTAAGACAGGCTAATTTCTTTTAACGGAATTCCTTTTCAATTCAGGGATGACCGAATAGCGATAGCTTCAAAGCAGCCTGAACTAGATCCAAGGCTAGTATTTCTTCTCAGTATATTTTTGCAGGGAACAAGCGTTTAATGTTTTGAAGACATGTTGGAACGAAATACAGTTAAAGCTCCTGGCTTTGAGCTATCGCAAGACGTTATAGTAAACATTGAAGAAAATATAATCAAATCAATATGCAGTGCCAATCTGAGAGATAGAAAACAAATAGTGAAAGTTAAGACTATGATTTCTCAAAATAAATAAGAGTTCTTGTTTGAATCGTAAGGATCAAGCAAGATTGGCTTTTGGCGTTGGGACAGAAGGAGGCGCTTTGCCTCCATTTCCAATTCAAAGCTGGGATCCCGTAGTAACAGGCAAGCTGGCCGCAAACCCAGGATTTCCTTCAAATATCCCTTTTTTTTGTTTTTTTGTTTTGGTTATGAAGAGCAGCATTACTGAATCAGAACTTTCCTTTCTTACCTTTAGTGGCTGCGTCTCCGCGCTGCAGTTCCAAGGGACTCTTACTGGCTTTGTTCTAAGATCTTACTGCTACAAGGTCACTGCTGCCATCCGTCACCACATACACTAAATACGAGATTCATCCTTTTCATTTGGAATTTTCCTTCATAATTTGTGAGGATTGTAATTGAAGGATATGCTATGCAGTAAGTTAGAAGAAAATTTATGGTTTTTTTTTTTTTTAAATTATAGAGTAAAGGAAGTCGAGTGAGTTTACACTTGAATTAATAACAAAACATCCGTTCTTTGACGTCATGATGACTTGATTACAACTCTACTTCCTTGTCAGGACTAGGATTTTTCTTCTTTTTTTTTTTAATTAGCAGATTTATGATAATCATCTTAATTGTCAGAAATTAAATGATTTTCTTAATTAGGTTGGCAGATCTTATTTCGTTCTCTTTCTAGATCCGCTTTTCTACCAGATCTCATCCACAACTTCCTCTGCGCCCAAATTGAAGACTCTCTTCATGCTCCGCTTGTTTACCCTGGCAGCATTTAATTCTTGCTCCTTAACCAGAACGCCAGTCTGTTCGTTCTGATTATATCAACTAATATTGCCCTTTTAATGAGCTCCGTTAATTAATTTGGCCCTCCATTGTTTCAAGGGCGTACAATCAGCGTTCACGAAATTGGGAAAGAGAAAGAGGGAGAATGAATTAATAAAGCCACTTCTTACGATGTCTCGGAGTGCTGTAGAATATTGAGCTTATCTTAGATGGGGTTAAAAGAAAAGATATGCAGAATAATTACGGAGCTATTTATAGATGGTCAAACGTGAGGCCAAACAACAAACCGTGAGCTGAAGAGTTAGAAACCCACGGAGACCTTGATCCACATGGGTTAAGATACCCGATAACCTGTTCTGACTGAAGATTTGAAACTAATCTTCTATTACCTTCCAAACTCATAATTTGTTATAGACAAGTGAGTCCTCAAACCACAATGCCCAGTAAAAAGGCTCAGATCGTTCCAGGACAGATTGTTCTGAACGATTTTTGACATTAAACTCTAGAACTGTGTTTTCAGTATAAGTTCTATAATCTAGGGCAATCAGAGTTCTACAAAATTAAGAAACTCCTAGTTTAGTTTGGTAAATGAGTTCGGCTCATCCCTACAATTACTAATTTTAGGGTGTCCCTATCTACATCCCCAGGCAAAGCCCATAAACAACCACACAATCGGGCATAATTAAAAAAAAAAATTATTTATTTGAGTCACCCAAAAGAAAAGGTTCTTCCTGTGTCAATTCAATATCTCAAATACGTGTAACATAATCACAAAATTGATCTTAACAATGGAAAATGAGAAAAAAAAGTTACATATTTAAAGTATTTTGTTAGAGAGAATATGTTTTTCCTGTAATGAGAGGCACATTTCTTTTATGGCAAACCTAAGAGCGGGTCCAAGAAAGTATAATTGTAAGGATGCTGGGGGCAAGATCTCCACTAGGCTTACTGAACAGTATTGCACAGGTTGGCTGTGCCAGTTTGGTCTGTTTACACATTACACTTCCGGTAAAAGGTAGAAAAGATTTCCATTGTAAAAGCACTTCTCCAAATTGAATTTCTGTCCATCTCGGCTGGAATGGATTCTCCAGCGAATAACCGTCGGCTAAATGTGATGTGATTTTGACTGGTTAACGTTTTTACTAGATTGCATTCTGGTACCAATGGTAAGCCTCTTCATGGTCCTGTTTAACATACCTAAATCTCTGGCCAGTTCTACGTAAAGCGAAATATTCAAACAAAAACAATAAACTAACTTAAGCCTCATGATGAGATAAAGTCCCAAGACTGACCCTAAGATTCAATTATTTTAGAAATATCTTCCAACTTACAATTTTTGCTCCATGATTAGACTCTTTCAGGGCGGCACCGCAGTAAGCACTCTGTCACAAGACTCAAGGATAAACTGTAGTTTCCAGCTGTTTTCAGTTGAAGAAAGAAATCATTTCTTTTGCGTCAAGATGAGTAGGTAGACCACATAGTCAGTACCAGCTGACAGAGACAGAAATGGCAGCCTTCTGGTCAAACTATCAAGACCATTCCGTGTTTTTTCCCCATGTTTATTACCCACAGTTTTTCCAAAAGAGGTTTAGCTTGTAAGGTTTATCCTGCCCTGTCCCTAATACTACCTTAAAGAGACTGAAATAGCAGAAATCTGGTCGAACAGGAAGGCAATTCGAGGTTTTTCTTGTGTTTTTTACCTTCTATTTTAGGGATTAGGGAAGGGTGGTTAGCGTATACTATAGCGTGGGAGTCTCTGGTTCCAACAGGATCCTCCTGCTGGGCTTAAGATTTTCGCTTCCTAAGAATTGTTTACAGCTTACTGAACGGTGATGGACTTTGTTGTTTGTAACGAGAAAACACTGTTCGGTGGGCCGGCAGTGTATTGAATTAAACTCTGAGTGCCAATGACTTCAGATGTGCAAAAAAAAAATAATAATAAGAACTAGTCATAGGAAGTAATGGGATCGAATAAAATTCGTGCTGGAAATATGAGAATCGCTTCCAACGATTCTTGCTGAACGCTATCCAATAGAACCGCCCCCGCCCCTCAGCAATAATCGGACTTTGACTTTGACACGTCACAGAAGACATGTGTACCCTTCTTCCGGCGTTTTTGTGACATTTTGTTCGCTTACCTCCACTTTTTAATTATTTTTTTTATCTCTGGTAACCCGAAGATTAATCGATTTCAGTGTATTATTTAGGCTGGAAACATAGTGGAGCGGCGATGATAGCGAAGAGCAAAGCGGCGAAAACAAACACAAGTTAACATATGGGACCGCGCATAGAGGGGAGCAAAGCAAAGATAGAGCAACTCTATCTATAGAGAGTGTTTTCGCCGCTTTGCTTGCTGCTCCACTATGTTTCCAGCCTTGCGTCACGAGCAATGAGAAGGAGAGACACCGTGAAATCCCACGATCACCTAATTGCTCATTCCGACAGACCTGAGTGCCACCCTCAAACAGTTTATGAATACCAATATTTAATATAGAGAGTATATGAACTCGGTTGATTGTAATTTTATGGAAACTGATAGCAGAAAAGGGAAAGAAAAGCAATGAATGCTGCTGCTGCGCCATCTGCAGGAAGTAGAGGAACACTGTCACTATTCGGGCAAAAGGTGCGATCTGAGGGGGAGGTTAATATAGTTGGCCCCTTCCAGCCGGATCTCTCAATTAGGGATATTCGCAATCTGACGTCCAATCTAATAGAATATTCCTCGCCTGTACGCCCCATCATGACACCAGACCCGCACTGTCGCTACCCTCAACAACAAAATGTAATCATCCGGAAAAACCAGTCCATCTGTTTAAAACTTGGGGGGGTCTTTATCTTTGAGTTAACTCTCTCCACATCCTTTAAGGTCTCCTTTATTCTTCTAGAGTTCAATTCCCACAATTGGAAACTTATTCAAGAAGACAGAACCAAATAGATCGGCATTTTAGTGGATAAATATGTACGACTTTTCAAAGTCACTTTTTCGTGAAAATTAAATTAATCACATATTAGGAAAAATGCATTTCCAGACTTTTCTCCAATTGTCTTTTACTAAGTGGGTGGAGTTTCTTCTTCTTCTGGAACATATCGTACATTATGACTGTCATTTTGCTTACCTTGTTCCGAGAAGATTGAGTTTAGGGATGCCTGAGTTTATCGAAAAGCTTTCTATGGGCGATTCACGGAGTGATTGAGAGAGAAAGCTCCTGCCCTGTGCAGGAGACTCTTTTGTTAATATTTTATTTTGATAAATCCCGGATATTAAGGAAAGAAATCTAGAGTTACTCAGAGAGAGAGAGAGAAATTAAGCACTGGTAGCGCGGACCGGATACAGCTGAGATGACATACCGACCGGAAATGGTGTCTCCTCCACTCTGTTTCCTCTCTAGATAACCTTTCAAGTAGAGCTCTTGTCTCCTCTAAGAACTTGTATTATTACAAATTGCTTTCACTGCTACTTCGGCACACCTTTACCATTCTTCTATTCTGGCAAATTAGGAGTTCCTCGAGGGACGTATTTAATGTTCTCTCGATGTGAAAATATCTGATCAAAGACTTATCCTTCTACAAACTTCAAAGTTATAGAAAATGTTAATTTATTTATTCTTTTAAAATAAAAGAGCCTCTGAAGGAAACGTTACGCGTAGGACCCTCCCCCCCACTTTACAGTTGATTTTCCAAAGGAAACCGCTATCTGTTAGTTCAGGATATTTTCATTTCCAAGCAAGCGATTTCCTTCAAATTTGTTCTTTAGCAACACACAGAATTCTCATTAATATCACTCGAGTAGTATTTCCGTTAACCGCTGTGAAGTTGGACTTTAGGTAGGAGACCTCTAAACTTTGTTAAACCTTTACTATTGGTATCAATGAAAACGATTACTGATGTTACTAGCCTGGCCTTAATCTGTTCTTAGATCATATTAGAAGCTAGTTCAGCAAAAAGCGGCTTGCTATGCCAACCCTTTAAGTCTATTAGGTTAACCCCGAACTTCCGAAGGCCAAGACTTCACTGCCTATTGGGTTTCAGTGGCAAAGATAGTACTTACAAAGTAGACAGGATGTGTAGATCCCACCAGGATATGTGATGTAGCTTACTCCTATTCCGGAGTAGTCTGCAGAGGGGGTCTAGGTTACTACAATGCTTTCTGGTTCACACATCACCTTGGTTCTGAAGCTGCGCAGCTTTGGCATAAAGCTGTTGCCAAGTTTAACTCTTGATGTTGGCTCTTAACAAGAGTTTGACCTGCGCTCATTAATCCCTTGATTGAAATTGGCTTGTTGCCCTTAATTATGAACTATGATCATGTAAATATTGGCAGTTATTAATGGCAGTTGCCAAAATGGAGATGTGCGCGGTTGTTCTTGTCTATAGAGGGTGTAAGGTTTGGGGCCCAGCACTGGTTCCTGTCAGTACCCTTCTCTTCAGAGATGGAACTTAAGGAGAATCTGTCAGCGGTATGGGCGTACATACAGAACCTACTCTTGGAGTCTAGAGAAGCGCGCGGGCGGGCTGTGTCGCGCATCATTAGCCATGACGTGCCAACTCATTTATAACTGGCTGGCTCCTTAATATATCAAACTGTAGCCGAATGACGTAAGGACTTCCAATCGATTCCTTTCTAACCAATTTATCATTTAGATTTGGAATAGTATTCTATTTCTGGACGGCCTGAAGAGATTGTGTGATTGAGGGCGAAATGAAAGACGAATGAAAGTGAGCCACCATTGTGGTTGAGGAGTACCGCTTCTCCGCCTCCCTTGGGGGCGGCACAGAGCGCTAAGAACTT
The DNA here is from genome assembly GCF_049639745.1 of Rhodnius prolixus. NCBI lineage: Eukaryota > Metazoa > Arthropoda > Insecta > Hemiptera > Reduviidae > Rhodnius > Rhodnius prolixus. The sequence goes on along the minus strand of NW_027411582.1, from coordinate 39,691,965 downwards.
TCTGATAGTTCTCCTTTCGTTTATAAAAGAACCTCCTCTATTGTCTGTATTTACATAAAAAATGAACTAAATCATAATAGCGAGCGTTCTGATTAATGGAATCTTAATATCAACTCCCCAAAATATGACGGTGGCAATACGAACTGAGAACTGTATCCCGGCGCTGTGCAGATGTTCCATTAAGGAATCATCTTCATTCTGGACCACACTCCACAAGATTTCCTTGTGCTTAATCTGCAGCCGTTAGAGCTTCGCTTTCCACGAATAAACTTTCTAATAAATAACAAACCCTCTTTTAAAACTAAGTTGATCACAAATAGACACATTGGTGCTCCCGTGGATGAAATAGGGGCTATAATGTGATTGCGTCACAATACTCGAAATAAACTGCTCAATAAACTGAACTTGGAAGTGTGTGAGTGCTATCAAATGCTTGATACGCTCGCCATCCGTGGAGGAGAGGGAGACTCGCTTAGTTCGTGATGAAGTGAGGTAGAGGGGGAATCCTGAAAGTCGGAGTAATGTAAATCAACTTTAATACAAGTTCACTAAACTAAATGTTTATAAAACCTTTAAATAGAATGAACATAGATCTAGATTTATGGAGTCCCATTCCGGGGCCGAGCACGTTATCAGGGATATCGTGCCACACAAAGGGAACTGGGGCTAGTGAGGGTGGAAATAACTTGGCTAGTCTGGGGGGGGAGACCAAAGTTCTCAATAGTGCATTGCAGGAGTTTGATTTGGGTTAGTTCTTGTGTATGTGTGTGTTTGTGCAGTTATATTGTTTGGGCGGCCCCAAAATAAATGTTGAACTCCTCAAGTTAGCAGTCCAGCTAACATTAAGAGATTACCAACAACTAACTGAAAATGTTTAGAACACGAGGTAAAACTTCAGTGAAGCTAGGGTGGTGGCCAGCCAACTAGATTTCAACGTGGATCCACTGAATTTCAGCTTATTTCCGGAAAAAAATATTCCATTAAAAGCTTTAGTCTTGGATTATAAAATACGTCGAACATTTTTAAAAGCTCTCTTTGCTGTACAAATGTGAAAAGTTTTGATATTCAATCACGTGATGTTAGCCACGTGAGCGTGATGAGGAAGGGAAAGCTTTTACCTCCTAATTTTTTTGAACATTTCTCAGGGAAAACTAGTGAGGCACTTTGGGAAATGCGAGTTTATCTCCTTTGTAAAGTGCCGCATCAATAATATTGCACCACTCCAAACCCCAAATAATTGTTTGTAGCTTAAAATTACTAACATAAGTTGATTCTACAACTTCAGGACTAAAAGTGCGCTTGCCTAAAATTATTTTTTTGAATTTTCCGTAAGTTTCTGCCGGTAAAGCATTTCTATTTTCTCTAGCATGGACCTGTTACTCTAGATTTAGCCTTTTCTTAGTAAATATTGACTTAAATTGATTCATTTTAATACATTTCCTAACTTCTTGAACATTTAATTAGGTAAACTTGTCCTCTTGTACTGTCTCTCGCTTCCTCTGACATCCCTAATACTCCTCGCCGACTGAATCGCCAGTGGCCGCGCGACTTTCTTGTAGGCTGAAGACCTAAATCTCTCCTCTCTCCTATAGAGGATAATGCTACCGCTGGGTAGATTCTCTCCTCCTGCTCTCCTCCCGCACCAGTTCATCTCATTCACCTCCTATTTACTTATTATATATGTTTATACAGATTGTAAATTACAAAATAAATAAATAAAAAAAAAAAGTAAACTTGACTAGAGATTCGTGAGAGTATCCAAACCAGATTTAGATTTTCGAAGTCAGGCTGACCATGCGCAGATGGACTTTTCAGTGAAAAACGTAAACTATACTTCCGGTAAAAACTAGAATTCGGTAATATGCACGATTGCGGTATGGACAGTGTAACAACAAATTTGTAATGACACAGAATTTCAATTTGTCCAAATTTGACAGTGCACAACCAAAGGGTTATTGAATTGATTAGGAGGTTACTCTACGTAAAGAGTGATAAGACATTATTAATGTATAAATTAAGTTGACAATGCCACTCAAGAATGTTCAACAACAAACTGTGAGAGTACACAAAGCGGAAGTAAGGAGTGAATTGTGAGCCGGAAGTGGACAGTTTTTTCGAAGATAATCAATTCAAATTGGTTTAATCAAGCTTTTATTTAATTGAAAACTCCGCCGAGCCCCCCCCCACACCCTCCAATGCCGGCTGTTTTTTCCCCTCTAACATTGCATCCAAAAGGAAGTTCGGATGGAAGGGACGTTGGCGCGGGGAAGTCGGTTTGAGCGGCTCAAATAGCCGGCCAGTTTTACTGATTCAATTATGGAATTAAAAGAGCGGTCCGAACGTGACTTGGAGGCGGACATTGCTCGCCGCCCCTTGCTGCTTCTTGCCTCGTTTGGAACTCCAGGGAGTACGATTGTAGCGACCATCTTTGATACTCCAACCGTCCACTTTGAGCCGTCTCCGCCCCCCCCCCCACGCCACACTACGAACCCAAAAATGCCTGCCAACACCTCACCGCTCCCGTTAATCCCGCAGTTCTGGGCTTTCAACTTAAATAAAATGCATCTTTATTCCCCAGCCAATATTCTTATCTCCTCGATATCATTCAATGAATTAGCCTCGTAAAGAATTTTCTTCACTGAATCCCACTAGCTTTTCTCCCTCCTACCGCTGTTGAACGTGCAGATTTTCGATTTTCAGTGGTGTGGGAAACATGATTAAAAAAAAAAAGAAAAATAGTAGACAGTTCAATTTTGACATCTGGGTTAGTGCCGCCATGAAAAATCAGCAAACCGGAAACGACACTTTACTAAATCGATTCAGTTTTTATATATTTCTTTGAAAATGGCTCAATCGATTTGCTTTAAACTTTTGATGCCTACAGTTTGAAGGGGGGCCACTAAACTTTTATTGAAATACTTTTCCAGGAAAATTCAATAAATGGCACTTCCGGGGGAAAGTTTTATTAGATTTCCTGCTGAAGTGCTGTTGCTGAGGTTTTGTCGCTTACTTACTGATAGAGGGTGTGGCGCCACCATCGCCGCATCGTGGGGCTGGCTTTCATTTCCGAAATAGTATTAGATTTTGTTAATGTTCAGTTTGAGAAATTTATGCTTAAGTATAAAGTCTAACTAATTATTTGAAAATAGATGCGGAAAGTGCTCTAAAGCGACCGGCTGATTGGGTAAGCTGATTGGGTCATACAAAATCAGAACTGTTGTATTTCCCCTAAAAGCAAGCGCGTCTGGAGATCCATGCTTGGGGTCTGAGTGCACTGCGCTTGGCTTCGCCCCCAATTCGCCGGTTCTCTGCACTTCGAGTTCCGCTTACGTAGAAAAGCTTGGAGTTGGTACGCCGACAGACCGATGATTTCCCGAAGGAATTCTTGACTTTGGTGAATTAATTAATGATTTTCCGCTTAGCGTAACCAAGAAACACCTCATTTGCAAACTACCTTGAAATTCTCTTTTAATCATTTATTTAGCTGTAGGTGGAAATAACGGTGGGCTACCCGGGTACAGGATATAAGCTCCCGGTGTGGATGGCTGGTAGGACACATAGTAGTTATTGTGCCGAAAGTTCGAGCGGGTTGAAATGGAATGTCAAGGTGCAAGAAGTAGTGGGTTTGCAGCCGGCATGCAGTAATTGCTTTTAGTCGCTACTAGATAGTTCATGCTAGAGCCCCTGCCCCCCGTCTGCCCGTATTAATAACGTGAACAGCTCCATGATAAATAACTGTTACGCCCATCTTGTGGCGGCCGTTCCTTTAATAACGCGCGCTCCAGTAAATCTCTTTCTTTTTTTCCGTCTTCCCTGAACTACAGTAAGTAAGAGGAGTTATTGTGCTGATTTTCGATTTCAACATTACAATGAAATATCTGTATTGAGGTCCCCTAAGTTCGAAAAAGTGGGAAGAATGTGATTGGGGATTCACCGCAACTCAGGAAATGTTAATGAAACCTGATCAAGGCACAGGTGGGAACTTCTCCTGTGGGATCCTATTGAGGACCAGTTCTTTAAATTGTAAAATTTAAAATAAATAAATAAAAATTATGGACTCCCATATTTGGTTTTCGCGGCGCTCCCTAGGGCATCTATATCCCTGCTCCCCTTTGCTCCGCCAGTGCTTGTTTGTCTCTTTAATATGCCAACAATCTACGCTTGCATTAACTGTAGACAATGAGAACGCGATAAAATACTCGATTATTATTTTTGCTTTATCGATTTTAGAAGTACATAGGTTCTAGAGCTTTTAAGCTCCTCTTTTAGTTTAGATAAAAATATTCCTTTTTGAACAATGCACGCGCAAGTGTGCTTCACAATCTTTTGTCTTGGTTATATTTAAGTACACAATGTTTACGCAATAAATAGAGCAGAGAGATGCGCCGATAAGCTGTAACAGCTTTAACAATGTAATTTGCAAAAGGAACAATATTGCTCCAGTCGCAAATGGAAACATCCCAGTAGGAGTCCACAGCTTGCGAACATAAAACTAATAAAGAAAACAGGAGGAAAATAAAGCGCTTTGTTTATATTCCCATTCGTAGTTTTGCCAGTAATATTTACTTTTGTCCGAATTGTCGAGTAGAAGAGATCGGGGAGGAGGGAGATGCTGGAACGCGAGAAAGATGACTAGGAATGTCCTGTTTAATCCTGGCGCCCAGGACGGGGGCTAATTCAACTAATCTATCCTCCTCCTTGCTTGCTCCCAGTTTCTATTTAACGCCATCCCGCGCCTTCATTTTTTGTTCCTTACACTCGTCCCGGCGCTCTTTACTTAATTACTTGCCGTTAATAAGGATTATTACTGCTATCTTCCGCTCCTCTTACTTCCGCTTGTATGTTATTGCGGATGATATTTCTTTCTGAGTAGCTACAGGAACTTATAATAATTAAATTAAGGTGGGAAAAGTAGTGATTGGTTAGTTAACTGGACTAAATAAAACTGAATAATAGTTATATATCTACATATATATCTACATAAATGCAATTAGCGCGCCATGTTTAATGAAAGTCGATTTACATTTACATAATATTTCTGAATTTGATAATTTTAAAGCTGAGTTTAGAACATGCAATTGTAATTTTTGCTGTGAAAAATTAAATCGGAAATGGGAGATTTTCAATTTCCGAAAGTGGCAGACAAGTTTCAGGGCTCTTATATGAGAACAAATTTACGTAAGTGAGGTAGCACTATAAAGACTGGCGTAGCAAAGTGCTAGAGTTAGGATCTGGCGTGGTAATGAGGGTTTGTAGTCCTCTAATCTTCCTTCGGCGCGTCCAACTGAAAATTATCTTTAATAACAATTTTCAATTTTTCCCGATTTGTTACTCGGGGAAAATGGGACCAAAATTACAGAAACATGCATCCTAATGGTGGTAACATGTTAGCCCAAAGAACGGACTTTGCATGCACGTGATTACATTGATCGCTTGATTCTAGACCTACGTGAAAAGGAAAAAAAAAATATATCCCGCCACATATTTGTGGGTGCGGCCCACAATGGGAGGGAGGTGGCTCACACCCCTCCACTATTTGGTCCTCTTATCGGAACAATTTACAAAATTGCTTTTCATCGCTCTGTAATCTTATTTCACAGCTTTCAGGTGAAATTACAAGTCATTGTAGCACCTTTCATCGCTTTTTAGCTTTCCCTTAATCTTTGAATAAGGATGTGATGCAATCGTCTAAAATGTACTTCGTGAACGTTATTGTATTGCTCTCCAGTGGTAATGAGGAATCAGTCTACCCTAATAGCAGCTCCCACCGATAGTCTCTGACTCGATCTTTACTCTAGCTATTTCTCTTTAAGTCTCTAATAATGGGAATAAGAAATAGTCATGTGGGTGTCCATGCCAGATTTTTTTTAAAAGCTGGAGATGTTCCTGATTTGGCTGAGATACTTCTAGAGTTCTAGGTTATCAAGAGATTTGAAGTGGTGAGCAAAGTACAGCGAGAATGGTTGGACTATGAACGCCTGCCTTTGTAAAAGTACAGGAGTCTTTGCAAACACCATCCGGTTCAAAACAACCAATCTGCTACTTCTGCCTTTACTCGTGGAACAAATAAAAGTTAAACAATCGAAAATGCTGAATAACTAGATCCAAGTTTGATGGGAAATGCGGAAAGATCCAATTCTAGTAGAAGCTGTATGAAGTAAGACTTCCAAACAAAGATCTCTTCTTCGTTTACAACACAAATGGAGAATCTCTACTTTGGGTTTTTGCCATTAAGACAATGATTTCTGGAGCTACTTCAGAGGGGAAGGGTATTCCTTATATGCAGACAACTTGACATGCCTACCAACCTAGCATTTGATAATGCGATCCTCTATATTCAAGTTATTCGCCAAGCCATACCTCATTACCGCCACACATAATTCTGTGTTACACATAAAGATTGGAGAGAAGTTCACATTCTGAGAGAAAAGCATCATGCTTTAAGTGTGCTTCAAAGAAGTCTTTTTGAATTAAAGTGATTGTGTTTCCGTATTTAGCGAGTGGAGCACTTCCTGTAGGCGTTCATATATTTAATTATATATTTTAATGAAGGCGCTTGACTGGAAACAATGGGAAACAAGGCGTGGCTTGTCTCTTGGAGAAGAGATTCCCTCCCGCGGTGCACCTTATTGCCGCCGCAGATTGTCGACTGAATGAGCGGCGAACGTAGAACCGAGTCGTGTCGGTCGGAGACAAGCTCAAGAGAGAGAGAAAGGAAAAGCCTCTTTAGTGGCGAAGAAAAGGTTCCAGAGAGCCCATTCATCTTCTGATTAATACAGCCGTTCTGTTGGACCAATAGAAACCTCTTTCTTAAAAGCCACCACTCGCCTCTACCTTCATAGCGGCGTTGGTACTTCATTAAATATAGCTGTAATTCTTCCTTACATCTTCACCCGCACCATACAAGTATAACACCATGATTGTTTACATTTTCGTTTATTAAATTCACTAATTACAGTACATATTGTGAACACTGACTTTCAAGATTACATTCTCTTACACTAAGTAAAGCGGAAGTACTGCAATCGTGCAGACTTTCAACTTTTGAGCTTTCACCCGAAAACTCATGTTTTGAGGTCGCCTGAGTTGTTTGCTTTTGATTAATAAATATCTATCATTAATAATAATAATAATAATAATAATAATAACAGTAATAATAATATAATAATAACAATAATAATAATAAGAACAGCCAAAACATATTCCGTTTTGTACGAATAGAGTTCACTTAGCTCAAGACAAATCAAGGTTAGCTGACTTGACGGGTAAATAATCTTCGATTCCGGTTAGATAATTGTACGTAGAATTAGTCAATTGCATTGATTGCAATCAGTTATTAGAACGTTATTAATAATTAATTTATCAATCAAGGTAATTATTGCTCAATGTTCTGACATTAGCGTTGTTAAGACCGGATCTGCAATATTAATTATTAGCGCCATGGTCCATCTAAATACCATAAACTGGTCTAAACCTCAGATCAGATCACGCAGTGTTTGGGAGAATTAGGAAAAACTTTTGAAATGTCTTCTCACTAACTTTCCTTTCTATTCCCAAAGATCCTCTCCAAAAATTTGTGAGGTTGACTCCCTTTATCTCAACATATTGTAGAGGAGAGAACTTGGGGATTATCGCTATCCTCCAGTATTTGGAATAAGTTCTGATGACGTCTCTATTGACGCTATTGTTTGGTGGGAGCGCTTTGATCAGTAGGATTTTTGTCAAAATGAAATCTGTAAAACAAATAGCCATACTGGAGCAGTAAGTAACAAGTAATAATTTTCAACTTGCAGTGTTATCAGTACACGGAACTGAATGAAACACATCCTCTCTATCCGCATTAAGTAAGGTTGAAAAAGATGAAAAAGGTTACTTAAAGTATAAGGTTGGTTCAATGTAACATAAAGTGAGACTTACTATAATGTATCCATAAGTCTGAAACAATGACTCACAAATCAATTGATTAATTTATCTTTAAGTGAGATCTTTTTAATCCAGGATCATCCTACAAAACGAGATCCCAAGAAAGTGGAATAGCAAAGGTGAAAAAGAAGTATGTAGCTCTAGTTACTTCACTAACGAGGAGATGTATAGTAGATAGATTGAAAAAATAAGTTAAATATGAGTGTAGGATAGTCCTACATATAAGTCTAGTGAGTCGTTAACCTGGTTAAATATGAGTGGGTGGTGGTCCTATATAAGTCTAGTGAGTCGTCAACATGGTTATTAAATATGAGTGTAGAAACTGTATTTATGTTTACAGAAATTGCCGCAAGAGTTCTCCACCAGATGGAGTATAAAGTAAGCTTACCGCCTATTTAATGGCGGCTTACAAGTCTACAATATGTCCATTCCTCTTTTATCTATTTCACGATTAAACAATACAAATTCTCAACTTTTTTGTTTTTGTTAACGATAATTGTGTAAACCTTGAAGTATTATTCCAAAAGAAATATTATTCATCGCATTTTTAAAGGAATTTTTTTTTCTTGCTTAAATCGAAAGTTTATCAAATACCTATGGGAGAAATGTTGGAAAAAAAATTTTAAATTGATTATTTCATTGATTTTATTAAGCTTAAAGTAGTGGCCAATCACAGCGTAGTAAGTATGCAGACTGTGGGCGGGTCATGCCCACCTCTAGTGTAGCCACGCCCTGTCCAATGGTAACCAGTTATGGGATGGGTCAAAGCGTTGTTAACAATGGTGCTTCAATACCTTTCGCATATTTTTCTAAATCTTTTATTTTCTCATATTTTATTCACTTTTTTTTGTTATTTTAGAAATAATATTGATGTTACGTTGATATTGAGAAATAATACCAAAAAAGATATTCGAAAAAATCATTCTCAATTTTCAAAATGTGTTTCATTAGTTATGATCGTTTTCGAATAGTTTCCGCCAATATTCGACAGTTTCCCTTTACTTTCTCAAGAAAAGAATCTCGTGTGAAGACTCACATGACTTTTTCTTACCTTAATTTACGAATATAATTGAATTTTATTGTAACTTAGAATTGCATGAAAAAAAGATCTATTTTATAATAATGTTGATAGAATGCGACACATTCCCTCTGAACCAAACTATTAATTGAGAAAAAATTACAATCCAAACTGTCATTTAAGCTTGGTTTAGTGCAATACTTTTTTAGATATACGGTGCCAAAAATTTGAAAATATTATTATTTGACGTTTAACGATGCTAAGTAGTTTTTCATAAGGAAATTTTATTTAAACGCTACTTGTTGTTTAGTAAGATTGATTTATTAAATAGATCTTCTCTATTCTCAAAGAAGTCTTAACTTATAGAAAGTGTTGCTTTTAATCGATTAATTTAGTGACTGAAATAAAAGTTCAATTAAATTCTCAAACTCAATCATAATTTTTTTAGGTTGAATAATGAATAAATTTGAAATTTAGTTCACTATTAATTGTGATATAATTAAAAGTACGATTAATTTCGACGATTAAATTCTGTTTAAAGTTTAATCAATGAAATTTATGATTAAATTGTATGTTTAATCATTACCAGTCTCTGAAATCTGCCAATTACACTGAAATGAGAAGTTTATCTACATCAGAGGCACAACACTGATGAAGATTTAGATTGTTGAAGTTTTCTAGATTTCAAATTACCCTAAAATCAAGATCGCCATATTAGGCTAAGTTTCCTTCAGAACCCCACGAAACTTTACTCAAATAAAGTCTACCAATTGAACTGCAATTAAGAGGGACATTTTGCTCTTTTTTTTTAGATCTGTATGAAATGCTACTTAGTTAAAATCTATTCATAATTCTATAGATGTGTGGAAATTCACGTTTAGTGGTAGATTATAGATTGTTAAATTTACAATCTCCAATCGTACTCAACTAAGGATCCAACAGGTTTACGTAAATAGTTTTTCATAAAATTTGATTTTAGTGCGTTTCCTGTAGGATAATGTAATTGCCCATTCTTGCAATGTTCCATTTGTTACTGTAAAATTAAATGTTACTAATATAAGATTGTTTAAAACATCTGTTGAAAATTTGCATCTTTCGAATTCTGTGCTTTGTTGTAAGAGAAATTCTAGTGAGTCTGTATACATGGTATTATCTCATGTACTCCGGGGGGATCTGTTATTTCTCACAGATTGGTTTATCTCTAGAATCACTGGCATAAATAAACTGTGGTACTTGATTCAAAAGGCGGTGTATAATACAATAGCCAGATATTTACTTCCGGCTGTTAAGATGTAAGGCAAAGATTGGGCCATGAAAGTTGAAACAGGCTTTTAGAGTTGGAGTTGGAAATGCTCCATCTGTGAGTGTGTGTGTGTGAATGTCGCCATCATTAAGTGAGTTGAGTACCTCATTCAGGTCGCAAAACGTCTCAACATTTAGTCGCTTCGAGCCACTATAAAGGAGAAACCATAGTTCTAATGCGTTTTCAACAACGCGAGGCCATTTTGAATTGAGCCGCGAGAGGGGGGCGAGGAGGCTGGTCGCAGAAATAAAATGAACTACTGAAATTGTTTTACTTTTTTTCCTGCGTGTTTTCCGCTCCTCTTGTTCTTCTTCTTGGCAAAGGAGGAGAAGCCTGGGCAAGATGCGCTCCGAGCCAAATCATCCGTAATAATCATTATTCCGCACTTCTATCAAAGTTAATGGAAATCAAAATAAAATTTAAATTACGCATGAATATTTCATATCTCTGGAAGTTGGGCTGCCCAGTCCATTGCGGCTCTCTTTTTGCTTCTTCCTCTTCCTCTTCTTCTTCTTGTTCTCCACTCTTCCACTTCCGGTAAAGAAAACTTAGCAAAGATGTCCTCACTGAAGTAAAGTTCTTCACTCTTAAGAATAAATCTTTGGAAACTCTCCAAGATTGTTCACTTTCTATCTACCACCCACCAACACGGACGTGTATTTTTTATTTTTTTTAAAAGGGTAGAACTTTTCCACTTGTTCAAGCGGCTTGCTGTTCCTACAGGATCAAGGGGTAGCAACTTGACGCGACGTTTATAGTGCGTGTCACACTCCACAGTTGGGTTCGATAACTAGAAATATGTTTTTAATACCAAGTTTGGACAAAATTTAGCCGAATGATCCTTGGGAATTGTTAATTTTAGGGAAAGTTGATCCCAGAGTCTGAAGATTTGCTCTTAATGTCGGTTTGTCTGTGGTGATTCTCCTTGAATCTTACTTCTGGCGGAGAGGGGTGGTGGTTATACCTTAGTAACATTTCCAAATAGTATACGAGAGCCTCTAGTGGTGAACATATTGTTTCTAAAACCCCCTCTAATCACATTCCCCACATTTTCTGGAAAATAGCCTCTTGGTTTTTCTCCAGCTTTCGTACTCCAGGGAAGTTCTGTAGCTATTATTTGGACCACTTCTCTCGAGAAAAACGTTTTTCATGTCATGGAAATAAGCTACACTTCTACCACAAAATCATTTCCATTGAATGCACAAAAGCATTTAGTTTTGAAATTCACAGTTTAAGCAAACGTTATGAGTTGAAACATTCAAATTGCTGGAAGATAGGATCCGGCGAGTTACTCACCCAAGTCCGTCAGCTCTGATTCCAGCACGCCTGGAAAAAAAAGTGACTCAATCAAAGCTGTCCGCAGTGCTGCTACTAGAACGGCACGGTTCTTGATGTCAGTGTCAGTTCTGCTAGATGACGCAGTAAGCTAGAACGGCTATTAATCTAGTGACGTGTCCACGTGTTACCCGATGCATCCTCGCCCATTAATGGAACTAACCGGACACTAATGGACATTGTGTAGGGACGCTTTGTATATTTAATGATTTCCGCTAAGTATATTAATCGCCGTTGGTTTAATTAAACTACAAGCGTGATTGCCATCACCTGCATCTGCCAAACATTGCCATCACTTGTCTAATTGATTTATCTACCCATCTTTCCATGTTTAGCTACAAATATGTTCCCAACCATTTCTCTGCCCTATTTATTCTATAATTATTTATGTGCCATGCAGATCAGTGGCGTCTACTCGTGGCCGAAGATGGATAAATAAAAGTTTTAGATCTATTTCTTTGGAACTTAAGGAGAATCGTTGGCTTTTCAAGAGAATCTACTTCCCCCAGGAACTGGTCAAAAATAAGACTCATAAAGTCGCACTTGGCTGATTTTTCCAAAAGTGTACGACCAAATTCCATTCCAAAATTCTGGCTCTTAGTCTTCAGAAGGTTTGAATCTCAGCTTTAAGAAGCCATTTCAAAGTTATGTATTACCTCTGTCACTTATATATTATCATGAAGATTTTTATGCTTATATTTATGCTGAAATTTCGAATTTCTACCATCAAGATGAAAATTAGCCTGATCGCTTTAGCTGCCAAACCTTCATTATTTGCAAAATATTGCTCAACAATGGAAACGCGTTATTCTTTCCTGTAGGCTACATTTTTAGTAACCCTGAACTGCAAGGAACGGCTTAAAAAAAAACTACGTCATGATTGCAGGAAATAAATATGATCTGTAATTAGTTTATGGAAATGTAGGACTTTTGGAACATGGAGATTGGAAGGGGTAAGAGTAGGTCACGTTGATGTTCCATTGAATTTTCACTTTAATTCCAGTTTAAAGTGCCATAAATAAAGTAGAATCATGCATATCGGATGTTATTTTCATTCGTTTAAATAAAAAAAATGGCAGCCGGATGCGAGGTGCAATCATTTTGTGAATCACGCTAACTGGAAGGGAGAACTGTTCGTTTAAATAAACCAAATTGTACGTTAAAGATAATGATCAAAAATTGTCAACAATTAATTAATGTAAATGAGTTTTCAATAAAATTAGTCCAGGTACAGGATTTTATTTTTATATTATTTAATCCTCCGCTGGTGTGTGTGAATTTGATTGAAAAGCTCGCAATGATGGATCAGTAGACCTGTTCAAACATGTCTGTTAAAAAAAAAAAAATCAAAACAAAATAACAAAAATGGATACAGGAGGTCTAAATTGATTAGAGCTGTGGGTGAGGTGATATCCCCTCTACAACTTGAACATGGGCCCCCCTTCGCTCACGCCATCTACGCACACAAGGTTAATTATTTTTTTAAAAAAAAGTAGGACCAACACCATCAAGATCTGAACTCATCATGCTCTCTCAGTTTAACTGTCCACATTCGTTTATTTCTAGAGCTGCAAAACAATTGTTTTCATTACATAAAAAGAATTCACTGATGCAAACTGATGACTGTGCACTGGAGTTTCATTTGTTCGGCATTATCAATAGTTTGTTTTAAAAGTTCCAGTTTGTGTAATTGTTTTGCGCTGGTCACTCCAGCGTTCTTCCCTGCCAAGTGCCAAACTGATACCGATTTTAAAATTAGGTTGATACCACCTTTAAAATTAGATTGCAAAGTCATATTTTACAATCATCTGTTTACTTCCATTCCCCTTCTTTGCCTCTACAGAAATACACACAAATATTGGCCTTTAATTAATATTTTTACCAATGAAAGAAATGAAATTTTAATTAACCTAACCTAACCTAACCTAACCTTTATTGTGTGAATAAATTAATATTGTTACAATTTGAGCAGGTTAATATTTAATACTAACTCGTTCCCTGTCAAATTAAGAAGAGATAATGTCAATTTGAAAATATCCGGTATTCAATTATTTCCATTTGTGACTGCGGCAATTTTTTTTACAATGGTTCAGATATAAATAATTTTATATTCTTCGAAATTCTTATTTTCTTGACATTAAGAAATATATTGTGCGTGACTAGAACAGAACTGCTTTCTTACACATTAGACAACAAAAATTACTTTGCGCATGTGTTGAACAAATAACTATTATATTCTAGCATTTATAAACATATTTTCTACGTGATTAAAACTGTCCGGTAGGACAGTTGTATAAGGGTTGATCATCAAAAAGTGCACGAAAAAGCGTAACGTTGAAAAACACCCAACGTTGACAATTGTTTTCTCTTTTTCTATAAAAGATAAAATTCCCAAATTTTCTTTAAAATATAGGGAAAATCCTCCTTTACAAATACTATTATTAAGCAACAACTAAGATCCGATAAATTTTGAGAAAAAAGTTGCTGGAAAAAAATACCAAAAACAATATCAATTACAAAGTTATGGATCAAATTGTAATTAGATATAAAAAGTTCAATTCTTGTACTTTTCAAATTACTTCAAATTTCTAACCTTTATGACTCACTTCGTATTGTTGAGGATTCAATTAATTCTTTATCAAATTATAAAGAAAAGATAGCTCAAACACTAGTATAAATTTGAAATATTCGATTAGTAATAGGTATTTAGATATACGAGAAGGTTAAATTTTGGTGGGTTTCAATTTCCTTCAAATTTCTAACCTTTATGACTCACTTCGTATTGTTGAGGATTCAATTAATTCTTTATCAAATTATAAAGAAAAGATAGCTCAAACACTAGTATAAATTTGAAATATTCGATTAGTAATAGGTATTTAGATATACGAGAAGGTTAAATTTTGGTGGGTTTCAATTTCCTTCAAATTTCTAACCTTTATGACTCACTTCGTATTGTTGAGGATTCAATTAATTCTTTATCAAATTATAAAGAAAAGATAGCTCAAACACTAGTATAAATTTGAAATATTCGATTAGTAATAGGTATTTAGATATACGAGAAGGTTAAATTTTGGTGGGTTTCAATTTCCTTCAAATTTCTAACCTTTATGACTCACTTCGTATTGTTGAGGATTCAATTAATTCTTTATCAAATTATAAAGAAAAGATAGCTCAAACACTAGTATAAATTTGAAATATTCGATTAGTAATAGGTATTTAGATATACGAGAAGGTTAAATTTTGGTGGGTTTCAATTTCCTTCAAATTTCTAACCTTTATGACTCACTTCGTATTGTTGAGGATTCAATTAATTCTTTATCAAATTATAAAGAAAAGATAGCTCAAACACTAGTATAAATTTGAAATATTCGATTAGTAATAGGTATTTAGATATACGAGAAGGTTAAATTTTGGTGGGTTTCAATTTCCTTCAAATTTCTAACCTTTATGACTCACTTCGTATTGTTGAGGATTCAATTAATTCTTTATCAAATTATAAAGAAAAGATAGCTCAAACACTAGTATAAATTTGAAATATTCGATTAGTAATAGGTATTTAGATATACGAGAAGGTTAAATTTTGGTGGGTTTCAATTTCCTTCAAATTTCTAACCTTTATGACTCACTTCGTATTGTTGAGGATTCAATTAATTCTTTATCAAATTATAAAGAAAAGATAGCTCAAACACTAGTATAAATTTGAAATATTCGATTAGTAATAGGTATTTAGATATACGAGAAGGTTAAATTTTGGTGGGTTTCAATTTCCTTCAAATTTCTAACCTTTATGACTCACTTCGTATTGTTGAGGATTCAATTAATTCTTTATCAAATTATAAAGAAAAGATAGCTCAAACACTAGTATAAATTTGAAATATTCGATTAGTAATAGGTATTTAGATATACGAGAAGGTTAAATTTTGGTGGGTTTCAATTTCCTTCAAATTTCTAACCTTTATGACTCACTTCGTATTGTTGAGGATTCAATTAATTATTTATCAAATTATAAAGAAAAGATAGCTCAAACACTAGTATAAATTTGAAATATTCGATTAGTAATAGGTATTTAGATATACGAGAAGGTTAAATTTTGGTGGGTTTCAATTTCCTTCAAATTTCTAACCTTTATGACTCACTTCGTATTGTTGAGGATTCAATTAATTCTTTATCAAATTATAAAGAAAAGATAGCTCAAACACTAGTATAAATTTGAAATATTCGATTAGTAATAGGTATTTAGATATACGAGAAGGTTAAATTTTGGTGGGTTTCAATTTCCTTCAAATTTCTAACCTTTATGACTCACTTCGTATTGTTGAGGATTCAATTAATTCTTTATCAAATTATAAAGAAAAGATAGCTCAAACACTAGTATAAATTTGAAATATTCGATTAGTAATAGGTATTTAGATATACGAGAAGGTTAAATTTTGGTGGGTTTCAATTTCCTTCAAATTTCTAACCTTTATGACTCACTTCGTATTGTTGAGGATTCAATTAATTCTTTATCAAATTATAAAGAAAAGATAGCTCAAACACTAGTATAAATTTGAAATATTCGATTAGTAATAGGTATTTAGATATACGAGAAGGTTAAATTTTGGTGGGTTTCAATTTCCTTCAAATTTCTAACCTTTATGACTCACTTCGTATTGTTAAGGATTCAATTAATTCTTTATCAAATTATAAAGAAAAGATAGCTCAAACACTAGTATAAATTTGAAATATTCGATTAGTAATAGGTATTTAGATATACGAGAAGGTTAAATTTTGGTGGGTTTCAATTTCCTTCAAATTTCTAACCTTTATGACTCACTTCGTATTGTTAAGGATTCAATTAATTCTTTATCAAATTATAAAGAAAAGATAGCTCAAACACTAGTATAAATTTGAAATATTCGATTAGTAATAGGTATTTAGATATACGAGAAGGTTAAATTTTGGTGGGTTTCAATTTCCTTCAAATTTCTAACCTTTATGACTCACTTCGTATTGTTGAGGATTCAATTAATTCTTTATCAAATTATAAAGAAAAGATAGCTCAAACACTAGTATAAATTTGAAATATTCGATTAGTAATAGGTATTTAGATATACGAGAAGGTTAAATTTTGGTGGGTTTCAATTTCCTTCAAATTTCTAACCTTTATGACTCACTTCGTATTGTTAAGGATTCAATTAATTCTTTATCAAATTATAAAGAAAAGATAGCTCAAACACTAGTATAAATTTGAAATATTCGATTAGTAATAGGTATTTAGATATACGAGAAGGTTAAATTTTGGTGGGTTTCAATTTCCTTCAAATTTCTAACCTTTATGACTCACTTCGTATTGTTAAGGATTCAATTAATTCTTTATCAAATTATAAAGAAAAGATAGCTCAAACACTAGTATAAATTTGAAATATTCGATTAGTAATAGGTATTTAGATATACGAGAAGGTTAAATTTTGGTGGGTTTCAATTTCCTTCAAATTTCTAACCTTTATGACTCACTTCGTATTGTTGAGGATTCAATTAATTCTTTATCAAATTATAAAGAAAAGATAGCTCAAACACTAGTATAAATTTGAAATATTCGATTAGTAATAGGTATTTAGATATACGAGAAGGTTAAATTTTGGTGGGTTTCAATTTCCTTCAAATTTCTAACCTTTATGACTCACTTCGTATTGTTGAGGATTCAATTAATTCTTTATCAAATTATAAAGAAAAGATAGCTCAAACACTAGTATAAATTTGAAATATTCGATTAGTAATAGGTATTTAGATATACGAGAAGGTTAAATTTTGGTGGGTTTCAATTTCCTTCAAATTTCTAACCTTTATGACTCACTTCGTATTGTTGAGGATTCAATTAATTCTTTATCAAATTATAAAGAAAAGATAGCTCAAACACTAGTATAAATTTGAAATATTCGATTAGTAATAGGTATTTAGATATACGAGAAGGTTAAATTTTGGTGGGTTTCAATTTCCTTCAAATTTCTAACCTTTATGACTCACTTCGTATTGTTGAGGATTCAATTAATTCTTTATCAAATTATAAAGAAAAGATAGCTCAAACACTAGTATAAATTTGAAATATTCGATTAGTAATAGGTATTTAGATATACGAGAAGGTTAAATTTTGGTGGGTTTCAATTTCCTTCAAATTTCTAACCTTTATGACTCACTTCGTATTGTTGAGGATTCAATTAATTCTTTATCAAATTATAAAGAAAAGATAGCTCAAACACTAGTATAAATTTGAAATATTCGATTAGTAATAGGTATTTAGATATACGAGAAGGTTAAATTTTGGTGGGTTTCAATTTCCTTCAAATTTCTAACCTTTATGACTCACTTCGTATTGTTGAGGATTCAATTAATTCTTTATCAAATTATAAAGAAAAGATAGCTCAAACACTAGTATAAATTTGAAATATTCGATTAGTAATAGGTATTTAGATATACGAGAAGGTTAAATTTTGGTGGGTTTCAATTTCCTTCAAATTTCTAACCTTTATGACTCACTTCGTATTGTTAAGGATTCAATTAATTCTTTATCAAATTATAAAGAAAAGATAGCTCAAACACTAGTATAAATTTGAAATATTCGATTAGTAATAGGTATTTAGATATACGAGAAGGTTAAATTTTGGTGGGTTTCAATTTCCTTCAAATTTCTAACCTTTATGACTCACTTCGTATTGTTAAGGATTCAATTAATTCTTTATCAAATTATAAAGAAAAGATAGCTCAAACACTAGTATAAATTTGAAATATTCGATTAGTAATAGGTATTTAGATATACGAGAAGGTTAAATTTTGGTGGGTTTCAATTTCCTTCAAATTTCTAACCTTTATGACTCACTTCGTATTGTTGAGGATTCAATTAATTCTTTATCAAATTATAAAGAAAAGATAGCTCAAACACTAGTATAAATTTGAAATATTCGATTAGTAATAGGTATTTAGATATACGAGAAGGTTAAATTTTGGTGGGTTTCAATTTCCTTCAAATTTCTAACCTTTATGACTCACTTCGTATTGTTGAGGATTCAATTAATTCTTTATCAAATTATAAAGAAAAGATAGCTCAAACACTAGTATAAATTTGAAATATTCGATTAGTAATAGGTATTTAGATATACGAGAAGGTTAAATTTTGGTGGGTTTCAATTTCCTTCAAATTTCTAACCTTTATGACTCTCTTCGTATTGTTGAGGATTCAATTAATTCTTTATCAAATTATAAAGAAAAGATAGCTCAAACACTAGTATAAATTTGAAATATTCGATTAGTAATAGGTATTTAGATATACGAGAAGGTTAAATTTTGGTGGGTTTCAATTTCCTTCAAATTTCTAACCTTTATGACTCACTTCGTATTGTTGAGGATTCAATTAATTCTTTATCAAATTATAAAGAAAAGATAGCTCAAACACTAGTATGAATTTGAAATATCCGATTAGTAAAAGGTATTTAGATATACGAGAAGGTTAAATTTTGGTGGGTTTCAATTTCCTTCAAATTTCTAACCTTTATGACTCACTTCGTATTGTTGAGGATTCAATTAATTCTTTATCAAATTATAAAGAAAAGATAGCTCAAACACTAGTATAAATTTGAAATATTCGATTAGTAATAGGTATTTAGATATACGAGAAGGTTAAATTTTGGTGGGTTTCAATTTCCTTCAAATTTCTAACCTTTATGACTCACTTCGTATTGTTGAGGATTCAATTAATTCTTTATCAAATTATAAAGAAAAGATAGCTCAAACACTAGTATAAATTTGAAATATTCGATTAGTAATAGGTATTTAGATATACGAGAAGGTTAAATTTTGGTGGGTTTCAATTTCCTTCAAATTTCAAACAAGGTAAAATTTGTGTGGGTTTTAATGAATTCTTTACCCAATTGTAGAGAAAAGATCGCTCTTTAACTGGCATAAAATTCAATAATCTAGTGATAATTGATATTGTGATATGGAAGGTTAATTTGTGTACCTTTAGGGTTTGATCACTCCTTATTCTTAATTAAACTTAGTTTAATTTACTAGCTTGTGGCCCTTTGTCCTTTATTTAATAGGATTGTCCTTTATTTTGCTGCTCTGCCCTTTAACTTTTTAATTTTCTAAAATTGGCCGCCTTTTGTTCTTTCCTTTGTAAAGTCGACGCAAAGCTTGAAAAATTTCGACTATTTTTATAGTTGAGTATGTAGACGAATGGAAATGAGTTAAAGGTAAAGTACATTGGAAGCATATATTTCCGTCAATTACTACTTTTAGATGAACTGTTTTGGAATTTTATTGACTTTCTAAAGCGCGAACCGCAGCCATTAAATGAAATTAATTCTATTTAAAAGTTTCTATTTTAATGTTATTTAAATTTTTACCGCGTTCGTGTTCGCTTAATTGGTAAAATTGTTTTAAATTTTTAATGTATTTAAATTGTTACTTGGCACTATTTTGGTGATAAATTTTTATAAACCTATGAATTCTATGAGGAATTTTTTTATTTTTTTCGTTATGCCCTGTATTTCCCACCAAAAAATATGGTCACCCAACAAATAGCGTGACTTTTGTATTGCTGTTGGTAAGGTACACTCAAATAAAATGAAATATTCAAAATGACTAAGGAAAATAAATGTAATTTGTGGAAATATTGTGGGCTATGGGGTTGCAACTTGATGCAGGAGCGGACGTGGCGAGATGCCATGAACTCCAGAAAGCCTGTGAAGTGAAGAATGAAGCTGTGTAAGCCGGGAAGTGAAGGTGGTTGACTAATCCCGGCTTCATCGGCGAAGCCAAGCCACTCCCGACCCTCTGGAGCTCGACGGGCTTAGGCAGCTTACACCTCCCCCTCTCTCCACGCCACATTCCTATAGATTTATGGCTGTCGTATATCTCCGCTTTTATTCCACTAGACAACTGGATTATATATACGCAAATATATAGTTCAGCTAAAAAAAGAACACACACCAATATTGTCTCCATTGTTCTAATGATCTGCTTGTTCACAATTTGTTGTTTACTGCTGGCCATTCCTGTTTACAGACAATGCAGTCACCATGTTCTCTCTGAGCGCTTTTTACCCTCTCTCATCCCCTTAGTTCCTAAGAGGAAACACCGTTTGCCTGCAGATTTTGATGCAATGCGTTTTAAGATTCTCTTAGTACGAACAACCTTCTACACAAATTGGTATGTGCGCATGTTGTTCTGTCTGTAAATCTGAGTGCTCAGCATAATTAAAAATCGAAATATCAAAGAGTAATCGAATTTGACTTTTGCTTTGGATGCCACATGAGAGCCGACAGTAAACTTTTTGATCAATTCGATTAACAGAAATTCAATTAATTAGCAGAAATTGAATTAATTTTTCAAGGATTTTCTGTGTGTTTTACTCGAAAACGATTCCAAAGATTTCCTTCGAACGGAACTAAATAACAGTTTTCTTGAAAAGTTTGCCTCAAACGTATAGGAGGGGGGATATGGGGTTAAGGCTACATAGATTCTTTGGAAACCCAAATTCCTTTTTCCAATCCCAAAATCGCTTCTTCTGGGAAAATGTTTTAAATAGGCTTTTAAATTTATTTATTAATTTTATTTTATAAGGTTAAAGAGAATCGGAAAAACAGAAAATTGCTTCACTTTCAGTTGGTAGCCTAAACCTTACTAACAGCGGTGCAAAAACGGAAATTCAACTAAACACACTTAATTGAACTTAATTATATGAAATTCACCCAATATCCGGCTAAATTTAATTTATTTATATGTTCCTGTTTTCTGTTTCCAGGTAAGTACGCAGAGAGCCCGAAGGAAATCTGAGTGAGTGGGTTCGTTTTTCAGCTTTTTTTATATTTTACATTTTTATTTGAAATTTACATCTGTACGGCAGTGAACCTTCTACAACTAGTAGATAATTTGGCAACATTACAGGAGCGGAAGTTAAGAAATGTCTCGAGATGAGAGCTAACTTTCAGCATGACCAGAAGCGAATAAATGTTTCGTAGCGATTGTGATTTCAGTCTTTGGCGAAAGGAATGTTAAGATCATTATAAATTGTTTTATTTGTGTCAAAATATGGAGCATTCGGTCAAGAATTTAGGACTGCAAGGAGGCGATAGGAATTGAAATGCACCAGCCCACAGTTCCTCAGTCCATATCTGTTTCCATATTGACTTTTATATGTGTACATGGTTAATCAGTTTAAGTTTTGAACATCTGTCCGTTTAAGCTTCATAATGACTTTAGGTACGAACACGCAGCCAAAATCTTCTAAAACCTCAAAATAGTTATTTCTTGTGGAAAACTTACACGATCGCTTTACTTGCCTTACCAGTAGTAAGAAAATTTGTAATAGCTTCGCATTTACTCTTACTTTGAGGAGTGGTATTTACTTTTCATGAACCGGTTTGCTAAAGTTGCAAATCAGTGTGGGTACCGTAAGGGTACAGTTGAATGTTTATTTGATTCCTCCTCGCTAGTAGATAATGTAGCAATGATTTTTGGAAATGGTCACTACTACTTTGGCTGGAAGTATTAAAGAAATACCAGCCAGTAATTCTGCTGGAGCCACCTGGACTGATCAACCAGAACATCCGGCGTCCATGCGGGTATTTGCACAGTTTCTTTTTTCTCCTATCGTCCTGTAGATCTCCGCTTCATTACGCCCAGTACTATTCCCTTGTATACTTCACTAGATAATTCTAAACTCACTTATAGTTTTCCTTTCCTGTCCTTGTCTCATAGATCGATCTCAGACAAAACTTCAACAACGGCAACAACGAAATTCAAAAGGAATACAAAACTTTAAGTTTCCTGCTATTTTCAGGAAATGGCATATTACTCATGCAAACAGGATAACTCAAAAACGGGAAATTGCATGTAGTTTAAAACCCCATTTTTCCTTTTACGTTCAGAATTACAATCTTACATATCTCAGCCCAGAGTTGGATAATTGTGAGGAAATTGTGCTAAGATTTTCTCTAGAATAATATCCTTCTAGAGTGCCACTTGAAAAGTGCCAGAACTTACCACAGTTATCAACTTCTTCGGTTACACCATTTACAATTTAAGTAGGTTTGTAAGCATTGCAAAAGTGCCGAATTCAATGGAAATTCCTTCAAATGATCTACCACTTTACCGAAATTGTTTTTCGCTGGTGAAACTGTTGTTTTGGAGCACGGAAGTAGGTTAAAGTACCATTTCAGGGTAATGTACGGCTTTTCGGTCAAAGGAAGTCGTGTGAGGATGCGGAGTAGATGTTTTAGTTTTCCGGAAACCACATCATGTATTATTGGTAAAAAGTCATTTTCTACAAAATTTGATTTCCTCTTAATTCTACGAACATCAGCAATAGTGTGAATGCTTCACGCAAGATGAGAATGTTCCTTAATCGTGCCCAACCGGATGTAACGGCGATAGAAGAGGCTGAATATTAATTAATATAAGGGTCCCCTGAAGACGAGGATTTGTTTCCAACATTTATTGTCGTTGTACTAATATCACAATATGGGCCGGCAGTAACAATCACTATCTGATTCCAGGACCGTATTAACACTGAGCGCTCGCCCAACCTACTTCCGTTCTGTCTGGAACGTTGAGTTTGCAGACGGCGGTTAGTGTGTGCTTGCCGAATATACACAAGCCGACTGTGATGACGTGAGTGCCGCGTGGCCACTAACTGGCGGTTAGCCGCCGAGCTCCCCGCTTCATTTATAGGGCTCCCATTAGCCGGAGCCCTATCCACCCACCCCTGGCCACTATCAACTAGTTCCCTAAATATCGCGTCCTGATTCCAGGCCAAGTGGCTAGCCAGTGCTACACCTTCCGACCTCCAATGAGAATATCCACGCCTTAGCTTTATGTACTACAATTCGCGCACAATATCAGCAATAGGCTCTTCTCGGCGAAGTCTTCGTGGAAGAAATATTGTTCAAATTTTGCCTGTTTTTTTAAACAAACCTGATTGTTTTTTAGGTGCCAATGAGTAACAGAATTATTTTTATGTGCGAGCTGTTACAAGTCGTGAAATTCCGAGATATTTGCTAATGCCTTGGTCTTGAAATTCGTCCAATTAGTTTTTTACCTTAAACATAAACTCAAAACTACACATACTAAACAAAGTATGCGCTATTTTGAAGTGCCATTTCACGGAGGTTTACGGCGTTACTACCTACATAATATTTTGGTGAATAAAGTCGTATGTTTGAATACAGCTGGACCGGAAGTGTAAATCTCTTGAATATTATTTTGACACCTGAACGCTGTTGTTTGAACATTTCCTGTTCAAGATGAAACTTACATTTGCGGAGTAAGACTTGATTGAGTTTCACTTACTTGAGCTAGTTGAGTATGTGTGTCTGTAGAGTCTGGGATGATCGTTAATAAAAAACTTCAGCGAATCCGAAATCGAGATTAGGTTTTCGTTGCGCAGTCGGACCAATCAGCTGTTAGGCGACATCCGTTGACTGGAATCGATGTTTCAATTTCTCCTTAAATTGAGCGGAAGTACCAATTTCTTGCATGGATTTTTTTCTTTTTAGTTTTTAGATATTTTTTTAAAAAATGGCAACTTAAAATCGAAGTTTTTTGTCCAAATTGTAAGTTCATTGACAATTTTATTACGAATTAAATTTATAAATGTGGGAGGAGAGAGCCAAACGAGTGTCAACACCAGTAGTGAACATTTAGTTTCATTTTTTTTAATGAAACTCAGCACCATTGAGGAATAATTTTCTGAAGTACGATAAAGTGGCTCTTTAAGTTCCATTGATTGGAGTACCTAGTTATGGATAAAACCAGAGGAGGGGATTTCATTGAGTGAAGCCAACCATGCCTTCGTGCGTTTTAGATATGAAAAACTTGAATGAGAAAAGGGAATTTAATAATTTATCTCTTTAAAAACTGTAAGCAATATATAAAAAAAAGAAGAGATTTATGCTTTAATAAGTGGATTAGCTAGCCGCCACAGGAAATGTCTCGTAAGGGGAAAGAGCGGAAATCATATCTGTGCAACGAGAATTAAATAAAGGAACGGAAGCGCCACGACCCTTTTAGTAAGAGGGAATTTATTTAAATCATGTAAAATTAAAAATCTGTCACTCAAGGATTACATTCTATTACATAATCGCATTTTGTGCCAGGATGTCGTCATACCAGCTGCGCGTGACAGTCAGAATTGACTCAAATCGGCGTAGAGTTGCGGGCGGCGTAATGGAATTACTTCAGTGTGACGTAGCCGGGTGCCAGCTCGCTGCGGCTCCATTGTTACGAAGGACTCCGCTGCCTTCTAGCTATCTCAGTATCTTGTTCTCTATCTTTATATACATAGAGCTGAGAAGGAGGTTATACTATTCAGCCGTACATTGTGTAAGGCACCTTAAGGAGCGCCTTGTCAGTTGACAACTCTCCTGCAGATCTTGAAATTCTGGACCCCATCTTCTTGGAATATGTACCATATGATGGCTGTACAAATACCATTTATTTTCATACTACAATTTGTTAATTATTACAGCAAAAGTACTACTTTTGTTGTACTGTAGATGGAAACAAAAGTTGCATTGGTCGAAAGAACATATTTAGGCTAGACTTTCAAAGGAGAAGCCAAATTATTAGAGTTACTGTGAAGGGAGTTGTGCTGCCCGATTGAAGATCTAATTCATTCATTGTAGAGTAGTTGGAAAACTTTGAAATGGCTCAAGAGGGCAGTAACAAATTGAGGCCGTATTAACCGGAAATGAATTGGGTGAGCTGAAATTCATTTTAAACAAAATTAATGCCAAAATGACAAGCGAGGATCTGCGGGGGGGGGGGGCGCCACCAACACTCAGAATGCTTCCGCCGATTTAGACAAATACAATAAAATTATATTTTACAATTTTGAACTCACATACAAAAACGGATCATGATCCAAACACATAAGATTGACTTAGTTAGACTTACAGGTTTACTGACTTAATCAGACTTATTGTAACACTCACAAATTGACTTAACGCATCAAAAGAAAACAAAGTACATCGGGCGGCTAAGGGGTTGTCCAGTTCCTGACGAAAACAGACCTAGCCTGACCGACGCCAAAAACCTGGCAATGGCGGAGGCACAGACAAAATCTGAGATAGACTACTACTCTCTTGAGAAGCCCAAGGGCAACTGGCAAAATCCACAGCTGGAGTCACCCCCTCTTTCATCCTTTTCAGTTATGCCAACTGTCGAATTTATAAGCGGAGGGGGGCGAAAATACTTATTCGGGGCTCCTCGGTAGAGGCGAGACCTGCGAAGCTAATATGTATAGTGGTACTGGATTCGATTCCCGGTCTTAAGCCTTGGATTTTATTTAATGCTTAGTAAAAGAAATTTACAGTAAAGTATGTTTGCTAGTCGCGACACCTAATTGGTAGTTGGACGATAAGCCCCGCCTGAAAAGATAGGCGATTACTTTACTTTACATTACATACCTATTCGCCGAAGTGATGTATTTAAGCAAGTGAAATGATATTGTTCAGTCCGAAAGTCCAGCATTTAACTACGACACTAAGTAATTAGTGTTTTTTCATTGAAATAAGCCCTCCTACAACGGTGATGAAATTAGTAATTGACAAAATATTATAATTGGAATCAAACTCATTGCAGTAGTGGATTATATGTGCAGTTGTGGATGAAGTGCAACACAGACCTCTCGAAACTTTCAATAAATCTCCAGTAATTATTTAAATTAATTTCATGTCCTATTACACAGGACAGTACTCGCCAAATTAAGTAATTATTTTGATTTTGACCAATTTTTGTTTTGAGTTTTCGCAGTATTTTTTTTGAGGTCCTTTGAGACGGAAAAAGTTTGAAATTAATTTTTACAATTCTTGACGTGAGGAAAATGTATGGTAAAAGCAAACAATAGCTTTGGAAAAATGGAGTTTATAATATAGAAAAACGGTCTTATTGTCAGAGACAGTTTGGTTAACAAGTATCTTGTGGTATGTATGAGTGTTGAAGCTGAATGTAGCTTTGACAAGATACGTCCCCTGGCGATCTCAAATGTTATTAAGATAGGGTGTGGCCAGTTTGAAAAGAGCAAACCAGCGGGATAAGGGGCGAAGGGTAAGGATTTAAAGGAGATAGCAGCAGGAGTTCACTGGGAAAGAATGAAAGGGCAGTGTTGGGTGGTGTTAGAGCGAGAGGAGGAGATATGGCAGGCGACGAGATAGGAAAACGATGTTGACGTTTATCCAGAGTGGTCGCACCATCGCAGCTCCTCGGGGAACGTCTCTCCACTTTATACAACCACATTACACACACACACAGTCCAGCTGGCTTATCTTAGCTTTTTTGCTTCCTTATTTGTCGGTCTGTATTTTACGGCAATGAGATGAGATAATCTGATTTCTGAGCAGTGACGTCACACGCTATCCAAGGGCGCACAAACAAAACAGTTTCCGTAACCAGAGGGTTTTTTTGTTTTGTTTTGTTTTTAACCAACAAATCTCCAGTTCCCTTCAGTCACTCTAACCTCATTATAGTCTTGCCATTTCAACAATTATCTTTTATTTGTCACTATTGTCTTTATGTGGAATTTTATTTTATTTTTTTTAACTTCCGGAAACACTCACACGACTTAAAACTACAATGATTAAAGTTTTCTTCGATAGACAGGTCTATTGGGTACCCAGCTAATGAAGTTTCCAGATTTTCCCTCTTTTCCCGGTCATTTTATTTCTTGCTCCAGAATTTCTGAAATAAAAAAAATTAAAACTTAAAAGAATCGTCTACTTTTGTAGTACTGCGTGGATATTTTGGTACAGATAACCAATATAATTGGCTTTTTAGGGCTGTTCTAGGATTGGCTGGGGTGCTTTCCCTCTAAACTGTCATCATTTCAGTATAATGTACGGTGCCACTAACTACAATTTTTATTAAGAAATAAATTGCGTGATTGAGAGTTTGAGTTAGGACCTTGCACTTTGAGTAACACAAAGTCGTGTGAGTGTTCGTAGTAGATTGTTCTTGAAGTTCACTCATCAAGGTCAGAAGGTCATTGATTTAGAGTGTTCACCAGAGGTGACTGTTTTGACGAAAAAATGTCTCTTTGTGGATCAATTAATGGCGGCTTTTTGGGGTCGGCAAACAAGGCTGCTGCCGCTGGTAGTGAATGTCTAATCAACTCCTTAGGAGAAACTATTTATTTATTTATTTATTTTATTTGTCTTAAGGGCAGAGCCCTATACAAAGAGGTTTGGCTGTACTACAAAATATATTTATATGATACACAAATGTTAGAAAGAAGCACATAAACAGAAGTCAGGAAAATGAAAATTCGAAAATGAGACCAACTTAAAAACCACATAAACTCGCAATGCCAAACAAAAATACCTCTAATCATTTAACATAAATGATCTCAATTTCAGTGCTTCAACAAAAAAATTGAATAAATTAATTACATTTCTCTTGCTTGGTGACTGTAGGATCAAAGGAAACTCAAAATATTGTATATCGTTAATAATAGAACATAAATAAACCGCTCTTAATGAAGAATAAACAGGACAGGAAATTAGGACATGGTACAAATCCTCTTGTTCATGAAGGCTGCATAGGCTACATAATTCTGGTGGGTTTATTTTATAAGTTATACAGCCAATTGTTATTTTTAAGATAAACTTAGAACCCAATCGAAGCTGAGCCAGAAACTTTAGAAACTTGAAATTCATATCGTATGTTAAATATGCCTGAGGTTGCTGATCCTTTAAGTAAAGAGAACTATATATTCAATTGAAATTGGATTGATTTACTTTGTCTAAGTCAAGTTCTCGCAAATGGTTTCTATAAACAAATAAAATTTCTTTAGACTTTTTTTTAAATAAATTTAAATCCTGTACTGAAATTAGGCCTGAAAAATCAATAGAATTGAAAGTATTCAGTAACTGAGTAACCCAATTAAATTTACCATTGGCAATTCTACGCTGCTCACACAGTTTTAAAAAACAAAGAAAGGGGTACCTGTCGGAAGACATATTTTTCAATTTAAATAGCCAGTTAATGGCTAGCTTTAACACATTGTACTTAATGTGAACAGTTCCCACTTCTAGGCGAATCGCAAAATTGGGGGTGCACCGTGATAGACCTAGTAACCGCTTATAGAAATTTAAGTGACAAACTTCCAAAGAGTCACAGTACCTAAGTCCCCAAATCTGAGCGCCATAAAGAAGTACTCCTAATACAATAGCATTGTTCAATTTGGTTCTGGCCTCCCATTGAATTATTTTTGCACCGGCACAAGTTTTCAGTACAGAACCAATAGCTGTGTTAGTTTTGCCAACAGTATATTCAGTCTGCTTAAGAAAAACGCCAGAATTAGAATACAATATACCGAGGTAATTATATACCGATACCTGTTCCAAGTGTGAATCGTTAAAAATTAAACGCCTGCTACTCTTTCTATGCGATTTTGAAAATCTAATAATTTTAGTTTTGTTAGTGTTAACGTGGAGAAAGTTTTCTTGACAGTAGGTTTCTAGCAGGTTCAGTTTAGACCGAACATCTGTATATGAATCACCAAACAATACCATATCGTCTGCGTATAGCAGCATAATAATGTCAGTGCTCTGACCAATAGGGATGCCCGAAAAGCCTTTACTTCTAAAATAAATTTCGATGTCGCTCATAAATAAATTGAATAGGAGTGGGCTCAGTGTTTCCCCCTGGAGAACTCCTTCTGTTATATCAACAGGTTCGGATAACTCACTACCACATCGAATTTGAAGAATCGCATTATCATATAAATACTTGATAATTCTTATTATCTTACTGCTGACACCTATTTTATTCAATTTAACCCAAAGTAAACCATGATTCAAACTGTCGAATGCCCGTTTGAAATCAATGAAGGCACAAAACAATTCACCTCTAGGCCTGGATAATTTAACTTGTATTAACGAAGAAAGCACGAAAATGTTGTCAACACAGCCTCTTCCCAGAGTGGGGTGCTTTCCCTCTAAACTGTCATCATTTCAGTATAATGTACGGTGCCACTAACTACAATTTTTATTAAGAAATAAATTGCGTGATTGAGAGTTTGAGTTAGGACCTTGCACTTTGAGTAACACAAAGTCGTGTGAGTGTTCGTAGTAGATTGTTCTTGAAGTTCACTCATCAAGGTCAGAAGGTCATTGATTTAGAGTGTTCACCAGAGGTGACTGTTTTGACGAAAAAATGTCTCTTTGTGGATCAATTAATGGCGGCTTTTTGGGGTCGGCAAACAAGGCTGCTGCCGCTGGTAGTGAATGTCTAATCAACTCCTTAGGAGAAACTAAAAAGTGAGACAAACAAGAATAATGTCTTAAATCAGAAATCTTCAGCCAAACGGAAATATTAAAACACATGGAATCGCGCTCTAGCACAGTTGAACAAACAAACGATTCAAACAAAGTTCGACTATTTACTTGAATACTAAATAGCATTATTAATTATAAAGTCTGATGCAAATCTGAGCGTTACATTGTCAGAATCGCAGGTTGGTGTTAATGCAAAACTGGTTGGAATAAAACCAGTTTTCTCTGCGAGATTTCTAGGAAACTCATTAGCATAATGTGTGTCTACAGGGTGGTAATTCTGTAGTACGACTAGCCAGCCGTTCTACTTTGCAATTCTCTCAGAAATGAAATATGGTCGAAAAATTGTTAATAAGAGAAGGGCACAGTTTTGACAGGAGGCGGCTCCCACTTATTTTTGTGAAGGAACCAACTTTATTTTCGAGGGAAATTTATGCGTGCAAAGTACATGTTGGCTGGACTGCTACAATATGCTGGTAATGGTTTTTTTGTTTTGTTTTTTTCCCATTATTTATTTATCGAGAAGATGAAATTTGAGAATGCACACATAGAATATGTTAGATGTGATAGATGGGAATGCTAGAAGTACGTGTTTTACAGCTGGCCAAGTTAACACGAGACCTCTGCGGGGGGCCGCCTCCGGGCGAGGCGGTCTGGCAAAGGAACAAGAAAACTCCATTTGGTATATCACATCCTCATTGGATATTTTTCAGAAGCTGAATCGACCCCAATAGATTCAATCGAGTAGAGCTCACGCCGCCATTTCCCCTACCATTGCTCCCTGTTGTAATTTTATTGACATAAATCAGATCGTTTCTATTTCCATTGTTATTTATCAGGTAGATAACTGGCGGTGAATAAATCGTCATTGAATTATCGATATGAGAAGAACAATCTCTGTCTTCATAGGTACCATGCTTTAGATTCTGTAGAGGTGGACACTTCTCCGCTATGAGAAGCTACCAATGGTAGATTAGATAGATTCAATGGGAATTGACCAACCACCCTGTGCCAGTGACTTCCAAACTGTGATTGGCAATGGCGGAGGTACTTCGAAGTCACTCCATTAATAAATAAAATGGACAACCGGAATAACAATTCTATTTAAATTTCATATTCCAGAAGTTTATACGAAATCGTTAGCCGCTTCGTCCAACAATCAGGGATCGATGGCGTTAAACTGACATTTTTATTAAGAATTTTCAGACAAACAAAAAAGTTATTAAACAAATGAATTAGTTAGTTTGAAGGTGCCTTTTAGATTTTAAAAAACCTAATTTAATAAGTAGTTACTCCAGTCAGTGGAATGTACATGAAATTATCAACTTAAATATCATTACTTAAGTACCATTCGTTCGATAACTTATCTTTGATAATTTTGAGTAGATTATTAGCTCATGTCTCGCTTCCACTGACTTGGCTCTTCAGTAACTACCAATCGTTTAATTTACTCAAAAATACCTACCCAAATGATCAGTATTAATGGTATTGTAGCCAAGAATGAAAATTTCAGCCAGGAAATGGCACTCAAAAGAAATGGCGATGCTTCATGTACAAGAAATCCCCGATTTCAACACCAGGACCTGGAGCCATCAGAGTCGGCTGCGGCCATATTTCTTGCCAATTTATCTTGGGCTGAGCTGTTAGCCTCTGCGGCACCCAAAGCTAAGATGAATTGTTGGTTAGTGAGTTTGATGCCGGTCTAGGTCTTGGATTTTATTTAAGTGATTAAAAGAACTGTATAGTACGAGTAAAGTGGGTTAGCTATTCACTTCCATCCACGATACCTAGTGTGGTAGTTGGACTTAAAGCCTGCCTGAAATCATAGGCAATTACTTAACACCACTTTTTTTTCTTACTTATTCTTGGGAACACAAATAGTAGGAAGGAAAATAATTGGACAATAGAATGTGAGATGAAATTGTGCTGGAGTTTTTGCTGGACTTCAGAAGTTCATGAAGAATTGCAGAGAAATCCAGATCAATAATATTCTGACGCATTAACGTTTATTAATTAAAAACTCCAATTAAATAATATTAAACAAATATAATGTATATTAAAATATAAAGAAATGGAATTTATTAGTGGAAAATTACCTTTATTTGGACCAAAATTCACTCGTGAATGAGTAACGGAAAAGTTTGAAAAGAAAATCTCTTTTACACAATTCTTAAGGTTTAAATTTTGGAAATTTAGTTCAAAAACTTCAAGCTTCGCAGACAAGCTTACTCTAAAATTTTCCTAAAAAGATAAGAGTTGTAGATCTATTTGTGGCTTATAAGATCATCATTAGCTTCCTTGAAAACAAAATTCTTTTAACTTCTGACCCTTCAGTAGGCAACTTGCCCTTCAGCTCTTAGACCCGGACGATTGCCATCAACGTCGCAAATCGTGCAGCATTCTGCTTCAGATATCTCTTCACGCAAGATATTTTACTTTGGAAAGATGTGTTCATATTTTTGAACACAATCCTCGCCTTATCGAAGAAGTGATTTTATATCTTCAGGAAAACGTTATATCTGACGGCGGTGTAGGAGTTGCTGGCTCCCTTCTTGGCCCTCAGAGGGAGGCTGTCGAGATCTGGCCGTAACTTAATTAAGATGAGCAGCAGATAGAGGCGCACCTGGACGGAACTCCCGGCAACTAATGTCCAAACAGATAACTCAACCTTTCACAACTTTAATTAAACTGGAAGAAGCTCCTCCCTCCTCCTCTTTACTGATGCCAGCAGCCTTTCTGCAGATCTTTTTCTTCGTTGCTCCTCACCTCATTTTAAAGCATCCTTTATAATTATTTTTGTTTAACAAATTTTAACTGAATGGAATCAGTCACCTTTATGTACCATATGTTGTACAAAGGAGAGCACGGCACAAGAGAGTATACAAGATCATTAGGAACGGATTCATTAGAAAGCGAACTCTAATGAGGAGAAGCAAGTGTTTCGAGGTTTCTAAAAGGCTTCCATGTTGTAAACTTCTCAGCAGATAGAACTAATAAGGATTATTGCATACGAAATCCTAATTCTGCTTCACCTTCGTCGCATTTGTTTGCTATTACATCGCACTTCTTTTAACAAAATCCTTTTATGATAATGACGTACCACATTGAAACCACCTTTTCAGCGCAAATTCCAAGTTTAAAGAAAGTTTAATTAAGTAAAAAGTAAGTCGTGAGAGTGTTTACAAAGATTTTTAGGTTCAATTCCCCCAAGTTGGACCTCCATCCTTCCAAAATCTGGAGCGTCCTGGCCTTGAAATTCTGAACAGCCGGGTGCTTTATTTGAAACACATTTTACTGTTGAAAGCTTTATTTAATAAGAGTTGATGTCAATTCTCGAAGGAGGAGGAGCCAAGTTTTTATAAGATCTAATCTAATTTCTTAATTTTGGCATTGATACTTTGTCGCCGACAAATTGTATTTCATTTGTGCAACCTTGTTTTGCTGGGAAGATTGATCTAGATTTGGCCAATCTCTCAGCATCGCCCTTAGAAGAGTTATTACAACAATTATATTTCTTGAAAATACAAGAAACTTTCAATTTGCTAAATATTAAGAAATACAGGCGGCCGCCATACCCAACTGTCGGCGACTGTAATGGGGCCCCACATGTGTCGCTACAATAAAGTGCCATGTTCGCGTGTGGGTAGATTTGGGCCACTTATCACACACTACTGGCAGCAATGTCCCTCTGCCCATAACATGCCCATTTTGGAAATATTACTCTTTTCCATCGCAATTATTGTTTTCATAAGATTGTATCTTTATTTATTGTGCTTAAACAGTTGCACACATCTGGGAAATAAATTTCACCAGTTATCTTTCACAGCTTTTGCGTCAGAGAGGAAAGTTGTAGCCAAGTCGTCTTCAATTTTGAATGATCTGAAAAGTGAATGAAAAATAATCCGTAGAACTTGTTTCTTGTAACAGGGAACTGGTTTTTCCATTTTGAAACACGGATTGGATTACCCATGGAAATGTAGATTTTACCAAGTATTCTGTATGTGGGTATATTTATTGTTTTTGTTTTTTAAATATGTTCACTCAGCGTGCTCTACAAAATAATATTACAGACTATAAAAGTAAACATCAACAATGTATACAACAAAATCCTTAATAGCCGCCAGTTTTCAAAAGAAAATTCCTGTAAAACTAAAATATCAAAGCAAAGTTATATAGTTACTTTAGACTTAACAATAAAACGAAGCCGACTCTACTAGTTTAAAGTGAACACAAAATATTAAACACATTCCAACATTAAACGTTTTAATACAATATTATGGTCACTATAACTGAGTTTTATTTCAATTCTATTTACTATAACTTCTTTATAGATTGTTAATTTAAATTAGATATACTGATTTCGTCATCTGTGACAATAATATATATTTTTTGGCTACTTAAAAAATAATCTATTCATTGTAAACAACAGTTTCTTTAGTTGCACTGAGACATCTGTGAGAAACATCACAAATGACCTATCTGAGGAATATTTTACAGATCCTTAGGCTCAATAAAAATCCAGAAAATTTCAAATAAAAAACAGTCACAACATTAAAATCTAATCAATTTTAATTATATTATTTGAAAAATTATTTAAATAATGAAAGCTTAGCTGTTTTGCTTGCTTTTAATTAATTAATAAATTCTTGCTTCACTACAATCAGTTAGCTTTAACTGTTTGTTTATCTAACTGTGCGTTAACTTTAAATTGTTGAACTAACATTGAGTCGGTGTATAAAGTTATTTTGTCGTAACATTCATTGTTGGAGATTCACTTTTAGCCAAAATAAATTGTAAATTGGAAGTAACAGTTTTGTAACCTCTCACTGAGAGTTGTTTTTCATCTTGCATTCGGTACATATTTGTACAAATTACAGCAAAATTTTACTGGTTTTTCTTTAAACTTTATTTGCAGACTTTTGTCCTTCGGTTATTTTGATTATTTTTCTTATAAATAGAGATTGGCTTATCATTAATCTCTTACCACTAAGCATAAACAAAACTAATCAAAAGAATAATTTGGACGCTAAATAGCAGGCGGGTTTACTAATTTCAACAAAACTATGATTTTTGTGAACATTTGTACAGGATTCTTTTTTTAAAAAATGTTATTGCCATTGACGCTGAGTGCATAGGTACCCGGAGCTTGTTCTAGTGTCCTGCCGTCGGCAGTTTCTCTCTTTGCAGACAGTATTGAATCGGGATCCCAAGATATTGGGATACTGGAATTAAAATTTCTTGGAAAGTAAACATGGTTGGAGCTATGACTGTAAAACGTGAGTTCCGGCCAATATGCCTTGTCAGCTTTGATACGTGCCTGACCCGACATCCGGAATGACCGGTTTGGAGTGCAATAAATCTGGTTCAGTAACGAACTGAAAAGAACCAATCATAGAGTACATCTCTGGGGCCAAACATTCTGATACGATCGCTACATTTAGCGAGCTAATGTAAAGTTTACATGATCTGTAACGAAGCATGAACAGGTCAACATCCGCCAGACATTACGCTGTATTTAACAGAAAGTTATATACACAAACCACATCTGATAGCATTAACCATCCTCCGCCTGAGCGGCGCAGAAGATTGTTTGGGGGTTGCGGTCGGCTTGAAAAGGCCCTTACTCCACCCCCTCTCATAACTCAACATGCCGGTGCTGCGAACGGCCCTTTCATCATCTCCGAATATAATCTCGTTAGCCTATTGTTGTTAACATGGTTGCTCGAACCACGCTACTTTTTACACCCAGTCGAGAATCTCCTAGAATTTCAAATATTTGGGATCAATATTTGCCCCAATATTAAAAGAATTTAGGAGGCACCACTTCTACTCGTCTTCCACTTCTATTTTATACATCTTTCTTTAAACTTAATTATTTTTTAAAATTTGAATTACTTTATCTTGACGATAGCGGAAAACTCAAAAAAGCCCTTCTGAACTTCCGCTTCCATGAATACAAACTACATTCAGCACTATTAATTTCATTCCAAACTTATGGAAATGCATGAAAATTTATTTACGCGAGTTTCTCAAATAGAAATGCAGTTTTAGCTTTCCTGAAAAATGACGTTTCAGCACATGATCAGTTTTGCCAGTATGCAATCTCTAGCCAAAATTAAGAATATGATTCCGCCAGAAAAATGGCTTTTCTCGTATTTTCCTGTACTTTCCAGGTATACGCCCAAGATTTCACTTGGTTGCATTCAGCTCTGTGTTCATCAGCCCGTGGCCCTGAGAGCCGGAAGCTGGTAAACAGTACCGGCTACCGACAAAGTAGATCTCCCACTTAAATAATACTTGCAAGTCATTGTAAACTTTCCTAGACTGCCTTATAAACACAGAATACTGGTAAGTTCTTTTCTTTTTGTTATTTCATTGTAGATTCAGTTGGGAAGCTAAGTTTAGACTTATTTTAAGTTTGCCCCACCCAGACTTGCGGGCAGTCTGCAAACTTGCTGGTTGGCTCCACCTTCAGTTTTGTTGCCTTCTCTCAGTGTTCATCTGAACAATCCAAACTGTCTCACACCCTGTTCAAGGCTGTATTACATTCCTTGAAAAGAAAGACAATCTCGCTACTCAAGACGGATGTTAATTTTTAAAAGATCTGAGTGAATACTCGCACGAGAAATAGATTTTTAAAACATTTCCTTCAAGTTTTTAAGGAGATAAGGGACACTTTTTTGTGGATTTTTTTAAACTTCATTTTTATTGTTCACCATTTTACTCTAAAATCGCACTTTAGACGAAAGCGTAATCAGGTGATTAATTTCAAATAAACGATATTGCATGATTAAACTAATAATCGAAGCCACACCGCAGTAAATCGATAAATCGGTAGAAATATTGATAAAGTAAACTAAAGATACATACTTTAAGTAAAACTTGGAAAGTGGACAGTCGCCGTCTGAGAAAGGAGTGTTGTGCATTCAGACGGGATTACTACAGGAAGTTGAATTTTACCGGATTACTGCACCACCACCGTCTCTAAATTAATGGTTTCCTGTTTCTCTCCAAAAACGTATAGGATTTGTTCCTGAAACATATTTCTATACCTACTTCTAGCACCGCCTTCAACGCTAGATTCAAGAAAACCAAATGGGCAGTCCTGGATTATTTTTTCCCCCTAACTTGGTATTAAACTAACTTTTTGTGAGCTGTGGTGGACGGATTGCACTGATGCTCAAATTTTACGGTACCTACTCTAAAAAACGCCCAAAAAAATCTATCTGTCTTAGGGAGAAGGTTTCGAATAAATGGTAGAACTGTGTGGGTCTTAGCAAGTACCAAGTTTATTGAATATTATTGCTGCCGTTTTTATCCGGTCAACCGATATGTTCCCAATTCATTTACCTTCCTCCCATTGGCACTCAATTATTACAAATATTAATGAGAAACTATTGTGATCGTAAAAAGGAAGACATCTAACAAATATAAAACGTGAAATTATAAAACTTTTTTTGTTACGGATATCGTTTGCGGTGTAGACGATTCGGTGCACACTGCTCCTAGGAACTGTAGTAACATTGTACTACCAACACACAAACTTGTACCAACTAATTTAACTTTACAAATTGGGTTTCCATTAAATTAGTGTGCCCACAAATAATTAATGAATTTGGGTGAAGAGACTGTACAGGATGCATGGCCAAATAAAAGATCAAAGGTTTTGTCGAATGGTTCGGATGATTTCAGTATTATGTAGATAGAGTATTTTTGGAGATGTTGTTATGGCAGCAAACAATCAGATTTCATCATCAGAGAGGTTCCAACCAGTTGGCGATGATGTTACACTGTCGTTTCGGCCAATCAGACTAAAACATTCCTGAATTAACTTGCACTTTATTACGTCAGAGTGCGAAAATGTTCACACTCGCTCGCCCACGTGCTCACTTGCAACGTTCTTGTGCCAACAACTTCATCTTCTCTGTCATGTACTCACATAACTAGAACAGATTGGAAGAAAAGTTGGTGGTTTTAAAAATGGCAAATAAAATATGAAAATTGTGGCACTTTTGATTAAATATTACTAACCAGTTTGGACTACCGAATTGCGACACCCAATCGGAGCTAATTATGTGGCCATCGAACGTGCTCAGGATTTCCCAGAGGGAACCTCGCCTCCTTGGCTAGCATATTAAATTACGGGATAGTATCAAACTCCACTTCCGTGTCTTTGTCGTCACAATTCTTCCACGCACAATGTACGATATTTCCTTCATTTGAGTTTGGCCAAAATAACCAAATGAAGACTTGCATGCGCGCTCTTTCTCACCCACAAGTTCCTTTCCCCACCCTCACTCACGTCGAGAGAGAGCGAGAGTTTGTGAATTATGGCTTTGTTTGTCTGTTCGTCACTCGGTTCCGGTCCAGATATACGGCACTGATTCAGTTAAACAATTCAGTCCCGGTTCTTAACCAGCCTCACAAAAGAATTCACCTTTTTACGTACTAATTTATTGGGAATCATACCAATGACATGGGCATATATATTTCATTTTATCCATAATTTATTCGATGGCTTAATTTATATAAAGCAAAATTACATTTTTCACTCGTTGTTCCTCTCAGCAACCAGAAGTATTGCGATGGTAAGTAATTTCCGGCATGAGAATCCCGGAATGTGGTTTGAGGTTTCATGAACACTAAAAAGAATTTTTTTGGTGTTCAGTGATTCAGGGTATGTATGTTAATACAAAAATTCAAATACGAAAAGACGTAGATAAATCAAATCTGGTATACCGTTTTGGTCCCGTTGCCGTTTTAGGAACTAAGTAAGGGTTTTATTGGCCGATATCTGCCAATGGAAGAAGTAACCGGAAACTATGACTAGTTCAGTGAAATATTAAGTTTCGTGTTACAGCATTATTTATTATTTTGAGTGGTCACCAAAAATATCCGTTTTTAGGGCCCCTCGAAGGAAGAAAAATTGGTTTTTACAGATGGTGTGTACGTTAGTCCGTTAGTCTGTTGAGGTAGTTTTTTTAATAAATTCTAAATTTAAAGAAAATTAGATTACTTAAATTGTAGTTACAGGAAGTGAATATTCGTGCACACTAGATCTTAGATCTAAAGCGCCAAGACTTTTCTTAAAGCTCATTATTTAACATGAGACTTGTGTTTTGAAAACTGTGACTTGTTGCAAATGCTGGTTAGCGAGGATGGGACATAAATCGACCTGTCGGCCCTGGGAGAGAGGCCCAGCAGATAGCGTGTTAATTAAGACAGTAAAGTTGCCAGCTACGTACATAAAGTAGTACCGCTAATATGTACAAAAGCATTAAGTTAAGACAATTCCATATATCACAGGTGGTTAGTGAGGTTTCCAACCACACGACATCTTGTGGTCGAATTGACAAACACAGTTCTGACGTCGGTCATTGTAGGAGACCACACTGTTCTATGCTTCGCTCCATTCTTAAACGGAAACTAACTAGATTCATGCTGCTGCTGAATTTTATTGCAGTCACTTCCTGAACGATAGATTGTGGTATAAACGAATTTACCCAGCGGAAGTACTGCAGTTACATCCCCTTTAAAATTTAGTCTTCCTTGGGGACTATAATTAATGAGAATCTGTTGTGCATACTCAAACGATTACTTGGCTCGGAAATTGATCCAGTGAGGGCCCGCGTTTTTAACGAGGAGTCTTGTATCGCGCTCTATCTTCTTCAGTCGCAACTTGTACCGGAAATGTTTAATCTCTGCCTCAACCATCCATTTCCAAACAATCCTCTGAGCACACTCACATGTCTTCCCCTGATTACGGGATTAAGATGGAAATGCTGAATGAAGTTAGCCAGGAGAAGTAGTTAATATCATTGAAGTAGACACTGGAAAAGTGCCGGTAAAATCGGATTTGCGAACTATGATACTACTTTGGAACTGCTCGCCAATCTGCAAGCAGTCAACCTTGTGAGAAATGGATTTGAACAGAGTCCCCAGAGGGAGGCGCTGCGTGGGAAAAAAGAAGAAAGTTCCTTTAATATGGCTGATGGATTTCCCTTTCCGGCACCGTTCGCGAACAAATAATCTGATTGTGGTGTCAGTCTGAACTGTCTAACTTCCACCAAACTTCTTTCCAAGTGTCAAGTATAAAAAAGTGGAAAGAATTGCTAAGTATCGGTTGAATGAGCTTAGAGAGAGAGTTGGACAGTCGGCTTAGTTTGGAGGAACCCCCCAACTTCGCTAAGCAGAGTTCTTCAACTGGTAAAGATTTCCAATTCTCTGATTGGCTCGGATTAAGACTTCAGTTTTACAGCTCAAAGACTTTAGGATTACTCCCATACTCTACTTCTTCGGCGCTTCAAGAAATGGCTAATTTCGTGACTCGAAAATTTTTTAATTATAGTTTAATTTAATTCAGTGCTCCATTTACTCGTTCATCTTAAGCCGGTCCACCTGCCATCCTCTATTGTTGGGCACGGTCTTCTGGAGTGTCATCATGTGAAAAGGATCACACATTGAAAGGATCTCCTATTTTCCTGCTTCTCCTCAAAAAGGATGCGTCTCACACGACAACACTACCTG
Source organism: Rhodnius prolixus (assembly GCF_049639745.1). Taxonomy (NCBI): domain Eukaryota; kingdom Metazoa; phylum Arthropoda; class Insecta; order Hemiptera; family Reduviidae; genus Rhodnius; species Rhodnius prolixus. The sequence goes on along the minus strand of NW_027411582.1, from coordinate 39,651,551 downwards.
TGTGCTTTGTGGTGGAGATGTTATGAACGGTCTTGCTCATATGCTTCTAACGACAGGATGTCCGGGACAATATGCCAACGGACCCACACACACAAAAAAAAAAAACTATTTTATATTGGTCTGACAGACGTCGCATGGCCCAAGTAGCCATTGATCGTGAAGGCGTAGGTTAAAAAAAACGTTTCTCTCACGTTAAAGAGAATTCCTGCAATTCAAATGATTCTCCCAATCATACATCCTGAGGCGATGTACCGCGTTCTATTTCTATTTATAAATCATATGCGAAATAAATTAAAACATAATTATTTAAACGTGGCTGGCTAAGTGAAGTTCCCTCTCTGTAAACTCGCAGCAAAACACTGTGAGGGCAGATCAGAACAGATTCATACTAAATTCGTAGTGTACAGCTTTACACGCTCTGTAATATTACTAATGAAAAAGTGAAATGTGAAAATAATACTAAGAAAAAGTAGAATGATCAAAAAAATATTTTCCAAAGTCAGTTAAGGGGCGGCCCTTATTTGATCTCCATGGAAGTTCTATGGAATGTTCGACTTTATCAATAAAGTTGAAACAAAATATTTATTACTTTTAATGGCCGCCATGTGTACAAGCAACTTTACGCTTAGTTAATTCCTGGCAAAAGTGTAAACTTTTTCTCTCTATCTCAGCGCTTTTAATTCACAGTATTTTTATTTTATTAATACGTGTGAGTGGGTGTAGAAATAAAGTGTAATTTTACACGTTTGGTGCCTCTAATAAAACTAATTATTTATTTTCTTTTTTAATTACAAAAGTTAATTAATAAAACAAATGAATACACACAATATTTGTATAACCTTTGTGATTTGCGTTTCTTTTATGTTACATAATTGCAATATGTTGATCGATTATTTTCAATAAACAGATCATCGATACTTTCTTCAACGTTATACCGGTAAAAACATGATAGTTGAATACTCCAAATGACCGAACTCTAGTTTCTGTGGAGCGATATATCCTTGATCTCGGACTTTTGACTATTTGATACTCATACACGTTACAGAGTGCACTGAAGTACGCTTATCCGACTTTTTGGGAGCCTAACTTCACTCCAGCCTAAAAACGCATCTTTACTGAAAGTCCCACGGGAAATTTTACAAGTCAAAGTTACAATTGTTCACTTTGTTTTTTTTAAACAGTTTAAGAGCCATTCCGAAGAAAGAGTAACCAATCCATTTTGTAAAGTGCTTGAAGAACTGATTTACCAAGTTCCATGAAACTTCGAACTTTCTGCAATTTTTGGGTTTTAGAGCTAGATGGGTTAAATTTATACCATCGTACCCATTCGACTTGGGCCTTCAAAACCAATAGGAAACCCTAATACCGCAGATTTCACCGTAGAAGGGGTGGAATCTGTGTGATAGGCTAGAAATAAAGCGCTAAGTTTGGCTAGGCGAAAATGGGTTCTTTCAATCCAAGTGGTCCTCATAACGTTGGTTTGTTTGTTGTCCTTGAGGAACTTTCAGCTTATCGGTAAAAACCTCATTTTGAAATTTTGGCACGCCCGACAGATGTGATGGGAATGATCCATATTTAAAAAAGGGAAAAGGAGAAAAATTTGATAGGCGAAAAGTGGCGATTACTGTGAGCACAATAAAAACTAAAGAGCTGGATAGACTGGAGCCAGAGCATTGGGTCGCCATGGGAACCGAGTGTTATTCTGTGTTGGTCACCAAAGAGAGGAAAGGATACCTGGCCGACAGCGTCTCTGTCGTCCTGTGGGTCGCAATTACTACCCTAACGTTCAATACAGCCTGCAGAGTATCGCCACATCATATTATTTCCTTTGTGAATGTTGTTCCTTATCTCTTACAGAGGGACTGGAAATACGACAACACTGGCAAATTTATGTCCGAGTCTTGGAGCCAGATACATACAATGGAGTTAGTTTGCAATTGCAATACACTCAACAAACCCACATAATAAACAAACACTAATATCTTTACTGGGCCGCTGAAGCCATTCTGATTTGCTAAACGACCTTTAAGGAACTATGACGCTTCCTTGCTCTACCGTTCTACTCCTACTGTTTGCCATAGTATCTATGGCGACTGAATCTATTTTTCAAGTTTTCTTGGGGGGGGGGGGCGATTTCCTAGAAAACTGAACCAAGAAAACCCTTCATACTCCGTATCTACATTACACACACATGTTTATAATATTTTCTTTCATCGTTGGGGTAGAAAAATTCGTTTTGGGACAATTCTTGGGGAGGATTTGGGTTCGGATTTCCTGTGAGGAGTCATTTCAGTTTAAAGGATGCTGAGGATAGAATAAAATTGATACAAACGTTCGGAATTTAAAGGAAATTGATGAGTTATAAGCTTGTGCAAAGCGTCTGATCGCTCCATTTTACTACAACTTGGCCAAAGTTGGCGCCAAATGCATCTCGACTTGGAAAATGCAACTGCACTTGGTGACTAAAACCAACACTTGGCGCACCATTCAGTATACAGAGATGATCTTGAAAAAACCGGTTGGAATTTCGTTTGATTTTTTTTTCTAACGGAAGTAAATAGACAGAATTGGCTTAACCAAAAGTGCTTCCCGAAAGGGACGTTTTCCCGTAAATGGCTTCTTTTTTTTTTAGATCATCAAAGTGCTTGAATGAAAAGCAATAAATGGGGTTGCTTAGCTTTGTTGAAGGGCGCAAAAGCACAGCTTTCCTATATCAGCTATAAATTTGCAACATTCGATTTGCTAAGAAAATTATGGGAATAATAGTAGCAAAGAGTCGTGTGGTAATTCTCATGAGATCTTTTAACTTTCTAGAAGATTATTATTTTAAATCTCTAACGTTCCCTTGTTCTTTACAAAATAATATTAATTTCATTGGAGTATAAAAAATAAACTCACTTTTAGTCTGCAATTGAGGTTAGGCGAACTAAAAATTTGAGTTATTTATTTATTTAATTTCTCTCACGCCTTCCGGCCGCCGGATCAATTATGCTGTAAAATGCTATTCACTTCTGTCTGTAAATATTTATAGCGTTAAAGCAATTATTATAGCGCACCTTCTGTACATATTAAAGCAATAAAATTGTATTAAAGCTTGTAATTAATATCTCCCGCCCACCACAGTTTCAACGTTTAGCCTTTAAAAGCTATATGTTTAAAAAAGCTAATTTCAATTTCAAAGTTGAAATAACAGAAATTATTGAATGCTTTAATATACTTTTCACTTTTTTAGCTACAGTCTGGTGTGCATTATACAGCCTCCAACCAATTCATCAGTATAATCAAACCAATAAAACTGTCACAAGTCTAATTACATTGATGGCTCCCTTCCTGTAATTACATCATCAGCTCTTAAAGCTAAAATTACCAGAATGATTGTAAGCTTTAGAATATTGACGACTTGAGAACTGTAGTCTATTTATTGCCTGTAAAGCCTAAAAAAAGGATTACAACCGAAAATAAATACAATTTACTGTCACTTCACTTCAGTCACTTGGTCCATATGCATATGACACTTCTCAACCAGCCACGAAGATATCCGGAACTCTTTATTTTTACTATGAAGTTGAAGTAAGAGCCTGGGCACTTTATTATAGTTTTAAGGATCTTTCTACGGTGTTCCATTTTTGTATATTGTGGGTCTGTCTGTTGAGGATGTTCAAGGATGCTCTAAAGTTCACTGTTTAAAGAAATGATGTAAACAGGAAGAAAATAATCACAGGAAGTGGATCTTTGGGTTTTCAATAAACTTTCTTTCTAAATTACATAATATAATAATTAGATTAATTAATTTTTGCATTTACGCAGTTTTTGAGGACGAGTTGAGCTAGGCTTTTCTTTAAAGAATTAAATCTCTCAAATTTTCTCAGTTTGAAGAAAATTGTGACTTAGTATTATCTAAATTTTTCATATTTACACCGATTATTGTGGGGATTCGGAATTACTGTGAGGAATTGCTACAAGAGCATTCGTTACTCATAAATAACACTTAAGTGGAACTTAAACCCCACCCGCACCTCCACAATTGTCTCTGGAAAAGCCCTCTTTCTGAAAATGATTCAATTAAAATACGTACATCTACACATATAATATTATTATTGTTTCAATTACTGTTGCTAGGGGCCACAAAACGGGGTTGTGGACTTCCGAAGGCTGTTATTCAAACTTACAAAGTTCCTTAGTGGCTAGACAGGAAAAAGGAAAAAAAAACTGAAAAACCGGTCGACCAATTTAGCAAGTTTATGACCACATCCAAATTCTCACGGATTTGTGAAAAACCAGTTTTTCAGACACACGTACCACAAAACTGATATTTTCGGTTTGGAAAAGCGGCAGAGAACGAATCGTAGTTTTGTTATATTGAAGCATTCAACAAAGTGTACCTCAAAATTTCCAAAAAGTGTAGCAGTTACAATGGGAAGACATATTAAGATTGCTTCGTGGGGGTGAAGTTCCATTTTCGGAGGCTGGAAGGGATTGGACTTGTGCACGCCGCCTTCCGGTGTAAATAATCTCAAAGAGAGAGAGAGAGAGAACTTCTTTATGAGGATTCCTCGTATTGTTTGGCAGGAGGAGGATGCGGAGGCGCACAGAGGCGAAGCAATTTGTAATAATTCTAAAAGCTGTTGTCAACCCTTTACACAGCTACCCAGCTTTAATGGAGTTACTACACCCCCTGGTACTTCTTGGCCTGCAAGCTGGTGACACCCTGGGGCCCCGTGTATGTGTGTGTAAACCATGTTTGCGACGACAGTAATCCCCCCCCCCCGGCTCGCCCTTACAATAGCTCCCTCCTCTTTGTTCGCTGTTCTCACTCCGTAGAGCACATGGAGCTTTAATTTTGAGAGTTATTGCAGATGATGTGATAACTTGGATGGGCCGCCTTAGCCTAGACAATGGAGACAAGAAAGCCTAGCGCCTCCACAATTAAATGTGCCGGACGAAATATAAGAGGACGCTCAGGTCTACTAAAGAACATAAATTTAGAGCTCCTATCCGATAATAGCGGCTACTCTTCCCTCAATTCTTTTGCTGTTTTCCCGTCTCATTCTTTCGATTTTCAACAAACCTAATATTCGTTTGGAAGGTTTCTTGACGTAACTTCCTGGGAAGTAGCGATTTAGAAGGCTGCATTCCCTTTTGTATTTTGTAATGCGGAGTCGACATTGTGATTTTCACCGGAAACACGTGTTCTGTTGTCTCCTGAGTCCAAATAAGAGGTATTTAGGAAATGGCAGGATGTGAGGGCAACTTCTTGCTTAACCAATACCCAGGAGACTGAACTGAAGTTGCGCTTGAGAAGTTTGCTGATGGTCGCAGTGGAAATGTTCAACCTTCTGCCAAACTTCAACATTGATGGCCAGCAGAATGATTACTTGGACGTAACATCCATATTCCATGACTTGACGCGCGATCAATAACCAATTTCTCTTGAACAATGCTATTTTTCATCGCATAAAACTTATAAAGGTGGAGATAATGTAGCGTAAAAGATGTTTATCGAACTTTGATTGTTATAAAACAATGTAAAAACTTATTATTTATATCACACGTTTGATTAGAATCAAATAAAAACATTGTTAAGTTACTGGGTTTGTGTTGCCGTAATTATGACTATGGCCACAACAATTTGTACGATTCTTTGAGAGTATAATTCTTCTTTTATTTCCACTTCTTCGCAATAAATGAAGATCAAAAGGACTTATCACGTCTTCTGAGATATCAAGGCTCCACCTGTACAGTTTCCTTCATAATTAACGTCAACTGCAGTAACTTTTCAAAATGGATGCTTGGCGTTTCTTTAATTAACATAGAATGTGGCCAATTCTTTAGCTCAGCGCCAGCAGCTGTGTTATTAATGCTTTATGATCTTGATGGACTCTTTTTTTAAGGATGTTGATAACAATTAATTCTGTGTCTTATACAACACTTTTTCTGATGAAATTGGTTGAGACAGTCTTCATAAATGATGAAATAAAAGATTCATCCCCTTAAAAGGGGCTACGGTAATAGTCACTGATCAGTCACTTCCTTAGAAGTAGAGCTCCCACTGATATCATCCTCCCACCCGCAGGACCAAAGAAAGTTCTAGACGAGATGGAGCTTATTGCTGCTTAAACTCCCATCTAACCGAAACAAGGGCTAAGGACGCGACTTGGTCTTGGAAGCTCGCAGACTTTCGTCAACTCAGCGTTCAATCCACTGAAATGGGTTATAGAGTTTAGTCATCTGTTTATCTTTTGCATTATACCAGTTTATTTGATTATGGAAGTGCCCAATTATATTAGGACGAGGCTTTGAGAACCGCTGGAGTCCTTCCAGCTTCATAGGACCAGTTAATACGAATCTAATAAGCTGCCAATTTCCGCGACGGTAAGAGAGACGACGATAAAGTGTAAACATAAACAGTTTTTTTCTTTTATGTAAAGTAATAAACGTGTACACAGGAAATCAGTAAATCTAATTAAATATTTAGATTTCCGCTATAATTGAAATAATGAAGAAGAATGATTATAATATTGAATTTACCACGAATTTTCTATCCAGAGCTTTTAAAGGCAAGTTTGATTATTAAATTCAAAGAATGGACAATCTGAAAGTAAAATGTAAATATCCAATTATAAAGATATCAAAACCGTGACAGAATTAAAGATAAGAGACGATTTAATATGATATAATTATAAATCACGGGAAGATGACTCTCCATGGCTGGTGACTGATTGCTAGCCCCTTTGGTAGATGATTAAGTCCTACATTAATATATTTCTTTCTCTCTAGATGGACGTGGCCGCCTAGATCGCAGCTGTTGTCTTCAGTTTAGATCTTTTTAGACTTCATTTCTGGTCTGCACAACTTTAGATCTTTCTTAAAGGGACCTTTCTCTGTATCTATGAAATAATTGTTCTTACAATTGTTGTTAACAATCGGTTAGCTAATCAGTTGCAAGCTTAATTAATTAATTCTTAGTGTACATGTGGTGGGGCTTCCGTGTTTGTCAGTGTGTACCTGGAACCTCCAGGCAATGAATGCAACAACTTATCGTAGTTATGCTTTATTTCATTTTCCTGCCTGTATAGAAATTCTTGGCAACACTGTAGGCATCAGTTTATACTAGTGTAGATAATGTAAGTATAAAATTAATGATAGATCGGAATGCATTATTATATAATTAAACTTTGTAATCTTCAAGTTTCAACTAAATTTATCAAAATTATTAAAGCGTTACATGAACAAACAAAAGCAGTTGTACGATTGAAGGTCGTCATATCAGAGTCATTTAGTACTTCTATGCTTATTGGAGGTCAGAAAGGGTTGTTTACTTAGCACTATGTTGTTTTCAATTTACATAAATGACGGCCGAGTTTCTAGGTGAAGGCCTCAAAGTAGGAAATCAATACGCTTTTGTTTGCAGACGACATAGTTTTGATAACAGATGAACCATTTAAAATGATAAAATAAGATAAGGAAGTTAGAAGAGTTTACAGAAATATGGAATTTTGACTGTAATTCTAGAAAAGTCATAGTGTGTTTCCGAAAAAGTAAGGGGGAGTAATACTTTTTTTCATCTGTCAATTTTTTAATACAATAGTATTGACCTCTTTGTGTTATGGCTGTGAGATTAGGGGATATATGTTGTACGAACAGCTCCGTAGCCCAAAGGTACTCCTTATCCTATAGGTGAAAACAAATTACATACTGTATTTAGAAACCGTGCAGAGTCTGATTTTTGACAAGACATTAAAGTTACATAGCAATTATATAAGAAAAATTTGTAATTAAGACGACAATAGATTTCCAAAAATACTTACGAAAATAGTCATTGAAAATAAAATTGCTTGGTTTAGTGAATGGCACGAGATTAGCGAGCAGAGATGTAACTGTAGTACTAACAGTACATTTGTTTCTTCAGATACATAGGTGCAGATAACATAATGTAAGACGGTTTTGAAACAGATTTTATTATTTTGAAAAGTATACAATTTTATTAATACAATACAAAGAAATAAAATACGATACATAAATAATTAGAACAATATATTACCTGAAAAGAATAATTATATTACTAGTTTATATGTCACTGAACAATATGAAAACACTAACGAACCAAGTAATGTAAACACTCCAAAGTAACGCTAAACCTTCCCAGACTGTAACCCATCATTCAGATTGTGTACAGTTGTCGTCAGCACCCTCTCATAGCACTTTTGCACATATTTAATAGAAATAATGAAAAAAACTTTCATAAAAATAAATTAATAAGTAAAAAACAACAATCACAATATCACAGGTTGTACAAAGAACTATTATCGCTTAAATATAGTTACATATATTGATGATGACCATAAAATTGATTTCATTAGGGCAGTGCTTAAAATAAGGGGAGAATTATTAGATTTGAATTACAAGCCCTAGATACACAATTCAATTCATAATTGTGTACTTAGTAATATGAGGAAAGAAGAGTATTAGAGTTCATTAAACTACCTTTTGGCGTTTTAAAATTCGGTCGAGTAGGACACGAGATATTTAGAGTTAAAGTTTGTTAAAGTTCGTTTTACAGAGTGAAAATTTTAAATTCAAATATCTCCTAAACTACTCAATAGATTTTGTTCATATTTTACCTGTATATTAACACAACTTTAGTATACAATAGTACACAATTTCGTTAAAATCTATAAAGCAGAAAACGAAATATTAGGGGTTAAATTTTGCTATCCTTTTACAAAGGGAAAACTTAAACTTCAAATATCTCGTAAACTACACGATAGATTTTGTTTATATTTTACCTATATATAGAGACACATTTGTCTATAAATGTATAAAATTTGGCAAAAATCTATCGAGCAGGAAACGAGATATTTAGAGTTAAAGATTGTTTCAGTTTGAAACCGTGAAAATTTAAACTTCAAATATCTCGTAAACTACCCGACAGATTTTGTTTATATTTTAGCTTCATATGGAGACAGTTATTGTCTATAATTGTATATAATTTAGTAAAAATCTATCGAGCAGGAAACGAGATATTTAGAGTTAAAGTTTGTTTCAGTTTGAAACAGGGAAAATTTAAACTTCAAAATCTCGTAAACTACTCGATAGATTTTGTTTATGTTTTAGCTTTATATAGAGAAAGTTATTGTCTATAATTGTATAAAATTAAGTAAAAATCTATCGAGCAGAAAACGAGATATTTAGAGTTAAAGTTTGTTTCAGTTTGAAACAGTGAAAATTTAAACTTCAAAATCTCGTAAACTACTCGATAGATTTTGTTTATATTTTACCTATATATAGAGACACATTTGTCTATAAATGTATAAAATTTGGCAAAAATCTATCGAGCAGAAAACGAGATATTTAGAGTTAAAGTTTGTTTCAGTTTGAAACAGGGAAAATTTAAACTTCAAAATCTCGTAAACTACTCGATAGATTTTGTTTATGTTTTTGCTGTAAATGGAGACAGTTATTGTCCATAATTGAATAAAAATTAGTAAAAATCTATCGAGCAGAAAACAAGATATTTAGAGTTAAAGTTTGTTTCAGTTTGAAACAGTGAAAATTTAAACTTCAAAATCTCGTAAACTACTCGATAGATTTTGTTTATATTTTACCTATATATAGAGACACATTTGTCTATAAATGTATAAAATTTGGCAAAAATCTATCGAGCAGAAAACGAGATATTTAGAGTTAAAGTTTGTTTCAGTTTGAAACAGGGAAAATTTAAACTTCAAAATCTCGTAAACTACTCGATAGATTTTGTTTATGTTTTTGCTGTAAATGGAGACAGTTATTGTCCATAATTGAATAAAAATTAGTAAAAATCTATCGAGCAGAAAACAAGATATTTAGAGTTAAATTTAGTTTCAGTTTGAAACCGTGAAAATTTAAACTACAAATATCTCGTAAACTACCCGATAGATTTTGTTTATACTTTAGCTGCATATGGATACAGTTATTGTCTATAATTGTATATAATTTAGTAAAAATCTATCGAGCAGAAAACGAGATATTTAGAGTTAAAGTTTGTTTCAGTTTGAAACAGGGAAAATTTAAACTTCAAAATCTCGTAAACTACCCGATAGATTTTGTTTATATTTTAGCTGCATATGGATACAGTTATTGTCTATAATTGTATATAATTTAGTAAAAATCTATCGAGCAGAAAACGAGATATTTAGAGTTAAAGTTTGTTTCAGTTTGAAACAGGGAAAATTTAAACTTCAAATCTCGTAAACTACCCGATAGATTTTGTTTATATTTTAGCTGCATATGGATACAGTTATTGTCTATAATTGTATGAAATTTCTTAAAAATCTATTGAGAAATATAGACAATTTTTAGGAGACTAATTTAATTATAATTAATCTTTCTATTGTGCTTTTAAACCCAACAATGTTGACAACTGCTTATATTAATCTCTTTGCATTATTGTTTACATGTACTGGTTTAAAAAGAGAAAGATTAAAAATAATGTTTGCTCTAATGTAGAATAATTTTTTTTTGTTTCTGTACGTTGTCTTATTGTTTATTTTCACTTGGTTTAGTCTAACTGCTGGCGGTTGGCTATTAAACCATTGCTTAAATTGAAATTTGTATTTTGTAAGAATTATGTGTATAAATAAATAATTTTTTTTTCTTTTCTATAAAATTAATGCAGTAACTAGAATGTCAGTAATAAGTAGTAGTTTAATAATGTAGTGGTGCATTCATCGGTGCCACAATCAAGTCAATCAGCTAGAATAGGCTGTAATGTGAGCTTACTTCCGGTCATATTGGGATTTCCATTTGCTGAATGCCTGTACACTATATTGCATCAAGTATATCCATTCTCTAACAATTTCCTACGTTTGCACAAACTGTCACATAATACGCAACTCTTGCCCCTAAAATATATGTGCAATTGCACACCACTTGGCATCTATAAATTGTTGCAGCTATCACGGTAGATATATATTTACAGTTACATTTGGTTACCTAGCATTTAGGCATGTCTGTTTACATTAGCTGGAACCGGCTAGTATGTTTCCTGTGGTCCATTTCCCGAAACTGTGTTATCAAACATCGGAGTAAATAATAGTTTAATCAAGAGATCGTGTAAAACATTTTTTCTTTATTTTTGCTTTCCTGGTACGAGCCAGTATTGCTATTGGTTCAAATTTCCTAATTTAAAATTTCACAGAACACGTAGACTCCCACATCATTTTTCCTTGTCGTCAAATTAGTTGGGATCCTGTCCTATCCTATCAACAATATTATTAAATTGATCTCTTTTTTTATTTTTATTATGCAATTCTAAGTTGCAATAAAATTCAATTATATTCGTAAATTAAGGTAAGAAAAAGTCATGTGAGTGTTCATACGAGGTTCTTTTCATGAGAAAGTGAAGTGAAACTGTCGAATATTGGCGGAAACTATTCGAAAACGATCATAACTAATGAAACATATTTTGAAAATGGAGAATGATTTTTTCGAATATTTTCTTTGGTATTATTTCTCAATATCAACGTAACATCAATATTATTTATAAAATAACAAAAAAAAAAAAAAAGTGAATAAAATATGAGAAAATAAAAGATTTAGAAAAATATGCGAAAGGTATTGAAGCACCATTGTTAATAACGCTTTGTCCCAGCCCATAACTGGTTACCATTGGACGGGGCGTGACTACACTAGAGGTGGGCATGACCCGCCCACAGTCTGCATACTTACTACGCTGTGATTGGCCACTACTTTAAACGTAATAAAATCAATGAAATAATCAATTTAAAAATCTTTTTCCAACATTTCTCCCATAGGTATTTGATAAACTTTCGATTTAAACAAGAAAAAAAAATTCCTTTAAAAATACGATAAATATTTCTTTTAGAATAATTAATACCTTATGTGTTACTTAATTATCGTTAGCAAAAACAAAAAAGTTGAGAATTTGTATTGTTTAATCGTGAAATAGATAAAAGAGAAATGGGCACATAGCAGACTTGTAAGCCGCCATTTAATAGGCGGTAAGCTTACTTTTATACTCCATTTGGTGAAGAACTCTAGCGGCAATTTCTGTAAACATAAATGCAGTTTCTACACTCATATTTAATAACCATGTTGAAGACTCACTAGACTTACCTAGGACTCTCTTAAACTCACATTTAACCATGTTGACGACTCACTAGAGTAACCTAGGACCACCTTACATTATTCACTCACATTTTACTTATTTTTAAGCGCATTACATATAACCTACTTGTGTATTAGTCTATTCTTTTGGTCAATCCATCTACTACTCTTTAACAAAAACTTACAGTTTAAAAAGTTAAGTATAAGGGTTGATTAAACGCCAAAAGGTACACAAATCAGCAAGTACCCAACATTTCATTAATACTTCATTGATATTATTTAAGTAATTTTACTGCATTAATTTTCATTAATATTTTTTAGAATTCATTAGATGTCACAGACCCTTATGCTGGCCATTTTCATCTACAAAATATATGTTCAAGTAGCACTGTAGATTGATTGTAGTATCTATTTATCTATAATAATCAAACTATTAATCACAGGTTAAAAAAAAAATCATAAAAAATATGAGGCTAAAAATTCAAAAACTGTTTTTAAAAAATGCTTACACCAACATACATCAATGATTTTGCTTATTTTATTTATTTATTTTTATTTTTAAACAAAAATATATAAGTTCATTCTTCGATTAATGTAATTGTTACTTTATGTAGTAGTCAAACGTTTATAATAATAGGTAATAATTAATCTGGCTTTATCCGCAAATAATATAGTTTTCTTCAATTACATTCTCAATCTAGGTATTCTTCTAGGTATATATGTAATATAAAATAAATAAAATATGCATAAATAAAATTAGGGGGACTAAATTAAATTACAATTGAGAAATGAATAATTATTGTTGCACAATCTACTTGTTATTAACTGTGTGTTATTTGTGCTCACGAATATTTCGGTAAGACGAATTCAATACTAAAATATTGTTTTAAATCCTCCGAGATTCAAATTTAATCAGTAGCCGACTCTAACTTTGTCTTTTTCTACTTTAACATGCATGTACATATATGTGACAACTTCAGAATAAAGCATATTAAAGATAAATCAGAAGAATAATTTGGAATACAGTTAAAATAAAGTACCTATTTAATAACGAAGTTATAATATACATTTTATCATAATTATAACAAAAAAATATTATGAATGAACTGGCCAGCATAAGGGTCTGTGACATCTAATGAATTCTAAAAAATATTAATGAAAATTAATGCAGTAAAATTACTTAAATAATATCAATGAAGTATTAATGAAATGTTGGGTACTTGCTGATTTGTGTACCTTTTGGCGTTTAATCAACCCTTATACTTAACTTTTTAAACTGTAAGTTTTTGTTAAAGAGATTTTTGTACCTTTTGGATAGATTTTCCTTTTTGTCTATTTTACAAAGTTACTTATCTGCTTCACAGATTTTTTTAAAATTTAGAATAAGCAATTCTATCATTATAACCTGATAAGGTGTTAAGTCGGAACCATAACTACCATTGGAGAGATCTTTTTAAAGAATGATTATAGTTGCCATCCTCAATAACAACTTTTTTGAGAAAGCGTTTTGAATAAAATAGGAAGGTATTTGTACGTAAATAGCAAAATTAAATTGCGATTTAAGTACTTCCTTTTAAGAGGAGTAAGAAAAATAAACTGCGATTACAGTACTTCTCCCTAAAAGGCTGAGAAGCAAAGATTTTGAATCGAACGACAATTCATTGATGTAAATCGGTTCACTCAGTGATAATTTTATCGATTGCAATACTTCCTCTTAGTAGGTGTAAGAGCATGAAGGCACTTCACACCCACGTAGAGGAGCTTTAACCACTTCTTCGTGCTAAATTTTATCAAAATCGGCATAAGCGATATAGAAATATTGGTAATAATAGTTTTAGAATGGGCCTTATTTGGGTGGGGCGAACTCCCCTCCTTATGAGGCACGGCGTCGAGACTTTTAAAGTTCAAATCTGTACAAAATTTCGATTCGATTGACACTTCATTCATGAAAATCGGTTCACTTGTCGATAATTTGAAACGATTGCTATACTTCCCCTTAACAAGTGTAAGAGCAGATCGTCGCTTTAATGTTACGTAGGGGAGCCCTAACCCTGTCATCCTACCAAATTTTATCAAAATCGGGCTAAGATTTACAGAGTAATTAGTAATAATAATTTTGGAGGGGGCTTTACATAAAGGGGGCTAACTCCTCTCCCATTCAATGTACTGCATCGAGACCCCCAAAAGGCACATCTACATAAAATTCCGAATCGAATGACACCTCATTCATGAAAATCGGTTCGCGCGTTTAGGCGCTACGCAGTTTACAAAAAAGGTAACAACAACAAGAACAAGAACAACAACAATTTCTGAAAATGCCGTTTTTGCTCATTTTCGGCAACTTTTTTCTCGAAAACTATTAGATCTGGGTTGTTGCAAAAAAATTACAGTGATAAAGGAGGGTTTGCCCTATATTTTAAAGAAAATTTGGGAATTTTATCTTTTATAGAAAAAGAGAAAAAAATTGTCAAAGTTGGGTGTTTTTCAACGTTACGCTTTTTCGTGCAGTTTTTGACGATCAACCCTTATACAACTGTCCTACCGGACAGTTTTAATACATCTCCATGTTGGTGAATTAAGTAATTTGAGCTACTTCCTTTTCCTCCTTTGCTATTCCACTCTGGTGGAACCTCGTTTTGTTGGAAGTTCCTGGACTAGAATTTTTAAGCGCATTACATATAACCTACTTGTGTATTAGTCTATTCTTTTGGTCAATCCATCTACTATACATCTCCATGTTGGTGAATTAAGTAATTTGAGCTACTTCCTTTTCCTCCTTTGCTATTCCACTCTGGTGGAACCTCGTTTTGTTGGAAGTTCCTGGACTAGAAAGATTCCATGTAAGGCAACATTGCTCAATTGATTTGTGAGTAATTGTTTTAGTTTTATGCATTCATTACAGTAAATCTCACTCTATGTTATATTGAACCAACCTTTGATTGACTAGCCACTTATAAAAGTAGGCTTCTACAGACTTTAAGTGACCTTCTTTTTCATCTTTTTCAACCTTACCTAATGTGGATAGAAAGGATGTGTTTTATTCCTCATTTATCAGTGTTTTCCGTGAGATGGCAACACTTCGTAAGTTGAAAAGTATTACTGGTTACTTACTGCTCCAGTAAACTATCCACTATGGCTTTCTGTTTTACATATTTCATTGAAAAAAATCCTATTGATCGTGTTTCCCCCACCAAACAATTGCGTCAATAGAGGCATCATCAGAGTTTATTCCAAACCCCGGATAGCGATAATCCTCAACCACTCACCTCAATTCTCAATAACATATTGAGATGGGGATAAAGGGAGTCAACCTCACAAATTTTTGAAAGGGTCTTTGGGAACAGAAAGGAACAAAATAGAGAGAAGATATTTCAAAAGTTTTTCCTAATTCTCCAGCACTTTCTAAGAATGAAGGTGCATTGGCCCGATCCTGGTTCAACCATTGGCAAAGTTGTGGTTATAAAAATGTAGTTAATCACTTAAATTTTGATTAAATTAAAAATTTGTTTAAAAAATGTTCTTAAAACTAAATTTGGAATTAATTCAATCAATTAAAATTCTGATTAATTTTAATTTTAATTTGTTTTTATGATTAACTTCCAATTTAATTAAAAGTGAATTTACTTCCATCAACTAATTTTGGCCGGTTAATTTTTTTAATTTTAATAATGATTAAAATTAAATTTTGTTTTCATTAAATTTAAATTTAATTGATTGGTTTGAACCCGTCTCTGGTCAACATATTGTTAATTTGAATTATATGTTTATTTTACTAAAATTCGGTGTTTGCTGTAAGGGCGCAGGTGTTTTGTCGCTAAATACCTGATGTAAGCAATGCACTATCTGAATGTTTAGTGTTGATTTTTGGAGAAAATGTATCTTTGTAAAAATCGTATTGTTTAATTAACATTATTTTAAAATAACAAAGTAGTGGGAAATAATTAACTAATTTTGTTATTACTGAAAGTTAATAAAGTTCACTTTACCAGAAATATAATCCTTTGAAGAGAACTTGTTGGCAAGAAATTTGCATCGCTCTTCATTAAATCCAGAGACGCGCTCCTTTCAAATGGAAGGTAGGCCCAGCCTCATCTTGGGGGGGGAGGGACCCCAGCAACAGATCAAAGTTAAACTTTTCAATGTTCTTTTCGCTGGAAACTTCTCTTTTGTGTTGAAATGTCTTACCTCCAGCTTCAGCTGGAAGCGCTTGACTTTTGACTTATTGCTGACGAGAAGCATTACAAGTAAACTTCGCAAAGCCTTACATTCAGGAGTATTACTATGTTCAAATCTGAATAAATCTTTTGTCTAACGCACCGCAGACAAAATTCTCCAGTTCGAATTGAGACAAAACATTAATTTTTTAAAAATTTCATCGCTTTTTTTGTAAAGAAGGTTTCGAGGACTCACTCACACGACTTTCTCTTGCAATCAAGCTTGAAACTGCATACTCCAAATTTTATGCACATTGTAATTTATCCTAACATTATATAGTTTCCAAAAACATATATTTCGTCTAAATGACTTGCGGTGGATTGTTTTTCTGTCGGAATCATTAACTATATTTCAGACTCCACTATACACCACCGCATAGTATACTGTCAATTCCAAACAATCAACATGATTTTCCTAGAAATCTTTAAGTTTTACAAAGTTTAAACAAAGTAATGGGAACCATTTTAGGGGAAAAATCACCCCAAACTGAAAAGTATATTCAATACTAAGGGACTTTTAAATTTGATTTTAAGTTTAAATTCAATTTTGAAATATGGACAATCCAATCACCCACTTAACCAAATTTTAACCGGAAAATGATTCAAATGAAAGTTGTGGTGTATGCAATAAGTTCAAAGGAAATCGGAGGAGTTGAAATAAAAAGGAATTGATTCAGTGCATTGATACATCCGGTGGACCGAGTTCGAACTAAACCTAGTTTCCTGTAACCATTTTTCATTTGGTTCCGTGTTATTGTGTATGTGTACACCGCAAACATGCAAAAAAATAACTTTTTCCGTTTTCAGGGAAACTCAGGGTGAAAAACGAAATCGGAAACTAATTGCAACACTTTTCTCTGACGAGGTGAGAAAAAGGTATTTTCAAGAAATGGTTTAGAATGCAGTTTACTTTCTTTTTTTTTTTTAAAAAATGTGCAAATCAAAATTACATTACGATGTTTCTAAACGGTACTCTTTGTTTGACGTGGATACAGTTTGAGGATAAAGTGGGAAACTCTGCAGCGTGGGGAGAGATCATGACACGGCCGCAGGTCCATTATCCACCGACAGACTCACAGGAGTGTCAGCTCGCGGCGGTTTTGACGCTGATGAGCATTGTTACATGAAGTTGGAACTGCATGGTAGTCGAAGTTAATACAGAGTGGGCTGAGGCGATGTGATAAAACCCAGCCAGGGTGACGCTTCCCCTCTATGCAGAGGCGGCTAACCACACGGCGTGGTAATGTCCTTTTTGTGACCTTTTCTTTTTTTTTGTTTTATGTATTTCAACAGACAGTGGAGGGTCCTGAAGGAGGGAATGACGTTATAAAAAGTGTCGAATGACCGCTAGCGAGCTTTAAGCTTGTATCCACGTCACACTGTACTTCTTGGCGGCAGTTTTATTGTTACATGTACTTCAGACCACTGCCAACAGCCATTTACTTACAGTATCATTGTATAATACAGGAAACGGAGTCACCGTGAAAATAAAGGTACTTTCCGCTTTACTAATAAATCATACATTTCTGAATGACACAATTAGAAGTCTCTACAATTTCTCCTGCTATTGAAAACACTCAAGTAATTACTAAGAGCAAAAAAGGAAATATTATTTCCGGAAGTTAGCGCACCATTAGCCACGTACAAACATCCAAACAGAGACGAGTAAATCACCAACACAATGCTAAACTTTTTCTAAAGACATCATTTTGACTTTTTTTTGTTTTTCGATACAATTTTTTTTACTTTCTCTTTCCTCTAAGCAAAGCATTCCATCAAATCCGATGGATTCCGGAAATGACCTTTTACTGGAGGAACTGAAAAATTAAAGCCACTCCTTTAAATATTTCTTCAGTTTATCCACTCAGTTTCCTGTTTCCATTCTATAACCATTGACCGGAAGGCCCAGACTGGATTTGTTAAGAAATAAATTTGCATTAAGGGATGGAAAACCCCTTTTTAGTTTACATGAAAGTATTCTTTCACTAAAAATGCCGATTTTAAAAGAATGATGGATGTTAGTGAAGGTTATTGCCACATACAGTAGCCGGTTTCTTTGATCATAATAAAATATCTATTTATCACCCGAACTTTTATCCCCAAATTTACGAAAGAATCCCAGATTCTCCCTTACCTCCTACAATTTTCATACTCCACTATATTTAACCCAATGAATAATCGAAAAACAAAAAATAAAAACAGAACTCTGATGTAAAAACTACAGCTAATGTCGCAGGTAAACTACAATTTCCATCTTCTAAGTTAATTTTAATAACTATGGCGGTTTACTAGAGGAAGACATATGGGCTTAACAGTGTCTCTCTTAAGAAAACCGCTACCACAATAAGTATACTTTGCATTTTTGAGATCAGAATTATTTTTTTTGGCACGAAAAACCATATCAGTCATATTATACAATATCCTATAAGAAAAAAACCGCTCGTACCATTTCCATGAAATATTTCAATAAACAGACCGCCTACCGCACTTCTTTTATTACCTAATATAAAAGTAATAAAAAATATATATTTAATTAGCATGTTGACTATTGGAGTCCGCAAATACATATTTTTCATTTTTAGACTTTTATTGTTTGACTGAATGAAAAACGACGGCCCTTGGCAGATTAAATTACGTCAAATTGCATTTTTTATTATTATTAAACTCGTTAATAATGAAATCTAATTTGCAGGTTTATTCATTAAATAAATAATTAATAATTAAATTTTATGTGAACATTACAGAATGATATTAGTATAGGGTGGAAGTGAATCAAACTGACTACAATCCTGTAACTGAATCCCAGCATTAAGGTAATAAAAATGGGAGAAGTTTATGGTAAATAGGTCATTCTGGTGTTATCTAAACAGATTAAGATTTTCTGATGGATTTTGTCTTCAAGATGTAAATATTCTTGGTCCAGGATTGTAGGAGGAGAGCATTGAACTTCTGTTATACCGTAAACGGTGGAAGCCGTAAATGGGAAACAACTAATAAATAGAAACTTCCGCTTCAAATGAAAACAAATGAAATGAAATAATTGAAGCCTTCCCTTAGCAACACTTTGTCGCATTTACAACGCGGCGAGTAATGTTGTTTACCTACCTTTAGAGAGCGGTCTTTAAATAATCTACAAACGATTCAACATGAATCATTAATTCGTATTACCACCACACGAAATCACATTTTTAGTTAAATAATATCACAGTCACTTGGTTCACTCATTGAACTTAAGTGATAGTGAGTATTTGGCAGCAGGATAAGCTGGCTATTTTAAAAAGGAAATGTCGTAATAAAAGTATTTTATAAACCACAGTATAATTTTAAGCCGTGTGTTTGCAGCATTAAATTTAATCACATTTAGCGGAAGTAGCAGCTTACCCTTCATTTTCATCCTAAAGAGACGACAGAGTTTTAATTATTTGTTTTTGGAATTTTTATTTATATTATAAAAGTAGTGGCTAATTCTGTGTAAGATGTTACAAGTCATGCCTTCGTGAGTAAATATCTTGAAGTCGTTTTTAGAAGGGATCCCGTATGGATACGTATGAACAGTAAACCTAGTTCTTAAGTGCTCGAAATTTTGACCTTTGTATCCCAAAGGGACAGGAAGTAAGTACCACTTTTATTTTTTACTTTCTGAGCTTCAACGATATTGCGTAAACTTGGTGCGTACAGCTACATACTCACAGATATTGAAGTTTTATGTTAATCGAGGGGGGTCATTCTCAGGGAGCTGTGGCGGCACGCTTCCCTCATTTGCGTGTAATGTTGGTTTTAAGAACTGTATAAAATTTAGTAAGAAGGAAATAAGTGCCCGAAACATGGTGTTCGTGGAAAATTTGTGAGAGTTAGAATTTAGGCAATAAGAGAAATCTGTTGGCCTGTGAGCTTCCGGCGATGGACAGTGTTACCTGTGGTGGCCGGCAGTGCCCTGAAAGAAGCTCTGGAAGCCAAGGATGACTTGAGATGTTGACGCTCCTTAAGAGAAACTCCCAAAAGATTTGTTGGTTTCTGTCAAAGATTAAGAAATGTTTCAAGTTCTGTTTGAATAAATTTCCTTTAACAATCTTGTAGAACCTCTTCGAGAGGTTCTCTCGTATGAACGGACGAACAGACCAACTAAATGGCACTTCTAAATTTGTTTTCCACACAAACTTTACAAATAAATTCTATTGTTTTAGAATTTCCTCCAGTAATCCCTGCAGCAGTAATGTTCAAATGGTAAGTTAAAAAATAAATTGAAGCCAGTACACACACAAGTTGGACAATATCTCCGGCGCGTCCAAACTATTATGGCGCAGCTAAATCATTTTGCGGCCACCCCCGGCTTTTAATGGCTTCTAACTGGACTCCCTTCTCTCATCCAACTTTTATTGCATCTCCGCTGATTTATATCGCAATATAGAACCATGGTTCTCCGTGACTTCCGCCGAGCGCTTCCCCCCCACTCTGACCGCTATCGCATTCGTACAACTGTTTAACTGAAAACTACACACAATTAACAAAAACATTTTGATGTACCAATCGCCACTCGGGTTGTTTGAACTTCGTGCAGCTTTGCTTTACAACGGCATTTTTGGTGGGTTTTGATTAGAAACGAGAAACGTTAACTGGGGCGCCACTAGTTCAAGATCACGTGTAAATAACTTTATATGTATATGTTGGTAGGTAAATGTTAAGCGGAAAGACCTTAGCCCAAGAAAGATCAGTTGTTCCCCATTGGTCTCAGGTAAGACCTTTCCTGGGACCTGGATTAGGGAATAACTTGAGCGGTGGCAGCTACGAATAGCCACTCTTCCTCTCGTCCAGCAATGTCTTCTTTAGATAATAATGGAACTCCAGATTAAAAAGTTTGAAAGTCAGGAAGAATGTAACCGGTTTCAAATTTTGGAAAGCACAAGGCTTTGAAACATCGAAACTTAGGTATCGTGTGATGAAAGGAATTCGAAGGACATTGTAAATAGTGTTTTTTAGAGAAGTAAAAAGGTGCATTTACTGGGAAATCGAACCCATTTCCAATGTTTATTTGGATGTTAGAATGAGTTTGATGGTACAAACCAGTAACTGGACCACTGATCATAGATGAAATCCGGCCAGGATTAGAAGAAACATGCGTTTCTTACTGTGATTAAAAAAGAAAAGAAAACAGCGCTATTCTACGTAGAACCCTCAAACAAACAAAAAGATAAGATCGTCAACAAACAAACAAAAAACGGTGGCAGTAAATTAAATGAATGTGAAGTGAATGAGGGTGGAGAACTGGTTTGAGTAAGAGTGGGGGTGAAAGTTGGACCCCTCCATGGAAGTTTAAGCCCTCCATGAGCCGGCGGGGGCGTCGTCGTACTGGCGAAACTGGAGGCTTGCGATTACTTTTGAAAAATGATATTACCTGGGACCATAACCGGGCGTGAATATCACCGGGGAATGTAATTTTTAAAATTGGCCAACAAACTCTGCCGTCCGAGGCCATCCCGCCTCCAGACAGTGCTAACCTCGCGGGAGCAGAGTGCTGGGACCCGCACCGGCTAGCCACCTCTACCTACTCTCCCACTGGATATCCGTTAATCAACCAGAGCTAGTTTTTAAAGCAATTACACGGTAGACAAGTTGCCCCCAGGGTGTCTGTTCGCTTACCGCTCTGCCATCACTCTCCAAGGGCAAACTGCATACAATTTAGGCCAGTTCGGTTTTGTTTGAAATACTTTAGTTAAATGTAGGTTTTAAGAGGAGTTCTGGGGTAATGGAAAGGGACGGTTCCCTCAGAAACTCTGAATTGTAGTGCCCCGCAGGAGGGGAGAAACAATGCGGAATATCCAATTCAAGAACACAATTAGAGACCACCATAGTAGTAAATCGAGCAAAGAGCTGACATTGTGAATCAAAGTCAATTACGTCATTATTAGTACAGTTAGCGGTGATTAGCGGTTATGATGTCACAGTTCAACGTGCGTGCTAACTAATCAGAATATTTCTACAAGTTACACTCAACTTCCAGTTAGCCCTAAGCTCTACTTTAAATACCATTAGTTCTAAATCATCTTAGTTAACTTAATTTGTATATCAAGTCGTTTGGATTAAGCTCGGTTTATCCCTAATAATTCTACTTAATATAATAGTGTTACTCCTAAATCAGCCTTTACTTTAAGCCCGTTTCGTCCGCAGCCTTATTTAAGTTGTATTTTCTCCACCAGCCTCTTTGTCGAGAGTTGTAAATCAAAATATTTCGTGTACCTCTAGTATCTGATGAGTTCATCAAGTTACCGTCTGTCGATACAGAAGGATGGTTCTGAAAAAGTCATTCCGAAGACCAATTCTACATCATGAGGCATCCAGTATCGTTCTAACAGTGGGAAGAAGTTTGTCAATTATCTTCTGCAAATACTGAGGACATCGGATAGCCACCATAGGCAATGGACCTCTCTCAAACTTGCTATAGGTCCATTTTGATAAATTATGGTCCACTTTACTATTGCTGCAATCCATTTCTTTAAACATAACAACGGTCAACTAATGGACAATACCTACATTTAGCTAGCTACTCCAGAAGACCCTCCAGGACTCTTAAAAAATAAACAAAGAACTAGTGAAAGCTAGGCTATTACAGATAAACATCCCCCTGCCTTCCTGGGCGCTTTTCTTTTGTGCGCACCGTGTCCACCCGAGTGGAAACCCGGATCGGACACTCTTACAGCTTTTCCTTATACCCCCTGCTCCTGGTTTTTCTTCAGTTGTAACCATTTCACTTGTACCTTTATTTCTGTTTCGTTGTAGATAACTGGTTTCTTTTGCTTTCTCTTTTCGTCTAAGAGGAGAACCGGTTCAACTTTTATTTCTCTGGTCGTAACGTGTTACTGAAAGCAGTTGCCTACTTGAGATTTTTTCATCTTCCAACTGATAGCAAGTGCTGCGATTGAGTCTGATTTACGAAGTAGTTTTTGTAAAGGAGTTACATGTTTTAAATAGATAAGAAATATTGGTCATATTTTGTCCGGATGATTTAAAAAATACAGAATATGATAAGAACACTCTCAAGGCAATACCTTAATGCCATAAAGCTAATTCTCCCGGAAAATGAATTAAATTATGTTCATTGTACCGGAAAATTTGGTAAGTACCAGTTTGGAGGAAATGCCAAAATTATAAACAAAAAAATCCTTTGAGAAATTCGAGGAAAGCAGAAAACATGATACAATTTTGATACTAAGATTTTCCCGATATCCTTCATCCTGAATTGCGGACTTAATTGCTTTATCATTTCCGGTTTTGGAGAAAAAATGGATCGAACTATCTTCCATACAATTCCTATAATATTCCCAGAAGATTTTATTGCAGTTATCAAATATTTGAGATCATTTTTGCAGGAAATAACGTTTTATGATCCCGTGGTTTTAAACCTAAAGGAATGAGGGTTACTGAATGTTTGTTTTGTTATTATTATTTTAGTTGTTATTTTCTTTTGATCTACTTGAAATTATACTTCCGGATTGGACGATGGAGTCGCAAGTTGGATGGGAAGAGTTGCGTCTCAATTACTTCCTGTAAGTTCAATTTATGGCAGGAACTACGATACAGCCCAGTCATCTGGACTCGTCCAGCAAATTTCACTAATACTAGGAAGTTTTCTGAATATAAATATTAGATTAGGAGGAAGTCGTGCGAGTATGGCTGCTGCTGAGTGGGAGTGCATGGTTGAGGTTAATGTGTCAGTGTGTGGATCGTTATTCCAGTTTACGGATGTTCACTGAGGCGCTCCGGAATATATGGCTCAGGTGATAAATGATTGGGGTTGCCGTACAAACAGAAGCCGACCCGGTCCGTCTAGAAGCTGCGGTTCTTGCGCCTCCTCTCCCCAGGGTCTCAACTTCCCTTAACCTTTACAGCCTCCTCAACTCTACTAATGCACACATGAACACACCCATGCTTTGGTGATGGTTGTATAACCCATTCAAGTGCGTCACTTCCTGCCAGGTGGGGTATGCCTCTAACAGATAGCTAACATGTTCAGCCAAGTCACTACTGCATGCCGCTTTCAGTGACCTCGCTCCACCCCGCTGAGCAAGTAAAGTTGTCAACATGCGCGACAACACCCTGTTATCATTGAGATCGCCGATTGGTATGTTACATATTGTTATCTACTAATAAGTAAACTATTGATAACAATAACGCTCTCGAGTACGAATAGTAAACTCAAATGATTTGACCTTTTAACTCTCGGGCCCCCCCTCTTATTTTCGATTTCGTTTTTTGTGGTGCGCTGTCATTGTAACCTTCAAATAGTTTAATATTTCTTGTTTAAATTAACCTAAAGTTTCGACAATTATTGTCTTTCTTAACACATTTATGAAAGGTTTACTCTTATTCAATATTGCCGTGTAAACATATGTAATATTCTCAATTAGTAAACAATAATTTGAGTGACCAACTTTGAAAAACGCTTTTCCAGGCAGGGCTTAATGCTAATCTACTAAGTTAAGTGGCCTAGGCAGAGGCAGAATCGTGGTACTTTATTTTCTAAAGTGGTAAAACTTTGTTACCCATCTTTCCTGTGTAAAACTTACTTTTCAAGCAGCAAGCATGTCTCAAGCTGGGAATCTTTACAGTTATAACTCCACCGGGTCGTAAAACCGCCCCAAAATTTAGCCCAGATAAGCTGTGCTTTCATGCGCGAAACGCTGAAAGGTAAGTGTATTTTGATTATTCCGGTCTAGTACAATGTATCCACGGCGACCTAAATAAGAATATTGCGGCTTCCTCTACAGTGTTAATGTGTAGATGGCAGCGGTAAGTAATGTGTGGGTTCTGAGATATTGGTGTTGCTATTTTGAACCCAAATGCCGTGCATCCAAGACTTTGCTGGCCATACCAGTAGAAATACGAGTTAAAAATGTATGTTAATGTATCGTATGTTAAAAAAGTTCCAGTACAGTCTGGATTGCGAGTTCTTGTTCTTGTAAAATCCGCTATTGAAAGCCGAAATCACGCGAGTAACTTCTCGTTTCTCTTTGTTTTGCTGCTTTCATCTGCATTTCCCTGACCGATTTCGTAAAACAGTTATTTCCTCTGCTAATTTCTATCATGAACTAACTGGCGTCGTGAAATTCTGTTTCTGAACTTTTAATAACGGCTTTAGGAACTTTTGAAACGCGAGAATCGCTTAAGTTGAAGAAAGGATGAGTGTGGTTCATTTTAACTTGGGTCACGAAACTCTCTGAACAGTTGGCTGGTTCGCCGCCCCCGACCTTCACCTTGGCATTGATTGTGTAGGGTTCATGAGAATTTGCAGTTAAATTAATGTTAGCTACCCACCTCCATGCACGCTCTGGTCACTAGTTAGACCTAAAAGCCGACCTGAAAGTATTTATCAGATTATACTCGTACTAGAACTGAGTGAGAGTCTAAGTTGAGCCCATTATCTGATGCCACTGATGTCGAAGTTCGAACCGACAGGGGCGATATGTCAGCAAGCTCGGTTATTCATTACAGAACTCAGGATGTGGAGGCAAATATTACGACAAAATGAAACTTTGTACTACATCATATTTTCAGAAGTTAGGGTATGGGAGAGGGATGTGTGTAAAATGGAACAGTTGTGGGCAAAGTTTGTGTGTTGAAGAAGTGTTGACTGGAGCTGCGGATGGCTCCCCAGGGGATCATCGCCTACATGAGGATTCGACCCGCCGGGCGTGCTCTACGTAAGAGTTATGACCTCACAACTTTATGTACGCACTTCCCCCCAGCCCCTGTACCCTGTTATTCACAGTTCACCCTCTCTATTCCTCTAGATCCATCTATTTGGATGAATGTTATTAAGTTGTAAAAAGCTGCTCTAACGACATCCCCCATCTAGAATGTTTACATTTCTGACTGCCAGATTTACTCAAACATAGGCGTCTTTACTTGATATTAGCTTTTGTTTGTATTACGAAAAGTAGAAGAACCAATTAATGTTGTTGCTCGCGAACATTGACTGAAATTAATATTTAGCGGCACTTGAACTGATTCTGGCTCGAGATCTGATCAATAATTTGTTATAAATTCATATTGTTCCACCTCATTGTTCAATGCCAACCACCATATTATTCCATGGCTTCATATTTCCATTATTAGCTAGAGTGTGCTAGATGGAAGGTCTTATCATCTGCTTATTGTCTACATGCCAGATTACTGCCAAAAATACCCTAGTGGGTGGGTTTAGGGAACCCTAAACCCGCTCCTCCTTCTACGCATTTCGTGCTTATTATTTCTGCCTCAATTCCCAAACCTTGTTACAAAAAATAATAAAATTCTTCCATTTATGCTTAATTACTCTTCGTAAAAAAGGAAGTATTGCAGAAGTATTTCCGTTTGAGAGTTTTAACCAGAAATATTGGTTCTGAGGTTCCCTCTGTGTGTGTCTGTGTGACTGTTTCTGTGTCTCTCTTCATCTCAAAACGAAAAATCACAGAAATTTCCAGATTACTGAATCACTTTCTAATTTTCTGAGATTTTTCGTTTTGAGATCAAGAGAGAGACACAGAAACAGTCACACAGACACACAAACACAGACTTTTATTTGTAACTTTTCTCTGCCCTAAAAATTCCATTATGGTTACTTCTGTGTTTGAGAGAAGGTGGTTAGCTTTTCCCTGCAAAGTGCAAGCAACTTTTATGCATTCTACT
This sequence comes from Rhodnius prolixus, assembly GCF_049639745.1. Classification (NCBI taxonomy): domain Eukaryota; kingdom Metazoa; phylum Arthropoda; class Insecta; order Hemiptera; family Reduviidae; genus Rhodnius; species Rhodnius prolixus. The sequence continues at coordinate 39,624,570 of NW_027411582.1, read as the reverse complement.
GCTTCCTGCTTGTTTTTTGTGATCTTGTGAACAAGATGTATAGGTAAAGCTTTTTAGCTTAACAAGCTTACTCCTTCATTCCACAAGTACCTTTTTATTTTCTCTCAAACTAACTCCTAGATTTTTTTTGTAAACTTTATATTCATTATCACTTTTATACATTTAACATTTTTCGTTTTTTAGCGAGGGCTTAGGTTAGATTTCCTTGTAAAGTTACATTTCTTAGTATTGTACGGTCTTACAGACTGACTAATGTGACGAGATTTAAATATGACTTAAATATTGAGAGTTTGAAGAAACTTTGGGTGACTCAGTCCTTTCAGAATAGTAGTGAGGGAAATTCCAGATTTCCAATGCTTTTCCGTAAATTTTCAATAAAAATACCAAGTTCAAGTAAATTTTAGTAAAAAGTAAAGCCTCAGTGAATAGAATTCAGGGAAAACCACCCCTGGGGCTTGGGTCAGATACCCATCAGAATTCTGCAGCTCGCCTTACCAGACACTAGGTCCCGTTTTGAGACTCGGACATCCGCCTTGTTCTACAACAAAGTTTCTAATGTCCAAGACCCCCCCCCCCGCAGAAAGGTTATTTCTATCGCTAATTTGTCTTTTAATGACCTGTACAGTAGATCACCTTTACTGTGAAGTTCTTTGAATCAAGTTGATTCAGCTACTCCAGGACAATGTTGAAGATGTCCGCCGATTCGTACACAGTTACAGACGGACACGCAGAAACTCATGCAATGAGTTCATGCACTGTTTTTGTTTTGTACTAGAGTTGGGCTTTAATAATAAATTTTTGTAGAAATTTTTTTTTTTTAATTCCTTTCGATCACAATACTTCCTTTTAATAAAAGGAGGAAGCTCTTCCCTTTTTTACCTTCTTTCTATTAGGGAACATTTAGTGGCATCTTGACTCCTGTATAAGTAATTTAAAAGGATATCAAGAGCCAAGTAAGGTGCAGCTGGATTATTCTATTTGAAGAATTTCCCCATGAAAGTTGAATTAGAGCGCCGACCAACATGTTGCCGTCCCACGGGGGCGGAACTCCACCCACTGTTGGCGGCGGCGGGCCACGTTATTATCGATTCCATTCAAACATCAACTAGCAACAGATAGTCAGCGCTTTGATGAATTTTGTAAACCTAATGTACTGTTCCATTATTCCAGCCCAATTTGCCTTTTATTTTAACTGGCACTCTGTTTTGATTTATTTATGTTAAAGCAGAGCTATGCCAAGGCCTTTTATAGGCTATTGGCCGAATATAACAGAGGACTACATCCGAAAGGCGATGTTCTAGCTGGAGTTCAAAGAAAAACTGTTCTTTATGTTGCCAAGGTTTAAATTTCACTACATAGAGAATTAGGTATATGTTCGGGCTATTCAATGAATCCGACAAGTATGACCCATTATCTGTTATGGTTAATATTAAAGGGTCTTTATCGCCGTGACATTAACATTGACTTAGTAATTATTTAATCACCAGTTCGCTAGATTTAATAAAAATATATTTTAAGATAGTTTTTACTATAATATTTAGTGTTTTTTATTTATTACTGTACCGTTGCAATATCGTTTAATACTGGAACAATCACACAATATGTTACTTATCGTTTAATACTGGAACAATCACACAATATGTTACTTATCACAGATTTAAGTTCTTTAACTAAACTCTTATTTCAAACAAACGAAAAAGGAACTTAGAACAAAGTCTTTCAATAATTTCGAACCTCTTACAAAAAACAGTTTCAGGTTCTATTTTAGAGCCAGCAAGTATACTTTAGATTGGTCCAGTTACAGCTGCTTGTGTTTGAAGTCTGCCCCCAAGTTACAGGAAGTATTTCTGTCGATCTCTGCCATGGAAGCCGTTCCTTAGCTCAATCAGAAGTAAACATAGAATGTTGCATCGCACCTGGATCAACTACTTTTATTTAAAACACTTTTCAAGGAAAAATTCCTTAATGGACATCCTGGGGAGGGGGTGTTAGAATAATTTCAGCAAGAATTTAATGTTTCTGAATTTTAAATTTTTATGCTGAAAAGTTTTAGAAAGAGGGAGAAATTATAAAGTCGAAAAACTTTACAAAAGTCATTGTTTTATTTAGATTCTATTGCAAACCTACCGTTTTCAAAGAAAACGCCCTGTTGCTGGACAGAATCGACGTACGGCCCTGCAGCCGTTATAGTTGGCACCAAGTCTGCGAATAAGAAGCAGTTGTGGGTACTTGAGCTGCTAGCCCTGAGTAAGAAAGTGAAGTTCTGAACTATGTCTGCTGGCAGAGTGTAAGTAGATACAAGTTGGAAAGCAGCTTCTTGGCGGGAACTTACAGCTGATGAGGTGCGCGGTAGCGGGCGATTCCCGCCGTACTGTCGCTATGTAAATCTAGACGCACTTAGAGGCTCACTCTCAACTTGCGTCTCTGTTCCGCCGCCAAAAGGGCCCCCCCCTCTTACCAACTCCTACCACCGGCACTGCTGCATATATTAAACCCTCGCTTCATGTATTCATAAACATTCCCGCCTGCTTAATTTGAATATTTACACTAATATCGTATGATAATGTTTACCCAGATAATAATCATATTCAAAACCTACTAATATCCTACCATTAATACATTAGACAAACTCTTATACGAACATAAGGTCACATTAGACCTTGAAGATTTAATTTGGGAGCGATACCAGATCTGAAAAATTTAACAGCCATTATCTCTCCTAAATTAAAGAACATTTTTGGTTAATATCTTTCCCGTACATAGTGACTAAGAACAAGATTTCATAATGATCAGATGATTACGAAGCTAAGATATTGTTACAAAAATTTCGATTCTTGGAATACAGTAGTTTCCATTAGAGTAATCGGAACCTAATTCAGGAAGTGGGTTGAGGAAAAGTGGAAATCCTTTACAGCACTGCCACATTGTCACTACATACAAGGACTGTGGCAATTGATTACTTGATACTGTCATTTCAGTGTCATGGAAGCTGAACTATCTACTAAACAAAACTTACAGACCAGTAATTTGTTAACAAATGCACCCGTTTAGAGTAAATCCGGTTGGTCGAATCTTCTTTTGGTTTCCGGTGAACTCGTTTTGGTTTTTTTGGCAATCCTTGGTGCCCGGTTTTTGGTTATAAACAAAAAAAAAAGTAAACAGAAAATAAAGAAATGAAAAGTGTCTATGGCTTGAAAACATCTGTTTGCCGGAGGCATGTTTTAAAGACATGGTAAACATAATTGTTCAAAATATATATACCTACCTACGTACAAGCAAAGAAATTCATTTTCTCATTTTTCATTTTTTTTATTTAGCTTAAGAAAAACCAAACCTGTTTGGAAATATTTTTGAAATAAAAAGGAAGACGAAGTAAATAATAAACTATCAACTTCAACAAGCCTTTCAAAGTCTGTATTGGGGACCGGGAGGCTTGGAAAAGTGGACCCCCAGTTGTGGGAGATTCAATGTGGTACACAGATGGCTCCAAGTTGGAGGAGGGAGTAGGAGCGGGAGTGTACGGGGCGAAACCGAAATGTAGCTTTTCGGTTAGCCTAGGAAAACTAGCTACAGTTTTTCAGGCTGAGCTAGCTGCAATTAGGTTCTGTGCTACCGAGATTAAAGGGCGAATAATTATTAACTCTAAGGTCGTAATTTTTTCGGATAGTCAGGCTGCTCTACGGGCAATTAGTTCCTACCAGGTCAATTCAAGGCTGGTTTGGGACTGTCTGGGTGCCCTGAAGGAAATTAGTGACCAGAATATGGTCTTTCTAGTTTGGGTACCTGGTCATTCAGGACACAGGGGGAACGAAGTGGCAGATTTATTGGCCCGGGAAGGCTCTGCGGAACACTTCGTTGGCCCGGAGCCCTGCTTTGGGGTTTCGAAAAGTGTTAAGTCTGCGGCCATCAATGCATGGGTGCAGAGTAAGGCTCAGGAGTGGTGGGTTGCCACCACTGGGCTGCGACAGGCGAAGGAGTTCATCAGAGGCTACTCGCCAAGGCTGACCGCAGAATTAATCCGTCAAGGCCGTGGGGCTATAAGGATAATTGTAGGCCTATTAACGGGCCACTGCAGGCTCAGAAAGCACATGCATCGCATGGGCCTGGCAGATGATAGCCTTTGTAGGTTCTGTCAGGAAGAGGAAGAAACGGCACTACACGTGTTGTGTCAGTGTGAGGGGCTCGTATGGCTAAGGATGTTACTTCTCGGGGAGGAAAAACCAAGGCCTGAGAGCTTTACCCAGGAGCCACTCTCCAGAATTAAGAGTCTGATTAAACGGACGGGTCTGGAGGGTGAGCTCTAAAGCCGGGGAGCCACAATAGATCCATAGGGGTCGCGGTGGAGCAGGCCTTGAGGCCACCCAAAATTTAATCTAATCTAATCTAATCTAAATAATAAACTACGAAAATAAGACAATAAAAATTAGAAAAATCTAAAAACAAAAAGTTGTTCGTCCATCAAAATAAATCAAACTATAATGAAAAAATGAAATAACGAAAACTTATTAAATTCAAAACAGAAATTTATACAGTTACAATAATGGAACTCCTGTACCCATTTTGAGTTCTTCAATATCCAGATAAGTGGACTGTGTAACGTGAAGCGATTAAATTTGTTGCTAAAGTTGAAAAAAGAAAATCCAAAGCTTCATTGCAAGAAAAGAGCTTCGCAGTGGACCAATCGGATACCCTTGTTTGAAGCACTGAAAGCTTTTGGTGCGCATTTAGTAAAAAGTTCAAGTCGTAACAAAGTGAAGAGCAAACTTTGTGGAAGTGAATGTTGTGGGTCTGTTAGACATCACTCTTCATCAAGTGTACCCAATATTTGTATAATAACAGGGCGGTTTCAATTTGAAGCCCACATGAGAAGTTTGCAATTATATTAATATGTGGATGCCGACGGACGTTTACTTTGGCCACATTTCAACTTAGTAAATTAATTTCCCAGAGGAAATCAAACTGTAGTCGAGCGCAACAGGGCGGCGGTAAACCGAAGTTCACACAACCAGCGCGGCCATGTTAATTACCAGACGAGCTGGCTGGCCGAAGAAACTGGACTGGCAGGCTAATGGCTGAACTGCCAATCACACACCGCTCCTTCTACTCAAAGAACATCGTTGGTGCATTAATTCCTGCCGTACATTTCCACTATACACAATCATTTATTATATTACGTCAGAGTTCCCCAAAAAGATTCTAAGCAAGGAGTATTCCCTTTCACTGCTTGGTAACTTTCTAGGAAGAAGTTCTTGGAAAGCTCCAGGTAAAGCGGTCAGTCGGCAGTTTCTAAACAAAACCCAATTCCTGGTGCTAATCTCATTCCCAAGATATGTTATATACCTAAAGGATACCTGTCTCCTTTAGAAGATTCTAAGGCAATCACTCTTCGAAGATACGATCTAAATTCTCTTGCCAAAAGGATAACAGTCTGGGCTTTTTGAGAGGGCCAATAAACTCAAGTTACACCTTTGCTACTGTTTAAACCAACAATGAATGTCTCACTAATTCAACGTTGAAAGCAGCTAACGATTTAGTAAATTTTCTCATTTAAAAGACAGTTCTAAATGTAAACTGCAACAAGCTTTAAAGTGTGCATGTGAGAAGCAGTAAATGTCATTTGTGTTAATTAATTCTTTAGCTTTATTTCTTGACATTTAAAAGAAGAACAATTTTAACACGACAACGTTAATAACATGTGAAATGAGGAAAAGCAAGTTAAACACTGGTTGTGCTGTTCTACAAACAAAATGAAAAACAAGTGGAATTACAAAGCCATTGTCATTCAAATGGCTTTCGCATGAAATTATATGCATTTAAACGAACTCATAACGCTGAAGATCCAGGGTCGAGAGGTTTGTCTGCCAGTTGTAGAGATAACAGAACAGTGGCAGGATTAATTGTAATAATCCGCAGGCTTTGGGCTCTTCATCTTGTTGGCCGTCTGTAAACAATATTCGCTACATCTCTGTCTAGACAGTGTCTAGGCATTACGCTTGCCTCCATATTATCGCTTTTGAGGATCCTTTTGATACGTCTGAATATGGTTATCATAATGTGGGGTAGCCATTTTTAGGATATTTGAAGGATTGTCACCAAGAGGTGGGTAGTTAATACTGAATGTCGGCTCCGGCTAGTTCTCAGAGGGCGCAGAATGATATGTGGGCCCTCCAGTGACACAATACATCTGTTTAGTCTCAGAGCAGTAAACGAAAAAGATGAATCCCTAAGTATAATCTCAATCAGGGTCCCTGATATTTCCTGTTAGAGTCCTACATCCTAGCACACTAACCGCCAGATGCACTTTCCTTTGTCTTCCACCTGACTGCTTAAAGGTCTGCTCACTTCACACTTCTTCCTGCAGCCTTAAAACTTTCAGGAAGCTTCCCAGTTCCTAATTAGAGGTTTCCATCCAATCCTTCCTTTTTCAAGTCTCACATTTTACGAACGTATCTTAAAAGTATCTGTTAACCACTGATTTTAAGGTATTTAATTTATTATTTTAGAAATGTAATTCTGTTTATATATGTTCATTGTCGAGGAAATGTGTCCAAATCTACGCAAAACAGTTCACAGGGAATTTCCCAGACTTCCCATCAATCTCAGACACTTCGGTCAATCAAAAGCTCTTGCTTGATATGATAATTACTATGGTAGCCATCTTGATGCAACATTCAACTGGTGCCTGAGGTGTTGCAGTTTCGTTTAAGGATTCTAGGGCTGAGCCTGCCCAAAGACTTTACCCGGAAAAAGATAAACATTGCTTTAGTTAATAATTGCACTTTTTGCCAGTGTTTACATAGTTTGAATTGTATGTTCTACGTAAGACATTGTGTTGCCGGAAGGCCTGCTGCACATTAGCAGTTCTCCTTCTGAGAACAAATGCGCAATTTGAAATTATTTAAAAGTGATAATGTCTATAATTACGGTGGGAGAAAGACGAAAATTATTAGAAGAGAGTGTTCCCTCAAGATTTTGGAAAAGTTATTAAAGTAGTTAAGCTAAAACCGCCCGAGTATGTAGAGTTACTGGGAGGCAAGGGAAACATTTGAAAGAAGTAAAGGAAGGGAATGAGCCTTCGTTTCACTAAAGTTGGGCAGTCTCTTTTAACTTCAGTAGATAGATAATTATTACATTTCTGACAAAAATATAGACCTTTAACAATAGAATGGGTTACTATTCATTTCTCAAACAAAAATGAAATAATTTTTAAAAAAATATTAAACCACGAAAAGAAATGTAAATAAAAACAAATTGAACTAAACAAAAAGAAAATAAATAAAAGTCTCTAACAATAGAATAAAATAAAAACTTCCATATAATTTGATTAAAAGCTTAAGTTTTAAAGAGCTAGTTTTACAGAAATATAATTGGTTTAGACGTTCTATTATACTTAAATATTGATAAAAGTTTCTCAATTCTTTTCTTACGACTGAAGTATTTTTCCCTAATATTTTTCCATAAAATTCCTTATAAAGGGTTCTAATTTTTGTGTTTATTTTTTTTATGGTTACAAATATTATCTGAATTTTTCTAATTACGTTCTCTATTACGTTTACGATTTCCTGACAGGCATGTCCAGAACTTCATGTCTAATGCACTTAATTTTTGTCTATAGCTACGAGTAACAGACCATAACCTATTTTATTGGTTATTCTATCCAAGACTGCCGGCTTGTCACTAGTGCAACCTGTTGGAGGTTATATTTAATAACTTATCTAACCACGACAACATACGCTTTACTATCTCCACTTTTATTTCCGTTTTGACAGAACTTTGATCAGTTCGTAGTAGTACTGGGATAAAATTATGTATTTTTGGCCAGTTTCTAATCTGAAACCGTTAATATCTGTGGAATTTAAGATTGTAGATTCCACCGAGTTATACACTCCTTCGATAGTAGATATTCTAAAATTGTAATGCAACAGTAAGTATTTTCCAATCACCTTGATTGTCGTGTGCTTAGTTGTTACTTTTTTTCAGTCTGTGAACAGCACTGAACTCAGATTCAATGTTATTATAGGTTTTATAGTTCTCACCTTAGTTCGGTACATTTATATTCAAATTAATACATATTATTTACTAGCTGTTATTAATAGCAAAAAGTAAAACCGAATTCAATTCATTTTCTTGATACCTTTTCTACACCAATCAGTCTCTAATATCCTCGTTCAACAACGTTTCATTTGGAATTTAAATTGCTAAAAACAGTATCCTCTGTGTTTCTGCACGAATTAATGTTATTTAGTGAAGTCCATCAATCAGGGGTGTCCGCTGTAAGAGGTCATTAAAGATTTATTCCGTACAAGAAGTGAAGAATCACGAGACTAAGAACTACTCAGTCTCTTACTTACCTGCATTACATACACACGGTGTCTATAGCAGAGAAGTGGAAACCCAAGCTAACTGGACATCTGCCAGCAAATATTTGGGTATTATTTGTTTCCAATGGGGAAAAAAAAGAACGACCGAACGACTAAAAACTAAGCACCTGTATCTGGCCGGTCGAGTGGAAAAGTTATATCCCAAGATTTAAAAAGAAGGAACATATCTGTGCTGGATTTGTCTGTATAAATCACCCACCGTTCGCCTTCAATTCTAGGGGTTTGGCGGAAAAAAAACATTACTTGGCCATGCGCCACCAGAGGGAGACCAAATCGATTATTCCAGTTTATCAAATGGGATTTGGTCTACTAGAGAAAATGTTTTGAATATGCGGATCTAGATATCCACGTAGAATGCGCAAATAGATTTGGTGTTGTTCATGATTGAGATCATCAATGTACAATCTGACTTGCAGTCATTCAGGCCGCAATGCAAGCATCCAGCCATCAAAGCAACTGCAAGCAAAGAAGGTAATAGACAAAATATTGGTGTAAACCTGTCAGATAATATCTCTTAACCTTATAGTTCTCAGGGTAGAACTCAGTGACAAATATTTGACAAATAATTGGCCGCCCCCTTCAAAAAAAGTTTGGCAGCGAATTCAGAAAATGCTGGGCAAGTCACTTACTTATTGATGTTCATTACAGCAAGGACATCAATTTCTTTAAAATTACCCAGATATTTATCCAAAATAAAAGTACCACGGATTACAGTGGTGAGAGCATTAAGGAAGAAAATGAAATCACTTACTAATTTTATTTCATCGCTATTAAACATATTTAAAGATTCATACAAACAAAGAAATATTTGAAATAAACTTAAACAACTTAAATGTGAAATATTTGTTTGCTTTTACTCAACAAGTTCTTAAAATATCTGGCCAATGGCACGATTCTCTCGTTTCCTGTTTTCGAATGTTTACGAATTTTTCACGTCTCTCATTTTTATCGCAGAATATTTCTTTTCGTCTGAAATCCTTTGAGGGTAATTTTCCAAATATTTGAGAGTAATCCGAAGAATAATTGTGAAGCCGTCTTCAGATTTGTAGACAAAAAGCAACTTATGCAATTTTTACATATGTAGTTCAGAAATGCTAAGAAACTTGACGTATTCTTTTCATTAACCATGAAACGATAAGCGTAATTAGCAGCCTTGCTAGATGTAGATGATCGATACTCCCCTCAACCCCTCTCCGTAGTTTTTGCTTTTGACATAATTGTAACAATTTTACTATATTTTGAACTATTAATTATTATTAATACTTTTCTATGGGAACATCTTGAAAACCACTTCCACCACAGTAAATAAGGACAATTAGACTAGGTTCTGGGCAATCCATTCGATGGCAGAACTGTCGATTAGTATTGTAACAATGATTTAAGAGGAAGTGGTGTGTTTATACCTGAGTGTCCCCAGGTGGCGCTGTATTCCCATTGCACCTCTTCCGCTTCTCTCTTCCACTAAATTCACCTCACTATTAGACCAAAGTTGTGCTAAAAAAAAAAAAAAAAAATCTGTAAATCAGAAGCTGTCACTGTGCTTTTTTAGAAATGGTCCACTTGTCTGGCGCGTTCGAGGAGGGTAACAAGCGGCCACCATTAGCCACCAGGCTGGTCGCCACTCCGAGCAGATAAGAGCGGATTGTCGAGTGCCTTTTGGACATGAATCATCCTGCTTGCCCCACCACTTAGCATGGCCAGTTTTATTTCGCGACCAAGAGGTGGCAGCACTGGCGGGCTGCTGGTCCCACAATTCTGAATAAATTACATTAAGTATACAGTGCACAACTGGCGTTCCCACAGCCGGGCCATTTTACGTGTCCTGCTATTCATTACGAGTGCCCAAGGCCGGCCGCCGACACCCCCGCCTCGGGGGAGCTAGTAAACACATATTCCATGTGTGTTTGCTCGGGCACCCTTGTTCTATATGTGTACGTGTGGATGGCTGAATATTTATTTTTATGTCGACACGGTTATCGATCCTATCCCGCCAAAACAACAGGCTGTACAAATAAGGAAATATAATTGTCCCCTGCTCCCCTTCAACAAACACTTAATCGCCTTATTATTATTCTCGTAAAATTCAGATTTCAAGCGCTTCAGTCTTTTGATGCTTACTACGTAATCCTTTATCTTTAAACAACTCGGTCATAATAGTGACGATAACCACTCTGAGTAATGTTTCACAACTTCATCAAGATTGTTGATTAAAAAGATAGTTGACTTCAACTTTAAAAGAGTTCTCAGCATCTTGGATTTTATCCGCCTTGGGTCGCATCTTTACTGTCGATTTGGAACTTTCATCCATTTTGGCAGATTAATCAGTTTGGTACAGAGATTGCAGCTTCACTTAAGATTCCATCTCGCCCTGAACTTGCTGAAAACGTTATCTACTTTTAAACTGATAATGCCGAAGGTTGGGTGAATCCAAAAATCCAGGAAAAAAATCCAAATTTTCTGAAAATATGAAAACCAAAGTGACCCATTACGTTATTTATCTATTCTACAAAAAAAAAAACTTTAGAGCTTTATGAAACAACAATTTGAAACTAACCAAAATCGATTTTGTTTAGTGACATTTTAGGGTTGACAATTTTGTCCATTGATACTGGATTAGGGTGGCACCTAAACCAATTCTGTGGGTCGCGACCCGGCACCGGGTCGCAGAAAAATTCAGCTGGGTTGTGGCAAAAATTGTAAAAACACAGAAAATCTATAACATTTTGCTCTAAATTTAATATTTTTCGAAACTTTTCAAGTACTGCAGGTGGCAACCCTTTACCACCATTTCCTACCGGACCGTTTATATTCGGATGCTCTGATTGGCTGATTTCGATTCGTCATTCAGTGTCTCCACTTATACGTGTGAAACTGTGTTCTCAGCCTTGGTGTACTTAAAAAATAAGTATCGAAACAGATTGGATGTCGAACCTAATTTGAGAATAAAATTAACATCATTAAGCCCTAATTTGAAATTACTATGTGATGAAAAACCACATCATCCTTCGCACTAAGGTCAAAATATGTAAAACAAAATTTACTTTAAGTTTTAAATGAAGATAATGGATTGTCTTTAATTACTTATGTTTTTGTTATATAATTATTTTGCAATTTTTGTGTATGAAATAAACAAACAAATAACTTGAATTTTGATTTTTATTAAAAAATAAAATTTGTTTTGTAAATAAATGTTTTTTTTATAAGGTGGGGCTCGAAAAAATTTGAATCTCGTACCGGGCCGCGGTCAAAAAAGTTTGAGAAACGCTGATATATTGTAGTATACTTCTAGGCAGACAAAATAATTTCTTTTTCCATAATCAGCGACCTTAAAACGGTTATTTCTGATAAAATTTAAAATCGAAAATCTGTGATCGTCTTTTGTAGTTGATGTCTGGACAAGGCTACTGCGCATGTCAAGATACCACTAGCAAACAGCCAAGTTACTAGGTAACAGAACAGTTAAATGTATGTGACTTAGTCTAGTCTCTTAGTCTAGCTAAAATTTATTGTCAAGGAAGGTGCCTCTTGTTTAGGCTGGCGAATCCCCCAAACAGGACAGTTTGTAAACTTAATACAAGGCTGTAGCCTGCTGCATATCTATTAGATAATATATTAGGATTTTGTCGCTTTATCTCGCTATTCCTTGTCTCCAATTAAATGGAGTGGAAAACCAAAAGAGCTAGCTCTCCAAGTACTTCGCAGAATCCAAACTGTACATATTGTATATACATGTAGGGAGGTAAATATATATTTACTGTGCTCACTAATTCTCTCCTCAAATGTTTAAATCTTTACAATGAAAGCTATTGTATACAAAGAAATTTATAGCAAAGCGTACATATCGGCCTCCGTCCACGTGGATCCTGATTGGTGGTTGGACTTGAAGGCCACCGGAAATAACAGGTATTACTTTACTTTTTTCGAGCAAGAGGAAGTGGTCTGATTGATTCATAAGGCCTAAATTATCTCGTGAATCAGGAAATTATTCACTTCCAGCGATTCTAATTTTCATTCTCCTTTTTACTGAAAACATTTCCTTTCATTTTAAATGGAAGCAGATTATGGTAAAGGGCAAATAGATGTTTCTATTTCCTTCTAAGCTAGGCTTCTACTTTCCTTTTTTTTTTTGAAGAAAATTGAAGAAGGAAAGCTACTTTGGAAATAGGTTATTTCTTTGGGCAAAGAAGAAAATGCAGCTCTTTTTGGTAATTCTGTATCTCTGGTCAAAGAAAGCTGAGTGGAGTGCATTTAAAGAAAGAAAAGGAATTTATAATCGATAATTCAGTGGTCTGCTACTGAGTTATTGATACTGATTTATTGAAGTACCTTCATACTATATATGGATGTACTTTGATAGGAGCATGCGCATTACTCGTCTAAAAAAATACATGACAATTTCAATTAAGAAACTTCATCTTTTCTCTTGAAATTACGTAGACCGCATACGATCGATGTTCCAGAGATACATACTTCCGGTCAAGCGAGTTCCTACTAATTCGAAATGGTAACAACATATTTCATTCTTAGTGACGTTTATACGAGGGTCGTTTGAAAAGTGCGTGCAAAGTCAGAGAGATAGCACCACTGGCGCGTATCGAGATTATGTTTAGTTAGTAGCATCTCTTGGAAGAACACACACCAAGTTTCAGCCAGATCGGTCTATTTCTTTGTGTTTGGCATTCGTTTGAATCGAGGAAGTCGAGTGATTTTCCAAAAATGGACGAAAAAGAATTTCGTGCGTTGATTAAACACTACTTTATGAAAGGCAAAACGCCTCAGGAGACTAAAGAGAAGCTTGATAAACATTATGGTGACTCTGCACCTTCGATTAGAACAGTTTATAAGTGGTTTCAAAATTTTCGGAGTGGCCATATGGGCACAAGTGACGCTGAACGTTCTGGACGCCCTGTTGAGGTTACTACTCCAGAAATCATTGATAAAATCCATGATATGGTGATGGATGACAGAAGAGTGAAGGTGCGTGAGATTGCTAGTGCTGTGGGCATCTCGAATGAACGGGTACATAATATTTTGCATCAACATTTGGACTTGACAAAGCTATCCGCAAGATGGGTGCCGCGATTGCTCACGCTTGACCAAAAACGAAATCGTGTGAAGTGTTGCAAGGACGGTTTGCAGCTGTTCCAGAAGAATCCGCAGGACTTTAAGCGTCGTTTCGTCACTGTGGTTGAAACATGGATACATCACTACACTCCTGAGACCAAAGAACAATCTAAACAATGGGTTACCAAGGGGGAATCTGCGCCAAAAAAGGCGAAGACCGTTCCTTCGGCCGGAAAGATTATGGCGACTGTCTTTTGGGATTCGCAAGGAATAATCCTCATCGACTATCTGAAAAAGGGTAAAACTATTACAGGTGCATATTATTCATCGTTATTGGACCGTTTGAAAACCGAGCTGCAAGAAAAACGCCCACGATTGGCCCACAAAAAAGTCCTTTTCCATCACGACAACGCACCAGCTCACACCTCAGCAGTTGTGGTCGCAAAATTAATGGAAATAGGGTTCCAACTCGTTTCACATCCCCCCTATTCTCCAGACTTGGCTCCCTCGGACTACTATTTGTTCCCCAATATGAAGAAATGGCTGGCGGGAAAAAGATTTTATTCAAACGAGGAGGTGATTGCAGAAACGAATGGCTATTTTTCAGACTTGGACAAATCCTATTATTCGGAAGGGATCAACAAACTAGAGCAGCGTTGGACGAAGTGTATAAGCCTAAAAGGAGACTATGTTGAAAAATAAAAAAGGTTTACCCCAAAAAATTAAGTAGTTTTTATTTTTGCACGGACTTTTCAAACGACCCTCGTAAGTGTGGGTAATATCATAATATCCAATCAGAAAAAGAAAATTTGGACTCAACGGTTCTGAAAATCTGCACACTCAGAGAAAACTTCAACAATTAGCCTAAAGGAAATTCGACTCAAGTATGAGCGTAAATGAAGTTCGTTGGAGTATTGCGAGACATTCCCCCCCCCCCACCCAAAAAAGCCAATAGGTTGCTTTGTTACATGAATCATGCCATTCTATTGGCCAGCCAGGCAAAGTGTCGATTGGTTCCATTCCAAAACACTGCCGAACCTAATGAGTTTTACACTTATTCCCCGGCCGAGATGGTCCCATGTATTGAAATTACTTGATTATTTTCTGCATTTCACTGGACTGGAGAGCCTGGTTAGTAAGGGGATAGCGTGCGTAGTCCCAGAGGAGTGCTACTGTCCTGGGGGTGTGAATGGTGAAGCTTGGAGTCAGCCTGATAAGCCGCTGTGAGTCCTCAGGGCATAGATCCCCCCCCCCACTGTGTAAATAGAAAATCTTTGCTGAACAAAGAAACATTTTCCTCAGTTTCCATTTGATGCCACTCCATTCCTGGCAGAGTGCTTAATTTCCCAACATGTCTACTGCCAAGTTTCACAATACAAAAAGAACGTTTGAGTTCATTCCGCCACTTTACCCAAATATTTCATTAACTTCCGGTTTTCCTGCTTGAGTTATTGTGAACTAGACGGAACAATGAAGTACAACGTGAATGTAATTAAGAGCAGATTCTTCCCCTAGAATTAGGAGACGAACTTCGCCTTTACTCACATTTCACATTCACGTTACCATAAATCATAACTCATAAATTAATTTACGTTTAATCCAGATTAGTTCAGTTACTTCCTGAAGGAAGCATAAGGTGGTCAGATTACAGTTGCCTTGACATTCAGTAATAATCTTCCTTCAGATTCTCTGATCTCAGACTGTCTCCAATCATTTATCCCTAATCTTACAATAAATTCCACCTATTCACCCTATCAACTAATTTAATCTCATTTGGAGATGCTGCACTAACCTGTAATCTGAAGCATTCAATTCCACTTTCGTTTTCTTGCTGGAAAACTTCTGTTCATGGGTTCGTAAGAAACTAATTTACAGTTGTGGCGATAAACCATTATTAGCACCCTTTATTATATTGCCTGGTAAAATTTTGAAATTTGACTTTTGTTGAGGATTTAACCGTTAAGAAATGATAGTCCACGCCAGATTGGGTTTTGGAGAAAGAAAGTTTACGTTACAGTAATACAGAAAATGTGAAAAAACAATACTTTGTTTTCATTCAAAGGATCTCAAACCGGATGTTTCAGGTAAAATCTCGACATCAGCCTGATTACAATCTCTAGTCAAACTAGTGGAGTATGGGAAAGTTACGAAGGTTTTTATGTATTTAGTTGGTTTTCAAAAATGTTTTTATCAAAATCCTGGAAACTTCTCGCTCCATCTCCTCTTAAGAATATCGCTTAATATTTAATTTTATCTTGTTTTTAAATGCAGACGCATAAACTTTTGAAATCATTCGTAGTTAAGGCGCCACGGTAGCCGAGCGGTTAAAGGCGAGACCCGCAATGCTAAGATGTATTGTTGGTTTAGTGGGTTCAATTCCCGGTCGTAGGCCTTGGATTTTATTTAATGGTTATTAAAAAAAATGTACAGTAAAGTATGTTTGCTAGTCACCTCCGTCCACAACATCTAATTGGTAGTTGGACGTTGAGCCCGCCTGAAAAAATAGGCAATTACTTTACTTTACTTACTTTACTCATTCGTAGTTGCATCCGAAGTTTTGAATATTGCTGTTGATTATTTGAAATCAAAGGTTTAAAGCAGAGATTACTGGTAGATAATATTACAAAATGCGGCCAACAGCAGATTCATGCTTAGATAGCAGTAAAGCAGCACGCCACTGTGATTGGTGTCAAGTCAGCGTGCTGTAATTTGATTTGCACCATTCAATCGATATTGACAGTTTTCATTTTTCTTATTCGTATACAAAAAAAAAAGAAAAAAATGGCTCTGCAATCACCTATTTGCTATGAGGTTGTTGTGGTGGCCACCAATCATCCAATCGGGTTGGATTTCTCTTCTTGCTCCTAAGAGAAAGTATGGCAGACACGCTGATTGTTGATTTTTGGTTTATCTCTAGGAATGTTTTCTAAGTGCCAGGGAGTTCCTAATTTATGTTACTGGTTTGCCTAAAACTAATTCTCTTATAGAATTCCCTAATACCACTTTAAGATTTTCTGTATTGTTCCCTGTTCAGTGATAACAAATAAAACTTTATATTTAAATTGTTTTCCGGTGAGTAGAATCATTCTAACGTGCCAGTTTTGTGTAATGTACAATTCAATCCCTTGGGAACAGTTATGGAGGCTTAAATATGTTGCTAAAGTCGAGTTTAACTAAAATTTCCTCCACCGGATGTACCGCTTTCTCAATGGATGGTTCAGTTCCTGGAAAATGACTCCCTGACTTTCCTGTAAATTTGGTACTCACACATAGATTTATAGCTTTTACTTTTATCATTTTCCTTTGGCGAAATCGTTTTAAAGTAGTTCTCAGATAAGGGTTGGTGTAAGCTTGTTTGTAAGGTTATATTTTAGCGTGATGTATGCTTACAAATTGAAAATTGTAAGAATCGAACATCACTTAAATATTCGGAGTTTAAAGAAAACTCTCACAAACCTTGAGAACAGCAGCAAGAGAAAGTGGGAAAAGCCAGAAAAGTTGTTTGAGAAGAAGTTTCCGCAGTTCTCGTGTTCCAGATTCAGTCATCAATTGGATCAATGTTACTTAACTAACAAAATGTTTGTATTAGTCAAAACGATAACATTATAAATGGCATGTGCTCCAAGAAGACGTAAGAGAGAAGGCTCAAGAACGACAGGGTATTCAGAGCGTGAAGTAGCGCCGTGACAGAGGCGGCTCGGTCCGTCAAGCTCCGCCCGGTCGGGTCTGGGGCCCGCATTTCCCTGAGGAAATCAAACTGCTAGAAGCCATAGCTAGCACACCTTTCTATCTATATCAATATACAGACTCACATAGACCTTGCGTCCCACGGCGTCCTGAATAACTCTGTATTATTTACTTTAAATATATGGCGACCGATTTGCACTCTATACACACGGTAAATCATTTCTTTCAGCTGATGCACAAATATTCCATTACCAGGCGACGCTACTGGCTGGCCGTTATTGTCTTCCGGTCGTGCTGCGAAAATAATGTTGGTAATGGCGGAAATACAAAAATAAATCTAGCGTTATCCGTCACAAGACTTACTCGTATTATTCTAATCTATTTCTATTTTTAAAACTGCAAATCGGAGAATGCTTCAAAGAGAATTAGCTCCGAAATTCCGAAGGGTTGAGAACTGCGTCAATAATCAGGTGGTATGATATTAAAGGTTGCAACAACTAAGAAATAATATCAAAGAGATTGAGCTATTGATAAACTTCAATCTACTAAATGTTCAAATTAACCGAGGTTAGACTAATACGAATGAATCATGAAATATCTTCAACCAGGGCCGGATTTTCCTATAGGCTAACTAGGCTTCAGCCTAGGGCCTCAAGATCAAGAGGGGCCTACATTCAAATTGTTAGCAAAATTAAAATTCCACTATTCTAAAATCAGTACCAATAACAACATGTTTCATTTAACATATTGATATATATCACAGTAGTGGTGTATTTTATTATCTCTCATGTAATTTACAAACTTAAAAATGGGAGGTGAAAGGGCCTCATAAGTGGAATAGCCTGGGGCCTCTTTTCATCTAAATCCGGCCCTGTCTTTAACAAAAACTTACAGTTTAAAAAGTCAAGTATAAGAGTTGATTAAACACCAAAGGGAACACAAATCAGAAAGTACCTACTCGTACTACCCATCATTTCATTAATATTTAATTGATATCATTTGAATAATTTTTCTGTATTAACTTTTAATTTATTTTTTAATTAAAATCGTCGGTTTAAGTTCATTCTTCGATTAAAGTAATTGTTACTTTATTTAGTAGTCAAGCGTTAATTAACCAAGCGATTAATTAAGGTTAATCTGGGTTAATATTAAATAATATAGTTTTCCTCAACTACATTCTTAATCTAGGTGTTCTTCCCACAATGTTGTATATTTGTAACATAAAAGATATGCATATTCATCAGACAGCCAATAAATTATTAAAGTATTTGCAGTAACAAATACTCAATAGAAGGCACTACAGTAAATTACAACAGAGAAATCAATAATTATTGAAGTTGTTATTAACGGTGCGTTATACATATGTACTCTCGAATTTACACGAATTGAAGATTCAAGTATTGTTTTAACCCCGTGATACACACTTAATGATATCAATCTCCTTAACAAAAACTTACAGTTTAAAATGTTATGTACAACCCTTATACAACTGTCCTACCGGACAGTTTTAATTAAGTATTAATGAAATGATGGGTACCACCTGATTCCAGTAACTTTTAGCATTTACTAAGCCCTTATACTTAACTTCTTAAACTGTAAGCTTTTGTTAAAAGAATTGTACCTTTTAGATAGATATTTCCTTTTTGTTTATTCTGCTAAGTTATATATCTGTATACAATTGTAAATGTTATAAACAAAACAGTAAAGAGTGCATTAAAATAAGAACAGTATCAAGAGAGATAAACATACAGGTTTGAAATTTGAACGACTGACAAAAACACAAAAATTTAACCTTCCATATCTCCGTAACTATTATCACTAAAACATTCCTATTTATATCAGTTATAGAGCTAATATTTCTCTACAATTTGGTAAAGGATTCATTAAAATCTGAACAATAGGAAGAGAGATATAGTGGTTTGAATTTATGACGGTTTACAAAACCAACAAAATTAAACCTTCTACATCTCAATAACTATTATCACTAAAAGATTGCTATTTATACCAGTTATAGAGCTAACTTGGTAGAGGAATCTTTAATATGAATTTTAGTTTAAAACGTTTAATTAAAATTCTACTACAGCCGGATGTGCATTTTACTGAAAGAACTTTTTACTGAAAGAACTTTTCTTTGTCATATTTTAAAATACCTGTTTTGTGACTTTTTTTGATTGTATAAGTTAGTTTTGGATGGCTAATCTATGAAGATGAAGAAGTTGCTTTGCTATTTGCTACCACGGGCTTTCATGCTCGAGGTCTAACTGTATGGCTATGGAGTCTAATAAAGAATGCTTCTGGAATCAATTACTATTTCTAGGGGTTTACTTCATCTTCCTTAACCTGTTCCTCAATAAATTCTGATACGAATTTGCCAACTGGACAATAATTACTCCCATAGCCAGCCGCTCCGCATGATGTTTAATTAAATTACTTACGAGTTAACTACGTATTTAAGTTGCGAACTAGATTAGGTGCTTTAAGCCGTGTTTGTAAATTTCCGGTCTGAAGTTGGTCAAAGTTTGTATTTAGTTGGAAACATGTTGCAAATTGCGTGTATGTTAATTCGCCGGCTGAGGAAACACAAAGAGCGGAAACAGTGCTAGCTAGTGATATTGAAATATCTGTAACGGAAATGCTTTATAATGGCTGTGACAGTACTGCGAAGGCGGACCCTGATGACAGTGTGGTTCTATAAAGAGACCAGGGTCTGCCCTTACCAGCCCAATTTCCACACTTTATACTCCAACACACAACCCCATCCCTTTTTACCGAGCTTTAGTCCCTTCCAAAGAGCTTGGCAACAATAACCTTTTATACTTAGTTATACTCGTTTTAATTAGAACTTGATTCTGAAAAGCTTTCTTCCAACATCCCTGGGGCACTCAATTCCCTTGTTTCCCCTTTTTTTTATCCCTATATTAAGGGAAATTTAAAGTAAATATAAAGTTGTAAAATATTCAAATTAGTCCTCCCCCCCTCTGCCTTTGTGTTTCCTTGCGTTTATCCTTCACATCCGAATAAAAGCTCTTGTATTGCAATTTTAAATTTAACCAAATAATCAGAAATTATTTAAATTTTTTTTCACAGCTGTTCATGACGTGTTTTGTTTTTTGATTATCTAATAATTAATTTAGTTTTGATCTTAGACAGTTTAACTCTCCAGCATTTCGAATGCTTCTGGAGAAATTGCGTTGGCAGAGTATCACCAAGATGAGGTGTTTTGCGTTCTTCTGGGTTAGATCCCTTTCTTTCGATCTAGCGCTCTAGATCTATTGACCCTTAATAACGCACTTAAAAGAAACACTCCACTCCGATCAGTGGGTTTAAGGTTGGAGGTATTACTTGTTGAATACTAGTATATATTTATGCCTGTGCATATTTGAATAGGGCTATTTAGAATTTATTATTATTGGAATGGGGCGGGTGTTGGTCTTAGTAGTCAAGAACGTGGCTTTGTAAGTGGGAGATCCCCAGTTCGATTCCCGCATATGACTTTTTATTTATTAGAAAAAATTATTTGTAGTAAAGTATGAGCTTCCACCCCACGTCACGACACGGTAGTTGGACGTTAAGCCCCGCCTGACTAAATAGGCGATTACTTTACTTTTTCTTTATTATTGGAATGATTTTGTGTCGTGAAGTTCTCGGGCAAGGTCACTGAGAGAGCAACTTCCGCTTGGGTGACAGGCTTCATTATAAAACTTTAGTAAATCCTTTAAAACTGGGAGCCAATTCTGAGTCAATACTGCGAATCTAATAATATTAATCTGCAACAATTTGTATGAGATCTATGAAATTGAACTTAGTAATAGTTAAATTTAAGTTAACATTTCCAGGGTGGTGACCACTACAGCGGAAGCTAAAAGAAATTTACTCAAAAAAGACGTGTGGTTTTCGCAGCTTTGGGTGATTATATAAAAAAAAGAATAATCTTGCCGATTATATGAGCTTTTGAATGGATTAACTTTTGTTCCGCTAATATTCTTTACCGCAGCCTTTATAATTAAAGTTTGGTCACTTTAATCTGAAGATTTCATTTTTCCGGAAAAGAAAGTTGGTTCCCTTGCAAAGAGTAAAACAATAACTGGCTTATACTGCCAGATATCCGGTCCAATCGGATATAAAGATTCTTGACAACATCACCAGATTTCTAAATAAACCAAGTTATTAGTCTCCAAGACACAGGGTGTTTTAGCCATTGGGTGAAGCATGCATTGTTGGGACTTCTACCCTGCTCACCTGATCATCTTAGACTACTGTCTGATTTCAGATGAAATAATTGGTTACTGAAAAAACGGTTAAAGAACGACAACAAGGATGAAGAGAAGTTTTCAGCTACTGATGAATATTTTGCAAACCTTGCGGAATTGCTCCTGTGGGATCTATTTTACTCGTTGGAATGATGTCAGACAGAGAGTAGTGTGGTAAAAGAGGTTGGCGCAGTACAATAAATCCATTATTGTGCCAAAATAATGTGGAAATGCTCGCTCTTATTGTCAAATCTAAAACTTGCATTTTCTTTTTTTTTTTTGTGTATATCAGTTGAACTGAACTCTGCGCAACAGATGTTGGCAATAATTAATTAATTTTCATCTTGATACTGCCGACAGATCGTCAATACTTCAGCCTCCCCACACAATATTATTGGCTCTATCTCATTGTCTACTCCACAGATTCACCCCTCTCTCCTCCTAATTAAATATCTTGAAACTGCACACATAGTAGTTGGAAATACATTTCTGTTGTTAAGTTGTGCTAAATGGAAAACAGCAGTGTACCTTAAAGAACAAGCAGAGGGTACACAAAAGTGAATGTTTGTGCAGTCGCCGAATAACAGCGGCACTCCTCTCCAGAAACATCCTCACACATACACACACAATCTGTAAATATTTAGAGAAGAACGCACCGCCCCAACTTGTCAGCGGCGGGGGCGGGCGATACTAAACACCAAACCTAACTTCCATAATACACATAAGGCACTTTCTTAGCAAACTTCGTCCTTAATTGGTTGTCGGTTTTAGGTTCTACTCCAGTGAATTACATTTTAGTGTAATGTAAACGGAGGCGGCAAATCGTTTCTATTTTCTGCTTCCAGCTATCTACTTGTCTGTATTCTCAATTTAATGTAAATTAAAGTTTACAGTTTAGAGTACATTGATTACCGTGAAATGTAATACAAATTACATACTCCCCGCCCTTGAACTGTCAATGTTTAATAAAGGCACCGCCGGAAATGACTGAATTTTAACTACAGTTCCATTTTTTAACAAATTATATTCCCTTATTAAAAAAATATCGCTAGAAATCAAAGACAAAACGGTGATGTTCTCTTAGAAAGATTGCTGAATATTTCCCGAGAAACTCTGTTTAGTGGTTGGACTTACTGCAGTTTGAGCTGAAAAATGCTCTCCCATTTTTTGGAAGTTCACGGAACCTTTGGCGGATGTTGGGCTAAATTCAAGAAACGGAAACAAAAAAATGACTCTAGTTTCACTTTAATTACTAAAAAAAAACTTGATTAAAGCTTCTGTTTTCTTTTAGTCACACTTTTGGCCATTTAATTATGTTGATTGGATAATATTGTTGAAAATGGAAAAGTGCCAGAAAGGTAAACAATAGTTCTTTAACGAGTCTACACGTCATCATGTTCAGAATGTTGGAGCGCCCTTCAACATGCTGAAAGCTGAACTTTGGGCAAACAGTTCTGAATCGGCAAACAATCAAGTCTTATTGATGGAAGATGTTCTTCCGGAAGATGGTGTTGGAATTCTCTGAATAACTAAAAGTTTAGAAGATCGCATGGTTAATTGTTGTCAATTGTTGGGATGGTTGGACTACGAACGGAATTGGGAATGGCTAATAGGTTTAGTGCAAATTCAGGGAACTAGTGATTCAGAAGAAGAAGCGACTTCCTGCGGAAGAGGATGGTGGAAAATCTGAACTGATTAAGGTTAAAGCAGATTTGCAACGTAAAATAACCAAAATTAATGATGAAGAAGGACTGAGTTCCATGAGCTGAAACCACAATCCACGCTACAATAACAAAGCAGCCAAACTTAATCTGCGAAGTGTAGAAGCGGAACAAAGTATATATGTATTATCAACTATTTACTAATAAAGGAAAATTTTTAATAAAAACTTTAATGGTTTACTCTTTTGTTTTGAACCAAATAATGAAATTTTGTTATCAACTGATAACTAAAACATTGGGCGAATTCAGCAGACAAGAGCGCTACGGAACAATCCGCTGAATGGCGCACTTTTAGCGTCGCTCTCACAACATGTTGTGGCAGCGGAAATTTTCTATGCTTCTTCGACGGAGCGGTGATCGCTACTAGCAAAGTACGTGTATTTATCAAAACAAGTTTGAAATTTTTCCAATTTTTTTTGGTAATTAAACGCAACTCTCCCAAAATTACCAAATAATTATCAAACCTTCTTGTTTCTAACAGATTTAAAATTAATTTTTAGCCATTTTGTGTACAGTTGAGAACATCTAAAGCTCTTAACATTTGATTTTTCTTAGAAGAATCACTCGGAAAACGACTTATGTATTTCCCGATATTAAGAAAAATACTAGCTTTACTGCCTTGGCAATATTTTTAGTAGAAAGGGGATGAAAAAATACATAAAAATAACCTATCGCGTGCTCTTCTTTCTCTTTGATAACAAGTTAAAAAGTTGAAATATGATTAATAAATACCAGATTTTGAAATGGCCTAGCACCTTTTAATTTAAAATACGAGTTGTTTTTTATTTGACCGATTCCTCGCCAATCTTAATTCGAAAAAAGGTTATGTTTAGGTTACATTAGTAGCAGAGCGTTCAGAGAAATAAAGCGCTCCCTTTGGGAGCGATCTGGTAGCGCTCTTGTCTGCTGAATGCGCTCATTTTTAATTCCAAGGCATTTGATAGAATTTAAAATCCATTTGATCTAGAAGTTATAAACCAGAGTTGGGCACTGATTAAAAAAAAATTAAATTCTAAATTTAATTGATTAAATTTTTTAATTGATTGAATTTATTTTTAATTTTAATCAGAATTTAATCGGCGAATTAAATCGTAATTTTAATCATATGACAATTATTTAATCAATTAAATTTCATATTTAATCGTTAATCAAACTAATTTAATCAAACTAAAAAAATTATGATTAAATCTGAGAATTAAATTGAACTTTAATTTTAATCACCGAATCAGTTCAATTTCAATCGTTAATCAAACTAATTTAATCATCCACTTTTATGGCTTTTCAACCAATGGTTCGAACCACGTTTTGGCGAGGTTCGTTTTCAGAGCGTCTTCAATAAATACTTTTCGGTTAATTTTTGTAGACTTGGACTTCTTCACGAGTCTCTAGACCAGCGGTTCTTAACCGGTGTTCCGCGAATATGGTCCAAGTGTTCCGCGAAATTTCAATTTTAAATGTATTGAAATTTAGAAACTTAGGAAAGATACGAAAACAAAGAATTGTTCCCTTTTTTTAAATTTGAATTTATTTTAAGTTCTTGCTAAAAACCAAATATCAAATTATTTAATGTTAGTGTTCCGCGGAGAAGATGGCCTCGTGATCTTCTCTTATCTTAAGCACGTTACAGGAGTGGCACCACTGGGTGCCTTCTCCAATCATGATTTCCCGTTATTTCTTTTCCCTTTCACCGTATTTGCTTGTTGCAACAACTGTTGCAGTGGTAAATTGCAATAAAAGATTAAAAAAAAAAAAAAAAAAAAGTGTTCCGCGAGAAAAATATATACATAATTGTGTTCCGCGTCTATGAAAAGGTTAAGAACCACTGATATAAAAGGTTGAAAATTTTTGGGGTCATGAAATTCTGTAAAATTATGGCCGTTCTATATCTCCCACTGTGAACCACGTATTGGTATGGAATTTTTATCTCTTATACACCTTGTTTTTGTCAATTACAAACTACAGTTATTTTGTGCACAGATCTATAAATGTAGAAGATATAAAGGGTTGAAAATTTTTTGGGTCATGAAATTCTGTAAAATTATGGCCGTTCTATATCTCCCACTGTGAACCACGTATTGGTATGGAATTTTTATCTCTTATACACTTTGTTTTTCTCAATTAAAAACTATAGTTATTTTGTGCAAAGATCTATAAATGTAGAAGATATAAAAGGTTGAAAATTTTTTGGGTCATGAAATTCTGTAAAATTATGGCCATTCTATATCTCCCACTGTGAATCACGTATTGGTATGGAATTTTTATCTCTTATACACTTTGTTTTTCTCAATTACAAACTACAGTTATTTTGTGCACAGATCTATAAATGTAGAAGATATAAAGGGTTGAAAATTTTTTGGGTCATGAAATTCTGTAAAATTATGGCCGTTCTATATCTCCCACTGTGAACCACGAATTGGTATGGAATTTTGTTCTCTTGTACACTTTGTTTTTCTCAATTAAAAACTACAGTTATTTTGTGCACAGATCTATAAATGTAGAAGATATAAAAGGTTGAAAATTTTTTGGGTCATGAAATTCTGTAAAATTATGGCCATTCTATATCTCCTACTGTGAACCACGTATTGGCATGGAATTTTTATCTCTTATACACCTTGTTTTTGTCAATTACAAACTACAGTTATTTTGTGCACAGATCTATAAATGTAGAAGATATAAAGGGTTGAAAATTTTTTGGGTCATGAAATTCTGTAAAATTATGGCCGTTCTATATCTCCCACTGTGAACCACGTATTGGTATGGAATTTTTATCTCTTATACACTTTGTTTTTCTCAATTAAAAACTATAGTTATTTTGTGCACAGATCTATAAATGTAGAAGATATAAAGGGTTGAAAATTTTTTGGGTCATGAAATTCTGTAAAATTATGGCCATTCTATATCTCCCACTGTGAATCACGTATTGGTATGGAATTTTTATCTCTTATACACTTTGTTTTTCTCAATTACAAACTACAGTTATTTAGTGCAGTGATCTATAAATGTAGAAGATATAAAAGGTTGAAAATTTCTTGGGTCATGAAATTCTGTAAAATTATGGCCGTTCTATATCTCCCACTGTGAACCACGTATTGGTATGGAATTTTTATCTCTTATACACTTTGTTTTTCTCAATTACAAACTACAGTTATTTTGTGCACAGATCTATAAATGTAGAAGATATAAAGGGTTGAAAATTTTTTGGGTCATGAAATTCTGTAAAATTATGGCCGTTCTATATCTCCCACTGTGAACCACGAATTGGTATGGAATTTTGTTCTCTTGTACACTTTGTTTTTCTCAATTAAAAACTATAGTTATTTTGTGCACAGATCTATAAATGTAGACGATATAAAGGGTTGAAAATTTTTTGGGTCATGAAATTCTGTAAATTTATGGCCGTTCTATATCTCCCACTGTGAACCACGTATTGGTATGGAATTTTTTTCTGTTATACACTTTGTTTTTCTCAATTAAAAACTATAGTTATTTTGTGCATAGATCTATAAATGTAGAAAATAAAAAGGGTTGAAAACTTTTTGGGTCATGAAATTCTGTAAATTTATGGCCGTTCTATATCTCCCACTGTGAACCACGAATTGGTATGGAATTTTGTTCTCTTGTACACTTTGTTGTTCTCAATTAAAAACTATAGTTATTTTGTGCACAGATCTATAAATGTAGACGATATAAAGGGTTGAAAATTTTTTGGGTCATGAAATTCTGTAAAATTATGGCCGTTCTATATCTCCCACTGTGAACCACGTATTGGTATGGAATTTTTATCTCTTATACACTTTGTTTTTCTCAATTACAAACTACAGTTATTTTGTGCACAGATCTATAAATGTAGAAGATATAAAGGGTTGAAAATTTTTTGGGTCATGAAATTCTGTAAAATTATGGCCGTTCTATATCTCCCACTGTGAACCACGTATTGGTATGGAATTTTTATCTCTTATACACTTTGTTTTTCTCAATTACAAACTATAGTTATTTTGTGCAAAGATCTATAAATGTAGAAGATATAAAATGTTGAAAATTTTTTGGGTCATGAAATTCTGTAAAATTATGGCCATTCTATATCTCCCACTGTGAACCACGTATTGTTATGGAATTTTTATCTCTTATACACTTTGTTTTTCTCAATTACAAACTACAGTTATTTTGTGCACAGATCTATAAATATAGAAGATATAAAGGGTTGAAAATTTTTTGGGTCATGAAATTCTGTAAAATTATGGCCGTTCTATATCTCCCACTGTGAACCACGAATTGGTATGGAATTTTGTTCTCTTGTACACTTTGTTTTTCTCAATTAAAAACTATAGTTATTTTGTGCACAGATCTATAAATGTAGACGATATAAAGGGTTGAAAATTTTTTGGGTCATGAAATTCTGTAAATTTATGGCCGTTCTATATCTCCCACTGTGAACCACGTATTGGTATGGAATTTTTTTCTGTTATACACTTTGTTTTTCTCAATTAAAAACTATAGTTATTTTGTGCATAGATCTATAAATGTAGAAAATAAAAAGGGTTGAAAACTTTTTGGGTCATGAAATTCTGTAAATTTATGGCCGTTCTATATCTCCCACTGTGAACCACGAATTGGTATGGAATTTTGTTCTCTTGTACACTTTGTTGTTCTCAATTAAAAACTATAGTTATTTTGTGCACAGATCTATAAATGTAGACGATATAAAGGGTTGAAAATTTTTTGGGTCATGAAATTCTGTAAAATTATGGCCGTTCTATATCTCCCACTGTGAACCACGTATTGGTATGGAATTTTTATCTCTTATACACTTTGTTTTTCTCAATTACAAACTACAGTTATTTTGTGCACAGATCTATAAATGTAGAAGATATAAAGGGTTGAAAATTTTTTGGGTCATGAAATTCTGTAAAATTATGGCCGTTCTATATCTCCCACTGTGAACCACGTATTGGTATGGAATTTTTATCTCTTATACACTTTGTTTTTCTCAATTACAAACTATAGTTATTTTGTGCAAAGATCTATAAATGTAGAAGATATAAAATGTTGAAAATTTTTTGGGTCATGAAATTCTGTAAAATTATGGCCATTCTATATCTCCCACTGTGAACCACGTATTGTTATGGAATTTTTATCTCTTATACACTTTGTTTTTCTCAATTACAAACTACAGTTATTTTGTGCACAGATCTATAAATATAGAAGATATAAAGGGTTGAAAATTTTTTGGGTCATGAAATTCTGTAAAATTATGGCCGTTCTATATCTCCCACTGTGAACCACGAATTGGTATGGAATTTTGTTCTCTTGTACACTTTGTTTTTCTCAATTAAAAACTATAGTTATTTTGTGCACAGATCTATAAATGTAGACGATATAAAGGGTTGAAAATTTTTTGGGTCATGAAATTCTGTAAATTTATGGCCGTTCTATATCTCCCACTGTGAACCACGTATTGGTATGGAATTTTTTTCTGTTATACACTTTGTTTTTCTCAATTAAAAACTATAGTTATTTTGTGCATAGATCTATAAATGTAGAAAATAAAAAGGGTTGAAAACTTTTTGGGTCATGAAATTCTGTAAATTTATGGCCGTTCTATATCTCCCACTGTGAACCACGAATTGGTATGGAATTTTGTTCTCTTGTACACTTTGTTGTTCTCAATTAAAAACTATAGTTATTTTGTGCACAGATCTATAAATGTAGACGATATAAAGGGTTGAAAATTTTTTGGGTCATGAAATTCTGTAAAATTATGGCCGTTCTATATCTCCCACTGTGAACCACGTATTGGTATGGAATTTTTATCTCTTATACACTTTGTTTTTCTCAATTACAAACTACAGTTATTTTGTGCACAAATCTATAAATGTAGAAGATATAAAGGGTTGAAAATTTTTTGGGTCATGAAATTCTATAAAATTATGGCCGTTCTATATCTCCCACTGTGAACCACGTATTGGTATGGAATTTTTATCTCTTATACACTTTGTTTTTCTCAATTACAAACTATAGTTATTTTGTGCAAAGATCTATAAATGTAGAAGATATAAAATGTTGAAAATTTTTTGGGTCATGAAATTCTGTAAAATTATGGCCATTCTATATCTCCCACTGTGAACCACGTATTGGTATGGAATTTTTATCTCTTATACACCTTGTTTTTGTCAATTACAAACTACAGTTATTTTGTGCACAGATCTATAAATGTAGAAGATATAAAGGGTTGAAAATTTTTTGGGTCATGAAATTCTGTAAAATTATGGCCGTTCTATATCTCCCACTGTGAACCACGTATTGGTATGGAATTTTTATCTCTTATACACTTTGTTTTTCTCAATTAAAAACTATAGTTATTTTGTGCAAAGATCTATAAATGTAGAAGATATAAAAGGTTGAAAATTTTTTGGGTCATGAAATTCTGTAAAATTATGGCCATTCTATATCTCCCACTGTGAATCACGTATTGGTATGGAATTTTTATCTCTTATACACTTTGTTTTTCTCAATTACAAACTACAGTTATTTTGTGCACAGATCTATAAATGTAGAAGATATAAAGGGTTGAAAATTTTTTGGGTCATGAAATTCTGTAAAATTATGGCCGTTCTATATCTCCCACTGTGAACCACGAATTGGTATGGAATTTTGTTCTCTTGTACACTTTGTTTTTCTCAATTAAAAACTATAGTTATTTTGTGCAAAGATCTATAAATGTAGAAGATATAAAAGGTTGAAAATTTTTTGGGTCATGAAATTCTGTAAAATTATGGCCATTCTATATCTCCCACTGTGAACCACGTATTGGTATGGAATTTTTATCTCTTATACACCTTGTTTTTGTCAATTACAAACTACAGTTATTTTGTGCACAGATCTATAAATGTAGAAGATATAAAGGGTTGAAAATTTTTTGGGTCATGAAATTCTGTAAAATTATGGCCGTTCTATATCTCCCACTGTGAACCACGTATTGGTATGGAATTTTTATCTCTTATACACTTTGTTTTTCTCAATTAAAAACTATAGTTATTTTGTGCAAAGATCTATAAATGTAGAAGATATAAAAGGTTGAAAATTTTTTGGGTCATGAAATTCTGTAAAATTATGGCCATTCTATATCTCCCACTGTGAATCACGTATTGGTATGGAATTTTTATCTCTTATACACTTTGTTTTTCTCAATTACAAACTACAGTTATTTTGTGCACAGATCTATAAATGTAGAAGATATAAAGGGTTGAAAATTTTTTGGGTCATGAAATTCTGTAAAATTATGGCCGTTCTATATCTCCCACTGTGAACCACGAATTGGTATGGAATTTTGTTCTCTTGTACACTTTGTTTTTCTCAATTAAAAACTATAGTTATTTTGTGCAATGATCTATAAATGTAGAAGATATAAAAGGTTGAAAATTTTTGGGGTCATGAAATTCTGTAAAATTATGGCCGTTCTATATCTCCCACTGTGAACCACGTATTGGTATGGAATTTTTATCTCTTATACACTTTTTTTTTCTCAATTACAAACTACAGTTATTTTGTGCACAGATCTATAAATGTAGAAGATATAAAGGGTTGAAAATTTTTTGGGTCAAGAAATTCTGTAAAATTATGGCCGTTCTACATCTCCTACTGTGAACCACGTATTGGTATGGAATTTTTATCTCTTATACACTTTGTTTCTCTCAATTACAAACTACAGTTATTTTGTGCACAGATCTATAAATGTAGAAGATATAAAGGGTTGAAAATTTTTTGGGTCATGAAATTCTGTAAATTTATGGCCGTTCTATATCTCCCACTGTGAACCACGAATTGGTATGGAATTTTGTTCTCTTATACACTTTTTTTTTCTCAATTACAAACTACAGTTATTTTGTCCACAGATCTATAAATGTAGAAGATATAAAGGGTTGAAAATTTTTTGGGTCAAGAAATTCTGTAAAATTATGGCCGTTCTACATCTCCCACTGTGAACCACGTATTGGTATGGAATTTTTATCTCTTATACACTTTGTTTCTCTCAATTACAAACTACAGTTATTTTGTGCACAGATCTATAAATGTAGAAGATATAAAGGGTTGAAAATTTTTTGGGGTCATGAAATTCTGTAAAATTATGGCCGTTCTATATCTCCCACTGTGAACCACGTATTGGTATGGAATTTTTATCTCTTATACACTGTTTTTCTCAATTACAAACTACAGTTATTTTGTGCACAGATCTATAAATGTAGAAGATATAAAGGGTTGAAAATTTTTTGGGTCATGAAATTCTGTAAAATTATGGCCGTTCTATATCTCCCACTGTGAACCACGTATTGGTATGGAATTTTTATCTCTTATACACTTTGTTTTTCTCAATTACAAACTACAGTTATTTTGTGCACAGATCTATAAATGTAGAAGATATAAAGGGTTGAAAATTTCTTGGGTCATGAAATTCTGTAAAATTATGGCCGTTCTATATCTCCCACTGTGAACCACGTATTGGTATGGAATTTTTATCTCTTATACACTTTTTTTTTCTCAATTACAAACTACAGTTATTTTGTGCACAGATCTATAAATGTAGAAGATATAAAGGGTTGAAAATTTTTTGGGTCAAGAAATTCTGTAAAATTATGGCCGTTCTACATCTCCTACTGTGAACCACGTATTGGTATGGAATTTTTATCTCTTATACACTTTGTTTCTCTCAATTACAAACTACAGTTATTTTGTGCACAGATCTATAAATGTAGAAGATATAAAGGGTTGAAAATTTTTTGGGTCATGAAATTCTGTAAATTTATGGCCGTTCTATATCTCCCACTGTGAACCACGAATAGGTATGGAATTTTGTTCTCTTATACACTTTTTTTTCTCAATTACAAACTACAGTTATTTTGTCCACAGATCTATAAATGTAGAAGATATAAAGGGTTGAAAATTTTTTGGGTCAAGAAATTCTGTAAAATTATGGCCGTTCTACATCTCCCACTGTGAACCACGTATTGGTATGGAATTTTTATCTCTTATACACTTTGTTTCTCTCAATTACAAACTACAGTTATTTTGTGCACAGATCTATAAATGTAGAAGATATAAAGGGTTGAAAATTTTTTGGGTCATGAAATTCTGTAAAATTATGGCCGTTCTATATCTCCCACTGTGAACCACGTATTGGTATGGAATTTTTATCTCTTATACACTTTGTTTTTCTCAATTACAAACTATAGTTATTTTGTGCAAAGATCTATAAATGTAGATGATATAAAATGTTGAAAATTTTTTGGGTCATGAAATTCTGTAAAATTATGGCCATTCTATATCTCCCACTGTGAACCACGTATTGTTATGGAATTTTTATCTCTTATACACTTTGTTTTTCTCAATTACAAACTACAGTTATTTTGTGCACAGATCTATAAATATAGAAGATATAAAGGGTTGAAAATTTTTTGGGTCATGAAATTCTGTAAAATTATGGCCGTTCTATATCTCCCACTGTGAACCACGAATTGGTATGGAATTTTGTTCTCTTGTACACTTTGTTTTTCTCAATTAAAAACTATAGTTATTTTGTGCACAGATCTATAAATGTAGACGATATAAAGGGTTGAAAATTTTTTGGGTCATGAAATTCTGTAAATTTATGGCCGTTCTATATCTCCCACTGTGAACCACGTATTGGTATGGAATTTTTTTCTGTTATACACTTTGTTTTTCTCAATTAAAAACTATAGTTATTTTGTGCATAGATCTATAAATGTAGAAAATAAAAAGGGTTGAAAACTTTTTGGGTCATGAAATTCTGTAAATTTATGGCCGTTCTATATCTCCCACTGTGAACCACGAATTGGTATGGAATTTTGTTCTCTTGTACACTTTGTTGTTCTCAATTAAAAACTATAGTTATTTTGTGCACAGATCTATAAATGTAGACGATATAAAGGGTTGAAAATTTTTTGGGTCATGAAATTCTGTAAAATTATGGCCGTTCTATATCTCCCACTGTGAACCACGTATTGGTATGGAATTTTTATCTCTTATACACTTTGTTTTTCTCAATTACAAACTACAGTTATTTTGTGCACAAATCTATAAATGTAGAAGATATAAAGGGTTGAAAATTTTTTGGGTCATGAAATTCTATAAAATTATGGCCGTTCTATATCTCCCACTGTGAACCACGTATTGGTATGGAATTTTTATCTCTTATACACTTTGTTTTTCTCAATTACAAACTATAGTTATTTTGTGCAAAGATCTATAAATGTAGAAGATATAAAATGTTGAAAATTTTTTGGGTCATGAAATTCTGTAAAATTATGGCCATTCTATATCTCCCACTGTGAACCACGTATTGGTATGGAATTTTTATCTCTTATACACCTTGTTTTTGTCAATTACAAACTACAGTTATTTTGTGCACAGATCTATAAATGTAGAAGATATAAAGGGTTGAAAATTTTTTGGGTCATGAAATTCTGTAAAATTATGGCCGTTCTATATCTCCCACTGTGAACCACGTATTGGTATGGAATTTTTATCTCTTATACACTTTGTTTTTCTCAATTAAAAACTATAGTTATTTTGTGCAAAGATCTATAAATGTAGAAGATATAAAAGGTTGAAAATTTTTTGGGTCATGAAATTCTGTAAAATTATGGCCATTCTATATCTCCCACTGTGAATCACGTATTGGTATGGAATTTTTATCTCTTATACACTTTGTTTTTCTCAATTACAAACTACAGTTATTTTGTGCACAGATCTATAAATGTAGAAGATATAAAGGGTTGAAAATTTTTTGGGTCATGAAATTCTGTAAAATTATGGCCGTTCTATATCTCCCACTGTGAACCACGAATTGGTATGGAATTTTGTTCTCTTGTACACTTTGTTTTTCTCAATTAAAAACTATAGTTATTTTGTGCAAAGATCTATAAATGTAGAAGATATAAAAGGTTGAAAATTTTTTGGGTCATGAAATTCTGTAAAATTATGGCCATTCTATATCTCCCACTGTGAACCACGTATTGGTATGGAATTGTTATCTCTTATACACCTTGTTTTTGTCAATTACAAACTACAGTTATTTTGTGCACAGATCTATAAATGTAGAAGATATAAAGGGTTGAAAATTTTTTGGGTCATGAAATTCTGTAAAATTATGGCCGTTCTATATCTCCCACTGTGAACCACGTATTGGTATGGAATTTTTATCTCTTATACACTTTGTTTTTCTCAATTAAAAACTATAGTTATTTTGTGCAAAGATCTATAAATGTAGAAGATATAAAAGGTTGAAAATTTTTTGGGTCATGAAATTCTGTAAAATTATGGCCATTCTATATCTCCCACTGTGAATCACGTATTGGTATGGAATTTTTATCTCTTATACACTTTGTTTTTCTCAATTACAAACTACAGTTATTTTGTGCACAGATCTATAAATGTAGAAGATATAAAGGGTTGAAAATTTTTTGGGTCATGAAATTCTGTAAAATTATGGCCGTTCTATATCTCCCACTGTGAACCACGAATTGGTATGGAATTTTGTTCTCTTGTACACTTTGTTTTTCTCAATTAAAAACTATAGTTATTTTGTGCAATGATCTATAAATGTAGAAGATATAAAAGGTTGAAAATTTTTGGGGTCATGAAATTCTGTAAAATTATGGCCGTTCTATATCTCCCACTGTGAACCACGTATTGGTATGGAATTTTTATCTCTTATACACTTTTTTTTTCTCAATTACAAACTACAGTTATTTTGTGCACAGATCTATAAATGTAGAAGATATAAAGGGTTGAAAATTTTTTGGGTCAAGAAATTCTGTAAAATTATGGCCGTTCTACATCTCCTACTGTGAACCACGTATTGGTATGGAATTTTTATCTCTTATACACTTTGTTTCTCTCAATTACAAACTACAGTTATTTTGTGCACAGATCTATAAATGTAGAAGATATAAAGGGTTGAAAATTTTTTGGGTCATGAAATTCTGTAAATTTATGGCCGTTCTATATCTCCCACTGTGAACCACGAATTGGTATGGAATTTTGTTCTCTTATACACTTTTTTTTTCTCAATTACAAACTACAGTTATTTTGTCCACAGATCTATAAATGTAGAAGATATAAAGGGTTGAAAATTTTTTGGGTCAAGAAATTCTGTAAAATTATGGCCGTTCTACATCTCCCACTGTGAACCACGTATTGGTATGGAATTTTTATCTCTTATACACTTTGTTTCTCTCAATTACAAACTACAGTTATTTTGTGCACAGATCTATAAATGTAGAAGATATAAAGGGTTGAAAATTTTTTGGGGTCATGAAATTCTGTAAAATTATGGCCGTTCTATATCTCCCACTGTGAACCACGTATTGGTATGGAATTTTTATCTCTTATACACTGTTTTTCTCAATTACAAACTACAGTTATTTTGTGCACAGATCTATAAATGTAGAAGATATAAAGGGTTGAAAATTTTTTGGGTCATGAAATTCTGTAAAATTATGGCCGTTCTATATCTCCCACTGTGAACCACGTATTGGTATGGAATTTTTATCTCTTATACACTTTGTTTTTCTCAATTACAAACTACAGTTATTTTGTGCACAGATCTATAAATGTAGAAGATATAAAGGGTTGAAAATTTCTTGGGTCATGAAATTCTGTAAAATTATGGCCGTTCTATATCTCCCACTGTGAACCACGTATTGGTATGGAATTTTTATCTCTTATACACTTTTTTTTTCTCAATTACAAACTACAGTTATTTTGTGCACAGATCTATAAATGTAGAAGATATAAAGGGTTGAAAATTTTTTGGGTCAAGAAATTCTGTAAAATTATGGCCGTTCTACATCTCCTACTGTGAACCACGTATTGGTATGGAATTTTTATCTCTTATACACTTTGTTTCTCTCAATTACAAACTACAGTTATTTTGTGCACAGATCTATAAATGTAGAAGATATAAAGGGTTGAAAATTTTTTGGGTCATGAAATTCTGTAAATTTATGGCCGTTCTATATCTCCCACTGTGAACCACGAATAGGTATGGAATTTTGTTCTCTTATACACTTTTTTTTCTCAATTACAAACTACAGTTATTTTGTCCACAGATCTATAAATGTAGAAGATATAAAGGGTTGAAAATTTTTTGGGTCAAGAAATTCTGTAAAATTATGGCCGTTCTACATCTCCCACTGTGAACCACGTATTGGTATGGAATTTTTATCTCTTATACACTTTGTTTCTCTCAATTACAAACTACAGTTATTTTGTGCACAGATCTATAAATGTAGAAGATATAAAGGGTTGAAAATTTTTTGGGTCATGAAATTCTGTAAAATTATGGCCGTTCTATATCTCCCACTGTGAACCACGTATTGGTATGGAATTTTTATCTCTTATACACTTTGTTTTTCTCAATTAAAAACTATAGTTATTTTGTGCAAAGATCTATAAATGTAGAAGATATAAAAGGTTGAAAATTTTTTGGGTCATGAAATTCTGTAAAATTATGGCCATTCTATATCTCCCACTGTGAATCACGTATTGGTATGGAATTTTTATCTCTTATACACTTTGTTTTTCTCAATTACAAACTACAGTTATTTTGTGCACAGATCTATAAATGTAGAAGATATAAAGGGTTGAAAATTTTTTGGGTCATGAAATTCTGTAAAATTATGGCCGTTCTATATCTCCCACTGTGAACCACGAATTGGTATGGAATTTTGTTCTCTTGTACACTTTGTTTTTCTCAATTAAAAACTATAGTTATTTTGTGCAAAGATCTATAAATGTAGAAGATATAAAAGGTTGAAAATTTTTTGGGTCATGAAATTCTGTAAAATTATGGCCATTCTATATCTCCCACTGTGAACCACGTATTGGTATGGAATTTTTATCTCTTATACACCTTGTTTTTGTCAATTACAAACTACAGTTATTTTGTGCACAGATCTATAAATGTAGAAGATATAAAGGGTTGAAAATTTTTTGGGTCATGAAATTCTGTAAAATTATGGCCGTTCTATATCTCCCACTGTGAACCACGTATTGGTATGGAATTTTTATCTCTTATACACTTTGTTTTTCTCAATTAAAAACTATAGTTATTTTGTGCAAAGATCTATAAATGTAGAAGATATAAAAGGTTGAAAATTTTTTGGGTCATGAAATTCTGTAAAATTATGGCCATTCTATATCTCCCACTGTGAATCACGTATTGGTATGGAATTTTTATCTCTTATACACTTTGTTTTTCTCAATTACAAACTACAGTTATTTTGTGCACAGATCTATAAATGTAGAAGATATAAAGGGTTGAAAATTTTTTGGGTCATGAAATTCTGTAAAATTATGGCCGTTCTATATCTCCCACTGTGAACCACGAATTGGTATGGAATTTTGTTCTCTTGTACACTTTGTTTTTCTCAATTAAAAACTATAGTTATTTTGTGCAATGATCTATAAATGTAGAAGATATAAAAGGTTGAAAATTTTTGGGGTCATGAAATTCTGTAAAATTATGGCCGTTCTATATCTCCCACTGTGAACCACGTATTGGTATGGAATTTTTATCTCTTATACACTTTTTTTTTCTCAATTACAAACTACAGTTATTTTGTGCACAGATCTATAAATCTAGAAGATATAAAGGGTTGAAAATTTTTTGGGTCATGAAATTCTGTAAAATTATGGCCGTCCTACATCTCCTACTGTGAACCACGTATTGGTATGGAATTTTTATCTCTTATACACTTTGTTTCTCTCAATTACAAACTACAGTTATTTTGTGCACAGATCTATAAATGTAGAAGATATAAAGGGTTGAAATTCTGTAAAATTATGGCCGTTCTATATCTCCCACTGTGAACCACGTATTGGTATGGAATTTTTATCTCTTATACACTTTGTTTTTCTCAATTACAAACTACAGTTATTTTGTGCACAGATCTATAAATGTAGAAGATATAAAGGGTTGAAAATTTCTTGGGTCATGAAATTCTGTAAAATCATGGCCGTTCTATATCTCCCACTGTGAACCACGTATTGGTATGGAATTTTTATCTCTTATACACTTTTTTTTTCTCAATTACAAACTACAGTTATTTTGTGCACAGATCTATAAATGTAGAAGATATAAAGGGTTGAAAATTTTTTGGGTCATGAAATTCTGTAAAATTATGGCCGTTCTATATCTCCCACTGTGAACCACGTATTGGTATGGAATTTTTATCTCTTATACACTTTGTTTTTCTCAATTACAAACTACAGTTATTTTGTGCACAGATCTATAAATGTAAAAGATATAAAGGGTTGAAAATTTCTTGGGTCATGAAATTCTGTAAAATTATGGCCGTTCTATATCTCCCACTGTGAACCACGTATTGGTATGGAATTTTTATCTCTTATACACTTTTTTTTTCTCAATTACAAACTACAGTTATTTTGTGCACAGATCTATAAATGTAGAAGATATAAAGGGTTGAAAATTTTTTGGGTCATGAAATTCTGTAAAATTATGGCCGTTCTATATCTCCCACTGTGAACCACGTATTGGTATGGAATTTTTATCTCTTATACACTTTGTTTCTCTCAATTACAAACTACAGTTATTTTGTACACAGATCTATAAATATAGAAGATATAAAGGGTTGAAAATTTTTTGGGTCATGAAATTCTGTAAATTTATGGCCGTTCTATATCTCCCACTGTGAACCACGAATTGGTATGGAATTTTGTTCTCTTGTACACTTTGTTTTTCTCAATTAAAAACTATAGTTATTTTGTGCACAGATCTATAAATGTAGACGATATAAAGGGTTGAAAATTTTTTGGGTCATGAAATTCTGTAAAATTATGGCCGTTCTATATTTCCCACTGTGAACCACGTATTGGTATGGAATTTTTATCTCTTATACACTTTGTTTTTCTCAATTACAAACTACAGTTATTTTGTGCACAGATCTATAAATGTAGAAGATATAAAGGGTTGAAAATTTCTTGGGTCATGAAATTCTGTAAAATTATGGCCGTTCTATATCTCCCACTGTGAACCACGTATTGGTATGGAATTTTTATCTCTTATACACTTTGTTTCTCTCAATTACAAACTACAGTTATTTTGTGCACAGATCTATAAATGTAGAAGATATAAAGGGTTGAAAATTTTTTGGGTCATGAAATTCTGTAAATTTATGGCCGTTCTATATCTCCCACTGTGAACCACGAATTGGTATGGAATTTTGTTCTCTTATACACTTTTTTTTTCTCAATTACAAACTACAGTTATTTTGTCCACAGATCTATAAATGTAGAAGATATAAAGGGTTGAAAATTTTTTGGGTCAAGAAATTCTGTAAAATTATGGCCGTTCTACATCTCCCACTGTGAACCACGTATTGGTATGGAATTTTTATCTCTTATACACTTTGTTTCTCTCAATTACAAACTACAGTTATTTTGTGCACAGATCTATAAATGTAGAAGATATAAAGGGTTGAAAATTTTTTGGGGTCATGAAATTCTGTAAAATTATGGCCGTTCTATATCTCCCACTGTGAACCACCTATTGGTATGGAATTTTTATCTCTTATACACTGTTTTTTTCAATTACAAACTACAGTTATTTTGTGCACAGATCTATAAATGTAGAAGATATAAAGGGTTGAAAATTTTTTGGGTCATGAAATTCTGTAAAATTATGGCCGTTCTATATCTCCCACTGTGAACCACGTATTGGTATGGAATTTTTATCTCTTATACACTTTGTTTTTCTCAATTACAAACTACAGTTATTTTGTGCACAGATCTATAAATGTAAAAGATATAAAGGGTTGAAAATTTCTTGGGTCATGAAATTCTGTAAAATTATGGCCGTTCTATATCTCCCACTGTGAACCACGTATTGGTATGGAATTTTTATCTCTTATACACTTTTTTTTTCTCAATTACAAACTACAGTTATTTTGTGCACAGATCTATAAATGTAGAAGATATAAAGGGTTGAAAATTTTTTGGGTCATGAAATTCTGTAAAATTATGGCCGTTCTATATCTCCCACTGTGAACCACGTATTGGTATGGAATTTTTATCTCTTATACACTTTGTTTCTCTCAATTACAAACTACAGTTATTTTGTGCACAGATCTATAAATGTAGAAGATATAAAGGGTTGAAAATTTTTTGGGTCATGAAATTCTGTAAATTTATGGCCGTTCTATATCTCCCACTGTGAACCACGAATTGGTATGGAATTTTGTTCTCTTGTACACTTTGTTTTTCTCAATTAAAAACTATAGTTATTTTGTGCACAGATCTATAAATGTAGACGATATAAAGGGTTGAAAATTTTTTGGGTCATGAAATTCTGTAAAATTATGGCCGTTCTATATCTCCCACTGTGAACCACGTATTGGTATGGAATTTTTATCTCTTATACACTTTGTTTTTCTCAATTACAAACTACAGTTATTTTGTGCACAGATCTATAAATGTAGAAGATATAAAGGGTTGAAAATTTTTTGGGTCATGAAATTCTGTAAAATTATGGCCGTTCTATATCTCCCACTGTGAACCACGTATTGGTATGGAATTTTTATCTCTTATACACTTTGTTTTTCTCAATTACAAACTACAGTTATTTTGTGCACAGATCTGTAAATGTAGATGATTTAAAGGGTTGAAAATTTTTTGGGTCATGCAATCCTGTAAAATTATGGCCGTTCTATATCTCCCACTGTGAACCACGTATTGGTATGGAATTTTGTTCTCTTATACACTTTGTTTTTCTCAATTACAAACTACAGTTATTTTGTGCACAGATCTATAAATTTAGAAGATATAAAGGGTTGAAAATTTTTTGGGTCATGCAATCCTGTAAAATTATGGCCGTTCTATATCTCCCACTGTGAACCACGTATTGGTATGGAATTTTTATCTCTTATACACTTTGTTTTTCTCAATTATAAACTATAGTTATTTTGTGCACAGATTTATAAATGTAGAAGATATAAAGGGTTGAAAATTTCTTGGGTCATGAAATTCTGTAAAATTATGGCCGTTCTATATCTCCCACTGTGAACCACGTATTGGTATGGAATTTTTATCTCTTATACACTTTTTTTTCTCAATTACAAACTACAGTTATTTTGTGCACAGATCTATAAATGTAGAAGATATAAAGGGTTGAAAATTTTTTGGGTCATGAAATTCTGTAAAATTATGGCCGTTCTATATCTCCCACTGTGAACCACGTATTGGTATGGAATTTTTATCTCTTATACACTTTGTTTTTCTCAATTACAAACTACAGTTATTTTGTGCACAGATCTATAAATGTAGAAGATATAAAGGGTTGAAAATTTTTTGGGTCATGAAATTCTGTAAAATTATGGCCGTTCTATATCTCCCACTGTGAACCACGTATTGGTATGGAATTTTTATCTCTTATACACTTTGTTTTTCTCAATTACAAACTACAGTTATTTTGTGCACAGATCTATAAATTTAGAAGGTATAAAGGGTTGAAAATTTTTTGGGTCATGCAATCCTGTAAAATTATGGCCGTTCTATATTTCCCACTGTGAACCACGTATTGGTATGGAATTTTGTTCTCTTGTACACTTTGTTGTTCTCAATTATAAACTATAGTTATTTTTTGCACAGATTTATAAATGTAGAAGATATAAAGGGTTGAAATTTTTTGGGTCATGAAATTCTGTAAAATTATGGCCGTTTTATATCTCCCACTGTGAACCACGTATTGGTATGGAATTTTTTTCTCTTATACACTTTGTTTTTCTCAATTACAAACTACAGTTATTTTGTGCACAGATCTATAAATGTAGAAGATATAAAGGGTTGAAAATTTTTTGGGTCATGAAATTCTGTAAAATTATGGCCGTTCTATATCTCCCACTGTGAACCACGTATTGGTATGGAATTTTTATCTCTTATACACTTTGTTTTTCTCAATTACAAACTATAGTTATTTTGTGCAAAGATCTATAAATGTAGAAGATATAAAATGTTGAAAATTTTTTGGGTCATGAAATTCTGTAAAATTATGGCCATTCTATATCTCCCACTATGAACCACGTATTGTTATGGAATTTTTATCTCTTATACACTTTGTTTTTCTCAATTACAAACTACAGTTATTTTGTGCACAGATCTATAAATATAGAAGATATAAAGGGTTGAAAATTTTTTGGGTCATGAAATTCTGTAAAATTATGGCCGTTCTATATCTCCCACTGTGAACCACGAATTGGTATGGAATTTTGTTCTCTTGTACACTTTGTTTTTCTCAATTAAAAACTATAGTTATTTTGTGCACAGATCTATAAATGTAGACGATATAAAGGGTTGAAAATTTTTTGGGTCATGAAATTCTGTAAATTTATGGCCGTTCTATATCTCCCACTGTGAACCACGTATTGGTATGGAATTTTTTTCTGTTATACACTTTGTTTTTCTCAATTAAAAACTATAGTTATTTTGTGCATAGATCTATAAATGTAGAAAATAAAAAGGGTTGAAAACTTTTTGGGTCATGAAATTCTGTAAATTTATGGCCGTTCTATATCTCCCACTGTGAACCACGAATTGGTATGGAATTTTGTTTTCTTGTACACTTTGTTGTTCTCAATTAAAAACTATAGTTATTTTGTGCACAGATCTATAAATGTAGACGATATAAAGGGTTGAAAATTTTTTGGGTCATGAAATTCTGTAAAATTATGGCCGTTCTATATCTCCCACTGTGAACCACGTATTGGTATGGAATTTTTATCTCTTATACACTTTGTTTTTCTCAATTACAATCTACAGTTATTTTGTGCTCAGATCTATAAATGTAGAAGATATAAAGGGTTGAAAATTTTTTGGGTCATAAAAT
This sequence comes from Rhodnius prolixus, assembly GCF_049639745.1. Lineage (NCBI taxonomy): Eukaryota > Metazoa > Arthropoda > Insecta > Hemiptera > Reduviidae > Rhodnius > Rhodnius prolixus. Next base: position 39,581,549 of record NW_027411582.1, on the reverse strand, counting down.
TCTGTAAAATTATGGCCGTTCTATATCTCCCACTGTGAACCACGTATTGGTATGGAATTTTTATCTCTTATACACTTTGTTTTTCTCAATTACAAACTATAGTTATTTTGTGCAAAGATCTATAAATGTAGAAGATATAAAATGTTGAAAATTTTTTGGGTCATGAAATTCTGTAAAATTATGGCCATTCTATATCTCCCACTGTGAACCACGTATTGTTATGGAATTTTTATCTCTTATACACTTTGTTTTTCTCAATTACAAACTACAGTTATTTTGTGCACAGATCTATAAATATAGAAGATATAAAGGGTTGAAAATTTTTTGGGTCATGAAATTCTGTAAAATTATGGCCGTTCTATATCTCCCACTGTGAACCACGAATTGGTATGGAATTTTGTTCTCTTGTACACTTTGTTTTTCTCAATTAAAAACTATAGTTATTTTGTGCACAGATCTATAAATGTAGACGATATAAAGGGTTGAAAATTTTTTGGGTCATGAAATTCTGTAAATTTATGGCCGTTCTATATCTCCCACTGTGAACCACGTATTGGTATGGAATTTTTTTCTGTTATACACTGTTTTTCTCAATTAAAAACTATAGTTATTTTGTGCATAGATCTATAAATGTAGAAAATAAAAAGGGTTGAAAACTTTTTGGGTCATGAAATTCTGTAAATTTATGGCCGTTCTATATCTCCCACTGTGAACCACGAATTGGTATGGAATTTTGTTCTCTTGTACACTTTGTTGTTCTCAATTAAAAACTATAGTTATTTTGTGCACAGATCTATAAATGTAGACGATATAAAGGGTTGAAAATTTTTTGGGTCATGAAATTCTGTAAAATTATGGCCGTTCTATATCTCCCACTGTGAACCACGTATTGGTATGGAATTTTTATCTCTTATACACTTTGTTTTTCTCAATTACAAACTACAGTTATTTTGTGCACAAATCTATAAATGTAGAAGATATAAAGGGTTGAAAATTTTTTGGGTCATGAAATTCTATAAAATTATGGCCGTTCTATATCTCCCACTGTGAACCACGTATTGGTATGGAATTTTTATCTCTTATACACTTTGTTTTTCTCAATTACAAACTATAGTTATTTTGTGCAAAGATCTATAAATGTAGAAGATATAAAATGTTGAAAATTTTTTGGGTCATGAAATTCTGTAAAATTATGGCCATTCTATATCTCCCACTGTGAACCACGTATTGGTATGGAATTTTTATCTCTTATACACCTTGTTTTTGTCAATTACAAACTACAGTTATTTTGTGCACAGATCTATAAATGTAGAAGATATAAAGGGTTGAAAATTTTTTGGGTCATGAAATTCTGTAAAATTATGGCCGTTCTATATCTCCCACTGTGAACCACGTATTGGTATGGAATTTTTATCTCTTATACACTTTGTTTTTCTCAATTAAAAACTATAGTTATTTTGTGCAAAGATCTATAAATGTAGAAGATATAAAAGGTTGAAAATTTTTTGGGTCATGAAATTCTGTAAAATTATGGCCATTCTATATCTCCCACTGTGAATCACGTATTGGTATGGAATTTTTATCTCTTATACACTTTGTTTTTCTCAATTACAAACTACAGTTATTTTGTGCACAGATCTATAAATGTAGAAGATATAAAGGGTTGAAAATTTTTTGGGTCATGAAATTCTGTAAAATTATGGCCGTTCTATATCTCCCACTGTGAACCACGAATTGGTATGGAATTTTGTTCTCTTGTACACTTTGTTTTTCTCAATTAAAAACTATAGTTATTTTGTGCAATGATCTATAAATGTAGAAGATATAAAAGTTTGAAAATTTTTGGGGTCATGAAATTCTGTAAAATTATGGCCGTTCTATATCTCCCACTGTGAACCACGTATTGGTATGGAATTTTTATCTCTTATACACTTTTTTTTTCTCAATTACAAACTACAGTTATTTTGTGCACAGATCTATAAATGTAGAAGATATAAAGGGTTGAAAATTTTTTGGGTCAAGAAATTCTGTAAAATTATGGCCGTTCTACATCTCCTACTGTGAACCACGTATTGGTATGGAATTTTTATCTCTTATACACTTTGTTTCTCTCAATTACAAACTACAGTTATTTTGTGCACAGATCTATAAATGTAGAAGATATAAAGGGTTGAAAATTTTTTGGGTCATGAAATTCTGTAAATTTATGGCCGTTCTATATCTCCCACTGTGAACCACGAATTGGTATGGAATTTTGTTCTCTTATACACTTTTTTTTTCTCAATTACAAACTACAGTTATTTTGTCCACAGATCTTTAAATGTAGAAGATATAAAGGGTTGAAAATTTTTTGGGTCAAGAAATTCTGTAAAATTATGGCCGTTCTACATCTCCCACTGTGAACCACGTATTGGTATGGAATTTTTATCTCTTATACACTTTGTTTCTCTCAATTACAAACTACAGTTATTTTGTGCACAGATCTATAAATGTAGAAGATATAAAGGGTTGAAAATTTTTTGAGGTCATGAAATTCTGTAAAATTATGGCCGTTCTATATCTCCCACTGTGAACCACGTATTGGTATGGAATTTTTATCTCTTATACACTTTTTTTCTCAATTACAAACTACAGTTATTTTGTGCACAGATCTATAAATGTAGAAGATATAAAGGGTTGAAAATTTTTTGGGTCATGAAATTCTGTAAAATTATGGCCGTTCTATATCTCCCACTGTGAACCACGTATTGGTATGGAATTTTTATCTCTTATACACTTTGTTTTTCTCAATTACAAACTACAGTTATTTTGTGCACAGATCTATAAATGTAGAAGATATAAAGGGTTGAAAATTTCTTGGGTCATGAAATTCTGTAAAATTATGGCCGTTCTATATCTCCCACTGTGAACCACGTATTGGTATGGAATTTTTATCTCTTATACACTTTTTTTTTCTCAATTACAAACTACAGTTATTTTGTGCACAGATCTATAAATGTAGAAGATATAAAGGGTTGAAAATTTTTTGGGTCATGAAATTCTGTAAAATTATGGCCGTTCTATATCTCCCACTGTGAACCACGTATTGGTATGGAATTTTTATCTCTTATACACTTTGTTTCTCTCAATTACAAACTACAGTTATTTTGTGCACAGATCTATAAATGTAGAAGATATAAAGGGTTGAAAATTTTTTGGGTCATGAAATTCTGTAAATTTATGGCCGTTCTATATCTCCCACTGTGAACCACGAATTGGTATGGAATTTTGTTCTCTTGTACACTTTGTTTTTCTCAATTAAAAACTATAGTTATTTTGTGCACAGATCTATAAATGTAGACGATATAAAGGGTTGAAAATTTTTTGGGTCATGAAATTCTGTAAAATTATGGCCGTTCTATATCTCCCACTGTGAACCACGTATTGGTATGGAATTTTTATCTCTTATACACTTTGTTTTTCTCAATTACAAACTACAGTTATTTTGTGCACAGATCTATAAATGTAGAAGATATAAAGGGTTGAAAATTTTTTGGGTCATGAAATTCTGTAAAATTATGGCCGTTCTATATCTCCCACTGTGAACCACGTATTGGTATGGAATTTTTATCTCTTATACACTTTGTTTTTCTCAATTACAAACTACAGTTATTTTGTGCACAGATCTGTAAATGTAGATGATATAAAGGGTTGAAAATTTTTTGGGTCATGCAATCCTGTAAAATTATGGCCGTTCTATATCTCCCACTGTGAACCACGTATTGGTATGGAATTTTGTTCTCTTATACACTTTGTTTTTCTCAATTACAAACTACAGTTATTTTGTGCACAGATCTATAAATTTAGAAGATATAAAGGGTTGAAAATTTTTTGGGTCATGCAATCCTGTAAAATTATGGCCGTTCTATATCTCCCACTGTGAACCACGTATTGGTATGGAATTTTTATCTCTTATACACTTTGTTTTTCTCAATTATAAACTATAGTTATTTTGTGCACAGATTTATAAATGTAGAAGATATAAAGGGTTGAAAATTTCTTGGGTCATGAAATTCTGTAAAATTATGGCCGTTCTATATCTCCCACTGTGAACCACGTATTGGTATGGAATTTTTATCTCTTATACACTTTTTTTTTCTCAATTACAAACTACAGTTATTTTGTGCACAGATCTATAAATGTAGAAGATATAAAGGGTTGAAAATTTTTTGGGTCATGAAATTCTGTAAAATTATGGCCGTTCTATATCTCCCACTGTGAACCACGTATTGGTATGGAATTTTTATCTCTTATACACTTTGTTTTTCTCAATTACAAACTACAGTTATTTTGTGCACAGATCTATAAATGTAGAAGATATAAAGGGTTGAAAATTTTTTGGGTCATGAAATTCTGTAAAATTATGGCCGTTCTATATCTCCCACTGTGAACCACGTATTGGTATGGAATTTTTATCTCTTATACACTTTGTTTTTCTCAATTACAAACTACAGTTATTTTGTGCACAGATCTATAAATTTAGAAGGTATAAAGGGTTGAAAATTTTTTGGGTCATGCAATCCTGTAAAATTATGGCCGTTCTATATTTCCCACTGTGAACCACGTATTGGTATGGAATTTTGTTCTCTTGTACACTTTGTTGTTCTCAATTATAAACTATAGTTATTTTGTGCACAGATTTATAAATGTAGAAGATATAAAGGGTTGAAATTTTTTGGGTCATGAAATTCTGTAAAATTATGGCCGTTTTATATCTCCCACTGTGAACCACGTATTGGTATGGAATTTTTTTCTCTTATACTCTTTGTTTTTCTCAATTATAAACTATAGTTATTTTGTGCACAGATTTATAAATGTAGAAGATATAAAGGGTTGAATATTTTTTGGGTCATGAAATTCTGTAAAGTTATGGCCGTTTTATATCTCCCACTATGAACCACGTATTGGTATGGAATTTTTTTCTCTTATACACTTTGTTTTTCTCAATTATAAACTATAGTTATTTTGTGCACAGATCTATAAATGTAGAAGATATAAAGGGTTGAAAATGTTTTGGGTCATGAAATTCTGTAAAATTATGGCCGTTCTATATCTCCCACTGTGAACCACGTATTGGTATGGAATTTTGTTCTCTTATACCCTTTGTTTTTCTCAATTACAAACTACAGTTATTTTGTGCACAGATCTATAATTTTAGAAGATATAAAGTCTAGTGAGTGGTAAAGATGGTGAAATTTGAGTGTAAGGTGGCCCTATCTAAGTCTAGTGAGTGTTAAACATGGTGAAATGTGAGTGTAAGGTGGTCCTATCTAAGCCTAGTGAGTGGTAAACATGGTTAAATGTGAGTGTAAGGTGGTCCTATATAAGTCTTGAGAGTCACTTACATGGTATAGATGAGTCACCAGACTGGTAGAATGAAGGTGCCAAGTTTGGGAAAAGTGATAATATTGATAGAGAAGAGGCACCAGCTAGGCGGAATAAAGATGCATTGGTCCGATGCTGGTTTAACCGTTGGCAATGTTTGGTTTTAAAAATTTAATCTCTCAAATTTTGATTAAATTAAAAAATTTAATCGTCCAAAGTGATTAAAACTAAATTTGGAATTTAATTCAATCAATTAAAATTATGATTATTTAATTTTAATTTTAATCTTAATTTTTAGTTATGATTAAAAATTTTAATTGATTAAATTCTGAATTAAATTAAAAGTGAATTTAATTTTAATCAACTAATTTTGGGCGATTAAATTTTTTAATTTTAATCATGATTAAAATTAAATTTCGGTTTAATTCAATTGCTTTTTAATTGATTAAATTTTTGCCCAACTCTGTTATAAACCCATGATGAAATCGGAAAATAAGTTTTTTGGGAACGAATCACGAATACTTCATGCAAAATCCAATAAATCAATGGTAGATTCTTTTTGTCCATCTCTACAATATGACGCTCTCAAATTGTTAGTTTTAGATGTAATCTGTGAAACATGAACATGGACTCCCTAAGTAAGCATGTAGCTGCTCTCAAAAAATTATTCAAAGGAAGGAAATGCAAAAATATTTTTGTCCATTTTTGAAACAGATCTGAACTTCCTAGTTTATACGTAAGCCGATGGCCGACGCTTCCCTATTATATTTTAGCAATTTTACTAAAAAGTACAGAACAAACTTATTGAACTGTTGAAGATAATTTGTGAACCAGTATTATTAGGTTAAGAACGATGTCGTAGAAGGAATGGCGGAGTTTGTTGTTATAGGGCGTAAAAGGTTAGACGGCCTTGCTGGTGGTGTTCAAAACAAGAATTTAAATTAACCAAGTCTAGGGGCTGTCTTTAGCAGGTGTCCCCGTTTTTAAAACAATTTCTAGAAGACAGACACATTAATTAACTTTTGCGCTGAACGGGGAGGGGGTTGGAGGCGGTCGTAGTGGGGGGGACCTTAGAGGCGGCTACATGACACAAGCGACCTATTTAAACAGGCCTGTTTACATGCTTGCAGCAAACAGAGAGGGTGCCTCTTCAGTACAACGCCCCCGACTAGTCATTACAGCCTAGACTCTGTCACCTTCATTCAGCTAATTTGAATAATACGGAGTAGACACTCATAAATAAATACTGACTCCAAGAAGTGGCAGCCGAGTTGTGCCGAAGATCCTTTCATGCACGATAGCTGCAATAATTTTACCTCGGCATTCAATGTTTCTTGAGAGCAGGCTACATTGTCTGAAACTATAAATCAAGTATTCTTAACGTTTTCTGTCCCCCGGGCGCTAAAGTTGCGTAGACCCTCTTCTCAGAATAATATTCTTAAAACACATAAAGCTTCATATTAGTAACGAATTTATTATTAATTAATTGATTAAAAAGTAAAGTAGAGTAATTGCCTATTTTTCCAGGCGGGGCTTAACGTCCAACTACCAATTAGGTGCCGTGGACGGAGGCGACTAGCAAACATACTTTACTGTAAATTTATTTTATTTTATTTTTTTATTTTTTTTTTGCCGGCGCATCGACGTCTATGGCCATTAGCGCCCCTGTTTCTTTTATTAACCATTAAATAAAATCCAAGGCCTAAAGACCGGGAATCGAACCCACTAAACCAACAACACAAATTAGCATTGCGGGTCTAGTATCTTAACCACTCGGCTACCGTGGCGTCTAATTAATTGATTATTTTATTATTTATTTTGTATTTAAACCAACAATATGTCAGTGATTCATAAAAGAAATGTGGTAGCGAAGAAACTTGAATAATTCAAAGTTCGTTTGGCAAGACGTGATTCGGTCTTGTGACAGTGATTACCAGAGAAGAACAAGGCCTGTCTCGATGCTATTTGTTCTCAATGCCCCAATAAGTTTAGACTTACTCAGATTAACTTCTATACAATACAGTTTTGATCACAAACAGTAAGTTTACGGATTCACGGTTTCAACTTACAATCAAATGAAAAGTTTATCGTTAAGTTTCCAAGTATTTGCAAATATTGTAATGCTACGCTTCCAGTTTACTCTGTATATTTATTGTCCATTATTTAAATTTAAAATAAATATTAACGTAAACAAATAATTTACTTTTATCATGAAGCAATAAATAATTTAGAACTTACTTTTCGCAGACCTTTCCATTAATATTACTAATTATATTTATCACTTCATAACTAAATCAATAACTACATACTGCCCTTTTCAGAAGGTGCAGCAGACCCTGCTGAAATCGGTCCATAACCCCCAAGTGCTCAGTAACCCTAGGTAAAGAACCGTTGCTACAAATAACTATACATCTTAACACCATAACCCACATAAATTCTACTCTTCCAAAATGAAGAGGACCCGTCATTAAGTTAAGGACGCACAAAACGTAAACTTGAGGTTATGTGCTTTAGGTTTTACTTAAAATCGGAAAGTCGGACTTAAAGCTCTCTAGAATAAATAAGAATGATTTCACTTTTGGTTTGCATCCCTCCTGATTGGCTATGTGTGGATCTTGACCTTTTTAAGTACTTTTCTTACTCTATTCATTCTCAATTCTTTGCATACTTTTCCATCCTTAAAACCCTTCTGCTAGAGCTGATGGAGTACGACCTGTTCGGTGTATGTCATCGGCATCAACCAAAAGCTAATTTTAGTACATAGTGGCCATTAGGCCGAGCTCGGATGACACTTATAACTTCTTCCAGTGCTAAGTTGAATGGGTTCTAATTGTTTTAAATCCTTTGAATCAGGAGATTGGGCTGAATATCTTCATCCAACAATGTAAATCCTCTACGTTCATGTTTATAAGATGGATTAGTTATTTCAAGGAAACCATCCAATGCTAACCTTATCAATCAGTCGAGAGCTTGCTTCAGGTAAAGAGGGACGTAGTAGTCTAACCTCCAGGTGAGTTATGGTATCCGTGAAACATTCCCATCATCAAAACCTGGCGACTATATTATCTTCTTTGATCGACTGCCCAAAAAGAGGATTGTATAGTCAGTGAAAATATCCTGAAATCTCTCGTTTCATAACTTTATCAAGTCACTTAAATATCTGATCTTCAACGAGTCCATGTATTTCTTGGGAAAACCCAGATTTTTGGAAAATCTGGAGCACCACAACACACCATCAAGAGCGGAAACTAAATCATTTACTGCTCGTGAAGACATTTATAAGAGGTCAGCAATAAATCAGTAGACAAGAGCTTCCTAATAGATTTACTATGGAAATATAGATGCAATCAAGTGTGCATTGTGGTCAGTGCAAAGCTTTAGTTAAACTCTACGTAAATTAGATCAGTAATTGTGCAGTAATCATAATTCACGGTTAAACACTACCAATCAAACAGTTATTTAACCAATGTATGCAATCAACGTTATTTATCACACATGCCACCTGTAAAATTATGTATATACGTACATATCTGCATAAATGTGGGTGTTAGCAACGGAGACTCAATTTATCTAACAGTGGCCAAACCTTACGTTTGTGTGAGAACAAATCTAGTAGGTTAGAGCCAATAGGAGGGCATATAAATACTTCGACATTGATAATAATTTGAATAAATAGATAATTTTGTCGTATAAGTTAGATTGGCCGAGGAGAGTTCTCTTTGACCATTGCACCCATCCTGCGCAATGACTTGACTTTTCTATCTCCTCTTGGGAAGAGTGATGGTGGGATCCGGGAGCTAGAGATATGCCCTTTCAAATGCCAATAAAATCCATTTTTCCAGTACTCTCCGTAGATATTTAGAAGAAAGCTTCCCTAAATTAAAAGAATCTGTGAGGATTCTTGTTAGGTTGCATTCCAACTCTATAAGTCTCCCCATGGAAGCCCTAGGAAGAGTGGGGAATGTGTAAGAAGGGATAGAACCTTTCTCTTTCCAGTCCAACTCTCCTCCAACCTTTCCCTGACGTACTGAGAAAGGCTCCCAAGGCTTCATCTTCTAAACTTTGTTTTATATACGACTAGATCAATATATTTGTATTGATTATATATAATTGTAATAATACAATTCTACAACAATACATTTTATTTAAATAACTTTGAACTAGCGAAATTCTCTCTGAGGCATTCTGAAAACAAAATTAGGTTTTCTACGAACAAGTGATTTCCGTATAAATGTTTAGTTTTGAAAATCTGGATAATGTAAGTGAGAAATAAATGAGTTTCAAAATTCGTAGTTTAAAGTGTAAGTTCGAACTTTGACACTTGATGTAAGAAAAGAAGGATCTAGGACCCATAGGCCGAGCTTCTTCCACCACTACCTGGTTTCAAAACTGCCCAAATGAGGAAATAGGCTGACCCTATTCCACTCTACCAACAGGCCAAATGCTGCAATGTTTGGACTGTGGATTTCGAAACTGCTGTACATGAAGTGTCATGGCGTGATAAAAACATGTTTACGCAGGTGAAGGCACATGACTTCTGAAACATTATAAACAGAATAGAGCCTCATTGTATTGACCCTTGTGCACTCGAATCACCAGCTACGCAATTGACTTCAAGTGGAGATTAGTAATGCATAATCTCACTACTTAGAAGTACAATCCCATAGCCTCGAAGAGGGTGTAGTATGCCGGCTCATCAGACAGTATGTTCCGAATCTATCTGGCCGCACATAATATGAGTGGAGCCTGAAGCGAGCTGATAATACTGCACCAAAGAGCAATCAGGGTAAGTGTGAGTGCAGTCGGCCGGATTATCTACTGATAATGTTCTTGACAGTGCCAACAGTGCCGTAATTAATTTGGCAATGTGCTAATATAGTTGGCATTTAGTATGTAGTCCGACCGTGAACAATGTAAATAGGTATTGATTAATGTGAACATCACTTCCGGCTTGTTCTTTACTCTTTACCTCTTTGCAACGCTCGCTTACTATTGGCTAGAGCCGCTTAGAAATACTAACAAGACTTCCTCTTTCTACAATTCTCAAGGTCACTTCATTAATTTTTTACCAGGAATTCAGGTGTTGAGTTTCCCTCAGCACGAATAACAGATTTTTATAAATTGAGTGTGAAAATTTAAGAAAATTCAGATTCTGTTTTTGTGTTGGAAGGCGCAACAGTTACCACCTTCATTAGCCTTTTTCTGTGCCACGTCAGCCATCCGCAATCGCCACTTTATTGAATCAGATTTTTTAAAATTATTTTTTTCGAAAATGACACCAATTGTTTTATTTAAACTTAGTACATACACCGAACCACATCATTATGAAAGTAGCGATGAGAAGGAGGCTGTAGAGCGGTGCAAAGTGGCGCTGCCACCGCTTCCTGTCCAGGAACAAAACTCACGGTGCAAAAAAAGAAATAAAAGAAAAATATTTGCGTAATATTTAGCAGCCAAACATACCCGAAGAGGACGTCCGGAATGGCGCCGTGGGGAGGTCGCACATTACTCTTTGTTAGAACGCCCTCTACAAGCAGACTTTATAACTAAACACACAGCTCTACATTCGCAGTCAAGTTAATTAATAAACGGTACTTAGCGCAGAGCAGCCGACTGAACGCCTTGCCGACTGATTCACTGGACTCAGGAGAGCAGTTACTCAGGGCTTACCTGGCGCCCAGGGGAGCTACTCACCCCTCAAAGGACAATCTTCTCCTCGGCTAAATGCTTTTCCTCTCCTCCCATCAGCTTACACGGTCACGTGAATATTTAAATGGCACATGCACGCTTTATTACCTAACATTTACTAATTTATCTCCTTTATATTATTATTTATGCTATACCCTCTGTTTTTCATTCGTTATTTAAACTTTGAGAATTCCCTTCTTTTTTAGAGAAGAGACCACAACTTAACACAATCAGCACTTACTCTAATGTCCTGACATAAACAATGTAAATAATCTGGAGGGCCTCCAGACTGATTCTTACTTCCTCTTGACCACCCAAAGAGCATCTTAACCTCCTAAGAACATAAAATAAGATTAATGTAAAATTTAAAGTAGAATCAATGTAAAGATAACAATAACAATAGATGAATTATTTCCTTAAAGTGAAACACTTACATAGTTCAGTAGCTGAAGACTGTTTAGTCTGTAAAGGAACATTTCACTTACCTAGGCATAATAACAAGTTAAATTCATCCAGCAGTATAACTTTTCTATAATAGTTAAATTTGATCAAATTTTGGGCGATACAGCTCGCTCAGCGGCAACTAACTTTGATCTGCCTCGCCGAAGAAAGACCAGCCTTTATTTATCCTGACGAACAATGCAACCATTGTTCCATTATAAGGAGAAGCCAATCATCTTCCATTTTTCTATCACAACTTTTACGAAGTCCATCAGTTTACTAAAATTATACAATCTAAATTTATTTTCTTATAATTAATTTATAAAATGAAATGCTTACTTGAATCAAAATGTATCGTCGGTCGGACACACATTACAAGCGATTTCCTGGCGAGATGGAGGACAGCATCCAAAAGCTTAGACTCCTAAGAACGCCCCTTTTTAAATTAATTGAATCGACCAAACGCATTCTACGAGTATTTCGCTCTTTTTGTCCCCTTAGTTGGTAGACTACAAACCATGCTCTCAATTTGGTTTATTTTAACCGTCGCAGAATGCATTTTTTTTTTTTTTTTTTTTTCCTATTTCATAAGTCAAATTATTGTATCTTCACCAAACTGATGAATCATGCTCTAATGATGAATAAAAATCAAAAGCCGTTCAGAAATAAAAATGTCGCACAAAATCGTACGGACTCTTACGAACGATGAAATCAGTTATTGTCCAGCACCTAGTCACATTATTAAAGCTAGCACTTTTCATACAGCAAGATAAGTGTGAAATGTTTCTAAGAAGTAGAACTGGGATCCACAATAGAAGTTCTACTGGGTAATGCACAGTTTTTTTAAAAAAATGCTGCGCATTTTCTACTTTGGTTTTATATATAAATTACATTTTCATTAATTCAGCCATAATAATTACATTTCAATGAACTTGATTAACAAAGTAATTGCATTCAGTCTGCTCACACTTTTCTATTATATTACTAATTAATTGAATAATCCGATTGCATTTAGTATTGGATCTCCGTGCATTCGTTAATCGATTTATTTAGTTAATGCGATCAATTCAGTGGCTACTGATCATATACTGATGTAATTGGTTTCTTTAACTAGATATGCAGCTTGTTAACGTTATTTGCAATTAACACGTCATTGCCTGTATTGTGATATATCGAATAACAATACAGAATAAAAGTTTCAGATCAATCTGAATGAGATATGCAAGTTTATAATAGCAAATTGTAGCATTTTCCACAAAATCTCGAAAAAGTAAAGATCGATTCCATAAAACCAGTATACTGCCTGTTGAAAAATTATCTTGATATTTCTAGCAACTGATTTACTCCTTCACAACAACAATGACATCACTATGCATTTCTTTATTCACCTTAAAAGGAAAGAAAAGCTTCTCTCTCTCTCTCTCTCTCTCTCTCTCTCTCTCTCGGAAAATGCCTTTAAATCGACTTTTCCAAGAAGAATGACCAATAGAAAGTTGTAACTTTACAAATATTCAAGTTCAATCCATAGCTTTTCTCCAGAATAATAATTTCAAAATACAGTGACAATTCGGGTCGAAGAATTTTTCGTCGCTAAGTTCCGGTCAAGTTCAAGGACAGTCACAAACGAAATTTAAGCCTTAACTTCCTGCTAGTTAAACCCTTCGTGTTTCAGCTAGGTAATTAATTATAATGAGTTTATGAATATGAACAACAGCGAGTTTTGTGCACTGAAGATTTAAGCTGTAGTCTGGCTAGCAAGCGTAATTTTGAGTGTTAAGCATAATTAAGAACTCTCTTTTTTAGGGAGGACGGTTGTTTATTGGCGCAGAACTGGTGGGAGTTCGGGACATCTCACCTTTCTCTTAGTTCACCTGCCGCTTCTCCAAATTCTTCGGACATTGTCCTGTCTGGACCGTTTCTTTACAATGGCAGTAATCTCAACCACTAAAATATTTAAATAAGAATTAATTTCAAATAAAAATTAGAATGTATTGATGTTTCTTGGAGAATTGACGGAAACTTGGGTCTTAGTATTTGAACAGCAAAAGGAGAGCCTGGCCATCTAAAACTAATCGTACTGAGGTTTAGACCACCGGCACAATAGATTTCTGGTCTAGTTTGTCAGCGCGGCAAGACAGAGCGCTCAGGGCGCTTGCTGCCAAGAACACCAACACCGGAACTTCCGTTCTCCGTGACAATAGAGATCCCATTTCGCTGGCAAATTATGATTATTGCCTAGAGACCTCCTTTACTTTGCGACTTCCACTTCGCCAGTCGACTTCCTGCAATATATCGTTTCAATTTGTAGAGATTAACTAATTAAAAATATCTTCTTTTTTTCACTCTAAACCACAAAATTATATTTAATACTTTATTATATGATGAAAAATGGAAGATCTCAAGTTTCGAACTGTGTCTGACACTATCTTTTCCATTTCCTATTTTCACCGTAAATATCCGTTTTGAAAAGTAGTTTTTACAAATTCTTTGTGTGAGTTTAAATGGGAGAGAGGGAATTTATCCGCTATTAATCTAAAATGGAAAAACAAAGGTTAAAATTTTGATTTTTCTCTTCAAACGCTTGCAGAGGCCCTGAAAATATGGTATCAGGTCAAAATCGGCTCACTGGAGGGGAGGGCACCTTTACTGATTTTTAATTTGTTGGGTTTTCCTTCAAAACTGACCCTTTTTTTCATGGTGTATTAAATGAAATCTGTGCATCTTTAAATTTTATTGCAATATAGATAATATCCTCTCTCCAGCGGCGTTTTGCTCTGTTAGATTAATACCCTCAAGACCACACAAATTGCAGCGATAGTTTCAGCAGTCCAAAAAAGGCATTCTCAGGATCAAAGCTGACCCAGCAGGGGTCATGAAGCCCTGGAGCTGTTTTTTTGACCCGCGATTCCCAACCACACGGAACGTTGTGCTTATCGACTTCCTGCCGCTGTTTGTCGGCCTGTGATCATAAAATTTATTAACTCAACTTTACTAATTCCACACTCTTATGAGCTCTTCTTTTCTAACTTTACATTAAGCTGGGGGAAATGCGGGAAAACTTTCTCGCAGAACGGCGGCAAATTCCACTTTTTACTACTTGGCCGTGCGCGCTATTTAACGGGCACGTTTAAAACTTTTATTTTATTGCTTAGAATTTTTACCTGGAGCTTGGTTGGTGGTATTAACTTGGTTTTTACACCTTATATTAAAGTAGGCATTTCTCACGGCCAACTGTATCAGATGAAAGTCATTCAGCGGTAGCATTGTTTTCAAAAAACTCTATTGATAGAGCCACCTCTATGTTCGTTTATGGGGGTAACAGAGGGATCAGATGAAGGCACAGTGAGCAGATATTCATTATGTAGCCCATAGAGAAGAAGTTGAAGCCATTAGTTTTGTGGATAGTTGCTGGTAAAGGTTCCATCAATGACTGCTTTCAGAATAATTTAATTTTTAAATATTTACAAAGGTGCCGAGTTAATTTTTATACACTGCTCCACAAAAAAAGTGGCGCACTTTAAAAATGCGTTATTTTTTTTCTCTGTAACTTTTTTGTTCTACATTTTATTTTAGTTAGCAAATATAAGAAGTATAAAGTTTCGGGAAGGCTAAAATAAAATAAAAAATGATCTAAAAGAAATGAAAACCTTTAATTTAACAAAAAAGTACTTCTCAGCAAAAAATGAGTTTGAAAAAAAAATGTATTTCTTCCGATTAAAAAAGAGAAAAAGAATTTTAGTAACGTGTATTGCTCGCATTACTGAATCCAACCTCCTCGGCATACTCCTTATTAAGTTTCTCACGAAATCTTGTGTTAATTCCTGCCATATCTCCACCAGAGCACCTCACAACTCTTCTAAGCTCCTGGGAGGATTATTTCTCCATCTTAATCGCCTACCCAGCTCATCCCAAAGATGTTCAATTGGATTTAAATCCGGGCTGCGTGCTGACCACCTCAAAACACGAATGCTAGTATCCTGTAGATATTGAACAACACAGGCGGCAGTTGTGGTCTGGCATTATCTTGCATAAAAATAAAATTCTCCCCAATAAATGGTGCATAGGGTATCACATATTGCTGCAAAATTTCCCTCACATACAAATCTGCATTCAAGATTGCCCTGTTGAACACGTGGAGCTCAGTCTTAGCCTCCATAGAAATCCCAGTCCACACCAGCACTGAACCACCTCAAAATGGTAGTCTACCAGAAATATTGCACGGAGCGTAGCGCTTCCCAGGCCTTCGGTAAACTCGTCGCCTCCCATCAGATGCATAGAGAGCAAAACGGGACTCGTCTAAAGAGAGAACGTTTCTCCAATCGTTCTCAGACCAGTTGCGGTGTTCCCTAGCGAACTCTAGAAGGGCTCTCCGATGGTCTACGGTGAGCAATGGTCCTGTGGCTTGCTTCCTAGAGCGTGAATTCATTTCAGCAAGCCTTCTTCGAACGGTTTCGGCACTGAGTGAAACTCCACGAACAGTAAGCAGTGTTTGAGCTGTTTCAGAAGCAGTTGATGTACGATTTCTTAGAGTGTGAATTCTAATAAATCGGTCATCTAGTGCTTCTGTGGCTCTTGGTCGACCCGAACCTTGTCAACGAGTGCAGAGGCCTATCTCCCGGTAACGATGGATGGCTCTACGGACGGTGGTCTCAGGCAACCCTAACGTTCGTGCTGCGTACCGCTGACTCCGTCCATCCTCAACTAATGCAATAATACGGGCCACTTGCTCTGCTGTAATTCAGAGTTTGCAAGGCTTTCAGCTTGAAAAAAGTCTAAACGCAACTGTAGAGGTCAATAAATTTATTTACTGTTGAGGTAAAGTTCATGTTGTTGTTTACACAAAAAAACCGAAGGGGATTAAACGAGGAATTGCTTCTCTATTTTCAAGAAACTTTGGACCTTGTTTCGATTAATTGTTCCCTGACATTTTATGAAAACAATTAAAACTAATAATCTTTCCCCAAAATGTGATAAAACAAAAAATTAACGCTTTTTTCAAAGTGCGCCACTTTTTTTGTGGAGCAGTTTATTTAGGATCAGGAGAGATTTTGAAATCACAGTTAGCAAAGCTGAGGAAGTTAAACCTTTAGATAGCAGACTTGGAAGAAAGTTCTTGAGGAGCAGAGTTGTGGAAAGTAATTCTCGAAGTAGGCGACAAACAGTTCATTGTTAGGCAAAACCTATTGGTTAGTTCACGGTTGAAGACTACGAAATTCACGGTATTTTAGCTCAAAACTTGCAAATTTAATTTTCAATCCAGTCCTCTTTCAGCATTATGACCAACATTTATACTAAGAATACTCTGAAGATGCGCAAAAATACACTTTCTAAATCTGCTGTCATCTCTTTGTTAGCCTCAAAACGTTTTCCGCCCACACAATTTCTTTAAGAGTTAGTAGATGGAAGTTAGAGTCTACTTGAGATTTCATCGATTCCTATTTCTCTTCCTTTTGTTCCCTTTTGATAGCCAATACACCTTTCTGGACAGTTTCATCTCCTCATTTCCTCGCAAGTCCTTCATATCCTGACAGAAAATGCATATTAAACAGCTGTATTGTGAAATATTCTTTGTAATACTTGAAATTCAAAATTCCTTTTCCCGTTACACCGAATTATTTTTACAGTGTGAACCGATATGTTTTCAGACCATTTCAACTGCAAACACGTAGGACAAATTGCAGAGAAATAAAGATAAATCAAACAAACAGGAAATGAGAATGGTCAGACTAAGATATCCACGTTTTTATAGGGCTAGCGCAACAAAATAAAATAAAATAATACGAGCAAACTGACAGAATGGAGTAATATTGTAACAGATGGCCATTGTTGTTGTTATGGCGACACTTTATCGCTTAAAAGCTCCTCTTTATTGAAGTGAGCTGCGTTGAGGTCATAAATCCAGATTAACTTGGAGCTGCACTCAACACATTACCGGCAAGCGGGGGGTCTCAACTAAATCACTACTTGTCAAGCAGTTTCACAAAGCGGTGAATACAAATTTTCTCAGTTTTCATAAAATCTAGATATTGGGAAAAATCAGTGTTTACGCTGTAAAAGAGTTTACTTTTCACTGCGTAGATATAACCAAAGTAACTGTACTTCCGTTCTGATATTGCTCTGATATTACTCTAGCATCAATGGCGGCTACGAGGTATTACCAAAATCGGATGCCATCACCAGACTGGGAGGAATACACCAACTGTTTCCGTGTATGAATTCCTCGGAATTTTACTAGCAGCATATGCCTTTTGATAATATTATTTGATACTTCAGGCATTGTCAGAATAATTTCCAGATTTAATGCAAAGTGCCCTCAATATTCTGTAGGTTTTGCCACATGAAAAGGGGACTTCTTGTTTACCCCTAGAAAGACTTAACTTTTTGTTTTATTTATTTCTAGGAGGAAAATCGAAGGACTAACACTTCCTAGGCTAACGACAATTTCTGCCTAAGATTAGCGTATTCGATCAAGTTCCTTAAAAACTTCATCATGTGCTCAGTTATCTTTCCAGTGAGAAAATTCGTTTTCATTTCCGGGAATGGTTTCGTTAACATTTCATTAGGTTAATGTCAGTTGTTAAATGAAGATAGTTATTATTGTTCTACTCGCCATTTCGCTTTTAATGAAAACGGACATTTAATATTATACCTTACAACAGTAAAAATTAACAGAAATTCAGTCTTTATTTAGTATCAAAAAATTAAAGCCAAAAACTTTACTTGTAGTCTCGCCCTTTAAGGAAAAACTCGGTGGGAAATCTACATGTATTCCCAAAACCTTTTCCCATGTTTGTTTGACAGGAAATTGAAAAATGTTATTTAGATTTAACTTCTAAATTAAAATTTCACCGGATTCTCCCAGAGTGAGGTACGTTTTAACAAATTCTCATGACCTACATTTTATGTCCACCATACAAATCAATCCGATATCCGGAGCAGTTCATTTGGAGAGGTTTTATTCAGATAAAATAACCATTCTATGCTACAGGACAGATACGGATCGTTTTAAAGGCTTTTTGAGGCCTTACGTCCAACTACCGAGTTAAATTGGCGGGAACTTTGGCAGATTCACTATTCATTATTTGATCTACTGTCCTGAAAATGGAACTAGTTTGGAATTTCCACAATGGCTTAATAATGTTTAATTCAGGGGAAAACAAAAATCGGCGTCTGCTTTAAGAAAAAAATCAGTAGATTAGAAGATTTAATATTTATGCACTATTTTTCAGCTCTGGAATAGAGTAGTAATAGATTCAGGCCTATGTTAAAGAAGGCGGCCAATCAATCGCTGCAAGAAAGACCGAAGTATCTGAAAATTAGGGGGATAAAGACAGAAGATTTGCAAAATTTAACAATTACCACAGTTGCTCGATTGCATTGAACAGTACTGGTTATAAACATCGAGGTATAACGTAGACTTGTCTTCTGAGACTTGACTTACCTTCCGGAAATGTGCTGTCCGTGTTTAAAGAAAACCAAGCCTTTCCCGAACAAATGAAGTTAATATTCCTTAATGGAAAGATTTGAATAATGTAGCAAATTGGAAGTGAACACCGATTGATTCTCCTGCAGGAAGCCGCCTGACACAGAAGTTTTCAGGAAAAGCAGCGGAACTGGAAGATGTTGAAGAGTGAAAGGGGAAGACTCGTGAGGGCAGAATCCCGACAAGTTGGAAGAGAACTATCCATTAAGAGGCTTAGTGTTGCTAGTTAGGGATGGACAGCCTGATTAATCAACTTGGCTGCTAAGCTGTAATCACTCTTAGAGCTTTTTCATCCAGTGTCATCATTCTCTCCTCGACTACTTGGCGCCTACTATTCTTCCCGAAGCTCCAGCAATCTTCCTGGATCGTTATAAAACTATAACTTTTCCAGGAATATTGTATCAGGGGTATTTCTGGAAGAAGCAGTGATAAGGTTTCCTCTTATTACCGATGAACTGTGGGACTAAACTGTCCCAATTTGAAGGAAATCGGCGGACCAGAAGTACCAACCAACTTGATATAGAACTTGAATCAAACTCAATAGATATTTTAGTATTTTCATATTTATCAAAAAACACTTCTTGCAATGTTTTTTGAACTTCATTCAGTGATTACAGATATTTAAAGCACAACTTTAACTTCGAACATTTTTCAGAAAAATTCAGTTTGGGATACTTCAGGGAAAGAGGATTCATTCTCAGGCGCTATTTTAGTATAATGTACGTTGCTTTCTCTTGAGTGCTTCTTAAAGTGGATTAAAAGTGTTGAAGAAAACTCCTTCTACCAGAAGCATTCACCAACTCGATGATTTACTCATGTTTTTGAGTGTATTTCGAAACCACTTGTACAATATTCTGTCAACTTCGTAAATACCCCAATCTTTTTCATTAAACTACTCTAAGACAAATTACATCCATCTTAGTATGTAATTTTATCAGCTTTCTAGAAAAATTTGTTTTAGAGTAGCTTAATGAAAAAGATTGGGGTAAGGCCTCCCTAAAATGACAAATGTACGTTTTACAAATACAGTGTTGGTAAGAAATTAATATGTCTCACATGTTTCGAAGTTCGAATTAAATTTGTTAGTCAGAACTTTAATAGTAGTGCCTTTTCTCACCAGAGTTTTTGTTAAAGGGAAGTGAAAGACATTGTCGGCCATGTTATCTTTGGTTTCCTGTTGGAGAGAAGTGAAGGAAGAAGCGTGGCCATGGGATGCAAAGTGAGATGTGTCAGGATGTAGGCCAGAAAAGGGAGACATTGATATCTGATTTAGCAGCCAAACGGACTCCTGTGCGGCCATTCAGTTCGATCAATAAACATGCCTGGACATCGCTCAACTCCTACAAAATACGAATATTTGCGCTAAACTCTGGCCGCTGTCACTTACTTTCCCACCTAATTCATCGGGTACATTTGCTTAACCCAAAAACAAATTCTCTCGCCACTCGTAGCAGTAAGTATTGCGATCCAAGTTATACGTTTGCACCGGAAAGACACTTTTTAGAATGGAAATAGTAGTTTCTCCGATTTATTGTTTATGCCTTTCAGCCTGGTAGAGTTTGTGCCAAACTAAAACCAACACACGCACAAAACTGTGCGCAAAAAGAACTTCTTTCACACTCGTCACATCCATTTCCGTTGCAAATTAATACTGATATGATGCGATCACACCAGTAAAAAGTATTTAGACAAAGTCAAAAGTTTCAACAAATATCCCGATTAATATGTGCCCGTTAATGGGCCCTGAACAACCTGTTATGCGACATATTTATTTAATCTACTTCATTTACACTTTTTGGTTGAGACTGAATTTTTTTATCTTTTGTACAAATGCATAAATGAGTGCAGCCTCGCCTTAAACACTCTCCAGCGGAAACAGATCGACAGCTACTGATTTCAAAGGCTTAAAATAGACTGCATTTGCTTACTGGAGCCGAATTAGTTGCGATTGATTAGTCCAAATAGTTTTTTGAGCAACATCCTCAAAGAGTGTACATTTGGAAAAGTAAACTTAATTTGGTAAAACTTAGATTTAAGTGAACAGCTTAGAACAGCAAATACTTCCCGTATATTCTTTTGTTCAGTACCGGGTGTAAGTATAAGTTTAAAATATTATTATTATATCAATATACAATGTAATGCTCGTAATAACAATTTAAAATTGAATCGTGCAGTGATAGTGGCATGGCTTTAAATTTCAATAAATGTCATTTCTTGTTGCTGCAAAAAGAAATCTCTTTCAATTAATCAACTGCTGATGGACCGATGGTTTGAAGGACTAAGGAGTTAGCCTAAATAAGGATCTTCCCTTTTAGCTCCCATTTAAAAGATATCTGTAGAGAGGCTTTGGATTTGTAGAGAGGAATGCTCGAGCTGTTGTGGATTCTAAAATACTCGTACATCCTTATACTCTTTGATGTTCTCTGTCCCGGTATTTATTCTGCCTTGTTCTATACCTTCTGTTCCAAATAATATGGTCATATCATCATGGAAGTGTGCAACTTAAGCTCGAGCTGTTGAGCTGTAGTTGAGAAAGAGAAAAAGTGTGTTGATCAGACTAAGAACTGTCTTGCAGATTTGATGATCTAAGAGGAGCTCTAGTAACCATTATAGTTCAGTTCTGCGCTAGCACGATAGCTTACATCAGCTGGTTGAAATGTGCTATTAGTGGGCGAACGTTGGCAGTTGAAGAAATGAGTACATTGTTAATTCCTAGCAGCATCATGCGGAACCCATTAAATCGTTGAAAACACTTTTACAAAAAGCTAGCCATGTGTTTTCAAAAATCCATCAACCAGTGTAAATTTAAATATGCATTTGTATGAGGGGATATCTAGTGAGAGGCACAAGGTCAAATCCTCCCATACTAATGGCTTTAAAATGTCAGCTTTAGTAAAGCTACGCTTTCAAGTCAAGCTATTTTACATTCGCTGGACTTTTGCAACTATTTTTCCCTTTATTCTCCATACAGAATCTTATTTCATCGTTACAAAGGGGTGGCATATATTCTTGCAAATATGTTATTAGGTGTCCAGAGGATAGAATATCCGAGCGAAATTTAAAATAAATTTGCTTACTTTGTTGTCAGGACCCGCTGGCTAGCAGTGACATCAACGACAACGACATGGACCCGATGCCCAGAGATAACGGCGACAACAAGCACGGTACACGATGTGCAGGAGAGGTCGCAGCCGCAGCCTACAACACTTACTGCGGCGTCGGTGTCGCCTACAACGCTAGCATTGGAGGTGAAGTACTCTTTACATTGGAAATTATCGTCCACCGTCTATTTGCGACCCCCTGAGGTAAACCTGTTTTCAGCAGCTGATCGGCCTTTTGACCTACGTTTTGACAAAGTCAACATCAATTAGCATTTCCCACTATGTCTTCGGGCGCTAAGGTAGAGTGAGAGCCCTTCATAATAGTGCAAGCAAGTTCTCTCTTTCCTTGCCGTCAATGCTTCTTTTGAGAGTCTGCCTTCGACCTTTTTTCAACTCGGAGGCTAACAGTAAACCAGTAACAGGAATGGGAGCATAAATTGCCATGCATTCGGCATCCTGTTAACTGTCCAAACTATTCTAGAGAAAGAGAATTTTTAACAGAAATATGTTGAGATGGATAGACGATGGGAGAAGGGTTGATGTACACGTCCAGAGTTAGGGCTGATCTTGAAGTAAGTTTTGGTATAAAGTTCCAAATTTATTGCTCTAGTTTGTGACAAGGGTCACCTGAGATGTGCTCAAGTTAGAACACCTGTCTGAGTGTGTCAGACTTTCTACTCTCACCTACACAAAGGGAAACATCTAGGGGGGGGGCCTTACATATCGGCTACAAATAAGATCAGTTGGGGGATGATTATAGCATTTGACAGAGAGGTTATATTTCAGAATTGTAATATGATTGCCGGAGGGACTTGCAGTGTGCACATTTCTCAAAGGCCACCACTTCCACTTCTTGATCGACAACTACACACATGCTGTAGAGCTGGGTTTCCTCGTTCTCCTCTACACTGAATTTATGACGTAACGATGGCAATACATTGCTGCTTCAATGTTTCAAGAAAATATTCAAGAGAATAAATTGAGCTCACTTTCATATGCATTACACGCCCCCCATTCCTCGCAGTGACGCCTCCGTTTAGATTTAGCGAACTTACTAAGACAGTGGAAAGTCCAAGGGAAGAAAAACGGGCACTGCCAGTTCAATACTCTTGCGAATAACCTTTGAAGTATTTTTTTTAACGTCAGTATAAACAACACCAGTGAATGGAAATCTAAAAATAAGTTTTAGTGCGTAGGTTTCTTTGCTCATGTATAAAGTGAATAAGCAAGCGCTCGTGATTGTAACTGCTTTTATAGACCAATAGCGAGAACAACAAATCCTTAAAAACATTAGATTATCGATTAACTGCCAAAACAAAATAAATAAAAAGTGCTCAATTGAAAAGTATCTTTTTTCTGATATAATGTATTTCTATGTGAAAGGAACAGTTATTTAATAACTTTTGGAGAAAGCTGATGCAGCTGCCGCCTCTGACTACATCAAAACAAATTCAACTTCAACTAATTCTCTTTGTTTTAGTTGCGAGTCATTCCTTAAATCCTATAAACTTTTATTTTCATAAAAAACAAAAACAATAACAAAAGCAGGCCTTGCAAAGC
Source organism: Rhodnius prolixus (assembly GCF_049639745.1). Classification (NCBI taxonomy): domain Eukaryota; kingdom Metazoa; phylum Arthropoda; class Insecta; order Hemiptera; family Reduviidae; genus Rhodnius; species Rhodnius prolixus. The sequence goes on along the minus strand of NW_027411582.1, from coordinate 39,557,912 downwards.
AGAAAACTTTAAAGACATCGAATACGACAACGCAGAAAGAACTTTTTAAAAATAAATTATATTTTTTTTAATTTGATTTTGTCTTGAAGTTTATTCCCCATAACCATAAATCTCTTTAAGAAAAACTTACAGTTTATAAAGTTTGGTATAAAGGGTTGATTAAACGCCAAAAGGTACACAAATCAGCAAGTACCCAACAATTGATTCACACTTCAGCTCATAATTTCAGCCATTTAGAATACCGTACCAAAAATATATATTATATTTAAATGCTTATATATCTTATATATTACATTCAAACTGGTTTCTAAATATTCCCACACTCTTCTGAATTCAATTAACTCACCCAGTATGGAGACATTTTAAGTACTTGAACGTACCCCAAAGAACATTTCATAAATCTTTACAGAAAACATTAAATCTCATTAAAATCCTTTGAATTTTAGAAATTATAAAACAATTGATATTATTTAAATAATTTTACTGCATTATACATTCATTAATACTTTAAAGAATTTATTAATTATAACAGACTAAAACAGAGCATTTTAATTCATATCATACTTCTAAAGTTGAACCAAAAATAATATGCATATTATCAGTTCTTAAAAGGTAATGAACTATTTTCACTATTGAGAGAAGTATGTATATGTATATTGTAGATACTAAAGCGAAGGAGGTATTCAATGGTAAAGTAATTGAGAGAAATATGTACATTGTGGATATAACATAGCAAAGGAGATATTCAATGATAGAGTTTAGTGATGGTTTCATTGTACCAAAAGTTTAAGTTGTTATATCTCTTTTTCTAGTATAGGGGATCACCTTTGCCAACCCTAGGCCCCACCTAGCCTCTAGAAGGAATTATTTCATTTCATCTAATTACTGAAACACGTTTGCGTTGCCAAAGGTAGATTGTTTGGTTATGTTCGAGTTTTTATAAGTTTAAAGGGCTGATGACTGAAAACATTTGTTTACAGCATCAATCGTACGAGCATTCCAATAAATTTACTTGAATACCTGGAGTGAGAGGAGAATCAGTCTTTGGCTGGCGGGTAATTGCACTGAAACAGTTGGAACAAAGGTGCATCTGTTGAGCACTAGCTATGTTTTCTTTTTTATGTAATGTTCAATAATTATGCATCCAACATATTGCAAATGACCACCCATTCTGAAAGAAATAATTAAAAATAGAGCGAGATGAGAAATAATGAAAGAACCGTGTATCATATTTTATACGGGCAAGGTGAAGACAGGCCCTGGGTATTGATGAAGCGGTTGCATGATTTATGAATGGCGTGCTATATGTAAATAAAGAATTATTGATAACTTGCAAACTTAATAGATTACCGCAAGCGGACTAATAGATCCACTACTCGTCTTTCTCATTGCACCACGTCTGCCATCACTCTTCTATCATTATTAAATGGTAAATAGATTTCCAGGTGATTAGATTTATCAATTGATTTTTCTGTTACTTTACAAGTAATTGAGTTAGTGACAACTAGCAAGAACGGTTAGAATTAGCAGAACTGAGCATCCAGTGGGGTGACAGATGTTGGGCGATGCCCCTTTCTAATCTACAGTCATGAAAGAACATTCTTAACTACCTAACAATAAGGACGAGAACCCTTAAGAGATTGTCTTGTCCGACACCAAGCGTGCGGAGCACAAGTTTTAACTTCGCCACAAGCCAAAGCTCCCAGTTCTTCCCCTACTCTGAGCATTCGTGAAAATTTATTGAAATGCTGGTTTGGTGAAAACAAAAGTGATAAATGGTTCGTAGAACGTTAACCCTTGATAATTGAGTTTGTAAGAGCAATCTAGCCTATTGCTAATTCAATTTGGTTAATAATTTCTCAACAATTGCTCCAATGATTACTTTGTCCTTTGTAGGGATTTCAAAATTTATTTTTTGTTTGAATAGTATCGAGGGACTTATGGAATATTGGCAATCAAAATGTCTCCACTGGAAGCACTATTTAATGAACTGTTTTGAGATTTAAAAAATAATAATTATTATTATATTAACTTCCAATGGTAGTCGCATTGCACTCATAAAAATCCAGAACTTTGATATGAACCTTTTTTTCCAACAAAACTGCATTAAGGTTACTAGAAGGGATGGGTAGGCTTCCTTTCATGGTTCCTCATTGTATTTAAGGCTGTTTTATCAAAAATGGAAGATTTGTTCTGGACTTAGTGAATGTAGTTACTTAGATGGTAGCTTTTATTATTAACATTTTTTCTTTGAAAATCGATCTAAAGGAGGTTATGTGTTGGTTGATGGGAATAGGCAGAACAGAATAAAAGGTTCTTCTGGTCTAAACAGCTGTTCGAAAGAGCAAGCACAGCAAGAAAGTTTTAAGAACAACTAAAGCAATAACTTTTATACCAAACGAACACGAAATATATTTTTAGCTCTAGTTCTAAATGTTGTTGAGAGTAATTTAATTAGGATTTCCACTGACTTTTGCAGGAGTAAGGATGCTGGATGGACAGGTGAGCGATGCTGTGGAAGCAAGAGCACTTTCTCTTAATCCCCACCACATAGACATCTACTCCGCCTCTTGGGGCCCGGAAGATGATGGTAAGACCGTGGATGGCCCCGGACCGTTGGCCACTAGAGCTTTTCTCAACGGTATTACCAAGGTAATTGAATCCTAATATCTTTATAACGCCTTTTTTGATCGTGTAGGTGTTTTTATTACGGGATAAGACCTCCGATTTCATGGTAAAAAATTATTATTAAAACTGTCCGGTAGGACAGTTGTATAAGGGTTGATCGTCAAAAACTGCACGAAAAAGCGTAACGTTGAAAAACACCCAACTTTGACTTTTTTTTCCTCATTTTCTATAAAAGATAAAATACCCAAATTTTTTTTATAATATAGGGAAAATCCTCCTTTATTACCGTAATTTTTTTGAAACAACCTAGATCTGATAGATTTTGAGCAAAAAGATGCTGAAAATGAGCAAAAACGGCATTTTCAAAAATTGTTTTGGTTCTTGTTCTTGTTCTTGTTGATGTTGTTGTTGTTGTTACCTTTTTTGTAAACAACGGAAATCATTAAATATACAAAGCGTCCCAACATAATGTCCATAGTGTCCGGTTAGTTCCATTAATGGGCGAGGATGCATCGGGTAACACGTGGACACGTCACTAGATTAATAGCCGTTCTAGCTTACTGCGTGCATCTAGCAGAACTGACACTGACATTAAGAACCGTGCAGTTCTAGTAGCAGCACTGCGGACAGCTTTGATTGAATCACTTTTTTTTCCAGGCGTGCTGGAATCAGAGCTGACGGACTTGATGAGTAACTCGCCGGATCCTATCTTCCGGCAATTTGAATGTTTCAACTCATAACGTTTGCTTAAACTGTGAATTTCAAAACTAAATGCTTTTGTGCATTCAATGGAAATGATTTTGTGGTAGAAGTGTAGGTTATTTACATCACATGAAAAACGGTTTTCCCGAGAGAAGTTTTCCAAATAATAGCTATAGATAACATAAGATTCTAATAGGGCGGCCCTTAAGACCTACGCCACTGCGACCGATTTGGATCTATTGTGGTTCCCCAACTCTAGAGCTCGCCCTCTGGACCGGCCCGCTTAATCAGATTTTTAATTCTGGAGAGCGACTCCTGGGTAAAGCTCACAGGTCTTGGTTTTTTCTCCCCGAGAAGTAAAATCCTTAGCCCAGACAAGCCCCTCACACTGACTCAACACGTGCAGTGTCGTTACCGCCTCTTCCTGGCAGAACCTACAAAGGCTATCATCTGCCAGGCCCATGCGATGCATGTGTTTTCTGAGCCTGCAGTTGCCGTTAATAGGCCTACAATTATTCTTATAGCCCCACGGGCTTGACGGATTCATTCTGTAGTCAGCCTTGGCGAATAGCCCTTTATGAACTCCTTCGCCTGTCATAGCTATAGATCTTCCCTGGAAAATGAAAGCTGGAGAAAAACCTAGAGGCTATTTTCCAGAAAATGTGGAAAATGTGATTAGAGAGGGGTTTTGAAACAATATGTTTACCACTAGAGGCTCTCGTATACCATTTGGAAATGTTACTAAGGTATAACCACCCCTCTCCACCAGAATTAAGATTCAATGAGAATCACAAGTTTAAAGACAATCATTGAAACCGCATCGAAAAATATCACCAAATTTTTCAAAAGATGACCACAGATAAACCGACATAAGACCAAATGTCTCTCAGACTCTGGGATCAACTTTCCCTAAAATTAACAATTCCCAAGGATCATTCGGCTAAATTTTGTCCAAACTTGGAATTAATAACATATTTCTAGTTATCGAACCCAACTGTAGAGTGTGACACGCACCATAAACGTCGTCGCGTCAAGTTGCTACCCCCTTGATCCTGTAGGAACAGCAAGCCGCTTGAACAAGTGGAAAAGTTCTACCCTTTTAAAAAAAATAAAAATACACGTCCGTGTTGGTGGGTGGTAGATAGAAAGTGAACAATCTTGGAGAGTTTCCAAAGATTTATTCTTAAGAGTGAAGAACTTTACTTCAGTGAGGACATCTTTGCAAAGTTTTCTTTACCGGAAGTGGAAGAGTGGAGAACAAGAAGAAGAAGAGGAAGAGCAAGAAGCAAAAAGAGAGCCGCAATGGACTGGGCAGCCCGACTTTCAGAGATATGAAATATTCATGCGTAATTTAAATTTTATTTTGATTTCCATTAACTTTGATAGAAGTGCGGAATAATGATTATTACGGATGATTTGGCTCGGAGCGCATCTTGCCCAGGCTTCTCCTCCTTCGCCAAGAAGAAGAACAAGAGGAGCGGAAAACACGCAGGAAAAAAAGTAAAACAATTTCAGTAGTTCATTTTATTTCTGCGACCAGCCTCCTCGCCCCCTCCCGCGGCTCAATTCAAAATGGCCTCGCGTTGTTGAAAACGCATTAGAACTAATGGTTTCTCCTTTATAGTGGCTCGAAGCGACTAAATGTTGAGACGTTTTGCGACCTGAATGAGGTACTCAACTCACTTAATGATGGCGACATTCACACACACACACACACACACACACTCACAGATGGAGCATTTCCAACTCCAACTCTAAAAGCCTGTTTCAACTTTCATGGCCCAATCTTTGCCTTACATCTTAACAGCCGGAAGTAAATATCTGGCTACTGTATTATACACCGCCTTTTGAATCAAGTAACACCACAGTTTATTTATGCCAGTGATTCTAGAGATAAACCAATCTGTGAGAAATAACAGATCCCCCCGGAGTACAAGAGATAATACCATGTATACAGACTCACCAGAATTTCTCTTACAACAAAGCACAGAATTTGAAAGATGCAAATTTTCAACAGATGTTTTAAACAATCTTATATTAGTAACATTTAATTTTACAGTAACAAATGGAACATTGCAAGAATGGGCAATTACATTATCCTACAGGAAATGCACTAAAATCAAATTTTATGAAAAACTATTTACGTAAACCTGTTGGATCCTTAGTTGAGTACGATTAGAGATTGTAAAATTTAACAATCTATAATCTATCCCTGCACCACTACACGTGAATTTCCACACATCTATAGAATTATGAATAGATTTTAACTAAAGCAGCATTTCATACAGATCTGAAAAAGGAGCAAAATGTCCCTCTTAATTGCAGTTCAATTGGTAGACTTTATTTGAGTAAAGTTTCGTGGGGTTCTGAAGGAAACTTAGCCTAATATGGCGATCTTGATTTTAGGGTAATTTGAAATCTAGAAAACTTCAACAATCTAAATCTTCATCAGTGTTGTGTCTCTAATGTAGATAAACTTCTCATTGGCAGATTTCAGAGACTGGTAATGATTAAAAATACGTATAATTCATTCATAAAATTGATTAATTCAATTTTATGAATGAATTTAATTGTCGAAATTAATCGTACTTTTAATCATATCACAATTAATAGTGAACTAAATTTCAAATTTATTCATTAATCAACCTAAAAAAATTATGATTGAATCTGAGAATTTAACTGAACTTTAATTTTAATCACTGAATTAATCGATTAAAAGCAACACTTTCTATAAGTTAAGACTTCCTTGAGAATAGATAAGATCTATTTAATAAATCAATCTTTCTAAACTACAAGTAGCGTTTAAATAAAATTTCCTTATGAAAAACTACTTAGTAAATTATGGTAAGAAAAAGTCATGCGAGTGTCCATACGAGATTCTTTTCAAGAGAAAGTAAAGTGAAACTGTCGAATATTGGCAAAAACTATTCGAAAACGATCATAACATAACTAATAAAACATTTTTTGAAAATTGAGTATGATTTTTTCGAATAACTTTTTGGTATCAACGTAACATTACTTTATGTATTCAAGAGTTAAAAATAATAGGTAATAATTAATCTGGGTTAATATTGAACAATATAATTTTCTTCAACTACATTCTTAATCTAGGTGTTCTTCCCACAATCTTATATGTATATATGGAATATAAAATAGATCAGATTTGCACATATTTAGGACAGTTAATTATTAAAGTAACAATCACTTTAATCGAAGAATTAACTTAAACCGACGATTTTTATTTAAAAACTAAATAAATAAAATAAACATAACGTTTTTCTTTTCAACCTGTGATTAATAGTTTGATTATTACAGATTAATAGATATTACAGTCAATCTAAGTGAAATGGTGCGTTACTTGAACAAATATTTTGTAGATGAAAATGGCCAGCGTAAGGGTCTGTGACATCTAATTAATATATTCTAAAAATATCAATGAAAAGTTAATGCAGTAAAATTTCTTAAATGATATCAATGAAGTATTAATGAAATGTTGGGTACTTGCTGATTTGTTTACCTTTTGGCGTTTAATCAACCCTTATACTTAACATTTTAAACTGCAAGTTTTTGTTAAAGATAGAAGTAAGGAACTGATAAGACAGTCTATTAATAAAACCTAAAATCTCATGTGATTTTTTTATTTAAAAAAAAAAGAAGTGAAAAAGATGATTGTGTCAGAATGTGTGTCTGTAAAATTTCGGCTTAAGCCTTAAGGCAATAATGATAGGTCTGTGAACCACCTGACTGTGTCTTCTGTCAAACCCCATTCCAATCTGCCAGACAAAACTTCAGGATTTGGCGGTGAGCTTCCTCAAACCATACTTTATAAAAGACTTATTTCCTTAAATAATCCACCTTTTCAATTCAGTCGAATCCGGAGTGACCATTCACCTAGAATGTACATTATTATTATTATTTTTTTTTTTTTTTTTTGGCGCATCAACAGCTGAGGTTATTAGCGCCCGGAGCTTTTTCCAGTGCACTGCCGGCCTCCGGACAGTGTTCTCTCGTTACAGAGTTACAGACAACACTGTCCATCACCGGACAGTGAGCTGTAAGAAGCTCCTAGGAAGAGAAAATCTAAGGGTCAGCTGCTGGATTCGAACCCGGGACCTCCGCGTGGGAGTCCAGTATGCAAACCTCATAGCTAATCCCTTCCCTTATTATTATTATTAATATTGAATCAATACTACTTTTATCGGATTCATTAACCCCACTACGACCGCCCTATAACAATGTTTCCGGTGATAAGTTAAAGTTGAAATTCTGCACTATTACAAGGAAGTAAGAGGAAGTGGAAGGGTGGTCAAATTGAAGTATAATGAGGGGCGGTCAGTTGAGTATTAAAGTAAATTTCTGGAAACGATGCGACACAAAGGTAAAAGTTATTTGCTGGCAAGGTGGCGGACAGATTGGCTGGTAAATATTGGGATGTCGAAAAGAGAGTTTGAGTAACTAGGAGAGGGGGCGATCTGCTGCGAGTTGGAGTGTCAACACGGGTCCAAAGACATTATTGACGGAAGGGTCTCCGCACCATTTGCAGCACTTATCACCGGCCTCAGCTAACCCTACAGCCATCTTACTTTCTCCTTTTTCTTAGTTTATCCCATCCATTATGTGTTTTTGCCGGAACTGACAATATATCGGCCAGCACTCCACCTCCAGCTGAATGTATTCTCGTTTCCAAACCTTATTTACCATCTATTTCTCTGCTACACACATGTTTCTCGTACTATCTGTGTGTGTTGCTAACTAAGGCACATACCCGATTTACATGAGGTTGCGCCACTGATTAGAGCATACCCCGGCACTAATTTATTTCCCCTTCCAAAGCTGAAGATGCACTTGAGCGCGACAGACCTCGCAACTCCAAAATGGAATAAGCTAGGAATAAATTTAACGGGGCCGCGAGATCCGAATGTAAATATTTGCACGCACTTCACCAGGTGCCTGCAGACTACTTTACAGATGATATTGATGAAAGTGCCTCCACTAAGTGTCAGCTCGTCTAATTTCTTATTCATGAGTAATTTGATAAGAAAGAGAAGCTTCTTTCAAATCGATTTCTTAGCTTGTACATTCTTCCAACTGGCGCTTCATTTTTTTCTCTTGGAATTTAATTCACCCTACAACAGTTCGCCAACTAACGGCTGCATTAATCTCTGTCATGGATTGTTCTAATTTTATTTTACTTTACCTCCCTGTAAGAAGTGGGTCCCCTACATATCATTATTTCGAGTACGCATTTTTGCCATAATAAACATTTTTTGTATAATCATCTCTGTAAAATTCATTTTCAAGGAACAAAAGAAAACATCTTATTTGATGGACAATTTACTAAAAAAGATAAAAGTTTTGTGTGAACTCACAAGTTCTCAACATTCTAACATACGTTTCCTTTTAAACTCCAAATTGGCGGATTCTTCCAGATTAAAGTAAACATTACAGATCTGAATGATTCTGATGTTTAAAGAAAATCGTTAGAGGCATTTTCGAGCAAATTCCAATTAGTGTAAAGTGCTTTAAAGTCCTGTTTAACTTGTTAATTAATCTTTATGTCCCCCCTCAAACCAGTCATTTCAAGCTGTAAATAGTAATCTAAATTATTATGTTTTTATGTAAATAAATTTTGTTTATTGGTCTGTGCGTGTCATAACTCAGATACTAAAAATCATACGGATCAAATTTGATTTACAAGTTATCATTGAACAATGATTTACAAGTTATCATAGTAATTAAGCAGTTCTAGAATCAGTTCACCTAAACTGCTTGTTCAACGAATCGATTTTCTATTCAGATCGTTTTGAATTTCTTCCGACCTTGAAACATTGTGATAGTGTGCGCAACTTCATTGATAATAATCGATCTAAACTCGGCATATTAATGATCTACTGTTGTTTATATTCACTAATCTGAGTAGCTGGCACGATCTTCCAGTATGTATTTACATTTGTTATTTACATGTTTGCTTTTCTTTTCAGGGTCGCGGAGGGAAAGGATCAATATTTGTGTGGGCAAGCGGCAACGGTGGCCAGCATACGGATTCCTGCAACTGTGACGGCTATACCAACAGCATCTACACGCTGTCCATCTCCAGTGCCACCCAGGCAGGGTATGAACTCTTTTTTTTTCTGCTGCATGTCACACAGTGGTTTAGTGAATCAAGCTGCCCACTTAGAAATGTTGCGGCAACCTTTGAACTAATGGTTCAGAGCAAGTTCAGTGTTTACCAGCAGACTCCACAGTCTTCAAAGAGGCGCCTTTTTTAAGATACTTTATTATTCAGCAATAAGGCAAAATGATTCGGCAGAGGCTTCTCACAAATAGAAGTAGAGAATGAAATCACCTTCAACAGTTAAATTTTCATCTTGAAGAGTAAAATTAAATTATAAAGTAAATGATATTTTAATTAAATTCAATGTGGATCCTATGTCGGCAGATTCAAACCTTGGTATCTGGAAGAATGCTCCTCCACGATTGCCACTACATACAGCTCCGGCATTTTGGGCAGAGATAAGAGTGTCGCCTCAGTGGACATGGAAGCTAAACTGCGCCCAGATCATCTCTGCACTCTGGAGCATACAGGTGAATTCAATTTGTTGTACAAATTGATATTGAACTTCGAGCTAGACACTATGTTCTCAATTGCAACTTTAAATTACGTATTTCAATTTCGGAAGGTTAACCTGAGAACTGCTCTAATTAATTAAGGCAGAATTAATTTTGCTAAATGACTAATCAATTGTCCAAAGTTATCGAATAAATTTCGAAAGTTTTTACAATGAAGTAACTCAATAACAATACAACAGGATTTCTTCAAGATTGGAATTTCAATTGTTTTAATTTCTGTCAATATTATACAGGTAATAAGACCGCTTATTCACTTAAATGACATTTTAGTATGAAGCATTCTAATTAAATTCATCTTTACTGTTTAATAAATTAATTAAGTCGAGAACAACCAAGCCCTAGCAGCGGCCCGCCGCAGTGATCTCCCGAGCATAATATAGTTAAACATAAGAGTAAATCAAAGTTCTATCAAGAGGTGTAAAACATTATAATTTCTTTATTTCAAACTTCGCAGTTCGAGCAAGAATTCTGATCTTGTCTAATTTCCGAAATTAATACTCTTATTTCACCGGTAATTGCTTGTAGATGCCGGTATCATTCATCATTGACATAAATAGACTTTGTTAAGTTTTCTAGGAGAGGATTGTATTGTATGAAGTTGAAGTTCATAAAATTAGTACATCGGCGCAAGTCAGTTTATTCGGATATAATTACTTGTGTATCTTTCATAAAGAAAGTTGATATTTCTTGAAAGAGTTCAGAATTATTTACTTAATGACTTTTTATGAAAGATTTCTGTCATAACCTCTCCATAATTCTCAACGCCTCAATTCGTTGATAAACTTAGAGAGAAGTTTGTTGTTCTATAATTCATGTCTTTTTACCTTTATCTTCGTGCCAAAAAGAATGGACATCCTTTGGAGCATTGCAGTTTATTGTTGTCATTGTTACTGTTGTCAGGAACATCAGCATCCGCCCCACTGGCCGCAGGGATGTGTGCCCTAGCCTTGGAAGCCAATCCTAATTTAACGTGGAGAGATATGCAACACATTATTGTCATGTCTGCCAACCCAGCACCATTGGAAAAGGAGGCCGGATGGACCATAAATGGCGCTCAGAGGAAAGGTGGGTCAAGATTTTATGTTCAAAACTGGGAATTTGCGGGCCTATTGTGAGCTAATATTTACACATAATTGTTGAAAGTAGCATTCATATTATCTCCCAGGAATAACATAAATCTGAACTAGAAACAAGTTACACGAAAAATTGTGTCGATTCATTGCTAATTATTGCAGTTTAACTGCAAGATTGCAACGTGCGTTAACATACCTCCAGGCTACATGTCTGTCTTCAGCTTCTAGAAAATTGACTGCTGTTGAACACTCATATCTGAAGTTGATTGATTTCTCTGAAATCTAAAATGGCGATACAGATAATACCTCACTTAAGGGCCGGTAGAAATGTGGTATGTTTGGATGTGGATTGTCTGGATTGTATGAGTGTCAGAACTGTTCTGACAGAACACCATTAATTTATTTTAGAAAATATTTACTTCTAAAAAAAAATACATAAATTATGGTTTACATAACCTGAACCATTCACAACTCATAAACAATTAAAGGAAACAGAAATAAATGGGCTGTGCACTTTAGATGCGTCACCCTTTATTTAAAATCACTAGACTGCCAATATGGTTCTTGCTTTTTCATAACATTCATCTCCTTCTATTTAATCATTTTTTGCATGCTAAATTTATTAGTAACATTGATTGGTTTCTTTGCAGTAAGTCATAAATTTGGATTTGGCTTAATGGACGGAGAAGCGATGGTGAATCTGGCAGAACAATGGACCTCGGTGCCTGCTCAGCACATCTGCAAAACTCCAGTCATTGCTGAAAACCGGTTAGTTCAAAGTTCCACCGAAGAATTCTTATTTAAATAAGTATTTTCTTCTTCGTGACCTTAAATATTGAATTTAAGGATAATATAATTTGTTAATTCTTACAATCTATCCCAGCACGCGTAAAGTTACGAACATTTCATTTTGTTCTAGATGTAGTTTGATTTTAAAAGATATTCTAAAAGAGAGTGGATATCCGGGGATCAAAAAATAGTTAGCAAAGTACTGTCTAAATTTTGGTACCTAGAATTATGTGACTTAGTCATTTAAAGGAAGTTTTCCAAAGCCCTCCATCACAGCGTCAATATTTTCCTTTAAAACGTATTAAATCGCCAAGTCCTCTAAATAAAAACCCTAAGAAATTATTTAAAAGTTTTTATTGGCCAAATGAGGTGAACAGCTTGTGGAAGCGCTGGTTTCTGATAAATAAATTTATTCTGAATAAATTTAAATTATGAATCACTTTCCTTCTTTGGACTTGTTGATGAAAGCCAGTTTGTCGGCTGCTTAAATTCTCTGCACAACTTTAATTCTCTTCCGCTGACGGTGAAACTTATTTAAGCCCTCGTCCGACAAATTATTTTCTCCACAATTGGCTTTCACTCTGGCTACAGACATCTAGGCTTTCTCTGAATCAATTCTGAATATTTTTTCTTTTTGTCCTGTTTCGCATTATAATGCTATTCATTTTGCGTGGTTTTTCTTATTATTTCCGTTTTATTCATTATTGAGTGGTGTTAGATAAGAATTAGCAATAAGCACATCGTTCAAGGCTCCTCTTTCTAGCTATTGGCTACCAAGTCACAGAAAACCTGTTTCAAACGGTCTGTTCAGAGCCCGACTTACGTTCACACCTGCTTGATGAAAACAGGAAATTTTCAGTTAAATTCCCTTTGTGAGATATAGTCCTCTAAAAGTACTCCTTTTTATTAGAAAATAGGTACTGGACAGGATTAAGTTTTCCAGGCACTAATTAGTTTCCCTTGGCCAGGTCAAGAAAGTATTTGCGATCATTTCAAATTTGTCTAACACTTTGACTGAATTTACATAGGGAATTTCAGAAATTAATGGGATTTCAGAAAGATAGGGTTTGTTCGCTGTACATAACCATTGCTACATCTTCCAGTTAACGGTGTGCAGTATGGACAGTTTACAAACGGTCCGTAAATTCAATAGCAATTTTTTGGCCATTCTAAACTTTCTAATGATGAGGATCACCCTCTGCCTCTTTATCACCTATATCTCTTTCTTAGAGAAATCGAAATTGACCAACTCCTCAAAAGCGTGAGAGAGATCTTTCAGAACTTGTTTCTTGGCCCAAGCTGTTACAGATGAACTCGACGTAGGAGAGTACAAGTATTTATTTTGATTCAATAAAGTTATGATTAATAGGTTAGTAAGCTTCTGTTATACTTCCTTAATGCGACCATTTATTTTCCAACTGTATCTTCGCACTCTGCTTTTCAATTAGACCTGATAAATTGATCATTCCAAAAATAAATAAAAAAATAAATCAATAAAGGTCAGTATCTTCATAAAATAAAACCCTATAACTGTTATTAATAGTACCATTTGCACAGGAATATATAGTCATTAATTTCTCCCAGGTCGGGATATTCCTTTGCCGCATTTCTGAACAACCCCAGCCGGCAACACAACCTGAATAACAATGCAACAAGTTTTATAGCGCCTACTTTGTTTACACTAATTGTACCTCTGTCCATGCAGAGGCATTACCAATACTTTGTTGTCTAAGACAAATGCTTTAGAATTGTAACTTTAGTCCAAGCAGCAGTTCAGTTCGAATATAAAAATGAAATAAATAAAAAGAGTCAAACAAAAAGAATTTATGGCGAACACAAAAAAATTTTAAATTTTCCCCATGGGAGATAGGTCACTGAGAGCCGTAGAGAAGGCTTTCTAACCAGGGGAGTCTCCCTCGAATCCATGGGAACCCGGTCCTCCAGAGATTATCTGATGGCAATCCACAGTACGGAAATCCGGATGGAGTAAGTAAATTTTCAGGAAACATGATTTGGATTAAAAAGGTTTTTGACGTCAACGTTATACATTTTCATTATTTCCTACCAAAGTGCCATTTCAGAGTGATGGGAAATTTGAAAATCTGAATGTTGTTAGTAAGAAAGAAATATTATTTTGAAATTTGGAGCTGTGGAAAAAGTATAAATTTAGAACTGGAACCTAGTAGTAGTAGTGTATGTTCTCACCAGATTTTATTAAAATTTACTTTCGGATGTTTACTATAATGTCTAATTCTCTTAGGTTCCGAACTTCAGAACCACACGACAGTCAACTCTTGTAAAGTCTGTTGCGACTTTAAATTTCCTAATTGCAGTAAAAAAAAAGACGCCATATAGGTTTTCCCTAGTCTATGCAGTTCTCTGTTCGATTGTTCAAGCTTTTCCAATTTCCGAAACATACTACACTTTGCTTTTTGTCGATATTAACATGAGAATGCATAATTTCTGTGAGCTTCTTTATTTCTTTGACACAGATTTTGTTACTTCTGCAACATTCTTTGGCAACGGCAGGTTGCTGATAATGTACAAAGATTACAGCAATTGCCAAGTTTGTTCTCTGTCCATGTTGCTTGTTTTAGTGGATTCTTTTTTATTTTATTACAGTATACTCGACAAAACTTACAGCAGCGAGACCAAGTTCCACACCAACGTCACTGGCTGCGAGGGCACAGAGAGCGAAGTTCGCTATCTGGAACATGTCCAGTGTAAAATTACTCTAAACTTCCAGCCCAGAGGCAACTTAAGATTGGTACTAACTTCTCCACAAGGTACACCATCTACTTTGTTATCACAGCGCCCCAGGGATGAGGTTTCTGCGGCCTTAAATGACTGGCCATTTCTTTCTGTCCATTTCTGGGGCGAAGACCCCAGAGGAATATGGGCACTAACTGTCATTAACGATGGAGCAAAAAAAGTTTCTGCCAACGGTAAGTTATGTTATTTTTGATTACTTTTGAGAATTGCAAATTTCAAAACTTAGCTTAGCTATTAGGAATATATTTCACTACAAAAACCAGCTCATATTTGTGCTGCAGTATCCCAAAATACAAAATCTTATCATATTTTTATGCTTCGCTCCTTTTTTTTCCAGGTAATACGAACAGTATAACCTCGAAAGGATATTAAGCAATGTTGTTTTCTCTTAAAGTGTCTCATCACAGTTTACCAATCCTTTGTTCCAGAATTTGCTAAAGCTCCAGACATCGCCAGGATATAAAAAAAAAAACGCGTGAATTTGAAAGAAAGAATTGGGGCATTAGGCTCGAGTATCACTCCTAATTTTTATAATCGTATTAGATCTCAGAATAGAGATAGCTAGCGAGCAAATACCTTATAGTTTCTAATAAATAAAAGTTTTTTATTTAAACATGCGAATTTCGCATATTACCTCATTATTTCGGCGTTTTACTTTCGTTATGATCTAAGGGAACTGATGCAATTATGTACTGCATCAGTAGATCTTCCCTTTCGATTTAGTATGAAAATGTCAGACCAATATTTGGAAACTCTTTCTCACAATAGGGGCGTTGTTCTTAGTAAGCCTCCTGAGGTATGTATGTCAGCCGGTTAAAGAATAAGAACAGAATTGTTATTTTTAATACTCAGTCTGATAGAGCGATTCTCAAGAGGGTATTAACTAGAAACCTGATATTTGTTTTACATAATCTCGCCTTTAGCTCTGTTCCGCACAATGCTGCATCTCCTGTAGGAACCAAAATGTCTGTCTGACCCCATTGTTATATCAGTATTACACTCTTCAAGTCGATTTTAACATATGCTATCCCAGCTTGTGTATAAAATACATATTTAATTTTTTTTTGTTTTCTAGGAGTTTTTACAAAATGGCAACTTATATTTTATGGGACAGACACGAAACCAGTCAATTTAAGGCCTCCATCTTTGCAGATGTACCGGAAAAAACAAGATTTGTCAGATCCGGCTTTCTATAAAGTACTATATATTCTATTCTTCACTAGTGTTAGTAAAGTGAAAAAAATAAATCTTTTTGAGTTGGCTGGTTTTGTTTCAGGAGAAGGTAGAGGGCGAGGCCGGATATGACGACAATGTTGTTGACGATGCGGTCGAAGTGTTGTACAATTGCCACCTGGAGTGCGATTCTAAAGGGTGCTACGGCCCGGCCAACAACCAGTGCATCTCGTGCGCCCACTATAAACTGAACAAGTAATTGCAATTTCCTTCGCTAAAAATACAAATATTCTGTCCAATTAGTGGCCCTTATTTTTTTGAATATTAATTCTAGAAAATGTTATAATCTGGTTTATTTTGCAAATATTGCCAGCGTTGGCCGTGCTAATGATTACTATTAGTAGACTGTATTGTCAAAATTTTGTGCTCTTCAACTTCTTCAATAAGAATATATATTTTTAATTACTGATTTATAAATAATCAAACTTCAGAGACTTGCTTTCCAAAATAATATTCCTTATTAATCAGGCCTTACTAACTACGTCTTGAGACACCATGCAGAATAAATGTATGCTTCTGTATGTAAATAAGATATTATTCTTGTAAATATATCTGCATTTCCATAAATTAAGTGAGTGAAGGGTACTTATTTTTAAGTACTAATCTAGGGAAGAGTAGTACAGATCTGCTATTAGTTACTATACGAAGTATTAAGTTGTAAGTACTGGAAGTGTGAAAGATGATCATTCACCTGCAGACAATATACTTTATTATATGGATTTGCGTGTCTAGAAGTGGTTGTCTCACCACGACATAGAGCTTGCATTGCTTCAATGAAATATGAGAAATAGATTCCAAAGTACCTAATTGAGACAAACTTGTATGTTCACGTGGCCAGAAGTTGCGTGGCGAGCTGCCCAGAAGAAGGATACTACGCCTCTGGTGGCCTGTGTCTGCCGTGCCACGTGGACTGCCGCACGTGTACAGGTCCGGGATACCATAACTGCCTTACGTGCGCCCCACATCTTTACTATATCACCGATCTAGCCTTGTGTATTCACGCTTGTCCGCACACATACTATCAAGGTACTTTTTTTCACCACAGGTAAAATTTATTTTATTTAATTCCTGTTTACATTCCCTTCAAGATTGTGGAGATAAAGCTCATATGAACGGAATGCCAATATGAAGTTTATGACAATAAAATATAATAAAAAAACAGTAAATTTTGTAAGAATGCAGTAGTTCCTTGAAACTCAGAATTTGCAACTCTTATAATTCTGTAATTTTTTTTTTAATTATATAAATAACTACAAGACAGTGTACACTCGAGAATAGAGAGAAGCCAAATCTCTCTCACGGAAAGCCCTTAATAAGAAAACCGTTGGAGTCATTTTTGAGAAAATCTTAAACATGGGAAAAATAAACTATGGTAAATCGGAACTTTCTATCATGAGAGGTTTTATCGCTAACTTCCTGTCGGCTCCTCTAGAGAAACCAAAACGAAATGTAAAGTTTCTGCGATTTATCGTTCAATTTTCTAAAAACCACTTTTGTCGTTCAAAAACTTGAAGACGACATCTTCGCTACACTTATTTAAGAACTATTAAGAATGATGTCACCATTAAGACTAATAATTAATTTCTTTCAGATGTGGATACCAAAAGATGTATTAGCTGTCACGAAACATGTGCCAGCTGTCAAGATGGTCCTACTCTATGTTCTTCCTGCGACAGCCACCTTGTCCACCACAGTAACTCCTGTTTAGCTTCATGTCCAGCCGGCACATACTTGAACCATCACCAGCGGTCAGTTCGCCTGCCTGAATTCCTGCCCTTGGTCTAAATACTCTCTCTTAACTTTATTTGTTTGTGTCTTTGCAATGCAGGTGTGCTCCTTGTCACCCGTCCTGTGATACTTGTATTGGAGGTAAGATCACAGACTGTCTGCCGCCCTCAAGATCTGCTACCTGCAGTGATGGCCAATGCAGTGAATGTCCTCCAGGCTTATTTCTACAGAACTCTACTTGTGTGTCCGGCTGTGATCCTGGGTTAGAAATGACTTTACCCGTTTAATGAATATGTTATGAATAATGATACCCTTATCATATTGTCATCAAACTTTTAGATTTATCATTTCGGTTCTCTATTGATTCTTATCTATATAAAGTGCGAGGGTAACCGAAATATTTAGAAATAGTATTTTAGGGCTCCTTTTTTTCAATGCCCTGTGACCTTAGCGTTCCATCATAGATGCCTTGGCTCTTCCTGAGTGCTTGTATCTTGACTCCCCTTGCCAAAAAATGCCCTTAATCGAATTTACTTAAATTCGATTCAATAAAAGTAAAATGTTTCAATAAAAGTTACAGACTTGAGGTGAAGTAAAGATTTTCTGTTCAGAACTCTATGGAATTTTGGACTACAGAAATCTGACTTGTTCTTCTACAATTTGGTAAATAACATTCAGCTGCAACTTCAAGGGAGATGTATGGTGATGAAATTAACTGATCTCACTTGATATTAAATTTGGAATATTTTTACACGTTGATCTGTCAAGAAGAAGATTGTGATACCTAAACATGCCAGATTATTCTTTGGCGAGATCAGATTAAACCTGAAAAATCTGAAAGTCGTGTGTCCGTCATCATTGATTCATCATATTATTTTTATGTATATTTTATCTGTAATTTTGTAATATTGTTTTGTCTTATGTAGCAAAGTTTATTTATATTTTATAGACTAACGCTTTATATATATTGTATATAAACATGAACAGCGAACTATAAAAGCTTCAAGGATGCGGCTTACTTCTACTAAGTTAATCTTTTCCTAATCACCCTGATTATATTTTAAACTGTGGCCCTAATAATGTAATGGGGAGGATGAATTCATTTTATTTATGAACTGTGATTGATTACAGGTGGTACCATATAGGCAAAAGCTGTAAGCGATGTTGGCCGGGATGCCTTGGCTGTTACGGCGGAAGAAAGGATGAATGCGTCTCGTGTGTAGCCGGTCGCATGTTAGCTCGAGGACAGTGCAGACTACATTGTCCAAGAAATATGTACTCCACTTCGACTGGATGTGCCAATTGCCATCATTTCTGTTTGACTTGCAATGGTAACTACCGTTTGTAAAGTATACATGTGAGACCAGCTTTACCAGATATACTAGACTTCTAGTCTATTCCTATATATCGATCAGTCTTGTATATGTCTATATGGCATGATTTCCTTTTTTTTTCAGGCGGTGGAGCATACTCTTGTACGGCGTGTTCATCTGGAAGATATCTGGACGAAGAGTCAGGTCTGTGCTATTCTTGCCATCCGACTTGTTTAACTTGCAGTTCGGCTGCCCAAAATGCCTGCACTTCGTGCCCCCAAAACTTGATACTGGACAGTGGTCAATGCATTTCTTACGATGATACAGATGGTAGTAACTGCATAAACTGCATTGAAAATCAAGGTAGGTTTTATATATTTACAAAATTCGTTGTCGTGGACGGGTAAGTATTGAGTAATAAACATGTTAAAATTATTGCCTACATTGGAAATTTAGTATAAAATCATTATTATACAACAATAGAAATGTTTTTTACAATTAATAATTTGTTGCTTGGGCCATTGCAGATACAAAAATACATTCTTTTGGTGCCGGCAAGAGGAGGATCTCTGAGGCTGTGTCCTGGAGTGGCATTGTAGATGAACCACTGCAGGCCTTCCATCGCGGTAAACCACCCGAATATTCTCCGTTTGTCACTGTGACAGTGATCGCTGTCATTGCATGCCTTGCCATTGTTGTCCTGTTTGCGCTCCTCTTTGCCACGCTCCAGGTAAGATGAGGTAATGTCAACAGAAATTATATGCGTAAATCATTTTATTTTATTATTTAATATCATTTAAAGAAAACCTGAAGTAGATTTTTTTTTATCTAACTGGTAGTTTACTGGACATCCAGCTTTTTGGAGTAGTTAGTGAAGCCCTCCCTCTTCCTAATGCAGTAAGATCGCGTCTATAAGAAATCAATAAACGCGAATCAAATCTGAGTTTCTACTGGAAAGGGCTTTGATGAATATGAAACCATGAGTACTTTGTCTTGTCTGTCAGTAGCATGTCTTCATGTGAACAAAGTATCTCGATTACTTGGGAAATGGACTACACAGCACGTACGAAATAGTACACCATTTGACATCAATTTGGGAGCCCGCTTGATTGTTTGATTTTTTTTAACTCCTTCTTCTAAGACAACCTTTCCAGCAATTATTGCTCTTCAGTCCTGAAGAGAAGAATACATGTCAAGTTGCGACCTCATTTCTCGGATGCAGATAGTTAACATTCTGATGAGACCAACGATTAGTTTAGTTAACATTCTGATGAGACCAACGAAACGTCCTGGAAAGATTCTTTAAAGACAGGCACTTGCCGAAAGTTTTTCTTCCACCTTACTGAATTGGCCGGGACGCTGGAACCGTATCTTTAAGACGGGACAGTCTTGGTAAAAACGGGATATATGTCAAGGTTAGATAGTCATTTGTCTAATTTTCTTCCATTGACAATCAAGACTTGGTTTTCAAATACTGCGTAAAAATGAAAACATTCTTCATATTCGCGCTCAAGAACATGACCAAATTTTTAATTAAATCTCCATTAAGACCACAAGAACATAGTTTAATGTGATTTGTTCCAGATCCGGTCACAGAGGTCATCTGGAGCTGGTTCGGCGAGGTCTGAGATCTACAGAGAAAAGCCGGCGCCTACAAAGAGTCAAAAAGCTTCGGATGCCAGCGGCCGTGGTGGCCAAGTGATATGACCTAGTGTGGGGTGTCTGGGAATCGCCCATCACTAAAGAAGTGGCCTTCTACCTCCTCTACATAGCCCTGCTGGAAAGAACAGCCGCCATTCTGCGCACTTAGGACAGTTTTGCCTAATTGTGCAAGTCATTTAACACAGAAAATTAAAGCAACTTTTTTAATTCTAGATATAAAGTCCATGTGATTCGTATTTACATATTTATGTGTGTATATTGATGATGCGAGTTCAGTTTTTTTAATTAAATGTATATAACTTTCGGATATCTAAACTTTTCTGATCAGAATCATAATGTATTTTTTTTCCTCAAAAAATTTTAACAATTTATTAGTAATACTTTTATGCGGTTTAAAAAAACAAAAATTATAATTATTGGTCGTCAAAAATGGTGCTAAGTGAATGTATAAATGTCAACTTTATTGTTAATATTCTTGTGAGAGAGTCAGTTAAATCTTATCACTGCCATCCTCTTCATTGTAATGCTGAAAGGAAGTGAATTTTTATTGAAGAAAATGTGCGTAAATCTTTGCGCCAGAGATCAGCACACCCAAGAGTGATACAGTATACAGTATACAGTTAGTCTGAAGGTAGATCTATTTGTACATATTAGTAATTTAATTCTTAACTATTGATGGAAATAGAGCGAAATGTTGCAAGTTCACAGAGATCGCTTAACTTTTTTCTGACGTTCCCTTAAAAATTTCTTGTTTCATTATGGACGTCCCCACGTTTTTGAACGTATTGGATTCGTTCATATTTTTCATGTTAAGATAACGCCCGAAAAGCTCTTTTGAGGCACTTTTAGATCGAAATAATGGTTTTCACGAATGTGTCTATTATGTCTCTAGTTGCTACTTGAGATTAGCTGTTGTTCATGTTTCTTCATTTTTTAGAAACGTCTGTTCACGTATTATAACAAAAATTATCCTAAATTTCACATTATACTTTTGCATGTTTCAAACCTTCTTTACCATTCATTAACCTTCTAGAGAGAAACTCAGCTGAATTATCCTACTTGTGAATCCAACAAATATTTTCAATTTCAGCTGGGCGCTTTGCAAACTCCCGTGTGTTTCCATAGAATTAAAATTTCTTCAAAAAGCTGTATATGGACCATGATTATAATGTTAACCGAATTATGTTCACTTTGTATTCTTTTTTGATTCATCAGACGAACATGATTCTGATTATAAAAGAATTATTGGAATAATTTGTATATACTCAATTCGGTGTTTCAAATTGCCTAGACTTTTAAGTACGTGGCCAATTAGAAATGTTGGCAAGTATGGTAATATAAATAAGAAAGCCAAGCTTTATTGGTGTAAGCACTCATCAGATAGATATTTGCATGAAAAGCAAGCTACTCTAATACGAAAAGCCCGAGTATTTTGAGCAGCTCAAAAATGTGATTGTATATAAATGTTATTTGTGTTGTCTGTAAAAATTTTTGCACATAATAATTTATAAAAAAATTAATTTTAAGGCTCAACAATAAAAACAAAAAAAACAAAAATGATTACTTAAAGTTTATAATAATTAAAAATACTAATATTTTGTTTACAATAATTAAAGTGGTGGTTGAAATATAATACTTAAGACAAGTGCTTTTATTTTTAATAGTTTGAATTCCTTAATTAAGGAGAAAAAAATGTGTTAATGTAAAAAAAATTAAAACTAATAGCACATATAAGTAGTTTTGTGTGTTCATTTCTGTTCAAATGCACACATTTTTAAATAGGCTTTATGTGTTTCTTAAATATAAACTAAAAGAATAAATAACAATTACAGTGTTATCACTCAGAACGAAGAAAGACTGAATTGCAGTAGCCATTTCCGTTATATTCTAACCTTTTCCATATTCAAACAATGCAAATGTTATAATTAAATATTAATTTCATTTTAATAAATCGAACTTGAATGTCATAGTTTTTCTATTGCAAATTTTAAAAATATTAGCTGGTAAGTAATCGGCGGCCTACTGCAATGTAATCTAATCTTTCATCTAGTTGTTTTAACTTTATTTCTATCATTTCTACTAATAACTGCGAGAAACAGCGGCGTTTATTAGAAATGGATACAATTTTGTTGAACTCAAGGAGTTACCATTTTGGGGCAAGGGAGCTACAGATTGTATTAGTTGGTTTTGTAAATAAAGAAATGTTTTAATTTTGTTATTAGTGTAAAAATTATGTATTTATAAATAAATTGTTCTTAAACTTCTTTATAGTCATTATTATATTGCGCACCAATAAAAAGAAAATTTCGTAACGTAAAAGGATTTTGGGTTTTGAAAATGAACAAACAGCTGAGAATCCATGTCAATACTCATATGATTAGTTATTGGTTTATGTTTAATTTTTACGTATTGCAAGCTTTAACAATATATTTACTGAGTGTTACCGCCCGCAGTGACCTATCTGCGATATACATGGATCCCAGACATATTACAAACAACTATTCAGATTTTATTGAAAATGAACCAAGTGATTATCTGGAAGATAAACAAGTAAGATATTTCGATGATACAATCGTTACAGCATTATCGTTATCTATTTTTTGAATCAAAAAATTAAATGTAAGAAAAATAGGTAATTGTTTATAAAAGCTGACCCTGCAATAACAGCACGTTTTCAGCTACTTTTCTGGTGTCAGGACTACTTAATATACCACAGCACTATTATTTACTGGTATTGTGTGCATTTTATCCCTATTTCGTACATATTTATTTGTTTTCCACATACATGAAGACAAGTTTATTATTATCTCTTTAACAAAAACTTACAGTTTAAAATGTTAAGTATAAGGGTTGATTAAACGCCAAAAGGTACACAAATCAGCTAGTACCCAACATTTCATTGATATTATTTTAAGTAATTTTACTACATTAATTTTCATTAATATTTTTTTGAATTTATTAGATGTTTCACAGACCCTTATGCTGGCCATTTTAATCTACAAAATATTTGTTCAAGTAGAACACCATTTAACTTAGAATGACTGTAATAAGATAAATAAGATATGCATATTTTTATGACAGCTAACATAATTATTCCAGTATTTTACTATAAGTAAAATTAGAGGGACTACATTAAATTACAATTGAGAAATGAATAATTATTGTTGAATAATTTACTTGATATTACCTACGCGTTATGTGTGCTCACAAATACTTCGGAAAGACGAATTCTAGACTGAAATATTGTTTTAAATCCGTGATTCAAATTTAAATAGTAGCCGACTCTGCCTTTGTCTTTTTTTACTTTAACGTGCATGTACATACATACGATATATGTGACTATTCAGAATAAAGAGCATAATAAAGATAAATCAGAAGAATAATTTGGAATAAAGCTAAAATAAAGTACCTATTTAATTACGAAAATATAATATACATTTTATCATAATTATAACAAAAAAATAAAATATTATGAATGAACAAAGGGAAGGGATTAGCTATGCGGTTAGCATATTGGATTCCCACGTGGAGGTTCCGGGTTCGAATCCAGCTGCTGACCCTTAGATTTTCTCTTTCTAAGAGCTTCTTACAGCTCACTGTCCGGGTGATGGACAGAGTTGTCTGTAACGAGAGAACACTGTCCGGAGGCCGGCAGTGCACTGAAAAAAGCTCCGGGCGCCAATAACCTTGATGTTGACGCGACTTAAATCATAAAAGAAAAGAAAAAGAAAATGAATGAACTGGCCAGCATAAGGGTCTGTGAAACATCTAATAAATTCAAAAAAATATTAATGAAAATTAATGTAGTAAAATTACTTAAAATAATATCAATGAAATGTTGGGTACTAGCTGATTTGTGTACCTTTTGGCGTTTAATCAACCCTTATACTTAACATTTTAAACTGTAAGTTTTTGTTAAAGAGATTTTTGTACCTTTTGGATAGATTTTCTTTTTTGTATGTTTTGCAAAGTTACATATCTGCTTTTCAGATTTTATTAAAATTGGGAATAATAAATTTAATTTTATCATTATAACCTGAAAAGGTGTTAAGTCGGAGTTACTACCACTGGACAGATCTTTTTAAAGAATGATTATATTTGCGGTCCCCAAACCATCCTCAATAACAATTTTTTTGAGAAAGCGTTTTGAATAAAATAGGAAGGTAATTTGTACGTAAATAGCAAAATTAAACTGCGATTTCAGTACTTCCCTTTAAGAGGAGTAAGAAAAATAAACTGCCATTACAGTACTTCTCCCTAAAAGGCAAAGAGGCAAAGATTTTGAATCGAACTACAATTCATTGATGAAAATCGGTTCACTCATTGAAAATTTTAACGATTGCAATACTTCCTCTTAGTAGGTGTAAGAGCATGATGGCACTTCACAGCCACGTAGAGGAGCTTTAACCACTTCTTCTTACTAAATTTTATCAAAATCGGACTAACCGTTATAGAAATATTGGTAATAATAGTTTTAGAAAGGGCCTTACTTGGGTGGGGCAAACTCCCCTCCTTATGAGGCACAGCGTCGAGACTTTTAAAGTGCAAATCTGTACAAAATTTCGATTCGAATGACACTTTATTCATGAAAATCGGTTTACGTTTCGATAATTTGAAACGATTGCTATACTTCCCCTTAACAAGTGTAAGAGCAGATCGTCGCTTTAATGTTAGGTAGGGGAGCCCAAACCCTGTCATCCTACCAAATTTTATCAAAATCGGGCTAAGATTTACAGAGTAATTAATGATAATAATTTTGGAGGGGGCCTTACATAAAAGGGGCTAACTCCTCTCCCATTCCATGTACAGCGTCGCGACCCCCAAAAGGCACATCTACATAAAATTCCGAATCGAATGACATCTCATTCATGAAAATCGGTTCACGCGTTTAGGCGCTACGTTGTTTACAAAAAAGGTAACAACAACAACAAGAAGAA
Source organism: Rhodnius prolixus (assembly GCF_049639745.1). Taxonomy (NCBI): domain Eukaryota; kingdom Metazoa; phylum Arthropoda; class Insecta; order Hemiptera; family Reduviidae; genus Rhodnius; species Rhodnius prolixus. Next base: position 39,532,445 of record NW_027411582.1, on the reverse strand, counting down.
CAAGAACATTTTTTGAAAATGCCGTTTTTGCTCATTTTGAGCATCTTTTTTCTCAATATCTATCAAATCTAGCTTGTTGCAAAAAAATTACAGTCATAAAGGAGGATTTGCCCTATATTTTAAAGAAAATTTGGGAATTTTATCTTTTATAGAAAAAGAGAAAAAAATTGTCAAAGTTGGGTGTTTTTAAACCTAACGCTTTTTCGTGCAGTTTTTGATGATCAACCCTTATACAACTGTCCTACCGGACAGTTTTAATACTCTACACCTAGTAGCCTCTATCATTGTTTAATAGAATCAGAAAATACAGAAAACGATGGACGAACGGGAATCCTCATTCTTACCTAATCATACTCCTCATAGAAAAGAAGTAACGTAATAGGCAAATTTCTTTTTTTTTTGAATTTTCATTTAGAATGTCCGATTTGTGGAATCCTGATTACAAAAAATTATAATTGATTTGTGACTGTAAACCGTAACTCAGAAATTAAAAATCTCCGTGAGTCATACGAAAATACGAAAATGAGGGACAAAAGAAACTGCCTAATAACAATGAATACTTAATAATAAACGAAATGGAAATCTCTTTATGGATAGCGAGTCAATAATGTACAAGAATTGAAACTGTTTCCGTAGAACTCCAAGAACAACTTATAGATAAAGAAAGTGATACCTCTCTTCAATTATGATACAGAAAAAGTCCATCAAGTTTAAGGATTTGCGACGAAATGAAAGATATTTTTTATTCCTTTGGAAGGGAGCAATTTATTTTCTACATTAGTTTTTCTATTTGATATTTACTTATATTTTTCTCTAGCGCCTTAGTTATTTACTATCGAAAACACAAAATACCAGAATCTGTAGAAAATATAGAATTTTTCTCTTCCATTTAGTAGCGGAGTGCTAAATTTGTAGAACTAGAATAATACCAAACTCCTGGCAGACGGATAATAGCCAGCCTCACTTTGCTTTAGTTCAAACTTTAAATATTGTATACAAAATAGTGAAATGTGAATAAAGCGTTTATTAATTATTATTAGTAATAGCGGAGTGATGCTTTTCGATTTGGTTCCCAATAGGCGAGATATTAGATCCAATTTAAAGCACTAGTGCAATAGGGAGCATCCATTCACTTCAAGCACCGTTCTTTTTCAACATAAAAGTTCTTCTGCGGCATGATGATTGCTAAGCCACATATTTCTCATCAAACCGCCTCAAACAGAAGCTTGAACTTCTTCGTTACCCAGCTTGCTATCCGGATTTCACTCTTACGGGCTGCTACATATTGCAGGCTTTTTTTTTTGCGGTATAGAACATCAACTACTAGAAAGGCAGAGAAAGCAACTGTAATGAATTCTTAGCCTTCACAGAATTTTTGAAGTACCACAGAAGAAAAGAGTGGCAGGCACAAAGTGGTTTCAAGAATATCTGGGAAGTTTTATTTATCATCAATATTCATTTCATCCTCAACACACTCTTAAATGCGAATAGTTGTCTCATAAAATAGTTTTCTTTTCAGATAAAATCCCAACTTATAGCGAGTTCAAATAGATTAATAAATTCGTTATTGATGAAAATCAATAAAAGTGTTTACGAATTTGATAAAAATAGTGATTACTCCATTTACACTGGATATAGTGGCATTGCCTTCTTGCATTATTTTAACTACATAAAGAGAGACAATATTGAATCCTATGACGTAAGTTACTGCTTCAGTATGATTTTGTATAGTTATTAGTGTTATCGTGCTTGGCGCTTTACAAGTGATCTAAATTCGTTTCTTGTACTAGATCGCAAAGTATTTAACTGATAAGGCGTTGACAAATTTAAAGGGAAGAGATATAAGCTTTTTGCTGGGCGATGCAGGACCTCTTGCCCTTGGTGCCCTAATCTATACGAAAGAAAATAACTCTGAGGAAGTTGAAAACTTAATCTCCAGGTATGTTCGTGTTCCATTTCCTTTTTAAGTGAAAGCTGCAAATATGCCATCTAACAGCACTTACTGATGATGAAGTGAACAGACACGCCCGCAACCACACTCCACAAACAGAACTTCGGCCTTGCTAGAGCCCACTCACTAAGTAATGCATCGCACTCTCACCATTCTAGATCTAATAGCACTCATTTACTGGCTCCAGAAAATACCTTAAAGCGCCCCTAAAAGAAATTTCAGATTCTGGTATGTTCTCCCCAATCAGCCCAAATTAGCTAGATACTCTACTCAGCTGGGAAGAGATCTTCTTCTAGTGATATAATCGTATATTTTGTAAGCTGATTTCACAATAGTTTCTACAAACATGCTTCAGCAAAGTACTAGCTGCGACAATATTGTCAGTTTTTCTAGTCAATGTTCTTTAATTGATGAAAATTTCACTCAAGTTGGAGCTAAAATTAATTGTCAGATAAATATCTACAGACAGTACGAGGTTGTAGTGGTACATTTAATTATCTTTTCTATTAATGAGAATTACTTGTTTCTCCTTATTTCAGACTGCTGAAATTGCCAGAGAGAGTGTCGAATTATCCTGATGAACTACTTTATGGCAGAGCAGGCTACATATTTGCTTTATTGTTTCTCAGAAAACATCTTGGCAACGTTATCCCTGAAGATTATTTAAAAAAGGTGACACAAAAATTCTTGGTCACTCCTACAAAAACTGTGTAAATTTTTTTGGGATAGGCCATTTCCAATTTCTTGGTAGAACTGTGAACTGCAGTTCATTATTCTTTTAAGACTGATAATTTTTGTAATACTCAAACAAAAAGACAGAAGTGTTCATCAAATTCTCTCCTGTTGGGTTGAAAGATTATTGCCGTCGCGTTGGAAATAAAGTTTTTCACTGGAAATTGAAGTTTGGAGAAGTAATAGTTTAGGGTACCATCATACCGTTATTGACCCGGTTTCTAAAATAACGTTCTACTTTTCCGCGGAAGTAATGCATCGTTAGAACTTATATTTTATTCGAATATAGGGATTCATTTATTCTTTAGATGTCTAAGATTTCATTATGATCTAATCAATATGAAAAGAGATATTGAGACTTAAATTTAGAACGCGTTTTAAACTATGAGTAGTTTTAAATAAAAGTTATAGTGCTACATATAATTCGTAATTGAATGATTCGAATCATGTTTAAAGAAAATGGTTGTGGTTGTTATCGATAAAATCATAAAAATCTGAATTTTAATGTCCCGCAATTTTTGGTGCTTACAGTGGGCCTTCCTTTACTAATAGGAAATGGGATAGTAAAAAATACAATGCTTGACACAAGTTCATTTGATACCCAGTTGAGTGACTGTGTGAACAAAATAAAATTAATATTTGTATTGAATGATTCAGCACAAAAGAAAAGAAAAAAAAATATATTCACGCCCAATTCGATTTGTACTAATTGAATTCAATTATGGATGTAATTTGCACTTCATTGTACAAGTGTATATCTCAATAAGTTAGCTAGCAGTAGTTTTAATATGTGATGAAAAGAAGCAGTTATCTTCATAGCAACTTAATCATCTGATCATCTCTGGAACACGTACAGCAAAAACTGCAAATTCCATGTGTCCTTTAAAGTATTTGTGGCATGGAGAAAACTATCTGGGGGCAGCTCATGGAATAGCAGGAATACTTTACATTCTACTTCTGGTGAGTATCCGTTACATATTTTTCTATATCTATAATTGATATTAGTCTCTTTTTTTTCTTTTTTTTTTTATTTTAAGCTTTTTTTCAGTGCACTGCCGGTTTCTGGATAGTTCTCTCGTTATAGGCAACACTGTCCACCACTGGCTTTTAGAAACAGAAAAACTAAGGGCCAGCAGCTGAATTCGAGCTCGAGAACTTTATCTATTAAATTTAATTTAAGATTTATTGGTTACAATAATTTACCCGAAAATTAATTTTAATCACATTTAATTCAGTGACGTCTAAGTAGAGGAGTCCTCCATGAAAATACCGTTGGGTCTGCGGCAGTAAGGTTGCAATGGAAGATAAAATTTGCTTTGTGAGATACCTGTTTCATGTCAATCTGATCGCTTTTAGAATTGCATCGTGTAGTGCGCTGCTAAAACTCAGTCAGTGGTCGACAAATACTTTAACAAACATGTTAGTTCAGTCTGATAATCTGAAACGGCTCAGATCGAAAGGAAGTAAGAAAGTGTTGAAGATATATCGTTGTTAGCATATCTTTTGTCACCCTTTATTTTGCCTGCATTGAACAATGTGAATTAATTAGTGCCCTTTACTTTGCATTAGAATAAGGATCTATTAACGGAACAAATTCTGCAAACGTTGATAAAGCCAACGCTGGATTGGCTGATCTCCAAAAGATATGCTGGCGGAAACTTTCCTTCTTCGGATGGTAGTAGACATGACAAACTCGTCCAATGGTGTCATGGGGCTCCAGGATTTGTGAACTTATTTACACTGGCCAGCGAGGTATATATTTTCAACTTTAGAATTCACACATTATCAGTAGATGAAATACTGTAGCTAAATTTCTGTTTTTACAGATCTATAGAAGTGACAAATATATGAAAGTTGCGTTGGAGTGTGGCGAGGTGGTGTGGAATAGAGGCATCCTGATGAAAGGCTATTCCATTTGCCATGGAGTCTCTGGAAATGCTTACACTTTTGCTCATCTTTATCAAAAAACTAACGTAAATTTCCTATTATAAAAAATTAGTTTAAAGTATGGTAATCCTCTTCTAGTGGACATAACTATGATGTTTGTATATAACTTAGTTGATAATGACAAAGGTGTGTGGTTTAGTGGCGCAGGAGCAGGGTCTTTGGAGACGCGCGTCCTCGAGCTAGTCATTAACAATAATAGAAATGTAACTTACCTAACAATACTAAGTAGTGATTTCCAGAAATTCTCCTGGGTACTTTAGAAAGATGATGCTCTTGCTGTACATTGCTTTCTTTTCCAGATCACCTTTAGACTTTATTCCAAATGGTTGTTCCATCATGAGGTTTTATTGAGGGTTGTAGTAATACCAATATGTAAATATAACAGCGACTGCTGGGGCGAAAATGCTATTTCTGTGGATAGCTAAATGCAAATTTTAATTTAAAACACCCTTTGTTCAATTAAAAACAAATTATTTATTAACGTTTATTTATCGAACTTAGTTGCATCAAATTCTACGTTCTTAAACAAATTGACATTAGGCTTCATATTCACTTGAAAAAGTATTTGTATACTAAAATACATTTAAACTTTATTCAGAAGAAACCACAAGCTCATCAAATCCACCTGAACCAAAAATATTGTCCAATTCACAAGTAATTCCAGTTTACTCACAAATAATTCCATCCTCTAAGGTATGTAGTTTGGTACCGATCAATCTTTTGCAAAATGAATTTGGGGAGACGCAGTGTGATGACCGTAGTCATGAAAGTTAAGTGCTACCTTAAGTACTAACTCGCTTCTGTATTTCTTAAATACTTCTTGGAGTGGCGAAAATTATTTGTGAGTGCATTTATATTCCGTTCAGAATATATTGAAGACTCAACACAAGTTCTTGTTTAACCTCAGGGAAGTCCCCTGTTGCAGCTGTTGGAATGATTGTCAATTGGGCTCGACAAAGGTACTTATATGTAAAGGCTGCTGTCAAAGACGTTGTATTCGGCAACTTTCTTTTTTCCAAATCGAATTCTAGATGTAACAAAATATTTTCTCAAATGCTTCAGGAAATAAGATCTCTAACTTGTCTGGAAATATTTTCTGTAGATGCACGTGTACAGTATATTTTTTAAATTGATAGTAGGTTAATGCATATTTCTGTGTTCGTAGCAACAACTACACTTGCACAGATTAGCCTGCTTTCTGAACTGGTGTAACACGTATCCAAACAACGAAGGCATGCGACCTGACAGACCTCTGTCTATGTTTGAAGGTATGCTATCTCCATCTTGAGAGTTATATTTTAATGTTGAAGAATTCCCACTTTTGATTTATATGTAATTTCAGGTATTTCCGGTGTAACATATTTTCTGATAGACGTTCAAGATCTATTAACAGCTGCTTTTCCTGCTTACGCACTGAATTAGTTTAAAGAAATATAATCCATAAAAAAATTGTTTTCTCTTCTTTATTAAACCTCCTTTATTAATTACAAATAGAAATTAGAAGGGCGCTAGAATCTACAACAGTCCATGCTCAGAAAAAAAAAATGCTTTTCTAAAATAAATTCGTAACGAAAACCTACAGGGGCGTCAAGAAGTGATGACCTTTGTCTGGAATTTCGGTGCCCCTTGCCAAAAACTAATGAAAAAAAATATTCGTATCGTGGTAAATGCAATCTGGGAATAATTTTACAGAGAAGTTTTAATTCAAAGATACATTTCCATTAAGTGAATTTAGGAGTAGAGATGAATTTGTTTTTATCAGTAAAAATACTAGTCCTAAACATTTTTATGAGTAAGGTTTCGTTTGTCTAGCACAATTCAGAGTTCATGTAAAAAATTGTTACTCTAGTATCAATATGTAATTTTTCCACGAGTAGTTTCATACTACAATAGTAAATTAATGTAACACTATATAATATTGCAACCAAAATCTTTAGTAAGAAGATTAAGTATCAAGAAAAATTAATTACTTAATAAATTGCTGTTAGATTGCTGTTAAAGTGTTACTGATTCCTACTTTTATTGCCACTCATTAGGAAACTAAAAACCTCAAAAAACACAAATTGCAGGAAGCAAAGACTTTTTCATGATATTTCTACCAGACATGCGAAAGAAATTAATAGACAAAAAATATATGTTCCCAAAATTTATTTTCTATTGTATCACACAAAAATGTAAATAAAATATATCTTTTCTAAGTGTTGTATGTTACGTTCAGTCTTCCAGTGTTGGAATTGACTTTTTAAGAAGGATGTCTGAAATTGTTTCCAGCATACTTGGCATCATTGCCCAGCTCTTCTTCAATACGCAGTAACTGATTGTACTTGGCAAGTCTCTCCGAACGACACGGAGCACCAGTTTTAATCTGGCCCGTGCCAAGACCCACCACTAGGTCGGCTATGAAAGAATCCTCCGTTTCGCCGGATCGGTGGCTGACCATAGTTCCCCATCCATTTTTTTTTGCTAGCAAATGAGCATCAATAGACTCGGAGACAGTTCCTATTTGATTTACCTTTAATAGAAGACAATTACATGTTTTCTTTTCTATAGCCTCTTTTATTATATTCGGATTAGTTACGGTAATATCATCGCCCACTACCTGCAACAAATAATTGAAAATAATTAATTTCCTTTAAAGAAACGTTCTTGAAAGGGTAGTGGCCAGATTGCATGGCAATCGCTAGTATACGTTATTGATGGTCATCCTCTGAAACCTTACCGAAATATTTATATTTGTTAATATATTAACAAATTCTTTGATGTTCTTGAATTGGATTTTCTAAATTTATTATTTTAAAAAAGCCTTTCTTGTTTAAAAAACATCGCTGTTCGGCAAAAAAAAAACTCATCCAGAAACTATTTGACTATTCTGAGCAAATTTTGGTATCCCCCGACAGTATAAGAGAGTCATTTGAATGATTCATTAGGATGATTTGTTTTGCTTAAACTGCGGTCTGGCTACCTCCTTGCAAGAACTTCTACATTTCAGGTCTTTATCAGAAACCAACAAAACTATCTGCTTTTCTTTTTTTTAAAAAAAAGTACATTTGAAAAGTGGAAAATCCTCTTTCTGCCTATTCCCCCTCCACCACAAAAAAAAAAAACTGCTTCATTACTTGTACTTTGGTGCTGGCCGTGAACTTCGTCCAAGCGTCCCAGTCAGATTCAGCAAAAGGATCTTCTATAGACACTAAAGGAAATCCATCCAGAAATTCGTGATACAGCGCAATTAATTTGTCAGAGTCTAAATGTTGGCTCTTATCAGAATTAGGATTCTTAAAATCTAAATCGTACTTTCCATCCCTAGAAACATAAGAGTATTTATTCAATTTAGATTGCAATGAATTATTTGAGGTTTTGCCCAATTTAAGGACCAGGGCTGCACAACTAGTCGACCGTTGGCCTCGGATCGATCACTAGTTAAATAATACACCATTGTTTTTCCCTAAAATACAAATATATCTCATAAACTAATAATACGATTCCTTACTTATAAAATTCTGAAGCTGCCGAATCCATGGCGATTACAACTTTACCAGTGTAGCCAGCTTTCTCAATTGCTTCCTTAATAAGACACAGACCTTCTTTGTTATCTTGAATATTGGGAGCAAAACCGCCTTCATCTCCAACAGCTGTTGCATCCAGACCGAATTTTTTCTTGATAACCGCCTTCAAATGATGGTACACTTCAGTGCCCATGCGCATTGCATCACAAAATGAGTTCGCTCCTAAAATATATAAATAAATAAAGTTATAAGCTAATTAAATTTAAGTCACCTACTAACTATTTACAAAATAACTTGACATCCAGAGAGCTCTAACGCCTTGAAACTGGACTGGCCGTTGAAGATTAGTTTATTATGTTAATTATTTACTTTTCGCACATTGCATCAAAACCGTTGTCTCTGAACGTTGGAAACCATGGAAAAACATTTTCGACTCTGTAATTCACTATCATATGGCGAAGACAATGTATTAAAAGTAGTGTCAAATAAATAAGATTTAAAGTCAACTGGTACTTTTAAGTAAAAAGTCAATTAGAGAAAAATGTTGAAGTATTCCTGGCGTTGCCATTGAAGATTTAAAATGGATGAAATCTTTATTGTTAAAATTTAATGATAAGGTAAATGATGCATGCTTATTATGTGGTAAACTAATTGAAAATTAAAAGTGATGCAGACTAAGAATTACGTATCTATTACAAATACATATTTGTTACATAATGTCAGAAATTCATACATTTTTAGTGTTCTTTTTTTTTTTTTGTAAATGTGATAACGCATACCTATGGGCATAATCATGAATTCTTGCATGGCAAGTTTGTTGCCAGCATGTGATCCACCGTTTATCACATTGAAAGATGGTACAGGCAACAAAATCTTTGTACCAGCTAGTTCAGAAATATATCTGTAAATAAATAAATAAAAAAGTTATTACAAAATAACCAGAAGGAACACCAACAGTTTTACCCAGAACTGCTCGAAAACAAATTTTAATAATAACCGTAAGTAAAAAAAAATCAGCTTACTTGTAAAGGGGAAGACATTTTTTGGCAGCTCCTGCTTTACAAACAGCTAACGAAACGCCAAGAATTGCATTTGCTCCAAGTTTTGCCTTAGTTTCAGTTCCATCTAATTCAATTAGGAAACAGTCTATAGCTCTTTGTTCTGTAACTTCCAGGCCCTGAAATGAAAACAATGTTTTAGCAGTCAACGTTCAAGAGGGTAACTTAAAAATTGAAATTTGGCCTACGTATGTTGGATGAATACTAACAAATTTCATTATCTAGATCTAGATCGTGATACCTTAGGATCAGCTAGTTTTTTCCAGTTTTGTTCTTACGCTCAATTCCATTAACACCGTTTGTTACAAACAAGTTTAGTAACTCTAATTTTCTTAAACAAAATATCATTTACTTTTCAACGACAGATAATTTCGACTTAAATTTGATTAGGGCAACAAATTACCAAAAATAAGTTTTGACTCTAGAACTTTGAATAACATATTCCGAATCGAATGACTCATAATTTATGAAAATCGATTCACGCGTTTAGGCACTACGTTGTTTACAAAAAAAAGTTAACAACATGAAAAAGAACAATCTTTGGCATAGTATTTCTTGCTGTTCCTGTCTCAGGGGGAGGTTGGTCTTCCATTGGTTGTCCAACATGTGTTACTCTCCTCTGATACAATCCTGGATCCTCCAGAGGTAACTTTGGCTGCAGAAATGTTTCTGGTGGGAATATGGCCGTTATATAGCTGTTACTTATCCTGTACAACATTTATCTTATTCTTGATCCGAATCGTGCAGGATTCGACGTAGTTGGCCTATGTCCTTTTCACTATAATATAATTGTTCTCTAGTATAATGATGTAGTGTAATTACCCCCACTATACCAAAAAGCCATCGCCTTGGCCCCATGTGGTTCCTCGGGAACACTGAACAGACTCAAACATAATGTACTGAAGTTTTAGGCTGTGCAGCTATCTCATTCTTCAATTGTTTCCTATTGGGATGAAGAAGGTGTAATTTTGTACTATAATGAATACTAAAAAATAGATAATTTGAACTACTCGAACTAATAAGTATGGTCCTCCCACCATACTGCATCTGCGAACTTTGCACCTGTCTCTATGTTATTCGGAGGGTGTTTGGCCAAATACATGCAAACCGAACAGTTAAAATGATATTTTTCACAAAATGTTGCTTTTATTACCTCTTTCGACGTTTGAAGTGCGTTTGGTCCATCCAATGGTAGCTGGATGGACAAGAGCCAAACACGTGAGTCTAATTCTAAAAGAGCAGCGAAATAAAAAATCGGCGCATAACAATTGTAGCATTTTCTGTCAAAACTATAAACAGAATTCCGATTTACAAATAAGTTCCTACACTGCCTAGTAGCTGGTTAAGTAGTTTTCTGTTCCTAACCAATTCGACAGGGATCCATTTTGCGACAAAGACTATAAAGTTGAGTCAACGTTGCACGTTTGGACTGACAAATTCTGCATGAATACGTTCCCATACATGTGATGGGCTTTCCCAATAAATAGGTACCTTAGTTAGTAACATTTGTAATGATGCTCAGCTCTTTAAGGACTTAGCTTTGATATCATTGTTTAGCAAATTACAAATTGAACGTTCAGAAACTGATCATTAAAATAGAAACTGAAAAGAGCAAGGCGAAACTAAAAAATTAAGATTAACTACCTATGTAAACCAAACCATATAACAATTTGGCTTGATCTATTTTAATTTATTTTACTTTTTACTGCAATAATTAGCATTGCAGAGTAAACTACATTTACACGTTTAATTATAAGCACACATACCTTTGCAATTAACTTGGGTGCAATGATTTCATTAACATTGCTTACAGCCTTGGTAACGCCCTTGCCATGCCACTGCTCTTTAACTTTATCTCTTAGCTCGACGGCTTCACGAGACCCTGTGCTAGCTCCAGACGGTACAGCTGCTCTGAATAAGCCCGATTCAGTCTCCAAATCAACCTAAAAGTTTTAGCAAAGAAGCATGACCATCGAACTTGCATTAAATATTTCAAATATGTTGAAAAGCATAAGATTAGAGATACATTTTAATAAGAGAAATCAACCATTAGAATAACTTTGTTATTAACCAAATAAAAAATAATTCTATTTAGTACTTTCAGTTTGCAGTACACATTCTGAGAACTATTATTTGAATCACAATTACCTCAACTGTTGGATTACCTCTGGAGTCATATATCTGTCTAGCATAGATACTTTTAATTGGCATTTTTTTGGAATGGGATGAGAAACTTCGTTTGAGAATTGAGCCTCTAAAATATGAAACAGAGAGAAAATGATAATAAAAATTGATAAGCTGATGTTACGTAAGTTAGTACAAGGGTTCAATTTTAAAGGTCATTTTAACAACACACACCTTAGGCTCAAAACCGTTCTTAAAATCATTAAATCTATAAATTTTTAAATCCACAGATATTAATTACTATGACACTATAGGTACACTTTAGTAGCAGTAATATTATTTACTATTTTCATATTTAATAAAAGATCACCTGAGCATAAAATAGAATTATATCTAATTTAGAAGGTTAGCGTAAAGGTTACAATATTTAAAAAAGTTACTCACTTAAAATGATTATTGTCTCAGAGTGCAGACATAAACTGTACGTCCTCAATTTTCTTTAACTAAATCAAAAAGAACAAGTTATTTTAATTGTTGAATAAAGGCCGTTGTTGCTCTTGAGTGGGGTGATAAATGATTGGGTGGAGCAAGGACGATCAAGGGTCATAACCGATCAAAAGCCGACCTGATGGTGGAGAATAGGTTCCCGACTGTACCAACGCATTTTAATTTCTATTCTGATACACTTAAAAGTGATGTCAAAGTGCTATTGTAAGCAGCACTTTTGTTTTCTTTTTCTTTTTTTTTTTGAAAGTACCTTTCGTTACTTTCATAAAAATGGAACATTATTACCTCAGTCAAGTTTCTGAATAAAATAAATTCTGAAACATTTTTTGGGTTGATCTCAAAGCTATTCCGGAGGGCTGATTTTTATATAAATTTTGTTAAATTCAGTACCTGGGTTGCTGCTAGTAATTGCAATATTTTCGAATACAAAAAGTAACTAGTAAATAGTTTAAAACTGAAGGTGCAGTGGCAATCAGTAGGTTACACACATCGATTCAAAACACAATGTATCTAATATCGATGCAATACAATATTCGGCGACCCCTCCAATTTTACTGCTAAAACAAAAAGTTGAAAATGTGCGCTTACTGAATAGTCTTATTTTTTATTCATTTTAAAATTTGCTCGCAACTATTCCATAATTGTTCATTTCATGAAATGTTAAGAAAATTGAAACCATAAAAATGAATGAATACTCACACGATTTTCCCCTACTGCTATTCTCAAGTTACTTCCTAAACTTGGTTTCCGTAAACTATACGTTTTTAAAAATCACTACAGTCAAGAAGTGTAGGGCGAGACGAAAACCAAGTAGAAATTGATACATCGTACTGTTTAATTTACTCTTATTATGTATGAAAATTTGAAACCGGTCAGGGATCCAATAAATATACGCACTACCACAGATAAAATCAAAGATATTATATCTGAATGTTAATTTGCTTAATTACGTATCATTCAAACTAATTGTAGTATACAATCGCGACGAGAGAATCTTATTTTATTTATAACTTTAATACCACTTATCAGTGTTAGCAAATTGAGAAAAGTATGGACGAAATAGAATGTTACTTTGAATACTGGTTCTTAGTGGATATATCAAGGATATACATAATTGCAGATGATGTTCCGGCAGACGGTTCTATCATGCCGTAAAATGTGGTGAGTTTCTTTACTTTTGTATATTTTCTTTTATTAATAAAACATTATTATTATTGCAGATGATGCAAGAATAAGTTGTGTACAGCTCGTTGATTTTTTTGCTGGACCCAATTGATTTCCAATAATAAAATTCGATTAGAAAACAATAGAAAATTTGTTTTAAAAAATTAAATAATTTAACAATTAGGGAAGGGATCAGCTAAGTGATTAGTAATAGGCCTGCCCAAGTGAAGATACCGAGTTCGAATCTGGCAACCGGACCTTAGATTTTCTTTTTCTAGGAGCTTCTTACAGTTCACCGGCCAGTGATGAACCGCGTTGACTGAACGAAAGAACATAGTTCGGAGATCTGCTGGGCACCGAAAAAGGCTCCAGGCACCAATAACCTCAAATGTTGACGCGCCTTAAATTAAAGTAATAATAATTATAAATTAATTAATGTTATTAAAAATATTTGAGGACATTTGTAAAGGGTTATTAGTTTTATACTGTAATGGAAGATCAATGAAGGGCATCTGTCTTTCACACTATCCAGAGATCTTCTGTCCTTCCTAGGGTTTGCTCCTAGGGAGAATAAAACCCTTTCTATCAAATTTATAACGCTCGGAATATTATTTAGGTACAATTGTTTAAATTAATTTGAAACAAAGGACACTGAAATACAATATAATATGCAACCTTATAACAGCAAGAAAAATTTAGAATTGTAAAAGTTTTTAAAACAGCTATTATGTGAAATAATAACTGCTTCATACAAGCGACCATTGTAAGATAATTCATCGTCAAATCATCATTAATATATAAAGTACTAATAACGAAATCCGTATTTGACAAAATGATTTAGAAAACGTTTTCTTAACGTATATAAATTGTCATTTTGTGTGATTCATTCATTTCTGGCTTGTTTTAAAAACAATTGTTAATTTCTACAGTAGAAGTGTCAAACTGGCAGCGCGAGGGCCGCATGCGTCCCTTGAGGTAAATTTTTGTGGCTTACAATGTTTCAAATAAAATGAAAAGTGAAAAAAATATTATGAAGAAAATAGCGTTTAGGGGAGATCGAGGCAATACCATACACACATAATTCCCGTTACCCATCAACTACTGAAGACCAATATATGTATACACCTGGCCCATTGCCTTTCCTGGGGGGCCTGTAGGCGTCCAGTCTCAGTTCTGGCGACGTTTGCATGTCATATGCCTTCCACTCTCAGTGTGACTAAATGCAAACAGATACCAATAGTGAAAAGTTAAAATGAAAATTCTTGGTTGTGACGATATGAATCATTCCTATCAAATGAAATTTATGTACGTGATGTGGCCCGCAAGAATTTAGCTCGTTACAACAAATGGCCCGTGTTTTAATTGACTTTTACTCCTCTGGTCTATTTTTTTTTTCTTTTTCTGTCTCCGTTAACTACTTTTATGGCCAGCACTAAAATATACATTAAGTATAGCCTTCATTTCGAAAATTAATGGTAAAATACATCGGAAAAAACCAAATTAGCTTCCAGTTCCTCTATTTTTTTACTGTTTTGGTCTTTGTCACCTACTTCTAGGGCCGATGCTAAAATATACATGAAAGGAAAACACCGAATTGGCATCCAGTTCGTCCAAATTTCTACATTTTCTGTCTCTGTAACCTACTTTTATGGGCAGAGATAAAATATAAATTAAGGGGAGCCATCATTAGAAAATAAAATGTATAATACAAAGGAAAAACACCAAATTGGTTCCACTTCATATAGATTCCTACTTTTTCTGTCTCTGTCACCTACTTTTATAGGCAGGGATAAAATATAAATTAAGGGGAGCCTTCATTAGGTAAAAAAAAGGGTAAAATACAAAGAAGAATCACCAAAATTGACTTCCAGTTCGGCAAGAACTGGAAGTCAATTTTGAGGCAATACCATTACTTAACCAATTTTGTGGCCTTCGATGTTCTGAGATAAAAAGAAAATACCATACAAACATTAACCCTTTTAACCACAGAAGATGAATATACACGTGGCCCAGTTATTTTCGTGGGGGACTGTAGGCCTTTATAAACAAACTGACAAGTTTCGGCGAAATTTGGAAGCGATATGTCGGCCACTCTCAGTGTCACAAAATGTAAACTGATCCCAACAACGAGAACATTAAAAAGAGCATTTTTGGTTGTGATGTTTTTTTTGTTTTTTTTTGTTTTGGCCTTATTGTACCACGCAAATTAGCCATTGGTAACGTGTACTTGCGATTAATTTACAGTTGAACAGTCGGATTTGTGTTGAAACGTACACCTTGAAAGATGTTACGAGGGGATATAATTTATTTCTTTTATATTGTTATTTTGTTTGTTCGGATGTAGTTGTATAGTTCTCGGTAGATGTTGTCTGTCTGGTGCGTCAGTATACGATGGGGTACCCAAAAATAACCGGAATTGCGTTGCCGCGCATGGAGCTTATGTAGTACGCATTTCTGCCGCTAGACGTGTATAGCGCAATTCCTTGCCAGTTCAGTCCTGCCTGTGTTGTCTGCCTGGCTTGTTCTGTTCATCTGCAGTGATTGTTTTTACCAGCGCTGTTTTGTTCTTTTTTCGTTTTTTATGATGGCAAGTTTAAGTGAACAACGTGCAGCTCTGAAATTTTGTTTTCTACTCGGCAAAAATGCTGCTGAAAGTGTTTTAATGTTGAAAACAGCTTACAAAGATGACGCTATGGGAAAAACTCAAGTATACGAGTGGTTTACTCGGTTTAAAAATGGCGACATGTCGATTGATGACAAACCTCGTTCTGGACGTCCATCAACTGCCCGAATCGACGAAAATGTTGAAAAAATTCGAGAGCTGGTGTTCACAGACCGTCGACAGACAATTGATCAACTGTCAGAGAGTAGTGGGTTATCTTGGAGCTCGGTTCAGCCAATTTTAACGGAAGATTTGGGGATGAAAAGGGTTGCTGCCAAGTTTGTTCCTCGAGTTCTGACTGACAATCAAAAAGAACATCGAGTTGAAACATGTCGTGCTTTGAAACAACAGCTTGAAACTGATCCAGACTTTCTGTCAAAGGTCATTACTGGTGATGAGTCATGGTGCTATGGTTATGACCCAGAAACAAAGCAACAGTCGAGCCAATGGAAGACGTCATCTTCACCCCGACCAAAAAAATGTCGTCAAGTCAAGTCAAACATCAAAACAATGCTGATTTGCTTTTTTGATGCCAAAGGCGTAGTCCATTCAGAGTTTGTCCCCCCAGGTCAGACCGTCAATCAAACCTTGTATTTGGAAGTTTTGAAAAGATTGCGCAATAGTGTTCGCCAAAAAAGAACCGATTTGTGGCAAACAGGAGACTGGTTCTTCCACCACGACAATGCACCTGCACACACAGCCATCTCTGTTACACAGTTTTTGGCTAAAAATGGCATGGTTCCGCTGCCCCACGCACCTTACTCGCCTGACCTGGCTCCGTGCGACTTTTTCTTATTTCCACGCATGAAAAAGGGCATGAAAGGTCACCGATTTGACAACATTGAAGAGGTCAAGAAAAAAACGAAGAAGGAGCTGTCAGCCATTTCTAAAGATGACTACAAAAAATGTTTCGAACAGTGGAAGCACCGGTGGGACAAATGTATTAGTTGTAATGGAGAGTATTTTGAAGGGGATAAGGTTGTTCTGTAAAAAATTTGTAAATAAATAGCTTTTAAAAAATAATTCCGGTTTTTTTTGGGTACCCCCTCGTAGTATGTAAATCGGCTGGTAGAGGGCAGTCTGTCTTCAGTACTGCCTTCCACAGCTGATCCCTGCCGTTGGTATATTTGTCGCAGGCTAAGATTATATGATTGGCATCAGCTATTGACTCGGAATCACAAGGACATGTAGAGTTTATGTGAATTCCGATACGCGCCAAATGGTGTGGTGAATAATTATGATTAAATCTTAGCCTGCAGATGGTGCTGTAAAATCCTTTACCTTCTGTGAATTGATTAAACCACGGTTTGACCGGAATGGAAGGTTGAATGGATGAATAGAATTTACCCTTCAGATCTTTTGATATGGAGTAACTTTCTTCCCATTTTTTATAACTTATTCTCTTGTAATAGCTTTTTATGTCTGAGGGAGATAGTGAGTTAATGGTAGGCTCCCGCAATCGAGTGGCTGCTTTCGCCGCAGCGTCAGCCTTCTCATTGCCGACCAGCCCGTAATGGCCTCTCACCCATGTCAGATATACTAACTTACCATTCCTAATCAGTTGGTTCAGCAAGTTTAAGGAATCTATAATCAGGAAAGAGGGGTCTCTGCCTGGGTTTTGTAATTTTTGGAGCACACCTTTGCTATCACTCAAAATAATGGCGTGCTGGACCGTCGATGACAGTAAATAAGCTAAGGATTTATTGATGGCTACTAATTCTGCAGTAAAAACTGAGGCTAAATTATTGAGTTTATATTGAGAACAGGAATCTAACTGGGAATTTTAGCTTGAATTAATTGAGGAGCTTTTGTAATAATATTACAATTATTAATATATTTAGCAAGAATTTCTTCTAAGTTAGACGTAATGACCTGAATTATTTCGTTGTTGTTGTCATGCACATTATTTATCTTTTGAATTAAGTGTACTATATACTCTACACCACTGTCTTGAGTGTTTCCTATTGATGGTCTGTATGTCGGAACACTCTGTGTCCCTTGCATAGTTATTCTGTGCATCTTACTAGCTGACTGTTTTATTTCTTCGCCACTGATACGGGAAACTATTGGGCTGTCATCATTCAAGGTTTTTGACCTCATTGCATCACGAAACTGTTTTGAAAACATTTCATTATTAACGTGTCTAGTTTTATTCGCTATTTTTGGAGGTTTTCTTAGCGATGGAGTTGTCGGACTAACTTCAGGTAATTCTGGAAATTCACTCACACTCAGTACATCAAATTTATTTTTAGTTGCCATGGCAAAGGAACTTTTATTTAGTATTTTATTTTTAATTTCATTATTTTGCATTATTTTAACGGGACAGTCCCGGAACGTAGACCTGTGTTCACCGTTACAGCGAATACACACTGGCAATGTCGCCTCGGCTAGGAGACATTCCCTGACATTATGATTTTGCGTGCTATGCTCGCATCTCATTTTGCTTCTACACTGTTCTTCAGAGTGTCTGAAACGTAAACAATTTTTGCACTGCCTAATGGAAGGAATGTAAGGGTTTACTTTACATTTTGCTCCATACAGTGAAACATACTGTGGTAGACTTTGAATGTCAAAGTTGATGAAACATACCGGTAATTTTTCAGTCAGCAGTTTGTTGTTTACGTAAGTTTTGCGAGTAAGCCGTCTAATGCTAATGGGCATGGTCGGAGATATTAGTTCGGCCAGAATTTCATTGTCCTCTAACTCAACATCGACATCCCTGATTACGCCAGTACATTGAACTCTGAAATTGGGAATGTATGCAATTATTTCTCTTTCCTTGAGAATTTCAAGATTTAATAAATCATTGGCAGCCTGTGGTGAACGTGTGGTCACTTTCATTCTATTTTGACCCGTTACTGAAATATCAACTATTTCATCTTTATATGTACTAGATGTCTTAAACAGCCACTTACCCAGAGCCATCCTATGTAACTTACCCAAATTGCCTTTATTTCCTTCCAAATTTACTACGTATGGACCTTTGTCAGAATTGCGATACCGATTTTTCGTGGCCTTATCAATGTAATCTGATTTGCTAGGAGGTTGATTTTTATTATTAGTTCTGATTTCATGGATATGAACCTTATTTACGCTACTCGATACAGCATCCCCCCCTCTTTTATTGCCTCGTACCATAGCTTCATTAGGTGCTGTAGTGGTTGGGTGAGGTGTGACTTCTACTTCCATATTCTTACTTCCATTCTCACATGTCCGTCTTGTAGTATTGTTACCGACACTTCCATTATCAATGTCTAAGTTATTTGAATTATTAGTAGTAAACGGTGGCCCGGGGCCACCGCTACTCACAGACATTTTTACCAAAACTTTTTTAATAAATTAACTATAAGGTAACTGTAGAACAAGAAAATCAAACGAACTACTATTTTTAACTGAGAAATTACTAATAGCACACAGCGTAATAGCACAAACACTTTTTCCAATATTTACTATTTGATCAAATTTATAAATGTGTTGTGGCCCACGTTAATCTCGCCTGTGAAATAGCCCGTGTGTTAATTTAGTTTGACACCTTTGTTCTACAGGTTATGTACAGATAAGTAGTTTTTTTTAGCGTGTTTATATAAATAAATAGAAGTTTCCAATGCTTAATATGGATAATCTTATTACGTCTCAGGTGTCTTCAGTATAACTATTCACAGGTAATCATTTAATATAAATGTAATGCAGGAAAAAATTGGTAAGAAAAATGTGAAAACAAACCATGCTTAAATTTTGTAAGCGAAGTATACTGCAATTAAGCAGAGGATCATCATAAAAACAGCGAATGAAACTAGAAGAAGAAATAGAAAACATTTTAAATTTCATAATTTAGTTTTTCTTGAATGCAGTAATTTGTTATTAGTCTTTGCGGCGACAATTTTATAAGAACCGATAAGAACAAAATCTTAAGAAAATCAAAATTTATTTGACAAAAATTAGGGAATATCTAATACTTTTAAGTTCCAAAATTTATTAAACCATTAATAATGGATTTTTAAATTAAATATTAGGAATATAAAATAATGGTGTAAATTTCTAGCAGAAGATACCAATTAAAGATTAAAAATGGTGTTTTCAAGATTTGAATTATCTTATAGTATTTTATGGACGGACACCGCCTCACTTCAGATAACTGGAAAAGTTATTCCAAATTTATGTAGGTAACAGGACATCGAATTGAGCTAAACAATGTTATTTTGGCCATAAGTAATTGGCGTAATAGCACGCCCGAACAAGTCTATTGTTAAATGACTATATATCTTAAATCAACGGAGTTAATTGGAAGGCGAAATTGAGGAAGTACCGTGTAATATATGGTATATTTATATATATATATATATAAACTCCAACTAGCACCACAAATCAAGCTCCAGCTAATTTTATATTTAAATATAATTATTGATTTAAAATGATGAATGACCCAGGAGAACAGCAAGGAGCAAAACTGGATGGAACATAGCCACATTCAAACTCTATGGGCGAGATGGGTCACAAGCCCCCCATAACTTTAAAATAAATAACAACTAGTGGCAACAAGTCTATCCAATAAACCTGAGAGATAGGTCCCTTTAACATTCATCCCATTTAACATTTTATCTTAGTAACGGTTGAAAGGTGCCGCATCACAAGAAAACTGAATTACCAAATTAATTAATCTTAAACAATTTTTTTAGTGTTGAAATTTTTATTTTTCCTTCTTCTAGAAAATTTTATAGGCGATAATGAGGAAATTTATCACATGTATAATCAGTATTATTACTAACTCATAATTATTTATTAAAAATAAAAATTTAAAGCAGAAAAATTAATAATTGAGAAATGTGTAAACAAACCATGATTGAAATTGGTAAGCGACGAACACAGCAAACAAGCAGAGGCCCATCATGAATAAACTAAAAAAAATTATCTCAAGGACCCCAAACATTTTCGACCCGTGATTTTGTTCTTCTTCAATATAATAATTTATTCATTCTTATCTATGGCTTGGTTTTTGTTAACAGATGATTATATTATTTATTGCAAACGTGAATATTTTTCTTGTTTTTTGTTTAAATCTCTACATTAAAAATAATGTTTAGTGATCATTCACACTTTGTCCTTTTACAACAATTCACCACTTCGTAACTGTTTCATTTCTACAAACTGAGGAAATTTAAATCTTATTTGATTGTTACTGACATCATACTTCATTAATCTGTAAATTACCCTTACATGGTAACTAAGAAGGAAGTAGAAATTCCTACTTTTGAGGAAAATTTGTAAAAATAATAATTTTTAATTGCATTTGAATTCCAGGACTACACTGGTCCACTGAATGCGTTAAACCCCGTGAGGAACCAGCAAAGTGTGCCAACTGACAAGCGAATCATCCTGCAAGATACCTTGGATGCAACATCCACAAGGAACTGCAACGACTCAGAAGAGGAACGCCCGTCACAAGCAGAAGAAACCAGCCATCAATCACCAACATCCAGGCCAAGCGATTTTCCTCCAATTAGTGAGCCTCCTTCTCAACAAGTTTCAACTCCTTCTCCAATAGCTCACCCGGCTAAAACCTATTCTCAAGCCTCCGCAAAAAGCCATAAACCTTCGACTTCTCACTTTGTACCTCCATCACCTGCAGCGACTGACATCACCTCACTTCTAACCACTTTCCTCAGTGACTTTAAAACAATGATCAGCCCACTGATAACTCTCCTTTCTACAGTAGTCACCCAAATCCTGCCAAAGATTTCATGAACACTCCATCAAAGCAACAGTCTCTCCTCATTCTTCTCTGGAATGTCAATGGTTTGAGCGCTCACAAAGACGAACTGGACTTTTTTACTGCACAATAGACGAATAGACATAGCAATCATCACACTTTACGAGTACGACTTACTTTTACATTAAGGACTACATAATCTACCGAACAGACCATCCTGCAGACCGACCTCAAGGTGGAACAGCGATTCTCATTCGTCCATTACTATCACATTCCGTGAATCCTAGCTCTCCCACTGACTCTTTGATGTCAACCTCCGTTTCGTTAAATATCCTACCTCTCCAAATCACAATAGCAGCAGTATACTGTCCTCCCAACAAAATCATTTCTCAAAATGACTTTCTTTCCTTTTTCCAATCACTTGGTGCTCACTTTCTAGCGGGCGGAGACTACAATGCAAAACATCAGCAGTGGGGATGTCGTGTCACAAACCCACGTGGACGGATTCTTCTAAACACACTATCAACCTCTTCCTATTCCGTAATTTCACCTTCTAATTCCACCCATTGGCCTACATCTCCACGGAAATCACGAGACATTTTAGACATTTTCATATCATCTAAAGTACTTCCTTCCTCTTGTGACATTTCTATGACATTTGACCTATCCTCTGACCACTCCCCCGTTTTACTGGTTTTAAATTCTCAACCCACCTTCAATTCTTGTTTTCCTTCCTTATCACTGGACCGACAAACTGGGACCTCTTCAGGAATATCGTAGACAAGCAAATAAATTTACGCACGGCCTTAAAAACTGCAGAAGACATAGACGTAGCAGTTGACCAACTAAGTATTCAACAAGCAGCCTAAATAGTTACCTCTCCTCCAAGACCAGGAAAAGCGCCCCAGCACATATTACTGCCTCTAAATTTAAGGACTTTACTAACAGAGAAAAGGAAAGCGAGAGCAAGATGGCAACGGACCCATATCTGAACGTAGACGACTAAATCAACTAACTTCTCAAACTCAAACGGGAACTATACAAAATAAAGTCATTCATTTACACATCACCCTTAACAACATCAGACAAATCTCTTTGGTTCTGTACAGCGCCAAATTCTGGCATACAAAGACTGTTCTCCTCACTTCAACATGACAACTCTACCTGGGCGAAAATAGACCAAGACAAAACTAATCTCTTTGCCACTCACCTATCTAATTCCACATTTAGACATGAATGATCAACTGCACGAACTAAACATTGAAGAGGACTTAGACTCACCCCTACAACTCACCTTACCTCCTAAAGCATTTAATCCTTCAGACGTGAAGTACATTATTAAGCAACTATCGACTAAAAAATCTCCTGGCTGTGATCTTATAACTAGTAACATTTTACGCAACTTACCAAAAAGTGGTATTCTCTTTCTAACTTACATCTACAACGCAGTTTTACGAACGACTCACTTTCCAATGCTCTGGAAATACTCCATAGTGAAAATGATATTGAAACCCAATAAACCTGCACAGCAATCTAGCTCTACCGTCCAATAAGCCTTTTACCTGTTTTAGGGAAAATACTGGAGAAGCTACTGCCAAGGCGTCTAATCCCTATAATAGAGGAGTTGCTACCTGAACATCGATTTAGTTTCCGTGCATATCATTCAACAACTCAACAGCTGCCCCGAATGATACATATCCATATCCTCTTCCTTGGAGCGTAAACAGTAAAGTTCGGATGTTTTTCTCGATGTGGCTCAGGCCTTTGATCGGTTCTGGCACTCGGGCTTACTGCACAAACTTAAAAATCATCTTCCATTCACCTACTATCTGATCTTAAAATCTTACTTAACCGATCGTCAAGGGCAGGCCCTCTCGTCCTTTATACCCATAAAAGCTGGAGTCCCTCAAGGAAGCATTCTAGGTCATTTCCTTTTTCCAATATATACTGCTGACTTACCTCTATCCCAAAATACAATAGTTTCAACATTCGCTGATGATTCTGCTATTCTTTCATCCCACTCCGATCCGTCAGTCATAGTCATAACATTCAAATCCATTTAAATTTTCTCGAAACCTGGTTCCGAAAATGGAAAATAAAAATTAATGAGCAAAAATCAGTACACATTACGTTTACTTTACGAAAATCTGCCAGTCCACCAGTTCAACTGAACGGTGTAACGATTCCTCCAGCTGACGTTAAGATACTTAGGACTGTACATTGGCAACAGATTCACGTGGAACCCACATACTCGACTGAAACGACAAGACGTGAACAGACGCTACAAGCTACTTACTAGACTACATGACCGGAGATCCAAACTCGACTTGAATCACTAACTGACAATTTACAAGGCACTGTTAAGACCCATGTGGGCGTATGGAGCAGAAGTGCGGGGCTCAACCAAACTCTCTAACTCCAAACGCCTCCAGACACTACAATCTAAAATTTTACGGAATATCCTTAATGTACCATATTACATTTCTAACCTTACCATTCACACTGACCTCCACATTCCTTTTGTCTCTGATCTAATAAGGTCACGCTACCGCAACTTTCACAGCTAGCTCCTAGCTTCTCCATCCTAATCCTCTTGTCCAACAACTCTTTTCTCCTCACCTTCCAGGCAATCCTCCTCGTCGACTGAAGCGGAAATGGCCTAGGGACCTACTGATATGAGAGCAATCCACTGAGAAAGAGTTTCACTAATTGGGTGGTTGCTCTTACATGACGTTCATGAGAACTTAACAAGTTTCATCAAATTTACTTGATGCAACATTTGTTGCAGTTGTAAATATACTAATAAAGTGAAAAAAAAAAGGTTTAATTATAAAATTAAAATTTTAAGGACTTCCAAATTCATACTTAAATAATTATTTAGCTAGTTTTTAAGAAAGAATAAAAAAGAAACTCCACGGAATCAAATTTAATCAATTAGATCTAATTATTTAAATTTAATCATGTTTTAATTTAATTATTTAGATCTAATTATGTAAACCAATCGACTACTCTATTAAAATAAAATATTTTTCACTTACATATATAATATGTAATTAGAGTATAAAAGCATGTGACTGATGCAGGCTCTGAGAAAACTGAGAAAAGTCAAAATCCATTTAATAAAGTGGTACTTATCGCTTTGATATTTTCTAAAACTCTGATTTTTGTGAGACATTTACCCTTCTTTTTCAGGTACTAAACACTTTACTATAATATTTATACTTTAGAGGGAATATTATTTATCCTCTCTCCCAACTGTAATATACCAGGTGTAGAAGTATGAAACCGGAATTGCCCTATAGATGGTGCTTGCCATCAGTTTAGGGATCGTAAGAACGCTACTGCAGCGCCAATCAAACCTTTTACGGAATTGTCCAGATAAAGTTTCTCTAATAAATGTAGTAGGTCAGCACTAGTGCAATAAAGATAGTTTAAAGTTTAATAAAGCGTCAAGAAAATTTCAAATAAGTGAATAACCATACAATAATCTAGGGAATCTAATCAAACATTAAGTATCAGTCTTTATTTTTTCATAAAAATTTATCAAATGTTTTTATTTTCAGAATAAAATATTTGAGAAGAAGTATTTTTTATTAGCAATTAGTCTGTCTGCAAGGTTTAAATGTGCCTTTGTACCGATTAGTAATAAATTCAAGATTGGTTTTAAAAAAATAAAACTAAGTGTGCTTTCTTTCTTTAAAAATTTATTTTAAGAAATGAGTTGTAAATTGGTGTTACATTCACAAGAAAGGTGGTTGTGCATAATTTAATTTAGGATACATGGGAAGGCGGCTTAACAGTTCTATAGATCCAGTTTCTTCAGCCTGAAACAATTTAAAATTATTAAACAATTTAAACTTGAATCATTGTCAGTTAACAAATTTCTTAAATATTATTTCCTCATGAAGTTACATAAAACTGTACCGATTCTTGAAATGTTCTCTTTGATATCTGTAAAAAAAAAAACAACGGTTCAGTTACAACTGTAATACCAGGTGTAGAAGTATGAAACCGGAATTTCCCTATAGGTGGTGCTAGCCATCAGTTTAGGGATCGTAAGAACGCTACTGCAGCGTCATCATCTCTCTCTAACAGCTGACGAAGATTTTCAACATACAACAACCCAAGTTCCATAGAGCAGTATATTTTTCTATAACCTTAGACATGTCGAGTTTTGTGCCTACAAGTACAAACTACGATTTGCGGACAGCATTAGTTTTCTGTTATCATTTGAAGAAAACTGAATCGCATCGAATGCTCGTTTTGAGTGGTTCAAAAAATTCCAAAATGGCGATTTTGACGTGAGAAACTACGGAAAAAGTTCGCAGACAACGAATTGCAAGCCTTATTGGATGATACTAAAACACAACAGGAACCCTCGGATCAATTGAATGTGACGCAAAAAGCCGTCTCCATTCATTTGAAAGCTGTGGGAAAGATTCAATAAGTGGGAAAATGGGTTCCGCATGAACTGAATGAAAGACATCAAGAAAATCGAAAAACCACTTGTGAAATGCTCCTCGATAGATACAAAAAAAAGTCATTTCTCCATCGAATCGTGACAGGTGATGAAAAATAGATATATTTTGAGAATCCTAAGCGTTGTAAACCACGGGTGAATCCAGGCGTACCATCCACATCCACTTCAAGACCAAATCGCTTTGGAAAGAAAACAATGCTCTGTGTTTGGTGGGATCTGGAGGGTGTAATCTATTACGAGCTGCTAAAACCTGGTTAAACCGATACACTGATCGCTACCAACAGCAAATGATCGATTTAAATCGAGCATTACGTGAAAAACGACCGGAATATGAAAAAAGGCAACACAGTCATTTTGCTCCTAGATAATACCCCATCACAATAGGACAGGGAAACGATTGAGGCGTTTAGTTGGGAGATACTAGCGCATGCAGCTTATTCTCCAGACGGCTCCGTCCGATTAACATCTATTCGCATCACTGGGACACGCTCTCGCTGAAAAACGCTTCAATTCGTATGAAAATGTACGAAAATGGCTCGATAACTGGTTCGCTTCAAAAGAAGAACTGTTTTTTGGGCGTGGCATTCATAAACTGCCGGAGAGGTGGGAAAAATATATAAATCGTAATAAAATATTACTAAAATATAAAATAAAATAAAATACTTTTAATCATTTTCAAACAACATACGTGTAATTTTTACAAAAAAAAAAAAATTCCGGTTTCTTACTTCTACACCTATGTATATGAAATGATATTTATTCAGACAAACTAAATTTATTTATTAATGAGCCTAAGGGTTGCATGGGTATGTCTTAATTTCAATATCTTGTGGCAAATCCATTTTAATCAATTTTTGAGAAAAATAAGAAAATCTTATTTCATCCGGGACATCTATGATAAATTATTTTTACGGAGAAATTAATACACCAGTATTTAAAGCAGAACACAGAATGTTAATTCGGGACAGTTGGCTTACTATTAACAGTCAACAAGAACAGAGAAAATTAGTAAGGAATTCCTCAGAAGAATTTTTAATGGCTAGGTACAGAGTACGTGTCTAGTTCCAGTATCCATTACTTAATAGCCAGGTAGCCGACCAACCAGAAAGCGAAGGTACTATAAAGTTCATGGACAGAACAGTTAAGAGCTCTCAAGCAAGAGAACAGGCTTCTTGTTGGGTATTATGCAGATTAGGAAACATCTGGAGAAGCTATGCCTGGAAGTATCCCGAGAGAACCAAGGGGAGCGATTACCCCCAAATCTTTTTAGTGACTTTTTGTTTAAAAAGAAAAAGTAAAAATGGCCGTTACTTTGTATAAATTATATAATTTAAATTTCCTTGGTTTTGAATTTCATAAGAAAAGACTCCACTGGAAACTTAGATATAATTTGGGTGATGATGCTAATAGCTCAAACCAGAGTTTGAAAAAATTACTATATGTCGAAACAGTCGGATGGATACAATCTGATAAATTTCCAGCAAAATTTATGAAAATTCTACTCATTGAAAGAAATTCTATCAGAAAGAACTAAGCTTTTCTGAAGATAGTCTGAACCGCCAGGATATTCAGATTCAAATGTTCTGATGAAATTTGTATGTCACCCCCAACGGCCTGCACTCTAACAAAAGGGTAATTTCACTTAAAATCTATTGCTTAATTTGATAATAAGTGGAATAAATAAATAAAATAAGTATGATAAGTGGGAAATTAGTTCCAGCTTTACATTTAGAAAAATTGTACGAAATGAAACGGAAAAGAAAGTTTTTACTGCTGCATTTCTTCTGATTACAGCATCTTGGAAAGAAGGAAATACCAAACATAATATATTTACCTATTTCTTCTTTGTTGGAACACAAGAAACTTTTTTGGTGTCGAATATCTTGCCACCTCCGCACTTGTAGAGTTGGGGGCCTGTAGTTTTTTCATCCTCAGTGCAGATATAGTATATAGACGGATCAGACTTAAGTACTCCAATCTGCACCACATAACACATTACTAAACTTATTAAGTACCTAGACTAAAATGATTTGATAAAGTGTTTTCATTCTTTTTTACCAATTTTCCTGCATGACAAAGCCAGTAGCTTTATCACCTGACATTAAAGTTATGTCAAACAGTAATTGTTGCAATGCTTCCTTACCTGCAATGAGGTGACGCATCGTGGAACTGGTCCTTCTGTGCAGGCTGTAGAGTTCAATGGAAATCCGCAACTGCCAGTAGTGGCGTCATAAGATCCTCGGCCGTCACCGCAGTTGAATTCCAACCCATTGAACTTGCTCTTAGCGGGATCAAACATACAGACGTGATATTTCTGCGCAAATAAACAATAAAATAACTTTGTGTGGTTACTTCTTTAAATTAGCTCATTAGTTTTTTTTCTAATTTCATTATAATTAGATACTCTTTCGTACTTCTCCATCTGTAAAGAACAAGATTATCTTCCGGTAAAAGTATACCTACCTTTTAAGAATTTTCTTCATACAAATTTACCAAATAAACTTTGATTGCATTCTAAGCAGTTTATTATTTTTTCATCTATTAATAATTGATTGCTTAAGAAAATGTATTCAACGACAGAAGTTGGATACAAAAATCCAGAATTGAAAATGACAATTCAAGAAAACAAAATGAATAGAAAATGAATAATAAACACAAAATTGGGACAAAAGCTACACAATTCAATGAGAGGAGCAAATAAAATTATCGTAGGGATGAGGGCTAGGTAGAGAATTTGGGACCACTTTAAATTTGCTTTGTCAGTAAAAACATCAATATTTTAATAAAATTGCACCTTACTATTTATTTATTTATTATTTTATTATAAATAATATCTATTAATATCAATAATATTTATATTCATTTCAGTTATTTATTTATTTTATTTTTGATGGTCAACTAGCAGTTATTTATTAAAATTCAGTTATTCAAAAAAAATTTTAAGAGATTGCAAAAGCTTAATTATTAAGTAAATACTTACAGTGCAATCAAATGGATCTGGGAAGAAACCTTCGGCGGTGCACTCGAATGCCCTGTAGTTACACTTGGCTCCTTCTACGCATTGGTCCTCTACACAGTGTGAACCTTTGGCGCATTTGTTCTCTACCTGGACAAAACTGCCATCACCTAGGCCGACACAGACTGCCTGGTTGTTGCAGTCACTGCATACGTATCCAGCAGTAACACATTTAACTTTGGGCACATCATCTGCTGGGTCTGGCTGAGGGTCAGGTTGGGGATCTGGTCCTGGGCCCGGAGCAGGTGCAGGTCCAGGTGCATCTTCTCCTAGCGCTGCATGATACTGTGCCTGGAATATTTTCACAAACTTACTCACTAAATAACATTTTTTAAATAATATTCTGACCATAAGTTCAAGATTTCTGATTCTTCGTACTATGGGTCTGCGGTCCCCATTGGTCGACCACGGCAATCGCTTCTATCTAAAGAGCTAACGGCGGTTTGTTAAGTTTTTCTTAAGGAGGTGGGTGAACAGTAGCGTAACGTGTTAATTTTTTCTGGGTAGCTAGTAACCATAGTGAATGTTCAGTTTTATATCAGTAAAACTTCTCCAAACGAACCCTTCCGAATATCAGTCTTATCTGCATCATGATCATAAAATAACGAGAATGAGAACAGGAAGTGAGTGCCGCACTGTAAAGGAACTTCCTGTGAAATTTTCAATGAGCAGAGAAATCTAAATAACATTTTTCTATTTCTTGGCTGTTTTTCTTAAATTTTTACGGATGTTGAAGCCAAGAAGTCATCATTCACTGATACCATAATAATTCAATAAGAACTAATTTTCATTTTCCACCTGTCCATAATTCAAATATTCAAGCAGTGATTCGTGTGTCCGGAACAGTCAAACCAGCTGGATACTGGACAGTAACAGAGCATTTAATTTATTTAAATAAAGTTTTACAGTTCAAAATGAAAGTTTAATTAAAGCGCGTTTCACTTTCCTGTCAAAGTAAGTTTTTAAAACAAATTTACATGTTAATATGTCACATGTATCTGTATTAAATAAAAGTGCTTAGCAAAAATAACCATTTCCAGAATATGATGTGGTTATTCAAATAAATCATTGGGAATTTTCCTCAGATTATAAGTAAGTTCAAGAAAAGTTTTCTAAGATTTTCTAGCTTAGAATGTGTAAACTTATCCTTTCTTAGTTAAGTTGAGCATTAAGGCGATATGCATTTTAAAGCTGCAAGTTGATAGACAATTTTTTACTTACTTGATTTAATTTTAATTTTACCAGCTGTACCAGAACTTGATGTGATTTGTGATTATGATTTTCACAAGATTATTTAAATTTTATAATGGTTTGAATTTTTTGTAACTTCCTGTAGAATTCATTCTTAAAGTGTCGACAGAAAAAATCAAAGAAGTTCTGTGCAATATCGTGTTTTGGATGGGATACCTTTGAGGGCTTTCAGGTTTCGTCAAAAATAAGTACATATTTATTTAATTCCCTGAGCATGAAAAAGTAAATAAAAAAGCAAATGTTTGTTCCTTTATGAAAGATTCCATTAAGAAAAAGAGGAAATCCGAACCGAATATTACCAAGTACCGCAGTAAAATGAATTAATGGGTTTGAGAGTTCGAACCTATGCACTGGTGACATACTTTTTTTCACTCGTCTACTGGAAGGTAAAACTATGTACTGGCCCTCCAGTTTTTTTCTGGAGAGTAATATCTAAATGAAATTACGTCTTTAGTAGTTTTAAATTGAACACGAAGAACGTGAAGTTGAGATTCATTCGTGTACGGACAAGCTCTAGAGTGCGGTGTAACGAATGTTGTACTTACTGCGAAAATTAACACTGAAACGAACAGCTGCTTGTAAGCCATGGTCATTGCCGATGTATCTCTTACTCTGGACGAATCTTACTTCACTTTACATTTATATACCTTTCTTATCGCAGTTTTTTTTAATACCCATCTCAAATATTATATCATTTTTCACAAGCATAACGCATGTAGAAAGCAAGTATGATGTTTGTATTAGGATCATATATGTTAACAACACGCGGAGATTTTTTTATTTTATTTTTCAACTAAATAACTGATTACATAATTCTGTATTTTGCTCAGAAATACAAATAACTGTTCGTCATATTTTTTTCAGGCTTCTCCTTAGTTTTCGCTTGCAATCGTCACTGCCCATATCTCACTTCTAGATCTCGGCCAGCCCTCCTGGATGTCTAGGAACAAGTCCGATTTACTCTTCCTCTTCTTCACTAAGAGTGATTACCACTGTACACTTGCCCTTGCTTTCACTTCGGAACTTCTACTTTACTGAGTTT
Organism: Rhodnius prolixus; assembly: GCF_049639745.1. Lineage (NCBI taxonomy): Eukaryota > Metazoa > Arthropoda > Insecta > Hemiptera > Reduviidae > Rhodnius > Rhodnius prolixus. Next base: position 39,501,298 of record NW_027411582.1, on the reverse strand, counting down.
ATTTTATTGAACACATAAAGATCTCAACTTTTTTGAAAATAAAATGTTGAAGATAAATTTAATTAAGAGAGAAGTAAAATTGTGTGGAAAGTGGTCTTCCCTCTAAGTTATAAATTCTTAGTTTGAAGATGTTGGTCCGGAAATAGGAATATTCCAGAGGGTTAATTTAGTTTTGCATCTTTTCTGGTATTCCACATCACCTGTTAACTAGTGCAGGCGCCACAGTAGGCGAGTGGTTATAGGCACAGTCAGCTAAATTAAGGTGTTTTGGGATGTTTGGGTTTGATTCCCGGTCTATTCCTTACCGATTATTTAATGTCCTAAACGAGAAATTTAAGTGAAGAATGTTAGCTAACATATCTACTTCTCTCCTCGACGCTTCATTTCATTTAATTGTATTATAGTTTTTCACCTAAATAATTTTTGAACTAAAAACTAATATCTTGTAAACAATTAATACATTGTAATATGCCTTCATCATATTTGCTGGGAAATTCCTTTTTAAGAGTAGGCACCCTCTAAAGTGAATTCACTGAATTGTACAGCATTACCAATCTGTGTATTGTTCATATGAGTCAAACTTGTTAATATTCAGAATTCAAAAAACATTGCTTGACCGAACATTTCTTCTTTAGAACCAACTCATTTTAAAATGTGATTAGGTTCGCAGTGCTAGATAATTTCATTGATTTTAACAAGTTTTGACTATTTCTAAACGGTTTTGGATTTTCACCCATCAGCTATTCTCAATCAGCTAGTCTAGAGAATTTGACCTCAACGAAGTTTCCGCCATATCTTTGCTCTCAGATTTAGGTGCAAGAGTTAGATAAACTCAGCGAATTTATTTTGTTTTTGTTTACCGTTACTATCTACTAGATAGTGTTACCACTTTTCATTTAAACTAATTCCATGCAAATGTTTTTTTAAAATGGCTTTATGACGTTTTATTTCTTTCAAAAGCCCTTATCTGGTGCACCTATATAAAAAAAAGAATCGAAGTTTGGATAAGACCTTACGAGCTGAATAGTAAAACGTCGAGTGCGTTTGTACATCATTTTTCTTGACAGTTCTCAAAAGACTGGTGATAGCTTAACTTTTTTGATGGTGCGTCATTACAATGTTTAGTTATGCAGAACTAAAATTTGAAAAACTAATAACAAATAAAATAATTTAAATAAAAAGTAATGCGAACATCCAATAAACAACGTTGAGTTTTTTCTTTACACGTCTAAATCTTTTAATACCTTTACAACTTACATAATGCAGAATTAGTAGTATTACGTCATCGTTTGTTTCTAGAATCATGAAATTAAGAAATGAATTTTTATCTAATTACAATAAATCATCACCATCAAACGTTTATTCCTCAGGTTATATTAAACTAGTATAACAGTCGGTATAAGATAGTATTAAGTATTCTACTTTAAAAACAAGGAAGTGGTAATAATTTTGGGAGGCCTAAATGCGCAGATCGGTAGGGAGAGAGGAAAGAATAATGCTGTGTTTGGATGGCATGAAGAGGTTGCAAGAAATGTCCCAGGGAAAAAAGTTGATTGAAGTTTGTGTGCAGTTTGAACTGAAGTTACGTTATTCTAGCTTCACGTCGAACAAAGTATACATGGTAGCAATCCAGCAGAGATCTGAAGTCTATAATTGAACAGCCGAATTCAGTGTTAATATAAGATGTAATGGTTTTAAAGGTACAAAGTGTGAAACCAACCAATTCCTTTTGGAAGCAAAACTAGTATCTCTAATACTATAAAAAGGAATAAGATAAGATTAGAAAAGGGACTTTCCCTACTACTTCTTTTTGCACTACTATCTCCTTTGGTCTCAAAGTTCCAATAAAAATGTCTCAAGTTCCATAAGGAGCACTGTTAAAATTACAAAACGAGAACTTCCCAAACAAAATTATTGTTTTGATAAAATTTAATTCCCCCCCTTCATAATTTGATAAAAAAAATAAATACAATTATTTAAATTAAAAAACAAATAAGTTTACAAGACAAACCATTTTTAGGAATGGACGAGAATGTTATTTTTATTATTGTTGATCTAATTTTTGGGAACCTTCATCAGGATATGCTTTAAAGTCTAGAAAGCTGGGTAGAAAACAACGTAAACAGGGTTTAATTTGTTTCCCTGCTTAGCTCTGTGTTGTGAACTGGAGGAAGACAACAGAAAGTTGTAGCCTTTTTAATGGGAGAGTGTTTAAAATTTCAGCTATCCGACGTTTCTAAGCTGTGAACGTTTTTTTTTAAAGTGCTCAGATATCTGGCTGATAAGCTTCTACAGGTTCAAATTACAATCATCCACTCGCACAACTTAAATTCAATCTTTATATGAATTTATGGTATCTATATTCATGTATGCAAATATGGTGCATGTAGTTTTATTCGCTTCACATTTTTACTGCACTTTTTTCTTTTTGGAAAAGAATATATTTTATTAATCAACTCAGGCGTGGTTTTTATTTTAAGTTTTCGATAGTGTGCCCAAATTTTTGTTAAAACTGATTTGCAGTTTTCGAGAAACGGATAATTACCAATGCAGTAACTTATTATATTCCGTATTAAGACTTAAAATACAGTATTATTGTTATATTTTAAGCAGATTATGAATCTCTAATAATAAAAGAAATATCTAAATACAGTGCGCAGCATGCTTTTTTCTTTGGTTAGACTTTAGCCTGGATGACTCTTCAATTTTACATTCAGCAAAGCTTCTGAAGAACTTCTCGAATATCCAACTTTGTACCTGGTCATAAAATCCAAGTCATTAGGACTTGTTGATTCACTGTTTAGGTACTTCCAGTACAATTTTAATTTAGCAGACCGATCTAATATTTTTCAATTTCTTAACTATGTTAGAAAATGCAAATTTTTCTTCAGAATTGGCATGTCAGTTTCTTTCTTAGCTTCCTTAAAATGACATTCCGAACAGATCTTCTTGTTCAGCCTTTTGCATCCCTCGTGCCACTTGCGGAAATTGAATAAAAAACTATTATCGACCGAGAGTATATCTAAATAATTTATTTAAACAATTTTTTTTTTTTATATATATACATATTTTCTTTATTCATAAAATAGATGTGTAATACAGTTTCATCTCTAAAATTGTGCTTGTAGGTATTTATTATTGAAATAGGACGGTATTGATGAAAACAGACATTTCATGTTTTAATCGATTCTAAAGTACTCGTTAAAATTCGGCAAGATTCCTTATTATAACCGACTGAAGACTATAACGTCAGGTGACTCTCATTCAAATAACAATACAATTTAATTTAATTCTTTCAGTTAGACTTCATTTAGATTGAAAAGAGGTTCCTATGGAAGTATTGATCCTTAGCTTTTGCAAGAGAAACCAAAATATCCATAACAGTATTTTATAAATATATGTATGTATTTTACATGTACATTTTTTAAATTAGAAATCTAGGCTCTTCTAGAAATGTTGACCAGTGTTCAGAGATGCAGGCCAGTCGCTGATGTGGCAGAGGGCCTTTGAAACATCAACGCATATACTTGGTTCATGTCCTTTAAGGCCTTGGTCACTTGCCTCCATAGTAGAGTATAACATGTAATTGCTGATCTTCTGAAGGAGAAAGGTTGGGAGAAAGGTGACTTTACGAGGAGGTGTGTTGGGTGGACACAGTGGAATAGACGAGGTACGCTACATTATTGCCTTTAATAGATGTCATAAGGAGACATGGACCATTAACACGACAATGGCTACGAAAGTAATGAAATAGAGAGAGAAAAATACCGGTATATTGCAAGTGAATACTTTTTCACGAAAAAAGGTTTACTAAGTGCTCTCTAACTATTTGTGACAATAAACTTGAGGAGATCAGCGCAAGAAAAAGTCAATGTGACGTGACAAACATGATCAGAGAGGATATGCCTGGGCAGATAACAAAAATAAATTTTCTCAAGTTGCTGGACAAAAAAAAAAAAGACACCACTATTCAAGGTAGGTCTAACTGTGAGTTCTAATTTAAGTTCGGTTAACTTTATTTCAAAAGAAACTAAATTTTTTGGGGTAAAATATTTGCCACGAGTTTATTTTGGTAAAAAAGTAATAGTAATGACATTTTTTCACAATTAGTGGTGACATTTTATTAATTCATTACCCACTAGTGGTTATTAAGGTCCAAAAGTTTGAAAATCATTAGGAAAATTTACAATAAGTTAGAAAAAAGTACAAGACACATTTAAAGAATGTAAGAAAAGTAATTTGAAACTCATCTCTAATTTGTCGAAGTAATAGATAAAGCGTGAAAAAATGAGCCAAAGTAGCTTCGGTTGTTGATAATGCTACTTTTGTTTGTTTTTTGGTAGAAAAATATTTTGAACAGGCTCTGCCTGAAGTCTAAAGAGGAGCTGTATTACAGCTGTACAAAAAATAGAAATTCCAACATCAATATTTTCTGTTTTTTTTTTTCAGAAAGGAAGATTTTTCTTGATTTTCTACAAAAAGTAAACATACAACGCTATCACATTTAATTACATGTGAATTAGTAGATATGAGATTTCATTTCAGTTACATCACTTTATATGTAATTGCCAGATTACTGGTTACTGCATAACATAAATGAAAATTAAAATAAACTCTTGTGATGCTTAGAATTCTAGGATACGGCTTGCTGCTTCTAAAGGTAATTTTTTTATATCATTAGTGTGCCAAAATTGTTATTAATTTTTTCATGAATAAGGCCAATTGCATTTCTTTATATTAGTGAAAGATATTTAGAAATACTTAGGGAAATTTTAAAATCTTATCAGCCTCTAAACCCTCTAAAAAAATATGTTCTAAAAGTGGGTCCCAAAGGAGGAGAAGGACATTCAGACAGGTGTTTGCTCAGGTTCAACCTGGGGATTCTGTAAAATAAAGAGGTGTAAAAAACCCTAGATAAATAAATGAAAGCTTTCTTAGAAAAATATCTTAGTAAACGCCAGAATAGATCATTACATAAGAGTTCAAACAAATCAAAAGTATTTTCGCTAAATGATAGAATTAAATAATTTGTTACATCTCACTAAATTCCTTTGTTTTTCAAAAAGTGTTTTCGATTCTATTTATTTACACTCTCTTGTATTGCTTAGTAAGCCGACGATGCTTTAGAGTGTCTTTGACTCACTTACAAAATAATGCACCTTATATAACCAATGTAATGAAATAATTCTGTAGTTTCAAATTGGAGAAATGAATTAATTGAGACTAAAAGTATTATTTTTGCTTCTCGACAAAAATTCTTGTACACAAAGCCAAGAATACAATTAAGAAAATTGTATTTATAGACTGACTATATTTAGGGAAGAAGGAGTGTTCGAAATATTTAAAAAAAAATGACTAAAACATTTTTATATAGTTCAAAAAAAAAGATTTCAGTTTTTCTAAACTAAGGAGGATACACTATCAGATAAGTTCTGAAATAGAAGTAAACTTCATGAAATGCAACCAATCAAATTTTGCTAGTCACATTAGTTTTATCAATTAAATCTTTTTTATTTTTTAAAGATCTGTGGCAATTCGTTGGCATTTAAGTAAGTTCATTTAATTTAGTAATTTATTTTATTTTTAAAACAAAATGGTCCTCATTTTTCGCTTACAACCTTTGTAGATGCAACCAACTGGGAATATTTTCGTCGACAGATCCAACAAAGTTTATACTTTGTACTGAAAGAAATGGTGAATTGATAAGTGCAGAGTTTTCTTGTAGTAATACAACTATTTATTCGGGCTCGAATGCTAAATGTGTACCTCACAAAGATAATAGCGACGGAAACAGATTTGTAAGTTTGGAGCAATGCTAACCATTGTACATTATATGAATATGTAAACATAATTATAGATTTTTTTTTTTTAAGAATTTTCTTCACTTGGGAGACAAAACTGCAGCTAGTAAAGAAGTATCTTTGGATTGTATCACACCAGGAGTTATTTGTTCCGATTGTGGCACCTTGGCTTTTTGCGTCGGTGAAACTACACTTAATGGTACAACCTCTGTCCGAGTTCTTAATCATGCAAAATGTGTTGACGGCGAACACTGTGCAGTGGGTGTTGGCTGTACCACTCTTGCAGAACACCCTTGTTCAGTAGCACCATTTGTCTGTGACGATCTCGGCGTATTTCCAGATCCTTATGACTGCAGAGTAAGCATTATATTCATAAATAATGTTGGCAAAATCATATATAGATGATGGCTAATTGGGGATCAACATTTATTTCCTCTGAGACGTTATTTGTTAAAGTGGTTTCTGTAGTCGCCCAAGGTCTAATCCTTCTTATTCACAAATATCGTATAGTGTAGCCGAAAATGTGGTGAGATGGCGCTTTCAAACAGCTTTACCAGCGGTAACACAGTCGTTTTATAAATCTAAAGTTATACTTTTTTTTTAGATAGTATGAACACCACAGAACCTTCGATAAACGTTGAATAGCTCTGGTAAGAATGCTTCCCCTGATAAGATTTAACATTGTTAAATCAATACTAGAGCGAAGTAAATGTTTACTCATGAAATCTTAACCATTTCTTTATGTGCTGCAATTTTAACCAATGATGGATGTGCACGAGTAAATATCGTCTGCGATATGTTGTGGAACTTTGAAGGGAAACCTATCCAAAAGTTTCTCAGCCTCCCCAACGATAACTTCAGTTTTAACTCTTGAGAATCAGAGTTGATTAAGCGACAAAAGATTCAAAATCAGAAAATATTTAAAAAATTTCTTTTTAGCGCGCAATTACAGGAAGGTAGAAAAGTACGAAAGCATTTTTTGAATTCTATTTTTCGCTAAACTTTTTCGTTATCCAGAGTGTATTGAACTGTTACTTTATTGAAGCTTGCAAAAAAAATTCTTCGCTCTGTTTTAATAGTACAGCCTTTTTCAGACAACGAAATTGTACAAATCATCTTAGAATTCTTAGATAAATACTTAACAAAATTGAAACTCAGTATTATTACATACTAGTTAAAGTAATTATTGTGCATAAAATTAGCTGGAAAAGTATATTAAGAGAGAAATGTAAACAAAAACCATGTCAGGAGTAAAATTTGCAACCAACGAGCACACCAATGGCGTAGAGAATCACCAATAAAACTCCAAGACCAAATTACCAGCTCATTTTAGATTTGGAAATTTAGGTTTTTCTTCATTAAAAAAATTTAACATAATACTTGTCCATATTTTGGTTTTTGTAACAGCTGATTATATTATTTACTTTTAGTGTTTAAGATATTTCTTGGGTTTTATTTAAACTCAAACATTAAATTCAATACGGTGTGATCACTCATCATCTGAATCATATTTGATTATTATTGACTTCATAGTTTACTGAACCGTGAGTTGCAATAAATAGATTATAAGGAAGCCTAAGTTTATCCTTCACCAAGAACTGCACCAAAACAAAATTTCCAAGAGAAAAAAAGGATAACCATAGACTTGTATGTATGATGTGCATATGTGAAATTTAGACAACCCCTTGGATTCTCATAAAATAAAGGAAGATTCTCAGAAAATCTCTTAAAAGCAAACAAATCTGCACCTAAAAAGCGCAATTTAGGAAGGGAAATTTATGCAATATGTTAAACAGTACACCTGCGGCAGAACCGTATATTAAATTTTGTGGCACTTAATTTAAAAAAGAAACTAGTTAGTGAAATTAATAAAAGGTAAGTATTGAAGATTGAGAGATTGATCAATGGTCCAATTTAATCTCAGATTTATCCTATCAGACATTCAGAGATTTATTTTTGAATTCCAGAAATATCACATCTGTACAAAACAGGGGTCATATGAGTACAGATGCTCTACAGGCTCATTCAATTCCCATACGGCCACATGTGGATACAGCTTGCAAGATGGACATTGTTACGAAAGACCAGTTCCTTTTTGCCAGAAAACGCTACAAGTAAGTTTCATTTTATTGAATTCAGAATTTTGAGATCTCTCTGGCAACATAAATGCAGAACTTCATTCAGACACTTATTTGTATTTTTATTTTTTTTTTTAATCCGATAGGTCGGCTCACTACCTACTGATGCTTCCTACTACTATATCTGTGTCAGATATAAATCAGACGATGTGTTAAGGCCTAGTTTACATAGGTGTCCAGCTAATAAGCAATTCAACGAAACCACTTTCACTTGTTCTTAAATCTGAATGATACAATTTTTGTCAAACCATTTAATTTTAGTCACTTAATAAATAAGTAAATAAGAACTTCTTCAAGTTATACATCAGTTTCAAAAAACATATAGCAACTAATTTCCAATATTATTTCTCAACTCTTCCGGAATTTAAGCGAAAAAATTTGGCCATCAGCATGGTTTTTTGGACTCCGCTAATAAAACCAAGAGAATTAGGTAAAACTGAAATTCGCATTGAGACAATCAATCTGTTGCCTCTGCATAAATTTACGCAGTCATGAAAATTATGCTGTAAACTTAGAAACACTCTTGTGGAGAGGGTAACTCAGGAGTGCATGTTTAGATTTAATGTGTAAATGAATTAAATTGTGGTATTTAATAAAATACTTTGTTCAAATGGTGTGAAGACTCTTTTATTGCAATCTTTTTTTCCCCATTCAAGAGTTATAGAAAGAACAGGTGTAACTCACAAAAGGTAAATAACGTAGACAATCTTAAAATATATCCATCTTGAATATAGCAACTTTCAGTATAAACGTCCAATGACTTCTTTTTAACAGAACAACTACCAACAAATTAGAGAACTTTTTGAAACCTAAAACAAAACACTTTTCTAATAGGATCGTAGCTCTACTTTAAACGGGTAGCTGCGACTCTCATGATAAAAGATCCCACTTTCTATGCCCAACCTTCAACATGCATGACATTCACCTAAAAAGCCATTAAGTCAATCACCTCATAGTGAAAAATATTTGTAATCTAGAAAACAGAATCTATACAAATACATTTCTGACTCTACAACTGACCGCTCTATATTCCGCACCTTCACACGCCCAAACTCTGTCTGATAAAATAATTCTTACCCTGAAACCTGGTTTCTGTTCTATCAACCAGCTTAACTAAGTAGACCTCTTTAGCATCAGCAACAAATCTAATTATGTCTGCGGCGTTACCTGCGCTACTCCTAACTACAACTCAGGCTACCATTGGTCTGCGACAACCTCGCCTTTAATATCTGGAATAATATTCGAAAAAGACAGTAAATTATGTTTAGCTAGCTGATAGCGGATTGTGGATCGACGTCGACGGTTACTTCCTTCAAGTTAATGTTTTCAAAAATGGTTTCTAAGGACACATGGGATAAATAAACGAAGTATAAACTTTGAACTCCCTGCGATGTTTAGGTTTCGCTAGTGTGTTCTCTCTTCAATTATCCCTCTCTTTCACACACATACTTCCTGTATATTCTTCGTAGACACAACGCAAAACATTTCCTATTTTGGGCTCAAGAGATCTGAAAACGGACATTTCGGGAGAAAATTTGACAATACTTCCAGTTATTGGCTTACTAAGAGCAAGTATAAACTTGTGTTACTCACTATACTGTCTTAAACTGTTAGCTAATATTTTAGCAGTGAAGAGAGCAAATCTGTCCCACAAAAATATTCCGACCTAAATAAATTTGTATTTATCTTATAGAACTATTGATTTTAATTAAGATTACTTACAGAATCATGACACTGTTTTTACAGTTCAGCCTTTTTTTTTCTAGAAAAAAGGATTGTAATCGTCTTGAAATCGTGGGATAAATATTTCCGGCATTGAGAATATTCACATGTGTAATCAGTATTATTACATACAAGTGATAATTGAACATAAAATAAGTACGAAAAGTACTAATAAGAGAGAAATGTGAACACAAACCATGTCAGCAGTAAAATCTGCAACCTAGGTACAGTCCTGCTACGAAGAGTAACGCAAACACAAATCCAACAGCATATAATGCCCAGTCCATTTTAGATTTGGGAATTTTTATTTTTCTTCATGCAGTAATTTAACATAATACTTGTCTATATTTTGATTTGAGTTAACAGATGATTATATTATTCCCTGCCAACTTAAGGAATTCCCTTATGTTTTATTTAAATGACTATATTAAAAAGTAGTTGGTGTTAACATTCACACGTCGTTCTTTCACTGCAATTGACCATTCTTATATTTTCGACAATCTCAGGAAACATTCATATTTAGTTGTTCTACAATTATAGTTTGTTGAACGTTAGATGCGTGTGAACTCTAATCTGACAATATCAACCTTTTTTACATTAGGGAGCGTCTTTAAATAAAGAAACAAATAGTATTAATTAGTTGCAAAACGTCCGGAGGCTGGCAGTGCAATGAAAAAGGCTCCATGGGCCATCGACTTCAGATGTTGACAAGCCTCACATTAAAATAAAAATCGGAAGATCGGGTGTGTACACACCCACACGACTACATATCTCTTACTGCTGTTCTCAAGGTTCTAACTCATTAATATCCTCCAAATTTCGAACATTTGGGCGTATCGTATTCTCATCACTTCGGGTGGAATCTCCCCAACCTCTTTCTCACAAAAAAAATTCCCAGTTCAAAAATTTGGTGAAAAATCAAATTTAGTGAAAAAGTTTTCAGTAGAAGGAGTACATTTATGTGTCCCTGATCACTATTCCTAGTTTAAATTAAATCATGGGAGCTGTCCGCAAGAAAATCTTTAAAATATGGAAAAATCCAATAGGTAATGCGGCACTGCCTGTCTTCAATTTATATTTTTTGACCCGTATTTGATTTTTATTCTGAAAAAAAAACAGAATAATAACCATTTTTTGCACGTTAGAAGATTCGCCTCTATTGTTACATACATATAATACTAAAAATAAACAGAAAAAACACTTATAAATAAGAAATGTGAACACAAACCATGTCAGCAGCTCTTGGTAGCTGCAGCAAATCCTGCTACGAAGAATACCACCACGAAAATCCCAAGGAGAATCCAGACCAATTGCATTTTAGAGTTTTCTATTTTTCTTTAATATATAATTTGGCATAATACTTGTTTATATTTTGGAATTTTTCAACAGATGATTATATTATTTGATGCAAAGATTTTTCTTATGTTTTGTTTAAATCACTACATAAATAGAAATTCTTAACTTCCAATTCTCTCTTTTTAGTAACTCTTACATTTTCAACAAACTTGAGAAAATTTGATCCGAAATTAGTGGTTCCTAACATTATAGTTTGATGAATGGTAGCGGGCTCTTTCAATATTATTCATAATCTTTCAAATTAAGAAACGTCTTAATAAGAAAAAAAAGAAGAAAAATCTGGTATGATTGTGGAAAGACTCAGGACTTTCTCTTGGTGCGATTCTCAAGGTTCTAACTCACAGATGTTCTTCTAACTTCGAAAATTTGGGTCATATTGGATTCTCATCCCTATAGGAGCCTACCCAACCCCTACCGTAGAAAAACCATTAATCGAATCTTTGGGATAAAGTTTTTACTTAAATTTATCTTTTACCTTTACTAGAGTACATATTTGAGTGTTAAAATACGTGAAAGTTCTAATTCTAGTCTAGACAACTTTGAACAATTGATTCATTTATCATTCTAATTTTCTGATGTTAAAAGTTTTCTTGTTAATGTTTTTAATTGTGAGCTTTTTGCTGCAGCTGCTACGAACGAACAACACTATAGATTTGCACTATAGATTAATACAGATTTGCATTTTTAAAGTCTCGACGCTGTGCCACAAAAGAAGGGGAGTTTACCCCACCCAAGTAAGGCCCTCTCTAAAACGATTTTTTTTTTTTTGCGCATCAACAGCTGAGGTCATTAGCGCCCGGAGCTTTTTCCAGTGCACTGCCGGCCTCCGGACAGTGTTCTCTCGTTACAGACAACACTGTCCATCACCGGACAGTGAGCTGTAAGAAGCTCCTAGGAAGAGAAAATCTAAGGGTCAGCAGCTGGATTCGAACCCGGAACCTCCGCGTGGGAGTCCAGTATGCTAACCTCATAGCTAATCCCTTCCCTCTAAAACGATTATTATTAATATTTCTATAACGTTTAGTCCGATTTGATAAAATTTAGCAAGAAGTGGTTAATGCTTCCCTAAGTAACTCTAAAGTGCTATTATTCTCTTACACCTACAAAGAGGAAGTTCTGCAATCATTCAAATTATTAATTATTAATTTGAATGATTGCAGAACTTCCTCTTTGTAGGTGTAAGAGAATAATAGCACTTTAGAGTTACTTAGGGAAGCATTAACCACTTCTTGCTAAATTTTATCAAATCGGACTAAACGTTATAGAAATATTAATAATAATCATACTTTAAGGAAGGGAAAGTCCCACAGAGCTTCTGTGATGCCGTTATTTTCCCCCTCCACAAGAAAGGGAGTATCAATGAAGTATCTAACTACAGGGGAATAGCATTTTTGGATTCAGTACAGAAATTGTTCACTTCCTTGTTAAATGAAAGATTGCACCACTGGGTAACTCAGTATAATATCCTTTGCGAAGAACAGTCGGGTTTCCGGCGTGGTCGTTCCACAATGGATAATCTTTTTGTGCTATTGAACTCGGTCCAGCTGAAATGGTATCAGGGCAGAAAGAAAATTTACTCTTTTTTTATAGATTTAAAAGCCGCTTTCGATTCCGTAAATAGAGAAGCCTTATTTTATAAATTGTACCAATGCGGTATCTCATCTAAGATGGTAAGGGCAATACAAGCTTTGTATAAGGAAACTAACTCGGCAGTTTGGAGCAGTAAAGGTCTTTCGCTTCCATTTCGGACTTGTTGCGGTGTTAAGCAGGGTTGCAACCTAAGTCCTATGCTGTTTAGTTTATTTATTAACGATTTAAAGGATGCGCTTAAGGGAGGGATATGGATAAAGGACTTTAACCTAAAGCTGCTGCTCTACGCGGACGACGTGGTATTATTAGCGGATGATTCGAGAATATTGCAGGAGATGATAAAACAACTGGAAACCTATCTGGACAATTGGAACTTGCTGCTTAATTTGAATAAATCGAAGATAATAGTTTTCAGAAAATCTGGTGGAAAATTGGGTAAGCTAGATAAATGGAAGTTCAAGGGAGAAAAGATAGAAGTTGTTAAGGAGTATAAATATTTGGGATTAAGTCTTACTCCTGCATTAGTTCTAAAGTCTCATTGGAACGATAAAGCGAGGCAGGCGATGCTGGGGTTGAGTAGTGTTTGGGCTGGCTTAATAGCAAACAAATATGTGCCGTCTTCTGCCAAAAATGAGGTGTTTACATCTGTAACAAGATCCGTACTCACTTATGGGTGTCAGATTTGGGGTATTCGATATTCAGACAGAATAGAAAGAGTGCAGAGATCGTTCTTAGATGAAATTGTATCGCCTCCCAAGGAATACACCAAATTACGTGCTCCATTTAGAAACGAAATCATGCCCACTACATGTATTCACATTTTCTCTATTTTTGAAATTTCTCAAAAAGATATGTGAATTCGACAACAGCCGTTTAGTTAAAAAGTTGGCTTGTGAAATAATTAATAAAAAAATTATTTGGTTTAAAGATTTGTCCGATTGGATTAATAAGTTGGATATTAATATTGGGTTAAGCGTGCATTCACCTGAACAGTTTAGTAGCGAAATTAAGACCATACAGAACTCTCTGATTCAGTACTATAGAAATAGTTATATTAATAGCTCCTACCATAAGATCTATGGTAGTTTATCATTTAATGTTGATTATTCTAATATCGGCCTAGATATCTCTGATGTAAGCCTTATAGTGAAGATCAGAGGGGAACTGCTCGACTTAAACTACAAGCCTTATTTAGAAAGGAATTATAAATGCAGTATGTGTAACTTGGCGGCTAATGAAGATGTATTCCATTTCTTGGGCCAGTGTGCCATATTAAGTTTTATTAGAAAAAAGTATTTTCTTAGTGAGGTGCTGACAGGTAGCGAAATGTTAAGTGTACTGAATGGTTCTAATTGGCCGGCTTTACTTGGATACATCAGAGAGGCATGGTCATACAGAGAGTTCCTGATAGAAAATTTCAATTTTTAAGTATGGTATTATATTAGTGTTTCTCCATTTTCATTTCTAAAATTGTTAAAAATAATAATAATAATAAATTCGTAATAAATTAAAATAATAATAATAAAAGGCACATATTGATAATGTAAATAATTGGAAATTAAACACATACAAATATTAATTGTGATTTATACCTAATATTTATTTCAAATTGTTTGAGTTATGAGACATACACTCCTGACAGACGATTAGCAATCATGTCAGTATTCATGCTTTCTACATTTATGTTATATTAGTTCATGTAATTTTGATTTATGAAATAAAGTATGTTTTCTATCTATCTATCTATTAATAATAATCGTTTTAGAGAGGGCCTTACTTGGGTGGGGTATATAAGACGATTGGAATGTAGAGTTAAAATAAAGATTCTGCTTAATTATGAAGATGAAGTGTACAATTTACTCTTTTCAAAAAAAAAATTATAAGTGAAGGGGCCAGCGTAATGCTTCCCTAAGTAACTCTAAAGTGCTATTATTCTCTTACACCTACAAAGAGGAAGTTCTGCAATCATTCAAATTATTAATTTGAATGATTGCAGAACTTTGACATCTAATAAATTCTTAAAAAAATTAATGAAAGTTAATGTAATAAAATGACTTAAATGATATCAATGAAGTTCATATTAATGAAATGTTGGGTATTTGCTGATTTGAGTCTCTTTTGGCGTTCAATCTAATACTTAATATAATACTGGTCTATATTGTGGTTTTAGTTAAACAGATGATTATATTTTTTGCTGCCAACATAAAGATTTTCTTGTATTTTTTTTTAAATCTCTACATTAAAAATTGGTGCAAACACCCTCACATCGTTCTTCTACTGCAATTCTCCAATTAGTATCTCTTACATTTAACGTAGAGCATTTGATTCAAATTTAATTGTTACTAGCATTATAGTTTAATTAAACTGAACTATACTGAATACCTTATACATAAAAAAAAAGAAAATCGACTGAGACTTTTTACCTCTTTTTGCCTCAGTCTTTCTCCAAGAATTGGAGTAAAAAGAAATTTATGAGTGAAAATGGAAGACTTCATGTAAGTTAACGCTTATGCTTGAAGAATATTTTCAACATAAGCTTTTTTATGCAGGTTCTGACGGTAAACCCTGGTTCGGCAGGAAATATCGGAATCAGAAGATTGTTATCCTGGCCAAGTTGCTATTAAAGCGCAGTGCTCCAATGCAATCAGCTCGGAAACAGTTTGGAAATCGGCTCAGCAATCTCAGTAACTGGGCAGAAAATGCAATACTCTATTTTGCATGTCAGGACTTGTTAAAGTGAAAAGAAACGAAATAGCTGGCATCCTGGCAAGGCGCCAAATCCCCTCTTAAGGAGCTTCAATCTTTTCATGGGTTAGGCGATACATATATCTATGAGGAGATTATGAAGGAATTCATAATTCTGCTTAGATGATAACCATAAGCCTAATCATAGCCATCTGTTTAGGCATGTATAACCTTAAGAAATTTGAGCCGTTCCATGGCTTGAACAAAAATAAGTTTCTGCGAAGTCTCATTGGATGCCAGTGAAGTTGCCGAGTGCTGGATAGACATCGAAAATCTAAAATTGGAAGGGTTGTTCCTAGGGACCCATCTTGCTCGTGTGTACATAAGCTCTAGGAAAATTGCAGTGCGTTCCTTCCTTAAAAAGAAAAGAAAAAAAAAAGCTGGATTCTGGAAATCAGGTTATTTGAATCCCAGAGAAAAAGCGTAATAACAGGACAAACATGGAAATGTGAATTAATTATTTTAAGTGATATGTTTGCGGATACAGGCTATCAACATAGATGACAAAACTATCCTCCCTGTTTATCTTTTATCTGAGTTATATTTATTTTTGTTTTCACATGTTAGAAAAGAGATAGTTGTAGGTTCTCTATTGCAGTCTGCAGACTCGTTGGCAACGTTGGCAGATAACTGGCTCGTGGCGGCTGAATGGATCTACGGTGCTTTATATTGTAAGCGCTTTGTCTTTTAATATTTTATTATAATATGCTGGTTATTATCAAAGTGAATTGGGTTAGTGAGATGTTTGTCTGTAAATACTTTATCAGAACACTCTGTCACGAAAATAATTTTCTCAGTCCTGTTTTCTTTCAGTTCATGCTTATACAGCTTAATGTTCATTGTAGAAACGTACAAGAGATGGATTATTAGTAACCCTCAAGATTGCACACAGATGATTCACATTCTCTGCATGTTCTCATTTCTCGTGCCGTAAAGGAGCAATTTTTTTTAAAAAAAAAGTGCAAAAATGCATATTATACGCTATTTTATTTTCACATTATTTTCACTTCAATGCAAATTCTTTAAAGTTTTCTTAATGAATAGATAGTGCAAAAGATCCATCTAGGGAAACACGCGCATATGGAGTTTATATCTCCTACTTGTGAGTTTGTGAATGTGTTTTTAATAGTTTTTCGCATACGTTAGTTTGTGGTGTAGATTTGTAAAATTTCAGCCTTCTTAAGACAATTTCATGAAGTCATTGAGGTCAAAGTAACACTCGTTTTGTTTATCTGGGTTTTTCTCTTTCTCTCTTTGCCATTAGACAGTGTTGCAGCATAAGTATTTCCTTTTTTTCATAAAAGTAGAACAAAACAAAATGTAGTTAAAACTTAGTAAATTATTCTAAGGGATGTAAGATGAATTTCGTTTAAAGAAGTAAGCTCAAGGATAATTGTTTAACTCCTTTTTGAATTGTATTTTATCAATAGTCCACTTTGTTAGCTAATGAGAGTATTGTTTAATTCAAGCTATATTTTTACAGCGGGATTTTTTTAGTGATCCTTATATTTGAGTGAATAGAGAACTTTCCTGCATTGAATGAAAACAAGAACAGCATCTAAAAATAGTTTAAAGGAACTGATTATGGCGGAAATAGTCCCAAAAAATTGATAACATTATACATATTGCAGATAAAACATACTATAGTTTGAAATTTATTTTATAATGTGATTTAGTTTAAAAAAAAGAATGGGATTGAATTTTTAAAAATATTAAATGGTATTAAATCATATCAACTGCTTGAATCATCTGCAACACATAACACCATTCCCCCTCAGACATCAGTTTCTCTAAAAATTTTGTTAATATCATCGGCCTCGCGCTTAAAAGGTGTTACATTGGTAATTTAATTTAGAAAAAAAAAATAATCCTTATTATTTTGCGTCTTCTCGTTCTATTGTGCAAACGTTAAAACTAATGGTACACGATGAACATTGCCAACATTGTGAGGATTTGGACCTGGCACTGAAATTAGGCGAAAAATAGATATAAATAGAATTAACCTGGGCAAAAAATATATTGCCAGAATATTGCTAATGCTACACCTTTTTGCTTTTATTCTAGCACTATCCTGAGAAAGAGATTTGCCCCATTGCACATTGCACACATATCTGTGACTCTCTGTCTAAACGACTAACTTATCTTTAAAGTTGCAGAAGATAAATTGAGCATTTATGTATATTACTTGGTCAACCCTAAGTGGTACATAATATATTTTTTGAAAACAATGTAATGACCAAAAAGTCTTTTAACCCTGAAGAATGTGTAAACATACAATCAATATGTAACAATATCACCATAATTCTTAAAAATTTTGAATTTTATGTTTCTTAAGCTGTAAATTGCTAAAATAACATCCTCTCTTTTTGAATTATTTTTAAAGAACTCTAGCTTATAGTGTTTGATCTCTACGTAATCCCGTTCACCCTGCGTTTTGTAGATAATGCAGTTTTCAAAAATAAATTTAATACATCCATTGATTACTTATTGACATTTTTTAATTATCTTTTATTTTTGAACTCTACTTTGTAGAATTTAAGTCTTGAAAAAGTTTATCCATCTGCCAAAAGTTTCGATATGTACTGATCGATATGAGGTTTTGTAATCTGTTGCACTGTTATTGTTACCTTGTGAAGGTTTTGTATACATGAAGATTAAATTCACTCAAAAAATTAAGACTGAAAACAGTAACAATCTTTAAAGATCCAGAAACAATCGAGAATAGTTTAAAAGTAATAAAACGAGATAGATTGAAACGTTAATTTGGTCATACAACTCTCTGTAAAAAGTCGTGGTAAAGATGAGGGACAATAAAATAAATAGTGAGCGAAAGATACTCTCAATTAAAGTAACATCTTATTTAAATTCCTTGAGTGAGGTGCGGTAACATACCCTGTTATGATTAAATTGTGGTAATAGTTAACATGCTGAGAAAGTATTGTGAGACAGGATGCGAAAGGAGCTATGAAATGCCCGACGATCAGGATATGACAATTTCTATCCCGAAATTAAGACGTAGTCAGCAATGTTTATACCCCATTTGTAGAGACAATCTGGTAAGACAAAGTACTTATATTAATAATTTTTATGAACGGTTTATTGTACATGAACTTCCTATGTATCTTGCTTTGAAACTTTTGGAAGAACTCGTGTAATAATGAGAGAAAACCGTAACTTACTAATGTGTCTTGCCCTACAATATTTCCAAAATATTAATTTCCTATTACATTTGTTTTTACCTCGATATTATAATCAACCAGAAAAATTTAGTTTGTTTTAAACTTTTAGGTTATTGCTGGCATTGTCATGTAAGGCAAGGGTCTTGTTTTCACCAATATGGAAATCACATAAACTGGCAGATGATATCCTTGTTATTAACAAAACGCCGGAAATTTGTTACACAGAAGAATGTAAAGCAGCAGGTAAAATTATTCATCCTAAATAGGGATGCAGAATACATTGAGAGCACTACAGTGATAAACTGTCTTCATTTATTATGTCTTAAACTGATAAGTACTCTGTTTGACTAACAACTTAACATAGCATGACTACAGAAAGCTTAGGTAGAATACATACTTAGAGAACTGAAAGTTGTTAATTGCAACACTTAAATAATTAGTTTAATTTAATTTTAATTTTTTAATAAGTCCTCTTAAAGTAGTACAATTTCTGCAAATTATAAATACCCCGCTTTGTTTCATACTCATTTGATTTGTGATGGTTATTTTTAAAGCTGCATCTCTAGCCAGTAATATGAATTTGTCTGCCGACCCTTGCACGGATTTCTTTGAATTTGCCTGCGGTGGTTGGACTAAAGCTCATCCTGTACCAAAGACGGAATCACATTGGAATCAGTTTAATCTAGTAGACGAAAAGCTTAATTTACAATTAAGAGGTAACAATTTCTCGAATTTAATTATATTGCGAGTCGGATTAGAAGCGTCATTATTTAATGAGCAATATTGATTTCCAGAAATTCTTGATCTTCCAATTAATTCGGATGACTCATATCCTGTGAAAAATGCCAAGCGTTTTTACAAAGTTTGTATGGAAGAAGGTGAGTTAATTTACAGGTTACTTGAGGGTAAAAAGCGTTTAATAAATCGCACAGTCCGATTTAGTTCAAACTATAAACTTATAAAGCTTTTGTAGTTATAGTTGAGAATGGTGAACATCAAACTTTAAGCCAGAAATATTAGCAAAATGGAAACCCAGTGAAGATCTTTAGTCACCTAAACAATCTGGAATATTCTCTTCTTCAATTAAGATCCCAGATTGTGCACTGAAATTTTTTGTTTGAACTTGGCCAAAGGGGTTTTTGTAATATTATGAATATTCCTTCTAATTCTGAATGAATTTTTGGTTTTCTTTATAGAAAGTGCTTATGGAAGTGAAAACCCCCTAAAAAAGCTGAAATCTTTACTGAAAACGTTTGGAAGTTGGCCGATAGCAAGTTATCCTTGGAGAGGAGGCGGCTCTTTCGTCTGGAGTGACGTGTTAGCGGATATTACTAGAACTTTAGTTGTGTGGCCAATCATCTATGTGGCCGTATCTGGGGACCGCAAGAACTCAACTCGTCATGTAATTACGGTAAATGAAGTTTTCTACTGTTCTTACAAAATTGACAACTAACTGTATAAAACATGAAATTAATCGGATCTTGTTTTCATCAAAATTTTATTATTTTTGGTCACTTTCAACTGTATGTATAAATTAAAGGGAAAAAATAAACCCTTTGGAAGAAAATTGGAAAATGACGTAAACAGTAATTAAAATTAACTCTCTTTTTATGTTAGATAGATCAACCTTCATTAGTGGTACCAAGAACAATGTTGTCCGACGTTATCACATACAAACATCAAATTGAGGCTTACAAAACCTGGGTGAGAGAAACAGCAATTTTGCTGGCTAAAGTTAGCGGCCAGAGAGTTGACCTAGTAGCGATTGGTATTCAGGCAGAAGAAATTGTTAATTTCGAATCTGAATTGGCCAAGGTATGTGAAATCCGTAGGATGCTAAAATCTGTTGTTGCTAAATGTTAATGTGAAAAATGTCTCTTGTAATTCACTATTCATAGCTGAAGGTGTAGCACAAATGTGGTGTTGCAATATTGCTCATCATTTATGTGTGATGATGAGTGGGAAATGAGTAGAAAGAAAGTATAATGGATATAATATAGATCTAAATCTTAGATTGTAAAAAGTATTGTTAATTAATAAGACGATTAAAATCCCTCGCTGATCCCTTTAGATAATGAGTACGAGAGAGATGAGAAGGAATGTTTTAAGAACATACAACGCAATGACGCTGAGGGAATTGCAATCATGGACAGACATGTCCGCACCTGGCCAGGTGAGTTCATTAGTTCACGCTTTGTTTTAATTAAACATTAAGAATAGTTCTAGAATATTAAAGGAATTTTGTCTATATTTTAATTTTTTTCTACTCGAGTGAAATGTTTGGTTATTGATGAAAGAAGGGAGAGAATGTCAATAGTGTGACTAAATTCTTGTACTACTTTCTTTGTGTAAATCCCTAAGTATATTGGGCACTAGTGCGTGGGTTTGCAAACAGTGAATTTGTAATTAGAATTAAATATGTTCAGTATAAGTTTAGATCTTGAGAATTGTAGCAGAGTCACACTGGTTCACACCAAATTTTGTGTTGATTATTCTTGATGACGCTAATTACCACACAAGTCGTTGTGGTATCAAACAAACAAACAAAAAATCAAAATGTAAGGTTTATGGTGAGATTGGTAGCGATTTATCGATTGAATGGTCTTAGAGACCATAATGAATCTATTAAAGATTTTTTGTCGATAATAAAAGGACAGACTTCAGGTGACTTGCACTCCACTATCTTCGCCAACTTCTACAAATAATTATTCATTTTAACGTTGGTAATTATGATTTTCTTGCCTACTTATATATGTTAGCCAAATGGAGCATTACGTATTTTTTAAAGAACTTAATTACTTGGTCATTATGCCTTTATAATTTAATGTTCGGCTATTAACTAATTTATTTTCTAATTGCCAATAGATCTTTTTTTAATTTAAGATTAATTGGCTAAGACTTGTGGAAAGAATCTTTCAAGAGACCGAAGTAAACGTAAATTGGAGTATGTCAGTGGTTGTAAGAGAAGTTGACTACCTGTTTAAATTAGTCAAATTAATTCGAGACACTCCTACCAAAGTTTTAGGTAAACAGTTATAGTAATGAAAGAGAAAGGTTAGCTAGCTGTCATTTCTTTTATGGGAAGCTATTTTTTTTTACAGCTAACTATCTCAATTGGAGAGTGGTGAAGTTCTTCAGTAGAGAACTGAACGATGACATGAGAAAATTAGCATTTCAATTTGAACAAGTGTTCACTGGGGCAACCATGGATCAGCCAAGGTTTGTTATCTAAATATCTTTGCATCTCTTTGCTGTAATCCGGTTATTCTCCAGTAGAAGTGACGATTTCTTCTCTTTTTTTTTAATTCAAAATATGCACATCCGGCTTCAGTCCACTTGTTACAGCAAATTAGTATTGATTTGAATGCCCGTTCCAGTTCACTTTGCGGAATTGCTTTTGAAGCACGCAAAATAACTCGTTAACTTCATTTTAAGTTAAAGGCTTTTTTGAAATACAGAGAAATCGCAGATCAGCAAACAGACAAAAAGTTAAGTAACTCACCAGTCAATTCTTGTCCAATTGGATCTAATTCTTTTTTAATAATACCCGTACTTATTGTAAAAAAAACACCAATCTCAAAAAAAATATTCCTTGATACTTTGAGCGTAAATTATTTATTATAATTGGTGAAGGATCCTGTTCCTCAGGGATACTTCAGGCAAAAGGCTACAAATATAATTTTTTGAACTAGGTGGAAAGAATGTTTGCAATCCACGGATGGAGCTATGAACATGGCTGTTGGATATATTTATGCCAAAAAATATTTTGACAACGCTGCCAAACAAGTTGTAAGTTTACCAATTATATACATTTTGTAATTAATAGTCAGTTGTTGATCATTAAATGAGATAGTACTCCCAGTTACATTCAAGTTTTGACGGGCAAATCAAAATCTTGACACTCGTTAAGCTTTAGAGAGCGGTGGACCTGACTATCATCAATTTGATAGTCTATCAAGGCTCAAACGCCTTGTTTGAGCGTCAAGCATTGTAAAGACGCCTGTCTACCTCCAGTTGTGAAGGAAAGAGCTTAGGTACCTGGCTTTTTCAGCCAAATTTTGTAGTTGTACACTCGTCATAGTTTTGTTTCGTTGTACATTTAATCATAAAAATTGCTCATGTTCAGGCTGTGTGCAACGTGGACAACCTTTCTTCTTCTTGTATATGAACCTGTCTTCCGAAACCTTTTGGTTCAAAGTAAAAATTGCTGGAATATTGTATGTTGGAAACATTGGCCACAATCTATCCATCCATCCTTCAATTAGCAATGCTCTTCCTCGTTAAAAAAAAAAAAGTGTATACAAGTTGACTAAAGCGTACTAAACGTTAGAACTGATTACAGCCTTAACACAACACAGAATAAGGAATAGCAGAAAAAAATAAACAGTCTAACCGAAAAAACTACGTGATCTTATTTCTGTCGGTAGAGCTTTTTTCTAACCAGTATTCCTATCGTCTTTTTTTTGTGTCAATTAGTGTGTTATACATCTATATGTTTTATAGACTGTTAGATGAAATTGAATATTTAATGAAATAAAATCAGAATCATTTAACATTTGGTACGCAAATAAATTAATTTTGATGCTGTTAGAAAGTGTTATACATTAAAATAAAAAAAAACAAAAAAACCTTCCCTTCTCTGTTCAGGCTGAAGTAATGTCTGCTAACATAAAGGCAGTGTTTTCCGAACAGATGGATAATTTGAGCTGGATGGATGAAGAGACCAAGAAGGCGGCAAAAATAAAAGTTGACACGATGTCCCAACTTATTGGATATCCAGCATGGTATGACAATAGTACTGCCTTGGAGCATTATTATGATGGGGTAATTATTACAAGATATTTTGAAAAAAATTCAAATTATTTTTAGCACTAATCATGTTATCAAATAAATGAAAATTTCTAGGTTAGACATTTTTGCTATAAACGAAATGTTTACTTTTACAGTTGAGCATCGATGATTCACATTTTGATAATGTCAGAAATGCTAGAAGCTTTAATTCGCTAAAAATGCTGAAAAAATTAGGAGAACCAACTGAAAGAAGCGAGTGAGTATTTTTTTTTAAATTCTATTAAATTTAATCTCGCTATTAAAGTTTGATAAACCATTTTTTATTCTTTCTAGGTGGCCTATTAGTCCAGGAGTAGTTAATGCTTATTATAATTCCCAGACGAACTCAATAAGTAAGTGTTACTGTAGATGATATCTTGTAACATGAATGAAAAAAGTGTTGGTTTAATAAAGTAATTGTGTAGCTTTATTTGTACTGTACGCGATCTTGACACACTTTACGTTAGATCTTTATTTACTTTTCTCTTCAATACCAACATTAGTGTATTCTTTGTACTTCGTGTAGGCTAACCATAACTAATTTTCATTTGCAGTATTTCCCGCTGGAATTCTTCAGCCTCCATTCTTCAGCAAGAAAAGAACTGAGTAAGCTCTTCGCAATGTAACTTAGAATTTCTAATCATGGATCGATAAACTTTATTATTAAATATTTATGATACATATAAAGATGAAGTACCAATGTAAATTTATTTATAGTTTAGGGAGCGCTTAGGATTGGTCAGGGATATTATTTTAAGGCAAATTCCTAAAATATAGCCCAGCATTGCGAGCCAAAACTTCTCTCTTACGTTTTAAACTGATAAGAGACAACTTGAGGGCGTGTTACACTTTTTTTTAAAAAGAAACTGTAAACATTTAAAAGTAAAAGTGGTTTAATTTTATATGTTTCTAATTAGCTTTTACTTTAGGGCACTGAATTATGGCGGAATTGGCGTTGTTATTGGTCACGAAATTACTCACGGATTTGATGACGTTGGTAAGATAATTAATTGAGCATTGTGAGTCCTACGTCAAAAGCTTAATTGAATTTCTATCAAGGATTGCCTGATGCTTGTTTTAGGTCGACATAGCGATGCTCATGGGAATCTTGCCCAGTGGTGGTCAGAAGAAACAATTCAGACATATTTAGAGAAAGCAGAATGTTTTATTTCACAATATGGATCTTATAGAATACCTGTGTTAGATTCTACTTTGCTCACGAAAGTCACGGTTAGTTTTATTTTAATTTTTCTTCATGCTGTTTATCTGTAAGAGCTAATCTCTGTTAGCTTGTTTATTGCGTACACTTTTATTTCAACTATAGATTTTTACAATCTTTACAAAATGCCTGAAATCATTAGGTTAACGGAGTAACCACATTGGGCGAGAACATAGCTGACAACGGAGGTCTGCACTCTGCCCTGCTTGCCTATAGAAAGTATGAGGCCAAAAATGGTCCTGAACCGAGACTTCCTGGCCTAGAACAATATTCGCCTGAACAACTTTTCTTTATAGCATTTGCCACGGTAAGTAATGTTTCTTCAATTGATCAAAATAAATGTAGTGACAATGTAAAAGGATTGTACGATTATTTTTCAAACTTAGTATTTGTATTTTCACAGAATTAGATATACTATATAACTCTTTTTGGCAGTACTTTTAGGAAATTGTAAAGTTGATAGGTTATTCTTCCCTCTAAAGTGTCATTTAATGAAAATTGAAATAAAAGAAAGTCATTTGGGTGTTTCTCAAGATTGTTTTCTTTTCTTTTAAATTTTAGCAAAAGGCAGAGATCCAATATTGTATCTTTCTTATAACAACTAAATATTTTATTATCTTATTATTTTTCTACTTTGATTTTATATTTCGCAGAACTGGTGTGAATCCTCTACTAAAGAGTCATTACTACACGAGGTGCTAAACGATCCGCACAGTCCACACAAATTCAGAGTACAAGGTAGCCTTGAAAATTCTGTGGAGTTCACCAAAGCGTTCAACTGCCCTAGCCAAGCGGAAAAACAAGTTTGCACGATTTGGTGAAGCCAAGTTTTTGGCGCTTTATGGATACTTTTATTTTTTTTAGATTTATTTATGTTGTATTTTTTTAAATAAATAAAATGTATATATTTTGTACATTTTTGGATATTATTTTAAACCATTTTGATTTGAAAACATAAATCACAGCCTCAGGAAAATTCGTTGATGGAACGCTGGATTACAGAGCTTAGTTTCAAGTCCAGGCAACCTCAATTACTTACCTTTTTGAAGTCTATACATCTCACTTGAACTCCTTAGAGAGGCACATATCTAATTGAATAACGCTACTTGGAAACCCAGTTGCTAGTAACCTAAACTGTTGATGAGCATTAAAAAACCTATCTGTTATTGACTACCGAATATTTTTTTAAAGTATTTAATGTATTGCTAAAATTGAGCCTAAAGAAAATTCCTCAACTGGAAACTGAAAGAAAATGGCCCTTAGCATCTCATTCACACAGATTGTAACTTATTCTTTTATCGTTTTGTCTAATTAAAATCGTTATCTTGGGCGGGCGTACCATTAAAGTTACATATCAATTTGTTGTACTGGTACAAACAATGTAGTGTTGATAAAATTAAAAATGACTCAAGTGTTCGGAATTTATTTCAGTTTAACTACTTTTTTTAAACAATATACTGAAAAGTTTGACTTATTGATTTTCAAACCTACTTATTGGGTCTGTTTTTTTAATTACTAATAGTTCAATTTTTGCTTTTTTTCGACACTGTATTCATGAGGTAAACCACCTACTTAGCCCAAGGTTAGTGAACAAAATAATTTAATTGTTTAATTAGGTACTTTTTAATTGTTCCTAAAAAATAATTTTAATATTATAACTAAAGTTAAATTGGATTAGTAATTTGTTTAAAAAAAAAAGAACAGCGCGTACCAACATCTGGTGCGATATTTAGGAGATAAGCTCTAAAACAGCAAAAAGCTGAATATGGATCCACAAAATAACGAAGAAATTAAGAAACCAAGAATGAATTAAACTAAGTCACGTACGAAGAGTATAGTTGTAAGAACAAAAGGTTCTGTCCCGAGAATGAAAAACAAACCAGCGTCTAGTATAAGCAAATATTTATATATAGCATGCAATATCTATCAATTAGGCTAAGGTTCTTGACATGTTACTAATATCTTTTAATAATCTTTCCTTCCCTAAGCTTACAATTGGTACTTGACATCTTCAGGAAACAATTTGGATTATAAATATATCTAAGTTGCTGACCGTTCTTAAGAAAGACCAGACATCCAATAATTGGTATCTGAAGTTTTAATTAAAATAAAGAAAAACTACTGTAGCCAAAAATTTCAGATTATTTGTTGACGGGCTTAAGAGAGATCTTTGGGGACTGGAGCCTTTTATAATGCATTGCCAGCTTTTGCGCATTATTCTTTCGTTAAGGAGGTGAATACACTGAAATAGGAACCAGGCGGTCAAATGAGTTAGCTACTGAAGTTTATTTCTTAAAATACAAAGCATTTTGAAGATAAATGTCGCCACAATTTTCCCACTACTGAAGAAGGAAGGATTCGTGTATGATAGAAATTCTTGAGGATACGAAGAATGCTGAATGAAGCTGTTGCAGAGAAGCTTGCTTGCTAGTAGGTGCTAGTTAACTCATTGGCGTATGTATGTCTGTACTGTTCATTGTGTTCATGAACGTAGTTCGATTTTCCCACCCACAGAGTTTTCTAGCTTTGCAGATATGACGTCATGGGTAGCCAACCCTCAATGGTATCCTTGGAAACAACATATTTGGCCATCTTTTTCGACCTTGGCTCTTCCACTAATTCGGCCCACTTCGTTACGCTAGATATATTTATGGGTTTGTAAATTTAAACCAGGATCTTTGAACCAATAAATTTGCTTCTAAAAGGAACGTGCTTGAATATACTCTATGGATAAATTTTCCATTTTTAACACGGTTCTGTGACGTCAACGATGAGATGGTACATGTCGTCACCAGACACCAGTTGTAAAAAAGAGAAAGTAAAAAAATTAATCTAGTAAAAGGAAACTAAAAGTAAAATTATCTTTGGTTTTTCTTAATGATTAAGCTCTACGATTGTTTCGAGCGGATTACAGTAGGTAGAAGGATTCAACCGAAAACTATTATCCACTTACTATCTCTTTTATTTGAAAATAAGGTCAAAGCTAAAATGTGCCTAAAGGGTAGACTTGTTTTGGTAAAGGTAAGGTAAAATTCATCGGAAAATTACCGAATTGGGACCCAGTTCGTCTAGATTTCTACATGTTTTCTCACTGTTATCCAGTTTTAAAGCCGAAGCTAAAATATACAAAAGGGTAGAATTTTTTTGGAAAAGGTAAGGTAAAATGCAAGGGAGAAATTCCGAATTGGGTTCCACTTCGTTTAGATTTCTACTTGCTTTATCTCTGTTATCTAGTATTAAAGGCCGAAGGTAATGTATACATATGTAAAGGTTAGCTTTCTTTTAGAAAATGTAAGCAAAATACAATGAAAAAATCGAATGACACCTTATTCATGGAAATCAATCCATGCGTTTAGGTGCTGAGTGGTTTACAAAAAAGGTAACAAGAAGATTTTCTGAAAATGCCGTTTTTGCCCATTTTCGGCAACTTCATTCCCGAAATCTGTTAGATCTGGGTTGTTGTGAAAAAAATTACAGTTATAAACAAGAATTTGTCTTATATTTTAAAGAAAATTCTCTTTAATTGAAAAATAGAAACAAATTGTCAAAGTTGGGCGTTTTTCAACGTTACGCTTTTTCGTGCACTTTTTGATGATCAATCCTTATACAACTGCCCTACCGTACAGTTTTCATATTTTTCAGGAAAAATTGTTATTGGAGGTGATCTAACGAAATTGCAACTATAAGCACTCAACTAAAGTACCACTTCAGAATAATTTATAGTACCGCCCTTGAACAATATCTAGAATAATAATTGCTTTGCCAAAATTCTGAATAAGGAATCGAATATTTGTGAGTGCCACTTTTTAGAAGAGACTATTGAGTTTTTTGGAATTTTCTATGAACCAGCTGTTTTGATTTAAAATTGGAATGTTAATTAGGCACACACACACATATGCATATGTATATAATTTGAAATATTTTTATAGAAATAACGATTCTTCAAACAGAAATATGTACATATATGGAAAAACATTCCTTAAAGTTCACCTCAAAATTAGAAACTTCATAGATGTTTTTATGCACTAGCAGCCAATGTTTGGTTGAACAATCAATCTAGTAATTAAATGTTTCTTTGGAAAAAAAAAATTGAGATTTATCAGCCTAACCTATCACACTAACACTAAACAGTTGCACTCACTTTAGATATGAATGGCCTTGAAATTTTTAGAGAATTAGCATGTTTTCACGGAGGTACTATTTTCCAAGGGCATCTATTGTTATAAATCCATAGTTTTGTTAAATTCAACTGTAAATTGGTTATAAAAAATTCCATAATAGTTTGTATACTTCTCAGATCTGCTAACTGTTAAGAAAGAAAAGGTCATTGTATGAATCAGAAGCAATGTTGTGAATTTGGCATAAACAAAAACGTCGGAATGAAGTTGAGGTCGTGGTCGGTAGGTCAAAGGAGCTACACTGTCCGCACTGCCAGTCTCAAAGCTCTCATTCACTACATGTACAGGAACGTTTTTAGAAAAGAGTTATCCTACGGTCAAATCAATAAAACGGTGAACGTTCTGAGCATGGCCAACTCAAGTAAGAAAGCTAGTACAGTTGTTTTGGTTTTAATACATCTTCAATAGCTTTGTAATACTTACTACACATAAGTGTAAAAGTACGCTTGTATGTTGATGTTTTAAAAATGAGTTCAATTTCTAAACTTTGATTATTTACAGATCATGTACAGTAAATAAAGAGCAACAAGGAATGTGTGCTACTTACAGCTTGAGTCATATATCAATTAAAAAGCATATTTTGAAATTCATTACTTTTTTTTTAATCTTTGGAAACTGGCCAACGCTCGCTTTAAAATCAGTTGGAAATTTATTAAGCATGTCCTCATTTCTTGCTGTATAAAATTCCATACACAAAACATACACAAAATAGATCAGATACAGTACAGAATGAACTAAAAAACTTTGCTTACATTTCTTTTATTTTCTCCTTTCTCTCAAAGTATTGCACTTGTACCAATTTTTGGTTTCACTTGAAAAAGAAAGTTACGAGGTCCGCTAAGTGCAAAAAAAGAGATTTCCGAAAATTTGACATGGGTTTGTGGGTAGAATCAACCCCCAAAAAAGTAAAATCGATGAGTTCAAATTTGGTAGTTTTTGTAGTAAATAATCCGGAAGTAAGCTTTTTGACACAATCAGCATACCGGAGATGCCTAAGAGATAACCAGTGGAGATGCCACTTTCGCTGAATTGTAGGACATTTGATAAAAACTGTTTTCTTATTACTAAGTTGTCAGAAAAATAAAGTAATCGCCTGTTTTTCAGGCGGATTTTAATGTACAACTACGAAATTAGAAAACAATGAAGGAGAGGCGGAAGATCATACTTAACCAGCAAAATTTTCCCAACAAATGAAGAGTAGCTACACACTGGGTTTGAATCTCCTACCTACTAGTTTGCAATCAGAACTACTGACATCTGGACACAACTAGTATACGACATGTTCATGGAGACAGGAACATCTTTGAAGTTCACATGCAGTTAGAATTGCGTTAAACTAATAAACAGATTAGCCTTGGCGCCAAAGACGATAAGGACGTAGCCTATTACTGGAACGATCCATCGGGCGTTAACAATGTGAGAAGTGCATGTGCAACAAGGGATTTATGAGGTCACTCGTAGACATCCCCGGGAAAGCCGATAACAAGTCGTTCTAGCAAGTTGTGCTCGCAATGCACAGAATGGCACGTACGTTTACTTCGCAAAGTGTCGTTTGGCTGCATCTTCAGAGAGAGAGAATGTTGCTTTGTTTGCCAATAAAACCAGATCTTGCAACACTCTAAGGTATGCTATATTTCACTAAATCAGATCTTCCATGAAAGGGTCTCTAGTAAGACCTCTTCCTTCATCGTGTAGTAAAAGGTACATCCGTACAAACGTGCATGGATCGTTACGGATTCACCTTAGGAAGCACATTGAACCAGAAAAATAAATCAGTTATATTCTGGCTCACATCACTTTGTAGTTTGTTTTTTTTTAAGATTAAATTTAAAAAGTTTCCATTGAATTAAGTAAATTTAATGGTGAGGAGGCGAGCGCATATTGACTTGCAGTCCGTCACTATTTGAAATGCTTATTCCAGGAAACTTCATCTGTGTAGAGTTCTCTGGAAGAGGTATATTTACGTTCTAACATCTGCATGATATTTAGCCATATCAAAATGTTTACTCATTTTCTGTGTTGATGGAATTTAGTTCATTAGAAGTGGAAGTGAGCAAGGTGTATTTCTGAGAACAATGATTTTAGTGTGTAGCTGGGGCAGGGGAGCTGATCCATGCTCTTTAACAGTATCATCTAAATACAGTGAAGTGTACACTATTGTGACGCCAACCATTCTTGTTCAACTTTTCAAGTAAAAATATTCCCAATAAAAGTTTTAGGCTCCAATGTGAATCAGTAGCCAGGGAACATTTAATGGGAACAAATCAAGGTGAGGTTTTTTTTTTTTTTTTTTTTTTGTAAAATAAAGTCTTGAATTTCCCACAATAATTTGCATCATAATGTAAATATTTCTCAAAAGAAAATAGCACTGGATTCAAATAATGAACGAAGTTTCGCAAGAAGCAATTTATATTGTAACATTGAAATTACAATCATATTTTACATTGTTATAAATACAAGTATAATTTGTGTATTTGCTACCATAATTGTGCAACATTCCTAGAAAATTATATATGTACATTAATTAATTCTACACACTAATTGTGGGATGTCGAAAATAGCCCGTCTGGTGGATTTGAGTAATTTTGTTATTCCCCTTAAAGTAATTGTAACTAATTATATTTCTTTTATTATTTCATTATTATTTTTTTTTTTAATCTTCTTAGAATAGTTACATAGCCATTAAGAGTAAAAATTATTTAAAAAAAATTAAAATCTACATTCTAGAAGTTCTGGTTACATCTCAATACTCACTCTTAATGGTACACATAAAGTAAAAATATTGATGTAAGATTGGAGTTGTTACAAACGTTAGTCGATGAATGTAAAGGATGTTAGTCGCATGAACGCTTGCAACCTTAATTAACAGGAGATATTATTACGGAATGATTTTATTGTAAATAAGTCTATAATGAGTTAATAAATAATAATCCATAGCTACTGCTCTAGATGGAAAGAATAGTGCAGTTCTTTTTTTGACTTGGCTCACTCGTTTGGTCTAGCCCATTCCAGGAGTATTGCGATCTCGTGTTTCGTATCTCAAAAGCTATTGTTATTTAAAAATCTGATTGTTATATGCCATAGGTAAAGAAGCACAAATAAGCTATCGAAAATTCTTCGACTTCTTTAATTTCTGTGCCAAATTCTCCAATTCTCTGTCACATTCAAAATTTTGCCTCCATTTCGATTCCAGATACTATCGAACGTTGGTTAATACATCGTTAGCCTCCTGTACAAGTGATACCAACTACTCCAGCTAGAATGTTGTCGGTGAACAGCTTCTCTTTATCATCTGATCCAACAGACAATATCAAAATAATCAGTTATTATATTTTTTTACTGTGGATAATTAATACCAAATAATTTTTTAAAAATAAGTTGGCGAGAGTTTGAATTTAAAAAGAGCGCTGGCGGAAATGCCAGCTGTGCACGCGGTTCTACAGCTGGAACGCCGAGATTAGTTTAACTTCACCCCCACTCTGTCAGTTTCCCTTTGTGACCCGTCCTGTTCTAAGAAAGGTGCCATTCCACTCTCGACCTGTGTGTATGTTCAAGTAACAAAGACAATAAAAAAATAAATTTCTTTCGCAAAGGCTTATTTATAAATTTTTATGAGTTGTAATGGTCACAGTCTTCCCATCACTTATACTCAAGATATTGTGAAGAGATTCCATATTTGTTGTTACATGAGAGAAAATCACTTTGTACCATTTCTACTCTGTGGACGCCCTTTTAAATATTTCTCGTTCGGTTATAGAGAACGCTGAAATGTTTTGATTTCTTGAGCGAAAAATTAATCTCAAAATTGAAATAAAAAGAGCGTTCTAGTAAAACTTGACTTTTTTTTTTTTATTAAACGTTCAAAGTTGCAATAGTTGTGAAGTGTTTTATTTTATTTTAATATTGTTTTCTTTTCCTTTTCTTTTTTTTAAGTTTTGTGCAATTTAGTGCTTTTGTGTTGCTGTTTTCTCCGTACCCGTGAACACAAATCTAAGGAAATCTTTGACAGAAAAAAATTCTGAGAAGTAAGGTTAGTACTGTTCGACTTATGTGTATCATTGAACCTGCAAATAACTATTTATTTGCAAAAATAGCAGAGTCTATGATGCAATTTTTCATAACTTTCTAATAATGGCTGGTGGTAGTTTATAACGTCTGATGACGGCATACCCACATATTTGGTGTCAATGATAGATACTAGGTACCAAACTGCATTACTTACATTTTGTGATATTTGGTTTAGAACATTCGTTTTATTTCCTTTTAATCTATCTAGAGTAGGACAGACTTAATTATTATTTAGCTATTTTCACTCATACTGGCTTTCTGTTTCTATTGTGAATACTACAGAAAAAGATTAGTTAGGCCCTCCACTCTATTATTTAATACTAACAGGTATGTCATGACCAATTTCAGACAGAAACGTAAATATTATCGTTTTTATGTCAATTGATATATTTGGTGAAAAAATAAAAATATCCTTGCATTTTTTAAATTTTTTTCATGACAAATGTTGAATATATAGGTCAACAGGAGTGTAAGTTTAATTTTATTCTGGAGTCCTAGCAAGTTGTCTTGCCAATGGTTTTTTTTATTTATTCTATTAAAAGGAATGTAAGAAAATATTTTTAAAGATTTTATTCAATGATAGAAGTTATTTATCTATTTATATATCTTATTTTACCAGGTTTGTTTGACTCTTAACGTTACTTGAACTTTGCTTTCGAAATAAGTGAAAGTACCTGTGTTACAACATGAGTCTAATTTTTTACTTACTGTATCCTGACCACGTAAACAGCACTACACTGAAATGTCCATATAAACTTATGTGTCCAGTTTAAGAATGCTTGCTCTCTACAGTATTTTTTTTAACAAAATAAGTATAACATTGTTGTGTGGTATATTGATTTGTTTTTCCAATTCTTTGAAAGGATTTTGCCATTGACTATTTGTAGAATTCATTATTGTTGAAAACATGTTTACTTCAAGAAGGGCATTCCAATTCATTGGTAACTTGAATTTTATCATTCAAAGAGGGACTTGAGAATTCAAGGCGACAGGTGTCAAGGTAAACATCAGTAGCGGTTCTTTTTTTCAAGATTATAGATCTTCTTCCTTATTGCTTGTTCAGAAATTAAATTGTTATCATTAAAATTCTGTTTTATCTATAAGATTACAAATTTGTATTGAATTAATCTCGGCCTTTGTTTGCATTTTTTTATTT
The DNA here is from genome assembly GCF_049639745.1 of Rhodnius prolixus. Classification (NCBI taxonomy): domain Eukaryota; kingdom Metazoa; phylum Arthropoda; class Insecta; order Hemiptera; family Reduviidae; genus Rhodnius; species Rhodnius prolixus. The sequence continues at coordinate 39,467,316 of NW_027411582.1, read as the reverse complement.
ATTTATTTTTAAATCGCCTAATAACAACAGTTGGTATCTTTTGAGCCTCTTTTTGAACAGCAGTATTATTAATTGGGAGTTTATCAATAGTTATTGAGGGTTACAAGAAGATATAAGACTTGAGGTCCCTCGAATCAGACTTCTGAGTGTGAAGTCTAGCTCCCCGAAAACATTTATCGGTATTAACATTCTCCAAATTAAAATTTTACTCAAAAGTGATAAGCCTACATTTTTAAAGTTTAAATTTGGCGACTGATTTAGACAAATCGGTTTAAAAGTCGGAAGTATAACTTCATAGGATATAGAATTTTAAATTTTCGGTTACTTTATCGCGAACGATTACATTGATTCACTTCCAGTTTTTGCTAATTCTGCCATTTTGACTTTCAGTTATTGAAGACATCATAAAAAAATCTAGTGTTTCACTTACAATATATTTTCTATTAAGTTCTCAAGTTAGAAATCCTCTTATTTTCACATACTCCCGTTATTTGTTTCTAAATAAGCCTTTTATTTGATCGAAAGTGTGCAGGCAGCTCACTTATGTTCTACTAATTTTCTATTTGTATGAAACATATCTCTCTCAAAAAAAAAATGGGCAGTTTTTTCTTCATACTGGTTTGTCCACTCGTTTTTTTTTTTAAACAAAAGAATTAGAACAAAGGTATATTAAAGATGGGCGGTTACAATAAACGTCAACACTGACAAAGTTGAGTAATAGAGCTGCTGAGTCAGCACTGACTCATAGGTTGCAGATTAGTCGCAGATTAATTACTTGTAGTTTGTATGGGGATGGGGGCTCCAATGAGCGGATACCTGCAATAAAGTAGCTTGCAAGTTAACTGCAGCAAATACTTTGAAAGTAGGTCAAGCATGTGTGCGTTTAGGCGATGCAGGTCACCTTCTTGCGTTACCTATATCGTAATCTGCATTCTTTTGTTAACATGTTTTCAACATTCGTAATAAGCCATGTTCAAAGTTTTTATCACTTCAGGAATATTAATCATTTTTTAAAAAAAATATTTATTTTTAAAGAGAATGAAATGGTTGGTTATCTTGTTTGTTACTGCAAGTGAAAGCTGAACGTTTTGTAGGACATCACCAGTTGACTAATTATGTAGTTTGTTGAGGCGAAAGAATATGTTCAGGATGTAAGAGTGGTGTTCTAATCTGCTAACTGTGAACTTGCGGATTTTTGATTACATTTTTCCGCTGTTTACTCACAATCCAATCAAACTGAACCTCTTTAAACGTGATAATACTTGTGTAGTCTTAGTTTTGCGAAAAACGTACCTCTCTCTAAGAGTACCATTCCTAAGAGTTTTACTGTTTTACTACCCAAATATAAACTTTTTAGAAGATATCAAGACTGTTCCATTACTTACAGTTATAAGAATTAGAGAAAGAGGAAGTCGAAAGAGTGATCATTCCACATTTTGTCCCGGGTAGTATATTTTTGGAGGGTTTGAGATGATCAGTTTCCCTCCGATGAAAGTCTCGCCAACCGGAAGTGTGAGCATCGTATTTTTTGTTTGACGAGACGTAATCGCTTTTGTTTGAAGTTCTGCTCTTAAAAGGGGATTCGTAGGAAGTCTTTACTGCTCACCGCAGTTGCGTGCCATTAAAGAGAACTCTATTGAATTTACCGAGCAATCTGTAAAAATTCTGTTTTTTTTAAATATCGAATAAAATACTGCTAGCGAATGTGTGATTTAGATTTAAGGGTTTTGTGTTTCTCTTCAGTAGCCTTGTGTATAATTTGATGATTGTAAAATCAGCCTGTTGGTGATGAAAGTAAATGGCAAAATGGAGAGGCCCTAAATTCATATTGACTAGTTTAAATCAGTGTAACTTAAATGTAACTACTTCGTGACGTGTGACAGAAAAGTTAAAAGTGAAAGGCTATTTCCGTACTCCTCTATTGTTGGATGAAAATATAGGTCAGGAATGGGAATAAGATGCGAATACGACGGATAAAGTAAACATTTAAGTCAAGATCAAAACAAACTAGCAATCTCTCCTATTAAGCTGGGACATACTAATATCAGTGATCTTTCTTTTAACCATGACGTTTTGAAATGAGAACTTGAAAAGTGAAGTTTGGAAACTGGGCCCGATTGCAGTAAGTAGTTACTGAACAACAAGAGAAATCAGCTGTTTTTGTTTCTACATATGGACAAGAGGGGAAACAATGGGGCAAACAGTTTGGCGACCCAAGTGCGAGGCCAGGCTGTCTGTGGTGCTGTGGGCGTGGCTTGGGGATTTTCCACAACTACTTCACCGCTCACTCATCGATCTTTTCTTGCACCAGCACCCCCACCTCAGACGCTCATTGTGGTCACACACACACACACAAAACTTGTTTATTTACCTCTTTGGCCAAAACGGAAGAGCAAAGTATTGCAGTCTTGTAAAGTTTCTAGATCGAACATTCGCTGGAAATCCTCCGTGTTATTAAAATCCCCAGTTTCCAGAGAAAGAAGAATTATTAGAAAGTGGTATGCCTGTGCGTGATTATTGACAGACAACAGAAACTAAAACTTGGAATTGTTTATGGGCGCCACCACGGGTACCAACTGATAATAATTAGATTAATTTGATCTCTTAATATTCCTAAGAGTCAACGAACTTTGTTTCCGGATATCCTCTTCAAAGTCCTTTATGAAAAAGTTGGTTTTAGTTGTGACCCAAAATTTTGTTTTCTTAAGACTTATTTCAGTCAATACACGCCATAGTTTCTATCCGCTGGCATCATCGAGAGTTTTTCTTTGTGAAGAACACTATTAGTGGAAAAATAGCTGCAATAACTTGATTAGAAACCTCCCCAGTATAAAAAGAAAATATCTGGAGTGGACCCGCACGACTTCCTGTAGTTCTCGAAAGTTCTTGCTCCCATATTTTCCTTCAAACTCGGAACGTTTACAGTTTCTTATTTAATTATCACCAACTTTATATTTTGTAACCGAATTTGATCCTGCAGGGAAGCCTCCTCCAACCGCTTCCTATAAATTCTGTCAAAAAGTGTTACAAGGAACAGCTGTAAATTTGGTTATAATGTAAATAAGAAGTTTTTGAGAACCACTTTTCCAGATATTGAAGAACCCATGTAGTAAATCCATTGACTGCCGCTTCAAATAGGCGGCATGTTTTTTGTACTTTACTACTCACTGTTTACATTTATCACTTTATAGTTCAAAAATGAACCGTGGCTCACATTGTCGGTCAGTTTATATAATTCTTGTTAGTTCAAAAATGGTTAATTTTTTCTCTCAGTAGCACTTTCTGTAATAAGGAAGGAGAAGGTGGGTAGAAGTGGAATCATTCATCGGTCGGACCTTGAGCGACTTTATATTGGCGGAAGACTTTCTGATAGCAGGAATGAAAATAGATATCCTGTTTTGAACTGGTGTGTTGTTTGCACATGCGCCTTCGGTGCGTAGAAAGTTGTGTTTGTAAATATTTTTGTACAGTAGAGCCAGAGATAGGTGATAATTCTGTTTACTTGTAACACCGAGATCACGTCACTGACTTGGAACATTTACTAAATATTCAATTTAATTGACCAAAACTCTCTGTCGGGTGGGGAGTGAGGGAGAATCACTTTCCACGAAAAACTATCGAAAAACGAAAGCGATAGATGTTTGTTCGATCAGTCAAGGTTATCGGGTCATCGCCGAATCGTTTTTCTAGAACAGAGATAAAATTTTAGTAAATCTTTACTGAGATGATTTCGTAGAAGTGAAATTTGGGCTAGGCAATTTTATTTTTATTTTTTGAATTCCAAACTGTTTTGTGGATATTCAGTCAGCTGTACTACTAACAGCGTCATTTACATTTTTTGTAGTTTAGACAAACAAATTCACGATTGTTTACATTGCAGTCACGCTGTGTTCCGCGCAATAATCTAAACATTCTTGTTGCAATTGAAAACATTACGATTGTTATCGCTAGTTCGTAGAAATTAGCTAGTCATGCTATTCTAAATAGATCAATCAGTTTTTGATGTACGTTATTGCTATTAGATACTTATTAATCAGTATTTCGATCGATATATGTATATTGTGTACGTGAGTTCGTTTATGTATGCATACTTGAGATCTCTTAAAACCAAAAGGAAGTTCAAACTGTAAATCTAGTAAGTTAGTTAAAATTAAGTACTTTTAATTAAACAAAGTTTGAACTTCGAGAATTGAGTCCATCTTGAGGATACTTCTATTCAGATTTCTGACCAGGGGAGAGACAATTTTTGGAATTGTAGATAAATATTTTCTGACGACTCAGAAGAAGAGTAAATAAAAGTAGATTGTTTAATATTAAAGTACTCGGTTGTATTAGGCCCAGTCTAGGTTTTTTTAGTCTGCCAGGATTTAATTGAAGTCTCCAGCTGGTTTTCTTCTGAATAGAATTGCCAATCTCCAGTTGCCCGAACTAGGAGCGTGCAAACACTTTGTTAATAAGAGATAAGCGCGCATTTCTCTAGTTTTGCCTAAAAATGGTTTCCCAGAAAATTGATAAGCTTTTTATTGATTGATTTTTTTGTTTTTTTTTGAATAATTGCTTCATCAAAATCCTTGGAGCTATTTTTCGAGGAATTTGCCCAAAATTGAGACAAATATTTTTTCTAAAAATAGCAATTTCTTAACTAATTGATGTTCACGGAGAATGACCAAGTTTATTTAAACAAAACAGGAAAGTGAACTGTTGCAGTGGAAGGGATTTTTTGTCAAGCCATGGCTAGCACTTCCGTGGAGAGCATTTGGACGCTGGCCAGCTGCTAGTTCTACAGAAATAGTTGTGACTACTTGCTTCACCTTCAGTGCGTATCGCGTTAGGGGAATTTCGTTGGTTGAAGAAACGGAGAACATAATGTGTGGTTTTGTTAATACAAAATTCATACATTTTTTAGGGAAGAATCATATCTTCTCCTCTTGGGATAGATGAGAAGCCTCCACCAAGACGGATTTTTCTAATTCATCAATGTAGCTAACATTATTCATGGCGGAAAAATTAGTGTTCAGGTGTAGCAAAAGTGTGTCTTAGGTATGCTATGAATTCGCGCATTGAACCGAGGCAAAGATTCTTCACTCTTCACCACAGGAAGTGAACTTGAAATGACTATTTTAGGCACTTTTATATTGTCAAGGCGTCTAGCGTCCTCCTAGGCGGAAATGGTTTTTTTAGATCTAAACAACTGAAGGGCGTAGGCAAATTAAAACAGTTCATTTGACTAACCAAATAGCTTCTGTCTCTAGGGGCTTCTAGTCAAATGTATTCTTCATTTTAGGTACGTAGCTTAGACAAATATTATCTTCATTTCATGAATGACCTGTTGAATAATCTACTTAAATATTTTATGAAACAAATAAATTTTATTTAATGAAACTTAGTGCAAATAATGTCACAAAATTTTAAGAAAAAATTATTAATAAACATAAGAATGGTTATAAACAAAATGGGCGGCAACCAGTGTGACTTCCCGCTGGATACTAATCTTATTGCAAGAACTCGTGTGACATAAATAATGTTTCTGGATCTGGATTAAAAAAAAAGGGTTGTTTTATAAAACAGTTTGTGAATGAACATTGATCAAACACAAGAAGTCACGGGAAGCTTTGAGTTAATATTTCGTATGAGTGGGCCTGACAGTAGTAACTCTAAGCGAACCAAATCTCTCAGCCGGAAATAAAATGTTTTCTTCATTTTATGGTGATTTTCTCTAAACTTCCTGTAAATATTAACACACATGGATTAGTGTAACTTGGTATTTTTATTGGAAAGTCCTGTTTAGGGCAGGTCTGAACATGTGGGTACCGTCTCCCCTCTCTTTGTACAGTGTTGATTCAGTTTAATTACCAATTGGATGTGGGAAAAGAACTAAATAGACTTCACAATATTCTGATCCAAAAACAAAAAGCGAACCAAGAATTTTGTTCAAGAGGAATATTGTGGATATTTGTAACCAGAAAAGTCTGTAAATTTTTAGAGTCTACTTTCGATTATATTTTGTCACATTTTCGTAGATACAGATTGATGTTTTGCCAGTAAATCGATACTAGAGAAAGTTGTCGTATACAGGATACAGTTTGTAGGAGTATGGATGAAGGTAGGGGAGAGGTCGATGATCCCCCTTACAAAGGGCCACCATTCAGTCTCACCTGCCAACTACAGGGTCGACCTTCCACCTCACATTTAGTGAGCAAGTTTAGCCATTAATCAAACTCTGTTGCCACCCCCCCCGAGAATATTTTTAGAAATGATACCTTCCTCTTTCTCTTACTACCTAAGAGAGAAGTATTGTTATCGTGTCTTGCAGTTTCTATTTTCCAGTTCTCGCCGGAAATGCCCGTTTTGAGGTCCCTGGAGTACTGAATCACAGGAAGCTGGAACCTAAGGGACCTGGACTGTGACCCGTCCATCGAAACCCTTCTACCGGAAGGGCCACATTGCTCATCGGATTGAGACTTCTTTAATTTTTCCTTCTAAATGGCTCTTCAAATTTTCTTTTAACTTCCTAAGTTTCTTTTTAAAGATCAAAAGTTTGTATTTGGTTCAAAATTCATGTTTGTGTACATTTAGATGTAATTTGGAAGATGATACTGTGATGGTAGAAAGTTCAAATTAATAAACAATAAAATAGCGCTTTAATAAACGAAAAAGTCTAAAGTATTATTTCCCTTATTGAAAATTATTATGGACGTTTTATTTTTCTACGTAATATTTATCTAACTTTTACACAGCATTCATAATCAAAGTTATCTCGACTTATTTTCTATTGATTGATTCACAGTTTAGTTGAATAAATTCTGTTTTTCCATGAAATCCGATTTTCTTGGTTTTTCCGTGGTAAGATGGTTCTCTATACTAAGCGTAACACTTCCCTTTTAAAGCCGTCAAGATAGTTTTAAGAACTTTGTCAGCGGGTGTAAATTATCGTTCCCCTTTAGTAATATTGAGCCAAGTTACTGGCAAAATGCAACTCGCTGTCTGTGAGTTAGCTTAGAACCCTACTGGTGAGGAATTGGTATGAGGGCCGAGAACTGGTTTATTTACTCAGCTGAATACTGCAATGAATGCTGAAAAGAAGCTGAAACCTGCTTCTGCTGCGAGTTACCTTCCCTGGTGACCTATTTCCTGCACAGCTGATTGCAGGAAGCGGGAGTTTGTTATTTTTATTAGCGGTGATTCATGTTTATTTGTTAGAGAATTGTTTAAAAAAAGGCATTGATTTTAATCGCGACTGGAATCGGTCTAGTAGTTTGATTAGACTTTATTGTTGTGTTGTTTACAGCAGTTTGCAATAACAATCCTTGTTTACATGGACCACTTGGCTAATCTTTCTCTAATTCTGATCTCTTATCGTTTAAGAGGTAATAGTCTATCCGAACCAAGACGTTATACATGTTTACGGTCATGGTCTTCTAGTGGTGGACTTTAAGATCCAGAGTTGCCAAAAAAATGTGTTGGTGATGGCTGCCTAAGAATAGCCATCTATCTAAAGCAGAGCGGAATAATTAGTGGAAGATAGAAAATTAGATCTGAAGAATAGAAAGTGAGATACATATACAGGGTGAACCAGTAAGTATTGTCCATAGGCCTACTGTGTGTAGTACATCTAAAGTGGAGTTCAATGACGTATTGGCCAACTTTATATTTTCCTCTGTTCTTGAGTGACGTCACTTTAAAGTTTTTTTCTAAAATCATTACTTTTTTCCAATAAAAATGTTATTACTCAAAATGTTTTAGTCCGACTTCGATTCTGGTGACACGGTTAGAATGATAGATAAATTTTCTAAAGATTGATACCATTTCAAAGCATAAGTTATTCTCCAAACAGCCTCAATCTTCCTCCGATTGCTGGAAAAATAAAAGTTATCGAAATTTTTAAGAAAACGCATTAGGCCCTTATGTGATCATTATCAGACCTAGGTGCTGGCACTTTTTATAAAAATTTCCTTGTTTAATGGGCTTTCTAACGGTATATCATTTTCCAGGATTCCTTTTATCTTCGTATGAGAAATTACGTTTGTTTTACAAGAAAACATGTTCACGAGCACTCAAGAGTGTTAGTTATCAAGTTGTTTAATTCATTGAAAACTCTTTTAGATGGACCAATAGTCAATTTTAAAGTAGGCTGTCTTTAAATAAGGAAGTCAAAGGTTACAAATTGCACTAAAAAAAAAAATCTTAACTCTAAAATATTTGAGAAAATGTTAGGAAATATTTTAAACAAGTACTATTTTTATAAACAAAAATTAATGTAGTTTGTACTTACTCCAAATTACAATTTCACACACAATACACTGTTGAAAAAGAAAAAAATATGAATAAGCCTTAACAACCCTTTGAACCCACTAACAGATAATCGTTATATTTGAATTAGGTATTAACCAATACAACCAGATGTCTTACAAATAAACTTCCCTTATCTGTTAGACTTGGTTTCAAAATTTTCTATTGTACCATACCATAACACTGTTGAGTGCTCGTGAACACGTTTTCTGGTAAAACAAACGTAATTTCTCATACGAAAATAAAAGGAATCCTGGAAAATGATATACCGTTAGAAAGCCCACATTAGACAAGGAAACTTTAATAAAAAGTGCCAGCACCTAGGTCTGGTAATGATCACGTAAGGGCCTAATGAGTTTTCTTAAAAATTTTGATTACTTTTATTTTTCCAGGATTCGGAGAGAGATTGAGGCTGTTTGGAGAATGACTTATGCTTCGAAATGGTGTCAATTTTTAGAAAATTTATCTGTCTTTCAAACCGTGTCATCAGAATCGAATTCGGACTAAAACTTTCTGAGTAATAACATTTTTACTGAAAAAAAGGAATGATTTTAGAAAAAAGCTTTAAAGTGACGTCACTCAAGAATAGTGGAAAATATGAAGTTGGCCAATACGTCATTGAACTCCACTTTAGATGTACTACACACAGTAGGCCTATGGACAATACTTACTGGTTCACCCTGTATACATATATCGGGAAACTACAAAGTAGGACAGACATACTTGTTTTGAGTTTAGTGACAGCGTAATTCCTTTCTAGAGTAGTGGAGTGTATACAGAGTAGATTATTGCACTAAATTAAGTGAACTAAGTTTAATAATTTTTAAGGCACGTCAGCGTCTGGAGCTTATTGGCACTCGGAGCTTTTTTCATTGCCCTGCCGGCCTCAGGGCATTCCATCACCAGATAGTGAGCTCTAAGAAGCTCCTAGGAAGAGAAAATCTAAGGGCCAGCAGCCTGGATTCGAACCCGGGACTTCCGCATGGGAATCCAAAACGCTAACTGCATATCTAATCCCTTACCTAAGTGTACTAAGTACTAATTTTAATCAGTTTTGTGCACTATTGCTATCTGGGCGTAATTCTGTGTGTTGTTGTCATTTTTTACAATAAAATTGCATTAAACTTTAGACAATTCTGTTCTGCATTCCTGGATAAACCTTCAAACATACAGTGGGTCTGTTTGGGTCACGGTGACTTTGTGCCGTCCAATAATAATCTAACACTTCTTGCGGCCTAGTTGAAGAGAAGGTTCCTCCAAAAGGGTCATTTTGTTGTAATTGCACGAAAAGTAAGTCGTGCGAGTGTGCTCACACTTGATTGAGGTGGCAGGAAGGACAACTTTTGCCCAGTTAATTTAATGTCGTGTGCAGACAGAGGTCTGGTTTGAGGTAATTGGAGTGGCCGTTGATTATGCAATGTTCATTGGGTGTATGTATATGTGTTTGCACGAGCATGCCATGTCTATATGTCAGTTACTAAGATAACAATTGAATTTAGAACGTTTCCCAATAAATTTTATTACGATGTGTCTATTAATATGCGGTGCACAGTTCAAGGCAAGTTTGTCATAATGTTTGTTTTTTACGCACATGTAAAACAACATGTGTACAGAGAGCGCGACAACAACGAGGTCATTCGCGCCCGGTTCCTATTCAGCGCACTGACGGACCTTCGCTGGCACTATCCAGCACCGGAACAGATTCTACTAGGTCGAATAAAACGGAAGACAGGAAACATGTTTTTGCTCCAATTAGGACCAACATCCACATAAAATAGGGGTACACCCCCCCCAGCAGGTCCAAGTTCACGAAAATTTATGGAACAGTTTTCTCATTGACGCGAGGTTGTTTACAATTGGTGAAATCTTTGTTCTCTTTACTTCCTGCTGTAACTTGTAAGAGAAAGCACTGCTGCAAGACCAGCCAGTCTTTCTATTACAACTTCTTTACAGGAAATACCTGTCTTATGCTGCTTTTTTTACTCCAGAAGATCTCAAAACGGAAACAGGATGATTTTTTTTTTTAAATCGACTGCCCACCGATTTATTTATTTTTAACTTGAAATGAGGATTGCATCTTCATATAGTGGCAGTTTCATTTGCAGCAGTATGCTCACTGCAAAAATATCACTTCAATCTCCTCTTTGTGCACCTATTTGGGGAGATCTATGTGGAGAACTTGCTTTAGAGTTGCAATAATTGTAGGGAGGCCATGTTGGTGTGCGTTACGTCATTCTCATCGTGAGAGCTGGGGCTGGGTGATACCTGGCAGTGAGATCATCGTGCACAGGTGTGTCCTTCATCAACTTTATTATTATCTAGCCACACCTCCCTAACAACACAAATAGAATTCAGTTCAGCCTCTCAAGTTGCATCACTAAATTTCTCACTCAAGCTTGCTGAAATCCATTCCATCCTGGACATATTGTAGCTATCAATCAATCTAACTCTGTTACTTCGTCCTTTCAGGCACATTCCCAGAAAAAAAGGGCCAGATTTTAAGTTTAGAACTCCAAGCATCACTTTCCAAATTGGTAACTACTATTATTACTACTTAACTTATTTTGTAGAGTGCAGCGTTTTAGCACGCTATTTGCAATGAATAGTGTTCTCAAGTGTAGAGACAAGGAATATTCCTACTTCCAAGTGGGAGTTCCGTTGCGAGGAATCAGATCTGGAAGTCGTCCCAGAGGAGTGAGGGGACAAACTCCCGCCTCCTGTTTACAGTCCAGAGTCCACCCTGGATTAGGCGCACTTTTTTCTCTGCCAGGACATAAAATCTTTGGCAAGGATCTGTCTCTACGTTCAAACGTCCAAACTATGTTTGATTATTTCCAGCCACGACTCCATACTTGCTACTTCACTTAGCTTAAAAAATTCATATTACCCTAGTTTATCTCGGTTATTCCAATGATTATTAGAATACGGATAAGTATCTTCTCCTAGATTAGTGTTAACCTTGATTATTGCATCACGCTACTTGCATTGTTAACAAACATGTAGTCCAAGGCCGGTGGCAATCAGGCGAGTTACAGTATTATTCATGCACGTTACATTTTAACACAAATAAAAATTTAATTTGATCAGCGATATTCGATAAATGTTTGTCATTCGATATAACTAAAAACAATGATTTTCACAAATTGTATTGTGTGCGTCTGTCTGTGGAGTGTGCGCTCAGCGAAATTCAAATGAAATCGCCGGAAGTTTCAAATTTGACATCTGGTTTAAGTTAAACCATTGCAGCTGACAAAACATGAGCTTCGGATAAAATCAGGCAACCGGATTGTTTTTGGCGAGGTGGGAATGGTTAGGGTTCCCTCTAAGTGGCATTTCAGTGATGGACTCACAAATTGTAAATTTTGGAACAATTTTTTTTTTGTACATAAAATGCGGAAAATGAAAATCGTATGTGTCCCAACAAGAGTTTACGAAATGGGACGGCAAAGCTTTTACACCAGGAATTCTGATTACCAGTGATACAGGTGACCTGTTCTAAGTGTTTATGCCCTTGGGCGCTCTGATAATCTATAAATAATTAGAGGGTTTGTCTCTGGCAGTTCAGAAGGGCCTCCACTAGTGCTGAAACGGAAGCTAAGTGACCCAGAGCAGTTCAGGTTCAAAGTCTAGGCCGCGTTGGACCGGTGTCAAGTCACCCACCCACCCGCCTTCTTTATTACCTTAATATTAGAGATTACCTAACCTGAACAGCCGCTCACATCTGAGACACCTGAAATCTATGTTTTCCGACAAACATATTTTACCTTAGTTCAGTCAGTTGTAAACGTTTTTCCTATGTGCGTTGAGCTGACTCGCACCAACTAAACTGGAATGAAGCGAAGCAGAGTTCGCCCTCAAAATAGGATCTGGAAGACGCTATCAGTCAGCCCAAGCCCAGGAGGTCATTGTTTCCCCTTAAGAACAGGAAGAGCCAGGATAGTACAGTTTTAATTCCGTGAACTTGTAACGCTCACCAAATTATCTTGGTAAGTTTTAGATGAGTTTAGATTTTACATCATTATCCGCCGTAGCGCACATGTTTGTTGTATTTCTGACCTGTTGCGGACTTCCGTCCATAAGTTATCAGTTTGGTGGAGAGATTATGACATCACTTAGTTTCCGTCTCACGCTACACTTGCTGACTAAATTATTTGTACATATCCTGCTAGAAAAGGTATTGCGTTTGTGCAGCTTTCTGACTTCCCCACCGGAGATATCCGTTTAAAGGTCTCCTGTTTACGTACAAGTGGTTTAACCAACTTGTCAGACAGAGAGTGTGGGTGTACATTGACCGTAACTTAAGAATGAAATATCGCGGAAGTTGGAATTTAATATTTCGCTGTGGTTACAACCAGAGGAAGTTACAACAGGCTTCCGGGCCAAATCGCTCAACCGGAACTACCCCTTTACTAAATCGTTCTTTCATTTTTCAAGATTTCCCTCAAAAACTGTCCCAACGATTTCGTTTAAGCTCAGCGGAAATATCGCGTATAAAAGTGTACTTCTACAAGATTTGTTCGTAACATTATTGCGGGAAAATTCGATCAGATGTCCTTCCGGGCGAGCGGGAGGTCGCACTTCCCTCTAATGTCCATTTCAGTAAAATGTCTTTACACGATTTAAATATTAAATAAGGATTAAATGTGTACACGAAATCCCAATTTGGAAAAAATCTTACTGGAAGAACCACTTTTCTGAAGTTTTTCTTTTTGGTTTTGCAGCGATTTTTCCAAAAATGGTTCCCCTTTAAACTGGGCATTTAATAATTTGTTAGGCAACTGTTATTTCGTAAAAATGATGTAAACCGGAAAGAGAAAGTCGTTTGATTGGTTAAGCCACATTTTTTTGTAACTTCCGCTGACGATGAGAGTTAGTCGCAGCGTGATGAGATCATCCCACGATCCAGCGGTCACCTTTCGGTTCATTGGAAATGCAAACAAGTTGTGTATTGGGGATGTGTCATGTTGGAAAATACGTTCTGCCTGCGCGCTAGCTGTGCGGACATTTCGGCTAGTTAGTGACGTCATGCGAGTAGCACGCGTGCCGTGTGATTGTGTAGTGTAGGTTGATGTTTACATCCATATTTGAGGGGAGGGAGTCCATGTAGATTAGTACAGCTGGACCGGAGATAATGTGGCCGACCTTGGGTCCGAACTCAGTACGCCAGTGTACAGTTGGACTCGCTGCAGGCCAGACCGTACTACCTGAACATTAGAGAGTGCTCGTGTCAGTGGTCCAGAGATCTTAGCCTATAGCCTCCGTTCTGCTCAAGGATTGTCATTGTCTCTTGTCCTGGTAAGTTCATTTTATAATTACTGTAGCCCCCTTCAGTTATTATTAAGCTGGGAATGGATATATGAGCGTAATCAGTCCACTGCTGCGTGCTTCGTAATAGAATTACAGATATCTTTATCCAGTACGAAGTACTGGCTGATTAAGTTGGTCATTGACCAATGCAAAGGTGCGTCAAGATCGCTGACTGACGTTATAACTTTGAACAGTCTTGAGTTACTGCCTTTACAGTTTGGAAAAGCCACTTTCCCGTTTGCTCGCAGGCACCCTCAAAAGGAGTAATTCCACTGGGGATAAAGAAAATCTACCCAATTACAGTATTTTCTTCTTAGAAGTAAGATAAAGTTTAAAAGTTACCAATTATTTACTTAAAAATGATATTAAAGGTGATAAGAAACATAACAACTGCGGTTAAACGTACAGCCTTCAATTATCCACATTAAGATCTGTTTCCTGCTAGAGCAGACAATAAGAAATTTATTTTAATATTATTTATATTAATATTATTTATTTTTTTGTATAAAATTACATTTTATTTTTGGGAGTAAAACACATATATTTAAGTAGTTCATTCGTGAGAAAATGAAGGAAAATAATATTACATACGCGAAGGAAGTATTTTTCACCCACGCACTACGATTGTGTGAACTAGATCTGTTGTCTCGGTGATATAAACTCCTCTTCCTTTCATTTGTACGGTAAATAACGTATTCTGGAATTGTATTATTTATTTAGAACATTTTCATGACTTAGTCATTTATGCGTATGTATACTTTGGGTTAGGGATTATTAGATTTTATTTTATTTCAGTTTGGACTTTGTTTTGTAAGTGATGTAATACATATATGATATTGTATATTTATATTATTGTTTGTACCAATAATATTGTTCTTAAATGTTACTTTAGTGTAAAATGATGTTTTTGGAGGTTATAAAGCACACACACTTGCAAGGGAAGGTTATATTTATGTGCATTTAGACATGACAATGTTACTGTGGTCGCCACTGGAACGTGGTACTGTTCGGCCTTGTGTCACTGCCTTTAAATACATTCTGGTGTTGTATATTATTCCAAGAACACCGCCAGAGCGATATTTGCCATTCAGTTTATATTGCTTTGTTGCACAACACATATAATATCACTTCTGAGTGCCTTTTCCCTCATCTAGTAACCGGAAGTAAGTTACTGGTGAGGTAACTGAAGCCGGAAGTGGTGAAGTAACCGAAGAGAAAAGCAGAATGAAATCAAGTTTGCTATTTAATTCAAAAACTAAACTTAAGATTGAAAAAAAAAGAACTAAACAGAAGATTTTAAACGATTTTAAAGCTCTAAAATTTCTCTTGACCGGCTTAAGACTAACTTATACATCGATTTTTAAAACCCATCAGGGCTATGCAATTATTTTGTATACTTCGACCCCATAGTAATCGCTGCTTTTAAGATCCTAATCGATCTTTACACGCAGACTTTAGTATTCCTTTTTTTTACCCAAGTTGCCAAAACTAAATGTAGAAAACTTTGTTCTGCCATTGCGCGCCAATCCTCAACCTCAAAATTTTTCTTTCTGGCAAGACGATTTAAAAGGCTGTGACCTCGCGGTCGCCCCACCTTGTGAAAAGAATGACTAATTCAGTGTGTTTTGGAGGGTGCCACTGGGTGACTTTTCCACCTGTTTGTGCCTAATTATTCGTTGTAACTGATAGCGCCAACCAGTCATTCTACCACTAATAATTGGAAACGAAAAAAAAAACGGGGAATAACCAAATTCATAATTCTGATAGGTGAATAATTAAGAGATAAGAATAAGATTAGATCAAGATGTATTCCTGTTATAAAAGACCTTGGACGAGATGTTATTGGTGGACGTGATATTTTAAACGGAAATAAAACGCTCTCTGTCACAACTGATAAGGTTGCTGTCACTTGCCATCTGCATGTTCGCGGCCCAGTCTGATGTAAACTTATACAACATTCACACCACTACTCCTTCTTCCTAAAGACCTATTACTAGAAAGATGGTGCAGCGCAATGTGTTGTGTTCATCTAGCAGGGTGTCCAAATTAAAGTCCTCGCATCCATCCAGAGCGGGAAAGGAAATGATTAGAGAGCGCAATAGAAGCTCTAAAAATCAATTGTTTCAGATTCTGGGCACCTCGAAACATGTACATAATGTAAATCGATTTTATCAATACTTAAATGCCTTTTAATCACCATTAATCCATTACGGATGTAAAGGAGAATTGGTGCATTGTCTCGGCATTGTTTTGTACTTCTTACTGGAGAGGCAGAAGTTGTGGCTTAAGGTCCATCCGAAGTTGAAAGAAAGTCAGCTGGACACACAGCAATGTGGAATAATTGGCCACCGAACTGTCATAAGCAGAGACTCTCTGCCTTTAAGATTTTAGAAATATAACAAATATTATTTCCACAGTTTTCACAAATTAAAAAAAAAAAAGTTTAAATTTTAATGATTTTGATTTTTGATAAGCTTATCACGTTGCTATTAATTTGGTGATAAGAAGTTCCCCTTCCTGGTGACCATGGATTAGGCGTTAAAATAAAGATATAGACCTTATTAATGCAGTATTGCTCCTGTACTTTCAGGTAAAACACTGGCTGCTGTCGGAATGGTATACCTACCCGGTGAGTGGGGCATGGGCGAACTGGAGAAACGAAGATTGGCAGGGGTACAGGAACAGTTGCTGGATATAGACACCGAAGTGGCTCTACTTCCGCTCAACAACCAGGTATGCATCCTCTCTCTGCTCTCCCAACAGTTCTCTCCACGCTAACTCCTTCGCTTACAAACTTTCTCAAGCTTAATAACTTTAAGTTGATAAGACGATTCGAAATAAAAAAAAAAAAAAAACGCAGGAAGTCTGTTCATTATTCTATGTTTCAGTAAGATCGTGAGATCTGTCCTCCAATCGGAAGTACAGCTTTATTTGTACAGATTTTTCTTTTTTTGTCTAATGAGTTCCTCGTGGAATTTGAGAAATGGCATCATTGCCATTGACAGTATTGCTTGCAGTAGCTTGCAATCAAGTCAACAGTTTGTTGAATCCACTGGGTAAGTCTGCAGTGATGCGTGGTGGACATAAGTCCCCCGATATATTCCTATAATTTTTCGTTTGGAGTTAGTTAGTTTTACTCAATATTCTCAACCAAATCAGTTGCGCACTCACAATCATAATTCTTGGTCTGAATTTTCATGTGTTGAGTTAGAATGGTTAGAGAAGTGCAGACTGCTTGCACCGTCAGATCGCGTGGTCCAGACATGTCAACATCATCATTTACTAAAATAGAAATGACGTATCTCAGAGGCGTACCCACTGATAGTAGTTATCAGAACTCCTAACAGGTGACAGTGAAGGCCAGTCTCACACACCCACTTTTCAAATCAGCTGCATTTCCTCACTCTCAACAATCTGATGACTTCCGCTTTCCTCCATATTATATTTTCAATTTTCAATAAATATTTGGTTTCAATGTTACAGGTTGGAGGTCATACTCGTTTACTGCTGCTGGACGAGAGAACAATATGCAAGCCTCTAAATCGACGGGAATTGGAATTCTATCAGAATATTCCAGCAGAAATCAAAGTGTTCGTGCCCAAATATAAAGGTAATATCTAAATACAATGCTACAATGCTCCCTTACCACATCAAGGTGATGCAGATCCTTAGTGATGCTTTCATTATTCATTTAGCAATTTTTTTTATTTAATCTGAATTTGTTTCAATTTGACCATATAATTTTGTTTTTGATTTTTTGGTAGTTTCATATTATTTTATTTATTTTTGACCCAGAGTGGCTTCTGCAAGAATCATTTATAAAAAGTTGGCAACATTTTAAAAAAAATATATATATGTAAAATGGAAATAGAAATAATTTTACGAACTTTTTATAAATATCTTGCGAGCACTAACCCATCTTCACTGCATGTGTAGACTGAATGGGTGGTGTCGCCGACAGTTGGAGACGACCGAGAGCAGGAGATGAGGGGCGGGAGGGGTGTCTTCTTTATCTTAAGCTCAAGTAACCCCCACTTATATCATCAAGGCACTTTACACGCCATGTAGCTTGACCTGCAATACAGGTGTTGATTAGATTTTGTAGTCTAGGTCAGGCGAGAAGTTGTCACACAGGGGTCGGACATAGTTTCCGCAGTTTTGATTTATAATTAATAAAGTTATAATTAAAACTATCTTCCTAAATTAAAAATACGGTTTAGGATAGTTTAGTTCACAAAATGAATAAATAATAATAATATCAACGGGATAGACTTGGAGCTAATTTTAGCTCGTATAACCGTTATTTAATTCAAAATGTCGAGAGAAGTGTGCAGACACTCACTTTTTCCTTTCTCTTACAAAATGTGAGAAAATATTGCGTTCGAGTTAATTTTTTATATAGAGTTTTCCACGGAACGTTTGAGTTCCTCTTGATGCCCCCAGAAACTGGAAATTAGTGTGAAGTCTAGCAACAAGTGCAAGGTCTAGCGCCTGCAGGCCTAACTGCATTCTATGTAAGTGCTATTTTTAGCACTCTAAATCTCTTAATCAGGAACACTAATAGGAAGCGATTGCGATGTTGTGTTGTAGGCAGTTTTAATTAAAGAAAGTAATCGATAGTATAGAAACCGTTCAGATATAAAAATAAATATAAAATCAGTCCAAATGATCGCAGTATCTGTTGAATGCTGAACTCTGTAACCGTACAAATATGGTAGTTAATAACTTAAATAGCAACTAGAGTCAGGTAGGCTCTACACTTGGTTGCTCAAGTGAGTCGAGAGGCAGTGCCGGATTAAGCTAGAACATTCCCCAGTTCGAGGTCTAAGCTGGATATCACGTAGCTTAACATACCGATCTTCATTTACAACTTGCATTTTTATTACGGGTTGGGCCAACTATAAAACTTATTAATTATTTCCATAATAAAATATAATGCGTCATTCGGTGAATCTAACACATTAAATTTATTATAAAACAAAATTCCCTACCATTGGAGGTGGATGTGCAGGCACAAAACGATTCTGAAGACATTCAGCACCCTTTATGATTACGATTTCGAGTTTAGAATGGTTTAACTGGATCTAATCTTACTGATTAATAATCCAATTTCACAATAGAATACTTTTATTAAAACGTCCAAAAAGCTTGTGGATTCTTGATTTAATAGCCGTTCAATGAAACATTGTAGCAGCTAACCTGGGGCACAACTATTTGTTTTCAATAGTGAGTTTTATTTCGTATGAGGCAATCCGGCACGTTAGAGAAATGATGTAGGCATGAGATTTATTTAGTTGAAATTTAGAATTTATCTCCTTCTCTCGACGTCTCCGTCTGAAATTTGTTGGATACCCCGTTGATGCGTGGAGTGGGGTGTGGACCACGGCCCAGCTCGATTATGATGCTAATGTGCAGACAGAGAGAGCTCGCCCTGGGGCCCCGCGCTAATCTCGTGTTTTGTAAAGCACTCAGAGAAACACTAGCGAATGTCCGAGTGAACTTCTACTGTGCCAAGTGTCCAAGTGTACAGTGTGACTTCTTGCAACTGTGGCCACGAGCGCTCCGCTACAAGCCTTCAACTGCGACCTAGAGAGCTAAGTGGTTCGTAAATATAAATCAAACCGAACATTTAATAAAATAACCCACGCTCAATTAGAAAATATTTACAGCGTTGTCAAACTACACCAATATTCACCGAACAGATTTTCTTAAAAATATAACAAAAAATAACTGATGCAAGTTTAATGCGAATATTTAAACAAATTGTTATAATTTATCACTGTATTTTATTGCTTAGACTTTGTTCCGATCTGAAGACTTTACTGTTGTAGAGGCAGAGGACAACATAAGCGATTGGTTTAGACTGTAAGAAGGCCTGCAGACAGGACTAGGTTGTGGAATTCAAAAAATGAAGTAGTTCACAAAAAAGATATTGGGATGAGAGTACAACCCCAACATGGCCTCTCAAGGTCAATCAGGGAGGCTATTTCCTGTCCAAGAGATGCTAAAAGCAGAAAGCAGCCATTCTCGCTCTTAATTTTATTAATTTATTTTTTAATTATAAGGCTTGCCACCATCTGATGATATCATTGGCGCCCGTAGTTTTTTTCAGTGCAGTGCCTGACTCTGTACATTATTCTCCCGTTACAAACTACACTGACCAACACCGGAAAGTGAGCTGTAAAAAGCTACAGAGCCAGCAGATGGCTTCAACCCGAGATCTTCCTCTGAACTAATCTTCCCCCTATATTATTATTACAATCTGCTGTGCAGAAGATAGATTTCCTGACTTTTCTTCTTTGTGGCCACTTCCATCTTCTATCTGCATACCTTGCTACAGCCTTGTCTTTCTCTTAGAAAAGAATATGATGTTCTCTACCTCTTAACTTACAAATCTTGTTCAAAATTGTTGCACATTATGTGAACATGATATTAGTTCGGATAGATGCTACATATTTATAAGTTTCGCATCTTACTTTCTATGATTTTAAGCATTATAATGTTCTTGCCGAGTAAGCTCACGTTGCCATTTTAGAATTCTACTGTACCTTAATAATAAAAGAAAATTCTGTTAAAAACAAACGGTAGTTGGACAACGTTGTCATCTTTAAACAGGTTCATTCCATTACTCTTAATAGAGTAATTGTTAAAAAATAATATTTTTAAATATTGGAAATTTATCTTAACTGTACACGAAAAGTAGAACCGTAATTGGAGGGATGAAGGCAGAAGTACGGTGGTAGTTACAGATTCAATCCATTTTTTTATACGGATCTGTTTTATTTAGATTTAAAGAATTTCGCCAGTTTCTGGCGAACTCATTGAAATTATATACAAATAATCATTTTAAATTATATTTACAATGTAATTATTGTAATGTTAAAGAAAACAACTTTTGAGATATTAAGTTTGATGTGAGTTGCAAATTGTTGCAGGTATAATGCAGGGTTCAGGAGATGTGAAGTTAGATAAGAGGTACAGCCCTAGTTTCAGAGACGACACCAGTAATAGGCCTACCAAGAGGAAAAGAGATGACGTCTTAAGGTTACTACCTTCTTCTATTTCACTTTGGTTAAGCAGTTCTGCTTCCTTTTTTCTAATAACATTAAATTATACTTACATACTTTTACTTTTGGAGAGTTAGCTGGGTTTTAGCCATCATCTTAATGAATTAGGTGCCTAATTCGAGAAGTTGGTAGGATAACTTTGTTATATATCTAGAAGGTACTGGGGGCTTAAAATTTAAATAAAAGTGTAAGAATTTACGTCCCGAGGGGCGCTATTAGTGCAAGTAGTTTATTGCTGTTCCGGCTGGACTCTTAGAATACAGGTTACTACCGCAAAAAGATGCAGTACAACATCGATGCTGCTTTTTCAATTCTGGTAGATCAGATAAGCTTCTTGGTGTCTGAAGTTACGTTTCAAATACTTATTTCAACTGTTTGATTGAAAGTTATAAGATTTGGCGTTTCGTTACTCGGTATCAAAAATGAACAGGAACTTTTCAAGCTTTTTAGAAAATGATCTGATTTGTATTTTTAAAGAAGGCTATGTTGAATTGGAAAATATACCAAAAGAGTTTTCACATGCAGTCTGGTAACTTAGCATGGTTCAACAAATTGAAAAGGTATAATGCAGGCTTAATAAACGCTAAATATATAATACAAATATAATACTCGTATATTCACCCAGATAATGCACTTACTAAAAATTAGATCAAACAATTGAATACTTTATATTTTTCAATTCTTGAAGATAAAGTTGTAAGTAAATAAATAAATTACATAATTATAAATTGTTTAACACTCTAAATTTAACTTGGATTTCGAAATTTTTAAAAATTGAATCACTCGTTATGTATGGAAACAGGATCGTCACCAAGAAAGTAACCATAGGATATTCGTGTAGAGTGTTCTAAGTGCGGAATTAGCTCGTCAAGAGCATCGTACAATTTAGAGAGAAAATATTAAATATAAGATGCTTGTTTTCTTTAAGTACTTCACTTTGGCCAGTTTTATTTTAAAAAAAATTAATTGTGACTCCCAACTATGTTTTACTGAGCTGTTATGTGGTCTTTTTTTTTCAATTGAGAAAATGTTATTTTAATCTATTTTGGGATATCTTTTTTGCGGACATATTCAATAAGTTAGAGCTTGGTGTTCTTAACAAACTAAATTGTTGAACGGAAGGATCCTCGGTGCTTAGGAATGCTTGTGTCTATTTCTTTTCGTCTATTTGAAGTCTATATGATGGGAAAAATAAGCGATATATATTATCATCGATGCTCAACATCGTTAATCTACATTTGTATTCATCTATTTATTATTAACTAGGTGTTGTTACTGGTTTCAGAATGAAAGTCCGTAGGAACAAGAGTGCCAACGAGGTCATAAAAAATGGATCACAATATTTGGAGAGTTCTAGCAAACCATGTATCCTTTATATACAGATTACAAAGCTAAGAATGTTGTCGATCGGTCTTTTGTTTTGTAAAAGCATGAAAACACATCTTTTGTAGTTGGGGACTGGTTGTGTGACTTTTTTTGCCACGGAAACGAGATAGACTGGACCTGAACATGAAATATCTTTTCTAAACTCTTTTGAAACTTCTCTATCCATGTAAACCAATTAAGTAATGAAAAATTGTCTAAATATTTTTCTTGACAAGCGAATTTAGATTTTCTTCTGCTAGAGAATATCACCAGTAGATATTCAAGACCTTGTATATTAGATCTGAAGATGGGTACTAGGCAGCATGGTGATGATGCATCTGCCGAAAAGAGGAGTAAACAGATGGCTAAATGCGCTGCAAGTACTTCAGCGTCGTTGGGAGTGCGATTGTGTGGCATGCAGGTAACTATGTAACTTGGTTTACTTTCTTAAAACAGTGAAATTGAAACAACTTCTCCCAAATCTTTCTGCAACAGTTTGTACAGCTTATCTTTAAATGTTTAAACATGATCTGAAACAAAAAGGAAACTCAAACAAAGAATTAAGGTGAATACAACACTAATATGAATTCGAATAAACAAAAATGAAATAAACTTTATCATGGTAGTAAAATGCAAAATATATAACATACACCTGAAATTAGAAAACTTGAGTTCGGAAAAGACTCAGCAAGTTTTTACTAGTGAACTGTTTCTATTAGATGGAAGAGTTACTGAATCACAAGTGGAATACTGAACAATACCTAATGGACGGAATAAATTTCTTTTCATTATTTGTTTTCAGTTCAGAGTTCGCTAGTAAACTAGGAGCGGTTGACGCAGCAGTACTGTTAACCATTGTCTTTGTCATTGATATTTTGTTCTTAATTGACAAACTTTAGAATGTCACAGCTGACAAAGAAATATGTAACACATTCGATTGTATAAATTTTGTGTTGACTATGTACATTCAATGAGCTATCATTTTTTATAAATGTGTAATGGCAAAAGTAAATAAATATTTATAAAAATAAGGGGATTATTTCAGTTTCTCAACATTTTATCAAATAAGAATCCTTTCACTTCTTATAAAAAACAAGAAATTTGAACACTTGTAGAACAGATGGCAACTTAAATTTTTGCCAATCTTTATATTCTTCGAGCAGTAGTTGTAACCAAGGGGTGCCTATCCCGGGCATTACAACACTAAACTAGGTTCTACAGTTACTTTTTCGTCTGGAATCTTCCTGATTGATCTTTTAGATTAGAACTAAGAAATTTGCATGCTTTTGTTACAAAAAGTTTTACCCTGTATTCATTCAATTTCCTGCTTAATGCGCCAAAATCAGAAAACGTAAAGGAGTGCACTAGAGTTTATTATTTTTAAGGCGCAACGTATTAAATTGTCATTTATAGATTAATTAAACTTTTGCTATAAATATTGATACAGTCTGAAGATAGTGGTGTAAAATTATCTAATACAAAGTTTTTTTTTGTTATAATATTTTAGGTTTACCAGCCAGGATCCCAACAGTACGTCCGACGGGATAAGTACTGGGGCCGAGAGCTGGATGAAGATGGATTCAAAGGAGCTTTAAATAAATTCTTCCACAATGGGTACACACTAAACAAACTGGCAATCAGCAAGGTGATCAGTAGATTAGATACTCTGAGGGCTGCCATTGAAAAGCAATCTTCGTACAGATTTTATTCATGGTTAGAACAATATAGTTTTCTATAGATTTATTAAGTTTTAAATAATAAACAATTTTACGTTAGTAATTTTAATATTCAGAGTAATATTATTTCATTATGTTTTAATGAACGTTAGTTACATTGTTAATTATAATAAATGCTTGTGAAAACTTAATTTACAAGAAATTTAGCATTAATTAACCCCTCCCAAAAAGAGGTTTACAAACAAGAATGTTTAATTTAATTTTTATTTATCTAAAATTCCGTTTTCAGTGAACGTATTATAGGCCCTTCCATATTTATACTGTTGTGGAAGGTAATTATAGTGTTACTATTGTAAAATTTGCTGTAAGAAAAGTTCCGAAAGTACCAATTCGTTGATGAACTATTCATTTTTTAAGGGTTTTCTCAAAAACATTACCTATTATTTTCTGTAAACTTTGTATCGATCTTATCAAATATTAATGTGAATTCAATGTATTTACAAATACCGAGTTCGTAAAAAATCTAAAAAACAAAAATAATGGCCACCGTTCTGAGAAGCGGCGTGTAACAAAAAAAAAAAAAAAATCCGAGTGAGGTTTCACCATAATACTTTTTTTCAACAATAATGAACCACTTGCTGAACCTAGAATAAAATTATAATTATTTTTTTTTAGTTCCTTGCTGATCACATACGAAGGAAATGGAGAGGCAGGCTTTAGTTCCTTCCGCAGCAGTCTAGACGTGACACCATCATCGCCGGCCTATCACACTCTTGTTGATGCTTCCTCTTCTAAACGGTTTGTCCCTATTTCTGAAGAGACGATGGATGTTACAGCGCTCACGGTGTAAGTAATTATTTTGTATTCAACAAATCTAGCTTGTAAACTTTCACAACTTGCTCTTTCACAGTTTGAAATATACCGTCTTGTTACTTATATATATACGGGGACTAAATTTGTTTTCAAAACACTGAGTTGGCTGTAAATCAGAAAAAAAAATTGTTTCTCCTCTGGGGAGCTGGTGTAAGACTGATTAAGCCCGTAAATGCTCATAATTTGTGATTTTGCAAAGCTGATTTTCCCCCCTAAAGCCAGAATTTCAACTGCTGCTGTTGCTTCTCCAGCGGGAGTGCTTTTAGTATCTTCCCTTTTCATTGAGGTCCTACACTAGTCTAACCATATTTACTTACTGTTTTTTTTTTGACTATACAGATTGAAAAAACAAATTTTCTTGAGTAAAATGATTAATGATTTAACAATAAGGCTAATTTTTGTTTGTAGATCATCATCACCAGGAAGTCGAGGTTCCTGTGAAGATGATTGGTGTGAAGAAAATTCTTCTGCAGATAATTCCACAGCGTCCACGAACAGTTCGCACAGCAGTTGTGGCGTGAATGGCCCATCCGAAGAAGAGGAAGCTTCATCATCTTCAGTGTCCACGTTTGATCTGTTGACTTTACATTCAGCGACCACCGCCGGACCCAGCAATCCAGCGAGGTGCGCTCCCAATAGCGGCCACAGTACCCTTGTCGATACAACTGGCGGCCGACAGTTGCAGAATGTTGATCCGGAAGTGGACGTGCGCATGATTGACTTTGCGCACACCACCTTCTCCACGAGGAGCTGCGGTCTTGCGCAACAAGGACCAACCTCTGTCATACAGCCTGCCAAGACTCTGCACTACGGTCCTGATGGCGGCTTTCTCACCGGTCTCAACTCCCTCGACAGGTTGTTAACAGAAATATTAGCCGAACAATAGTATCCTGTCAGCCAACAAAAGCGTTGTTAGCTCCCACTTTACTAATACATCTCATGCCACCCACACATCAACAAAGCAACATTCCTTTTTAGACTTGACAATTTTAAATTCTAATCTTAGTTTATATACGCATGTGTATATTGTATTATTTAACTTCGGACTGCATATATAAATTATATAACTAATTTAAAGACGCGTTAGGTAAAGTGTTAATTATGGAAGTTTGAATTACTACCATGTGTATAAATTTAGACACACTCACCCATGCATACTTACCTCGTAAATTGGTTGAAGTAATTACCACTGACGACTGATTATTCTGGCTTAAAATTTCACTTTTTTTTACCGGACTAGAACTACGGAAGTTAAAAATAAAAAAAAAAGAAATTTCGCAGTTTATTGGGCCAATGTAAAGTGTGACAGACCAGGTGTGTGTGTTCTGTTATTTATGTAAATATGTATTCTAGTAGCTTAAATTGAAATCCTTCCAATATGGGACACTCACAGCAATAAATTTTACAATCACAACGCAACGCAAGTTTATTTACTACTTAATTCTGTTAATTTCAAAGTAAAATAATTGACCAACTCACACTCATCAATGCCAACTGTATGTTATTATACTGTTTTATTGTTGTACATAATTTCTGTTTTTTAATTCTTTTTAACAAGAATAATTTTTTCCTTTTGTCAGTATTTTTTAGCATTTAAGTTTTAAGTAAATATTAATCTTAATTATGAACTAGTTACAGAACTTTAAATAATAGAAATTTGTGATTCAAACACTAAAGATTATTCTTGAATAGTATTTTGTTTAAAACCAACTAAAAGCGCCAAAGTTCTCTATGCAGCTGGTAAATGTGAACGTGCTGTATAGAGAGTTTTGTACGGATCTTAGCTTATTGTGTTCCTCTGTTGTTAAAACTCTCCTTTGTGTTCCCTTCATGAATCTCACTTCTCCTGGAGCCTATTATAGAGGTCCCTCTAACTTATTTAAATTTTCCTATCTCCAAATCTGAACTTTCCACCACCAATTTTTAACTTTAAAATATACATACTATATCCAAATATATTTATTGTAAAAAGCAGTTTACGATGAATTTGATAATTGTTTATCTTCAGTGAATTGTTAATAAATAAAAATTTAATAATGATGAAAGTATTAAAATGCAGGACTTTTCTAAATTTTGAAAACAGTCCATTTGACTAAATTTTTGTAATTGTCCTTACTTGAGTAGGTAGTCTCTTATAGTGATATATTATTGTAAATTTAGAGACCAAGATCTCAATTTAAAAAAAGAAATAAGAAGAAGAAGAAATACAAAAATTTTGTAGATATATAATTCGTATTAATGTACAATATAGCGGAAAGATTGAAACTGATTCTCTAGTGATAATGTCAACAATAAGTAAATTAGAAATCAATACTCTTTCTGAAGATGATTTTACAAGAGGCATATACAATCTATATATTTATATGAATAAATTTATTTAAATTAATCTAGAATAATAGAAGACAAACGCAGCTGGACTGTATTTGTCTTTCATTCTATTTTCGAACGTTTATTTAAGGTTGTAATAGAGACAACGTTCCGAAGCCTTCTATTTGTTTACCAAATGTGTAGCAAGAATAGTCTCTCTAATTTTCATTTTTCAATATAACTATGTACTTATGTTTTATGTATATTCTATCTGTGAAATTAATAAATGTAAATAATATTTTAAAAAGATAACTTGTTTATATTGATGATCTATAAAACTGCAGTACCTGCTTAATTTGGCTCATCATTAATTATTGTTGCTATGAGCTGTGTGGCATTACTTTTTGGTCAGTTTGCGAGTCTTAAGAGGCCTATTTACTTTTAGCAACACGTACGAAATCACTTACAACACTTCCTCTGAATTCTTTTTTCATGACTCTATCATAACAAACTTTCATCAAACGCCGAACATTTTAGTAATATCCTTCCTAACAATACGCAGTTTGTAACCTTCCATTGCACTGAAATATAACCTTTATAAGAAAGTATACAATAATTTAATGCCAACCTTTTTTCGAGAACTGCCAAAATAAAATTTTGGAAAAATGGAAATTCTTTGTAATGATAATAGTATCAGCTACTTCGTGAAAGTTACCATTTTTCTTGTACAAATGACATCCGGATAAGAAATTTTTTGTTCAAAATCAACATGTGTATTTAACCATCTTAACAATATACAGGAGCCATATTCCAGAAAGTAGCTCCTTACAGGAAAGATTAACAAAGCTCTCTTACAGAATGGCATTCATTTGTATTTTTGGGAAACATGTTCCAAATAAAAGTTGTAGATCTACACATGTAGAATTTCTAACTGGGCTTTTCACATTTCCCAAAAGATTTTCCTTCGATTTTCTCTAAACTACTGCACTTACCTATGAATTTATTTCAATAATTTTGTAGGAAAATTCGTTTTATAGAATCCAGAGAAGTGATAAAAGGTAGGTTAAAGGTGCCATGTTAGTAAGAATAACATATGTTCTGAAATTTTGAATTTGAAAAACTGTGGAAGTTGGAACCTAGAAAATTACAGTTAGAGAAAGTTGATGTCTACACCAGATTTTTCCAGTTTTCTTTTCCAGGTGTTACAGAAAAATTAAGAGTACGTGTGTGAGCGGCTAAAGTCGGTAAGAAGGAGTAGTGTTTTGATGATAAGTCTACTCGAGTGAGTACAGTTATGGTCCAGGTAACGTTGGAAAAAGTCTAAAATGTAAATTTTGTAGTTCTTGAAGTGGGCCAATGCTTCATTTTGAACTCTAAAAGCGGTAGTTATTACTAAGGATAACACTTTGAATTCGGGTTTCCCCTTGGGTCCATCAATCCGACGTACAATGACCGCAGTACCACCATTGAACAGTAGTAAAGCCACGTTCGGTGGTGAGTGGAAACCTCTTTTGGGTAGCAATAAAGCAATATCAAATCAAATGAAATTTTATTATTTTACTTGGTTACAAAATATTTTGTTTAATAACAATTTCACATATATATTGTAACAGTAATATCTACAATATATGTAAAAGTTTGCCTCAAATTGGTGAACATTTCAGTAAGGATTTGAGCCTACTTCAATAGCTTTATTAGAAAAAGTTGGACGGTATGAGTCACCCATATCAGAGCCATTGATGACAGCACACATATATCGACTATTAGCTGAAAAACTGATCTTTTAGCCTTTACGGCCACAAATTAAAATTCAGCATATACACGAAGAAATAGAAAAAATGTTCACGCATAAAGTATTCCATTGTGTATGCAAAAATAACAGCCGGCAAAAACCTTCTTAACATCATGTTATTCTCCATCGTCGGTGAAATCAGTTTAAAATATAGATATACTTTAGTTTTCATTCGATCTCTCTTTATTTGCTTTCTTATTGTTTTTTTTACGATTAAATTTTAATCCATAACTTTCCATTTGGGCTTGATCGTGTGTAATGTTCTTTTTACGGTTAAAAGGTCTCTGTTCGAATTTCTTACTTGTCATAGGTTTAGCATGTCTACTTGGAACATGTTTTTGTTCTCCAACCATCTGATACCTTCAACAAAACAAATACATTAAGTGGAGTAAAAATTTCGCACAAATGAATCATGTTCTCTTCCAAAAGCTAAGAAAAGAAGTTACCCTGGCAAGTCGCTGTTGATTGGCTGATGGGAGAGCAGGATATGAATAAGTGGGACGTCCCTGTTCACTACCAGCGGGTCCAGACCTTCCATTTTCGGCTCCCAATGTTCTTCACACCTGAAATTGCAAGAGATTATTACCCGGCTTACCCTGACAAGTGCTTAGGGCCCACATCGATTATAGGGGTCCCCTCCACTTGCCGCCCACCCACCGCCTTTTGGAAGACTCAAAAGGAGCGATTAAAGCGAATCAAGAAGTTGAATCAACAAAGCACAAAGTAAATGGTTTTGCTGCACAGAATGGCTGACAAAGAAGGCGACGGCTAATCTTCAGAAAAGCGACCGCGGGCATACCTATTTACTTAGATCAACGTTTTACTTATTACTGTATAATTTTTAATCTAGTTGGCTGCCGCCACATAATTTCCTCCACAAAGGGACCCGCGGAGGTTATGTCGCCCAAGGACCCAACAAAACCTGGAGACGGCCCTGATACACAGAGTAGCCTGAATTTTGAGTTATGATTGCAAAAAATAATGAAAAAATACGGAATTCTGTCTCGGTTGAATGTAAATATTAGGATTTCTGCTTCAGTGTATTAATAATTACGGCAGAGGTAGAATCTATGCACAGAGTAGCCGAATTTTAAATTTCGTCTAAAAAATGAATTGAAAAATAAGAAGTTCTCTTTTAGTTTTGAACAAATGAAGAAGAAAGATTGCAAAAGAATGAAGAAAATAAGATTCTTACCAGTCAAACTAAGACGAGAATTCTTTTCCATTAATTCTGCAATCGTAACTTCAAATTCAGTCTACCCTGTGTGTACATTCCACAGCTGGCTTAGTTATTAATACTCATGCAGCAAAAATTACATTCTTTCGTCCATAAACAGACTGGAATTACTTATTTTTCCAATAATTTTGTAACGGTAATTCCAGGCATGAACTGGATTTTACAAACAGGGTACTCTGAATTTGAAGTTACGATTGCAAAACAAAAGCGAAAATAAGGAATTGACGTTTAGTTTGACCGGAAAGTGTTCTCGTTACAGACAACACTGTCTATCACCGGTCAGCGGGCTGCAAAAGAAGCGCCTAAGTAGAGAAAAACTAAGGGCTAGCTGCTGGATTCGAACCCGGGATCTCCGTATGGGAATATTTTGTTAATTGACAAGGAAATTTGGGTAAAATGCCTAAAACCTTCTGTATGATATCTTGTTGAACTGGTGTATCGGAGAAAATTTCTTTTTCATCACTTCCGCACAACTAATCGTCTTGCCCAAAGCTGGCCCAGAGCCACTCCATAGCACATCTCTACCCTGAGCGAACTCCTCCAACGCCAGTTCGAGCAAGTTTCTCATTTTACTGCCACCTTTCACCTGAAATATGTACAAAAAATTAATTAAGGCTGGTTACTAAAGCATTGCCGTTTTAGTTGGCTTTCATATTATTTGTGCGTTTGTATTAAACGATCAGAACATATCGACTACCAAATAATATTGCAATCTAGGAATTTATCTGGAAAGGTATTATATTTTTTGGATCCTATGAACGTAAGTGCACCCAAGAACTGAAAAGAAAATGCCGCCAACCAAAACGACTTCTGGGGTCCAAACGTCTCTTTGAACACATGCAAAAGCGAAAATCTACAAATTACATCTTCACCGTACTGCCAAACCCAACCAGCAGAATATAAAGAATCATAGAGTACCCTTCTACAAATCCAGAAGCGTACAGTCGAATCAACTCTCGTTCTACGATTCCAATGTACCCAGTGTGAATGTTTGAAATTTGAAAGATTTAAAAAACCAAAAAAATTTAACCTTCTACATCTAAAAAACTATTATCAATAAAACATTCCTTTTTATACCAGTAATAGAGTTAACTTTTCTCTACAATTTGGTATAGATTGCATAAAAATCTAATGAGTAGGAAATGAGATAGCAAGGTTTGAAATTTGAAGGGATTTAAAAACCTCCAAATTTTAGGCTTCAATATCTCGTTATCTATTATCACTAAAACAATGCGGGTTTTCGCCAATTATAGAGCTAAGTTTTCCCTACAATTGGGTACAGATTGCATTGAAATCTGATTAGTAGGAAATGAGATTTAAAGGTTTAAATTTTGAATGGATTTGAAAACTTTCAAATTTTAAGCTTCAATATCTCGTTATCTATTATCACTAAAACAAATCGGCTTTTTCCAATTACAGAGGTGAGTTTTCCCTACATCTGGGTACAGATTGCATTGAAATCTGATTAGTAGGAAATGAGATATTACGGTTTGAAATTTGAAGGGTTTTGAAAACCTCCAAATTTTAGGCTTCAATATCTCGTTATCTATTATCACTAAAACAAAGCGTTTTTTTGCCGATTATACAGCTATGTTTTCCCTACAATTAGGTACAGAATGCATTGAAATCTGATCAGTAAGAAATGAGATATTAAGGCTTGAAATTTGAAGGGATTTGAAAACCTCCAAATTTTAGACTTCAATATCTCGTTATCTATTATCACTAAAACAAAGCGGTTTTTTGCCAATTATAGAGGTGAGTTTTCCCTACAATTAGGTACAGAATGCATTGAAATCTGATCAGTAAGAAATAAGATATTAAGGTTTGAAATTTGAAGGGATTTGAAAACCTCCAAATTTTAAGCTTCAATATCTCGTTATGTATTATCACTAAAACAATGCGGGTTTTCGCCAATTATAGAGCTAAGTTTTCCCTACAATTGGATACAGATTGCATTGAAATTTCATCAGTGGAAAATGAGATATTATGGTTTGAAATTTGAAGGGATTTGAAAACCTTCAAATCTTAAGCTTTAATAATCCATTATCTTATCACTTTTGGATAGATTGTCCCCTTTGTCTATTCTGAAATGTTCATATCTGCTTATCAGATTTGCTTAACATTTGGAATAAATAGTACTTTCGTTGTAAGCAGATATGGTATTATGTAGGAACCGTAACTACCACTGGAGAGATCTTTTAAAAGTATAATCAAGAGTTGCGGTTCCCAAAGAATCCAGCAATTGTTGTGCCTAAAAGACGCCAATGGTAATGTCGTTGAAGAGACCCTGATAAAGTGTTAGGAGTAAATTATGTAAGGGTCCAGCAGCTGGATGTTCGAACTCTAACCACTCAGTTTTTCCCCTTCGCTGTTACACTATATTAATAATTTAGTACAATTAATTTAATTGAGTATTATTATTTTAAATCAATAAATCATGTTACTATTTTTTTAAATACATATATATGTATATCAGAAATAGTTTTTTTTTTTTGAAAACGTTTCGAATACTGTTGGAAGGTATTTGTACGTAAATAGCATATTGAACTCCGTTTTAAGTACTTGTTTTTAAGGGGAGTTGGAATTATTAAAGTGCATTTACAGAACTTCTCCCTAAAAGGCAAAGAGAATTTAAACTTCAAATACGTTCGATTGTAATGCTTTCCTGTAGTAACTGTAAGAGTAGGATGGCACTTTACTGGAACATAGTAAAGCTCGAACTACTTCTTCCTGCCAAATTTTATCTAAATTCGTCAAATTTTATTGATTATTAAGACGGACCTTATTTAAGTGGTGCAAACTTTTAATAATAACAATTATTAGAATTTAATTGAAGTTACTTCTTAACCAATAAATCCTGAAAACTAGATATGACAAGCACTCTGGTAATTACAGCAAAACTTTGCTTTGAGCTATTTAAGTGATTGGTGAAGAGCTCTAACTATCCAATCACTAATGGCTTAATATAATTCTGTTCATTATTCTGTTAGTATTGTGCAAGTTCTTGCTATTTTAACTAAAATGTAATATAGCAGTACACAACGCTAAATATATTGTTTTTAAGTAGTAATAAAAAAAATGAAAAAGAAATACCTGCATCCAAACAAGGTTTTCCGGTAATGCTGGAATTCCTATAGTTTCCCTAGTTAAAACTTGTTCAACATTTTTGCCTTTGGAGTAATTTTCCACTGAAATGAATAAATGCAAGGTAAGTTTCAAATTAACAAGAAGGGGTTGTCAGTTCAGTAGAGGTTCAGTGAAGCTCAGGGTTCAAATTCAGTCCAGGATCTCTCTCTCTCTAGGTTCAGGTCTCTAGATGTTAGAAGAATATCAGGCCACAAGAAGAACTGTCTTTTGATTTTCCTCTAATTTTCTCGGCATTCTTAAGCCTAACATCACCAATTTGAGAAAACGCGCAGCATTTTGGTTTTTAGCCTGATTTTAGGTGGTGGCTTTGGGTTACTATGACATCATGCTTCTTCCAACGAATATTATCTTAATAAAGAATAATATTCTGTTCCTAAGAAAGTTTAATGACGTAAACTGCAGTATGAGAATTTCGTTTTAATGTTCACACAAGAGTTCTAGATTACTGAGCGCCTCCTGTGAGGGAGAAAGTGCTTGCTGTGAGTTATTGCTTAAAGATCACCCTAATAAAGGAAAATATAAATACTTCATAGTTGTTGGTGATTGATTACGAAGTCCTTAATTGGAGGCTAATGTGCGCTAAGCTGTTTGACATTTTAGAATATATTTTTTTTTTTTTTTCAAATTTTTATACGTAAGTTCCAGAACAGATATTGGTTATATGAAGTGGCTAGATGTGGAGGTGAGCCGGCGTGAATGTAAACATTGAGAGTCTGCCGGCGGCGGCAATATCCTCGCAATGAGCACCGTGTCGGAATGTGCAGATAAATATATAAGGAATGGGGTCGATAGCGCCCCTATCCTCCCATCCAACCGCCTCCGAACCCTCTTTCATTATCCGCTTCCCTGCCACTCAGTTCAACTCCTTTTTTCATATATATACACACACCCCACAAATGAAGTTCTATTGCTGTACAGTCAGCGTTGTCCCTGGAATTTATAGGATAATAAAATGATGGAAATAGCTCCAGCAGATTACTCACTTCTAATTCCATAATTCACATATTCATTTACTGAGGGAAAAAAATCTTTATTGCCAACAAACAATCACCTAAATGTCAAGAAAAGATGTAATAATTTAAACTGAAATCACATATCGTGTCTTTCACTAACCGCCAAAAATTTTTAGGGATCTGTTTTCACTCAGCTGTCAGAGAACTGTTGAAAGTTCTTTGATTCTTCCTAAACTAAGTATAATGGTGGTTCCTACAACTAATTCCCCGTATTGAAATTCTCCTAGAAATAGCAATATTACAATGACTGGATAAGTCAGTCCTCAACCAGGACCTATGTATGTCTTAGGACCCAAATATCAAGTGATGAAATGTTCTCCAAACTTAGAACGTTTAATAAAAATTTGGTGTGACTACTCAAAAGACATTCTTCTGCCATTAATCCCTCCCAAGGTTCTATCACGCGAACTTACATCCAACTGCGAATATTTAATTCTTACAGATTGTAAAACCGTACAATATTAGGAAAGCCTATCCTAACCACTCTCCCTTGCTAACTGGTAGATCAGCAATCCATCAAGGAATGGATGTCCTTGCGCATACACTAATGGATGAGGAATTCTTGCGCATACACTAATTGTTTATCTTTTCACAGTACCAACTTTCCTTTGGTAAAAGGAAAATTTTAGTCCTCTCTTTTACGGCGAAAACCCAATCCGCCTCAGGTTTGTTCCTTTACTATTATTTCTCGTACAAGATTTTCCAAGTTTAATTTTTCTCAACCAATCAAGAAGAGATGAACTCGCAAGAACAAGAATTTAGGAGTGGGAACCACGTTCTGTAGCTTTCCATCAACCAACCCTTGGTTCTGTCCCCCTCTTAAATGTAACTCATCAAAATTAGCCAAGTTAACTTCAATTAAACGCTAGCTAACTCATCTACAAATTCATTACTCAACGACAGATTTCTGTAGAGCGTGCAGCAGACTGCTCACAAACAAACTCCTTAATTGTATTTACTACTTAACTACAAACACTATTCTAGTTCTCAGTTCGTCAAGTTCTATAGTGTAAGAAGCGTATTTTTGTACAACTTCTGGTGAAGCGATTAGATTTTCTGAACTTCAGCACGGGGGGAGTCGCCATGATAGGATGATGGTGGCATAGAATGTGTTGGGCACCGTTTGAAATCTGGTATGAACATACCTTCCTATTACTGCAATTTTTTTGTTTTCATTAATGCACTAATATTTCTAGAAGTAGGTACAAGCTCTTGAAAGTGATGGTTAGGCATATTTAAAATTGTATCTATCCATAACAATAGGTTGAGTTAAAGCACATTCCGGCTCTCTTAGGAAAATATAATTCGAACATTTTATAAAAATAACAGGTATTGCTTGGATGCGTTTAGTTATTACTGTGTTATTACACTCATTCATCAAGTCCACTGCAACTACAACACTTCACTATGCAAGGCGGGACTCTCTATATTTATTGTAACCTTCCACATACGATATTTTATCACTATCGATAAACAGTTGTTATAAGTTCAAAGGAGGTAGCCCCTCCGTTACAGTCTATTATGTGACGGGGCCCATTGAAGCTAAGATCATTCTTTATAAAAAAAAAAATTAATGGTTAATATAATAATACATATATAGATAATTTTGGAGAAATTATTCAACATGCTTACGGTTCAATCTGTCATGTTAAGTAACAGTTTAAAATTTCAGTATTAATGTTATTTTTTGAGTTTTTAGTATAATGCGAGTAGCATTGCCACTTTGTTCAAATATTCCACAAATTCGTTAGAATCTTCTAGCTCATGTTTTGCATTTAATTTATTCTTTTTGTTTATTACAGGAATTAAATTTGTTTTGAATGAATCTTTACATAAAACAATAGCAACAAAATAAAACTAATAGATTTTGTAATATACGTAACAATAACAATGCTAATTCGATTCATTTCCTTCCTGAATTACTTTCCAATATTATATTATGTAGTAATTTAAATTATGGTATGTTTAGTACTCCGCAAGAAAAATATCTAGTGAAATGTTGTTTTAGCAAGATTAAGAATCACTGACGTGGACCATTTTTCGTATTGATAGAAATTCAAATATATTTATGGGGAAAACCCAGTCAGAATACTTGCATGATAATGCAAAGCACTACGCGAACGGAGATGTAAAGAAACAAGTTAGCAGAGAGGAAGCCAGTCTGGTTGAATAGATCCGCACCAGCTCTATGTCAGGATGAAAAGGCTGCTCTTCCCAGGGCCGGCCTAATTAGTGTACGTTCCTTTAAAATTATCTTTCATAGCCAAGCTAAAGATCCCCTCAAACTTATCTATCAGATAGCTCTTTCTGGAAACTGCCTGGTTGGTTCTCTATTAATTAAAACTCAGAAGCATAAAGTAAAATCAGAACTAAAAGAGAAGGATATCTCCATGTGTTCTGAATCAAATGAAATATTTTATACAGTGTGTCGCATAACTGGTGCGTGGAGCGCCAATGCTTTTGTACGCCGCCTTGCTCATAGCACTATAGCTTAGTGAAGCCCATCCTCAATAATAAATAATAGCAATAACAATAATATAGTGCCAGAGAATTTGGAAATTCAAAAATTGGATTTGAAAGGATTACTGGGCTAGTTCGATCCTCAGCTTAGTGTTAGTGCTATTCAACTTTCAGTCAGTAATATTATCTTTTATTACAACACTAGCTGATTCGTGCAAGACATAAACATAAATGAAATTGAAATCTTTTCCCCAAACTGACTAATCTACCACTGGTGATAAATAAAAGTCCGAACCCTGGTCAATGATACAATAAACATGCGCTCTACGACGAATAAAATCAAGTATAAGTTCAGGACTATGGTAGTTAAAACAGAGACAATCATATGTGAATGATGACTCCAGATTTTGGATAAAAATAATGAGATGTTTAATGGATGGAGGGAAGCGGTGAATACTGAACCCAGACCGGACCACCCCAGCTGTCCTTTTTCCAGGACTATGTAAACAACTCTGGAGCGGTTGGCTACAAAGCGATCTGATGTTTGAGCCACAACCAAACCACGGGACGGTTAAAACCACAAAAATCAAAGTGTCTTTCACAATACCATTTTACACTCTCCAAATAGAGACAAAATGGGAATAAGTAATGCTACAATCAGCCTAGTTATAAGGTGCAAAGCTAAAGTTAAAAACCAGCAATTCACTTGTATTTAACAAATAATAATAATAATAATAATAATAATAATAATAATAATAATAATAATAATAATAAGGGGAGGGATTAGCTATGTGGTTAGCGTACTCGATTCCCACGCGGAGGTCCCGGGTTCGAATCCAGCTGCTAACCCTTAGATTTTCTCTTCCTAGGAGCTTCTTACAGCTCACTGTCCGGTGATGGACAGTGTTGTCTGTAACGAGAGAACACTGTCCGGAGGCCGGCAGTGCACTGAAAAAAGCTCCGAGCGCTAATAACCTCAGCTGTTGATGCGCTAAAAAAAAAAAAAAAAAAAAAAAAAAAAAAAAAAAAAAATAATAATAATAATAATAATAATATTTGTCCGGTGATGTACAGTGTTGTCTGTAACGAGAGAACACTGTCCGGAGGCCGGCAGTGCACTGAAAAAAGCTCCGGGCGCCAATAACCTAAGATGTTGACGCGCCCTAAATCATAAAAATAATAATAATAATAATAGTGTAATAATAGGGAAGGGATTAGCTATGTGGTTAGCATACTGGACTCCCACGCGGAGGTCCCGGGTTCGAATCCAGCTGCTGACCCTTAGATTTTTTCTTCCTAGGAGCTTCTTACAGCTCACAGTCCGGTGATGGACAGTGTTGTCTGTAAAGAGAGAACACTGTCCGGAGGCCGGCAGTGCACTGGAAAAAGCTCCGGGCGCCAATAACCATAGATGTTGACGCGCCTTAAATCATAAAAAAAAAAAAAAAAAAATAGTGTAATAATAATAATAATAAATAAAAGGATCATGTGAGTGTTCAAATTCAATTCTTACGATGAAATGGATGGTGATCATCTATTAAGTTCATCCTCTGAGGTACTTTACGCACGTTTCGTAGTTTATTTTCGTGTCTATCTCCGTTATGACCATTTTATTTACAGTTTATTCACTACCTTCATTTACATATTTTTTATTAAATGTATTCACGTAGTCCGGAAGGTTCTAAAAACTGCATTCTACAAATATGTCGAGCACAATGGTGGAAAAAATAATGCAAATGACTGATCATTACAACAGTGTTCTCCTATCATCGATCAATCAATCGCTAGACGATGAAATTATAGCTGATCTTCCTTGTCTAACTCATCTTGGCCTGGTGTGGAAAGTAGCGCCCGGTTAGAGGAATGACTTTCTGGTCTATTGGAATAGTTTCACATTAATCAAGTGCGATCAGGTAGACAGAATGATGGCTGCATTTCTGACAGACCGATATAATGGCTGATGACATTCTCCGTTGCTTTATTAAGTTGCATATTTCCCCATTCTCCCAATGTGAAACTGCACAATTGTTTTCCGAACATTTGACGAACCTTATATTTTAGTATATTCACTTTTGAAGACTAAATGTTTACTTTCTCTTTCTTGATACGAAAAATATCTCGATTGTTCCAAATATTTGATTTCAAATTTTCACCCTAAGTTCGTATAAATTTGCAAATCAAGTATTTTTTTTATAAGGACAAACTTTGTTTGTTTTTAAGCTAGATTTAATTAGATTTTAAGATTAGGCAAGTTGCATTATCGTTGATGTTAAAAATAAAATGGTATACTTACTGGTGTTTAGCGAGAATAGTCTGATATCAGTCACTGGTGCATCTTTCTATCTCTAAGTGGCTCTCAGACCTCGATTCTGATTCTTTAAATTCTGAAAACAGAATAAGCTAAAGTTAAAAGTTGGCAATCAAAACGAAGTGACAACCTCGTAGAAGGCAGTTCATTTAACTGTGAGCCTTCATGTTCCGAGACCTAAGGAACAATTCATTCGCAAGTGTAACCAATCACAGGCGTAGCTGCTTAAAGGTACGCGATACAGCATAAGCTGGATCATGTTTATTACTTGCTTTTAAAAAAAGCGAGAGTGAAAACGCCCTCAAAAAGTTTGGAAATTGAAAAACATTGTTTTCGTATCTTTAAGGCTATTGCATTGTTTACCATAAGTTCCGTTAAGTTTTTCTTATCAGGTAGTTCAACTAAGTTACGAGAAAAAAGTTCTGAAATCAATCTTATTTGATGAATAACCGTTACGTTTGAATGAAGCACAATACACAATACTCAATACTGCTCAAATTGAAAATTGGCCAAAACTAACAACCTTTTGTTGTTTAATCAACCTCTGGAACAACTTTTCAAACTGGAAGTTTTTTTTAAAAGTAATTACATTAAGATTATTATAAATTTTAAAGTAAACCAACAATTAGAAAAACCAAAATAAGTAAAGTAATGCCTATTTTTTCAGGCGGGGCTTTACGTCCAACTACCAAATTAGGTGTCGTGGACGGAGGCGACTAGCAAACATACTTTACTGTAAATTACTCATATTAACCATCAAATAAAATCCAAGGCCTAAGACCGGGAACTGAACCCATTAAACCAACAACTCATCTTAGCTATGCAGACCTCGCCTCTAACAGCTCAGTTACAAAATCAAAATTTCCTCTTTACAAAATATTTGTAAAAAGACATGACGATATTTGATCGTTAAACTGTCAAGAATTATTTTAAAAAAATAAACAAAATATTTTTACTAGTTCTGTTTCTGTTTGAAATAAATGGATTAATTAATACAGAACAACTTAACAGTGGCAATATTTCTTGTGTGGATGCAGTTTTCTATTTAAAATGTCTATTCTCCCACACTCAAGAAATGATGCAAACCGTCGACTTCCTGCAATTACGGAAAGCACAACACTGCGTTAATGAACATCGATTAAGGCTTTCTTATTTTTTAAAAAAATGTTACTTAAAACACATTAAGCAAACTTTACTAGCTTCTCTCTAAATGTATAATCAAAGTTCATCGTGAGCATGTTTTAAGAACTAATGTAACTTTTTGCAAACTGTTCGGTTAAGCTACGTGTATACAATGTAACTTTCATAATGCTTGATTGAACTTGATAATGTGGCAGCATGAGGTACAGTAATAATGAAGTGTTGGCGGCATGAATGGCCAGCCAAATGTGGTAGTGGGTATGGAGGCGGCGCGCCCGAGAGACTCACTGGCTATGGAGACGGTCAGGACAGTCTTCCAACTGACTCTTCCCTGTCAACATACCGACAGATTGGCAAACCAGTGGTATCGTAATCCACCAACACCTAATAAACGTAACCGAACCTCAAATCAGTTCTCAGGTAACAGTTTTATTAATTTCTCACATGGTTGTCTGGTCACCAAAAGTGGTACACACAATTACAAGATCAACTGGTATATTCCTTTAGGATAACTGTAAATATAGTCTTCATGATTATTGCAATTCTCGCCTCCTCAGTTCCCCAAAAAAACAAACTGAGGGAAATTATATCGTCTAAGCAGTGATATCGGCGCTTCAGTTTCCCAGCTGAAACCAAATTTGTCACATTTCTTACTGGCGACTAATTAGTTTACTTGTTCACCCAATAAGAAAGGAAGTACTGATACCAGAAGAACTCCTCCGGTGAACAATGAGGTGGTTATTAGAGTAAGGTTTGTGATGTGATTATGCAGGGCCGCCGAAGTACGCTGGGCGGCTCGTTGTCCCTAAAATGAAGTTCCTTTTGAAGTTGATCTGTAGGTGTACAATGTCAACTTTAATGGAGAAAATAGGTGGGGCCGTTTCCGTGAAAATCTCAAATAAGTAAGAAAAAAGGAAAATTCTTTCATTTGGCATCTTCGATTTAAGGTTTTTCTTCGCTAAGCATTTTAAGCTGTCATTGGGATTGCACAAACCAACTTCAGTATTCGGTAGTTTCATTAGACTTTTATAATCTCAAAAATAGAATAAGTAAAACATTTTTCTTTTCCTTAATTAAACTTAGGGAAAGTATTGGAAAAGTCAATTCACTGGAATTATCCCTTCTGAGGTCCGCTGAGTTCAGAAAAGAGATCTTGCGCTTTTGTCTGTATTTGTGATCACTCAAGTTTAGGAATTCGCTGGAAGCTTAGACCTTGAAGTTGGTTTATATAATCCCAATAACAGCTTAAAATGCTTAGCGAAGAAAAACCTTAAATCGAAGATGCCAAATGAAAGAATTTTCCTTTTTTTCTTACTTAAACGAGATTTTCACGGGAACGGCTCCACCGATTTTCTTTATTAAAGTTTACATTGGACACAAGCTGACCAACAACTTTTAAAACGCTGGCGAAGAAAATTCTATTAAAGCTACTTGCTGATAAGAGGGGAGAATGTTTGTCTTTTCCTTGATATTGATGCGGTATGTATGGTCCTGCCGCTTCTGCAAAAATGTAAATGATTAAATGAGTCGCTGAAATTTCGAATTTAAAGAAAATCCACCGGAAGTGCCCCTTTACGCAATTACTTGACTGATTACATTCACATAGTTTTATTGTAACAATTACTTTGAAAATAAATAAATAAAATAACTTTAGGGCAGTTCTGAGGAAGGATATAGCAGGCAGATTTCTTAGTATGATTTATGGTTTTACATGCTACCATTTTGGAATGAATTATGTTTCAAAAATTGTTAAAGTTTGAATTTTGAGACGCACCGTAAGGGAAAGTCGGTTGAGAGTGTGTTCATATCCGTTATTCTTATTTATTCGCTCGATGACGATTTCATAACATTCCTTTCCACTCCTGTAACATTTCAAATTCAAAATTAGACTAAAAAACACAATCTGGTGGGAACTACACGATACTATTCCTTACTGTAATTCTCCTGATTTGTAGGTGGTATGTCCTTACATCAAACTGTATTAACCCATTAGAGGAAACCTGTACCTCTCTCAAAATAACTCTTAATCCTGGAAATATTCTTATGAAGTTAAGTTTTTTAGGTATTTGCTTCTAAAATAACCTTTAATATTTTCATTTTTATCGGTCCAATTACAGTGTAAGAAGATTGAGTCTGTGTTACATCAGGCAATCAGGGTACCTAATTACACCCAACGGAGCTTTAGCAAAGTTGGGCAAGTGCACCACTATTTTATTTGAGCCTAATCTCATATAATTGTTTATTATCGGCTTTTTAATAATCTTCACTGTATGAGTATTTCAGAAAAAATGATTTTTATGAAAACCGTTAAGTATGATGAAAGATGGAATGCTGTGCATCCCTTATTCAGAATAAATAATGTTTAAAGACTGCCAAACGTTGCTCCACAGTAGTACCAGCAACCGGAAATAGACAGATTCAACGGAGATATCGCTTCCTCCTTTATATTTTTGTAACTTATTAGAAAGTATGTGACTATTATGTTGCTATCTTTTCCGTCTCCAACTGGAAAGGGAAATTTCTAAGTAGTAACCAATTTTAAAGTACGTAACAGGTGATATTTTTAGTAAGTCTTGTTATATAGTTGATGTAAGGGAATCAAATGTTGAGATCGGAGAAGTAACAATCCAGGACACTCATGTGCCAGTACAGCCGATAGGTTGTAGATTGTTAAAGGAGAGGCTCACAAAGATGATGTACTGGGGTATGGAGTTCGATTCCCGGTAAAAGTATTTAAAAGAATTTAGTAAAGTATTGGATTTTGTCCAATGGTTAAAGTGAGAAGTTAATAGTAAAGTATGCTTGCACGACGCCTAATTCGGTCGTAGGACGTAAAGCCTTCCTGAAAAAATAGGCAATACTTTACTTTTTTAAAAATAAAAGACATGTTCTACATCCGTACGAGTTCATGTAGCCGTTCAAAACGTCTCCTTCAATTTCTCCGGGACGCTGAAGCACCAGGTCGCCGAACTTTCTAAATTGAGGTTTCATCAGCACTTTGTCCTGAGGATTACTGAGTTCGATAAAAAAATGTTTCAGAGCTCAATTCAGTGGTCTGAACAAAGCAGACCCGAGCCTCTTAATCACCTCATATAAGCCATTTTTTTGGGGCCTCAATTTTTTGGAGCTGGGGACTGCAGCAACTCCATTTTTCTGACAGTGTTACCTCAGTAATATTCAGCTTCACTAACGACACGTTATAACCTTACCAGGATATAACAAAGCAAAACAAGTGTTCAGGAATTCCAAAACTCGGTCAACAGGCAGTGCTTTACAAGAATATGATATCGTATTTTAGGAAAATCCAGCGGGAAATACAATCCTTTATTTGTTTACGAGGCAGAAAGGTTAGATGTCCCTATAAATAATATTGTTTTTTAATTATTCATGAAGACATTACTTGAGGCATCTAGAAAAAAAGGTTTGCACAGTTTTATCTACTGGGGTAAGTTGCTAAGCCGCACCAAGTATAATGAGACAGACTGGGACAGAAATGAAGACCTAAACTAAAATGCTAATTGTAAACAAATGAATTTTCATAAGACCAGTTGAATGCCCGCAGTTACAGTTTTTATTCGCACAATTAAAAACCACCAGGATGTAGCACAGACAATGACCAAGTTGTCGAGGCGGCTGAACTGGAGCAGTCTCTAGAAGCAACACTCAATACTGCAAGGGGTTTTCCATTTCAAGAAGGGGACCATTTCAAGTATTTACTTTCTGTGCTTTTCGTATATTTAAAAGAGCAGCAGTTGGAAGTAAGTGATATGACTGTGAAAGAGCGGAAACAAAGTCATGTGAGTGTGTTTTACTTTCTCTTACTATAAGAGGAAGTATTGCGATCGTTTTAGATTTTCTACGTCGAATTTTTACCGTGCGAAATGGATGGGGGCTTACGCTATTGTTTGGCCGCTCGCTTCGCTATTAAATTTCCTCTGGTGCTGGTTATATAAAAAGTCCAAGTAATTCAATAAAAATTTTAATAACATTACCTGGTGGTTTAACTAACTGTTCACAGCCTAGAGTGGAAAAGGTGGTACCACTTCCAGTAATACTGCCATCCGTAATTAAGAAACTTAGGAGAACGGTCATCAAACGAACAAAACTTACAAGTAATACTCCAGC
Source organism: Rhodnius prolixus (assembly GCF_049639745.1). Classification (NCBI taxonomy): domain Eukaryota; kingdom Metazoa; phylum Arthropoda; class Insecta; order Hemiptera; family Reduviidae; genus Rhodnius; species Rhodnius prolixus. The sequence goes on along the minus strand of NW_027411582.1, from coordinate 39,423,210 downwards.
ATGAGTTCACCATATTGCAATTAACACTACCAACAGCTTAACGCCACTCTAACCTTCCTTAGGCCATTACTCATTAATCACATTTATAATTAGTCCTTAATTCAGTCAACTTAGTTTTTCTATATTCTATTAGATAAATCCGACATCTTTATAAACTTATTGTCAACATCACTTTTCAAACTCATCTCATTTCACACATTCCCGCTCATACATATACAATCACTCTTATTACAGGCTAGAAGTCATCTGAACAACAATAAAGCACCGCCAAGAGTGGGGTAATTTCCCACCACAAAATAAATTTAATAACCTCACTCATCGTCTTGGAAATAAATTTCATTTCAACATAAGCCCCACTTATGTTTTAAATACCAACATTTACATAAGAAATGCAAATAAAACTGAAAATAAATGTTTGCAAGCACAAAAAGGTTATAAAAATTGATCCGTAATAATTGTTTATTTAAACTATTAAACTACAAAGCTGTACAAACTTTAATCAGAATCGCACAATCTTCTTACTATTTTGTGCATATTGACGTTTACAACTATTAAGTGAACTTAATATTCTCCTGCAGCACAACAGGTGCCTCAACAGGTGATTGAATTTGGGATCCTAAATTACAACTCTTCAAAGTTAGGAGAAAGCTTTTTACTATCAATCACTACCAAGTTCTCAACTTTTCTTGAATCTAAGTGCAGCTCAAATGGTATCCATTTCAGCATATAATATTGATACTACAGTAGTCAAATTTCAGTATTCAGATTTGATGTAAATAAGTGAAGTAAAAAAAAAAAGTAATATGATACCGAAGGTTACCATCAAAATCCCACTTTTTGCCAAGGGCATCCTTACTTTGTCTTAAAAGCTATTTATGTTCACCAGAAGCTCCAGAATACGTTGGACAATCTTCGGTCTAAGGCAGAACTCTTTCAAAGATTTTAGAGCAGCCCGACCGACAGAGAAGATTGCCGATTCTCTAGCTACTAGTAGTGTCCTCATCATTCAGACGCACCTGTAACAGCACAGCTGGGCTTCTAGCTAAAGCTGTATCAAGTCAAAAACGACGCCCTAACGGCAAAGATAAAATGCTTCACAATAAAAGAAACAAGACAGGTATCAATTTCCGGGGAGAAATATTAAATTGATATTTGCGGAGGTAAGTAAACATCAGCTGTAGTCTTGTTTTCACGTCCATCCAAATCAAACCAACAATAGCAATGTGAAGTTGGCGAATGAAAAATAAATAGAAGAAAGACGGACAACAAAAGCGAAGCTAGCAGATAGAGAAACATTGTGGGGGGGGGGGGTGCCTCTATATTGCAGAAGAACAGAGAGACATGACAGGCTCTCCGGATCGCTTGCTCAGCACACCCTCCAACGCTCCGCAATTTACATACTGTTCTCCTTCCTCTTGGAGATCTCGTGTAATACTGCCACATGACCACCTCATGCTGCAATGCTTCAACTCTAAGTATTTTCTCTATAATTGGCATATTTTCTTTAAGATTGTTTAAGTCAGAATATTTCAAATGATGTTGATTACAACATGACCAAAAATAAAACACCACAATGAAGTAAAAATTCAGTTTTAAAACATTTTTATTGTAATTTAGTATTGAAGTTAAGAGAAGAATCTATTTAACACCTATTATTTGCACAAATCATTAAGAAAACGAAAAATATGTAGAAAATGTAGATAATGATCTGAAATTAATTAAGAATTGTACATAAGCAACGAAAAATAAAATAAATAAATGCCATTTCACGTTATACAGCGGTTAAAGTCAATGTTGGAGCATTTGCCCAAGATGAATAAGCGACAAGTACAATTTGTTTAGCTTGTAATCTATTTAGTTTAACTAAAACTAAATTTAAATAAAAAGCAAAAAATAAATAATACCCATTATTTACCAGTTAATTTTGCTCTGTTCTTCATCATAGTTTTTTATTTAATGTTTTTCTGTCTGCACGTGCGCTCATTATCTCAAATTATTTTGTTTTTGTTATTTTCTTTTGTTCATTTTGTTATTGTTGAATACTCAAGTATAATCGTATGTTTTATTTTATTAGTGTATTGATATTTTATTATTATTTTAGATTAATCTTACTTAAATAGTGTTTGTATCATTTATGAATCTTTAAGCATCCTCACTCTCTTTAAGATCAGCTTTAAATGCAGTCTGATCTATGTATTCACACACAATACTAAGGAAAGAAATTGGTGGTGCATTACAAGGAAGCTGTATGAAGATTCTTGCCATAGTTACTGCCAAAAGAAGCAGGCTTACTAAATCAGCATATGTATGAAGAATAAGAGAATTGTTCGTTGACTTCCATCTGGGTGAATTTAAATATGTCTGTTACTTTCGGTAGAAATGGCCAGCGGTAGTGAGGAACTCCGTATGCCTCATGGCTAGTCTTAAGCTTGTGACGAGCGGATAAATTTAGTACTAAGATTATTTACATCATCTGTAGCTATATTTGGGACGAGTTTGTGAGGAATATGATACCAAAAGTGCTCTCCACTGACCATGCTAAGGACCCATTTGTTTAAAATAAGAAATGTGAGATGAAATAGAGCTCGCTAGTGAAGTGAAACCACGTAGATTTGGCGGGCTCTTGTAGGCCTATCTTCATTCTTCCCAATAGGGCCAGAATTGTATTATGAAGAATTACCTTCTCTACGATGAAGAATTACAAGTGCTATTACCATATTTTTTCGTATTTTTTTTTAAATTTAAGGCGCTCAAACATCTAAGGTCATTAGCACTCTGATTCTTTTCAATACACTGCCGGCCACCGAACAAGGCTCTCCCATTGCAACACTATCCATTACTAGACAGTAAGCTTCTGAACTGATAAATATTAAAATGCTAGCTGCTGGCTTCGAACCTGGGATTTCTGAGGGGAAAAATCTAATGCGCTAACTACCGAGGTATTCCTAAATATTCTTTTATAAAGTTAACAGGTTATTACGTGTTGAATTAAGGTTTAAAATGTTAAAAAAATGTGCCACTTTAAATTTTTTTGTTTAAGAGGGCGGATATGCGGCGCTGATCAAAGTTCTTGCTCTCGCCAGTGCGGAACTTCCTTCTTTTTTTGAAATTTAAGGCCTGGAAAATTATGATACAAAAGATAAGATTTTTTTGTTTTGTTGAATTATTCCAATAAAAACCATGTTAACATAAAATTATCGTTGAATTAATAAAGTGAAATTTGTTTTTTTGCTCATCACTAAAATTATTTTTAATTGTGGGCGTTTTCTGAGTGCTCTGAACATCCAGGGAAGGTGCGCTTGAGGTGAATACGGTTTCTATACTGCTGGATAAGAATGCAAGCAGAATAAGTCTCCAGGAAATGCACAGAGGGAGACCGATTGGCCTGGGGGCTGGCTCCAGTAGACAGTCGCTTGTAATGGTACCAACCGAAAGAGGAGCACCTAAAGTTAGTAATTACTGGAGCACTCTGCCTCCTTCACTAAGGCACCACAACTACTTTAGTTGCCCATTCACTACCGATGGCCACTTTCTAAACTCTGTTTAATCCCACCAGTTACTTCTCTTTTTTTTTTTTGCAAAACTAAAACTCTAATTTTACTTCGTTTCTTTTTTTTCATATTGCATCCTCCTGGAAATTCTTGCAGTAACTTCCGCTGTCCTTTAAATATAATAAGGACGTATCAAAAGGTTTTTTTATTTATTTAGTTGAAGGAACTTTTCTTATAATAACTGTTTTCATGGATAGACATTGCGTTGTGGTCACTTAATACAAAATACTTGAAATTCAATTTTCAGTATTTAATCGAGTTTTAAGCAATGGTTTGATTTAATCAATTCTAAAATGAGTTGATTTAATTCAATTATGGATGTAAGGTGCTGAAACTAAAATTTCGTTAAAAAATAAGCTCTACAGTAATAGGGGAAGCTCAAACTATTTTTGTAGGGTCAAATCATATTGCATAGGGTTGGTTATAGAATTTCAAAGAGGAAGTGAGCCTTGTAAGGCAAACTTGGTGCGTCCACTATACCTTGACCTAATAGTTTGTTGAGAAGAGTTCAGAAGGTGATCCTCCAACAACCTCTTCTTGAAAATCAAAGTGATTTTCTATTTAAGAAGTGAATTGACACTTGTGATGAAATATGGGTATCACTTTAACAACCCAATCCTCAAAAACTGTGAGTTATACCTGGTCACTCTGCTTTCAAGAGTACACTTCGCTAAGGGATAAACATTGTACAACAGAAAAGGAATAAAAGGAATTTAAATATTGGCATAAGATGGATTGAAATGATTCAAGAACAATGAATTATACTTTTAAGGAAAACCTTTAATTCTACAATTATTACTCTTCAAAGATAAACCGTCAAAAAAGCAAGACTTTCTTACAGCTTTGCAGAATATCGGTCTCTTAACGAGATGTAGTAAAATCCGATTTTCTTCAATGGTATCAATAAAAACACATTTAATATTGCGTTTAAAATTAGTTTACCAAAAGTAATATTTTAAATTTTACAAGTGTTTAAATTAATTTATTTTCAATTAATTTATTTAGTTTTAATTAATTATAATTTATAAAAGCAAAGAAACTTTAAACTATTGTTTACATAAATTAATATTTTTACAATAATTCATAATACCGTCATTAATATTTAATACTGACTCGTTTCTACACTTACTCGTATTAATAATTATTACAGTAATTAATTGTTATCTTTACTCTTATTTTAAGTGGGTGAGATTTTATTTTGAAAAATATGTCTTTGTTAAATTGTTTGCCAATTTGTTTATTTAAGACAGTTTGTACTTAAAATAATTATATTCTTATTTTTTTACCTTAGGAAATAAATTGTGAATGACTAGGGCGGAAGTGCTTTCTTTACTCATATAGTTACGATCGAGTCGCAACGTTCCGCACTCCCGAGAAAAGAAACACTTTACGCACTAGACGAACAAATAACTATTACTACATCACACTAACGTAATTGTTTACTTTCAAATTTAATAAAATATTTGACAATGACAAAACAAATTTATATTTAAAATTTTGAAGGTAACACGTCCACCATGCAGATATATTTCTTTAAAAACGATTCAACACATTCTTTAAAAGTCTTCCAAAAACGTTTCTCTTTTTTCAGTTGCAAAATTTTTTCAAATAATATTCGAGGTCCTGGAAAAAAAAAAAAAATAATAAGTTGGAATAATAAAGAGATTGATAAAGTTGGCGAGTGGGGTGCTCCAAGTCTTTTTCAACTTTCTGGGAAGGTAATTACCATTTCAACAAGTGCTTTTTGCCAAGTAACAAGTGGTCTGCTATAAATAAACTTAGCACAATTTTGGAGAGTTGCCAAGGAAGCGATGGTTTAACCAATTATCTTATTTTTCTTGAACATGACATCTGGGCCGAGAAGAAGATTGGAAAATGGAAGTATAAGCAGCTGGGCGGTGAAGAGTTCTCACTGCGCCTGACGTCAAGTGCTAATTAGATGTCTGAAATGGAAAACATGAAATTTCCAACTCTTCTCTAACCACCCCAGTTGTGAGCTTGCGCCACCAATTTTCTGAAACTCAGATTGACCATCCTCGCTCGGCTAGAGGAAACACTGCACAATGATTCTCAACCGACTGAATTATAACACAGCTTTCACAATGAAAGTAATAAACAAGAGGTCAATTTTCAATAACGGAACAGCCATTAACATTTCCATCCGATTTATACATACAATAGAAGAAAATCAATCGGAGATGGGGCTAGCAGTTTTAGCCACAGAAATAATTATTAACCGAGTGGCGCCTATAACGATTGTCCAGTACACGATACTAGAACAATGGCCATGGGTTCAGCCACCGGGCGATCGGCAGTCCAGTCGAGTTAATTGGCGACAGAAGGAGAAATGAGGTCCATCAAATGGTTTACTCCCTCAATCCAGAAACCACATTGCTGTGTTCCTGCCGCATTCAACACCGCCAACCACAGCCACAACGCTTAACTGAATCATTTCAGAAAGAATCTAGTGCGACCACTCACACTTGCTACTGTTACCAACATTTATAGCCATTCGTTTCTGCAATCACCTCCTCGTTTGAATAAAATCTTTTTCCCGCCAGCCATTTCCTCATATTGGGGAACAAATAGTAGTCCGAGGGAGCCAAGTCTGAAGAATAGGGGGGATGTGAAACGAGTTGGAACCCTATTTCCATTAATTTTGCGACCACAACTGCTGAGGTGTGAGCTGGTGCGTTGTCGTGATGGAAAAGGACTGTTTTGTGGGCGTTTTTCTTGCAGCTCGGTTTTCAAACGGTCCAATAACGATGAATAATATGCACCTGTAATAGTTTTACTCTTTTCCAGATAGTCGATGAGGATTATTCCTTGCGAATCCCAAAAGACAGTCGCCATAATCTTTCCGGCCGAAGGAACGGTCTTCGCCTTTTTTGGCGCAGATTCCCCCTTGGTAACCCATTGTTTAGATTGTTCTTTGGTCTCAGGAGTGTAGTGATGTATCCATGTTTCATCCACAGTGACGAAACGACGCTTAAAGTCCTGCGGATTCTTCTGGAACAGCTGCAAACCGTCCTTGCAACACTTCACACGATTTCGTTTTTGGTCAAGCGTGAGCAATCGCGGCACCCATCTTACGGATAGCTTTGTCATGTTCAAATATTGATGCAAAATATTATGTACCCGTTCATTCGAGATGCCCACAGCACTAGCAATCTCACGCACCTTCACTCTTCTGTCATCCATCACCATATCATGGATTTTATCAATGATTTCTGGAGTAGTAACCTCAACAGGGCGTCCAGAACGTTCAGCGTCACTTGTGCCCATATGGCCACTCCGAAAATTTTGAAACCACTTATAAACTGTTCTAATCGAAGGTGCAGAGTCACCATAATGTTTATCAAGCTTCTCTTTAGTCTCCTGAGGCGGTTTGCCTTCCATAAAGTAGTGTTTAATCAACACACGAAATTCTTTTTCGTCCATTTTTTGAAAATCACTCGACTTCCTCGATTCAAACGAATGCCAAACACAAAGAAATAGACCGATCTGGCTGAAACTTGGTGTGTGTTCTTCCAAGAGATGCTACTAACTAAACATAACCTCGATACGCGCCAGTGGTGCTATCTCTCTGACTTTGAAACGACCCTCGTATATTTTCTGGTTTCTTGTTCAAGCCTGACACTCAGACCTCAGAACGATCGGAAAATAATTTGTCCAGAAACATCTCTTACATAGAAAAACTATACAGAGGTTTATGTTAGTGCAGTTATTAATTAATACACAGAGAAATGTGTTTTGAGCCGTTTGCATGACCTAACTGTCAAAACAGCATTTTAATTTCGTCGACAACCTAATGAACACCAACCCAGAATGTGTGATGTAGGCGACTACTTGCAATTACCTGTTAAATCCTTACTAAAGTAGTAATTTTAAAGGACTGCAACATAATTGCTGGAACCCCCCCCCAAAAAAACAAAATTTTTTGATTGAAATCTGATTTACACTTATGTTAGACAATATCGGGCCGGAAATATAGCGACGGAACATACTGCCAGAGGAAGTAGTAAACAAATCAATCAATTTAAGAAACAAATTATAGGGTCAGTAGTCATACTTTCTCGAATACATTATATTTAATGTAGCATTAACTGTGTTTTTAGTCGCATAATCAATGCATAGTACAAGCTACAGTCCTGAGATGTCGCCCCGTTCGACTTTAACTCTGGCTGTCTCCAGGCCAAGAGCACTATAAATTAACAAGTTTTTTGTTCAATAATTCAATCAGCAAATGGAATTTATATGAATAAAGCTGTAAAATCTACCCAATTGTTTTGTTTTTATATAAATATTATCGAACAGAAATATTATTGAAACTAAAAATCTAAAAGCAACTCGTTAGAACAGTGGTTCTTAACCTTTTCATAGACGCGGAACACAATTATATGTATATATTTTTCTCGCGGAACACTAACATTAAATAAATTAAAATTCGGTATTTAGCAAGAACTTAAAATTAAATTCAAATTAAAAAAAAAGGAACAATTTTTTGTTTTCGTATCTTTCCTAAGTTTCTAAATTTCAATACATTTAAAATTGAAAATTCGCGGAACACTAGGACCATTTTCGCGGAACACCGGTTAAAAACCACTGCTTTATATCTTCTAAAATTATAGATCTGTGCACAAAATAACTATAGTTTATAATTGAGAAAAACAAAGTGTACAAGAGAACCAAATTTCATACGAATACGTGGTTCACAGTAAGAGATATAGAACGGCCATAATTTTACATAATTTCATGACCCAAAAAATTTTCAACCCTTAATATCTTCTACATTTATAGATCTGTGCACAAAATAACTATAGTTTATAATTGAGAAAAACAAAGTGTACAAGAGAACAAAATTTCATAAGAATACGTGGTTCTCGGTGGGAGATATAGAACGGCCATAATTTTATAGAATTTCATGACCCAAAAAATTTTCAACCCTTTATATCTTCTACATTTATAGATCTGTGCACAAAATAACTATAGCTTATAATTGAGAAAAACAAAGTGCACAAGAGAACAAAATTTCATACGAATACGTGGTTCACAGTGGGAGATATAGAACGGCCATAATTTTACAGAATTTCATGACCCAAAAAATTTTCAACCCTTTATATCTTCTACAATTATAGATCTGTGCACAAAATAACTATAGTTTATAATTGAGAAAAACAAAGTGTACAAGAGAACAAAATTTCATACGAATACGTGGTTCACAGTGAAAGATATAGAACGGCCATAATTTTACAGAATTTCATGACCCAAAAAATTTTCAACCCTTTATATCTTCTAAAATTATAGATCTGTGCACAAAATAACTATAGTTTATAATTGAGAAAAACAAAGTGTACAAGAGAACAAAATTTCATAAGAATACGTGGTTCTCAGTGAAAGATATAGAACGGCCATAATTTTATAGAATTTCATGACCCAAAAAATTTTCAACGCTTTATATCTTCTACATTTATAGATCTGTGCACAAAATAACTATAGTTTATAATTGAGAAAAACAAAGTGTACAAGAGAACAAAATTTCATAAGAATACGTGGTGCGCAGTGGGAGATATAGAACGGCCATAATTTTACAGAATTTCATGACCCAAAAAATTTTCAACCCTTTATATCTTCTAAAATTATAGATCTGTGCACAAAATAACTATAGTTTATAATTGAGAAAAACAAAGTGTACAAGAGAACAAAATTTCATAAGAATACGTGGTTCTCAGTGAAAGATATAGAACGGCCATAATTTTATAGAATTTCATGACCCAAAAAATTTTCAACGCTTTATATCTTCTACATTTATAGATCTGTGCACAAAATAACTATAGTTTATAATTGAGAAAAACAATGTGTACAAGAGAACAAAATTTCATAAGAATACGTGGTGCGCAGTGGGAGATATAGAACGGCCATAATTTTACAGAATTTCATGACCCAAAAAATTTTCAACCCTTTATATCTTCTACATATATAGATCTGTGCACAAAATAACTATAGCTTATGATTGAGAAAAACAAAGTGTACAAGAGAACAAAATTTCATACGAATACGTGGTTCACAGTGTGAGATATAGAACGGCCATAATTTTACAGAATTTCATGACCCAAAAAATTTTCAACCCTTTATACCTTCTACATTTATAGATCTGTGCACAAAATAACTATAGTTTATAATTGAGAAAAACAAAGTGTACAAGAGAAAAAAATTTCATACGAATACGTGGTTCACAGTGGGAGATATAGAACGGCCATAATTTTACAGGATTTCATGACCCAAAAAATTTTCAATCCTGTATATCTTCTACATTTATAGATCTGTGCACAAAATAACTACAGTTTGTAATTGAGAAAAACGAAGTGTACAAGAGAAAAAAATTTCATACGAATACGTGGTTCACAGTGGGAGATATAGAACGGTCATAATTTTACAGAATTTCATGACCCAAAAAATTTTCAATCCTGTATATCTTCTACATTTATAGATCTGTGCACAAAATAACTACAGTTTGTAATTGAGAAAAACGAAGTGTACAAGAGAAAAAAATTTCATACGAATACGTGGTTCACAGTGGGAGATATAGAACGGCCATAATTTTACAGGATTTCATGACCCAAAAATTTTCAACCCTTTATATCTTCTACATTTATAGATCTGTGCACAAATTAACTATAGCTTATGATTGAGAAAAACAAAGTGTACAAGAGAACAAAATTTCATACGAATACGTGGTTCACAGTGGGAGATATAGAACGGCCAAAATTTTACAGAATTTCATGACCCAAAAAATTTTCAACCCTTTATATCTTCTACATTTTTAGATCTGTGCACAAAATAACTATAGTTTATAATTGAGAAAAACAAAGTGTATAAGAGAACAAAATTTCATACGAATACGTGGTTCATAGTGGGAGATATAGAACGGCCATAATTTTACAGAATTTCATGACCCAAACAATTTTCAACCCTTTATATCTTCTAAAATTATAGATCTGTGCACAAAATAACTATAGTTTATAATTGAGAAAAACAAAGTGTACAAGAGAACAAAATTTCATAAGAATACGTGGTTCTCAGTGGGAGATATAGAACGGCCATAATTTTATTGAATTTCATGACCCAAAAAATTTTCAACCCTTTATATCTTCTACATTTATAGATCTGTGCACAAAATAACTATAGTTTATAATTGAGAAAAACAAAGTGTACAAGAGAACAAAATTTCATAAGAATACGTGGTGTGCAGTGGGAGATATAGAACGGCCATAATTTTACAGAATTTCATGACCCAAAAAATTTTCAACCATTTATATCTTCTACATATATAGATCTGTGCACAAAATAACTATAGCTTATGATTGAGAAAAACAAAGTGTACAAGAGAACAAAATTTCATACGAATACGTGGTTCACAGTGTGAGATATAGAACGGCCATAATTTTACAGAATTTCATGACCCAAAAAATTTTCAACCCTTTATACCTTCTACATTTATAGATCTGTGCACAAAATAACTACAGTTTGTAATTGAGAAAAACAAAGTGTACTAGAGAAAAAAATTTCATACGAATACGTGGTTCACAGTGGGAGATATAGAACGGCCATAATTTTACAGGATTTCATGACCCAAAAATTTTCAACCCTTTATATCTTCTACATTTATAGATCTGTGCACAAATTAACTATAGCTTATGATTGAGAAAAACAAAGTGTACAAGAGAACAAAATTTCATACGAATACGTGGTTCACAGTGGGAGATATAGAACGGCCAAAATTTTACAGAATTTCATGACCCAAAAAATTTTCAACCCTTTATATCTTCTACATTTTTAGATCTGTGCACAAAATAACTATAGTTTATAATTGAGAAAAACAAAGTGTATATGAGAACAAAATTTCATACGAATACGTGGTTTACAGTGCGAGATATACGAACAGTGGGATATATAGAACGGTCATAATTTTACAGAATTTCATGACCCAAAAAATTTTCAACCCTTTATATCTTCTACATATATAGATCTGTGCACAAAATAACTATAGCTTATGATTGAGAAAATCAAAGTGTACAAGAGAACAAAATTTCATACGAATACGTGGTTCACAGTGGGAGATATAGAACGGCCATAATTTTACAGAATTTCATGACCCATAAAATTTTCAACCCTTTATACCTTCTACATTTATAGATCTGTGCACAAAATAACTATAGTTTATAATTGAGAAAAACAAAGTGTACAAGAGAACAAAATTTCATACGAATACGTGGTTCACAGTGGGAGATATAGAACGGTCATAATTTTACAGAATTTCATGACCCAAAAAATTTTCAATCCTTTATATCTACTACATTTATAGATCTGTGCACAAAATAACTACAGTTTGTAATTGAGAAAAACAAAGTGTACAAGAGAAAAAAATTTCATACGAATACGTGGTTCACAGTGGGAGATATAGAACGGCCATAATTTGACAGGATTTCATGACCCAAAAATTTTCAACCCTTTATATCTTCTACATTTATAGATCTGTGCACAAAATAACTATAGTTTATTATTGAGAAAAACAAAGTGTACAAGAGAACAAAATTTCATACAAATACGTGGTTCACAGTGGGAGATATAGAACGGCCATAATTTTACAGAATTTCATGACCCAAAAAATTTTCAACCCTTTATATGTTCTACATTTTTAGATCTGTGCACAAAATAACTATAGTTTATAATTGAGAAAAACAAAGTGTATAAGAGAACAAAATTTCATACGAATACGTGGTTCACAGTGGGAGATATAGAACGGCCAAAATTTTACAGAATTTCATGACCCAAAAAATTTTTAACCCTTTATATCTTCTACATTTTTAGATCTGTGCACAAAATAACTATAGTTTATAATTGAGAAAAACAAAGTGTATAAGAGAACAAAATTTCATACGAATACGTGGTTTACAGTGCGAGATATACGAACAGTGGGATATATAGAACGGTCATAATTTTACAGAATTTCATGACCCAAAAAATTTTCAACCCTTTATATCTTCTACATTTATAGATCTGTGCACAAAATAACTATAGTTTATAATTGAGAAAAACAAAGTGTACAAGAAAACAAAATTTCATAAGAATACGTGGTGCGCAGTGGGAGATATAGAACGGCCATAATTTTACAGAATTTCATGACCCAAAAAATTTTCAACCCTTTATATCTTCTACATATATAGATCTGTGCACAAAATAACTATAGCTTATGATTGAGAAAATCAAAGTGTACAAGAGAACAAAATTTCATACGTATACGTGGTTCACAGTGGGAGATATAGAACGGCCATAATTTTACAGAATTTCATGACCCATAAAATTTTCAACCCTTTATACCTTCTACATTTATAGATCTGTGCACAAAATAACTATAGTTTATAATTGAGAAAAACAAAGTGTACAAGAGAACAAAATTTCATACGAATACGTGGTTCACAGTGGGAGATATAGAACGGTCATAATTTTACAGAATTTCATGACCCAAAAAATTTTCAATCCTTTATATCTACTACATTTATAGATCTGTGCACAAAATAACTACAGTTTGTAATTGAGAAAAACAAAGTGTACAAGAGAAAAAAATTTCATACGAATACGTGGTTCACAGTGGGAGATATAGAACGGCCATAATTTGACAGGATTTCATGACCCAAAAATTTTCAACCCTTTATATCTTCTACATTTATAGATCTGTGCACAAAATAACTATAGTTTATTATTGAGAAAAACAAAGTGTACAAGAGAACAAAATTTCATACAAATACGTGGTTCACAGTGGGAGATATAGAACGGCCATAATTTTACAGAATTTCATGACCCAAAAAATTTTCAACCCTTTATATCTTCTACATTTTTAGATCTGTGCACAAAATAACTATAGTTTATAATTGAGAAAAACAAAGTGTATAAGAGAACAAAATTTCATACGAATACGTGGTTCACAGTGGGAGACCTAGAACGGTTATAATTTTACAGAATTTCATGACCCAAAAAATTTTCAACCCTTTATATCTTCTACATTTATAGATCTGTGCACAAAATAACTATAATTTATAATTGAGAAAAACAAAGTGTACAAGAGAACAAAATTTCATACGAATACGTGGTTCACAGTGGGTGATATAGAACGGCCATAATTTTACAGGATTTCATGACCCAAAAAATTTTCAACCCTTTATATCAGTGGTTCTTAACCTTTTCAAAGACGCGGTACACAATTATATGTATGTATTTTTCTCGCGGAATACTAACATTAATTAATTTGAAATTCGGTAATTAGCAGGAACTTAAAATTAAATTGAAATTAAATAAAAAAGGAACAATTTTTTGTTTTCGTATCTTTCCTATGTTTCTATATTTCAATACATTTACAATTGAAATTTCGCGGAACACTTGGACCATATTCGCGGAATAGCGGTTATGAACTACTCGGTTAGAAGCTCTGGGTCTCCCTTCATTGTGCTTATAAGCCCCAAAATCTGAAAATATTCCTTTAACCTCCCAAAGTACCAAAGGTCTCATGTTGCGACTTCCGCTACTTCAAAATAATATCTTCTTCTAGACCATAAAACTTTATACTCTGCACTTGGCAGCATTTGTTTACACATATTAATATCACAGCGGCACCCAAAATTTTTAGTATTTAATGGATCTTGTAATGCACTCTTTTATTTTACTCAATAGGAACACAAATTAAATATCATTTAATCAACTCAATGTGCACAACTCAATAAAAATGTTTTAAGTATTAAAGTTGCCGGCAGAGTGCAAGCCTAGCATTTTATTAAAAATGCTTAGTTACTTCATAAAATTTCTTATTGAATTGGCATTTATGCAATGTACATTAATTCTACATATTTCATAAAATGACTTTTGAAAATAATAGGTTTATAAAACGCAGATTATACATATTCGTGAAACAAATTAAAATATTAATTATAAAACAAGGACCCCCCAAAAAAATTAAACCAAATTTTTAATACAAATTTCAACGAAAACACAAATAACTTTATTACAGAGTATTTTAAACAAATTCTCGTTTTATAAAATTACATCGATCACAAAACAATGAAAATAAATTGTTCATTGAATTTATTTATCTGTTATTTAAATTAATTTTTTGGGTGATAAAAAAAATTCAAACACTGTATGCCAAAATGTTTCAAAATGCCAAATTAGACTTCTTCCTGTCATTACACAAGAAAAGCTGGGCATTAAAATTAAAGCCTTAATAATGACCAGCTTTATGTTTTTAAGTTTGATCGAATAATAGATACAAAAATGAATTTATCTTGCACAGAATCCAGGATGGATACAATGGAGTTTCGTCGACGAGGTAAAGAGATGGTCGATTACATTTGTGAATACATGACCTCCTTGTCTAAAAGGAGAGTGACTCCTAGTGTGGAACCCGGATATCTAAGATCATTATTACCAGAGCAGGCACCTCAACAACCAGAATCATGGGATCAAATTATGGCTGACGTAGAGAATTATATTATGCCTGGGGTAAAAAACAAAAAGCTAATTAATTCTTAACCACAAGCGTATCGACCATTTTGGATTTTGTAAGCTTTTTTTGCTGTGGTTTAGGTCACTCACTGGCAGCATCCAAGGTTCCATGCTTACTTCCCCTCAGGCAATTCGTACCCTTCCATCTTGGGAGACATGCTGTCCGATGCCATTGGTTGTATTGGCTTCTCTTGGGTGAGTTACTCAACTTTTTTTTTTCTTTTCGATAGGATTAAATATTATTGTTTATTTTGTGTAAGAATTTTCCAAATTTTTTGTTCAGGCAGCGAGTCCTGCTTGCACGGAATTGGAGACCATAGTGCTTGACTGGCTGGGTGAGTACACAAAGCAAGAGAAAAAAAAAACAAATTTAAGTTGAGAAAGTTTGAAGGCCAGGAGGAAACTAAGCGTAATCATTTGGGAAAGTCAGTGATCTTTGATCGTGGTGGGCAGGCGTTCTCGTTGTACAGAATTACAATTAATCAGGACCCAGAATTAAGCCTTAAAGATCTACAGTCGACTGAAAAAAATCGAATAATAACCCTCCTTAGTTGTTCCGATCAAAGATCAGAACTTGATTCACATATCTCACACCCTAAACAGTCAGACATAAGTTGAGAATGCTCCCCTTCTCAATCTCACGATAAATCCCCAACATGACATGAAGATGGATACGTACAATATATGCTTAACTCCACAGGACAGCATCATGGAAGTGAACACTGTAAACTAGAAATAATATTGGAAAAATTTAAAATTAGATCTAATGGATTTTTTTCTTTTTTGTCTGAGCAGGTAAAGCTATCGGCCTTCCTGATGAGTTCCTTGCATTTACTGAAGGCAGTAAGGGAGGCGGTGTTATCCAGGTGAGCAAAGCTTCTTTTTCGTAACTATTATTAGAGAAGTACCACTATTATGAAGCCAATGGTATTGCTGAAAAGCCAGAGGCTAAGGAATAAAAAATTTCTATATCACGGATGAATGGTTAAGATGAATGAGATAGCGAGAAGAATCGTGACAGCGCATATCAACACCTCTACTAGATCATACCATTCAATCTGTATATACGTGTATATATATATTGACTGTAGCAATGCGGACTGTGCCACATAGGGTACATTTAAGATTTCTTTTTCCAAATCTATCACTGATCAGCTAAAAATTTAACTTAATCACTTAAGGCATAAGTGATGGTGCATAAAATGGTTTAATTTAAAAGTAATGATTAGATTTTTTATTATCATCCGACAAAATAGCAAAAATAAGAAAATATGTTTTCCGTGTAATGAGCATGAAGGTCAAGAGGTTGCACAGTGTTTACACCTCCGTCATGAATCAAGCTGCCATATTTGAGCCTCTTCTGAATTGATCAATCAGTCGAATAGGCTCGCCAGTCCTATAGCTTTACAAGAGCAAACCTCCTTAACCATAATAACCATCGTTTTTTTTTTGGTAAATTTGATGTAGTATTCTTGATTTCTAGACGTCGGCTAGTGAATGTGTCTTGGTGACCATGCTTGCAGCCAGAGCCCAGGCAATTAAACGATTGAAACAATTACATCCTTTCGTGGAAGAAGGCATGCTTCTATCTAAACTGATGGCCTATTGTTCCAAGGAGGCGCACAGTTGTGTGGAAAAGGCAGCCATGATATGTTTCGTCAAGTTGAGGATTCTTGAACCGGACGATCGTTGCTCTCTTAGAGGAGCCACGCTGCGGCAAGTGAGTTCACAGTTGAAATGTACAACCTTTCTAAACAGGTGACAACGGAATATAACAGATGAATAAAGTCAAGAAAAATAATTTAATATTTTAAATTTTTTTGTATCAAAATTGGATAATGGTTCTTCTGATGTAAGGGCAAACCAGTTCAATAGTCTGTTTGTCTGATGTGGAGGAGGACATGTCTCCAGTGAACTGGTCCTGAGCGAATATTTACGTCAGCTCTTAATTTTTGCATTACTTTATAATTCGAACAAAGCAACAAAGAGCCTTAATTTCTGTAATATATAATATACTACAGGAACCAACTTGTATGGATGTGCGCTTTTCAAAAGTGTGTTCGTTGGCAGGCTATGGAGGAGGACGAAGCCATGGGCCTCATACCTTTCTTCGTTTCCACCACCCTAGGCACCACATCCTGTTGCAGCTTTGATTCACTAAACGAAATTGGGCCGGTGTGTCGACTGTTCTCTTCTGTTTGGTTGCACGTGGACGCGGCCTACGCAGGGAACGCATTCATACTTCCCGAACTGAAGTCACTACTGGACGGGATAGAGTACGCAGATTCATTCAACACCAATCCAAACAAATGGCTGCTAGTTAACTTCGATTGCAGCACAATGTGGGTAAGAGACCGCATACGTCTGACTTCGGCACTTGTAGTGGATCCCCTGTACTTACAGCATGGCTATTCACATTCCGCCATTGACTACAGACACTGGGGCGTACCTCTCAGCAGAAGATTCAGGTAAAAAAAAAAAACTATCCATAAGTTTGAGTGAAATTAGTCTTGAACGCCTCAGCAAATCTCACCTCCATTAATTTCCAGTTCTTTGTTAACTACATTACAGGTCTTTGAAACTATGGTTTGTGTTGCGGTCTTACGGGATATCTGGATTGCAAGAGTATATCCGTCATCATTGCCGATTAGCGAAGTTCTTTGAATCGTTGGTTAAGTCAGACAACAGATTTCTAGTCTGTAATGATGTTAAGGTAACCTTAAAAATAGACATATAGTTCACTTTAGGCTTAAAAAGCTTTCAGCTTAAGAATATCGCCATTAGTGTAGTGACCTAGTTATGACCAACCAAAGACGCATAATGTGCTTTCCAAATTCATTTTATCTGTTACTGTTATCAGCTGGGATTAGTATGCTTCCGGCTTAAAGGAACGGACAAGCTGAACGAGAAGCTGCTCAGCAACATCAATGGCAGTGGTAAGCTGCACATGGTGCCAGCCAATGTAAACGACCGCTACACCATCAGATTCTGCGCTGTAGCCCAAAATGCCTCCCAAAAGGATGTAGGTATGTCCTGTCTGGGCGCTAGAGCCACTGCCAACAGCTATCTTGTCCCAATTATTACAACCAACATAACTAATTATTTTGAAACAAGGAATGTTTAGTAGTTCTTAGAATACATTACGTATAAACCTTATTTTACTAACATAAACAAGGCTGATAAGCACTTGTTGCATCTTTTCCCACGAAGTTCTATCTGATACCGACTACAAGATATCGTCAATTGTCGAGAGTAAACTTTTGTTAAATTAAATACAGAGATCAAAGACTGGTTTAACTGAGAGCTTCTAATTTCCACTTAGAACGACATTGGAGACTACTCTAGTTGACGGAGTGCTTTTGACAGTATTCTGAAGAATGAACAGTATAAAAGTCGCACTTTCAGTTAATGAAATTACTTTCTAACGCGGATTCCTTTCAAATCTATTTAATGTTCCTTAGCAGTATAGGTTTCTGGCACGTTTAGGAGAACCATAAGTATCACTTTAAAGTTTAAGTGAAGGTATCTTACCTTAGTGTTGCAGCTTACCGACAAAAAAATCTACTGATAAAAATTTTTACAATTATAGATTATGCCTGGGGAGTTATTACAGATCACGCCACCGAGCTACTGGAAGTGCAGCAAATTGAAAAAGAACAGGTAAGCTTCAGGTCAACTAAAATTTACATTAAAATGTTCAATTCTTAAACAGAAATTTTGTTCAGTTCTAAAAAATAAATAAATAATATAATCCAGGAAGCAGCTGATGAGGTATTTGAACTGCTGGAGCGTAAACGGAAAGAAACCTTAGCCTACAAACGCTCCTTCTTTGTACGGATGGTGTCCGATCCAAAAATTTACAATCCTAAGATAGCTAAATCATTACCCGGAAGTAGACGCCATACAAGCCATGTCACTGATGACGAAGACGACATAGAAAGTACCCCAGATAATGGAGTATCGGCGCATACACCCATGTAAGTGCACCATTAATCATTTATTACAATCCTGACATTCATCAACAACTTCTAACAAAAAAATTGAACCCAACTAACTACTCTTGTTGTCAACATTTTTATCTCATCTAACTACATCAAAGGTCTAGTTTCACTTTTAATTATTTATTTTAGTATTTATTAACAGATTTTTATAAAAGGCAGAAGCTTGTGTCGTGGATTAGTAAGTGGGAATCCCGCAGGTAAATACTACTCATTAGTTAAAAAAATGTTTATAGCAGATGTTTCCGCCCCAATTTGGAAGTTAATTGGTACTTGGATGTTAAGTGCCATCTCAGAAAATAGGCGATTACTTTATTTCACAAGCACATTACATAAGGTTGTCACAAAAACAAATGATAAGTAACCAGTTCATGAAACAAAAGTCTGCAAAAAAAATTGTTTATTCCCATTTTTTAATTATTTTAGAAAGTCCCAAATAATATTCAATTCTTTGGAACTTATTTCTTTTATGTATACCATTTGGTAAAATATTCGAAGTTTTACCAGCCAAGATAATAGTAGTCTATTTGATTGATCTCTCAGGAGGAATATCTATCTGCATTAAATTTATTTCTAAAACCACCGTAATAAGCTACGTTTCTGTGGTTTTATAGAACAGACACATAAAAAACAATATAATACTTTCTATAGAAATTTTCAGAAGGGTTCTCTCCCATTTATGACTGAAAGCAACACTATCTAGTACACAATTACTAAAATATGAACCATACAGATGGAACAGAAATCGAGATGTGGGATGTTGAAATTTCAAGAACTTTAAAAGTTTAAGCCTCAATATCTCCATTTCTAAATGAAAAAATATAATAAAATTTGTGTGAATGTCACTATCTAGTACAGACGAAGAAAACAAATAGTTCATTGAAGGAACTTCACACAATTTGTTCAACAAATGTTGCGTAATCGAATACTCTAAAAAAAGTAGTTGGATAACTATTACAAATGTATAACTTGTTTAATTGTTGCAAAACATATATTGCTTTAGTATAAAGTTTTAATGTCACTTTATTTCAGTGCATCTTGGATTAGCTGGCCTTTGGCATTCTTATTCCAAGATACTGGAGCTGACGCACTTCCAGTTAGGTAATTTATATCTTTTTCAAGCTGAAAATCAATTACATCTGACTTTTTTTTATACTTAATTTTCCTATTCTTTGAAGCCATTCATTTAATTTTATGCGTTTTCATAATAAAACTTTTTTATGAGTTGGCCTCTCACTCAAATGAAATGGAACTATCCTTCAAAAGCATTTATTTTTTAATTTTAGAGGTGAAGCGATAATTTAGCAAATAGATTAGAATTCTTTTGTATCTTTTAATAGATTTCGCCACCTGGACACAATGGTCCGGCTGCCAGCGAAGAAGGAGACTGGCTCTGGGGGCAGTAGACGTAATTCACACAGCCCGTCAAGCAGTGCACCTGTCCTCGGCAGTATAGACAACACTGTAAACCATCAGCTTCATTACAATCAACTTGATCTATATCAACATCAAAAGTCACCGGGCTCGAAATCTCCAACGCACACCTTCAACAGAAGAGCAAACTCTCCGCATCACAATTAGTGCTAGTAAAAATTTGAGCAAAACAATGAAAACACTCGGGATGCATCCGAAGTAGAAACCAAAATTAGTTAGTTAATTAAATTAGTGCATCAAAAAAGCGCTCCTTCCAAACATTTTAATTGCAAACAATTTTGTTCATAGAGATTTTGTTAATTAATCGAAAATTAAAACTTTAGAATTTCTCCACTAATCCGCTTTTCTCACTTCTTCTTGATGGTCTCTCAAACCAGACACATTTTACAACAATTGGTGAGTATTTATTCATAATAAATGAAAAACCGCTAAATCCCTAAAATTTGTCTTTTTATTTCGCACTTTGTTCACCATTTTTCAATGATGTTCGTTAGTGTGTCATAATTCTTAAAATAATTTATTACAAAATTAACCACTACAAACAATAAATTAAACAGTGAGAAATTTTGAAAAAAAATTATTTCTCTGTCAAATTAAGAAGTCACAATCTTTTAAATGGCGAAAAACATTTCATTTGATATTTTCACTGCGCAACCCTAACATACAAAAGTTTAAAGTACTGTAAGTATTGGAGGTGAGTAATAAGGAAGAAAATAAGGCAAGTTGTAAGTTGTGTAAAATGAAATACCTGCACAGGAAACTTCTTATACTTATTTCATTTTCATCTTATGCAGTACCAATTGCTATTTTCCGAACTTCAGAAAAGCAAGACTATTGATCACCAAGCTTTTACCTCCTAAGAATGATTATAAGTCATGCTTTTGTGTAGTCTGAAAAATAAATTTGTGAGTAGGATTAAAATGAAATATGTTTAAGTAAAATATGCAGTATTTGTTTTAGACTGTCATTCGAAGTAGTTGATATTGAAAGAAAATATTACAAAATTTGAGGACACAAGAGGCATAAAAAGCTGGAAGTTTTCTTTCAATAATGCTTAAATTAATATTCCAACAAAAAATGTTATTAAAAGCCCATTTCATATATAGATATTGATCCAGCTTTAAACCTTTTTTTTTTAAATCTAGCAAACAATTAACAACAATAATTCTACATGCTTCTAGGTTGTTTATCATTCATAATTCACAAAAGTTATATTTGTTAATTCCACACAAAAAGGTTAATGTATTGTTTAAAACTGTCACAGTTAGGAATTTCTTTCACTAAGCTGACAAATGTTCATTAAAAGAGCCGTTGTAATTACTTTTCTGACGGAATGTTAAATTATTTTATGCCAATGCATTATTTGTCAAAATGATTAATTTTTTAATGTTTTAGAAATAAATAAAGAAACTATCAGACAATACTAAAGTCTGTTTTTTCCCTTTCGAGTTGAAAATAAATTTTAAAAAAATTCAGTTAATAATGTCAACAAACATTATAAAGTGGAAGTCGAATTCTCTACAACCAACTGGAATCCACTTATGAGATGAATGGAAAGCGGGCAGGTAAAGAAAAACTTGTATGCTATGACGGATAAATAATAAAAGTGTCAGTCTTAGAAAATGACTGCAATATCTCTTCAACTAAGCAATATTAAATTGTATGAACAAAGTACCTTCTACTTACTGAATTTCACCAAATGTTATTATGATCCTTCAACTCCTTAAAGAATTAAAGTCCCAGTTACTGTTACGAGAGGTGAGCACCCGACAATGTTAAATTACAGGACACAATATTCAAAGTTAAATAATATGCTGGTACACAGATGTATCATCTCACACAACAGAACACGTTGAACTGTTGGTTAATTTGAAATTCCTGTGAGCGAATAAAATTAGCTCCCAGCTGTTTAATCCATACTAGCGCAAGCTATAGGATAGATGTGGAACTTGTCAGGGCGCTAGATGTAAAGTTCTATTAATTCATTTTTATTATCTCTTACTAGTTATAGTTACTACTGTCCAGAGAAGCGTTGTGATCATTACAAATTCTCAATGTACAGTTTTCCGGCGAACGTATGAGTGAAAACACTCGAAACACCTGCATGGGTTGATTTTTAGAGAATGGTCTGTTCGATGAGAACAACATATAGTATATCTTAAAAAATGAAATTTTCAGAAAACTAACTTTTTTTGTGGCCTAGTCTAATGTTAAAAATGATATCCTTTCTTGGCACCTTTTCCTTCCAAACCATGAAGTCCCAAAAAAATCCTACTTTTCTTCCTCCACATTAAGAGAAAGTAATTTGCACCCGTCACACCACCACCTAATCATCCCTCTGATTGGTATATTCTATCCTATAAAATAGCAGTATATCTATCATTATCAGTGCCTTCTCCCTGTGAAATTCGTCTCCTATTCCCACTGTTTGCCATTCTCCTACACATTACGCCTTTAAATCCATCTTTGCCTTCATGTTCTTCTTTTCCTAATGGGGTTCATTCAGTTATTAACATCATTTCTCCCCTTTACTTCCTAATTTTATTTAAAATATTCAGAATTTATAATTAAGAGCGTGCCTGATATGATTGATAAGTAGATAAATATTGAGATATATACATTTATATATTATAAATTAAGTTTACTTTACAGTAATTAGTTTCCCTACTGTCCCTGCATTACTTTATAGTGTACAAAAATACTAGAAATCTATAAATTACTTTTCCATAGCAAAAAAAAAATCAAAATATGTCTTTATACATATGCCCCAGCATAAAAGAGAATACGTTTCCACTAAAAAACAAAGATGGCCAAATTTTAACATAATTTTCAAAAGATGCCTGCAATAGAGTAAAACAACTTGTAAAACTTACCAATAGATTATAAATAAATCTATTATCACAATAAATTAACTTTGCTTCTTCTTTTTCAAAGAATATAAACAAAAATCACAAAAGGAAATTTCAAAAGGGAAAAATATTTTTCAAATTTAATTTCTTTATTTAACCCAAATAAGGTGTTGGGAAATGAGATGAAAATAAATTATTTACGTAGAAGAAATGAAAATATATTAAAAAAAAAAAATAGTAATAATAATAAATATCTAATCTACAAACCCTGTACAAAATGTTGAAAAATACTGTGATGAAATATCACTGTAAATATCTATAAAAGACTATTAAACATCTTTTTGCACTTTTCATTTCACTTGTATAATAATATATCACTAAACAATATCAGGTAAAAAAAAAAAATTAAATTATTACAATAATCACTTTGCACTAGTTACTTGAGGGTAATATCCTTTTACTTTCTTCTGGAGATTATGGACGGACAAACATTTCAGGAACAAAAGGGAAAAGTTATTTAACTACATCTTTGCCGAATAGATCGAGATAAACTTTTATATATATATATATATATATATATATATAAATATATAAATATATATATAAATATATCATATATATATAAATATATTTATAAATATATATATATATATATATATATATAAATATATCACAAGGCAGATTTTAAGAAGGGTAGGATTCGTGGGAATAATAATAAATTGTATTATTATTATGGAGAAAAAGTAATTATAACTTTTCTCGGGCAATAGACTGAGTGATCTCTCTGTTCCCGCATTACAGCTCAAAAAGTTCCTTTCATAAAGTTATTCTTAAATTTTCAAAAATAACAAATTATATTAGTTAACAAAAATGAATATAGTTGGCTAAAATAACTTACTCTTCTGTTGGGCATAATCATTATAACGTCAATTATTTATTTAGTAAGGGAAGATGAAAAGTAATTTATCTTATTAACTCAGTATACCATCAATATGAAAATGTAACTCACTTAATTTGGAATAAAGAGTATCGCAAGTTTTGACAACTACGATGAGATAAGCAACAAGAAAACAAGTCGAGATCTATAGACAGCGTTGGCTGTGACAGATTACAATTCCAGGAGGAAAAAGGATATTCGGCAATGATCAGAGAAGTCTTCATCACAGGATGCTTTAAGTTTTGGGTGCCATATATATGCTCATAAAGAGCTTCTTGGGAGTTGAGTGTTTGTTCTACAAACTAGAATTTGTATGTTATTTTATTCTAGTTTTGGGGTAAAATATTCAACATCTCAACTTCTAGAGCACCAATAACAAAGTTTTAGTAATAAACATTTTCTCTGGCTTCATTCGAACATCTTTTTTCTTGTAATTTAAGACCTAACAAATCATGAAACAGATAGAATTCCAAATATTTTTGGTTATTTTTCAAAGGACTGCTAAATAAATAATTCAAACCAACAACAGAAATAGTTACAAATTTTTTTTAACGTTAAATCAATTAAAACTAAATCAACTAAAAAACTTCATTTAAAAACAAATATTTGACTCATTCAGAACTTTATGAAAGAATATATAATTACAAAGTAAGTTAATTAGATGACAGTTTTTAAATAGAATAAAAAGCATCTTGAACTGAGTTCAGATCAGAGCTTCGAATAAATAAAAATTGAGGACATTATTTGCTAAAATGGCGATCACATCACTCATATTTTACTTACATTCTTTTGAGGACAATTGTTAGTAAGATAATCGATAAATGAGCTCCAAGATAAGAACACAATCTTAGGTTATACTTAAATAAGACATATGTAACTTCGAATACAGTCAAGTTATTCTAGACATTAAATTATGGTTTGAAACGCTGAATTTGCTGGTAAGAAATGGGAACAGATAAGACTACATCTATTTTAGTAATACTCAGGCAGGCCTACTTGCCTATAATTGGTTTCTCGTCTTTCTTTTCTTCATTTGGAGGAAGAAGAGAAGAACTGCTGTGAAGACCACCGGCCAAGTACGCTTGAATCTCTAATTCCGGGAAGATTCTAGTGAGCACAAAGAACGCTACGTCGTAATTGCTCCAGTACGCCGTGTGAGAGATGAGAACAGAGCGTACAACCAGAGGACCTGCAGCTCCACTGGTCAACACATAGTCCAGTCGATGCTCCAATCCTTTATCAAAAAACATTTCATTTAAACGGCAATAAAATCAAAAGATAACAGTTACCTATAACTGCTTTAGAATTTTTGCTAAAAATATAAATAATTTGTTTGTCAGAGAAATCCTTTTAACTATCGATTAGATGGCAATATATTTCTGTTTCAGTTGAAAATCTATCTCACTTAAATGGGAATCAATGAAAATATCAGAAAGATCTGATGCTATCGAATGATGGGCATTTCACCAGTCAACGGTCCAAGTATAATCTCTCCCCAGTATCAAAAATTCATTCTTTGTTAATAACCAGGGCGAATTTATCTTTCAAGCTAAATTTTGGTCCTAAAATATAAATATTGCTCTTGCGTTGCAATCTCTTGTACTCTAGAGTTTTGAACATAATCTGTACTTTCACTAAAGAATAAATCTTTGTCTTTATTAATAGCTGTTGCTGTTGACGTCGTAATGTGCTCGAATCTTGACATAAAAACCATAAATTAAAGTATTCAATAAATAAATGGATATTTTCTGACAGTACGTCAGTCGGTCGTCTTATCAAATCTTTTTTTTTTGCACGATTTCCCAATGTAAACACTTAAATTCAATTTATTATCCAGAGTTACAACCACAAATAGACATTACGTTAGATGAGTTCCTGCTGCGAGATCAGTTCTCTTGTGACTTTGATTTGTTCATTTCAGGATTCTCAAACCATAAAATATGGTTTCGGGCAAAATATTTAGTAATATGGACATATTTATGGACGATATATAATTACCCTGAGTTGGAGAATCTTTGTGATGTGGAGATCCGCTTTCTTGACTCTTGCCTACTCTTACCAGATTCCATATACTCCATGTCCTTTCTGAAAATGAAACATCATATATTTACATTTCTACCTTTTCATGTAAATAAATAAATTTGTGCCTCATTTGGGGCTAATGGAGGACATTTTCTATTTCTTAGGGGAATGCCCTCATATAGTAGATCTTGGAGGTCATTTCTTGAGAACGCCACGCCTTTAGTTATTAATAATGTCAGTGCTTAACCTGCAAAATTGCTCTCCGATTCTTAGGTTCACAAGCCAAGCATTAAAGCTGAGATCAGCTTACAACTACAATAGTTTATTAGATTGTATTTTATATCTATGAGTTTGGTTATATTTGGTTTATTTTTGTATTATTCCTAAAGTTTGACATATTTATTTTTGTTTTGATAATTTATGTCATTTTACTATTTAAATAAAATATTTCTAGTGTTGCTCTAAGTTTGTTGTCTACAGTTAAGATTATCATATAAATATTACGAACTCTTTTATACCTTTACTTGGAGTTTCAGCTGGCGATGTTGTGGATAATGGATCTCCTGCAGAACTGGCAGCGACGTAAGCACTTTGTTCAAGGTCTGACAATTCTAAAGGCATTTCACTGTAGGGTATAGGTCTTACAGCATTGTAGGGATGTAACGATAAAGGAGCGATTCTTGCATAGTCTTTTACAATCAATGGCTCCAATCTGCAAGCAGTAAAACTAAATTACACCTAAATATTCTAATATACCCGTCACAAAAATAATTTTACTTTAATTAATTATAATATTTCTTCTTTCCTTCCCTTTGAAAACGGAACAAGGAGAATGATGTACGTACAACAGGAAATGACAGACAATTTCACTAAGCAATTGTGTGTATTCTAGAGATATAAATTAATAATCTTATTTCCATCAAACCTGGAGAAGGATCGTCGGCCTAGCTTGACCAGCGAAAACAAAGATGCAACGATGCTGGGTTCTAAGATATTTATGATAAAAAAGATAATAATACTGTTAGTAAATCAGTAAAAATAGGTTACCTGTAAGCCACAGGATCCGTAAGATGAAATATGTTGTACAATCGATTGCAAAGGGTTGGAGGAAATAAATGATATCCATGCTGGCCTTTAGGTACCCTTAAAGCGAGAAACACCGACAACGGAGAGCCAAGACAGAAGAAATTATCCAACTAGGTAAACAATTTTTAATTAGGAAAACTAAACACATACCTAATATCTAAAAAATATAAATGGCAATAATTACCTCGAAATCCAATCTAGATTTGCCTGGCACAAGTATGCCATCATTATTTGTACCCTAAATATAGAATAAGAAAATGAATTATTTTTTGGCGAGTAAGTAAAAAGTACTTGATTTCAGAGACATTGTACTGAGTCGAGTAAAAAACAAAAGGGAATACTTTTAATTTGATTTATTTATAATTAGAACACTTCAAAAAGATATATGATTAAAAATGCATTTAAAAAAATCAATATAGAAAATTATAATGCCAAAAAGAAAAAAAATAGCTAGTAATTTTTTTTAGCTAATACATTTTTAAATTTGACTTTAGATGATATATAAAAAATTAATAGGCTAGTTGCCCGAATAAAAGTTGGGACTGATTACAGCTGAATAATAAACTTACATAAATTTGTACGAGGAAAAAAATATTAAAATAAACAATTACATTTACGCACAATTCACCAAATTCTATGAAGTAGTTCTATGACGTTTATAAATACAATTTTTCTAGGCAAATTTAGATTAAAAGTAATGCAACACTATTAGATTATCCGAAGAAGTCAGCTCACTTCTAAAATGTGTTTAATTTCCCGTCTCTGTCTTTAAAGGCAATAGGTTTATTTAATACTAACCATAGGCAGCCATCCAGTGACGATATCATAAACAATAACAGCTCCCAGAGAGTGGGCAATCACAGATACTTTCGGTTTAATGGAGGGATTCCTTTGGCAGAACATTGAGTATAATCTGTTCATTTCAGTCACCAATCCAGCTTGTATTTCGCCACAATATATTGGACTGGTATAATACATAATATCCATAGCGGAGGTGTTTAATACTTGTCTCAACATTTTTACATGTGGCGGAGTTATTGAGTCCACCATACCTGCAAGCAATTTCAAACAATTATGATCATATGCATTTCACCTCATTCCACGATAGAGAAATATTTTTGTCTCTGCTTGATGCATTAATTTTGATTAGGAATGTTAAAGGGGCAGCTAATCACAGGATATTTTACTTTTTAAAAGGAATAATTCGAAAAAATAAAATATAAAAAGTGTGATAAGTAAAAGTTTCTTCTTCGACCACTTCATACGTTCCTAAGCACACTTTCAACAGATTGGTTTACTGGAAGCAAAGAGTTCATTAGAGATTTTCTATAGTCACTTTTATTTTTTTGATCTCCAGACGGATTTAGGAGGGTAATATTTAGGTTTCTTGGAATTCGTCACTAATAAGGAAAGCTCTTTGTCGTTTTTTTTATTTGTTTTGTACAGGTAGCTGAAAGTTTACATTATGATAACTGCTGTTTAGCTTCTTCATGGATAACGAAGAAGCACAACCAAAACATCTTCCATATTACTTTACACACACACACACTCAGAGAAGAGAGAGAGAGAGAGAGAGAGAGAGAGAGAGAGATAAAAGAACGCAATGCAAGGTGATTGATGACATATTAACCCAATTTTGTTTGCCCTTTTTATTTAAATTATAAAATTTAATTTAAAATGTAAAGTATTAAAAATAATAAGAATAAAACACAAAATTGGGTTAATACAGGAATTTTCTATGCAAGCCAAATGAGAGACAAACTCGCAAGCAAAATTGGTTTAATGAAAAAAACATTACTTAACTCTTAGAAAATACAACAGTTTAGATAGTACAGCAGCACTAATAGGGTTTCATTTAATGTGATTACAGCTTTATAAACTCTCCGACTCTACAATATTCTTCTTAATAAAATAATAAGTTTTTTATTTTGTACTGACAACATTGAATGGACTCACCTCCATCTAAAATTAAATTGTTCCTCCACTCTACAGGAAAAAATTCTACTCTACCAGCGCTCTCTGGGAAATATTTTTCTTTCAGATACGACACTCGTTCACGTATCCTGGAAAAAATTAATGAAACCTAAAGATAAGATTCTTGTATGGTTGCATTTATTTGTATACTAAATTTAAAAAAAAAGAAGCTGAATAACTTACGATGAAGTGTTCCTAAAGATCTGAGCCCCAATATTCATCTTCTGTCCAATTCCATGTACCACAAATACTAAGTGAGATATATCATTCTGTTTGTCCGAATCAGTGGCTGAAACTTTGTAACCACGGAGCACTCTAGAACCAGTTGCTGAGAGGAACAACGAAACGTCATTTTAATTGAATTACGCAACCAAAAATAAACTACATTAACATTTAAAAGTGAAAATAATTACATCTTTGAAAATAGCCTAACTTCTGAGTAAAACTTCTCACAATTTTTGATGGAGTCGCTTGACTGTACACATAAACTTCGTTCGGAGAGTACCAATCAACATTAAATTCATTAAATACCTCTGTTCGCAGAGCTGAAAGAATGAAGAAAATTTATAAATTAAGACGTTCTTAATATATAAGGGCTACCAGGTGTGAAAATGTTTCATCCTGCTAAAAATGACAATCTCCTAAGCACTTTAAAAATACTCAGATGACAGCTGAAAAAAAACTGTATTGAACTTTTATAGCTTAAAAAGGATCAACGAAGCAAAGTATTTAATTATCCAGTAAAAATTCTGGTACTTGGATTCTTCTATTTTCCTTAATCTTAGAAAAATTAATGTAAGTTTTGGTAAAAAAAAATTTCATCTACCAAGCAGAGCTCTATACCAGAGTGAATGTTTAAAACCATTTTAGTTTCAATACGGGGTTTAAAGATTTAAACACAATATAAACTACTATAGGTAGAATGTTGTTTCTTTGCTCCTAGTAAAATTTATTTAAATGAAAGACTTCTTGCAATTAAACAAGAAATGAAACGATTACCTTTTGTATGGCTATCAAGAGGAAATTCTGATGATTTCTTCCCGAGAAATAACGATAAATGAACATCCTCCATAGTTTCTGCAGTTTCTTCTTCCAACGGCTGCCATGAGGCTTCGTAAAACCAAGATCCTCGGGTCACCACAAATTCTTCACCTAACAACATAACTTCTGTTGGGTAAAACAGCGAATCTTAGTTTTACGGATAATTAGAATAAGTTGATAGTTTACCTGGCCAATAAATTGATGAACACGATCGTTGCACTAAAACGACTTCATAAAGACCACCCATTACAAGAATTTTAGGGAAGGTTGAAGAGGCATCACCTTTGGCTTCATCCTCTGCAAAGGCACTAATATTTTCTAATTTGGGACTATACTTCTTAAATGTATGTCGAATTTCTATTGGTAAATTTCTAAAAGCTGTTTCAATATTTAAAGTATCATATCCTCCAAAGGGAATCCATGTTTTGCTTGTCATCTCTTTATAAAACCAACGAACTTCAGATGGTAAAAGAATATCCACAACTTTGTCAACATCCTGAGATAATAACAATGGGATTTCTTCTTTGCCATTGAAGGTACTATTCCGCCTGGGAGATTCATTAGAGGCACTTGGGTAATTCTGAGTTTCTTCCAGAGTAAGAACATTATTGTCAGTTTCGAGATTCAACTGAGAACCTCCTAAAGATATATTACTGAGTTGTTCTTCAATTATATTCGCAAGGGAAAAGCTCTTATTACCATTCATTGAGTTAAACATGTTAGGCCATTAATAACAAACGAGCATTCATGTAGGATATAATACTGACACTTCGACTAAGAACTAATTTTATTTAACAAGATTGAGACACTTGTATAAATAGCTATTATCACATAGGATGACATCACTTTGCAAGGTAATTCGAACAAAATTGAAACGTTATATTACATCTTCAACCAACAGTTTCAGAACTAGAGAGATACATTGTGTGACTAACGATAAATTTCAACGAATTCTTTAATCCCGTCATAACGCTATAAAAAAAGACAATAGTAAAGATCAGGGAGGTTATAAATGTACATATATTTAGTTGTGAGCATAATGTTATCTATAATTTTAGCACCCTAGTGCAAGTGATCTATGAATTTTTGTAAGTAAAAGTTTTATTAAATTTATAGGATTAATTTAAAATGTAGTAATCATATTTCTGGCCAGCAAACAGTTATTTCAAACTGCAGAACATCTATAAAAAAAATGGCTGCTGTTGCAGAAGCAGTATTATTTCGAAACTGTAAAGTTCCTTTCGTGCAGGTAATAAATTTTATTATAAAGCTTTTTTTAATTGGTATATGGAAAAAGGAGTTGTTAATTCTTTGAATGTGAAAAAAATATTGCAATTGATTTGTACTTGCGTATAATACCTGTAAAATTCTAAAGGGTTACTTTTCTTACATTTATCTAAGACCTTGAGCGAATTATGAAATACCAACAAAAAGATTCATTTCAGTGGCCAAGAATTTATTTTTAGTTTGTTTATGAAAAATTACTTGATTTCCTCTATGTATTGCAAATTAATTGTTAATTGTTCAGACGAGAAATGTCCATAAGACGGCAGCAGTTTGTGCAGTTGCTGCTGAAACTTCTAGGCATAAGACATTTGCAGTTTACAGGTGGGACCCAGATGTACCTGAGAAAAAACCTGGACTACAAGAGTATAAAGTTGACCTCAATAAGTAAGAATGTCTTACTTTCACTTGAGTCACATGGTATTGAACTGCCACAATTTTCCTATATTATTAATATTTGTGTTTTGCAGATGCGGGCCCATGGTTCTTGATGCTTTAATTAAAATTAAGAACGAAATCGATCCAACTTTGACGTTTAGAAGATCTTGCAGAGAAGGAATATGTGGATCTTGTGCGATGAATATAGGAGGCGTCAATACCCTGGCATGCATTAGGTACATTGTTTTCATTGCAGTTAACACCTTTATATTTGTGAAAAGCTAAGTATTGTAATTTGTTTTTTGTTCTAGTAAGATTGATACAAATTTATCAGCTAAAACCAAAATATATCCTTTGCCTCATATGTATGTAGTGAAAGATCTCGTTCCAGATATGAACAACTTTTATAAACAGTACGCTTCAATACAGCCGTATTTACAAACCAAAGGCAATAAACCATTGGGAAAAGAGCAACATCTTCAGTCCATCAATGACAGAAAGAAGCTCGTTAGTATATTCTGTTTCTTTCTATTTGTTAACAGAGCTTGTTTTGTTTGCATTTCGGTTTAATTTTTTGAAAAAAATTAAATTCATCTAATTAAGTTCAAATGTTTTTGTCTAAAAGAAAATATGATGTGAACATTTACATCACTTTCGTTTTACTACACTTCTCCAGTTTCGTAAGTGTTACTTCAAACCCCAGATTAAACGCACATTCTTTTATCTTTCTGACATTATATTCTTAAAATGATTTTTTTTTTTCGAAGAACACGTTATTGAAGATTTTTTTAAACATCTTCCTAAAAACGAAGCCAAATCGCAAGTTTAAGAAGCAGTTTAAAACTTTGAAGCCTTCTCTATATTTGAATAATTTTTCTATAAAAACTATTTTTAGTGCCAGAAAAGGGAGAAGAGTAGTCGAAATATCGTTACTGTTTTACCAAATGAATGGTATTTGTCAAAATTATTTGTGTTGTGATACGTGGAATTTAAAAAATAGAGCATTATTGCATAAAAAAACTCGTGTAAATGTTCACACAGATATAAATATTGTGAATCAGTAATTGTAAAAATTCCCATAAGAATGTTTACCAATGAAATTGTATTATTTTCAGGATGGTTTATATGAATGTATTCTGTGTGCTTGCTGTTCCACATCGTGCCCTTCGTACTGGTGGAATGGCGACAAATATTTAGGGCCTGCAGCCTTGATGCAAGCCTACAGGTGGGTGATTGATTCAAGAGATGAAGCCACGCAGGAACGTCTGGACAAACTCAAAGACCCATTTTCTGTTTTCCGATGTCACACTATACTTAACTGTACCAGAACCTGTCCAAAGGTAACAGTAATAACATTTTTGGAAAAAAACGTTTTAGTTTTAAGAGAAATTATTCAGAAAAATGAGTTTTATTCAGCGATAGAACTATAGGTTTTTAGTTGGGCAAGATCAAATGAAACGGATAGAAGCAAGAAAGTGACGTAATCATACTTTACGTCATTCTTCTGAGATTATGGGCTTTTAAGTTTTTCTACTTTGAAAAATCTGGGAAACAATATCAACTTCTTTATACTAATCATTCTTCTTTTCAGTAATTAAAGTATCTATATCTGTAATATCAACTAATTTGTTCAGTATATTCTGTACGGGAAACTAGAATTTAATAATTCTGCTTATATTTAACATTCTACTGGTTCTGAATGTTATTGGGTTTAGGATAAACTTTACATATTTGTTTTACTATTAATGGGTTATTGTTAGTTTTTATTGTCTGGGTCTAGTCAATTCTGGGTGTAAAGATGAATCCCTCGCCTGGGAGGGGTTTTGTTGGACTTTTTATTTCATTTATTTTTTTTTATCACTTTATTCAAAATTATGCAGTTTATCGTAAACAATCTGATTTTATATGTGTATTTCTTTCATTTCAGAGTTTGAATCCTGCTAAGGCCATAGCAGAGATGAAAAAGTTGGTGGCTGGAGTACAAAAGAAAGATGTTCCAGAAATGAAAAACTAGTTTTTCTAATGGGGCTCAAAATAGAATTCAAGTATTATCCAATGAGGTTTTAATCCTACTTCTTTCTGAACGTACAATTGAATTAGTTAAATTATAATTTTTCAGATCTTTTATGTAATATAGATCTGTGTATGTACAAGGAATAATTTATTTTGCTATTTAAAATAATATTTAAAGTTCAATTTATTTATTTACTTTGACATGTGTTCATGTATTGAGTGAAACAATATTTTTATTGAAGTTCAAGTCGCTTCAGTTTGTAATTTTATTGCACTATTGTTAATTCTTTTAATATCTCGTATGGCCAAAAATACCTTTCGCGTAGCGGATTCTCTGGCCAACCCTGGAACAATCTAATCAGGTGATTGCATACTTTTTATCAGTTTATTTATTTGAATATTTTCTCTTATAATGACGCAAGCTTTTAAAATAATAATTTATTTTAAATATATTTTATCTACTGCAACCACAGTATTTCTACACTATTGTGATATTTATTGTCACCATTGAGATTGTTATGTTATTGTTTATCATAATACATTACAAAAAAAGTTATATTTTTTGTTTATTCCTTTTGTTTAATTACTGTCCGCAAAAAGGAAAAAAATTAATAATTTATTTGCTATGATAATTTCTAAAACAGTTTTACGAACAAAAAAAGCTCTTCGCTCTAGGCGTCAAATAATTAATAAACACCCGCTTTGGAAAAGTCGGGTTGGAAAATGTGATATATCGAAATACAACATCTTGACTAGTGTTTCTTATTGAATAAATCGCATATAAAAATTATAAATTGTTAAATGTAAAAAAAATTGATACTAAAAAATTTGGTTACCTGTATAAAGTATCTATTTGGTTATCTGTATAAAGCAAGTCTATTTGTATTGTTACTTTTTGCTGTGATGACCGAAGCTACAAAAATCTCTTTCAGTCTACAAGTGTTTATCCTGGATGAATTCCATTCTTTAATTGTAAGCCCTTTAGTCCGTTTTTACTTGTAATTTGATGGTTGTAGTGCCCGAAAACTTGGATTGCGTTGGTTAAATGTTTTTCAACAGCATAGACACCAAACTTGCTGCTTGATAGATAGAGGTCAGGTTTATTCTTATCCGAATGTACGGAGCAGCTTCAAATTCCTCTTCACTCTTCAGGCCTTAAACCCACATTGCGGATGCAAAACTAAATTTAGAAGAGGAGTTAATCAGAAACGATCAAGGTAACAATAAAATCGAGCTAAAGATTTGTGATTATTGAATGGTATTCAGTTAAAATGAGAAATGAATTAAAGAATCTAGTGAAATCAATAAAGATGTTTTTAACAGAGGTTGTCCGCGAAACAAAAGAAAATGATTTTATTGATAAACCGACGACATATTGAAAGCATTAAAATTTTTGAAATAACTTATTCTAATGTTATCTATCCTGAGTTTTTATTTGCAGTGCTACTGAAAGTTAATGTATGCGTTAAATTCGTAAGAATCAAGTTCAATACATAGTATTTTAATTTCATAATTTTCTTTCTGGTTTTTTAAAATTGTACGAACAAATTAGAAGAGTACGCTGACCTTTTTTATTTATTGTATTTGAAGAGCTGGAGTTGACTAGTAATGGGACGGTTCTTGTGTACTTCTGATGCTTATTTGGGTAAAAAAAAACATGTTCAAATCCCCCAAGTTTGAAGATTATTTGAAATAGGATTTGGATGAAGTGGTTCTTATCAGGTACATTTAGCTGCCGGCCGGCGTTGGGTTGGCAATGAATCTCCCTTCAGTGGGCATGAGCGATTTCCCTGGATCCAGGGTCACAAAATGGCGTATATGTTTTGTCCCGCCGTCAATATTAGGTGTACTTCTTTTTTAATATATTATTATTACAGTATTTATTGACGTTAATTAGTTATTATTTAGATGTTTGTACAATCTGTGTACAATATTGCTTACAAATAGAATCAAGTGAACGGGCGTGTATAAAAATCTTACAGTTGAATTTATCGTATTTTATTATATTGAACGTTAAAATTTGCATAATTTATTTCAAATAATGGAATTACTACATATAAGGTAAGCAAATATTGTTGTTTACTTCATATTTTCAATCTCTTTGCACTAAAGTACCTTTAGTATTGATTTTGGTATTGAAAACACCTAATTATACATTCCCTTTGGTCCCTTGATAACCAAGAAAGTAAAAGTATTCAAAAATGAAATTATTTTTATTATTATACTATCGGTTTATTTAAGTAGAAAATCGCTGAAGAGATAATTTAAGTTGAATTTAATGTATGTGTATGTTACGACGTTCTAGTTTTAATTATTTTCGGTTTTCGTAACCATGTTCTTATCATTTTTCAATAATCTGATAATATGAACGTTTTTTATGAGATGAATTTGAAGCATTCCAACACATTGAAATCAAATCTCAATAAGTGTTGTTCACTTATTTATGCTTTAAATTGCTTTTATCGAAATTGTATTAGTACCAAAATGTTATATATATGCTCTACAAATATTAATAAAGGCGTACGCTGTATGAAAAGTGAAAATTCTCTTTTCCTACGAAAACAAGGTAATTCTGTATATTTCATAAGCAAAATTGTCTGCCATTTTGTAATATAACCAGCTGAATTATGTTCTGATTAATAAAAGGAGGTACGTACCCTTTATTAAATGTCAAAAACTGATAAGTCAACTCTTTGCACAGTTACTGTATTCTGTCGCTGTAGATGTGATGAATGTGATTAGTTTTGCTAGTAGACATTAATGAATTGTTGAAGAACTTTGTGTAATTACATATTTTTAGTTAGGTCATTAGAAGCGTTTGAGGAAATTTAGGATTTCGGTTTGAATTGAGGTCTTAATCAGTATTATTGTTGATCTTCACATTCATCTCAGTTTTCTGTTGCCCAGGTCTTCGTTTGAGGCTGCCATCCCGGTTAGGAATATAAAACGACG
The DNA here is from genome assembly GCF_049639745.1 of Rhodnius prolixus. Classification (NCBI taxonomy): domain Eukaryota; kingdom Metazoa; phylum Arthropoda; class Insecta; order Hemiptera; family Reduviidae; genus Rhodnius; species Rhodnius prolixus. Next base: position 39,386,135 of record NW_027411582.1, on the reverse strand, counting down.
TTTAAGTTTTCAAATACTAAATTCTTATTTGTAGCAATTATTCTCAAGGTGCGAACTTTGTGAGTAAAAAGGAAGTTTTACGTAATTTAATTCATATTCCCATATTTGAAATAGCACTGAATAAGTAATTTTTCGTATAAATTTTCTCTTAAAAGGGGTTTGTCAGAAGGCTAATTGTGATTGCGAAGTAATTGTATAGATTTGAAAGGAAGTGAGGAATAGCAGTCCAGAGACGAAGTAGCTGATTGCTGTTAAATTTAACCCTTTTGCTTTAAATTAGCGTAGTATCCAAAAATATAGAAGAAATATGGATTTCTAAAAAGGAGTGGCATCATGTGTGTGAATACTTATGAAAAATATACTTCAGTTTTAAATAGAGGAAACTCCAAATTTAGAGTAACGTCTAAAACTCCTACATCTCAGAATCGACAACTTTCATCCAAATGTGCTCAAATCTTTTTAAAACTTTAGTTTTACTATGTACAAGAAAATTTGCTTTAAAATTTTCTGATAAATTTGTATTGCAGATAAGTTTTCACTTATGGATGTATGTATGTTCCTAGTTATAAGAAAATCGGCATTAAAGTGTTACTTTTGGTTTAGGATATTTGGCCAAACTCGGAATTTTATCAACCCATTTAATCTTTCTTAATAGTAGATTAGATTCCATGAGGATTGGCCAAAAAGTTAAGCCCCATATTATTTACGAATACTTCAGGAAGAATATATCTATTCTGAAAGAAAAGATGAGGCAAAATCTGCGTGAAGGCACCGTCTAACAATAAGTGCCTACACTCTTGCTACGTTGAATAACATACTGTCTTATGAATCAACTAAATTGTAAGCCCTAACATAATCAAAAGAAATAGGACTAAAAATAAGCACGTATTGTCACTTCCAACATGAAATGTGACGGTTTAACTTATCTTTTAAGCTCCCACCCAAGTTTATCGATTTTCCTCAATAAACAGATTTTTTTCTATCTCAAATGATGATTGTTACATGGGTTAGGCAGTGGGGTGACTAAACGTTATGAATTAAGTACTGCGCGATGTGTAACATAGTGTGCTGATAGTAGATTATTGTAATTATTTTCACTGATTTTGGATGACCAATCAACTAAATGATTATTTAATAGGGCCTGTTGCTGTAAAAGATACATGACGAAGGTATTAAGGGTCTATTAACTAAATGCTTAATTTTGTTCGCTAGTTCAAAATGAATGTCAGTAAGTTGATAGGTAGAGTTGCACTTAAGGCAATAATGGCGCCCGAAAGCTGCTCTCTGCCAAATTGAGCACAAACAAAGATTTGAGTATGGTTTCCTTCGGGAGACTCTCCTGAAAACCCGAGCATTGTGGATCTCCATTTCGATACAAACCAAGTGTTGAGATGAATAGATGTTTATTAATCTGTAAAAATTTCTTATTTTCACCGTAATTGTAGCTCTAACATAGTAGAGGCTGTTAGAAATATGGCTGTGCGTCCCAATTGCTGGGTAATATCGTTGATTTTATTCATCGTTAGCACGCTAAAATCAAATCAGCAAGTATAAGTGTGTGACAAAAGTATTATTAGAAGTCGAATTCTCTAAAACTAAAAGTATTAATCTCTGATAATGAAAGAAAATCCAAAACTGGTCAGACATATTAAAAAATTACGTGTTAGATAGGTAGGCTAAAATCTACGAAAAGAATGTACTTTTCTTGATATTTGTTGCTAATTTTTTAACTCTTATGTGGATTATAAATTTTTTGGTTCATTGCTAAAATTTCGTGTTTGATGGAAATTCCACGCCCGAAAGTGAAAGCGTCAAGTTCTTGAATAGATGACTCACTTTTTTGGGATCTTTGTCCCAAAGATGGCTCTGACGATTTTCTTAATGTAATTTCATAGCACGAATATTGGTCTATAAATTTTATTTAATTTAACTGAGGTGTCTGTTGTGAAAGGACGTGAATATTCCATTCCTCTAATGTACCATTTTAGGTACGAGTATAAGGCTCTGTTTGTCTGTTCCATTTCTGTACAGTTCGGCATATTTTTATTAAAAACGGGGGATTACATTTTTTTTTTTTTCTAATAATGTTTTAAAGCATTTCAAAATTGGAAGTCTCACTTCACTGAACTGACTTATGTTCAAAATCTTAAGTGGGTGTTCGTGCCATTAAATTTTGTTTTGTTTTCATTCTTAAAGTCTTAAGATAGATAATTTATTTTAATTCCTTCCATTTTCTTCATCATTTATCAATTTAAGGGCAAAATTCTAATTTCAAAGCGAAGTTCTGCTCTGTGTCGTGATATTTCATACTGATGGTTATATTTGAGGAGAGAATTTGCAAACAAGTGACGCCTCATTATTCAGAAAACTATGCGCCCCTAACGGGTGACGCGCTGAGGCTAGCAGTGCCAGGTAGCACCCGTCAACATGGGCTTTATTTATTAAAGTTTTTTTTCCTCCCCCTCTCTCTAACTAACTTCTTATTTATCTGAAGTACTTAACTCGCAAGATGGAGGGATTCCAGGATAATTAAAATTGTGCATAAGGAAAGAAACTTTCGCTGTTACTATAAAGTCTCAATTTATGGATTATTCATTGTTTTCCAGAAACTATAACTTAACTGGAGAGAAGTACAACATTACAGTCGCTTGAGAACAGAAGATGTCTCCGCAAGTCTGGATTTTTTCTTTGTGAAAGCCAGTTTTATTGTTATGTCGACCAGTTTACCTAACAATTGGCTCAAATTAATGCCAGAGTTGGTCTATTTCCCCAAAAAATGATTTTTTAGGTTGGATTATCGGATATGTATAGTTGGTATCTTCATTGTGACAGCATTTATGTAGTCGTCCAATGTTCAGAGTTAAGGTGGATTTGATAGTCTCGGATGGTGGGTGAAACACTGAAGGCTTGCCTACCTTCCAGGTGCCAGAAATGTCACCTTGCACATCGCTCCAAACGGCCATTTTATTATTTTTCTGATGGGACAGAGCAGATTTTACGGAAAAATGCTTCTATAAGAATTCAAAGAAAACATTTCATGAAATACACACTTTTTAATAAACCAATAAATTTAGAGTTGGTAACGATGGGCGAACAGCCAAAATTGTTGTTGGTGATCTAAATAAGGGCGTAGCCTCCAGGATGGGAACGCGCTTAGAAGAAACCAACAACACGCGATTTTACCCAGTTTTACGAGGACAGCACATGCTTTCCTTTTAACACATGCCAGACATTAAGTTAGCAGTGGGAAACCGATTAGAAGGAAAGCTGTTTGCGCCCCCGCTCTATGAGTTGCGCCGGCCGTTATTCACATCTCCTAATTGTCTCCTTTTAGGATTGATACAGCTTCGGCTATTGTTTCCATTTTGCATCAATAGTTCTTATTTTACACGTGGTCACAACCAATTGCTGATAAATTCATGCGTACAAGTTCCCATTTAGCAAATTTACTTTTTTGGGGATATCAATTTAAATTTTTATAAGATTTAATAAGTAAATAGTATAATTCAAGAAATAAAATCAAATAAGGAATAATTCTACCTTGTTTCAGAAGAAATCATTTTTTATGTTGGTTAGATTTCCAAATTTGACAAAATATTGTATTACTTTTTATAAATTTAATTGTAATGTAACTACTTAAAAGTTAAGTTCACTTTTTAATGTGATAAAAATGAGACAATGAAATAACTTATGACTGGAATTGGCAATAATCTTTATTTCTTTTGAATGAAAGAGTCAGTCACCAAAAACGATGAAGTTTTCTACAAAAATCATTGAAAGAAACTGTTGTATAGTTGGGTTTGGAGTTGTTAGATGTAGGCTCCTTCTGCGCATGGTTCGCATTAAATTTAAATGTTACTAAAATCAGAATATCCTGCGAGGAAGTACTTCCGCGTTTCTTGCAACGATATTCTCTTTGAAATGGCCTTACTCTTACGGAATCATTTTGATGTACATGATAGCCGCTTACGTTACACACGATAGTGCCCGACTTAGTAGCGGTTATTAAAATGTAGCAAGTTATTATTGATTTAAAAGGAAAATCTAATTAATAAAAGAAGCAAAATATTACGTTTAATTGAGGGCTGAGTAATCTTTTCGAAAAGACTCGCTGGTTTCAGTGTTTTCGTTTTGTCTTCGGCGAGGAACTAGGCAACCAGAAATTCAATGAAATTATTACAGAAAGAAGATATCAACAGTCCAACATTCATGATACAGGTGCTAGGTGGCGCTGTGCCAACTCTAGAAGATCACTAGTATCAAAAGCAGTGAATCCTCCTTTCCGGTCTGATGACATCTCCCAAAGTCTCCTGGGATAATACCGTCGGCTGGTGTCTACTGGTAACAACACATGATACAGCTTCTTATGTAAAAAAAAGAATCGATTATAAGACTCCTATAATAAAGCAGATCTTAAAAGTAAAGTAGAAGTTTTATATATTTTGTTTTGAGCAACGAAGCTCGTGTTTTATATTAAACATATTATTTTTTTGAGAAAAACTTTTTGCAGATTACGCCGTGTGCTTTATTTTTGCTGCTGTGTTGATAATTTGGCCGAGCTATGTACGTGTTGAGCTGTATTGGATTAAAAGTTCTTTTCTTCAGGATTTAATACACTTTAAAAAAAGTAATTGGTAATGTTTATTTAATTTTAATAATAATTATATACATTTTCTTGTTTTCAAATTTTAAATATTGTTACATAAACTAACTTTTGGGAGAGACAGTTTAATACATTGAATTAGCCAGAAAATTCTTTAAGTCGCATTTATTTTAAGGTAGCACGCTGCAGACGTTCAGTTGGCCAATAGTTTAGTTGGTTTGATTTAGGTACTGGTGTCCTACAGGTGTACAAACTTACTGATTGAAAGTTGCCCGAATAGATATTCAAAAAGAATGGACGATTCCTTGAAGACATAAAAGATGCGTGACAATTTACTCTTGATGAAGCTGTTTGTGCGAACGATCTCACCAACCGACTAAATCGTGAGAGGAGATGAATAGGCCTCCCTCTACTGTGCCCAATGTGGTGTAATTACGGTCGTACCGCTGATGGACAATTAGCAAGGGATAAATATGGTGGTAAACTTGTAGATGGTTTGCAGAAAATTCCTCCAGATTTGGTGGTTATTATTTCTTCACTTAGTTAGTGAATATGTGCTCATGTAGATCAATAGATCTTTTTTTATTTTAATTTTTTGTGTCTTTTTTTTTTTTTTTTTTTTTTTGCGCATCAACAGCTGAGGTTATTAGCGCCCGGAGCTTTTTCCAGTGCACTGCCGGCCTCCGGACAGTGTTCTCTCGTTACAGACAACACTGTCCATCACCGGACAGTGAGCTGTAAGAAGCTCCTAGGAAGAGAAAATCTAAGGGTCAGCTGCTGGAGTTTTGTGTCTATTAAAATGGATTTTAAAGTAGTATAGAAGAGGGGAGAGGGGATTGGATAACCTGGCCCCAATGTATCATTTCCGCGAAATGATTGGGGTTTACTGTTAGCTACTTTAAATTAGAAATGAGAGCATTGGTTATTGCAGGGAAGCTAAAGTCACACGAGTCCTGAAATCTCTAAAATGTGTGTATACTCCTCTTCCAACTAGTCGGCGGAGAAATCGATCTTCCAGCCCGATAACGATCAAACTCTCGGCCGACTACAAAGTCTTTAGTGTGAGGCCGCCTTTAGTAAGAACTAAACATATTTTCTTCACTTTTTTTTTTTAAGAGTAAAAAATGATTGGTAACTATCTCATGTGAAAATTCGAGTTCGAATGCTGATCCCGTAGGTTTACCTCTTCCAAGGAGCTTCTTACAGCTCACTGTCCGATGGTGAAGTATGTTGACAACACGGAAGCCGGCAGTGGAAGATGCTTCGGACGCCTCAATGACCTCAGATGTTGAAGCGCCTTAAAAATAAAATAGATTTTCTTAAATTGGAACAAAAGAAGTAGAAGTGTCTAGTTCGAAATATTTGGTATTTAAAAGCTTCGGCTGAAGCAAAAAAAATTAATGTCTACAGCAATCTGTGTTGTTTTTACAACAGCTGTACGTGTAAAGGTTCTTTTACACGTAAAAGCAAGCGAACATTTAAGCTCACCAGAAGCCGATACCTCTAATTGTAAAAATGTATCAGAATGTATCAGCCCGGTTGGTGTAAGCAAATGAGTTAGAAAATAACATTTTGCTCTTAGAACATTAAAGCTCTAGGAGCATTAAAGAGCTTTCTAGCAAATTCGTTAACAATGATGTTCATTTAACTCGTTTCCTAGATTTTGTTTTTTATCTTAATTAGATTTAATTACGTTAATTGTTCAGGTTTAAGTAATTAATTGAAAGTGGGTGATTGACTTCAAAACATGTATTTCCGCTAAGAACGTAGTGTAGAGTGTGACGCGGTTTCAATGCACGGTAAGAAAGAATGTAAAAATATTAAATTTCTTAAAATACCGGTTGGTCAGTGATAGAATTTTGGGTAGAGATGTTTAGCATAGCATCCTATTAGGACAAAATTAATAATTTGCTGAAAATTACTTGACAGTAATTCTTTAGGAGCTTCTTAGGTTTACAGTATTCTTCTGACTAGAACTAGAATAGGAATGGAGATATCGAATATTCTGTAGAAAATTTTACTAACAATACTGCACGCTTCTACCATCTAGCGCTGGTTGGAGGAACTAACTACACAAACCACTGATGACTCCAAGCTCTAGGATTTGTTTAAGCGCCTTTTAAATTAAAAATAAATAAATTGTAAAATCAAATATAGAGAAGCAGGAGGTTATTGTAGTTATGAGTGCAGACTTGTGAGTGGGGGAAATGCTTAGTTTTTGAGTAAGTTTTTCTTTATTGAGAAAACGTTAATTCTAAAGCATGACTTTCGTACCTGCATTCTGGTGCGAACTTGGAATTCATATTTTACTCGAGTATAGATGTATAAGTGTGTAGGAGAATTCATAATGGTCTTATGAATGTGGAGCAAGCTATTTGACTTAAATTTTTGGATTGTATTGAAGTATGGTGAAGCAAATAGAGCTCTTCTCCTCATTAAAAGGTTGATCTGATTTCTGTTACAGTTATGCAGTTGTTTGTTATAAGATATAGACGTTTTTCTCAAGAATCCATTTTCCGGGCCTCAAAACAGTCTTTCCAAGGAGAACTCAATCCTTAAAATCTTAGGGATATTCGTAGTCTTTTCTTCCTAGAAGGAGGTTAGTAAGTAAACTCAAGAAATAAATTTGGGTGGTATACCACGTCATTATACGGCGATAGCAATGTTAGGCTGCTGCATGCATGCAATGAGTTGTTTATCGTCAGCAGCCTACATGTGTCGGCATATTTAAATTTATCTCCTGTTATCACACCACCTACGAGGCGTTCCTCTTCGCCATGTTGTATAAAATATTTGAACCGCTTACAAATAATATTTATGAACAGTAGTTAAATAAAATAGTATTCTTTAGTGAGCCGGCATTGGTGGAACCAGCGGAAATGAATTTACCTATACAGTTCACACGCAAGTTGATCTATTCGAACTGCTTGGTCATATATATACTTCCGCAAGACGTGCTTTTCAATCATCATGTCACTAGACAGTGGAGGCGGCTAGTGTCTAGTGAATGAAATTCGTAATATTACGGCTTCATTTATTGTCAAGGTCAAATTTTGGATTGTATTAAAGTTTTTTTAAGAAATAATAATATGGGGTACTCTGATACAAAATATTAGGTATTTACTTCTTGCGTTTTTCGGTTTTAGAGTTATGTCGCTCACACGCATACTAATTTGTAATAAAACACGGAATCAATAGGCATTAAACGAATATTTCCGGTTTTGGAATTTTTTGTGTATGATCTCCTTTGAATTTAAGGTGTTGTAGATCTTACTCTACTAGGTAGTGGTTTCAACGCAGTCAAACAGGATATGGAGGCTGTTCCTTATTCTATTTTTTAATCAAATTTACAAACATTATTGTGCCCTAAAGCAGACAAAAGGTTAGTTATGTTCGGAAGGACTCTTGGTTGGTACTAGTTCTAGACTGCAGTTAATCGGAAGTACTCCCATTTTACGTTGACTGGTAGACCCGCTTATCTCATCATTTCCCCTAAGCACCTGTATCTCCACCTTAAAGACGTGGAGGGTCTAGTTTCGGAATAGTCACCAATACTTCGCTACAACGCATACCTAAACACTGAATTCCCAACAAACGCCCAAGAGGTAACTGTCACATCGGTCCAAATTTAGGTAGCAAGCATCCCAGTTAAACTAACTCTGAAACCTAGCCCGGTTCGTGACACATCACAGTCACGGAATTGAAGGAAAGACTTGAATTTGGAGCGAGTGAGAGGAGCTACTTCCTGCCTTTTGGAAAGTAAATATTGTGAGAATTGCTCCATTCTACTGGAGTATTAGTACTAGACCGCAATTTGCTTCGCTGGTTATTTTCCTTAGGTATAAGCAAGTTAAAAAAGTAAGGAAAGTAATAAATCATGGCGCTGAGAGGAGGTGGGGGGCGCTTGTTTACTGGGGCAGCTTGTCCAAACATCCCGCCGCTTGTTGGCTCTGTCGGTACCCTGGTGCTGACGAACACGCGGGGAGTGCCAGTCAGTCTGCTCTGCCGCTATTAACACTTCCCGCAAAAAAAAAAAAAACTACTTAGTATTGGTAGTGTTACTGTTCCCACAACACGTTCTTCCCTCCATCAAAATACCCGCAATTATCTTCCTTTTTTTTCCTAGTTAAACGCCCTTATTATCTTCCACCTTTATCGAAACTGAAGAGCGCCAGCTTGTCCTGTAACTCAATGATGTGTTTTCCCGGCTAAAGAAGGGCTAAGGCTGGGCGAATACTTTTACACCTCGAAGAGGTCTTTAGAACATTTCGATTAAAGGTACTTCTCCCTAAAGTACCGTTTCAATCTAATTACGGACTTATCTTCTATTAAATATTTACCCTTCGCACTCCATAGATAGAGAAGCTTAATTGCCACTCACCAAACGAGAATCGGGCGAGAGACGCGTTCACTTGCTTACTTCATGATTTATAAACATGAACATCCTCATCCTAATTCCAGAAAGTGAATGTGGACCTATCCTAGACAATATTCAGTACGTTTTAAGCGTTCTCGCAGAATGGATATTAATGAAGACAATCATAGATTGAACAATTTTAGATGTTCCAGAAGTATAGATTTTCATCCGGATTACCTATAAATATATTTTTTTAACAAATAATTCGCATTAAAAGAACCTAGCGAGTGGCTTCCCGATTACTGGAAAACATCCGAAACATCCGCTCTGGGGTTTGATATTGAGGATTGTACAGAGTGGGTGATGCAATACCTGAGAGAGTTTAACAACTTGTCTCTGAAGGATTTGAAAGAGTAGCACGATAGCGTTTAAGGAAGACTGGCATGGTGGATGAGATTGTTACTGGGATTGGTGACGTGGAACTTATTTCTGCTGATGAAGTTCAGTTCATGACAGCGAATGCCATGCTTAATTAATTCAAACCATTCAAATCCGGATTTTTGGCCACAATATGAGTCTAAATAATGCCGAGCTGGCAGACGCTACAAGGGCCGCTCTCTGACGAGAGATGTGGAATACTTAAGAGCTGACCGAAGAAAGGGTGGCTAGAGGCGGGGGAGGTAATGAAAGTTGTGGCGGCCGTAGACAGAGCACCTGCGTAGTAATGAAATAATTAATGGAAACATGTACTCGTAGTTTAGATGAAGAAGTAGCAACGGCTGTGCGAGAAGCAATGTTTAATTCGGAACGCGCAATTCATAATTTGCCTTTCAAAAGGGACGGCATGAGGAGCTGGCGAAGCACAGAGTGTCCCAATATATCACTCTGCTGTAAATAATGTAACTGAGGTGTAATTTAGTTCGGTTCTGGTCATCCCAGACCCCAGGATCTATCTCCTAGTTAATGAATTATTTATACAGTCCAAGGCCGGCACAGAGCGAGGTAATTGGCCATATATGTGCATGCGATGGCGATAACGATGCTTTTCACTGCAACTGCAAGCGGATGCGACGGCGCCCTCGCTGATAAACTGCATTCTTACTTACTTAAACATTTACTCTTGCCGCTTTTTCGGCCAGACTTGATTCTTCAGCAGACTCGTCCTGCTGGTCTAAGAGACCTCCTACTGATTTTAGATGATCTCGCCATTCCCTCTGATTTTCTTCTGGATGTACTTTCACACCTGGATGTTTGTTATCCATCCTATGAGCGATGATCTTATGGGAGGAATTAGGTAGGAATATTCTTAGGAGTTAGTTTTGACAAGATAGGTAACATTTATTGCTTTCTTATAAGAACATTATCGCAATCATATCAGATTTGCATTTTGAGTCCGAAAAAGCGGTTTTTATAAAATATATTTATGTTTATCTCTTTATGTTTCCAGAATACCTCAATAAATAGAACTTAATGGATGCTGCATCATTATATTGTTATTTTTGGCTCCATCAGGAGACTGTCACGTGGCGATCAATGTTTCCAAAAACGCTCCAACCTTCTTCTTTTTTTTTTTGTAAACCTATGGAATTAGGAGTGTATATGTAATGCTTGTTATTGGCTAGAAACTTAACAGCTAATTAATTTGAACAGAACTCACTGGAAGTGAAGTGTATTTGAAAAAGTGCGGCCAGTTGTGCTGGAGTTCCAGATTGGCGATGTACTTGGGGGGGGGGGGCAGAAGACTAGCGGCGCTCTGTTACTGCAGACACAAACTTGCCGTAGTCCATCTTCTGCAGGCCCAAAATGGCCAGATATCGCCACATATGTACAGGGCCAGTTTTTGTCTTGTTTCTTCTTCATATTTCCTTCCCCGAAGTACTTCACTAAATTAACATATGTTTCTTTTTACATATGCTAACTTGATCCATAAATATTTCCTGACGTGCTACCAAACTATTGCACAAAAGTTGGGCGAACCAGTCGACCGTTTCGTGCTTCTTAAAATGCAGAACAAGGATTTGCTATGATCCATCTTATTGATTATTTTAATTGACTTTTTTAATTGGTTAAATTATTATTAATATTTGATATTATGTCGTGAATTTCTTGGTATTTCTAAAGATTGGAACTGGAACATGAATCCGTTAGATCCAGATTCTTTGGCCTCCAGTTGTTAGATGGAAATAAAATTTTCATTGTTCGAATGAATAGGAGGGTGGAATAATGTTTCAGTACTGTGGAGAGAACTATGGCGGCCAAGATCAAAGGTCAATATTATAGAGTGATTACGCTTCTATGTGAGTTAAGTGCGGAGGCTGTTATGTTAAGTAGACGTGTGAAATGTTACTCTAGTATTGACCAAGCTCCCAACGTTCAGCACCAAATTTTTGTAAATGTTTCTGTTTGGAAGTAAGACTTCCTAAAATGGGGATAAAACTTATTCGTCGCCAATAAGGATTATAATTTATATCAATTCTTATTTTAAATTATAATTGTTCCTAAAAATGCTTTTTTAATTATTGCAATTTTATGTATAACATAGTCCTCATGAAGTCTGCTGGAGAAGAATTCAGTAATGCAGTAATTATTTAAATTTATTGTTTGAATATTTTAAGGGATACCTCATAAAATTTTTATTTACCGTACAAATTTATAAGTAAATTTTATTGTTAAACCAACTGTGTCGTAATGTTCGTAAATCTGAGGATGCTGGTAGAATTTTCTTCAGTAAATAACCTCTGCGTTCTACATATGAATAAATGTACAAATGTTATTAATTAGTACAAAACTCTGCTCAGATATAGTTCCAGAAACAAAAAAATAGTGAAAACTGATCCTGAATTAGTTGACGTTATTCCTCTATGATTTTCTTCATTCATCCTGAACACATTTCAGCCTAACAAGGTCATCTTCAGCCTGACATTTCTTAAGATGACTCACTGAGTACAGTAAGGCAGTATGTAGTCTTGAGCCATATTATACGTACCTTATTTCTTGCATTGATTAGGATGATAAGGATTTTGTGGAAAATAATGAAGGAATAACGTTTACTTATTCAGGTATTCTAAAATCCTTACCATCCACACTTGTATTAATAAATGTATTTGATTGTGATAATATTTGTTTAGGTTATTCTCTGTTATGTGAGGATTCTTTGCTACATTCTCTTTTTGACTGTAAAACTTTACAATCTCTAAGTTGTTTTTTTCTTTCTTATTTCTTAACATCCATCTTATTGATTATTTTAATTGACTTTTTTAATTTGTTAAATTATTATTAATATTTGATCATGTCTTTTTAAATATGTATATGTCGTCAATTTCTTGGTATTTCTAAAGATTGGAAGAGGAACATGAATCCGTTAGATCTGAATTCCCTGGCCTTTTATAAAGTGAATGAAATTTGATTTTGAATGTTTCTTTAGCACAAGTTCCGACGAACAGACGAAGTTATTTGCAAATTTCTGTAAACAGACTCTTTAAGAATTAGAAGTTTTGTTTTGGGAGTTTAAATTAAATTTATGGGAAGCTGAAACGACCTAAAATGAACAAACACCTACTGCTACTAATACGCAGATGTTAGAAGTTAGCAAAACTGGGACAAAACACTAATATTCGACAGTGTATTCAAACTATTAAGGACTTACGGGCTTGTAACTGTTCGTCGGTCGAATTCACAGAGAATTTTGACTATCCTAAAACTAAAGATGTTCCATTACATGTCTCCAATTCTGCTCTTAATAGCGAGCTCAAAATCCTAAACTCCACTGAAGCAGCACAAGCTAACAATCAAAATTTTGTTTCTTCTTCCTTTCTTTCTTGATTCGAAATGTTCCCTTCACCTCGATTCCAGATAATCTTTATTGACTGTTATGTATTTGTTGGCAGGATGAAGGGGAGGCGACAGTCCGGGAGCGCAGTTTGGTCGAGAAGGTTGACAGGCCTGTGATCCAGCAATGACCACCTCAGCTCTCGTCTGTATCAACCTAAAAACCAGTAAGTAATCAAGTGTTTAGACCAGTGGTTTTTAATCTTTTCAAAGACGCGGAATACAATTATGTATATATTTTTCTCGCGGAACACTAATATTAAAAAAATTGAAATTCGATATTTAGCAAGAACTTAAAATTAATGAATAATAAAAAATCGAATATAATTTTCAAAAAAGATATATGAAATAATTAAAATTTTAAAGAAAATGAACGACTCGTTCATTGAAATGAACGATTTTGCCCATCACTAATTCACTTCCACTGGAAAAATGCTGTAAAAGACTATGACTTAAAGAGATCGGCCAGCTTTGGTAGTGGAAAACTCAAATTAAAAAAAAGGAACAATTTTTTGTTTTCCCATCTTTCCTAAGTTTCTAATTTTCAATACATTTAAAATTGCAATTTCGCGTAACACTTGGACCATATTCGTGGAACACCGGTTAAGAACCATTGCTTTAGACCATCTGATTCCTCCAAATAAATAGGCTGCCTTGTTTATTCCTTTTTTGGTTTTGGAACTCGAGGAAACAAGGGCACCCTGCGATCGATCCAAAATATAATTTACATTAAAAAATACTCTTCGAGATCTTTAAGAAAGGAAACAAAGAGATGATGTTTCTAGCAATTGGGCCTCGCTTTCTAATTGCACCTAAGTAATATCACAGCTGGTGTCGTTCAAACCGTATGAGAACATCTGCCCAAACTTCAAAATCATCCTTCAAATATTAGTGTTGGGCAAAAATCTGGTTACCTGCTTTTTTTTAACTTTTATGTTAGCATAACTTGTTGGCCGATACATGCAAGCCCCGTCGCACTTCCCTCGTGGATCGTAATCGATTGTTGTGATGAAATAGTAAATAAATAAGAAGGCAAATGGTACTGTGAAGGCGGCGAGGGAGGCGGCAAGGCACGTGGCCAGTATGGCAATAGAATGACAAGACCGGTCTCCTGTGTGCCCAGTAAAGACTGCTTTATCTACGTGCAGCTCCTCCGCTGAATCAACAATCACCTACTGAGCCGAGACTCCAGTCTGCACAGGCACAAGGAGAGTATTTTGAAAGATGGTAGGACGAGGGCAAAGGATGAGAGATGGAGAAGAAAAAGGTTCTGTCTGGCTCTATTATCTCTGCAGACTGTTTATTGGGCAGACTCCCTGAGGAGAGGCAGTTCTCTGGCCCTCTCATGTCTGCCCCAGGAAATGGACAATTGACTTGCCACTATATGCTCCACCTGCAGTTTACATAATATCAAGCAATTTATCATTGCACACATTACATTATGCACACCTAACTTGTAGTATTCTTGCGTCCTAATGTTACAAACCCAAGGCTTGGTTTTATGGCAGCCCGCTACCTGGCCCACTTCAATAGATATTTTTATCTCTTTTAATTTGTTTGATGGCATCACTAAGGCTTATTTGCTGGTCTACTTTGCTACATATTCCTTTCCCTTATTGTTGCTGGAAGTCTGCTGATGATGTTTACCATCTCATGTGCTCTGTTCTGCCTAAATGTGGACTTTTCTCAGAGAACAGCTGACCAGCAGAGTATCCTGAACTGCCCATTGTAGAGCAGGGAAACTGCGAAAATTTTCTTTCTTTATTTCACTAGTTATTTCTTGCCTAGAAAGAACTTTAATGATCGTAACCTATTTTCAAATTGTTTTTCCACCGGAAATCTTTAATTGCTGCTTCTCGCGTTTTAAACAAAAGTTTATGCAAATGTTATACATCATATATATGGTGCCAATTACTTAAGATTCCCAAAATCGAAAAATATAAATTGATGCGATAATTATGGTGGAATAATAATACCTAATATGCCCTTTAAGTGTAATGTACGGTACTGTGTCTGCTAAGAAGGGTTAAGTGCATGCTAAAATCGAGTTTGAAGAAAACTTCCTCAACCGAAAGTAGCTCTTTATTCAATGGATGTTTGACTTCCTCGAAAATGGCTCCTAGATTTCTTTCTGTAAAGTTATTCGTACTTATATTACTTACTTATTATACTTATATTACTTATTTTTCTTTTTGATCATTTTTCTGAATAGAAGTTTAAAGGTAACTAGTTCTCGTAGAGGCGATGGCTTCTCTGTAAGTTACATTTCTGTGTAATGTACGATTTATCTACATTTTAACATGTTCAGGTCTTGAAAAATATTACGATGGAAAATCATTTCTATTTTTTCTTTTGGTTAAACGTAAGAGAATATATTTTTAATGATTTTAATTACACGTTGATTGAATGAAGTTACTTCAGGCTGGATGAACTTTTAGGTTAGCCATGGATACAGGGAAGATCTGGGATGTTATAGTTAGTAGATTGTGTTAAAGAATTCAAGAGATACGACTGGCTAAACAGGTAAATGTGTAAAAGAAGACTGTACAAGGTTTATTGAAGGAATTTGGCTTTTTTGTAATGTGGCGATTTATTGCCATCTTTTCCCGAACGATCCCTCTTAAAACTAGACTTGAGTATGAGATGTCCAATTTGTCAGGAAAGTGGTGCTGCGATTGGTTTTTCTATTTGGCCATCTATTTGATAAAACCAAATGGAAGGTTACGTTAGTTTTCAGCTGAGAGGTTATTGCTCTGGGTATTACTTGAGCGAGGAGTTGTGACTATTTTAGCAGGTAGTTTGCCTTCATCCCTCCTCAGGAAGGTGCTTAATTGTAAAGTTTTATTTTTGTGTGTTCTTTTTACGGTGTAGGAATGAATTGCTCTCTTCACCTTATTTCTTTCTTCATATGAGTCGGTTCTGCATAGTGTGACTTGACAATACTTGCTTGTTAATCTTGCAAAACAAGACAATAAAATAACAAATACATGATTCTGCTTCGGGGATTCTGTTGCTCTAAATACTGCTTTGGTTTTAGCACTGTATAAAGGGAAGGGAATAAGCGTTTAATGGGAGACCTGGACTCGGGATTCGTCACATTCGCGTGATACCAACAGTTTTAGCCTCTCCGTTAAAAGATGCATAAATACGATCAATTGCTTATCGTTCAACTGGTACAATCAACAGAAAACCAAGATAAGTTAGAAGTGCAATCAATTCCATTTGATAAACGGATGGTTTAGGTATAAATTCTTATTTATTAACAGGTTCTAATGTAATCATTTTTGTTGTTCCTTTGTGAATACATCTACTTTGGTAATTGAACCGTCTGCCGGGAGTTTAGTTACTTTCGACAAAATTGAAAATTATAAATCATAATACAATTATTTATTAATATTTAAAAACAAATACAAAAAAAAATAATTAATCGAAAAGTTTCAGGATTTCTCGACGACCGGGAGTTTCGGATGCTCCAGATGTTTCGATGGTGCCCGGAGCCCGTGGTGTCATTCCAAAACTAACTCAGAATTTAGGGAATCTACTCGAAGGAGTTACACATCTTGGAGGAGTCGATTTAGATTTAGATTTCTTAGGAAAAAACAAAATAAATTGAAAACCATTCTTACAGGACTTTGGCGGTGTTTTCAGACTAAGAGAATGTCCTACCGAAAAATTTATATTTTTAGTGAATCTAAGTAGTTTATATTTAGATTAATTATGTATCTTCATTTACTAATTATTATCCAGTAGCCCCAATCTATTTGGGCAGTACCCCATTTTACTGTAGAATGCTCCTCTTCTTTAGTATAGTGCTGCATTTTTAACAGTATTACTCAAACCCATAAGGTTTTCTCCTTTATTAAGAATATCTGATCTTTATTTTTTTCTTAGTGAATCTCCAACCAAGCTGTGAAAAAGAGTTGAGAAAAGAGAAATGGGTGTTAAGTATTTCGTTACTCATTAGACACTAGCGTTGCGATCAAATAAATAAGCGTTACGTTACTATTTTGTCAAATAAAAATATCTATAAAATGTGAACTGAGTCATTATTTAAATCGATTTTTTTTTTATATATATTGAATAGAAGTAGATGTTTGCATAAAGCAGGAGCATTTCCACTAGAAATAATAACCTTGTCCGGAGAGGGCGCTGTTGGCGTGCTTGCGTGCCACCATAGTCTAACTCGCAGACAGGGAAGCTATATTTTCGCCCCAGTCCGGCGCTTGGTTACTTAAAAATTATTAATACCTCTAGCTCCTAAATAGTTGCTTCCATAATTTTTTTGGGAAAAGATCTACCGTGCTTCATCAGGCTCTTGCTGAAAGATAGCGCCAACTATTTGAAGTTCGAGTTTCAATTAGCCGCAGGAAGTTTTGAGTAAAAAAGACGTTTTTGGAGAATAAGTGTTGGGGGGAGGTGTCTCTTGTCCAATCAGTTCACTCACCTAAATGGCTACGATTATGTGCTGGCCAATCCAAATTTCTCCTTGGCAGAAATCACTTAATTAATTTTAGATACTTAGAGTGTCATAAACTAATCTTCCAATAGCCATTTTAGACTGATTAGCTCTATAATGCCAGGCAATTCTGTTAACCAAGAGCTCAAATGTGATCATTTTCAGAAATAGTTCTTAGATTGCTGATCAGCTGACGGCTTCCTGATAGACAAAACACGTGTCGTTAATGAACTAGATTGTCTTGCATCATTTCCTTCCATTCACAAAGAGATTTGTTTTGAAACACAAAACTAAATTGAAATTCAACTAATTCATTTGATAAAATTTTAAATTCCTTAGAAAAAAAAGAGGGTAAAATTAGCAGAATATTTCTTTTCTGATCGACGCTGCCTTGTACACATAATTGTCCCTAGTAAATCAGTCTGCGCTGACTCCCATGGACTTCATTGTCGCTGGAGGTGCCTGCAGAAGGGCCCAGAAGTAGGCACACCCAGCAAGTTCTAGAGGACGGCCACATATTATTTTGTTTTGCCCTTCCGCACACCACCCCAGAGATACATATTTTCCTTCTGCACGAACCTTCACTGCTGGAGATTTATGGGGACCAGCGCCCTCTATAACTAAAACATTATTTCTTTGTGTTATGTAAATACTTACACGAACTTCGTCATTACTGATACTTCCGGAATAAAGAAACCGTGGGCCCCCACCCCAGCAACAATTAAACTAAATTTATGGCATCAGTGCTCCTGGATATTTCTTGACTTTTTTTTTTTTTTGGATTGTCGGCAAAAAAAGTAACCTCTTGATTATACTTGTAAAACAAATATTTCGTGCAACATTGTCCTTCCCAGCATAATGCTAATGATTTCCATGTTGTGCTGGCAAATTGAAATATCGTCTACTGCATTATCGCTAATTGTTGCAGTCTTGCCCTGAGTACCAGCGACTGTTTGTTGACAGTTTTATAAACATACCAGAAAATCGAATATACTACAAGCACCAACCAATTAAAGAAATTATGACCAATTTGCATAATTCATTATGTGCTGGTGATAGAAAAAGCGGGATATTCTTACTGCGAGAGAATCAGTGGCGATTGTGATAAATCTGAACTTGGAAGTGCCAAAGGAGTGAAGGAACAAAGAATCCCTGTCCGAAGTCGGTGGTGTCTAAGGAAAAAGAACCTAGGGAGATCTGGAGATTGTGATAAATGGCAGGGGCGTGTTCGATATAAGTTTGGACTTTGTTAGTGTGGGATACCCAGTATGAGTCTAGAATTCAGCTACTTTTCATTTAATTGTTTTTCAGGCGGACATTAGCCCTGCCTGAAAAATTAGGCGATAACTTTTCTTTACTTCGATAAATGCCAGTATAGTTCATATTTTAATTATCTTCGGGGCTAGTATGTGGTTTAACTGCTGGACCGCCATAACGACTCCAAAATAAATGAGTCTAGAATGATGTGTAGGACAATAAGTAGCACCAAACTTTAGTTTAACCAAGTATATTAGCTTTGTTAGTTCTAGTTTACGGATCCAAATCTTGGGTCATGTGAAAAATAGCGCGGATCAATTTATTGAACTCGAGCTGGGAAGCGATAGAAATTGCCCGAACAGGCGATTAGGACGTTTGATCCTTGATCATGATAACGATGAAATTATAAATGAATTAACCGCCTCCAAGTGTATTTTGTTCTAAAAGTTTACTAATAATAAGAAAGCTAACTTCCTGTCCATCTCTCAGCAAGGCCGAAATCTTTTCACCTTGCCTTAGTAATTTCCATGGATATTATACAGGTGTTAAAAGTTAGATAGGAGTTAACCTTGAAAGGCTCACGTGGGAAGCTTTAGATCCCCTAAAATGAATTTTTAAGGAAACAGAAGTTGACTTTAAAGTAATAAATAAAATTAATATTTTATAGCAGTGCTGTTTTTCTTCATTGATTTTCTGGAAACCTATACTTTTCTATCTCAGGAGTCTCTCATCGAGTACTTTGAAGTGGAGTTGAGAAATTGTCATGACTTATTCTTTAGGAAAAGGGGAAATGGCGTTAATTAAACCCTGGGGTTTTATACTGCAAATCGAGACCCCCACTCGAGGGTGACATATTAATTTAGCGAAGGTGTCTAGATTCGATATTTTTATTGAAATGAAATTAAGGTGCGCGGGGTTGATAGTGGAATGAAGGTGCGTGCGAGCGACGGCGGCAGTGGCGGTAACCAGATCGATACGCTTGCCCTTTCCCCCCAGGGCCCCTTCCTGTTGCAAGTTGGTCCGTTTGGCACTCTCCATCTTCTTGCTTTGTGACCTATTTAAGTGTGCGAACCCCCACCTGCTTTATACTTCACCCCTCCACACCTCTCAGGGCCCTGTCCACCCCATGTAGTCTCCAACTCTCTTTATTTGCCCAGAAATATCCTTTCTTTATGATGTTTTTAACAAAAGACCTTGCTGCTGTTCCTTTGTGGTCGAGCGCTGATGTTCTTAGTCTCTTAATCATCTCGTCTTTAAATAATCACCCTGCAAAGTACTCAACACAATAATTACCACATCAAACTTTTGCTCTATCAATTGGACATGCATGCTATTTTTTGTTTTGGTTTGCCCGGGGGGGGGGAAATGATTCAAAAAATTTGAAAGCCACTCTGTAGGGGGGAGGGCCAATTGTGAGCAGGTGGCATGACTGAGAACCTTGTAGAGGGGAGCTTGATCTGTCCACATGAATTTGGAAATGATAAATCTGTGATCTCCACATACCGTCGCATAGCCAGAGCTCCAGTTACTGCCATTCTGTGCAGAATTTCTGGGATTCCAAACATTTGTTACAACTCAGCCAGAGATTTACATATTTAATCCTATAAACAAATATCCAAAATGGCTACCAAAATTGCTTTAATGAAAAATGGGGGGTGGGAATAATTAAAATACCGAAAAGGGAAGAGGCAGGCGCTAGCTCCCAGGCTGTAGCGTGGGAAACAGTTGCCCTTCCTGTAAAAGTGTTTGGAATTATTTATTGCCCGACTTTTGTTCCCTTAACTGAATGAATCCCGGGCCCAACACATTGCCTCTTCAAACTCCCTCATTTTCTTTCTTTTTTTGTGGAAAACAATGGAATTGCCGTGATTACAGGACGGGGTTGAGGGAAGCGCAGGTCGGGGGGGTGATATCCTATGTCCTTCCATCCCCCACTCATTTTTTTCTGACCAATTTTGTTCTTGCTTGCCATTATCTGCTCCCTAGTAAGTCTCCTAATGAATCCTTCGATTTATGACAATTAAAACAACAAGATAGAACCACACATTGCGAAAACATGATAGTTAATTGGGAAGTGTGATTGTAGATTGTGTATTGGAATATGATTCCTTCTGTTCCCTCTTTCTTGTTTGTTTGGTTCTTATAATTTTTGGATATCCCCATTGATTTCAGGTTTGTGTAGAGTTTAATTTGACTTCAATTTATAAAAGCTCCTGTCATGATGTCATTCGCTATGTGAGTCGGTGATTGTGTCCAACAGCACGTATCTAACAGTTTCTTTTAAATACATCAGTTTCTTTTTTTATTTTATTAATTTTATTTTCTGTTTAAAGGTTCTTTTACTTTTGTTTTTAACTCGATTCTTCTTGTGTATCGTAATTAATATGGTTTTATTTTTATAGTTTCTGTAGAACAGGCGAAAAATTTCCGAATACCATTCATTTCTCATCGTTCCTTCATTGTACGAATCCATTTAATTAATCTCACCCTTGGCGGCTTTTTGAAGAGAGGAAAGGACACAGCCCCTAGAATTTAAGGCAAAAAGAAGGACCGTAAAAGTAGACATGACTAATGTTCATCACCTTATTTGTATGCCATATTAGGGAAAGACTGGTTAAATCTGCAAATTGGATCTAATTTGTGTGTGTGTGTGGGGGGGCACCAGCTGTGTTCAGCTCATTCTTATGCTGCGCACACCCCCAAACCGGGGGGGGCATCGCTTTCGGCTTCCCTAAATCACTCAGGAGTTTGTGATTGAAAGCTGTCATTGCTTAGGTCTTGAAACAGTTAATTGTTTGGCTGTGTTGAAAGTTTTTTTTAATTATTTTTTGTTTGTTTGTAGATCTATAACATTTGCTTGAGACGAAATTCCCGTCAAAATCATCTTCTGAGACAATTCTGGAGGAAAAGGTGGGCTAACCCAAACTAAGGAGTTGAATGCACATCCCAATATATGGCCTTCTCTTCTGGATTAAATTTAAAGGAATTTAATACGTGACCAAAAGTCTAAATTTGAAGAAATCATTAATCTAAAATAATTTATAATCTAGTGGCTAGCCTGGCCATCTTGAGTAGGTTAACCTTCATCTTGAAAGTTTTCTGAATTATTGATTATAGAATAAACTTAAAATTGAAATCTAACGAAGTACAAATGAATACCAACGTTTCAAAGTATCCGTCCATTTAGGACATCCAATTAGGCGCCACGGTAGCCGAGCGGTTAGAGGCGAGACCTGCAAAGCTAATGTGTATTGTGGTACTAGGTTCGATTCCCGGTCTTAGGCCTTGGATTTTATTTAATGGTTAATAATAGGAATTCACGTAAAGTATGTTTGCTAGTCGCCTCCGTCCACGATACCTAATTGGTAGTTGGACGTTAAACCCCGCCTGAAAAAATTAGGCGATTACTTTACTACTACTTACTTAAAATTGAATTCTTGAGGGTAAGTATTTTCACCTCCTTCTTCATTGAGTAAATTATTACGCTCAACTTCCTTCACTTTTACAATAAATAACTAATGCAACACGTGCCAATTTCGGGAACTAAGCTCCCCTGATCAGCTGATCCATGTTTAACACTGATTGACTGCGATCGTATTAAGTGCAATGTTTGTTTGGTTCCAGCATTGTCATCCTTCTTGCTCAAGACGCATTTCTTACCCCTCGGGGCGGAAATAACGCTCAATGATAGAACTCTAAGGTAATAAGTGTAAATAAGATAACTAAAATATACACAAAGTACACAAAAATTAATGACAAGTGAAAGTAGTGGTGCGGAATCACGCAGCCTACATACACACACACACACACACACACACACACACACACACACACACACACACACACACACACAGACTAATAATGTAGTACGTCAGCTCTAATTATGCCGGCTGGCTATGGAGTTAGTTTCGTGTTCAGCGGTAATATCGCCTCTAGCTACCTAACCTCCATTAGTGTACATCCAGTTCCCCTTTTAAATTCATTGCTCAACTATTCTAATAAATTACAATAAATTAATAGAAGTTTTTTCTTTTTCTCAGTCGGCAGTTGGGAATCTTATATTTTCGCCCCAGCACATTCTTGCTAAATTGTAAAAATGTCCGTGATATATAAGTTACAATTTCAGACAGTATTTTTGTAGTGGTGGATAATGTAAAATAACTTCTCCAGTTGTGACTTCCTAACAACTAACAACGATGGGTTGTGTAAATTGTCATGAGTGTGGCCACGACAGGAATTATTTCCTGAAGGCCAAATAGTCAAACGGTTTTTTTTCTAAAAGTTATTTATTTTGCACCATTGATCTAGATTTGCCTAGTGTTAACACAATGTTAAAACAAATTCATCGGTGTTAAAAAAGTAGGTAAAAAACTGTTTATGAGTCATTATAGCTTATTTTTATTGTTCAGTAGTATTTATGGCTATAAAGCAAGCTCATTTTAACTAGCGGCCATTGCTTTCTGAGAAAGCATGGATGGTGGGCGTGGTCACCATGAATGTTCCAGATTCTGATTGGCTAACCTATCCGCCTAATATTTCACACCTCTTCCTCTGTATTCTGGTTGGTTAATTATTTAACGCCGATTATTTCTTAGAAAAATATACGTAAGATTTTTTTTACCAATTTTTCCACCGTAGGTATTTGATAAATTTTCAGAATATGCAATAAAAATTTTCATGTGAAAATATCTATTTAAATGCATTCGTTTTTTTTTTTAAGGTTCATCTTAAAAATAGTTTAGATTTGCAGAATTTTAAGAAAGAAAAAAAAAAAAAACAATATCTACTTAGAGATGTAAGTCAGGAGATGTAAGTCTCCATGTTCCATGTTGTGAGTTAATATGGCAGTTAAAGAGGTGATTGGTGCTTCAACATGAACAATAATGAGCGAATCGGATAGTAAAGCTTTAGGGAAGGGAAACACTAACTTCTGCCACACAGCTATCTGACTATGTGCCGGCATTATCATCCTTGCTCAAGACGCGTTTCTTACCACTAGGCGGAAATAACGTAATGATAGAACTCTAACGTAATAAATGTAAATATGATAACTATAATAAAATATACACAAAGTACAATCACGGAATTCGAAACGAATTTAAAAAAGGTCGAAAATTCAATCATGATTATTTAATGAACTATTAACACTAGAACATGGCAATTTATACTATGTATAGTACAGCTAACTTTTCTCTACATTTCGATGAAGAAATCATTGAAATCTGACAAGTAAGAAGAGAGATATAGAGATTTGAAATTTGAACGATTTAAAAAACCTTCAAAATTTAACCTTCCATATCTCAATAACTATTATCACTAAAACATAGCTATTTATGTCAGTTATAGAGTTAACTTTTCTATACAATTGAGTAAAGGAATCATTGCAATCTGAACAACAGGAAGAGAGATATAGAGGTTTGAAATTTGAAAGATTTACAACATCTTCCGAATTTAACTTCTTTTTTTTTATTGTAAAATATTTTAATAATTAGCTGTTTCTTAAAATATGAATATCTTATCGATTTTATATTCCATATGTAAAACATTTTGAGAGGAACACCTGGATTAGGAATGTAATTTAAGAAAACTAAATTATTTAATATGAAACCAGATTAATCATTACGTGTTTTGAATGCTCGGCTACTACCTAAAGTAACAATCTCTTTGATCTGAGAATGTACTCAAATCGATGTTTTTATTTTAAAATAAATATAAATTAATAAAATAGACAAATTTATTGATGTATTTTGGTGTTACCATTTTTTATGAAAAGTTTATCAATTTTTTAGCCCCATTATTTGTTTGATTTTGTGTAACATTTTTTTTTTAACCTGTAATTAATAGTTTAATTAGTATAGAATATTTATTTTTATCTTAGATTCATGACCTGAATTTTATGACCACTGCGTTATAGAGGGATCTGATGTTTAGAGGAGTTCATAAGGAAAAGTTTTACTATTATAAAATTAAAGGTTCTACACAAACACGAGTACGAGGTATGGGTATGGTTATCACATTGCCCTATTGGGTTTATAACAGCTGGCAATATAGTGTTATAAGCTAAATTCATTCGTGACGCACTGATTTCGTTTGCTCCAATAGTTGTGACATACTTTCGATACTTTCGACTAGTTCTTTAACCACTCCATATATCATTATGTGATTAAGTGTGAGTGTGTTCAGTTTGCTGTCCGAATTAGGCATGAATGAGTGCAATTTGGAGGATAATCTCTGCGACAGGGTAAGCCTAGCTGCAGTAGTTGCAACAACTAAAGCGAGGGGATGAATTTCCTTACGGGTGGTTGGCTTTGCCGTACATGTGAAACGCGTGGAGTTCAGTGTGGTTCAGCGATGTTCCTGTTGGATGATATCGTGGCCTTTCAGATCACGAACTTGCACTGATGGATCGAAGCGTAAATTTTTCCTCTACATTTTGGCAGATGAAAGATGAAGAAACGAGATAAGATTTTTCAAAACTCTGAATCGACCAAGGCAAATAAATTTGATCTATTTAAATTCGAGCCAATAGAGGCTGAAGATGACCTTACTAGGTCGAGACGTCCCGAAATCTGGAGAAGTTCCGTCTGATTCTTTAAGAAACTACCTACTTTCTTTCTATTCAATAGTTTTGGTCCACGCTGAAGGCAATCGGTTGTTCTTGTTATTGTAATGAAAAATCTTATTCTATAGAATTGAAATGTCCAGGAATTCATGGAAAATATAACAAACTAAACAATAGCGAAAACAGAAGTAAAGAGGAAAGAAATGGCTTCTCTATGGGCCAAGTCATGTACAAACTATCGATAAAGGGCGTGTGGGTATTGATGGAGAAGTGTGAGCGAGACCCCCAGTTCTACTGGAGAATGTATTGTTTGACCAGGAACAACAGACCATTAGCTCTGGCCACGTTAGAGTAACTCGCTTCTCCAGAGCCGCTCATAAACTGCGCCAGTGTGTGTATGGTAGTTCCGTGCTTTGCACACGAGTGTGTAAACAAGTATAGAAATCACTCAGTTAGGAGCGAACTTGCCGATACATAGACTCCAAGGTGTGACTAAACTGGCGCCGATACGCTGCTTGAGTTCTCTACTTCCTTCCTTCTATAAAAGAACAGAAATTACAGTATATCCATTGCACTGAAACAGGTAGCTGTTTGGACAATGGTTATCCATAGTTACGCTCATGGAAATCTGGTCATTGTAAAACTCACTTTTTCTTCAAGATGTCCACTTGAATCCACGTTCTACTAAAGCCACCAACAGCTTTTGTTTAGTGGCCCATACTGCAAGAGTAAAGACTATCTCTGTTTGTAGAAATAGTTTGTGGAAATAGCCAATCGGCAGGAGGAGATGCTCAAGTGAAGAAGGTTTTCAGATCTTTGGGATGAGCTCAAAATTAAGAGCTTTTAGATACTGGCTGGGGCCAAGTAAATCTTCACATCTCGGCATTCCCAGTCTTCATTATAGCAATTCTAGAAGATTTGCAGACCCAGGGTCTTTGTCTCCCTTACTTGTGCTGGTAATGTTTAGAAATAAAAACTAATATAATTTAGTATTGATTAATATTGATGGATCTTCCGATGGAAGCAAAGATTGGAACTCTAAGTTGAGAAGTCTAAGAAAAGTCAGAAAATGTAACATTGGTCAGTCAGCTAAAGCGTACGAAGAGCAAGGTCTTCCTCTCACACAAAATAGCTCACTTATTGTGCAGAATAAAAAGAAACAGCCCAGCCAGTTCTGGGCATAAAGCCTGCGAATGGGGTCAGCTATAACCAGACCACAGCAATCTTCAGAAGACGACTTGCCCTTAAGTATATGCCTTAAATTATCAGCACCAATAAAAGTTCCTTGTAATAAATACTATTACAGTTTTATTTATAAAGTTTCATACATTCTAAAACCTTCTAAATGATTTAGTTAGATGTACTTGGCCTTTGCATGAAAATTTCTATTTCTCCTGACGAAATTTTGATTTTAGCAAGTTCTGTATGAGCATAATGGAAATCCATGATCAGATGTCGTTGATACACATTGGAAAATTCGTGTCTGGAACGGAAAGAAGTCTAATCTGTGGCCGTTAGACATTTGCATTGCTTGCAGAGTTGGTTGGTAGGAAGCTACGTGGGGTTGAAGGTCGCATCCTAACAAACATACTGAGACTTACAAATCCGAATTGTCAAATAGGATCCACAGTGCTGGATACATTACCTGTCAAAGCACATGTGCATTCCTTATTTCTAACCGACTTCTTACTTTCGTCTACCATCCTAGCCTAGGTGATAAAATTTGCAACACTTACACATCATTAACTAAAGATTAAAGGTCTTCATCTCCTTGGCGATCTCTGTAGATCTTTTACTTGGAGTTGAGTTGTCATTTTGCGGCTTTAAACATTTAAAATTTTACAAATAATACAAATAATAAAATAAGTTAATACTCAATTTTGTTTTGTTGAAGAATGGGTCAAGTATTGAGGAGGTGAATTGTATGTTACAGGGGGCAAGGCGGACAGCGATGAAGGCTGTGCGACTGGAGGCTGTTCTGCGGCGACCGGCGAAGGGCGAGGCGACAAAGACGCTGGGCCGGGCCCTAATACTCAGCAACTGGTGCAGGCTCTTGTCGACAACGGCATCATCCAGGTCAACCATAAAGCCACCATTCGGGTCATCGACAGTGGCAAAACTGATTCCCAAGAGCTGGCCGATTTCAAAACCTTAAATTTGGGCACCTTTGCTGTAAAACAATCTGCCGATACTAGATCTGGTAATTGAGAAATTCGCTGTTATCATTGTTGGAGAGCAACTCATTTTTATTTCCTACCTTTTTCATTTTTTTTGCTAAAAGCTTTAAACCAACCTTCATTTCTTATCAGAGAGTCGGGTTTGTTTAAATTTTGATGTGATAAGTTTTAGAAGTTCTCACCAGTACGTAGTGTATAATGGTCTAGGAAATCTTAATTGGGACAGTTTCATAATGATAAAAAATCTTAGAACATCTCGGGCTACCTAAAGATCGACTGGGATCATAATACGCGCTTTATAGTTACGTAACCCATCAATATGGAGCGCCCTACAAATGCTTAACCGGCGGGGAAAGCTCATTCGCGGAGTATAGTGTGAGGCAAGATTTGTCAAGCAATTAGCAACAAGCACTTTGGTTCGTATTGAACAGATTCACAGGGAACAGAAGTGCCCGCTATAAAGGACTATATGGATGGGACAATACACATATTTCCAGAGAACCTGCTTACTGATGCTATCCTAAACTACCATAGGAGAGCACTTCCAACCTACAAGCAGCAATCATTGCTTATGTGATACAGAATTTTGTAAAAGAGAAATAAACTGCCTGGAAAATGTAGGTTAATTTTCTCCTTAGATAAAACTAACTCTAAATGGAGAATATAATGTTAAATATCAAATCAATCCATCATTTTATAAAAGAATTCATTTTTTAAATTGAAACTGTTTAAATTGTAATGACACTGGCGCCTTGGCCCTAGAAAAAAAGGAAACCGAATATTAGATTTTAACAGAGTCATTTTACCGTCATCCGTCCCTAACATTTGTTTAGTGGTTTCCCCTCTTCTGCTACATTGTAATTTAGTTGTTCCATATGGAAATTAAATGAAACGAAAGAAAAGTTCCAACCATATTTTCAGTTAGCGAGTAAAAAAAGGAAAAACTGCACGGAAGGATTTGTATTTAAATGATGGCGTCTGTGACAAGCTTTTTAAAATCCCATTTAATATTTCGCCCCCTCCCCCAGACCACCTCTCCTGCACACACGCGCACCGAATTCTCCATTTTGCTACATCTTTCACTATTTCCGCTTCCTATTTCAATCGATTGTTTGGCTTGGTTTGATTTTGACAGTCTTTACTCTAATGATAGAGGGAGTATCGCGATCTTGCAGATTTGTGATTATGAGTTTCAGTAAAATTGCTTTCTCTGAATGAATGTGGGTGGGGTTCCCTTGAGTTCCCTTAGGAAGGTTAGGATTGCTTTACTTCTTTAGAACGAGGTGGAATCTTAGCTGCGGAAAGACTGACTGAATGTCACTCACATGCAGGGGTTAGTTTCGCCTTATTTCCTGTGAAAAATCAAAATCTGCATGAACGCGTTCACCTTCTCTGTAAGATGTGAAGAACATGTGGTTGGATGTTTTCTTTTTGAGAAAAATTACTGCTGACTCTTAGTGGCAGAGTATTTTAGACAAGAATGTGTTGCTTGCAGGGATCCTGCTGGAGACGGTGGGCGAGGCGGAAGGCGGCGAGCAGAAGGTGGTGAGTCTGGTGCAGAACCGGCCGATCCTGGTGCAGCGGAACCTGGTACTCCAGGGAGTGGTGGCCGGCAAGGGTCTGGTGCAGCTGGTACAGGACAAGCCGCCCCCGTTGCTCCTCAACAACCCCGCCCAGCCTAACTCAGGTCAGTCTTGCTGCTCTACTCTTCAAGTTTTGCTACGCCTCACGCAATTCGGTTTGGCTATTCTTTTTGTGTTTCCTTCTGCTGACACCAGGATGCTGAAATTCCATTTACAGGTTCTTATGTACAAATAACTTAGTTGAAAAGGCACCATCTATTGAGCAAGAGCGGTACTTCAAGTTCTCTAAGTGATCACTAGACAAAGCTAACTGATAATTCCACTTCTTATTTATTTACTCTGCATTCATTCATCTCAGGTAAACATCTTAAGAATTCAAGTCTAAACAGTGCACATTTCTGTCACCAAAGTGCAGTGTTTTAACTATTGATTGAAATTATTAAAACGAATTGATTCAATTTTGATTAAATAACCCAAGACTTTTAATGAAACCATCAACTCATGCAAAAACCTGCCAACTCGAAACCTGGATTCGAGACCTGAGCCGCATCAGTTTGGTTGAAGAGGCACAGACCATCTAGTTTTAGGCTTACTAAATATTTGGGTGAACGCGACAAAAAGAACAAAAATAAACATCAAATTTAGAAGATTGAAAACAAGAAAAGTTTAAGTTAAAACCTCGAGAATCGTAGCAAGGGAAGTTCGTGTTTTCGCTCCAGAATACTGTATAGTGGAGTTACTGTATCCGCGCATATAAATATGATTAGTGATGGCATTGGCTTCAAAGACTCCGCAGACGGTACTTATGATCCTCGACTTGTGTAGGCCAAGTTGGTATGGATATTTTATAAGACAGGAGTTGTTTTGAAATGGAACCTGCACATTCCGAAGCAGCTGTCACTTTCAGTGGCAGTAGGTGTCAGTCAGCTGGTAGAACTTGAGCTGATATGGGCTTGAGAAGGTTCTGGTTTTAAAACACAACTCGGGGTAACTTACACTATGGTGGGGGTTGCGGGGAAGTTCAGTTGCTATAAACAGGCAGCGGTTCGTAGAGACGGAGGCGGCAACTGATGGCAACTAATTAGTAACTAGCGTGATTAATGCACCCCCAGTAATCAGAACTTTTACCGCCTCCCGCTGAACGATTATTAAAAGTGCCATAACTTTAATAAAAAGTACATTACGTGCTTGGCCAAATTGAAACTGGTAAACTGACTTTAACTTACAATCAATGACTGAGTTGATTTGCAAAGTTCAGTCAGTGACTGCCATTCAAAGCAATCTCTTTACTTCGGCTTGCGACTTTTCTTTCGTCCACTGGCGCCACTGTAAACAAAAGGAAAAGTAATGGCTATTCTTTCAGGCATCCTTAGCGTCCAATCACCAAATGACAGAAGTGGATAGCCAACATGCTTTACTGATAAGTTCTCATATGTACTGTTTAAATAGAGGCCTAGACCGGGAATCGAACCCAGTACCACAAAGCATCCTACCGCTCGTGTTTCTCACATTCTCTGTGTGTGTGTGTAGGAGAGGGGCATGATATACACAAAAATCTGTTTCACACTCTCACGACTTCCTCTTGTAGCAGTTTCCGTAATTAGAATTTTAAAAACATGGGATTCCAACTTGGAGGTCCAGGGTTCGAATTCCAGCTGCTAGATCTTAGATTTTCTCTTCCTAGAAGCTTCTTACAGCTGCTGTCACAAGTGATTGACGGTTTTATCTGTATCAAGAGAACACTCGGCGCCAGTAACCTTACATTGTTGGCGCGCCTTAAATTTTAAAAAAACTAATTTAAAAAAATCAAAACGGTGTTTCTACTAAAAAAATAAAATAAATTCTTCGTCTTCAATATTATGTATAATTAGTAGTTCTATAGAAGGGAATGTTAGATGCTAGAATGTGGCTCTCATGTTGGCCGAAGTTGGCTATCCAGATTTATGGCCTCAAAATGATAATGTCTTACTATGTAAGATTTACAAGTTTTCGGACTAGAAGCACTAATAGACGCCTACTGCCCGTCGGGTGGGGGAAAGTAGCACACTCTTGGTCAGGAGGTTATATTACTAGGTTATGCTATATTGGGCAAGGTTACCGTGCTTTAGTCGCGTGTTTTAAGCTTGAGGGTGCGAGGTTACTGTTTGCTGTTGGACATAGCACGCCTTGCCTATTTACATTCCTCCATGCTTCTCTAATTCTGCTTGATAATTATCTATATATATATATATTGAGACCAAACTATTCACTTATCTTCCGGCTTTTGTCATTTCTTCTTTGTGTCTCCATTTCTAGTGCAAAATCACTACTACGTATTTCAAGCCGAAAGCTATTATCGATTGGCGTCGATTACGCATTTAATCACCAGTTATCTTGCTGACGATATACAGGAGTGGGGATAGTTTGTCTGTCCATTCTTGTGATTCTTCTGGAGTAGTGGAGTGTTTGTCCAGATGGCAGGCTACACCCGCGCCATCTGGTAAGATAAGTGGAAAGTGGTATAGTGATGCCAATTATTTGCTGTTTTATGTACTATTTTCTATTTGAATAATTTATTTAAGGATTTAATTATTTTTGTATCAGTGCCTGACTTCCTTGCCATTGGCTAATATCTTTTCATATTTACTACGACCGGATGCTATAAAGAAATCGTGTATCTTTTCCGGAAAACCTGCAAGGTTACCAAATCTAGGTGATTAAGCCTGTCCCACACTCGCTCGGGCCAATCTCATTTTTAATTTTAGGCTTAAATATGAATTTAATTTTCTAGTCATCCAGCCGGCTAGCCTTTATCTATGCCAAAGTATTTAAAAGTAGTATTTTTGTCAGGAAGTTGGTCTATCAATGCAATTTTTAAAAAAAGCACGATGAAGATTTCAACCAATGGCATGTAGCTTTGTTTGTAACAAGCAACAATATGGGGCAGAATAGAGGTAGAAAGTTGATGTTAATTGGCTAATAAAGGAGGGAACACTAGGCTCCTGGGGACCAATTTGTCGCGCGCGTCCCCTTCCCTAGCTAACCGTTAGCAAGCTAGAAAATTTTTACTATAATTTCCTGTTTAATCGTCTTCATTAGTTTCACCGGCCCCCCCCCCCAGTTAATCGTTCGTCGTACACATAGATCTTTTTTTTTTCCTTTCTGTAAAACGTTGTTTATTTATGAAAAAACAACATTGTGTACGCAGTTAACTTAATGTTGCAACTTTATTTAACCAGCTTGAAACATTATTCAGTTTTAGGAGCGTGGAGTATATTTTATCGCAGCCGAGGGTCTTCCTTCCTGTACTAACAGGTCCTCTACGCAGTTCCCTAGGGTGGGAAGCCTGTATTGCTTGGGCAGTTAACATCCGTTTTACTCTCTCCTTTCTTAATTATTTTAAAAAAATAATAATTTTACTAAGCGGAAGCTTACATTTAAAATTGTGGATGAAATAATAATGACGTTAGAAGGAGGGGATTGGCTCAGTGGGTAGCGCACTGTGGTTTCCGGCTGCTGACCCTTAGATCATTCTCTTCCTAGGAGGTTCTTACAGCTCACTGTCCGGTGATTGGCAGTGCTGTCTATAACGGGAGAACATTGTCCGCAGGCCGGCAGTGCCTGAAAAAAGCTCCGGGCGCCAATGACTTCACATATTGACGTCTTTAAATTTAAAAAAAAGTTACCGAAAATTGATTTTGGTCTTCATTCTCCTTAAAGTATAACATTTACCCTCACAAATGTATATACTAAGGATTCCAATTATATTTATGTATAATTCCAGATATTTTGGTTTTTCACCCTTAAACTGTGGCACAACTTGCTGGAATCGAATAAAACTTTATTCCCACCTTAGCCCTGATTTCTGGTCTTTGCCTTTTTTTTAGACCTAGAATATTCCAGGAAGTCGAATTTCTGTTAGAGGAACTTCCGTCTTTGGCAGCATTTCCATTGGATTGGGTGTTATTGTAAGAGAATTGTTCTTTCTACTTTCTTCGTGTAAGTTTAGACGGAAGAACTTCAAACTGAACTACTACGACCAGGGTTTAGTCTATGGTTCGGTGATCTGAACTCTTCGTCCGCTTCACCATTCAGTGAAAGACTATTATTATTAAGTGTTCATAAGCGATTCTGGGCTAGAACTTCTTCCAAAATAAGTAAGTTTTGTGGAACTTTAACTTGTGGGACTAAGTAGTGAAGTAAGCGTAAAAAATCCTCTTTTGTCCGTTGAAGTCAGGGTGTTCACGATCAATTCAATGTAGAGTTGGGGAATAAGGCTTAGTACTTAGTGCTCAAATTGGCTTAGTACTTAGAGCTAAACACTGAATTGGAGTGAAGTTTTAGTATTTGTTTTTAAAAATTTCTTTTTGTGTGTGTGTTTTCAAATTTAGCGTTTTAGAATGTTTCGTCTTATTAGAAAACCTCAGAATTGGAGAAATTACAGCGTCGATTGGTAAACGTAGCCAGAAGGAGAGGTGGATTCCATGAGTGGTTTAGTTACTGTACCCACTAAGTACACATCGATTTACCCATTAAGATAAGCATGATGTCGACCCTTACTGGGTGGTGGTAGATGAATAAGTGTTGGTCAACAAGGCCGCCGCTTACTGTGCACACAGACTGCTTTAGATCCTCGCTTTGTCCACCACCCCCCCAGTCCTGCGGTGTGTCCACTCTTGTAATGACCGCCTTGAATTCTTCGCTGTTTAGAAGCTAGCACCAACGGATGTTACACAGTATTGTGGAAGTGAGGGTGATGCTAGTTCTAAAAGTTAAATCTCCCAGTTTTGCCATGGAGAACTTATCGTCTCGTCAGACTGACCTAATGCATTCTAATTGGCTGGATGCTCTGATTCTTCATACGATCCTCTTGTTAGACATTATTTTGGCCAGGCATTTCATGCTCATAAATGCTAAAAGGGTGCCGGAAGAGCTGCAAATGTGTTCATGCAGCACTTTCCCTTCCAAAGAACCACGCTTGTAACAGCTTCCTGGGTAAATAATAGTCACATGTTATTATCTAGTTAGCCTCTCCAGTTTCAGTATCTCGTTTGAGACGTTTTCAAGGAAATTCCCCTTCCTCAAACAAAAGTTAGTTCCGGTTACTAATTTTGCCCAAAAGCAAATTATGATATCCTAAACGAAATGAAAATGGAAACTTTCAGCGGGTTTCCATTGAGGTTTACTGATGTCTCACAGATCAGGGAACCTTATCAAATCTGATGGTTGAAGTACTGCCTATTTTACCTAGGGTTTAAGGAAAAGTAAAAAAATATCCATTTCTTAAAAAAAACTAGAACCATGAGAATTGCAGGAAAAGGAAATCACGTTTTCAGCATCTCGTAGTTGACTCTTAGGATACGTTTGCAATGAAGATGGGGTTGATTGGGCGCAATCCGTGAGGGGTAGATGGAACTGCATCTTGATGAGATGGGGTTGCAACTCTCACGGTAATGATAGAAAGCGAGCTCTGATGTCGTCTCCTCAGGACAGGAGTTCGTGGCGTGCACTCCAGCTAGAAAGATAGAAAATAAACATTGCCAGATAACAGAGCGAGTAATTAGTAGTGGACCAATAATAATCGGGTTACAAAGATACCAGCGAGCAATTTCTTGATCACCATTCTGGTCACGTGAGGATGGCTTCAAGCCAGCCGCGTGATTGCTCATCTTATTGCTGCTAATTGTATTTGCGCGCGCGGAGGCCCAGCTTCAAGCACGTGATTGAGCTAGTGCACACTCCCAGCTCTCCGCCATTTCTATATTTCTCCATTTATTTTGTCTTCCTGTTCTTAGAGTTAGCACTGTTTATAAACGAGCGTGCGTGAGCCGCCTCCAAGAAGTATCTGTTCTCCATTGCTCACTTCCGCCGCTCACTCTTCTAGTCATACTAATTCAGATCCTCAGCTACTTCTTTCCCGGTTCTACCTCTGGTATATGACCAGGATAAAGAAAAAGAAATACATAAATAAATAATTACTCGCCTTTCCCGGCAGAGGCGAAGATATATTTTCGTAGGAACTGCTTACACGAATGACCTGACGGATTTTGTTGCAAATTTGGCTCCACGGAAAATGAAGTAATTAAAGCTTCTTCAACTATTTCATTACATTTGTTAAAATAAGCTGCATAATTTTGTGAGTTAAGCAAATAAGCTCTAAAGCATTTTCTAGTGTTTTCTAAGCACTCTAGCCATGATCAATCAAGTCAAATAAGCACCAAAGGACTTCACAGAGAAGCTGCAAACTATTGAATTCTGTGATTTAGCGAAATTCCCATTGTATTCTTCATCGAGATCCGACCGGAATTATTTAAATAACAAAAAAACTTCTCATGTAAAATATATCTGTAATGAAGACATCATTGTTAGATGGTGGTTGACTTTTTAGCCGGCCGCGCAAAAGCCGATGTAAAAGGTCTGTGTGGTTGCCAGCCGGTAATCAAGAGGTCAACTTTGCTCTCTCTCCAGTACTTCCGTTCCCGTATTCCCTCTGCAGCGGCCCTATAAGTTCACCCTGCGAACAATTAATAACCTACTAAATATTTTTATTAACCTTTATCGTGGACCAACACTATTTGCCAACTTCTCTTCAGCTGTTTCCGATATCCTCCTGCTGGCTATCAACCTCTCAGTATTGGATACTTTTCTTACTAACTTTAACAGCCACCGTCAGGTGCCTCTTTGGTTAATACCCATTTTCCCCGTCTTCGACCTTCTATCTTAGTACTCGATTCACATTCATATTTTAGAGTGCCTACTGAATAACCAAAGAACTTGACATCCTCTCTCTTGAAAGTCCAATCCAAGTTGCCTAATATCATGGTCACACTTCACAGAAAGGACACGCTTCTACTTAATGTCCCTCCTGGATGGTTCTGAGTCCTCATTAGAACTTATTTCCTTATTTCTTGAAACTCCAACAAAGTTTTCTTTTTCATAGTTTAACCTTTTAACAAATAACATCGCTGCAGTCTTTTTTGTATTCCTATCAAAAACATTAGGTCACCATTAATTTCTAAACCCCTTTTCCAGTTCAATCTTCCAAGTTTTCGGTGGAGACTTCAATGCGAAAGAAGGAAGTCGTATAGAAAACGTGAAAAACCTCATCTTTCATGATGCACTTTCCCAACACCAGCTTCTGTCACTAAGTCTCACTGCAACCAACTGCTTTAAACAAACGTCGTGACCTTCTCGAATCCTTCATCTGCCCCTCCATTTCATCAGTTTCTTATGGACGCCTTCGCCGTAGACGATTCAAACCCACTTTCTTCATTATAGACATCCACCCAAAACTTTCATTAAAAAGTGGATTTGGACTGAGACATAACCAGACTTACACGAGCAGAAAGCATTCTTTAAAACACCTCGAGAAGTAGAGAACACCTGGACGTCTGAAGTAAAGAAGCCTTACAGAAGAGCATCTTGCAAGCAACGTCCTTCTGGACAACTACTCGGATAGAACGGTTACCGCTCGCCAACCTCATAACTCCATGGAAACAAACAAGATACTGTTTGACAGCTGACATGACTTGAAGTTTCAGATAAATGATCTCTATTGGGCGGCAGAGTTACGAAGCATCAAATAGAAAATTTGACAATAAAAACGGGATTAATCGCTTTCTGATGTAGAGCGAGGTTGCACATGTTTTGGTTGGGGGGGTTGGGAAAGTTGTCTGTGAGGTTTGTACACCTGGCAGGATGAGGGGGGCCAACTAGCTGAATATAAACAAGTGGTATGGGGGCGGCAGTTTGGTGGGGCCGAGTGTGCGCCGTGCGCCGCCTCCGACTCAGTGCTGCGGGCTCCAGTCCTCCGTAGTCACTTCTCGTTTCTCCATCCAATGTTTCTCTTCTCTTTATCTCTCTCCTTCAGATTATCTCCTCCTTTCTCTAAATAACCACCTTTAGCAATAGTTTTCCTTCAAAATATTCTTAAACTTCTGTTTCATTCTCCAAGTCAATTTTGTAAACCTTTCTTTAGAATATAGTCTATTTACTAAACTATTTACTTCTTTCAAGCAAACACTTTTTAACAAATAACTTGACTCAAGCAAATCAACTTATAATCAGATTTATGCATCGACTTTATTTTTGACAAATTTCTTTCGGTCAGTTAACAAAGATTTGGTTTACAATTTTTTTTTTGCTAATGTGGCAGTTCTGTCCGGGGTAATCCGTGGTTTTCGACGTTGTGTCTGTGCAATGTGCAGCCAAGTGTATGCAAGTGAGTTGGACGAGTGCAGCTGTGATGATGCTTAGTGATGCAGGTCTACAAACGCAATTAAATCGCCTTGGTTACAACGATAATTATAATATTGTTGAGTATAACTAAATAATAATTGAGGAAGGTATCAATTTTTAATATTCTCTAAATACTTATTGCTGTAAAGTTAGTATTGGGGCTTTGTGATGAAGCCAACGGCAGCGTCAAGCTGATCGAACCACGTGACCGCCTCCAAACACCTGTCCGTTCGCTTCTCAACATTCCGTTGCCGCCTCTTTATTCCGTTTCAAAAATTCTACTGGTTCGATAGTTATTAATTTCTAGCTTAACTTTAACGAGAAGTAATCGATTATCGCCATTATTGTATAATTTACACAAAACTCTTGGGTTTCAGGTGATTTTTTTATTTATTTTTGTCTACGTGTTTCTAAGTGTGAAAGGTCAGTGAAACGCAGAAATAATAGATTTCGACTTTTTACCGGAAATAACCGGTTTAAGGTCACCTTAGTTCGCAAAAGTGGAAATTAAAAAAAAAAAAAAAAAACAGTCTGCGTGTATTTGTGGGAACTGACTGAAACTTAGCGCGTGCAGAATCTCTGAGCCGGAAGTAAACACTTTACTAAAACACTTTTTCCTGATTTTGTAATTTTGTCTCGAAAACGGCACCAATTGTTCTCCGTAAAGTTTGTGAACACATCCGGTTCGGTCCGCTGATGGATCGTCAGTGCACTGATAAACTTCCGGGCGACAAGAACTCAGATGTTGGCGCTCCACAATTTAAAAAATTTAAATACAAAGTTTATTCAGCGCTTCCGTTTCATTTCCAATTTTGTAAATTTTGATAAATATTAATTCACGTAAATTGGAAAATAATATATGACAATTGTGTTATCTACTCTTATCAACTCTAAAGCTAGCATTTCAGCAGTCTCCGATTGAACAAGAACTGTAACCAGTTCAGATGTTCTTCTTAAAAGCAGACTTTTGTTTCATCAGTAAAGAATTTTACTTCCATTTGACTGTTACACAC
Source organism: Rhodnius prolixus (assembly GCF_049639745.1). Classification (NCBI taxonomy): domain Eukaryota; kingdom Metazoa; phylum Arthropoda; class Insecta; order Hemiptera; family Reduviidae; genus Rhodnius; species Rhodnius prolixus. Next base: position 39,348,082 of record NW_027411582.1, on the reverse strand, counting down.
TGGCTTAAAAATGTTGAACAAAATCGGCGATGTAAACAATGTGGGACTCAGATAGAGGAAATTCCATTATTGGTTTCCCTTCTTTGACGGAAGCTCCTCGGACAAAGAGAAATAGTATTTTAGCCGCCTCTCAGCCGGTAGTCAATCACGCAAGATCTATTCTTTCTCTCCTGAGAGAAGTTCCTGTCAGGAAGTGCGATGAGTTTTGGGCCGGAAGTATATTTCATTTTGTTCAGCACTGAATACTGGAAGTGAAGTTTTACTTTTAGTCCTTTCTCCTCTCTGCCAGTCACTGAGATGTGCGATACGTCTTAGTATACAGGAAACTCGCTCGTGCTTAGTATATTCGAATTTCCTGTGAATCGTGGGTGCTTGATCGCAAAAAAAAAAGAACACCCAACTTTGAAATTTTTGTCCCTATTTTAAACAATATAACTTTCAAACTACAAAATTAGGGCTTATTCTTGTTTAGAAGGGTTTAAAAGGGCCATTCATTAACACTTCCGGTGAAATGGGTTCAATGCTTCCCTTTAAACTTGTTCCTAAACTGTCCCATCTAAATATTTAATCACTTTTCATTTAAAACGTTTTCTCCCCGCTGGAAAATAGTTTTATTATTACTAGAGATTCCCAGGACTCGCAAGCATCCCTCGGGAATGTCACCCCTAAAGAAGTAGTTACAGGTCTGTAGCTACACAAATTGCACTATTGCTAAAAGCATCGCTTTAATTCCATAATTGCAAAACGTGTAGATCTATTAGACTAAGTGCAACTTTACCAAGTAAACTTTTTAGTTTTCATTTTTAAAAAAAGAGAAAGATTTAATAAAAAAAAATCTATCCTCTAAACCTGGCATAAATCATCCCTACAATTCCCACAATCCCTACATTTTATTTTCCCTTAGATAGTCCATTACTACCAGGAGCATTTAAATAAAAGTCCATCCATCAAATACACAATCTCCTTAAAAAAAAAGAACTTTCACTTTAGAAAATCGTAAACTTTAATTACCTAAAAGGATCATTAGTCAGAAAGTAGTAGACTTTGCTCAAAAATAGTCAGTTGGTACCCGTGAGTGTTTGGCTTATCCCTTGGTTATTTTATGGGTGACGTAAAAGGAAATAGATTCACCTGATGAGTACAGGAAATCTTTCGTCCGTATTTGCGTAGGTATTACAAGTACTAATAAATTACTTCCGGTTGATGGGACTTGAAAGTTTGACTTGATCACAATACTTTTTTTTTGGTGGTAAGAGAGAATAGGAAGACCTGTAGAAGAGTTCAGTCTTCTTCCCTCCAGAACAACCCGCTTAAATTTAGTTCAAAGTTCACAGAAAATCTTGAAAGGAAAAACGGAAAAACTATTGGAGTAAAGTTGCCCTTTCGGTTCACCATGATTATATTTACGCATTTAATTTCGATTTATTATTCGATTGTTCCTTATATTACACCGGAATGGTATTTAAAGAAATTTCTACTTCCGCTTTTCCCGGGAAAAATCTACAAATAAAAATGATGGGTCATAATTGTGGAAGTTGCAGAAAAAAATATATCACGTTTTCAAGTTTTTTTTAAGCAATGAAATCGTTCCAGAATCAACAAAACGATTCAATTTCTAGCCAGCTCAAAACTTATCGAGAATTAAAAGGAAAATACATTTTATTTTATTTTTAGGACATAATATTGCACTAACGATAGGCTATAATTAATAAAGCAAGGATAGCCTATTGTGTTGGACTCTCATGGTACCATAAATCCTCTCAGATATTGCCATTTAATTCAACTGCCCTGTTATTATTATTGGCCAAATAATTACTCCCCCAGATTAGTCAGTTGGATTTAGCAATTATGGATGTGAGCTTTTGAAAGTTATTTTCACTCCTTTCGCTGATAATAATTATCGGATAATTTTCTTTCTTTCCTCCCACCCAAAAACGGGGGGGGTTTACCTGGTTTTAAATACGATTCTACAGTTCATTTTTGGCTTTAAAAGTTCGTATAAACTAAATTACAAAACCATGGTCATATTCTCAACCGTTTTCGTGATAGTTGGTAATCCTTTTAATGCTTGACGTCCTTATTTTCTCCCCATAACTTGCGGAGGCTTTGAGCTTCAGCAAATTTAATTACTAAAAGTAGGAAATGACTTCATCTCTTAAAATATTTGTCCAGCAACTCCTTTCCAATTGTTGTTCACTATCTCCTTTACGGTTGGCTGTTGAAAGTGCTGCTTTGTTGCAAACAAAATGGCGAAAACATGATAGTGAAAGAGGTGCATAAAGGCCCTTCCGTTTCTATTTATTTTCTTGTTTTGATTTCCTTCCGTAATTGCGCGAGTGAATACAAAAAGGCGCAGTAACAGCAGTTCGCCCCCGACCCCGCCGGCAAAAAATAAAAACCCAAGTAATTCTAAACTTTTATCTCTTTTTCATTACTTAACATCTCCATTAATGATAAAACCTCTCTCAGCTTTTTTTACCCTGGGCATGCTCTGGCAAATTTTCACAGGAAGTCGATCTTTTTCATTCAAACAAACATCAAATATTGGTGAAGGCTGAATAATCAATCGTTTCCAATTTTGTTAATGGACATACTGATTTAAATACTAATTATATTAATTGACTTCAATTTAAATAAAATTTCAAATTTATGCGGTACGCGGAAAAATGGATCAAAAGAGCTTTTCCGGTTTAGAAATCGCTGCGCTTTTTTTTTTTTAATTCAACTTACCAAAGAAAATCTTGCATCCTTCTAAACACACCTCATTCAGAAGTCTTCCCCAAAAAATGCACCATAGAAACCCTCAATTCATTCAGGATCAGTGGAATAACCAAAGAATAAAACGCTGGTATGAATACTCGCATGATTCACTCCGGTTTTCTCGATTCTATCACGTCAATTTTCTTTAAACTGAGAATGTTCTGAGTTATATTACCTTTCAATGCCCTATCTCAAAATTACCCTTTTAATCGAATTTTCGGGTGAAATGTTTCTCCTGAAAAACATAAATGCAACAAGTCCAAAGGAAATAGTCATAACCGAGAAAATACGAAAAACAGATTTAGTCAAATGGTATTTCCGGTTGCCCGATATTGACTAAAACCTTATTCCTCCATTTTTACCAAAATTTCACGTAAAATCTTAATTCGAAAATCAGCACGATTTCAATGTTACAATTAGAAAAAACAAAAACAGAAATCGCGTCCTTCCGGTATAAATTACTACTCCAACTTGACGATTCTAAAACATTGTACATGCATTAAACATACAAAATCCTTAACCGAGTTTCGACATTTTTACAAAAATGTGTTTCCGATTCATTTAATGTTTTGAATAATACATATAAACATCATGTAATCTAACCTCATCATTCAGAACTTTAGTGTGAGACTGTGACCTAAGCGAAGTCGAAATCCTTCCACCAAACTAATTAATCTAACCACTGAAGATGGACGAATTTGCGAAACCACTCAGGGGTACCAATAAACCACGCGTGCTACGACGTATAAAAACCAAAGAGCTCATCTTTCTTGTTTACTTCAGAATTCAAGACCGTAAAGTGAACTCGAAGATAGAGAGCCCCCCATGGCGTTATCGCACAATTTCGACCTGAAGATAGAGAGTCCCCAATAGCGTTATCGCACAATTTCGACAACATTCACCCCTTTAATTGCCAGTTTGTCAAGTCCATTGAACATTGATCGAATCCTGGTTTAGAAATAGTGGTGCAGAAACGTTTGAAATTGACCCTGGACAGAATTGCCTATTTAGTCTTCAAATTTCAATAAGACAATTTTCTTTACTTTGATTAATTTTTCTTTCGCAGGTCCTAATTGCAATTTTGTACAATAAACTAGTGCTTGGACTATTTCCTACTATTATAGTGCTTTTTTGCCTTCATTCAAACGTTAAAATTAAAAATAAAAAAAATATAAATTTAACACAAAATCCTATTTTTTCGACTTTATGAGCTTAAAACTAGAAATATTGCCTTCAATTTTTAAAAATGAAAATCATATCCAAGTGTTCATAATTTTAGTCAATTTTTCGGATATTAATAATTATAAGAATAAGACAAAATGGCGGCGATGTGCCAGCTGTTATCCGAACAGTATTTTGTATAGTGATATTATCTAGTCTTACTTTTAATTAATAATAAAACAATAAATGGTACGAAATAATACTTCTGAATGACTAATTGAGAATTTGGGGGAACAATAAATGTTGTGCAGAGTTCCAGTCTATTTTTTCTTAAAATAAAATATTAATATTCCTTCTCGAGAATAAATACTTCATTCTCGAGCATCAAAGTAATATTCCTTCTCAAGTATCAAAGTAATAAGAAAACATTCCTAATAATTGTAAGTTAGTAAAGTGTGATCTGCCTTTGAGTTCCTTAAACTAGACGATAACTTACCGTTTTAAACTTGAGTCGAAGTAGTCGAAATATTTGTTTGACGCTACATTCGGAGGCAAATAAGTGGTCGAATAAAAAGGAAAGGTAAGGGGGATTCTAAAAGCGGTTCTTTAGAATATGAGGAGTTGAGAGTGCACATCCTGGCGGGCTACAACAGGCACTACGGGGCGTACCCGCACGGCCCCCGACTACAGCCACTCTACCACCGCCCCACCACCAGCTACCACCATCTGGCCGCCTCCAGACTGCATCCGCCGCTCAACGCAAGTGAGTCTCCTCAAATCAGCCTTGCCTAGCTTGCAGCATGCACTTTCCTTTATTTCTACCTTGCCTTAGGCATTATGCACATTATTGTACAAGTTTTTCTTTTTTATCATAAGCGAGCTCGAGGGAATTTTTGTAACCAAACTTAATTTAGCAAACTAGTCATTTCCTGTATATAGGCAGTGCTATTCAGCCTCAGACTAGGCGCATCTTCTTGTAGTCAACTGGCAAGCCTACAGACTATTTAATAAATTCATTCTTTTGAGGAGAATGTGTGCTCACAAAATCAAATTTCTTATATTATTTTTATATTTATGGGCAATGCTCAATTTGCAATTAAAATAATTATTAATTAGATGAAACTAGACAAATTATGCAGCTGAATCAGCTGAATGTATTTTAGAAAAGCTGTAAAAATACAAAAATATAAATAACATTTGTTAATTTAAAGGAAGGGGTAACTAAATGGTTAGCGCACACTGGTATAGATCCTGGGTTCGAATCCAGCTGCTAAAATAAATATATTCTTGGCCCTCAAATGCATGGAAATTTGATTTTTGTGGGATTCTTGGATAACCTTGACAGTTACAAGTGAAAAGTGATATTTCATTGAAGTGTATTAGTTTATAACTATAAATGCAAACTTTAAAGAAAATTTAATGACGTTCTACGAAAACCACTGCAGATTATTGTCCTTGGCTGCACGATTTTATTTAAGTTCCTTCCTCTTGACTAACCTATCTATATCCGCCATTTTAATTTAAAAAAAAAAATTAAAATGGCGGATGGCGGTTTAGGAGAGGAGGACTTTGTGAGAAATAATACTTGGAGAGTGGTTTGGACGAAGACGTCTTAAAAATGAGGTCGCGACTGACCTGCTGTTCAAAGTAGCCGTCGATTTACTTTGCCCTTTACCTTAGTAAAGTATTCGTTCATATGGAAGATGTTTTCAACTTGATTAAAGCAAACCACATTAAAACAGTGGTATGAATCTACCAAGGTTCACCATCTCTCCCCTCCCCTCTCGCTCCCTCTAAAAGTCAGGTGCCTATTGACGAGCAGGAGTTCTCCCCTAACAAGGAAGAAACCCCTTGACTTGCATGTCTGCCACACCACTCACTTCCTTCTTCTTCACCTGTGCCAGACTTCCTCCTGAATAGAAACTAGGCCACTTTCAGTTGGCCATCATGTTCAGTAGAGTGCAGCACACTGTATTGCAGCGTGAGGAATGGGGGTGACCTGCCCCTCCTCCTCCTCCTCCTCCGCACCAACCACTCTGAGCAGTTCGTGCGGTATCCTATCGATAAGTCGGCCATAATAATCGCTAACATTATTGATAAAAGTTAACAACTGTCCATATGTGTGATTAAAGTATAATCGGAAAGTGAAGTGGATATTAGATATTTTCTAATTGCTCCCGCCAAATGACCATGTGGCGTACGTAACGCCATCTTTAATATCCCTCCATAACTATAGTTCAAAATATTCGGATTAATAATAATGCTTTGAATGAAATATAATATTTATTTATTGTTTTATAGTTGACTGTACTTCAGACAAAGAGTTGGGCTGATTAACATTTGGGTAATACGTATTAATTTAGATAAAACAAAACAACAACAAGACAAAACAAAACAAAGTTCTTACTGAATTAAACAAACAAGAAATTGTAAAAATAATATTTATTTTTTGATAATTATTTAAGTAAATACAACAGTGAAAGTAAACAAAAATAAAAACAAAGAATTAAATAAAATAAAACTGTTTGGATTACTACAAACAAAGAAAATAAAGTAAATAACTTTTTATAAACAATAGAATATTCCAAACAATGATATAATCTTTCTTTTTTCTTTCTCATTCTCCCTCTCCTTCTAATATATTAACAAATAAACATAATATGTACACAATTCTGAGATAAACTAAATCTATGAACTTTAAAATAGAAAAAAGAAAAGTTGTGACAACTTAAATGAAAACAAATAGCTCACACTTCGATAACTAAATACATAATGCTAACCACATGTTAAATTGTTGAATATTTAACTAACTACGAGAGTATCCCTTAAGTGGAGAGCTTTCACAGTGAAATAATAATAATAAGACTTTATTAAAAGGTTTTAGATAATTACAAATACAAAAGCTTAGACAGACATTTTCATGGTCCTTAGACCGTCTGAAGAGTCGTCAAACACCAAAAAAAAAAAATTATAATTAGCCACTCAGGTTTCAAAAAACACTATATAAATAAATAAATAAATAAATAAATCGTACTTCTTGCTAAGGAGAAAAAACTACAAAAAACACAGAAGAAAGAGCTACAATGAAGCATGAACTCCGCATGCAATAATGTAAGGAACAATAATAATAAAGAGATGAAAAATAAACATAAATAAAAAACTTATAAGAAGACACCCTTGAATAAAGTAAATAAATGAAAAACAAATAAAACCATGAAGTTTGTACTTAATCGACATTACATATTTTAAATATAATAATAATTATTGAAAATTTAGAAATTATTGAACAGTTAAACTCCCGATATTGGGAGGAATCCATATTGGCAAGCTTCTTTGCAAAATTTGATCAGACTTAGCCAATCCTTCCCATCCAAATATTCATTAAATTCATCAAAATTTAGACTGCGCTTTTTAAAAAATTTTAGCCGGAACTCAATCAGAATAGGGCAGATTGCTATAAAGTGGAACACAGTTTCTTTGTCTCTCAGATTACAGAGAGAGCACAATTTTACTTCTTTCGTAAAAGAATAACTATTTAAATCGCTCGCCTCTGACCTTTACAATCCGGGTGGGTTATAGACCACGCATCAATCACTGCAAAGTATATTGTTATTAGTATTTAAGTGTTTATAGATGGTATGGTGCTGACTAGTTAACGATTTTAGTCTATAACTGTTAATAATGCTTGTTTGCACCTTATTGAGAATTTCATTTAGTTTAGTTTTGCCATAAAGATAGTCATCTAGATTAATTTCGTATTCAGTGTTCAATTTACCCCATTCCTTATACCAAAAACGTTTATTCTCTATAATTCTTTTTGACAGTACAAAGGGATACCTAGAAGCGGGCATGTTAATACACCTTTTTACAAGCTTCAAGTGAAGTTTCAGAGTGTATACAAAAGTCGGCGGTAGATTGCTTTCTAAATAAATGATGAAGTCTGGGGTATTATAGGGCAGACTGAAACACTTTTTAACAAAGTATCTAAAGATTATTTCAACATTAGAATACAATTGGTAGCCCCAAATCTGTGCTCCGTAAAGATATTATCAATTTTTTCCCAAGGTGTCCACAGATAACAATAACAAAAAAGCCTTCGCACTGCCAGTAATATAAATTTATGTAAATATTTCTCCGGAAGGGAGTTAAAAGATGGACAAGCCAAAAAGAAGTGGACTAGGTCGTCTGATTCCTTCAAGTTATATAATATACAATCCCTTTTTATATATATAAAAATTTTTTTTTTGCGTTTATTTTTGCTTCAATCAGCCGCGTTGGTGCTATAAGTAACAGGGATAACAGAAACATAGAAGTTACCCCAGTGTAGTAACACTCCCAAAACATTAGGCTGTTAGTCGCTCTTTTCACTTGAGAGGAGATCACGAGACCACACTGTCTCTTAAGGCGACTTGTCCCCGGGTTATCAGGAAGTGTTCTTGAAGAAAGATTTATAGGAGATTGCAGATTGAAGTGGAGTTTTCTGAATCTTGTTTTCAGCGGCTTGGGGGTGACAAAAGGAATGTTAAGGTCATTGTAGTATAGTCCAGGTTGGAGACATAAAATGGAGCGTGTACAATAGTTCGAAGTATTTTAGATTGAATCCTTTGGAGATTGGAGCGTTTGGTTGAACCCCACAGCTCTATTCCATACGCCCAGATGGGTTTCAAAATAGAAGTATAAATCAGTCTTTTGTTGACCAGAGAGTTTTGATCTTTCGTCTAAGAGTCTTTTAAGTAGTCGATAGCGTCTGTTTAGTTCTGTTCTTTTTAGTCAAGAAATAATACAAGAAAAGATGTCAGAACTTAGGTAACAAACAGACAATAATGAAATAATAATAATTTATTCATAACAACTACATAAAAACAATCTAATTATGCACAAACATATTTAAAGTGATTCTGGTACTAAAAGCAATTTGTCTTTATAAATATGTCCAGTTTAAATTTCTTTTAAAACAATTATATTTTAACTCCTTCACATTTTCAGGCAACGCATTAAATATAAGTTATGAATCTGTAATAGTTCTGTAGTAGAAGGTACAATCTTCTGACAGTTCGGCTGAAAAGGTTGATCTTAAGTAGGAAGCCATTCTACTCGTATCTCTGCTTTAACGTTGGATACGTTCGAGATACATGTGACATAAATGGACAGATTCAAATACCCAGTTGAAACTTGTTTTCTTTGTTTAAAATCCCGCTAAAACTAATTCGGGTGTCTTCGGGCATTATCGGAAGTTTTAGCCACCAAATTTAGTCTACACCTAATTAGTTGCTAGTCTTAGGTAAGCAGCTTATGTAGCAGTACTCTCTCACACGGAGCAGAGACCCGTGCGCAAGGATTACTCGCCAAATCGTGAAGAGTTCTACATTTCCTAAGGGGTATGTTTGGGTATGATGTTCGAAGAGATCCTTTCGAGGCCAGCGTAAATCTACTCGGCATTTAATTGGTGAAAAGTTGATGAACTTCGGTTTCCACTTTCCCAAAACTTAATTTGGTATAGAAAGTTAAGCGCCACCAGAAAAAGTGGGCATTACTTTGTTCGTACAGATTGTTACTCGTGAAAAGGTGCATTAGGAGCGTAGATACAGTGTAGTGACTACTTTGTAACTTCCTGCTGCAATGGTTTCCCTTGATTGGTAGATCATATCTGAATGCTGTGATGATGTTCCCTTGATGTTAAGGGAGTTGCTGGCATGGTTTCCGTGAGCAGTTTGAGAGCAGTCTGGAGCATTGTTACTTTAGAAAGTATGAATAGCAGTAATTTGCATCAGTTTTTTCTTGTTGTCAGCTGGTTCTTACAGCTGTGCCAGGGCCCTTTTTCCATTTCCATTTAAATAATTTTCCCGAAGTCTTGCTGGCACGCTTTTAAATAATGGCCGTTCTGTTCTCATACCATCGACGCCCAGTCTGTGAAGTGTGACGGTGATTATGAATGGCTGGTGAACGTGGTGACTTGTGGATTGGACGACCTGTGTCACGCTGTAGGACTATTCTCGTTTTTAATGTCTTTCAGACCGGAAGCGTCTGCAATAGACTGAAATACTAGATTTCCTCTTCTAATCTCTTTCCTTATTTATAACGCTAAATTTCAGTTTGGTTTTTTGTTTCTAAAACACATTACTTCCTTTTCTGTGCTTAAAACAAATAAATAAGTAGACAGTCTTATGTTTGGCGTACTTGGTGTTACTTAAGTTGGGGGTTTCCACCGGAAATACCTGTCAACTATGACAGAAGTGAAGGTGGAGAAAAGGATCACCATTGCCTCTAGAATGAAATATAAAATGTAATATGTAAATAATGTATTACTAACCTTGCAAAAGCTAACCGTCAAGCTTACAGTAAACCGTATCATGAAGGTAGTAAGTCTAATCATTTTGCAGTGGGATGCCGTCCCGGAAATCCTTACCCAACTTCACCAAACTCCCAGATCGTTTTGCAACAATAAAACTATCGCCGACCACTCCTTACTTCCTGTAGTCTTCCACTTCTTCAGCCAATAAACTCAGTATCTCATATATTCTCCCAATCTGATTTCCTCCTCTCGTTTCATCAGTTCCAAGTTTGGAAGTTAGTGGAGGCGGAAAAGTTTTGTGAGTCCCCTTCCTTCCTCTCGTATTGTTGCTGGAATCCCGCATTCTTTATTCCACCATTCAGTAGCTGATTTCTCCCTCTCTCCCTTGTTCTTATTTGTATAACAATGTAGAGTTCATCGGGGTGGGTATTATAAGCTAAATTATATTCGCAGCGCAGCGACGCACGTAGCGACTCTACCGACTCAAAGGCTCCGTCGAATGGGATCGCTGATTTATACTCTTTATCTGCGGAACCGGAGAACGGGTCAGTTTGGCTAACCCTTTCCGGCCAGGGGGGAGGCTCGCAGTGCACTCTACTACCTCATTACCATTTCTCTGTATTTCTGTCTGTCGCCTCTATGTTCAAATGTTTATTTTTAATCTTGAAGAAGCAGCGGAAATGAATAATATAATTAACAATTATCAAATTAATCTCAATTATCATTGCGATTAATTTGATAAGTTGATAAGACGGAGGCACATTAAATACAAACAAACGTAAATGTACGGTCAAATGTTACCGTATTAGCGCCTGGTTTCTTTCTGACCGATCTTGGTACTCAGTGCGCATGCGCCAAATTCCGACCGCAGCACGGCAGCGACCAAATTTCAAAACAGTACTTACTTGAAAAACACGCCTCGAATATAGTTAGCAGTGAACTTCATTAAAAAAAAAAAAAAAAAAAAAAAAAAATGGCCGTATTAAACTGAGGTAAGGCGTTAAATTATATTTTTCCAACTATCGTGTAGAAAATAGTTCTTTATCACAAGGTCACTTAGTGTAATAATGCACTTGTTATTGTACCATCTACTTACTGGCATAACGTGCAACGAGCGAGTTGTCGAGCTTCTTTTATTATCATCTGAAAATCATACCAGCTACAGTGTAAATAGCTTGCTTGGAGTTAGCACCATGCGAAATGTAGATTCTGTTTTCTAAAAAGCAGAATTAAGAAGAGAACACAAGCTTCAGAGAAAGCGAACAGTTTACTTGGAACTGCAGAGCAGTTCTAGAACACCTAGGACTATCCAGGGATTATTGACGTGCATGAGTATTTTGTTTTCGGTCACATCCGGGATCCCTCAATCCATCAATCATGCTCAAACAGCGAGCCCATTATAAGCATTAATTCATTAAAACTGTCCGGTAGGACAGTTGTTGTATAAGGGTTGATCGTCAAAAAGTGCACGAAAAAGCGTAACATTGAAAAAGACCCAACTTTGACAATTTTTTTCTCTTTTTCTACTAAAGATAAAATTCCCAAATTTTCTTTAAAATATGGGGCAAATCCTCCTTTATATAAAATACTAGCGCTCCGCCCCCCCAATGGAGGCCACTTGAACTCTTCAAGAGATCTTTCTGGTTCCATTCGTCATGACAATGCTGGCCTTTTTGAAAAACGAAATTCAGCTGATTCTGAGCATGTCTGCCTTCAAATAAATGTCTAGAGTAGTGGGATGTTAGTGGGAGATGTTGATGGCTGTCGGAGTTCCAGGATGCAAGGAAGATTCTCCCACTTAGTCAGCATAGACTAGCCCGTGTGTATTTTTGGGAGAGGTTGAGGAGCTCAGACCAGAGGGTCCCTTGTTTATATTTATTTGATTGTTGGGCAGCGCTACTTGGAATATATTTTTCGGGAGAGATATCTGTGTTGACATGTGACAAGTGCCCGCTGTTAGCCATTATGATGGCTCTCCTTCCCGGCCACCCGCCCCCGGCCAGGGAGTGCCCTGAGTGTCTGTTGTGGCGCCACTATACATCATAACCCCAGTGTGCATGTATGTGTGCCCAGCGGAGTGAAAGCTTGCCGTTCCCACCAGCCGAAATCCTACACTCCACTGTTTCTACTACTGCCGCCTCCAGTACAATTGGCCCCTCTCCAAATTCTACACACTCACACCTCGCTCTGCCCCCCCGTGTCTTCCACGGCTTACATAACTTACTCACACTCTGTTGGTCACTTATATGAGCAATTTATTGTAGTATAAACGTAAAATTTATCTGTTCCTCCGTAGTCATTATTATTATAATTATTATTTTGTGAATGGATAAGGTTTATAAAAATGTCAGCGGATATCTAATGTTCGAATATTTATTATGGTCCAAACTTCAATATCGTATTCCTCTTTATTGTAGGAGTAGGGAAGATGATAATGTCTAAATGAGGCTGTTGGAACGATAAGGTAAGCTACTGTATGATTAATTGATGCTGTTTGTACTGTAGAAGGGTAACCTGTAACAATGTTACTTGGGGAAATTGGTTTCAATTACAGAACCACAACACCGATCAAAGTTTTCCTTAGATAAACAAATATTTCCATTAGAATTTTCATCAAATTTTAGACGATTGTTATTTTTCATAACAACAAAATTGCTCAGGATGGACTCCTTGAAATTCAGGTGATCTTGAAGATAAAAGTCATGGGGATTTTGATCGGTAGACCTTGGACCTTCCACGATCTATTCACCTCGCAGCATAGGGTCTAGTTAGCCGCTCTGTCTTCCACAGTGTGCACCATTGTATTGCTGCGACTAGATTGGAGTGTCTGCTAACATTATGAAGGTTTTCATTTAGGAAAGTCACAGGTCCTTCAGAATTTTTCTCTACGATGTAAGACTTAATTCCTAGTTAACCAAGTTCTGAAAATGCCAGCGTCGGCTTAATAAATGCACAGATTTTATAAAGATCCTAAATAGTTAGTTGTGGCGTAGTTATTGATAACCATTTTTCTTAAATTGAGCCTCATCAGTTCACAGAACGCTAATAGAAATTCTAGATCTTCAAAAACCAGCATGCAGGTGCATAACTTCTATAATTTGGTCAAAGTCTTCTGGTTGCGAAGACATAAAGGGATGCAAAGGGAAGACAAAGGGAATTCTTTTCAGAGTAACGTCCTTATAAAGTTCGGTGAAAGGCACTTGGTTACTTGGTCCTCGAACTGGACTTCTTCATCCCTTTTTTGGTGTTGTGCCCACTAAACCAAGGACACTGATTTCGTCACAGCTTTGGACACGCAACAGGAATGTTCTGGACTCAGCGAATATTTAGCTAGAACCTAGCCGAACTAGTTCTACTCTCTTCCATTTTCCTAGATGCCCTGCGTTACTTCCACAGAAAGAAATATACCAGCATTGGGAACAATCTGAAGTTACAAGCATTCCCAAACAACAGTATCAATGTTAATTGTGTTCTAGTTTGGATCATAAAGGCAGATTTAAAATATAACCCAAACAGTACAAAAAATATTGCTGCTAGATCCTCTTTGTAACATTCTAGCGTCGCTTAATTAAAGTTTGGCTAGGTTAGAGAGTGGGGCAGTGAACAGGAAGTGAACATATCTGTAAGTTTGTTTAAATTAAAAAGTACCCAAGCCGGATGTAGCCCACAACCTAATAACCAGCCGCTCAGTATGTCCCCAGAGGAATTTTCCTTTTATAGCACAAACTTGGGGCTAAGTTTGCTGGCTGTAACCCCTATTGTGGTTACAATTTTCTTTCTGCGTTTCCATTTCCATCGAGGCAACTGCGAGCCGCTCCGCCGCAGTGCACCCCGCTCTTTCCAGTTCATCTTCAACTTAACTCTCCCACTAAATATATATATTTTTTAAAAATTACATTCGGACCCGCTCCTTCTTCTCTTGTCTCACCTTTCTACTTCAGGTTACTACTGTACAACAAGAAGTGTTGTGATCGGTCAATACTCGTCATAAGTGCGGACTTTGTTATTGTTCACCTTGATTGCTGACCAAGTTTTCAAAAACATGTTATCCTCCTGCATCCTTTGGGCGTTGTTGAAGGAAGGGTGGAGCAATGGATTTTAAACGAACCCAGACGAGAGATCCTACACTGACGGTCGTCAAGCTAAGGCGGCTCTTGCAGTAACGAGGACGGCTCAGTTAAGCGGACTCGCTGTAGGCTAGACTCCTATACTAACCACTGCAGCCTTACCCAGTCACTGATTTGCGTCACCTATGTTCAGGCTACAGTGGGCCTGAGTTCCTTCCGTACAGGAAGCTGTTCTATTGTAATGAGTGAAATTTTAATAAATAGAAAGTTCATAACTTCCTGGCCAAGAAAGAAATACGTTAAAATTGATGTTTAAATTAAGAGTTTACAGCTTCGAAGCCCACATACAGCTAATACAGTCTGCTGTGCACTTCCGATGTTGTCAAACATAATACTTAATTCTGTTCCATTCAAAAGATGTTGAGAAATACTTTCTTTTTTTTAGGCCTCCAAGAAGAAGGAAGTGTTTTGTTGATACAGACGCACATACAGACCGAACATTTTTTAAAAACTATTTTTTCTAACCCAAGGAAATTGAAAACAGATATTTCCTGTGAGTTAAAAAAAAAAAGAAAAAAAAAGACGATCGCAATACACTCCTTGTTTAGTGACAGGAAGTGGAAATAAAAGTTTGTTTAAAAACTACATTCGAACGGAAGTGTTGCTGAGGTAGAGATCGGCAAGATGGCTGCTCACCTAATCTACTAAATGGAAAAGTTAATATCAAATTTGTATGAATAATAGAAACAATAGTTTGTGATTGTTTCGAGAATTTGGAACGATTAGGAAGTTATGTCAGCAAGCAGCTGTCAGAGTCATAATTACAACTTTTCTTTATTTATCGCTTGTTTTCCGGTGTTAACGTAAGAAAGTAGATATCTAGATTTGCTTGCAAAGTAAACACACTCCCTTTTGAGGAAAGTGTTACACACACAAAAAAAATAACATAACTCTAATTGCCAAGTTGTGAAAGTTTTTTCCCAAAGAAATCGGGAAGAAGTTGTCCCAGTTCACTTTGGAGGATAAATAATAAATTTAAACAACCATTTTTCTGAAAAATGGGAACTTGTTCTCTTCAGAAGAAGGATACAAACTCTGGGCGAACTACACTTTTAGTGTTCTTGTCCACTCCAAGATGATCTCGTTCGCACGTGTACTAGTGGTGCCTCTAGCTGGAGGGCACATAGATTAAACAGACACCCCTTCATTTCTTTAACAAACAATTTATACGTATAAACTTAACACAGTGTGTTTGTGCGAGTGGTAATGAATGGCGAGCTAGTTACTTGGATGCTATCCAATAAGTGTTCTCCTCAGCAGGGTTCTCCTCCTTGCAACTGACTTCTGCTCTTCGCTCTCTGCTTCTGCTTAAGTCTATTGTATGGTCTGGCAGTGAGGATGTTTCCTTGTAGTTCGTGCAGCTGGGAGAGCCGGCGGAACCAACCAGCAACCACCCATCTCCTCCCCCACGCTCAGCCGAGATAAATACTCCGATGGAGGCCAGAGATAAACCTTGCCTGCCTTATAGCTACGTGTAATGCTGCAATATTTACCAGCTGAAGTGTCCAAAACATCTGTCATCAGATTGTTTATGTTCACTGCCGCCAAATAAACGTCTCTGGTATGTTACGAGAGCCATCTTCTTGTTTCATAACAAAATACATTTTTCAAGAAAATCTAAAATCTGGTGAACTGGAATTCCCTAACTTGATTCTTAGAGCTTCGCACTTGTCCTAATTCTATTCTAAGAACGGGCAAACTACCATGGTAGAGGACTTAAGCCTAGATTGGCCTAAACCCTCCTAACCTTTGTAAATAAACACAAGACGCTAGAGGATAGCACCTGGCTGTACTGCTGTTATATTGTGAAAGCAGCGACTAGTGGGTTTGGTTGATGACTGAATTGGTCGTTGTAAATTATGTTAGTGGAGTTGCCATCACACCAAGAAGCTTGAACTAACAGCGAACTGAATTATAACAGTTATTTATTTATATGTATTTAGCAAGAATATATTACCGAAAGCGGGTAAGAAGAGATAAGATAATGTAGCAACAATTTACTTAACCATAAACTATAAAAATAACAAGTGGTTTCCAATTATATTGGACAGCTAGTCCCAAGTGAAGGACTAGGACAGCTACCGGATAAACAGTTGTTCTCCAACTCGTGCTGCCCTTAGGATAATTAAATCTTCTTATAAAAAAAGAGTTGGATAAGTCACAACGGTGGAGGGCGCCTCAAGTAAGTCAAGAGACCATAAAAAACGGTAAAATTCATGGCTTATATTATTAATAATTTGGAAGTTGTTAGAACCATGGGCTTTGAAAAGTTAATTTGAAAGTAATATTACTAGATGATCAGATCAAAA
Source organism: Rhodnius prolixus (assembly GCF_049639745.1). Taxonomy (NCBI): domain Eukaryota; kingdom Metazoa; phylum Arthropoda; class Insecta; order Hemiptera; family Reduviidae; genus Rhodnius; species Rhodnius prolixus. The sequence goes on along the minus strand of NW_027411582.1, from coordinate 39,331,433 downwards.
ATATAATTGCTTAAATTATTTTTAGACAATTATTTTTATTGTTTTATTTCTGACTTGGAGATCTCCGCGCTGATGTCCAAATGTCCTATGCCACGTCGTTTCTTCTCCTAATTTATGGTTTTAGTACCACAAACTTTTGCTGAAAACTTGGAATTGGCGAATAGTCGTACAGAAGTTACAATAAGCAGAATATAGTCTAGCGAGTGGTTACATAGTTACGAAATGTACTGACCAGGACTGGCTTGAGTGGCGTTCAGTTGGTTATTTGTAGTAGGTGCAATGTGAAGTGGTTAGCGTCAGCAGTCTAGCCACAGTAAACTAGAGCTCTGGAATCGCTGAGTCAGCGCACCGTCAAGTATAGCTCTCGCTTTATCAAAGTTGCATTTCCTTGCATTCCAGTCGAGAGCACACCTTTGTCCTTCTATCGAGTGCACTTTATGCGCCCGCACCTCCCGTCAATGTTCAGTGTCGATAATTTTATTTGTTGACGCCCAAGGAAGCTCAATGTTCCTCCCAGCAGTTGCTGGAATTTTCTCATAATCTGCTCCTTTTTCATGTTGACTGGCTACATCCTACCCTGGGATAAACTAATCTCAATTCTTTTCTATGCTACTTTTAAGAGACGGCAAAGATATGGAAAGAAATCATTTTCCTGGACTCATTTTCTGCAGTTTTGGCGATTTGCTGTGGTAAATTTAGTTATTAATGCAATTAAAAGGGATGTCCGCTAAGCCTGGGCAGCAGTTTAGAGTTAAGTAAGATGTAAATTGGGTTCGTGTGAGAGCATTTAATGAAAAATGTAAGCACCAGTTAGGAAACGCTGAGCCGGTGGTAATGCCGTTCTGGTTGGTTCTGTTAATAAGTAAGCATAGAGCAGGTGACCACGCCAGGGAACACTAGCTGGCTCCCAGAAGTCTTTTTCTAGCCCGCCGCTTCCTCTTTAACAAGCTACTGCAACCTGCCCATTTCTAAGTAGAAGTTAGAACAGATTTTCTTTGAATTAATAATCTCATTTCTAATGTTGTTGCCTTGGAGTTGAACATTGGGCCGTACTTCGCGAGGCCTTCTTCATCCACTCAGCATCTTCTCCGGCAAATACTCTAAGAAGTGATTAAAACTAGGCAGACCGGAAATTACACATTCGACGGGTTTTTAAAAATATTTTCCCCCTCATATACTTTGCTGCCATTCTGAGCGAAATTTGTGTTCGTCTGATATCGGCTTGCTTGAGGATTCCCATTATTGAGTGGTTGATCTAAAATTAAGCAGTTATCAAGTTGTGAATTTTATAATGTACGAGTATGCATTTGGAGGCGGCCAGAGAAGAAGCCGTATCCTGGAGTTATATTTAAATTGAGCTAGTCAGTGTGTGAACGCTACGTTCAACAGCCATCGCTAAACAATTCAAAGAAAATGGCGTTCTCCTGTAAGAAAGTATCCAAACGCTGATTCCCAGGGCCGTTCCTTTTCTCATCTATTATTAAAAGGGGTTCTTAGAAAAGGAAATTGTGTAATAAAAATTGTAGAAATATGAATGTCTGCTAGATTTTGGGGGCGGGGACGGTCGCCATCTTTGTGGTGACATCATTAAAGTTTAAGGGGAATATTTCCATGCCACAGTGTTGACAGGCGACATGTTTACCTGCATTTGTGTGGCTTTGCTATTCGGGCACCTTCAGCGTACAGCCGCCTTAACCATAACGTATCTTCTAAAAAAAAAGGTTATGTGCACTGATCTGCTGCGTGTGATTTGTTAACAACATCCAGTTGATGAATATTCATGAACCCCAAGCTTCGTCCAGTGATGCAGAAAACGCATTTCCTGCACTCGAATTGCCAAGTTTGATTTTCATATCTCGTTTGATCGTGGACCATTAGCTTGAAACTTGAACCACTGCTGCTGCTCGGGATGCCGGTTTTCGTGTAAGTTCGTGGCGGAATGAATAAGTTTTGCGAGGGAGGAGCCAGTGTTTGGTGTGTATGTATGTCTGCGTACACTTGATTGGAGCGAAGGATTACTCTTCGTTTTACTGACTCAGAGATCCCGATCGGCATCACCTGTGCTTGTGACTAACCTCAACTTTGTGTCCCTTGATGAAGTACATTAGGGAACTGTAAATGGTCACTCCCGATGAATATGAAAATCTGGAAAGTTTTGGTCCCATCCATTTTTGTGCATTTTGAGGGGATGAACGGGCGGTGGTTGACTTCACTGGATTGCCTGATATTTCTAGACTAGTGGAATTCAGCACTTGGGTGCCTTAGGTCAGTTTAAGCGTCATTAAAAGAGTCTCATACTCGACAACGCTAATGCTAATAACTTGTAAAATAAAAATTTCTACAGTTAGGTGGCGAGCTTAACCGCCGCTCATTTTGTAGCAACTAAAATCTATTGTGCGGAAGTTAATGTTAGAAATTATTATTGTTTTACATTCCAATGTGACAAAGCGTTCAATTACTCTTGATGGTCATTTAAATATATTATCGTTGGTAAATTTGTCCTTTTTTGTAGAAAGAAAACCTTTTCGAACTAATTTGTGGAAGTAGGGGTTCGGGGACTGTAATAGTAGTGGAAGTGAAGAGGGGGGTGGCCACTGCCCATTAGATAGATGGGTGTGATAAAGTTCTTGTTCTTAAATTTGTATATTCATTGTCACGTCAGCTTGTACTCGATGGAAATCTCGAGATCGTTCCCGACTGGCTTGGAGTCAGTTCTGCACGATATCTCTCGCCACACTTCACTTACTTTTTTTTCCAGCTAAATATTTTGCAAAAATTATAATGTTTTTTAACCCCCATACTATTGTGAGGAAAATACCTTTTCGAATTAAAGCGTTAACCTGAAATATTCTTTTGAGGTTTCCTCAGCCAGTAAAAACTTTTGCTTTTGCTTACACTGCTGAGATACAAGAAATTGATAGTGTCTTGAATTGTATTAATTAGTAATTCCCATTTGTGTACAGATGGAGAGCCAATCAAGTTACCAGAGAATCTGGAAAGCCTGCCAAAAGCGGAACACTTTCCAACACAGAGGCATCGCTGGAACACAAATGAGGTAAGGACAAATTATAGCTTCCATACATAAAATTAGCGCATTAGTTTATAGGAAAAAAATATATTTATAAAGGATGTCGAAGAATAATTTTTTCCTCTACAAGTGGTGGAATATGGCAGGCACTTCGACCGGAAAGCTAGTTTTTCCATCGAGTTTTGAATAAATAATGGTAGTAGTATCATGCAGAAGGCTGTGATGTTGGGCACGGCTCGCATAGTGAAAAGTTCCTTAGTAATCTGCTGTCCAACAGTCCAGGAAAACCTGGTCAAGAATGGTGGCTTCTTTTACTCCGATGGTGACACCTTCTTGCGATTCGCATTGCGATGGAAAATAGTAATAAATTGATGATGTGTAAAGGAAGTAGAGGAAACCTGCCTGAGGTTTGAGGAAGTGCCAGGAAATGGTGAACATGATCTTAAAGGAAATGATTATTTTGTTGCCGCCCCATGCGCTCACTGTTTCCTCCAAAAATAATATGAGCCTTCCTTAAAAGTGGATCACACCGAGGACTCTGCGCAAATGTACCACAGTCTTCGGCTTGAAACGGAAATTAGAAGTACAAGTTCTCAAGGACTTGTCCTTTTTTTTGTACAAGTTTATTTATGGAGCCGTCCTATTTATGCACTGCCACATAATAGATTTATTGTGCCCTCCACTAACACAGATAGAAACTAAATAGCCTACAGCGCTCCCAGAGGAAACCATGCTCTCTCTCAGAACTCAGAGAAGTTCCAGGAAGAGCGGTAAAACGTTAATCGGGAATAACCACTTCCCTTACCAAATATCCCTTCCATCTAACGCCTTCACAACGTAGTATGACGAGCACTTCTCCAGATTAAAAGAAACTGGTAGGATCTCTTATGGATCTCTCTCCCTCAAGCATCCAGGTAACCTCCCAGTTCTCAAGGGAAGTTCTAGGGAGGGAAAGAAACGACAGTCAAGACTCCTCTCCCTGAAGCATCTGAAGGTCTCTCAGAAGTTTAATGATTGAGGATTAACTGAACCCCGGCTCAACAAGACTCGTACCACCTCTAAGAGCAGTAGTCCGGAGCAACCACGAGGAGGTAGATCGGATTTTGCTTAACAATTTATTTTACCGTTCTGGAGCTTTACTGCACTAGTATTACAATTAGAGTTGCGTTGAGGGGGGGGGGGTTGAGTGGGTGAGGGCTAAATGTTGTCACATGGTGTATTCATGTTAATACTTGATGAAATTTATGTTGTACCCTGCGTTCTAATGTTTCTAATTTGTTGTATGACTAGAAAATTTATTGGGTTGGCAGAGTAGCTGGAAAATTAAGATGTAGGAATGAATAAATATGCTGTGTGACCGGAACGTGGTAGGCGTGGAATACTGAGGAAGTCTGCCGCTCAGGAACTCACTGCAATTAACGCAGGACCATATTAACCATGGTATGGCTGACTTCCAGCCACTGTTAGTGGTTTGCCTGTTTACAGGTAGATTTGTTACCTGGAATCATTGTGCATGAGTACAGTTCAGGTGGTAAGGTGGTAGTTTGTGGAAGCTGTAGAGGAGTAGATCTCTTGTGGCGGCGACTAGCCCAGCTGGTGCACTTACCGCCTCCACCAATATATTAATAAATGCAGTTATGCTTCCAGAATGCACATAACGACCTGCGATATCCCCTCCCTCTCTGACTGTGCTTCTGCTATCCATGAACTACGAGAACTCTCCTCTGCAATACTATAACCATACAAAACTAAATAAACTTTACCATTAAGTTCTCGCAACACACCTCCGAACATCTCCATACATTTCTATCTCTTCCTGCCTTACTGTTTCCGATGGATCATCTGGTTAACGTCATGTTTATGTCAAGCGAATACACTAGCTGAAGCTGTAGAGGGGTAGTCCGGTAAGACAGTTGTATAAGGGTTGATCGTCAAAAAGAGCACGAAAAAGCGTAAAGTTGAAAAACACCCAACTTTGACAATTTTTATCTCTTTTTCTATAAAAGATAAAATTCCCAAATTATCTATAAAATATAGAGCAAATTCTACTTTATAAATGTAATTTTTTTGCAACAACATACTCGTAGATGAAATAGATTTCGAGAAATAAGTTGCAAAAACGGCAATTTCAGAAATTGTTTTTCTTGTTCTTGTTGTTACCTTTTTTGTGTAAACTGCGTAGCGCCTAAACGCGAGAACCGATTTTCATGAATGAGGTGTCATTCGATTCGGAATTTTATGTAGATGTGCCTTTTGGGGGTCTCGACGCTGTATATCAAATGGGGCAGAAGTTGGGGCTAAATGTATATAAGGCCCCCTTCAAAATTATTATTACTAAATACTCTGTAAATCTTGGCCCGATTTTGATAAAATTTGGTAGGATCATAGGGTTATGGCTTCCCTACGTAACATTAAAACGACATTCTGCTCTTACACTTGTTAAGAGGAAGTATAGCAATCGTTTCAAATTATCGAGACGTGAACCGATTTTCATGAATGAAGTGTCATTCGAATCGAAATTTTGTTCAGACTTGTACTTTAAAAGTCTCGACGCTATGCCTCATAAGGAGGGGAGTTTGCCCCACCCAAATAAGGCCCTTTCTAAAACTATTATTACCAATATTTCTATAACGCTTAATCCAATTTTGATAAAATTTAGCATGAAGAAGTGATCAAAGCTCCTCTACGTGGCTGTAAAGTGCCATCATGCTCTTACACGTACTAAGAGGAAGTACTGCAATCGTTAAAATTATCAATGAGTGAACCGATTTACATCAATGAATTGTCGTTCGATTCAAAATCTTTGCCCCTTTGCCTTTTAGGGAGAAGTACTGTAATCGCAGTTTATTTTTCTTGCTCCTCTTAAAAGGAAGTACTGAAATCGCAGTTTAATTTTGCTATTTAAGTGCAAATACCTTCCTATTTTATTCAACACGCTTTTTCAAAAAAATTGTTATTGAGGATGGTTTGGGGACCGCAACTATAATCATTCTTTAAAAAGATCTCTCCAGTGGTAGTTACGGTACGGTACCAGGTTATATATATATATATAACCTGATATATATTATGATAGAATTGCTTATTCCAAATTTAAAAAAATCTGTAAAGCAGATATGTAACTTATCCATCATTTCATTTATACTACATTGATATTATTAAAGTTAATTTAATGCATTAACTTTTCCTTCACATTTTTAGAATTTATTAGATGTCACAGACCCTTATGCTGGCCAGTTCATTCATAATATGTTTTTATTATAATTATGATAAAATGAGTGATGAATTATTCTGAGTAGTCACATATACATGCATTTTAAAGTAGAAAAAAACAAAGTTAGAGTCGGTCTACAGTTTTGAACAAATATTTTGTAGATGAAAATGGCCAGCATAAGGGTCTGTGACATCTAATAAATTCTAAAAATGTGAAGGAAAAGTTAATGCAGTAAAATTACTAAAATAATATCAATGAAGTATAAATGAAATGATGGATACTTGCTGATTTGTGTATCTTTTAGCGTTTAATCAACCCTTATACTTAACATTTTAAACTGTAAGTTTTTGTTAAGGAGATTAATGATAGACCTGCGATAATCTGTACAATTAAAGTACTCTTTTACCTTAACATTTGTGCAATACTACAACTTTCTATCTCAATTTTTGAAAAAGATATAGGACAGGAAATTTTGAGATTTTATTCATTTTCTTTATATTTAAAATTGCTGTTTCTCCGCTCTTATTAGTGATAGACCTGCGAGAATCTGTAGAATTATAGTACTCTTTTATCTTAACATATGTGCAAAACTACAGCTTTCTACCTGAATCTTTGAAATAGACATAGGGCAGGAAATTTTGAGATTTTGTTAATTTTCTTTATATTTAAAATTGCTGTATCTGCGGTCTTATTAGTGATAGACCTGCGAGAATATGTAGAATTATAGCACTCTTTTACCTTAACATTTTTGCAAAATTACAGCTTTCTATCTCAATTGTTGAAAAAGATATAGGGCAGGAAATTTTGAGATTTTATTCATTTTCTTTATATTTAAAATTGCTGTATCCCCAGTCTTATTAGTGATAGACCTGCGAGAATCTGTAGAATTATAGTACTCTTTTACCTTAACATTTGTGCAAAACTACAGCTTTCTATCTCATTTTTTGAAAATGATATAGGGCAGGAAATTTTGAGATTTTGTTCTTTTTCTTTATATTTAAAATTGCTGTATCTCCTGCCTTATTAGTGATAGACCTGCGAGAATCTGTAGAATTATTGAACTCTTTTACCTTAACATTTGTGCAAAATTACAGCTTACTATCTCAATTTTTGAAAAAGATATAGGGCAGGAAATTTTGAGATTTTATTCATTTTCTTTATATTTAAAATTGCTGTATCTCCGGTCTTATTAGCGATAGACCTGCGAGAATCTGTAGAATTATAGTACTCTTTTACCTTATCATTTGTGCAAAACAACAGCTTTCTATCTCAAATTTTGAAAAAGATATAGGGCAGGAAATTTTGAGATTTTATTCATTTTCTTTATATTTAAAATTGCTGTTTCTCCAGTCTTATTAGTGATAGACCTGCGAGAATCTGTAGAATTATAGCACTCTTTTACCTTAACAGTTTTGCAAAATTACAGCTTTCTATCTCAATTATTGAAAATGATATAGGGCAGGAAATTTTGAGATTTTGTTCATTTCCTTTATATTTAGAATTGCTGTATCTCCGGTCTTATTAGCGATAGACGTGCGAGAATCTATAGAATTATAGTACTCTTTTATCTTAACATATGTGCACAACTACAGCTTTCTACCTCAATTTTTGAAATAGATATAGGGCAGGAAATTTTGAGATTTTGTTCATTTTCTTTATATTTAAAATTGCTGTATCTGCGGTCTTATTAGTGATAGACCTGCGAGAATATGTAGAATTATAGTACTCTTTTACCTTAACATTTCTGCAAAACTACAGCTTTTTATCTCAATTTTTGAAAAAGATATAGGGCAAGAAATTTTGAGATTTTGTTCATTTTCTTTATATTTAGAATTGCTGTATCTCCGGTCTTATTAATGATAGCCCTGCGATAATCAGTACAATTAAAGTACTTTTTTACCTTAACATATGTGCAAAACTACAGCTTTCTACCTCAATTTTTGAAATAGATATAGGGCAGGAAATTTTGAGATTTTGTTCTTTTTCTTTATATTTAAAATTGCTGTATCTCCTGCCTTATTAGTGATAGACCAGCGAGAATCTGTAGAATTATTGTATTCTTTTACCTTAACATTTTTTGCAAAATTACAGCTTTCTATCTCAATTTTTGAAATAGATATAGGGCAGGAAATTTTGAGATTTTGTTCATTTCCTTTATATTTAGAATTGCTGTATCTCCGGTCTTATTAGTGATAGACCTGCGAGAATCTGTAGAATTATAGTACTCATTTATCTTAACATATGTGCAAAACTACAGCTATCTACCTCAATTTTTGAAATAGATATAGGGCAGGAAATTTTGAGATTTTGTTCATTTCCTTTATATTTAGAATTGCTGTATCTCCGGTCTTATTAGTGATAGACCTGCGAGAATCTCTAGAATTATAGTACTCTTTTATTTTAACATATGTGCAAAACTACAGCTTTCTACCTCAATTTTTGAAATAGATATAGGGCAGGAAATTTCGAGATTTTGTTCATTTTCTTTATATTTAAAATTGCTGTTTCCCCAGTCTTATTAGTGATAGACCTGCGAGAATCTGTAGAATTATAGTACTCTTTTACCTTAACATTTGTGCGAAACTACAGCTTTCTATCTCAATTTTTGAAAAAGATTTAGGGTAGGAAATTTTGAGATTTTGTTCTTTTTCTTTATATTTAAAATTGCTGTATCTCCTGCCTTATTATTGATAGACCTGCGAGAATCTGTAGAATTATTGTACTCTTTTACCTTAACATTTTTGGCAAAATTACAGCTTTCTATCTCAATTTTTGAAATAGATATAGGGCAGGAAATTTTGAGATTTTATTCATTTTCTTTATATTTAAAATTGCTGTATCTCCGGTGTTATTAGCGATAGACCTGCGAGAATCTGTAGAATTATAGTACTCTTTTACCTTATCATTTGTGCAAAACTACAGCTTTCTACCTCAATTTTTGAAATAGATATAGGGCAGGAAATTTTGAGATTTTGTTCATTTTCTTTATATTTAAAATTGCTGTATCTGCGGTCTTATTAGTGATAGACCTGCGAGAATATGTAGAATTATAGTACTCTTTTACCTTAACATATGTGCAAAACTACAGCTTTCTACCTCAATTTTTGAAATAGATATAGGGCAGGAAATTTTGAGATTTTGTTCATTTTCTTTATATTTAAAATTGCTGTATCTGCGGTCTTATTAGTGATAGACCTGCGAGAATCTGTAGAATTATAGTACTCTTTTACCTTAACATTTTTGCAAAACTACAGCTTTCTACCTCAATTATTGAAATAGATATAGGGCAGGAAATTTTGAGATTTGGTTCATTTTCTTTATATTTAAAATTGCTGTATCTGCGGTCTTATTAGTGATAGACCTGCGAGAATCTGTAGAATTATAGTACTCTTTTATCTTAACATATGTGCAAAACTACAGCTTTCTACCTGAATCTTTGAAATAGATATAGGGCAGGAAATTTTGAGATTTTGTTCATTTTCTTTATATTTAAAATTGCTGTATCTGCGGTCTTATTAGTGATAGACCTGCTAGAATATGAAGAATTATAGCACTCTTATACCTTAACATTTTTGCAAAATTACAGCTTTCTATCTCAATTATTGAAAAAGTTATAGGGCAGGATATTTTGAGATTTTGTTCTTTTTCTTTATATTTAAAATTGCTGTATCTCCTGCCTTATTAGTGATAGACCTGCGAGAATCTGTAGAATTATTGTATTCTTTTACCTTAACATTTTTTGCAAAATTACAGCTTTCTATCTCAATTTTTGAAATAGATATAGGGCAGGAAATTTTGAGATTTTGTTCTTTTTCTTTATATTTAAAATTGCTGTATCTCCTGCCTTATTAGTGATAGACCTGCGAGAATCTGTAGAATTATAGTACTCTTTTATCTTAACATATGTGCAAAACTACAGCTTTCTACCTGAATTTTTGAAATAGATATAGGGCAGGAAATTTTGAGATTTTGTTCATTTCCTTTATATTTAGAATTGCTGTATCTCCGGTCTTATTAGTGATAGACCTGCGAGAATCTGTAGAATTATAGTACTCTTTTATCTTAACATATGTGCAAAACTACAGCTTTCTACCTCAATTTTTGAAATAGATATAGGGCAGGAAATTTTGAGATTTTGTTCATTTTCTTTATATTTAAAATTGCTGTTTCCCCAGTCTTATTAGTGATAGACCTGCGAGAATCTGTAGAATTATAGCACTCTTTTACCTTAACATTTTTGCAAAACTACAGCTTTCTATCTCAATTTTTGAAAAAGATTTAGGGCAGGAAATTTTGAGATTTTTTTCTTTTTCTTTATATTTAAAATTGCTTTATCTCCTGCCTCATTATTGATAGACCTGCGAGAATCTGTAGAATTATTGTACTCTTTTACCTTAACATTTTTTGCAAAATTACAGCTTTCTATCTCAATTTTTGAAATAGATATAGGGCAGGAAATTTTGAGATTTTCTTCATTTTCTTTATATTTAAAATTGCTATATCTGCGGTCTTATTAGAGATAGACCTGCGAGAATCTGTAGAATAATAGTACTCTTTTACCTTAACATTTGTGCAAAACTACAGCTTTCTATCTCAATTTTTGAAAAAGATATAGGGCAAGAAATTTTGAGATTTTGTTCATTTTCTTTATATTTAAAATTGCTGTATCTCCGGTCTTATTTATGATAGACCTGCGATAAACTGCAAAATTATAGTACTCTATTACCTTAACTTTTGTGCAAAATTACAGCTTTTTATCTCAATTTTTGAAAAAGATATAGGGCAGGAAATTTTGAGATTTTTTTCAATTTCTTTATATTTAAAATTGCTGTATCTCCGGTCTTATTAGTGATAGACCGGCGAGAATCTGTAGAATTTCAGTACTCTTTTACCTTAACATTTGTGCAAAACTACAGCTTTCTATCTCAATTTTTGAAAAAGATAAAGGGTAGGAAATTTTGAGATTTTGTTCTTTTTCTTTATATTTAAAATTGCTGTATCTCCTGCCTTATTAGTGATAGACCTGGGAGAATCTGTAGAATTATAGTACTCTTTTACCTTAAAATTTCTGCAAAACTACAGCTTTCTATCTCAATTTTTGAAAAAGATATAGGGCAGGAAATTTTGAGAATTTGTTCATTTTCTTAATAGTTAAAATTGCTGTATCTCCAGTCTTATTAATGATAGCCCTGCGATAATCTGTACAATTAAAGTACTTTTTTACCTTAACATTTGTGCAATACTACAGCTTTCTATCACAATTTTTGAAATAGATATAGGGCAGGAAATTTTGAGATTTTGTTCATTTCCTTTATATTTAGAATTGCTGTATCTCCGGTCTTATTAGTGATAGACCTGCGAGAATCTCTAGAATTATAGTACTCTTTTATTTTAACATATGTGCAAAACTACAGCTTTCTACCTCAATTTTTGAAATAGATATAGGGCAGGAAATTTCGAGATTTTGTTCATTTTCTTTATATTTAAAATTGCTGTTTCCCCAGTCTTATTAGTGATAGACCTGCGAGAATCTGTAGAATTATAGTACTCTTTTACCTTAACATTTGTGCGAAACTACAGCTTTCTATCTCAATTTTTGAAAAAGATTTAGGGTAGGAAATTTTGAGATTTTGTTCTTTTTCTTTATATTTAAAATTGCTGTATCTCCTGCCTTATTATTGATAGACCTGCGAGAATCTGTAGAATTATTGTACTCTTTTACCTTAACATTTTTGGCAAAATTACAGCTTTCTATCTCAATTTTTGAAATAGATATAGGGCAGGAAATTTTGAGATTTTATTCATTTTCTTTATATTTAAAATTGCTGTATCTCCGGTGTTATTAGCGATAGACCTGCGAGAATCTGTAGAATTATAGTACTCTTTTACCTTATCATTTGTGCAAAACTACAGCTTTCTACCTCAATTTTTGAAATAGATATAGGGCAGGAAATTTTGAGATTTTGTTCATTTTCTTTATATTTAAAATTGCTGTATCTGCGGTCTTATTAGTGATAGACCTGCGAGAATATGTAGAATTATAGTACTCTTTTACCTTAACATATGTGCAAAACTACAGCTTTCTACCTCAATTTTTGAAATAGATATAGGGCAGGAAATTTTGAGATTTTGTTCATTTTCTTTATATTTAAAATTGCTGTATCTGCGGTCTTATTAGTGATAGACCTGCGAGAATCTGTAGAATTATAGTACTCTTTTACCTTAACATTTTTGCAAAACTACAGCTTTCTACCTCAATTATTGAAATAGATATAGGGCAGGAAATTTTGAGATTTGGTTCATTTTCTTTATATTTAAAATTGCTGTATCTGCGGTCTTATTAGTGATAGACCTGCGAGAATCTGTAGAATTATAGTACTCTTTTATCTTAACATATGTGCAAAACTACAGCTTTCTACCTGAATCTTTGAAATAGATATAGGGCAGGAAATTTTGAGATTTTGTTCATTTTCTTTATATTTAAAATTGCTGTATCTGCGGTCTTATTAGTGATAGACCTGCTAGAATATGAAGAATTATAGCACTCTTATACCTTAACATTTTTGCAAAATTACAGCTTTCTATCTCAATTATTGAAAAAGTTATAGGGCAGGATATTTTGAGATTTTGTTCTTTTTCTTTATATTTAAAATTGCTGTATCTCCTGCCTTATTAGTGATAGACCTGCGAGAATCTGTAGAATTATTGTATTCTTTTACCTTAACATTTTTTGCAAAATTACAGCTTTCTATCTCAATTTTTGAAATAGATATAGGGCAGGAAATTTTGAGATTTTGTTCTTTTTCTTTATATTTAAAATTGCTGTATCTCCTGCCTTATTAGTGATAGACCTGCGAGAATCTGTAGAATTATAGTACTCTTTTATCTTAACATATGTGCAAAACTACAGCTTTCTACCTGAATTTTTGAAATAGATATAGGGCAGGAAATTTTGAGATTTTGTTCATTTCCTTTATATTTAGAATTGCTGTATCTCCGGTCTTATTAGTGATAGACCTGCGAGAATCTGTAGAATTATAGTACTCTTTTATCTTAACATATGTGCAAAACTACAGCTTTCTACCTCAATTTTTGAAATAGATATAGGGCAGGAAATTTTGAGATTTTGTTCATTTTCTTTATATTTAAAATTGCTGTTTCCCCAGTCTTATTAGTGATAGACCTGCGAGAATCTGTAGAATTATAGCACTCTTTTACCTTAACATTTTTGCAAAACTACAGCTTTCTATCTCAATTTTTGAAAAAGATTTAGGGCAGGAAATTTTGAGATTTTTTTCTTTTTCTTTATATTTAAAATTGCTTTATCTCCTGCCTCATTATTGATAGACCTGCGAGAATCTGTAGAATTATTGTACTCTTTTACCTTAACATTTTTTGCAAAATTACAGCTTTCTATCTCAATTTTTGAAATAGATATAGGGCAGGAAATTTTGAGATTTTCTTCATTTTCTTTATATTTAAAATTGCTATATCTGCGGTCTTATTAGAGATAGACCTGCGAGAATCTGTAGAATAATAGTACTCTTTTACCTTAACATTTGTGCAAAACTACAGCTTTCTATCTCAATTTTTGAAAAAGATATAGGGCAAGAAATTTTGAGATTTTGTTCATTTTCTTTATATTTAAAATTGCTGTATCTCCGGTCTTATTTATGATAGACCTGCGATAAACTGCAAAATTATAGTACTCTATTACCTTAACTTTTGTGCAAAATTACAGCTTTTTATCTCAATTTTTGAAAAAGATATAGGGCAGGAAATTTTGAGATTTTTTTCAATTTCTTTATATTTAAAATTGCTGTATCTCCGGTCTTATTAGTGATAGACCGGCGAGAATCTGTAGAATTTCAGTACTCTTTTACCTTAACATTTGTGCAAAACTACAGCTTTCTATCTCAATTTTTGAAAAAGATAAAGGGTAGGAAATTTTGAGATTTTGTTCTTTTTCTTTATATTTAAAATTGCTGTATCTCCTGCCTTATTAGTGATAGACCTGGGAGAATCTGTAGAATTATAGTACTCTTTTACCTTAAAATTTCTGCAAAACTACAGCTTTCTATCTCAATTTTTGAAAAAGATATAGGGCAGGAAATTTTGAGAATTTGTTCATTTTCTTAATAGTTAAAATTGCTGTATCTCCAGTCTTATTAATGATAGCCCTGCGATAATCTGTACAATTAAAGTACTTTTTTACCTTAACATTTGTGCAATACTACAGCTTTCTATCACAATTTTTGAAAAAGATATAGGGCAGGAAATTTTGAGACTTTCTTCATTTTCTTTATATTTAAAATTGCTGTATCTCTTGCCTTATTAGTGATAGACCTGCGAGAATCAGTAGAATTATTGTACTCTTTTACCTTAACATTTGTGCAATACTACAGCTTTCTATCACAATTTTTGAAAAAGATATAGGGCAGGAAATTTTGAGATTTTCTTCTTTTTCTTTATATTTAAAATTGCTGTATCTCTTGCCTTATTAATGATAGCCCTGCGATAATCTGTACAATTAAAGTACTTTTTTACCTTAACATTTGTGCAATACTACAGCTTTCTATCACAATTTTTGAAAAAGATATAGGGCAGGAAATTTTGAGATTTTCTTCTTTTTCTTTATATTTAAAATTGCTGTATCTCTTGCCTTATTAGTGATAGACCTGCGAGAATCTGTAGAATTATTGTACTCTTTTACCTTAACATTTGTGCAAAACTACAGCTTTCTACCTCAATTTTTGAAATAGATATAGGGCAGGAAATTTTGAGATTTTGTTCATTTTCTTTATATTTAAAATTGCTGTATCTGCGGTCTTATTAGTGATAGACCTGCGAGAATATGTAGAATTATAGCACTCTTTTACCTTAACATTTTTGCAAAATTACAGCTTTCTATCTCAATTGTTAAAAAAGATATAGGGCAGGAAATTTTGAGATTTTATTCATTTTCTTTATATTTAAAATTGCTGTATCTCCGGTCTTATTACTGATAGACCTGGGAGAATCTGTAGAATTATAGTACTCTTTTACCTTAACATTTGTGCAAAACTACAGCTTTCTATTTCAATTTTTGAAAATGATATAGGGCAGGAAATTTTGAGATTTTATTCATTTTCTTTATATTTAAAATTGCTGTATCTCCTTTCTTATTAGTGATAGACCTGCGAGAATCAGTAGAATTATAGTACTCTTTTACCTTAACATTTGTGCAAAACTACATCTTTCTATCTCAATTTTTGAAAATGATATTGGGCAGGTAATTTTGACATTTTGTTCATTTTCTTCATATTTAAAATTGCTGTATCTCCGGTCTTATTAGTGATAGACCTGCGAGAATCTGTAGAATTATAGTACTCTTTTATCTTAACATATGTGCAAAACTACAGCTTTCTACCTCAATTTTTGAAATAGATATAGGGCAGGAAATTTTGAGATTTTGTTCATTTTCTTTATATTTAAAATTGCTTTATCTGCGGTCTTATTAGTGATAGACCTGTGAGAATATGTAGAATTATAGCACTCTTATACCTTAACATTTTTGCAAAATTACAGCTTTCTATCTCAATTTTTGAAAAAGATATAGGGCAGGAAATTTTGAGATTTTATTCATTTTCTTCATATTTAAAATTGCTGTATCTGCGGTCTTATTAGTGATAGACCTGCGAGAATCTGTAGAGTAATAGTACTCTTTTATCTTAACATATGTGCAAAACTACAGCTTTCTACCTCAATGTTTGAAATAGATATAGGGCAGGAAATTTTGAGATTTTGTTCATTTTCTTTATATTTAAAATTGCTGTATCTGCGGTCTTATTAGTGATAGACCTGCGAGAATCTGTAGAATTATAGTACTCTTTTACCTTAACATTTGTGCAAAATTACAGCTTTCTATCTCAATTGTTGAAAAAGATATAGGGCAGGAAATTTTGAGATTTTATTCATTTTGTTTTTATTTACAATTGCTGTATCTCCGGTCTTATTAGTGATAGACCTGCGAGAATCTGTAGAATTATAGTACTCTTTTACCTTAACATTTTTGCAAAATTACAGCTTTCTATCTCAAATGTTGAAAAAGATATAGTGCAGGAAATTTTGAGATTTTATTCATTTTCTTTATATTTACAATTGCTGTATCTCCGGTCTTATTAGTGATAGACCTGCGAAAATCTGTACAATTATAGTACTCTTTTACCTTAACATTTGTGCAAAACTACAGCTTTCTATCTCAATTTTTGAAAAAGATATAGGGCAGGAAATTTTGAGATTTTGTTCTTTTTCTTTATATTTAAAATTGCTGTATCTCCTGCCTTATTAGTGATAGACCAGCGAGAATCTATAGAATTATTGTACTCTTGTACCTTAACATTTGTGCAAAATTACAGCTTTCTATCTCATTTTTTGAAAAAGATATAGGGCGGGAAATTTTGAGCTTTTATTCATTTTCTTTATATTTAAAATTGCTGTATCTCCGGTCTTATTAGTGATAGACCTGGGAGAATCTGTAAAATTATAGTACTCTTTTACCTTAACATTTGTGCAAAACTACAGCTTTCTATCTCAATTTTTAAAAAGATATAGGGCAGGAAATTTTGAGATTTTATTCATTTTCTTTATATTTAAAATTGCTGTATCTCCGGTCTTATTAGTGATAGACCTGCGAGAATCTGTAGAATTATAGTACTCATTTACCTTAACATTTGTGCAAATCTACAGTTTTCTATCTCAATTTTTGAAAAAGATATAGCGCAGGAAATTTTGAGACTTTCTTTATATTTAAAATTGCTGTATCTCCTGCCTTATTAGTGATAGACCTGCGAGAATCTATAGAATTATTGTACTCTTTTACCTTAACATTTGTGCAAAATTACAGCTTTCTATCTCAATTTTTGAAAAAGATATAGCGCAGGAAATTTTGAGATTTTTTTCTTTTTCTTTATATTTAAAATTGCTGCATCCCCTGCCTTATTAGTGATAGACCTGCGAGAATCTGTAGAATTGTAGTACTGTTTTACCTTAACATTTGTGCAAAACTACAGCTTTCTATCTCAATTTTTGAAAAAGATATAGGGCAGAAAATTTTGAGATTTTGTTCTTTTTCTTTATATTTAAAATTGCTGTATCTCCTGCCTTATTAGTGATAGACTTGCGAGAATCTGTAGAATTATTGTACTCTTTTACCTTAACATTTGTGCAAAATTACAGCTTTCTATCTCAATTTTTGAAAAAGATATAGGGCGGGAAATTTTGAGATTTTATTCATTTTCTTTATATTTAAAATTGCTGTATCTCCGGTCTTATTAGTGATAGACCTGCGAGAATCTGTAGAATTATTGTACTCTTTTACCTTAACATTTGTGCAAAATTACAGCTTTCTATCTCAATTGTTGAAAAAGATATAGGGCAGGAAATTTTGAGATTTTATTCATTTTGTTTATATTTACAATTGCTGTATCTCCGGTCTTATTAGTGATAGACCTGCGAGAATCTGTAGAATTATAGTACTCTTTTACCTTAACATTTTGGCAAAATTAGAGCTTTCTATCTCAATTGTTGAAAAAGATATAGGGCAGGAAATTTTGAGATTTTATTCATTTTCTTTATATTTACAATTGCTGTATCTCCGGTCTTATTAGTGATAGACCTGTGAGAATCTGTACAATTATAGTACTCTTTTACCTTAACATTTGTGCAAAACTACAGCTTTCTATCTCAATTTTTGAAAAAGATTTAGGGCAGGAAATTTTGAGATTTTTTTCTTTTTCTTTATATTTAAAATTGCTTTATCTCCTGCCTCATTATTGATAGACCTGCGAGAATCTGTAGAATTATTGTACTCTTTTACCTTAACATTTTTTGCAAAATTACAGCTTTCTATCTCAATTTTTGAAATAGATATAGGGCAGGAAATTTTGAGATTTTCTTCATTTTCTTTATATTTAAAATTGCTATATCTGCGGTCTTATTAGAGATAGACCTGCGAGAATCTGTAGAATAATAGTACTCTTTTACCTTAACATTTGTGCAAAACTACAGCTTTCTATCTCAATTTTTGAAAAAGATATAGGGCAAGAAATTTTGAGATTTTGTTCATTTTCTTTATATTTAAAATTGCTGTATCTCCGGTCTTATTTATGATAGACCTGCGATAAACTGCAAAATTATAGTACTCTATTACCTTAACTTTTGTGCAAAATTACAGCTTTTTATCTCAATTTTTGAAAAAGATATAGGGCAGGAAATTTTGAGATTTTTTTCAATTTCTTTATATTTAAAATTGCTGTATCTCCGGTCTTATTAGTGATAGACCGGCGAGAATCTGTAGAATTTCAGTACTCTTTTACCTTAACATTTGTGCAAAACTACAGCTTTCTATCTCAATTTTTGAAAAAGATAAAGGGTAGGAAATTTTGAGATTTTGTTCTTTTTCTTTATATTTAAAATTGCTGTATCTCCTGCCTTATTAGTGATAGACCTGGGAGAATCTGTAGAATTATAGTACTCTTTTACCTTAAAATTTCTGCAAAACTACAGCTTTCTATCTCAATTTTTGAAAAAGATATAGGGCAGGAAATTTTGAGAATTTGTTCATTTTCTTAATAGTTAAAATTGCTGTATCTCCAGTCTTATTAATGATAGCCCTGCGATAATCTGTACAATTAAAGTACTTTTTTACCTTAACATTTGTGCAATACTACAGCTTTCTATCACAATTTTTGAAATAGATATAGGGCAGGAAATTTTGAGATTTTGTTCATTTCCTTTATATTTAGAATTGCTGTATCTCCGGTCTTATTAGTGATAGACCTGCGAGAATCTCTAGAATTATAGTACTCTTTTATTTTAACATATGTGCAAAACTACAGCTTTCTACCTCAATTTTTGAAATAGATATAGGGCAGGAAATTTCGAGATTTTGTTCATTTTCTTTATATTTAAAATTGCTGTTTCCCCAGTCTTATTAGTGATAGACCTGCGAGAATCTGTAGAATTATAGTACTCTTTTACCTTAACATTTGTGCGAAACTACAGCTTTCTATCTCAATTTTTGAAAAAGATTTAGGGTAGGAAATTTTGAGATTTTGTTCTTTTTCTTTATATTTAAAATTGCTGTATCTCCTGCCTTATTATTGATAGACCTGCGAGAATCTGTAGAATTATTGTACTCTTTTACCTTAACATTTTTGGCAAAATTACAGCTTTCTATCTCAATTTTTGAAATAGATATAGGGCAGGAAATTTTGAGATTTTATTCATTTTCTTTATATTTAAAATTGCTGTATCTCCGGTGTTATTAGCGATAGACCTGCGAGAATCTGTAGAATTATAGTACTCTTTTACCTTATCATTTGTGCAAAACTACAGCTTTCTACCTCAATTTTTGAAATAGATATAGGGCAGGAAATTTTGAGATTTTGTTCATTTTCTTTATATTTAAAATTGCTGTATCTGCGGTCTTATTAGTGATAGACCTGCGAGAATATGTAGAATTATAGTACTCTTTTACCTTAACATATGTGCAAAACTACAGCTTTCTACCTCAATTTTTGAAATAGATATAGGGCAGGAAATTTTGAGATTTTGTTCATTTTCTTTATATTTAAAATTGCTGTATCTGCGGTCTTATTAGTGATAGACCTGCGAGAATCTGTAGAATTATAGTACTCTTTTACCTTAACATTTTTGCAAAACTACAGCTTTCTACCTCAATTATTGAAATAGATATAGGGCAGGAAATTTTGAGATTTGGTTCATTTTCTTTATATTTAAAATTGCTGTATCTGCGGTCTTATTAGTGATAGACCTGCGAGAATCTGTAGAATTATAGTACTCTTTTATCTTAACATATGTGCAAAACTACAGCTTTCTACCTGAATCTTTGAAATAGATATAGGGCAGGAAATTTTGAGATTTTGTTCATTTTCTTTATATTTAAAATTGCTGTATCTGCGGTCTTATTAGTGATAGACCTGCTAGAATATGAAGAATTATAGCACTCTTATACCTTAACATTTTTGCAAAATTACAGCTTTCTATCTCAATTATTGAAAAAGTTATAGGGCAGGATATTTTGAGATTTTGTTCTTTTTCTTTATATTTAAAATTGCTGTATCTCCTGCCTTATTAGTGATAGACCTGCGAGAATCTGTAGAATTATTGTATTCTTTTACCTTAACATTTTTTGCAAAATTACAGCTTTCTATCTCAATTTTTGAAATAGATATAGGGCAGGAAATTTTGAGATTTTGTTCTTTTTCTTTATATTTAAAATTGCTGTATCTCCTGCCTTATTAGTGATAGACCTGCGAGAATCTGTAGAATTATAGTACTCTTTTATCTTAACATATGTGCAAAACTACAGCTTTCTACCTGAATTTTTGAAATAGATATAGGGCAGGAAATTTTGAGATTTTGTTCATTTCCTTTATATTTAGAATTGCTGTATCTCCGGTCTTATTAGTGATAGACCTGCGAGAATCTGTAGAATTATAGTACTCTTTTATCTTAACATATGTGCAAAACTACAGCTTTCTACCTCAATTTTTGAAATAGATATAGGGCAGGAAATTTTGAGATTTTGTTCATTTTCTTTATATTTAAAATTGCTGTTTCCCCAGTCTTATTAGTGATAGACCTGCGAGAATCTGTAGAATTATAGCACTCTTTTACCTTAACATTTTTGCAAAACTACAGCTTTCTATCTCAATTTTTGAAAAAGATTTAGGGCAGGAAATTTTGAGATTTTTTTCTTTTTCTTTATATTTAAAATTGCTTTATCTCCTGCCTCATTATTGATAGACCTGCGAGAATCTGTAGAATTATTGTACTCTTTTACCTTAACATTTTTTGCAAAATTACAGCTTTCTATCTCAATTTTTGAAATAGATATAGGGCAGGAAATTTTGAGATTTTCTTCATTTTCTTTATATTTAAAATTGCTATATCTGCGGTCTTATTAGAGATAGACCTGCGAGAATCTGTAGAATAATAGTACTCTTTTACCTTAACATTTGTGCAAAACTACAGCTTTCTATCTCAATTTTTGAAAAAGATATAGGGCAAGAAATTTTGAGATTTTGTTCATTTTCTTTATATTTAAAATTGCTGTATCTCCGGTCTTATTTATGATAGACCTGCGATAAACTGCAAAATTATAGTACTCTATTACCTTAACTTTTGTGCAAAATTACAGCTTTTTATCTCAATTTTTGAAAAAGATATAGGGCAGGAAATTTTGAGATTTTTTTCAATTTCTTTATATTTAAAATTGCTGTATCTCCGGTCTTATTAGTGATAGACCGGCGAGAATCTGTAGAATTTCAGTACTCTTTTACCTTAACATTTGTGCAAAACTACAGCTTTCTATCTCAATTTTTGAAAAAGATAAAGGGTAGGAAATTTTGAGATTTTGTTCTTTTTCTTTATATTTAAAATTGCTGTATCTCCTGCCTTATTAGTGATAGACCTGGGAGAATCTGTAGAATTATAGTACTCTTTTACCTTAAAATTTCTGCAAAACTACAGCTTTCTATCTCAATTTTTGAAAAAGATATAGGGCAGGAAATTTTGAGAATTTGTTCATTTTCTTAATAGTTAAAATTGCTGTATCTCCAGTCTTATTAATGATAGCCCTGCGATAATCTGTACAATTAAAGTACTTTTTTACCTTAACATTTGTGCAATACTACAGCTTTCTATCACAATTTTTGAAAAAGATATAGGGCAGGAAATTTTGAGACTTTCTTCATTTTCTTTATATTTAAAATTGCTGTATCTCTTGCCTTATTAGTGATAGACCTGCGAGAATCAGTAGAATTATTGTACTCTTTTACCTTAACATTTGTGCAATACTACAGCTTTCTATCACAATTTTTGAAAAAGATATAGGGCAGGAAATTTTGAGATTTTCTTCTTTTTCTTTATATTTAAAATTGCTGTATCTCTTGCCTTATTAATGATAGCCCTGCGATAATCTGTACAATTAAAGTACTTTTTTACCTTAACATTTGTGCAATACTACAGCTTTCTATCACAATTTTTGAAAAAGATATAGGGCAGGAAATTTTGAGATTTTCTTCTTTTTCTTTATATTTAAAATTGCTGTATCTCTTGCCTTATTAGTGATAGACCTGCGAGAATCTGTAGAATTATTGTACTCTTTTACCTTAACATTTGTGCAAAACTACAGCTTTCTACCTCAATTTTTGAAATAGATATAGGGCAGGAAATTTTGAGATTTTGTTCATTTTCTTTATATTTAAAATTGCTGTATCTGCGGTCTTATTAGTGATAGACCTGCGAGAATATGTAGAATTATAGCACTCTTTTACCTTAACATTTTTGCAAAATTACAGCTTTCTATCTCAATTGTTAAAAAAGATATAGGGCAGGAAATTTTGAGATTTTATTCATTTTCTTTATATTTAAAATTGCTGTATCTCCGGTCTTATTACTGATAGACCTGGGAGAATCTGTAGAATTATAGTACTCTTTTACCTTAACATTTGTGCAAAACTACAGCTTTCTATTTCAATTTTTGAAAATGATATAGGGCAGGAAATTTTGAGATTTTATTCATTTTCTTTATATTTAAAATTGCTGTATCTCCTTTCTTATTAGTGATAGACCTGCGAGAATCAGTAGAATTATAGTACTCTTTTACCTTAACATTTGTGCAAAACTACATCTTTCTATCTCAATTTTTGAAAATGATATTGGGCAGGTAATTTTGACATTTTGTTCATTTTCTTCATATTTAAAATTGCTGTATCTCCGGTCTTATTAGTGATAGACCTGCGAGAATCTGTAGAATTATAGTACTCTTTTATCTTAACATATGTGCAAAACTACAGCTTTCTACCTCAATTTTTGAAATAGATATAGGGCAGGAAATTTTGAGATTTTGTTCATTTTCTTTATATTTAAAATTGCTTTATCTGCGGTCTTATTAGTGATAGACCTGTGAGAATATGTAGAATTATAGCACTCTTATACCTTAACATTTTTGCAAAATTACAGCTTTCTATCTCAATTTTTGAAAAAGATATAGGGCAGGAAATTTTGAGATTTTATTCATTTTCTTCATATTTAAAATTGCTGTATCTGCGGTCTTATTAGTGATAGACCTGCGAGAATCTGTAGAGTAATAGTACTCTTTTATCTTAACATATGTGCAAAACTACAGCTTTCTACCTCAATGTTTGAAATAGATATAGGGCAGGAAATTTTGAGATTTTGTTCATTTTCTTTATATTTAAAATTGCTGTATCTGCGGTCTTATTAGTGATAGACCTGCGAGAATCTGTAGAATTATAGTACTCTTTTACCTTAACATTTGTGCAAAATTACAGCTTTCTATCTCAATTGTTGAAAAAGATATAGGGCAGGAAATTTTGAGATTTTATTCATTTTGTTTTTATTTACAATTGCTGTATCTCCGGTCTTATTAGTGATAGACCTGCGAGAATCTGTAGAATTATAGTACTCTTTTACCTTAACATTTTTGCAAAATTACAGCTTTCTATCTCAAATGTTGAAAAAGATATAGTGCAGGAAATTTTGAGATTTTATTCATTTTCTTTATATTTACAATTGCTGTATCTCCGGTCTTATTAGTGATAGACCTGCGAAAATCTGTACAATTATAGTACTCTTTTACCTTAACATTTGTGCAAAACTACAGCTTTCTATCTCAATTTTTGAAAAAGATATAGGGCAGGAAATTTTGAGATTTTGTTCTTTTTCTTTATATTTAAAATTGCTGTATCTCCTGCCTTATTAGTGATAGACCAGCGAGAATCTATAGAATTATTGTACTCTTGTACCTTAACATTTGTGCAAAATTACAGCTTTCTATCTCATTTTTTGAAAAAGATATAGGGCGGGAAATTTTGAGCTTTTATTCATTTTCTTTATATTTAAAATTGCTGTATCTCCGGTCTTATTAGTGATAGACCTGGGAGAATCTGTAAAATTATAGTACTCTTTTACCTTAACATTTGTGCAAAACTACAGCTTTCTATCTCAATTTTTAAAAAGATATAGGGCAGGAAATTTTGAGATTTTATTCATTTTCTTTATATTTAAAATTGCTGTATCTCCGGTCTTATTAGTGATAGACCTGCGAGAATCTGTAGAATTATAGTACTCATTTACCTTAACATTTGTGCAAATCTACAGTTTTCTATCTCAATTTTTGAAAAAGATATAGCGCAGGAAATTTTGAGACTTTCTTTATATTTAAAATTGCTGTATCTCCTGCCTTATTAGTGATAGACCTGCGAGAATCTATAGAATTATTGTACTCTTTTACCTTAACATTTGTGCAAAATTACAGCTTTCTATCTCAATTTTTGAAAAAGATATAGCGCAGGAAATTTTGAGATTTTTTTCTTTTTCTTTATATTTAAAATTGCTGCATCCCCTGCCTTATTAGTGATAGACCTGCGAGAATCTGTAGAATTGTAGTACTGTTTTACCTTAACATTTGTGCAAAACTACAGCTTTCTATCTCAATTTTTGAAAAAGATATAGGGCAGAAAATTTTGAGATTTTGTTCTTTTTCTTTATATTTAAAATTGCTGTATCTCCTGCCTTATTAGTGATAGACTTGCGAGAATCTGTAGAATTATTGTACTCTTTTACCTTAACATTTGTGCAAAATTACAGCTTTCTATCTCAATTTTTGAAAAAGATATAGGGCGGGAAATTTTGAGATTTTATTCATTTTCTTTATATTTAAAATTGCTGTATCTCCGGTCTTATTAGTGATAGACCTGCGAGAATCTGTAGAATTATTGTACTCTTTTACCTTAACATTTGTGCAAAATTACAGCTTTCTATCTCAATTGTTGAAAAAGATATAGGGCAGGAAATTTTGAGATTTTATTCATTTTGTTTATATTTACAATTGCTGTATCTCCGGTCTTATTAGTGATAGACCTGCGAGAATCTGTAGAATTATAGTACTCTTTTACCTTAACATTTTGGCAAAATTAGAGCTTTCTATCTCAATTGTTGAAAAAGATATAGGGCAGGAAATTTTGAGATTTTATTCATTTTCTTTATATTTACAATTGCTGTATCTCCGGTCTTATTAGTGATAGACCTGTGAGAATCTGTACAATTATAGTACTCTTTTACCTTAACATTTGTGCAAAACTACAGCTTTCTATCTCAATTTTTGAAAAAGATATAGGGCAGGAAATTTTGAGATTTTGTTCTTTTTCTTTATATTTAAAATTGCTGTATCTCCTGCCTTATTAGTGATAGACCAGCGAGAATCTATAGAATTATTGTACTCTTGTACCTTAACATTTGTGCAAAATTACAGCTTTCTATCTCATTTTTTGAAAAAGATATAGGGCGGGAAATTTTGAGCTTTTATTCATTTTCTTTATATTTAAAATTGCTGTATCTCCGGTCTTATTAGTGATAGACCTGGGAGAATCTGTAGAATTATAGTACTCTTTTACCTTAACATTTGTGCAAAACTACAGCTTTCTATCTCAATTTTTAAAAAGATATAGGGCAGGAAATTTTGAGATTTTATTCATTTTCTTTATATTTAAAATTGCTGTATCTCCGGTCTTATTAATGATAGACCTGCGAGAATCTGTAGAATTATAGTACTCATTTACCTTAACATTTGTGCAAATCTACAGTTTTCTATCTCAGTTTTTGAAAAAGATATAGCGCAGGAAATTTTGAGACTTTCTTTATATTTAAAATTGCTGTATCTCCTGCCTTATTAGTGATAGACCTGCGAGAATCTATAGAATTATTGTACTCTTTTACCTTAACATTTGTGCAAAATTACAGCTTTCTATCTCAATTTTTGAAAAAGATATAGCGCAGGAAATTTTGAGATTTTTTCTTTTTCTTTATATTTAAAATTGCTGCATCCCCTGCCTTATTAGTGATAGACCTGCGAGAATCTGTAGAATTATAGTACTCTTTTACCTTAACATTTGTGCAAAACTACAGCTTTCTATCTCAATTTTTGAAAAAGATATAGGGCAGAAAATTTTGAGATTTTGTTCTTTTTCTTTATATTAAAAATTGCTGTATCTCCTGCCTTATTAGTGATAGACCTGCGAGAATCTGTAGAATTATTGTACTCTTTTACCTTAACATTTGTGCAAAATTACAGCTTTCTATCTCAATTTTTGAAAAAGATATAGGGCGGGAAATTTTGAGATTTTATTCATTTTCTTTATATTTAAAATTGCTGTATCTCCGGTCTTATTAGTGATAGACCTGCGAGAATCTGTAGAATTATAGTACTCTTTTACCTTAACATTTGTGCAAAACTACAGCTTTCTATCTCAATTTTTGAAAAAGATATAGGGCAGGAAATTTTGAGATTTTGTTCTTTTTCTTTATATTTAAAATTGCTGTATCTCTTGCCTTATTAGTGATAGACCTGCGAGAATCTGTAGAATTATTGTACTCTTTTACCTTAACATTTGTGCAAAATTACAGCTTTCTATCTCAATTTTTGAAAAAGATATAGGGCAAGAAATTTTGAGATTTTGTTCATTTTCTTTATATTTAGAATTGCTGTATCTCCGGTCTTATTAATGATAGCCCTGCGATAATCAGTACAATTAAAGTACTTTTTTACCTTAACATTTTTGCAAAATTACAGCTTTCTATCTCAATTTTGGAAAAAGATATAGGGCAGGAAATTTTGAGATTTTATTCATTTTCTTTATATTTAAAATTGCTGTTTCTCCGGTCTTATTAATGATAGACCTGCGAGAATCTGTAGAATTATAGTACTCTTTTATCTTAACATATGTGCAAAACTACAGCTTTCTACCTGAATCTTTGAAATAGATATAGGGCAGGAAATTTTGAGATTTTGTTCATTTTCTTTATATTTAAAATTGCTGTATCTGCGGTCTTATTAGTGATAGACCTGTGAGAATATGTAGAATTATAGCACTCTTATACCTTAACATTTTTGCAAAATTACAGCTTTCTATCTCAATTTTTGAAAAAGATATAGGGCAGGAATTTTTGAGATTTGGTTCTTTTTCTTTATATTTAAAATTGCTGTATCTCTTGCCTTATTAGTGATAGACCTGCGAGAATCTGTAGAATTATTGTACTTATTTACCTTAATATTTGTGCAAAACTACAGCTTTCTATCTCAATTTTTGAAAAAGATATAGGGCAGGAAATTTTGAGATTTTGTTCTTTTTCTTTATATTTAAAATTGCCTGTATCTCCTGCCTTATTAGTGATAGACCTGCGAGAATCTGTAGAATTATTGTACTCTTTTACCTTAACATTTGTGCAAAATTACAGCCTTCTATCTCAATTTTTGAATAAGATATAGGGCAGGGAATTTTGAGATTTTGTTCTTTTTCTTTATATTTAAAATTGCTGTATCTCTTGCCTTATTAGTGATAGACCTGCGAGAATATGTAGAATTATAGCACTCTTTTACCTTAACATTTTTGCAAAATTACAGCTTTCTATCTCAATTGTTAAAAAAGATATAGGGCAGGAAATTTTGAGATTTTATTCATTTTCTTTATATTTAAAATTGCTGTATCTCCGGTCTTATTACTGATAGACCTGGGAGAATCTGTAGAATTATAGTACTCTTTTACCTTAACATTTGTGCAAAACTACAGCTTTCTATTTCAATTTTTGAAAATGATATAGGGCAGGAAATTTTGAGATTTTATTCATTTTCTTTATATTTAAAATTGCTGTATCTCCTTTCTTATTAGTGATAGACCTGCGAGAATCAGTAGAATTATAGTACTCTTTTACCTTAACATTTGTGCAAAACTACATCTTTCTATCTCAATTTTTGAAAATGATATTGGGCAGGTAATTTTGACATTTTGTTCATTTTCTTCATATTTAAAATTGCTGTATCTCCGGTCTTATTAGTGATAGACCTGCGAGAATCTGTAGAATTATAGTACTCTTTTATCTTAACATATGTGCAAAACTACAGCTTTCTACCTCAATTTTTGAAATAGATATAGGGCAGGAAATTTTGAGATTTTGTTCATTTTCTTTATATTTAAAATTGCTTTATCTGCGGTCTTATTAGTGATAGACCTGTGAGAATATGTAGAATTATAGCACTCTTATACCTTAACATTTTTGCAAAATTACAGCTTTCTATCTCAATTTTTGAAAAAGATATAGGGCAGGAATTTTTGAGATTTGGTTCTTTTTCTTTATATTTAAAATTGCTGTATTTCTTGCCTTATTAGTGATAGACCTGCGAGAATCTGTAGAATTATTGTACTAATTTACCTTAATATTTGTGCAAATCTACAGTTTTCTATCTCAATTTTTGAAAAAGATATAGCGCAAAAAATTTTGAGACTTTCTTCACTTTCTTTATATTTAAAATTGCTGTATCTCCGGTCTTATTAGTGATCGACCTGCGAGAATCTGTAGAATTATAGTACTCTTTTACCTTAACATTTGTGCAAAACTACAGCTTTCTATCTCAATTTTTAAAAAGATATAGGGCAGGAAATTTTGAGATTTTATTCATTTTCTTTATATTTAAAATTGCTGTATCTCCGGTCTTATTAATGATAGACCTGCGAGAATCTGTAGAATTATAGTACTCATTTACCTTAACATTTGTGCAAATCTACAGTTTTCTATCTCAATTTTTGAAAAAGATATAGCGCAGGAAATTTTGAGACTTTCTTTATATTTAAAATTGCTGTATCTCCTGCCTTATTAGTGATAGACCTGCGAGAATCTATAGAATTATTGTACTCTTTTACCTTAACATTTGTGCAAAATTACAGCTTTCTATCTCAATTTTTGAAAAAGATATAGCGCAGGAAATTTTGAGATTTTTTTCTTTTTCTTTATATTTAAAATTGCTGCATCCCCTGCCTTATTAGTGATAGACCTGCGAGAATCTGTAGAATTATAGTACTCTTTTACCTTAACATTTGTGCAAAACTACAGCTTTCTATCTCAATTTTTGAAAAAGATATAGGGCAGAAAATTTTGAGATTTTGTTCTTTTTCTTTATATTAAAAATTGCTGTATCTCCTGCCTTATTAGTGATAGACCTGCGAGAATCTGTAGAATTATTGTACTCTTTTACCTTAACATTTGTGCAAAATTACAGCTTTCTATCTCAATTTTTGAAAAAGATATAGGGCGGGAAATTTTGAGATTTTATTCATTTTCTTTATATTTAAAATTGCTGTATCTCCGGTCTTATTAGTGATAGACCTGCGAGAATCTGTAGAATTATAGTACTCTTTTACCTTAACATTTGTGCAAAACTACAGCTTTCTATCTCAATTTTTGAAAAAGATATAGGGCAGGAAATTTTGAGATTTTG
This sequence comes from Rhodnius prolixus, assembly GCF_049639745.1. NCBI lineage: Eukaryota > Metazoa > Arthropoda > Insecta > Hemiptera > Reduviidae > Rhodnius > Rhodnius prolixus. The sequence continues at coordinate 39,301,832 of NW_027411582.1, read as the reverse complement.
TTCTTTTTCTTTATATTTAAAATTGCTGTATCTCTTGCCTTATTAGTGATAGACCTGCGAGAATCTGTAGAATTATTGTACTCTTTTACCTTAACATTTGTGCAAAATTACAGCTTTCTATCTCAATTTTTGAAAAAGATATAGGGAAAGAAATTTTGAGATTTTGTTCATTTTCTTTATATTTAGAATTGCTGTATCTCCGGTCTTATTAATGATAGCCCTGCGATAATCAGTACAATTAAAGTACTTTTTTACCTTAACATTTTTGCAAAATTACAGCTTTCTATCTCAATTTTGGAAAAAGATATAGGGCAGGAAATTTTGAGATTTTATTCATTTTCTTTATATTTAAAATTGCTGTTTCTCCGGTCTTATTAATGATAGACCTGCGAGAATCTGTAGAATTATAGTACTCTTTTATCTTAACATATGTGCAAAACTACAGCTTTCTACCTGAATCTTTGAAATAGATATAGGGCAGGAAATTTTGAGATTTTGTTCATTTTCTTTATATTTAAAATTGCTGTATCTGCGGTCTTATTAGTGATAGACCTGTGAGAATATGTAGAATTATAGCACTCTTATACCTTAACATTTTTGCTAAATTACAGCTTTCTATCTCAATTTTTGAAAAAGATATAGGGCAGGAATTTTTGAGATTTGGTTCTTTTTCTTTATATTTAAAATTGCTGTATCTCTTGCCTTATTAGTGATAGACCTGCGAGAATCTGTAGAATTATTGTACTTATTTACCTTAATATTTGTGCAAAATTACAGCCTTCTATCTCAATTTTTGAATAAGATATAGGGCAGGGAATTTTGAGATTTTGTTCTTTTTCTTTATATTCAAAATTGCTGTATCTCTTGCCTTATTAGTGATAGACCTGCGAGAATCAGTAGAATTATTGTACTCTTTTACCTTAACATTTGTGCAAAATTACAGCTTTCTATCTCAATTTTTGAAAATGATATAGGGCAGGAAATTTTGAGATTTTATTCATTTTCTTTATATTTAAAATTGCTGTATCTCCGGTCTAATTAGTGATAGACCTGCGAGAATCTGTAGAATTATAGTACTCTTTTACCTTAACATTTGTGCAAAACTACAGTTTTCTATCTCAATTTTTGAAAAAGATATAGCGCAAAAAATTTTGAGACTTTCTTCACTTTCTTTATATTTAAAATTGCTGTATCTCCGGTCTTATTAGTGATAGACCTGCGAGAATCTGTAGAATTATAGTACTCTTTTACCTTAACATTTGTGCAAAACTACAGCTTTCTATCTCAATTTTTAAAAAGATATAGGGCAGGAAATTTTGAGATTTTATTCATTTTCTTTATATTTAAAATTGCTGTATCTCCGGTCTTATTAATGATAGACCTGCGAGAATCTGTAGAATTATAGTACTCATTTACCTTAACATTTGTGCAAATCTACAGTTTTCTATCTCAATTTTTGAAAAAGATATAGCGCAGGAAATTTTGAGACTTTCTTTATATTTAAAATTGTGGTATCTCCTGCCTTATTAGTGATAGACCTGCGAGAATCTATAGAATTATTGTACTCTTTTACCTTAACATTTGTGCAAAATTACAGCTTTCTATCTCAATTTTTGAAAAAGATATAGCGCAGGAAATTTTGAGATTTTTTTCTTTTTCTTTATATTTAAAATTGCTGCATCCCCTGCCTTATTAGTGATAGACCTGCGAGAATCTGTAGAATTATAGTACTCTTTTACCTTAACATTTGTGCAAAACTACAGCTTTCTATCTCAATTTTTGAAAAAGATATAGGGCAGAAAATTTTGAGATTTTGTTCTTTTTCTTTATATTAAAAATTGCTGTATCTCCTGCCTTATTAGTGATAGACCTGCGAGAATCTGTAGAATTATTGTACTCTTTTACCTTAACATTTGTGCAAAATTACAGCTTTCTATCTCAATTTTTGAAAAAGATATAGGGCGGGAAATTTTGAGATTTTATTCATTTTCTTTATATTTAAAATTGCTGTATCTCCGGTCTTATTAGTGATAGACCTGCGAGAATCTGTAGAATTATAGTACTCTTTTACCTTAACATTTGTGCAAAACTACAGCTTTCTATCTCAATTTTTGAAAAAGATATAGGGCAGGAAATTTTGAGATTTTGTTCTTTTTCTTTATATTTAAAATTGCTGTATCTCTTGCCTTATTAGTGATAGACCTGCGAGAATCTGTAGAATTATTGTACTCTTTTACCTTAACATTTGTGCAAAATTACAGCTTTCTATCTCAATTTTTGAAAAAGATATAGGGAAAGAAATTTTGAGATTTTGTTCATTTTCTTTATATTTAGAATTGCTGTATCTCCGGTCTTATTAATGATAGCCCTGCGATAATCAGTACAATTAAAGTACTTTTTTACCTTAACATTTTTGCAAAATTACAGCTTTCTATCTCAATTTTGGAAAAAGATATAGGGCAGGAAATTTTGAGATTTTATTCATTTTCTTTATATTTAAAATTGCTGTTTCTCCGGTCTTATTAATGATAGACCTGCGAGAATCTGTAGAATTATAGTACTCTTTTATCTTAACATATGTGCAAAACTACAGCTTTCTACCTGAATCTTTGAAATAGATATAGGGCAGGAAATTTTGAGATTTTGTTCATTTTCTTTATATTTAAAATTGCTGTATCTGCGGTCTTATTAGTGATAGACCTGTGAGAATATGTAGAATTATAGCACTCTTATACCTTAACATTTTTGCTAAATTACAGCTTTCTATCTCAATTTTTGAAAAAGATATAGGGCAGGAATTTTTGAGATTTGGTTCTTTTTCTTTATATTTAAAATTGCTGTATCTCTTGCCTTATTAGTGATAGACCTGCGAGAATCTGTAGAATTATTGTACTTATTTACCTTAATATTTGTGCAAAATTACAGCCTTCTATCTCAATTTTTGAATAAGATATAGGGCAGGGAATTTTGAGATTTTGTTCTTTTTCTTTATATTCAAAATTGCTGTATCTCTTGCCTTATTAGTGATAGACCTGCGAGAATCAGTAGAATTATTGTACTCTTTTACCTTAACATTTGTGCAAAATTACAGCTTTCTATCTCAATTTTTGAAAATGATATAGGGCAGGAAATTTTGAGATTTTATTCATTTTCTTTATATTTAAAATTGCTGTATCTCCGGTCTAATTAGTGATAGACCTGCGAGAATCTGTAGAATTATAGTACTCTTTTACCTTAACATTTGTGCAAAACTACAGCTTTCTATCTCAATTTTTGAAAAAGATATAGGGCAGGAAATTTTGAGACTTTCTTCACTTTCTTTATATTTAAAATTGCTGTATCTCCTGCCTTATTAGTGATAGACCTGCGAGAATCTGTAAAATTATTGTACTCTTTTACCTTAACAGTTGTGCAAAATTACAGCTCTCTATCTCAATTTTTGAAAAAGATATAGGGCAGGAAAGTTTGAGATTTTATTCATTTTCTTTATATTTAAAATTGCTGTATATCCGGTCTTATTAGTGATAGACCTGCGAGAATCTGTAGAATTATAGTACTCTTTTACCTTAACATTTGTGTAAAACTACAGCTTTCTATCTCAATTTTTGAAAAAGACATAGGGCAGGAAATTTTGAGATTTTTTTCTTTTTCTTTATATTTAAAATTGTGGTATCTCCTGCCTTATTAGTGATAGACCTGCGATAATCTGTAGAATTATTGTACTCTTTTACCTTTACATTTGTGCAAATCTACAGTTTTCTATCTCAATTTTTGAAAAAGATATAGCGCAAAAAATTTTGAGACTTTCTTCACTTTCTTTATATTTAAAATTGCTGTATCTCCGGTCTTATTAGTGATAGACCTGCGAGAATCTGTAGAATTATAGTACTCTTTTACCTTAACATTTGTGCAAAACTACAGCTTTCTATCTCAATTTTTGAAAAAGATATAGGGCAGGAAATTTTGAGACTTTCTTCATTTTCTTTATATTTAAAATTGCTGTATCTCCTGCCTTATTAGTGATAGACCTGCGAGAAGCTGTAAAATTATTGTACTCTTTTACCTTAACATTTGTGCAAAATTACAGCTCTCTATCTCAATTTTTGAAAAAGATATAGGGCAGGAAAGTTTGAGATTTTATTCATTTTCTTTATATTTAAAATTGCTGTATCTCCGGTCTTATTAGTGATAGACCTGCGAGAATCTGTAAAATTATAGTACTCTTTTACCTTAACATTTGTGCAAAACTACAGCTTTCTATCTCAATTTTTGAAAAAGATATAGGGCAGGAAATTTTGAGATTTTTTTCTTTTTCTTTATATTTAAAATTGTGGTATCTCCTGCCTTATTAGTGATAGACCTGCGAGAATCTGTAGAATTATAGTACTCTTTTACCTTAACATTTGTGCAAAACTACAGCTTTCTATCTCGATTTTTGAAAAAGATATAGGGCAGGAAATTTTGAGACTTTCTTCATTTTCTTTATATTTAAAATTGCTGTATCTGCGGTCTTATTAGTGATAGACCTGCGAGAATCTGTAGAATTATAGTACTCTTTTACCTTAACATTTGTGCAAAATTACAGCTTTCTATCTCAATTGTTGAAAAAGATATAGGGCAGGAAATTTTGAGATTTTATTCATTTTCTTTATATTTACAATTGCTGTATCTCCGGTCTTATTAGTGATAGACCTGCGAGAATCTGTACAATTATAGTACTCTTTTACCTTAACATTTGTGCAAAACTACAGCTTTCTATCTCAATTTTTGAAAAAGATATAGGGCAGGAAAATTTGAGATTTTGTTCTTTTTCTTTATATTTAAAATTGCTGTATCTCCTGCCTTATTAGTGATAGACCAGCGAGAATCTATAGAATTATTGTACTCTTGTACCTTAACATTTGTGCAAAATTACAGCTTTCTATCTCATTTTTTGAAAAAGATATAGGGCGGGAAATTTTGAGCTTATATTCATTTTCTTTATATTTAAAATTGCTGTATCTCCGGTCTTATTAGTGATAGACCTGGGAGAATCTGTAGAATTATAGTACTCTTTTACCTTAACATTTGTGCAAAACTACAGCTTTCTATCTCAATTTTTAAAAAGATATAGGGCAGGAAATTTTGAGATTTTCTTCATTTTCTTTATATTTAAAATTGCTATATCTGCGGTCTTATTAGAGATAGACCTGCGAGAATCTGTAGAATAATAGTACTCTTTTACCTTAACATTTGTGCAAAACTACAGCTTTCTATCTCAATTTTTGAAAAAGATATAAGGCAAGAAATTTTGAGATTTTGTTCATTTTCTTTATATTTAAAATTGCTGTATCTCCGGTCTTATTTATGATAGACCTGCGATAAACTGCAAAATTATAGTACTCTATTACCTTAACTTTTGTGCAAAATTACAGCTTTTTATCTCAATTTTTGAAAAAGATATAGGGCAGGAAATTTTGAGATTTTTTTCAATTTCTTTATATTTAAAATTGCTGTATCTCCGGTCTTATTAGTGATAGACCGGCGAGAATCTGTAGAATTTCAGTACTCTTTTACCTTAACATTTGTGCAAAACTACAGCTTTCTATCTCAATTTTTGAAAAAGATAAAGGGTAGGAAATTTTGAGATTTTGTTCTTTTTCTTTATATTTAAAATTGCTGTATCTCCTGCCTTATTAGTGATAGACCTGGGAGAATCTGTAGAATTATAGTACTCTTTTACCTTAAAATTTCTGCAAAACTACAGCTTTCTATCTCAATTTTTGAAAAAGATATAGGGCAGGAAATTTTGAGAATTTGTTCATTTTCTTAATAGTTAAAATTGCTGTATCTCCAGTCTTATTAATGATAGCCCTGCGATAATCTGTACAATTAAAGTACTTTTTTACCTTAACATTTGTGCAATACTACAGCTTTCTATCACAATTTTTGAAAAAGATATAGGGCAGGAAATTTTGAGACTTTCTTCATTTTCTTTATATTTAAAATTGCTGTATCTCTTGCCTTATTAGTGATAGACCTGCGAGAATCAGTAGAATTATTGTACTCTTTTACCTTAACATTTGTGCAATACTAGAGCTTTCTATCACAATTTTTGAAAAAGATATAGGGCAGGAAATTTTGAGATTTTCTTCTTTTTCTTTATATTTAAAATTGCTGTATCTCTTGCCTTATTAATGATAGCCCTGCGATAATCTGTACAATTAAAGTACTTTTTTACCTTAACATTTGTGCAATACTACAGCTTTCTATCACAATTTTTGAAAAAGATATAGGGCAGGAAATTTTGAGATTTTCTTCTTTTTCTTTATATTTAAAATTGCTGTATCTCTTGCCTTATTAGTGATAGACCTGCGAGAATCTGTAGAATTATTGTACTCTTTTACCTTAACATTTGTGCAAAACTACAGCTTTCTACCTCAATTTTTGAAATAGATATAGGGCAGGAAATTTTGAGATTTTGTTCATTTTCTTTATATTTAAAATTGCTGTATCTGCGGTCTTATTAGTGATAGACCTGCGAGAATATGTAGAATTATAGCACTCTTTTACCTTAACATTTTTGCAAAATTACAGCTTTCTATCTCAATTGTTAAAAAAGATATAGGGCAGGAAATTTTGAGATTTTATTCATTTTCTTTATATTTAAAATTGCTGTATCTCCGGTCTTATTACTGATAGACCTGGGAGAATCTGTAGAATTATAGTACTCTTTTACCTTAACATTTGTGCAAAACTACAGCTTTCTATTTCAATTTTTGAAAATGATATAGGGCAGGAAATTTTGAGATTTTATTCATTTTCTTTATATTTAAAATTGCTGTATCTCCTTTCTTATTAGTGATAGACCTGCGAGAATCAGTAGAATTATAGTACTCTTTTACCTTAACATTTGTGCAAAACTACATCTTTCTATCTCAATTTTTGAAAATGATATTGGGCAGGTAATTTTGACATTTTGTTCATTTTCTTCATATTTAAAATTGCTGTATCTCCGGTCTTATTAGTGATAGACCTGCGAGAATCTGTAGAATTATAGTACTCTTTTATCTTAACATATGTGCAAAACTACAGCTTTCTACCTCAATTTTTGAAATAGATATAGGGCAGGAAATTTTGAGATTTTGTTCATTTTCTTTATATTTAAAATTGCTTTATCTGCGGTCTTATTAGTGATAGACCTGTGAGAATATGTAGAATTATAGCACTCTTATACCTTAACATTTTTGCAAAATTACAGCTTTCTATCTCAATTTTTGAAAAAGATATAGGGCAGGAAATTTTGAGATTTTATTCATTTTCTTCATATTTAAAATTGCGGTTTCTCCGGTCTTATTAGTGATAGACCTGCGAGAATCTGTAGAGTAATAGTACTCTTTTATCTTAACATATGTGCAAAACTACAGCTTTCTACCTCAATGTTTGAAATAGATATAGGGCAGGAAATTTTGAGATTTTGTTCATTTTCTTTATATTTAAAATTGCTGTATCTGCGGTCTTATTAGTGATAGACCTGCGAGAATCTGTAGAATTATAGTACTCTTTTACCTTAACATTTGTGCAAAATTACAGCTTTCTATCTCAATTGTTGAAAAAGATATAGGGCAGGAAATTTTGAGATTTTATTCATTTTGTTTTTATTTACAATTGCTGTATCTCCGGTCTTATTAGTGATAGACCTGCGAGAATCTGTAGAATTATAGTACTCTTTTACCTTAACATTTTTGCAAAATTACAGCTTTCTATCTCAATTGTTGAAAAAGATATAGGGCAGGGAATTTTGAGATTTTGTTCTTTTTCTTTATATTCAAAATTGCTGTATCTCTTGCCTTATTAGTGATAGACCTGCGAGAATCAGTAGAATTATTGTACTCTTTTACCTTAACATTTGTGCAAAATTACAGCTTTCTATCTCAATTTTTGAAAATGATATAGGGCAGGAAATTTTGAGATTTTATTCATTTTCTTTATATTTAAAATTGCTGTATCTCCGGTCTAATTAGTGATAGACCTGCGAGAATCTGTAGAATTATAGTACTCTTTTACCTTAACATTTGTGCAAAACTACAGCTTTCTATCTCAATTTTTGAAAAAGATATAGGGCAGGAAATTTTGAGACTTTCTTCACTTTCTTTATATTTAAAATTGCTGTATCTCCTGCCTTATTAGTGATAGACCTGCGAGAATCTGTAAAATTATTGTACTCTTTTACCTTAACAGTTGTGCAAAATTACAGCTCTCTATCTCAATTTTTGAAAAAGATATAGGGCAGGAAAGTTTGAGATTTTATTCATTTTCTTTATATTTAAAATTGCTGTATATCCGGTCTTATTAGTGATAGACCTGCGAGAATCTGTAGAATTATAGTACTCTTTTACCTTAACATTTGTGTAAAACTACAGCTTTCTATCTCAATTTTTGAAAAAGACATAGGGCAGGAAATTTTGAGATTTTTTTCTTTTTCTTTATATTTAAAATTGTGGTATCTCCTGCCTTATTAGTGATAGACCTGCGATAATCTGTAGAATTATTGTACTCTTTTACCTTTACATTTGTGCAAATCTACAGTTTTCTATCTCAATTTTTGAAAAAGATATAGCGCAAAAAATTTTGAGACTTTCTTCACTTTCTTTATATTTAAAATTGCTGTATCTCCGGTCTTATTAGTGATAGACCTGCGAGAATCTGTAGAATTATAGTACTCTTTTACCTTAACATTTGTGCAAAACTACAGCTTTCTATCTCAATTTTTGAAAAAGATATAGGGCAGGAAATTTTGAGACTTTCTTCATTTTCTTTATATTTAAAATTGCTGTATCTCCTGCCTTATTAGTGATAGACCTGCGAGAAGCTGTAAAATTATTGTACTCTTTTACCTTAACATTTGTGCAAAATTACAGCTCTCTATCTCAATTTTTGAAAAAGATATAGGGCAGGAAAGTTTGAGATTTTATTCATTTTCTTTATATTTAAAATTGCTGTATCTCCGGTCTTATTAGTGATAGACCTGCGAGAATCTGTAAAATTATAGTACTCTTTTACCTTAACATTTGTGCAAAACTACAGCTTTCTATCTCAATTTTTGAAAAAGATATAGGGCAGGAAATTTTGAGATTTTTTTCTTTTTCTTTATATTTAAAATTGTGGTATCTCCTGCCTTATTAGTGATAGACCTGCGAGAATCTGTAGAATTATAGTACTCTTTTACCTTAACATTTGTGCAAAACTACAGCTTTCTATCTCGATTTTTGAAAAAGATATAGGGCAGGAAATTTTGAGACTTTCTTCATTTTCTTTATATTTAAAATTGCTGTATCTGCGGTCTTATTAGTGATAGACCTGCGAGAATCTGTAGAATTATAGTACTCTTTTACCTTAACATTTGTGCAAAATTACAGCTTTCTATCTCAATTGTTGAAAAAGATATAGGGCAGGAAATTTTGAGATTTTATTCATTTTCTTTATATTTACAATTGCTGTATCTCCGGTCTTATTAGTGATAGACCTGCGAGAATCTGTACAATTATAGTACTCTTTTACCTTAACATTTGTGCAAAACTACAGCTTTCTATCTCAATTTTTGAAAAAGATATAGGGCAGGAAATTTTGAGATTTTGTTCTTTTTCTTTATATTTAAAATTGCTGTATCTCTTGCCTTATTAGTGATAGACCTGCGAGAATCTGTAGAATTATTGTACTCTTTTACCTTAACATTTGTGCAAAATTACAGCTTTCTATCTCAATTTTTGAAAAAGATATAGGGAAAGAAATTTTGAGATTTTGTTCATTTTCTTTATATTTAGAATTGCTGTATCTCCGGTCTTATTAATGATAGCCCTGCGATAATCAGTACAATTAAAGTACTTTTTTACCTTAACATTTTTGCAAAATTACAGCTTTCTATCTCAATTTTGGAAAAAGATATATGGCAGGAAATTTTGAGATTTTATTCATTTTCTTTATATTTAAAATTGCTGTTTCTCCGGTCTTATTAATGATAGACCTGCGAGAATCTGTAGAATTATAGTACTCTTTTATCTTAACATATGTGCAAAACTACAGCTTTCTACCTGAATCTTTGAAATAGATATAGGGCAGGAAATTTTGAGATTTTGTTCATTTTCTTTATATTTAAAATTGCTGTATCTGCGGTCTTATTAGTGATAGACCTGTGAGAATATGTAGAATTATAGCACTCTTATACCTTAACATTTTTGCTAAATTACAGCTTTCTATCTCAATTTTTGAAAAAGATATAGGGCAGGAATTTTTGAGATTTGGTTCTTTTTCTTTATATTTAAAATTGCTGTATCTCTTGCCTTATTAGTGATAGACCTGCGAGAATCTGTAGAATTATTGTACTTATTTACCTTAATATTTGTGCAAAATTACAGCCTTCTATCTCAATTTTTGAATAAGATATAGGGCAGGGAATTTTGAGATTTTGTTCTTTTTCTTTATATTCAAAATTGCTGTATCTCTTGCCTTATTAGTGATAGACCTGCGAGAATCAGTAGAATTATTGTACTCTTTTACCTTAACATTTGTGCAAAATTACAGCTTTCTATCTCAATTTTTGAAAATGATATAGGGCAGGAAATTTTGAGATTTTATTCATTTTCTTTATATTTAAAATTGCTGTATCTCCGGTCTAATTAGTGATAGACCTGCGAGAATCTGTAGAATTATAGTACTCTTTTACCTTAACATTTGTGCAAAACTACAGCTTTCTATCTCAATTTTTGAAAAAGATATAGGGCAGGAAATTTTGAGACTTTCTTCACTTTCTTTATATTTAAAATTGCTGTATCTCCTGCCTTATTAGTGATAGACCTGCGAGAATCTGTAAAATTATTGTACTCTTTTACCTTAACAGTTGTGCAAAATTACAGCTCTCTATCTCAATTTTTGAAAAAGATATAGGGCAGGAAAGTTTGAGATTTTATTCATTTTCTTTATATTTAAAATTGCTGTATATCCGGTCTTATTAGTGATAGACCTGCGAGAATCTGTAGAATTATAGTACTCTTTTACCTTAACATTTGTGTAAAACTACAGCTTTCTATCTCAATTTTTGAAAAAGACATAGGGCAGGAAATTTTGAGATTTTTTTCTTTTTCTTTATATTTAAAATTGTGGTATCTCCTGCCTTATTAGTGATAGACCTGCGATAATCTGTAGAATTATTGTACTCTTTTACCTTTACATTTGTGCAAATCTACAGTTTTCTATCTCAATTTTTGAAAAAGATATAGCGCAAAAAATTTTGAGACTTTCTTCACTTTCTTTATATTTAAAATTGCTGTATCTCCGGTCTTATTAGTGATAGACCTGCGAGAATCTGTAGAATTATAGTACTCTTTTACCTTAACATTTGTGCAAAACTACAGCTTTCTATCTCAATTTTTGAAAAAGATATAGGGCAGGAAATTTTGAGACTTTCTTCATTTTCTTTATATTTAAAATTGCTGTATCTCCTGCCTTATTAGTGATAGACCTGCGAGAAGCTGTAAAATTATTGTACTCTTTTACCTTAACATTTGTGCAAAATTACAGCTCTCTATCTCAATTTTTGAAAAAGATATAGGGCAGGAAAGTTTGAGATTTTATTCATTTTCTTTATATTTAAAATTGCTGTATCTCCGGTCTTATTAGTGATAGACCTGCGAGAATCTGTAAAATTATAGTACTCTTTTACCTTAACATTTGTGCAAAACTACAGCTTTCTATCTCAATTTTTGAAAAAGATATAGGGCAGGAAATTTTGAGATTTTTTTCTTTTTCTTTATATTTAAAATTGTGGTATCTCCTGCCTTATTAGTGATAGACCTGCGAGAATCTGTAGAATTATAGTACTCTTTTACCTTAACATTTGTGCAAAACTACAGCTTTCTATCTCGATTTTTGAAAAAGATATAGGGCAGGAAATTTTGAGACTTTCTTCATTTTCTTTATATTTAAAATTGCTGTATCTGCGGTCTTATTAGTGATAGACCTGCGAGAATCTGTAGAATTATAGTACTCTTTTACCTTAACATTTGTGCAAAATTACAGCTTTCTATCTCAATTGTTGAAAAAGATATAGGGCAGGAAATTTTGAGATTTTATTCATTTTCTTTATATTTACAATTGCTGTATCTCCGGTCTTATTAGTGATAGACCTGCGAGAATCTGTACAATTATAGTACTCTTTTACCTTAACATTTGTGCAAAACTACAGCTTTCTATCTCAATTTTTGAAAAAGATATAGGGCAGGAAAATTTGAGATTTTGTTCTTTTTCTTTATATTTAAAATTGCTGTATCTCCTGCCTTATTAGTGATAGACCAGCGAGAATCTATAGAATTATTGTACTCTTGTACCTTAACATTTGTGCAAAATTACAGCTTTCTATCTCATTTTTTGAAAAAGATATAGGGCGGGAAATTTTGAGCTTATATTCATTTTCTTTATATTTAAAATTGCTGTATCTCCGGTCTTATTAGTGATAGACCTGGGAGAATCTGTAGAATTATAGTACTCTTTTACCTTAACATTTGTGCAAAACTACAGCTTTCTATCTCAATTTTTAAAAAGATATAGGGCAGGAAATTTTGAGATTTTCTTCATTTTCTTTATATTTAAAATTGCTATATCTGCGGTCTTATTAGAGATAGACCTGCGAGAATCTGTAGAATAATAGTACTCTTTTACCTTAACATTTGTGCAAAACTACAGCTTTCTATCTCAATTTTTGAAAAAGATATAAGGCAAGAAATTTTGAGATTTTGTTCATTTTCTTTATATTTAAAATTGCTGTATCTCCGGTCTTATTTATGATAGACCTGCGATAAACTGCAAAATTATAGTACTCTATTACCTTAACTTTTGTGCAAAATTACAGCTTTTTATCTCAATTTTTGAAAAAGATATAGGGCAGGAAATTTTGAGATTTTTTTCAATTTCTTTATATTTAAAATTGCTGTATCTCCGGTCTTATTAGTGATAGACCGGCGAGAATCTGTAGAATTTCAGTACTCTTTTACCTTAACATTTGTGCAAAACTACAGCTTTCTATCTCAATTTTTGAAAAAGATAAAGGGTAGGAAATTTTGAGATTTTGTTCTTTTTCTTTATATTTAAAATTGCTGTATCTCCTGCCTTATTAGTGATAGACCTGGGAGAATCTGTAGAATTATAGTACTCTTTTACCTTAAAATTTCTGCAAAACTACAGCTTTCTATCTCAATTTTTGAAAAAGATATAGGGCAGGAAATTTTGAGAATTTGTTCATTTTCTTAATAGTTAAAATTGCTGTATCTCCAGTCTTATTAATGATAGCCCTGCGATAATCTGTACAATTAAAGTACTTTTTTACCTTAACATTTGTGCAATACTACAGCTTTCTATCACAATTTTTGAAAAAGATATAGGGCAGGAAATTTTGAGACTTTCTTCATTTTCTTTATATTTAAAATTGCTGTATCTCTTGCCTTATTAGTGATAGACCTGCGAGAATCAGTAGAATTATTGTACTCTTTTACCTTAACATTTGTGCAATACTAGAGCTTTCTATCACAATTTTTGAAAAAGATATAGGGCAGGAAATTTTGAGATTTTCTTCTTTTTCTTTATATTTAAAATTGCTGTATCTCTTGCCTTATTAATGATAGCCCTGCGATAATCTGTACAATTAAAGTACTTTTTTACCTTAACATTTGTGCAATACTACAGCTTTCTATCACAATTTTTGAAAAAGATATAGGGCAGGAAATTTTGAGATTTTCTTCTTTTTCTTTATATTTAAAATTGCTGTATCTCTTGCCTTATTAGTGATAGACCTGCGAGAATCTGTAGAATTATTGTACTCTTTTACCTTAACATTTGTGCAAAACTACAGCTTTCTACCTCAATTTTTGAAATAGATATAGGGCAGGAAATTTTGAGATTTTGTTCATTTTCTTTATATTTAAAATTGCTGTATCTGCGGTCTTATTAGTGATAGACCTGCGAGAATATGTAGAATTATAGCACTCTTTTACCTTAACATTTTTGCAAAATTACAGCTTTCTATCTCAATTGTTAAAAAAGATATAGGGCAGGAAATTTTGAGATTTTATTCATTTTCTTTATATTTAAAATTGCTGTATCTCCGGTCTTATTACTGATAGACCTGGGAGAATCTGTAGAATTATAGTACTCTTTTACCTTAACATTTGTGCAAAACTACAGCTTTCTATTTCAATTTTTGAAAATGATATAGGGCAGGAAATTTTGAGATTTTATTCATTTTCTTTATATTTAAAATTGCTGTATCTCCTTTCTTATTAGTGATAGACCTGCGAGAATCAGTAGAATTATAGTACTCTTTTACCTTAACATTTGTGCAAAACTACATCTTTCTATCTCAATTTTTGAAAATGATATTGGGCAGGTAATTTTGACATTTTGTTCATTTTCTTCATATTTAAAATTGCTGTATCTCCGGTCTTATTAGTGATAGACCTGCGAGAATCTGTAGAATTATAGTACTCTTTTATCTTAACATATGTGCAAAACTACAGCTTTCTACCTCAATTTTTGAAATAGATATAGGGCAGGAAATTTTGAGATTTTGTTCATTTTCTTTATATTTAAAATTGCTTTATCTGCGGTCTTATTAGTGATAGACCTGTGAGAATATGTAGAATTATAGCACTCTTATACCTTAACATTTTTGCAAAATTACAGCTTTCTATCTCAATTTTTGAAAAAGATATAGGGCAGGAAATTTTGAGATTTTATTCATTTTCTTCATATTTAAAATTGCGGTTTCTCCGGTCTTATTAGTGATAGACCTGCGAGAATCTGTAGAGTAATAGTACTCTTTTATCTTAACATATGTGCAAAACTACAGCTTTCTACCTCAATGTTTGAAATAGATATAGGGCAGGAAATTTTGAGATTTTGTTCATTTTCTTTATATTTAAAATTGCTGTATCTGCGGTCTTATTAGTGATAGACCTGCGAGAATCTGTAGAATTATAGTACTCTTTTACCTTAACATTTGTGCAAAATTACAGCTTTCTATCTCAATTGTTGAAAAAGATATAGGGCAGGAAATTTTGAGATTTTATTCATTTTGTTTTTATTTACAATTGCTGTATCTCCGGTCTTATTAGTGATAGACCTGCGAGAATCTGTAGAATTATAGTACTCTTTTACCTTAACATTTTTGCAAAATTACAGCTTTCTATCTCAATTGTTGAAAAAGATATAGTGCAGGAAATTTTGAGATTTTATTCATTTTCTTTATATTTACAATTGCTGTATCTCCGGTCTTATTAGTGATAGACCTGTGAGAATCTGTACAATTATAGTACTCTTTTACCTTAACATTTGTGCAAAACTACAGCTTTCTATCTCAATTTTTGAAAAAGATATAGGGCAGGAAATTTTGAGATTTTGTTCTTTTTCTTTATATTTAAAATTGCTGTATCTCCTGCCTTATTAGTGATAGACCAGCGAGAATCTATAGAATTATTGTACTCTTGTACCTTAACATTTGTGCAAAATTACAGCTTTCTATCTCATTTTTTGAAAAAGATATAGGGCGGGAAATTTTGAGCTTTTATTCATTTTCTTTATATTTAAAATTGCTGTATCTCCGGTCTTATTAGTGATAGACCTGGGAGAATCTGTAGAATTATAGTACTCTTTTACCTTAACATTTGTGCAAAACTACAGCTTTCTATCTCAATTTTTAAAAGATATAGGGCAGGAAATTTTGAGATTTTATTCATTTTCTTTATATTTAAAATTGCTGTATCTCCGGTCTTATTAATGATAGACCTGCGAGAATCTGTAGAATTATAGTACTCATTTACCTTAACATTTGTGCAAATCTACAGTTTTCTATCTCAATTTTTGAAAAAGATATAGCGCAGGGAATTTTGAGACTTTCTTTATATTTAAAATTGCTGTATCTCCTGCCTTATTAGTGATAGACCTGCGAGAATCTATAGAATTATTGTACTCTTTTACCTTAACATTTGTGCAAAATTACAGCTTTCTATCTCAATTTTTGAAAAAGATATAGCGCAGGAAATTTTGAGATTTTTTCTTTTTCTTTATATTTAAAATTGCTGCATCCCCTGCCTTATTAGTGATAGACCTGCGAGAATCTGTAGAATTATAGTACTCTTTTACCTTAACATTTGTGCAAAACTACAGCTTTCTATCTCAATTTTTGAAAAAGATATAGGGCAGAAAATTTTGAGATTTTGTTCTTTTTCTTTATATTAAAAATTGCTGTATCTCCTGCCTTATTAGTGATAGACCTGCGAGAATCTGTAGAATTATTGTACTCTTTTACCTTAACATTTGTGCAAAATTACAGCTTTCTATCTCAATTTTTGAAAAAGATATAGGGCGGGAAATTTTGAGATTTTATTCATTTTCTTTATATTTAAAATTGCTGTATCTCCGGTCTTATTAGTGATAGACCTGCGAGAATCTGTAGAATTATAGTACTCTTTTACCTTAACATTTGTGCAAAACTACAGCTTTCTATCTCAATTTTTGAAAAAGATATAGGGCAGGAAATTTTGAGATTTTGTTCTTTTTCTTTATATTTAAAATTGCTGTATCTCTTGCCTTATTAGTGATAGACCTGCGAGAATCTGTAGAATTATTGTACTCTTTTACCTTAACATTTGTGCAAAATTACAGCTTTCTATCTCAATTTTTGAAAAAGATATAGGGCAAGAAATTTTGAGATTTTGTTCATTTTCTTTATATTTAGAATTGCTGTATCTCCGGTCTTATTAATGATAGCCCTGCGATAATCAGTACAATTAAAGTACTTTTTTACCTTAACATTTTTGCAAAATTACAGCTTTCTATCTCAATTTTGGAAAAAGATATAGGGCAGGAAATTTTGAGATTTTATTCATTTTCTTTATATTTAAAATTGCTGTTTCTCCGGTCTTATTAATGATAGACCTGCGAGAATCTGTAGAATTATAGTACTCTTTTATCTTAACATATGTGCAAAACTACAGCTTTCTACCTGAATCTTTGAAATAGATATAGGGAAGGAAATTTTGAGATTTTGTTCATTTTCTTTATATTTAAAATTGCTGTATCTGCGGTCTTATTAGTGATAGACCTGTGAGAATATGTAGAATTATAGCACTCTTATACCTTAACATTTTTGCAAAATTACAGCTTTCTATCTCAATTTTTGAAAAAGATATAGGGCAGGAATTTTTGAGATTTGGTTCTTTTTCTTTATATTTAAAATTGCTGTATCTCTTGCCTTATTAGTGATAGACCTGCGAGAATCTGTAGAATTATTGTACTTATTTACCTTAATATTTGTGCAAAACTACAGCTTTCTATCTCAATTTTTGAAAAAGATATAGGGCAGGAAATTTTGAGATTTTGTTCTTTTTCTTTATATTTAAAATTGCCTGTATCTCCTGCCTTATTAGTGATAGACCTGCGAGAATCTGTAGAATTATTGTACTCTTTTACCTTAACATTTGTGCAAAATTACAGCCTTCTATCTCAATTTTTGAATAAGATATAGGGCAGGGAATTTTGAGATTTTGTTCTTTTTCTTTATATTTAAAATTGCTGTATCTCTTGCCTTATTAGTGATAGACCTGCGAGAATCTGTAGAATTATTGTACTCTTTTACCTTAACATTTCTGCAAAATTACAGCTTTCTATCTCAATTTTTGAAAATGATATAGGGCAGGAAATTTTGAGATTTTTTTCATTTTCTTTATATTTAAAATTGCTGTATCTCCGGTCTTATTAGTGATAGACCTGCGAGAATCTGTAGAATTATAGTACTGTTTTACCTTAACATTTGTGCAAAACTACAGCTTTCTATCTCAATTTTTGAAAATGATATAGGGCAGGATATTTTGAGACTTTCTTCACTTTCTTTATATTTAAAATTGCTGTATCTCCTGCCTTATTAGTGATAGACCTGCGAGAATCTGTAAAATTATTGTACTCTTTTACCTTAACATTTGTGCAAAATTACAGCTCTCTATCTCAATTTTTGAAAAAGATATAGGGCAGGAAAGTTTGAGATTTTATTCATTTTCTTTATATTTAAAATTGCTGTATCTCCGGTCTTATTAGTGATAGACCTGCGAGAATCTGTAGAATTATAGTACTCTTTTACCTTAACATTTGTGTAAAACTACAGCTTTCTATCTCAATTTTTGAAAAAGATATAGGGCAGGAAATTTTGAGATTTTTTTCTTTTTCTTTATATTTAAAATTGTGGTATCTCCTGCCTTATTAGTGATAGACCTGCGATAATCTGTAGAATTATTGTACTCTTTTACCTTTACATTTGTGCAAATCTACAGTTTTCTATCTCAATTTTTGAAAAAGATATAGCGCAAAAAATTTTGAGACTTTCTTCACTTTCTTTATATTTAAAATTGCTGTATCTGCGGTCTTATTAGTGATAGACCTGTGAGAATATGTAGAATTATAGCACTCTTATACCTTAACATTTTTGCAAAATTACAGCTTTCTATCTCAATTTTTGAAAAAGATATAGGGCAGGAATTTTTGAGATTTGGTTCTTTTTCTTTATATTTAAAATTGCTGTATTTCTTGCCTTATTAGTGATAGACCTGCGAGAATCTGTAGAATTATTGTACTAATTTACCTTAATATTTGTGCAAATCTACAGTTTTCTATCTCAATTTTTGAAAAAGATATAGCGCAAAAAATTTTGAGACTTTCTTCACTTTCTTTATATTTAAAATTGCTGTATCTCCGGTCTTATTAGTGATAGACCTGCGAGAATCTGTAGAATTATAGTACTCTTTTACCTTAACATTTGTGCAAAACTACAGCTTTCTATCTCAATTTTTAAAAAGATATAGGGCAGGAAATTTTGAGATTTTATTCATTTTCTTTATATTTAAAATTGCTGTATCTCCGGTCTTATTAATGATAGACCTGCGAGAATCTGTAGAATTATAGTACTCATTTACCTTAACATTTGTGCAAATCTACAGTTTTCTATCTCAATTTTTGAAAAAGATATAGCGCAGGAAATTTTGAGACTTTCTTTATATTTAAAATTGCTGTATCTCCTGCCTTATTAGTGATAGACCTGCGAGAATCTATAGAATTATTGTACTCTTTTACCTTAACATTTGTGCAAAATTACAGCTTTCTATCTCAATTTTTGAAAAAGATATAGCGCAGGAAATTTTGAGATTTTTTTCTTTTTCTTTATATTTAAAATTGCTGCATCCCCTGCCTTATTAGTGATAGACCTGCGAGAATCTGTAGAATTATAGTACTCTTTTACCTTAACATTTGTGCAAAACTACAGCTTTCTATCTCAATTTTTGAAAAAGATATAGGGCAGAAAATTTTGAGATTTTGTTCTTTTTCTTTATATTAAAAATTGCTGTATCTCCTGCCTTATTAGTGATAGACCTGCGAGAATCTGTAGAATTATTGTACTCTTTTACCTTAACATTTGTGCAAAATTACAGCTTTC
The DNA here is from genome assembly GCF_049639745.1 of Rhodnius prolixus. Taxonomy (NCBI): domain Eukaryota; kingdom Metazoa; phylum Arthropoda; class Insecta; order Hemiptera; family Reduviidae; genus Rhodnius; species Rhodnius prolixus. Next base: position 39,282,325 of record NW_027411582.1, on the reverse strand, counting down.
TATCTCAATTTTTGAAAAAGATATAGGGCGGGAAATTTTGAGATTTTATTCATTTTCTTTATATTTAAAATTGCTGTATCTCCGGTCTTATTAGTGATAGACCTGCGAGAATCTGTAGAATTATAGTACTCTTTTACCTTAACATTTGTGCAAAACTACAGCTTTCTATCTCAATTTTTGAAAAAGATATAGGGCAGGAAATTTTGAGATTTTGTTCTTTTTCTTTATATTTAAAATTGCTGTATCTCTTGCCTTATTAGTGATAGACCTGCGAGAATCTGTAGAATTATTGTACTCTTTTACCTTAACATTTGTGCAAAATTACAGCTTTCTATCTCAATTTTTGAAAAAGATATAGGGAAAGAAATTTTGAGATTTTGTTCATTTTCTTTATATTTAGAATTGCTGTATCTCCGGTCTTATTAATGATAGCCCTGCGATAATCAGTACAATTAAAGTACTTTTTTACCTTAACATTTTTGCAAAATTACAGCTTTCTATCTCAATTTTGGAAAAAGATATAGGGCAGGAAATTTTGAGATTTTATTCATTTTCTTTATATTTAAAATTGCTGTTTCTCCGGTCTTATTAATGATAGACCTGCGAGAATCTGTAGAATTATAGTACTCTTTTATCTTAACATATGTGCAAAACTACAGCTTTCTACCTGAATCTTTGAAATAGATATAGGGCAGGAAATTTTGAGATTTTGTTCATTTTCTTTATATTTAAAATTGCTGTATCTGCGGTCTTATTAGTGATAGACCTGTGAGAATATGTAGAATTATAGCACTCTTATACCTTAACATTTTTGCTAAATTACAGCTTTCTATCTCAATTTTTGAAAAAGATATAGGGCAGGAATTTTTGAGATTTGGTTCTTTTTCTTTATATTTAAAATTGCTGTATCTCTTGCCTTATTAGTGATAGACCTGCGAGAATCTGTAGAATTATTGTACTTATTTACCTTAATATTTGTGCAAAATTACAGCCTTCTATCTCAATTTTTGAATAAGATATAGGGCAGGGAATTTTGAGATTTTGTTCTTTTTCTTTATATTCAAAATTGCTGTATCTCTTGCCTTATTAGTGATAGACCTGCGAGAATCAGTAGAATTATTGTACTCTTTTACCTTAACATTTGTGCAAAATTACAGCTTTCTATCTCAATTTTTGAAAATGATATAGGGCAGGAAATTTTGAGATTTTATTCATTTTCTTTATATTTAAAATTGCTGTATATCCGGTCTTATTAGTGATAGACCTGCGAGAATCTGTAGAATTATAGTACTCTTTTACCTTAACATTTGTGTAAAACTACAGCTTTCTATCTCAATTTTTGAAAAAGACATAGGGCAGGAAATTTTGAGATTTTTTTCTTTTTCTTTATATTTAAAATTGTGGTATCTCCTGCCTTATTAGTGATAGACCTGCAATAATCTGTAGAATTATTGTACTCTTTTACCTTTACATTTGTGCAAATCTACAGTTTTCTATCTCAATTTTTGAAAAAGATATAGCGCAAAAAATTTTGAGAGTTTCTTCACTTTCTTTATATTTAAAATTGCTGTATCTCCGGTCTTATTAGTGATAGACCTGCGAGAATCTGTAGAATTATAGTACTCTTTTACCTTAACATTTGTGCAAAACTACAGCTTTCTATCTCAATTTTTGAAAAAGATATAGGGCAGGAAATTTTGAGACTTTCTTCATTTTCTTTATATTTAAAATTGCTGTATCTCCTGCCTTATTAGTGATAGACCTGCGAGAAGCTGTTAAATTATTGTACTCTTTTACCTTAACATTTGTGCAAAATTACAGCTCTCTATCTCAATTTTTGAAAAAGATATAGGGCAGGAAAGTTTGAGATTTTATTCATTTTCTTTATATTTAAAATTGCTGTATCTCCGGTCTTATTAGTGATAGACCTGCGAGAATCTGTAAAATTATAGTACTCTTTTACCTTAACATTTGTGCAAAACTACAGCTTTCTATCTCAATTTTTGAAAATGATATAGGGCAGGAAATTTTGAGATTTTATTCATTTTCTTTATATTTAAAATTGCTGTATATCCGGTCTTATTAGTGATAGACCTGCGAGAATCTGTAGAATTATAGTACTCTTTTACCTTAACATTTGTGTAAAACTACAGCTTTCTATCTCAATTTTTGAAAAAGACATAGGGCAGGAAATTTTGAGATTTTTTTCTTTTTCTTTATATTTAAAATTGTGGTATCTCCTGCCTTATTAGTGATAGACCTGCAATAATCTGTAGAATTATTGTACTCTTTTACCTTTACATTTGTGCAAATCTACAGTTTTCTATCTCAATTTTTGAAAAAGATATAGCGCAAAAAATTTTGAGAGTTTCTTCACTTTCTTTATATTTAAAATTGCTGTATCTCCGGTCTTATTAGTGATAGACCTGCGAGAATCTGTAGAATTATAGTACTCTTTTACCTTAACATTTGTGCAAAACTACAGCTTTCTATCTCAATTTTTGAAAAAGATATAGGGCAGGAAATTTTGAGACTTTCTTCATTTTCTTTATATTTAAAATTGCTGTATCTCCTGCCTTATTAGTGATAGACCTGCGAGAAGCTGTTAAATTATTGTACTCTTTTACCTTAACATTTGTGCAAAATTACAGCTCTCTATCTCAATTTTTGAAAAAGATATAGGGCAGGAAAGTTTGAGATTTTATTCATTTTCTTTATATTTAAAATTGCTGTATCTCCGGTCTTATTAGTGATAGACCTGCGAGAATCTGTAAAATTATAGTACTCTTTTACCTTAACATTTGTGCAAAACTACAGCTTTCTATCTCAATTTTTGAAAAAGATATAGGGCAGGAAATTTTGAGATTTTTTTCTTTTTCTTTATATTTAAAATTGTGGTATCTCCTGCCTTATTAGTGATAGACCTGCGAGAATCTGTAGAATTATAGTACTCTTTTACCTTAACATTTGTGCAAAACTACAGCTTTCTATCTCGATTTTTGAAAAAGATATAGGGCAGGAAATTTTGAGACTTTCTTCATTTTCTTTATATTTAAAATTGCTGTATCTGCGGTCTTATTAGTGATAGACCTGCGAGAATCTGTAGAATTATAGTACTCTTTTACCTTAACATTTGTGCAAAATTACAGCTTTCTATCTCAATTGTTGAAAAAGATATAGGGCAGGAAATTTTGAGATTTTATTCATTTTCTTTATATTTACAATTGCTGTATCTCCGGTCTTATTAGTGATAGACCTGCGAGAATCTGTACAATTATAGTACTCTTTTACCTTAACATTTGTGCAAAACTACAGCTTTCTATCTCAATTTTTGAAAAAGATATAGGGCAGGAAATTTTGAGATTTTGTTCTTTTTCTTTATATTTAAAATTGCTGTATCTCCTGGCTTATTAGTGATAGACCAGCGAGAATCTATAGAATTATTGTACTCTTGTACCTTAACATTTGTGCAAAATTACAGCTTTCTATCTCATTTTTTGAAAAAGATATAGGGCGGGAAATTTTGAGCTTATATTCATTTTCTTTATATTTAAAATTGCTGTATCTCCGGTCTTATTAGTGATAGACCTGGGAGAATCTGTAGAATTATAGTACTCTTTTACCTTAACATTTGTGCAAAACTACAGCTTTCTATCTCAATTTTTAAAAAGATATAGGGCAGGAAATTTTGAGATTTTATTCATTTTCTTTATATTTAAAATTGCTGTATCTCCGGTCTTATTAATGATAGACCTGCGAGAATCTGTAGAATTATAGTACTCATTTACCATAACATTTGTGCAAATCTACAGTTTTCTATCTCAATTTTTGAAAAAGATATAGGGCAGAAAATTTTGAGATTTTGTTCTTTTTCTTTACATTAAAAATTGCTGTATCTCCTGCCTTATTAGTGATAGACCTGCGAGAATCTGTAGAATTATTGTACTCTTTTACCTTAACATTTGTGCAAAATTACAGCTTTCTATCTCAATTTTTGAAAAAGATATAGGGCAGGAAATTTTGAGATTTTCTTCTTTTTCTTTATATTTAAAATTGCTGTATCTCTTGCCTTATTAATGATAGCCCTGCGATAATCTGTACAATTAAAGTACTTTTTTACCTTAACATTTGTGCAATACTACAGCTTTCTATCACAATTTTTGAAAAAGATATAGGGCAGGAAATTTTGAGATTTTCTTCTTTTTCTTTATATTTAAAATTGCTGTATCTCTTGCCTTATTAGTGATAGACCTGCGAGAATCTGTAGAATTATTGTACTCTTTTACCTTAACATTTGTGCAAAACTACAGCTTTCTACCTCAATTTTTGAAATAGATATAGGGCAGGAAATTTTGAGATTTTGTTCATTTTCTTTATATTTAAAATTGCTGTATCTGCGGTCTTATTAGTGATAGACCTGCGAGAATATGTAGAATTATAGCACTCTTTTACCTTAACATTTTTGCAAAATTACAGCTTTCTATCTCAATTGTTAAAAAAGATATAGGGCAGGAAATTTTGAGATTTTATTCATTTTCTTTATATTTAAAATTGCTGTATCTCCGGTCTTATTACTGATAGACCTGGGAGAATCTGTAGAATTATAGTACTCTTTTACCTTAACATTTGTGCAAAACTACAGCTTTCTATTTCAATTTTTGAAAATGATATAGGGCAGGAAATTTTGAGATTTTATTCATTTTCTTTATATTTAAAATTGCTGTATCTCCTTTCTTATTAGTGATAGACCTGCGAGAATCAGTAGAATTATAGTACTCTTTTACCTTAACATTTGTGCAAAACTACATCTTTCTATCTCAATTTTTGAAAATGATATTGGGCAGGTAATTTTGACATTTTGTTCATTTTCTTCATATTTAAAATTGCTGTATCTCCGGTCTTATTAGTGATAGACCTGCGAGAATCTGTAGAATTATAGTACTCTTTTATCTTAACATATGTGCAAAACTACAGCTTTCTACCTCAATTTTTGAAATAGATATAGGGCAGGAAATTTTGAGATTTTGTTCATTTTCTTTATATTTAAAATTGCTTTATCTGCGGTCTTATTAGTGATAGACCTGTGAGAATATGTAGAATTATAGCACTCTTATACCTTAACATTTTTGCAAAATTACAGCTTTCTATCTCAATTTTTGAAAAAGATATAGGGCAGGAAATTTTGAGATTTTATTCATTTTCTTCATATTTAAAATTGCGGTTTCTCCGGTCTTATTAGTGATAGACCTGCGAGAATCTGTAGAGTAATAGTACTCTTTTATCTTAACATATGTGCAAAACTACAGCTTTCTACCTCAATGTTTGAAATAGATATAGGGCAGGAAATTTTGAGATTTTGTTCATTTTCTTTATATTTAAAATTGCTGTATCTGCGGTCTTATTAGTGATAGACCTGCGAGAATCTGTAGAATTATAGTACTCTTTTACCTTAACATTTGTGCAAAATTACAGCTTTCTATCTCAATTGTTGAAAAAGATATAGGGCAGGAAATTTTGAGATTTTATTCATTTTGTTTTTATTTACAATTGCTGTATCTCCGGTCTTATTAGTGATAGACCTGCGAGAATCTGTAGAATTATAGTACTCTTTTACCTTAACATTTTTGCAAAATTACAGCTTTCTATCTCAATTGTTGAAAAAGATATAGTGCAGGAAATTTTGAGATTTTATTCATTTTCTTTATATTTACAATTGCTGTATCTCCGGTCTTATTAGTGATAGACCTGTGAGAATCTGTACAATTATAGTACTCTTTTACCTTAACATTTGTGCAAAACTACAGCTTTCTATCTCAATTTTTGAAAAAGATATAGGGCAGGAAATTTTGAGATTTTGTTCTTTTTCTTTATATTTAAAATTGCTGTATCTCCTGCCTTATTAGTGATAGACCAGCGAGAATCTATAGAATTATTGTACTCTTGTACCTTAACATTTGTGCAAAATTACAGCTTTCTATCTCATTTTTTGAAAAAGATATAGGGCGGGAAATTTTGAGCTTTTATTCATTTTCTTTATATTTAAAATTGCTGTATCTCCGGTCTTATTAGTGATAGACCTGGGAGAATCTGTAGAATTATAGTACTCTTTTACCTTAACATTTGTGCAAAACTACAGCTTTCTATCTCAATTTTTAAAAGATATAGGGCAGGAAATTTTGAGATTTTATTCATTTTCTTTATATTTAAAATTGCTGTATCTCCGGTCTTATTAATGATAGACCTGCGAGAATCTGTAGAATTATAGTACTCATTTACCTTAACATTTGTGCAAATCTACAGTTTTCTATCTCAATTTTTGAAAAAGATATAGCGCAGGGAATTTTGAGACTTTCTTTATATTTAAAATTGCTGTATCTCCTGCCTTATTAGTGATAGACCTGCGAGAATCTATAGAATTATTGTACTCTTTTACCTTAACATTTGTGCAAAATTACAGCTTTCTATCTCAATTTTTGAAAAAGATATAGCGCAGGAAATTTTGAGATTTTTTCTTTTTCTTTATATTTAAAATTGCTGCATCCCCTGCCTTATTAGTGATAGACCTGCGAGAATCTGTAGAATTATAGTACTCTTTTACCTTAACATTTGTGCAAAACTACAGCTTTCTATCTCAATTTTTGAAAAAGATATAGGGCAGAAAATTTTGAGATTTTGTTCTTTTTCTTTATATTAAAAATTGCTGTATCTCCTGCCTTATTAGTGATAGACCTGCGAGAATCTGTAGAATTATTGTACTCTTTTACCTTAACATTTGTGCAAAATTACAGCTTTCTATCTCAATTTTTGAAAAAGATATAGGGCGGGAAATTTTGAGATTTTATTCATTTTCTTTATATTTAAAATTGCTGTATCTCCGGTCTTATTAGTGATAGACCTGCGAGAATCTGTAGAATTATAGTACTCTTTTACCTTAACATTTGTGCAAAACTACAGCTTTCTATCTCAATTTTTGAAAAAGATATAGGGCAGGAAATTTTGAGATTTTGTTCTTTTTCTTTATATTTAAAATTGCTGTATCTCTTGCCTTATTAGTGATAGACCTGCGAGAATCTGTAGAATTATTGTACTCTTTTACCTTAACATTTGTGCAAAATTACAGCTTTCTATCTCAATTTTTGAAAAAGATATAGGGCAAGAAATTTTGAGATTTTGTTCATTTTCTTTATATTTAGAATTGCTGTATCTCCGGTCTTATTAATGATAGCCCTGCGATAATCAGTACAATTAAAGTACTTTTTTACCTTAACATTTTTGCAAAATTACAGCTTTCTATCTCAATTTTGGAAAAAGATATAGGGCAGGAAATTTTGAGATTTTATTCATTTTCTTTATATTTAAAATTGCTGTTTCTCCGGTCTTATTAATGATAGACCTGCGAGAATCTGTAGAATTATAGTACTCTTTTATCTTAACATATGTGCAAAACTACAGCTTTCTACCTGAATCTTTGAAATAGATATAGGGAAGGAAATTTTGAGATTTTGTTCATTTTCTTTATATTTAAAATTGCTGTATCTGCGGTCTTATTAGTGATAGACCTGTGAGAATATGTAGAATTATAGCACTCTTATACCTTAACATTTTTGCAAAATTACAGCTTTCTATCTCAATTTTTGAAAAAGATATAGGGCAGGAATTTTTGAGATTTGGTTCTTTTTCTTTATATTTAAAATTGCTGTATCTCTTGCCTTATTAGTGATAGACCTGCGAGAATCTGTAGAATTATTGTACTTATTTACCTTAATATTTGTGCAAAACTACAGCTTTCTATCTCAATTTTTGAAAAAGATATAGGGCAGGAAATTTTGAGATTTTGTTCTTTTTCTTTATATTTAAAATTGCCTGTATCTCCTGCCTTATTAGTGATAGACCTGCGAGAATCTGTAGAATTATTGTACTCTTTTACCTTAACATTTGTGCAAAATTACAGCCTTCTATCTCAATTTTTGAATAAGATATAGGGCAGGGAATTTTGAGATTTTGTTCTTTTTCTTTATATTTAAAATTGCTGTATCTCTTGCCTTATTAGTGATAGACCTGCGAGAATCTGTAGAATTATTGTACTCTTTTACCTTAACATTTCTGCAAAATTACAGCTTTCTATCTCAATTTTTGAAAATGATATAGGGCAGGAAATTTTGAGATTTTTTTCATTTTCTTTATATTTAAAATTGCTGTATCTCCGGTCTTATTAGTGATAGACCTGCGAGAATCTGTAGAATTATAGTACTGTTTTACCTTAACATTTGTGCAAAACTACAGCTTTCTATCTCAATTTTTGAAAATGATATAGGGCAGGATATTTTGAGACTTTCTTCACTTTCTTTATATTTAAAATTGCTGTATCTCCTGCCTTATTAGTGATAGACCTGCGAGAATCTGTAAAATTATTGTACTCTTTTACCTTAACATTTGTGCAAAATTACAGCTCTCTATCTCAATTTTTGAAAAAGATATAGGGCAGGAAAGTTTGAGATTTTATTCATTTTCTTTATATTTAAAATTGCTGTATCTCCGGTCTTATTAGTGATAGACCTGCGAGAATCTGTAGAATTATAGTACTCTTTTACCTTAACATTTGTGTAAAACTACAGCTTTCTATCTCAATTTTTGAAAAAGATATAGGGCAGGAAATTTTGAGATTTTTTTCTTTTTCTTTATATTTAAAATTGTGGTATCTCCTGCCTTATTAGTGATAGACCTGCGATAATCTGTAGAATTATTGTACTCTTTTACCTTTACATTTGTGCAAATCTACAGTTTTCTATCTCAATTTTTGAAAAAGATATAGCGCAAAAAATTTTGAGACTTTCTTCACTTTCTTTATATTTAAAATTGCTGTATCTGCGGTCTTATTAGTGATAGACCTGTGAGAATATGTAGAATTATAGCACTCTTATACCTTAACATTTTTGCAAAATTACAGCTTTCTATCTCAATTTTTGAAAAAGATATAGGGCAGGAATTTTTGAGATTTGGTTCTTTTTCTTTATATTTAAAATTGCTGTATTTCTTGCCTTATTAGTGATAGACCTGCGAGAATCTGTAGAATTATTGTACTAATTTACCTTAATATTTGTGCAAATCTACAGTTTTCTATCTCAATTTTTGAAAAAGATATAGCGCAAAAAATTTTGAGACTTTCTTCACTTTCTTTATATTTAAAATTGCTGTATCTCCGGTCTTATTAGTGATAGACCTGCGAGAATCTGTAGAATTATAGTACTCTTTTACCTTAACATTTGTGCAAAACTACAGCTTTCTATCTCAATTTTTAAAAAGATATAGGGCAGGAAATTTTGAGATTTTATTCATTTTCTTTATATTTAAAATTGCTGTATCTCCGGTCTTATTAATGATAGACCTGCGAGAATCTGTAGAATTATAGTACTCATTTACCTTAACATTTGTGCAAATCTACAGTTTTCTATCTCAATTTTTGAAAAAGATATAGCGCAGGAAATTTTGAGACTTTCTTTATATTTAAAATTGCTGTATCTCCTGCCTTATTAGTGATAGACCTGCGAGAATCTATAGAATTATTGTACTCTTTTACCTTAACATTTGTGCAAAATTACAGCTTTCTATCTCAATTTTTGAAAAAGATATAGCGCAGGAAATTTTGAGATTTTTTTCTTTTTCTTTATATTTAAAATTGCTGCATCCCCTGCCTTATTAGTGATAGACCTGCGAGAATCTGTAGAATTATAGTACTCTTTTACCTTAACATTTGTGCAAAACTACAGCTTTCTATCTCAATTTTTGAAAAAGATATAGGGCAGAAAATTTTGAGATTTTGTTCTTTTTCTTTATATTAAAAATTGCTGTATCTCCTGCCTTATTAGTGATAGACCTGCGAGAATCTGTAGAATTATTGTACTCTTTTACCTTAACATTTGTGCAAAATTACAGCTTTCTATCTCAATTTTTGAAAAAGATATAGGGCGGGAAATTTTGAGATTTTATTCATTTTCTTTATATTTAAAATTGCTGTATCTCCGGTCTTATTAGTGATAGACCTGCGAGAATCTGTAGAATTATAGTACTCTTTTACCTTAACATTTGTGCAAAACTACAGCTTTCTATCTCAATTTTTGAAAAAGATATAGGGCAGGAAATTTTGAGATTTTGTTCTTTTTCTTTATATTTAAAATTGCTGTATCTCTTGCCTTATTAGTGATAGACCTGCGAGAATCTGTAGAATTATTGTACTCTTTTACCTTAACATTTGTGCAAAATTACAGCTTTCTATCTCAATTTTTGAAAAAGATATAGGGAAAGAAATTTTGAGATTTTGTTCATTTTCTTTATATTTAGAATTGCTGTATCTCCGGTCTTATTAATGATAGCCCTGCGATAATCAGTACAATTAAAGTACTTTTTTACCTTAACATTTTTGCAAAATTACAGCTTTCTATCTCAATTTTGGAAAAAGATATAGGGCAGGAAATTTTGAGATTTTATTCATTTTCTTTATATTTAAAATTGCTGTTTCTCCGGTCTTATTAATGATAGACCTGCGAGAATCTGTAGAATTATAGTACTCTTTTATCTTAACATATGTGCAAAACTACAGCTTTCTACCTGAATCTTTGAAATAGATATAGGGCAGGAAATTTTGAGATTTTGTTCATTTTCTTTATATTTAAAATTGCTGTATCTGCGGTCTTATTAGTGATAGACCTGTGAGAATATGTAGAATTATAGCACTCTTATACCTTAACATTTTTGCTAAATTACAGCTTTCTATCTCAATTTTTGAAAAAGATATAGGGCAGGAATTTTTGAGATTTGGTTCTTTTTCTTTATATTTAAAATTGCTGTATCTCTTGCCTTATTAGTGATAGACCTGCGAGAATCTGTAGAATTATTGTACTTATTTACCTTAATATTTGTGCAAAATTACAGCCTTCTATCTCAATTTTTGAATAAGATATAGGGCAGGGAATTTTGAGATTTTGTTCTTTTTCTTTATATTCAAAATTGCTGTATCTCTTGCCTTATTAGTGATAGACCTGCGAGAATCAGTAGAATTATTGTACTCTTTTACCTTAACATTTGTGCAAAATTACAGCTTTCTATCTCAATTTTTGAAAATGATATAGGGCAGGAAATTTTGAGATTTTATTCATTTTCTTTATATTTAAAATTGCTGTATATCCGGTCTTATTAGTGATAGACCTGCGAGAATCTGTAGAATTATAGTACTCTTTTACCTTAACATTTGTGTAAAACTACAGCTTTCTATCTCAATTTTTGAAAAAGACATAGGGCAGGAAATTTTGAGATTTTTTTCTTTTTCTTTATATTTAAAATTGTGGTATCTCCTGCCTTATTAGTGATAGACCTGCAATAATCTGTAGAATTATTGTACTCTTTTACCTTTACATTTGTGCAAATCTACAGTTTTCTATCTCAATTTTTGAAAAAGATATAGCGCAAAAAATTTTGAGAGTTTCTTCACTTTCTTTATATTTAAAATTGCTGTATCTCCGGTCTTATTAGTGATAGACCTGCGAGAATCTGTAGAATTATAGTACTCTTTTACCTTAACATTTGTGCAAAACTACAGCTTTCTATCTCAATTTTTGAAAAAGATATAGGGCAGGAAATTTTGAGACTTTCTTCATTTTCTTTATATTTAAAATTGCTGTATCTCCTGCCTTATTAGTGATAGACCTGCGAGAAGCTGTTAAATTATTGTACTCTTTTACCTTAACATTTGTGCAAAATTACAGCTCTCTATCTCAATTTTTGAAAAAGATATAGGGCAGGAAAGTTTGAGATTTTATTCATTTTCTTTATATTTAAAATTGCTGTATCTCCGGTCTTATTAGTGATAGACCTGCGAGAATCTGTAAAATTATAGTACTCTTTTACCTTAACATTTGTGCAAAACTACAGCTTTCTATCTCAATTTTTGAAAATGATATAGGGCAGGAAATTTTGAGATTTTATTCATTTTCTTTATATTTAAAATTGCTGTATATCCGGTCTTATTAGTGATAGACCTGCGAGAATCTGTAGAATTATAGTACTCTTTTACCTTAACATTTGTGTAAAACTACAGCTTTCTATCTCAATTTTTGAAAAAGACATAGGGCAGGAAATTTTGAGATTTTTTTCTTTTTCTTTATATTTAAAATTGTGGTATCTCCTGCCTTATTAGTGATAGACCTGCAATAATCTGTAGAATTATTGTACTCTTTTACCTTTACATTTGTGCAAATCTACAGTTTTCTATCTCAATTTTTGAAAAAGATATAGCGCAAAAAATTTTGAGAGTTTCTTCACTTTCTTTATATTTAAAATTGCTGTATCTCCGGTCTTATTAGTGATAGACCTGCGAGAATCTGTAGAATTATAGTACTCTTTTACCTTAACATTTGTGCAAAACTACAGCTTTCTATCTCAATTTTTGAAAAAGATATAGGGCAGGAAATTTTGAGACTTTCTTCATTTTCTTTATATTTAAAATTGCTGTATCTCCTGCCTTATTAGTGATAGACCTGCGAGAAGCTGTTAAATTATTGTACTCTTTTACCTTAACATTTGTGCAAAATTACAGCTCTCTATCTCAATTTTTGAAAAAGATATAGGGCAGGAAAGTTTGAGATTTTATTCATTTTCTTTATATTTAAAATTGCTGTATCTCCGGTCTTATTAGTGATAGACCTGCGAGAATCTGTAAAATTATAGTACTCTTTTACCTTAACATTTGTGCAAAACTACAGCTTTCTATCTCAATTTTTGAAAAAGATATAGGGCAGGAAATTTTGAGATTTTTTTCTTTTTCTTTATATTTAAAATTGTGGTATCTCCTGCCTTATTAGTGATAGACCTGCGAGAATCTGTAGAATTATAGTACTCTTTTACCTTAACATTTGTGCAAAACTACAGCTTTCTATCTCGATTTTTGAAAAAGATATAGGGCAGGAAATTTTGAGACTTTCTTCATTTTCTTTATATTTAAAATTGCTGTATCTGCGGTCTTATTAGTGATAGACCTGCGAGAATCTGTAGAATTATAGTACTCTTTTACCTTAACATTTGTGCAAAATTACAGCTTTCTATCTCAATTGTTGAAAAAGATATAGGGCAGGAAATTTTGAGATTTTATTCATTTTCTTTATATTTACAATTGCTGTATCTCCGGTCTTATTAGTGATAGACCTGCGAGAATCTGTACAATTATAGTACTCTTTTACCTTAACATTTGTGCAAAACTACAGCTTTCTATCTCAATTTTTGAAAAAGATATAGGGCAGGAAATTTTGAGATTTTGTTCTTTTTCTTTATATTTAAAATTGCTGTATCTCCTGGCTTATTAGTGATAGACCAGCGAGAATCTATAGAATTATTGTACTCTTGTACCTTAACATTTGTGCAAAATTACAGCTTTCTATCTCATTTTTTGAAAAAGATATAGGGCGGGAAATTTTGAGCTTATATTCATTTTCTTTATATTTAAAATTGCTGTATCTCCGGTCTTATTAGTGATAGACCTGGGAGAATCTGTAGAATTATAGTACTCTTTTACCTTAACATTTGTGCAAAACTACAGCTTTCTATCTCAATTTTTAAAAAGATATAGGGCAGGAAATTTTGAGATTTTATTCATTTTCTTTATATTTAAAATTGCTGTATCTCCGGTCTTATTAATGATAGACCTGCGAGAATCTGTAGAATTATAGTACTCATTTACCATAACATTTGTGCAAATCTACAGTTTTCTATCTCAATTTTTGAAAAAGATATAGGGCAGAAAATTTTGAGATTTTGTTCTTTTTCTTTACATTAAAAATTGCTGTATCTCCTGCCTTATTAGTGATAGACCTGCGAGAATCTGTAGAATTATTGTACTCTTTTACCTTAACATTTGTGCAAAATTACAGCTTTCTATCTCAATTTTTGAAAAAGATATAGGGCGGGAAATTTTGAGATTTTATTCATTTTCTTTATATTTAAAATTGCTGTATCTCCGGTCCTATTAGTGATAGACCTGCGAGAATCTGTAGAATTATAGTACTCTTTTACCTTAACATTTGTGCAAAACTACAGCTTTCTATCTCAATTTTTGAAAAAGATATAGGGCAGGAAATTTTGAGATTTTGTTCTTTTTCTTTATATTTAAAATTGCTGTATCTCTTGCCTTATTAGTGATAGACCTGCGAGAATCTGTAGAATTATTGTACTCTTTTACCTTAACATTTGTACAAAATTACAGCTTTCTATCTCAATTTTTGAAAAAGATATAGGGCAAGAAATTTTGAGATTTTGTTCATTTTCTTTATATTTAGAATTGCTGTATCTCCGTTCTTATTAATGATAGCCCTGCGATAATCAGTACAATTAAAGTACTTTTTTACCTTAACATTTTTGCAAAATTACAGCTTTCTATCTCAATTTTGGAAAAAGATATAGGGCAGGAAATTTTGAGATTTTATTCATTTTCTTTATATTTAAAATTGCTGTTTCTCCGGTCTTATTAATGATAGACCTGCGAGAATCTGTAGAATTATAGTACTCTTTTATCTTAACATATGTGCAAAACTACAGCTTTCTACCTGAATCTTTGAAATAGATATAGGGCAGGAAATTTTGAGATTTTGTTCATTTTCTTTATATTTAAAATTGCTGTATCTGCGGTCTTATTAGTGATAGACCTGTGAGAATATGTAGAATTATAGCACTCTTATACCTTAACATTTTTGCAAAATTACAGCTTTCTATCTCAATTTTTGAAAAAGATATAGGGCAGGAATTTTTGAGATTTGGTTCTTTTTCTTTATATTTAAAATTGCTGTATCTCTTGCCTTATTAGTGATAGACCTGCGAGAATCTGTAGAATTATTGTACTTATTTACCTTAATATTTGTGCAAAACTACAGCTTTCTATCTCAATTTTTGAAAAAGATATAGGGCAGGAAATTTTGAGATTTTGTTCTTTTTCTTTATATTTAAAATTGCCTGTATCTCCTGCCTTATTAGTGATAGACCTGCGAGAATCTGTAGAATTATTGTACTCTTTTACCTTAACATTTGTGCAAAATTACAGCCTTCTATCTCAATTTTTGAATAAGATATAGGGCAGGGAATTTTGAGATTTTGTTCTTTTTCTTTATATTTAAAATTGCTGTATCTCTTGCCTTATTAGTGATAGACCTGCGAGAATCTGTAGAATTATTGGTCTCTTTTACCTTAACATTTGTGCAAAATTACAGCTTTCTATCTCAATTTTTGAAAATGATATAGGGCAGGAAATTTTGAGATTTTATTCATTTTCTTTATATTTAAAATTGCTGTATCTCCGGTCTTATTAGTGATAGACCTGCGAGAATCTGTAGAATTATAGTACTCTTTTACCTTAACATTTGTGCAAAACTACAGCTTTCTATCTCAATTTTTGAAAAAGATATAGGGCAGGAAATTTTGAGACTTTCTTCACTTTCTTTATATTTAAAATTACTGTTTCTCCTGCCTTATTAGTGATAGACCTGCGAGAATCTGTAAAATTATTGTACTCTTTTACCTTAACATTTGTGCAAAATTACAGCTCTCTATCTCAATTTTTGAAAAAGATATAGGGCAGGAAAGTTTGAGATTTTATTCATTTTCTTTATATTTAAAATTGCTGTATCTCCGGTCTTATTAGTGATAGACCTGCGAGAATCTGTAGAATTATAGTACTCTTTTACCTTAACATTTGTGTAAAACTACAGCTTTCTATCTCAATTTTTGAAAAAGATATAGGGCAGGAAATTTTGAGATTTTTTTCTTTTTCTTTATATTTAAAATTGTGGTATCTCCTGCCTTATTAGTGATAGACCTGCGATAATCTGTAGAATTATTGTACTCTTTTACCTTTACATTTGTGCAAATCTACAGTTTTCTATCTCAATTTTTGAAAAAGATATAGCGCAAAAAATTTTGAGACTTTCTTCACTTTCTTTATATTTAAAATTGCTGTATCTCCGGTCTTATTAGTGATAGACCTGCGAGAATCTGTAGAATTATAGTACTCTTTTACCTTAACATTTGTGCAAAACTACAGCTTTCTATCTCAATTTTTGAAAAAGATATAGGGCAGGAAATTTTGAGACTTTCTTCATTTTCTTTATATTTAAAATTGCTGTATCTCCTGCCTTATTAGTGATAGACCTGCGAGAATCTGTAAAATTATTGTACTCTTTTACCTTAACATTTGTGCAAAATTACAGCTCTCTATCTCAATTTTTGAAAAAGATATAGGGCAGGAAAGTTTGAGATTTTATTCATTTTCTTTATATTTAAAATTGCTGTATCTCCGGTCTTATTAGTGATAGACCTGCGAGAATCTGTAGAATTATAGTACTCTTTTACCTTAACATTTGTGCAAAACTACAGCTTTCTATCTCAATTTTTGAAAAAGATATAGGGCAGGAAATTTTGAGATTTTTTTCTTTTTCTTTATATTTAAAATTGTGGTATCTCCAGCCTTATTAGTGATAGACCTGCGAGAATCTGTAGAATTATTGTACTCTTTTACGTTAACATTTGTGCAAAATTACAGCTTTCTGTCTCAATTTTTGAAAAAGATATAGGGCTGGAAATTTTGAGATTTTATTCATTTTCTTTATATTTAAAATTGCTGTATCCCCGGTCTTATTAGTGATAGACCTGCGAGAATCTGTAGAATTATAGTACTCTTTTTCCTTAACATTTGTGCAAAACTACAGCTTTCTATCTCGATTTTTGAAAAAGATATAGGGCAGGAAATTTTGAGACTTTCTTCATTTTCTTTATATTTAAAATTGCTGTATCTCCTGCCTTATTATTGATAGACCTGCGAGAATCTGTAGAATTATTGTACTCTTTTACCTTAACTTTTGTGCAAAATTACAGCTTTCTATCTCAATTTTTTAAATGATATAGTGCAGGAAATTTTGAGATTTTATTCATTTTCTTTATATTTAAAATTGCTGTATCTCCTGCCTTATTAGTGATAGACCTGCGAGAATCTGTAGAATTTTTGTACTCTTTTACGTTAACATTTGTGCAAAATTTCAGCTTTCTATCTCAATTTTTGAAAAAGATATAGGGCAGGAATTTTTGAGATTTTGTTCTTTTTCTTTATATTTATAATTGCTGTATCTCCGGTCTTATTAGTGATAGACCTGCGAGAATCTGTAGAATTATTGTACTCTTTTACCTTAACATATGTGCAAAATTACAGCTTTCTATCTCAATTTTTGAAAAAGATATAGGGCAGGAAATTTTGAGATTTGGTTCTTTTTCTTTATATTTAAAATTGCTGTATCTCTTGCCTTATTAGTGATAGACCTGCGAGAATCTGTAGAATTATTGTACTCTTTTACCTTAACATTTGTGCAAAATTACAGCTCTCTATCTCAATTTTTGAAAAAGATATAGGGCAGGAAAGTTTGAGATTTTATTCATTACTTTATATTTAAAATTGCTGTATCTCCGGTCTTATTAGTGATAGACCTGCGAGAATCTGTAGAATTATAGTACTCTTTTACCTTAACATTTGTGCAAAACTACAGCTTTCTATCTCAATTTTTGAAAAAGATATACGGCAGGAAATTTTGAGATTTTGTTCTTTTTCTTTATATTTAAAATTGCTGTATCTCCTGCCTTATTAGTGATAGACCTGCGAGAATCTGTAGAATTATTGTACTCTTTTACGTTAACATTTGTGCAAAATTACAGCTTTCTATCTCAATTTTTGGAAAAGATATAGGGCTGGAAATTTTGAGATTTTATTCATTTTCTTTATATTTAAAATTGCTGTATCTCCGGTCTTATTAGTGATAGACCTGCGAGAATCTGTAGAATTATAGTACTCTTTTACCTTAACATTTGTGCAAAACTACAGCTTTCTATTTCGATTTTTGAAAAAGATATAGGGCAGGAAATTTTGAGACTTTCTTCATTTTCTTTATATTTAAAATTGCTGTATCTCCTGCCTTATTATTGATAGACCTGCGAGAATCAGTAGAATTATTGTACTCTTTTACCTTAACATTAGTGCAAAATTACAGCTTTCTATCTCAATTTTTGGAAAAGATATAGGGCTGGAAATTTTGAGATTTTATTCATTTTCTTTATATTTAAAATTGCTGTATCTCCGGTCTTATTAGTGATAGACCTGCGAGAATCTGTAGAATTATAGTACTCTTTTACCTTAACATTTGTGCAAAACTACAGCTTTCTATTTCGATTTTTGAAAAAGATATAGGGCAGGAAATTTTGAGACTTTCTTCATTTTCTTTATATTTAAAATTGCTGTATCTCCTGCCTTATTATTGATAGACCTGCGAGAATCAGTAGAATTATTGTACTCTTTTACCTTAACATTAGTGCAAAATTACAGCTTTCTATCTCAATTTTTGAAAATGATATAGTGCAGGAAATTTTGAGATTTTGTTCTTTTTCTTTATATTTAAAATTGCTGTATCTCCGGTCTTATTAGTGATAGACCTGCGAGAATCTGTAGAATTATTGTACTCTTTTACCTTAACATTTGTGCAAGATTACAGCTTTCTATCTCAATTTTTGAAAAAGATATAGGGCAGGAAATTTTGAGATTTTATTCATTTTCTTTATATTTAAAATTGCTGTATCTCCTGCCTTATTAGTGATAGACCTGCGAGAATCTGTAGAATTATTGTACTCTTTTACGTTAACATTTGTGCAAAATTTCAGCTTTCTATCTCAATTTTTGAAAAAGATATTGGGCAGGAAATTTTGAGATTTTATTCATTTTCTTTATATTTAAAATTGCTGTATCTCCGGTCTTATTAGTGATAGACCTGCGAGAATCTGTAGAATTATAGTACTCTTTTACCTTAACATTTGTGCAAAACTACAGCTTTCTATTTCGATTTTTGAAAAAGATATAGGGCAGGAAATTTTGAGACTTTCTTCATTTTCTTTATATTTAAAATTGCTGTATCTCCTGCCTTATTATTGATAGACCTGCGAGAATCAGTAGAATTATTGTACTCTTTTACCTTAACATTAGTGCAAAATTACAGCTTTCTATCTCAATTTTTGAAAATGATATAGTGCAGGAAATTTTGAGATTTTGTTCTTTTTCTTTATATTTAAAATTGCTGTATCTCCGGTCTTATTAGTGATAGACCTGCGAGAATCTGTAGAATTATTGTACTCTTTTACCTTAACATTTGTGCAAGATTACAGCTTTCTATCTCAATTTTTGAAAAAGATATAGGGCAGGAAATTTTGAGATTTTATTCATTTTCTTTATATTTAAAATTGCTGTATCTCCTGCCTTATTAGTGATAGACCTGCGAGAATCTGTAGAATTATTGTACTCTTTTACGTTAACATTTGTGCAAAATTTCAGCTTTCTATCTCAATTTTTGAAAAAGATATTGGGCAGGAAATTTTGAGATTTTATTCATTTTCTTTATATTTAAAATTGCTGTATCTCCTGCCTTATTAGTGATAGACCTGCGAGAATCTGTAGAATTATTGTACTCTTTTACCTTAACATTTGTGCAAAATTTCAGCTTTCTATCTCAATTTTTGAAAAAGATATAGGGCAGGAAATTTTGAGATTTTATTCATTTTCTTTATATTTAAAGTTGCTCTATCTCCTGCCTTATTAGTGATAGACCTGCGAGAATCTGTAGAATTATTGTACTCTTTTACGTTAACATTTGTGCAAAATTTCAGCTTTCTATCTCAATTTTTGAAAAAGATATAGGGCAGGAAATTTTGTGATTTTGTTCTTTTTCTTTATATTTAAAATTGCTGTATCTCTTGCCTTATTAGTGATAGACCTGCGAGAATCTGTAGAATTATTGTACTCTTTTACCTTAACATTTGTGCAAAATTACAGCTCTCTATCTCAATTTTTGAAAAAGATATAGGGCAGGAAAGTTTGAGATTTTATTCATTACTTTATATTTAAAATTGCTGTATCTCCGGTCTTATTAGTGATAGACCTGCGAGAATCTGTAGAATTATAGTACTCTTTTACCTTAACATTTGTGCAAAACTACAGCTTTCTATCTCAATTTTTGAAAAAGATATAGGGCAGGAAATTTTGAGACTTTCTTCATTTTCTTTATTTACTATATAATTGAATGAAATTTCGTAAAAATCTATCGAGCAGAAAACGAGATATTCAGTGTTTTAGTTTGCTTTCGTTTTACAGTGTATAAACTTTAAATGCAAATATCTAGTAATCTAGTCGATAGATTTTGTTTATATTTTATCTGTATATGGAGACTTATTTACTATATAATTAAATGAAATTTCGTAAAAATCTATCGTGCAGAAAACGAGATATTCAGTGTTAAAGTTTGCTTTCGTTTTACAGAGTGAAAACTTTAAATGCAAATATCTAGTAAACTATTCGATAGATTTTCTTTATATTTTATGTGTATATGGAGACATATTTGCTATATAATTGAATGAAATTTCGTAAAAATCTATTGAGCAGAAAACGAGATATTCAGTGTTTTAGTTTGCTTTCGTTTTACAGAGTAAAAACTTTAAATGCAAATATCTAGTAAACTATTCGATAGATTTTCTTTATATTTTATCTGTATATGGAGACGTATTTACAATATAATTGCTTGAAATTTCGTAAAAATCTATCGAGCAGGAAACGAGATATTCAGTGTTAAATTCTGCTTTCGTTTTACAGAGTGAAAACTTTAAATGCAAACATCTAGTAAACTGGTCGATAGATTTTGTTTATATTTTATCTGTATATGGAGACATATTACTATAAAATTGAATGAAATTTCGTAAAAATCTATCGAGCAGAAAACGGGATATTCAGTGTCAAAGTTTGCTTTCGTTATACAGAGTGAAAATTTTAAATGCAAATATCTAGTAAACTAGTCGATAGACTTTGTTTATACCTTTTGTCGTTTAATCAACTCATATACTTAACTCTGTAAGTTTTTGTTAAAGAGATGGTTAGACATGTGTTATTTGGAATTCGCTCCAGTAAAGCGGTGCTGTATCTGGAGCGTCAATTGCTACGCTTATATCAGACTATCTGCCTTTTAATGACTGACCGATAATTGTGGGGTGGAGGAGCATTTCTTTTAAAGAAAAGTATTTATTTGAAAGTGGTTGCTAGTGTTTCATTGGCAGCAGGCAAAGAGATCCGTATATCCGGATATAGTAACCACTTGAATGCCTTCAAATTTTGAACTAAATTTAAAAAAAAATTGTAAGCGTACCAAACAGTTTACGAGATGTATCATTTTTTATCGATTTTTAAAGCCGGTTTTATTGGAGCGTAAACGGTTTCCGGTGTGGATTAGTTTACCCAAATGAAGCAGAAGTTAATTATCGGCAATGGGGGGCCCCGGTGCCGGCGCTGCCTGACTCTGGGCCCAACTCTAAACTTTTACTTTTATGGAAAAAAAAGAAAAGAAAAATAGAAGAAGAAATTGCTCCAATTATCCTAAAATCGTCAGCTTTTCTTTTCTCTGGTATTGACTCGGTGTTACTCTGGAGTAAAATGTTGACGGCCTGGACTAGTGGAAGCCACAGAATATAATAACAGCTTTTGCTTTTTGAAACAAATCTATATATAGTGAGTTTCGTGAGGCAGACTCTAGTTGGTAAGTGGCAGAGTGTATATTTCTCTAACAACAATAAAACCGAAGTAAATGATACCGCGAGCAAAGTAAGCCAACTAGTTAGTGTAGTGGGGTAGCCAAGCAGCAAACTATCTGACGAGCGTGACTTGGCCCAAACGCCGCGCCCTCGACTTCCAAAATGTAAAGTTAGATTCACACAATTCTGAACTTTAACCTAACTTCTCCATTATATTAAAACTTGTTTCCATTAGATCTTTCAACTGCTGTAAATATCTTCATTGCCATCTCACCATTGACATATTCTCTTTTAACGTCCGCTACTAAATTGCCTGGGCGCAAGTAAGCATATTTATATACGAGTTGGGGCCAGGGTTAAACGGTTTAGGTAACGATTCCCATTGAAGAAAAAGAAACAAAGAATCTTCTGGAACTCATTTTCGTTGACGCTTCGAAAAATGACTTAAACACAGTAAATTTTATTGGAGAATCTAGCATTAACTCACTCGAGTTTCTCTGGTCATAATTCTTTAAGCTTTAAACTCATTCTTACTGCCATTATAGTTTTTTGAACCCTTACATTACCCTGAGATTACATTATAGAGGGAAACTTACCCATCTTTGGCACTATTTCTAACTAGATTATTTCCTAGAGTTTATCTTCAAAAGTCAACCTTTACTTTTTTTCGATCTTTATTTGAAATCAAACTTAAAGAGTATTGTGGAGAAAGGAAAGAAATCTTGAGCAAATGTGAAGAAATTATTAATGTGTTAGTAGTAAATAGAGCGTCAAAGATCACTTGCAAGATTGCAGTGTTGCTGAGAAAGTGCATTAGACTTACTTAGTGCATTAGAATACTAGTGCACAGTAGACGGGTGATCTAGAGCGACATTAAATATGTATTAAGAATGTAGAAAAATGACAGTCAGCTGTTGAAGGAGGGCGTTGCTGATGACGTGTCACCTGAGTGGAGTCCTCAGTGAAATATTACCTACTTAGCAGAGATTACCTTCCAGGTGTGTGGTGAATAATGCAGTCTTATCACTTGCAGTTAAAGAACATCACCCTTACAGTATTCGCAGTCTCTTTGTAGGCTAGATTAAATAATGCAATCTAATGGGGGTTTGCTCAGAATGGACTCCGTCCCAGCAGTCGTCGTAGTCTGTTTAGTTCTTCAGATAAGTCAGCTGTCTAAATACAGTCCCAGGGACGGGTATTTGACTGGAATTGGGTATTTCTTTGCTGCTGTTGGGTCCATCTATTAGGATTTCGCTTTTTAAATTTATTTGATTAAAATTATTATGATGACCTAATGATTCGGATGGTCAAATACCACCCTGGCCTCAGGAAGTATCTGCTACTATACTTGTAACTCCTCCTGTAACTGTTGTGTCCTGACTTTACTGATAACTATTTTTAGATTGTTGTAAATTTGATATGATCACACAATATCCTTGGTCTTAGAATTGGCGAAGCTGGAGAAAAAGTCTTATTACATGGCCACCATGATTTTGTCATGCATTACCAAAGAGTATGTAGGAGAGAGTATAAAGGTTATTCTAATTTATTTTGTGGGTGTGGGATGATGGTGATGATGACGATGATGATGGAACAGAGCATGTGCTTTGTG
This sequence comes from Rhodnius prolixus, assembly GCF_049639745.1. Classification (NCBI taxonomy): domain Eukaryota; kingdom Metazoa; phylum Arthropoda; class Insecta; order Hemiptera; family Reduviidae; genus Rhodnius; species Rhodnius prolixus. Next base: position 39,259,080 of record NW_027411582.1, on the reverse strand, counting down.
CGGGGGTAGAGAGAGAGCAGCTTGGAGTTGGTTGGTGGAGGTGGCTCTCTCTAAGTGGCTAGCCGGCTTTACTCCGCCAATAGGCTACATATCCAACATATTAAGCCACGGCTTGGACCAACGCATCCGCTGACACCTGGCGCTGCTTCCACAACTAGCTAACTATGGTTCTTCTTCTAGCTAGCTAACTTTATATTCGTGAAACCTGAGCGGTTTACTCATAAGAAGAAATTACTTGCCATTTTTATTTTACTTTTTCATTCTTCGAGAATATTCACCCAATATCAGGCAGTTAAATATTGGCCATGAGAAACCAATTGTAGTTTTTCATTTCTTCTTGAGAGTAAGACTTGCAGTCGTTCAAATTTTCTTAATTCAATTTTCCTGTTGAAATATAATTGGCATCTTGTTCAAAAATGTATAGTTCTGTGTCTTGTACATTATTATGGAGGATTGCGTTACTTGTTATAATTCAGCAATGAGTCACGAGCCACTTCGCTGAATGTAGTTTATACTCTTTTGAATTCTTTTTCAAAAATAGCTCCAAATTTTCTTCTTTTTTTAAGAAAATAGATCAAGGGCACTTCTAGCAGAGAGTAGCTTTCCTTTTGAAGTACTATTTAAGTCCTTAACTGTCCTTTGTGTACTCTATATTATTAAGGAGAATTTTTCACTTTCCTTGGAATTTTCCAAAATATTTTCCTCGATTTTCTCTCAGCTTGGCATTTACTGTAGACTCTTAGGTCTATAACTCTTTTAAAATACTTTTCCTTAGAGAAATTTGTTTTAGAGCTTGTTTTCTGAAGAATGATGGGAGTTAAAGTCTCTGAAAAAATTCGGAATTTAAAAAACTGCAGAGGCTAGGTATCTTGAGGTTTGTAGACAAGAGAAGTCAACTGCTGAAACCATTGGCCTCCGGGCAGTTTTCCATGTTAACAGACAAAACTGTCCAACTCTGGGTAGGATACTTAATTCCTACTATTCCCAATATTGAGGTTGAAAATTTTGAATAACCCAATAAAAGGAATCCAGGGCATTGTCCTAAAAACATTTAAAGCTTATTATTTATTGGCAAGAACACTCACGCTCACGTTAGGTTTTTTAAATGGAAATAATGACAAAGTTAATCAGGAAGAAGAGTAGGAGTCGGTCGGTCGAGCGCCTTGCCTCGGTTCTGTGTCGCTCACGGCGCGCACTCCTCTGACGTGTACAGACTTAATTATATTAAAGTTTTAGATAATTCACTTGGACTCCGATGCTACTCGTTAGCTGAATTGTAAAGCATTAAAAGTTGGAATTAAGTAGCTAGCGCGCCAGTAAAGCTATTCGGGCTTTATAATAACTTTACCAAACTCTTATAATTATGTACTAGACTGAGATAATTTACTTCAAACTCACTTCTTTTATGCAATCATTTTCTGTATATCCCTGTTTCCATCTACTCTCTGTTCACGAAGAGAGGGATAGAGTCGGGGCTGTATAGATATGAAAGGGGTGTTGAGTGAACCGAGTAAAGGAAGTGGCAGTTATAACTTTTATTAGAAAACTTATTGTTGGTTAATATGTAAAGTAAGTTGAGTACAGTTCTATTCATTTAAACAAGAATGTTATCCTGTTGCAGGAAATTGCAGCTATCCTTATTTGTTTCGAGCGACACTTGGATTGGCAATCCAAAGAGGTGAAAATCAGGTAAGCACCATTTCCTTTTTTTTTTTTTGACTTCCGCTTACTTTACAAGGAAGTATTGTCATCTTGCAAAACAAAAAAATCGATGTCGAATTTACACCGGAAATATCTGTTTTGGGGCCCTTGAATAAAAATAAATTTAAAAAACATGGAAGCTATGACAGGAAGTAGTGTGAGTGGAATAGGGAAGCCCACCATCTTTGCCAGTTTAATACTAGTTTTTGACATTTAGGTAATTTTAATAAAAGCTCGGCACTGTAGGAGGTGAGCACTTTGTTTAACCTAACAGCTCCAGGGAACTTAATCTATGTTCCAAGGGAAGAGAGCAGCTGTAACCTGGATTACAGGACCGCCAACCTAATTCCTTAATTCCCTCTTATTTCTCTTCACAATCCTAACTATTTTAGAATTTATTTATCACTGAGTTCTTTAAAAAGTGTTTCTTTCATTATTTCGTTTTAGTAACATTTTTAGTAAAATACGTAACACTCCTCAGATCTATTCTAGGCTAGTTTGGATAACAGCTAGTAAGTTACACAATGGCGATTCAGCTTCAGACATTTCAAAGTACTACGTAATCTACTAAACGCCCCATGGTTTACTACCAGGAACACAAATTCACAGAGAATTAAATGTACAAGGCACGCTACGTGAAAACGTCTGAAAGCTTCTTGACTTCAGTCAACTTCAGTTCACTTGTAAGGTGTCTCAAATATTTCCGGAGATTTATTATTGCTACAGGTGAAATAACCCATTATTTTGCAGCACTTAAATTGGTTAACTTTTTAAGACTGGCGAGAATCCGTTGTAACCATTTGTTGCATAAACTAGGGGTTGCAGAAGGTTGCTCTGAGCACAAGACAGCGTGAAATCAAAATTACTAATTAGGTACTAAATTAGAAAGTAAATTATATATCCAGGAAGAAGTCCTGGCGTTAAGGGCTTAAAGGAGTTTAGTGTAGGCTTTAACAGCCAGCTGCAGTCTTGTGTGCAACGCGCTGTGACAGAATAGCTTTCTCCGCCGTTGCAATTAAAGCTTCTGCAGTTTGAATCCCTTTACCAACCCACTATGAGCTTAAGCTACTGTATAGTGGCTTAACTACAAATATAACCTAACCCCATGCAGGGGTTGCTTTCACAAAAACTATATTTCAGTGACCTTGGAGGAACTTGAGTCACAACATATAGCGATGGGATGGGCTATTTGCTTTCGGCGGCGTTTCCAAATAATAATCCACCCATCCAGGAGGATACTGCAATCTTAAGCCGTGCAGATTTGCAGCAGCAAGACATTGAATATTTCCTTCCAGTTTTAGAAGACCAATAGAAAGAAAAAATCACTAACTGCAGGTGGTCTAAATCTTTATTAACTGAAGATTCAAGTTTCTTTGTAGTTGGATTAGTATTTGAGCATACTTCAATTAACCTGGTTAGAGAAGTAAGACAGAAATAGGTCTCCCAAAACAATTTTCTGCGGTCAAAAAATATTCTTATATCATAATTTTTATTAACTTTAGTTATTGATGTAAACTAATTTTTGTGTATGTATGTTGAAAGGCCCAAGAGTGGTTCCATGTTACTGTACAGCCGGAAGAAGGTGCGATATCGGCGAGATGGCTACTGCTGGAAAAAGCGGAAAGATGGGAAAACGACCCGCGAGGATCATATGAAGTTGAAAGTGCAAGGCACCGAGGTCAGGGCTCCTTCATGATAATTTTAAACCCTGGGAATTTTGGTCTGAGAAATTCATAGTTTAAAATTTTTCAAGGATGGTGTGCGCGCGCTTTTTTTATTTCTTAAGAAAGAGAGAGAAAAAACGTTTACAAAGTGTGCGGCTGCGTACAGCATTCTGATCAGTCTCAATGGTATTTTCTTAATTTACAAATAAAGCAAGTGGTCATGTTGCCTACAGTCAGTCTATGAAACTACGAGTATATACTCGTATTCACAAGTGTAACAACAGAAATAAACAATAAACACTCATAAAGTGCTGGTAAGTAGAAACATATCTCTGTCCTACGAGATAACCAGATAACGAGCGATGCAAATCTAAAGGATTACCATCAATATAATTGCGTTAAATCTCAAGAGGATTCTAAATAATCGCAGCGGTTTCCTCTCTAGTCTGACGTCGACAACAAAGTTACCAGTCATTTGAGGAATGATACCTCGAGATCCGAACCACATTCCGCGAACTTAAAATTCCCTCTCTCCTCTTCTAGCAAAACTTTCGCTTAAAGGAGCTTGACCCATCATCATACAGATGCTTTACTTCTATTCGTCTCTTTTATCAAACTGGTTCCCATCATTATTTTCAAACCGGACGATTGGATCAATAATTCAGGCTTGGCGAAAACTATTCGTCAACAGAGCGGGTAGACCTTCTTCATCTTCTACATTCGCCTTCTCCAGACGAGTGTAGCCTCTTTCTGACGTAAGCTGCAATATCCTATGTTTGATACCCATTTTAGACCCCGTGTACACTTTAATTTTGTAATCTCTTGTAATCCGTTAAGTTTAGTAAACAAAGTATGACGAATCGGAACGTTGAGTAAAATTGATAAACATAAGACGATTAGTGTTTTTCAGTTTTTGTTTACAATAGATGGCCAATAAATTTTTAAAAGAATTAAGTTCAACGTCCAACGAACATCAACTCTTAATTTTTATTCTATTTTAATTTTGCCGCAATTTTTCGGAACAATAAAATTCCCAAGAGAAGTGGCGCTTTGTTGAATGAATGATGTTACTGCAGGTGGATCTTCTGCCGGTTCTCTGTTACATTAATTAGAATAAAAAAGAAATGGGAGGAAATGGTGTACTTTAGGATGTGGAGGAGTTTCAAAAAAATAAAAATGGTGAGTTAATGAATTCCATGTCAGATACAAGCACACTCGAGCAGAGCTGCTGTCTGTCGGCGTCCACCCTCTTTACATATTTTAACAAATTTCCTCTTCACTTATCTTATTTTTCTTTTTTCTTTACTTCACCTGGCCGCATGTACTGCCGATAGTGTTTATTCAAGCCCCGACTTCTTTAAATATTTTCATTTTCATAATTCCTTTCGGGCCTCGAAGAAGTGCAGAAAACATAAGCAATGGATCCCTTACTTTAAAGATCTACTCTGACGGCTAATTGTTAACTACTTCTTACTAGGAAAGAGGGAAATTGTTTTTTTTCCGGTGCCACATTTCCACCAGTTTGAAGATTAATGTTCTTTCTGCAATAAAATTTCTTCGTCGGCATAAGTTCTAGGCAATGCCCGTTGAACTCGCGGCTCTCGACACGAACTAGAATTAAAAACCTGTAAACAAATAAGAATAAAAGTATTAAAATGCATCATCTTTTTTCAAAAGTGAAAGTAAAGGTTCAAGAAGAGAGGAGACTGCTGTTAGACTTTCGGCTAGGTCCTGAGAGCACTTAAGGGGCATCCAGTTTACAGTCTTAATACTTATAATAAATAATTTCTGATTCAATAATTTATTAAGTACACTGCAAACCATCGATACCAAAATTGCATCGAAAGAAAAGTAACCACACTCGCCACAGATAGCTTCTTAAATATAACTTTTGTAAAACTTGAAACTTTCAAAATGTTTACCTCAGGGTCACTAATTTTTTCAGTGTATTTACGGATGTTACGTCCATTCCGCCATCCTGCCTACATTCCACAGGCGGTGTTACTGGTTATTACAGGTAAAATTATTTCTACTCGCATTTTTTAAATTTTATTTTTGAATTTTTAGAGTTGCCTTTTTTTAAATAAATTGGAAATTTTACTTCTTCTGCCTTTTGTTCAGAATCCTGACATAGTGCTAGTGCACTATTTAAACGTGCCGTACCCAGATGATAATAAAATAGTTTCACCTAGTCTTGCGCTTTGTGCTGATAAGAAACAATGGACTAAAGAAGAACTAGTCTCTCAGTTGAAACCGATGTGTAAGTAAATTTTCTTAACCATGGTTAAAGTCTATTAACTATTTCTTTTTCACAATCTTTCACCAGCTGATAACTCATAGCAGCTGATGAACTTTCCAAAGGATACTTCCTCGTTGGAAAAAGTTTTTGTCTAGAAAAGTGGTTTGGAGGGTAGTATTTGTCAAAAAGTTCAAACTAAAATGAAATAAATCAAAGGGAAGAAGGTATCTGTTCAGTAGTTAGTGCAGTGGGCCGGGTTTCAAAACCAGGCATGCTATTTTAGATTCTCTCTTGCTAGAAAAGTTGAAGGCCCGATGGTGGATATTGTTGCCTGTAGCGAGAGAACAACTTGTATCTCTCTTGCTAGAAAAGTTGAAGGCCCGATGGTGGATATTGTTGCCTGTAGCGAGAGAACAACTTGTATCTCTCTTGCTAGAAAAGTTGAAGGCCCGATGGTGGATATTGTTGCCTGTAGCGAGAGAACAACTTGTATCTCTCTTGCTAGAAAAGTTGAAGGCCCGATGGTGGATATTGTTGCCTGTAGCGAGAGAACAACTTGTATCTCTCTTGCTAGAAAAGTTGAAGGCCCGATGGTGGATATTGTTGCCTGTAGCGAGAGAACAACTTGTATCTCTCTTGCTAGAAAAGTTGAAGGCCCGATGGTGGATATTGTTGCCTGTAGCGAGAGAACAACTTGTATCTCTCTTGCTAGAAAAGTTGAAGGCCCGATGGTGGATATTGTTGCCTGTAGCGAGAGAACAACTTGTATCTCTCTTGCTAGAAAAGTTGAAGGCCCGATGGTGGATATTGTTGCCTGTAGCGAGAGAACAACTTGTATCTCTCTTGCTAGAAAAGTTGAAGGCCCGATGGTGGATATTGTTGCCTGTAGCGAGAGAACAACTTGTATCTCTCTTGCTAGAAAAGTTGAAGGCCCGATGGTGGATATTGTTGCCTGTAGCGAGAGAACAACTTGTATCTCTCTTGCTAGAAAAGTTGAAGGCCCGATGGTGGATATTGTTGCCTGTAGCGAGAGAACAACTTGTATCTCTCTTGCTAGAAAAGTTGAAGGCCCGATGGTGGATATTGTTGCCTGTAGCGAGAGAACAACTTGTATCTCTCTTGCTAGAAAAGTTGAAGGCCCGATGGTGGATATTGTTGCCTGTAGCGAGAGAACAACTTGTATCTCTCTTGCTAGAAAAGTTGAAGGCCCGATGGTGGATATTGTTGCCTGTAGCGAGAGAACAACTTGTATCTCTCTTGCTAGAAAAGTTGAAGGCCCGATGGTGGATATTGTTGCCTGTAGCGAGAGAACAACTTGTATCTCTCTTGCTAGAAAAGTTGAAGGCCCGATGGTGGATATTGTTGCCTGTAGCGAGAGAACAACTTGTATCTCTCTTGCTAGAAAAGTTGAAGGCCCGATGGTGGATATTGTTGCCTGTAGCGAGAGAACAACTTGTATCTCTCTTGCTAGAAAAGTTGAAGGCCCGATGGTGGATATTGTTGCCTGTAGCGAGAGAACAACTTGTATCTCTCTTGCTAGAAAAGTTGAAGGCCCGATGGTGGATATTGTTGCCTGTAGCGAGAGAACAACTTGTATCTCTCTTGCTAGAAAAGTTGAAGGCCCGATGGTGGATATTGTTGCCTGTAGCGAGAGAACAACTTGTATCTCTCTTGCTAGAAAAGTTGAAGGCCCGATGGTGGATATTGTTGCCTGTAGCGAGAGAACAACTTGTATCTCTCTTGCTAGAAAAGTTGAAGGCCCGATGGTGGATATTGTTGCCTGTAGCGAGAGAACAACTTGTATCTCTCTTGCTAGAAAAGTTGAAGGCCCGATGGTGGATATTGTTGCCTGTAGCGAGAGAACAACTTGTATCTCTCTTGCTAGAAAAGTTGAAGGCCCGATGGTGGATATTGTTGCCTGTAGCGAGAGAACAACTTGTATCTCTCTTGCTAGAAAAGTTGAAGGCCCGATGGTGGATATTGTTGCCTGTAGCGAGAGAACAACTTGTATCTCTCTTGCTAGAAAAGTTGAAGGCCCGATGGTGGATATTGTTGCCTGTAGCGAGAGAACAACTTGTATCTCTCTTGCTAGAAAAGTTGAAGGCCCGATGGTGGATATTGTTGCCTGTAGCGAGAGAACAACTTGTATCTCTCTTGCTAGAAAAGTTGAAGGCCCGATGGTGGATATTGTTGCCTGTAGCGAGAGAACAACTTGTATCTCTCTTGCTAGAAAAGTTGAAGGCCCGATGGTGGATATTGTTGCCTGTAGCGAGAGAACAACTTGTATCTCTCTTGCTAGAAAAGTTGAAGGCCCGATGGTGGATATTGTTGCCTGTAGCGAGAGAACAACTTGTATCTCTCTTGCTAGAAAAGTTGAAGGCCCGATGGTGGATATTGTTGCCTGTAGCGAGAGAACAACTTGTATCTCTCTTGCTAGAAAAGTTGAAGGCCCGATGGTGGATATTGTTGCCTGTAGCGAGAGAACAACTTGTATCTCTCTTGCTAGAAAAGTTGAAGGCCCGATGGTGGATATTGTTGCCTGTAGCGAGAGAACAACTTGTATCTCTCTTGCTAGAAAAGTTGAAGGCCCGATGGTGGATATTGTTGCCTGTAGCGAGAGAACAACTTGTATCTCTCTTGCTAGAAAAGTTGAAGGCCCGATGGTGGATATTGTTGCCTGTAGCGAGAGAACAACTTGTATCTCTCTTGCTAGAAAAGTTGAAGGCCCGATGGTGGATATTGTTGCCTGTAGCGAGAGAACAACTTGTATCTCTCTTGCTAGAAAAGTTGAAGGCCCGATGGTGGATATTGTTGCCTGTAGCGAGAGAACAACTTGTATCTCTCTTGCTAGAAAAGTTGAAGGCCCGATGGTGGATATTGTTGCCTGTAGCGAGAGAACAACTTGTATCTCTCTTGCTAGAAAAGTTGAAGGCCCGATGGTGGATATTGTTGCCTGTAGCGAGAGAACAACTTGTATCTCTCTTGCTAGAAAAGTTGAAGGCCCGATGGTGGATATTGTTGCCTGTAGCGAGAGAACAACTTGTATCTCTCTTGCTAGAAAAGTTGAAGGCCCGATGGTGGATATTGTTGCCTGTAGCGAGAGAACAACTTGTATCTCTCTTGCTAGAAAAGTTGAAGGCCCGATGGTGGATATTGTTGCCTGTAGCGAGAGAACAACTTGTATCTCTCTTGCTAGAAAAGTTGAAGGCCCGATGGTGGATATTGTTGCCTGTAGCGAGAGAACAACTTGTATCTCTCTTGCTAGAAAAGTTGAAGGCCCGATGGTGGATATTGTTGCCTGTAGCGAGAGAACAACTTGTATCTCTCTTGCTAGAAAAGTTGAAGGCCCGATGGTGGATATTGTTGCCTGTAGCGAGAGAACAACTTGTATCTCTCTTGCTAGAAAAGTTGAAGGCCCGATGGTGGATATTGTTGCCTGTAGCGAGAGAACAACTTGTATCTCTCTTGCTAGAAAAGTTGAAGGCCCGATGGTGGATATTGTTGCCTGTAGCGAGAGAACAACTTGTATCTCTCTTGCTAGAAAAGTTGAAGGCCCGATGGTGGATATTGTTGCCTGTAGCGAGAGAACAACTTGTATCTCTCTTGCTAGAAAAGTTGAAGGCCCGATGGTGGATATTGTTGCCTGTAGCGAGAGAACAACTTGTATCTCTCTTGCTAGAAAAGTTGAAGGCCCGATGGTGGATATTGTTGCCTGTAGCGAGAGAACAACTTGTATCTCTCTTGCTAGAAAAGTTGAAGGCCCGATGGTGGATATTGTTGCCTGTAGCGAGAGAACAACTTGTATCTCTCTTGCTAGAAAAGTTGAAGGCCCGATGGTGGATATTGTTGCCTGTAGCGAGAGAACAACTTGTATCTCTCTTGCTAGAAAAGTTGAAGGCCCGATGGTGGATATTGTTGCCTGTAGCGAGAGAACAACTTGTATCTCTCTTGCTAGAAAAGTTGAAGGCCCGATGGTGGATATTGTTGCCTGTAGCGAGAGAACAACTTGTATCTCTCTTGCTAGAAAAGTTGAAGGCCCGATGGTGGATATTGTTGCCTGTAGCGAGAGTACAACTTGTATCTCTCTTGCTAGAAAAGTTGAAGGCCCGATGGTGGATATTGTTGCCTGTAGCGAGAGAACAACTTGTATCTCTCTTGCTAGAAAAGTTGAAGGCCCGATGGTGGATATTGTTGCCTGTAGCGAGAGAACAACTTGTATCTCTCTTGCTAGAAAAGTTGAAGGCCCGATGGTGGATATTGTTGCCTGTAGCGAGAGAACAACTTGTATCTCTCTTGCTAGAAAAGTTGAAGGCCCGATGGTGGATATTGTTGCCTGTAGCGAGAGAACAACTTGTATCTCTCTTGCTAGAAAAGTTGAAGGCCCGATGGTGGATATTGTTGCCTGTAGCGAGAGAACAACTTGTATCTCTCTTGCTAGAAAAGTTGAAGGCCCGATGGTGGATATTGTTGCCTGTAGCGAGAGAACAACTTGTATCTCTCTTGCTAGAAAAGTTGAAGGCCCGATGGTGGATATTGTTGCCTGTAGCGAGAGAACAACTTGTATCTCTCTTGCTAGAAAAGTTGAAGGCCCGATGGTGGATATTGTTGCCTGTAGCGAGAGAACAACTTGTATCTCTCTTGCTAGAAAAGTTGAAGGCCCGATGGTGGATATTGTTGCCTGTAGCGAGAGAACAACTTGTATCTCTCTTGCTAGAAAAGTTGAAGGCCCGATGGTGGATATTGTTGCCTGTAGCGAGAGAACAACTTGTATCTCTCTTGCTAGAAAAGTTGAAGGCCCGATGGTGGATATTGTTGCCTGTAGCGAGAGAACAACTTGTATCTCTCTTGCTAGAAAAGTTGAAGGCCCGATGGTGGATATTGTTGCCTGTAGCGAGAGAACAACTTGTATCTCTCTTGCTAGAAAAGTTGAAGGCCCGATGGTGGATATTGTTGCCTGTAGCGAGAGAACAACTTGTATCTCTCTTGCTAGAAAAGTTGAAGGCCCGATGGTGGATATTGTTGCCTGTAGCGAGAGAACAACTTGTATCTCTCTTGCTAGAAAAGTTGAAGGCCCGATGGTGGATATTGTTGCCTGTAGCGAGAGAACAACTTGTATCTCTCTTGCTAGAAAAGTTGAAGGCCCGATGGTGGATATTGTTGCCTGTAGCGAGAGAACAACTTGTATCTCTCTTGCTAGAAAAGTTGAAGGCCCGATGGTGGATATTGTTGCCTGTAGCGAGAGAACAACTTGTATCTCTCTTGCTAGAAAAGTTGAAGGCCCGATGGTGGATATTGTTGCCTTTAGCGAGAGAACAACTTGTATCTCTCTTGCTAGAAAAGTTGAAGGCCCGATGGTGGATATTGTTGCCTGTAGCGAGAGAACAACTTGTATCTCTCTTGCTAGAAAAGTTGAAGGCCCGATGGTGGATATTGTTGCCTGTAGCGAGAGAACAACTTGTATCTCTCTTGCTAGAAAAGTTGAAGGCCCGATGGTGGATATTGTTGCCTGTAGCGAGAGAACAACTTGTATCTCTCTTGCTAGAAAAGTTGAAGGCCCGATGGTGGATATTGTTGCCTGTAGCGAGAGAACAACTTGTATCTCTCTTGCTAGAAAAGTTGAAGGCCCGATGGTGGATATTGTTGCCTGTAGCGAGAGAACAACTTGTATCTCTCTTGCTAGAAAAGTTGAAGGCCCGATGGTGGATATTGTTGCCTGTAGCGAGAGAACAACTTGTATCTCTCTTGCTAGAAAAGTTGAAGGCCCGATGGTGGATATTGTTGCCTGTAGCGAGAGAACAACTTGTATCTCTCTTGCTAGAAAAGTTGAAGGCCCGATGGTGGATATTGTTGCCTGTAGCGAGAGAACAACTTGTATCTCTCTTGCTAGAAAAGTTGAAGGCCCGATGGTGGATATTGTTGCCTGTAGCGAGAGAACAACTTGTATCTCTCTTGCTAGAAAAGTTGAAGGCCCGATGGTGGATATTGTTGCCTGTAGCGAGAGAACAACTTGTATCTCTCTTGCTAGAAAAGTTGAAGGCCCGATGGTGGATATTGTTGCCTGTAGCGAGAGAACAACTTGTATCTCTCTTGCTAGAAAAGTTGAAGGCCCGATGGTGGATATTGTTGCCTGTAGCGAGAGAACAACTTGTATCTCTCTTGCTAGAAAAGTTGAAGGCCCGATGGTGGATATTGTTGCCTGTAGCGAGAGAACAACTTGTATCTCTCTTGCTAGAAAAGTTGAAGGCCCGATGGTGGATATTGTTGCCTGTAGCGAGAGAACAACTTGTATCTCTCTTGCTAGAAAAGTTGAAGGCCCGATGGTGGATATTGTTGCCTGTAGCGAGAGAACAACTTGTATCTCTCTTGCTAGAAAAGTTGAAGGCCCGATGGTGGATATTGTTGCCTGTAGCGAGAGAACAACTTGTATCTCTCTTGCTAGAAAAGTTGAAGGCCCGATGGTGGATATTGTTGCCTGTAGCGAGAGAACAACTTGTATCTCTCTTGCTAGAAAAGTTGAAGGCCCGATGGTGGATATTGTTGCCTGTAGCGAGAGAACAACTTGTATCTCTCTTGCTAGAAAAGTTGAAGGCCCGATGGTGGATATTGTTGCCTGTAGCGAGAGAACAACTTGTATCTCTCTTGCTAGAAAAGTTGAAGGCCCGATGGTGGATATTGTTGCCTGTAGCGAGAGAACAACTTGTATCTCTCTTGCTAGAAAAGTTGAAGGCCCGATGGTGGATATTGTTGCCTGTAGCGAGAGAACAACTTGTATCTCTCTTGCTAGAAAAGTTGAAGGCCCGATGGTGGATATTGTTGCCTGTAGCGAGAGAACAACTTGTATCTCTCTTGCTAGAAAAGTTGAAGGCCCGATGGTGGATATTGTTGCCTGTAGCGAGAGAACAACTTGTATCTCTCTTGCTAGAAAAGTTGAAGGCCCGATGGTGGATATTGTTGCCTGTAGCGAGAGAACAACTTGTATCTCTCTTGCTAGAAAAGTTGAAGGCCCGATGGTGGATATTGTTGCCTGTAGCGAGAGAACAACTTGTATCTCTCTTGCTAGAAAAGTTGAAGGCCCGATGGTGGATATTGTTGCCTGTAGCGAGAGAACAACTTGTATCTCTCTTGCTAGAAAAGTTGAAGGCCCGATGGTGGATATTGTTGCCTGTAGCGAGAGAACAACTTGTATCTCTCTTGCTAGAAAAGTTGAAGGCCCGATGGTGGATATTGTTGCCTGTAGCGAGAGAACAACTTGTATCTCTCTTGCTAGAAAAGTTGAAGGCCCGATGGTGGATATTGTTGCCTGTAGCGAGAGAACAACTTGTATCTCTCTTGCTAGAAAAGTTGAAGGCCCGATGGTGGATATTGTTGCCTGTAGCGAGAGAACAACTTGTATCTCTCTTGCTAGAAAAGTTGAAGGCCCGATGGTGGATATTGTTGCCTGTAGCGAGAGAACAACTTGTATCTCTCTTCTTAAAGATTTAATCCTGGAAAACAAGAAAAAACTATCGATTAAGAATCCTGACTTGATAAAATTAAAATGTTTGGAATTTAGTGATTTCAAAATGTTAAAATAATGATATCTATTTTAAATTTACAGTTTACAGCGAGGAAGAAACAGAAGTGAGTGAATTGGAGATATCTGTAAGTTTATCTTTTAGTTGCACATTTAAACGAATGGTAATGCATATTTAGATGTATTAGTCTATTACGTAGTTGGGGTAAACTCAGCCTAGCGGAATGGTTTTTTATAGTCCGGAAGATTTGAAACTTTTATGGTTTTCAGTAACAATAGAAATGAAAAGGGACAGGATTGAAGGAATGTTTTGTTAAGTTAACAGAGGGATGTTTTCGTTTCTGTTTAGGTATAAGGTCATGCCCATTTTACAAAACTAACAACAGCTGCTTGCCTTTTTTTTATCTTAAATAGTTAATCGATTACTGGTATAGTAATCTGTTTTCCTTCCAGAGTCCTAAACGTACATTAAAATCCTGGAATTTTATTTATTTTTAAGGAACTTCTCGAAAGTTAAGATATAGCACTAAATAGTAACCGAACACTTGTTTAATGTTGAGTCTCTTAAAACCACGAAAGAACCTAATAGTGGCAATTAAGAATCTTAATTTCTGCAAAGAGATATCTATCCTTTTTTTAAATAATAATAATAAATAATTAAGAGAGTGAATTCCGTAAAAAGATAGAGAAAGATAAAAGGGTGCGTGCACCTTTTCCATCAATAGCCCTTCACATCTTTCCCTTCACGCATGTAAACCGCCGTCTGCTGCGATCCTCATCTCCTTGTTTCGCTTGCGTTTCTTTTCTGCTTTATTCATCATTTTTACTTTATTGCATTTTGTATGCAATAGACAGCCTTTCTTTCTTAGATTTTCTTTGTAAACTTCAAAAATCTTAATAGAATGCATATAATCCATATCTTAATTATAAGCATAAAATTTATTTATGTGAAATTATAATATGTTATACTGATATTTATCTTTATTCTTTAAAGACATCAGAAACTGTAGAGACAATAGTGTGCCAGCTTTTGGAAAGGCAGCGTAGTGCTCGGACCGCAGCCATATGCAAACAGTTGGAATGTGGATGTCCTGATTCTACGTGTGCGGACGCAAAAACTTGTAGTCAGCCTATTAGGAGAATAACTTCCGCCAAAGCTGAACCTAGTTCCGACAGTAACCAGGTAAACTATATAGTATACATTTTTTTTCAAAGAAAACATAATATTGCTTAAAAATAATAGAATTTGTATCATCATGGCATGCTTATTCTGAAACATTCAGATCTAATTTGGAACCATCATCAGAGTCAGAGTTGGACAGGTTTTTTCAAAAATCGAGAAAAAAGCAACAGATTCTCAGAACTTACATAAAATAAGCTCATTCGATCACTAATTTATTTAATTCAATTTTTTTGATTTTAAGAATTAAGATTCATACCAGATCTCCTTATAATACTGCCTGATTTTCCACCACTTTTTCTGGTTAGAAAGTCGGGAGTAGCTCATGGAATCGGCTTCAATGTTTTAAAGTATACATTTCACTTTGTAAGGTTTATCATTTCTTATAAGTTACATTATCTATTGCTAGGTATCTTCGACTACAGGATCTGGTATGGTGGTCGGCCAAAGGAGTGGCGGTATGTTGCATTCCGGCAATGAGAGATCTCTTCCTGTACATCATCTGCACGCTGCACACCACCAACTACCTCATGTAAGTTCCTGTCAGGCCGTCAGGTATACCAGCCTAATCAAACTACCACCTACTTTATTGGGATGTTTGTAGATTCGCATTCTGTAATTAAAATTCCATTTAAAATAGAAATATAGGGCTTTGGGAACATTGGGGTCTCTATTCATCTAAGAAAGGATAAGTTAAAATGAGAAAATCTTTTTGTTCAGTAACCCTTTGTTTGGGAATTAACTAATCAAAACATTTTTTCTTCCCAAATATTTAGTTTTATATGGGGATATCTCTTCATTCTAAAAAAAAATCCTAAACTGCTAGCTCCCGATTCCGAACTAGTTCCAGCGCTGGCCGTCTCCTCCCAACAAGCCTCTCTGTGGCACTGAGCCCTAGAGGAATCAGCGTATTATTGTCACATACTTATCATTTTTACAATTTATGTATATGTATAAATAATACAAATAAAATGAAAGTAAGATTAGTTAAAAGCTGTTTCTGTTTTTGTTATTGAATAGGGCTCCAACGCTCAGACATGTGGGGCAACAAATGGAGGCAGTGGAACGCCGTTAGTACTTAGTTTATCTCAGCTTCAAGCACCGGGAAGTTTACTTATACTTAATTCAAATCAGTCGAACAACGGAAGTCACGTAGCATCTTTAGTAGCAGCATCACAAAGACATTGCACTCGCAAAGATAAACATCACGATCCCCCAATGGAATTAGAAAACAGCCATTGTCAAATCTCTCAGCCAGTAGCAGCACAAATGAGAGGTCCACCAGCGTTATTGCCCCATCAACAACAGCAAGCAAACAACAGTACTGGCAACGGTAATAGCATCAATTCTTCCGCCAACAACAGTAATAACAGCAATGGTAACAACAGCAACAATAACAATAACAACCACAGTAATATTAATAACAATAATAATAGAAATGCCGAACATGATAAGGGTGATAAATACAGAAGAAAATCGAAAGTCCTGAATCAACCTCAACACCATCAACAGGTAAGCAAATTCGTAATTGATTTGCTGTAAGGAGATTGGATTTAATTATTGACTTTTGATAATTTATTATCAGGTGAAGTATATGACAACACAGAGCACTCAGCACCAGCATCAACAACACCAGCAACTCCACTTGAAGGATATTGGCTCTTCAGAATATTATGAAACGTTAGACCTTTCACAAGAAGATATACAACAAACTCTGTCCGCCAATATGCCGCTTTCTTGCACTGCTAATCATAACAGGTAGATTCCAGCAACAATTTATGTTCCTTAGGTAACTGAAGCTAAAATATTTGTAAATTATCTTTTATAAAGGATGTAAGAGATTTCAGTTGTGTTGTAAGAAACTGAGAAATGAGTTCGAAACTT
Source organism: Rhodnius prolixus (assembly GCF_049639745.1). Taxonomy (NCBI): domain Eukaryota; kingdom Metazoa; phylum Arthropoda; class Insecta; order Hemiptera; family Reduviidae; genus Rhodnius; species Rhodnius prolixus. The sequence continues at coordinate 39,242,899 of NW_027411582.1, read as the reverse complement.
ATTCAGTACTTTTGCTATGCTATTGGTAGTTGTGAAAAAAAGCCTGTTACATTTTTCTTTCCACAGAGAATCGAGGGAGGACGATTGTAAGCAATCTTCTGATTTGCCAAGTCTTGAAATTGATTTTATCGACGTAAATGCAATCAAACATGTGGATGATGATGTGTTCGTCAATTTGGATGCATTTGATATGTTATCAGAGTTTCCTGACCTTGAAGGACTTGAACATAGTCATAATGGTTCGATTTTTTTTATATTTAAAGTTATAAATTAAAAAAGAAAAAAAAATCTTAGAGCAAGCTTGAGATTTAGATATAATCTTTAAAATTATTGGCCTCAGGTAACAATCTAGGTGATGCTGTTGTTAGCGGCAGTGGTCAAGTTTCTGGTGAAGTTATGGACACAGAAAAGGGCAATGAAGGTTCACCTCCCAGAATGGATTATCGAGAGGGTACTGCTAATATTACGGATTACTCACCTGAGTGGGCATATACTGAGGTAGGTTTGTTCTTCAATGATTTTTATTTAAAAAAATTATTTTAATCAAGCAAATATTTTGTAACATTCTAATGTCTTAGGGAGGTGTAAAAGTGTTGGTGACGGGCCCATGGTACTCTACGACTTCTCCATATACTGTGCTCTTCGACTCCTGTCCTGTACCTACCACACTTGTTCAGAGTGGTGTACTTAGATGCTTCTGCCCAGGTTACTGGATTTTTTTCTTTAAGCATTATTCTGTTGATCAATGGGCGATGTGAATAAATAGGGTGTATTTGGCTATATTCTCAATGTTGAATAAAACAGACATGCTCAATATGCGCTTACCTAGACTGTTTCTTCAGAATAAATACAAATTAAATCAAATACACACAGTGTGACAAAGAATTTGTAAGACTGGCGCTTTTTTCGACAGTAAGGATATGATCGACAGAGTTTGTTCCAATTAGACAAAAAAAATGTAGTGATGAGTATTTTTTAAACGTCAAAACGTATTATTAACTAGCGCAGTCGACTCATTCATTCACAATATCGTTGGAGTTTGTTGCTTGATGATGAACCTGGAACGACTCGTGTAAATGCCTCTGTGTTGAATCATCCAACGTAAATTGCCTGATTTAACAACCTGAGCGTTCTTTATATTTCCGACAACTAAAAATGAAGTTAAAACGGCGTATTTATTATATTTCTACCAACTACCATTCAAGGAGCTTTCGAGGCGATTCTACAAAGTGAAGTGAAAAAGATATGCTAATTATTATTAAATCGCAGTGTCAAATCTGTTGAAGTCGGAGTGGCTTATTTTGAATATAAAATCAAACCAAATAATAATTTCTTGTGTGTATCTTGTTTCACTGTTCCATTCTTGAAAAATCTTGGAACTTACTGTGTATTTCTTGAATAATACTCTTTAAATTTGGAAGAAGTCCTTCCTATAAGTCATTCGCAATGTTAAAAATACGGGAATTAATTAAGTGAAGTTCAGTTTTCAACATTTACGAATCATCCCGTAGTATTTAAAGTAAATTGGATAGTTCATTTGGAGAGTATGTGTCTTTCATGAGCCGTAATTTTGAGTTACAGCCAATTAGAACACTCTTGCACTTGAGATTTCGTAATTATGAAATATAGATATACTTTTTTTTATTCATATCACCCAATGAATTGACGTATTTCTAGAGAAGACAAACGTTAATTGGTTTCTTAATTTTCAGCCCATGAGGCAGGAGTGGTCTCCTTACAGGTAGCCTGTGAAGGTTTTGTCATTTCCAATTCGGCGGTATTTGAATACAAACGTGGGCCTCCAGGTAACGAAGACAGAGTACAGGAAGTAAGTGCCAGAGATGTTCGGCCACATGACAGTCTCCTTAGGTTAGCAATTTTTGGACACATATTAAAATAACTACACCTTTTCCATGTGTTGAACGGGATGATGGTTAGATCCGAATTCTCAGTTAAATGAAAATCCGAAATCTGTCAGAGTAAAAGAAAAGTTGTGCCAGGGCAAGTTGAGTAAGTTCTAGCTGGCCGTGAAATGGTGTTTTTAAAGCTAAAAATGCATTTAAATTTCTACTATAGTGGTTTCCAAATTTTGGAGGCACTCGCAAAGAGGCTGCACAAAGTTTATCAGAAATGTCTTTTTTAAGTCATAAAATTGTAAATATTTCGTAGGTGCCTTATTATTCCATAAAATAAGCAAACAACCTTGGGAAATAAGGGGAAAATAGTATTTTACTCTTGAGAAATTCGAATGCCCTAAATAACTATTAAAAACTGTAATAAATAAATACTATATTTTCACTTTCTCTTACTAAGTAAGTAAAGTATTTCGATCATATTTCGACAAATAATCTAAATTTTTAAAAGTTTAGTTCTCACCGGAAATGTGCGACAAAAAAGTCGAAAAACTATTTCAATTTGGTCCCATCAGGAAACCTGACTGTAACTTACCGATCAAAACCTCTCAGCCGGATGTGACATTTTATTGAAAGGAAAGGAAGGGAAATTTAGGTCATAGGCGTTAGGCTTTACCTCTTAAATGATGCTTCAGTAGAATGTAACTTCCTGAGTCCTATATTATAAATATATATCTTTAGTTCTACAAAACTTTCTCACTCTAATGTTGGGCAAAACTAACGAGAAAGTATATGTTTTAGTTCTTTCTCATCTTGAGAATGAAGACATCATCTGTTTACCGGTGTTTTAATTTTGTTTAATGATTTATGTATTTTCACTGCCTTAGGTTCACACTTATGCAGCGTCTGGATGCCTTCGACAGTCAATTAGATATAAAACAAGAACCTCAAGATGTGGTAATAAAAGTCATTTTATTAAAGACAAAATTTACTAGCCATAAGTTGTCTGATTCGAAATTTGTTTTTTTTTAAAAAAAATAACACAAACTGAAAATCACAAAGTCGTCATGAAAAATATTTAATTTTTAGTTGTAAACTGGAAAAATTCCAATTCGTGTCAATTATTAAAGTTTGTCGTATTCAAGAAATGCTCTCTGAAAGCAATAATCATGGCACAATTTCGAGTTAGCCAGATAATAGTAAAATGTCTGTTTACATGTAACTAATGTTCACATGAATTTTAAACACCAATTTGTTGTTGGTGGGTTTTGAAAAAGTGAGAGATTGATCTCTGAATCGAAACATTTCAAGACCTTCTTCCAGCCCACTAGCATAGAGATTTATTTTTTAACATTTTTATTTTTTCCATGTGAAGGCTGAGAACAGTTCTTTACTGAGTCAAGCAAACTTTGAAGATAAGCTGATGGGTACTGTGACAAGATTGTCAAAAGGCAAGTGGTGGGAGAAACAAATGCCTGATATTACAGTGGAATGGTGTCATTCTTACAAAGGCATGACGCTGTTGCACCTGGCTGCTTCACTCGGATATTCCAGGTAACTTATTCCATTTTTTTTCTTCAAATTTATGGTCAAAATTTTGTAGTTGATACAAGTACACAATTAAGTAGAAAAAGAAAACTCAAATAAGGATATGCCTTTTACTACAAGGCTACATATACATGCTGTGCATTAGTACTGCCTACTTTAGTGGCTCCTGATTTTCTCGTGCTTAATGGCGTAAAATCCTTTCTTTTTTTTCAGGCTGGCCTGTTCTTTGATTCAGTGGCGAACTGAGAGTCCATCCTCGATATTAGAGTTGGAAGTGGACGGCTTAAATCAAGACGCCGACGGATTCACTCCACTAGTCAGTAAAAAATAAAATCTTTGATTTGTTAATTTTTTATTAGATAATTTTATTTATTTTTCACTCTCGTTCTGCTACCATTAAGGTAGCCTTCAGCTTCATTATCCTAATTTTTTATTTTTTTTTTTTGAAGGAAGAAAGAATAATGCCAATTTCAGCGGTTATTCTTTCTTCTGGCTTAATGGATCAATCACCAAAACCAATGAACAATACTTGATTTTTTTTAGATTTACTGCTTTGAAAAGAAACAAATTATTATAACTACAAATTCATTTAAATTATTAAGTAAATTTAATGTTTCACAGATGCGTGCTTGTGAAAGGGGTCAAAGTGAAACAGTGCGATTGCTCTATGAATGGTTACCTGCTTGCGCTTCTCTAGTGAATAACCTCGGGGAGACTGCTGTAGACATTGCAAAGAATTGTTCACATCTCACTCTCGCTAAGGAGCTTGCAGAAAGGATCGAGAAATCAACCACACTGATGGCCAATAATAATGGTAAGCAGACAGAACTGGTTAACAATTCCTAACTGTTAGCACACATACTAACTACAGTAATCTGTAATTTCCCCAACTCAGACCAGATTCGTTTGTAAATCGGTATGGAAACGTGAATTTATCTGTTACTGTACACAAAACATACAACTTTAATGTAAAAATTGGATTAAATTTTGATTAGATTAGATTCCGTGTAGTTTACCAGTCGTCCTAAGCCACCACCGCGACCATGAAGATCTGTTGTAGCCCCTTTTAGTTAGAGCACCTCTCCAGTTCTGTCTTATAATGTATTAGGTAAGAGTCAGGAGAAAAGCTCCTGGATAAAGCTGCAAAGCCTTTTCCTTTTCCAGACATTCATACACGCTCTTCACACTCACAGGAAATACTAAAACATGTAATTCCCTTTCATCTTCTTCCTGTCCATCCTACAAAGACTATCCTCTCGACAAGCCCCATGCTACTGAACCTTGCCTTTTCAATGTAATATATACATATGTATGCTTAATTTCATATTTTACGCATTCTTTCTAAAAATCTTTTTGCCTGTTACGATACACATAGCACTTATCTTATTTCGTAGTTACAGTTAGTTGATTAAATAAATTTTTTGTATTCAGGGGCAAGCTCCAGGGAGAATGATAGTCAGGGAAGAGATGCAGATAGCCTGGATGAAGCGCGCACCTCTCTCGACTGTCTTACCACTATTCGGGATGCCGGACTCTTTCTTCATCCCAGTTCCATTAACACCAGGTTGTTTTCTAAATTATTTATTTAATTTGTAATTTCTGTGATGATATAAGAAATAATTTGTAAATTCTTTTGTAACAAATACGTGCCAACTAATGGGGTTCATCAATAGATATTCTCATCTCACGTTTCTCTAGTTATGCAAATATTCCACTCACATTTATATGTACTCAATCGCAATAGTAAATATTCAATGAAAATTGAAGAAGAAAAATTATGCTGTAATTCAGTTGTTTATTTAAAATATTTAGATTAATTGAAAACAATTTAATTTTAAAAAGTTTTTTGGGTTTATGGTTTTCTTTTTTTAAAAAAATAGTTTGTTGAAGGAAACAAGTTTAGTATTTGTTGTATTTCATAATGATTTTTTTTTGTAAAAATTAGTTTACAATTTTATGGGTTAACTCGATGTTAACTCGGGATAAACTCGTATGCAACGTAATGTGTTGGAACTGTACTCTAGGTGCGAGTACTCTACTATGGAGCTACATGTAAACATTCCCCAGTGGGGCGAAAACCACACATCACTGACCAGCAGAACATCCTCTCCCAGTCCTACCGCGGCCACAGGTAAGTCTTATCTTCATAATACGTTGTACACCTTTTAATGTATATACACATTTCTATGATTATTCTGTTTCAGATGGTTCTAATGTGAGTAAATGCCTTGTCGGTGAAAGATTAGTGAAAAGACCTTCAGTAGATAGTGGTATCCAATTGCAATCTTCAGTTGACAGTTTAACATCCGTTCGTGTTAGCAAACATAATAAACATACTGATCCTCCAAAACTTTCTAGGTAAATATCTACATATTTTCATAAGCTATTATGATTTCGAAGTTTTTTCTTTACTTGGCAGTTGTTTCTGTAAACCATAATGCCACTATCCCTCAATACTGTAAACATCAGAAGGTCTGCTAGAGAAGGGAACTTGAAGAGCTGCTTGCGAAAACGAAACCATTCGGGATTACCAAACTCTTTCTTAACTGAACTCTTAGGGAAAATGTGGTTAGGCCCTGCAGTGCTAGGTAATATCTTTGATTTTAACTCTCCTTGGATGGAATTTTGTCCACCGTCAGGGGTAGATTAAACCAGTTTGGCGGGGAGATTTCGACTTCACTGCAGCTTCTTCTATGTTATTATATTATTCTTGATCAATGTTAAACGCAAGTCACCTCGTTGGTACAGAGTAGGAAACAGTTCAGAGGTGGGAGGCTTGAAAGTTTCAATCTGTCAGTGAAATGTAGAACATTCTACTACAAAACATCCAAAAGGCAAGCTCATTAGCAGCTAACACTAAATAATATAGTAAAAATCATTTAATTTATCCCCTATCATTAAGACTACTTCCTCTTGGATTGAAGGTTTGATCGAAGCATGTCTTTACCACTCACTAGCCAGTCTGTTGATTCTGGTTATGAGACGAACTTGGACAATCGGCATAACTCACCTGTACGGAGAATGGATTTTGCACTTTGTGAGTAACTATAAATTGTTTATATTTTTTATTTCTCCTATTAAGTTTATTATTCTTTTAGTGACAGACATTTCTCAAATTACTACCAATCCTTCCCTTCTTTTTTATTTAAAGTCCAATTTACAATTCTTAAAAAAAAAAAAATAATAAAAATAACACAAACAAAAATTACAGTAGAAAAAAAGGTAAGTAAAACAAAATAAATAATGTTTATACACAACATTTTATTCTTTCATAAAATCAAAATTAAAAAAAAATATACTGCTTTCATTTATGACATCAAATAAAAGCACTTTTCTTTCTTTTCTCTCTTCCACTGATCTTATATTTTAGATAATTATATTGCAAAGATTGGTATAATGAAGCAATAATTGCATTTATCATTTTTAAATCTTAAATGATCAAATTAGACACGTAGAATGATTTATATTTCCTTTTATGTTGATTTTCATTTCTTTTGTTAGTATTTGCCAAAATTATTTATTATTCCTGCTGGATTTTTGTATTTATTTATATTTCTAGTGATAAACCATTTATTAGAATTGTGTGTTCTGCATAATTATGCTTTCATAAAAACAAAAAAAAAATAAATAAATAAACTACCATGACCAATATATTATAAATTAGCTTTATTTATTCATTTTTTTTAATAATTTATTTTGTTTGCATTATGTAAAAAAAGAAAATATTTATTTTATTTTTTAAATAATTAATAAAATTCATTGCATTTCCATTGTAATATTAGTGGAGCACTATTTTTATTATAAAATAAATTTTCATATCTATTCAACTGTATTACTTCTATTTATCCGTTTTTTTAAAATTTTTTTTTACTAATAATTGTATGTTTACATATTTTTAAATGTTTGAACCACATTGTTTCTTATTTCTTTATTGGGAAAAAAAAAAACTGGCACATTAAATGTGGCTGAGATTATTTCTAGAAGGAAGAAACTAATGGCACAAAATGAACAAGGTAGAAAATAGTGATTCACTAGGATCTTTAATCAGTAAACTTTTTATTTCATTAAGTTGCACTTTCATTAAACTCATAAACTGTTTCTTTCTTTGCATAATACAAAACATTATTTATATTTACCGATTTAGATTATGCTCCTGATTGGCTTTTAAGTTTGTTTTTTTTTTTTTTTTAATTTTTATATACATATGTTTAGAAAAATTTATTGCATTGAAAATGAATAATGTTACTGTTAGATTCATGGCCAGTTTGTTCAGACATTTTTCTGAATTAACCTGCGTCATTCTTGGCTCTAGACTAGTTTGGAGTTTTAAACTTTCTGGAGGATGTCCGTTATGTCACTCCGTTTGTCAAGACATCCTCAAGATGAAAGACACCCAAGAATATTTTTAAAAAAAATCTGGTGCAGGCAATCACAGGACTTCCTCCTTTCAAGTTTCAGCCTCACAAATTTGCTTCAAACTTCAGATATTTGAGTCATAATTTTAATTATTACCAACATTATTCAGTTTTTAAACGTACATCACACTAATATTTATATTTACATGAATGGGAACTCACTAAAATAGTTTTTTTTTTTTTAAATTATAAATTACGAGCATGTAATGTATATACGAAGAACCCAGAAAAGTCTAGGATCCATTTTCGACAAAGTGAACTATCCATTTAGAAAAAAGCGCTTCTTTTTTTGACTCAATTTTAGGAACACATTTAACGGTCCTTTCACAGTATACGATTGTTAGGATTGTGCATTATGAAATAAGTAATTTTACAAAAAATCTACTCACCTCGTTTCCCAAAAGTGCCTATAATCAACTTTTAATTAAATGGCATTTCCTGTCAGCTGCTTTTGGTCCTAATTATTATCAGGGAGGGGGGAAAGACAGTAGCTGTTTGGAGGGAAACCTAACCACTCTTTTCTTGCTGGACGAGTATAGAATGTTTACAGAATCTTTGAGTTTTGGTAGATGCGTAAAGGTACAGGGAACCTCAAACCGTGTATTTTAGTTAAAATATTTCAAATCGAAAATTCGGCATCATACCCACACCGGGCTTGCAAACTATTTGGGTTTCGCTAGTCCACAGGAAACCTATCTCAACGACCTCTCAGTCACTATACTTATATCTTTAACGGTTTACATTAGATCAGCTTAACTTATTTAAGCCACTTTAAGGAAACCCTCTTGCACCTTTTTTTGGAAATGTTGACTGGCCGCACCAGTACTGTGCTAGCCCTACTGCAAGCAATACCCCCACTCTACATAAAATATTCTTTTAGCTCTCTTCTGCTGCACCACCAGATATGTAATAGAGTAATTCATTTCGCTCCAGATTAAGCAATTATTGCAACGCGTCATAACTGCAAAATACTAAATATTGAGGAGCATAATTTTAAGTCGGTAAGTGGCTCGAAGAGCTGTTGGATGGACACTTCTGGACAGGCTTTACTGTGGGTGAGTCTTGTGACAGGTCAAGTGCGGCGAGACGGTACACCTCCCAGCCCTGGAGGTCTGATGCTCATCGCTTCCGAGCAACAATCAACTGCTTCAGTTGGTATGTACCAAAACATTATTATTATTATTATTTTCTTAAAGTAGAGCATAAGTACAATTCTTGACTATATAATTACCATTCCTAATGTTTAGGAATTGTTTGATGGAACATAATGAATGTTTAAATGATTCCATTTAAACATGTATTATATCTTTTTCCATTTTGGTAATGATGAAACGAAGATTGATTAGTATTAATGAGATCCTCTGCATCTGAATGGCCCTCAAATAGGAATTATTTGCGTGCCTCTTGTAAAATGAGTAGCATGGGTATCCAGGAAGGCAAGTCGGTGTCGCGCAGTGAACAGGTTATTATTTTTTAAAACTTTGTTAATATCTCACTCAGATAAGAAAAACCACGTGTATCTGATGAGTCTGTGAAGGTTTGTAGCTCTGCGCAGGGTGAATTTGAATGGCTCTTCTGAAGATTGAAGCTTATAACTTCTATTATTGAGCAACGAAGACTAAACGGCCAATCAAGACATTTTATTCATGCTTCGACCATCAAGCAATTAAAATATCTCCTTTCAGTATTCGGGGTAACCTGGTTTGCAGTTTTCTTCTTACTGACTGGTTAGCATGAATGACTAAGAGATATTACAAAATATCAATAATAATATGTTCGTTAGAGTCTTAATGCAAAAATAGTGGGGGCAAATAATAAAATTTAACGTATATTGTGACAATCTTAAACTCAACAGAGTTAAAAAAGAATAAGTTTATTATAAAATTTAGCCTGAAAACTTCATTTTTATTTTGGCTATGAAAAATTACTGAGTAACTTGTAATTTGCAAGTGGCGTAGATAGAATTGATAAGCACAACCAGAGACTACTTATTTATTGCTTATTAGAATGGCCTTGTTAATCATATTAAAGGGCTAAATCCTAAAGCTTACTTCTTACTTTTTAAGGATTTCCATGTTTTTCCTGGAATATGTCCTGGAATGATTATCAGTTCATATAGCTGTCTAGTCTGATGCATGATGCTTTTTTAAATTTTGTCTTTTTTTTTTAAATCTCATTTCAATAATTTTTAATTTTTGTAGTTTTTTTTAATGTAAAATTTAAGTTTGCATTTTTTTTTTACCTTAGCTCCTGTCTGTTTGTTTTTAGGTGAACAAGATGTTCGCGTTTTAACGTTAGCCGAACAAATAATAGCTGCCATGCCAGAAAGAATAAAGGTGCGTACATTGTTTCACTTATAAGCAACACACACATTTTAATTAGGAGATTCGGAAGTTAATTGTACCGTTTGAAAAGCTACTAAAGGAACCTAAGCATTTTCCGCTGAGCTCACTTCGTTGAAAGGAATGTTTCGTACTTTTAGCTAATACAATTGTCCAGAAGATGTATATGAATAGAAGCTGGATGATGAAAGCTTTATTATCATTGTTGTATATTAGAGATTTAATTTTATAAAATTTCCATTGTCATTAACGACATCATATGTCTTCCATCCCCTGCAAATACCCATATTTGATTGTTCGGGCTCGAAGGTTAGCTGATGATCATTTTTCTGCTTCCCCGGTGTCACCTGATGGGATAAGAGTATTATTGTTAAAGGATAGTGGGTTACCATTAGTGTAGCTAAACCATTTTCACCCCGAGAGACCTAATTCCAGGAACTTTTGGATCGCTTCTTGTAGTGCGATTCTGGTCACTTCCTTTATATGTTGAAACTTTTATACATTTCCGTTTTTATAATTGTATCATTGTTTTTTGCAGAATGAAAGTGAAGGAGGGGAGATGATGCTGTTGAGTTCTGATGAGATGGAGGTGATGTCTTTGGAATCACCTCTACTTTTGGAGGAACCGCCTTCTTCATCAAGTTCCTGCTGCTTTGATACCAGTTCAGAATTTAATTTTGATCACAATTATAGGTGTGTTTAATTTGGCCCTCCTTCCAAAAATTAATTGACTTTCATTTCATTTATTTAACAAGAAATAAAAATAAAATCGAGTAAATGAAATTTTAATTAATCATTCTACATTTCAGATACTATGATGTCGGCACTCCTTGCTCTAGCCTCAGCCCCGGAAGTTGTCTTCCTTCGCCACCATTTCCGCTTCATCGCTCTCCTTCGCCACAGCCCACAACAGCTGATTTCTGTGAATTCTTACACGCTTCTAATTCCACATATTTTGAAAAAGATTTTTCAAATCTTACACTTTCTGGTAAGAACGGATAATGTTTCAGCCTAACGCTTGATTAGGATAGTATTTAGAAATTTCTAACAGTAGACGAAAATATTTTCTGTTATGCAGACAGGGAGCAAAGAGAGTTGTACGAAGCCGCCAAAGTAATCCAGAAAGCCTATCGTAGTTATAAAGGAAGAAAGAAATTAGAACAGGACAAGGAGAGGCAAGCTGCCATTTTGATCCAAAATTATTACAGGCGATACAAACAGGTTTGTATGGATTAAGTTCACAGATTTCTAGTCATCAAGAATTCTGCTGTATAATTATTTTTAGAAGTTTCAGCCCATATCTACTAACTGTCGTTTTATTTATTTTCTTTACGATAATAATTGAAACATTTAAAATATGAAGAATAAGTAAAATAAAATGGAAGTAAAACCATAATCCTTAATTAAAAGGTAACAGGGTGCCTCGTAATTATTTAGCGGAAGTCGTCAATGCTATTACGAACCAGTGATAAAAATAAGTTAAAGCTGCGGGGAAAAATGTCTTCATATCTTTGAAGGAAGTCGCTCTCAGTTTAAAAATGGTGGAAGTTTGTCTCAGCCATTTGAACGTAAGAGAATTGAGAAAAGAAGTCAAATCTTAAGTACAAAATGAAAAGAAGTTAGTGAAGAAATGTAAAAAGTTAAATGTTCAATTTAAAATCCATACTTCCATTTATTGTCAGTTCCATTAACATATTCTTGTGAACTAATTGTTTTACACATACTTATTTCTAAATCGTGTTGCAGTACGCTTACTTTAAGCAGATGACCAGAGCTGCAATGGTAATACAAAATGGGTACAGATCTTATTGTGAAAATAAGAGATTCAAGAAAAACCAAGAAGCGGCTGTAAGGGTGCAGAACTGTTACAGAAACTTCAGAGAACAAACTGATCCAGCTACAGCAGCTCCTTCCACTGGATTGAAGTAGGTCGTTATTAAATTAAAGTTTTCTTTTTTTAATGGCCATGTTGAGAATGAAATACACGCAATTTATCATTCTGACATTGTCTCCACAGAAGTTAGAAGATTAATTTATTTTTACTGTTATGGAGGAAAACTTCACTAAAATACGTTTCAGAATAATAACATTCACACTCGGATTCTTAGTGCATTTTCATTATCAAACATCTCGTCAAACTTAAACAATATCTGCAGCTTCAATATAGTTTTTGAGGATTCACTATTCACATAGTAAGAGGGGAATAATCTGAAAACGTACGAAGTCAATTTTAAAAAAAATTGTTTTGGTCTCCTGCAAGTATTCGGATTAACACTTAAACACTATTTTTGAAAAATCCATTATAATAACATTGAATATATTTTCCTGTAGTATCCTCTTCAGTAGTAGTTGAAAAAGTATAAAACTTATGATTGGATGTATTGTGTCAAGTGCAAAATTATTTTGTCGCAGGAGAACCTATTCTCAGAGGAGACAACATCAGGCTGCCAGGAAAATTCAACAATTTATGAGACAGTCGAAAAACAAGTAAGTTTCACGTTGTCATTCACAGTAATGTTTCTAATATTATTTACATTTGGATTGTAAGTCTGGGAACAGTTCCTTTAAAAGTCATAAATCTTCTTTTAGAAATGTTTTCGAAATAGTTTTACTTATGTTATTAATTATTAATCAAACTAACACACATCTGTTATGTGCACGCTTAATTAGCTTTTGGGATATAGGGATAGGTATATCGGTGAGTATATATTATTTATTTAATTATTTTATTAATGTAAGGCGCGTCTGCATCTCAGTTCTTTAGCGCCCGTTCTTTAGTGCATTTTTATGAATTTTGGGTACAAACGTGCACTCAGTCACCCAGTAGACATACTGCCACTTCCAGGGCAATTTGTTAAAACTATTTTTTCGTCCCCAGGGAACATTTACATCGAAAATCGGCACGATTGCAATGCTTTTTCTTAAAAGTAGAGTGAGGGATTGTAGAAATTACCTTCTATCTTTAAAATGTTTACTACACGTCATCAAATGTTCCTCATGACATTGAATCCTCAGAAGAGATTGTCACAAGCCTATGTAAGCTCAATAGATGTTCGTGGTTGGCTCTCAGTCTGCTGACGTCGTCACCATTTTTTTTTTTTTTTTTTTTTTTTCTTGAAATGGTCTTGTTCTAAAGAGTAAGGCTAATTACTTCGAGGCTGACCGCAGAATTAATCCGTCAAGGCCGTGGGGCTATAAGGATAATTGTAGGCCTATTAACTGGCCACTGCAGGCTCAGAAAACACATGCATTGTATGGGGCCTGGCAAATGATATGAGACTCTGTAGGTTCTGTCAGGAAGAAGAGGAAACTGCACTGCACGTGTTGTGTCATTGTGAGGGGCTTGTATGGCTAAGGATGTTGCTTCTCGGGGAGGAAAAACCAAGGCCTGAGAGCTTTACCCAGGAGCCACTCTCCAGAATTAAGAGTCTGATTAAGCGGACGGGTCTGGAGGGTGAGCTCTAAAGTCGGGGAGCCACAATAGATCCATAGGGGTCGCGGTGGCGTAGACCTTGAGGCCGCCCTAGTCTAATCTATTCTATTAAAAAAAAAAGGCTAATTACTTTATTCAGACTTGCTTTTATCTTGGCGCAGTTCTTGCCATTGTATTCAAAAACTATCCTGTTAAATATAATTTTCAAATCAGTGAATGGTAAAGGAATAAAATCCACTATTCCTCGTTCACTGCAGCCTTCTTTGCAGGATCCTACCCCTTCAGCCACACAGAATTAACTTTAAAACCATTCTCATGAAATTTCATGCAATATAATACTATTTTCTTGAGGCATTTAGGATGATTATTTAAAGACTGCCTTAACAGAGAATCGATTAATGGTGGTTAAAGATATTAATGCCTTATTTGAATGCAGATTGCAGAGAGAACGAGCCGAAAAAGAGAGGCAGGGCCCATGCAAGGTGTCCCTTCAAAACTAGCTGTGCTTCCGTTCAGATCAACCAAATAATGGGTAGGTCTTCTTCAAAAGATAAAGGACTATTTTTAATAATTTTTTTTTTTTTTGTTAGACCACATAATTTCAAATCAAATTTTAATAATTTTTTTCTTAACTTAAGACAAGTTTATGTAAAATGTTGAATATGTTCTGTAAAATTGTTCACAGTTTTGAAATTTTCACAACAAAAATATTCTCCCATAATGTTTGGGGGGGGGGGGAAGAGAAATGTGCAACATTTCAGAGAGCAAACGCTTAAAGGCTTGCAATCTTTAAAAACAGTGTTGCCATCAACAATCATCAATTGGCAATAATTTTGTTTTTGCATATCCTAAAAAATTACTCTTTTTTAATTGTTTATTAATATTTATAAAATATTTTCCCTGAAAAACTTTTTGCAATATTATTTAATAAATAATACTTGTTATAAATTATTCATGACTTTGTTTATTAGCATTAGGTTTTTATTAGACACTTGCCTCTTTTTTAAAAAAACATTTAAGCATGCGTAGTAACTTATTAATTTACTATTATCATAAAAATAAAAAAATAAAAATTGTCAAGGCTGTGTGATAATTATTTAAAATAATAATATTAATAATAATAATAATATTGTAAAATGGGTGGGTATTTGGAGTCATGTGGTAAAGAAAAACAAAAAAATGTATATTGTTGAACTTTATATTTAGCGATATCTGACAGGTAGGTAGTTTTACACATTTTATTTTACAAACTATTTATTTTTCTCATTTCTTGGAAAAACTATGTATTATTAATGGGTAATAACAGAAATTATACCTTTTTTTTCAATAAATAATGTTTACATGTGCTGGAAAGATCAGATACGAGGAGCTGTGCTACTATATTGGGGCCTTTATATTTATGTTTTATTAGTTTTCTTTTTCCAAAATCTAATTGTTAAATCATCAATGTCAATTTAACTATACATATTTATTTGTTTATTCAAATGATTATCCGGTTTCCCATATTTATTCAAAAAAAAAAAAAAAACTTTTAAAACGGTTTTTACTAGTTTATTCGAGCTGATACTTCTTAGAGACAATTCTTGATTGTATAACGCTTACAAAGTTTAAGCTCTAAGCAACTAACTAAAATCAAATGCAGTTTTTTTTAACTTTCAAAATTTGGGGATTTGGTATGCCTCTGTGGGGGATAGCTTTACGGTGAGAAAGATAGGGACTTGTAATAGAAAACCGTAAGCGGAATAGAATTAAAGTGGAATTGAAACAAACACTTCGATATATCGCTTTTCTCATCAGTACTTGTAAGTTACTACCAGTGAAATGATCGATTTTTCCATTAATTCTTGCCCCACATCTTTTCTGTTTTAGGAGAAATGGGTTTGGTCTTTCCGGAATACTTCATTATAATTAGTGAGTCCAATTACTGAATCCAAATCTCTACAAACTTTAACCAGGACTCAAGTCGAATGAATTGCTTGTTTAAATTTTTTTCCTTAGCCCTTTATACGTCACTCGAGACCGTGAACAAATTTCTTGTTTTACTGCCAAATTTCCTTATCATTCATTTTCATAAACAATGTCTTCCATTTGTTTGAAAAATATATCTTGAGGCGTTTCTTGAAGGGGACGTTAGAGGAAACTAAGTTCTTCAATTCTTTGAACAATTTTTTTTTATATCAATAATTCTTCTAAATGATTTTTAAAGGCTAAGTAAAATTCATTTCGTTCATTTTTTACCCTCCGTTTCAAACTTTGGGGAAGATCCCCCTTTTATTACAACGATAGCGAAAGTACTATGAACATTTCTTGTTCTGATCTTAATATTAACATCTTTTATTGTAATTACATTCAGAAACCATCGACCTTTTTTACCGAAAGCTTTATGGATAATTTTGTTTTTGAAGATCAATTGAGAAATAGAAGTCGACATAATGGAGCTTGGTACTTAATTAGTTTATTGCTTGTTAGCTGGCAATCTTTAGCCGGATTTTGTTGGTTTTGAAACTCCGGTTTCTCTTATGAGGTGATGGGTGGGCGGGGAACAATGGGCATTTTGGATTGCCCTTGTGTCCTCTACTACAATCAAACAATCAATGGAGCTTCACGAAATAAAGAATAATTTGAGGTATGACAAGTAGTTTGAAAATATTTCACCAATAATCAGAATGTCTCTAAATTTTGTCCAAATATTTGTTCTTTGAATACCAAAAATGTTCAATTTAGTAAATTGTTTTTCATTTTTTTTATATTGTCACAACGTTCAACCCTTTAGTTATTCAGGTATGCTGTTATAGCCTCTTAAAGCGTTCATTAAAGTTAGAATTGTCTCTTTTTGTTTTACGATTTTTTTTTTTTTATCGATTGTTGTTCCAGCGTGAACAAGTATCGAAATTAGCGTGTGAACAAGTATCGAAATTTCGTTCAGCAAATTAAGTGGTTAAAAAATGTAAACAAATTCCGATTTACCAAATCTAAATTAACTTTTAAAGTACAATTTGAATAAATTATGGGAGCTTATTTATTAATAAAATAATGCGTTATTACTTTTCACTTTTAATACAATATTAACAATTTTTATGTTTATTAATTCTTAGAAAAGCAAGTTTAATTCTTACTTTTTAAATTAGTGCGCTGTTAAATATTGTTATTTCAAAGATAATATAATATTTTTCTATAATTCACCATTGTGATTTGTTAGAATTTGTATTTTTGTAATAATCTATTATTATTAAAAAGTAACGTAATAATTAAGAGAAAGAGAGGGGAGGAAGAAATAAAATACTATTTTCTTTTGGTCTAAAAATATTAAAATGTAATAATATAGTTAAGCTTAATTTGTTCAATCAAATATGTGATGAAGTTAAGTAATATTCATAGACTACAGGTATGATTAGCCCAAACTATTCTCTTTGCATATTACTTTTTGTAACCGGCCGAGATGTGTTCTCTCTATGAAAATCGTGTTCCCTGTTTTCCTTTTATATTTTTCTTAAAGCAGTAGCAAAAAAAAAAATAATAATAATAATAAAGTTTTCCCGCAAATCGTGAGATATTTTTAAAGTTAAAGAGAAATAGTACAAATTGACAGTCGGTAAATTGCCGCCCCATCATTGTTATCTTAACGATTACCATTTTATTTTATAGTTTTAAAAGAATCAATTTTTTTAAAGAATTTGCAATATATGATCATAATCTGAGTTATTAAAATGATATTTGGTTATGTTTTCGATACTGCCATTGAGTTTGGATTAAGGGGACAAAATACTTGATATTACATTCATCAGTTCATTTCTTAATTTGATGACTTTCCACCATGTTGACGTTTAATAAGTTCTAAAGTTTAGAGTCGTCTGCTTCCACTTTAAAGCTTCTGAGACAACTCATTGATTGCATGAAGTTATTATTAGCTATCCTTTGCCAGTAATTGTAAAAAAAGGATTGATTGTAAATAATTTGGTTGTAATAGACAACTTTGACCTGTCATGACCTGCAGCTCGAAAAATAAGGATGTCCTTCTAATTCCGCTGTTATTTTTGGATTGTACTGAGGTGTGCTACTCATAACCCACTTTGTTTTTTGGCAGGATGTTCTGCACTGCGACCTTTATTAGATGGATTTTGCAATACTGCCAGGAGTACCTCTACCGTGGGAAACCACTCAGATACTCGGGAACTGCCCAGGCAAAAAGGGGTGCTCCCAACACCCTTAACACTTATTCCAAAGCAGGGTACCACTCTCCTCCATTAGCTACGAAGGCTATATTTTTGGAGGTCAGATAGCCTCTTTTAAGTCAATGTCATTTCAAAAAAATTTGGTGAATCGCTTTCTAAGGAATATGGAGCAAAATCCAAATGAGTTAGGAGCAGCATCACGCTGTAACCAGTAGCGGGCATACCCACCTGATTAGCAAAATTTTGGATACGTTGATAACATCAAGCAAGTTTCACTAACACACAAAAAGCAAATCTTCGAATGCTTTTCAACAGTCAAAAAACGCTGGAATAAATTGCTCAACTGTTTTTACGTTCACAGAAATCATGACTGAAATCCTAATTAAAAATCTTAGTGGAATGATTTAAAAATTAAGAAATAGAAAATCTTTATCCAGTTTTATTTTAGAAAAATCAGCCCTAAAATCCATTGATGCCAAACGTTACCTTGCAATCACGTTAGTTCGCCTTAAAACATTTTTTTTTTTTTACAATCCGGATTCACTGTACAGACTTGATCGTACGAAGAGAGTAACTACATTATCCGGCACATCTCACACCTAAATATAAAGTGCTTTTCAAATTGGCTTATTTACTTAAGATTATTTGTACTTAAATTATTTGTTATTTAAATTCTTCTATTTTAATAATTTTTGTTACTTGATTTTTAAATATTATTGATTTAAATAAATTGATATCAGTATTATTGGAAACAAAATAAATTACCAAACAAAAGCAAATTTCTAGTTTAAGGCATTTATTATATTGTGTTTAAGATAGTAATTTTCTTTGCATTTAAAAATGTATGAGACAATTATCTTTATGTTGGAAATGTCCTTGCGCAGTTTATAATTATTAATACTTCTTTCACTAAATAATGGTTGGAGATTTACTTGTTGATCGCCTAGAACTGTATCTGGTCCTGTTATTTGTAGGATTAGACACATTTATGGAGCAAAGTAGTATTTTTTCCTATTAAGTTTAAAGTTTTTTTTATCTAATGCTTATTTATAGAACTGTAATAATTGTAATTTTAAAAATGAATCCAACAAACTATTTTTTCCCCACTTACTGTTTTTTTTAAAATTTTTTGAAAAGAAAAATCACAGATTTCTTGGATAATATTTTATAAATTAGGGCTTCTACTCTATCCTCTGTTAAATCTGTTTTTCAAAGATGAAACAGTAAATAGAATTTGAATCAAAGGAAATAAAAATAACATTTTTTTTTTTTTCATAAAAACTAATTTTCTGCAATTTGCAAATAATATGGACAGATTCACAAAGTTGAGACTGTTATTTTTTAAAAATTAATGGCTCAATGCAATAGTTTAAGGTAAAAATTACGAACATATTTTCAAAATATGGTTTTTTTTTTTTCTAGGGATTGTTCTATATTTAAAGTTTAACTATTTTTCAGTAAATGCGCCTTTCAAATTGGAGATGTAATCATATTAACAGATAAATGAAAATCAAATTACATTAAGTTGAAAATTTCGGTAAACAGTTACAAAAGATTTATTAAAAAGTGGGATTCAGTTTTTTCTATTTATTGTAAAATTGCATTTTGAAAATTTTGATTTTCTCTCTAAAAATAAATAAAATACCTTCATTTCTTGATTTAAAAATGTATTACTTTATAGATAAGTTTGTAAAGTAAAGCCTTGTTGTAAAGCACTACAGTTTACTGTTCGTTTAACATGTTTCTTGTTGGAATAATTTCAATTTCGAAAACTTGGCATAGTTATGCACATACATGCTTATCAACAAGAGATCTTCTGAATCGAAACATCAACATGTTCCATGTTTCTCTCACTTTCCCACCTTGACATGATTACTTTGGTTTATTTTGCTATTTCGGGGCTTGCCATCCCTTTTCCGGGACTTTGGAATACAAAACTAGAAAAGGAAAGGCTCTTTTCTCCGATTATTGTAAGATCACAATTAGAAACTTCGTTTAGGAAGAACTGTATCTCGGTTGTTTCCAATTTTTTCTAAACAGAATTGCATCTATTTTGATTGAAACACTGTTCCAATCTTAAGTTTGTTCCTGAATCTAAACAATATTGAACTAGTAGGTTGAATCGGCTTCAATCCAAGCAGAGTATGGGTGGCTCTTATCCAAACATATCGGTGAACTACCACTCTTCTTAAAGTGCAAGTGCATCTGGGTTTCACTGTTTTCCACTCACTACATGGTGAGGAATGAACATTTTGATTGAGTTTTCTCTGGACTCTCCACGCTTCGCAAACTTCTTCCACTCATTGTCTCTGGTTGAACTAAACCTTGAAACCGTGGTGAATTAATGAACAACAAGCACGTCCAGACTTGCAAAACGTGTTGAAACATGCTTATTTGTTTCTCCATATGTCTTACTTTAAACGAATAAAACTACAAACATTACTATTTATGTGGCGTAACATTTGTGAAATAGTTCGGCAACAAACCAGAAAAAAACGTTTGTTAGTTGTGTCACAAACGTAGTACAGTGAAACAATGTTTACATTCAGCCCTAGCCTTCATCCACTTTTGCTTGCAACAACTGTTTCTAAACAAAGCTTTTAAATCTTTCTGGCACAGTCGACAAACAATTAAAACGCTGGAAATCTGCCAATAAAAAGAAAATTTATTAGGTTGGGAAATGCTTGAGATTAATTTCATTTAGAAAAGGAAGACATGTGTACAGCGCTCTGGTCCAAAATCCAAAATCTGCAAACATTATCCGGTGAGTTCAAAATACAACCAGTGAATATTGTTTGCTCTCCATAAAAAAAAAAAAATTTAAATGAGATTCTTTGTTAAAATTAATTACCTGCCAAGATGGTAGAAGTTTTAGATGGACGGATTTGCTGTTAACTTTGCCTCTACTGTAAACTGTAATTGCGATTTATAACGAGAGATGTGACGAAAAAACCGAGATCTTAAATTATAAAATTAAGCTAAATTAATAATAATAATAAAAAAAATCTTAAATTTCTTATAGGTGCTAATATTTTTAAATATAAAAACTTTTTTTGTATATAAAAAGAAATGTTCTTAGAATTAAGAATACTTTTATTTATTTTAGTATTAGTGTTAGTTCGTACTTTTTTTAATAAATTCTTTTGCTTGTGATTTTTCGCCTTATTAATAAGTATCATTCGATTTATATTTGAAATTGGGCGAAAATGGGAATGAAAATTTAAAAAAAAAACTTTGTACATTTTAGGAACGTAGTTCATTTTAAAAATTAGAAAAGAAAAGAGAAAAACAATTTTGTAAAAGCAGTAAAACTGCCATTTTTCGTCTTTTTCATAAGAAGACATTAAAACAAGAACAAAAAAAATTAGGTTTATATATTCAGATATAAATACATAAAGGATGTACTCTATAAATTTTACAAGAATAAATTATTTGGCAAGTATTTTTAAGTAATTAATATAGTGTAGTTCTAAACAAAGATTTCCCTTTCCAAACTTGTATTATAAGAACATTTTGACTTCTCTATAAGAAAGTTTTTAGAAAGAAAAAAAAAATAAAACTTTTTCTAAACCAAAATTCATCTTAGAATTAGATTTTTTTGTCATTTTATAAAAGCTATGTAATTTTCTAAAATGAAAAAAAAGGATATATAAAGTCCTCAGTTTGATTATTTTAAGGCCTATTATATAAACTATTTATTAATAATGTACCTGCTTGTAAAATGCGATTATATATACATATATATATAATGTGTGTGTATGGTGTGCGATTGTGTCGTGAGTGTGAATTTGAGAGAGAGACTCTTTTAAATAATATCTTTTAACAACATCTTTAAAATTTATATTAAAACAAAAAAAAATAAAAGTCAGCTCAATTTTATTAGATTATCAAAGAAAATATTGACAGAGTTATTAGTTTAGTAAGTTTTAAAAGATTAATCTTCAGGTAAAATGGCTAAGAGTACAAAAGGTATCACACTTTGTTTAATTTTGGCTTTTTTTCTTGTTCTTTCTCTTTTAATATAGTTGAACACTTGAAAGGAAAAATTAAAAATCCTCTACCACAACAAAATAATATGCATGTTTCAAAAAAAAAAAAAAAATCATTGAATTGTGATATTCAATACTAAGGAAGTATCGTATGTATTAGTACTTCACCAAGTTCTGAAGTATTCTTTGGAAAATGAGTAAAAAACATGTCTGATTTTCAGCTACAATCCAATGTCTCTCATTCTAATAGTGATACAAGAACTTATCTTGGAGTATATTATGTACAATCTGTCTTATTAGAGTCAATTAACGAGATTAATTAATCAAGAGAGTCCCAGTTTTATAAAGTTGCGTGCGGAAAATATTTTAGCATTTTTTTTCAAATCATGGAAATATGCACATGATCTAAGAAGAAGATTCGGTAAATCTTTAGAATAGCTCCCCAGAGGCGTGGCCTAATTCGAAGTGATTCTGATTCGCTGTTACTATAGAACCCGCCATATTCCCAACCCAAATATAAATATAAAACTATTTCTTTATTTTATATTTACACTTAAATCTAGCGGGTTATATGGTAACAGCGAATCAGAATAACTTCGAATTCTTTATTTATTTCTTATTGGGGGGCTTCGCCCCCCACACCCCCTGATTTTTTCTTTTTGGGGGGCTTCGCCCCCCATACCCCCCTCCTAACCTACCTAATCACCCTCAATTTTTTAATTTGTGTCACACCATTCATTACAATAATTACACAGAACAACAAAAAAGAAACTACCTTATTCTGTGGAGTCCTTTTCCTGAGGAGGGTATACTTGTCGAACTCCATTCTTACTCACACTACAATCATGCTTTAATTTAAAACAACCCGCAAATTTAAAACGCTCATACTCATAAAGTTACAAAAAACCGGCACCTCCGGTCACATACAGAACACTCGCGGGAACTATTAATACATTAAACAGAAAGCAGTTGCTATGCAGTATGTGTACTGCGCATGCGCGCTAAACATAAGCGCTACGAAATTCGCACCATCCGCACATTGGCGGGAGGTAGTTTTAATTTTCCCCGGTAGGTGCGCTGTACTTCCCACCCCCTAAAAATAAACAGGCCACGCCTCTGGGGCGCTATTCTAAAGATTAGCCGAAGATTCTTTTTTAGTGATTTATTTCTATTTCTTAGGATTATTTTATAACCAAATGGATTCAACTCTTCACTGCATGATTTTAAAATTTTACCAAAATAAGGGTTAAAGAAAATGCACGAGATAAATTGGTGGACGATAGAGAATTTGTTTTTGGCAATTTTGGCTAGATCTGGCCAGTAAGATATTACTAAACGCTTGAAATTTCATTTTCTTAACAGAACTCGTTTCATCCTTTAATAACCCACCTGTAACAAATAAGACAGCTATACAATTTTGCAAACAACTTCTGCTCCAAAATTTATAAGGTCTAGTGCATGTTCTGCTATTCCATCTCTCGACGAATTTGTCGCGAATGTGATAAGTAAACGATAGAAGACGTAAAAACACTATATAATCTCCAAAATGATTTTTTTCATTCAAATCGTATCATATTTCAGGCATATTGCGCGTTGTAGCTGTTCAGCTACCTTTACAAAATTCGATCGTAATAAATTTTTACATTTTTTAGACGAAATGTGTTTTCTTTTAAAAAATTTCTTTTATTCTCAGTGGCTCGAATAATTTTTGAAACTGCATTAATTCAAAGATTTTTATTCCAAATTAGTTTTGTCGTACTTACATTGCTCTCTGTTGATTTCCCATTTGAACAGTCACAACAAAAAAAATATGTATTTTTACGGTTAAATGCAAAAAGTTACTGAATCACTACCCAAATAAACTTAATTTAAAGAACAACAAATTTTGTAGCCGATCGGCTACGCTGCGTAGTGAAGAGTTGACGGCCATTGAACTTTCCATAACCTTACTACTCTTTGTGTTTGCTAAAGTTTCGAGAATTGCAGTACTAGAGACTTGGATTGTAAATTATTTATTGTTTTCAACTAATTTCTCACAATCTACATTTTATTTCCGGCGCCCATTTCTCGTTCACAATTCGTCACTATTTTCCGGTAAGTTTTGAATATTATATACCATATGGTGATTTGTTATTTATAAATCAGTAATGGAATTTTGGTTCTAAAGCAGTGAAATGAGAGTTGAACTCGCGACTTTGAAATTCTTTAGAATACACTTTTATTTTGAAAATTTCTCTCATTAATGCAGTTTCTGTTCTTATTCACAATCAGATTGCCAAAAAATTCAAAGAAAAGGTTTTGTGATTCAAGAGTTAATAAGTTAATAATTTTCGACGAAAATAGTAGCCTCTAAACCTTTCTAATCATTTCATTGGTCATTGCTTCCATTTTTATTCGTACACCAATTCAAATGACGCAAAGTCGGCCAAGAATCCCTACTGCACTCTTGATTCTATCTCCAAAGTGTAATTAAAACTAGTCTTCCAACTGGAATAAATTGTAAAAAGGTAATAAATGGAAAACCCCATTATGTCTAAACACTTCAAACGAGAAGTGTCGCCATTTAAGTTAAGTACTTTGACATGTTCTGATACTGGATTTTCTCACTGCTCCCTCATTGTTACCTAAAACTAGTGTATTCATTCGCCAGCAACTTCAATATCCTTGGTGGTTAGCACAAATCACACTTTTAAACACCTCACCGGAAACCTGGATTTCTGTAATGTAGTCAAATCTTACTAGTTTAAATGCTTTCATGTTCCACCAATGGTTGCTAAAATTAGGTAGAGTTCAACTTTTAGGTGCTCTACATTGTTTTGAAATATTGTTTGCAACAGTCAGGGATTCTGTATATTGATTTTGAAAACTAAAATTACCAATTATTTGGCAAATCGCTGGTAATTATTAATTTGCTCTAGTAAACAGATCTACAGACCTTTTCTAGTGACAGTCGAGTTTATAAACTATACGAATGTTGGAAATAATTTTTTTCTCTTCTCTATTGTGTTTCCTATTTCTAGTAACATCTGCTTGTAAAACGCGTACCTAATTTTGTTTGGACCGTCTAGACTATGTCCTCAGTTTCGGATGGTACACACGTGTAAGCGTATTTATTATTCCATTCCATAGTTAGTCAGAAATGTTTAAAACTCATTGGCTGAGAACTGCGGTGAGTTCTCTGGTTGTACCTGTTCGGGATGCTGAACCTGTCTATGGTGGTTATTACTTCACTACGTAGTGAAGCAACCCCATGGTCTCGTGAAGGCTTACTGCGTGGCCATGCCTTCAACCCACCAAAGTTTGCCGCTGTAGAATTCAGTTGAAAATTCACTATTATTACCTAAAGTTTCCACAAATTTCAAATTTGGGAAAATTATTTTATTAAAGATTGTTACATACTTGTTCCTTTTTTCCTGGTGGTATCATAAATTTGAGAGCAGCTGTTCTGTTTGCTTCAATTTATCAAATTTTTATATATTTTATAAACTTACGAGGATTGATTGTTCGGGAAAGAGTAAATTTCTTTCCAATTCTTAACCATACCCCATAATAGACTTGGCACTGTTCTCAAATATTTTAACAAATTCCATCCAATATAATTCGATCACCCTTGAACTTGACACTGATGTAGTGCGATACCTTGAACCAAAACACTGTGTTTCAAGGAAGAACAAAAACAAAACAAAAAATCTGCCATATCAGTCTTATTTTTAGTCGTATTTTTTCCAGTCTTACGGTCCAGGGACTTCTCATCTTCAAAGCAGGATGATTTTTCATACAATATACATATATATCTGTGTATAAAACCGAAATTAATCTTTACCTGACAAATATGTTTCACATCCCTGTAGATAGGAGTTGTCTCTAGGTCGAAAGCTTAGTAAAACTAAATAAAACTAAGACTGAAATTGATAATAATTTTCTTCCTTGGATGTATCAGATGAAGTGTACTCTACTATATCTATTTCAGAATTGGGAGCCTCAAAAATATTTCTCCATTTTAAACTCAATTTTTGAAATTTAGATTTATGCAATATTTTTCTTAAGTGAAAATGTATAAATTCATCTTTAAATTGTGTTCAATTTAAAAAAAACCAATCAAGACATGGAAAGCTCGCAGCATTACAAACCTAGTACTGATTATTTATACATAATTCTAATTAAGTTGTTACCTGAATCAGTTGTGTGTACTGACATTTGAAACCGGTAAAAGTATTGTGGACGGATATTGACGTAAAATTTAAAAAAAATAATAATTGTTTTTACATTTTGTTCTATGCCTTCATTGTTTGTCACGATTAGAACGGATTGAACTGGTTTCAACTTTGATGTAATAAGAAACAAATCTAAGGCTTATCCATCTAACGTTGAATTTAACATTAAAAAAAAATATTTAAAAAAAAAAATCGTCCATTGTTTGTGTGATAAGTGCTTGTCATGTTTTTATTTGGTATATTTTTAAATTCATTATGAAATCACTAGATTTTTAATAATTATCTCTTTATACCAGCGTTTACATTTTTGTAACATATTATTGATAATAATAGGGTCGATAAGCCCAAAGAAAATAATAATAATATTAGGGCAGTCATCTATTTTGCATTGTACTATAAAAACAAAACTTTTGTAAATTAAAAAATTAATTAATTGATACCTTTTTAATAAAATATCACTTTTTGGTCTTTATTAAAATTGTAAATTAGAGAAATATATTTTAAATTAATAAAAAAAGAAGATGTAAAATAAAATATTACTTATTAATACAAAAAGTTGTATAAATTTAATAATCAACTTTTATTCTTTCTCATTTTTTTTTACTTAAGAGAAAATAATTCGCTCACAGAAACTTAAGCCTTTTAACTACTTAGAAACAGTTAACAAAAGATTAAGAAGAAATGATAAAAGAGGTAGATATTATTTTACTTAATCTTGAATATTGTATAAGACATTGTTTCATATATTCTCTTAACATTGTAAAGTAGTTATTGGTATTCCCGTTGGTACTAATTAGGTTGTTCAAACTGAACTTCTTAAAATACAGAAATATCAGTAATATAGAAAGTGAATTCAATCATTCCATGATTTAAATATTATATTTAATTCGATCTAGTATCACAAGTCTTATTTATTTTAATGTTGAAGAATAAGAAAAGCTAATTCTCATTAAGAAGTTTTTCATTTTTTGATTCTTGAAACATCTCATTCATTATTTTTTTCATTAATAAGGTTTTCATGTTAATTTGAAATTTCCACTCTTCTAAGAAAATACTTAGTAAAGTATTTACTTCTAAGTAAATGGAAAAACCAAAATAATATATTAAGAACACCAAAAACTGTAATCGAATAAGTAAGTTGTATATTGTTATTCAAAGAGAATGTGTTCCATTTTAAAAAAAAAATTTTTAGCTAAACGTAGACAGCCTCAAATTAATTTTTGTTAGCGATTTTAACTGTTTACAACAGTCGATTCTTCTCCACTTTTTCACTAAAACAATTATTTCTTATTCTCAAGATATAACTTTTTAATACCAATAACTTTGGTTTTATCAAATTTTTTTGACACGTAAGAAAAAAATAAATTCTTGTCTTTTTTATTGTAACAGGCCTAAAAAAAAAAAAAGCAAATCATTTTTAGGAGAGTCAGTAAATTAACAAATTTAAATTTTTTAATTCTTGTACAGTTTTAAAAAGTTTTATTTATAATTAATATCTAAATAAATTACTTGTTTCTATTTTTCATTTTTTGAGTTAGTAAATTGATTAAAGTTAAACATTGCCATTTATAGATATTTAAATAAATAATATTGTTAATACTATTGAATGATTATTAATTTTTTTCTTAATCCTATGCCCTGATGGTTTGTGGTAACATCAACCATTCAGAAACTAATATATTGTCGAATTTGCTTGGTGGTAAAGGAACAACTGATTGCGGTCAACTTACATATTCCAGAGGTGGTACACAAATGCTATAGCAATCAGCATCCAGATCAAAATTGTTATACATCACACCTGTCAGGCTATCTTTGACTCTACTGGATGAAGGTACTTATGCAGTTAGCTGAAACCTGAAAGAAGCTTCTTGGAATGGGTACTAGTTATGTTCTTCCCATCGCCATCCAGCGACAGTTCATCCTATCTCTTTTTTTAGCTTTTCTTGTACTGTTAGCCTTATCGTATGGGTGTATCAAGCCCATTGTTTTCATTTAAATGACATTAAAATCATTTTATTCAAAGTACTTTCTTTGTGTGGGTTAAGGGATGTATCCTTTTGAATATATCGTCGCCTAAGAAGTGATACCTCGTAACTAAAATTTCAACGAAAATTACATTTTTATATATAAATGTTGAAAAAAAATTTGTTTTCAATCATGCACTTTCAAGACGACAGTCACACTAATAGTTAATATTGAAAGAAGAATTACTGTATGCCTTAAAATGAATTTTATATCCTGTTTTTTTCCTTCTCCTGTAAAGTTGGTATTTTGTAGTTACAAGGTATCACTTCTTAGGCGACGATATGTACTTTTGGTTTTTCGTCAACAACTTTTTATGCACTAGGACCAGTTTAAAAAATTGAAAACTGGAGAACGATTTGGAGAAGTAGCCAGTTTCATTTATTTAAGTGTTTGCAGTTGAAAAGCACCATAACCTCCCTTTTGTTGACAGTTATTATTACTTTGAACTTTGAATCTTTGAATGTTCTCAAGCACCATCTGCGGACTTTTCTAAGCACTATTTTAGCAGATATTCATCAACCTTTACATTTGAGCGCTCCTAGTGTTGGCTAAGGGTACTTCGCTGATAACTGGCGGCAGCTTTAATTACTTATCGATTGTTTAATCAACTAATTGTGATAAACTTTGCTGAAATTGGTATTAGCATTGTTGGTTCGCTGATTTGGTGATTATTTTTCAGTGATTTGAACAAATCACCTGCTTATTCAACACACATTTGGGGCCTTAATTTTTTAATGCTGATCATCAATTTCTGTTCTAAAAGTATTAAAATTTTATCGAAGAAAAATAAGAAGCGATTTAATTCCTGTTACCTATAATATGTTTATTTATTTATTAAGGAGAGTAATAGTTTGATGAGGGGTTAGCTTGCATCGTGACAGATTTATACATAAATCTTAGCCAGTAACTTACCAGGGCAATCTCCACCAACTACATTTAAGTGTTAATTTCTTTTAGTTTTAAGAAAATTAGTAGATTAGAATTACTGTAAAAGTTGCAGTACGAGGAAGTCTGAACATTGACTTGAGTGTTTCTCGCTAGATTCTAGTTTTTCTTCTGGCGTTTTACCTGTATTATTTTGAGTAGTATTTTATTATTATTACGGAAAAAACTAGTAATCAGTCATTAACTTCTAAGGAATTTGAGGTAAATGAATTTGAGACTGTGAACCACAAATACTCACCATTCAATTTCTAAAAAAACAAAACTCCAAAATTTGATGCCATCCTAATGCTTACTTTCTTTTACCTTCAGTAAGTGAGAGATACTTAAAAATAAACAGACAAACATTTGATTGTTTTGCTTGACTAAGCCAAACACTCAGCTAAACTTAGTTTATCTCTTAAATAACTTTTTCTTTAGAGAAGAGAAGTGTAGCCTGAAGAGGTTTGGGCGCGCTGTATTGTACTGAGACAATGTGTGCTCCTTGGTGCTTTATTAAGCTGAGATCAAGTCAAACATCCTTTCAGTCAAGTACTTGAAGCGAACAATGCTGCTCCTTTTTTTTTATATATATAAAACAAAAAACTAAACTTCTTGCATTCGTCGAGGTTGAATAATAAAATTAAAAACTTTTTCGGTCATAGCGATCCAGAGCTTTTTCTTATCGCATCCAATTTTTCCCTTCTCTTCGGCATTTGACATTTTGGTACCAAATTTTTGTTATGGAATTTTAAACAGAAATATTTTTTTTGAACCGCCCTTAGCCCAAAATATTAGTTTTATCATAATTTTTGTCTCTGTGGGTTTGTAAGCAAGTGTATTGCCTATTTTTTCAGGCGGGCTTTACGTCCAACTACCAATTAGGTGTTGTGGACGGAGAAGACTAGCAAACATACTTTACTATAAATTTTTCATATTAACCTTTAAATAAAATCCAAGGCCTAGACCAGGAGAATCGAACCCACTAAACCAACAATACATCTTAGCTTTGCGGGTCTAGTATCTTAACCGCTCGGCTACCGTGGCGCCTCAATGTGCGCATGTGTTGTCAACATAATAAACAACCAAAAAAAAAAAAAGCCGCAATTTAGATTCGCTTTAGAACTTACTCGTACATTTACTTAGCTGTTTAACAATCGCAAGTAAGCTTTTCGATGAAATTAGCCAATCGAATGTGACATTTTACTGAAAATGATTTTTTTTTTTGAAAACGATTTCTTCGATCTTCGTTACTACTACTACTACGTAGCACTATAGCCCGGGGTGGGTCTTGGCTTCCTTAACAATTCGACTCCAGACATCTCTATTGGCTGTTTTTGCTTTCCATCCCGATACTCCAAGGACTCTCAAGTCCTCCTCAACATCGTCAAGCCACAACGTCTTCGCGGTCGGCCAACTCTCTTCTTCATGCCTATGACGGTACCAAGCAGCAGTCTGCTCGGCATCCTGCCTTCTGGCATTCTTGCAATGTGCCCTAACCATTCCAATCGTCGAGCCAAAGATGAAACGGACCACATTCTCAGCCCCATACAGATTATACAAAGCTCACAGTTCTTTCTGAGTCTCCATGTGCGAGAAGTAGTGTCGACAAGTTGACCATAAATCCTCCTTAAAATCTTACGTTCAAAAACATTTAGGCTATTTATGATGGCAGATGTGAACGTCAATGTTTCAGCACCATATGTAAGAACCGGCCTGATTAAGGTTTTATAAAGCCTTTTCTTCAAGGTTCTGGACAGATAGGAGGTCATGTTAGCAAAGTATGCTTCTTCGATCTTCGTTAAACTAATTAATGTGCTTATTGCTAATATTCTTATTTCAATATTTTCTGCGATTGTAGTTTCAGTGTGGAACCAAAACGGAAGCCGAGCGGAATTGAAGACGATGTTTACTACTAACTAATTGGCCTGCTAAAGTTAACTATCTATAGAGCTCAATAGAACAGCTGTAGGCTGAACTGTTAATTAAGGCTACCAATTATAGCCTCCCTTATAACCTCTTTAAAGGGGGCGGGGCTGAGAGTGAGATGGGGCGGAACTTGCTCATTTTTATACCTTTACAGTTCCTTTATTTCCTTCTGTCATCATCAGTGGCCTCATTAGTGTCAGTTTGAATTTCTTTCAAAAGTTTTGTTTTGGTCGTCACTTTCAACTTTGCTGCTGATTGCAGCGCAGAACCTACATACAAATTACATCTAATTACACATAATTTGCAATCCAAAGTGTGGTATAATTATTTGACTAGGCAAATCAGATACCGAAGTTGACTGGAGTCCTTTTTCATGCATATTACCATCCTCCTGAGAGTGTTCTCTCGTTACAGACCATCACTGGGCACATGAGCTGTAAGATGCTCCTAGGTAGAGAAATCTGAGCGCTAGCAGCTGGATCCACTGCACTGACCACTAAGCTGATATTCACTTTTCCTTATTATTTTCATGAAAAGAGTTCTTTTTAATAATAATGAAATAAAGTTGTCATTAACTATAACAATGTGTAACAATTACGCTGAAGATGTCCTTCAAAAAATCACCTAATTTAGTAGCTCCTTAAGTCACAGCTAGAGTTGAATTTTTTCAGCCGAACAAATCTGATTTAAAATATTTCAGTATAATGTAATAGTTATTTATGTGATGAGTTAATAAACGAACGTCAGCTACTTAGCGTTTATTCTTCTTCTCTCTCTCGATCTCAATAAGATTACGCTTAAGCTAAACGATACTTTAACAGTTAAGCGAAATGCTCAAGGAGCGTTAATTAAACTATTCACTGCATACAATAATTGATGTTGTTGTAGTCATAGAACCCCTCAAACCAGTATTTTGCTCTTGAATAACAGTTCTACCCAAGAGCGGAGCGAAATCTAAAAGCCTCTTACAAACTGATGTTCATAAGAAACATCTGCTTCCGGTAACTCCGGAGCTGAACAAACTTCCTCTTACTAACTTTCTCCTCCCCAAGCAGCTTATTCCGGCCATAAGTCCACCAATCCTGCTGGATTCAGTGCCTCCAAACATCTGTTCAATAAAACTTTTGCTGAGAACGTTTTGAAGAGTTATTTTGGAGCTGTTTGCTAGAAGATTTACGATTTTTGTTTCCGCTGCTAGGTTTCGTAAGGACCAAAAATATTTTTTTAAAAATTGATCTGTGTGATGTTTTTATGTGTACATTGTGACTCAAAATGGAAGAAATGGATTTCAAATTTGGTAACCACCAAGACATTGTGGTAAAACTAGGTCTATGGGTGTTGACGCTGCGTTTTTCTATTTGGGTTATGAATAAGTAGTTCCAGCTACATTTCCAGCATCTGTGCCAATCGTATGGAAATATTTACATTTCTTCTATTACTATCTCCCAAACAGTAATTCTTCGTACAAATCTCTTACAAAAATAAGAAACGTAATAACATGTAATGGGAGCATAAGGGGTGGGGGTACTTCGAGGAAGAACCATCCTGTGAAAGTAGCAGGCATACAAGGGACCAGATATCTGCTGACCCTACATTTTATTCAAACGCTATCTGCTAGAATGTGGGAAGAGCAGATACTCAGGAAAAATGAACCTCTAGGTGGGGCGGAAGATATTTAGGGCATGATGGACAACAATAGAAGTTCTGTGCAGAGGCTGGCCCCCTGGATCTTGGTCCAGAGAACTTATCCCATACACTCACCCACACACTGAGATGATCTCTCTTCCGCAAATTCTTGTAAGTAGCAGGATCTCTAACTGCCAATTCTCTACTAAATTCTTTCCCTCTCTCTCTAGTGACTATTACTTTTCTCAAAAAATAAAAATCTGATGAGACCACTCACACGACTTCCTCTTACCTCTAATTACGTAATTCAATTTTCTTTAAACTTGGAACTTGTACGCACAAAAAAAAATAATTGATTTTAAGGTTAAATTGTTTATTATAATAGTGATACTGGAATAAGCAGGCGCCACGGTAGCCGAGCGGTTAGAGGCGAGACCTGAGAAGCTAATATGTATTGTGGTACTGGGTTCGATTCCCGGTCTTAGGCCTTGGATTTTATTTATAATGGTTAATAAAAGAAATTTACAGTAAAGTATGTTTGCTAGTCGCCTCCGTCTACGTCACCTAATTGGTAGTTGGACGTTAAGCCCCGCCTGAAAAAATAGGCGATTACTTTACTTTTTTTTTTTTTTTACTGGAATAAGCGTAACGTCACAGCTCGCCTGGAATCTCTTTTTTAAGCGGAACAAAATTTAGATGTTGTTGATGTGTTTGGATTTCATTTCGATTAGAGGGCAACAATGCGCTCTCTAATGGAGAATGTTTAATGCAACTCTTTGTTTTAAAGGCTATATTTCTATAATTGTTTTTTGTATAGAAAATATACAATAAATATAATTTGAGGCAAATTTTCTAGCAATTTGCCAATGCAGTCATGGACACGTGCTTCTAATTCGGAAGTTGAGCAACTGAATCCTCATTGTAACTGTATAATTAATTAGGACGTTAATTAAGACTAAAAGTGGCACTCCAAAGGCATGCCTTTGGTTTTAAAACTTCCTGTCGTCAATTAGTGTACAAAGAGTTTGATGGCAATTGTTGGACCCATTTTCCGGTAAAGGAACAATACTTTCAAAGCTGCGGTAATTCCGGAAAATGGATTTCCATAGTGGTAGAGTTCTACAGACAAACGGAAACGCTCTTTCAGCATTCTAAAATATTTACTTCTTTTTAAAACACACACCATACAGAGAGATCGATAGACTTATTGGACAACAGATCCGATTTTCTAAGAACCCAAAGCTTTCAATCAAAAAGGGGCCCGCCCCTGATTCAATGTATCCAACCGTAGCATTCATAATAGGCTCAATATTCACTTCCTGTCCGACGCCACTCTTTCAGCAAACAGGAAATCTCCAAATTATACTTCCTGTAGTAAACTCAATATTTTAAAATTTATTAAAAACTATGGCACTACTTCCTCTAACTAGAGATAATTAAAATCGTCTTGTAAATCGATTAGTATCGATGTTATGTATCAAGATTAGTGTTTACAGGATATAAAGTAATTGCCAGTTAGATTGAATGAGAAACATCGATATCCCGGCTAGAAGATTTGCCACGTGTTATTAAATAACTTCCTTGGTAATGTCTACTACAGGCTTCTCCTCTAACGATGACAGCGACAGCGACTTGATGGAAAAGTAGAGACCGGGCTCAACTTGATTTTATTGAATTTGAAATTAATTTATTCGCTTCTCTGCTGCAGCATCCACAGACCGCCCCAGCTTACTGTGTCTCATGGTTGAGCTCCAGGGGGGGGGGGTTGACAGTATCTCTCCTGCCTGTAGGTGGGAATTTTCACAGAGAGCCGGCCTGGATAGCACCATTATCTAAATTCTTCCAAGGGAAAGCCCTCTTTCTACTTCCTTACTCTATCATCTCCTTTTCCCTGGCAATAATCACTTCTCTCCAATACCTGCGGGAAACTCTTTCCAAAAAAAGAAGATAGCCACGTCCCAGAATAAACCGGCCAGGGTTTACCTGCAAGGGAATCAATTAAAAGCTAATAACTTCCCTCCGCCTTGTTGGCCCGTCTCTTTTCCCTTCCGCCGTTCCATCAAGTGGAATTCTTTCGTTCCCTCTTTACCTCCCCTATATCAATATTCTCAACTCTCTCCCCAAAACCTGTGCAATCGTGCATAATGCTACAATTTTTTGTAAAAATGTCAGCTAGGAAATATGTAGTATCATTAATAGGAGATGGGTGCCCTGAGACAAGGACCCATAGAATGTGCTCCCTGTAACTCAAAAAGAAAATCACCGGAAATGAAATTGATCCAGGAAGAGCACGCCACAATAAGGTTTGATCCAAATCGCACAACCGGAAGTACCATTTCACAAAAAATAAGTTTTCTTCCATTTTGTTGAAAATGGCTCTAATTATAGAATTTTTTTGGGGGGGAAATAGGTTGGTAGATTCGGTCTAAAGTGCCATTTTTGTGCAATGTACCGACGTATCCTTTTTGTACAGTAAAAGGAGGGTTAAACACAAGTAAAATTTTGTACCGGAAGCAACTCTGTACTCTATGTAAAGTAAAGTAATCGCCTATTTTTTCAGGCGGGGCTTAACGTCCAACTACCATTTACTAGGTGTTGTGGACGGAGGCGACTAACAAACATACTTTACTGTAAATTTCTTTTATTAACCTTTAAATAAAATCCTAGGCCTAGAGCAGGGGAATCGAACCCACTAAACCAACAATACATCTTAGTGTTGCGGGTCTAGCCTATAACCGCCTAACATACTTTACCATAAATTTCTCATATTAACCATTAAATAAAATCCAAGACCTAGGCCAGGGGAATCGAACCCACTAAACCAACAATACATCTTAGTGTTGCGGGTCTAGCCTATAACCGCCTAACATACTTTACCATAAATTTCTCATATTAACCATTAAATAAAATCCAAGACCTAGGCCAGGTGAATCGAACCCACTAAACCAACAATACATCTTAGCTTTGCAAGTCTAGTCTCTTAACCGCTCGGCTACGGTGGCTCCTCAACTCTATGAATGGTTCTTTTTTTAAAAAATGATTTCTAGGCTTTCCTGTTAATTCCTTACTAGATTTAGAGTAAAGATTGGGATAGACTTCGCTGGGTAATTTACGGTTGTTACAAAGGTCACAATTTGGTAAGAATTAAACATGACTCAAATTGTTGAGCATAAAGAAATTGTTGAGTTCAAACCTTGAGAGCAGCAGTAAGATGAAATCGTGCCAGATTTAGTTTTATCACAATCAAGCTGGTTGTATTCTCCTGTTTAAGCGAGAGAGTTTAAATAATTGAGTGGCAAATCATATGACATTTATCACAGTCTAGAGCGTCTAGGGAGGTTCTATTCTGGTACTGGGAGAACAATATTGCGCCAACAATGGCGCGTAGAGCAAGAGGAGAAGATGGCCGCCTCTGTCAGAGGGCTTGATATTCAAGTTGATGAACTAAGATTACATAATGGGAGTACTTCCGGAGTAAGAGTGAGAGATGGAGAGAGGAGGCTTGGTAGATAGTGGCTCGTTATCTGTCAGCCCTAAGTTTGGGAATTAGACAATACCAATATTGTGAAGCTAGTACCGCGCCAACCAACCACACTAGAAATCTTCAGACTATATCTCGCGTGCTAAACTATTCTCACCAAGATGCAGCCATCCGTCCGTCCATTACCAGACAATTCCCTTGAATTCCTTTGTGAATGGAATAAGAGCTAAATTTATACCTAACTATTACTATATCTATAAATTGTAATAAAGTTCATTAGCCCTCTATTGGTATCCGGAAGTAGTTTGATACCTAGTTTTTACCGGAAATACTTTGTGGTTTTCAGAAAATGGTATGAGGCTCTCTTTAGAAGAACATACGAGGTGTGGCTATTAAATAACGAGACTATTGCTGTAAAACATTTTATTTTAAATTTATACATATTTAGTTATTATCACCTTCAATATACACCCCTCTCCTATCCCTACAACGCTCCACAGCGAATTTACCATTGTTCGAAACAGTGCTGGAAGTCTTTTTCTATGAGCTCCTGCATGACGCGTGTCGCTTTTTCTTTCACAGCTTCAACGCGCTGAAATCGTGTTCCTTTTAATGCAGATTTGACTTTGGGGGAACAGATAAAAGTCATATGGGGCGGCCAGATCAGGCGAATAAGGCCTAAAACTGGGATGTTGTACTTGGCTAGAAACGTCGTCTTGACAGACAATACAGTGTGAGCCGGCGCCGGTTGTCTTGATGGAGAACCCCATGACTTGTTCTTCCACAAATCGGGTCGTTTTTTCTTTTACTCTTTCACGGAGTTGAGCAAGCATCTCACCGAAGTAATGTTGATTAATTATAATCTATATTTTCATCCGTTTCCATACGTGGAAGGGCGACCCGGGCGGTCATCATCGCCCGACGTCTTCTCGGCCATCTTGGAAACGCTTGAACCACTCAAAAACTTGCGCACGTGATTCTACATTCATCGCCATAAACTTCTTTTAATAAAAGATCAAGTTTCAGTAGAGGTTTTACCCAGTTTCATGTGAAATTTCTCGACAATTCGTTACTCTACTACAATGTGTAGTATCATGTTTTCGGCAAAACGAAACTAACACCTCTTACACAAACGACGACGGTTCCGGCCAGACAGATTTCTCTACAAACACGAGAGAGACGCTGCAATCGAAAGAGAAGGCTTTACGCTGCACAGCTGTCGCGGTCGTTAGGGTTTGGTGCTTGCATAGTTCTTCTGTAGCAGCATCAGTCTCGTTATTTAATGGTCTATACCTTGTATATTCTGTTGAAAACTCACAACCATAACTCTTTACGCAGCCGAATCAGCGAGAGCAAAAAACAGATCTTTTGCTTCCTAAATATAATTACCTTGGAAGGGATATTTTTTTTGTTTAATTATCGTATAATCTTATTACGGGGAAATTTTATACTTTAAGTGGGTGTCTGAAATGTATATTTAATTGAAACCGAAGTACTTTTTAAATTTAATTCTGCTTTACTATTTAGACTAATTGTGGTAAATTGTGTTCGCTGTAATTAAGTTCGGCTGTAATACGTGGTTTATGACCTCGTTACAAAAACACAATTCTTTCAATTTGTAAATTACGAATAAAAATGTAACATTTTTAAGGGCCCGCTCAGTTAGCCAGTACTGGTAGGGCTTGAATAGTAGGGCGGAATAAGCCATAAAAACTCGGCGGTGGCCAGGACCACTAAATGGCCCACTTTATTAGATTTAAGCCACCATTTAAGGGCCAGTTTAGGTATATAGGGCTGTACAGACAGGAAGTGCTGGTGGAGGCTGGTTCAATGATGGAATTAAGAATTGCAGTCACGTCATTTGATAGACCATTAGTTTGCGGAGTTCATTAATTCTAATAAATCAGCATCTTCATCTCACTGAGCCCTAACTTCCTGGTATTGCGGGAGAAGGATCCACGTTTTTCTAATTACTTTATCTTTAATTATGATGAGCATGCTGTGAACAAGTGCACTAAAGTGTTTTTACTTTCGCTAAAATAATGTTCACACTAAGAATCGTACTTACCAGTTTCGCTCTCCTGTGTAGAGTAGAACGGTGAAAGTGCCCCTAATCGTGTCCAGCATCCGGGAAGAAGGGGTACTTCCTGAGTCCATTTTCTAGAAATCTGCTTTTTTTTTTTGCTCCCAAATAATTTTTTCAGAAATCAGGATTTGAGATTGAGGATAGTCTACTAGGATGGAGTCAAGTAATGGCGGATGTGGTCAATGATTTTGTCCGGCGTAGCAATGTCCGATTTTTGATAAATGAGTTCAGTGTAGACATTGCGATTTCACTTACGTTTCCGTCTCGCTGACTCAAGTCATCCAGCAAAACCAGTCCCAGCATGCAATAAACACAACCCTGGAGGTATTTATTTTAGTCAAAATAAACGTTTCAATAAATTTTTAGCCTCTCCTAAAGCTGGAGTGCTGGAGAGATGGTGGTCCACCACTCCAGAGAGCTGTGCAAGGTAAATATAATGTATATTGATGTGAGCCGGGTAAAGTGGCCCTTTGTTTGAGTTCACAGGTCCTAATAGTAGTGAAGACAGGAGAGACTGGAGACGGCAGCACGGTCGGCCAGTCCACTCCAGGAGAGCTGGCCACTCCAGCCGTCAAGGTTATTTGATCCCCCTCTCTTATCCTCGTCTTCTTATTGCACCTACCAAAAGGGAACCTGAGTTTTCCAACCTTTTCCCAACAGTAATTACACTGGAAATCCAGAAGGGCAGGTTTTTCCTTTTTCTTTTTACCCAGTTAACACTTTTCTGCTTTTCTTATTATTTGTACTGCAATTTCCCCTTGACAATTCGCAATGTCCAGTCCATTAACTTTTATTAGCCAATTAATTGGTCTTTTAAAGACGTTTTCTGCACAAAAAATCTTCTTCTTCAACTCTCAAAACTCTTTGCTGCCGCCGACGTCAGAAGATTATCATGATTTCGGAGAAAATCTCTAACATGCATCCGAAAACTTTTGTGCCTTTATTTCAAGATTTACTGTGGTGGAAATGAAATGAATCTTAACCGCAGTTATCCTCATAGTAACTGCCCACACCAGTCAAGTAACCAAAATTTTGGAGTTCATCTCCTATTAGACATCTATTTTGGTCCGATTATCAAAATTGAAATCTCTGCCCTAATGATCTTATGACTTGGATTTTCACAGTATTCTGCATGAAACTTTGCAAGCTACAGAAAAAAAATTAAAATAAATACGCAACGGAAGTCAATGTTTGAGGAAACTTTTGATAAAAAAAAAAAAGTGACGTAGAATTCAAGAACCGGAAGGAGATTTAAATATTTCCTGTTCAGTATCCAGTAAATGTAACTGTTTCTCCCTGAAACCTGATCTAAAAAAAAAGTGTCTGACCCCAAAATTCTTTGGCATAACATTACTTTATTTGTTATTTATAAGTATATTACAATTTGTTTGCTTTGTTTTCTCTGTATACATATATATATTTGTTTTCTCCTTAATTAATAATAATTTTATTCATTAGTTTCATCGTATTTTGTTTCAACCATTGAAAATAAAACATTTACAATATCTACAAACAAATGTTCACATACATTAGAGTATTTTTTTCTTTTTTTTTAAAATATATTTATATATCTTAAGAATATATATTTATTGTTTATATATTATATGTACATTCAAAGAAATAAAAATAAATAAATAAATCGTCTGAGCGTGATTGGAAGGCGCAGGCGCAGGCAAGAAGTGTGAGAATACGTATATTCTCTCACTAGTGGCTTTCTGATTGGAAGAGCTACGTCATACAGAAAACGGAAGATATCAAACCAAACACCTTCCAAACACGCGCTGACAGTTGTCATGCTGCGGTTATGCTTACACCAACATTTTAAAATGGCAT
This sequence comes from Rhodnius prolixus, assembly GCF_049639745.1. Classification (NCBI taxonomy): domain Eukaryota; kingdom Metazoa; phylum Arthropoda; class Insecta; order Hemiptera; family Reduviidae; genus Rhodnius; species Rhodnius prolixus. The sequence goes on along the minus strand of NW_027411582.1, from coordinate 39,203,032 downwards.
TGTTTGTTTTTTGGTTTGTGTTGAACAAAACGTGAATAATTTTAAAAATTAGCGAATACAAAAAAAAATTAATTAACAAAATCGTATACTTAATTAATTTGTTTACATAAATTTAAATGTAACATAATTATATTTATTTATTTTTTTTTTAAGAAATTCAACAAATAAGATCAAATTTAATATAAAAAAAATAAAGAAATCATGACAAACAAATCATTTTAAATACAATATTTACAGGTTTCATTTTATCTACGACTGATGTAGCAATAAATTAATAAATAATAAAGTAGAAACAAAAACAAAAAGTGCTGCAAAATAAATTTATGTACGAATAGAATTACTGTAGTACGATTGCAATAATCGATCTATCGATCTAAGCAATAGGCCCCAAATCTAAGCGGAGGAATTCGTGTAATGCAAAAGCAAGGCGTTCATGACCGGATTTGATGGTGTCTGGACGCTAGGGGGGGGGGAGTTAAGGTAAAGAGAAAATAATTCCACGTCATTGGCCAAAGTAAGGAGGGGTTCAATAGGGTACATCACTTCCTGTTCCTTTCTGCGGAAATGCATGTATTTGCTGCGTAAAATTTGATGAGAAAACATCGAAGAAGTTCTGCGAATTTCAAACCTTTGAGTCCGATACGCCAAACTCTCGCAAATATCTCAGTAACTTTTGCTTACCACATTTTTTTTTTTTTTTTTTTCTAGAAAGCACATCTCTAAAGTCCCATTTCGGAATATCCGGCCGGTACAGGATATCAAGCGATAATGACAGCATTTGCCAGGATATCAAACTTGTAGAAAATCGGGTAACCGATGGAAGCACGACTTTGCAGACGACTTAGGGTTTTCCGATTTCTTGGAAAACGGTATAAACTCGCAGTAAGGGACAAACAATCACTTTTATTTGTAATTAAGTAAAGTAAAATAATTGCCTATTTTTTCAGGCGGGGCTTAACGTCCAACTACCAAATTAGGTGTCGTGGACGGAGGCGACTACCAAACATACTTTACTGTAAATTCCTTTTAGTTATTTTTTTTTTGGCGCATCAACAGCTGAGGTCATTAGCGCCCGGAGCTTTTTCCAGTGCACTGCCGGCCTCCGGACAATGTTCTCTCGTTACAGACAACACTGTCCATCACCGGACAGTGAGCTGTAAGAAGCTCCTGGGAAGAGAAAATCTAAGGGTCAGCTGCTGGATTCGAACCCGGGACCTCCGCGTGGGAGTCCAGTATGCTAACCTCATAGCTAATCCCTTCCCTGCCCCTTTTAGTTATTAACCATTAAATAAAATCCAAGGCCTATACCGGGAATCGAACCCAGTACCACAATACATATTAGCTTCGCAAGTTTATTTTTAATTATATCTATGTATTATCCACGGATGTTTGGTAGGCTACAGATATAACCTAAAAGTCATTACTTCCGCAATAGGTCACTGCCACAGATAGGCGGTACCCACTTTGTACCTTATAAGAGGCCCAACCCTAAAAAAAAAAAAAATGCCTACCTATTACGTCAATGAACTACAGAATTTGTAAACAAATTGTAACAGGAAGTTAACATTACTGTTATCACGGAAGTAAGGTAAGGTCGTGTGAGTAGTCAAACCAGATTTGTTTTCACTCTAGCCCAAAATCACTATTATTGTAATCGTACTGTATCCGAATAACCATTTTTGAATTTATATTCATCTATAATTACATAAATATATTCTTTTGTACAATAAAGTGTAAATAAAAGTTTTGTTTAGTTTCTCTTTGAACTTAATTGCATTTCCATCCAAAGAAATAATTTTGGTCTGAGAAAACTGCTACAATAAAATGGAAAACTCAAGAATTAAAAAGTTACTTTGTACATTAAATTAGAAATTCCTCCTTTATTATACGTATATTCTAATTATTCTTTTAGGAATATATTGTACATTATTATTGTTTATTCTCTTTTAATTGCAGTAAATTATATTCAATATATATATTTTTTAATTATTTTATTTATTTATTAATTTTTTTACACATTTTCCTTTTATTAAAAAATATTCCAAAAACCTACAAATCGATTGTCACGCAAATAATTTTTTTTTTTTTGTTTTCTATCAATTTTCTCTTTTTCATGTAATAATACACAATGTTGTTTTCTCCCTCCCAAGAAACAAAATAAAAATAAAATAAATAAAGAATACAAAAGGAAAGAAGAAGAAGAGAACTTTAAATAAATAATAATACAATAAATCAAAGACAAAAAAAAAACAGATTCGATAATAATTAATCGTAAATAAAGGAACAATTAATTAAAATTAATTACTCACCAGTCAGGTCAATTAGAGATTAGTAAACTATTGATATATCTGAAGAGTGATTAAACGATCAAAACTGTATTGTAACCTTCATAATGGTTACTCACTAAAATCAACTTTGTCTTCTATTCGCGTGTTGTTTCACGCCTAATTAGTTAGAAATGTCCGCTCTGGTACATTACGTATATGGAAATTTCCATATTTTAATTTAAGAGCCAAATATTGGCCCCCCCCTCAAAAAATAAAAAAAAAAAAGAAATCTTTAAAAGTTTTACCTAATTTTTCACGTTAAAATTTTCAAATTAGTGAAACTTCATTTTCACAAACTAGAAAAATCAATAAAATGGTTTCAACTGATTGATAACACTTTTTTCCGTTTTCACTTTTCTTGTTTTGTCCAGCTTTTTCCCTTGAAATTAAATTTTGGCTACCAGTTTAAGGGATAAACTTCATTTTTTTCCCCCCCCCCCGGGAAAACTGATAAGTAGAGGAAAAAGAGAGGATGCTTTGATTTTACAATAAAATTGATTAAAACTGGTTTGATGATATCTCGGCAGTAAGGTAAGGTAAGTATTGCGATTGTGTCGATTTTGGGCCAATATCCGGTTTCCACCGGAAGTACGCCATTATCTATCTTTTTTATTAACTTTTTTTTTTGAGATTTTCTCGTAAACAACTTCTAAGATTTCCTTTAATACTGGTACACAGCATCCCACGTTTCAAGATCTATCTGGAATATTTTTCTATTTGAGGAAATACGCAAACAACTCTAGTGCAATTACTCTTCACGTACAATCAATAATAGTTCAATGTTTTTTTTTTGCTAAAATTGCGATTATTAAGCAAATTACTCGACCGGAAGTATCACTTCATTTTAATTGATTTTTTGGATTGCGTATTGTTCATAAGATTTCATCATGCTCGCACCATCCCCAGGAATATGCCCAGGAGGTAGTACCGCTTCCCGGGTTTAAGACACTGGAAAACCCTAGCTAACCTGTTCCCCAAAATCCCTACAGACACATTCAAATGCTGAGGTAAATCATGTAATCAATGAAAAAAAAAAAAAAAATTACATCAAAATGGTCTATCAAGCTAGTAATTTATAAAGAAAATCAGTCTCATTATTGAATTGACCAAATACTGGTGAATAATAATAATAATATAACTAAAAATAATATCAGTGATAAATAATATGGTTCTCAAATGATTGGCTTGGACTGATTATTAATACTTGGGCTTTTTATGTAATACTGAAACTTTATTGTCTCGATGTTTCAGCATCTTTTGATTGTCCCTACTGTATGCATAAAACTTAAGAGTGATCAGTAAATGATACCTATCGTGGTGATGTTGTAGCGTGGAAGGAATATTTGTGACAGGTTGATGGAAGGTTATAATACATAGCGGTTACAAGGACAGGTTTAAAATCCGCAGGAGATAAGCTACACTCTGGAAGAGATATAGGGAGAATGGAGCAGCGCCTAATCTACTCTGGAGCTTGGGAAAGCAAGAACAGATTGTAGTGTATTCCCTTCTGAGGTCCTGTACGTATTTACTGAGAGATTCTTAATTGGAAATTCAAGTTATGTTTTGAAGCAGTGTTTAGGGTGGGGGTAGGAAGTGATAACTTCTTATCTATGTGGAATTAGGGTTAAGATGGTGGTGAAAATTGCAAGAGACACTTTTCAAGTGATGAGGTCAGCAATTGCATGGAGGGGATGCTGAAAGCCAAAGAGGTGGGGTGGAGAGGTCAAGGATCAGAATATGTTTGTAGAGTCTGTATGTTTGTTTGTAATGTCAAGTCTAGGTATCTAGCACTGAGATTGTTTTGATTTGCCTGTAGCAGATAATTATTCTCCCTTCCAATCGATTTGAGTTGTAAAGCCAATCGATTGTTTGTGCAACGCTATTTCCGTCATTCAGAAGAACTTCCGTTGCTTTCTCCAATTAACAATTAACGCCTCAGATAGTTGTACATAAATTAAATACAATTTCTTACTGAAGTTAAAAAAAAACTAATGCTTCTATTGGCCTTTTTATCGTGTATATACTCATATTCCACTTTTTAATCAATCAACCGGATAGTGGCACAGGTTGGCCAAAATAACAGGTGATTGATTAAAAACCGGAAAATAAAAAATAAAACTAAAAAGTGACCAATGAAAGCGTTATTTTTATAACCCCAAAAAGGAAACTATATTAAAAGATAAATTAACTGATAATTGATAATTCTCATTTCACGGCCGTGTTTGTTGGTCCTAAATCAACTTTTACCTCCACCATCACAACAGCAAAATGGCGATGAACATCAAAAGGATCAGATGGAAAGTAAGGCAATCAAGTTTGAAAATTTGGTTAATTCCGCAGTGCTAGATAATGTCGTTGATGTTATCCGCAATGAAGTGCATATTTTTTCTTGTCACTGACAGGTTTAAGATTGTTATCAATATTTTCATCAGTTAAGTGTAATTTCGACTTCCGCTATGTTTCGTCTGTTACCCTGTTATTGTTTTATTAATTTATTTATAAAAATAACATTTTGAATAAAAGAACTAATACTGATTTCAGCTTGTGGTTTGAACGATGCAGCCATAATATTGGAGTCAATCATGTGTAACGAAAACCATAGCGGAAGTCTGTAAGATGAAAAAAACGGAAACACGTCAGAAAGAATAAAAACAAGGGCAAGGAGAGAGTTTATTCTTTAGATTGCACAAAGTTTGACCTATAATTATTTATTTGGCATCTGAAGATGTCTGAAACGTCGAGTTTCCGGTTTCAAAAGTATCTCTGCATTATTATTAGCCGACGCTAATCAATTGAGTAACTTTTAATCTTAAAAAAATAACTTAAACTAAAAACTGAAATATCTTTTTAAAAAAAATTAATAATAAAAGGAAATAAAAATGTAAAATGGCCAATTAATTATTTTATTATCGTTACTCAGAATTTGGTCGTTAACTTCTAAAAAAATGCTTCTATTGTTGTTTATTATTAGCCCACCAACAGAAATATCTCTATTATTCAATTTTTATTGGATAATTAAACTTACAAATTATTCTCTAATAACAAAAGAGTAATTTGAAAACTCACTAAATAATAGAAATTTAAAATTCAGGAAAAAATAAAATAAAACACTAAAGCTGGGGCTTGAATTTTCCTTTTTTAATTGCCCACTCGTGTTTTTCTTCCGTATATAAAAGAAAAGCGGTTGCAATTAAAATACATCAGATTTTTCTTGTAATCTCCATCATTACTTTTCATTTTTTTTTAGTTCGTTTTGTCTTCAAACTTAATAATTACATGAATTGATTATACTAATTTATTTTTCTTCTAACATACACTAATTGTAAAAAAACAGTCACTAACATTTAGTATTACATCCAGAGAAGCTAATTTAGTAAATTTTTTTTTTAATCTTAATTATTTTAACTACGAATTAAAAAATATGTTTCCATATTTTCAAATTTCTCTCAGAAAAAGTAAAAATTTTAGTTTTTTTTAAAATTGTATTTATAAAATAATACAACTACATAATAATTCAAGTCATTAGAGCGCTGAAAAAAAAAATAAAAAATAGGTATTTGGAGTTTCAGTTTATACGTGATGCAATTCAGGTCTTTTGAAACGATTGAAAGGATCGATTTGTAGTTGAACGTTTCAGCCGTAAAAAATAAAACTACAATTAAATAGTTGTTGCTAAATCGAGGGCTATCATGTAAGGTAACTAGACAAACTAGGGCTAGTTCAGTTCAACTAGGCTAGGCAAATATTGGGACAATCTGCTTTGGAACGTTTGCGCTGCCATTAAACGATTAATTTGATTAAAACGTTGCGGCTTAATGTCCTTTTTTTTTTCGATCAAAGTCGATTGTAGATAAACCGATTTTTCCCAAATCTAAAACCTTTTATCCATTGCTTGTTAATTTAGCATTTCGTATCATCCTCAGAGCGTGGGTGCCCCCAAACAAAAATTTGTTTGCTTCAGATTCGAACACTTTGTTGCCTGAAAAGAAACACAAAATTGAACCTCTTACTGGTAATCAAAATGTTTGCACCCTAGATTCTTTGGAAAGGAATTCCCGCCTACTTATCTCATCTCGTTGAATTATTCAGGATTCAGGATTCCAGAATGTTCACTTAAATCATCCCACTGTTGTTAGCACTTTTGATTCCATTCCCAATGGCGCAACGTTGCCGAATGAAATGCAATAGAGATTGGAGAAAGTCACGATCCTTTCCACTATGACTACTGTGCACCCAAGGAATCGTACCTTTGATGTAACAGTTAGGCCCGGAAATAAAAAAAATGATCCAGCAGGGTGGTCCAAACTTTCGATCACTTTTGCTGTACCCAATAAACAAACCAAATCCAATTGTAAGTTCTGCAATTAAAGTTTTAGAGAACGAGAAACAGGAAATCTGTATTCGAGTTACGAGAACGCTCCGAACTGGAGCGGAAGCAGTTCAAAAGAAGAAACTAAAATTCAAGACTCACAGCTATCGGTGCGCAAAGAAAGAGATATGGCATGAGCCCTTGGATTCTGCATCATTTCACTGAAAACCTCCCCAAACAATAGAGTAAAGAAAACATTGGAAACCAAAACATTATACAAAATTCTCAAATTTAAAATTTCACCTACAGGAAGCCAACATCTTATCAAAAAGTTTTACACATTTATTATCACTTATCTACAATTTTAATGCAAAATTTTGTAAACACTTTTTGCATTGTTTGTTTGTGTTTTTTTATATTAATTTTAAATTTACTGTGAATTTCAATTGGCTACTTGAAATATAGGGTTTCATTTTTATTCTTGATAGTCTTTATTTAGTTTATTAATTTTGGTTTTTTATTTCGAATAATTTTTGTTTCAAGCTTCTTTATTTTATTTCTTTAATTTTTGGTTCTTTAAGGAATCACTATTTTCTTTTCTTTTGAGTTTTTATTTATCTTTTCATTATTTTGAGTCTCTTATTTTGTTCGCATTCAAAAGAAAATAAAGAAGTTACGGAGTAACTTAATTCAATTTAATTGTCGTATTTTGCTTTAACAATAATATTTAGGGAAATTTAAAAAAATGTTTGCTTCTGCGCATTTAAGGAATGAATAATAGTGGGGGGGTACCCAAAAATTATTGATTCAATCCAATTTCTGAGACCCATTAATGTGATTATTTAGGATCGATTAGGCTGCTTAAAGAAGGCTCATTCAATTTCACTGGATACAAAGATTCTTTTATTCATTTATCTAATTTACCCCCCCCCCCATAATTTAAAAATTTATAATAAAAAACGTCATTAAGTAGATACGGTAATAATAAAAAATAAATCAGAAATGTTTTGGGGCCGGTTGAACTTTGCTTTGAGAAAACTGTGGCCCAATCGTGTCCAAAAAAATTGCCCCCTTCCCATTTCGACTGATTTTCTTCGACCTATGATGCAACGATTAAAAATAATCGATTATACAGTAGAAGCTATGTGAAGCGGTACTGCTCTCCAAAGCAAAGCTGAATTTGAACGAACATACACATTAAAATGTACAGTGAGGTGAGAATTATCTTAAAATTGGGTCCCATTTTTCCCTTAGAGAGTCAAGACTATGTATCAGTTATACTAAACACGCATAGCACTGTAGTGTTGCGTTACTAGTATAACTCTAGCCTTTTCTAATCCGCAATTATACTAAACACGCATAGCACTGTAGTGTTGCGTTACTAGTATAACTCTAGCCTTTTCTAATCCGCAATTATACTAATCACGCATAGCACTGTAGTGTTGCGTTACTAGTATAACTCTAGCCTTTTCTAATCCGCAGTTATACTAAACACGCATAGCACTGTAGTGTGGCGTTACTAGTATAACTCTAGCCTTTTCTAATCCGCAGTTATACTAAACACGCATAGTACTACAGTGTTGCGTTACTAGTATAACTTTAGCCTTTTCTAATCCGCAATACAACAAAGTTCAACCTCGAATTAGTGTACATGGCATGCCAAAAGTGGTATGCGTTAATACGAGTATATAGTCCAGCTATCCGTAAAGTAGAATGATTTTCTCGTGAAAAACCTCTTCATATTTACTGGGATATAAAAATAAATCACAAAGTTAGCTAACATAAACGTTTAATTGACTTTCTTCTGCGATATAACTGGTGTCGCACCCTAACAAATCGAAATTTCCCAAATACTTCTTTCAAGGCTTTCCGGGACATTATTGCAATTACATCCCCATTTGTACCAGACTCTTGAATATATTGTGCCAGCAATCTGAACCCTCGATTTTTTGGCACCCCTTCTCAAATAACAAAATTAGAAAACAGAAAAATTGAATAAAATATTAGCTTTAAAAAGTTAAGCGAATGCTGTTGAATCGAACAAACAAGAGACTTAAATTTATTTAAAACAAAATAACAATTTATTATTATTATTTTTTGTCATAAAATAACTACAAAACTACAGATTATTTTCATTTTATAGTATTTACATCACATTGGTGTTTCTTTAAGTAAGATTTTTTTAAGTAACTATCGATTTGATGCTTAGTAAATTATAATCGATTAGTTCACTATTCTTGGCATTTATTCTTTTTTTTTTTATATAGTTTTTGTTTCCTACTTCTTTATTGCTTTCATTACTTTAGATTTTTCATTACTTTTGCAATAAAAGTAAAGAGAGCCGTGTAATTTGATAATAAAACATTTTACCAAAAAATATATATCGATTTTATTTTTATTTTCTATAAAATCAATGATCAGCCGATGACAATATAATTAGAAAATGTTAATTTTAATAAACTCATTTTAAAGAAAATTCCTTGGTTTTCTTTCTTTACTTCCGGTTAATTTTCTTTAAATTTTGATTAAAGAACTGGGGAAAAGCAATTTGATTATAATTTATCGAGGAAGAAAAATACTACAGAGACTTTTAAGGGCAATTGTTTTTCTTTCTGGAGCATTTTTCACGCTGCCTTGACAATCATGGAAGACGACATATGTTTCTCATTTATTTTTTTTTTAAAAAAAGGAAAAGGAAACTACATTTTTCGGCTGATCAAGTAGAGTTTTAAAATTCAGGAGGCAATGGCAACAAGTCGTGTCAATTAAAATAATTTCCGGAAAAGTAAAGTTATGTATTTTTTAAAACAAAAACTTGATGTCAATATTAGGCTGTATATACTTACAAGTACCCAAAGCAATCGAACGGAAATCCTACAAAATTTCAGTGTTTAACATAAAAGGGTCCATATTGGGGCCCCCTAGAGTGACCGGGTGAGTCACTCTTGTTACTCTTAGGTCACTCATCAGGTCCAGAAAGAGCGCCTTTCAACTCCACGGTCGGCTGTTCAGGAATAACCATTCCCTGTGCCAAAATAACATTCCTCTACCCCAGTTACTATGGAGAAGACTTCTTCCGACAGAGGAAGGTATATTCCTCTCCACCATCTGGGGGGTGATACCAGAGCATTCCCAAGCGAACTTATCCCTAATGCTAACGCCTGACTCATATTCCAAAAGATAACACTCCAAATTAGGAATCCCGGAGGATACACATCTCATGCAAACCTGGTAACCCAACCATGCTCCCCCCCCCCCAAAGAAATCCTACAAAAGAGGGAAGCCGAAGAAGTACTGAGTTATATATTAAGGGAAATTCACCACCTCGAAAGAAAAGACCCAGAAATTGAAATCTAACCACAGTTTACGAGTAAATTACCAAAAATACACAAACTACATTTGCCAACGCTTCCTAGAATGTGCCAAAGGAGAGATTTTGGTTAGATTTAGTCACAGGGTTGCCAAATTTTTAGCCGGCTAAAAATATAAAAATAAAATTCAATTAAAAATAATACAAACAAGCTCATGACTTTTTTTTCATAATAAAAGAGAGAAAAAATAATATAGAAACCTAATAAAACTATTATTTATTAAATTAATTTAAACATAATTCTTATTAATTATTTGATTAATAAAGCTTGTTGCATCTAATTGTATAGTTTTTGTATAATACCCGTTTTTAATTTACGCGACCTAGCTTATGATTTCTTTAATTCTCGTTTTTATTTTGGTTAATTACACGATTAAAATATTTGTTCCTCTTTCAATTAATATTTTCTTTCTTTTTATTAAAAAATAAACGCAGTATTTACATAAAAAAAAATTTTAAATTCCAAATAATTTAAAAAACTATTTACATAAAAATTGGTATTTAACTTTGGTAACTTTTTCCCGAAAGATCAATGTTTATCATTTTTTAAAAAAATTTAATATCTGTATATAAATCTCTCTCCCCTTCAATAAATTAAAAAATTAAATTAAATTAAAAATTAAACATTTTAAACAAGATTAATTTTCAATTAAAAAATTAATAACAAAATTAATAAAGTAGAGATTGTCTAACCCTAAAGCTGCCTCGGTTAGACTTGTTCTTCAGATCAAAGACTGCTGCCCACTTCGCTGGATCGCCTACGATCTATATGCTTTAGATATGTTTCTGAATATATGCTGCGGGTGCGTTCATCGTAGCGTAAAGACGGCCGGCGTACTTCCAATGATTCCAGATCGGACGGCGGCCGGCGACACAATGAACAGAATGCACACTGGATGGTATTCTTGAAAGCTTCCCTAAAATCTCGATTGAAGTACGCATAGATGATTGGATTTAATGTACTGTTGAAATAGCCAATCCAGAAAAGAGTTGAAACGACGATCTCCGGTGTTGGACAGGCTTCTTCGCCGCAAACGGAAACTATCACATACCTGTGGAATTATAGAAGAAAAAAAGAAATAGCTTAATAATAGTATGATTATGAACACAATTTGATTGTTATCAGCATCCCACAGGAGTAATTTGCTAATGTCGCAATCACATTAAGACAGTTTTACATGTTTTACTCGATTCTGAACCATCAACATCGGGGTTACAAACAGCATTGACCGTCGAGAAAAAACTACAATGATTTAGCGCATTATAAACGAGTGGAACAACGAAAACTTATCCTCGAAAAGCGAGGGGTGCTAGTATGGCTTTGGAAAACATCACTAGGGAGTGATAATCCCTGGCGTTGGTTCCCTGAATTCGGAATTTTTACATAATAAGTCTGAAGAATAGCGTTACAAGAAATTATTCTCACATTAAAGAACGAGCGATAAACGTTGGGGGCCGAGGTTCCTTAGGGAATTGAGGCTGAGCGTTTGGTTTGGAGAATTAAGAACTCGAAGGCTATAGTCATTTCCCAGCTTCTTCCTCCGGGAAATTTACGCAATAGGTGGATACATCCGTTTCAGTCTGAGAATAACCAAGTGGTGTGCAGGTGGGAATGATATCAAGCTCGGTAAGGAGGCACACAAGATCTACGGAGGAAACAGTCCGCTATAGTGTGCACCAGTTCTGGAGTTTCTTGGAGAGATGAGACTGTAGGAGAATGACCCTCCCTAGGACCCTTCATTCCTCCAAGGAGGAATCTTCCAAGTACCTGACATTGGAAGAGAAGTATGAGTTGACAGTTAAGATTGGCCTCTGCAGGCTCTCCGCTCTCTAGCACTCTCCTGGGGGAGCTGATCCACCACTAGCTGCTTTCATAATAACCAGTGGACTTACCATAGAAAGAATGGTAACCAGCATAGAATAAACGTTCCCATGATGATGCCCAGAGTTCTGGCCGCTTTATGCTCTCGTTTCATCTTAATGATATTTCTATCCTTGGTGGGCGTCGAATGAAGACCAACTTCGTTGAGCGCTAAAGCTTTACTGGAGCCTCCACTACTGCCGAGAGTATCGCCATTGCAGTCTCTACTGCTGTTGTTCAGTAACATCTGATTGCCCATCCTGGCGTGCAGTTGTTTCTCCTGTCGTATGGCTTCACGAAAGATGGCCAAGTAGGTGAACACCATTATAGTGCAGGGTATCCAGAATGAGATTAACGACGAAACAACTGCATAAATTGCGGTCACCTGCAACAGAGAAATTTTTTCAACATTAAAAAAAGATTTGAAAAGAAAAAAATTTCACTTTAATTTAGTACCTCTAAGCACAGAAATAAGAAAAACGATGTAAGACAGTCTCGACCAGAGAATATCTTGGAATCAGCGGGATTCTAGGATAGTCCCCTCTAGGATAGTACCTGATCTCCTAGTAACTACGCAGGCTTCCAAATCTTTCTTGGATGATGGCATCGAAATCCAATCACTTTTTCACCGGTGCCCTCTTTGTGCCAAGGCCATTTTGAACAGATAATAAATAGGCTCAACGCATGACTGACTAGTCATTTCCGGTTTGAACCAGACAGATTACCAGCATATCTAAAGTTCACTACAGAAATAAAACACAAAATAAGTCCTTTCATAAAACGTACCCAAGAAAAGCAAAGCTACAATATAATGACATTTTGAAAATTGGTAAAAACCTTTTTCTGCCAGACGGTTAACATTATGAAAACAATTTATTGATTTCTTAAATAGAAAAACCCTCAACTTTTCTTCTATCGCTTAAATTACAGTTTTCTATCACTCAGCACGCAATGAGCTTAGTTCTTATGAAAAACTTATGAAAATCTCTAAATAACTCTAGGTCCTTCAAGGCAATATCAATTCAACTTTCCCAATCTATAGTTTTCCTTGAAAATCAACTTTTAATTAGTTAAGTTTAATCAAAATAAAAGAAAAAGTCAGTTCTGACTGAATTTCAGGCAAAGTTACTGGAGAAATCCAGTGAAGGTTACGAAGCACCCTTCCACCAAACTAAAAGAGGTAGGTGCCATCGGCCTTCACCTTATCTTCTGCTAACATGTGACATCTTGACAGAGCTAATAAGAAAATAGTTTTCAGGGAAGAGAAGAGAGTAAATCGAAAAAGGGACTGGTAGTAAAAAATTAAGGATTATCTTTTAATAGACTCCCAAAAGGGATGCACAATAAGCCTAATATGGCTGCAGTTACTGGCTCAAAGAACACAACCCAAGACTCTATTCTAATCTGTCAACAATCTGACAGCTTCTCTGTTGATGGTGGGCCAAATAATTCTAACATTCTGTGCAATTCCAGTCAGGAAAGTGATAGGGAAACGCTCATTCTGCTTTTAAAGGGCATTGGAGTTACAGTACTTGATACAACCTTCCTACAGTAGGAACTGAAATAGACCCTTCTTTGGAGATGTTGATATGACTCTCTAGGGTATCTCAGCAACAGATCTACAGAGTTAGTTGATATGCGCAGCTACAAATCCCGAGGCGAACTCTTCTAGCTCATCATCATATCTCTACCTCTTAAGGGTGCCGCAACAGATCCTATGCAACACAGATCTCCCCATATTATCTATCCACAAATATCGCAGGAAAATGCGTTTTGAAGAGAGACCAGAGTCTAAAGCAGTGGTTCTTAAACTTTTCATATACGCGGAACACAATTATATGTATATATTTTTCTCGCGGAACACTAACATTAAATAATTTGAAAATCGGTATTCAGCAAGAACTTAAAATTAAATGAAAATTAAAAAAAAGGAACAATTTTTTGTCTTCGTATCTTTCCTAAGTTTCTAAATTTCAACACATTTAAAATTGAAATTTCGCGGAACACTTGGACCATATTCGCGGAACACCGGTTAAGAACCACTGCTTTATATCTTCTACCTTTATAGTTCTGAGCACAAAATAACTATAGTTTATAATTGAGAAAAACAAAGTGTACAAGAGAACAAAATTCCATACCAATACGTGGTTCACAGTGGGAGATATAAAACGGCCATAATTTTACAGAATTTCATGACCCAAAAAATTTTCAACCCTTTATATCTTCTACATTTATAGTTCTGTACACAAAATAACTATAGTTTATAATTGAGAAAAACAAAGTGTAGAAGAGAACAAAATTCCATACCAATACGTGGTTCACAGTGGGAGATATTTAACGGCCATAATTTTACAGAATTTCATGACCCAAAAATTTTTCAATCCTTTATATCTTCTACATTTATAGTTCTGTACACCAAATAACTATAGTTTATAATTGAGAAAAACAAAGTGTACAAGAGAACAAAATTCCATACCAATACGTGGTTCACAGTGGGAGATATACAACGGCCATAATTTTACAGAATTTCATGACCCAAAAAATTTTCAACCCTTTATATCTTCTACATTTATAGTTCTGTACACAAAATAACTATAGTTTATAATTGAGAAAAACAAAGCGTATAAGAGAACAAAATTCCATACCAATACGTGGTTCACTGTGGGAGATATACAACGGCCATAATTTTACAGAATTTCATGACCCAAAAAATTTTCAACCCTTTTTATCTTCTACATTTATAAATCTGTGCACAAAATAACTATAGTTTATAATTGAGAAAAACAAAGTGTATAAGAGAACAAAATTCCATATTAATACGTGGTTCACAGTGGGAGATATACAACGGCCATAATTTTACAGAATTTCATGACCCAAAAATTTTTTAACCCTTTATATCTTCTACATTTGTAGATCTGTGCACAAAATAACTATAGTTTATAATTGAGAAAAACAAAGTGTATAAGAAAACAAAATTCCATACCAATACGTGGTTCACAGTGGGAGATATAGAACGGTCTTAATTTTACAGAATTTCATGACCCAAAAAATTTTCAACCCTTTATATCTTCTACATTTATAGTTCTGTACACAAAATAACTATAGTTTATAATTGAGAAAAACAAAGTGTAAAAGAGAACAAAATTCCATACCAATACGTCGTTCACAGTGGGAGATATTTAACGGCCATAATTTTACAGAATTTCATGACCCAAAATTTTTTAATCCTTTATATCTTCTACATTTATAGTTCTGTACACCAAATAACTATAGTTTATAATTGAGAAAAACAAAGTGTACAAGAGAACAAAATTCCATACCAATACGTGGTTCACTGTGGGAGATATACAACGGCCATAATTTTACAGAATTTCATGACCCAAAAAATTTTCAACCCTTTTTATCTTCTACATTTATAGATCTGTGCCCAAAATAACTATAGTTTATAATTGAGAAAAACAAAGTGTATAAGAGAACAAAATTCCATACCAATACGTGGTTCACTGTGGGAGATATACAACGGCCATAATTTTAAAGAATTTCATGACCCAAAAAATTTTCAACCCTTTTTATCTTCTACATTTATAGATCTGTGCCCAAAATAACTATAGTTTATAATTGAGAAAAACAAAGCGTATAAGAGAACAAAATTCCATACCAATACGTGGTTCACTGTGGGAGATATGCAACGGCCATAATTTTACAGAATTTCAGGACCCAAAAAATTTTCAACCCTTTTTATCTTATACATTTATAGATCTGTGCACAAAATAACTATAGTTTATAATTGAGAAAAACAAAGTGTATAAGAGAACAAAATTCCATACCAATACGTGGTTCACAGTGGGAGATATAGAACGGCCTTAATTTTTCAGAATTTCATGACCTAAAAAAGTTTCAACCCTTTATATCTTCTACATTTGTAGATCTGTGCACAAAATAACTATAGTTTATAATTGAGAAAAACAAAGTGTATAAGAGAACAAAATTCCATACAAATACGTGGTTCACAGTGGGAGATATACAACGGCCATAATTTTACAGAATTTCATGACCCAAAATTTTTTTAACCCTTTATATCTTCTACATTTGTAGATCTGTGCACAAAATAACTACAGTTTATAATTGAGAAAAACAAAGTGTATAAGAGAACAAAATTCCATACCAATACGTGGTTCACAGTGGGAGATATAGAACGGTCTTAATTTTACAGAATTTCATGACCCACAAAATTTTCAACCCTTTATATCTTCTACATTTATAGATCTGTGCCCAAAATAACTATAGTTTATAATTGAGAAAAACAAAGTGTATAAGAGAACAAAATTCCATACCAATACGTGGTTCACAGTGGGAGATATAGAACGGTCTTAATTTTACAGAATTTCATGACCCACAAAATTTTCAACCCTTTATATCTTCTACATTTATAGATCTGTGCCCAAAATAACTATAGTTTATAATTGAGAAAAACAAAGTGTATAAGAGAACAAAATTCCATACCAATACGTGGTTCACAGTGGGAGATATAAAACGGCCATAATTTTACAGAATTTCATGACCCAAAAATTTTTCAACCCTTTATATCTTCTACACTTATAGTTCTGTACACCAAATAACTATAGTTTATAATTGAGAAAAACAAAGTGTACAAGAGAACAAAATTCCATACCAATACGTGGTTCACAGTGGGAGATATAAAACGGCCATTATTTTACAGAATTTCATGACCCAAAAATTTTTCAACCCTTTATATCTTCTACATTTATAGTTCTGTACACCAAATAACTATAGTTTATAATTGAGAAAAACAAAGTGTATAAGAGAACAAAATTCCATACCAATACGTGGTTCACAGTGGGAGATATAGAACGGCCTTAATTTTTCAGAATTTCATGACCTAAAAAAGTTTCAACCCTTTATATCTTCTACATTTGTAGATCTGTGCACAAAATAACTATAGTTTATAATTGAGAAAAACAATGTGTATAAGAGAAAAAAATTCCATACCAATACGTGGTTCACAGTGGGAGATATAGAACGGCCTTAATTTTACATAATTTCATGACCCAAAAAATTTTCAACCCTTTTGTATCTTCTACATTTATACATCTGTGCACAAAATAACTATAGTTTATAATTGAGAAAAACAAAGTGTACAAGAGAACAAAATTCCATACCAATACGTGGTTCACAGTGGGAGATATAAAACGGCCATTATTTTACAGAATTTCATGACCCAAAAATTTTTCAACCCTTTATATCTTCTACATTTATAGTTCTGTACACCAAATAACTATAGTTTATAATTGAGAAAAACAAAGTGTATAAGAGAACAAAATTCCATACCAATACGTGGTTCACAGTGGGAGATATAGAACGGCCTTAATTTTTCAGAATTTCATGACCTAAAAAAGTTTCAACCCTTTATATCTTCTACATTTGTAGATCTGTGCACAAAATAACTATAGTTTATAATTGAGAAAAACAATGTGTATAAGAGAAAAAAATTCCATACCAATACGTGGTTCACAGTGGGAGATATAGAACGGCCTTAATTTTACATAATTTCATGACCCAAAAAATTTTCAACCCTTTTGTATCTTCTACATTTATACATCTGTGCACAAAATAACTATAGTTTATAATTGAGAAAAATAAAGTTTATAAAAGAACAAAATTTATCTTTAATATGCCCTTTATTTTGAGTAGTCACATATACATGCATGTTAACGTGGAAAAAGACAGTTAGAGGCGGCTACTGTTTAAATTTGAATCAATATTTTTGGATTTAAAACAATATTTCAGTCTTGAATTCGTCTTACCGAAATATTCGTGAGCACAAATAACACACAGTTAATAACAAGTAGATTATTCAATAATAATTATTCATTTCTCAATTGTAATTTTATTTAGTTCCCCTAATTTTACTTATAGTAAAATACTGGAATAATTAGCTGTCCTAAAAATAAGCATATCTTTTTTTTTTTTATATTACCCATTTACAACATTG
The DNA here is from genome assembly GCF_049639745.1 of Rhodnius prolixus. NCBI lineage: Eukaryota > Metazoa > Arthropoda > Insecta > Hemiptera > Reduviidae > Rhodnius > Rhodnius prolixus. The sequence goes on along the minus strand of NW_027411582.1, from coordinate 39,185,152 downwards.
TGGGAAGAACATCTAGATTGAGAATATAATTGAAGAAAACTATATTATTTACGATAAAGCCAGATAATTATTACCTATTATTATAAACGTTTGACTACTACATAAAGTAACAATTACTTTAATCGAAGAATGAACTTAAACCGACGATTTTTATTTAAAAATACAAATAAATAAAATGAAATCATTGATGTATGTTGGTGTGAGCATTTTTTTAAAAAAGTTTTTGAAATCTTTAGCCTAATGTTTTTTTCTTTTTAACCTGTAATTAATAGTTTGATTATTATAGATAAATAGATATTACAATCTACAGTCTAGAACAAATATTTTGTAGATGAAAATGGCCAGCATAAGGGTCTGTGACATCTAATAAATTCTAAAAATGTGAAGGAAAAGTTATTGCAGTAAAATTACTTAAATCATATCAATGAAGTATAAATGAAATGATGGGTACTTGCTGATTTGTGTACCTTTTGGCGTTTAATCAACCCTTATACTTAACTTTTTAAACTGTAAGTTTTTGTTAAGGAGATAAAGTTATACACGTTAAATACTTGAGCTTTGTTTGTACATACAGGAATGTTTGTTATAGAGGTATGTGACTGGTTATTAAGATATCTATCTCTATATAAACTATAGTAGGGACATTTTAAAAATATGTGAACGAGAGATTCCTAGCTTGCTCTGCATAATTTACAAGTTTCGGATAGTTCTACGCTATAACTTATCTTTTTTGCATAAATGGTACATTTTTTTGCGGAACAAATCCTGAGTTGGCTGTACACTCTGACAGCTTCCAAACCAATATTATAGAGCAAGTAATAATTTTCGTATTTTGCATGCAGGATATCCTTATACAATGTGCTATACGAGGAAGAATGTGCTCTCTCTAGGTCATCTGAAATAGATTTCTGCCTCCAATCACCTAACAGTTTGTTTTTAAATTTTTTCATTAAGTCTGCCCGCTGGCTCTCCCACAGCCAGTCGTAGCCTAACGTTATAAAATAGCTTTTTATCTGTGAGACCCTGTTATATTTAACGAGATTACTACAAGAGCTATCCATAATTAATAATTTGTTGTAACAAATTTTAGGCAATCTATTGTTGGGCATATCTAACAATTTTATCAGCCAGTTCAAAGCTCTTTTTAAGACAATGTATTCTAATTTAACCTGACCAACTTCTAGTCTGACCATGTAACTGGCTGTGCAAGCAGGCCAGCAGAATAAAGATTTAAAAAATTGTACTTGTACAGTTTCTATATGTTCAACGTGCCTCAAGGCCCAAAGTTCACCACCATAAAGTAGTGTGGAACAGACTATACTTTCAAATAACTTTAGTTTGCTCTCCCAAGAAGTCAGTTTGGATTTGACCATAATGGATCTCACCGCATTAGTAGCTGTTTGTGCCTGATTTATTCTTGATTTACTGGCCACATGAAAGAGTCCCGAGTTAGATAATAAAAGACCGAGGTAGTTAAAGGAAGTGACAGTTTCCAGGGGTTCTCGACGGAAGTAGAACACGTCTTTTGCAGCTTTTCCATGACTTCTTTTAAAAATTACTACTTTGGACTTTTGTATGTTTACGTCCAATCGGTTCATTTCGCAATAATAATCGAGGGCACGCAATTTCTTTTTAGCATCAATGGGAGTATTCGAGAGTAAAACTATATCATCAGCATATAAAAGAGATGAAATCCCATGGCTGTGATCAATCTGCACTAAATCACAATTGTTCTCTTTCAAACACCTATCGAAATCATTAATAAATATAGCGAATAGCAACGGTGAAATAGAGTCACCCTGCAGAACTCCATTCGTGACAGGGGTTTCTTCCGTGAATGAATTAGAAATTCTGATTCTGGTAGTGGTGCTGTTATAAAGATTAAACAAAACATGTATCCATTTCCGGCTAATACCGTAAGCAAACAGTTTTTGCCATAGCAGATTGTGATCAACATTGTCGAATGCCTTCTTGAAATCAATGAAAATAGCGAAAACCTTTCTTTTAGCTTTTACAATCTGGCTGTTAATTAAGGCGGAAAGGGAGAATAGGTTATCCATGCAACCGCGAGATTTCCGAAAGCCATTTTGAACTTCTATCAGAGGGTTTCCGTATTCCACCCAATCAGAGAGTCGGTTAGAGAGGAGCTGCGTAAACAGTTTGTTTAAGCAGTTCATAAGCGCAATGCCCCTATAATTTTCTGGTTGTAAAGGGTCGCCTTTCTTGAAAATCATACACATTTCTGACTTGCCCCAACTGGGAGGGACTTTTTCTGTCTGTAAAATATTATTAAAAAAAGTTTACAAAAATTGGTGGCCTTGCAGAGGCATATTTTTAAAAAATTCATAAGAGAAGCCGTCTGGTCCGGGAGTTTTGTTTTGCTTGCACTGATTAATCACTCGCAAAATTTCATTTAGTGAGAAGGAGGCATCAAAAAAGGGATGTACCGTATCAAAAAACGTAATTAGAGGTAAATCAACTGGAGGGAATAATGACGATTTTTATTTAAAAATACAAATACATAAATAAAATAAACAAAATCATTGATGTATGTATTTTTTAAAAAAAGGTTTTGAATTTTTTAGCCTCATAATTTTTTTTTTTTATTTTTTATAACGTTTTTCTTTCTAACCTGTAATTTTGATTGTTTGATTGTTATATATAAAATAGATATTATAGTCAATCTACAGTGCTACTTGAACAAATATTTTGTAGATGAAAATGGCCAGCATAAGGGTCTGTGACATCTAATAAATTTTAAAAAATATGAATGAAAATTAATGCAGTAAAATTACTTAAATAATATCAATGAAGTATAAATGAAATTTTGGGTACTTGCTGATTTGTGTACCTTTTGGCGTTCAATCAACCCTTATACTTAACTTTTTAAACTGTAAGTTTTTGTTAGGGAGTAAGTAATTTGGGTATGTTGGGTGTGTCAGATGGTTTACTGTTTGTCAATATTTTGCACTCTAGGTATTATTATGTTTCTTCTGTTCTTGTTTACTATATCTTTTATGTTATTATCATGTGTCTATGACTGAGTTATGTTCATTTTTTCTTTTTCTGGTTTTTCTTTTTGAGTTCTGTAGAAGTGTTTTTTATTTTTGTTTCATTATTGTACTTTTTTCTTTAACTCTTTTTATAAATTTGTATAGGCCCCCTCCCATTCCTTTGCCATAGAATTGCAAATTTTCTAGCGCAAATAAAACAAACTAAAAAATCAGATAAATTTAAAATATATCAAAAATATTATATCTCCTTATCACTAAGAATAAGTTTAGCCAATTTAGTTTCGTCCTTTCAAATAAAATTAATCAAAATGACCAGCGACACGCAAATAACTAATCATTTCATTTAAGGGGCAATCATGCATAATTTCATCGACCAATCAACGCATAACTCTTACCTCTCACTCGTACTAAAATATTAATCTAGAAAATGAACCAACACGTCTCAGGAATTAATTAATTTAACCATTCAAAACCATACGTAATTAAAATTTAATAATTTAATAAATATCACAATGTATTTAATTAAAATTTAAATTTTGATAGGAAAAGCCATTCCTCCTCACATCCTCTTATATCCTTGGTATCTCGTGACAAAATTGTTGTTGTTGATTTTTTGGTTGATATGATTTCGAGTCCCCCTGAATCAATGATTAGAGCTTGGTTTGCTTACGTGAATATGAAAATTCGAAACTTCGCTTTTGGATTCTATCATTTTTTTCTCGAATGTTTGCCAACCGTTTCCGTTAAGCTCGAATAATAAGTGACAAAATGCATTCTATTATTTAAGAACATTTATTTATCATTAAACATTTAATGTGTTCTCTCTTTTTTAAGGGAACTGTAATGCTCTAAATCTAAATGACACCTCAGTTCAACATACTGTTTGATAATCATTAAAAGCCAAGACGTTAAAGGCTAGAACTGTTACATAACCGTGAGGTATGTACGAGTATTTTGTTTTACATTTGTTTGGTAAAAGTATTCTATAAAGACGAATTATTATTATTATTATTTTTCTTTTTTTTGGCGCATCAACAGCTGAGGTTATTAGCGCCCGGAGCTTTTTCCAGTGCACTGCCGGCCTCCGGACAGTGTTCTCTCGTTACAGACGATCACCATCCATCACCGGACAATGAGCTGTAAGAAGCTCCTAGGAAGAGAAAATCTAAGGGTCAGCATTATTATTATTATTACATCAAGAAGTCCAGAAATAGGATTACTGAATATTCTTACTTTTTTGTAAAAAAAATTTACATTCTGTATTATAAAAGTTGAATGTAAATGGATATCTAAAATTAAAAAGAGCAATAACTGAGGAAATGAACATCAAAGATAAGTACTTGGATAAATTGAATAGTTAAAAGAGATTACTACAAATCGTCAGAAGCAAATGTAACCCACGATATCAGAACGATTCCAACTGGGTGGTAATAAATCGACAAATTTTAATATTTTCTTTAAACGACTAGATCAGTTTCGGTTATAGACGGATGTACACGGCCGTCAAAACGCACCATGACATCACCTCCCCCAATTCCTGCGTTATCCACGGAGGTGGTCGTTCGTTTTTTGTTTTATTGTAAAAAAAAGAAAAAAAAAAAGTGAAATTTCCATCATTTCGGTTCACCTCAATTCGAATTAGAAGCAAAACTCCCGGCTTTGTACGTAAAATATTCAGTAGAGGGCATGTTGAAACATGTTTTTCATACTTCACTAGGAGCAAAACTTTACAATGGTTATCTCCTGAATTTAGGCTGGATTAAGTCACGTTGTCCGTTGGAGATTCTGATCTAAATATTTCTATCTTGCAGATCATCTAAAGCGACTGAACACGCGCGAACTGTTACTGGAAAGATGGTACTTTTTCTGGCTTGATTTCACGTGTTACGCCTGCATAAGCTCTCAAGAAGCATCATTGGACCAACCTTTAAGAGGCAGGTAACCATGACTAACGAATAGAATATATGTTTAATTGATCTTTAATGAACTATAATAGGTAATCGTTGGAAATAGAATCTATAATCATATAATATTTTTATTACTTAAATTTTTACCTAAACTTGAACAATACTATTATGACTGAATTTGGCACACATATTCTGTAGGGTGGAGTAATATAGTTGGCAACTTCACAAATTCCACCCAATCAAAAAGAGAAATAGAAAAAATTATATTTTTGTACTCATTTTTTACGTCTGCGCAATAGCTTGATTTTATATTTAAATACAGAAAAAAATTATCTAATTAAAATTGATTCCTCACTCTGTAATTGTCTCACTCTATTTGCAATTACAGTTGATTATTAATTGAACGCAGTTGTTGAATATCTTCATTAAGAATTGTGGTTGTAAATAATTCGGTAACGACGCAGTGAGATGGAGCGAGGGTGGAAGAGAGGGCCTTTGTAACGAGACCGCCTTTGTAATTGTCATTGAACAAATTTTCAGTTAAGCTAACATTATGTATTAATTAATTAAGCTGTGGAATGTAATAACAAACCACTTTGTTTACCAACTATGTTAATCTATAGAATCCATAATTATTCAATAGAATATTTGACAGTTGATTTAGATAATAAATAACCTTACAAACTCCAGTAAAGACTGGACACTGGAATTATCTGGGGTGACTTGAAGCAAATAAAATGGCGATAAATAATGGAATTATAAGTGGGAATTTTTTAAAAATATATTTAACATCTTCAGGATAAGTTTGTAGAATCGCATTTTATAATGAAGTAATCGTAAGAGGGTTCCCTTTCATCTTTAAAATGTCCCACTAGTGATTCTCTCCTTCAAAAATTACTCAAATTAAATACACAGATCCACTTGCTTGAAGTATATGTTAATTACAAAACTTAGAAAAAAAATCTAAGATGAAGTTTTTGAGAAAACCAAAAGGAACTTAAAAGTCAATTTAATAAAACTTATTGGGGATTAGCTAAATGATTGATTATCCTACAGGATAATCCCACTCGGAGATCTCGGATTCGAATCCAGCTGCTGACCTTAGGCTTTCTCTTTCTAAGGGCTTCTTAAAGTAAAAAAAAAAAGTAAAGTAATTGCCTATTTTTTTCAGGCGGGCTTTACGTCCAACTACCAATTAGGTGTCGTGGACGGAGGCGACAAGCAAACATACTTTACTGTAAATTTCTCATATTAACCATTAAATAAAATCCAAGACCTAGACCAGGGGAATCGAACCCACTAAACCAACAATACATCTTAGCTTTGCGGGTCTACCTATAACCGCCTAACATACTTTACTGTAAATTCCTTTTATTAACCATTAAATAAAATCCAAGGCCTAAGACTGGGAATCGAACCCACTAAACCAACAATATATCTTAGCATTGCGGGTCTAGTCTATAACCTAACATACTTTACTATGAATTTCTCATATTAACCATTAAATAAAATCCAAGGCCTAGACCAGGAGCATCGAACCCACTAAACCAACAATACATCTTAGCTTTGCGGGTCTACCTATAACCGCCTAACATACTTTACTGTAAATTCCTTTTATTAACCATTAAATAAAATCCAAGGCCTAAGACTGGGAATCGAACCCACTAAACCAACAATATATCTTAGCATTGCGGGTCTAGTCTATAACCTAACATACTTTACTATGAATTTCTCATATTAACCATTAAATAAAATCCAAGGCCTAGACCAGGAGCATCGAACCCACTAAACCAACAATACATCTTAGCATTGCGGGTCTAGCCTATAACCGCCTAATGTACTTTACTATAAATTTCTCATATTAACCACTAAATAAAATCCAAGACCTAGACCAGGGGAATCGAACCCACTAAACCAACAATACATCTTAGCATTGCGGGTCTAGCCTATAACCGTCTAATGTACTTTACTATGAATTTCTCATATTAACCATTAAATAAAATCCTAGACTTAGAGATAGGGAATCGAACCCACTAAACCAACAATACATATTAGCATTGCGGGTCTCGCCTCTAACATCTCGGCTACTGTGGGGCTTCTAGATCAGACATCATCTTCAGTGATGTCTAGAACGAAGCGGAAGCAGGTAGTGCACTGGAAAAGCTACGAACCCCCCCCCCCCCCAAAAAAAAACCTCTCACACACACACACAAATCTGTAAACCTCCCCTTTTTTTTTTTGTTTTTTGGACCCAGAGGGCTTCAAAAAGCTGAAGGAGAGCTGAGACTTTAACAGCTTTCTTTAAAGTTAAAGTCAACTTAACCTTTTAAGTACAATACTTAAATTTAAGGTTAAAGAAAAATTCTTTTACCTAAATAATGGCAAAATAAAGTAGCTGGAGTTATGGAGAACCAGATTCTTTAGTTTAAAAAGAAGAGAAGACTTGGTGTTCTTTAATCCAAATAATTATCTGCAGCAGCCGCAGCCGGTTTGTTTATTGATCAAGTTCCAGTTGATTGCTCTCCAGGAATTCCAACCAGCTTTCTAGTTGCCCGAACTTGAATTGCGGACGTAGAGTAGGAGTTTATTGGCGTAGCAAGGAAGTTGGGGTGGAATTTCAAGCCCCAGCCAGCCTCACTCGTTCCAGCAACCTCTCTTGGAGGGAAAGATGGAGGGACAACTTGACGGATATTACAGTTTTCTCCAGCATTTAGCTGGCCGGCGATCTTCACGACGGATGGTGCCAGGATATCCCTCGTATCCGAGCTTCCGGCGGCGGCCCGCACTGCTGTCTAAATTAAAAGTCAAACACCCCAGTGAAGGGTTGCTCTCCCCCCCTCCACTGTCAATCTAAAAATGACTGCCCCACCCTTTCACTGACGCTGTTCTAATAAAATTTTCCACTCGCTTTAATTTAATTAATTTCCATTCGTCTGTTTTCATTGAAAGCTTTGTCATTCAAAGTTTTTCTCTTTTTTTTTACAACTAAAACTTCGTAAAATATATTATATTCGATCTTCCCTGGGCTAAAAATGGGAAAGAGCAAATCCATCAATCACATGTTTTTTTTTTAAATATTTTAATTAAAAAACTTTTCCGAAATTTCCGGAATGTTTGAAATGTCCCAGGGAAAATACGCACTAATTCTTCAAAAGATTTTTTCGTTCGATTACGAATCCATCGCAGCACGCGTGAATCTTTTCCGGTTTCGGATTTTCATCCGTCAACACGCGTTGACTAATCAGTATTCGGTCACGCACTACGAAGTGTGACGTTTGCAGTAAGGAAGTCTTACTCTTCATTATTATGTGACAAAAACTTCGTATTTATATTAATTTTAATTAAAAACTTGTCCGGAATGTCCGGAAATTTGCGGAACGTTTGAAATGTCCCAGGGAAAATACGCACTCATTCTAAAAAAGATGATTTTTCCTTCGGATACGAAGGAAATTCTTCATCGTTGATTTTATCCATCGCAGCACGCACGATTCTTTTCCGGTTTCGGATTTTCATCCGTCAACACGCGTTGACTGATCAGTTTTCGTCACGCACTACGAAGTGTGACGTTTACTTCATTATTATGTGACAAAAACTTCGTATTTATATCAAAAGATTTTTATTTGACTAATTCCTCAAGGTAGATTAGTTTTGGGCACGTTGAGACTTGTTTAAGGCACCAACTCGAGCATTGTAGCAAGAGGTAGTCATGTGAGTGGTCACACCCAATTTTCCTTCCTCAATTTGATCAGCTAGTCATTAAATTTATTGCTAAAGTCGAATCAACCATTTCCCTCGTTTAGTTCAGAATTATTGACCCAATTTAAGAGATACCAGAACTAGAGAATGCACAGAATGTTGCTTCTCTGCATTGAGAAGATTTATGTGGAGTCATTGGCTCAATATAGCCTTAAAAAAATGGGCTCATTAGACGCCCCTCACTAAACTCCAAGTGATACAGTATTTTTTCCTCCACAATCCGACTGATACTACTTCCTTCCATTGCCAGTAATTTCCTTCTTCTAAATCCCTGTGTAGTCCCGACTTTAAACAAAACACTTCATTGAAGGGAAAATCAGACAAGACAGACTATTCCCCCTCCTAACCCTGGATAGTCGTCCACGATAATCTGAGTAAAATTTATTTAGTTTCTCTCTGTCTTACGCTGGCCATAGTAAGACTGTGTTCACAAGTGACTACGTAATTTAAATGTAAATTATACGAACTAATAAATACCATGAACTGAATTTGAAGAATTCACTCATCAAAGCCGAGTACAGACTGTTATTGTTACTTGTATTGACATCTATAGTTATGACATTGTTAACTATAACATTGTTGGGAAATTAATTCCATTGCATAATTAGACAGAATATCAAATTTGACCTTTCCGTGATATCACATTATGCAGTTCGGAGATGCATATATTCACATGCATTCACACGCTGATGATATAGATATACATGAATACTCTTTTGAAAACTAAATCAAACAATAGATGAAAATGATTTTATATTATCATCCTCTTCGTGCTTCAAACTTTTGAATTATATAATAAAGGATTTATTGCGCTTCTTAATGGTAGGTTCGGGCCATTTTCCCCTTCTCTGCGATTAAACAAAAAAAAAAGTCACAAACTTGTCGGTCGGTAGGGCGGCACGTTTTAACTGAGATGTTGAAATGTGCCCCCCTCTCCTTCCATAAAAGAAAATATAATATCCAACACTTTTTGCTGGCAAATAGACTGGATTTAAAAATACGAATTCCAAATGTTAAATATGGACCAACAATACTCATACCTTGTCCACGACAATCTTCACCAATACACTTCCAAAGCTGCAAACAAAAATTTTAGGTACTTCCACCTTACAAAATATAACCATTCCTTAATTCTGGACTTTACCAAACAATGAAAACGAAGGCGAAACTCGTGTCAATTATACAACAGGTCTACCACAATATATGGGGAAAATTACCAATCATAAATGTTTTAAATATTTGACGAGAAATTAAAACTGTTCAAAGGTGCCCCCCCACACACCCCTATACTTAATTTCATATAATTAATACCTATTAATTATGAGAAAATTTAAATTGATTCCATTTTTAACGAAATTCTGATTGTTGGCTTCCAAAATCTAAATTTATCTATTCTGTGATGTAGAGTGCCTTTAAATTCTGGAATAGAGGTTTCAGCACTGTAAAATAGAACATAAATATCCCCAGCAGCAGCAGCAGCAGTAGTAGTAGAGCTCTAAATGTTAAGGTCCGTTATCAAGAGGCGTACATTTGGCGTTGGCAAGCGAGGCAGAGGCGGTCGAGAGCTGTTCCCCCAATGGCTGGCTACTGATAAGAACGGTGCTGATAAGGGTAGTGGGGCCAGTCAGCCAACTCTCCTGGGTAGCATTTCCGCTGGCCAAGCCAGCGTCTACTGACATAGTTTTCACTCACCGAGTAATGCTTAAAATAGTCTCAAACATATTACCTACTATCATGGATTTAGCTAACATGTAAAGTTGGATCATTGAAAAGATGGGGTTAGGTACTATATAGTATCATTTCACACTGTGGAATAGAGATCGATTTTTTTCTCGAACAATTATCGATGTTTTATTTTATTAACAGCTGATTTATTAACAAGAGAAAATCCTTTTCTGTGAAGATTGTCCTTCCGGTTGCCTAATTTTTGGAACAATTCATCCAGAAACGGAGATCAAAGGAGTCATCAACGAACCTTAAAAATTAATCTGGACTTCTACTTCCGTGAAAAACTTTTCACCTTTTCTGAGGTCCTCGTTATTTCCGTTAGGTTTTAAAAGTGCATTAATTCTGATTAGAAGTACTTAAATAATAGAACCGTAACTTATTAAAACTGTCCGGTAGGACAGTTGTATAAGGGTTGACCATCAAAAACTGCACGAAAAAGCGTAACGTTGAAAAACACCCAACTTTGACAATTTTTTTCTCTTTTTCTATAAAAGATAAAATTCCCAAATTTTCTTTAAATCTTACTCCAAACCCTCCTTCATAACTGTAATTTTTTTGCAACCACCCAGATCTAATAGGTTTCGAGAAAAAAGTTGCCGAAAATGAGCAAAAACCGCTTTTTCAAAAAATGTTCTTGTTCTTGTTCTTCTTCTTCTTCTTCTTCTTGTTGTTACCTTTTTTGTAAACAACGTAGCGCCTAAACGCGTGAACCGATTTTCATGAATGAGGTGTCATTCGATTCAATATTTTATGTAGATGTGCCTTTTGTGGGTCCCGACGCTGTACATCGAATGGGAGAGGAGTTAGCCCCCTTTATGTAAGGCCCCCTCCAAAATTATTATTACTAATTACTCTGTAAATCTTGGCCCGATTTTGATAAAATTTGGTAGGATGACAGGGTTAGGGCTCCCCTACGTAACATTAAAGCGGCGATCAGCTCTTACACTTGTTAAGGGGAAGTATAGCAATCGTTTCAAATTATCGACACGTGAACCGATTTTCATGAATGAGGTGTCATTCGATTCAATATTTTATGTAGATGTGCCTTTTGTGGGTCCCGACGCTGTACATCGAATGGGAGAGGAGTTAGCCCCCTTTATGTAAGGCCCCCTCCAAAATTATTATTACTAATTACTCTGTAAATCTTGGCCCGATTTTGATAAAATTTGGTAGGATGATAGGGTTAGGGCTCCCCTACGTAACATTAAAGCGGTGATCAGCTCTTACACTTGTTAAGGGGAAGTATAGCAATCGTTTCAAATTATCGACACGTGAACCGATTTTTATGAATGAAGTGTCATTCGAATCGAAATTTTGTACAGATTTGTACTTTAAAAGTCTCGACGCTATGCCTCATAACGAGGGGAGTTTGCCCCGCCCAAATAAGGCCCTTTCTAAAACTATTATTATTTTTTTTTTTTTTTTTTATGATTTAAGGCGCGTCAACATCTAAGGTTATTGGCGCCCGGAGCTTTTTTCAGTGCACTGCCGGCCTCCGGACAGTGTTCTCTCGTTACAGACAACACTGTCCATCACCGGACAGTGAGCTGTAAGAAGCTCCTAAGAAGAGAAAATCTAAGGGTCAGCTGCTGGATTCGAACCCGGGACCTCCGCGTGGGAGTCCAGTATGCTAACCTCATAGCTAATCCCTTCCCTGTCTAAAACTATTATTACCAATATTTCTATAACGCTTAGTCCGATTTTGATAAAATTAAGCTCGAATAAGTGGTGAAAGCTCCTCTACGTGGCTGTGAAGTGCCATCATGCTCTTACACCTATTAAGAGGAAGTACTGCAATCGTTAAAATTATCAATGAGTGAACCGATTTACATCAATGAATTGTCGTTCGATTCAAAATCTTTGCCTTTTAGGGAGAAGTACTGTAATCGCAGTTTATTTTTCTTGCTCCTCTTAAAAGGAAGTACTGAAATCGCAGTTTAATTTTGCTATTTACCTACAAATACCTTCCTATTTTATTCAAAACGCTTTCTCAAAAAAAAAATGGTTATTGAGGATGGTTTGGGGACCGCAACTATAACCATTCTTTAAAAAGATCTCTCCAGTGATAGTTACGGTTCCGATTTAACACCTTATCAGGTTATAATGATAGAATAGCTTATTCCAAATTTTAAAAAAATCTGTAAAGCAGACGTAACTTTGCTAATAGACAAAAAGGAAAATCTATCCAAAAGGTACAAAAATCTCCTTAACAAAAACTTACAGTTTAAAAAGTTAAGTATAAGGGTTGATTAAACGCCAAAAGGTACACAAATCAGCAAGTACCCAACATTTCATTAATACTTCATTGATATTATTTAAGTAATTTTACCGCATTAATTTTCATTAATATTTTTTAAGAATTTATTAGATGTCACATACCCTTATGCTGGCCAGTTCATTCATAATAGTTATAATTGTGATAAAATGTATATTATATCTTCGTATAAATAGGTACTTTATTTTAACTCTATTCCAAATTATTCTTCTGATTTCTCTTTAATGTGCCCTTTATTCTGAAGTTGTCACATATACATGCATGTTAAATTAGAAAAAGACAAATTTAGAGTCGGCTACTGTTTAAATTTGAATCACGGAGGATTTAAAACAATATTTCAGTCTTGAATTCGTCTTACCGAAATATTCGTGAGGACAAATAACACACAGTTAATAACAAGTAGATTATTCAACATTATTTATTCATTTCTCAATTGTAATTTAATTTAGTTCCCCTAATTTTACTTATAGTAAAATACTGGAATAATTAGCTGTCCTAAAAATATGCATATCTTATTTATTTTATATTACATATACACAACATTGTGGGATGAATACCTAGATTGAGAATGTAATTGAAGAAAACTATATTATTTGCGATAAAGCCAGATAATTATTATCTATTATTATAAACGTTTGACTACTACATGTAATAACAATTACTTTAATCGAAGAATGAACTTAAACCGACGATTTTTATTTAAAAATAAAAATAAATAAATAAAATCATTGATGTATGTTGGTGTAAGCAATTTTTAAAAAACGTTTATGAATTTTTTAGCCTCATATTTTTTTATTTTTTATAACGTTTTTTTTTCACCTGTAATCAATAGTTTGATTATTATAGATAAATAGATATTACAGTCAATCTAAGTTAAATGGTGTGCTACTTGAACAAATATTTTGTAGATGAAAATGGCCAGCATAAGGGTATGTGACATCTAATAAATTCTTAAAAAATATTAATGAAAATTAATGCGGTAAAATTACTTAAATAATATCAATGAAGTATTAATGAAATGTTGGGTACTTGCTGATTTGTGTACCTTTTGGCGTTTAATCAACCCTTATACTTAACTTTTTAAACTGTAAGTTTTTGTTAAGGAGATTCTAAAATAGCACTTAAAACGGAAGCCCAAAGTCTTACGAAAATGTTTAAAATAAAAGTTATAGGACTTCCTTTGCGCAGTAATTACACCAACTTGGTTACATCTTGAAGTCTTCCAGTGAATGGGGGGGGGATGCTGCATTTTCTGTAGCACAAGATTAAGCAGATCATTGCAGCAGCTTCAGCCAAGTCACCTGTCTTACTTAAAGATTAAGGATAAAGTTCTGATCAAAACATAGTTTTAACCACATCATGATAACTGGCATGAGAGTGTTACCATATGTAATTGGTTTAGCCAAATAAGAACTCCTGAAAGCTAATAACATTATGTTTAGAGCACATAAAACTAAATTACACATAATTTCATTGGCTAATTAAGCACATAGTTTAGTAGACAGATTCATGTTCATCACACATCCCCATACAGACCACATTAGCTGGATGAATTCAAGCAATCTCTTCAGCTGGCAGTCACGCCAAGTTCATTTCCCCCCTCCTTTCGCACAGATCTTCTAAGTATTATGTCATGGCTCCTAGACACGCCACTCTCTCCGTACAGGCGAGAAAATGTAAGTTAAGAACTTCTTAAATATGCGCTTCATTGGACCATCACCTTTCAGTCGGTAGCTGTTCAATCTTGATAACCCACTGTACCAGTTTAAGATCAAAAGATTGTGTTAATCTCTAGTTTGCTAGGTAGAATTTTGTAGGACTTAGGGGAGGATATCATAAAAACGGCTAAAAAGGGAAATTCAGAAGCGTACTACTAGAAAATTCAACTTCCGTTGGTTCTTTAAAGTGCCGGACATCATGCGCAAAAGTTTTAGAAGCAAGACGACCCATTTTCCGGTACTATGTCAAATATATTTCCTGTTTAAAATTTTCGAGTCAAGTTTCTTGATGTTCTTTTAAAAATTCGAATTTGAACCCTTTAAAGGGGTTAGGGGGCCATGAAAGAACATATCTTACGTCACCGACAGAAGTTTTGTCAACGATGTTTGTGCATGATGTCGCATCGTGTACAATGACGTCAGCGTTTAGTGGCCGTCTTTTATCTTCCGTTTGCGTTGTTACTAATTTTCCGGTTGTAAATTCAGAATTACGGAAGTGAGAGAAACTGTGCGAGAACCACAACAGGTTTTTTTTTTTTTTGCCAGAATACAATTTGGAAGAACATGGGGAAATACAAAGACATACATAACAATAACAATAACAATAATAAAAACGTGAAAAGAGAAATAAAAACTAGAAACTGCCATTATTGTGACAGTTTGATCAAATATCTGTTGGAGAAAAAGTCTGGCCCCAGTATCTCTGCGTTAGAATCGTGATGTGTCAGAAAAGCTACAAAAGTTGATGTCATCAAGGAAAAATTGTAGAAAGTAAAATAAAATAAAAAAAGAAAAAGGAAAATTAGAAACTTTTTTCCGTTTATGGCGACATCTCTCTGTTATTTCAGTTTTTCTTTTTTTGCCCCCTCTTTTCACACCACACTCATTTTTCCGTGAGTTTTCCCGCCCTAACTCTACTTTTCAACCCCCTTCCTAAAATCCTGGATTTCCTTCCCCTTTAGCTGGCAAGTTTCCCCAGCTTTATGGAGAGTGAGAGGGGGTGACAGGCTTAAAGTCGAGGGGGAATCCCTATAATCATAAAAAACTTTTTTATTATTATTATTATTTTTTTTTTTTTATAAAGGCGGCTGCCTGAGATGAACTCTTCCGGAATGACAACCTCAGACAGAAAGCGGCCATGTACAACTCATTTTCTAGTAATTACGCTCATAACTCAAGACCAGTCTAACTCCAATAATAGAACCAAGATAAACATTGTCGTCTTATTCATTTAGTTTTTTCATCAAAAAAGTTTTTCTTTTAAAGACCGTAAAACTAGGTAATGTGAGGTTCTCTCGATGTCGATGACCTAATTCTTTGCGACCTTTATTAGTCTATCTTAACAATTTTTCCACACTTTAGGATCATTCAAACGGAATTTCCTTTAAACTGGAATTGTGGAAACTGTGCGTGTTGAGAAACCCCACATTTGACATCCTATTTTCAAATTTGAGGTAATTACGATAAATTTTCTATAATCATAGTATTTAGTTATAAAAAAGTTTCAACTAGCAATAGGCGCCATGGTAGCCGTGCGGTTAAAAGAATAGACCCGCAAAGCTGAGATGTATTGTTGGTTTAGTAGGTTCGATTCTCCTTCTTTAGATCTTGGATTTTATTTAATGGTTAATGTGAGAAATTTATAGTAAAGTATGTTAGGCGATTAAAAGACTAGACCCGCAATGCTAGGATGTATTGTTGGTTTAGTGGGTACGATTCTCGGTGTCTAGGTCTTGGATTTTATTTAATGGTTAATATGAGAAATTTATAGTAAAGTATGTTTGCTAGTCGCCTCCGACCACGACACCTAATTGGTAGTTGGACGTAAAGCCGGCCTGAAAAAATAGGCAATTACTTGACTTTTTTAGTCATAAAAAAAAAGACCAAAACATTAAGTTGTTCCTCCCAACTTCCGTTAGACATTCCTCGCTATCTGCCAACATGTAATCCATTCCTAAATCTTAGCCACAAAACCTCATCCTCCTCAGGCTGCAGTTTTCCACTGCAGTATACCGTTTAACGTTTATGAGAAAGTAGTGTTCACATTTCCTCACCGAATTTTCCGTGTGTGAAGCTCTCAAGTTTCAAGACCAACTGACAGACAAACTACTCTTGGACGGTGAAAATTAATGAACGGCGTGTTGAGAATTTTCCTTGTTCGGTAACAAAGTGTATATTTTGTTTTATTTTTTATTTTTGTTTCAGAATACTTTTTCCAAGTTTCCTTTTTTCCTTTTTTGTTTTCACTCACTTCTCGACCACTTTTCTCAACTAGGATTTCCTTTGCTCACCTCCTCGGAGATATTTTTAATTTTCATTTTTAATTATAGTCTTCTTTTATTTTTCTTTAATGAAGAGAGTTTGAAGTGTAGGTGGGTGTTGTTTAAACAAGTCCCTGAACTTAATTAAAAACAAATTTGTGAAGTACACAAAAATGTTTCAGGTTCTTCGAAATATTCCCCCTTTTTTATACAATCCAACTTTACGAATGCCTCATTTCGAGGAAGTTGTAGAAGTTTAATCAATCCACACTGACAAGAGGAGGGCGTGATAAGTCACCCGCAAAACTTTATTCAAATTTTTATTGGTTAAAATAGGCCTCACATAGTCGACAAAAAAAATGTTAAGGTCGAAAAGTTGTTTTGCGATGGGTACCATAAAGAAATTTTTACAGGAGCTTTTTACATTGAGGTAGCTCTCTAGTTCTTTTCTAGCCAATAGAAGGACAAACTATCATATCAAATATTAGGTTAACATCAAATTGGTTTATCCACTACGTTTTAGTTGAAACAGCGTTCTCCAATGATTCGATCGTTCCACGATCACCAGATTATTATGAAATTATTAACATTCATATTGTAACGAAGTGACGTTGGCATCATCTCATGGGAGGAGATGGAACCTCTAATTCGTTAAGGAGCCACTAGGAAGAGCTAGCATAAGTCGGCAGTCTAGACTTTACCAGTGCCAGACAGAAATGCTTAAGCTGTAAGCTTCTAGCGGACTCTAGAACATTCTACGACTGTATAAAAACCAATAGAGCGACTCCAGTCTGTCGGTTCAATGCAGTGCGCTCCAGTAGTTTTAGTCTCTGAGCATTAATTTAGGTAGTAAGTGTTTTAACAGTGAACTGTTGTGACTTTAATGAATTAGTTCAGTAAATAGTCGGGTTGTTAGTGAATGTTTATTTACTGTACTGTGTAATAAATCGGGTTTTGTTGCAAGTGTAGCGTGTTTTATCATTTAAGAATCTATTTATTAACTAGTGGCAGTCACTAGTTGTGCTTTTCCAATAGAGAGAACATTTTACAATATTTAAAAAAAGAAAAACCTCTGGTGTAATAAGAAATAAGGTTTTATGATAACGTGGATAGCGTCTTTGGATAACCAACTTTTCCTATAAAAAAATCTTTCATTTACAGATGGATTAATATGTAACGAAAAACTGTCCGGAAAACGGCAGTAAATGACGGAGGAAATCACTGATTTATTAAGCATTGCAGATCTAACCATGTGTTTAACTTAATACTTAGCATAGAATTAAGAAACAAGAAGTCATACGAGTGTCTAAAAACGGATGGTTACAAAATAAAAACATTATTTAACTAACACCAGTATTGAGTTTAATTATGTATACTATTTCATGTTATTTTCCCAGACATGAACAGAATTTCAATTAGTAGTATATTGTTTTAGTTGGGATAAATTGGGATAAATTACGAAAATAATGGCTGACTATGAAACATTAATTATGGTGCTAACATAATTAAAGCGCAAATTGGGTCGTAATGTACACTCACACCACCGGCGACATCCAACACCCAGCCATTTAGGGACGAACAGAATTCTAATGTAAATCTCCTTAATAAAAACTAAACAGTTTAAAAAAGTTAAGTGTATAAGAGTTGATTAAACGCCAAAAGGTACAAAACAAACCAGCGAGTACCCAACATTTCATTAATAATTCATTGATATTATTTGAGTAATTTTATTGCATTAAGTTTTCATTAATATTTTTTTTATAAATTATTAGACGTCACAGCAGACCACTTATGCTGGCCCTCTTAAATCAATAAATTTATTTTTCCAGTGAAAAGAAGCCCTAATCCCTTAATTTAGATCGATTACAAAACTATTAACATAAAGCACAGGCTTTTCATTAAACGCTATTCAATAAAATATTATAATTCGGAAAAGTTAAAAACAGAAAAAAAAAAAAAAAAATCCATTCACCAAAATACAATAAAGATTTTTTTGAGTGGGGGAATTAGATTTAACTGCAAATTTATTACATCAATAGTAAGCTAAATATCATCTATGTAAGTTAATAACAGATAATAATTGATAACGAAGTTTATTGATATTAAATATTATTACAGTTTTCTTTTGAACTTTGAACCATTTTAAAAACCTCCAGAATTTAACCTTCAATATCTCAATAAGTACAGTTAGTAAAACATTGCTATTTATGTCAGTTATAGAGCTAAGTTTTCTCTACAATACAGCAAAGAAATCATTAAGATCGGGACAAAAGAAAGAGAGATACATATAGAGGTTTGAAATTTGAACCATTTTAAAACCTCCAAACTTTAACCTTTAATATCTCAATAAGTGTTGTTACTAAAACAATGCTATTTATGTCAGTTATAGACCTAGGTTTTCTCTACAATTTAGTAAAGAAATCATTAAAATCAGAAAAACAGAGAGAGAGATATAGAGGTTTGAAATTTGAACCCTTTTAAAAACCTCCAAACTTTAACCTTCAATATCTCAATAAGTATTGTTACTAAAACGTTGCTATTTATGTCAGTTATAGAGCTAAGTTTTCTCTACAATACAACAAAGAAATCATTAAGATCGGTACAAAGGAAAGAGAGATATAGAGGTTTGAAATTTGAACCATTTTAAAACCTCCAAACTTTAACCTTTAATATCTCAATAAGTGTTGTTACTAAAACATTGCTATTTATGTCAGTTATAGACCTAGGTTTTCTCTACAATTTAGTAAAGAAATCATTAAAATCAGAAAAACAGAGAGAGAGAGATATAGAGGTTTGAAATTTGAACCCTTTTAAAAACCTCCAAACTTTAACCTTCAATATCTCAATAAGTATTGTTACTAAAACGTTGCTATTTATGTCAGTTATAGAGCTAAGTTTTCTCTACAATACAACAAAGAAATCATTAAGATCGGTACAAAGGAAAGAGAGATATAGAGGTTTGAAATTTGAACCATTTTAAAAACCTCCAAACTTTAACCTTCAATATCTCAATAAGTACAGTTAGTAAAACATTGCTATTTATGTCAGTTATAGAGCTAAGTTTTCTCTACAATTGAGTGAAAGAACCCTTGAAATCTAAACAATAGTGAGGGTGATATAGAGGTTTAAAATTTGAACCGTTTACAAAACCTCTAAATTTTAACCTTCAATATCTCAAAAACTATTATCATTAAAACATTGCTATTCATGTCAGTTATAGAGCAACGTTTTCTTTACAATTTAGTAAAGAAATCATTAAAATCGGAACAACAGAAATAGAGATATAGGGGATTGAAATTTGAACCATTTTAAAAACCTCCAAACTTTAACCTTTAATACGAGTATCTCAATACCTACTATTGCTGAAACATAGCTATTTATGTCAGATATAGGGGTAACTTTTCTGTAGGACCGAAAATTGCAGAAAATTGTTAGTGATGTGGAAATTTTAATCAGCACTTTTTACGGGACCGTTATTTACCCGTTTTGTGCGGTATAGTGACCGGTTTTGCGCCGCTTTTCAAGAAGTCGCGCCAAGAAACAGCCAAATATTTACTATTTCCTGATTTATTAGAACTAAATGTGGCTTACTAATGCAATACAAACACATAATCTTGTCAACATCTTCTTTTTTTTACTTTGAACCAGATTTTTCACAAATTTTCTTTTGCTGGAAAATTCCTTTTAAGAAAACCCTCTCTTTTTTTTAGCACAGTATAAACAAGGAATTCTAAGTGGGAAAGTATACTCCAGACCTCTCTCTGGTTGTGTTTTGTTTATTTTTGTGTGTTGTCACTCTGTGGGAATGGAACATTGCGAGACACTCTTTGCTTTTCTTTCCCTTTCCGGTTTTTCTTGGGACCCTCCCCCCTATAAAACTCTTAACATAGGTCTTATGAGATGGAAAAAGGAGTTGAAAAAAATTAATAATTAAATTTAAATTTATGTACTTCATACTTGGAATTTTTAAATTCTGTTTTGATGGGTTTTCATCTTTACAATATTATTTTCCACTCTTTTGACTAACAATTTGGCACGGCGAAAAACTTTAGAATTGACATGGTAACTTCCTCCGTTGTAAGACAGTTTACTTCCTGTGGAGGAGGCGCCACGGTAGCCGAGCGGTTAGTGGCGAGACCTATAAAGCTAACATGTATTGTTGGTTTAGTGGGTTCGATTCCCCGGTCTAGGCCTTCGATTTTATTTAATGGTTAATATGAGAAATTTACAGTAATGTATGTTAGGTTATTATAGATATGCTAGACCCGCAAAGCTAAGATGTATTGTTGGTTTAGTGGGTTCGATTCCCCCGGTCTAGGTCTTAGATTTTATTTAATGGTTGACATGAGAAATTTACAGTAAAGTATGTTAGGTGGTTATAGGCTAGACCCGCAAAGCTGAGATGTATTGTTGGTTTAGTGGGTTCGATTCCCCCGGTCTAGGTCTTAGATTTTATTTAATGGTTGACATGAGAAATTTACAGTAATGTATGTTAGGTTATTATAGATATGCTAGACCCGCAAAGCTAAGATGTATTGTTGGTTTAGTGGGTTCGATTCCCACGGTCTAGGTCTTAGATTTTATTTAATGGTTGACATGAGAAATTTACAGTAAAGTATGTTTCTAGTCAGCTCCGTCCACAACACCTAATTTGGCAGTTGGACGTTAAGCCCCGCCTGAAAAAATAGGCAATTACTTTACTTTACTTACTTTACTTCCTGTGGAGGAATTTTCTTTAATCTTTAAATTATAACACATTGTTTCCTCTCTAATAAAGAAATATCAGTGCATTATATTGAAATGGTACTCTTGATGGAATTTAACCACTTCACATCCAGCAGAACACTTAAACGAATCATGCTGGAAAAAATTAAATTGAAAAATGGGGGCTATTACCACTTTTATTTGACATACTTTTCCGGAAAGCAGTGATTGTGAAATGCTAGGTTTAAGCCTAACGTTGCGACTGCGGGAAGTTAAAAGCCACAACTGGAGGTACTTAAGATTGCTGGGCACAGAAATCAAGTTGATGTCCATATTCTTAGCAAAGGAGGATTTCTTAAGGCGCCGCCATCATCATCATCCCTCCTCACTGTTGATATCCCACTCCAGCCCAAAAAATCATCCAGTGGGAGACACCCTTTGTCTCTCTCTCTCTATAAAAGTACAAATGAATGTAAATATAATTGGATTTTTCCTTTTTTCTCTTCCCATCTCTGCCTTTTCCAAGAAAGTTTTGAAGTGGTGGGAAATGAAGAAAGAAAATGGGTTTCTTAAGGGTGTTGAAAATCTTTCATTTTAACGAGTCAGACCTTAATTAGCCTTCCAGTTGAGTTCGCCCTTAATTATACACCAAATAACCTTCAAGTGGGTGGCAGGTTAATGAGCAGTTATAAAGTGAAAGGAAAAGGGTCCAGAGCGGCCTTTGATCTAGCTGGGAAATTGGAAAATATTGTTCTATTTTATTTATAACTTCCTTCCATCTGTTTTGTTATTCGCTATGGACTGTATGTTAGATTACAAAAAGTACGTATTTTCTTTTTCTTTTATTTCTCCAAAAATTGACAGATTTTCCATTTCCAAATTCGGATTTCCAAAGAAAATATCATTTTGCGGAAAATGGAGTAAGAAAAAGTGGATATTCTGGTTGGATGGTCAGAAAAGCTGCATAGATAGCAAAACTCAAGAACGGAAAAAAGATATAAAAAAGTAACCATATTTCCTATTTGAAGTAATCCACCAGGAAAAACCAGAAAGTTTCCTTTACTGAATTAGATTTTCTCCAGTTTTTACGAATATTTTTACACGAAAACGGCACCAATGACATTCCCAAAACTATGTACAATTTCATCTACAACAACGTCCAAAGAAAATTACAATAAACACTTTTTAGAAAAGAGACCGGAGAAAGCTCAATGTATAAATTAATCAAACGTTGAAATAATGTAATCCAGAATGAAAAACATTAATAAAAATGCTGGTAAATAAACCATATAGAAAGATAAAATGAAATTAGAGGAACACTTCTTTTCCCTGGCTAACTCTGCTCTTATTGGTGTGGGAGTGGCTTACTTCATGACGACGTCATCAGCCATGATACCAAAAGACCGCCTACACTTCACACTTCCAATCAGCCAATGACACAAGCCAGTACTTTTCTCTCATTATTTCTAGGAAAAATGCGACTTTAATTTTTTTTACTAATTTTTCCCCCATAGGTATTTGATAAACTATCTAATTATGCAATAAAAAAATAATGCCTCAAAAACACCAAAATTAAAGTTTATTACAGCATGATCTTTCCTCTATTGTACTTCTATTGTAATACAGGATAAAAAACACTAATAATAATGCAGAAAAATTAAGCATTTAGAAAATTAAAATGAAATTAGAGGAACACTTGTTTTTGCTGGCTAACTCTGCTCTTATTGGTGTGGGAGTGGCTTACTTCATGACGACGTCATCAGCCAACATACCGCCTACATTTCACACTTGCAATCAGCCAATGAGACTGGCCAGTACTTTTCTCTCATTATTCCTAGGATAAATGCGACTTTAATTTTTTTTACTAATTTTTCCCCCATAGGTATTTAATAAACTATCTAATTATGCAATAAAAAAATAATGCCTCAAAAACACCAAAATTAAAGTTTATTACAGCATGATATTTCCTCTATTGTACTTCTATTGTAATACAGGATAAAAAACACTGATAATAATGCAGAAAAATTAAGCATTTAGAAAATTAAAATGAAATTAGAGTAATACTTGTTTTCACTGGCTAACTCTGTTCTTATTGGTGTGGGAGTGGCTTACTTCATGACGACGTCATCAGCCAACATACCGCCTACATTTCACACTTGCAATCAGCCAATGAGACTGGCCAGTACTTTTCTCTCATTATTCCTAGGATAAATGCGACTTTAATTTTTTTTACTAATTTTTCCCCCATAGGTATTTGATAAACTATCTAATTATGCAATAAAAAAATAATGCCTCAAAAACACCAAAATTAAAGTTTATTACAGCATGATCTTTCCTCTATTGTACTTCTATTGTAATACAGGATAAAAAACACTAATAATAATGCAGAAAAATTAAGCATTTAGAAAATTAAAATGAAATTAGAGGAACACTTGTTTTTGCTGGCTAACTCTGCTCTTATTGGTGTGGGAGTGGCTTACTTCATGACGACGTCATCAGCCAACATACCGCCTACATTTCACACTTGCAATCAGCCAATGAGACTGGCCAGTACTTTTCTCTCATTATTCCTAGGATAAATGCGACTTTAATTTTTTTTACTAATTTTTCCCCCATAGGTATTTAATAAACTATCTAATTATGCAATAAAAAAATAATGCCTCAAAAACACCAAAATTAAAGTTTATTACAGCATGATATTTCCTCTATTGTACTTCTATTGTAATACAGGATAAAAAACACTGATAATAATGCAGAAAAATTAAGCATTTAGAAAATTAAAATGAAATTAGAGTAATACTTGTTTTCACTGGCTAACTCTGTTCTTATTGGTGTGGGAGTGGCTTACTTCATGACGACGTCATCAGCCAACATACCGCCTACATTTCACACTTGCAATCAGCCAATGAGACTGGCCAGTACTTTTCTCTCATTATTCCTAGGATAAATGCGACTTTAATTTTTTTTACTAATTTTTCCCCCATAGGTATTTAATAAACTATCTAATTATGCAATAAAAAAATAATGCCTCAAAAACACCAAAATTAAAGTTTATTACAGCATGATCCTTCCTCTATTGTACTTCTATTGTAATACAGGATAAAAAACACTGATAATAATGCAGAAAAATTAAGCATTTAGAAAATTAAAATGAAATTAGAGTAATACTTGTTTTCACTGGCTAACTCTGTTCTTATTGGTGTGGGAGTGGCTTACTTCATGACGACGTCATCAGCCAACATACCGCCTACATTTCACACTTGCAATCAGCCAATGAGACTGGCCAGTACTTTTCTCTCATTATTCCTAGGATAAATACGACTTTAATTTTTTTTACTAATTTTTCCCCCATAGGTATTTAATAAACTAATTATGCAATAAAAAAATAATGCCTCAAAAACACCAAAATTAAAGTTTATTACAGCATGATCTTTCCTCTATTGTACTTCTATTGTAATACAGGATAAAAAACACTGATAATAATGCAGAAAAATTTAGCATTTAGAAAATTAAAATGAAATTAGAGTAATACTTGTTTTCACTGGCTAACTCTGTTCTTATTGGTGTGGGAGTGGCTTACTTCATGACGACGTCATCAGCCAACATACCGCCTACATTTCACACTTGCAATCAGCCAATGAGACTGGCCAGTATTTTTATCCAAACGTTAATAATAATAAAGGTAAATGAACAATGTCACTTATCAGGCCGTTGGTCTGCAGTACCGCCAGAAGGAACAGCCGTAAGAATTATATATGCATAGAATCGCTACGCATCTTCCGACCCAAAGACTTCCTTAAAATACTCGGAATTGAGGAAGCAGTCTTCTCTAACTAGAAATTTTAACTATAAAAATATAGTTATTTTATAGACTGTGAGCCTACACAGTCACGGAAATGAAATGAAAACGGAAACTTAACACAGGATAAAGGGGGTAACGAAGTTTGAAAATATTATTACAAAAGAAAAGGAACAAAAAGTTGGGTCTACAAAAACACATAATTTTATTTATGCAGATAAAAATTCATCGCCACTAAATCTATTGCATTAATTTTCATCATAAATTTTTATAAAGTAAAAGTGGGGGGTGCGTGAGAGTGAGAGGGATTGAGTGTTAGGTGGGTGAGTGGGAGATGAAGAGGCTCCACCCAACTTAAGTAATGTTTTAATTTTTAATTTAATTCCACAGACTGCCAGTGAGCCAACCAACCCATCTTCTAGTTATATTATTACCTACTTTTCTGCAGCACTGCGCCACAGTCGGCCTATACCACTGCCACCTCTATCTCGTATACAAAACATCAACTTTAATAATAAGTAATTATCTCAGAGAGCGCTGTAAGCCAACCACATGGACTTTTCTTTTTTTAAAGAAAACTTAATTTAAACGCTGACTCACTTACATGAGAAAATTATGTTTTCTTCTATTTTATGATGGATATTCTAACAAAGAAATTCGATTTATGATTTCAACTTTTCATTGTGTGCCTTTTTTACCGCCTCAGTAAATAAATTTAAATTATACACGGGCAGGCCCTCTCGTCCTTTATTCCCATAAAAGCTGGAGTCCCTCAAGGAAGCATTCTAGGCCCTTTCCTTTTTCTAGTATACACTGCTGTCTACAAATACAATAGAAACATTCGCTGACGATACTGCTATTCTTTCATCTCACTCCGATATGGTACAAGCCAGTCAGAACATTCAAACTCACTTAAATCTTCTCGAAACCTGGTTTCGAAAATGGAAAACAAAAATTAATGAACAAAAATCAGTGCACATTTCTTTTACATTACGAAAATCTGCGAGTCCACCAGTTCAACTGAACGGTGTAACGATTCCTCCAGCTGACGTTGTACGATACTTAGGACTGTACATTGGACAAGAGACTCACGTGGAACCCCACATATTCGACGGAAACGACAAGACGTGAACAGACGCTAAAAGCTACCTACTAGACTACTTGACCGCCAGATCCAAACTCGACTTGAATCACAAACGGATAATCTACAAAGACACTGTTAAGACCCATATGGACATACGGAGCTGAAGTGTGGGGCTCAACCAAACCCTCTTAACACCAAACGCCTGCAGACACTACAGTCTAAAATCCTTAATGCTCTAACTACATTTCTAACTTTACCATACGCACTAACCTTCACATCTCTTTTGTAACCAACCTAATAAAGTCTTGCTATTGCAACTTTCACAGCCTCCTAGATCTCTCCATCCTAATCCTCTCGTCCAACAACTCTCACGTCTAATCCTCTCACCTTCCAGACAATCGTCGTTTGAAGCGAAAGTGGCCTAGGGAACTACTGTTGTGAATGCAATCCACTGAGAAAGAGTTCCACCCTAATGGGTGGTTGCTCTTATCAGGACTTTCATGTGAAAATGTAACCAGTTTCATCAAATTTACGAGGGTCGTTTGAAAAGTCCGTGCAAAGTGAGAGAGATAGCACCACTGGCGCGTATCGAAGTTAAGTTTAGTTAGTAGCATCTCTTGGAAGGACACATCCAAGTTTCAGCCAGATCGGTCTATTTCTTTGTGTTTGGCATTCGTTTGAATCGAGGAAGTCGAGTGATTTTCAAAAAATGGACGAAAAAGAATTTCGTGTGTTGATTAAACACTACTTTATGAAAGGCAAAACGCCTCAGGAGACTAAAGAGAAGCTTGATAAACATTATGGCGACTCTGCACCTTCGATTAGAACAGTTTATAAGTGGTTTCAAAATTTTCGGAGTGGCCATATGGGCACAAGTGACGCTGAACGTTCTGGACGCCCTGTTGAGGTTACTACTCCAGAAATCATTGATAAAATCCATGATATGGTGATGGATGACAGAAGAGTGAAGGTGCGTGAGATTGCTAGTGCTGTGGGCATCTCGAATGAACGGGTACATAATATTTTGCATCAACATTTGGACATGACAAAGCTATCCGCAAGATGGGTGCCGCGATTGCTCACGCTTGACCAAAAACGAAATCGTGTGAAGTGTTGCATGGACGGTTTGCAGCTGTTCCAGAAGAATCCGCAGGACTTTAAGCGTCGTTTCGTCACTGTGGATGAAACATGGATACATCACTACACTCCTGAGACCAAAGAACAATCTAAACAATGGGTTACCAAGGGGGGAATCTGCGCCAAAAAAGGCGAAGACCGTTCCTTCGGCCGGAAAGATTATGGCGACTGTCTTTTGGGATTCGCAAGGAATAATCGTCATTGACTATCTGGAAAAGGGTAAAACTGGTAAAACTATTACACGTGCATATTATTCATCGTTATTGGACCGTTTGAAAACCGAGCTGTAAGAAAAACGCCCTCGATTGGCCCACAAAAAAGTCCTTTTCCATCACGACAACGCACCAGCTCACACCTCAGCAGTTGTGGTCGCAAAATTAATGGAAATAGGGTTCCAACTCGTTTCACATCCCCCCTATTCTCCAGACTTGGCTCCCTCGGACTACTATTTGTTCCCCAATATGAAGAAATGGCTGGCGGGAAAAAGATTTTATTCAAACGAGGAGGTGATTGCAGAAACGAATGGCTATTTTTCAGACTTGGACAAATCCTATTATTCGGAAGGGATCAACAAACTAGAGCAGCGTTGGACGAAGTGTATAAGCCTAAAAGGAGACTATGTTGAAAAATAAAAAAAGTTTACCCCAAAAAATTAAGTAGTTTTTATTTTTGCACGGACTTTTCAAACGACCCTCGTACTTGATGCAACATTTGTTGTAGGTGTAAATATGACAAATAAAGTGAGAAAAAACAAAAAAAATTATAAAAGTTTTGTTATTTAAAAAAAAAATCTACTTTAGCTCAATAATTGATGGAGTGCGAGACGATAACTTAATTGAAGACGAAATCTCTACTACTGATGATGGGTATAAGTTCGAAAAACCGGTCAGGGATACTAAAATTAATAGCGAGTAAACTCTGTTCACAACACCTCAGTTGTGACGTCAAAAATTGAAGTAAAAAGAACTTCCTATTATTTTCTGTTATGTTTGTTCATTTGTTAAATATAACGAGAAAAAACAATGAAATTCGTATAGCCATCAAGGTTTTATAAACAAACAGATTATGGGTATAATGTCAACCCATAACTGAATTACACAATAGATAAATACTGTCTCCTAGATCAAAGAGTCTGCAGAATACAGCAGGAGGGGCGGTAGGGTGAATGAAGGGAGCGACAGAAATGGAATAAACAGTGAAATTACCTTCCTATTCCCTCTCTCTTTTACGCATACAGTACACTGACAATGTGAAATTACAAAGGCCGTGGCAACATGTCGTCACAAAAGATCACATGTTATTATTAAATAGAACTTGCGGAGGTTATGTTAGTTTGTAAATGTGTATTTCTTTCATTTTCTTATCCAGTTTGCTTTACAGTTCTACCTAAAAAAGTACCTAAAAAAAAACAATATAGGCAATGTAAACAAGGTTTACCTTTATTGTTCTAGCCTGTTCTCCTTATAATGTTATGATTTTGTGGAAAAACAGATTGTACTTTGTTCCTTATGTTCCTATTATTTCTCCTGTCTCTTTTCTCTGCATTGTCTTTGTAATAAAGATCTCAACCAGCTTTTCTTTCCTACTATTACCAATTTGATGTGCATTTTCTTTGCCAATAATGTTTACCAAATATTGCCAAACAAAAGTGTAGAGGCCAAAAAGGAAATAATCTACTTTACTTCCTTTTACTTCAAAGGAAATCTACTCAATGATTTTCCTAAATAATTAAGTTTTCACCAGAACTCCAAGTTACGAGGAAAAACTTTTCTAAAAGTCCTGGGGAAGGGGATTAGCTTTGGCGGTTAGCGTATTTGGATTCCCGGGTTCGAATCCAGCTGCTGTGACCCTTAGATTTTTTCTCTTTTAAGGAACTTCTTTACAGTGATGGACAGTGTTGTCTGTAACGAGAGATCACTACCCCGAAGGCCGGTAGTGCACTAAAGAAAGTCTCCGGGCGCCAATAACCTTTAGATATTGACGCGCATCTTAAATCATAAAAAAAAAAATAAAGATGTATTAACATATTGTGTGTATTTTTTCTGTAAGTATTAAATAAGAAGTAACTGCTTACTAACTTACTAAAAAGAAAGATACGTATAACGGGGATTTAATGGGAAAATTGTTAATGGGAAATACGAGTAGATGGTAAACTTTTTCAATGGTCAGATTAGGGATAACAACCCTGAGGTTCCCCTAAATGACAGCTGGGATACCACTATAACAACAATATGAGAATAACAAGCAGGCTGCCACACTTGTTATCATATTCAGAGATCTAACAAGCCGTGGTGAAGCATCAAAATGTTTTTTTGGTACTTTTCATAAAATCTCTACGAATTTCAAACGTATTATATAACCTTCCATTTATTAAACCGCAAACCGCTATACTTCCGTTAAATTGAACCAATTACTGTGTTTTCTTAAATTTAATTTCTGTTTCTGATGGACCATAAAAAGAGTTGCTGAAAATTATTGAGCTTACAATTTTATTGATTCTTTCATCTTCTTACCCTACTGTTAAGAGCCGCATTGTCGTCGTACAGGTTCCTAAATTTTCACCGGAAATAACAGTTTTGGGGCCCCTGAGTAAAAATAAGACAAAAACAACCGGAAGTGGAATTTTGCTAAATCGATTTATAGGATTTGGGGGGGGGGATTTCTCACCACCGAATCTAAGATTTCTCTACACTTTGCATGCCATTGCTTCTCACTTAGATTTATAAATTTTATTTGAATTGATTTTCCGAGGAAATTCGCTTCTTAAGGCAGTTCTGGGGGAGAGGTAATTTAAGTTTTCCTCTATTCATTCAACTCTGACGTGAGCCTCTTGATTTTTATCCAATGAATGAACTTTGTCGGTTTTAACCATTTTTTTCGCACAATAAAAACAAGAGAACTTTTCCATGTGGATCGCAGAAAGAGAAAATCCTGTGACTTTTAGTGAGAAAATCTAAAGGAAAAGCTGATCTTACATTTGAGAGCATTGACCACTGTGCTGGACTTGATCCATTCTAGGATTTTAGCCCCTACACCCGATCTTCCCTTTAAAAGTCCCTGAAATCCAAAAGCCTCTTTTTAAAGTAGTCGTCAATATTCCTTAAGGTATCCTCCGAGGAGCTCAAGCACCAAGATGGGATTACTCCACTCCAATCTCGTAGGGACCAAACTTAGCGACTCCCAGATTGGAAAATACCTAACAATTTCCTTACTGCTTGTAAAACAAAAATAAAAAAAGCTAAATCCAGCTAAATCACCTTACCTTGAAATGACATATGTCAGGATGTTCGTTTCTGAATTCTTGGTTTTCGTTTGTGGTATACCAGCCGCATAGGATTGGCACGAACGATATAACGGCCGGGGCGATCCATGTGGATAACAGCATGATGGCAACCACCTGTTTAGTCATGTTGATTGGATACCTTAACGGCTTCACTATAGCATAATATCTGTCCACACTGATACAACACAAATGTAATATTGAAGCTGTAGAAAAATAAACGTCTAACGAGTTCCATGCGTCGCACATGAATGGTCCGAACATCCATCTGAAAATGAAAGAAGAAAATGAAAGCTTTACTACGGTGGGACTGAAGCGATAAACGAGTAAATATTGAGCCAAGAATAAGTAATGAACGTGTGAGGTAAGAAGCATCATTATTACCTGCCAGTGAGCTGTACACTTGCGTTGAACGTCATCACAGCCAGCGCGACCAACATGTCGGCAAAAGCGAGCGATACGACGAAATAATTAGTGATTATCCTCAACTTCCTGTGCCTCATCACAGACACGATCACCAACAGATTGCCAAATATGGCGGCAATAATGATCGCTCCCATGATGGTTCCTTTGATCAACGTAGACAGAATGACGGCCCAACTTTGGTCTACATCTTCAAAATCTTGCATCGTTACATTTGTACCGTTGAAATCGATTTGGGCGACCAAACTTGGCAACACTGTCGTACTGCTGGTAGAGCTGCTAGTAACCATATGACCACCCCGGAGGCCTTTGAGAACGTCGCCTGCCTCCATGCTTTCCATTATCCAATGCTGTTCATGTTCATGGTGTACCTGCTACGCCGTGCAATGTATGATGATTGCATGGACAACTCAAATCTGTAACAGACAATAAGAAATCAAGTATTAAGGAAAGATCGTAGGTGTGCGTTTTTGATCATTGGCAATGATTCATTATGCTTGGCCATAACAAGGAGTCCATTTATAGAAATCGCCACCTCTAACACGATTTCCACCCAACCGATAATCGTCCTCTACTTCGACGTCAAGAGACTGACTACAGATACCTTTACATGTCGGTCATAACAAGAAGGAGTCCATTAATAGAAATCGCCACCTCTAACACACACGATTTTCACCCGCTACTCCAACCAACCGATAATCGTCCTCTACTTCGACGTCAAGAGACTGACTACAGATACCTTTACATGTCGCTTTGAAAATATCAACAATTTAAGTAAATACATTATTCCTCGATTAGAAATTTTAAATTTGTTCCAAGATTGTGTTTGGCAAATTGTTCTTGTTCCCCAAAATTGGTAGCAAATCGCACCGACAACAAGCACCTAATAATGCTGGAGTAATTGCTTATTTTAGATGCCGAAGCATCTTTTGTTTTACTTCGCTCTGAACATTTTTCAGATTCACACTCCATTTAGCGAGCTTGATTCATCAATTTTACTTCCTCTTCACGTTTCTGCACAATCACACTAGCAGGCATATTATCAAGATTTAGAGGGTAGTTAATTATCCATATAAATAGGCAAGCTCGGATAGGCCTCTTAAATGGTCTTAAAAAGGAGCGACTTCTAAGTGACAACAGGAGAGCCAAGCCCATTCAGTAAGAATCCCCACAGTACAGATGAGGTTTCAGTAAACTTACCCATTAATCATAAACTTAGCTATTTACCTCTTAGCTAAATAGAAACTCTGGCCAGAGAGAACACAGTAGGTAGAAAATAGGAAAAGGTATCCCATGGGAATATTCCCTAACTGGACAAATGGAAGTGTACCGAAGTAAAGGTAAACAAACTGGAGTGGAGTTTGTCTAACGTTGAATGGGAGGAACTAGCCATGGAGAAGGAAAGGGAAAAGGGATTTCAATCTGGAGTCCTTTTCAAACCTTAGCAAGTCCAATTTGTGTCTTCGGCTTTGTTCAGTTGTGAACAGCAAAAAAAGTGAGCACATACAGAGTTCGTCTTCTAAGTAAAGTTCTGGGATTTACATTGCCTAGTTCTGATTGTTCTCCCAACTTTGATAAGCCACTAGAGTCTTTAGAAACACATTAATCTTTACAACATCTCTATTGTAAACAGACCCAGTGGCGTGACGCCATTGTGGAAATGATGCAGTGCAACCAATAGTAAAATATTAGCTTAACTACTACTAGGAATGGGAAGGTATTGGGCAGATTGGTTCTGTTCCGGCGGAAAAATGGAATCAAGTTAGTGGAGACAGTTAAGATAGTACCAAAATAAGTAACAAGAACTATAAATCTGTGAGCTAAATTCTAAATTCTACGGAAATTGGTAGAGCGGAAGTGCTATTTCACTGAAGAAAAGTTTGTTGTTTTTAGCAATTTTTTTCGCACACAATTATCAAATTCTTTACGTAGATTGCGGAAATGAGGGTGCCCGCCACAAGTTTTATAAAAATAATTGAGAATATTTATAGTTACAAATAATAGAAAAAAAGACGACTCCTTAAAATGCAACAATGGATGATTTGCCACAACTATAGATTACACTAAAATCAGCGCATATGTCGCTGCATATGTTGCATGACACAAAAGAATGTAAATGGCGCATTTTGGGAGAACACGTCACCAAAATGCACCATTTACATTAAATTTTGTTAGTTACTTAAAAAAAAACCTGCACTGTACTGTGTTCTGTCACACGCGCCCAGCTTAAATATGTAAATGCAAACGCTTTTTTTTTTTTACAAGGAATTGCATTAACACTAATAAAAAAGCTCTCTATTATCCTAAAATTATAGTTCAAAATTGATTGCTAACACATTTATCTGTAATAAAATTACTATTTTGTTTTTTTGCCTACCATTAGTCTGTAGTACCAGTCAGTAGCTGGTCTATTCGCGTGCCAAACTATCGATTCCCCAATTGCTAAGTCGTCTATTAAACATGTCTGCAAATTGTGACAGCTCAGTTTTAATAGTAGTAGTGTTGTATTAACAAAAAATGAACTCTCAATTTTTTTTTTTGTAATAGTGTTCTTTAAAACCAGCAGGAAGGGATTAGCTATGAGGTTAGCATACTGGACTCCCACGCGGAGGTCCCGGGTTCGAATCCAGCAGCTGACCCTTAGATTTTCTCTTCCTAGGAGCTTCTTACAGCTCACTGTCCGGTGATGGACAGTGTTGTCTGTAACGAGAGAACACTGTCCGAGGCCGGCAGTGCACTGGAAAAAGCTCCGGGCGCTAATGACCTCAGCTGTTGATGCGCCAAAAAAAAAAAAAAAAAAAAAAAAAAATCAATTGCGACCAAGAAATTCTGAATTCTTTTGACGTGAATACGAGGGTCGTTTGAAAAGTCCGTGCAAAGTCAGAGAGATAGCACCACTGGCGCGTATCGAGGTTATGTTTAGTTAGTAGCATCTCTTGGAAGAACACACACCAAGTTTCAGCCAGATCGGTCTATTTCTTTGTGTTTGGCGTTCGTTTGAATCGAGGAAGTCGAGTGATTTTCAAAAAATGGACGAAAAAGAATTTCGTGTGTTGATTAAACACTACATTATGAAAGGCAAAACGCCTCAGGAGACTAAAGAGAAGCTTGATAAACATTATGGTGACTCTGCACCTTCGATTAGAACAGTTTATAAGTGGTTTCAAAATTTTCGGAGTGGCCATATGGGCACAAGTGACGCTGAACGTTCTGGACGCCCTGTTGAGGTTACTACTCCAGAAATCATTGATAAAATCCATGATATGGTGATGGATGACAGAAGAGTGAAGGTGCGTGAGATTGCTAGTGCTGTGGGCATCTCGAATGAACGGGTACATAATATTTTGCATCAACATTTGGACATGACAAAGCTATCCGCAAGATGGGTGCCGCGATTGCTCACGCTTGACCAAAAACGAAATCGTGTGAAGTGTTGCAAGGACGGTTTGCAGCTGTTCCAGAAGAATCCGCAGGACTTTAAGCGTCGTTTCGTCACTGTGGATGAAACATGGATACATCACTACACTCCTGAGACCAAAGAACAATCTAAACAATGGGTTACCAAGGGGGAATCTGCGCCAAAAAAGGCGAAGACCGTTCCTTCGGCCGGAAAGATTATGGCGACTGTCTTTTGGGATTCGCAAGGAATAATCCTCATCGACTATCTGGAAAAGGGTAAAACTATTACAGGTGCATATTATTCATCGTTATTGGACCGTTTGAAAACCGAGCTGCAAGAAAAACGCCCACGATTGGCCCACAAAAAAGTCCTTTTCCATCACGACAACGCACCAGCTCACACCTCAGCAGTTGTGGTCGCAAAATTAATGGAAATAGGGTTCCAACTCGTTTCACATCCCCACTATTCTCCAGATTTGGCTCCCTCGGACTACTATTTGTTTCCTAATATGAAGAAATGGCTGGCGGGAAAAAGATTTTATTCAAACGAGGAGGTGATTGCAGAAACGAATGGCTATTTTTCAGACGTGGACAAATCCTATTATTCGGAAGGGATCAACAAACTAGAGCAGCGTTGGACGAAGTGTATAAGCCTAAAAGGAGACTATGTTGAAAAAAATAAAAAAGGTTTACCCCAAAAAATTAAGTAGTTTTTATTTTTGCACGGACTTTTCAAACGACCCTCGTACGTCTTTAAATTTACTATCATATGGAGGCAATCCAGAAAACCTAATGATAACAAAATCGGGGGATACAGTTTGGCATTATAGTTTCGAATCTATCGTCTGCATCCAAAATTAAATTAGACCACTGGATAGCTAAAGGATCAAAGAATTCATTACAATAAGCGAGGACTGTGACGCATCGCGTGCGGTGGAGGGGGAAGCGCCGCCATTTTGAGATCATTTTGCTGCGTATCAAGATTTGCAATTAGTATAACTTTTGACTCGGAGAAGCTACGATGTTCGTTCAAGTTTTAATCGTCAGCTGTCGTCACAATCTATCGATTGTACATAAAACATTAGTGTAAAATAGTGACAGCGAATATAATAAAGTGTTAGAATCCAAAAATATTATCAAAAATATATAATGTCGGCCTCTGCGCGTCGTAAAGCCAAAACCAAATACAGAGATCGTGTATGGTTGGAAAGAGCTTCTCAAGAACAATCGAATGGTAATAATAAAACACCATATGACCGAGTCAAGCTGTGCCGTCGGGAACGTAAAAGAATGAATGCGGCCGAGCGGATCAACGACGACGGTGTCACAGTACATCTGCAGCTGGGGCCGGTTGAAATTGTGCAAGTGGATGATGAAATCGCTTCTACATCGACAACAGACTGTATAGGCATAGTTTGTGTTCGATCGTCGATTTGTTTCCTTGATTTCATCCTAAATACATAAATAAAAATATTTTATATAAAAAATATAACCCGTTGCGTAAACGTATTCACGTACAACACACGGCCGTGTCCATGACGCAGCCACATTTTTTCTTCTATTTTTCAAAAAGTAAAATATTTTACTCAAAATAGAAAAAATATTGCACCGTACATTGTTCTAGGCGATTTTTTAAAGAATATAAAGAAATATTACTAACGGATGAGGAGTTGGGGCTGGCAGGTTACGGTTCGGTCCCAATGTGGCACTCCTTACGAAATAAAAGGATTGGACTTCCTGGGATTCTATCATTTTTTATCACTACGTGTATTTCCGGTGAAATCCCGATATCGATATTGAGAATCGAACAGGTACCAGTGTAGTAAGAGAAACTAGAAACTTTTTAATAATTCATACAACTAACGGAAATGAATAATTTATCACAAGGAATGGACGGACGTACGGCATTAAAAGGTTTCAGTTAATGCACGATATAGTTCGCAATGTTGCTACTTGTGTGTGAATATGTTATATTCTGGAGTCTGTGAGTGTGTATGTGTTAGTAGACGGTTATATGAGACTGGATTCAGTTTAATAGGGGTTAAGAGAATATGGAAATGAAAATTCCCAGAGTTTGATAACAGAGTCTACGAAATGGGTTTGGGGTGGAGTAGACTAGGAGCTCTGCCGGAATGCAATAATTGCGGGCTGTAAGCCGAGCACAATGTGCTAATGGAATGCAAAAAAAAAAAGAAGATTGGCGCTGGAATAGTGTAAAAAGTCAGGCGGACCCTTTAACTGGGGCTTGCAAGAGAGGGATGAACATTTTGGCAAAACGAGGGAAAACATAAATTTGAAGAGAAATCTAGGTTTGGGGGTATTTTTTATGAAAGGAAATTCTAAAAATTAAAAATTACGTCTCCGTGCGCCCAGATTGCTGTAAAATACAAAAATATCTTTCAAATAGATTAAATTTTCATCATTCTGTGGGGGGAAAAATTAATTACCAACTCGGCCACAAATAGCTTTTCCGGAAGTCAGTGCAATATATTTGATTTTTACTTTCTATCAATACTAAGCTTTGCAAACGTTTCAAAGAATCGAGTTCAAATATTCGCCCGAAACAGTACCAGTTTTAAGGTTTATCTATTTCAGAAAAAAAAATGATAGATTTTCACCAAAGCGTTTTGCAGGAAGAATCAAGTTTGAACATGCTTAACAAAGTACAATAAGTGATTTACTTAGTTATGGCTTCTTAAAGGATGTAGGAGAATGGGATCACTACGCCACTGGATTACGCTTAAATAAACTGATTCTTTTAGAGCTTACAAGACAAAAAGTAGCAACCTCAAGAATTAGAATTGGTAACCTCATTACCATAACAGAATCGGCTCCCAATAAGTAAAGTAATCACCTATTTTTTCAGGCGGGGCTTAACGTCCTACTACCATTTACTAGGTGTCGTGGACGGAGGCGACTAGCAAACATACTTTACTATTTCTCATTTAACCATTAAATAAAATCCAAGGCCAAGTCCGGGAATCGAACCCAGTACCACAATGCATATTAGCTTTGCAGGTCTCGCCTCTTAACCCGGTCGGCTACCGTGGCACCTCGGCTCCCTATTAAGGGAACCCTTCCAGCAGTAATGGAATTGAGATCCTTGTTCCATTACGAGCCAGTAAGCAAGTTTTCCATGCCTCCAAGAAAATACAGGCTTTTTTTCGCCTGTGATAAGGTCCATTCTATGGCCATAAGAGATTTGACTGAAATGAACGGATGCTTTGGTTGAAGGATTCCTGTGAGCGCTTTATTTTATTTTTTTTTAAATAGAGAGTTTGTGGTGAGGGTGAGTAAGTGAGAGAGACAATGTCCTGCTAAAATTCTGGAGGGATTTAGGGAATTCTAACTCTATTGTGAAGTAAAGGTGGATATTTTGGGATAACCCGAGGGTAATCTCTCTCGCTGTGGCCCTCTTCCTTACAAAACAAGCTCGCACTCTACCGTGAAAAGAACAAAACAAAAAATAGTAAACCCTCCAGCCCCAAAAATAGGGTTTGCTTGGATGATTGTCAGAGATGTTATTTCACCAACACGCAAATCTAAAATTTACATTGCAAGTTCGTCTCTTTAAAATGGAGAGCATTGTTAGATAACCGCGTCAAACATTTGTACACAATAGGAGGAGGGGTAACGTCTCTTCCAGTTGCCTGCGGCAAGCCTTCGGCGGAGTAAGGGGGCGTGGGAAACCTGTCGCCGGTTATATATAGGTGTTCCGGTGCTTTGTATGGAGCAGTGTCTACCCCACACATGCACAAACTGTATCCTGCCTGAGGTGGAAATTTTTCCCCTTACGCCAATAACACTCTGGAAAACTAGGTTCGCGGAATGGGAAGATGTTGTCTATCTGACTGTATAGGATATTGTAGCAAGGCCGCCATGTGTGGGTGGTTTGTCTATTTTAGGTCCAACGTAACAAACATGTTGCCAGGGTTAACAAAGAAGATGAAAGAAAAAAATTGAAAAGACAGGAGTATAAATATTATCCCCTAAAAAGAGAAGGAATCCGTTCAGAGGTTCCTGGATTCCCTCGCGGAGATCTTGGGTTCGAATCAGCTACTGGCTTTTCAAATTTTTCCTTTCTTAAGGAGCTTCTTACTGCTCATTGTCCAGTGATGGACAGTGTTGCCTACAGGACGGCAGTGCACTGAAAAAAAGCTCCGGGCGCCATCAGCCTCAGATGTTGACCCTCTTTAAAAGAAAAGAAACACACAAAAAAGACAGTTCGTAATGTCCTCACGAATTGTTCCTTACAGACTCATTTTCCTTACCCTAATAAGAGGTAGAGTTGCCATCGTGCACAGTTTTTTTAATTTGGAATTTTTTACCAGAGTTGATATCTTATTTTGAAATTGGCACACCTTGTAGATGAAAATATATTGGTAACAATGCGGATAATGGTTATAATGCGATAAAATATTATATCGACTAAACGTTTTCTTTAATAAAGATACACCCAGGTAAAGAATAGGTTGATATGCTGTTGAATTGCAAAGAATGGAGCTGATCTGATGCATTACTACGATATATGAAGCGAGGGAAGATATGATCTGCAATACCATTATCCTACAAAAGAAAGATATCAAGGCGGCACAGGAGAGATGAGAAATGAAAGCAAATCAGAATGATATTGCATCCAGGAAGTTGGTAAAGTCAGAATAAAGGGGAAACATGTATTAGATGCGTCACCATTTATGTATAACGGAATACCAGAGTTGCGTAGAATCAGGTATGGGGAGATACTACAACATGTGAAAGAATTTCTTGAGAATGAGGCAGCTTCTTCAGTATTCTGAAAAAATAATTTTTGTTTAATTTGAGGTGCGTCAATGTCTGAAAGTCAGAAGGAAGTATGGCAGATCTTCTATTTCCGTTTTGAGATCCGCTGCGTTCGGAAAAGTGGACTTTAGCAGCTTAAACGGTGCATTTCTCCCACCCAAGTTTTAATCATTGATCTTCAAAGATGCTGCAAAGAGATAACTGAAATTACCTGGAACCATTCCAAAATTTTCAATACAAACTTTTATCATTTAAGTTAAAATCAGAACAAAGTTAAATCAATATATTTTGTGCGTGTGTTTTAGAAGGAAGTGGGAAATTATTAGGGCCATGGTGAAGTAGCGAGCGAAACTTAGATAGGTTAGTTGTAACTTCCATATTAGAAAGGTAACCATATTACAAAACCTAGCCAGCTGTGTGGAGGTTACATTGAATACAGGTTATTTAGAAGGAAGGGAAATTTCGAGAGCGAGGCTAGTTTTGGACCATAAGCCGTCTAGTTAGGGGTTGTGCGCCGTGAGTTATGCGCCAGCCAATGCTAGTGTTAGTGCCGAGTAAGTCAGGTTAAGTTTGTTTGGGTTGCCTATCTAACCAATACTTCCGGTCTATTAGCAGGCTGGGGAGGGAGGGAAGAGGCCTGCGAGTGTTATTGGCTATCACCTCGAACAACTACAGTGACACCAATCTGCCATGTGTTAGTAGCCCCACAACACTGTTCCTCCCTGTGGACCCAAAACAGTAATATAATTTGTAAAGTTTGCCCTTCCAAGATATAGTGTGGCAACGTGTACATGCACGCGCCACAAAACCCATCACTTCCCCTGTATAACCTTATCTTTTTAAAACCACATTATAAATCATATTTTAATGGCTGAATAAAAATATCATGAAAAAAACTGCACCACAGCCAATCTAATTAACATTCTAATTTATTCCCTACAAAAGGAAGTGATGAACGCGCTCATATTTGAGTCTGTTTTGAGTTTTTTTTCACCGGAAATACAAATAAAGGAATCTTTATTGGAAGCAGAACTTGGTAGGTGTGATAAATCGTGGAACGGCTGGGTCATTTACAAAGAATGGTAAAAGACAGGATACCCAAGAAGCTATTTTCACCGTTGATCCAGGAAGCAGTACGAAAAGAGAGGAAGACCCCCGGTTACTGTGTCTGGACGGCGTGAAAGAAGTCCTGAGGGATTGTGATGAAGACAGATGGCCCAGGACAGAGAACAGTGAAGTGGAGGCCAATGAGTCCCTTCAAGGGAAAGCCAAACAAGATGAAGAAGTTCTATAACCTTCATTTTAAATATTTTTCCAGAATAATGTAATTAAGGGCACTTCCGAGTGAAGGTTTACCTGCTCTAATGTGCCATTACTGTTCATTGTACTGTCCTACCACCTGTATGCGAGGTGTGGCTATTAAATAACGAGACTGATGCTGCTACAGAAGAACTATGCATGCGCCAAATCCTAAATATCCGACAGCTGTGCAGCGTAAAGGCTTTCTCTTTCGATTGCAACGTCTCTCTCGTGTTTGTAGAGAAATCTGTCTGACCGGAACTGTCGTTTGTGTAAGAGATGTTAGTTTGCCGAAAACATGATACTACACAAGTAGTAGAGTAACGAATTGTCGTGAAATTTCACAAGAAACTGGGTAAAACCGCTACTGAAACTTATCTTTTATTAAAAAAAGGTTTATGGCGATGAATGTTTTATCACATGCGCAAGTTTTTGAGTGGTTCAAGCGTTTCCAAGATGGCCGAGAAGACGTCGGAGATGATGACCGCCCGGGTCGCCCTTCCACACGTCCAAAACGGATGAAAATATCGATTATAATTAATCAACATTAATACCGTGAGGTGCTTGCTTGAGAACTTCCGTATATTGAGATTATCTTAAAAATGGTCCTAAATTTGGCATGATCATTGCATTTATCAAATCTGTTTATAATATTCAACCATTGTCTCTTTAGAAAATCGTTCTCAAGGTAGTTCTGGAAGAGAGGTAGCGTTAAGCTCGCTCTAAAGGGTAATCGCGTAACCATAGTGCACGTAATTTTCCGGAACTAAATTTACAACTAAAATGCCAAATTTGGTGAAGACGTGTTGAGCGGAAGTTACACTTTACTGAACAAAATATTTTTGTGGCCAATAGTTTTTCTTCTTCGTACAAGTTATTAGAAAAGTTTTTTTAAAAAACTAAATAAGGTAATCGAAAGTTGTGTGGTTAACTTGTACGATAATTGATCCAGATGTTTTAATAATTCAGAACCCATTCTATAAATATCAGCTGTTAAATTAGCAAGGGAAAGTAAATATAGCGTTGTGGAGTGTCACAGCTTGAAGTTATATTTACCTGCATTCACGTCATAGTCGCATTGATTTTAACCAATGTCAATTTGATAGCTGGAAATTTTCCATTTTCCTAAAGGCACTTGAATTTCCAATTAACACGGAATGCAGAGTAGTGTTTGTTTCTACGAATAGATAGAACTGGATTTTTCACTGGAGAAAACTGAAAAACCCAGAGAGGTGTTTATTCAAGAAAACGAAGTCTGGAAAGACTGTTTTTGGAAGATCAAGCGGAAGTAGATAAAAACAACTTCCTGTTTTTTTCTGCAAAAATTTTTCCACCAAAACTCTGGAAATGTGGCTATAAATTTAAATGTGTGTGTGGGTGGTAAAGTAGTGAAATTGCCCAAAGATGGCACTGTAGAGAGCGGCCCTTATTCGCTGTGGCTGTAAAACATTCTAACATTAATTTGGAAGAAAAACGTTCCAAGTCTTTTTCTCAATTCAGTTCAGTTCGATTGTTTTTCTTTTTTCTTAGAAAATCGTGAAAAAGTTGAAATAAAAAACAGGAAATGGCATTTTATTTTTTTCTAAAAATTTGGAATTCTTGTTAATATTATAAAAATTAAGTGAAAGATTTCATTAACTGAAAATCTGACTTTTCCATCTACTCGTACGCATCCTGTACGAGGGGCACTACTTATATTTTGAGCCTAGGCAACACTGAGTGTTGACAGGTACTATCTGACGTTTTCACTTAAAAGTTTCGACATTTATGACCGTAACCTTCTTCAGAACGTTTTGTTATTTGAGCGTGATTTGTGTTGTTTACAGTCACTTGAAAATTGTGTCTCAGCGAAAAAATGGAATTAACTCGTGAAAATTTTCGTGCAATGATTTATTACGACTTTCGATGTGGATTATCAAGACAGGAGTGCATCGATCAACTTACTTCCACTTTTGGCGATAAAGCCCCATCCTTTGTTACTGTGAAACGCTGGTATAATGAATTCAATCGTGGTCGTCGTTCGCTCACCGACGAAAGTCGCGAAGGTCGTCGAAAATCAGTTGTTGTGTCAGAAAATATTGATGCTGTGCAAAAACTAAATAATGCAAGATCGTCATGTGACATACTGTGAGATTGAGGCAATCTTAGGCATTAGTTCCACCAGCATATATAAAATATTGCATGATCATTTAGCGAGTGAAAAAGGTCTGTTCTCCTAGATCCCACATAATCTGACAAAATTTCAAAAAGATGCTCGTATCGATGAGTGCAAACCAATGCTTAAGAAATACAATGGCGGTGCTTCAAAAGACGTGTATAAGATTGTAACAGGTGTAACGAATCATGGATATATGCGTATGAGCCGGAAACTGAACAGCAGTCGACTGTATGGGTGTTTCAAGATGAACCAAATCCAACAATCGGTGCCCTGGAGTTACCTGTCTCATTATGTCCACAAGTTCGATGGGCCCTCATTCAGTACTTCGGTAATGTATTATAACCAATCAAATTTACTTGTAGCCAACAGGATGTTGTAAATAAATGGAAATTTCTTCAGCGTGAAATGTCTAGAAATCAATTTCCCTCCCGGAAATGCTTTAAATTGAAAAACAAAATCGTAACAGAGAAATCACTTACAATGTAAATACGAAAAACAAAATTCCACACGATTGCGATACTTCCCTCTCAAGAGAGATAAGAGAAAGTAAAAATAATACAAAAATTAGATCAATTTAAAACTTCAAGAATCTAGTAAAGTTGATGAAAATAGTCTTCAAGACGTAATTGATGATGGTAATAAAAATCATCCCCAAAAAGTAATAATAAAACAGCATATAATGGTATAATAATGAGTTAGCATCGCTCATAGTCTTTAATAAACACATGCAATATGACTTTAATATAGCAGCATGCTGCATGCCGAATATTACGCATAGTTCTCACACTCAGTATGGCCATACAGAGGAGAGTAAAGCAATAAAAATATAAAGCTTTAACTATTTAAATGAGAACTGCATGTTTTTTTATAAAGCTCCAAGTCTATTTCGCAAAAGCTCCTCTTTCTCTCTGACGTCATTCTATTGCACAAACGTTTATCATCCTTTTCCACAGAGTTTTCTCTTTTCTTTTTTTTTCCTCCTCCATTAATAATAAAACTTGAAAAGGGGAAATTGTTTTTCTTTTTTCTTTTTTATAAAGAGAAGGAAACAAGATTTGGTTTTCCCGAACCAGTTCCTCGCTTTCTTTCATTCACAGTTCAAAATTTTTCTGAATTAATATTTCCGGAAAATTACCTTCGTTTCCGCTCTTTTATTCTACTACTTCAAGTCTACACCTATTCATGCATAGCAAAAGGAAAAAAGGGGAAATATCTTCCCCTCACTTTTAGGGAGCATGAATAGATGATATAATCCCACTTGTCTTTGATGTTGTACAAGCACATGGTCCGTTTACCCCAATATATTCATCAATTCATGCACATCATGGAGAAGTTAGGCAGTCTGCTAAATGCTGTTTAGAATGAGCATAATTTTGATGTCCATCAGATTGCCTAAAAAAACTGCATTGCATTCTGAATCTTTTACAGATTCATAGAAGTGAATCTGTAAAAGATTGTGTGCAAATATTTTATTTGAAGTACAAAGCCGTTCTCTGTTGCAGTATTTTTTATTTTTCCGGTGTCAGATTCATTAATCCAAAGGACAGAAAGGTCATTTGTTTTATTTTACCAATAGTAGCACTCAAATTTATTGTATCCCCAATC
This sequence comes from Rhodnius prolixus, assembly GCF_049639745.1. NCBI lineage: Eukaryota > Metazoa > Arthropoda > Insecta > Hemiptera > Reduviidae > Rhodnius > Rhodnius prolixus. The sequence continues at coordinate 39,140,826 of NW_027411582.1, read as the reverse complement.
AGATTCGGACTTTAACTGATTGTCAAAGGTAGATTAGTTAGTTTGATGTAGAGCAGTGATTCTCGAACCACTGTGCCGCCCAAATTTTAGAAATACATACAATAAAAATTATATATTAAATTTAGAAGACGATACAACTTCTAGCCAGACTACTCGACAAACGCTCAAAACTCTCACTACAGAACTTTACGGAACAGCTAAAAAATCCAACATCAATAAACTGCAAACACTCCAATCCAAAATACTCCGCCGCAGAGTAGACGCTCCACTTTATGTTAGCAACCACACAATCCATACAGATCTCCAAATTCCACTCATCTCCGAACTTGCAAAAAATCCAATATAAAAATTTCCACCAAAAACTCTCACTTCATCCCAACCCTTTAGCTGCAAACTTATCTTCAATTACGCTACCCTCCAATCCTCGAAGACGGCTGAGGCGCCGTTGGCCCCGTGACCAACTGGGTGACTAATGGTGGCCATCACTGGATGACCGTCTGCCACGTTAATTATTTATACACTTATCGCATTTACTTATTGTACCCTTTAGGTACAGGTGTAAATTTCATTAAAAGGATATTTAAAAGGATTTAAAAAGACGATATTTAGAATTATCATTTATAAGACCAAATAAACACGAAATTATAAAAAAAAAAAACATCAAGCTCAAATTTCTCATTAAAAGTATTCTTATTGTTAACTTGTAATTAATCCTTTAAATAAACATATTCTGTTATTTTTGTAGTACAATATTATTTTATTTTATATTGAAAATAAACATACAACTATTTTACATAGTATATTATGAATGGATAAGTAAAATACTATTAAACTAATATTATGGTTAGTGTACCGCCCCAAAATTTTAAAACTGTTAAAAGTGTGCCGCCGCGACAAAGAAAAAAAGGTTGAGAAGAACTGATGTAGAGATATCAACTTCACTTATTACGCTGCCATCTTGAACATCTACACTTGCTGACTAAACAAGGGAGGTTACACGATGTTTATATGTGTAATACAAAATGTTGATCAGCTGTTTAAAAACATTTTTATAAACAAATAAATGAAATAAAATGAATAAAATCTACGATATATTTAGTAAGTATTCTATGTTTTGTAAGCTTAGGCAATGTTTTAGAATTGTACGGAAAACCTGTAAAAGTTTATTTATTTTTCCGAGTTCAAATTTTCTTTTGCTGTGTCCATTTTCCACCTCTTTTTGGGGGGTACTTTCTCAAGGAAAATTCAAACGATTTTTACTAAAAAAAAAAATTGTATGCTGATTGTACTCGTTTGATCGATAGTTTATACATTTTCCTGGAAGATTCGATTACGGGAATTTCCGGAAGTAGAAAATAGTTAAACTTCCTTCCGTAGTACCATTTTATACCAAAGTACGGTCCTGTGCCTTATATATATTGTAAAAATAGGTTAAATGTGTGGCTAGCATAGATAGTTCTATGGGAATTCCACTGCCAGAAGTGACGTTTTACAAGAAAAAAAAACTAAAATAAGCGGGACTTTCGAGGGGAATGAGTAAATTTATGATTTAAAATACCTAAATTTATCAGCCATAATTATTAAAATCAAATTTACACGTTGAAAAAATAAATTCATTTATAAAAGCAGGCAGAATGAATTATTGTCCCAACTTTATTTGCAGAATATTTTACCGCGGCAAGATTATTTAATTATTTACAATTTGTGAAATTCCACTTAGCCAATCAAATATGGTAATTTATTACGAGACCTTTCTGACTGCCAAATAATTCTATTCAGAAAAATGGGGGGAGGACAGTTTTTTTTTTAATTTAGGGTTAAGGTGTGCACCCTTGGGTCGGGGCCCCAAAATGTATTATGCATTCAAAATTTGTTTTGAGAATTTTGAGGAGGCGAGAGAGTGGGGGTGTTTTACAAAGAAAGGGGAGGGGTAAAGCCGGTGGGGTTGGGACGGGGGGTGATTCACCTTAATTTCTTATCAACGGAAGTGTCGCTTGTTTTGAGGATTCGCGCTTCCTTTTGAGCGACCCATCGGCCGGGAGATAACGAGGACACCCTCTGGGGAAGAAGACGAGTGGGCAGATTGCTCAATAAGAGAGGCGAAGGTGAACGGAAAAGGAAATCAATTCAAATGTGATGAAAAAGGAAGAAAAAGAGGCGAAATAAAGAAAAGGCCCAGAACGCACTGTTTCCGGCCAAATTGACACCTCAATCCACCAACTGGTGAGACAAAACTTGAAAGCAATTTTACTTCCCCTAGAAAGCAATCATGGGTGGGGGGAAAAGCAGCTTTTCCACAGAAACAACTCCCCTCCCTCTCTTAGCCTCCTGCTTTCCATTTTATGAATCCAGAGTTTTTCAATTTTCCTTCCCCAGCAGCCTTTACTCATTCTAATTTCAACAATTACATTTCCCTTATCCTGGACACCACAACCCATCCAACCAAATCCCTAAATATCTGATTTCCCAGAATTTCTCCCATTTACCTCCCATCATGTCAAAAAATGCCCCTAAGTATTTGATTATTTTAATTAAAGGGACGCCCAAAATCTGAAAGTTTATAAGTGTCTGGTTAATCCACTCCCTAAGTGTGTAGAATTATTGTAACCGACCACGCTAGCGGTTACGGAGCCGAGGGCTTTCAATAAAACAGTACTTCTATAGCAGTTGGTTTATTTACATTAGTTACCAAATAATACTTAAACTTACAAGTTAATCATTCACCAACACACTGCCCTAACCGACAAACCGACAAACAGACACACACTCATCCACACCGCGGCCTAACTAACCTACGTACTTTTACTTAACTAATAATATATACTAACAAATAGATTTAATAACTAATACGGCTAATCGCTTTATTTACATAACATAAATTCAATGCTAACTAAAGACCAAACTCTAAATATAGTACAATACTTAATTAATAACTACAATAACGAATACTGAAATACGCGAAAAGTCCAAATCACTCGCCAGTCCTCCACCACCACACAGAACTCACCCACCGCAGCCGATATCGCCTCCTCAAGCCGGATGCCAGTGCGGGACTTCCTCTTTCTATCTCTCTTAACCTTTTATCTTTTTAGAGCGTCTAGGGACAAATAGACATGTGCACGTCTCTCTGGCCTAGGCCTTTCTGACCAGCACCTCGTTGTCCCCACTCTCTCGCCATATGCATGTGCCCCCACTACTCCTCTATTTGCTACATATAACCATTACATCACTCCTCCCTTACAGAGAAGTGGAACAATTAGGTTCCACTTAGCAAATTTTCCTCCGCTGACCAGGACGTCACCATTTTGCGGGTGTTCTTGGCATGGTCTTCTTTGGTATTCCGTGCCATTCCGACGTCCAACCTCCTGTGTAGTCGTGTTGATGTTCCCTGACCGCTGAGGGCCTAAGTTAGGTTACCCGCTGAGCTGTTATTAGTATCGATGAACATCTATTCTTTCTTCCATTCCAATTCCTCCGGACACAGCTGTGGTGTAGGATTGGGTCGTACGAATTGAGCATTTTTTCCAGAAAACTTCGAAAATTTCCTCACTGATAAGATAATAACAAAAAAATAATGGATTCTCCTTTATAACAATTACATAACTTTATCCTTGATTTACTTATTACGAAATTGCCTATTTAAATATTTAGCATAGAACTTATTACTATAATTATAAAAGGAACATAATAATACTTGTTTTATTTTAGATAAAACTAAAAAAATGAAACTGATTTATTTTTCCCAAGTCAAAAGTAGAGTTGCTTAAGCTATGTTGTCGGTTAAGGTAGCGTTAAACCAAAATTAGAGGGTGGCGCTCCCTGGGTGTTAGATTTTATCTACGACGGCGAGGCCGCGTGTTGACCCCCGAATTTGGCGAACCCCTTCGCGGGTATTCTCCTGTACCCCGAAGTTCATAAGGTGACCGAAACCTTGGCGAACAGGCGGTGGTCTCCCCAGGATCAGGCCTCCAAGTGCTATCCCTACAACCCTCCTCCTCCTCCGAGGAGTCCTGCAGTTCTTCAACCCCCAGTGGCTCGTCGCCAGTTGTCTGAGGAGCTTCAGCGTATGTTTGGGACTGGCTTCTAAATCTTATTTGTTCTGCGGTCGGCCCGTCATTCCCGTCTTCTTCGCTACTCGTCATCGAATGGTCCGCACCATTCGTAAATGGCTCCCATACTTTTGCACTTTCTGCAGAAGAGTCTTCGTCTCCTTCCCTACCAAAGGCTTCTTTGAGCCGATTGGCATGAACCACCGCAAATCCCCCTTTGCTCAGGGATAGTTGATAATTCCACGGAGAAGTCCGGGCCACCACTGTATGCGGACCGGTCCAGGGCCTTCGAAATTTCCGGGCGTGCCCGGGTGGAACCGTTGACTCGCGCCTGTACACGCGTTGGCCCACCGCAAATTCTCGCTCTTTCTTCCCTCGGTTGTAAGAAGCTGTCCATTTCCCACGTGCCTTTATAGCTGCCTCCCGCGCCCCCTGATGTGCCTCCGTCAATTTCAGCTGTAATGCCTGGACATATTCTTCCACCCCGGAAGGCACGCTAGCTAGCGAGAGCGAGCAACTCAACGGAAGTTGCCATTCCTTGCCATACAAAAGGAAATGAGGACTGTAGCCCGTGGACGCATGTGTAGTCGATCGGTACGCCATTAGAGCAAAAGGGATCCATGCGTCCCAATCCCGACCATCCCTACGCACAAAAAATGATATGTGATCCACCACTGTCCTGTGGAATCGTTCGATCATCCCATTGCACTGAGGATGGTAGGCTGTAGTCTGAATCTTGTCAATACAGAGGAGTTTGCAGGTGGCTTTGAATAACTCTGAGGTAAAATTTGCTCCTCGATCGGTGAGCAGCCGCTTCGGAGCGCCATGCCTAAGCACTATCTCCTTCACAAATGCCTGTGCCATTTCCTCGGCCGTCAGCGTCCTCATCGGCACGGCCTCGGCATATCTTGTAAAATTGTCGATGAAAGTCAGGAGATACTTGAAGCCATTTCTACTGGTTGGGAATGGTCCTACGACATCTAGGGACACTTGTTCGAATGCCTCCACCGCTTCATACGACTGTCCCAGCGGTATTTCTAACCCATTTGGGGTCTTCCGTTCATTGCAGAGTCGACACTCCTTAACGTACACCTCTACATCTTTGTCCAGGCCAGGCCAGTAAAACCATTTCTTGGTTCGAGCGGTTGTTCGTTCGGCTCCCGGATGGCCTGACCAGGGTGTGTCGTGGCACATGTAAAGGACATGGGACCGAAGTGATACCGGTACCATTATTCTCCACTTTTCACAATCTGTATGTCCCGCGGACCAATACCATAGCCCATTCGGTCCTTTATTCACTTTCGCCTGACTACCACGCGAAACCTCGGTGCACCACTCATCTTGTTCCTGTTCCTGCAAGAATTTTTTTTCGCTTGGAAATTTGGATTTGGCCTCAATTCTACCGACTGCTCGACTGAGGGCATCTGCATTTAAGTGCTTATTTCCTGGTCGATGAATGACTTCATAGTCATACTCCATCAACCTTAGGGACCACTTAGTCAAACGCGCCGAAGGGTCTTTGATTCGGAGCATCCACTGCAGGGCCGCATGATCGGTTACCAGAGTAAACCGTCTCCCCAACAAATAACACCTAAATTGTGCGGTAGCCCAGACAACAGCTAGAACTTCCCTCTCCGTAGCTGAATAGTTTTGCTCAGCTTTATTTAGCTGGCGACTTGCATAGGCTATTGGTCTTTCTGCGCCATTGTGCCTCTGAGCCAAAACTGCCCCTAACGCCACACTAGAAGCATCTGTTGCAAGTATGAAGGGCTTTGTAAAGTCCGGATATACCAAAACCATTTCTGAGCATAACGTATCCCGAAGAACTTCAAAGGCTTTCTGCTGCTCTATTCCCCACCGAAACGTGACTCCCTTTCTTAACAAAGATGTCAAGGGCTTCGCTAGGTCCGAAAAGCTGGCAATAAAACGGCGGTAGTATCCCGCCAGCCCCAGGAATCCCTTAACCTCTTTACAATTACCAGGAATTTTATATCCTCTCATAGCCTCTACCTTCTCAGGATCAGGCTTTACGCCGGATGCTGTAACTAAATGCCCCAGATACTTTACTTCAGGCTGTGCGAAATGACATTTTTCCAACCGAAGTTTCAAGTTGGCACCCCGCAAGCGTTCCAGGACCTTTCTCATTCGGGAACAATGCTCCTCCAGACTAGCCGAGAAGATGATAATATCGTCCAGGTAAATGAAACATTCCTCCCCAATCATGTGGGCGAGCAATTGATCCATTAACCTTTGGAACGTCCCAGGTGCATTCATCAATCCAAACGCCATTTTTTGGTATTCATAATGCCCCCCAATGGTAGAAAACGCTGTTTTTTCCCGGTCCTCTGCGCGAACAGGAATCTGATGGTATCCACAAGCAAGATCCAAGGTTGTAAAATACTTACTATTCCCTAACGCTTCCAGTGTTTCTGAGATTAATGGCAACGGGTAAGCATCGGGCTTGGTTATCTTATTTAGTCCCCGGAAATCCGTGCAAAACCTATATTGCACGCTCCCATCCGTTGTTTTCTTCGGGACTAGGATGACCGGCGCCGACCAAGGGCTGCTTGAGGGAGCAATTACGCCCTTATTCAACATCTGATTTATATGTTCCGCCATAATTCCCCGTTGATGAAAGGGGACCCGATAGGGAGACTTGGTGACTGGTCCGCCTTGGGTTTCAATGCGATGGAAAACTGGTAAGCGACACCCCTCGCTATCAGGCTCCTCAAACAGCAAGCTATATTCTTCAAGTACCCCCTTCACCTTCTCCTGCTCCATCGGTGATAAGTGCCCGAGTCGCTGGAGAAGTTCTCTACTTATATCCCGTTTCCCCGGTTCTTCATCTTTCTCCGTACCCGTTAGCATCACCCTTTTGTCCAGTGAAGCTCCCGGAGAACCTGGCGATTCCCATTTGCTTAACGTACCTAAAATTTGCCCCTTATTTATCCTGACTTTTCCCCCCGTTAAATTAACTACTCTCACCCACACCTTCCTATCTACCGGTCGATCCAGACTTCTGGCCACTCTTATCCCACTCTGAGGTAACTCCTCGGGTTCAATTAACACGTCTCCCTCTGTATGGCGGGGAATTTTCCCTTCAATTATTCGTTCCACATACGGATCGATGGTCTCTTGGTGCCCTGCTTTGACAGCGTAGTTCTTTGGACACCCTTCCCGAACATTTTCTCCCTTAGTGGATGCGATGTGCGTAGGGTGCTCATTTAGAGCGTTTACTAACTGCCTTTCATCGCTGTGCAAGTCTCTATTTCTCACAAGGACCTGACCTCCTGCTGCGTCCAATACTACCCCTGCCTTAGCCATTAAATCCCATCCCAATATACCATCCCCTCTGGAGGCAATGGATGCAATCAGAAACATATGTCGCATAACTTTCCCCTTTAATTGGCACTCTACTTCCTGTTCCCCTTGAACAGGCACCGATGAGCCAGTTACGCTCGTCGCTCGGACGCTAGCTGGTTTCACATGAACTCCAGGAATGGCTTTCTTTAGGATAGAGATTTCCGAACCACTATCTAGCAGTAGTTCTCTCTTTTGCCCCTCTACTTCCAGCGTTATCGTTAACCCAAGAGGTACTCTAGATCCGCCAATATGGGGAATTAGGCAGGGGGCCCCAACTAACTCGTGCTCGGCGGTGGGGCTTACACCGAGCTCTTCCCTTTTGGGGAAAACTCGTTAGATGTTTGGGTATTTAAATATTTCCCACCCGCTCGCGCTTCCTTGGCGCGAAATGTACAATTGCGAGCGAAATGTTTTGGGTCGCCGCAAACAAAACAAAACCCCCCTTTTGATGCTCCTGCTAGAGGTGTTTCGCCACATTGCTTGCGTTCTTGGCTTCTTTCTCTCCTGCCTTCTCTTCCCCTCCATTGAACACATTCACGTGCAAAATGTCCGTATTGGTTGCATCGAAAGCACTTAGTCTGGCGCCCCTTTTCCCATTGCGGTAGCGTTGCTGCGGCTACTTGTAGAGTTGTCTGCTCGTTAATGCCCCTAACTTCACGAACGGAAGACCCTTGACTCTGATATAATTCTACTCTTGCAGCTCTATTAACGGCCTCTTGAAATTTGCTCGGTGGGTTATAATGCAGCTGTGCTGCTGCTTCCCCCCTCAGACCTTTCATAAAGGCGGCTAGAATTAGACTATCCACTTGTTCTTTCTCCCATTTAATCGAACCGTCCTGCTGACCTCGTGACACCGTGCGTTCTCCTAATCTTTGCACTCTGTCTGCAAATTCTAGCGCACTCTCCCCTTGACGCTGTTCTACTAAATTTAGTTCTAATAGTCGTTGTGCAGGAGAAGATCGTTCACCAAAACGCTCTCTAAGAACGTTTTTATACATCTCAAAAGTAGTAGTGACTTCCCGGAGCTCCGGATGAGCTGAAATGGAGGCTGCAGCAGAACCCGTTAGTTTGAGACGGCACACGAGTTTAAGGTCAGCTTCGGACCAACCACCACTTTGTGCCACCGCCTCTAAATCTCCTAAAAATTCTTCCACCGGTACTTCATTATCATTACCTCCCCAAGGCCTAATCATGCTTTGTAAGCTAAGGTCCCTTTTTATTTTTGATGTGGCGTCCCCATCAGTAGAACGCTGCAGTAATGTCCGGGCTTGTTCTAATTCTCGCCGAGTATCTTCTAGTTCTGCTTTTAAATTTTGCAGTTCTTTTGCCATCTTTAATCGTTAGAAATTTCAATCTCGATAATTTGTTTATTTTAGGTAATTTTTTTTTTCTACATATATCTATATATATTTCAAGTTCCACTGAACTCGTCTTGCCAAGAGAATTCCAACGATATGTAACACTCTATGGTCCGACCAATAGGCACGATTTTTATTGCAAAAAAACCCGACCGAAAGAAAAAAAAAAAATTTTCCTAATTTCCCGAGTTACCAATTAGACTTCTGAGCCCAGAAAAACTCTTAAATTTTGTAAAAAAGGTCGCGTTCGCGAGATACCGCACGAACGTAATTTTAAGTGGCGCCTACTGGGAGAATACGCTCCACACTAGGCCCCCACTCCTGACACCAGTTGTAACCGACCACGCTAGCGGTTACGGAGCCGAGGGCTTTCAATAAAACAGTACTTCTATAGCAGTTGGTTTATTTACATTAGTTACCAAATAATACTTAAACTTACAAGTTAATCATTCACCAACACACTGCCCTAACCGACAAACCGACAAACAGACACACACTCATCCACACCGCGGCCTAACTAACCTACGTACTTTTACTTAACTAATAATATATACTAACAAATAGATTTAATAACTAATACGGCTAATCGCTTTATTTACATAACATAAATTCAATGCTAACTAAAGACCAAACTCTAAATATAGTACAATACTTAATTAATAACTACAATAACGAATACTGAAATACGCGAAAAGTCCAAATCACTCGCCAGTCCTCCACCACCACACAGAACTCACCCACCGCAGCCGATATCGCCTCCTCAAGCCGGATGCCAGTGCGGGACTTCCTCTTTCTATCTCTCTTAACCTTTTATCTTTTTAGAGCGTCTAGGGACAAATAGACATGTGCACGTCTCTCTGGCCTAGGCCTTTCTGACCAGCACCTCGTTGTCCCCACTCTCTCGCCATATGCATGTGCCCCCACTACTCCTCTATTTGCTACATATAACCATTACATTATTATTAATAAGTACTTTGAGGGAAGGGATTAGCTATGCGGTTAGCGTATTGGACTCCCACGCGGAGGTCCCGGGTTTGAATCCAGCTGCTGACCCTTAGATTTTCTCTTCCTAGGAGCTTCTTACAGCTCCAGTGTCCGGTGATGGACAGTGTTGTCTGTAACGAGAGAACACTGTCCGGAGGCCGGCAGTGCACTGAAAACAGCTCCGGGCGCCAATAACCTTAGATGTTGACGCGCCTTAAATATTAAAAAAATAAAATAAATAAGTACTTTGTTTTTTTGAATGATCCCTAAACTAGCATAACCAATTGAACGATGCCAATTGGTATGGTCTGCCCTAAAGTAGCCCCCTTCAAGGTTTGAATCGCCCTCAAAAATTATATAATTTTTTAAAGCTTAAATTTTGGGTAAATATATTTACGTAAATAGCCATTTCATTTAAGTTATAACTTTTTACCAACTAATGTAGAAAAGTTAAAACTTTAATTTTACAAACAATATTAATATACCTATTATATTTAGGCCACGTTAAAATTAACAAGAAAAAAAATGTTGTGGTTAATGTTTGAATTTTTACCATTCAAGCACCTGATACTTGTGAGAGTAAGAAATGTCTAACCAAAATTACGAATTACGAAGTACGTCAGTCCGCCGGAAGGGCGATTGAGTAGAAACGTATTTTCCAAGTTTCCTGTTATATACCAACCGGTGGCTAAACGGATTTATTAGAGCTCCAGCGTAAAGTGTGGTAGGCTTCGAACTTTTACTCCAGGGGATTCACTTCATCAGAGTTCTAAGAGCGTCATAAGTCTTTGAACAATTTCTTAACTGTGGTTACAGAGAGTAAATATTAATATTTGTAAAACTGCCATCAGAGGGGGCTGACGACAACGCCACACAGCCTGAATGTTAGGTTATAGTCTAAGAAAGTTTAGCATCATTTGAGAGTGTTTACGTTACAGTGTTTTAAAGTGTTTAACGACGGTGAAATATAAACTAGTAATTTAATTATTCTTTACAGAATAATAAAATCTGTTTCGAAAACCGTCTTACATATTGAAAGCCAAATGTTACTTCACTGTGGGTAAGGTAACTATTGCGACCGGAAATAACCCTTTTGGAAGTTTTATAGAAACGACAGTGATTTTTTTTTTTTTGAAAATAGTTTGTCTGTGCTTGAGTGAGTACAAAATGTTTCGAAACCCAAAATCACAGGAAGCTGAAACTCCATATTTCGATTTGATTCTTCCAGGAAACCCAACTGTATCGTACTTAGCGAATGAAATTGCTTAACCAGGAGTATCGCTGCACTAACTAGATTTTTCATTGCGCCCCCCAACGGAAATGGCTGCAGCGGTTTTTCTTGAGGGAAATCTGAGTTGAGGATGAGCATAGATTTCCCCTGAAGTAGTGTTAGTAAGCACTAAATATGTTTTCAGATTCTATGTTTTGGAAAAAATTTATGAATGTTAAGATCTAGAAAATTATCTTAAAGGAATGTCTTATAACTATTTGGCTCCAGATTTTGTTTATTTAATTAGGGAATCCCAAATCCCAAATCCTGTGTGAAAACTTAGAAACAAAGATTTGAGCTGTCAGGGATATCCAGCTAGATCATATTAAGAGATAGATAGTTTATCTTTTCCATATTTGTTACAATATTTAATCAAACATTATTCATTTAACAACCCTTGTACAGAACATGCGCACTCTATCTAGTGTAACTGTAATTAAACCATTAATGAATAAACAGTTTATTGTTACATTATATTAATCTGATGAGTTAGCTAGACAGGGGAATTTACTACGGGTAAAATAGGGAGCCTGCGGCAATTCCACTTTAACGTGGGATACATGGCATGTATTACAGGGATTCAGGTTCGTTCACCCGGTATTATTACAGGCACAGCTTAGCTAAGGGCGTTAAAGTAATTACATCTGGCTCCCGCCAATGAACGCCGACAATGCTTGTTACCTAATAATTATAGAAAATTTGGCCTATTATCTTGTAGGCAGCCTAATAAGTCGGCTAAGACAGAACTCTGGAATAACTCTTTATGTAATGATGGTCTTGGGGAAATTGAGGAAATATACATTAAATTTTCTTAGTTTGTTAATTTCCTTAAAGGGGATCAAAAGAGGTCTACATTGATCCTCCACTAGGGGATCAACTCAACTTACAGCGGCCTCTCCCTGAGGTATTCTAGAATGGGGGGAAGGGTTTTTTTCAGTTTTGTTTGTCAACGGGGCGATACTCCGCCCTGCGACCTTTCTTTTAACATCTATTGTGATTCCACCTTCAACAACTAGTAAATAAAGAGGTTTGCAAAACTGTTCCGAACAATTATCTCAGACTTCCTCAGAAGACGCATTGAAGTCACCTGTTCTTCCCGCATGTTAGACCCGACACAAGCTTGGTGAACGTGACATCATTTGCAAGGCATGATCCTCTTACTGGTCTGTAACAGCTCAGTCTGTAAATTCTGGGAGATATCCCAGAGAAATGCTACCTTGATCACATCCATCTTTCTGAGCTCCACTTTGGAGAAATATTATTTTTTCCCAATAAAAGGTTTAGACGATTCTTGCTTGTTGAAACTTATCTGAGCGATTTAAATAGCTGGAAATATTGTAACAAGAGAAATACATAAATTCCAATTAAAAAATGGGAAAAAAGTAACAGCATACTTTAAACAAAATGGAAAACGCCCCAAGCAGAATTGAGATAAAGCTGAGAAGATGAAGTTTCTAGTCCGCGGCAGTTCTAAAGCAGAAAATAATAAAATAAAGCTTTGAACTTTAGAAAATTTTATTCGTATCTTGAAGCGGGGCCATTAAAGCCCTCCGGCGACGTCACGCACGAATGTTAACTGGTTTCCCCCACTCCGACCCGCCAGTTATGACGTAGACTGTGAGTAAGGGATGAGTTCCTATTAGGTTTTCAATTGAATGCCGTAAATGGATTCTTTGTCTCCCCCTACTTCCTCCTGTCTCAAGGGAAAATTTCTTTTTTAAGATTTTCCCTTTTATGGATTTATAAATGCAAGATTTTTCCCTTTGCCTTTAGTTCTCTGCCATCACACTTAGGCATGGCAGGTTTTCAGTTCATTAACTAATATTTTCACTTCCTTAGTCTCAGTTCCTGTTGAGCAAATGAATGAATGAGATTTCCTCGATGAGTATAACAAATCCGCTGAGAGGGATAAAAGACTTGCAAGTTATTCTTCCAATATGGATAACTATTTCAGCCTGAAATTGCTGATTTTATTTTTACTAGTTAAGGTTTGTAAATACAACGCTCGCATGAAGGGTTTGTAGTTTGTGAAAACAAAAAAAAACTATTTCATTTTATGACAAGAGAATGCTGGAACCTTTATGTCGGTTCTACGCTCTTTCTCAAGCCTGGGAAGTTGCCGGGAGCTGTAAACGGGGAAAGGAGGAGCAGTTCTGGGAATGGTTATCCCAGCTTTTCCTAGAACTGCTCCCCATTACCTGGAGATCAATACCCAGACTTTATTGTCCAGATCGATAACGCTAGAACGGTGATACGCTTAACGCTGTTAACATATTCCACTCGGATGGATCTAATCTTACTGTGGGGCGGGGTTCAGTAGATCACTTTGGTCGGGATGCAGTAACTCCCGTTACCAAAAAAAAAGTTCAAAATTTTTTGGATGAACAGCCTAAGCTTCATTTATAAAAAATAGCATTGCAAGTCCTGTAAAACCGATCTTATAATGGCTGAGGTAGGCAGCTTCCTAATAGGGTAGATCCCAGTGTAATCTATAGTCCTATGAGCGGCCATTGAAATCCGAGCGATCCCTCTCCTCCCAGTCCGGCAGAGGAGTAGCTAAATGTCGCTCAAAAGATATCCCATCTTAACTGGACAGTTCCTGATGGTATTTTGTGTACAACTAATACAGCAGTTCTTATCTCTTTGAATTCAACGGGGGGTTTCCAGTAAACCTCTTTATTGGAAATGTAGTAAAGGGACCTACGAGGGGGTACCCAAAAATAACCGGAATTGCGTTGCCGCGCATGGAGCTTATGTAGTACGCATTTCTGCCGCTAGACGTGTATAGCGCAATTCCTTGCCAGTTCAGTCCTGCCTGTGTTGTCTGCCTGGCTTGTTCTGTTCATCTGCAGTGATTGTTTTTACCAGCGCTGTTTTGTTCTTTTTTCGTTTTTTATGATGGCAAGTTTAAGTGAACAACGTGCAGCTCCGAAATTTTGTTTTCTACTCGGCAAAAATGCTGCTGAAAGTGTTTTAATGTTGAAAACAGCTTACAAAGATGACGCTATGGGAAAAACTCAAGTAAACGAGTGGTTTACTCGGTTTAAAAATGGCGACATGTCGATTGATGACAAACCTTGTTCTGGACGTCCATCAACTGCCCGAATCGACGAAAATGTTGAAAAAATTCGAGAGCTGGTGTTCACAGACCGTCGACAGACAATTGATCAACTGTCAGAGAGTAGTGGGTTATCTTGGAGCTCGGTTCAGCGAATTTTAACGGAAGATTAGGGGATGAAAAGGGTTGCTGCCAAGTTTGTTCCTCGAGTTCTGACTGACAATCAAAAAGAACATCGAGTTGAAACATGTCGTGCTTTGAAACAACAGCTTGAAACTGATCCAGACTTTCTGTCAAAGGTCATTATTGGTGATGAGTCATGGTGCTATGGTTATGACCCAGAAACAAAGCAACAGTCGAACCAATGGAAGACGTCATCTTCACCCCGACCAAAAAAATGTCGTCAAGTCAAGTCAAACATCAAAACAATGCTGATTTGCTTTTTTGATGCCAAAGGCGTAGTCCATTCAGAGATTGTCCCCCCAGGTCAGACCGTCAATCAAACCTTGTATTTGGAAGTTTTGAAAAGATTGCGCAATAGTGTTCGCCAAAAAAGACCCGATTTGTGGCAAACAGGAGACTGGTTCTTCCACCACGACAATGCACCTGCACACACAGCCATCTCTGTTACACAGTTTTTGGCTAAAAATGGCATGGTTCCGCTGCCCCACGCACCTTACCCGCCTGACCTGGCTCCGTGCGACTTTTTCTTATTTCCACGCATGAAAAAGGGCATGAAAGGTCACCGATTTGACAACATTGAAGAGGTCAAGAAAAAAACGAAGAAGGAGCTGTCAGCCATTTCTAAAGATGACTACAAAAAATGTTTCGAACAGTGGAAGCACCGATGGGACAAATGTATTAGTTGTAATGGAGAGTATTTTGAAGGGGATAAGGTTGTTCTGTAAAAAATTTGTAAATAAATAGCTTTTAAAAAATAATTCCGGTTTTTTTTGGGTACCCCCTCGTACAAGTGACCATGGGTCCCTCTTGTGGATCATAGGGCCTCTGGCCCGTTTGGGTAAACCAACCCAAATCAATAACGATAGAATGCTTTCCAAGTGGTACTTAATAACGCTTTTACATGGTACTCCATAATTCTATCATCTGCCTTTACCAAGTATAAGTTGGTCTTCGCGTGAATTAAGTTTTAAACAAACTTGCCTGACAGTAGGAACTATAGAGTTGGAATGGTTACTAGCATCTTCATTCCTTTAGAGGGGGAACATCTACTATGGATGCTTACATATCTTCCTTTAGAGGGGGAACATCTACTATGGATGCTTACATATCTTCCTTTAGAGGGGGAACATCTACTATGGATGCTTACATATCTTCCTTTAGAGGGGGAACATCTACTATGGATGCTTACATATCTTCCTTTAGAGGGGGAACATCTACTATGGATGCTTACATATCTTCCTTTAGAGGGGGAACATCTACTATGGATGCTTACATATCTTCCTTTAGAGGGGGAACATCTACTATGGATGCTTACATATCTTCCTTTAGAGGGGGAACATCTACTATGGATGCTTACATATCTTCCTTTAGAGGGGGAACATCTACTATGGATGCTTACATATCTTCCTTTAGAGGGGGAACATCTACTATGGATGCTTACATATCTTCCTTTAGAGGGGGAACATCTACTATGGATGCTTACATATCTTCCTTTAGAGGGGGAACATCTACTATGGATGCTTACATATCTTCCTTTAGAGGGGGAACATCTACTATGGATGCTTACATATCTTCCTTTAGAGGGGGAACATCTACTATGGATGCTTACATATCTTCCTTTAGAGGGGGAACATCTACTATGGATGCTTACATATCTTCCTTT
Organism: Rhodnius prolixus; assembly: GCF_049639745.1. NCBI lineage: Eukaryota > Metazoa > Arthropoda > Insecta > Hemiptera > Reduviidae > Rhodnius > Rhodnius prolixus. The sequence continues at coordinate 39,124,898 of NW_027411582.1, read as the reverse complement.
AGAGGGGGAACATCTACTATGGATGCTTACATATCTTCCTTTAGAGGGGGAACATCTACTATGGATGCTTACATATCTTCCTTTAGAGGGGGAACATCTACTATGGATGCTTACATATCTTCCTTTAGATTCCATTCTCAAGATTCAATCCGAACTACAAATTTTTCGCCAAGTGCATTTAAGGAAGGTGTATTCCCTTCCAACTCCTGGCAACTAACCGAACTTACCAGAAAGCTGTTGGCTCAACGGTGGCAACTCTCCAAATGTTCTGAACATGGCTTCTCATAATTAAAAGCATCGAGCTTTCCTAAGAGAGTTCTAAGAAGAGAGAGAGAGAGGAACCGTCTAGACAGAGGTAACGACACCCTGGTATCCCCAATGCAACTCTCTTCAAATCACTTTGCCCCAGTTATTCCAATGTTCCGCACCCAGATTTAAGAAAGTTTCGGAAGGTTCTGGAAAAGGTATTCACCACTTTGACCCTGGTAAACCATCCTGGCTCACTGGAAGCGTCTCAAGAAACTGGGAACAACATCCTGATTTTTCTGAACACCACTACTCACCCAGGAGAAGGTATAACCTGCAACCTGTTGGCTGAGCATAACAGAAATTTACTGGGGAAACACCAAGTTTCATGAATTGGCGGTACAAGAACTGAGTATTCTGTTTTTCTCTGGAATGGCTGCAAGGATCTTCAGGGATTTCAGGACTTCTAAAAGGACGAATAATAATAATCCTGTGGAATACTTTAAAATGTGGACCCGTAAAAAGTTCAGGGGACGGCAAGGATGACCTGGACAGAGGCACCGGAAGGGCTAGTTTGGAGTGAAAATACGAATAAGAAGAAGAAGAAGATCTGGATGAAATGAAGGAAATCAAAGAATCAAAATTTCGATGAGTACCAATTTCATGATTTCCTTTCAAAGTTTAGAAAACTCGTAAATTGTTAACGATCTTGTTTAAAAAAAAAAAAAACAAAAACAGATAGGCCCTAAGAGAACATCTCATAAACCCGAGTTAGAAGTACAACATTGGGGAGTCTGATCAAAAGCTTTATCAAGAAAAAGCTGACAAGGATGGCGAATAACTCGAGTTTTCCCGATGGCAACTTTAATAATAAGTAAAGAGGTAACAAGGCAATAAAACTGGGTGTATATATAGATTGCCGGTCCAGGGCACAGCATCCAATACGCATTGCCTCTGAAATACGTCGCATAACCTCTCGCAGCAATAAAATCTTCTTCTTTTCCCCCCTTCTCTCACTACTTCTGCTTTAAAAACTTCATAAAACCTTTAACTTTATCGCCCTTTTAGGACCAAATTAATTTATTATCTACCTCAACTTATATCTCTTTTGGTACCTGTAAGCTGGGTACCAGTATATTGGTGTATTTATTGCTATACAATATAGTTAACTTGTATATTTTATTACTTAGTACGGATATAGAGGACATTTTGTATGTGTTTTCTTAAAAATTAATTGTTCTTTAGAAAGAAAAACAGCAAAACATTACAAAGTATTTGTTTCATCGTCTTTGACAATGCTAGTTCTTCAGTAATCTGGGCTGATTAAAGTAAAGGATGTACGGCCATTATATTCCTAATCGGAAGCGGAAGAGAGCATCATCTTCATCATCAAACCAGCTGAGAGCCGACGAAGCGTCATACGAGATGTGGCAAAAGTTCAGCTAAAGTCAAACTTATATATATCGTATCCGGTAGCCTAGATTAGATTAGACTAGGGCGGCCTCAAGGCCTACGCCACTGCGACCCCTGTGGATCTATTGTGGTTCCCCTTCTCTAGAGGTCGCCCTCCATACCCGTCCGTATAATCAGACTCTTAATGCTAGAGAGCGACTCTTGGGTAAAGCTCTCAGGCCTTGGTTTTTCCTCCCCCGAGAAGTAACATCCTTAGCTAGGACAAGCCCCTCACACAGACACAACACGTGCAGAGTGCCGTTTCCTCCTCTTCCTGACAAAGGCTATCATCCGCCAGGTGCCCATACGATGCATGTGTTTTCTGAGCCTGCAGTGGCCCAGTTAATAGGCCTCAATCATCCTTATAGCCCCACGCGGCCTTGACGGATTAATTCTGCAATCAGCCTCGGCGAATAGCCTTTAATAAACTCCTTCGCCTGTTTCTGCCCCAGTGATGGCAAGCCACCACTCCTGAACCTACTCTGCATCCATAAGTTAATGGTCGCAGTTTTAACACACTTCGGAACCCCAAAACAGGGCTCTGCGAAGTGTCCCGCAGAGCCTTCCCGGGCCAATAAATCTGCCGCTTCGTTTCCTTTGTTTCCTACATCCTGAATGACCAGGACCTTATTTTGTTCACTAATTTCCTTCAGGGCACCCAGATAGTCCCAAACCAGCCTTGAGTTGACCTGGTAGGAACTAATAGCTCGTAGAGCAGCCAGACTGTCCGAGAAAATTAAGACCTTAGAATTCATAATTCCTCGCCCACTAATCTCGGTAGCGCAGAACCTAATTGCAGCTAGCTCTGCCTGGAAAACTGTAGCTTCTACTGTATCCGGTAGCCTAGCGTGGTTATTTCATTTAGGTGGACTGTAGCCGGCGTTAACATTCAATAAATATAGGATTTATTTGTTTAATGGTCATAAAAAATTGAAGAGCTTTGCTGTTGAAGGATTCCATTTAAAATTTCAATTTAGCCGAGTAAAAGCAAATAAGTTTTTCAATTTCTTGACCGAAATACAAAAAAAATAATTGTTTGTCCAATTCAAACACTAACTGAGCAATAGCAGGAGGCTGCAAAAAGCGACAGCCTTTGTTGTAATTCTTGAACGACCAGGCTTCGTTCGTGTTTCGCAGTTCCGTGGTTCGTGGCTTTGTTTATTCGTAGGAGGGCATGATTTGAAAAACTTGTAAAGCTATTTTTACACATACATATTATTAGGTAGTAATTCTAATTTTCTGGCGAAATTTGGGGATAAATTTGAAGAGAGGACGACATACTGGAAACATATCGGAGAGAAGCGCATTATTCAACTCATTCAAAGAGCGCTGGAATATCGCCGTTACAGACGTATAATACAACAGACAAGAGAAACTTATTTTAACTTGAAGCTGGCGATAAATTTGCCGAAACCTCGATGTAAGAAAAGATTACTTACAACATTCCAAAAAAGAAATGAAGACTATGAAAAACTATTTTTTTTTTTGGAAATGCCGTTTTTGGCATAGTTTTTCTCAAAAACTAATCTGCGTTGTTGCGAAAAACTAACACAATTTTAAAAGGGGGATATGTTTTCTATTTTAAAGGAAATTTGGGAATTTTAACTTTATAGGAAAAGAGGGAAAAAATGGTCAAATTTTGGTGATTTTCAACGTTACGCTCTTTCGTGCAATTTTCGAAGATCAACCCTTATACAGCTGTCCTAAAGGACCATTATAATAATTCGTTTGCTGGTTACAGCTGCTGCGGTCTACAATAGGGGAAGAGCTGTCTTGTTTCATTTCCGTTCCAGGGTATCAGCTTATAGTCGGCTGCGGTAGGCGGAAGTACGTAGCATTTAGTGTACCGGAAGGAAAAGCGTATTGCAATTAGGACAATTTTATTTTTACAAAAACAAAGAAGACTGCACATACAATAAAACAAATACACTTGTTTTTACACACACAAACACACATTTACAAAACGAGACACTTCCGGGCAGCCAAATACCAAATCTCAGAAGGGGTCATGATGCGAATTGGCCCACAAGCGCATCATCCGCACATACTCATTACTTTCCAGATAGGTCTGCTGAATTTTCTCCCGCAGTTCGTCCAACTCTTTAGCCAAACATTCTACTTCCGCCGAAGAGCGCTTTTCTTTCTCCAACAAACACTTCATCTCTTGGCACAACTTTCGCTGACTTACTTCCGAAGAGAAGGCAACATTCTCAGAATATTGTTGTTTTTGTGATCGTTGCGCTTGACGTAAATATGATGATGATACACTTTGATTGCAATCTTGCTGGTGCTCTTGCTGTAGTTCATGACGTTTCTGGTTTTCTTGTAGACGTGATGGTGGCATCGAGCTATATGACCATTTCCTGTTACCAAAATTTTCTTTATATTTCATCAATTGTCTTCGTAATTTACAAGTGGCAAAAAGTTCTTCTCGTCGGGCTTCTGGATGTTTGAAGGCAAGTTTTATTCAAAATTTTCCATCATCAGCAACAGGACATACGAACACAAAAATATTAATTTAAAAAAAAGAAAAAGGAACGTTAAAAAAAACTAATTTTATTAAGAACAACATCTTATACATAAGAACAACGCTTTCCCCGCAAGGAAGTGGAGTAGCCACTTCTTCAGGATCTAGGCATCCCTATGGGTGTCCCAGCCTAACAATAAAAACAACACCCACAATGGCGCCAAAAACTTACCCACAACAAGCTTTCAAAACCAGTGCCATCTAATCCAGATATAACTTCCTGCCGTTTTCCATCTCCAATTTGTAATTTTAGTTATATATTACATCCTTATTAATATTTAATACGTGGTGTCCATATTCCTTACCAGAAATGTACTTTACAGGAAACTTTATTTTTTTAACTTTATTTATGTGCTGCGGACATACGCCATGGACAAGGACCAACATACAGACCAATTTGTAAAACCGCTACTTTGTTCGCAGGAGACTTCAAAGCGAATATTTTCGGTGAAAAGTAATGGGAAATTTGTTGCCAAGTACAGTAAGAGGAAGTACAGAATTTCAAAAAACTTGTTCATGCCTTCGATCGTACATCCGGTTCAAACGGAATACGATACCTCAAACTTAAGCCTAGAGAGATGGTTCTTCTAATGAACTTAAGGACCACTGTTTATGTGGAACTGTTCGTAGCTGGATGTCTATACTTAGTAGTGAGGTGCCACGGTAGCCGAGCGGCTAAGAGGCTAGACCTGCAAAGCTAATATGTATTGTGGTACTGGATTCGATTCCCGGTCTTAGGCCTTCGATTTTATTTAATGGTTAATAAAAGAAATTTACAGTAAAGTATGTTTGCTAGTCGCCTCCGTCCACGACACCTAATTGGTAGTTGGACGTTAAGCCCCGCCTGAAAAAATAGGCGATTACTTTACTTACTTAGAAGTGATTCCAGCAATAGAGTCTTTCAAGCCGAATTAGTTCCTAGCGCTGAAAAGCTCGCCATTTTGAAACCCCCAAAAGAAATGTTCTTTCAGAAGTCATAAAAATCTCATGAAGTTTTAATAATGCATCCCATCAGTTGCAGCATCACAACCTTGATGACCTCCAGCACTGATGGGACTAACTCTATCTTGCTTTACGCTATGTCTGAATGAAGAGAACTAAACCATTTTTCACATCCCGGTTCATCTTGACTCTACCTCATCAATTTACCCGAAGATTAAAAAAATTAGTCTGTAACTGTGGCTTCATTTTTTCCCCCAAGTCACCAACCCTTTCAAGCATTTAAAGTCATTAATTTTTAGAAATGTGACAGGGTGAATCTATGTGTGCTTATTTTTGTTCCATGCAGAGTAATCCATTAGATTAACGGGTTCAACGAGAACAAATTGGAGGTGTAAACAAGTTTTATAATTTTTACAAATGTTTCGCGTTGTTTCTAAAATCCCTTACCATTAATATCTTGAGAAGATTTAGTCCTTGTTGGTGTTAGAGAAATCTGTAACTTTTAATTATCTTATTGCTCTTCGTAAAACAGAGTATTGTAAATGGGCAATATTTTTTTTTTCTTTAATTGCATTTTAAGACGCTTCAACATCTACAGTCAATGGCGCCCGGAGCTATACACAGTTTCTAGACCGCATTCACTCATTATTATATAAATCCTGTCCATAATCGGATAGTGAGCTGTAAGAAGCCCCTAGAAAGAGAAAATCTAGGGGCCAGCAGCTGGATTCGAACCCACTTAGCTGATCCCTTCCTTGAGAAGGCCGTATTTGAAAATTTCCACCGGAAGTCTTAAAGAAGTTTTAAAGACCCTCTCCCCTGTGAACTATACCTGAAAATTATTTTTATAATTTGATCTGCCAAAGAGGATGTGCCCGTGAGTAGCATACTGAAGGGCGGAAGCTCTGAGAATGTTCAAATTTGTTCGGCCGTGCCATTAAAAGTTTTTTATGGTTCTTGAGTAGGCTAAAAATGCAGGAACACATCTAGAAGTACTCCTATACTTCTTGTTCCGGGGTGAACATTTTTGAGGGCAACACTCAGACTGGACCATTCACGACTAACTGACCTAAAACTGAGCGTATCCTTTGACCCTTCAATCTCCTTTTAATCCCTTCAGAGAGCGCCAGTTTTGGCTGACTTTTCTCTATCTGCAAGTGGATGCGGATTACTAGTGGGCTACTCCCTTCTTGCTAAGGCAATGACGTATGACACATTTTGCCGGATGTACAACATTACAGGAAGCATATAAAAACAATCTGCTGCTCACACTCACACGACTCTCTCTCAGTACATTAAATTCGAACTCCTAATTTCCTAAACATATCAACTCTACGATCTGCAAAACCAAACGGCCTCCTACCTAAACAATGCTTTAGAGGGTTGCCCTTTCCATTTCTGCAGAACTGCACTAAACTATTTTTTATAAACAAATTATTATCAATAAAAGTTATGGAACGATCTGCATTTAAAGTAAATAGGAAGTTTGGAGAAAATCATTTGAACTATTTTGTTGCTAAATTTCCATCGGGAAAATTAGGATTTATTTCCGCAAACCTGGTAAGAGAAAATCTCATCAATTTTTAAAATTGTAAACTCCCTGGAGTGCAGGAACTCTCTTTATACAAGAAGTTAGTTATACAATGGAAAAGTAATTAAGAAAGATATCGTTCTATAGATAGGAAAAGTTGGACCCCAAATGGGGAAAATCCCATCGGGATAGAGAGGGAATACAGGGGAGAGAGGCGTATAAAAAGAGGGCAATGAAAATAAATTGAGTGGGGGGGGGGTCCATTGAGATAAAACGGACTGCGATATGACCGGGAACAATCCAACCCAAATGTGGGAAGGCCGTTCAAAAATACGTCTCTCGTACCCACAAATGGTCCATATCTCCTCCTTTCGGACGGGAGATTGCCCGTCCCCTCTGGGCATACATCGTCCGTCCCTTCATCATCCCTCGTCGGGTCCGGTCTTCTCTTTTTATGTGTCCCAGAACGTCCTGCGATGTGAATAGTAACTACGCTGGAGGCGGCTGGGATCCCAATATGAGCCAAGCTCCCTCTTCACTCCTCCTCTTTACGAGACTTACATCAACTTTTATATTTTTGGCAGAGAGAGAGATTATAATCTGGATATACATTAATAAAACTGATCGAATGTCCTCGCTTATCGATATATTCAATCTTATTTAACCATTCCATTTATCGTAGTTTCATTTCTAAATGATCGATTGAATACATGGAATGAAACACCCACATTCGACATGATAAAAGTGAATTCAAATACTATTAATTTGTGTAGAAGATAATGAAAGAGATACATATGTGCAGTGTTTAGTAAGTCACAATCTGAACTTACTTCCGGTTGCAGCTATTTAGGACTTCACAAAGCTATGAGTTCCGTCCTAGCATTCTTGACGTACATTGTAGACTAACAGACGACCATCAGATTAAAAAAAAAACAATAAAGAATGTATTTAGTTCGGTGATAACTTCACAAACAGCGCATCGACGGACTTACCTAGTCGCAGTCGACTTCCCCCCCATAATTAATAAATTTTATTAAAAATCTGTCGATTTTTTTTTATTAAATTCGATCTCAATTCTCAATACTAGATCCGATTAATAGGTGAAAACGTTCATGGTCTATCCTAGTAGCCTTAATATCGCCTGTTTTGCTCCCTACCTGTTCACCTAAGAAATCCCGATAGAGCTAGAAAGCAATCAATTACTGTTACACACGTGCACCCATCAACTTGTTACAAAATAAACGTGTTTTCTGTAAAGGAAGTCAATTTGTGTTACAAAAAAAAACAAAAAATTGTTTGGAAAAAAGAGCTACAATGTTTAGCTTTTAAAAGAGGAAAAGTAAAAAGAAAAGCTGTGGTTAGAGAGGAATGGAGGAGTTTTCACGATATTAATACGCCACACAAGGAGAACATGAAACATATAGCACGGTAAAAAGCCCCGGAAAATAATAAAAGAAAAGCGAAAGGTGCACTTTTCACCAATAAATCACTGCCCTCCCCCCCCAAAAAAATATATTCGAGGAAAACTTAACATAATTTTCTCTATCCTCCCTATCCTTATGGCTTACATGATTTAAGGAGTAAGGAATTTCCCAAATTATCTTGCCTCCTTCAAGTAGAGTTTAAGGGTCTATGAAAATGATGGGACTATTTCTTACATGCTTGTGGAAAATTTGATAAAGTTTATCGCATTGGGTTTTCATGTTTTCTCTGTCTAGACATCTTTCTTAAACTGATTTACATTCTCTCGTTTCTCCAAACGATTTCACTTGAATATTGTATAGTCATTGCACTAATGCAGTTCTATTAATTGTAAGAAAGTAATTAGATTAGATTAGACTAGGACGGCCTAAAGGCCTACGCCACTGCGACCCCTTTGGATCTATTGTGGCTCCCCTCACTTTAAAGCTCACCCTCCAGACCTGTCCTTTTAATCAGACTCTTGATGCTGGAGAGCGGCTCTTGGGTAAAGCTCACAGGCCTTGCTTTTTCCTCCACCGAGAAGTAACATCCTTAACCACACGAGCCCCTCACATTGACACAACACGTGCAGTGCCGTTTCCACCTCTTCCTGGCAGAACCTACAGAGGCTATCATCTGCCAGGTGCCCATGCGATGCATATGTTTTCTGAGCCCGCAGTTAGGCCCACTTAATAAGCCTACAATTATCCTTATAGCCCCACGCAGGACTTGACGGATTAATACTGCAGTCAGCCTCGACGAATAGCCTTTAATAAACTCCTTCGCCTGTCTCTGCCCAGTGGTGGCAAGACACCACTCCTGAGACCTACTCTGCACCCATAAGTTAATGGTCGCAGCCGTAACACACTTCGGAACCCCAAAACAGGGCTCTGCGAAGTGTCCCGCAGAGCCTTCCCGGGCCAATAAATCTGCCGCTTCGTTTCCTTTGTTTCCTACATCCTGAATGACCAGGACCTTATTTTGGTCACTAATTTCCTTCAGGGCAACCAGACCAGTCCCAAACCAGCCTTGAGTTGATCTGGTAGGAACTAATTGCCCGTAAAGCAGCCTGACTATCCGAGAAAATTACGACCTTGGAATTAATCATTCCTCGCCCTTTAATCGCGGTAGCGCAGAACCTAATTGCAGCTAGCCCAGCCTGAAAAACTGTAGCTAGTTGTAGCTAGTAACTGTAGAAGGTAAAGTAATGCCTATTTCTTTTTAGGTAGGCTTTAAGTCCAACTATGTAGAAACAATTAGCAAAACATACTTTAAAAATAAGCAGTTCTTCCACAGACTATTTTAAAAGGAAATAACAACAAATAACGCAGGGGTGACAAAGTGGGTGTTGTTGTATAAATGAAAGCTACCCCCCCACAGTCCGCTTGTGAAAGCCAACAGACAACAACACTGTTTGGGTTTAGACGCGCTCTAGTTGGAAAACCTACAACTAACTAAACTAGCTGAACTTCCCCTCTTTGCTGGAGGATGTCATATACATCTCCACTGGTGCCACCAGGAGTGTCCAGAACAGATATCCACTCTAGAAGGCGAGGTCAAGTACTCTGGACACGAGCTGGGCTGGTTGCCACTCGGCGCAAATCCGGGCTCTGAGTGGACAAGGTTGGCAGCAATGGACTGCGAGTTAGTCCATATCCTACCTGTAAAAGCTTTGGGTTAAAGACTTTTTTTTTTTCTTTTTTTTTTAATTTTTACATTTGTCTGTCAGTCTATAGTTCATGTAATATAACCTATCTCTTTTTTTTGCAGGAAGTTTAGTTGAAATAAGAGAGTGTATGTTGGCAGTGTGGCCAACCACCTTCACAATGATGGGCAGCCTGTATTACAAGAGGTGCTAGTAGTACCAGATGACAATGGCGAAAGTTTCATACACTAACGGAACCTGCCCAGGTCAGCTCTATTATCAAACTGGCCATGCTTTTCAACCAGCTGACTCGACTTTTTTTTTGCTGTCATTTGGATTTTTGTCATCCATAGGGGAGCAAAAAAAATTCTAGAGTGACAACTCACAAGACTTTGTCTCACTACATATCCTCGATAGCGTTATTTAATATAGACAGTGAACCAGTAAGTATTGTCCATAGGCCTACTGTGTTGTAGTACATCTAAAGTGGAGTTCAATGACGTATTGGCCAGCTTCATATTTTCCACTGTTCTTGAGTGACGTCACTTTAAATTTTTTTTCTAAAATCATTACTTTTTTTCCAATAAAAATGTTATTCAATTCAATTCAATTTATTTATTTGTTATAGGGGTAGTCCACCCCACACAAAGGAGCATGGTGGTGTTAAGATACAGATTAATAGAATACAATTATATACAAACCAAAAATCAAAAATTACAAATTGAAAAATGTTATTACTCAGAAAGTTTTAGTCCGAATTCGATTCCGGATGACACGGTTAGAAAAACAGATAAATTTTCTAAAAATGGACACCATTTCGAAGTTATAAGTTATTCTCCAAACAGCCTCAATCTTCCACCGAATGATGGAAAAATAAAAGTAATCGAAATTTTTGAAGAAAACTCTTTAGGCCCTTATGTGATCATTATCCGACCTGGGTGCTGGCCACTTTTCTAGTAAAAGTTCCCTTGTCTAATGTGGGCTTTCCAACGCGGTGTATCATTTTCCAGGATTCCTTTTATCTTCGTATGAGAAATTACGTTTGTTTTACCAGGAAACGTTATACGAGCACACAACAGTGTTAGTTTATCAAGTTTTTGAATTCATTGAAAACTCTTTTAGATGGACCAATAGTCAATTTTAAAGTAGGCTGTCTTTAAATAAGGAAGTCACTTAAGAACAGAGGAAATATGAAGTTGGCCAATACGTCATTGAACTCTACTTTAGATGTACTACACACAGTAGGCCAATGGACAATACTTACTGGTTCACCCTCGTATATATATATATTTTTGGATACGTACATCACACTAAATTTGCACAATAGAGTTAACATCCTGAGAAACGTCCCCAAAACGAATTACCATAAAAAAATTTCCGATAAATAATCCTAGAATCTAGAAGCATGCAAAAGTATAGACGAGTTTTCGAGATTGACTCAATTTAAGGGAACTAGGGAATGCTAGTTTCTGCTAGCAGGACCTTTTATCGGCCCCAAAGGGTCTCCAACTCCGTTTAGGGCATTTCACACATTACCGGTGGATTTCCACGTAGGAATCCAGTACGCTAACTGCTGAACGAATGTTGAAGAAGAGCTGAGTGAAGATGCTTCGAAATTTGGTTAAATACATTACTACACTGCTCGTGTCAAAATTCAGATCACGCCTCCAGTTCTTTGCTAAATACTTTACAGTAATATTCTGGAAATGAGCAAATCTTCTACTCAATACAACTCTAATTTCCAGCGCCCGGAGCCCATTACCCATCATTAATGGCTGTCACATTGATAGACACCATGGCTTTCCAGGAATGCTTTCCAGCTGCACAGCAGAGATCTACATTTCCATAGCACAGATATCAATGCCATCCAGTACACTGTTGATTATTAATGCAGCTTGATGAATATGGAAGCGTTTTGCAGCAACTTAATGCATCATCCAGAACGGCAGCTGCGCCCGTAGAATAATTCCCCTACAACATTATGCTGTTATGTTGAGGCGGAATATGGTAGGCATACTGTCGTGTTATTTAATGGAGTTAATGCACCTGAATGTCGCCTTCAGGTTGATACAAAAGAAAACTGTTTGATGTTCCGCAATTATCGTCATTTCCGGCAACGTAATTATCACACAATATCTAAAGTTGACAATTTTTTTTTCACTTTCCCTTCTTGATGAGTAATCAAAATCGTGTCAAATGTTTAATGTTAAGCTTAGACCGGAAAAACATTTTGAGATTTTTTTTGAGCCTCTCATGAAAAAAAATCACTAAAAACTACAAAAATGGTACTTCCGGAAAGCAATTTTCATGATATTTGTGAATTTTCCTTCCATTCATTCACAGAAATAGCACTTAACCGGAAACCCCGTTTCCTGATCAGACGTATTCTTAATAGAATTCCGCTATATTCTAAATAAAATTTGTAGAACTTGAAATGGACAACGTGTGAATGAGGCAAGAGGATGCGTAACTCTCAAGATCGAAATCGGCTCAGTCAAGTAGCACTTCCGTACCCAAGCTTATTACTTCCGAAATAGATGTATGCATTGTCGAGAGCCAAGTGAAGAGTTCTCGTTCCTAAGGATATGGTCTGAGCCCATAAGTTCTGAAAAGTACTTAAAGGTTCCAAAATAAAAGCTAGGGAAAATGCTTTAATTGTTTTGGAATGAATACTTAGACAAGTATGTTTTAAGGTCCGTAATAACTTGAGTGGGATGAATGTACAGGTACATGTAGTTTTATGGTACAATCTATCCTTAGCCGAGGAAAGGCACGAGAAATGCAAGTTCACACCTGTGTCCTTAAGTGCACGGGGGACTTAAACTGGGGAACTTAAAACTATCTCTGGCTCTCACTCACTCGCCAAAGAGCTCTCTTTATTCACAGTTTAAACTTTATACACTTTGTGCACTTAGCTTAAATACTTTATTCAAGCTCTTACTTCCTTTGCCTTATGAATAGTTGAGTACAACAGGAAAATTACCCCGCTTGGCTGGTGAAAAACCGTCTTACAAATAACTAAGCCGATATACAAGGGAGATTCTTCAAATTTTAGCAAGCTTACCGAGGTAGTAGCAAGCTTTTTGGAGAATAAACTAAAGGAATTACTCTCAATGAGAACGTTTGCAAATTTAAATGCTTTCAAAAACCCCTCTTTCATCATTACAAACGCTCAACAGATTCAATAAACTATGGACCGTAACGTGGAAAAACAGTATCTCTTTTAAGTCTGCACTTTTTCCAGATAAATGCTTTACAAAATGGAAAATTGAAAAGCACTTTAGCAGCCCGTTGTACTACTTAATAGCGTGTTACAGTAAGGTGGATAACCCTAGTCTGGCAATCTATCGTCATAAGAAGTTTTATCGACGGAAAAAACAGTCACGTATTCTTGGTTACACGAAGGAAATGGCGAGAAAAACTAAAGCTTTCGGTAATTATCGCAATTCTCATTGGCAAAATTTTCCTAAAACTAAACATTAAAGTGATTTTCACAGCAGGAAAACAAGACTGGCGCCATTTTCCTAAAAAAACCTGAAGATAAATATTAAGACTTCCTTTTATCTTATAAATTGATATTTACATTTAAATTTAGATTATCGAAGCTCCTGAATTTCAAATTTTTCACCAAGTGAAGCTGATACAGTGTCGAAGGAAAAACTAAGCGTGTTAAAATTAGAAATGAAACAATAAGGAGCAGCCTATGAGATGCAACCCTTCGTAACCAAGTTGGAGAATCGGCAGTTGAGGTGGTTTGGCCACGTCTGCTGAGAGAAGTGGAGAGGAGAAGATTAGGTGCTTGATGGAGGCCAAATCAGAAGGCCGCAGACCAAGATTGGGCTATTTAGACTACATCGAACGATTGGCACAAAAGTGAGGTCAGACAAGGTCATCTATCCGATGATTGGCAAATAATAGAGAAGAGTTCGTCCGAAGGTTAAGAGGCATAAGAGGAAAGACAAAGAAGAAGAAGAAGAAGAAGAAGAAGAAGCTGATACAACATGATACACATACCTGTAAATACATAATTAGTGTGAGGAGGGAATTCACCCAAAGGTGAAACTCCCAAAGAAGAGCCATTATTAAGTGCACTGGCACTTACTTCGATAAGAAGATCACAAGGCCATCGGCGCTTCAACCATCTTGGAGGATTTCCTAGCAATGTAGCAAGTTGGGAAGCTGCTTGGAGCTGGGCAAAACGTGATCTTGCAGCTTCAAAAACTTAGAAAACTTTGGAGATCTTCTGTGCTAGGTAGATTTAGAAACAAATCGAGGAGCATCAGCGATTTAGAAGGAGCGTTATTGATTGAAAGGATTGGATTCAGTAGATATAGGAAGCATTGGCTGAGCCCCAAAGTTTCATCCCTTATATCCCAGACAGGTTTCACAGTATCATTGTGTAGATAAGTCATTCGTTATCTGTGCAGAAGTCTAGAGAGAAATTCGAATCGTCTGCTTTTAGGGTCTTCAAAACCCATTTTTCGTATACCCCCGCACTTATCGTGTCCAAGTACCCAGGATTGCGAACTACTGCGCATGTACTGATGATGGTTTTCGACCGAACATTAATTAACTCGATCTACTTTGGAATCCTGAGGAAATAGCCCCGTCATTCTAACCCTTGACATTCACCCAAAACAAACTTCCACCCTACAAAGACAAACCCTAATAAACGGAACTGTTGACTGGGACTTATTTCGAGAAACTCTTGACGAAAAACTGAAAAATGTGTCCTTAAAAACTGCGCAACAACTAGACGATAACGTGGCATACTTGACTACCGCTATTCAGCAAAGTATTTGGCATTCTATCCAACGGACTTCACTCAACAGAACTGCACCATTACCTCTAAATCTACCACTACACTTGAGAGAACTGATAACGCGCAAACGTCGCGCAAGAGCTCTTTGGCATCGCACCAGATATCCCTCTCACAAAAGACTGTTTAACCAACTCACTAGAGAAGTGACAACAAAACTAAGTGACTACTTTAACGACCAATTCTCTGTTTATACGCAATCACTCACAACTGAAGACAAATCCCTGTGGACAGCAACCAAAAGAATTCTTAAATATAGAAAAACTTAGACGCCCACTAAGACGCCCGGACAATTCTTGGGCTAAATATGACGAGGAGAAGGCCCAATACTTTGCCGAACATCTTTCTACAGTCTTCACTCCTCATCCCGACGTACAAGACTTACAACATACTGAAAATATTCTCAAAAAACTGGACATCCCACTACAACTTTCACCTCCTCCCAAGCCATTCACTCCTAAAGACATCATGGACGTAATCAAAATGTCTTCCCAGAAAGAAAAGTCCGGGCTATGATCTGATTAATGCTAACATCCTGTTACAACTCTCCAGGAAAGCAATAGTATTTCTTACTACTCTTTATAATGCTGTACTTCGAACCATTTTTAGTAGATAAAAAAGATTTTTGAAATATTTACTACTCGTTGTAAACCAATCCGAGGTTATGTTGGAAAAACCTATTTGTTAATTTAACTTACTGACTCCTGGAGGATTTTAAATGAAGTATCCCAGGGTGAACATCAAGAAGATGCGCTGAACAAAGTAATTAATTACTGAAGAACTTGTAACAAAATACACAATTATTAACAATTGGCCGGAAAATTTCTGATTACAAATTAAAGTGACTTATGGCAGCTAGTCTAGAGTGAGTTGATCTAAACAATAACCTTTGCTACTGGTTACCTTCTAAAGCGGAGAGTGCGCTCTGTATTTCCGCTACTTCCAGCCAATAATGGACGGCGATCGCAGTTGAACTCAATGCTAGTATCACTAGTAAAGGCCCTTTCAGGCGGGTCAACACCGTCTTGAACAAAGTGCGTACACTACAATAGAAATCTATTTCCGGTAGATCACACTTAGGACAAACCATTACGCATTTTTTTTTGGTTGTTGTTTTTGTTGATTCCTACATGTTCACGTTGTTGATTTCATTAAGGTATTTTGTTTCAATTTTGTTCCATTATTACTGCATGGAGAGGTGGGGGGCCAGTCACAACGATGTTTTTCTCTTTAATTAATCAAAAAAATAATTTTTTTTTATCTACTGAAGATGAGTTGGTTTCTATGGTTACTGTAATTTACTGTGTACTGCATATTTCAGCATTTACTCAACATATGTTCACGATAAAACAATTAAATCACTGAGAGATTTTACTACTAATACGAGAAGGATTACTGCCAAGATTAACTGGACCAAGTCAACTTCAACAACTCAGTTGGAAGAGATCTCTCACTTGGTACCTGGAAGAATTGAGATCATCTCAATTTTCTTTTTTTTTAAATAATTCATTTGTTAAGTTACACCAGCGCTACATACGCTATTAGTAACAATGGACAATAACCGACACCACTACAAACTCAATAATTGAGGGGAGAAGTTACCCACCCAGTGATAACACTCCCTCAGTCGTCTCCAGGGTTAGCTACTCTCTTCAGAAGAGAGAAAATCGCGAGGCCCACTGGCTGACTTTAATCGTCTGGGAGGATGATCTGGATGGTGATGAGATGATAAATGGCGGACAAGAGGATTGGAATGAGAGTTCTGAAGAAAATTTTTATAACGAGTTCGTGCAACCTGGACCTACAAACGGAATTTCCAGGTCTGTGTGGATGGTTAGATTTGAAACGTAAAATAGAGCCGTTAACGATAGTTGGAGAATTTTATACTGAAGCGATTGAATTCGTTGAAGATTGGAGCGTTTCGTTGAACCCCACAGTTCAATACCGTCCAGGTACAGTCCAGGCAAGTTTTAGTATAGAATTGTAAATCAGTCGTTTGTTATTAAGTGAAAGTTTTGAACGTTGGTCTAGTAGTCTTTTAAGTAGTCGATAACGTCTGTTAACTTCAGTTCGTTTAAGTCGTGTGTGCGGGTTCTAATTTCTGAGTTCTGAAAACTAGTTTTCAAGGAATGTTCTTTGACTAAGAGCGGAAACCCAAAATCTTAGAATTTCCTCTTTTTTTTTTCTTGGAGGGAGAACGAATAATTTTCACTACAGGAAGAGTTTTCCCCTTTGTGATGGCTGGACTGTTCGGGATGACTCCCAGAAGTGTAAGCTCACTCATTATGCTGGCAATCGTGCTTTACTTTCACTGGAAAAACTCACAGAAGATTATTGACCCAGGGTTCCGTAAAACGAGTCTATTTTCTGGGAAAGCTCGTTGAGAAAAGCACAAAATTTCCTCTTAAAGTGTAACAAAGAGGTGGTTACAAAAGTAAAATAGTATTTTCTTTTTACGGAAATATTTTGATAAAAAAACAAAAAAATTAAGTAGAATTTATTTATGGAATTCGTGAGCAAGAAAATTGTAAAGGAAACAAGATTTTCCCGGCTAGTAATTACATAGTAATTGTGAAGGGAATGCGAGCCAGCTGGGAGGATATTGGCCCAGGGTGGAAATCATATATTAAATAAATTGGATGATGAAAGTAATAAAGTGGGTGTAAGCCGTGTTGGTTGAAGAGAGGAGGCGAATGTAGTCCGCGGGAAGAGTGGCCATGTCTTGGAAAAGAGACTGAAGGAGGTGGAGGAGGCATATAACTGAGACTGAGACTGGTTCTTAGATAAGGGAAACTGAGTCCAGCTTTTTCAAAGACTGGCTGGATGCAATTTACCAGCACATCATATGTGTGTGGCGGTTGAATTCCCGTGGGAGTTGCTTATAGCAGGGAATCCAATATTGTTCCAGCAGACGATCTGCCCTTTGTTCGGCCCGCCCATCACCGCAAGAGTAGGCCACCTCAAGCTTACTGCTAAACTACCTCTCTTCTTTTACTATGTTTCCTTTTTTTATATAATTCACATCATGGACGGTATAGACCAGTGCTTCTTCTTAAACTAGGGGGTGGCGAGAGGAATTTTTTGGGGGCCTAAAGCATAATTGGGAAGCCAGGCTATAATGGAAATCTGAAGACAAACTAAATGAAGAAAATAAACATGAAAAGGGAAGACGGGTAACTCCCATTTTCACAGGAAGCAAAACTAAAGCATTAAGAGCACATCCGGTCCGACAAAATCCACAGAATCTGAATAATTTCATAAAAACGGGAAAATTGCGTTCAAAAACTTTTTCCGCGACTTTTTTTTTTTTGTTTTCACCGTTTAAACGTGCGAGAACTCACTAAGCAATATTAGATAAAGGAAAAACCCGCAAAAGACGAAGGAAAAAGGAAGTTCAAAGTGAAAAAGTTGCCAGAACATTTTGCGAACTCTGTACTAGAACTAGAATGAAACAATGGGTTTAGAATCACGATAAAAGCGCCATTGTTAACAATTTTTTGTATACTCATTGTTTGTAAAGAAAGAAAAAGAAAAAAAAAATCTATAGTTTGGGATATCGATAGGCATTTAAACGGCAACAAAACTGAAACTATAAATGCTTTTTCATCATATACTGTAAAGTTATTGTTGAAATTTCATCGCGGATGAGATACGCTGTACAGCACAAATGATACGTGCGTTATCAAATTATACAGATGTTTACCACAATTGTGAACAGTAATAAAGGAGTGGGGATGAGGTTATGTGTGCAGTCAGAGATGTTAGAATCGATCTAGATGAGTGTTTTATTCTCGTTAGTAGATGCCTTGTATTGGTGTGGATGTATTAGAGTACTGCTGTTGCAGGACAACAGCAAGTGTTCTTGTAGACTGTCTACACAATACCATGTATACACAAACATACACACACAAACTTTACTACATCAACCCTAGAAATGTTTCACTGATAAAACAATGTGATATAATTCGACTTGGGAGTTTTGAATCATCAAAAACACAAACAGTCTACACCAACTGGCTGGCTGACAAACCATTTAAACCTTTAGTTTCCAAAACTTGTAACGACTGGCACAGACTTGTTCAGTTTAGAGTAAACTAAACAAACGCGCCACCTCCATACACACACACAGCCACGTACGTGAGCGTACGTACGATTCTACAAACACAAAAACAAATAATCTTTTGTAGCCATTATCAAAACTTGAATAAAATTGTTTATGCTCGGCTTTCTATGCACAAAAACTATTAAATTACGCATTAAAACATTAACATCAATAAATTACAAATAGGGTTGATTTACAAATATAATTACAAATAGGGTTGATTTATAAATAGGCCAAAAAAGGACACAAATCAATACAAGTACCCAACAAACAATTCATTAATAACTTCATCACGTAATTTCTGCCACTCAAAAACGGGCGAGGAATTTTCAGTAATTTTACTGCATTAAATTTTCATTAATAATGTTTAGAATTAATAAGAAGTCACAAACCCTTATGCTGGCCATTTTCAAAATACGAAATATGTTTGTTCCCCAAAGAGTAGCACACCATTTAAGTTACGTTGATTGCAAGAGAAGGCGTCAAACTACGTATTAATCATTAAATCTATAACAATCGTAAAATAACAGCCCCACGCAAAGAAACATACAAAATAGCTGAAAACGATAGGCCACTAATTTCTTTTACCTACTTTCCTAGAAAATAACAATTATTCCCAATTTTCTGTTCACCCCTACATTAGTAGTTTAGAAAACCAGACAGAAAGCAAGAAATATCTTCTATTTTTCAACATTTTATCGAGAACATTTTTTATAGCATAATTCGATTATTCATTAAATTTAGTAAAATTCTATCGAGTAGAAAACGAGATATTTAGAGTTTGTTTCTACTTTACACAGTGAAATATTTACCTTTAAATATCTTGAAAACTACTCGATAGATTTTGTTTATATTTTACCTGTATATGAAGACTACTTTTGTCTATAATTGTATAAAATTCAGTATAAATCTGTCGAGTAGAAAACGAGATATTTAGAGTTAAAGTTTGTTTCTGTTTCACACAGTGAAATCTTTACCTTCAAATATCTCGAAAACTACTCGATAGATTTTGTTTATATTTTAGCTGTATATGAAGACTACTTTTGTCTCTAATTGTATAAAATTCAGTATAAATCTGTCGAGTAGAAAACGAGATATTTAGAGTTAAAGTTTGTTTCTGTTTTACCCAATGAAATCCTTACCTTCAAATATCTCGAAAACTACTCGATAGATTTTGTTTATATTTTAGCTGTATATGGAGACTACTATTGTCTATAATTGTATAAAATTTAGTAAAAATCTGTCGAGCAGAAAACGAGATATTTAGAGTTAAAGTTTGTTTCTGTTTTACACAGTGAAATCTTTACCTTCAAATATCTCGAAAACTACTCGATAGATTTTGTTTATATTTTAGCTGTATATGGAGGCTACATTTGTCTATAATTGTATAAAATTTAGTAAAAATCTGTCGAGCAGAAAACGAGATATTTAGAGTTAAAGTTTGTTTCTGTTTCACACAGTGAAATATTAACCTTCAAATATCTCAAAAACTACTCGATAGATTTTGTTTATATTTTAGCTGTATATGAAGACTACTTTTGTCTATAATTGTATAAAATTCGGTATAAATCTGTCGAGTAGAAAACGAGATATTTAGAGTTAAAGTTTGTTTCTGTTTCACACAGTGAAATTTTTACCTTCAAATATCTCGAAAACTACTCGATAGATTTTGTTTATATTTTAGCTGTATATGGAGGCTACTTTTGTCTATAATTGTATAAAATTTAGTAAAAATCTGTCGAGCAGAAAACGAGATATTTAGAGTTAAAGTTTGTTTCTGTTTCACACAGTGAAATCTTTACCTTCAAATATCTCGAAAACTACTCGATAGATTTTGTTTATATTTTAGCTGTATATGAAGACTACTTTTGTCTATAATTGTATAAAATTCAGTATAAATCTGTCGAGTAGAAAACGAGATATTTAGAGTTAAAGTTTGTTTCTGTTTCACACAGTGAAATCTTTACCTTCAAATATCTCGAAAACTACTCGATAGATTTTGTTTATATTTTAGCTGTATATGAAGACTACTTTTGTCTATAATTGTATAAAATTCGGTATAAATCTGTCGAGTAGAAAACGAGATATTTAGAGTTAGTTTGTTTCTGTTTCACACAGTGAAATTTTTACCTTCATATATCTCGAAAACTACTCGATAGATTTTGTTTATATTTTAGCTGTATATGAAGACTACTATTGTCTATAATTGTATAAAATTCAGTATAAATCTGTCGAGTAGAAAACGAGATATTTAGAGTTAAAGTTTGTTTCTGTTTCACACAGTGAAATCTTTACCTTCAAATATCTCGAAAACTACTCGATAGATTTTGTTTATATTTTAGCTGTATATGGAGACTACTAATGTCTATAATTCTATGAAATTCAGTATAAATCTGTCGAGTAGATAACGAGATATTTAGAGTTTGTTTCTACTTTACACAGTGAAATATTTACCTTTAAATATCTTGAAAACTACTCGATAGATTTTGTTTATATTTTACTTCTATATGGAGACCGGTCTTGTCTATAATTGTATAAAATTTAGTATAAATCTGTCGAGTAGAAAACGAGATATTTAGAGTTAAAGTTTGTTTCTGTTTTACCCAATGAAATCCTTACCTTCAAATATCTCGAAAACCACTCGATAGATTTTGTTTATATTTTAGCTGTATATGGAGACTACTATTGTCTATAATTGTATAAAATTTAGTAAAAATCTGACGAGCAGAAAACGAGATATTTAGAGTTAAAGTTTGTTTCTGTTTTACACAGTGAAATCTTTACCTTCAAATATCTCGAAAACTACCAGCTAAGAGAAAGGCCTCAGTTGGGGTGGTGGCATATGTGTTTCCCAGCCTGTGATTGACAGGTGAGAGGGAGACAGACGGAGTTGGAGAGAGACGGAGAATGGGAGGAGGCGGCTCACAGCTGAGGTGGTGGCAGTATGTTTTCTCCAGCCAATGAACATCAGGAGGGAATGGAAACTTATGCTCAGAGAGTTGGAGGAGGGCAGTTCCAGTTGGAGGGAGGCACGTAGTTAAAAGGAGGCAGACACAGCTGGAGAAGTCAGTTTTCAATTAAGTTTTTCAATTAAGTGTTAATCGAGTTTCAATCAAGTTTTAGAGAGTTTTAGTCAAGTTCAGAGTTAGTGTTGAGAGAGTCAGTGTTGCGGAGTTCTTCAGTGGTAGCTAGTTGGGCAATTAGTCAGTTGATGAGTAGAGCTGTGTTAGTGCAGCTGAGACTAGTGCAATTCGGTGCAGTGCGGACCAGTGGTCAGTCGGGGAACAGTTTTGTGGCGTTACGAAGTGAGTAAGTAAAAGTAAACTGTTGTGACTGTTGTAAATGGTGACTGTAATGAATAGCGTTAGTTGCTTGTAAATGTTAATGTGAGTAATGTTAACGTGTTAATAAATCAGGTTATTACTTACAACTTTAGCGAGTTTTATTATTTAATCAAACCCACATATTTAATAACTAGTGGCAGGCATTAGTTGTGTAAGTAAAGTTTTTTTTTGGGAAAAACTTTACAATATTTTAGCTGTATATGAAGACTACATTTGTCTATAATTGTATAAAATTCAGTATAAATCTGTCGAGCAGAAAACGAGATATTTAGAGTTAATGTTTGTTTCTGTTTCACACAGTGAAATCTTTACCTTCAAATATCTCGAAAAGTACTCGATAGATTTTGTTTATATTTTAGCTGTATATGGAGACTACTTTTGTCTATAATTGTATAAAATTTAGTATAAATCTGTCGAGTAGAAAACGAGATATTTAGAGTTAAAGTTTGTTTCTGTTTCACACAGTGAAATATTTACCTTCAAATATCTCGAAAACTACTCGATAGATTTTGTTTATATTTTAGCTGTATATGGAGACTACTTTTGTCTATAATTGTATAAAATTTAGTAAAAATCTGTCGAGTAGAAAAAAAAATATTTAGAGTTAAAATTTCTTTCTGTTTTACACAGTGAAATCTTTACCTTCAAATATCTCGAAAACTACTCGATAGATTTTGTTTATATTTTAGCTGTATATGGAGACTACTAATGTCTATAATTGTATGAAATTCAGTATAAATCTGTCGAGTAGAAAACGAGATATTTAGAGTTTGTTTTTTTTCACACAGTGAAATCTTTACCTTCAAATATCTCGAAAACTACTCGATAGATTTTGTTTATATTTTAGCTGTATATGGAGACTACTTTTGTCTATAATTGTATACAATTTAGTAAAAATCTGTCGAGGAGAAAAAAAATATTTAGAGTTAAAATTTCTTTCTGTTTTACACAGTGAAATCTTTACCTTCAAATATCTCGAAAACTACGCGATAGATTTTGTTTATATTTTAGCTGTATATGGAGACTACTAATATCTATAATTGTATGAAATTCAGTATAAATCTGTAGAGTAGAAAACGAGATATTTAGAGTTAAAGTTTGTTTCTTTTTCACACAGTGAAATTTTTACCTTCAAATATCTCGAAAACTACTCGATAGATTTTGCTTATATTTTAGCTGTATATGGAGACTACTTTTGTCTATAACTGTATGAAATTCAGTATAAATCTGTCGAGTAGAAAACGAGATATTTAGAGTTAAAGTTTGTTTCTGTTTCACACAGTGAAATCTTTACCTTCAAATATCTCGTTTTCTACTCGATAGATTTTGTTTATATTTTAGCTGTATATGGAGACTACTAATGTCTATAATTGTATGAAATTCAGTATAAATCTGTCGAGTAGAAAACGAGATATTTAGAGTTAAAGTTTGTTTCTGTTTCACACAGTGAAATCTTTACCTTCAAATATCTCGAAAACTACACGATAGATTTTGTTTATATTTTAGCTGTATATGGAGGCTACTTTTGTCTATAATTGTATAAAATTTAGTAAAATCTGTCGAGCAGAAAACGAGATATTTAGAGTTAAAGTTTGTTTCTGTTTCACACAGTGAAATATTTACCTTCAAATATCTCGAAAACTACTCGATAGATTTTGTTTATATTTTAGCTGTATATGAAGACTACTTTTGTCTATAATTGTATACAATTCAGTATAAATCTGTCGATTAGAAAACGAGATATTTAGAGTTAAAGTTTGTTTCTGTTTCACACAGTGAAATCTTTACCTTCAAATATCTCGAAAACTACTCGATAGATTTTGTTTATATTTTAGCTGTATATGAAGACTACTTTTGTCTATAATTGTATAAAATTCAGTATAAATCTGTCGAGTAGAAAACGAGATATTTAGAGTTAAAGTTTGTTTCTGTTTCACACAGTGAAATCTTTACCTTCAAATATCTCGAAAAGTACTCGATAGATTTTGTTTATATTTTAGCTGTATATGGAGACTACTAATGTCTATAATTGTATGAAATTCAGTATAAATCTGTCGAGTAGAAAACGAGATATTTAGAGTTAAAGTTTGTTTCTGTTTCACACAGTGAAATCTTTACCTTCAAATATCTCGAAAACTACTCGATAGATTTTGTTTATATTTTACCTGTATATGAAGACTACTATTGTCTATAATTGTATGAAATTCAGTATAAATCTGTCGAGTAGAAAACGAGATATTTAGAGTTAAAGTTTGTTTCTGTTTCACATAGTGAAATATTTACCTTCAAATATCTCGAAAACTACTCGATAGATTTTGTTTATATTTTAGCTGTATATGGAGACTACTAATGTCTATAATTCTATGAAATTCAGTATAAATCTGTCGAGTAGATAACGAGATATTTAGAGTTTGTTTCTACTTTACACAGTGAAATATTTACCTTTAAATATCTTGAAAACTACTTGATAGATTTTGTTTATATTTTACTTCTATATGGAGACCGGTCTTGTCTATAATTGTATAAAATTTAGTATAAATCTGTCGAGTAGAAAACGAGATATTTAGAGTTAAAGTTT
The DNA here is from genome assembly GCF_049639745.1 of Rhodnius prolixus. Classification (NCBI taxonomy): domain Eukaryota; kingdom Metazoa; phylum Arthropoda; class Insecta; order Hemiptera; family Reduviidae; genus Rhodnius; species Rhodnius prolixus. The sequence goes on along the minus strand of NW_027411582.1, from coordinate 39,100,251 downwards.
GTTTCTGTTTTACCCAATGAAATCCTTACCTTCAAATATCTCGAAAACCACTCGATAGATTTTGTTTATATTTTAGCTGTATATGGAGACTACTATTGTCTATAATTGTATAAAATTTAGTAAAAATCTGACGAGCAGAAAACGAGATATTTAGAGTTAAAGTTTGTTTCTGTTTTACACAGTGAAATCTTTACCTACAAATATCTCGAAAACTACTCGATAGATTTTGTTTATATTTTACCTGTATATGAAGACTACTATTGTCTATAATTGTATGAAATTCAGTATAAATCTGTCGTGTAGAAAACGAGATATTTAGAGTTAAAATTTCTTTCTGTTTCACACAGTGAAATCTTTACCTTCAAATATCTCGAAAACTACTCGATAGATTTTGTTTATATTTTAGCTGTATATGGAGACTACTAATGTCTATAATTGTATGAAATTCAGTATAAATCTGTCGAGTAGAAAACGAGATATTTAGAGTTTGTTTCTACTTTACACAGTGAAATATTTACCTTTAAATATCTTGAAAACTACTCGATAGATTTTGTTTATATTTTACTTCTATATGGAGACCGGTCTTGTCTATAATTGTATAAAATTTAGTATAAATCTGTCGAGTAGAAAACGAGATATTTAGAGTTAAAGTTTGTTTCTGTTTTACCCAATGAAATCCTTACCTTCAAATATCTCGAAAACCACTCGATAGATTTTGTTTATATTTTAGCTGTATATGGAGACTACTATTGTTTATAATTGTATAAAATTTAGTAAAAATCTGACGAGCAGAAAACGAGATATTTAGAGTTAAAGTTTGTTTCTGTTTTACACAGTGAAATCTTTACCTACAAATATCTCGAAAACTACTCGATAGATTTTGTTTATATTTTACCTGTATATGAAGACTACTATTGTCTATAATTGTATGAAATTCAGTATAAATCTGTCGTGTAGAAAACGAGATATTTAGAGTTAAAATTTCTTTCTGTTTCACACAGTGAAATCTTTACCTTCAAATATCTCGAAAACTACTCGATAGATTTTGTTTATATTTTAGCTGTATATGGAGACTACTAATGTCTATAATTGTATGAAATTCAGTATAAATCTGTCGAGTAGAAAACGAGATATTTAGAGTTTGTTTCTACTTTACACAGTGAAATATTTACCTTTAAATATCTTGAAAACTACTCGATAGATTTTGTTTATATTTTACTTCTATATGGAGACCGGTCTTGTCTATAATTGTATAAAATTTAGTATAAATCTGTCGAGTAGAAAACGAGATATTTAGAGTTAAAGTTTGTTTCTTTTTTACCCAATGAAATCCTTACCTTCAAATATCTCGAAAACCACTCGATAGATTTTGTTTATATTTTAGCTGTATATGGAGACTACTATTGTCTATAATTGTATAAAATTTAGTAAAAATCTGTCGAGTAGAAAACGAGATATTTAGAGTTAAAGTTTGTTTCTGTTTTACACAGTGAAATCTTTACCTACAAATATCTCGAAAACTACTCGATAGATTTTGTTTATATTTTACCTGTATATGAAGACTACTATTGTCTATAATTGTATGAAATTCAGTATAAATCTGTCGTGTAGAAAACGAGATATTTAGAGTTAAAATTTCTTTCTGTTTCACACAGTGAAATCTTTACCTTCAAATATCTCGAAAACTACTCGATAGATTTTGTTTATATTTTAGCTGTATATGGAGACTACTAATGTCTATAATTGTATGAAATTCAGTATAAATCTGTCGAGTAGAAAACGAGATATTTAGAGTTTGTTTCTACTTTACACAGTGAAATATTTACCTTTAAATATCTTGAAAACTACTCGATAGATTTTGTTTATATTTTACCTCTATATGGAGACCGGTTTTGTCTATAATTGTATAAAATTTAGTATAAATCTGTCGAGTAGAAAACGAGATATTTAGAGTTAAAGTTTGTTTCTGTTTCACACAGTGAAATCTTTACCTTCAAATATCTCGAAAACTACTCGATAGATTTTGTTTATATTTTACCTGTATATGAAGACTACTATTGTCTATAATTGTATGAAATTCAGTATAAATCTGTCGAGTAGAAAACGAGATATTTAGAGTTAAAGTTTGTTTCTGTTTCACATAGTGAAATATTTACCTTCAAATATCTCGAAAACTACTCGATAGATTTTGTTTATATTTTAGCTGTATATGGAGACTACTAATGTCTATAATTCTATGAAATTCAGTATAAATCTGTCGAGTAGATAACGAGATATTTAGAGTTTGTTTCTACTTTACACAGTGAAATATTTACCTTTAAATATCTTGAAAACTACTTGATAGATTTTGTTTATATTTTACTTCTATATGGAGACCGGTCTTGTCTATAATTGTATAAAATTTAGTATAAATCTGTCGAGTAGAAAACGAGATATTTAGAGTTAAAGTTTGTTTCTGTTTTACCCAATGAAATCCTTACCTTCAAATATCTCGAAAACCACTCGATAGATTTTGTTTATATTTTAGCTGTATATGGAGACTACTATTGTCTATAATTGTATAAAATTTAGTAAAAATCTGACGAGCAGAAAACGAGATATTTAGAGTTAAAGTTTGTTTCTGTTTTACACAGTGAAATCTTTACCTACAAATATCTCGAAAACTACTCGATAGATTTTGTTTATATTTTACCTGTATATGAAGACTACTATTGTCTATAATTGTATGAAATTCAGTATAAATCTGTCGTGTAGAAAACGAGATATTTAGAGTTAAAATTTCTTTCTGTTTCACACAGTGAAATCTTTACCTTCAAATATCTCGAAAACTACTCGATAGATTTTGTTTATATTTTAGCTGTATATGGAGACTACTAATGTCTATAATTGTATGAAATTCAGTATAAATCTGTCGAGTAGAAAACGAGATATTTAGAGTTTGTTTCTACTTTACACAGTGAAATATTTACCTTTAAATATCTTGAAAACTACTCGATAGATTTTGTTTATATTTTACTTCTATATGGAGACCGGTCTTGTCTATAATTGTATAAAATTTAGTATAAATCTGTCGAGTAGAAAACGAGATATTTAGAGTTAAAGTTTGTTTCTGTTTTACCCAATGAAATCCTTACCTTCAAATATCTCGAAAACCACTCGATAGATTTTGTTTATATTTTAGCTGTATATGGAGACTACTATTGTCTATAATTGTATAAAATTTAGTAAAAATCTGACGAGCAGAAAACGAGATATTTAGAGTTAAAGTTTGTTTCTGTTTTACACAGTGAAATCTTTACCTACAAATATCTCGAAAACTACTCGATAGATTTTGTTTATATTTCACCTGTATATGAAGACTACTATTGTCTATAATTGTATGAAATTCAGTATAAATCTGTCGTGTAGAAAACGAGATATTTAGAGTTAAAATTTCTTTCTGTTTCACACAGTGAAATCTTTACCTTCAAATATCTCGAAAACTACTCGATAGATTTTGTTTATATTTTAGCTGTATATGGAGACTACTAATGTCTATAATTGTATGAAATTCAGTATAAATCTGTCGAGTAGAAAACGAGATATTTAGAGTTTGTTTCTACTTTACACAGTGAAATATTTACCTTTAAATATCTTGAAAACTACTCGATAGATTTTGTTTATATTTTACCTCTATATGGAGACCGGTTTTGTCTATAATTGTATAAAATTTAGTATAAATCTGTCGAGTAGAAAACGAGATATTTAGAGTTAAAGTTTGTTTCTGTTTTACCCAATGAAATCCTTACCTTCAAATATCTCGAAAACTACTCAAAAGATTTTTTTTATATTATAGCTGTATATGGAGACTACTATTGTCTATAATTGTATGAAATTCAGTATAAATCTGTGGAGTAGAAAACGAGATATTTAGAGTTAAATTATGTTTCTGTTTCACACAGTGAAATCTTTACCTTCAAATATCTCGAAAACTACTCGATAGATTTTGTTTATATTTTAGCTGTATATGAAGACTACTTTTGTCTATAATTGTATAAAATTTAGTAAAAATCTGTCGAGTAGAAAAAAAATATTTAGAGTTAAAATTTCTTTCTGTTTTACACAGTGAAATCTTTACCTTCAAATATCTCGAAAACTACTCGATAGATTTTGTTTATATTTTAGTGTATATGGAGACTACTTATGTCTATAATTGTATGAAATTCAGTATAAATCTGTCGAGTAGAAAACGAGATATTTAGAGTTCAAGTTTGTTTCTGTTTCACACAGTGAAATCTTTACCTTCAAATATCTCGAAAACTACTCGATAGATTTTGTTTATATTTTAGCTGTATATGAAGACTACTTTTGTCTATAATTGTATAAAATTCAGTATAAATCTGTCGAGTAGAAAACGAGATATTTAAAGTTAATGTTTGTTTCTGTTTCACACAGTAAAATCTTTACCTTCAAATATCTCGAAAAGTACTCGATAGATTTTGTTTATATTTTAGCTGTATATGGAGACTACTTTTGTCTATAATTGTATAAAATTTAGTATAAATCTGTCGAGTAGAAAACGAGATATTTAGAGTTAAAGTTTGTTTCTGTTTCACACAGTGAAATCTTTACCTTCAAATATCTCGAAAACTACTCGATAGATTTTGTTTATATTTTTGCTGTATATGGAGACTACTAATGTCTATAATTGTATGAAATTCAGTATAAATCTGTCGAGTGGAAAATGAGATATTTGGAGTTAAAGGTTGTTTCTTTTTCACACAGTGAAATTTTTACCTTCAAATATCTCGAAAACTACTCGATAGATTTTGCTTATATTTTAGCTGTATATGGAGACTACTTTTGTCTATAATTGTATGAAATTCAGTATAAATCTGTCGAGTAGAAAACGAGATATTTAGAGTTAAAGTTTGTTTCTGTTTCACACAGTGAAATCTTTACCTTCAAATATCTCGAAAACTACTCGATAGATTTTGTTTATATTTTACCTGTATATGGAGACCGGTTTTGTCTATAATTGTATGAAATTCAGTATAAATCTGTAGAGTAGAAAACGAGATATTTAGAGTTAAAGTTTGTTTCTGTTTCACATAGTGAAATATTTACCTTCAAATATCTCGAAAACTACTCGATAGCTTTTGTTTATATTTTAGCTGTATATGGAGACTACTAATGTCTATAATTCTATGAAATTCAGTATAAATCTGTCGAGTAGATAACGAGATATTTAGAGTTGGTTTCTACTTTACACAGTGAAATATTTACCTTTAAATATCTTGAAAACTACTCGATAGATTTTGTTTATATTTTACTTCTATATGGAGACCGGTCTTGTCTATAATTGTATAAAATTTAGTATAAATCGGTCGAGTAGAAAACGAGATATTTAGAGTTAAATTTGTTTCTGTTTTACCCAATGAAATCCTTACCTTCAAATATCTCGAAAACCACTCGATAGATTTTGTTTATATTTTAGCTGTATATGAAGACTACTATTGTCTATAATTGTATGAAATTCAGTATAAATCTGTCGAGTAGAAAACGAGATATTTAGAGTTAAAGTTTGTTTCTGTTTCACACAGTAAAATCTTTACCTTCAAATATCTCGAAAACTACTCGATAGATTTTGTTTATATTTTAGCTGTATATGGTGACTACTTTTTTCTATAATTGTATAAAATTCAGTATAAATCTGTAGAGTAGAAAACGAGATATTTAGAGTTTGTTTCTACTTTACACAGTGAAATATTTACCTTTAAATATCTTAAAAACTACTTGATAGATTTTGTTTATATTTTACCTCTGTATGGAGACCGGTTTTGTCTATAATTGTATAAAATTTAGTAAAAATCTGTCGAGCAGAAAACGAGATATTTAGAGTTAAAGTTGGTTTCTGTTTTACACAGTGAAATCTTTACCTTCAAATATTTTGAAAACTACTCGATAGATTTTGTTTATATTATACCTGTATATGAAGACTACTATTGTCTATAATTGTATGAAATTCAGTGTAAAGCTGTCGAGTAGAAAACGAGATATTTAGAGTTAAATTTATTTCTGTTTCACACAGTGAAATCTTTACCTTCAAATATCTCGAAAACTACTCGATAGATTTTGTTTATATTTTAGCTGTATATGGAGACTACTTTTGTCTATAATTGTATAAAATTCAGTATAAATCTGTAGAGTAGAAAACGAGATATTTAGAGTTAAAGTTTGTTTCTGTCTCACACAGTGAAATCTTTACCTTCAAATATCTCGAAAACTACTCGATAGATTTTATTTATATTTTAGGTGTATATGGAGACTACTTTTGTCTATAATTGTATAAAATTTAGTAAAAATCTATCGAGCAGAAAACGAGATATTTAGAGTTAAAGTTTGTTTCTGTTTTACACAGTGAAATCTTTACCTACAAATATCTCGAAAACTACTCGATAGATTTTGTTTATATTTTACCTGTATATGAAGACTACTATTGTCTATAATTGTATGAAATTCAGTATAAATCTGTCGTGTAGAAAACGAGATATTTAGAGTTAAAATTTCTTTCTGTTTCACACAGTGAAATCTTTACCTTCAAATATCTCGAAAACTACTCGATAGATTTTGTTTATATTTTAGCTGTATATGGAGACTACTAATGTCTATAATTGTATGAAATTCAGTATAAATCTGTCGAGTAGAAAACGAGATATTTAGAGTTTGTTTCTACTTTACACAGTGAAATATTTACCTTTAAATATCTTGAAAACTACTCGATAGATTTTGTTTATATTTTACTTCTATATGGAGACCGGTCTTGTCTATAATTGTATAAAATTTAGTATAAATCTGTCGAGTAGAAAACGAGATATTTAGAGTTAAAGTTTGTTTCTTTTTTACCCAATGAAATCCTTACCTTCAAATATCTCGAAAACCACTCGATAGATTTTGTTTATATTTTAGCTGTATATGGAGACTACTATTGTCTATAATTGTATAAAATTTAGTAAAAATCTGTCGAGTAGAAAACGAGATATTTAGAGTTAAAGTTTGTTTCTGTTTTACACAGTGAAATCTTTACCTACAAATATCTCGAAAACTACTCGATAGATTTTGTTTATATTTTACCTGTATATGAAGACTACTATTGTCTATAATTGTATGAAATTCAGTATAAATCTGTCGTGTAGAAAACGAGATATTTAGAGTTAAAATTTCTTTCTGTTTCACACAGTGAAATCTTTACCTTCAAATATCTCGAAAACTACTCGATAGATTTTGTTTATATTTTAGCTGTATATGGAGACTACTAATGTCTATAATTGTATGAAATTCAGTATAAATCTGTCGAGTAGAAAACGAGATATTTAGAGTTTGTTTCTACTTTACACAGTGAAATATTTACCTTTAAATATCTTGAAAACTACTCGATAGATTTTGTTTATATTTTACCTCTATATGGAGACCGGTTTTGTCTATAATTGTATAAAATTTAGTATAAATCTGTCGAGTAGAAAACGAGATATTTAGAGTTAAAGTTTGTTTCTGTTTCACACAGTGAAATCTTTACCTTCAAATATCTCGAAAACTACTCGATAGATTTTGTTTATATTTTACCTGTATATGAAGACTACTATTGTCTATAATTGTATGAAATTCAGTATAAATCTGTCGAGTAGAAAACGAGATATTTAGAGTTAAAGTTTGTTTCTGTTTCACATAGTGAAATATTTACCTTCAAATATCTCGAAAACTACTCGATAGATTTTGTTTATATTTTAGCTGTATATGGAGACTACTAATGTCTATAATTCTATGAAATTCAGTATAAATCTGTCGAGTAGATAACGAGATATTTAGAGTTTGTTTCTACTTTACACAGTGAAATATTTACCTTTAAATATCTTGAAAACTACTTGATAGATTTTGTTTATATTTTACTTCTATATGGAGACCGGTCTTGTCTATAATTGTATAAAATTTAGTATAAATCTGTCGAGTAGAAAACGAGATATTTAGAGTTAAAGTTTGTTTCTGTTTTACCCAATGAAATCCTTACCTTCAAATATCTCGAAAACCACTCGATAGATTTTGTTTATATTTTAGCTGTATATGGAGACTACTATTGTCTATAATTGTATAAAATTTAGTAAAAATCTGACGAGCAGAAAACGAGATATTTAGAGTTAAAGTTTGTTTCTGTTTTACACAGTGAAATCTTTACCTACAAATATCTCGAAAACTACTCGATAGATTTTGTTTATATTTTACCTGTATATGAAGACTACTATTGTCTATAATTGTATGAAATTCAGTATAAATCTGTCGTGTAGAAAACGAGATATTTAGAGTTAAAATTTCTTTCTGTTTCACACAGTGAAATCTTTACCTTCAAATATCTCGAAAACTACTCGATAGATTTTGTTTATATTTTAGCTGTATATGGAGACTACTAATGTCTATAATTGTATGAAATTCAGTATAAATCTGTCGAGTAGAAAACGAGATATTTAGAGTTTGTTTCTACTTTACACATTGAAATATTTACCTTTAAATATCTTGAAAACTACTCGATAGATTTTGTTTATATTTTACTTCTATATGGAGACCGGTCTTGTCTATAATTGTATAAAATTTAGTATAAATCTGTCGAGTAGAAAACGAGATATTTAGAGTTAAAGTTTGTTTCTGTTTTACCCAATGAAATCCTTACCTTCAAATATCTCGAAAACCACTCGATAGATTTTGTTTATATTTTAGCTGTATATGGAGACTACTATTGTCTATAATTGTATAAAATTTAGTAAAAATCTGACGAGCAGAAAACGAGATATTTAGAGTTAAAGTTTGTTTCTGTTTTACACAGTGAAATCTTTACCTACAAATATCTCGAAAACTACTCGATAGATTTTGTTTATATTTCACCTGTATATGAAGACTACTATTGTCTATAATTGTATGAAATTCAGTATAAATCTGTCGTGTAGAAAACGAGATATTTAGAGTTAAAATTTCTTTCTGTTTCACACAGTGAAATCTTTACCTTCAAATATCTCGAAAACTACTCGATAGATTTTGTTTATATTTTAGCTGTATATGGAGACTACTAATGTCTATAATTGTATGAAATTCAGTATAAATCTGTCGAGTAGAAAACGAGATATTTAGAGTTTGTTTCTACTTTACACAGTGAAATATTTACCTTTAAATATCTTGAAAACTACTCGATAGATTTTGTTTATATTTTACCTCTATATGGAGACCGGTTTTGTCTATAATTGTATAAAATTTAGTATAAATCTGTCGAGTAGAAAACGAGATATTTAGAGTTAAAGTTTGTTTCTGTTTTACCCAATGAAATCCTTACCTTCAAATATCTCGAAAACTACTCAAAAGATTTTTTTTATATTATAGCTGTATATGGAGACTACTATTGTCTATAATTGTATGAAATTCAGTATAAATCTGTGGAGTAGAAAACGAGATATTTAGAGTTAAATTATGTTTCTGTTTCACACAGTGAAATCTTTACCTTCAAATATCTCGAAAACTACTCGATAGATTTTGTTTATATTTTAGCTGTATATGAAGACTACTTTTGTCTATAATTGTATAAAATTTAGTAAAAATCTGTCGAGTAGAAAAAAAATATTTAGAGTTAAAATTTCTTTCTGTTTTACACAGTGAAATCTTTACCTTCAAATATCTCGAAAACTACTCGATAGATTTTGTTTATATTTTAGTGTATATGGAGACTACTTATGTCTATAATTGTATGAAATTCAGTATAAATCTGTCGAGTAGAAAACGAGATATTTAGAGTTCAAGTTTGTTTCTGTTTCACACAGTGAAATCTTTACCTTCAAATATCTCGAAAACTACTCGATAGATTTTGTTTATATTTTAGCTGTATATGAAGACTACTTTTGTCTATAATTGTATAAAATTCAGTATAAATCTGTCGAGTAGAAAACGAGATATTTAAAGTTAATGTTTGTTTCTGTTTCACACAGTAAAATCTTTACCTTCAAATATCTCGAAAAGTACTCGATAGATTTTGTTTATATTTTAGCTGTATATGGAGACTACTTTTGTCTATAATTGTATAAAATTTAGTATAAATCTGTCGAGTAGAAAACGAGATATTTAGAGTTAAAGTTTGTTTCTGTTTCACACAGTGAAATCTTTACCTTCAAATATCTCGAAAACTACTCGATAGATTTTGTTTATATTTTTGCTGTATATGGAGACTACTAATGTCTATAATTGTATGAAATTCAGTATAAATCTGTCGAGTGGAAAATGAGATATTTGGAGTTAAAGGTTGTTTCTTTTTCACACAGTGAAATTTTTACCTTCAAATATCTCGAAAACTACTCGATAGATTTTGCTTATATTTTAGCTGTATATGGAGACTACTTTTGTCTATAATTGTATGAAATTCAGTATAAATCTGTCGAGTAGAAAACGAGATATTTAGAGTTAAAGTTTGTTTCTGTTTCACACAGTGAAATCTTTACCTTCAAATATCTCGAAAACTACTCGATAGATTTTGTTTATATTTTACCTGTATATGGAGACCGGTTTTGTCTATAATTGTATGAAATTCAGTATAAATCTGTCGAGTAGAAAACGAGATATTTAGAGTTAAAGTTTGTTTCTGTTTCACATAGTGAAATATTTACCTTCAAATATCTCGAAAACTACTCGATAGCTTTTGTTTATATTTTAGCTGTATATGGAGACTACTAATGTCTATAATTCTATGAAATTCAGTATAAATCTGTCGAGTAGATAACGAGATATTTAGAGTTGGTTTCTACTTTACACAGTGAAATATTTACCTTTAAATATCTTGAAAACTACTCGATAGATTTTGTTTATATTTTACTTCTATATGGAGACCGGTCTTGTCTATAATTGTATAAAATTTAGTATAAATCGGTCGAGTAGAAAACGAGATATTTAGAGTTAAATTTGTTTCTGTTTTACCCAATGAAATCCTTACCTTCAAATATCTCGAAAACCACTCGATAGATTTTGTTTATATTTTAGCTGTATATGAAGACTACTATTGTCTATAATTGTATGAAATTCAGTATAAATCTGTCGAGTAGAAAACGAGATATTTAGAGTTAAAGTTTGTTTCTGTTTCACACAGTAAAATCTTTACCTTCAAATATCTCGAAAACTACTCGATAGATTTTGTTTATATTTTAGCTGTATATGGTGACTACTTTTTTCTATAATTGTATAAAATTCAGTATAAATCTGTAGAGTAGAAAACGAGATATTTAGAGTTTGTTTCTACTTTACACAGTGAAATATTTACCTTTAAATATCTTAAAAACTACTTGATAGATTTTGTTTATATTTTACCTCTGTATGGAGACCGGTTTTGTCTATAATTGTATAAAATTTAGTAAAAATCTGTCGAGCAGAAAACGAGATATTTAGAGTTAAAGTTGGTTTCTGTTTTACACAGTGAAATCTTTACCTTCAAATATTTTGAAAACTACTCGATAGATTTTGTTTATATTTTACCTGTATATGAAGACTACTATTGTCTATAATTGTATGAAATTCAGTGTAAAGCTGTCGAGTAGAAAACGAGATATTTAGAGTTAAATTTGTTTCTGTTTCACACAGTGAAATCTTTACCTTCAAATATCTCGAAAACTACTCGATAGATTTTGTTTATATTTTAGCTGTATATGGAGACTACTTTTGTCTATAATTGTATAAAATTCAGTATAAATCTGTAGAGTAGAAAACGAGATATTTAGAGTTAAAGTTTGTTTCTGTCTCACACAGTGAAATCTTTACCTTCAAATATCTCGAAAACTACTCGATAGATTTTATTTATATTTTAGGTGTATATGGAGACTACTTTTGTCTATAATTGTATAAAATTTAGTAAAAATCTATCGAGCAGAAAACGAGATATTTAGAGTTATAGTTTGTTTCTGTTTCACACAGTGAAATCTTTACCTTCAAATATCTCGAAAACTACTCGATAGATTTTGTTTATATTTTAGCTGTATATGGAGGCTACTTTTGTCTATAATTGTATAAAATTTAGTAAAAATCTGTCGAGCAGAAAACGAGATATTTAGAGTTAAAGTTTGTTTCTGTTTCACACAGTGAAATCTTTACCTTCAAATATCTCGAAAACTACTCGATAGATTTTGTTTATATTTTAGCTGTATATGAAGACTACTTTTGTCTATAATTGTATAAAATTCAGTATAAATCTGTCGAGTAGAAAACGAGATATTTAGAGTTAAAGTTTGTTTCTGTTTCACACAGTGAAATCTTTACCTTCAAATATCTCGAAAACTACTCGATAGATTTTGTTTATATTTTAGCTGTATATGGAGACTACTAATGTCTATAATTGTATGAAATTCAGTATAAATCTGTCGAGTAGAAAACGAGATATTTAGAGTTAAAGTTTGTTTCTGTTTCACACAGTGAAATCTTTACCTTCAAATATCTCGAAAACTACTCGATAGATTTTGTTTATATTTTACCTGTATATGAAGACTACTATTGTCTATAATTGTATGAAATTCAGTATAAATCTGTCGAGTAGAAAACGAGATATTTAGAGTTAAAGTTTGTTTCTGTTTCACATAGTGAAATATTTACCTTCAAATATCTCGAAAACTACTCGATAGATTTTGTTTATATTTTAGCTGTATATGGAGACTACTAATGTCTATAATTCTATGAAATTCAGTATAAATCTGTCGAGTAGATAACGAGATATTTAGAGTTTGTTTCTACTTTACACAGTGAAATATTTACCTTTAAATATCTTGAAAACTACTCGATAGATTTTGTTTATATTTTACTTCTATATGGAGACCGGTCTTGTCTATAATTGTATAAAATTTAGTATAAATCTGTCGAGTAGAAAACGAGATATTTAGAGTTAAAGTTTGTTTCTGTTTTACCCAATGAAATCCTTACCTTCAAATATCTCGAAAACCACTCGATAGATTTTGTTTATATTTTAGCTGTATATGGAGACTACTATTGTCTATAATTGTATAAAATTTAGTAAAAATCTGACGAGCAGAAAACGAGATATTTAGAGTTAAAGTTTGTTTCTGTTTTACACAGTGAAATCTTTACCTACAAATATCTCGAAAACTACTCGATAGATTTTGTTTATATTTTACCTGTATATGAAGACTACTATTGTCTATAATTGTATGAAATTCAGTATAAATCTGTCGAGTAGAAAACGAGATATTTAGAGTTAAAGTTTGTTTCTGTTTCACACAGTGAAATCTTTACCTTCAAATATCTCGAAAACTACTCGATAGATTTTGTTTATATTTTAGCTGTATATGGAGACTACTTTTGTCTATAATTGTATAAAATTCAGTATAAATCTGTAGAGTAGAAAACGAGATATTTAGAGTTTGTTTCTACTTTACACAGTGAAATATTTACCTTTAAATATCTTGAAAACTACTCGATAGATTTTGTTTATATTTCACCTCTATATGGAGACCGGTTTTGTCTATAATTGTATAAAATTTAGTATAAATCTGTCGAGTAGAAAACGAGATATTTAGAGTTAAAGTTTGTGTCTGTTTTACCCAATGAAATGTTTACCTTCAAATATCTCGAAAACTACTCGATAGATTTTGTTTATATTTTAGCTGTATATGGAGGCTACTTTTGTCTATAATTGTATAAAATTTAGTAAAAATCTGTCGAGCAGAAAACGAGATATTTAGAGTTAAAGTTTGTTTCTGTTTCACACAGTGAAATCTTTACCTTCAAATATCTCGAAAACTACTCGATAGATTTTGTTTATATTTTAGCTGTATATGAAGACTACTTTTGTCTATAATTGTATAAAATTCAGTATAAATCTGTCGAGTAGAAAACGAGATATTTAGAGTTAAAGTTTGTTTCTGTTTCACACAGTGAAATCTTTACCTTCAAATATCTCGAAAACTACTCGATAGATTTTGTTTATATTTTAGCTGTATATGAAGACTACTTTTGTCTATAATTGTATAAAATTCAGTATAAATCTGTCGAGTAGAAAACGAGATATTTAGAGTTAAAGTTTGTTTCTGTTTCACACAGTGAAATCTTTACCTTCAAATATCTCGAAAACTACTCGATAGATTTTGTTTATATTTTAGCTGTATATGGAGACTACTTTTGTCTATAATTGTATAAAATTTAGTATAAATCTGTCGAGTAGAAAACGAGATATTTAGAGTTAAAGTTTGTTTCTGTTTCACACAGTGAAATCTTTACCTTCAAATATCTCGAAAACTACTCGATAGATTTTGTTTATATTTTAGCTGTATATGGAGACTACTTTTGTCTATAATTGTATAAAATTCAGTATAAATCTGTAGAGTAGAAAACGAGATATTTAGAGTTTGTTTCTACTTTACACAGTGAAATATTTACCTTTAAATATCTTGAAAACTACTCGATAGATTTTGTTTATATTTCACCTCTATATGGAGACCGGTTTTGTCTATAATTGTATAAAATTTAGTATAAATCTGTCGAGTAGAAAACGAGATATTTAGAGTTAAAGTTTGTGTCTGTTTTACCGAATGAAATCCTTACCTTCAAATATCTCGAAAACTACTCGATAGATTTTGTTTATATTTTAGCTGTATATGGAGACTACTATTGTCTATAATTGTATAAAATTTAGTAAAAATCTGTCGAGCAGAATACGAGATATTTAGAGTTAAAGTTGGTTTCTGTTTTACACAGTGAAATCTTTACCTTCAAATATCTCGAAAACTACTCGATAGATTTTGTTTATATTTTAGCTGTATATGGAGACTACTTTTGTCTATAATTGTATAAAATTTAGTATAAATCTGTCGAGTAGAAAACGAGATATTTAGAGTTAAAGTTTGTTTCTGTTTCACACAGTGAAATCTTTACCTTCAAATATCTCGAAAACTACTCGATAGATTTTGTTTATATTTTAGCTGTATATGGAGACTACTTTTGTCTATAATTGTATAAAATTCAGTATAAATCTGTAGAGTAGAAAACGAGATATTTAGAGTTTGTTTCTACTTTACACAGTGAAATATTTACCTTTAAATATCTTGAAAACTACTCGATAGATTTTGTTTATATTTCACCTCTATATGGAGACCGGTTTTGTCTATAATTGTATAAAATTTAGTATAAATCTGTCGAGTAGAAAACGAGATATTTAGAGTTAAAGTTTGTGTCTGTTTTACCGAATGAAATCCTTACCTTCAAATATCTCGAAAACTACTCGATAGATTTTGTTTATATTTTAGCTGTATATGGAGACTACTATTGTCTATAATTGTATAAAATTTAGTAAAAATCTGTCGAGCAGAATACGAGATATTTAGAGTTAAAGTTGGTTTCTGTTTCACACAGTGAAATCTTTACCTTCAAATATCTCGAAAACTACTCGATAGATTTTGTTTATATTTTACCTGTATATGAAGACTACTATTGTCTATAATTGTATGAAATTCAGTATAAATCTGTCGAGTAGAAAACGAGATATTTAGAGTTAAAGTTTGTTTCTGTTTCACATAGTGAAATATTTACCTTCAAATATCTCGAAAACTACTTGATAGAATTCGTTTATATTTTAGCTGTATATGGAGGCTACTTTTGTCTATAATTGTGTGAAATTCAGTATAAATCTGTCGAGTAGAAAACGAGATATTTAGAGTTAAAGTTTGTTTCTGTTTCACACAGTGAAATATTTACCTTTAAATATCTTGAAAACTACTCGATAGATTTTGTTTATATTTTACTTCTATATGGAGACCGGTCTTGTCTATAATTGTATAAAATTTAGTATAAATCTGTCGAGTAGAAAACGAGATATTTAGAGTTAAAGTTTGTTTCTGTTTTACCCAATGAAATCCTTACCTTCAAATATCTCGAAAACCACTCGATAGATTTTGTTTATATTTTAGCTGTATATGGAGACTACTATTGTCTATAATTGTATAAAATTTAGTAAAAATCTGACGAGCAGAAAACGAGATATTTAGAGTTAAAGTTTGTTTCTGTTTTACACAGTGAAATCTTTACCTACAAATATCTCGAAAACTACTAGATAGATTTTGTTTATATTTTACCTGTATATGAAGACTACTATTGTCTATAATTGTATGAAATTCAGTATAAATCTGTCGAGTAGAAAACGAGATATTTAGAGTTAAAGTTTGTTTCTCTTTCACACAGTGAAATCTTTACCTTCAAATATCTCGAAAACTACTCGATAGATTTTGTTTATATTTTAGCTGTATATGGAGACTACTTTTGTCTATAATTGTATAAAATTCAGTATAAATCTGTAGAGTAGAAAACGAGATATTTAGAGTTTGTTTCTACTTTACACAGTGAAATATTTACCTTTAAATATCTTGAAAACTACTCGATAGATTTTGTTTATATTTCACCTCTATATGGAGACCGGTTTTGTCTATAATTGTATAAAATTTAGTATAAATCTGTCGAGTAGAAAACGAGATATTTAGAGTTAAAGTTTGTGTCTGTTTTACCCAATGAAATCCTTACCTTCAAATATCTCGAAAACTACTCGATAGATTTTGTTTATATTTTGGCTGTATATGGAGACTACTATTGTCTATAATTGTATAAAATTTAGTAAAAATCTGTCGAGCAGAATACGAGATATTTAGAGTTAAAGTTGGTTTCTGTTTTACACAGTGAAATCTTTACCTTCAAATATCTCGAAAACTACTCGATAGATTTTGTTTATATTTTAGCTGTATATGGAGACTACTTTTGTCTATAATTGTATAAAATTTAGTATAAATCTGTCGAGTAGAAAACGAGATATTTAGAGTTAAAGTTTGTGTCTGTTTTACCCAATGAAATCCTTACCTTCAAATATCTCGAAAACTACTCGATAGATTTTGTTTATATTTTAGCTGTATATGGAGACTACTATTGTCTATAATTGTATAAAATTTAGTAAAAATCTGTCGAGCAGAATACGAGATATTTAGAGTTAATTTGGTTTCTGTTTTACACAGTGAAATCTTTACCTTCAAATATCTCGAAAACTACTCGATAGATTTTGTTTATATTTTACCTGTATATGAAGACTACTATTGTCTATAATTGTATAAAATTTAGTAAAAATCTGTCGAGCAGAAAACGAGATATTTAGAGTTAAAGTTTGTTTCTGTTTCACACAGTGAAATCTTTACCTTCAAATATCTCGAAAACTACTCGATAGATTTTGTTTATATTTTAGCTGTATATGAAGACTACTTTTGTCTATAATTGTACAAAATTCAGTATAAATCTGTCGAGTAGAAAACGAGATATTTAGAGTTAAAGTTTGTTTCTGTTTCACACAGTGAAATCTTTACCTTCAAATATCTCGAAAACTACTCGATAGATTTTGTTTATATTTTAGCTGTATATGAAGACTACTTTTGTCTATAATTGTATTAAATTTAGTAAAAATCTGTCGAGCAGAATACGAGATATTTAGAGTTAAAGTTTGTTTCTGTTTCACACAGTGAAATCTTTACCTTTAAATATCTCGAAAACTACTCGATAGATTTTGTTTATATTTTAGCTGTATATGGAGACTACTTTTGTCTATAATTGTATAAAATTTAGTATAAATCTGTCGAGTAGAAAACGAGATATTTAGAGTTAAAGTTTGTTTCTGTTTCACACAGTGAAATCTTTACCTTCAAATATCTCGAAAACTACTCGATAGATTTTGTTTATATTTTAGCTGTATATGGAGACTACTTATGTCTATAATTGTATGAAATTCAGTATAAATCTGTCGAGTAGAAAACGAGATATTTAGAGTTCAAGTTTGTTTCTGTTTCACACAGTGAAATCTTTACCTTCAAATATCTCGAAAACTACTCGATAGATTTTGTTTATATTTTAGCTGTATATGAAGACTACTTTTGTCTATAATTGTATAAAATTCAGTATAAATCTGTCGAGTAGAAAACGAGATATTTAGAGTTAATGTTTGTTTCTGTTTCACACAGTAAAATCTTTACCTTCAAATATCTCGAAAAGTACTCGATAGATTTTGTTTATATTTTAGCTGTATATGGAGAATACTTTTGTCTATAATTGTATAAAATTTAGTATAAATCTGTCGAGTAGAAAACGAGATATTTAGAGTTAACGTTTGTTTCTGTTTCACACAGTGAAATCTTTACCTTCAAATATCTCGAAAACTACTCGATAGATTTTGTTTATATTTTTGCTGTATATAGAGACTACTAATGTCTATAATTGTATGAAATTCAGTATAAATCTGTCGAGTAGAAAATGAGATATTTGGAGTTAAAGTTTGTATCTTTTTCACACAGTGAAATTTTTACCTTCAAATATCTCGAAAACTACTCGATAGATTTTGCTTATATTTTAGCTGTATATGGAGACTACTTTTGTCTATAATTGTATGAAATTCAGTATAAATCTGTCGAGTTGAAAACGAGATATTTAGAGTTAAAGTTTGTTTCTGTTTCACACAGTGAAATCTTTACCTTCAAATATCTCGAAAACTACTCGATAGATTTTGTTTATATTTTACCTGTATATGAAGACTTCTATTGTCTATAATTGTATGAAATTCAGTATAATTCTGTCGAGTAGAAAACGAGATATTTAGAGTTAAAGTTTGTTTCTGTTTCACATAGTGAAATATTTACCTTCAAATATCTCGAAAACTACTCGATAGATTTTGTTTATATTTTAGCTGTATATGGAGACTACTAATGTCTATAATTCTATGAAATTCAGTATAAATCTGTCGAGTAGATAACGAGATATTTAGAGTTTGTTTCTACTTTACACAGTGAAATATTTACCTTTAAATATCTTGAAAACTACTCGATAGATTTTGTTTATATTTTACTTCTATATGGAGACCGGTCTTGTCTATAATTGTATAAAATTTAGTATAAATCTGTCGAGTAGAAAACGAGATATTTAGAGTTAAAGTTTGTTTCTGTTTTACCCAATGAAATCCTTACCTTCAAATATCTCGAAAACCACTCGATAGATTTTGTTTATATTTTAGCTGTATATGGAGACTACTATTGTCTATAATTGTATAAAATTCAGTATAAATCTGTCGAGTAGAAAACGAGATATTTAGAGTTAAAATTTGTTTCTGTTTCACACAGTGAAATCTTTACCTTCAAATATCTCGAAAACTACTCGATAGATTTTGTTTATATTTTAGCTGTATATGGAGACTTCTTTTGTCTATAATTGTATAAAATTCAGTATAAATCTGTAGAGTAGAAAACGAGATATTTAGAGTTTGTTTCTACTTTACACAGTGAAATATTTACCTTTAAATATCTTGAAAACTACTCGATAGATTTTGTTTATATTTTACCTCTATATGGAGACGGGTTTTGTCTATAATTGTATAAAATTTAGTATAAATCTGTCAAGTAGAAAACGAGATATTTAGAGTTAAAGTTTGTGTCTGTTTTACCCAATGAAATCCTTACCTTCAAATATCTCGAAAACTACTCGATAGATTTTGTTTATATTTTAGCTGTATATGGAGACTACTATTGTCTATAATTGTATAAAATTTAGTAAAAATCTGTCGAGCAGAAAACGGGATATTTAGAGTTAAAGTTGGTTTCTGTTTTACACAGTGAAATCTTTACCTTCAAATATCTCGAAAACTACTCGATAGATTTTGTTTATATTTTAGCTGTATATGAAGACTACTATTGTCTATAATTGTATGAAATTCAGTATAAAGCTGTCGAGTAGAAAACGAGATATTTAGAGTTAAATTTGTTTCTGTTTCACACAGTGAAATCTTTACCTTCAAATATCTCGAAAACTACTCGATAGATTTTGTTTATATTTTAGCTGTATATGGAGACTACTTTTGTCTATAATTGTATAAAATTCAGTATAAATCTGTAGAGTAGAAAACGAGATATTTAGAGTTAAAGTTTGTTTCTGTTTCACACAGTGAAATCTTTACCTTCAAATATCTCGAAAACTACTCGATAGATTTTATTTATATTTTAGGTGTATATGGAGACTACTTTTGTCTATAATTGTATAAAATTTAGTAAAAATCTATCGAGCAGAAAACGAGATATTTAGAGTTATAGTTTGTTTCTGTTTCACACAGTGAAATCTTTACCTTCAAATATCTCGAAAACTACTCGATAGATTTTGTTTATATTTTAGCTGTATATGGAGGCTACTTTTGTCTATAATTGTATAAAATTTAGTAAAAATCTGTCGAGCAGAAAACGAGATATTTAGAGTTAAAGTTTGTTTCTGTTTCACACAGTGAAATCTTTACCTTGAAATATCTCGAAAACTACTCGATAGATTTTGTTTATATTTTAGCTGTATATGAAGACTACTTTTGTCTATAATTGTATAAAATTCAGTATAAATCTGTCGAGTAGAAAACGAGATATTTAGAGTTAAAGTTTGTTTCTGTTTCACACAGTGAAATCTTTACCTTCAAATATCTCGAAAACTACTCGATAGATTTTGTTTATATTTTAGCTGTATATGAAGACTACTATTGTCTATAATTGTATGAAATTCAGTATAAAGCTGTCGAGTAGAAAACGAGATATTTAGAGTTAAATTTGTTTCTGTTTCACACAGTGAAATCTTTACCTTCAAATATCTCGAAAACTACTCGATAGATTTTGTTTATATTTTAGCTGTATATGGAGACTACTTTTGTCTATAATTGTATAAAATTCAGTATAAATCTGTAGAGTAGAAAACGAGATATTTAGAGTTAAAGTTTGTTTCTGTTTCACACAGTGAAATCTTTACCTTCAAATATCTCGAAAACTACTCGATAGATTTTATTTATATTTTAGGTGTATATGGAGACTACTTTTGTCTATAATTGTATAAAATTTAGTAAAAATCTATCGAGCAGAAAACGAGATATTTAGAGTTATAGTTTGTTTCTGTTTCACACAGTGAAATCTTTACCTTCAAATATCTCGAAAACTACTCGATAGATTTAGTTTATATTTTAGCTGTATATGGAGGCTACTTTTGTCTATAATTGTATAAAATTTAGTAAAAATCTGTCGAGCAGAAAACGAGATATTTAGAGTTAAAGTTTGTTTCTGTTTCACACAGTGAAATCTTTACCTTCAAATATCTCGAAAACTACTCGATAGATTTTGTTTATATTTTAGCTGTATATGAAGACTACTTTTGTCTATAATTGTATAAAATTCAGTATAAATCTGTCGAGTAGAAAACGAGATATTTAGAGTTAAAGTTTGTTTCTGTTTCACACAGTGAAATCTTTACCTTCAAATATCTCGAAAACTACTCGATAGATTTTGTTTATATTTTAGCTGTATATGAAGACTACTTTTGTCTATAATTGTATAAAATTCAGTATAAATCTGTCGAGTAGAAAACGAGATATTTAGAGTTAAAGTTTGTTTCTGTTTTACACAGTGAAATCTTTACCTTCAAATATCTCGAAAACTACTCGATAGATTTTGTTTATATTTTAGCTGTATATGGAGACTACTTTTGTCTATAATTGTATAAAATTTAGTATAAATCTGTCGAGTAGAAAACGAGATATTTAGAGTTAAAGTTTGTTTCTGTTTCACACAGTGAAATCTTTACCTTCAAATATCTCGAAAACTACTCGATAGATTTTGTTTATATTTTAGCTGTATATGGAGACTACTTATGTCTATAATTGTATGAAATTCAGTATAAATCTGTCGAGTAGAAAACGAGATATTTAGAGTTCAAGTTTGTTTCTGTTTCACACAGTGAAATCTTTACCTTCAAATATCTCGAAAACTACTCGATAGATTTTGTTTATATTTTAGCTGTATATGAAGACTACTTTTGTCTATAATTGTATAAAATTCAGTATAAATCTGTCGAGTAGAAAACGAGATATTTAGAGTTAATGTTTGTTTCTGTTTCACACAGTAAAATCTTTACCTTCAAATATCTCGAAAAGTACTCGATAGATTTTGTTTATGTTTTAGCTGTATATGGAGACTACTTTTGTCTATAATGGTATAAAATTTAGTATAAATCTGTCGAGTAGAAAACGAGATATTTAGAGTTAAAGTTTGTTTCTGTTTCACACAGTGAAATCTTTACCTTCAAATATCTCGAAAACTACTCGATAGATTTTGTTTATATTTTTGCTGTATATGGATACTACTAATGTCTATAATTGTATGAAATTCAGTATAAATCTGTCGAGTAGAAAATGAGATATTTGGAGTTAAAGTTTGTTTCTGTTTCACACAGTGAAATCTTTACCTTCAAATATCTCGAAAACTACTCGATAGATTTTGTTTATATTTTAACTGTATATGGAGACTATTAATGTCTATAATTGTATGAAATTCAGTATAAATCTGTCGAGTAGAAAACGAGATATTTAGAGTTAAACTTTGTTTCTGTTTCACACAGTGAAATCTTTACCTTCAAATATCTCGAAATCTACTCGATAGATTTTGTTTATATTTTAGCTGTATATGGAGACTACTATTGTCTATAATTGTATAAAAGTTAGTAAAAATCTGTCGAGCAGAAAACGAGATATTTAGAGTTTGTTTCTACTTTACACAGTGAAATATTTACCTTTAAATATCTTGAAAACTACTCGATAGATTTTGTTTATATTTTAGCTGTATATGGAGACTACTTTTGTCTATAATTGTATAAAATTCAGTATAAATCTGTCGAGCAGAAAACGAGATATTTAGAGTTAAAGTTTGTTTCTCTTTCACACAGTGAAATCTTTACTTTCAAATATCTCGAAAACTACTCGATAGATTTTGTTTATATTTTAGCTGTATATGGAGGCTACTTTTGTCTATAATTGTATAAAATTTAGTAAAAATCTGTCGAGCAGAAAATGAGATATTTAGAGTTAAATTTTTTTTCTGTTTTACACAGTGAAATATTTACTTTCAAATATCTCGAAAACTACTCGATAGATTTTGTTTATATTTTAGCTGTATATGGAGACTACTATTGTCTATAATTGTGTGAAATTCAGTATAAATCTGTCGAGAAGAAAACGAGATATTTAGAGTTAAAGTTTGTTTCTGTTTCACACAGTGAAATCTTTACCTTCAAATATCTCGAAAACTACTCGATAGATTTTGTTTATATTTTAGCTGTATATGAAGACTACTTTTGTCTATAATTGTATAAAATTCAGTATAAATCTGTCGAGTAGAAAACGAGATATTTAGAGTTAAAGTTTGTTTCTGTTTCACACATTGAAATCTTTACCTTCAAATATCTCGAAAACTACTCGATAGAATTCGTTTATATTTTAGCTGTATATGGAGGCTACTTTTGTCTATAATTGTGTGAAATTCAGTATAAATCTGTCGAGTAGAAAACGAGATATTTAGAGTTAAAGTTTGTTTCTGTTTCACACAGTGAAATCTTTACCTTCAAATATCTTAAAAACTACTCGATAGATTTTGTTTATATTTTAGCTGTATATGGAGACAACTTTTGTCTATAATTGTATAAAATTTAGTAAAAATCTGTCGAGCAGAAAACGAGATATTTAGAGTTAAAGTTTGTTTCTGTTTTACGCAGTGAAATCTTTACCTTCAAATATCTCGAAAACTACTCGATAGATTTTGTTTATATTTTAGCTGTATATGGAGACTACTAATGTCTATAATTGTATGAAATTCAGTATAAATCTGTCGAGTAGAAAACGAGATATTTAGAGTTAAAGTTTGTTTCTGTTTCACACAGTGAAATCTTTACCTTCAAATATCTCGAAAACTACTCGATAGAATTCGTTTATATTTTAGCTGTATATGGAGGCTACTTTTGTCTATAATTGTATAAAATTTAGTAATAATCTGTCGAGCAGAAAACGAGATATTTAGAGTTAAAGTTTGTTTCTGTTTCACACAGTGAAATCTTTACCTTCAAATATCTCGAAAACTACTCGATAGATTTTGTTTATATTTTAGCTGTATATGAAGACTACTTTTGTCTATAATTGTATAAAATTCAGTATAAATCTGTCGAGTAGAAAACGAGATATTTAGAGTTAAAGTTTGTTTCTGTTTCACACAGTGAAATATTTACCTTCAAATATCTCGAAAACTACTCGATAGATTTTGTTTATATTTTAGCTGTATATGAAGACTACTTTTGTCTATAATTGTATAAAATTTAGTAAAAATCTGTCGAGCAGAAAATGAGATATTTAGAGTTAAAGTTTTTTTCTGTTTTACACAGTGAAATATTTACTTTCAAATATCTCGAAAACTACTCGATAGATTTTGTTTATATTTTAGCTGTATATGGAGACTACTATTGTCTATAATTGTATGAAATTCAGTATAAATCTGTCGAGAAGAAAACGAGATATTTAGAGTTAAAGTTTGTTTCTGTTTCACACAGTGAAATCTTTACCTTCAAATATCTCGAAAAGTACTCGATAGATTTTGTTTATATTTTAGCTGTATATGGAGACTACTATTGTCTATAATTGTATGAAATTCAGTATGAATCTGTCGAGTAGAAAACGAGATATTTAGAGTTAAATTTGTTTCTGTTTCACACAGTGAAATCTTTACCTTCAAATATCTCGAAAACTACTCAATAGATTTTGTTTATATTTTAGCTGTATATGAAGACTACTTTTGTCTATAATTGTATAAAATTTAGTAAAAATCTGTCGAGCAGAAAACGAGATATTTAGAGTTAAAGTTTGTTTCTGTTTCACACAGTGAAATATTTACCTTCAAATATCTCGAAAACTACTTGATAGAATTCGTTTATATTTTAGCTGTATATGGAGGCTACTTTTGTCTATAATTGTGTGAAATTCAGTATAAATCTGTCGAGTAGAAAACGAGATATTTAGAGTTAAAGTTTGTTTCTGTTTCACACAGTGAAATCTTTACCTTCAAATATCTCGAAAACTACTCGATAGAATTCGTTTATATTTTAGCTGTATATGGAGGCTACTTTTGTCTATAATTGTATAAAATTTAGTAATAATCTGTCGAGCAGAAAACGAGATATTTAGAGTTAAAGTTTGTTTCTGTTTCACACAGTGAAATCTTTACCTTCAAATATCTCGAAAACTACTCGATAGATTTTGTTTATATTTTAGCTGTATATGAAGACTACTTTTGTCTATAATTGTATAAAATTCAGTATAAATCTGTCGAGTAGAAAACGAGATATTTAGAGTTAAAGTTTGTTTCTGTTTCACACAGTGAAATATTTACCTTCAAATATCTCGAAAACTACTCGATAGATTTTGTTTATATTTTAGCTGTATATGAAGACTACTTTTGTCTATAATTGTATAAAATTTAGTAAAAATCTGTCGAGCAGAAAATGAGATATTTAGAGTTAAAGTTTTTTTCTGTTTTACACAGTGAAATATTTACTTTCAAATATCTCGAAAACTACTCGATAGATTTTGTTTATATTTTAGCTGTATATGGAGACTACTATTGTCTATAATTGTATGAAATTCAGTATAAATCTGTCGAGAAGAAAACGAGATATTTAGAGTTAAAGTTTGTTTCTGTTTCACACAGTGAAATCTTTACCTTCAAATATCTCGAAAAGTACTCGATAGATTTTGTTTATATTTTAGCTGTATATGGAGACTACTATTGTCTATAATTGTATGAAATTCAGTATGAATCTGTCGAGTAGAAAACGAGATATTTAGAGTTAAATTTGTTTCTGTTTCACACAGTGAAATCTTTACCTTCAAATATCTCGAAAACTACTCAATAGATTTTGTTTATATTTTAGCTGTATATGAAGACTACTTTTGTCTATAATTGTATAAAATTTAGTAAAAATCTGTCGAGCAGAAAACGAGATATTTAGAGTTAAAGTTTGTTTCTGTTTCACACAGTGAAATATTTACCTTCAAATATCTCGAAAACTACTTGATAGAATTCGTTTATATTTTAGCTGTATATGGAGGCTACTTTTGTCTATAATTGTGTGAAATTCAGTATAAATCTGTCGAGTAGAAAACGAGATATTTAGAGTTAAAGTTTGTTTCTGTTTCACACAGTGAAATCTTTACCTTCAAATATCTCGAAAACTACTCGATAGATTTTGTTTATATTTTAGCTGTATATGGAGACTACTTTTGTCTATAATTGTATAAAATTTAGTAAAAATCTGTCGAGCAGAAAACGAGATATTTAGAGTTAAAGTTTGTTTCTGTTTTACGCAGTGAAATCTTTACTTTCAAATATCTCGAAAACTACTCGATAGATTTTGTTTATATTTTGGCTGTATATGGAGACTACTATTGTCTATAATTGTATAAAATTTAGTAAAAATCTGTCGAGCAGAATACGAGATATTTAGAGTTAAAGTTTGTTTCTGTTTCACACAGTGAAATCTTTACCTTCAAATATCTCGAAAACTACTCGATAGAATTCGTTTATATTTTAGCTGTATATGGAGGCTACTTTTGTCTATAATTGTATAAAATTTAGTAATAATCTGTCGAGCAGAAAACGAGATATTTAGAGTTAAAGTTTGTTTCTGTTTCACACAGTGAAATCTTTACCTTCAAATATCTCGAAAACTACTCGATAGATTTTGTTTATATTTTAGCTGTATATGAAGACTACTTTTGTCTATAATTGTATAAAATTCAGTATAAATCTGTCGAGTAGAAAACGAGATATTTAGAGTTAAAGTTTGTTTCTGTTTCACACAGTGAAATATTTACCTTCAAATATCTCGAAAACTACTCGATAGATTTTGTTTATATTTTAGCTGTATATGAAGACTACTTTTGTCTATAATTGTATAAAATTTAGTAAAAATCTGTCGAGCAGAAAATGAGATATTTAGAGTTAAAGTTTTTTTCTGTTTTACACAGTGAAATATTTACTTTCAAATATCTCGAAAACTACTCGATAGATTTTGTTTATATTTTAGCTGTATATGGAGACTACTATTGTCTATAATTGTGTGAAATTCAGTATAAATCTGTCGAGAAGAAAACGAGATATTTAGAGTTAAAGTTTGTTTCTGTTTCACACAGTGAAATATTTACCTTCAAATATCTCGAAAACTACTCGATAGAATTCGTTTATATTTTAGCTGTATATGGAGGCTACTTTTGTCTATAATTGTGTGAAATTCAGTATAAATCTGTCGAGTAGAAAACGAGATATTTAGAGTTAAAGTTTGTTTCTGTTTCACACAGTGAAATCTTTACCTTCAAATATCTTGAAAACTACTCGATAGATTTTGTTTATATTTTAGCTGTATATGGAGACTACTTTTGTCTATAATTGTATAAAATTTAGTAAAAATCTGTCGAGCAGAAAACGAGATATTTAGAGTTAAAGTTTGTTTCTGTTTTACGCAGTGAAATCTTTACCTTCAAATATCTCGAAAACTACTCGATAGATTTTGTTTATATTTTAGCTGTATATGGAGACTACTAATGTCTATAATTGTATGAAATTCAGTATAAATCTGTCGAGTAGAAAACGAGATATTTAGAGTTAAAGTTTGTTTCTGTTTCACACAGTGAAATCTTTACCTTCAAATATCTCGAAAACTACTCGATAGAATTCGTTTATATTTTAGCTGTATATGGAGGCTACTTTTGTCTATAATTGTATAAAATTTAGTAATAATCTGTCGAGCAGAAAACGAGATATTTAGAGTTAAAGTTTGTTTCTGTTTCACACAGTGAAATCTTTACCTTCAAATATCTCGAAAACTACTCGATAGATTTTGTTTATATTTTAGCTGTATATGAAGACTACTTTTGTCTATAATTGTATAAAATTCAGTATAAATCTGTCGAGTAGAAAACGAGATATTTAGAGTTAAAGTTTGTTTCTGTTTCACACAGTGAAATATTTACCTTCAAATATCTCGAAAACTACTCGATAGATTTTGTTTATATTTTAGCTGTATATGAAGACTACTTTTGTCTATAATTGTATAAAATTTAGTAAAAATCTGTCGAGCAGAAAATGAGATATTTAGAGTTAAAGTTTTTTTCTGTTTTACACAGTGAAATATTTACTTTCAAATATCTCGAAAACTACTCGATAGATTTTGTTTATATTTTAGCTGTATATGGAGACTACTATTGTCTATAATTGTATGAAATTCAGTATAAATCTGTCGAGAAGAAAACGAGATATTTAGAGTTAAAGTTTGTTTCTGTTTCACACAGTGAAATTTTTACCTTCAAATATCTCGAAAAGTACTCGATAGATTTTGTTTATATTTTAGCTGTATATGGAGACTACTATTGTCTATAATTGTATGAAATTCAGTATAAATCTGTCGAGTAGAAAACGAGATATTTAGAGTTAAATTTGTTTTTGTTTCACACAGTGAAATCTTTACCTTCAAATATCTCGAAAACTACTCAATAGATTTTGTTTATATTTTAGCTGTATATGAAGACTACTTTTGTCTATAATTGTATAAAATTTAGTAAAAATCTGTCGAGCAGAAAACGAGATATTTAGAGTTAAAGTTTGTTTCTGTTTCACACAGTGAAATATTTACCTTCAAATATCTCGAAAACTACTTGATAGAATTCGTTTATATTTTAGCTGTATATGGAGGCTACTTTTGTCTATAATTGTGTGAAATTCAGTATAAATCTGTCGAGTAGAAAACGAGATATTTAGAGTTAAAGTTTGTTTCTGTTTCACACAGTGAAATCTTTACCTTCAAATATCTCGAAAACTACTCGATAGATTTTGTTTATATTTTAGCTGTATATGGAGACTACTTTTGTCTATAATTGTATAAAATTTAGTAAAAATCTGTCGAGCAGAAAACGAGATATTTAGAGTTAAAGTTTGTTTCTGTTTTACGCAGTGAAATCTTTACTTTCATATATCTCGAAAACTACTCGATAGATTTTGTTTATATTTTAGCTGTATATGGAGGCTACTTTTGTCTATAATTGTATAAAATTTAGTAAAAATCTGTCGAGCAGAAAACGAGATATTTAGAGTTAAAGTTTGTTTCTGTTTCACACAGTGAAATCTTTACCTTCAAATATCTCGAAAACTACTCGATAGATTTTGTTTATATTTTAGCTGTATATGAAGACTACTTTTGTCTATAATTGTATAAAATTCAGTATAAATCTGTCGAGTAGAAAACGAGATATTTAGAGTTAAAGTTTGTTTCTGTTTCACACATTGAAATCTTTACCTTCAAATATCTCGAAAACTACTCGATAGATTTTGTTTATATTTTAGCTGTATATGAAGACTATTTTTGTCTATAATTGTATAAAATTTAGTAAAAATCTGTCGAGCAGAAAATGAGATATTTAGAGTTAAAGTTTTTTTCTGTTTTACACAGTGAAATATTTACTTTCAAATATCTCGAAAACTACTCGATAGATTTTGTTTATATTTTAGCTGTATATGGAGACTACTATTGTCTATAATTGTGTGAAATTCAGTATAAATCTGTCGAGAAGAAAACGAGATATTTAGAGTTAAAGTTTGTTTCTGTTTCACACAGTGAAATATTTACCTTCAAATATCTCGAAAACTACTCGATAGAATTCGTTTATATTTTAGCTGTATATGGAGGCTACTTTTGTCTATAATTGTGTGAAATTCAGTATAAATCTGTCGAGTAGAAAACGAGATATTTAGAGTTAAAGTTTGTTTCTGTTTCACACAGTGAAATCTTTACCTTCAAATATCTTGAAAACTACTCGATAGATTTTGTTTATATTTTAGCTGTATATGGAGACTACTTTTGTCTATAATTGTATAAAATTTAGTAAAAATCTGTCGAGCAGAAAACGAGATATTTAGAGTTAAAGTTTGTTTCTGTTTTACGCAGTGAAATCTTTACCTTCAAATATCTCGAAAACTACTCGATAGATTTTGTTTATATTTTAGCTGTATATGGAGACTACTAATGTCTATAATTGTATGAAATTCAGTATAAATCTGTCGAGTAGAAAACGAGATATTTAGAGTTAAAGTTTGTTTCTGTTTCACACAGTGAAATCTTTACCTTCAAATATCTCGAAAACTACTCGATAGATTTTGTTTATATTTTAGCTGTATATGGAGACTACTAATGTCTATAATTGTATGAAATTCAGTATAAATCTGTCGAGTAGAAAACGAGATATTTAGAGTTAAAGTTTGTTTCTGTTTCACACAGTGAAATCTTTACCTTCAAATATCTCGAAAACCACTCGATAGATTTTGTTTTTATTTTAGCTGTATATGGAGACTACTATTGTCTAAAATTGTATAAAATTTAGTAAAAATCTGTCGAGCAGAAAACGAGATATTTAGAGTTAAAGTTTGTTTCTGTTTTACACAGTGAAAACTTGAAATCAGATGTCAAAATCAAAAACAAAATAAATTCGGTATGTACGTTGTATTTCCATTTTAAATTTTAACGTCAAAACAACTTTATTTTTCATTAATTTTTTTTTTGTTTAAACCTTTGCATGAATAGTTTAATACCTCCTATTACAATCTAAATTAAATGGGTTACTCGTTACTGAATAAATGTTTTATGCATGAATATTGGCCAGCATAAGGATCTGTGACATCTAATAGATTCTAAATAATTACTAAAAAGTAAGAATGAAATGTTGGGTACTTGCTGATCTGTGTACCTTTTGACGTTTAATCAACCCTTATACTTAACTTTTTAAACTGTAAGTTTTTGTTAAGGAGATTTTTGTACCTTTTGGATAGATTTTTATTTTTTTGTACGTTGGTTGGAACATATTTATATATCCAATGGTTTTTTTAAAAATACGAGTTTCGCGAATTGTTAGTTGGAAGATCTAGGATGAAAAAAACTGACACAAGTTGTGGAGGAATGGTAACAAGTTGGTGGGAAGAAGATGGAGAATGTAGAATTAGGTGATGAATAATTACAACCTATTAATAGGGATAATAGAAAGAAAATTGCAATTACCAGTACCTTCCAATTAGAGCAGTATGATAAATTTGGATAACACTACTTCCTCTGAAGGGATGTAAGAGAAATCAAGCTGTGATTACAGTTCTTCTCCATGAACGGACAAAGAGAATTTTAACTGCGAATACGGTATGGTTGCAAATACTTCCCCTTAGTAGGTGTAAGAGCAGGATGAAACTTAAACGTACGCATTCTAAATTCTTCTTCTTGCCTAATTTGATCAAAGTTGGGCGAAGATTTACAGAATTATTATTAATAATCGTTTAAAAGAGGGCTTTATTTACGTGGGACAAACACTTCTCGTAAGTATATACCATCGTGACCCCAAAAAAGCCGTATCTACCGTACATAAAATTTCAAATTGAAAGACAATTCATGCATTAAAATCAGTCAATAATTTGAAGGATTGCAGAACTTCCTCTTAGTAGGTGTAAGAGCATGATGGAACTTTAGTCACTTGGGGAAGCTTTAACCTTAACCGCTTCTTCGTGCTAAATTTTAGCAAAATCGGACTAAGCTTTAGTAGTAATAGTTTTAGAAAGGGCCTTACTTGGGAGGGGGAAACTCCCCTCCTTATGAGGCATAGCGTCGAGGCTTTAAAAGTGCAAATCTGCATCATTTTTTGAACCAAATAATACTTCATTGAATGTTCACGAAACGATAATTTTAAATGATTGCAAAACTTCCCCTTAGTAGGTGTAAGAGCAAAACGTCGCTTTAATGGTACGTAGAAGAACCCTAACCCTTTCATCCTATCAAATTTCATCACAATCGGGTTAAGTTTTACTGAGTTATTAGTAATAATTATAATTTTGGAGGGGGGCTTCACATATATGGGGCTAACTCCTCCCCCATCCGATGTACAGCATCGAGACCCCCAAAAGGCACATCTACATCAAATTCCAAATCGAATAACCCCTCATTCATGAAAATCGGTTCGCGCGTTTATGCGCTACGTTGTTTACAAAAAAGGTAACAAGAAGAAGAACAACAAGAACATTTTCTGAAAATGCTGTTTTTGCCCATTTTCAGCAACTTATTTTTCGAAATCTATTTAATCTATGTTACAGTATAAAGGAGGATTTGTCCTATATTTTAAAGAAAATTTGGGAATTTTATCTTTTATAAAAGTTGGGTGTTTTTCAACGTTACGCTTTTTCGTGCAGTTTTTTGGCGATCAACACTCATACAACTGTGCCCTACCGAACAGTTTTAATACCTACGGGGGAAAAATTAGTAAAAAAAATTAAACTCTTATTTTTCCTAGAAATAATTAAAACTGTCCTACCGGGACGTTGTATAAGGGTTGATCTTAACTATAAAGAATTAGTCTATCACAGTGAAGATTGGAGGGCGCCAAGGTAGCCGAGAGGTTAGAGGTGAGACCTGCGAAGCTAGTATGTATTGTGGTACTGGGTTCGATTCCCGGTCTTAGGCCTTGGATTTTATTTAATGATTAATAAAAGAAATTTACAGTAAAGTATGTTTGCTAGTCGCCTCCGTCTACGACACCTAATTTGGTAGTAGCCCAGCCTGAAGAATGGAAGTTGTAAAAAGTAGTTGGGTCGAAGAACCAATCCGAAGCGAGAACGGTAGTGTTGAACTACGCCCACCTTCCATGTATGTCCACACCACGCCCACTTCAGTACGTAGTAAAATGGAAGATTTGTATTTTTCATATTTCTACTGTCTATTACTTTTTACAAACGAAATTATTAGCTAATTTTATTTAAATTAGGAATTTGTTTTATGGCTACAGAAGAATACAAGAGCACTAATTACCCCAGCTGATAACATAGTCCATTCGCAGTGACTATGATTGTAATGAAATAATTATAATACAATTTCATTAAAAGTATCGTAGAGCAGACTATCTGAAATTGGGTCAACCAAGCGTCATGTTTTCAACAAACTTTTAATTTATAAATTAAAAAAAAAAATGAATTGATAACCCATAATTTAGAAACAGTAAATCGCTTTGGTTTCCAAGGACTTGTATATGGTTACTTCCGGCGGAATCTCTTGATTGGAAATCTGCGGGAAAATGCGAAGTAACAGGAAGTAAAAACAGAATTTCCGTTCCACAAGTTTCACACCTCAAGATACATAGATATGAGAAAATAAGTATACTTCAAATTCTTTGCCATTTTGGTACTGACGAACAAAGTGTCAAATTCAAAGAGGACGTTGGTGTTGCACTTAGTGAATAATTCACGTAGACTGATCAGAAGCTTCTTCACCTGATTCCAGATCAATAACTTCAAGGGAGGGTGTAGTCCAGTCGGCGAAATATGAATGAAATCATGTTACTCTCCAAATTATAGCTATATCTGGAAATCGCTCTAAAAATATTATCCCTAACCGTAATTATTTAAGTGCGGTTGGTTATCTGTAATTCTGACGTCATCGTCCACTTCCTACCGCTCTGGCCAGCTAGGGTCATCCAATAGCTTCTCAAAATTCTAATCTAAATTTAGCTCGCCTGCCCTATTTCCTATTTACATAATGAAATCAATCAAAGCCTTTCTCTAGCACGAATTTAGAACTCTGTAACGAGCAATAATTTTGCTTCTTTAGTTTCTTAGCAATTAAGTTAGATATAAGGGCAGCCATTGGATGTTCTAGAATTAGTTTGAATAATCTACTCACGCCATCATAGCAAACTTAGCCATCATTAAATGTAGGCGAGCTTTAAATTATACCTTTCTATGAAAGGCTGCGGATAATTTAAAAATTAAAATTTGTAAGCTATTCTGATTTAGGTTAGATTAGAACACGCAGGAAGTCCTCAACATACTGCAGAGAGATTCACTGTACCAATTTCCTGAATGTCTAGTAGGTAAAGACACTCTTCTTTACAAATTCTTACAAGGATTTACCAACAAGCCATTTTTGCGTTACGGTTTACGATTAAGAGGGAATATCTGCTCTGATTCAAAAATGAAAACTAAGATGGCTTGACCACTTCAAAGCAATGCCCTAAATTGTAACAAAGTCATCCGGAAGAAGTAAGAAGACTGGAAAAGCCTAGACTAAGGTGGAAAAGTGATGTGGAGGAGGATGTAAGAGTCAGAAGATGAAGAGGATGAATGAGTAGGACGGAATGGTCTTTTTGAGGCAACCCAGGACTTTGTTGGACTGTAGTGATGAAGAGGAAGGAAGGTTATCTGGTCTTAAGATGTCTAAGATCTTAAATCTCACAACCCAGCATTTAAAATGCAGACAACTATATTATCCTTTTTCCGACACAGGATTAATCACCACCCTGTAAAGAGAAGAGGACTTTGTGCCAACCTCTTGCTGTTCCAATAGAAGAAACCTCTTTCTTCCTACTGATTCCTTTACCAAGCTTTATTGGCCACTGATAAAGCATTATCTTCTTATTATCTTCATTATGAGAGACTCGATCTTCAAGAGTTCATAAAAAAGTTCTGGGATATCCAGACTATTAACTCCATAATTCCCTACCTGAATTCATTTAAAAGTTGACATTTTCTCAATACGTGCAGGGCTAAACTTACACTTAAACAACTTAATTTCCAGCCAAAACTATATCATTACAAAGTGGTCCATTTGCAGCATTACTTCAAAGAGCAAGAGAGTTGCAGAAGGGAGTCTTTTAATGGTCACGGAATCGCCAAGTTGAGAATCTGCAGAGATCATGTACAACCCACTCTTCTTGCCCTCAATTAACCAACACAAGCACAAACTAAAGGGAAAAACCTTTTTAATAAAGGGGCCAGAGCAAACTTTCCTCGAGTTTCCCTAAGTATTTCTTTAAAATAGAAAAAGGAAAAGTAATTTGAAGTAAGACTTGTACTTTATTTAAGTACAAGTATCGTTATAAACTTCTTTTTTTTTTATTCCATTGTATTTATTAAAACTTTAAAATGCGGGTACTTAATTTTAGTGCGTGCACGGATGCAAACAGTTAAGCTTATTGAAGCACGAATTTGCTTTTTTTTTTCTATTTTAATTTCATCATCAGATGTCTATTTATTTTTAGTTAAGTTTCAAAGTTCGCAAAGCACATTCTTTAAGCGCTTTAAGATAGGAACCGTCGATATTAGGAGATCATCATCTGTCTGTCAGCCTAGGCTTTAGAGTTAGCAGCTCGAGGATAATGTGGAAATGTCTCGGCAAACTCAATGACCTAGACAGAGAAAACTGCAATTACTACTTAATTTAGGTGCCGGGTAATGTTGGCGTTGAAAGGAACCAGTCGGATGACGTTCTGGGAGAGACAAGGTGCCCAAAGTCCCTTTCATGGGAGCAAAAGGGGAGGTCGGAACTCTTTAGCGGGAAGGCTGGAGAAAGGAGAGGAGGATCTACCGAGTTGTGGTCCAGTAGAGAACAGGAGCAACTGTTTGTTTCGAATCACGCCCCTTCTTTGGCTTTGACCCATCCCATTATGAGACCATACATGACCTGAAAAAAAGTTGGATTTGCTTGAAGCTCTTTGTTTTTTACTTAAGTTGGCCGTTAGTCCTGGCTTCTGATTTAAAGAAGAAACTTCTTTGCCAAAGACTCCGTCCGGAACACTTGCCACCACTGATGATACTTATCTGAGACACCACGACTGACTACTGGTCCGCACGGCATTGAATTGCACTAGACTCGACTGCATTAACGAAACTCTACTCGCTAACTGACTGACCGCCTAACTGGTTAACTCAACTGACTATCTCCACTCACTGGCTAACTGCCCAACTGGCTAACTCTGGAGCACTCAGCAACACTGACTCTCTCAAACTGTCCTCACCCAAACTTTGACTGCCCCACGCCAACTGCGACTCACTGACTGGGAAAACACACGCTGCCCCCACACCCAACTGCGGCCGCCTCTCCATTGGCTTTTACACAGTGGTGGCTTCTCCGGCTCAGGTCAAGTCTGGCCTAAAGACTCAGAACTATTTTGAAGGCGATATCTGAGAGTATTTTGTGTTTCCTCTTCGCAAGTAGCTTCACCGGAAAAGAATTAGTTTCCCACGTGTTCATTATTGCACATTTCACGTGTGTTGCTCTTGCAAAAGTTTCGAAATGTGTTATCATACAGCCCAGGATGAAACTAATTAGTATTCTAATCTAGTCTAGGATAAAAGGTCCAGCAGTATTTTAATATGAAAATTAAAATTTGCATTTTTAAGTAAATCACATTTCGCCAAATAATCATCTCTAATCAAATTATCTTGATTAATAAATAATTAAAGTTATTTTTCATAATCAAAAAAAAATTAATTATTTATAAAATCATGTCTTAATTAAATTAGAAAACAACGGAGGAAATAAAATTATGAAAAAATAATATTATTGAGAGAAACACTAATTTACTTAAGAAATAAAATAAAATATTTATTTAGCTCACTAAACAAATTTGAAAAGTATTAACTTAACAAATTACTTATTACCAAAGTAATAAGTGAAGGTTGAAGGGGAAAGGTTTGCGAACAGTGGCAAAGGTCCCCCCTCCTTTAGCGGCCTTTTCTTTGTTTAACTTTTGACTTTTTCTTTTTTTTTTATTATTCACAACGAACAGTTGGTAACACTGGTGGGTGGGTGTTTATTTAGATGACGATGAAAAAAGAAAAGAAAAAAACATCCCTCGCTTTGTTACGAATATTCAAAGTGAAAACTGAATTTTGTTAAACTTTATGCGAGGCAAGTTGGGTTGAATTTATTCCAGTTTCTATTCAGTTTTTATGCAAGTACAACGTTTTGGTGGGGGGGGGGGGAAATGTCGTATGAGAAAAACTTGTAACTACTTCCTCCTCCAATTAATTAAATATTCTCTGTCAACTCTCAATTTTCTTGTTAATGCTGAATCCCTTACTGAACGTATTTACGAGGCGTGTTTTTTTAAAAAGTAAGTACCAAAATCGTCCACTGCAGTGCTGCGATCAGCATTTGGCGCATGCGCGCTGTGCCGTTGTCGTAGGGACTGCCATAAAAATAATTAAGGTAACTGCGTCACTTCTATTCCGGAAGTATGCGTTTAAATTACATCTAAAAACCCCAACAAAAAATATATATCTCCAGGAAAAATTAATTATTAAATAAAAATAAAGCCCTTCCGAAACTTATTCTGTTAGTCTTCCTTCCGGTAAACCTCTTTTCTTAAAATTTGAAAAAATCTAGCTGCCCTTTTAGACTTACTTGATATACTCGTACGAGGAACTGTAACTTCTTCTAAGCAGGCAATTTATAGAAATGCTTAAAAAAGTAGTTCTTTCGCTACCTCTAAATAGACTAGGACATCTTTCCCGTTTAAGAGTCTTAAAAAAAAAAAAAAAAAAATACGAGGTATTTAGATGGAGAAATAGTACCATTTTCAGGTACCTCAAAATAACCTCAAAGCAAGTCTCAGCTTCACTTAAAGTAGTTAAAACTGTCTAATGTAACGAGAAGAAAGGCTAAAAGTATCCCCTGGTTGAAGTAATCGACAATTAAGGAAGCTACAAGGTTGCACTGTAGCAAAGACGTTATGGGGAAATAGGTGCAATATCTTCTGGAATAGCAGCGCCACGGTAGCCGAGCGGTTAGAGGCGAGACCTGCGAAGCTAATATGCATTGTGGTACTGGGTTCGATTTCCGGTCTTAGGCCTTGGATTTTATTTAATGGTTAATATGAGAAATTTACAGTAAAGTATGTTAGGCGGTTATAGGCTAGACCCGCAAAGCTAAGATATATTGTTGGTTTAGTGGGTTCGATTCCCCCCGGTCAAGGCCTTGGATTTTATTTAATGGTTAATATGAGAAATTTGTAGTAAAGAATGTTTGCTAGTCGCCTCCGTCCACGACACCTAATTGGTAGTTGGACGTTAAGCCCCGCCTGAAAAAATAGGCGATTATTTAATTTTTTTTACTTTCTGGAATAGCAGAAGCCATTTTGACTTCTACTGGGTCAAGGCAACCCGTTGAAATGAAGCAGTAACTAACTGGTTCCAGATTGACACACTGGAGAACTTCCGCCATGGATGAAGAAGTTTGGTTTAAGGTGAGATGAAATGAAATTTGGAATTTTCTTTATTGCAGCTACGAGTGGATGATTTGAAGGAAAACCAGCTGGGAGACAGTGATCAGTGAGACTGAAAATTAGATCAACAGGCCTGGGACGATGCCAAAAGCAATCTGGATATCCAGCAGTAGAATACTAGTTATGTTTCTTTTTTGTGCTTTTCAGAGTTATGACACCAAACATTACTGTTACATAGCAGTAATGCGGAAATGG
Organism: Rhodnius prolixus; assembly: GCF_049639745.1. Taxonomy (NCBI): domain Eukaryota; kingdom Metazoa; phylum Arthropoda; class Insecta; order Hemiptera; family Reduviidae; genus Rhodnius; species Rhodnius prolixus. Next base: position 39,062,021 of record NW_027411582.1, on the reverse strand, counting down.
ATACAGCCCACTTGACAGCTTGCACTTGTTTTAGGTCAAGGTCTTTTCCTCTTGGGAAATTATAGCTAAGAAATACAGGGGACTGTCCAAAGGAAAATGGGGAAAACTCTGTGTACGTGAACATAATGTTTTTTCAAAGCACATCAGAGTTGCTTAAAGATTTTTGTAAATTATATTTTAGAAACATGTAAAAATGGTCATGTTAAGATTTCATCTGCAGGCCAATCACTCATTGCAAGGGGAAGTTAATGAACAGGAAGAAGCGAAACGCAATAACCAAGAAAGAAGAAGAAGGACAGAAAGGAAACTTCGCTAAAGAAATATTAGAAAGATAAAGTTCGTTAGTGTAAGTCCCAAATGGAAAGGAAATAAGTAGTTTCACCGTGTGAACGGAAGCATGTAATGTATGTAATGGCCTCCAGCAATCGGACAAAGTAGCTCCTGTCTAGTGTACATTGAGACTAATGCACTACCGGGCAACTTATATATATATAGGTATACCTATTATATAGGTTGGGGAATAAATAGGGAGAACATTGCGAGAAGCAAAGCAGCCTGGAGAGAGAGAGAGAAGATAAAGTAAATAATAGGTATTATTTTTCTTTGCAGGAAAATATAGGGACGGTAAGTGGGTAAACTGTGCCCTGGGAAGGGCAAAAGGGAGGGTTTTCTGGAGATGCCAGCAGATTCCACCTGGGAGACTCTAGGAGTTCCTGTAGCACATAGTTCGTCCTGCCAGCCCTGTCAAGATTTCCTTGCCTTCGTTTCATTCATTCTCTAGACGTTCTTCTTTTTGTTTTTACTTATCTTAGGCCCGCTTTTCTGCCTATTTTGCTCTCTAGACCTCATCTATTATACCTTTACCCTTCAACCATTCTAGTCATCCTCCTCGCTGCTACAGGTCTACACCACTTTTATTAAAAAACGTTTTCACTTCCTTTTCACTCATAGAGGATGTAAGTTTTGCTAGCTTGCTGATTCTCTTTCTTTCTTTTTTGTACGACCTCATATAATACTAACAGCTGCAAACCTGCAAATTCTAACCTGATTCCGAAATGACTCACAGTATGGACAATTTGGTTCATTATGATTCACAAGTTTCGCTAAGATTTACAGAGTTATTAGCAATAATAATTTTGGAGGAGGCCTCACATACATGGGGCTAACTCCTCTCCCATTCGATGTACAGCGTCGAGACCCCCAAAATGCATATCTACATAAAATTCCGAATCGAATGACACCTCATTCATGAAAATCGGTTCATGCGATGTTTACAAAAAAGGTTACAAGAAGAACAAAAACAAGAACATTTTCTGAAAATGCCATTTTTGCCCATTTTCAGCAAAATGTATTTCTCAAAATCTATTTCATTTATGTTGTTGCAACAAAATTACAGTTATAAAGGAGGATTTTCCCTATATTTTAAAGGAAATTTGGGAATTTTATCTTTTATAGAAAAATAGAAAAAAAAAATTGTCAAAGTTGGGTATTTTTCAACGTTACAGCTTTTTCGTGCAGTTTTTGACGAACTGTCCGGAACAGTTTTAATTTAAAAGTAATGAAATACAACACATTCTACGGCATTCTAAATTCAGAGAACCGTCCGCCGGAAGTTGACAATGAGAAAGTGAAAAGAAATAAAAATACAAACAGAAAAGAAAGAGATCTATCCAAATTATATTTAAAAATAGATAAAGACATAATGATACAAACATATTTAATATTAATTTACAATAATTCAAATGTTGTGGATAATGAAATAACTAAATTAAATGAGAGAGAAGTAAATAAAAATAATCTAATACAAAAATAGAAATAAGGATAATAATAATAATTGTTTAAATTAAAATTGAAATCAAATAAAATATATTTATAAAACATGGAGGATAAGGTTTTTTAAATATAACATTATAGCATAGAAAAATTACTGAATAAAATTAAATTCTTTGACTAAATTTTGTCGATAAATCCAAGATTGCCTTGCCAATTTAACAAGGCTTATAAAATTGTGGCAATTAAGAAATTGAATCAGCTGATTCTTTGATGGACGTTTTTGCAACTAAATATGGAGGATATCTAAATTCAGAGAGTATATATCCTCCTTCTCGGGAAGATTACACAAATAGCAGTAACTAGGCTCTCTTTCAAAACCAAGGGTAATTAAATTTAAATTCAACAACTCGTGACGTAAATTTTTTGTTTTAAGTTTCCCTTATTTGAAGACACAAGGCAAAGATTGGACCAAAAAAAAAACTAGGACGGAAACGACCAAAAGAAAAAGGAAGGTAATGAAATAAGAAAGTGGGCGTACAGAGCGGATACTGCTTTATTTATGGGCAGGTATATAGCTGTCGGGCATGGTCGTGAGCATTCGGCAGCCGGGCGAATTACTGGACATGTCCAGTCATGTCATGATGTGAAGAAGGCCGTGGTTATCCCCAGAGTTAGCCGCAATATTTTAGTTTACTACCTCAGCCGACAGAGAGCAGGCTGTATTGGCAGCAGTTACATCAGTAAAGCCCCAGCTATTTTATCTCTATATATATATATATATATATATATAACTAACTTCCTGTCCGGATCTATAACCCTTGCCCGACACATGGCCTCCCTCTTTTCCTTAGACTTGCACCATCTTGTCACTTCGATCCTGCTTTACTCTCCTCTTTATAAGGTCTTCACAGCGGCTCTGTCTCAGCCTCCCAGAAGAAAAGATGTTCCATAAAGTAATAATAATTCCAGATGTACTTTGATATTTCGCTCACGTAGTTATCAACCTCTTTTTCCGGCAAGTTCCTGTACTCCATCATCTGTTGTTATCTATCTCCTTGTTGCAGGCAAAATGTAAATTTATTCTTCTCTACTTTCTAAAAATATTCAGATAAAAAGAATTTATATATTTCTTTAAAACTCCTGTTAAACGGAAAATTTATTCCAGACGTCCTGGATAGAAATTATTTCCACTTGAAAGTTTGGCCAACTCCGTACGAGAGGTACGGCAAGATACGGCAAACATGAATTTCAGTTTCGACGATTTGCAAACAGGGTCAGATTTGTTGGCAAATGTCGGCAACCATACAATTTGAGAAATCACTTCCGACAAGTGAGTAAGTTTATAATGGCAAAGTTTATAAATTCCCAAACACGTAAACCATGTTGGTATAGATCAAATTTAAGAAAATAAAAAAATTACAGACATGAAAATGTGTGGTTACGTTGGCAGTACTGCTGGGTTAATATCTCTAATTTTATCCGCCAAAGCACGGCATGTTTATTGTTTCTCTGCCCTGTTTCGGATATTCAACCATCATCAGAGTCGTGAAGTGATTTTTTCTTATGTTTCCGACTCGCATTACACTTGCTGACGAAGAAAATAAAAATCTAAGTCAAGTGTAGTTCGAGTCGTAAACATAAGTGAAGTCGAAATCTGTACATCCAACTATTTAATCGACCACTCATGATGGTCGAAACTCCGAAACCCATCAGGTATGCAGTAAACATGCGCCGCACTACGACCGGATATAAAATCAACTAAAGTAAATTCTATGGCCGCCATATTTAGTAATGTATTTCAAATAAAACAGAAAGAATTTAAGCGAAGAATAGAAGTTAATAAAAATAGGGAAATTTTTGCATAAAAATGTAACATTTTAATTACTTGTAATTAAAAATGTTTGTAAGCGTGTATACACAGTGCGAGGGGGGCGGGGGTAAGGGAATAGGAATTACAAAGAGGTGACATCATCGTTTTGTTTCATTAGTAAAATTGACGTCACTTTTTAAATATTTTAAACGTCTTAATCTCTTTGTATTTTTTGGTCTTTTTAAATATAATTCTTCTTCTTCCATTTTAAAATCCCATAATCTTTTATGTACATAATTATCGTTAAAAATGTTGAATACTTAAAAAAAAAAAAAAGTTAACGTCAGCAAACCAAACGGTTTAAACGAAAAAAGATTTGTTTTTCCATTTTCCTCAGACATAGCTGAAACGGATTTCCTATTAATATAGGCCTAATTGCAAACAAATGGATCTGTAACTTTACATTTTCTTGGGTAAATTTATTTAAGGGGAGTGAGGGGAGTGGCCTTCTAAAGTGAACTTTCGGTATTTTCAGTTTAATATAATGTTTGATCACCTGGATCAATTAGCAGCATCAATATGCAACCAAAGTTCTGGATTTGAAGAAAATATGAATTAAATTGATTTTTCCCGGATTTAATGTTGACGACTCGAATTATTGCTGTACTACAAGTCGCTTCCGTTAGACCTCTTTTAATAATACGCCTGGCAAGTTTAGATTACAACTGGCAATAAACTGACGAAAAGACCACAACTTAACTGTGGCTCTACGGCCTATGTAGGACTTCGGTCTCCGCCAGTACATAAACCCCAGGCTCTCTATCTATAAAGCTTACCCTCTCCACTGTCTTATGTACAAGTTCCCGGAGATCCTCTTCTACATCGCACATCCAACGCAGCCTAGGTCTCCCGCTCGGTCTACAACCTCCAGGGTGATCCTAAAGCGCTCTTCGTGGTGCTCTCTCACTCTCCATCCTATGCACATGTCCCACTCTGCTTGACAATCCTCTTCCCCGTACAACTCTCTAAACTCCACATTTTTTTCTTTTCGGCACCTCCAGACTCCATCTTAGCACACTCGTCCATAGACCGCCATCAATACCTTTCTTTCCCAGCGGTTCAATTATTAAAAAAAAAAAAGACCACAGACTTTCCAAAATAAAGTTCAACGAATTCCACCGAATACCCTGAATGGTTCACCAGGAACACAGAAATACCCAGAGAACTGGACATTCCAGCCATTCACACTCGCATGACCAAACTAACAGTCAGCCTTCTTCCCTTTACCCTTCATTACCACCTTGGCGAGCCTACAGCCTCTTGAAGACTGTACCAAGATCTATGAAGAACTCCACTCTAACTGGAATATGTACCTATGGGTGTAAAGTTCTTAGTGAGCTGGCCCCCCAAATGTAACGTTGGTAATACTTTAAATTGATACATCGAAAAGTTGGGAGTCCCTAATTACTGATCAGTAATGCACTCTAGAGATGCACTCTGTTCAATGGGAAGCTTAGAACTTTATTTTTATTAATCAATAACTTCAATCAAACTTCAAGATTTCAACTATATGTGTTATTTTATTAGTATAATATGTATGTTAACATTGTCTAGCTTCATAAAACTTTACAATATAATCGCTACTTTAACTTTTGAAAGCTTAATAGTTTGAATTAAAGTACATTTATTCAAGACCGACAGATATTATGACAGACCTTAGCAGGGGGCAGGGGACGTTAAATATGAAGAGTGCCCTTATTCCTCCACTAACTGATACAGCTTCCCAACTTTCCTGCATTATATCTGAGTACTTTTAAGTTCATTCCGGGTTACTACGAGGTGGTGCAGTGGCATATTTAGATGCAGGGGCGCTTCCATTAAGTACAACCTACACAGAGTTCACAAGTGTATTCCAGCCAGTAAGTTTAGATCTTCTGTTTCCATAAGGGCAAATGGAATATGATAATAAATGGAAATCCCAATAGCTCTTATATATGTGATGAGCTAATTACGCTGACTCTATGTGGGTGGTTTTGTTCGCATTGGAAACAGGAGTATATGTTAGCTGCTTGTATCAAACTAATGCTCATCACAACATAATTGTAAAGCATACATAAACTGGTTCAATTTTCAGGAACAGTCGACTAATTAGAACATGGATCGATTGCTCCAACAATAATGCTGCTAATTACCATTGTTAAAATACGTATTTTACAAAACTATATTTAAAAAAACTTCTTTTTTTTTGGCTCAGCATAAATTAAAGCAATAGTTTCCGGCGGAAATACAATTTACGCGTGGTAACTGCAGTACTTATAAAGAATTCACTGAAGCGCTGGTGGGTCACCCTGGAGGTAGTAAGACCGAGGGGATAGACCTAGGCTGTATTGAATGTGTGATGTGCAAGAGGATCTCCCGGGAAATGAACGTTATGAAAGTGCAGAGCGAATGCATTTATTAGTCTGAATGTTTTTGAATTATAACAGATGAACTAAAATGCAAGGAATATAAATGGCGGTGCTAGTCGAACGAAAATTGAGTCCCACTTTTAGATCCAGAACTGCTACTCCACGCTCGCCTCTGTCTAAGGGACTGAAATCTACCGTTCTCTTTAAAGGTACCTACAAGGCCAAAGAGAAATTCGAAGCTCCGGGACAAGATTATATTACGTTAGATATAACAATAGGATGAAAAATAACTGCCAGTTTCAGTCATGATAAACTTTATTATGCCGGAGCTTTCGACCTAGGGACTAGGTCATCTTCAGGGCTAATTTACAATGTACTATTTACCATCATTAGTACATTGTAAATTAGCCCTGAAGATTATCTAGACCCTAGGTCGAAAGCTCCGGCATAATAATAAAAATATATCACGACTGAAACTGGCAGTTATTTTTCATCCTATTGAAACTATGAATCAGTCACCAAAAATAATGAACAGTTAGATATAACACATAATTTAATAACAACTGCTGATCAAAAATCTAACAAAAACATCCGGCAGAGTTCTAATTCTTGCATTTCCTTTTTTTTTCTTCAACATAACCAGTCCTAACTATTGTCACCGTCAATTATGATTTCATTTCTATCGATTTTATTGCATTGACTTTAATGTAAGTTGGTAAAACTGTACATTGCCTTGTAATGACTGTTTAAAGAGAAAACAGTTTCTGTGACGTATTAAGAATTTTCATCGTAAAATGGTCAAATAAATATTTTCAGATATATGTGTATGTAATCTGGAAAAAATTGAAAAATACTTTAAGTAAATACTAGTTCCGGTCCAAGGTTTTTGGAACACTAATTTCCTGTCGTAACACGAAATATTTGACGCGATTTTTGTTTTGTTTTTATGCTAATTTCCTGTTTTATTTGACTCAGTACACAAAAATGGATAAAATCGATATCACAATTGGGCTTGATCGCAATACTGCTCCTTGTCTAGCGAGAGAAGGAATGAAAAGTAATATTGAAGAAATACCGCAATGTGAACATGTTCTTAGTACACCAATTACTGGATTTCTTACTAATCACTTTTCTAACCTGATCTAACACAAACCCTGTGATTGGCCAACACAAAACTACAATAGAACGCACCCGTGATTCCATTAGAATTTGGTACTGAAATTGGACTGCGGACATGTATTTAGTAGAATGAAATACACAGGAAGTGCTCTGAAGTGTGTGACTCGTGCGTGGGTGGATCCTATTTAGGCTATCCCAGAAAGTTGTGGGTTCCTCAAATACTACTTCTCCTGGACTCCATCCCGCATTGCCTACATCTACTAAACTGTATTATACTGATAGAGTGTGAATCCCAGTAAAGGGGGGTGGGAAAGCAGGCCAGGAAATGGGGGACCAGGACGTTTTGGGTGTGTGTGAATGCTGAGGAGACAGTTCTCCATTCAGCCTTTATTCCACACCCACACTGTGCCAAAATGGGCGGGGGAAGTGCCGTCCAGGGTGGCCACCCCATGTAGTAGTAGTAGTCCCATTTGTTCCACTAATAGTGACCGCTAGAGTGCTCTGTATTGATTTCAGCATTAGCACAGTCCTACACCACAGGCTATAACCAGCCGCCAGTCCTTTATATTGCCGCCTCCAGTCGCCAAAACATAGTCTAGTTCTCGTAGTCGCACAGGGTTAGTAAAAGTGAAGGGCTACTAAAACCACCTGCATTTTTTTTAAAAAAAGGTTTTCCGACGAAACCACTTTGATAGTTTCAAAGGGCAAAAAGCATCCCTTTCGCTGAACAGTTCGTCAGTTTCTCTTGATTTTTTTGGTACCTTTGAAGTTATTGTATTTGATACCTATAAATCTGCAAACCTTTTAATGAATACATACTAGTAGTATAGTTTCGGGGGTTCTAGGACGGATTTTTGCGCCGGAAGTGATGACGGCCCCTGCGTCGTCATGACGTCATAATGACGTCACAAGACATACCCCTCATCCTAATTTTGTTCTGTCCCACGTCACAAGGAACGCAAGTCCTACGTCACAAGACATAACCCTCGCTCTACCTTATGTTTTAGTCCTCCTCCACTGCGAGAGCTAGAGAGAGAGAGAGAGAGAGAGAGGTATAATATAGGAGGCTGTGGCATGTGACGACATCTTTACCTTGTGCTAACAAAAAATATAGGGTGATTAATCATTTAAAAAAAAAAATTGGTTTAAAATATATATATACTTTATTTCATCTTTATTTACAAGCATATTGGATGGTAAGAGATTTTGGGGCGGGGCGCTACACCTTGACCTTGTGCTTGCTAAATAAATATGATTAATAATAAAAAACAAAATTTATATGTTTTGACGTGTGTGTTGACGTCACACCCCTATCCCCCTCATCCATTTGGACCACAAAATTAGGATGAGGGGTATGTCTTGTGACGTCTTGATGACGCAGGGGGCGTCATCACTTCCGGCGCAAAAATCCGTCCTAGCACCCCCGAAACTATACTACTCATACTCGACTTCCTGTTACGTATTTAAATCTACCCGTAAAATCTACAACTTAACAAACTGATTATGGCTGAAATTTTCTGGAATTTGAAGTAATTTGGTGAGTTCGAACCTAGGTAGGAAACGTCTGTGGTTGTGCGCTCCAGACGGCCATTACATGTGTCGTGGTCTTGTAAATATGTCACCATCATTTCCGTCATAATTTTTCCAGTCAATTATCTTAGCTTCTCTCCTAAGAATGGAAGAAAAAACTCTGTAAATCTCGTGAGTTATGCGTGCGCTCGAGGATTACAGAAAAATTAAACCAACCATTGAGTAAGCAAGGTTTTTCTTAAAACTCGATTTTTGCAACCCTACTCAAGGGACTTCAAAAGGGGTATTTCCGGTGGAAGTTCAAAATAAAAAATAAAAAAATGTGCACAATAAATTCTCTTAGTAGAATAAAGGAAGTAAAAAAAGAAAATTGAATCCCTGGACAAGAGAATAAATTACTAAAACCTAACCTTCACAGACCGCCAACAAAAATAACTTTCCTCCTCGTTTTCCTGCCTTTATTTACCCTACAGGGGATTAGGAACAAAAGTGAGAAAAGTTAAAAACCAACGAATCAAAATTACAGAGAGTGAAGAGCGAATTAAAAAAAAATAAACTGCAAACATAGACGATAACTCTCCGGGGAAATCAAACATTGGTGTGAGGCAGTAGGAGAAGTTGGTTGGGAAAAAGGAAGAGAAAAAAAAAAAAGCGTGGAAAAGCATGAACAGAAGGCGCAGCCAGCTGGCCAACAAAATATATAGAACAGACAAGTTTAAACTTGTTCAACATGGCGCAAAGGGGTTTAACAAAGTATTTACTTTTTTATTAAAGACACACGGCAAAAAATGGCTGTACTTGCAGTGTAATTAGTTTACTTCTTAAATATTCAAACTTCTGTTTGAGGAGTGCTATTTATGTGGGTAGGCCAGCTGTCTGTTTAACTATAATGAACAGGCTTCCAGTGATGTTCGCTGGAGAAAAATATTGCCAGGATAAAAAAAACTAACCCAGCAAGAATAACTCAGAGGGAGTTAGTTTTCTTACCGAGCTTTTCCATGAGTTTTCTTCGTACTTGATAAACTTAAAAAAAAAAAAACTTCTTTTCCACAAAATAATAATCATAAAATTTCCTTTAAAAATTCTCTCAACATAATTCAGGAAAATTTGAAAAAATCTTTACGATTTTCTCTTTAAATTTTTGCTAGAGAAAAAATTTGTTCGCGTGATATAATTCCTTCTCCAGAACTTAAGGGAAGTAAGAATCCCTGTTCCCGCTCCTTAATCTCCAATCCCAACAGCCAGCCATGTTTACCGAACAAGTCTTTCCTCCAGTTATTTTCAAGTGTTTATTAAAGGATTTATGTAACTTTTTTTTTTTTTTTAAAGAAAAATCCCACAGGAATGCAGGGATTTTCTTTATTGATTTTGGGGACACTCACATGGCTTTACCGTAGAGTGATCAATGGGAATTTTAACCCGCACGAAAGAAAGGTTCTATTTTTCCTTTGTTTTAGTAGCCCCAAGTCCAAATAAATCCTTCGGGCGATTCTTAGATAGTGGCCCGGACTATTTGGAGCACCTGTATTCCTAAAAGTCGCACATTCGGTAACACATGATATTACAGGTATTGTTTAGGTATTTATACTCGTACTACTACAATATATTCCAAAAGGAGACTTCAGGAAGGAGCTTAACTTCCCCCCTCCCTAAGAGTGCTGTTTCCTGCTTTACGAAAGAAAAGACAAACCAAAAGAGAGGCATTTTCCACTAACTGACTTTGCCAATAAAGTTCACAATCGTCGCCAGCTAAACTTACACTCTGTGAGTTACGGTTTTTGAGTTGAACTCCAACTCAAAATTTGAGAGACTCCAACTTTTTGAGAGACAGACCAACTCACAGTCTATTTTGTAAGGGGGGGGAGGGAAATTCCCCTTCTTTGTTTCCTCTCCATTCATCAATTCATTTGAATATTCACTTTCCATTTTCATATCAAAAATTTATAAAGGGAGGGGTCGCCAGTTGAGCCAAATTATTGAAAACACACACTCTGATGATGCAAAAGGGGTAGCGGAATAAGAGGGGTCTGGCGGCCCCCACCGGTTTTGATAAAATCGACCCAAAAACCTTGGAGGAGACCGAAAAAAAATTTTTTGAAATTTTTTCCGACCCTCTCCAACCCCATAAAAACCCGTAAACGAGAAAAATGTGTTTTTTTGATATTTTAATTTTTTTCGAGCGTTCAAATCATTTTAAAGCGGTTCCAACGCAACTAAAAATTTATTTTGGATGTGTAGATGTTCCCTGAATTTTTCCGGTTTTTACTGTACAGTTAAATGAAGTGAAACATAGCTTTGAATCCAAAAAAATCGTTAAAAATCGGGATTTTTTAAAAACAAGTCTTCGGCATTTTGGGCTGACTCGATGGAAAATGACGGCCTAACTATGGTTGAAAGATACACTCTTACTCTACAAAATGGCGCAATTGAAACTCAATTTGGTTGCTTGTTGTCTGCGATAACTCAATTTGAGTAAAACGCGAATTTAAAAGGTATGCGATTTTGGTCTATAAAATAAGTCACAATTTAATTAAACAAAAAAAGCACCAAAAATAATGTTCGTATAAAGGTATTCTAAATCGCTGATCAAGAATTTGATGTCAAAACCATGTTTCGACAATTGACAGCTGTTAAAAATGCTGTCAACAAAAAACGAAGAATTCATTTTTTTCAATTTTTTTTTAATGCACGGATAATTGTTTTTATTTTCAATTCATTGAGGTACATAATTATAATCTTGAATTTGATGATAAAAGTATATGTTGATAAAACGTCATATCACATTTTTTTTTGTTTGATTTTGTCGAAGATGTTAATTTTTTGGAATTTTTTTTAGCTAAAACAGAGATGCCACCAAAAAAACGGAAACTTCCAAATGATGAATGATTGATGAACCTGTAAAAAAGATCTTCAAATCTTTTTCTGTCATTTCGGGAAAGTCTGATACATCGTCTGATGTCAATGGTTTGAAGATCCTGATGCTGACAAGTTTGAGAGTTCTGATAATTGTCGTTCCACACGATCACGATCTTGCGGAAAAGTTTCGTGATGACTGTGGCTTGTTGATGGTAGATTCGGATCCGAGGAATTGGCATCTGGCGGAGAAGTTACATGGAGATCGTGGCTCATCGATGATAGGTTCGGATCCGCACTGACTAGACGAGTTGAACGACGACTTTCCGCACAGAACGTTTCCTACAACCATTTCTTTGTCCAGTTCAACCGAAAACAAGTTGGCTTCTTCTTCTGAAGTAATGACTTTTTTTTGCCCGGTGCCGTATCGCAACAGTAGGTCGCATTTTATACACCTTTCATCATTTGGAAGTTTTCAAATCCAATACTTCAAGAAAAACTAAAAATTCCCTTTTAACAAGAATTAAAATCGAAAGAAAATTTCCTCTTGTTTCTATTTCAATAAAGAAAATTCAATTTAGTTTTCAATTTGTTAATAATTTCCCAGTTTTTTTACTAATTCAAAGAATCCTCTCTGTGCATAGAGTTTTTCACAAAAAAAAGAAATAAAACAAACTTTAATTTAAAAGTTAAGTTTGACGTTTTCCCAAGGGAAATGCTCAACAAAAATACTAACTTTCCAAAGGTAGGTCAGGAAAATTGTATTACCTGAATAAAAATAATTAACCTCACAATAATGGAGTAAAATAATAAATTTAAGGAGACGCCATGGTAGCCGAGCGGTTATAGGCTAGACCCGCAAAGCTAAGATGTATTGTTGGTTTAGTGGGTTCGATTCCCCTGGTCTAGGTCTTGGATTTTATTTAATGGTTAATATGAGAAATTTATAGTAAAGTATGTTAGGCGATTATATGCTAGACCCGCAAAGCTAAGATATATTGTTGGTTTAGTGGGTTCGATTCCCCTGATCTAGGTCTTGGATTTCATTTAATGGTTAATAAATGGAATTTACAGTAAAGTATGTTTGCTAGTCGCCTCCGTCCACGACACCTAATTTGTTAGATGGACGTAAAGCCCGCCTGAAAAGATAGGCAATTACTTTACTTTTAATAAATTTAAGGAGGGTGTAGAGTTGATGTAAGCGTGGCTTTGTAAGTGGGAACTCCCTCACCCCAGTTCGAATCCCAAGGGCACCTCACTTTTTATTAGTTAGAGAAAAAATGTTAATAGTAAAGCTTGTGCTACCGCCCCCGTTCTCGATACCATATTGGTGAAAAGGCAGCATTTCCAGTCCAACCCTGAATCGTACTAAAATGAATTTCCTCTTAAAAAAAAAAGAAAAAGTTTTTCCGATGTGCGTTAATATACAATTTTGGATTAGCAAGAGGAACAAGATTGTCATGTCAATGTGGAGTTTCCGGTTGGAGCAATTAGCACCAAACTTCCGCTACAGTGATCACGCACGAACTTACAAACCCTAGGTGGTCCTTCCCCGCAACAAAACAAAAAGCCTGGGCTTATTAAAGTTCTTTTCCAACTTTATGGCTGCCAATGTTGCTGATTGTTGTGGCGTGATACGCTAAGGTGTGGTTTAGGCATTGTTGTTGCGGTACTTTCAAGCCCCACCTTAGTTTTTATCAAACTTACGAGAGGAAAATAGTTTTTACAAAGTAGTTAGGACACTCGTGTTGGTGGTAAAAGCTTTAATGGAGTTTAACTCTAAAAACAATAAACTAGAGAATAACAACTCTTAAGTTCAGCAAAGTTGAAGAAGAAGTAACATCAAAGTAGGAAAAAATAGTCACAATGAAATAGCATTACCTTTGAAAGTTTGGAGTTCGAGCACTTGGTCACAGATGGCTCCACCAAAAAGCTGAATCTGAAACAGTAAAAAAAGAAACTTATCTATTGTCTAGTTCTCAAGAGACTACGTCATTAAATATCCGGCGTGGACACCGGCACGACTATCGTAGTTTTTCAATTCAAGAAAAAACTGTAAACTATCCGATTGGGAAGTGTAAAGAAAAAAAAAGTTACAATGTAAGAAGCAATTTTGGCAATTCTCGAACCTTCTAGAAGGATACATGTTCACCAAAAGTGGCCGCTTAATTGAGGAATCGTTTTCGTCACAGTTGGCCTGGAGTTGTGGTATAGACAGCCCCCGGTATATACCGCCGGATCATAGGGCGGGATGTCTACTCCTGCAACCTGGCTACCAACTGGAGTCGCCTCCCACTCACAGTCGGCCTTTCCATTCTCTTAATTTTATCCTGACGAGTTCCCTTTAATATTGTTCATCTGGATCGATCTAATTTCCTGGCACTTCCGAGCTCTGGATGTGGCCACCCCGAGCAGGCCAGTTCAAACTACATTTCTAGAATAGCTATCACAAGTTGATGGTGTTCGCACGCATTTCTTAAGGTGATCTTCACGAAAGAAGATCTTCCAATCAATAAATTTTTATCCAAATTTAGAATTCAGCTTACATTATACAGAAATTGAGTGCGTACAATGAGAAAAGACAATGAGAGGGAAGCTCGCCTCCTCCTCCTCCTCCTAATATGCTCTTAACAGCATTTCCTTTAGGAAAATGCTCCCAACAGTAATTAGTGCATAAAACAGTGATCAAAAGTTGGATTTCCCTCACTTCTTAGTAAAACGACGGGCCAGTTAATTAACGACTGCAGGAAATATCATATTTCGCGAAAGCTGAGATAGTATCTCACGTTTTTATAATCACTTTCGCCATCATTATAAACTGATTAGGGTACAATCTCGGATACAAAATCGCTAATCAATGATCGACCACTGGACTTGGTTACTTCTCAGCTGAAAGGCAAAGCGGAGATACTGCGGCAAGAATCCCCTAATTAGCCACGCAGGAAGCTGTAATCCACGTCGTCCCCACCCGAGAGCGCCCTCTTCTTGGGCAAACCGTCTCTCTTTCTCCCCCCACCCCTTCCCACGCTAACCCAGGGCTTAAATACATCTTGTCAATTCCTCTGTACGACGACAGGCAACGCCCCTAGAGCGTAGTAATTAGTTACAAGGACTTGAAGCCAGCGTGTCTGCTATGGCAGTGTTTTCTTCTTCTACGAACAACTACTAACTTACTAACGCACCCTCTTCTTCAAGACAAATAGTAACTAATTACTCTGCCAAGCTTTCCTCCACCCCCACCTCTAACCTCTCTGGCATCGTCTCTGGATCTTGTACACTACAGCCTTCTTGCTACCTTCTTATATTATCTCTTGGGGGGCCTGCCTTTAACTCTTGTACGGAATATTTAGTGCACCCTGCTCGAATAGGAATGTTCCTTCTCTTTATAAGAAAGTTTAAGTAAATACCCTCCACTATATTGTCCATGGCCTAGTTAGAGATATTAACTGTAAGTGAAAAGTCTTAAAGTCAATTAAAAAGGAAGATACAAAGATAGATAAGATAGCGAACTCACAGGTAAATTGTAGCTCAGAAATCCAAGATACTATTCGACCTGTGACAAAGGATGGATGAATTAGGGGATGACTATGTAGTGCCCCAATGCACTGGAATAGGAGGAGATAACGGACTATCGGAGATTATAGGGAGGGATGCTGGAAATCCATCGATTACAATGACTCTAAAGTTCCACTCAGATAATGCCTGCAGATGCGCCATCTGGAAGCGCAAACAGTTGCATTAAAGTACAACGTTTGTCTTCGTGGTGCTTTTTCCTAGTTTGAAAAGGGAACAGTTTTAACTTAAAAAAAAAAACAACAGTAATTCGACGGGTAACCATCAACATGGTTTTCGTTTTAACCCGAGGAAATCATGACACTCCAGTTCAGCCTGTATCTAATCAAAGTAAAACAGGAATAATCGATCTTAATGAGAACAGGGTGGCAAGAGATTAGACTGTAGCCGAGTGAGACGTACTCTAACTCCAGCAGGGCTTTACTGGAAAAGGATAGTCCTGTAGGAAGATTTAAGGAGCGGAGGAGCGGCGGCGAAGGGTGGAACTTGCCGAGGCACTCCAGCTCCGTGAAGTGCTAAACCTGGTTCTGGAATACAAACGATACCTTCTTCTTCCCACCCACAAATCCAACCGCCACGCACACCAACCCGCGGACAATCCTCTCCACAGTTCCAACTGGGACTTCAAACTCGCTAATGTCTACTTCAAACTTTCTCTAAACATCTTTTATCTCTTTTGGTTTTGTTTCTAGTTTTTTACAGGGTTGTTTCAATATAATTTCCTTTCTATATTGTTAAAAAATATTGCTTTCCACACTTTGTACTTGTCCACCCTCAGCTAGCGGAAATAGGATGTCCTACATTCGAGTTTTCACATTAAAAATTAGTTTGAACACTCACACGACTATAAAATTACAACAATTCTGGAGTTGTTGGCTTGAAATTAAATACTTCTGGGAATAATGTTGGAAATCCACAGAATATAGTCCGCTGACTGACTTCTAAAGACGTGTGAATGTTCCACACAGACTGGTCTCTGAGCGCATCACTGCTACACAAAAGAAAACTTTTCTTTGGACAATTTACAAGAAAAACCCAATACATCATCCAATAATAATAGAAGAAAAAGAAAAGAAAAGATGTAAAACTTCTCGCTTTGGAAAACTCTCAATTTTCCCATCCATCAAAGTTCCACTATGAAAAACATTTTTTTCCACCTCATTAAACAACACGTTGTGCGAAAAAGTGCGGTGAGAAAATGGGGAAATCCGAGCAACGTTTTCTTTGTAGATGAATGTTCAGCTAAAATAACCATCTTTTCAAGTCAATGCTCTTGGTGAATCCATACAAGTTAATGGTGATGGAAAAACTGAGAAAATACAACTAGAAAATTGTTCTGTTCTATCACGTCATAGTGAAAATTCAACGGTGTGCACACTCACATGACTTCCTCTTACTCTCAGGTTTAAGTAATGAGGGAAAATCTATTTATTAAAGAGGAGCTTCCGGCATGCCGAATAGCTAAAAAGTTTGGGAAATTTATTCCCACATTTTATTCTTATTATTATCAAATATGTGGAGGCTACAATATTAAGGAATAATATCCCCAAAAAAGGGCCTTAAAGCCTGACCTTCCAGAAGAGCCCTTTCTTCCAGTCGAATTATCCAAAGAAATCTGTGCCGAATAAAAGCTACAGATCTGTTCAATATACCAGTGTAGGGATAATCATTGGGCTAAAAATCTCAAAACCCTATTTATTAGATTTCGTCCCTTCCCTTTGACGAAAACGTCATTGAGCCGTTCCCTAGCAGCATCTGAGGCTAAACCTTATTATTCCAATCTTTCTGAGAGATGAGGATATGGAAATGGTGCAAATACATACGCACGCATGTACACCCAGAGATGTGAGTAGAGTGAACGACGACCATCCAGTGATGGAAGCCGTTAGTTCGCCCAAGGTTGGCAAGCTTACACAGCAGCCATCCTAGTAGATCGAAGTTATGTGTTGAGATGGTCACTACCGTCGCGATGTGGATTTGAAGCAAGTGTTGTAGTAGACATGTTGTGGGTCAGACAGTTGTAATGATTGTGTAGATTTGAGTGGAGTTTTGTGTATCGAGATTGGGCTATTTCAATAACAAGAGGAATATTTAGATCAGATTGGAGACGTAGAAGGTAGCGTGAACAATAGTTCATAGCAATAGCTCATAGAATTTTAGACTGTAAGTTTTGAAGTCGGTTGATATCCGATTTTTTGGCACTTCCGTAGAGTTGTATTCCGTACGTCCATATTGGGGCAAGCAGAGGCGGTATAATAGTGATCGTTTGTTCGTCAGGGTCAGTTTACTCGTAGAACGTTTGTCGAGTAGTCTTTTTAATATTTTTATTTTAATACATTTTTTTGGGCTTAAAGTAAAATACATTTTTAGTAATGAATACACTTTGTATTCGCCATAAATAAAGTTACTAAAAACCGGGAATGCAAAAATATATATATATATATATATTATATGTATGTATAAATCAGTCAGTAGAAAATATTTGACGAGAACGCTAATAAATCAAGGATTACAGAGGATACAGAGTGAAATATGAAGTGATGCTGGAGACAGAGGCGACATTTTTACCATCAAGCCTTACCGTATATTATTGTTGCAAACTTGACGTAAATATTTTGACACGTTCTTTGATCCGGTTACTGAAAATAAAGTATCAAAAAAAGTGGAGCTTTTTCCTTATTTTTAAAAAAAAAAAATAAATGTCGATGTACATAAATAAATCAAGAAAATTTGGACGAGCAGGTTAATGTGCAAGCCAATAGATTGGGCGTCTGAGCATTCATGTGTCCTTGAACATGTAACATGACGTTCTTGTTAGTTAAACTCGTACTCGCTTTATGGTTGGACGTTTATTAGTGCGCTATATGGTAAACTATGTTAGAGGCGTCATCACCAATATTATGGACTATTCCAGGTCGTCTAATAACGTTAGACTATTAAAGCTAGGATTCGCCTGTAACAATCAGGGAGGTTTCGGTGAATTAGTTTCAGGACTAGCACAGGGAGGCTTCAAGACAGTTGATAAGTGGTTCAGAGATGTGAAGGAAGTATATTAATTCCCTCGCCATCCTAAAAGCAAGGATGTTCCCTTCACAGAGCCGAGAAATTCTTCTTTTTTTTTCTTTTTTTTTTGTGCAATCGTTTCAATAATGTATAATAATAATAATAATTTTTTTTTAATGGAGGGGGAAAAATGCATTATGCATCGTCGTAGAGCAATACCCACGGTATGTGGGACCCTCACCCACTGGAGTTGGAGGTGGTAAAAAACCCACCTCCTCAACAGGCAGAGAAACCCACCCTGGAACCACTTACGTATTACTTTAGGGTGGTGCCTCACAATAGCTCATGCGAGCTCCCACCGGACTTGATTAGACTTTATTACGACAGGAGCAGACGGAAGCCCAGCTCCTGCTTCTTTCTTTTTAATACTACCTTGGCAAAGGTAGCCACCTGGTCCCAGTAATCTCTTTGGGAGAGCATAATCTCAACTATATTTTCGGGTGTGATTCTCCCGATCTCTTGCTCTAAGCTCTCTCTCTCCGGCACCCATCTATCACACAGAAAGAATGTGTGATGGGCGTCATCGAGGTCAGAGTCTCCGAAGACGCATGACAGGTCTCCAACTTTCCCCATCCTGTACAGGTACGAGGTGAAACACCCGTGCCCCATAAGAAACTGGGTGAGGTAGTAGTCGACCTCGCCATGCTCTCTTCCGGCCCACACAGAAGGGTTGCCAATGAGCCGCGCAGTCCATCTGCCTCGTGTGTCCGTCCGCCACCTCTCATGCCAGGTCCGAATTGAGTGATCCCTGGCCACCACTTTCGCCTCCGATCTTCCAAGAACTTCCCTTAAATCATAAGCCATCTTACGTTCCTGGGCCATCAAATCAATGGGAATCACTCCAGCCACCACCAGTGCCGCAGGCTAATAATAATAATAATAATATTAATAATAATAATAAGAAGAAGAAGAAGAAAAAGAATAATAAGAAAAAGAAGAATAAGAATAATAAGAAGAAAAATAAGAATAAACGCTATATTTAAATTAAATTATTTGTTTACATTATATGAAGTTAAACTAAAGCATGGCATGGCTAACTGCAGTGCATATATTTCTGGAATAAGTGAAGCTGATACAACATGATACATAGAATAAATACATGGACAGCATGAATGGAGAATTCATCAATTGGTTAAACTCCCAAAGAGGTTATAGTTCCAACTATTGTCGACTGGCTCTTACTTCATTCAGAAGATCGCGTGGCCACCTGCTCTTCAGCTGCCTGGGAGGATTTCCTGGTTAGAGTGGCAAGATGGAGATACTAGAGGATTGGGATGTGAAATAATTGAAGTTCAGAAAAATTTAGTAAAATAATGCGGGGGCTCATTATTAAACGATTGCAGAAAATGTTTATCTTATCCACTCTTTATTCTTCTGGCAATCTTTCATCGAGTAGGATTTAAATTTTAAGTAAAATAAATAAATATTGAAATAATAACATCAATTAAGCCGAGATTACAACAAAGATTTCGGAATTTCATTTTTAACTTTTAAACAAGTAAAATACTCTAATTTACAAGTCTATCACCAAAGTAAATAGCACTTAATGTAAAACTTTGTTTTTAAAGAAGAAAACAGTTCTGAAACTTACTCGTAACCTCCTCATGACAAAACAGTTAACAGAAATGAATACAAGAAAATCTCCTCATAAGAGTGCTGCTTATTAAACAGGATTAAACATGAAAGTGAAGAATCCTCATAATTATTGTGCGCGGTTTGAAAACAGCAAAATTAAATATGAAACTTTCTAGCGGAGAGGGGGCCCCGTTGAGTTTAAAATTACATGTGAGCATAATTATAATTGGTGGGGATTAGCGAAGTATGTGCTTTTGGGGGCGAAGTATGTGCTTTTGGGAGCGAAGTATTTGTTTTTATTTCGACAATTTAAATGGAAACACAGCGGAAGGAAGAAGGTAACACCGTAATTGTATGTAGATGAAACAAAAGGGGGGGACTTTATTGTTGAATTTCTAAACTTCCAGCTGTATTATATTAAAATGAATTCAGTTCTCAAAATGGAGGCTCATTGTTTGCAGGGAAAGATATCTACTTTAAAAAGGACGAATGAAAAGCATTTGTTTTGTTAAAAAATTAATTTCTGGTTCTTTTACTGTTTTAATAATTTTCGATTTGACGATTTTTCAAGATGGCGTTTTGATGTGGCCTGTGTTCGGGAAAATTGGTCTTGCTCCTGGTTGAGTTTTCTGTCCCAACTCAAATATGGAAAAAATCATCGAAACTTTAAATTGTAGTCGAAGTTCACCTGCCCCCTCACTACAGGATTTTATTAAATAAGATTTGGGACAAAATCAATCTACCCGGAAGTGGCGGCCGCTTTACTCAAGTTTTTTTAGGACTTCCTCTAAAGCGGCTTCTTCTTATTCTGAAAAAGAAAACAGAAAAGTGGATCTATTAAGTCTTATTATCTCAGTGGCAATCATTTTATCAAAACTTTTGAGAGAGTTTAAGGGTAAGCGCTTTAATCTCTCTCCGTCAATAGGGATCAATTACGTATCTAGTACTGCGATTGTTTGCACTTCCGGTTTCGAGTTTTCACCGGAAATAGCCGTTTTTAGGCACAATCAGATTGAATAAAGCATGGACAAAGCCTTAACTGGAACTGCTAGAGAAGAATCACATCATGGACAAGACAACTTTTAAGTCTGCTTTCACCTTCTTTCTTCTAAATTCTCCTTCATCGAGTTCTATTAGAGAAATATTTAATATAAACATTCTATATTCGCAAGCTTGAATCAAAGCATCAACTTTAAAGGTAATTTTATTCGTAGTTTTGAAGAAAAAGGCAAATAATGGAAAAAAAAATCGATTCACTAAAGAAAGAATTATGGTCAAATCGATTTTTTCAAAACCACTTTATCCAGTCTCTAAATGAAATATCAATTTTTAAATTTATGTTTTCCCCTCGATTTTCGGAGTTTTGCTAGCCAAATTACCGGACCATACAAATAAGACAGACTGTAGGGCGGTTCCAAAAGGGGAAGGAACGCAGGCAGTCCAAAATGCCCATTATAAGACAGACTGACAAATGCACTTAAAATTTGTACAAAACAACTTTTGATCACATTAAGCGACAACAAAACGAGTGAAAACCCAACATAAATATACTTACATTAAAAAGATATACTTACATAGTAAAATAAATAAAGCACATAGCACGAAGTTTTAGAAAGGTTACTTTAAATTTTAAATTCAGAAATAAATTGCTAGAACTGTACTAGAACGGCCGCTGGCTGTACGATGAATATGTAAAGTATTATCGGGGACTGAGTGCTCAGTCAAACTTTACCACTTCAGTCAAAACAACTCCTAAACTCCCTCTTCTCTTGCAAAAACATGTGGGGAATAATGCACTACTGTTTGGGAGTTGAGATGGGTTTTAACGTGAATGGGTTTTTGT
Source organism: Rhodnius prolixus (assembly GCF_049639745.1). NCBI lineage: Eukaryota > Metazoa > Arthropoda > Insecta > Hemiptera > Reduviidae > Rhodnius > Rhodnius prolixus. The sequence continues at coordinate 39,040,474 of NW_027411582.1, read as the reverse complement.
TTAAGAAGGGTGCTCGGGAGGAGATAGAAATATGGGTTTAGTTTTGAGGGTTGTACTAGAGGAGTTTGCCGGACTTAAAACCCTACTGTGAACCCCAACTGCAATAGCAGCTGCCCCAGCAAGTAGACACCACCCCAAATCCTTGCATAGAGTAAATTATTACACAAACACAAATCTAAGATAGCTTCTAGGCTTATTATCAACACCGGATAAAGAGGGTGGCTAAATTAATGAAATTTGACTCAGAGATTTTGATGCTGCGGAGAAAGCAGTTATCTAAAGCAAACCGCTTCCCTCTTGGTGTTATAATTGGGCAGATTTTCCCGCCTAGTTCATGTCCGGGCCGGATAGTGGCCCTTCCGGTTTTGCCAATTTTACTTTTGGTTTAACTTAATAAAGTTCAACTTTATTACAAAACCCCCCAACCCCAAAAATCTCTCCTCCCACTTGCTAAGCCTGCACACAACGGCGGCTTTAGTAGGTCTGGCGGAGGGGGGTTTGTTTTATGAAGAGAGAAGCGGGTGGAGAAGAAGATGGAGTTCAATGGTTTTGGAATGCCCGTTTTAGTGGAGGAGGAGGAGCAGGAGGCAAAGATGTTATTTAAGTGGGTTTTATACATAGTTGAACCCCTGGGTATACACCGCTATATCAGTTAGGCTGTGAGCCATAACCTATAAAACAGGGAAGGCTTGGCGCTAAATGTGTTCTCTCCGAGCCCTTTATCCATCCAGCAAGGGCCCTTTGTAACAAGATTTAAGGGTTAGCGGTTTGTTGCTAAGTACCACAATAGCATTTAATGCAATAAAGAACTTATGTATTTATCGGGCGGATATCCTGGAATAAGTTTGGCAGAGGAGAACTTAATTCTTGATGAAATTCCCTCCATTCCCTTCGTAGATTACACATTGCGGGATTATGTAAGAGAGGACGCCAAATTTGAGTTGTTTTCACGTTGCACCCTGATAAAAATAAAGATCTGGGTGCTTTTTTTTTTTTTGCCGTTAAACCCCAACCTTAACCGCACTGTAAGGGGATGATAGCCCAACCCCCAATCTTAAGTTTTTACTAACATTTGTCTGAGCATTGCGACTGTCCGTAGTTCGCATCTCATGTGAAAACTAACACGGCTTTCTTTTGCTAAAATCTTCAAACACATACAAAAAACAAATTTCCCTGGAAAAGTCACATGTGCATAAAAGTTCGGAGGAAATCGTACAAGCGGGAAATGGTAGGGAAACAAGGAAAATCCACTCAGTTGGTTCCCGAAATATCAGCAACCTTCCTTAAGACACTTCGGAGAAAAGCCTCCCATCTCTTCTTTCAGAAGGCTCTTTACAAAATTTTCCTGGAAAATGGTTTGAACTTAAAAGTTATCGATCCCGAATCATTCCAGGTTGAGGGAATTCTATTACATTCACAGACTTTTTTAAAAGGAGACCTTCAAAATGTATATTTCTAGCGTAATTTTCAATTTTTAAAAATTTGCTAAAACAGTTTTCACAAAGCAGAAAGAGAAATTGAAAAAGTGAAAATTGAAGGAAAGCGGATTCGATTCTTGGAAAAATTTTGAATTGTAAAGTCGCTCGTGTTTTCGTTCGTGTCGTCAAATAGAACAATTTTTTTTTTACTTTAAAGTTGAAATATTTTTTCTTTTCTTTTCCTCAAAGAGTCGCTGACAGCAATTTCCCTTTGTGTAGTTTTTCTTTGTTTATATTTTAATATAACTTTGCCACCCCCGCACTCATTTTCAATGGGTTTTCTTTTTTCTTTTTTTTTTTTTGTCTTATTGTGTGACTAATCAAGAAAAGGAGCCGGCGGGTGGATTGGGTTGCAAGAAAGCTGGCTGCAGAACAATATGAATGGAGAGAAAAGGCCCTGGTAAAGGGCAAGCAAGAGGAGGAGGAGGAAATTGGAGGCAGTGTGTTGATGACGACACAGAGGTGAGAGGGCAGTCAGTGGTGTGATCTTTCATCATGGGGGCGCTTTCTCCTTTGTGAGGAGCGGCTGTTTGAATTGAGAGGCGGCAAGGCAGTTAGCTGGATATTAGGAGGAGCAGTTGGTGCCGCCTCCACATCAGTACGTATAGAGCGACACGTAGGCAGGCCTACCAATTTCTGCTCTAACTAGGCGAACATTTCTGTAACAATTCCGCTCGATTAATCCACCCACAATTAACAACTTTCATTTCATCTATTTAATTACAATCAACAGAACATTGTGCTGTACGCTGCGAGGATGGTACAGAATCTCCACAACACACTCTGAGTGGAGAAGCCACCCCAGTGGTAACACTCCTAACAAACTTCCACTTCTATTGGCTCTGTTTCAATTGGCGAAGTCACTGTTTAAGGCGTCTCTAGAAGTTATCTTGTAAGAGCTGTGGCAGACCAGAGGATCCTGATGAGCCAGTTAGTTAAGATAGAATTTCCTGTAACGTCACACCTTGTCTGACGTAAAGTAATGTTTGGGATTGATAGTTTGATTGGTGACATAGAAAGGAGCGTTAACTATAAAGCGAAGAATATTAGACGGCAAGGACTGGATCCTTTGCAGATTTGAGCGTTTGGTTGAACCCTACTTGGTCGATGCCAGAAGAGCTTTAATACACTGACATAAGTAATCAAGTCTTTGATCGTCGAGAGTGAGTTTTGATCTGTTGTCGAGTAGTCACTTCAAATTGTTGAGCGTTCTGTTCTCTTAAGTCGTGTACGAAGATTCCAAGAAACTCTTACCTGAATGTAGAGCCCTAGGCAGCGGAAAGCACACCTCAACCTAGATTATCTACGGCAGGAAGAGAGACAGAGCCGAAGAGACTGGGATAACCCCTCATATCCAACTCCCCTACCGAAGATTGAGAAGTTTTTCACGACGCCTTCTCAACTTCGAGGAGGCGCCTAATGCTTTTTAATGCGTCGTCTATCCTTTGGGAGAGACTTCAATTGGGCTGAGCTGGATTTTACTGAACCCACAGAGTTGCGAGCATGCATATTCGTAAGGGATGACCAGTCCAAATGGTTTGGAATTCCCTCAGAGAAACCTTCCGTCCTGAAGTAAGGGTAAGTAAACAGATGAAATATTCATTTCCACAGGTGGAAAACCTCCCTACTCTAACAGAATTTCCCAACTAGAATGCAAAATATTTGTCTTTACAGTTTAGGCTTAAACAACAAAATTAAAAATTAACACGCCCCAAAAACAAAGATAACGAACAGTTTACAGAATCAACAAAATGAACTTACTAATCTGTTGAGATCAGCTTAATTACGCAGAGTATTGTTTGTGTTGCCCCAATTTAGCAGCCCCACTAAATGACGTGTGCTCGCATTTCTGATTCTGTCCAAAAAGACTGCGCGTTTTTCATTGCTACATCATTTTGGAAATCAAAATACTATTAGCCAGCACTCCTTATGTCTGCAATTTATTTAAACTAAATTCTTCAAACTTCCTTTATTTTTCTTAGGTAACCGGAAGTGCCATTTCAGGAAATAGATTTTCCAGTTTTTTTAAAAAAGATTTTCTGGAAATCAGCAGCGAAGATTTTCTTCAAGCTTGGTGTTCTTATTGGAGCGGAAGTAGTTTTACATTATTTTCTAACATTTTTCCGGGGAAATTTTTAGACTGTACGTGCTTTAGTTTACAGAGTTAGCAGCGAGCCCTTTGCAAGTGTAAACTAAAAGTACATTCAAACCACTATTCCGGAAACTATGCAGATAACCTTTTTAAACGACCTTTTGGCCCTCTTGATTGATCACTTGTCTTCAACGACGGAAGTCAGCAGATACTGTTGGATGATGGCCCGTTATTTCCTCTGTGAGTCTGTGAAGGAGATCCCCTGTGGCATTCTCGTTGGTGCAAAGACACAATCAGCGTCAATGAAGACATCAAAGAGATTAACGCGACTCCCAGGCTGTTCACATCCGTCCTCCATTTGCTTGATTGTGAACAAGCCGGTGGGGGGGGGGGAATAATGGAGATGGACAATCATATTCAAGAATTAATTTTTGCTAAAACGCTTGGTATTTAGTTGTAAATAAGTCGTCCATTATTTTGAGGAAAAACACAAACTAATTTCCTAAAACCGGTTTTAATCATCTTGAGAGCTTTTTCTTTGAGCTTTGCTAAATGATTTCTCATTATTCTCTTTTCAGTCTTTCTAGTAATAACTTTCTCTTAAAGTAATTGTTGGTTTAATCAAAAAAGCTAGATTTGGCTAAATCTAAAACATTGAGCAAGCAGAGAAAGTTTTGATAGCTAAGAGTGGGAGAAATCCTGCGATCTTTCATTTTTCAGCAGTTTCCACCGGAAATGTTTGTTTCAGGAAGTCCATCGAGTTGGAGGAAGTGGTTTTTTAGGAAAAATTGCCTGAATTTGTGCGTCTGTTTGTTACAAAACCAGAGAATCCGACTGTTAGCGATCAAAGTCTCTAAACCGGAAGTACCAATGGATTTCCCACTTTTCGACAACTTTTTCGAAAATTGCCCTCGTGAATTTTCTTTTAACTTCCTTTTTTTCCACTTAATATTTAACTGAAACGGAAAGAACTGAACAGACTATTCAAACTTCTCTCTCAGACCTCGACAAGCGATCTAAACTCTCACTAAACAACAAATGACTTATCTACACTATGATACTAAAACCTGTCTGGAGACTTAAGGAATGGAACTTTGAGGCTCAGCCAAAGCTTCCAATATCTATAAGAATCCAATCCTTCCGTCGAATCGCTAATGCTCCCCTTACTTTGTATTAAACTCTACCTTGCACCGAGATTTCCTTGTTCCCCTAATGTTTCAGAAGCTGCTGTAAGATCCCGTTACATTAAATTCCACACTTCAATTACCTCACATCCCAATCCTCTAGTATCTCAACTTACTACTCTACCAGGCAATCCTCCAAGATGGTTGAAGTGCTGGTGGCCATGCGATCTTCTAAATGAAGTAAGTGAACTATTCTTCTTTGGGAGCTTCACCAATGGGTGAACTCTCCCCTCATCATATTTATGTATTTATTCTATGTATCATGTTGTATGTATCAGCTTCACTTATTACAGAAATATACTGCAGTAGTGAAAATAAATAAAGTAAGAAAAAAATATTTAACTTTTATTTGTTTAAGCTTCTTGAAAAAATTAGTTGTTCGTCATTTTGAGAAGGAATGAATTAAATACCCATAAAAATGTGTCTACAGTTCAAGAATTGCAATAAAGAAGGCGTGTGAGTGCCCACACCAAAATTTTTTGATTTAGTTACAGGTTTTTTAGACAATAACTTAGACTAACATAAATTAAGTGCAATGGATAATGAAGAAGACAAAAGTATAATCCTTGGGCGAGGACGCTGCTTTGGAGATCTAAAAAGAAAAAAAAGGATAAAGTTGAAGCCCAGAATTGCAGGACACAATTTCTCTCAGCATCTCCTAACAACAATCAGAGCGTTCCTTATCTTCCATCTCCTCCAGGAACTCGATGTCCCCTCTTCCTTGCACTGCCACTAAAATAAAGCTGTCACACTTCCTCCAAATGGGGTATCAGTATTTCCATCATCTCAAGACGCCCAGAAAAGTAAATAACACTCCCCCTTTATTTAAGTCCAAAAAAAGAAAATAGTGTACTAATCCTATTAGGGGGTCCCGTCGGGAATTCCTCTCTCCGTCTTCTCCCGGTATTCATTAAAAAACTCCAGCGGATTATGGAAAATATAAATGCATTCCACTTCTCTCTCGCTTGCTTCCATAGCGCAGTAGAAAATCACTTTTCTTCATTAAAATGACAAGAATTTTCCTTTTTGGGAATTGAAAAGTTCTCTCTCAGTATAAATTATTATTTAGTAATTAAAATGCTTTAATTTATTTACCATTAAAAGGCACTCCTTCCGCTACCCCCCCCCCTTTAACTGGACCAGCAGGATTGTGGGAAATTTCCAATTAAAATATGGCTAGGAGGAAAGTTTACGTAAAATGGAAAATCAAGTAAATTACGTTAAAAGTTTATTTTCTTTAGAAAGAAAATTAGGAGATGAAAATTCCATCTCTCTCACTTTTCCGTTCAGTCTATGTGGTTGTAGACAGTAGAAAAAGTGACTTCTTTAGCTGGAGCTGGGTATGCAAGATGTTTTTTCATCACGGTCTTCCAGGTTGATATTTTTGGAATCACTGAATGCTGCACGCGAATCGAGACAAATCTCGGTCTCGGTACCGAGATCGAGACGAGACCGAGACGAGATTTGAGGGACCGAGACAGAGATCGAGACATTATACATATATCTCGTCGAGAAATCTCGGTCTCGTCTCGGTTTTTCAAATATTAATTTTTAGCTACAAAATTATAAAATTGTGTTCTTTATTAATAAATAATCATTACGGGTATTGAATTAATTATTAAAATATACGATTTTATTATTATGTATTCAATAATACTACATCAATTTGACTTCGAATTACATAATTTTTTATATCATAAATTTCACTACCATTAATCTCAATACTTTGAACTTTGATATTATTTGAATTATATTTTAGAATGCGGGAAGTTTGTTGGGAGGTGTATTTCTTATTTCCGGAATCGACTTGTTGCAGCAGGCAGATATATTATTTGGGTCTTTCATTTGGCGCGTTTTTAACATCTTTTTGAAATTATATAAAGATATATAACAGTAATAGTACTCGTAATAAATGATGCATTGAAGTGTAAGTGTTATCTTCTTTTAGACACATTTTATTTCTTTATATCAATATCAATATATAAATTGAAATGATTATTAGAAAATAATAACAATTTTTGAAAAGATTATTAATAGCAAACCATTTTTTTATTCATTTTGATTGGCTCAGATATTGGGTTCTTTTTTTTTCGTTTTTAATACTTAAAAAAAAAATTTAAAAAACCCGAGAACTCGACGAGACCGAGACCAAGACGAGACAAAAACCGAGACGAGACACTTGTCACACGAGACCGAGGCGAGATTTGCATAAAGTCTCGCCTCGTCTCGGTCTCGTACAGCAGTAGGCATCACTGAATGCTGCCAGGAATTATGACTAGGATGTGACGGCACAGAAGAATACGTATAAAGAGTTGTGGACATTTTCGGGTAGTTAGGTCAAGTTCTATGGCTTTGAAAGAGCCCGGTTGGGGGTGAGGTGGAGAGAAAGAGTTGGAGACGGGTGAACACTCACCTGGGGTGTAGTTTGAAAAGAGAATGCATGCATGCACTATTGTGCAGTTTACTGGAATGGAAAAAGGAATATGTGCGTGTGTACTTCCTTATGCACTTGAAGGCGGTCTTTAGAAGTTCTTTTGAAGGACATTCATCAAACTGCTTAGAAGCACGGAAAGGCTTCTAAATATCCTCACCCCACAAGCACAGGAACTTTGCTAAACTCAGTAGTTGGACTACGAAACCCATATTTCTGGTTTAAAACTTAAAATCGAAAATAAGCACAATTACAAAACCTTTCTCTTACTGTAGAAGAGTAACAGGAAGTAAAAATACTTTCTTTGAATATTATTCAAAAGAACAGACAGCAATAACGCGGAAGTGGTGCACCAAGATTGCACAAAAACTGTAAACTGTATAAGATGGAGTAGACGCGCTTTAATTTCAGCCAACTGGCAATGTTATCTCTTAAATATATTAGTCTCCAAATATATTTGCAAACACACATATAAACTGACTTCCCTTTAAATGAATATTAAAATTATTTTTGGCATACCAGAGCAATCCAAAAATTTGCGTTAGAACAAACGTAACGCGGAAGCGCGGTTTACACAAAGTGAATTTTTACTCCAACAAAGTTTACAAAAAAAAAGTCGCTTTTGAAGTGAGGCAATAAAAAAAAGAAGAGCGCAATAATAAAGAAAAAGGAACTACAACATGACCATGTCAGTGTTGCCAACAATAACAAGTGAAACTATGAGCCTGTTACGATTAGGCTGCCAAAGGTCGTCACTCGAACAGCTGTCCTCTTGTTATAGTTCGTCAATGCCTATTCTTAATAAATTAATAAAAAACTACAAAAATATTTAACGCGGAAAATATCAAGGAAAAGCTATAAGCTATAAATGAAATCAAAAAAACAAGAAATAAGAAAATGTGAATCTGTGAGCTGTAAAAAAGGGAAATGTTTTTGAGGGCAGCGGAAAATTTTAAGGCACGCGCTGAAAGCGTTGGTAACTGTGGTTCACAAAAATCTGGATTTTTTTGGGACACGACGAAAAGGCTTAACAGGGTGTAGGGAGGAACCAAAGGAAGTGGCTAAACTTCTATTTTTTAATGGGAGTTGGGAATTGCAGATATATTTTACATTAAAGCTCTCTAAATAAGGGCATTCTGGAGGGAGAAAGCCCGTAAGGGAGATCAAAATGCTGAGAGAGAGACGTTTGCTTTATGTAACTGTATCTATCTACTGGGTACCAATGATATGGCTACAGAGACAGGTAGCAGCAACAGTAGTTCCCCAGTTGCAGGTGTACTGTTGCTGAAAGAGACAGAGAGATCGCTGCTCTCAGCTGGCCATTTTCTTTTTCAGGAAACAGGAAATTGGTCGCTATCATAATATTTTCTCTTATAGCAAGAGAAAGTTATTTAAGAAATTTGCTTTAGTTAATTCTGCTTTAAAAAAATACAGTAAATAAAAATAGAACAGTAATTTGAGCATCAGTCCCACAACTCCAATGGCTGCGATCTATATTCCAAAAAAAGAGAAGATAATTAATTAAAACAAAGTAACTCCATTTTAATGATACCAATTAGTGGTATAAGGGAAAATCTTTTTAATTTTTTCGGAAAAGAAAAACTTTTTACTGAGTGAAAAACACCGAGAGCCTCTCTATGCATAATTTTATTTAACCATAGAGGGAACTTTATGAAGAATGGCGGATACAGCGCTCAGCATCCCTTGGTCTTCTTTTTTTTGCTTAATTAATGCAACAGAAGATACAAAACTTCATTCTTCTTTAATAAAACAAAAACAAAAAATATTAACAAGTAACCTAAGTCTAATGAATTCATCACTTCCTGTTAAAATTTCACTTCAAACCGGAAAGGGTGTTTACAGCTTCCAAGAGTAGGCGGCTTGAATTTGGTCAATTATTAAAAAAAACCTTTAAAGAAGCCCCCCCCACAAAAACTTAACTCCCCTTTACATCAATTTAGACTCAAATTGATGGAAATTAGATTCAAATAATGATAATTTTTTAAATTGTGCAAAATTTGTACTAAGTAAATATACGTGTATACGCATATTACGCGTGTACGCATTCTAAATTATAACAAGATTATTTGCTTGACTGTAGACCAATTAAAAATCTTGTTGAAGCGAGCGTAAAACCATCCAAAAAATTCTCTAAGGAAAAGTGGAAATTGAAAGTGATAATCTGACGTTATATTCCAAGTTAAAAACGAAGAAGAAGAAAATTAGGGGCTATCCCAAGAAAATTACAGATAACCAGAAAAAATCCATTTTCTGCAATGGTATTGGACAATCTTCAAGCCGAAATTTTGGTTTAGTCATTTCATGTTCATAAATAAAGGCGCCACGGTAGCCGAGCGGTTAAGATACTAGACCCGCAATGCTAAGGAGTATTTGATGGTTTAGTGGGTTCGATTCCCCTGGTGTAGGCCTTGGATTTTATTTAATGGTTAATATGAGAAATTTTATAGTAAAGTATGTTTGGCGGTTATAGGGTAGACCCGCAAAGCTAAGATGTATAGTTGGTTTAGTGGGTTCGATTCCCCCGGTCTAGGTCTTGGATTTTATTTAATGGTTAATATGAGAAATTTATAGTAAAGTAAGTTAGGCGGTTATAGGCTAGACCCGCAAAGCTAAGATGTATAGTTGGTTTAGTGGGTTCGATTCCCCCGGTCTAGGTCTTGGATTTTATTTAATGGTTAATATGAGAAATTTATAGTAAAGTAAGTTAGGCGGTTATAGGCTAGACCCGCAAAGCTAAGATGTATAGTTGGTTTAGTGGGTTCGATTCCCCCGGTCTAGGTCTTGGATTTTATTTAATGGTTAATATGAGAAATTTATAGTAAAGTAAGTTAGGCGGTTATAGGCTAGACCCGCAAAGCTAAGATGTATAGTTGGTTTAGTGGGTTCGATTCCCCCGGTCTAAGCCTTGGATTTTATTTAATGTTTAATATGAGAAATTTATAGTAAAGTAAGTTAGGCGGTTATAGGCTAGACCCGCAAAGCTAAGGAGTATTTGATGGTTTAGTGGGTTCGATTCCCCTGGTATAGGCCTTGGATTTTATTTAATAGTTAATATGAGAAATTAATAGTAAAGTATGTTTGCTAGTCGCCTCCGTCCACGACACCTAATTTGGTAGTTGGACGTAAAGACCGCCTAAAAAAATAGACAATTACTTTACTTCACTTATTCATAAATAATATCTTACTGGTGTTAGAATCGTACAATATTCTGAAACAGCTGTTTAGGGAAAAGCTTAATTTCACCTCTATCTAAAAACTTTATAAATAAGATTTACTTAGAGAATATAAAAATGAAAATAATATACTTTATATACTTAATAATATACTTAATGTTTGTGATGTACGTAGAAATTTATAAACGTATAGGTTTTCGATGTTTTTCAATAATCTTTTTTAAGAGTTTTATGGCACTGATCGATTGATATTTAAATTTTAAAGTTTTCACATGATCCTTAATCATGTTTATTGACAGTTGCAGAAGTGTAAGTTACGCTAAAATTGCGCTTTTGAGATAAGCTTGGTTCTAACTTTCTGTCAAAGTGGCGGCCATATTTGAATTTCCCTGGAAAACTCAAAATGAGATCAAAACATGCGATTAGGGGAGCCAAATTTAAAGGAAATTGGAGAAAAAATCGCAAAATATTAGAAAATCGATAAAGCAGTACGTTCGATTGGTTGTTTTAGTCCTAAAGTTCCGACAGAATCACAAACATACACAAAATTAGAAAGAGAAAGTGCAATCACTTTTTGACGGAAAAAAAACGGTTCGGGTGAAAACTCAAATTATTAAAATTTGATCCGATCGCAATGCTTCAGTTCACGAAATACAAACGATCAAGATATCCAGCTTTATGTTTATGAAATCTGATCGAAACTTATAATTCCGATGGATCACGCTGATATTGAAAATGGCGGCTGAAGCTTTTAAGCTCCGCGCTAAGTTTTATAGCTCACACAAGACCAACTTAACGGGGATGTTATTGTGAGTGTGTCCGAGAGAGAGAGAGAGAGAGAGTGATTCGATACTATTATTTCCGGTGAAAGCTCGCCAGAAGCTTTGCTTCATCACTTCCTCTCATCACGATGAAGCTTTAGCCGACAGCGTTACGTTTTTGCCGAAATCAGCAACAAAATACACACGAAAATCAGATGGAAATGTTAATATTACATTTATTACTCAATAAATATTTACATTTGTTCAAATTCAAACAAATCTAGATAATTCATAAACGCTAACCTGTGGCAAACAGAAATGGTTTAACAATAATATGTACAAAATAAAATTTATTATTTACCATTAAATATTTATTTCAGTGTAATTGTAATTGTAGTTAATTAATGGCTGGACAATTACACTGAGAGTTTCACAATTTTGCGTTATTGTTGATTGTTGTTTTTGCCCTTCCTACTAATGGATTAGGTTGAACAAACATAATAAAGAAAAAAATGATCGATTAGAGTTACAAAGAGGTGCTTATTTATGTATAAGCATTAGTAAAAGTCAATTAATCGATTGGTACTATTTGGATAAAAAGTTTTTTGTAAAGCTTCTTTACTTTTGTTCTTATTGGGAAAACACTTTCGTTGTTAACTCCAACGGTAGCCGAGAATTAAGCGGCTAAAGTTGTTTTTCCCTTTTTAAGTAAGTTGCTAACTAAAGAACTTGCAAAGAGTTTCTTATCCGGCTGTTGTTACTTTAAAATGGCCGAACTAAATACTCGATTTTGATTATTCAAATAAATACGTACTAGAAATTAGCTGAAATTGTATTTTTTGATCCACAATATTTGCACTCCTAATTATTGTACTTCTGTACAGTTTCGTAATTACATCCACCATCAGAGATAGTTTATGTGGAATTTATGAGCGTGCTTGCTACAGATGAATAATAATAATAAAAAAAAAAAACCACTACCCAAAAAATAATAATTGTGTGGCAAAGAAGTAATTCTTGACTGCGTCATTGTCTTGTAATGACATCATTTCCTCGGACTCCGGGAATTTCAAAACGGTTACTTCCGGTGTTTGCAATATTTACCCTTGCGTAGTGAGATAAAAGAACACCAAAGATTTTACATCGTTTTACTGTCCATTTATCATGATTAAGACTTTAAAAATAAATAAACAAATAAAGAGCTTTAATTAAAGGGAATATAAAATAAACAGGATTAAAGGGGAAGAGGTGTTGCTAAGTACATTAATCATCTGGTTTGGTAACGCGAGAAAGTGATTGGGCGAAGACCAGCTGAGTGTTGGTCTGTGCGTTCCATTTATCTTGACATGAAGTGGGATATTATTGGGTTTTATAGCCGCATACGCTGCTCTGACTTCCTTTCATCTTCTTCTCTTTACTTACGTCACCATTCTCAGCCATGTATTTGTTTCTGTCGTGATCTCTGTCTGCTTACACTTCGCATAAAAGGATCCTCCAACTAGTTTTATTTCTTAACCAATATAATCCAAATTAAAATGTTACTAATAGTTTTCGTAAATAATTGTGGCTATTTATTATTTCCGCTTACTTGTCGTAAAACTTAGTCGTAAATAATTGTGGCTATTTATTATTTCCGCTTATTTGTCGTAAAACTTAGTCGTAAATAATTGTGGCTATTTATTATTTCCGCTTACTTGTCGTAAAACTTAGTCGTAAATAATTGTGGCTATTTATTATTTCCGCTTATTTGTCGTAAAACTTAGTCGTAAATAATTGTGGCTATTTATTATTTCCGCTTACTTGTCGTAAAACTTAGTCGTAAATAATTGTGGCTATTTATTATTTCCGCTTATTTGTCGTAAAACTTAGTCGTAAATAATTGTGGCTATTTATTATTTCCGCTTATTTGTCGTAAAACTTAGTCGTAAATAATTGTGGCTATTTATTATTTCCGCTTACTTGTCGTAAAACTTAGTCGTAAATAATTGTGGCTATTTATTATTTCCGCTTATTTGTCGTAAAACTTAGTCGTAAATAATTGTGGCTATTTATTATTTCCGCTTACTTGTCGTAAAACTTAGTCGTAAATAATTGTGGCTATTTATTATTTCCGCTTATTTGTCGTAAAACTTAGTCGTAAATAATTGTGGCTATTTATTATTTCCGCTTACTTGTCGTAAAACTTAGTCGTAAATAATTGTGGCTATTTATTATTTCCGCTTATTTGTCGTAAAACTTAGTCGTAAATAATTGTGGCTATTTATTATTTCCGCTTATTTGTCGTAAAACTTAGTCGTAAATAATTGTGGCTATTTATTATTTCCGCTTACTTGTCGTAAAACTTAGTCGTAAATAATTGTGGCTATTTATTATTTCCGCTTATTTGTCGTAAAACTTAGTCGTAAATAATTGTGGCTATTTATTATTTCCGCTTACTTGTCGTAAAACTTAGTCGTAAATAATTGTGGCTATTTATTATTTCCGCTTACTTGTCGTAAAACTTAGTCGTAAATAATTGTGGCTATTTATTATTTCCGCTTACTTGTCGTAAAACTTAGTCGTAAATAATTGTGGCTATTTATTATTTCCGCTTATTTGTCGTAAAACTTAGTCGTAAATAATTGTGGCTATTTATTATTTCCGCTTATTTGTCGTAAAACTTAGTCGTAAATAATTGTGGCTATTTATTATTTCCGCTTACTTGTCGTAAAACTTAGTCGTAAATAATTGTGGCTATTTATTATTTCCGCTTATTTGTCGTAAAACTTAGTCGTAAATAATTGTGGCTATTTATTATTTCCGCTTACTTGTCGTAAAACTTAGTCGTAAATAATTGTGGCTATTTATTATTTCCGCTTACTTGTCGTAAAACTTAGTCGTAAATAATTGTGGCTATTTATTATTTCCGCTTACTTGTCGTAAAACTTAGTCGTAAATAATTGTGGCTATTTATTATTTCCGCTTACTTGTCGTAAAACTTAGTCGTAAATAAAAAAGAGATTTTTTTTTTTTGCCGGAAATGCTGAATAATTTTGACGTGAATACGTCTTTAAATTTGCTATCATATAGAGGCAATCCAAAAAACCTAATGATAACAAAATCGGGGGATACAGTTTGGCATTATAGTTTCGAATCTATCGTCTACCATCCAAAATTAAATTAGACCACTGGATAGCTAAAGGATCAAAGAATTCATTACGATAAGCGAGGACTGTGACGCATCGCGCGCGGTGGAGGGGGAAGCGCCGCCATTTTGAGATCATTTTGTTGCGTATCGAGATTTGCAATTAGTATAACTTTTGTTCGCTTAAGTTTTAATCGTCAGCTGTCGTCACAATCTATCGATTGTATATAAAACATTAGTGTAAAATAGTGACAGTGAATATAATAAGGTGTTAGAATAAAAAAATATTATCAAAAATATATAATGTCGGCCTAAACGCATCGAAAAGCCAAAACCAAATACAGAGATCGTATACGGTTGGAAAGGGCTTCTCAAGAACAATCGAATGGTAATAATAAAACACCATATGACCGAGTCAAGCTGTGCCGGGAACGTAAAAGAATGAATGCGGCCGAGCGGATCAACGACGGATCTGCAGCTGGGGCCGGTTGATATTATGCAATTGGATGATGAAATCGTTTCTACACTGACAACGGACTGTACAGGCATAGATTGTGTTCGATCGTCGATTTGTTTTCTTGATTTCATCCTAAATACATAAATAAAAATATTTTATATAAAAAATATAACCCGTTACGTAAACGTATTCACGTACAACACACGGCCGTGTCCATGACTCTCTCTCTCTCTCTCTTACGTCATTAGATAAGAGGAAGTATGACGATCGTGTCCAATTTCTCACCGCAAATATCCGGTTTTCTTTAGGTCCTCTCAAAGTGGTTAACAAAAATCCACTTGTGCTTGTGTCTGCCCATTTGTGCATAGTTAGCAAATCACAAAAAAAAAACAAATCAAAGTCCCAGAGTAAGAGGCCAAATTTGATATCCGGTTTGCACCCCACAACAGAAAAATCAGGTAACCGGAAGTGGTAATAAACAATTAGAAACTTTCGATGTTTTCGACTTTTTTTGTTGTTGTTGTTAATGTAACACACACACACACACACACACACAGAATCCACGATTTCGAACCCAGAGGAATCCTCAAAACATGGTTTTTCCGGTGTATACTAAAAGTCTGTTATCTGCACGATCACCGTCTCTCTCTCTCTCTTACTAGGATAAGAGAAAATAAAAAGAATTCCCACCACGACAAAGAAAACAAAATTTAGATGTTAGTCTAATGCTTACAGACGGAATGTTTTAGATTCAGAGAACTGATTACCGCTGGTATAAATAAAAAAATAGAGAAGAACTAAATAAATAATCCTCGGGCACAATAAAAAAGCTTATTTACATCATTACCGGATGAAGAAGCTGCGGCGGAAGTGAGAGGAGCACAATAAAGCAAAGAGAGAAAGAGAAGAGATCATATCCATTTATATTTTGTATTCTTCTATTTGCACTAGCCTGCTTCTTGGTATCCCGAGAGGTTCATTTATTCTATTCGGATGGTCTTGGCTGGAAACAGGAAGTCTGGGGGGTGGACAGGGGAGAATAAAGGGAAAAGAATAAATTGAATGAGAATGAGATATTTAGCCCTAGATTGTGGCACGGTCCTCGTCCGTGCATCCGCTGAATTTCATCCGAACATCTCATTTCATCCAGCATTCAGCACAAGGAAGTGGACCAGAATTCAGAAAAAGTAACTTCCGCAAAATGGTGTGAACACTCACACGACTAGCTCTTACAACGCTAAATGTGATTAAACTTTAAAAAACAAAAAAAAACTTGAAAATTTCAAAGAGGAAATGACGGCCTTCAGTATTATATTACACTAAACAAAGATTGTTTGAAGGAAGTGTGACGTCATGGCTGCGAGAGGAAGTCACGTGATTTTGTTTTCAAGAAGTTTATTTAATAATCTTTACTTTTTGTTTTACTTAATGTCTTGAACTCTGCTCTGTTTTGGAAGTCTCGTCTTCTTCCTGCACATGTGTGCTGCCCTCATCCGTGTGGTTCCGGTATAACATGGAGAGACAGCTATATAAGTCAGATGATTCGAGTTTTATGCGGTTATTGGGTTCAAGTAAGGTTCTTCTACGTTGAGTTTTTGGCGTGGAATGCTTAGACCAGGGATAGCGAACCTTTTTGAGACGTGGGTCAAATTTTGTTCACTTTTTTTTTAGTACTAGCTCTTGGGTCACTAATGCCCATTTGCACAAGAGTTATGTTTAAAAATTTTAAACTGAATATTTCCAAAACTAAACTGAATTTTATTCAGTTGGCTTAACGGGTAAAACGGGACGAAACAAGTGCTATGGAAGTCTCTTTTTTTACAAACATAACTGAACAAAACCTGAACAAAAGTGTGTTTTATTTGAAGAAAAATCTAAATATGGTTATTTGTGCTTTGGGTTATCGATTTTTTTTAACAAACAAAATATGAGTAAAATTATACATTTTATTTGATATTTTGTAAACACTTTTGCTTTATTTCAAATACTACAAAAGCATTTGTCACCAATTGCGTTTTAGAACCTGTAATGATCAAACTAAAGGTTGTAGATAGCATTTAAATTGCTTGAAGTGTCAATGCGTGATTGAAAAAAAATACAGATAGAATATAAAATTATCCACCACAATTAGAAAAATCTAAATCAACCCACGTAAACAAACAAATGGTTGTCTAGCAATTGTGGGTCAGTGTCTGACCCGCGGGTCATAGGTTCGCCATCACTGGCTTAGACAGTGTCTTCATCTTTGATCCAGTTTCTCGTCTGCCATTTTGTTCTTTACTCCAAATGTAAATGGTCATGGCTGAACAATCATGGCAGTTCATCTAGCACTAGTTCGGAATACTGTCTTCCATTCTTGTGTAATGTATTATTGTCTAAGTTATTGTTTATTGGCTACAAACATTAACGTAATTATAGCTTCCCTAAATTATTTACTAAACCATTTCCAATTTAATCCAATCACCTGTGGAAGCGCTCGTTATATCGGGTATCTCTGGTTTCCATGCCTAGCAACCAGAGCTTATCCTCGTATTTGAATGCTGGCCACAGATTTTATTACTTGTTTCAATTTAATTAAACTTTTATCTGTAAATTTTTGTTCCATTAAATTTTAATTTGGATTAAATTTAAAACAAACTGAAATTTTGGATTCAAGAGAAGTGTGATGCTGAATTTTTCACAAATTCAATCATATTCTTGACGTTTCTTTTACTGTATAAGTAAGTTGTCAGTATTTTAGATGTACGAGGGTCGTTTGAAAAGTCCGTGCAAAGTCAGAGAGATAGCACTACTGGCGCGTATCGAGGTTATGTTTAGTTAGTAGCATCTCTTGGAAGAACACACACCAAGTTTCAGCCAGATCGGTCTATTTCTTTGTGTTTGGCATTCGTTTGAATCGAGGAAGTCGAGTGATTTTCAAAAAATGGACGAAAAAGAATTTCGTGTGTTGATTAAACACTACTTTATGAAAGCCAAAACGCCTGAGGAGACTAAAGAGAAGCTTGATAAACATTATGGTGACTCTGCACCTTCGATTAGAACAGTTTATAAGTGGTTTCAAAGTTTTCGGAGTGGCCATATGGGCGCAAGTGACGCTGAACGTTCTGGACGCCCTGTTGAGGTTACTACTCCAGAAATCATTGATAAAATCCATGGTGATGGATGACAGAAGAGTGAAGGTGTGTGAGATTGCTAGTGCTGTGGGCATCTCGAATGAACGGGTACATAATATTTTGCATCAACATTTGGACATGACAAAGCTATCCGCAAGATGGGTGCCGCGATTGCTCACGCTTGACCAAAAACGAAATCGTGTGAAGTGTTGCAAGGACGGTTTGCAGCTGTTCCAGAAGAATCCGCAGGACTTTAAGCGTCGTTTCGTCACTGTGGATGAAACATGGATACATCAATACACTCCTGAGACCAAAGAACAATCTAAACAATGGGTTACCAAGGGGGAATCTGCGCCAAAAAAGGCGAAGACCGTTCCTTCGGCCGGAAAGATTATGGAGACTGTCTTTTGGGATTCGCAAGGAATAATCCTGATCGACTATCTGGAAAAGGGTAAAACTATTACAGGTGCATATTATTCATCGTTATTGGACCGTTTGAAAACCGAGCTGCAAGAAAAACGCCCACGATTGGCCCACAAAAAAGTCCTTTTCCATCACGCACAACGCACCAGCTCACACCTCAGCAGTTGTGGTCGCAAAATTAATGGAAATAGGGTTCCAACTCGTTTCACATCCCCCCTATTCTCCAGACTTGGCTCCCTCGGACTACTATTTGTTCCCCAATATGAAGAAATGGCTGGCGGGAAAAAGATTTTATTCAAACGAGGAGGTGATTGCAGAAACGAATGGCTATTTTTCAGACTTGGACAAATCCTATTATTCGGAAGGGATCAACAAACTAGAGCAGCGTTGGACGAAGTGTATAAGCCTAAAAGGAGACTATGTTGAAAAATAAAAAAGGTTTACCCCAAAAAATTAAGTAGTTTTTATTTTTGCACGAACTTTTCAAACGACCCTCGTAAAAGCTAATGAGAGAATGAAATTCTTTTAAAAATTAAGCAGCTTCACTCTGCATTAAAATTTTGATTCGTGAGTTTTCCCAAGCTTTACTAAAGAAGGAAATTTGCGTTGGTGTTACAATTTTTAGATTTTCATTTTTTTTTATTTTTACTGCGAATAAAAGTGATTTTTATATTTATATAAAAAGCTTTTTCATTGATAATTTATTCCCATTAAATCAGCGTTATAAAAACAAAACAAAAATAGTATCCAATTAAATTTTATATATAAAAAAGACTAACCCCCCTCTCCAGCCGGCAACAATTTATTACAGTCAATATTTTGCTAACAATCTGCGAAGGGGAAGGGGGATTATTGTTTGAATATTTCCGTCTCGTGTGAACGCACTTAATTGGAAATTGGGAAAACACTCATTTTCCTCGCCTGTGATTTATAGTAACAGCAGGTTTTTTTCATGAAAAATTAATTTGTTTGAGAAGTGGTGAACAAGTTTCCAATTATTCAAGTGCGCCAAATTAAAAAAAAAATGGAAAAACCTGATGTGTGATGAATTCAAATGATAAAGAGTTTTTATCAGCGGGAAATCGTATAAGTTCGCCTTCAGATGACCCCCCAATTTACAGCCTCTTTCTAAGAATATGATCATGAACATGCCATTGAGTGCAGCATCACAATGCTAACATCAGAAATCATTCTATCACTCATGATTAAGACATGAAGAGAAATGCAGAGGATAAATTCCATTATAATTCTCACAGCCATGTTCCACGAATTATTAATTGAATCAGATGTTCATGTCGCGATAACTAGTGTAAAGCGAGCAACATAAAACACTGTTTAAAACTGCAACTACTATTACCTACGCATAGTTCTTGGATTGTTGCAATTTGTGAAGAATTGGAATTATTTAAAACAAATTGTGTTTGAACTGTATGCTTGGACTACGTGATCTTTTTTTCTGTAAAGTTGCGCCCGAACTGGGAGATACCTCTAAACCTGTTTGATTGGGAAGGCTCACCAGCTATTCTGAGAAAAAGGCCATCAAATTAGGGACAGCGCGCGATATACAAGTACCATCATCTCTAGAACTGCTGGTCCAAGCGAAGGGTACATCTTCCCAATGTTATACTGGAAATACTGAACTAGAAGCCCGTGTTGGACGAGTTCCCCAGCATGCGTTAAGCAGAAGTTTGTTGGCAACTGATTACCACTTCCTGGGATTCTCTATTGATCCTGAGTAAAGTTACCAGGCGCCATCGACTGATTGCTATCCTTAACACTTCTTATTCCCGCTCTGCTGGAGGGTTGCCTAGAAATACTAGGCATCAGAGAAGCTATCCATAAAAATGTTTTGATATCCCTGCCGGCTCTCCACGCTTCCAAATACCTCCCTAGACGACCTGGATGAGTGTGTTTCTCCTTCTGGGAGCGCTCAGGATGAGAGGATCTGGGCACAAGGAAGGGCACCATTGCTCTAATGAAAGGTTATCAGAGCAAAGTACTCGAGAGTACCAAAGGGAAATAGATATTTTAAGCTGTTCTAGTCGAGTTTCTACCTCGATTAGCGCACAATCGATATTCATTCATTGCATACAGCACAAATAAAAGAGACAATTTTTGATACTAAAAAGTATTTAATTAATGAATCGATACCCATCAAAGTCACTAAAATATATTCTGGTTTTGATAAATATTGGGGTCAGAGTAATTCATTCTATTGTTAATGAAATAACAGTTCAAGAACAAAAATAGATCTACACAGGCCAAAATGGAGTACATATATTTCTTCAATGGTACAAAACAAAAACAAACGCTGAAAATAGGGCTTACGTGGGCTGAATTTTGATTATAATCAGAACTGGTAACACTAGATAACAAGAAGATCATTTGGCTGAAGTGCTTTTCAGGTCAATAATAACCTGATGAAGGTAAAACACAGAAACTGGGCTTCGTATTTAAAGTAAAACACAGAAGAAAAAGCAACAGAAAACTAGATTAGGGCTGTTTTTTAAAGGTAATTAGAGCATCAAACAATGGTTATGAGGTGAAGGGATTATCCGCCAATATAATCGAGCCAGCTCTCTGAAGAGGGAGTTTAGTTCACAGGCGGCAAACTGATCCCTGTATAGTTTGTGCAAGTATTTAATGCCCTTTTGACCTAGTTTTGGGATCTAATTTAATTGAACTCGTTAATTAATCGGGTTTTTTGTTCATCCCTTTTTTTATCTTCGCTTACATCTGTACTGATAAGGGATATATTGAGATCGAGCATTCATCGGAGTTTTGAGCTCCTATGAGTCTGGGAAAACTGGTTATCAGGATGGCAGAAAGAGAGGAGGAGTTAGCGATCAGATTGCCTCAACCGCAAGTCCATTTTACTCAATGGATTTTCACTTTTTTCTTTGAGAGATAGATTTTCTCTTACATCCAGAAAAATTCCTTTTTTGCACAGTTCTGGTAGAGGAGTGTGTATAAACATGCCTCTGAAGTACCATTCTAAAGGAATGGACCGTTTTACACCCTACAAAGTAAGTAAAAATAAACATTTCTTCCGAAATTTCCGAGCTCGGAGAGAGTTCAGGGGTGAGACTGCATTATTAAATATTTCCATCCTAATAATGACGTAATAAAGAAAATTGGCTGCAAAGTCGTGAGAGAGAGAGAGATCATTTCCTCCGAAGGTTCATCTAATAAACTAACCAAGAGCTTCCATTAACTTCAGGCAAGATGGTCTACAGTACACATCCCACAAGGCTCATATATATAATATATTTCCACATACGAGTACATAGTATGCAGATAATGGAATGCCAGAACTGTCTTCCTCCGCACATACGTATCCTGCCACACACATTCACAATATAACTAACCACACTGGAGGACCTCGAGGCGAATGACATCCCCCAGCAGACCCCAAGCAAGGACCTTCAGCGTAAATACATAATACTACCAGGACATTCCTAGTCTCCAAGAACAGGAGAAGCAGGAGGGAGTGGTGAGTAATCCCTGGCGCATGACACTGGAGCACCACTCTCCCTGTTTCTCTCAAATATCTCTCACCAAGCCACTGGAGCTGGAAGCTGGCAGAGAAATCTACACATCTTTTTTTTTTTTAGTAGGCCATGGAATTTCTTTCAAATATATTGTTGTCGCTGAAAATGTCGCGCTGAAAATCACAAATTTTGCTTAATAACTAGCACTATAGCGCAACTGATTTCCTTAAATTTGGTGAGAGAAACTTTAATCCCGGAAAACTGTTTTAAGGATGATATCCCTGGGATGAAGTTCTAGAAAGTTCTAGACTCACCGCCAGTGCTGTTCCCGAAAGAAATGGAAAAAGAAATAAAACTGAAAGATAGTCTTTAAGTTATACAAACGTTCGCTGATATTTAAACACAATTTAGGATGGAAGATGGCGAGGAATCGGTCAAATAAAACAACTCGTCTCTTTGCCAACGTTTCGATAAATATATTGTATTCTTCAGGGCCTGGATATTACAAATACAAAACAGTTTACAGAGTAGGTAACATAGAAAAAACAGTAAAAATCAGTAATACAAAAATAAACAGTAAAATACAATAAATTCTTTATAATTATTGAAAACTTACGTTGCTATGCGGGTTGGTTGAGTTACAGAAACTAAGAGCCAGAAATGGAGAACAGGTATATATTTCTGGCTCTTAGTTTCTGTAACTCAACATAGCCACGCATAGCCACGTAAGTTTTCAATAATTATAAAGAATTTATTGTATTTTACTTTTTATTTTATTTATTTAGGTATTTATTGTATTTTTATTTTTATATTATTGTTTTTTTACTGATTTTCTGTATTACTGAATTGTTTGTATTTGTGTATTTGTAATATCCAGGCCCTGAAGAGGACAATATATTTGTCGAAACGTTGGCAAAAAGACGAGTTTGTTTTTTATTTGACCGATTCCTTGCCAATCTTGAATCCTAAGTCTAAAAATAACGAATATACTAGAATGTTGCATGTTCTTAAATTTTTAAAGCAACTCGTCACCAAGCGAACGGAAACATTGAAGTGAAGTCGAATTCTTTACACCAAACTGATAAATCCACCACTGACGGTGGATGAAATTCCGAAATTGGACATACGCACTACGATGTACAAAGTCAACGATATATTCATTGAATG
This sequence comes from Rhodnius prolixus, assembly GCF_049639745.1. Taxonomy (NCBI): domain Eukaryota; kingdom Metazoa; phylum Arthropoda; class Insecta; order Hemiptera; family Reduviidae; genus Rhodnius; species Rhodnius prolixus. The sequence goes on along the minus strand of NW_027411582.1, from coordinate 39,017,559 downwards.
AAGGAAAATTCTGTCAGTTTTGGAAAAACCATTTTTTAGTCACAATGAAAAACCCTAGGCCAGGGATGGCGAACATTTTTGAGATGTGGGACAAATTTTGTTCATTTTTGTATTTTAGTACATAGCTCTTGGGTCACTAATGCCCATTTGCACAAGAGTTAAGTTTAAAAATTTTTAAACTGAATATTTTCAAAACTAAACTTCTTTAAAATTCAGTTGGCTTAACGGGTAAAACGGGACGAAACAAAGTGCTATGGGAGTCTCTTTTTTACAAACATAACCTGAACAAAAGTGTGTTTTATCTGAAGAAAAATCTAAATATGGTTATTTGTGCTTTGGGTTGTCGATTTTTTTAACAAACAAAATATGAGTAAAATTATACATTTTATTTGATATTTTGTAAACACTTTTGCTTTATTTCAAATACTACAAAAGCATTTATCGTCATTTGCGCTTTAGAATTGTAATGATCAAACTAAAGATTATAGATAGCATTTAAATTGCTTTTGTGTCAATGTGTGATTGAAAAAAAGTACAGATAGAATATAAATTATCCACCACAATTAGAAAATCTAAATCAACCCGCGTAAACAAACAAATGGTTGCCTAGCAATTGTGGGTCAGTGAAAAAGCTTGCGCTGGTCAGTGTCTGACCCGTGGGTCATAGGTTCGCCATAACTGCCCTAGGCTATCATGAGTATAATCTGAATGAGTACCAGAAAGTAGAAATACCATTAATACCGGATTTGTGCAGGTTAGCCATGAAAATAACCTTACAGGTGACAGGTTCTGCACCTTTTTACGTTTCAAAAAATTTCCCTAGAATAATCTTGTGATAATTAAATATGAGAGATTCGACTAAATACCAACCAGTCCGTTACAACTCAGCACTGTAACCGATCTATCACGGAATTAACACTTATTTACGTACTTGATTAGCCGGAAGAACAAGCGGGAGTGGTGAGTTTCTCTATTGGGCGGAAGTGTATACGGATATAGTTTGCCTCTGTTCTCTTTATTGGTTTACACATCAAATGGGAAAAGTTTTGTTGTGAGCATGTGTGCACGTGTTAGAAATAGATTGGATTGGAGTTAGCCTTCACTTCCGGAGCCGGCTGGCTGGGTGGTACTTTATTGGTTAGTTAGTTTGGTAATAAAGGTGCTTGGTATATTAGTGGGAGAAAAGGGAGGTGGTGCAGTAGTTACTGCCGTTAATTAGTATTTGTCCTTTGCGGTATCCGGCCCAAGGTAGGGTTCCAAGACTGGGCATCCCTTAGTAACTCCAACAACAGCTAACACATGACCCCAGCTAACTACTTACTACTTGCCGAGTTGTTACTAACAAGCAAACTGTTGTTCAACTTTTCCACTTGCTAATTAATTAAATAAATGATTTATTAGAGAAGTTAGATTTAGCAGAGATTTTATTTTTGAACTCAGTATTTTTTGGGTGGGGGTCTTAAAACAAAATAAATGAATAATTTATTTAATCATCGATGATTTGAACTAGAAAGCTTGCCTTCTTTAGTGGCTTTGCTCTGAAATACTGTGTGAAGGTTATGCTCTGTTATCTCTAAGGTTATGTAAAAGAAAATGGATTGAATGAATTTTTTCAAATTTTAACGAGTGATTTTCAAAGTTTGGGGGGTAAACTTTGAACCCTACACTACTACATAGAAATAGATTTACTACCTTTATTTAGAAAAGCTCCCCACCAACAAAACCCCTCCAAATGGGAGAGGCTATTTAGTTTTCTTCTATAACGTCACATTTTTATTTCAACTTTGACGTAATTAACTTTAGACATAAAGTTAAAAAATTGTTTACTTCAATTTGAAGAAACAAAAATTAAAAACAAATCTACTTCTTTTCATTTTATCACTCACACTAATCTGGGGAAAAATACAAGCGCAAAAATTATAAAATTCAACGCTTTTCCAGAGAGGGAAAAGTTTAAGTTGAGTGACGTATCACTCCATTTCCCCAAAAGTTCTGGAGATTTTCTTTAAAAAAAAAAGAAAAAAAAAAGTTGCACTCGTGTGAAAATTCATGAACACGAATATAAAACAAAAGTACGACATTATTAACTTGTCAAGTGCATAACTATTCCAGAAATTCCCCAGCTCTTGCAAAAGAAAATTCTGCAATATACTACACTAGATGGAAAATATGATATTATGTTTTAAAAGAAGACTATATACATACATATATATATTTTTTTATGGTACCTCCAATTAAAAACGACATAACCAGGGATGTCACTTGTCCAGAATGAAAAACTAGACGCCAGTAGATATCACGTAATTTAGTGGGAGAAATATCACTTTATATTCACATTCAGGGAAGAGGGATTTAAATCGTGGGATGTGGGGGAAAGGGGGGTTAATTCCCCTCCTTTTAAGAATGTCAATGAGGGCAGCAAAATATCTGAATACTAACACACATTTTTATATCTAAATCAAATTAGATTTAAATCAATTCATACTAGCAATGGAAGGTGTTTTAATGCCGTAGATATTTCATTTTAAATTGTCACCAGAAGTATCCGATTTAAGCTCTCCTGAGTTCGAATAAATAGTTTCTATTGGTCAGCGTGTGTGATTTTAAACCTAACCTAACCTAACCTAACCTATCCTAACCTAACCTAACCTAACCTAACCTAACCTAACCTATCCTATCCTATCCTAATCTAATCTAATCTAACCTAACCTAACCTAACCTAACCTATACTAACCTAACCTAACTTAACCAAACCTAACCTAACCTAACCTAACCTAAGGTAACTTAACCTAACCCAACCTCAAAAAACAAAAACAGAAAAAACCAAGAAGCTTCAAATTTGATTTTTCCCTAAACCATTGCCACCTAAAAAGACGCAAAGCTTTCTCTCAGCCTCAATATTGCTTTACCGGAAGTACCATTTTAATGATTCAATTTCTTAGAATTTTCCGACACAGTTTTAAACTTGTTGTTTTTCCCAGTTGCCTGTATGTAGATCTGTCGCCCTTTATTTTAAAACATTTATGCAGGAAAATTTTGGGCACTTCTAAAGTGGTTAGGCATTCCTCTAATGTTCCATTACAGTTTATTGTCCTGTCTTACCACCTTTTATTGTAATAATAATAAGATTCAAAGTAGGAAATGAATTTCTAACTTTGAAAAATATCAGCTGATAGGTTTTCACGTCACATCACCTAAAATTTTTATTTTTCGTATTTTAAGATTTCGCCGAAAATGGCACTATTAATTTTATTGACATATTGTGGGGAAATTCGATTAAGGGTACTTTTAAGGAAAAGGAGGTAAACAGAATCCTTCAAAAGTGATCAAGAATTGAATATCGATCAATCCTTCAGGAGTTTGCAGAAAATTTAGGCATTAGAAGTGTGAGAGTGGTAGTAAGTGTCAGTTGTGTGAGTGATCAGGCTAGATCTTTGTCCAAGTAACTAAACAAAGGACCAGGTATCCGCAAGGTCGTGGCTAGCGCAACTTTTCTCTTACCTTATCTAAGACGAAGCACCGGAAATGCAGACCTATCGAGTTCTTTGGATAGTCAGTGAGTTGGTGCCACTCTCAAAATGTAAAAGCCGCAAACGGATGCAGAGAGAGCTCCTGAATACCACGTGATTAATTTAGCGCCCAGTCAGCGAGTAAACAGCTGCTATTTTTAATAGATCATATGTTTAGCAACACTGAACATATTTCTATTTGTAATATTTAAGGAATGGCCGCAACAATAAATCTCATTTTTTTTCAGCTATTTCGTCTCACTCATGCACATTGTTATACTTTATCCTAAACTCTCATTCAAAAATACCACAAAATATTGGACTGATACCAAATTATATTTAGAAAGAAAAAAAAAAAATGAAAAGCAAAATGGTAATGAAAATAATTGTCCAATCGTCACAGAAAATTATAACTTTTCAAGAAAAACTCCATTGTTAATCTACAGATAATTTAATATTGTATCTTGCAACATTTCGATATAAACATCGATTAAGGTATTCGATTTGCTATTTCACCTTATTTCCTGCCTTAATTATTTGTTTCGACCCTTCATTCGTGATAAACGTAAATATTATTTATATCAAGAAAGGGAGGTTCAATAAATAATAATAATAAAAAAATATTTTCTATACGTAATTTAGAAACGGTAGTGCGTCCAACAATTGACGTAACCTACGCATGCGCGCTACCCCCTAGTGAAATATACTAATGCACAAAACTTTAAACCTTTTCAACCTTTTGTGGTACCAATAATATTGTGGTATTTACAATCAATAAAAGCACACAACTCGATAAGAGTGAACTCGATAAAATTGTACGAATCCTATTTTTTTTTTTTTTGTAAATTACGTGGTTAACCGGATGTAGTAAATAATAGGAAATGATGCAAGCAGTTGTACAGGAAAACCACAAAAACCAACTGGGGCTGATTCTGCACATACTACACTCGTATGTGTAGTTACACATATTGGACTAACTTCACAATTTTTCGTGAAAAAAAAACGTAAGTCCGGCCATTAATTTCAAAGAGTAGAACATTAAGCCTTAAATAAAAAAAGAAATCAATTAGAGGAAATGAACTCAAATCGAAAGATACCAATTCGATTAATTATGGATCGTAACTAAATAACAGAACATTATTCAACACACATCTAACAAGGGGGCGCCTCATCATTCACCATTGCAGACAATGGAGAGAGTTTATATCAACAGAGTATATAACCTCCACGAATAGCTCCACATCACCACATAACAACAACAGCCTCTGAAAAAGGTACACATCTTTGCAGAAACTTTTGCGTATTATTAAAAGTAAAAGAAGTTCCATTTTCATGATCTTTCATTAGTTGAAGACTGAATTCAATTCGAGAAATTGTTGACATCAGATTAATAACTATTCGACACTGAAGCGTAATTCCTTCGACGTCGATTATTCATTTATTCATACAAAAAATAAAATGAATTTTCTAAAAATATTTCCTGTAAACCATTTTGAATCCCCCAGCTGATAATAAATTTTAGATGAAAAGAAAAGAGTAAATTTTTCCATATTCGAAGGTTATAAATTAAATTTTTGTTTTTTAGGAGAACATGTTTTTTCATTAATAAGTTTTCCATTTCCGTTTTATATTTGTTACACCTGGGAAATGTATGTTGGTAATACTGAGTTGTGTGCGGCATCCTGCATTTACATAATCTTCCAATTCCGTCGTTCATTTTTCTCTGCAGTAAGGAGCAGTTTCTCGTGAGGTCATATCAAATTTTTCAGGAGAAATATCCGTTTCCTTTTTAATCTCCGCCCCCCGAAAATAAAGTTGTAATTTTGTTAAATTGGTTTGTGCGTGTGTCGTGCTGTGTGTGTGTGGACAGTAAAACTTAAAATCGCCGGAAACTAAAATTTGATATCCGGTTCAGGTGCCACTATCGGACCCTACAATAAGCTTTGCGACGAAATCAGGCCACCGGAAGTGCCATTTATCGATTTGTTTTGTAGATTACGGCAACTTTTTTTTATAACTGGAAATTGCATCTTTTTCTTTTAACAGGAAAAGTCAACTACAATTCAGTAAAAACTCCAGGTTTCCGGAAAATTGAATTACGTAAAGAGCGGTAGTTGTGTTCACACTAGACTCCAGTGAACATGATGAGCCGGCTCTTGATCCTGGAAGGGACAAAAACGGATTGTTTCTGTGACAGTTTATTGTCCTGGCCAAGAAACGATGATGTCTTCAAGCGAGCTCTGGTAGCATTCCAAGCCAGACTCAAAAAAGTTAAACCAAACCAGACAGGACTGGAAGAGATGCTCTAGTTGCGGATGACGAATAGATCCGAATGGATCGATGTGGCTCACGCTAATTGCCCAAACCCTTTGGAACAAATCTATCAAAGATGTACGGTGTACGCCCTTGAATTTGTTCTAAAACAGGAAGTAGCCAATGAAATTGACTGCAACAAAAAATGGGGGTTAAGAATAAATGAACAACAAAAATCATCATTATCCAATTAACTTGGCAAAGTCCACGAAGAAATATTACTGACAATGAAAGAAGCCATTAACGTTAGCCTCGAACAACATACAAGGAAAAATGACGAAGACTAGGAGGGAGATGAAATATGGAGCAGAGAACCCGTCAGAAAGGAATGAAGAGGCTGCTGCATACGTTGCAACATTAATTCCAGTCTCGCAACTATGGTGACACGTAGCAAACATGGCCGCCATCTAGTGGCGGCACTTTCTACATAATAACCACTGAATGGATAGATAGTATGTGTCTGGGAGATGTTATTAAATATGATGTTATTTGCAATGGTGGAATGATTACCTTTAATTCAATACTTTACAAGAAAAAATAGTTTGAATTTGACTTCACGGCAATAAAAGGAATTTGAGCGTATCATAGAGGGATGTAGGCGCAACGATAGCCGAGCGGTTAAGAGGCTAGACCCGCAAAGCTAAGATGTATTGTTGGTTTAGTGCGTTCGATTCCCCTGGTATAGGTCTTGGATTTTATTTAATGGTTAAATGAGAAATAGTAAAATACGTTTGCTAGTCGGCTCCGTCCAGGACACCTAGTAAATGGTAGTTGGACAGTGTTCTCTTGTTACAGACAACACTGTCCATCATCGGACAGTGAGCTGTAAGAAGCTCCTAGGAAGAGAAAATCTAAGGGTCAGCCGCTGGATTCGAACCCGGGACCTCCGCATGGGAGTCCAGTACGCCAACCGCATAGCTAATCCCTCCCCTAAGAAACGATGATGTGTTCAAGCGAGCTCCGGTAGCATTCCAAGCCAGACTCAAAAAAGATAAGCCCGCCTGAAAAAAATAGGCGATTACTTTACTTTTTACTTTTTTTTTAGAGGGATGTAGAACCCCCTACCCTTGAAGAAATCCACTTTCATAAAAATTCAAAACCAAAAAACAAATAATTATCTGAGTCGACAAAAAGGGCCTTCCGTCCAGCAGATTCCTCACTTCTGGACCAGTGATTACCCAAACTTCTGTGCTAGAACCCATCTCGAAGCAATGACAACACAGATTATATCCCTAAAATCCCACACAAATCCCAGTGAACCCTGTATGCTTTTTTGGGTAAAGAACAGGAACAGAGGGGAAAATTGATTTCACTAAAGTGGAATTTCCAGTTGGCTAAGTTTGTCAAAAAGTCTGAAGACATGGAAGCGAAATAAATTGAATATTATTATGAGAGTTATCTTTTATCACTGTTTCGAACTCTGGAGACATGCGTTTCTAGGTGAACCTCAAAATCGAGAATCCTAAGGTACTTATCCTTTCTTTTAGGTCAAAAAAAGGAAGAAAAAAACAAACCAGCCAAAACAAACCAGCACTAGTAAAATAGATAATCCTTTAAAACCATTTCCAAAGAATGACCATCAGCAGAGACCCGTTGAATTTACCATTCCAGCGGGATCTGCTCGTCTCTCTTTACGGGGAAATCCCATTCCCAGGGTAGTGGCGGGCAAAAGCTGGGTATTGATTTGCCTGCCACACGGCCAGCTTGGCAAACATCCCAATGCCATTTCATTTGTATATCTTGCGTCCAACAAATATTTACTCTGTTTTTTTTCTCTCTCTCTCTCTCTGTGTGTGTGCGAGTGTCCTGGTTAGACCCACATCCAGGAGATTTTAATGACCCGATGAGATCATTTTTATGAGGAGTAATAAAAAGATTTTGTAAGTAGTGAACACAAAGAGCCGGTTTAAACTTTTCAATTTATTCAATCTACTAGACAACCATAAAAAAAAATAATTGGGTTAAATAATAAATATACTTTACAAATTCTAGGATGAACGCATCTAGGTTTTATGATGCTGGGTTTAACGGCCATGGACTTTATAATTTATTCATTTATATGTGTGTATTCTGGATTTGTCTTAACATTAAGACAAAGTCTGTCGCCAAACCGACAAATGCACCGTATTATTTAGGTTTACGTTTCATCCGCTCTCTTCTTGAAGATCTCGTGTTACATTGGGAATTGAATTAATAATTCCCACAGGATCATCTCAATGTCTCCAACTCGAAAATCACACCGCTGAATTTACAGCGAATTCTACTTCTTCCACTGCCTCGGACATTCCCCCTCATTCCTTAAAGCGTTGGAGAGTATCTCCCATCCCACTTGCAGTAGCAGTGTTGGTAAAAAAAAATGCAATAACATAATCCTAACAGTATTTAATTTGTGACCCACAAAAAATTGAACAGTCAATAGATTCGAAACCAAAATTTTATCAAAAGAGAGTATCGATTAATACCAGGTAATACAAGAGACGTATCTTACTAGAATCCGTATCGTGAATTCAAGTTACGTAAATCGCCCCCCCCAAAAAAAGTTTGGAAACTTATCGATGTTATAAAATCGATGGGAAATAGTTACATGGATTGAAGTTATGCTTTCATTTAACGTGTCATTTGTGTACATAGTGCTGTCTTACCACTTACAGCAATTACATGACATGTAGGACTAAATTATTGAATTTGAATAAAATAGACTGACCGGAAATGGGGTCTAACCGAACAGATTTTCGAGTAATATTATGATTTTCTGGAAAATGATTCCAAATCTTCTATTAGTGATTCAAAATGTATAGTTTCGAAACCAAAATATTATCGGAAGAAAGTATCGATTAATACCGGATAATACAGATATTGCAAAAGAAGTATCTTATTGGAATTCATGTCGTGAGTTCAAGTTACGTAAATCGCTCCCAAAAAAAATATTTGGAAACTTTAGAAGACTTCTTGATGTTATAAAATCGATGGGAAATAGTTTAACACATAGATTGAAGTCGAAATGTTTTTCTCCAGAATGAAGAAGCTACAGCTGAAGGTAACTCAGGTGGCCCCAAATCAGTTTTCATTTCTAGGAAATATTGGGGGGGGGGAATATTAAACTTCAAGAAAAATTGTTGAAAAAATGAAAATTCTACGATTTTGGGGGGGGAGATTTTCCTTTTCCTTTTTCCAAAACTTCCGGTCAGGAGAGCCTTACCATTTTCACTGGATAATAAGGTTTCACATTAAGCAACAATTATGAATAGTTTAGAAATTCTTTTTTCATCCTGTAACCTTCTTATGTCCACCGAAGATGGTTAGGGCATCCCAACCGGATGCTTTAAAAGGGCAGAAAAGAACACAACCGCAAAAAAAAAGAAGAGGAAACATTCAAATACATTTGCATGCGGCCCTCCAGGTTAACAAAAAAAAAGGTTACGCTAGCCCCGGGGTAAAGGTCAATGCAATTAATCTCTCTCTCTGAAACAAGAGCGTGGTTAACGTACCGTTTCTAGCAAATTTATGTGTAATGTATTCTTGGGCATAATTAAAAAAAAAAAGAAGTACGTAATTACGTTAATGCTAGTGAAATTGTTATCCTGGAAAAAACAAACATCCTGCTGCTTCTAATTCCCTAAATCATTACTTATTCCCAATACTGGAATGGTAAATGGAGCACAGCGCTTCTGGATTTATGATGGCTAGCATTGCAAGGGTATCGTACATGCGCAGAAAGGTGGCTTAAAAAGGTTGCGGTTCCCTCTCTCTTGCTCTGCACCTGGTACAAAAGAAAAGCTAATGAAGTGTAGTTTACAATATTAAGTTGGCATTGGTGCAATTTTTTTTTTTTTAAAGCTAAACCTAAGATTGAAGTTTTGCAAAAAAAATTCATGAGTTCGAACCTTGAGAAATAGCAGTGAGGCAAAGTCGTGTGAGTGTCGTTTATTTTTTACTTCCTCTTGAATGCAGTCGGATTTGTCCGAATTTAGTTTTAACCGGAAGTACGAGTTTTGGGGTGCCTGAAAGTAAAAACAGGAAGAGAGAGAAGCTTTTAATAAATTATCCTAACAGACTCGGAAACTCAAAAGTTTTACCAACAACTTATTAAATGAAAGACTGTTTAACTGAGCAGGCGTGCCAAACAAACAGGAAGGCCAGCAATCATACCACCACAACTAGCCATAACAACTATAATTTTTATTGTAGAAAAATAGTTCTTTTTTCTTTTTTCTTTTTTTTGTAATGATTTAAGGCGCGTCAATATCTGAAGTTATTGGCGCCCGGAGCTTTTTTTTCAGTGAACTGCCAGCCTCCGGATAGTGTTCTCTCGTTACAGACAACACTGTCCATCCACTCGGATAGTGAGCTGTAAGAAGCTTCTAGGAAGAGCTTCTGGATTCGAATCCGGGAACTCCGCGTGGGAATCCACAATACGCTAACCGCATAGCTAATCCCTTCCCTAGTAAATAAGAGTTATTTCTTGAAAACTTACATGAGTCCCACCCAAAGTGGGCAACTCAATTCTTCTTGAATCCCAGTTTTCAGATTATTATTAACATTGAACTGTTTATAAAATACAGTGCAACCTCGATTAACTGGGATTCGGATTAACCGGGATTCGGATTAACCGGGATCATGTTCAGTCATCATAAGAATACGTGCCGCCTAAGATAGGAGTTGATCTCTGGGACGAAATAGCAATGTATTACTATGTAATACTGTGTATTTCTGGTTTAACCGGGATTTCAGTTTTCCGGGGAGGATATAGCCGGAGGTCAGCCCGGTTAATCCAGGTTGTACTGTAATACATTGCATTGAGATGAAGCTTTAGAGGGAAGCTCACTTCTAACCTACTCACAGCTGCTCTATAAAAGAACAACTTATTGAGTTGCCAATTGAGCTCAATTGACAGTTTCAATAATTTCCGTTGCAGCAGTTAAGTTGCTGTTTTAGAATCAAATCATTTCACAAACTAAATGTTCCACATCATGAAGATCAGTTACTACTTTCACAGCTGCCTGGATGACGAACAGAAAACTGTAAAGCCTAACGCCTTACTATTGGCTGGACAGTACAGAAGCCGGTGTCTAAATGGTTCACGGGTCAGACGGCGGCAGCCAGCTACTAAGACTGGGGGGCAACTTTGCAATAACTGCTCGCCAGAGTCCGCTCGTACACTGCAAAGCTCTCTGGGACTGAGTGAGTTCTGTTAATTGGCTGGACTGATTAATAACACACACGGACATGATGTTTGGAAACACAGCAGCACACACTGCTGGACTCCAGTTTGGTCCAGGCAAACATTACTACTGGAACACACTGATAGTGACGAACTAATTGCATTAATTCAATTGATGTTAAAAGTCTGAAATTTCCAGGCAAAAAAAATCTTATAATGTGCAGCTTCAATTTTGAACGTCTTGAAGGAGCTTGCGTCTGATTGCAGGAGTGGCCTTTTTTTCCAGTGAAAAATGAAAATGAATACGATTAATTAAATTTAAAATAAGATTAAAACTAATAAAGTAAGTATGAACAGGAATAATTCCTGTAACAATTCCAGAAATGGCGCAATAGGAGTATCCTGATAGCAGAACTACATTCCAGGGCTACATAAATCTCATAAATGGAGGAAAACATTGTTGCGGTCGGAGAACACGAGCTTGCATGTTCGGCTAGATAGCATTTCACTCTAAGCGGATGTGGTTAGTAATTTTAGAAACAAAACTATTAAATAACGGAAATACAAGTCGTGGAAAGCTACATTAGCTTAGCTTCCGCTCTTACTTAGTTTATAAACTGGGAAGAGCGGAAACTAGTTTTGCATTTTATATACTCTGGCTTCTCTCAACTTTAAGTTGAAGTATGGCAATCGTGTAAATGTTTGGCTTCGAGTCTTCAATAGAATGGGATTCACGTTTTTCGTGATTGATTGTCTCTCATTTTGGGCTTGTGTGCGTAAAAGAGAGAGGGAGGAGTGACTCAATAACCAAATAACACGAACAATAACCTGAGGATGCCACAAAAAAAAGTTTTGGTCGAAGTCGACAGGCCAGAAAAATCCCTTGACTGAATCAATTTTCCAGCTTTTAAAGATCCTCTCAAAGCGAGATTAGTTTCGACCTTAAATTTTTTTTTCTAAAACTTTTTTTTTTCCAAGTAAATACGATTAGGAGCACTTTTTAGAAGCACGAGGAAGTTATGCTTTCATTTAACGTGTCATTTCCGTACTTAGTGCTGTCTTACCACCTACATAACTTTATTAGCTATTTCATGTAGGACTAAATTATTCAATTAGAATAAAATAGACTTACCGGAAATGAGGCTTTACCTAACCGATTTTCGAGTATATTATGGTTTTTCCGGAAAACGATTCCAAATCTTCTATTAGGGATTAAATATGTATAAATATACTTTTATTAGAAACGAACGATCGTTTTGGTTTTCGACCGTTTATCCAGTAGAAATTATTGAGGTGCGTTCAATAAATATTGTTAAACAAATCAGTTAAATAATTAACAGTGTACAAACCCCTGAAGATGGTAACATATTATATTTACCGAAACGTCGGTGTGAAAAAAAAATAAACTTCTTAACAATATTTATTGACCGCACCTCAATAATTAACCCTAGGTTAATTTATTAGAAACAATAGGATGAAAAAATAATTGTCATTTCAGTCGAGTAAAATTTATTTTGCCGAGCTTTCGACCTAGTCCCTAGGTCGAAAGCTCGGCAAAAATAAATGTATCACGATTGAAATGGCAATTATTTTTTCATCCTATTGGAATCAGTCACCAAAACGAATGAACAACAATTTATTAGAAACGTTTTTTCTGTGGGAGATTCGATTAGTAGTACTTCTCAGGGGAAGATGAGTAGATTCCCTTAAAAATGGGACCCCTTTTTATACAATGATTGGTGCTACTGTTTTTTAAGGACCAACTTCCTGTTTATACTACATTACACACGTATAGATTTACATCTTTATTTTTTACAATCTTTCTATAAAAATTCGTATTTTGGACCACAGTTTTGGAGAGGGTAGAGGGAGAAGGTAGACTTCTCTAGTGACACATACTATAACATATTTACTGTAAATTCATTAAAACTTTGAGAGTAGTAGTATGAGATAGTCGTGTGAGTCTGGATATTTGTTTTTATATTTAAATAATAATTTAAATTAATAAGATTTGGAAATAATTAACTTAGTTAAATTTAAATGATTTGTTTAAAATATTTCAAAAAATTATACAGTTTTTAGAAAATTTTACTAGCCTAAATTGCATTTACATGAACATACAGGAGGAAAGACTACTAAATACAGTTGGCAAGCCTGGATTTAAATATAGAGATAAACGTTACTCTCTTACGTGAACATACATCACATTTTATAGTTCCGTTTGAGCGCTAAAACTAGTCAGCTAGTGCTGCTGCTGTCAGACAGTGTACCACTGAGATTAGTTCGTCAGATAGAAGTTTTTGGACATAAAAAATTTTGTGATAGGCTGGAGGAATGGTGGGAAGTGTGGGTCAGTTCAGGTGGGAGTTCAATGAAGTGGATCCACTGTTCAGTTGGTCAACCGGGGTTCAACTCGTTGGTGGTGACTGCAGGACTGTATTTCTATCGATCTTGGGGGCGATTGGTGGACCTCACCGTCACAAGAGCATAACTGCAACCGTACCTTGCACACAGAGTTTTAGACAAACGTTAGACGCGCTGCTAGGTGGTGGGTTACCTGGAGCTTGGCCAGAGGGTTCCTTCTTCATTTTAAACTGTCTGTGTCTAAATATGAATTCGTAATGAACAGCAATGACCTTGCACTGTTTTAAAAAAATACTTTAAAATAAGGAATCAGCTGATGCACGGTTGACTAGATAAATAACCTTCATGCATTGGACGACTTAACAAAACCAAAATGCTTGGCTGAACACTCACGAGAATATTACTCTTACTGTTGTAAGGGACGGAATTGTGGGTTTGGTGAATTGTAATTATATTTTCTTTTAGAATTAAATTGTTATACATAGAGAATGTAACACGATACTTATAATGTAGTCTTAGAAAGCATAGTCAGGAAGTTACTAGGAGCATTGTTCGCGCTGCCGACGGAATGGTGGGGGCCTAGAGAGTGGTGTGTGTGTGTAGGGTGTGTCTATGTGGGTCTGTGTGAGAGGTAGTATGACAGAAAAGAAGAAAAGGAAAACAGAACAGTGAGTGTGACCGAAAGGAGTGGCTGGTGCTGAGTGCGAAAAACCCTGACGAAGACGAGAAGATTTTTTGGCGAGGAATGGGCAAGCTGCATGTGCTGGCGGCGGGTAAGCCAAATCTGTCTTAAGGTCTTTGGGGTTACCACTCTCTGGTCCCGGTTGGCAGGGCGACGGGCGGTAAGGGGGAACTCCTGTTTTAGTAGTTGTTTTTATCCTTTTTAGTTAATTTACATATTTGCAATTTACGTGTATTATTAGTTAATTTAATAATTATTAGTCAAGGGTTTTTATGTAAGATAATAAAGTTTTAAAGTGTCGACCAGGTGTTCTTTTTTTTCTAATTGAAACCCCTAAAGTCTGGGAGGAGGGTTGAAGCGTTACATTGGTGTCAGGTGTGTGGGGTTTTCGAAAATAACCCCGAACCCGAAGGTATTCGAAGAGTGTTCTATAATTACGTTATTTAAGTACGATACTGAGGTTTTCGTAAAGGGTGAAATATCGGGTTATTGTTTAGTAATTTTTAATATCAATATTTAGTAAGAAAATATAATTACAATTCACCAAAACCACAATTCCGTCCCTTACAACGTAGTAATTACGGTTACAAAATTCACCAAGTTGCTTAAATCAATAATCTCATAAGTATAATTGGGGGTCAATAAGTGTACTTAAAAATCTAAGACGATATTACCCCAAAATTAAGGCTGCAATAATTAAAGCCCTTCTCAGCTAAGAGGAGAAGAGGGGTGAGCGGCTTCAGGGACAAAAATCGCGAAGAGAAAAAGAAGAAATAAGGTAAGAAATTAAATTTTACAAAAAACCGCCAACTGTTGGGCGCCGCGCTGTTATAAAGATAAGGCAAAATGAAGTGGTGTTTTGTTTAATGATTTAAGGCGCGTCAACATCTTAGGTTATTGGCGCCCGGAGCTTTTTTCAGTGCACTGCCGGCCTCCGGACAGTGTTCTCTCGGTACACACAACACTGTCCATCACTGGGACAATGGAGCTGTAAGAAGCTCCCAGGAAGAGAAAATCTAAGGGTCAGCAGCTGGATTCGGAACCTGGGACCTCCGCGTGGAAGTCCAGTACGCTAATCGCATAGCTAATCCCTTCCCATGAAGTGGTGTTAACAGCGAACCACCAGGAGGAATCTAAATTAACAAAATAAAAACAAATATAAGAACAATAAAAGTAAATACCAGAAAAGCAGAACGCACTATTTATTGATAACTAAATTGACTCGAACAAAAACACCAAAAAAAAATAAACAAGAACAATGCAAAATCAACAAAAATGAACAATAATAAGGGAGAAAGTAGTTTACTTAAAATAGGTACGTAAAAAAAAGATACACTTCTTACTGCTTAATAAACCTACAAAATAAAGGTCTCTAATCTGAATAATGGCCAATATCAAAACAAAAAAAATCTCACGTGATATTTGCGCAGATTTTCCACTTGCTGAGGAACGAAATACCAGCCACTTCCGGTCGTCCACGATGTAGGCGTTGGAGTTAAAAAAAAAAATCCGGTATCAAACCGTAAGTGGCACGTCCGTCTAACTTGAAAGATGCTCCCTCTCTCTCTCTCTGCCGCCGCATCCATCCGGTTTCCTGTTTTCAAAATTTAATTTTCCCCCACCGAAATAAGGGGTTTCCGGCCGTCCTCAACGAACTCTATTCTTTACACATACTTTTACAAAACAAAAATAAACTATATGACCCGAACTATATTCGGGTAATAACGAAATCCTATAAGATTCCTTTAACATCCCCTTTTAGGCTGGAAACATAGTGTAGCGGCGATGATAGCGTATAGCAAAGCGGCGAAATCAAACACAAGTTAACATATGGGACCGCGCATAGTGGGGAGCAAAGTGGAAATAGAGCAACTCTATCTATAGAGAGGGTTTGTTTTCGCCGCTTTGCTCTTCGCTATCATCGCCGCTTTGCTCGACGCTACACTATGTTTCCAGCCTTATTTGGTGGGTAGCATAGGAATGTTATCAAACTTTCAAAATTGTGTTTCGACTGAAAAAAACAATCAGCTTCGAGGTACCCAAAGACCGCAGAAACAAATATGGACTTTATCCAGGATTGCAGTCATGGGTACTTCAGGGAGGTGGTTGGACTCATCCTTGAAGCAGTACTTCCTGCCACTGATACCTCGCTAAATAGAGGCGAATCTTACGGAAATGGTGACTTTGAAGGGAAATTCCAAAACAGGAAGTGCCATTTCATTCGTTCGACTTTTTCCCTAGTCAGGGGGTTCTGGGTAGCGCTAGAAGGTAAGGTAAAAGTGCTGTCTCCTAGTGACCTACAGTTACACAAAGTGGATGGTGTCTATAAGAAGTTTTAAAAAACTCTTAGTTTGAAAAAAAATGCATGAGTTCGAACTTCAAGAATTGAAGATATTTCAGATATTTTTCTTAAATAACGCCAAAATGTACCCAAAATAAAAATGAACACTTTATTATAAATAAATGAATTTTCAATATTATTCACCATAAAAACTGAATAAATTAACTCTTTTCCTTGAATACATAATATTTTATGTATTTTTTTATTTATAAATGTAACATTTATTAATGAAAATTTGTAATTTAAATTAAACATTTCATTTTCTTCTTTTAAAAAAAACTTTTTATAAAATTGAATATTGAAATTTTGTGCGTACCCCCCCCCCCCCCACCGCCCTAAATTTTCTGACATCTGAAAATGTTTTCGATAAAATAGGAAGAAAAATAAACTCCTTCCCTTCACTTTGACATTCCTACACTCCTTCCGCTTCACCTTCACCAAAATCCTGTTTCCTTTGCCAAAAAAAAAGAAAAAAGGATCTGGAGTGGAAAACCCACACGATTTCCTGTTACTGTAATTCCTAAAGGTTCTCACTTCCTGAAAAAAAAAAAAACCATTAAAGTACTTCCAGTTTGCTTCAGAATTTGCTGAAAAGTTTTAGCAAAACATTTAAATTTATCTTAGCAGGGACCCAGGAGTGATAAGGGGGTCTCTTAAAAATGGCCCCTTTACAGGGAGAAGCTATATCTACTCATCTTCCAAGAGATGTCCTCAATCGAATTTCTGGGGTAGATGTTTCGAATTAAAACTGTTTCCGGTAGGACAGTTGTATGAGGGTTGATCGTCAAAAACTGCACGAAAAAGCGTAACGTTGAAAAACACCCAACTTTGACAATTTTTTTCTCTTTTTCTATAAAAGATAAAATTCCCAAATTTTCTTTAAATTATAGGGCAAATCCTCCTTTATAACTGTAATTTTTTCATAATAACATAGATTTATTAGTTTTCGAGAAAAACGATGCGAAAAATGCGCAAAAACCACATTTTCAAAAATTGTTCTTGTTCTTGTTGTTGTTCTTCTTGTTGTTGTTACCTTTTTTGTAAACTGCGTCGCGCCTAAACGCGTGTACCGATTTTCACGAATGAGGTGTCATTCGATTCGGAATTTTATGTAGATGTGCCTTTCGTGGGTCTCGACGTTGTACATCGAATGAGAGAGGAGTTAGCCCCCTTTATGTAAGGCCCCCTCCAAAATTATTATTACTAATTACTCTGTATTATTACTAATTACTCTGTAAATCTTGGCCCGATTTTGATAAAATTTGGTAGGATGAAAGGGATATGCTTGTGTAAGTAGTAGATCATCATGAGCGCAATGTACGCACAAAAATTTAAAGAAAATCGAACTGTTTTTCCATGAAATATCTCAAAATACTGGAAAACATTAAAATGGCATTTAAAGAAGAAGCCGATTTTGATTTTTTTCCGATCTTCCGCCCTGCCAGAACTGTACTTAAAAGGAATTATCTTTCTTGAATTTCCCAACAACTTTTGGTCCAGCATTGAACTCCCTGTACTGGCAACTACAGACGCAATAAGGTGGCTGTGTTTGTGATCAGTAAAAGTGGTAAACTGTGAAGTAAAGTAATCGCCTATTTCTTGTAGGCGGGGCTTAACTTCAAACTACCAATTAGTTGTCGTTGGACGGAAGTGGGGGGGCGGAAGCTCATACTTTACTGTAAACACAATTTTTTTTTCTAACAAATAAAAAGTAGCCATATGCGCGAGACTCAAACTGCGCATCTCCCACTTACAAAGCCACGCTCTTGACCAAACAAAGTTTAACCATGAATATGTTGAAAGAGGTGTTGCTGATTCAAAAAAGAAAATAGGAGACTTGGCCTTAATCAGGGTAAAAATATCCAATGGGCCATTAGATCAAGGATGAAATCAAAATATAAGGGAAACCTGATCTGGAATTTAAAAATGAGATCGAAAAGAATTTGTCACAAAACCAGAAAAAAAAATCAAATAAAAAAAAGATGGACGATTATTAATCGTCCTAATTAATTGACGTTCTTTTTTGTATACAATATTTTTATATACAAATTTTTCAAAAGGCTGAAAGGAGCTGAATTAATGCTGAAAATAAATAAAAAAAATAATAATAATAAAACAAAATTCACGCAGACCTGAATAACGTACTAAATTTAAAAATAGTATTACCACCGAATGTTGGCTAACCTGTAATTTTGGAGCAATTCCAAAACATTTATTATTTTGCTCCCATCATTGTGATAACGGACCTCGGCATCCTCTTCTCTCACTCGCTCTCTCTTTCTCTTTCTCTATTTCTATTTATTTACTCATATTTATTTATTTTTCAGATTTATTTTTGTGAAGAGGGGGCGATAAACAAAGCTAGAAATAAATTGGCAGTTGGGGAAACCTTGAGAAAATAGAAATCGAAAATATTATTTTCGATTGTGATCGATGTATGTGCGAGGTTGACCTCGATATAGGTAACCCGTAGATGGGTCATAAGGCGAGATTCCTCACCTCATTTAGGACCAAAAAATTGTCCAGTTTTTTACCATTTTCAAGATAGCGGCTATTTGGGTACGATACGACCACAAAGATAGAAAAAAAACTGTGACTGCGTCATGTTGTACGTGAATACGTTTACGTAACGGGTTATATTTTTTTATTTAAAATATTTTTATTTATGTATTTAGGATGAAATCAAGGAAACAAATCGACGATCGAACACAATCTATGCCTATACAGTCCGTTGTCGATGTAGAAGCGATTTCATCATCCACTTGCATAATTTCAACCGCCCCAGCAGCAGATCCGTCGATCCGCTCGGCCGCATTCATTCTTTTACGTTCCCGACGGCACAGCTTGACTCGGTTATATGGTGATTTATTATTACCATTCGATTGTTCATGAGAAGCCCTTTCCAACCGTATACGATCTCTGTATTTGGTTTTGACTTTTCGACGCGTATAGGCCGACATTGTATATTTTTGATAATATTTTTTTATTCTAACACCTTATTATATTCACTGTCACTATTTTGCGCTAATGTTTTATATACAATCCATAGATTGTGACGACAGCTGACGATTAAAACTTAAACGGACATCGTAGCTTCTCCGAGTTAAAAGTTATACTAATTGAAAATCTCGATATGCAGCAAAATTATCTCAAAATGGCGGCGCTTCCCCCTCCACCGCGCGCGCGATGCGTCACAGTCCTCGCTTATCGTAATGAATTCTTTGATCCTTTAGCTATCCAGTGGTCTAATTTAATTTTGGATGTAGACGATAGATTCGAAACTATAATGCCAAACTGTATCCCCCGATTTTGTTATCATTAGGTTGTTTGGATTGCCTCCATATGATAGCAAATTTAGAGACGTATTCGCGTCAAAAATGGCTTCAACTCTCCATGTTGAAGCTCAGTAAATTTAGTTATATCAATCAAAACGTGATTAAAATTTACGTAAAAATTTGATGTCAATTCGTCAACTATCGAGGCAGCCTAAAATTAAACGAATCTCATAATACCAAAAACTTTAGAAATAACTTTAACTCCTAAAATCTCGTGTTTCTTTTTTTGAATAATAAACTGTCAAATCAAGTTTTCGTCAACGGGTGGCTGGCTGCACCAAAGTGCAACTAGGATATCCAAAAAAAAGGTGGAGAAAACATGAAAGTCCAAGAGCTTTACAGGAAGTTAAAAGATAAGCTTTTCATTTTTTTTTTTTGTTGCTTGTATTTATTTTTTTGTGCAGTTTTCTTTTAAATTTTCACACACAAAAAAAAGAAAAACTAATCTTTTCCCAACTCAGTGCCCTTTCACATCCAAGTTTTCATTAAGCTCCCCTAGAATGGCACTTCAGAGGAAAATCTAAGGGTACCTTAAAGAAAAAATGGAAAAATCTTTTCAGTAAAAAGAAAGAAAACTCCTTTGAATGATTTCCTCGAATCACTAATTGTCGCAAAATAGTAATCTTAATAATGCATCAAATTTTATTTACTACACTGATAGTTCTCCTGACAAAATCACAAGCTTTCGAAAACTCCTATTTTCCAAATACTTTTCTTTTTCCCGAACACTGGAAAACAGGAGCGGAGAAAAGAAATAGAAAAGCTTTAACTTCCTGGCAAAATCACAGTTACAACTCTGAAGAAGCAAAAACCAGTGGCGAATGAATGTTTAGAGCCAGGTTAGTCTGTAGAGATTAGTGCCAATGTCGTCTAAGTGTCTAATATGTTTGTATGTATGTATGTCTGTACTCACAGGATTTCCAAGGGTCCAAAGGATTTAATCTAAGTAGATTTAACCCTTAAGCTAATAACAACTCCTACAGGATTTGGAAGCTCAGCTTTGTTTGTCCCTCTTGTCTGTGCTTGTATCTCCCTTCTCTACTGGTATTGGCTTGCCGTGCTTCAGATTTTCCCAGGGCTCTGGCGAAAAGTTCTTCACCAAAAATAGCTATTTTTAATAATATCCTGGATCTGGATTTACAGATCAGATCAGAGAGAAAGAGGAATTTCCTAGCGTTACCAGTTAGATTCTAGATCCCGCTTTTATAAAAATAAATCCTTAATGACAAACAACAATGAGGCTAACGTAAAATACAAGTTTAACTGCAAACATGGTAAAGCCAAATCCATTGGATAGATTTCGCAACATTTGGCCGGAAACAATTAAACAGCTAAAGGAAGTCATGGAAAACTAAATACCTACTCCACAACACCGAACTCTTTGCGTTAACTTAAAAGTTTTGACGTATTAAGGAATTGACTTCAATTCAGTTCAACTGAAAACAGGTACTCGTAGAAGCGTACAATATACTGAAACAGCACATTCAGTCATTTTAAATGAATCTTCTCGGGTAAAGTGATGCACTTTCAGGAAAATCTGCGGAACTAAAACAAAAAAACTGAAAAGAATTTTGATCCGAACTTACGGAGTCCTTTGGTGACAGAATGCAGTGATAACGATTTTGTAGTATATAAATTCATTCTATACTAAAACCAAGCTTTTCCCATAGTAATTCGTGGTTTATCGAATCAAATGCAAAAATCGAAATCTAAGTAGGGCGCTTTCCGGGTAACAGGAAGTTATTGCTTGAAGCAAGACAAGTGAAATCTAACGGAAATGCTGCACGATTAAAATACGATCTCTTACGATGTTTTATTGGAAAGTACCAATGGGCGCATAAATAATTTTCTGCACGCGTATTTTTCTTTTGCGGAAGATATGTATGTAAAGATCGTCTTCAGCAGATAAAATATCCTGAATATATCATAACGGAGATTTCCTTTTTGGTTAGAAAGACGGCGAATAAGAGGACGACACATGTGCCACATTTATGAAATACTGTCAACACTTAGTTGGCACTAAGAATTCACGTTATTTTTTTAGGGTGTGGGTATATCTTTGTGTAGAGAGGAGTCCAGATCCGAATAGGAGGGTGTAAGCGGGGGTGAGAGTTACAGCTAAGTAAGCGAGCTGACTTCCTGTACAGTTCGCCCTGCAGTAGCCGTAACCGTCCACGTGCTAAGCCCACGTTTGCTACTCTTTTTATGCATAACACCCACTTGTGATGGAGTTCTTATGAATATAGTTGCACCTAAAACTGGTTGAGGGGGCGCCACAAAAGTCTTGGCTAATTGTTTCCCAGCTCAGTCATACTCACACGACTTCTCCTTATCACAATTCTCAAGGTTGTAACTTATACAATTTTCATTAACTTTGGATTTCGTAAAGCAAAGAAAACCCCCCTTATTGTATCTAAGAACCAAAACGAATTTTATTATATTAATTACATTCTTTGAATATTTACGTATCTTATATAAAGTACTTAATACCCCTAGTCCTTTATATTAGCTGGAGCAAATCCCGAGACGACTGGCGATCAACACTTTTAGCAGAATCATAGCCCTACAATACGGCAGCAGATCACCAAATTTGGAGCGAAACCTAGACTCTATTTCCTAGAAAATATAAAAAAAAAAGAGGGGAAAAATCTCGTAAAACAATGCTATTTATGTCAGTTATAGAGCTATGTTTTCTCTACAATTTAGTAAAGGATTCATTAAAATCGGAACAATAGGAAGAGAGATATAGAGGTTTGATATTTGAACCATCTTAAAAACCTCCAAACTTTAACCTTTAATATCTCAATAAGTATTGTTACTAAAATATAGCTATTTATGTCAGTTATAGAGCTATGTTTTCTCTACAATTTAGTAAAGGATTCATTAAAATCGAAACAACAGAAAGAGAGATATAGAGGTTTGATATTTGAACCATCTTAAAAACCTCCAAACTTTAACCTTCAATATCTCAATAAGTATTGTTACTAAAATATAGCTATTTATGTCAGTTATAGAGCTATGTTTTCTCTACAATTTAGTAAAGGATTCATTAAAATCGGAACAATAGGAAGAGAGATATAGAGGTTTGATATTTGAACCATCTTAAAAACCTCCAAACTTTAACCTTCAATATCTCAATAAGTATTGTTACTAAAATATAGCTATTTATGTCAGTTATAGAGCTATGTTTTCTCTACAATTTAGTAAAGGATTCATTAAAATCGGAACAATAGGAAGAGAGATATAGAGGTTTGATATTTGAACCATCTTAAAAACCTCCAAACTTTAACCTTCAATATCTCAATAAGTATTGTTACTAAAATATAGCTATTTATGTCAGTTATAGAGCTATGTTTTCTCTACAATTTAGTAAAGGATTCATTAAAATCGAAACAACAGAAAGAGAGATATAGAGGTTTGATATTTGAACCATCTTAAAAACCTCCAAACTTTAACCTTCAATATCTCAATAAGTATTGTTACTAAAATATAGCTATTTATGTCAGTTATAGAGCTATGTTTTCTCTACAATTTAGTAAAGGATTCATTAAAATCGAAACAACAGAAAGAGAGATATAGAGGTTTGATATTTGAACCATCTTAAAAACCTCCAAACTTTAACCTTCAATATCTCAATAAGTATTGTTACTAAAATATAGCTATTTATGTCAGTTATAGAGCTATGTTTTCTCTACAATTTAGTAAAGGATTCGTTAAAATCGAAACAACAGAAAGAGAGATATAGAGGTTTGATATTTGAACCATCTTAAAAACCTCCAAACTTTAACCTTCAATATCTCAATAAGTATTGTTACTAAAATATAGCTATTTATGTCAGTTATAGAGCTATGTTTTCTCTACAATTTAGTAAAGGATTCATTAAAATCGGAACAATAGGAAGAGAGATATAGAGGTTTGATATTTGAACCATCTTAAAAACCTCCAAACTTTAACCTTTAATATCTCAATAAGTATTGTTACTAAAATATAGCTATTTATGTCAGTTATAGAGCTATGTTTTCTCTACAATTTAGTAAAGGATTCATTAAAATCGAAACAACAGAAAGAGAGATATAGAGGTTTGATATTTGAACCATCTTAAAAACCTCCAAACTTTAACCTTCAATATCTCAATAAGTATTGTTACTAAAATATAGCTATTTATGTCAGTTATAGAGCTATGTTTTCTCTACAATTTAGTAAAGGATTCATTAAAATCGGAACAATAGGAAGAGAGATATAGAGGTTTGATATTTGAACCATCTTAAAAACCTCCAAACTTTAACCTTCAATATCTCAATAAGTATTGTTACTAAAATATAGCTATTTATGTCAGTTATAGAGCTATGTTTTCTCTACAATTTAGTAAAGGATTCATTAAAATCGGAACAATAGGAAGAGAGATATAGAGGTTTGATATTTGAACCATCTTAAAAACCTCCAAACTTTAACCTTCAATATCTCAATAAGTATTGTTACTAAAATATAGCTATTTAT
The DNA here is from genome assembly GCF_049639745.1 of Rhodnius prolixus. Lineage (NCBI taxonomy): Eukaryota > Metazoa > Arthropoda > Insecta > Hemiptera > Reduviidae > Rhodnius > Rhodnius prolixus. Next base: position 38,993,357 of record NW_027411582.1, on the reverse strand, counting down.
GTCAGTTATAGAGCTATGTTTTCTCTACAATTTAGTAAAGGATTCATTAAAATCGAAACAACAGAAAGAGAGATATAGAGGTTTGATATTTGAACCATCTTAAAAACCTCCAAACTTTAACCTTCAATATCTCAATAAGTATTGTTACTAAAATATAGCTATTTATGTCAGTTATAGAGCTATGTTTTCTCTACAATTTAGTAAAGGATTCATTAAAATCGAAACAACAGAAAGAGAGATATAGAGGTTTGATATTTGAACCATCTTAAAAACCTCCAAACTTTAACCTTCAATATCTCAATAAGTATTGTTACTAAAATATAGCTATTTATGTCAGTTATAGAGCTATGTTTTCTCTACAATTTAGTAAAGGATTCGTTAAAATCGAAACAACAGAAAGAGAGATATAGAGGTTTGATATTTGAACCATCTTAAAAACCTCCAAACTTTAACCTTCAATATCTCAATAAGTATTGTTACTAAAATATAGCTATTTATGTCAGTTATAGAGCTATGTTTTCTCTACAATTTAGTAAAGGATTCATTAAAATCGGAACAATAGGAAGAGAGATATAGAGGTTTGATATTTGAACCATCTTAAAAACCTCCAAACTTTAACCTTCAATATCTCAATAAGTATTGTTACTAAAATATAGCTATTTATGTCAGTTATAGAGCTATGTTTTCTCTACAATTTAGTAAAGGATTCATTAAAATCGAAACAACAGAAAGAGAGATATAGAGGTTTGATATTTGAACCATCTTAAAAACCTCCAAACTTTAACCTTCAATATCTCAATAAGTATTGTTACTAAAATATAGCTATTTATGTCGGTTATAGAGCTATGTTTTCTCTACAATTTAGTCAAGGATTCATTAAAATCGAAACAACAGAAAGAGAGATATAGAGGTTTGATATTTGAACCATCTTAAAAACCTCCAAACTTTAACCTTCAATATCTCAATAAGTATTGTTACTAAAATATAGCTATTTATGTCAGTTATAGAGCTATGTTTTCTCTACAATTTAGTAAAGGATTCATTAAAATCGGAACAATAGGAAGAGTGATATAGAGGTTTGAAATTTGTACCATCTTAAAAACCTCCAAACTTTAACCTTCAATATCTCAATAAGTATTGTTACTAAAATATAGCTATTTATGTCAGTTATAGAGCTATGTTTTCTCTACAATTTAGTAAAGGATTCATTAAAATCGAAACAACAGAAAGAGAGATATAGAGGTTTGATATTTGAACCATCTTAAAAACCTCCAAACTTTAACCTTCAATATCTCAATAAGTATTGTTACTAAAATATAGCTATTTATGTCAGTTATAGAGCTATGTTTTCTCTACAATTTAGTAAAGGATTCGTTAAAATCGAAACAACAGAAAGAGAGATATAGAGGTTTGATATTTGAACCATCTTAAAAACCTCCAAACTTTAACCTTCAATATCTCAATAAGTATTGTTACTAAAATATAGCTATTTATGTCAGTTATAGAGCTATGTTTTCTCTACAATTTAGTAAAGGATTCATTAAAATCGAAACAACAGAAAGAGAGATATAGAGGTTTGATATTTGAACCATCTTAAAAACCTCCAAACTTTAACCTTCAATATCTCAATAAGTATTGTTACTAAAATATAGCTATTTATGTCAGTTATAGAGCTATGTTTTCTCTACAATTTAGTAAAGGATTCATTAAAATCGAAACAACAGAAAGAGAGATATAGAGGTTTGATATTTGAACCATCTTAAAAACCTCCAAACTTTAACCTTCAATATCTCAATAAGTATTGTTACTAAAATATAGCTATTTATGTCAGTTATAGAGCTATGTTTTCTCTACAATTTAGTAAAGGATTCATTAAAATCGGAACAATAGGAAGAGAGATATAGAGGTTTGATATTTGAACCATCTTAAAAACCTCCAAACTTTAACCTTCAATATCTCAATAAGTATTGTTACTAAAATATAGCTATTTATGTCAGTTATAGAGCTATGTTTTCTCTACAATTTAGTAAAGGATTCATTAAAATCGAAACAACAGAAAGAGAGATATAGAGGTTTGATATTTGAACCATCTTAAAAACCTCCAAACTTTAACCTTCAATATCTCAATAAGTATTGTTACTAAAATATAGCTATTTATGTCAGTTATAGAGCTATGTTTTCTCTACAATTTAGTAAAGGATTCATTAAAATCGAAACAACAGAAAGAGAGATATAGAGGTTTGATATTTGAACCATCTTAAAAACCTCCAAACTTTAACCTTCAATATCTCAATAAGTATTGTTACTAAAATATAGCTATTTATGTCAGTTATAGAGCTATGTTTTCTCTACAATTTAGTAAAGGATTCATTAAAATCGAAACAACAGAAAGAGAGATATAGAGGTTTGATATTTGAACCATCTTAAAAACCTCCAAACTTTAACCTTCAATATCTCAATAAGTATTGTTACTAAAATATAGCTATTTATGTCAGTTATAGAGCTATGTTTTCTCTACAATTTAGTAAAGGATTCATTAAAATCGAAACAACAGAAAGAGAGATATAGAGGTTTGATATTTGAACCATCTTAAAAACCTCCAAACTTTAACCTTCAATATCTCAATAAGTATTGTTACTAAAATATAGCTATTTATGTCAGTTATAGAGCTATGTTTTCTCTACAATTTAGTAAAGGATTCGTTAAAATCGAAACAACAGAAAGAGAGATATAGAGGTTTGATATTTGAACCATCTTAAAAACCTCCAAACTTTAACCTTCAATATCTCAATAAGTATTGTTACTAAAATATAGCTATTTATGTCAGTTATAGAGCTATGTTTTCTCTACAATTTAGTAAAGGATTCATTAAAATCGGAACAATAGGAAGAGAGATATAGAGGTTTGATATTTGAACCATCTTAAAAACCTCCAAACTTTAACCTTCAATATCTCAATAAGTATTGTTACTAAAATATAGCTATTTATGTCAGTTATAGAGCTATGTTTTCTCTACAATTTAGTAAAGGATTCATTAAAATCGAAACAACAGAAAGAGAGATATAGAGGTTTGATATTTGAACCATCTTAAAAACCTCCAAACTTTAACCTTCAATATCTCAATAAGTATTGTTACTAAAATATAGCTATTTATGTCAGTTATAGAGCTATGTTTTCTCTACAATTTAGTAAAGGATTCATTAAAATCGAAACAACAGAAAGAGAGATATAGAGGTTTGATATTTGAACCATCTTAAAAACCTCCAAACTTTAACCTTCAATATCTCAATAAGTATTGTTACTAAAATATAGCTATTTATGTCAGTTATAGAGCTATGTTTTCTCTACAATTTAGTAAAGGATTCGTTAAAATCGAAACAACAGAAAGAGAGATATAGAGGTTTGATATTTGAACCATCTTAAAAACCTCCAAACTTTAACCTTCAATATCTCAATAAGTATTGTTACTAAAATATAGCTATTTATGTCAGTTATAGAGCTATGTTTTCTCTACAATTTAGTAAAGGATTCATTAAAATCGAAACAACAGAAAGAGAGATATAGAGGTTTGATATTTGAACCATCTTAAAAACCTCCAAACTTTAACCTTCAATATCTCAATAAGTATTGTTACTAAAATATAGCTATTTATGTCAGTTATAGAGCTATGTTTTCTCTACAATTTAGTAAAGGATTCGTTAAAATCAGAACAATAGGAAGAGAGATATAGAGGTTTGAAATTTGTACCATTTTAAAAACCTCCAAACTTTAACCTTCAATATCTCAAAAAGTATTGTTACTAAAATATAGCTATTTATGTCAGTTATAGAGCTATGTTTTCTCTACAATTTAGTAAAGGATTCATTAAAATCGAAACAACAGAAAGAGAGATATAGAGGTTTGATATTTGAACCATCTTAAAAACCTCCAAACTTTAACCTTCAATATCTCAATAAGTATTGTTACTAAAATATAGCTATTTATGTCAGTTATAGAGCTATGTTTTCTCTACAATTTAGTAAAGGATTCGTTAAAATCGGAACAATAGGAAGAGAGATATAGAGGTTTGAAATTTGTACCATTTTAAAAACCTCCAAACTTTAACCTTCAATATCTCAATAAGTATTGTTACTAAAATATAGCTATTTATGTCAGTTATAGAGCTATGTTTTCTCTACAATTTAGTAAAGGATTCATTAAAATCGGAACAATAGGAAGAGTGATATAGAGGTTTGAAATTTGTACCATCTTAAAAACCTCCAAACTTTAACCTTCAATATCTCAATAAGTATTGTTACTAAAATATAGCTATTTATGTCAGTTATAGAGCTATGTTTTCTCTACAATTTAGTAAAGGATTCATTAAAATCGAAACAACAGAAAGAGAGATATAGAGGTTTGATATTTGAACCATCTTAAAAACCTCCAAACTTTAACCTTCAATATCTCAATAAGTATTGTTACTAAAATATAGCTATTTATGTCAGTTATAGAGCTATGTTTTCTCTACAATTTAGTCAAGGATTCATTAAAATCGAAACAACAGAAAGAGAGATATAGAGGTTTGATATTTGAACCATCTTAAAAACCTCCAAACTTTAACCTTCAATATCTCAATAAGTATTGTTACTAAAATATAGCTATTTATGTCAGTTATAGAGCTATGTTTTCTCTACAATTTAGTAAAGGATTCATTAAAATCGGAACTATAGGAAGAGTGATATAGAGGTTTGAAATTTGTACCATCTTAAAAACCTCCAAACTTTAACCTTCAATATCTCAATAAGTATTGTTACTAAAATATAGCTATTTATGTCAGTTATAGAGCTATGTTTTCTCTACAATTTAGTCAAGGATTCATTAAAATCGAAACAACAGAAAGAGAGATATAGAGGTTTGATATTTGAACCATCTTAAAAACCTCCAAACTTTAACCTTCAATATCTCAATAAGTATTGTTACTAAAATATAGCTATTTATGTCGGTTATAGAGCTATGTTTTCTCTACAATTTAGTCAAGGATTCATTAAAATCGAAACAACAGAAAGAGAGATATAGAGGTTTGATATTTGAACCATCTTAAAAACCTCCAAACTTTAACCTTCAATATCTCAATAAGTATTGTTACTAAAATATAGCTATTTATGTCAGTTATAGAGCTATGTTTTCTCTACAATTTAGTAAAGGATTCATTAAAATCGGAACAATAGGAAGAGTGATATAGAGGTTTGAAATTTGTACCATCTTAAAAACCTCCAAACTTTAACCTTCAATATCTCAATAAGTATTGTTACTAAAATATAGCTATTTATGTCAGTTATAGAGCTATGTTTTCTCTACAATTTAGTAAAGGATTCATTAAAATCGGAACAATAGATATAGAGGTTACATTATATTTTTCCCCGAATTTAACCCAAACTAAACTCTTGAGTTAAAAGAGAAAATATACAACGCAAATCTCCTGTTCAGATTTCTATGTATTTATATGTAAATTGAATATTTACTTTATTTCTAGAGGAAACTTTATTTTCCCAATAAATATTATTTCTACCAATTTTATCTCATGATTTGTAGTCATTATTATGTTAACATTCTTGAAAAGTTTATCTTCAAAAAAATATATTGGGAAAATGGGATGAATTTTCCTGCTTTTACAAGATATCGTTATATTAAAATACCAGCTTTATTATATAAATTTTATATTCAATTTTTGTGGTTCCTCACAAAACTTTCACGTTTTCTGTTTTTACAATTATTTTTTGCATTTGTTTTACTTTAGGCAGAAATTATAATAAAAGTACTTTTTTTGGAATATCTGGCGTGAACAATGCCTCAACTTCCGGTTCTAGCCTGAGGTTTAAACTGGAATTTTCACTACTCGTCCTGTCCGTGGAAATCCCAGGAAAAGCTAGCTGTCAGCAGTGAGAGATGATCACTTCCCCTAAGGGACGTACATCTCCCAAGAAGTTCTGAGGATGGCAACAAGTTTTCTAGGAAAATTCGAGGTAGAGAGTCAGAAGAGTCTGGGATGCCCACTTCCTGAGGTCACTTTTGTGGGATTTTTCTCTCAGTGTAACGCTTTCCCCGGATATTCCGAATTGGTCCCAGTTTGGAGAGCAGTAGAGAAGGTACACAAACTTCCGATCAAGGTAATCACCCGAGGTGTAATCACCCGTGTATATTAAATCGGAAAGGCGTCATTAACGGAGTTTCTCATATGCTCCCAAAACACCTCTATCCCTATAGAAATAGAATGTCCTCCTCTAATCTAGTAACTCTCCGGCTTTCTAAGGAATCCCTTGACTTCCTCACCAAGGCACAATAATCGGGTAACTTTATAATATAAAATATGGAGAGCAGTAGTGAAGGTACACCCTAAAGGGCCAGCCAGACTACCTCTAACCCTAACATACAGAGGGTAAACAAGATGTGATGGACCACAGTTGAAGCAGAGTAGCTCCTCACTGTCTGCTCCCTAGACATAGGCTCTGCTAATCGATTGAAAATCCCTAGCCTAATTCTTTAAGGCTGCGTTCACATAACTGTGTAAGGCAAAGTACGTAGTGTCTGTCACGACGATACCACCCCCATATTGCAAATTAGAATCTACCATTTCTGTTCATTTCTTAAATAATTGTTCTGTTGGTTATTTTTTAGAAATGTTAATAATTTTTGTAAACGACTGTTGCTGAACGTAAATGCAGAATTCTTTCTAGAGTCTGCTAAAAAAAAAAAGCTTCTTTTTCAGCCAAATAAGTATAAACTTTTCCAGAATACTCTACGGAAATGAAGGTCACACCCTGTTTAGAAGTGGAAGAAATCCTACAGGCTTTAAAAAGCTAACGGCTTCCTTAATCTTCAAATATTGTAGATTAAGTGCAAGCGAAATGAAATGAAAGGAAAATTGGTCAATTTGAATTTAAGTGTTCAAAGAAGAGACTACAGATTGGAGAAGTGTTCCCACGGGGATGCTCCTAGAAAGCCAGCCAACAAAGTGGAGTCTGTTCCAGAAATGCGGCCACAAGACAGGGGTAAATGTAATTAGCCAGAATTTCTCTCGGGAATAAGCGGGTTTTACACACTCAGCGATCCCATCCCTGTGAGTATAACCTCACAAGCAAATTACCTTCCAGATAACCCTAACAAACCAAAACTCTCTGTTATTCCTGTAATTCCTGGACAATCCCTCTTGAAACTTGAAACTTTAATCAGTGTCGCAAGTAACACCAGCCCAACAGTGTTTACGTGTATAAGCTGTAAGTAAGGTTGTGGGTGCCGTCAACAGAGCGGAAGACTAACGATCTTGATGGACTAAAATGAAGTCTCAAACTCCAGAGACCAACTCAGTCTCAGAGGAAGATAAACGGCCCCTCTTCTCCATCTTGTTTTAAGTTTTTCCTTTTTCTAGCTGATCAGCAATTTCCAGATTCCTTCTTGGAAAATCGCAATTAAAGTGCAAAAACCTTAAATTTAGTTCGAATACTAAATTCTCTCAAAATCTCTAAAACTACTCCTTTTTTTTTATTTATCGGAGAGTTGGTCATCGTTGGAAAATAAAAATGCGCTAAATTGTTTCTGGCTAAATTTCTTTAGGGGTACGGGGCGAATAAAAGGTTGGAAACCACTGCCCTAGAAGGAATTCAATATTATTGTAACTGGTCAGTGGAGAGAGTAGTACCCAATGCCGATCTGGGACTATGTAGCTATCCTAAAGGGAAGCAATAACTGTACCGTCCCACTGTGGGATGAAAGCCAGTTCTGGGCCTAAATCACAGCTAATCGAAGTAATCTAACAATCATAATGGGGAAACAGTCTGACCTCTTCCACCGTTATTCTATCCTACTTAAATTCCTAAACCATACCCTGGAACAATACGTCATAAGATGGATGTGTGTTTCCTCTTACTGTCCCACAAAGGATCGGGCATGAGTCCTACATGTAGTAGGAGCTGTCGTCTCCTAAAAACCACAACGTCCCAGCGAGATATCCCACGCATCTAGGGGCCAAATAACCGAAAAAAATCATCATTTTCTTTTTATGTGTACAAAACATAGAATATGTTTTTGTAAAATTCTAAATTTAAAGTAAATCTTTGGGGCAAAAGTGTCACTTTCTGAAAGTATGTAACTACATCGGCTAACTTTGAAACCGAATTTTAATTGAAGACGTGATCGATATCTGGGGTTATTGAAGCTGGAGCTTCTTTCAGTGCATTGCCAGTTTCCGGCCAGTGTTCTCTCGTTACATCCCTGGACAAGTGAGCTTTGTAAGAAGCTCCTAGGAAGAGTAAATCTAAGCAGCCAGCAGCCGGATTCGAACTCGGGATCTTCGCTAACCGCTAACCTAATCCTCTCCTTTATGGTACAAATTTTAAATTTAATTACATAAATAAGGGCAAGAGATGGCCAGGTGAGAATAAACAATTTTATTTTGTGAATTAATTGATGGGGGAATTTGCGTATAAATGGACACAATATCCTGGAGCAGTAAGCTACTGGAACTGGAATAGTTCTAGCCCACTGAACATCCCAGGACGTCTGTTCATCTAACAGGACCTATGAGAATTGTAAAGGTGCCGAGGGTCCAGAGTGTAGTAGCCCGTCAGGCTAGCCACGCCACCAGCATGGTCACAATTAATGGAAATGCTTCACCAGGGACAAACTATATGAAAGGACTGCGGGGGGGAGCGCCCCATTATTATTGGGCCCTCTAAATATCTAGCCTAACCAGAATTTATTATTTATCAATTTGAACTTTATAACTCTCAAGGTGCCCAAAAAAGGTTACTTTTACACAAATTATAACACTCAGTTTATTTATTAACCTACTTTGCCTTACTACTTGCAAAATGGCGGGTACAATACTGAAATATATTGATGCAGATCACAACAGCTGATTTATAACCTCACGCTATTGTTACTATCTCTTACTACCATTTAGAGAAGCGTTGAGAGCTTGTAAGGTTTTCTATATCATCAATGGGTAACAGTAGAATATACGGCCTAGCCATAACCTTCCCAGTAAGTAGCCCTCCCAACTTCTAAATAACCTGCCTACAATCAATTCACTTTACAAGTTTATCGCTACATCGCATTAATCTGTATCTCCTAAATTATTATTAGTATTATTGTTATTATTAATACTATTATTATTATTATTATTAGTAGTAGTAGTAGTAGTGGTAATTGCCTATTTTTTCAGGCGAGGCTTAACGTCCAACTACCAAATTAGGTGTCGTGGACGGAGACGACTAGCAAACATACTTTACTGCTAATTTCTCATATTAACCATTAAATAAAATCCAAGGTATAGACCAGGGGAATCGAACCCACTAAACCAACAATACATCTTTGCTTTGGGGTCTAGCCTATAACCACCTAACATACTTTACTGTAAATTTCTCATATTAACCATTAAATAAAATCTAAAGCCTAGGGGAATCGAACCCACTAAACCAACAGTACATCTTAGCTTTGCGGGTCTAGCCTATAACCGCCTAACACACTTTACTATAAATTTCTCATATTAACCATTAAATAAAATCTAAAGCCTAGGGGAATCGAACCCACTAAACCAACAATACATCTTAGCTTTGCGGGTCTAGCCTATAACAGCCTAACATACTTTACTATAAATTTCTCATATTAACCATTAAATAAAATCTAAAGCCTAGGGGAATCGAACCCACTAAACCAACAATACATCTTAGCTTTGCGGGTCTAGCCTATAACCGCCTAACACACTTTACTATAAATTTCTCATATTAACCATTAAATAAAATCTAAAGCCTAGGCCAGGGGAATCGAACCCACTAAACCAACAATACATCTTAGCTTTGCGGGTCTAGTCTCTTAACCGCTCGGCTATCGTGGCGCCTATATTATTATTATCATTATTACTATTATTATTATTATTATTATTACTATTATTATTTTTTTTTTTTTTTGCGCATCAACAGCTGAGGTTATTAGCGCTCGGAGCTTTTTCCAGTGCACTGCCGGCCTCCGGACAGTGTTCTCTCGTTACAGACAACACTGTCCATCACCGGACAGTGAGCTGTAAGAAGCTCCTAGGAAGAGAAAATCTAAGGGTCAGCTGCTGGATTCGAACCCGGGACCTCCGCGTGGGAGTCCAGTATGCTAACCTCATAGCTAATCCCTTCCCTATTATTATTATTATTATTATTACTATTATTATTTATTTATTTTAATTACATACAATTACTTTATTTCTAGTTAATACTTGCCATATACATCGGGCTACATTTATTTATTTTTTCTTTTAAATAAATTAATAAATTCTGATCCATAACTTTTATTTAAAACATTTGCTTCCCAGACAAACGCAAATAAAGGGGCACATTTGGGGGATATAGGGGAAGGTTTCGCTTCCCTCTAACTTGCTTTAATATATTTTTCAATCACCAAGAACATGTTAAACACATTCACTTTTCAACACTTCTGCGCACGTTACAATCAACACGATAAACATTTTTACATGACTTGAGAAAGAAACAAGTTTGAAAATACATCGAAATGTTGGTGTTTAAAACATTTCATTGGCGAGCCTCAAAAATATTGGAAATGTGGTGGTCAAGACTGCAGTGGTAGATAATATGTTAAAATTTTATCTGTCGTAGCAAGCATCTCTCCACCGAACTGATTAGTCTATCTCTGACGATGGATAAAAGTCCAAAACTGGTGAGAGATACACTAAACATGCATGCTACGACATGTAAAATAATTATTATTGACGGCTGATAAACATCAAAACGTTGAAAAAGATTTTTTAGAACAACTGCATCTCTAATGAAGCAGGAAAAGGTCGTGTGAGTTTTTTCACAACCATTTTCACCGCTTCCTATTGCTCAGAAAGTTTAGTTTCAGTAAGGACTTAATTTTATAAATTATACTCGCAACTAACTACATCCTCTTTGTCGAAATAAACGGAAGTAAAAATGAATAAGTATGCAGTAAAAGGAACTAATTGCAGCAGCCGGAAATGCAGTCTCTCATTAGACGGCCATAGATGATCCAAGAAAAGAAACCACCCCGTTAGGAAACTCAATACGGAGTAGGGAAATGAAAAGAAAAGCGGAAGTGGAGAAAGGAACCACCCTACTTAGTCTAAACTGCACCACCACCACCGCGCCTCCATTACAATGGGGAAACTTTGAAGGCAATTCATTGCTGCAGGCTCGGAAAAGCTCAAACTTATATATACAAAAAAAAATGGAAAATTATTACCATCTCTTAAGTAGAAAATAAAAATTAACCCCCCAACTAGGCGCACAATTTCCCACTAGCTTTTCATTATACTTTACTTTTCTATTTTTTGTTTTTTGTTTAACGTTTTTCTTTATGAATGACTCATTTTTCCAACTTTGGAGATTTGTTTTTCCGAAAAAAGAGCCAGCTTAATGTTAATGGCGTCTAAATTTAACTTTTTACATCTCTTACTACTCACAAGAGGAACTGTTGCGATTTTGTGCAGTTGTTTCCAGTTACGAAAATGTGGTTTTTACAAAATAGTAAAAATTCCTTATTAAAAATTATTCTTAATCAAAAAAATCACTTACTTTTGTGATTTCCTCAAGAAAAAAAAATTACCACTTCGATATGTACCACATATCGATTTATAACTTCCGTTAAATAAAAGTTTTAGACCTACATACAAACAATTTCAAAGAAAAGTAGGAGTCGTTTTCGACCATTCAGTGAAACGGCACTTCCGGTTTAAGTCGTATTCTCCAAGACTTTAGAACATCAATGAAATTTACCCACAGACCAATTTGATTTTGAAGGAACCTCCTCCTTCTCAGTGGCTTTCAAATCGTCTATTTCCTGTGGAAAAAAAAATCAAATCCGGTTACATGCATGATCGCAATGTCCGTTCTGACTGTAAATTAAGAGACGGTAAAGAGAGAGCGAGATACATCATCCCTTGTAACCAAGCTATTGTAAGTTCTGCGATAGTAATCCGAAACGACAACACGCAACACCATATATTTTCCCCATTTGGGATATGAATTTCTTCTTGTGCAGGGATGGTGTAAGATTCTAAGAGGGAACGCACACAATGTTTAGAGAGAACAGGAGACAGTAAGTAAATGTTTAATCACTCAAAATCAGCATCTTGGAGCTGTAAGTAAACTAAGTTTCTCATTTGTGTGCGTGCGCTCCTAGCGCGAACTCCAGCAAGCATCACTTTAAGTGCACAAAATTGATGGAATCATCAATTCATTATCCACAGTTACGGAACTCAGTACGGGTTCACCCATCATAACATAGAATATGATGATATATCAAGTTAAGATATATAACCTAATCTTATATAACCTCCCACTTCTTGGATGTATGCCTTTTAGTATCCAACATGAACAACCACCACGCAGCTGACTAAATCAAAGTTCTCAGCAGAGTAGACTTTATGGTTAACCGCATGGAAGGTTATAAACTAATAAAACTGTAAGAGGAGGTTTCCTTCACTGCTAACCTTCGCTCTGTGTTTGTATATCGGTCGCTTTTATTTTCTTTTAGAGCAGGAGAAAGTATTGCTATCATTTGCAATGCCAATTACAGTTGCACTAATTACAATGAAACAGATAAAGACTGAAACAAGAAAATTTGTAATTGCCCTTCTATTGACCTTGAGCGAAAATAATGAAAAAAACAAATGCGAATTTAAAGAAAAAAAACAATATCACAACGGAAGTGCTATTTCCCATCTTAAGTTAAGATTTCGTAAATATGATAAAAACTTATCTGGCTAGTCTAAAAGTAGAAATGACTGTATGTTGGAAGTATTGTTGAACGCTTGGCTTGTCATGGTCGGCTCGAATTCACGCCATGTGCTCCCAACTTTGTTGGGAATCCCAACTTTTTTTAAAAAAAAAACCCAAATCCTGTTACAGAAATAAAACAGGAAATCGCTACAAGATTTTCCGGTTTTCTATCCGACAAACGTTGGCTTTTTCTTTAAACAAAGTTCACACATCACTGCGTCAAGTTGCCTTGTAAGAATATCAGAATAATAAGGTCAGCAGATCTGTGAGAGGGTCCGGTAAATAATTGGCCTTGTCGAGATCTGAAGTCACCCACAACAGCAAGAGTCACAGAGTTATGGTGTGTTATGACGTTATGACAAAGGGCATAGCCAAAGGTATACCCCCGGTAGCTTGTGTAGGGTTTTTCTTTTCCAGGAAAAAGGGGGAATTGACAGGATAAGGCCAGGGGAACCGCTCACCAGTCTCTTCAGGACTGCAAGGACTCCAAGTAGACTCCTTTGAGCAGTGCGGGCTAATTCCACATTTTCCGAAACTTTAGCATGATCAAAGTTCAACGAGATGTTTGAAAAAGCAATAAACTCTCAAGTTTTATTCATTTTTCAAATGAAGTAACTCTAGTAGTAAAGCAATTGCCTATTTTTTCAGGCTGGTTTTACGTCCATCTAACAAATTAGGTGTTGTGGACGAAGGCGACTAGCAAACATACTTGACTATAAATTTCTTTTATTAACCATTAAATAAAATCCAAGGCCTAAGACCGGGGAAATCGAACCCACTAAACCAACAATACATCTTAGCATTGCGGGTCTAGTCTATAACCGCCTAACATACTTTACTATAAATTTCTCATATTGACCATTAAATAAAATCTAAGACCTAGACAAGGTCAATCGAACGCACTAAACCAACAATACATCTTAGCTTTGCGGGTCTAGCCTATAACCGCCTAACATACTTTACTATAAATTTCTCATATTGACCATTAAATAAAATCTAAGACCTAGACAAGGTCAATCGAACGCACTAAACCAACAATACATCTTAGCATTGCGGGTCTAGTCTATAACCGCCTAACATACTTTACTGTAAATTTCTCATATTAACCATTAAATAAAATCTAAGACCTAGACAAGGTCAATCGAACGCACTAAACCAACAATACATCTTAGCTTTGCGGGTCTAGCCTATAACCGCCTAACATACTTTACTATAAATTTCTCATATTGACCATTAAATAAAATCTAAGACCTAGACAAGGTCAATCGAACGCACTAAACCAACAATACATCTCAGCATTGCGGGTCTAGCCTATAACCGCCTAACATACTTTACTGTAAATTTCTCATATTAACCATTAAATAAAATCTAAGACCTAGACAAGGTCAATCGAACGCACTAAACCAACAATACATCTTAGCTTTGCGGGTCTAGCCTATAACCGCCTAACATACTTTACTATAAATTTCTCATATTGACCATTAAATAAAATCTAAGACCTAGACAAGGTCAATCGAACGCACTAAACCAACAATACATCTCAGCATTGCGGGTCTAGCCTATAACCGCCTAACATACTTTACTATAAATTTCTCATATTGACCATTAAATAAAATGTAAGACCTAGACAAGGTCAATCGAACGCACTAAACCAACAATACATCTCAGCATTGCGGGTCTAGCCTATAACCGCCTAACATACTTTACTATAAATTTCTCATATTGACCATTAAATAAAATCTAAGACCTAGACAAGGTCAATCGAACGCACTAAACCAACAATACATCTTAGCTTTGCGGGTCTAGCCTATAACCGCCTAACATACTTTACTATAAATTTCTCATATTGACCATTAAATAAAATCTAAGACCTAGACAAGGTCAATCGAACGCACTAAACCAACAATACATCTTAGCTTTGCGGGTCTCAAATCAAGTAACTATTTTATCCACCAATCCTAAACATAACCAAAAAGTTTCAGCTTTTCTGGTTGAACAATTTCAACCAAAATGTCAGATTCGTATTTTCGGCTACTTTTTGGTTTTTGAGTTATGGTAAACCACTTTTCCTTACTCATTGGTGAACAAGAGTTAACATTTCCTGTGAAAGCTCACCATTGCAATATCTTCTTTCTTAGCACGAGAAAAAAAAAGACTAAAGCTTCATTAATTATTGTGGATAATTAAAAAAATAATAATTAAGAATAAACTAAGACAGAATGCACCAAATTTTGTTAATGAACGGACTGAATCAACTGGTCCGGTCTCATTCACTAATTACAGTAAATAAACGCTGTACAATAATGAGTGATTAAAAAAAACAAAAACGTTAAGTAATGAATGAATGAACCGCATATTTAATTGCTAATGTTGAGCCTTACGATTTGAAAGTCGTCTAAGAGAGTACAAGGTTGAATTCATCAACGGATTATCTACAAATTACCCCATGATGTAGAAGAGAAAAGAACAATTTCTAAAACATGAAGTTATGATGCTGCAATGTAATTGGCTAAAAGTATGCGGATATTATGTAAACAAAACAGAACAATTAATGGCGTCAAGGTAAGTGTGAGTCATTGGAAAATGGTACGAATTTGGGAAAAATCGTATTTTTTTTTAGGTTTTCCTTTTTTTGTACGTACATCTGTGTGTCAGTCGGTCCGAAAAACTGGAGAAAAACAACAGAAATCTGTGAAAATTCACACGACTTGCTCATGCAACAACCTTCCTTCTCTTAGAGGAAATAATCTACGCGCAGATTTCCATTCAAGCCAAAACAGCTCTCTGCTCTTCATAGTTTCCGGTAATAAGTTGATTCGAACTATTAAAGCTTTAGTTTCTTGTTGAAGCTCAAGTTGTACGGCAACACCACCCTTGCGTTGGCAACATCCCCTATTCGTTGGCTAACCGGGGATGTATTCGTAGAGATTTTATTTCCGGCGCTGGGCAAATATTATGGCTAATTAGGTTTCAATAACGTTTTAATGTTTTAACAGTTGTCACTGTTTACTATTGTCAGGTATTTCAGGGCCATCTAAATCCTGTAACTATTAAAACGAGTGTTTGGCGTTTCTAAACAGTGTGGCAATGGCGGAAACACCTATTCGATTTTCTTCTACTTCACATCGTTCTCTTCATTGAAGTGGGGAGGTTTCCGCTGCTTATTTCTCCTATTTTCTCTTACTACTCATTCTTAGGGTATAAACTGATCGTTTCCAATTTCCAATGTCTAGTTTTTTTTTCCACTGGAGAAACCCAAAAGTTAAAACCTTAAGGTCCGCTAGAAAGACACTTAAAAAGTGTAGAAATAACATATTGTATATGTATCTTTATAATATAAGTGAAAACCAAAGAAAGAAGGTCTAAGTAGGATGAAAATTTCTAAACTTAACAGAAATAAGATAAACTTGCGTTCTATGTCAGATGATACCAACTACATTATTCAGCACTGCGGATCGAATCCATTGTATACCACTTTTATTTTTTTTAAATAAAAATTATTAAGCAAAAAGTCCCTAATATATTTAACGATCCGATAGGAATTCAAGGAGAGTTATTCTTCAGTAACAAGCTCCTTGAACTGGCCCAACACAGGGATCAACTCTTTTAAAAGGATAACATGAAGAGGCGCCACTGAAAACGATATCAAGGCGACATAATTAAATGCCATCGAAATAAAAGTTTGGCTCACTCACTTTCTTTTAAATCTAAATTTAAGATGCCAAATTCGATTGCACAGTTTCAAGAAAAGATCCAAAATATTTACCTGAAACAGAAATAAAAGAAAACATTCTTATCAATTTCAGGTAGGGTAGAGGGAATGTTCCTGTAGGAGCTCCAAAACCTATCTACTATCACCGCCTAGGGGACATCCCAGGGTTGCAGGAAGCACCCTACTCCCTAGCGCCGGACACTCATCCCCCAAATCCTCCAGAAAGGATAGTAAAGTGAGTAAAGTAAAGTAATTGCCTATTTTTTCAGGCGGGCTTAAAACTACCAATTAGGTGTCATGGACGAGCAAACATACTTTACTGTAAATTTCTCATATTAACCATTAAATAAAATCCATGGCCTAGACCAAGGGAATTGAACCCACTAAACCAACAATACATCTTAGCTTTGCGGGTCTAGCCTATAACCGCCAAACATACTTTACTATAAATTTCTCATATTAACCATTAAATAAAATCCAAGGCCTAGACCGGGGGAATCGAACCCACTAAACCAACAATACATCTTAGCTTTGCGGGTCTAGCCTATAACCGCCAAACATACTTTACTATAAATTTCTCATATTAACCATTAAATAAAATCCAAGGCCTAGACCGGGGGAATCGAACCCACTAAACCAACAATACATCTTAGCATTGCGGGTCTAGTCTCTTAACCGCTCGGCTTCCAAAAAAGATAAATCACGTTTTGACATCTTTTTACGATATAGAGATAGTTTAAGGTTTACTTCTGTGGTAAAGGTTTGTAAGTGATATGACACAGGTTTGACTCAGTTCTGCTACCCTTGCCATAATAATAGTGATAAGTGTACCGGGGGCGAATGTATGACCACTAAGGATAAGTCTAGTTTACGCTGATAGGCCTAACTTTCCTTGTTTAATTACTAAAAAATCCTGAATATCAGGGAAAAACCAGGGCATCCATCACGACTTGAGGGCTGTTTGCCAGGACCCAAAATAGAAAGGTATTAATGAGAGAAACATGGCAGATAAGCGGTACAATTTAATTTCCAGGGGGTTTGTTTAGTCTACCAACTATGCTCTGTTCTCTGGTGTTTACATTGCCAGAGTGTATTCCAGCTGGAGGCCGTTTGTACATCTGTAATTATATAACTGTTATTTATTTAACGCCCCTTATTCTCTATTTTCCCCAACTTGTAATTAAAATTATTTGGACACTATTGTCCTGGAATTCGTAAACTAATTAATTTAGACAATTCCAGCTTGGTTAGAGTAAACATTTTAAATAATTAATCAATATTTATAAGAATTATCCGCTGATAAGCAAAAATCAATTCAGCCAAACAGCCTGATTCTGCTGAAGTAGCGTCATCATTTATATAGACTATTAGAAACGTTAGCTTTTTCCTTTACATTAAACAAAATTAATTTTCTAACTCAGCTGACACGAAAATATTGAATTCGAAACCAAATATAAAGAAATTGACACGACTACGAGTACAATCCTTTCTGTGTCCAGCATCCTCTCTGTGGTCCTAATTATACTTTAATTAATCCAATTTCTCCTCTACCAAGAATTAGTTGAAGGAAATTTCGAGATATTTTAAATAAATTAAACCAGAAATCAGATGAAAATCTGAAGAGAAAGTTTTAATGAAGTTACTTTTCAGTCAGAGAGTTTTCTCTCTTGAAAAGCGGGAAATTATTTACTGTCACTCTCATCCAGAGTTAAACAACGGGTTGGTGATAACTCCAGTGAAATCTGTTTTTTTTTTTAAAGATAGATTGAGTGACGTAATAAAAGAGAGTTTTCTAATTATTATAGAATAAAACCTTAATAACAATCAAAAATTTTGAAGTTGAAGTTACTAAAGATGGATGTTTGCCAATTGTTATTCACTAAGATTTGTTATTTCCTCTCCCTTCTACAAAGAAGAGCTATCTTCGATCTTTTCAAAGGTTAGAAATTTAGCTGTTACACCCCTTCCTCTGAAAGTGTAGATGAGAGCTTGAAATGGGCTCGAGTTGGTCTGTGAGAACGTTAAACTCAAATAATTGCACACGACTAAGTGTTGAGGCTGATCAGAGTAGATATTGTTCTTCTTGTTAGGCTGAGAGTAGGGTAAAAAGGAGGCTTCTTTAAAATGAAATAAAATGAAATTTACAAAAATTATTTACCTAGTTTACAAAGTAATATTTTTACATTACAGGGCTGGTGTTATACAAATGATATACATATCTAAGACAGAAAACAGTTTAAATTTCAAAACAGACACGAACAATTTAAACAACATATACGCAAACTTACTACAAAATACTTGACAATTGGCAACACTGACTTCCACACAACTTAACACCTATCACACACGGACCGATCACACTCAGTCCATGAACAGACAAGACAGAAGACACACCAACCCTGTAATGTTGTAAAATATTACTTTGTAAACTAGGTAAATAATTTTTGTAAATTTCGTTACATTATACATATTCATTTTAATAGAATTATTGTTAACAATCTGTAAATATGTTCCACATCCCTGAAGATGACCTAGTCCATAGGTCGAAAGCTCGGCAGAATAAATGTATCACGACTGAAATGGCAATTATTTTTTCATCCTATTACTATTATTATTAACAATCCCGTAGGAAAAAAGGAGCAAATAATTTTGAATCGATTCCATCCAGGCCACGAATTTATCTTATTTAAAAATAAATTAGGTTGGTAATACTGGCCTCATTGTCTACGAACGAAGTTATTAAGAGTAATGTCTGGGCTCATTATGTTCGCACACAAACCGCGTGTTGTTTTATAGTGCGCTATTATTGTTAGTAAATTAACGTATTGTCAGAATTTATTAGGTACATTGAAACAGTCTTTTTTTTTTTAAGACCAAATCTTCTTTTCATAACAACCTAATTTTGAAAATTCATAATTTTGGAATTTTCTTCTTTTTTTCTTCGATTTAAATATAATAATGATTCTACTGAAGGATGTGCGATGTCACAGCTTCCCCAGAATTATGGTGGTTTTCTGACAGAATTTTTATACCAAAGTGGTTTTAGCGTAACCGAAGTTCACATAAAACGCTTAGGATGTGATTCACTTCTCCTGTCTGAAAAACATGCCCAATTGGGTTTGGTTTGGGTGAAGGCCACAACGGGATAATGGAATTTCAAATAATTTAATTGGGGAAAATTGGGAAAGCTCAGAACGAATTAAGTTAGAATAGAGATGTAGCTAGGAAAGGCTTATCCGATAACAATGAATTTTCAAATCCGTTACAAACCATTTCCATTCAAGCTACCAGTTTTCCCTTTTGTGCACCGATATTCTACTTTTATTTCTACGTAAAGCAAATCGTGGGTGAAATAAATAAGAGCTTTAAGAGCTTTTAAATTCAGCTGGAATGAGAATGGCCCGTTTGATGGTGCAGAGAACTCACAGAACAAGCTAAAGAAAGAATAAAATCCTAACTAACGAGCTGAACAAGATTAGAGTTGGTGGGGAGAGGAGGAAAGTGAGAGACGGAAATAGAGAGAAGTTCCAACCGGTAGGTGGATTGCTCTCTTTGTGTTTATATACATCTCATAGATACTGAAATGGAATAGGGTTTGCGGAAGTGCATAACAAGGGCAAAGGAGTATTCAGGACGGGAAGGAAACCCTCACCTTCCGGTAGTAAGTCATCTGCAGTTTAGGAGAAGAACGGAAGTCTAGATGTTTGTGAGTGCGAGAGAGAGAGTGGTAAGAGATAATAATGGATCTAGAAGAAATGGAAAAATAGATTTTTCCCAAGTTTCCTTATATATGCACATCAATAAATGGAAATCAAATTACTTTAATGATGAAATAGTTACATGTTTCCCGCTGAAATTGTTAATCGATATAATATTTCCCCGGAAAGAACTTGATTTTTCCAAATATTTTAGTAGTCAAAGGGAAAATCTGAAAAAAAAAGAAGAATTTCTGAAAAATAGCGCGGAACGGGCTGGCTAGAATCTCTGCCATCCTTACGCTCGGAGAAGCTACGATGTTCGTTTAAGTTTTAATCGTCAGCTGTCGTCACAATCTATCGATTGTATATAAAACATTAGTGTAAAATAGTGACAGTGAATATAATAAGGTGTTAGAATAAAAAAATATTATCAAAAATATATAATGTCGGCCTATACGCGTCGAAAAGCCAAAACCAAATACAGAGATCGTATACGGTTGGAAAGGGCTTCTCAAGAACAATCGAATGGTAATAATAAAACACCATATGACCGAGTCAAGCTGTGCCGGGAACGTTAAAGAATGAATGCGGCCGAGCGGATCAACGAAGTTGTCAGTACATCTGCAGCTGGGGCCGGTTGAAATTATGCAAGTGGATGATGAAATCGTTTCTACACTGACAACGGACTGTTTAGGCATAAATTGTGTTCGATCGTCGATTTGTTTCCTTGATTTCATCCTAAATAGATAAATAAAAAATTTTATATAAAAAAATATAACCCGTTACGTAAACGTATTCACGTACCACACACGGCCGTGTCCATGACATAGCCAGTTTTTTTTTTTCTTTTCTAAATTTAAGGCGCATCAGCCCCTTAGGTCATAGGCGCCTAGTACTTTGTGTTTTCTTCGGACAGTGTACTCGGCGAACACACCCAGATCATGAGCTATAAGGAGCTCCAAGAAGGAGGAAATCTAAGGGTCAGTAGTTCTGGAATCGCCCGGTGTTCGTCCATTTCCTTCCTTCATTCAGCTGTTATCGCCGATCGTCTAATACCACATCGTACACCTCAACGTTTACCAAATTTAGCTGCAGTTTTGGGTCATTCATCAAGGGGATTAATTATTAAGATAAGAACGAACACCATGCATACAAGAATTCTTTCGCCAACTTCTTCACAGTTACAAATGATGGAGCAGTCTCCTACCTTAGCCAACTTTGTTTGGATATTCGTCGGCTATAAACCATCCAAATAGAAAGTTCTTTTTCTATGACATCACAATATTCCCGTTCTACGAGATCACATAAAACGTCAACATTAAAAGCCTCACCAAGAAGACTATACGACAAGGTCAAGGTCACCCATTGATACGTTATTGTGATACATGTTCAAGCATCTCCAAAAACATACTTTCATTGATATCTTCGCCACCACTACATCTATCTGCGTGAAAATGAAGTGTTAATAAGACTTTACAATCTTTTCAAATGAGCAAATATTTTGGCACTTAGTTAATACTCACTAAGTTTAACCCATTGCGCTATACTATAACTGTAAAGAACTAAACTCACGTAATAGTTTAAAACATTTCCGCCAGAGGTGATTATGTCAGCTTCTATATATTACAAAAATATCAGCTGATCTATAGAAGGTTATAAAACTAAGTTCCTGGTTTAAAGAAGTTCATGGGCAAAATAAAATTACATCCGTAATAGGTTAGTTTCTACGCGCCATAAAAATCGTGTGAATTAGACGTTTAATTTTATTTGTTATATTTCATTTTATTACAATTTTTCTTTATTTAAAAAAAAAATATGGTTTTTATAAAATATAATTAATTGAAAAATGTCAGATCGTAGGGTTTTTCACAAGTCAAAAGTTGGACTATTTTCAGTTTTCAATTTTCTATTTTCTATGAGTTTTCACAGGAAAAACTGGTTTGGAAAAACCCTTGAACACGAGAAAGTGGGTTTTCCAAAGTTGCCTGAGAATCAGCACAGGATACGTGTACTTACATACGAGGTGTGGCTATTAAATAGCGAGACTATTGCTGTAAAACATTTTATTTTAAATTTATACATATTTAGTTATTATCACCTTCAATATATACCCCTCCCCTATCCCTAAAACGCTCCATGCGAATTTACCATTGTTCGAAACAGTGCTGGAAGTCTTTTTCTGTGAGCACCTGCATGGACCCGTGCCGCTTTTTCTTTCACAGCTTCAAAGGACTTGAAATCGTGTTCCTTTTAATGCAGATTTGATTTTGGGGTAACAGATAAATGTCACATGGGGCCGGGTCAGACGAATAAGGCGGATGTGGCCTAAAACGGGATGTTGTACTTGGCTAGAAACGTCGTCTTGACAGACAATGCAGTGTGAGCCGGCGCCGTAGTTGTCTTGATGGAGAACCCCGTAAGACTTGTTCTTCCACAAATCGGGTCGTTTTTTCCTTACTCTTTCACAGAGTTAAGCAAGCACCTCACCGGTAGTAATGTTGATTAATTATAATCGGATATTTTCATCCGTTTTGGACGTGGAAGGACGACCCGGGCGGTCATCATCTCCGACGTCTTCTCGGCCATCTTGGCAACGCTTGAACCACTCAAAAACTCGCGCACGTGATAAATATTCATCGCCATAAACTTCTTTTAATAAGAGATAAGTTTTAGTAGCGATTTTACCAAGCTTCATGTGAAATTTCACGGCAATTACATGTGTAGTATCATGTTTTCGGCAAAATGGAACTAACACCTCTTACACAAACGTCGGTTACTTAATTCTAAATTTATTTTAGAGCTGACAATAAGCTTATCGATTTTCTTCAACGAATTTTCCTGAGGCAGACTGTTTTATTTTTTTTTGTGAGGTTCTCGAGGAAGTGCCATATTGCCTCTAAAGTGCTTCTTCAGGACAGTTTACTCTCTATTAATTGATATAATAATTAAGGAAATTGATAGGATTTCAAATTCGTAGAAAATCGGTCAAACGGAAGTCCAATTCCATGGGCCAACCAATCATAACTAAATCACCTCAACTAATTAAATTATCGAATTGACAGCCTCAATTATCTCATCAAAATGCAATTAATTGCTTGGTTATATCAATTAATAAAGGAAACAAATTGGTAATATAAACAGAACTGTAATTGAAATTACAATTAGGTGAACATCCGGTGGAGTGTTTAGCTTCACATTTTGAAAGGACACCATATTTTGTTTTCTTTTTAAATTGTAATTTGCGACAGAGTAACAGTTTGTGAAGTAAACAGTCCATGTTTTTTGGAACTACGCCAGTTTGTAGAAACTATTGCCACTAATAAACAGTTTCAAATGTTGTTTACTATTTTTATGACATAGTTTTTTTAGGACAGTTTTCAGTTTACAGTAATTTGTAGGCAATCTCACTAAGTAGTGCTACTGTAGCTACATTGATTTAAGTCTCGATCTAAACGGAAATGGAAAACTTCTAGCAATTTCCCCAACTATTCACAAAATAATAATAATAATATTTTGCATTTAAGGGACTTTAAAACGGCTGCGTCCAATAATAAATCGAATTATAAAACTTGACCAATAAAAATTCCTTTTAGATTTTTTTTTTTTTAATAGTTATTTTTGATTGGTAATTGGAAGTACCTGTTTCACCAATCCATTGTTGACGATATCATCAAAGAGTTTTTATTGGTTATTTCCAATGAAAAATTAATAAGGAAAAATAGTGTGCAAGAGGAAGTAAATAAGTTTTCCATAGATTGTATAAATTTGTCGATCAAAATGTTCATCAAAGTGGTTGAGCGTATTTTCATCCGGTTTTTCCACTTCCTTTCCCAGTGACCATCAACAACACTAAAGCGGAAAATGTATGCACTTTAATAAAAACTCTATTAAAACCAACAAAATGCATACCAAACAGAATCAACAAACAGAATCAAACGCCAGTGTGCAAACAATCTCCTGGTCACTGCATATACGGGAAATACAGAACCACAAAGTGGATTTATTAATTCCCCCTTTTGCATATGGGAACTATAGCAAGGTTTGCATTCAGTGGAAATCATACCAACAAAATCTGCTTTCATATTGCTATTTGGACTGTACAAACAGTATCCGGTGACATAGCTGCTTTTGTAACTGGTGCATTAAATGCAATATTAGACTATGCAGTAGCTCTAAAGGTTTGAGCTGCACGTGGAGTAAATCTATAGATCAAAATTAGTTATTGAAAGTCTAGAAATTAATATTCTAAGTTTGAAAAAGAAAATTAACTTAAATCAAAGTAAATGTAATAATTACAAATATTATTAAACCAGATTTTCATCAAAGAAGGAAACTGTTTTTAGGCCACCAATGCACACATCCGGATTTTGTATAGTAGGGGAGAGAGGGGCACATTTGAACAGAATTTACATTTTTTGTTTACAGAGTTGCGCACAGAATCTTATTATTGAATCTTTTTATTTTGTTTACTTCAACTTTCAAGTCTTCTTAACAGATCTATATCAATAAACAGTTGGTACTTTACATACATGTCTATATTTTTTTAATTTAAAATTTTAATATGTTAATATCTGCCCCCACTGGTGGAGGGTAACTTTGAACACAATATAAAATAGAAAGAAATGACATTACTTTACTCTGAATCTACCTTCTATCAGTTATTTCTCTCGACTACTACATTACTATCTCTTTTAAACCACTGAAATCTAGCTCAAAAATCAAGAATGACTCTCAGTTCGGGATGTTGTACCCGAAGTGATGATGGGTTTAGAAAGTTTGAACAAAATATTCGGTTTGTTGCGCTTCTTTATGTAGTAGGTTCGGACCACTTTCCCCTTCTCTGCGAGTAAACAAAAAAAAAAGTCACAAACTTGCAGTGGTCGGTAGGGCGGCACATTTCAACTGGTGATGTAGAAATGTGTGCCTCCTCTCCATCCATAAAAGAAAATATAATATCCAACACTTTTTGCAAACAAATAGACTTTTGTAAATACTAGATTTTTTTGGCTAGCCTTTGTAGGTTCTGTCAGGAAGAAGAGGAAACGGGCACTGCACGTGTTGTGTCAGTGCGGGGAGGCTTGTCTAGGCTAAGGATGTTACTTCTCGGAGAGGAAAAACCAAGGCCTGAGAACTTTACCCAAGAGTCACTCTCCAGCATTAAGAGACTGATTAAGCGGACGGGTCTGGAGGGTGAGCTCTAAAGTCGGGGAGCCACAATAGATCCATAGGGATCGCGGTGGCGTAGGCCTTGAGACCTCCCTACCTAATTTAATCTATTCTATTCTAAATACTAGATTTAAAAATACGAATTCCAAATGTTAATATGGACTAACAATACTTACATCTTGTCCACTACAATCTTCACAATACACTTCCAAAGCTGCAATACAAATTTTACTTCCACCTTACAAAATACAACCATTCCTCAATTCTGGGACTTTACCAAACAATGGAAAACGAAGGAAAACTCTGGGTCAATTATACAACAGGTCTACCACAAAATATTGTAGAAAATTACCAATCATAAATGTTTTAAATATCTGGCGAGAAATTAAAACTGTTCAAAGGTGCCCCCCTATCCCCTACGTCATACCGGAAATCGCAGGAAACAGGAAACTTGATAATTCGATTTCTCATAACGTATGAATGAAATTCAGAAAACCTGTTACTCAGTACTTGTTACTTAAATTATTGTAATTTGCCCACCAATCCAGGAGTGCCCATTATGTGTAATGTACAATTATACCACCTGGAAAATGTTCGTGAGAGTGAGTGAATGTAACAAAATATTTTGTAGTTAAAAACGAAAAAAAAAACAATTATAAGGCGACACAACGACCAAATTGTAGTTAGCAACAATCATGTTTTCAAAATACGAATATTACTGCACAAGCTGTCAAGGTGGAGGTCTTTAAAGTAACAATTATTGCGTAATAGATTTACATGAAGGACGCTAATAAATATCAGCTGATAAATAAAAAGAGTTGATAAAACAAAAAATATGAAATGTTTAGAAGCAATAAAAGCTTTTACAAGAACAGACAGGCAAAAAGGAAATGAACAGATGCATTAGAATACGAGATGTAATTTTTTGCCCATTTATATTAATATCGCTAAAAAATATTACAGGAAACTGAAATATCCCATTGGCTGGATAGATACTATTAATGATTCATTAAATATACACAAGGGAGATGTGTTATTGTCAAGGTTACCGGGGATAGAACAATGAATGGTAGCTAATACCTGTCAGGTGAGCTGAGGCAGGCAACAGTTGTACATCTTTACGTCTGTATATTGTAATTACATCTTTGGCCAAAATGATTCTGCGTTTCTTGCAATTATTAAAAACAAATTTGGGCGACATCAATGGCAGCCAAATCATACTAGAAGCTGAGAATTTTAAATGGCAATAATTTTAAAAACCATAAAAAGGTGAAAAAGATTATTGCCAGATTTCAGTTTATTATTTATTTATTATTTTTGATGACCTTAGGCCAGGGGTCGAACCTATTTCAAGTAGAGAGCCATTTCTCCTTAAATAATTTTAGTAAATCTTACCAAGAGCCGCAAGGATGATAGTGTAAACAAACTCTGTAGATCATTTGTATTCACAATTTATTATTTTATGATATTCAATAACATTTAATTGTTTTATATATTTATTTTCACATATTGCAAAGTGAATAAACAAATAAATAATAACTTAACGAATGAAAAGGCGGCAGTCTTACCATATAAATCAAGTACTTTATTTTTATATTGTATAATTCCATTCAATTTTGAAAAAATACCTTTTTAATAAATGAAATTTTCATTTGTTTCAATAAAATTAAAATATACAATGTATTTTGAGCAGGCTGAAAAGCCACACAATTTGGATAAAAGAGCCGCATGCGGCTCGCGAGCCGCGGGCTGCCGACTCCTGCCTTACGGCTTATGCTTCTGGACAATTATATCGTAATATTTTTTACATTTTTAACCTGGCACGTGCCAAAACAGTTAGGATACAAGATATCCCCACCTTTGGATGTTGAAAATTTTAAAAACATCATTGCCAACAAGCATAAACCCTAAAAATGACCCAAGCTCATGGATGGAAAGGTTGGCAAAAATCCTATACCCACGCAAACCAATTTAAAAAAAAAAACACACCAAGAGGAAGTCAAAATGAACATTTCCGGTTACACTCAAAAACGAAATCAGATGGATAGATTGAAATTCCAGAAAATAGATACGCAAAACTCGTCCACATTTCCGGGCCACTTTTTCACGAA
This sequence comes from Rhodnius prolixus, assembly GCF_049639745.1. Taxonomy (NCBI): domain Eukaryota; kingdom Metazoa; phylum Arthropoda; class Insecta; order Hemiptera; family Reduviidae; genus Rhodnius; species Rhodnius prolixus. The sequence goes on along the minus strand of NW_027411582.1, from coordinate 38,965,885 downwards.
CATAAACAAAGAAAACAACAACAAAATCAAAGAACGAAATCAATCTACAAAACAGTGTAAATGTCAGTAAATTAAAATTAAACACTGTATTGTAGACGATCACAAGAGAAGGCTGTGTGTTAACAATATCAATTATGTGTAAGCCAATAAATAGTACACGTAATTTTAAAAGGCCTTTGAGAACACGTGATGATATCATCTACGTGAGTTGTTGTGTATGCACTAGCACACTCACTGAGTCACGATCTACACATTAATATGTACTAATAATACATAATAATAATAAATACATAAACTAATAATAAAAATTTAAAATTAACTGAATCCCAAAAATGGCGTTTTGTGGGAGATCCCACTTCCGGTAGACTAATTTCCTTCTAAATGCTGGGATTTTTTTTCCGGATTTTTGGTAATAAATACACGGAAGCTCAGTGGCCAGCCGTATATTGAATTTCAACGTGGAAATTCCCGGTCTCGAATCCAGCCCTTGATGGCCCTTAGATTTTTCTCTTCCTAGGAGCTTCTTACAGCTTACTGTTCTCTGTACCGAGAGAACACTCTTCTGAGACAGGCAGAGCACTGATCAAAGTACCAACCATAGAACGCCAATCACCTCAGAGGACTGGTGAACTCTCAAATGACTGGTACCCAACATGGACGCAATACTTTCGCAGCAGTAAAAGAAATTAAGTGAAAATGCCCCCCCCCAAATCAAAAACCATTTAATCAGCTGACGACCACCCCCTTCCACCAGAAAAACAAAGAAAAATTATCGCTAGCTTTGTTTTCTTGACTAACAGAGTGTTAATAACAGAAAACTTTGATACAGACTGTCTGTCTGTCTATCAATGTGGGGCCGGAAGCGCCGGGAATGAGTAGAACTTGGCGTACAGGAACCGGCCGGGTTATTTCTGGCAGGATTGCCTAACCATTCAGCCGTTATATTCACTGATAATGGTATTATATTATATATTGAGAATGGATTACAATATATGAGTATATATACGGTATTTTCAAGAGGGAATATCAATGTGAAGCTTTGAAGTATTGTTAGTTGTACTAAAATCGTATATGTTAAATTTAAAATATTTTTTTTTACTTCCTAGTTAGGGAGCACGCATTTAGATCGCGTCCTAATTCTTAGACAAAGAGTTTTTAGGTAGGTAAAATAAATAACAATTATATTAACCTCTCAGCACAAAAGTAATAAATGTTAAAGTAACCACTTCAATTAAAAAGAAAACTCTGAGGGAATAAAAAAAAGAACACATCTAAAGGAAATGTAAGAAAAGAGATGGAAAAACCATGAACTAAACAAGTGGTAGAGGTTGATAGAAGTGTGACTCGATTGAAAAACTTGATTTGATTGCTTCTATCAATACGAAACATCTCTTATCTTAATGGAAGGATAATTTTTAGGAAAAACAAGTCAGTCAGATGAAAATGGGAAAACACTAAACAGAATGATGGAGAAAAGGAAAGTAAGACTTTTCCAAATATTGGTTCCTACGATGGTTACTGCACACGTTCGATATATATTTTTCTTTTTTCTGTAACCAAAGGAAGCTCTAAACGGATACTTCCGGTGAAAACCGGAAATCTAAAATTTGACACAATCACGAGACTTCCGCTTACGTATTAAAAAATGTGTAGCTCACAGCGTGTGTTCGCACTAAACTAAAGAGGTTATAGTAATTATAGAGGCAGTGGACTCAGTGCTCTCTAGCGCTAACCTGAGGAAACTATCAGCAGGAAATCAGCTGTTTTTTTTACAAGCTAAACGTATTTCTTAACCTGTTTTTTTTTTGGGCACGCGTTTTTTTGTTTTTGTTTTTAATGAATTAAACGCATTCCTTTCTATTCATAAATTAACCCCCAAAAAAACTGTTTTATAAAGTAGTTTATATAATTTATAAATAACTTTTTGTTTTATATACATATACATATATAAAAAAAACGGGTGTTATATTCTCTAGATATTAAAGTAATAATGTTGTTATATAGAAAGCGAGACTGCAGGCTAGAGAACTAGATCAGAACGGCCCTTGTGACATCATAGATTTGGCAACCACTCTGAACTACGTTCGTGTTTCAGTTTGTAAATTTGGTCTCTATTTGATTCGTTCGTTCTTTATATATACATAAAGAGGTGTATTCATTATTAATCAAAACGTAACCGTTTTTGTGAACTGCCCTAGGGCGAAATAAAGAAAGAAAAGTAGTGATATATCGAGGGTACCACGGTAGCCGAGCGGTTCAAGGCGCGACCCGCAATGCTAAGATGTATTGTTGGTTTAGTGGGTTCGATTCCCCTGGTCTAGGCTTTGGATTTTTATTTAATGATTAATATGAGAAATTTACAGTAAAGTTTGTTAGGCGGGTTATAGGCTAGACCCGCATAGCTAAGATGTATTGTTGGTTTAGTGGGTTCGATTCCCCTGGGGTCTAGACCTTGGATTTTATTTAATGGTTAATATGAGAAATTTATAATAAAGTGTGTTAGGTTACGTTATAGACTAGACCCGCAAAGCTAAGATGTATTGTTGGTTTAGTGGGTTCGATTCCCGGTCTTAGGCCTGGGATTTTATTTAATGGTTAAAAGAAATTTGCAGTAAAGTATGTTAGGCGGTTATAGGCTACACCCGCAAAGCTAAGATGTATTGGTTTAGTGGGTTCGATTCCCGGTCTTAGGCCATGGATTTTATTTAATGGTTAAAAGAAATTTGCAGTAAAGTATGTTAGGCCGTTATAGGCTACACCCGCAAAGCTAAGATGTATTGTTGGTTTAGTGGGTTCGATTCCCGGTCTTAGGCCATGGATTTTATTTAATGGTTAATAAAAGAAATTAACAGTTAAGTACGTGCTTGAGCTTCACGACTTACTACTTGGACGTTAACATACACCCAGAAAAATAGGCCACTACTTTACTTAATTCTTACTTAAGTGTGGGAAGTTAAGTTTTCACACTCAATTCCAGATTTTGCTCTATCTAAAATAAATAGTTTTAAAGTGCCTGAGGAAATAATTTTTTTTTCTCCAACGTTAGAATTAGGGAACAGTTTGACTTTACAATTTAATGGATTCGTTATCTTTGGTGAAGTGCATATTAGTTTCCGTTCTTAACTACACTTCTGTTTTTTTATGAGTGAGACAATACTTTATGACTGGAAATTAGCTTTTATTGTAGAATAAATTTAAATTTTTAAATACTATTTACTATCGCTTGCAACCAAATAAGGTTGTGTGATTAACTGGAAATTTTAGCAGGCATTGAATTTCAAACCAAGATTGCAGCTTTTATTTCTAATTGTGTAAACGAAAAGAGCCCCTATACTGAATATACTTCTTGTTTTGATAATGGCATTTATGATTCACTTGCTACTTACAAGAAAACTTGCTACTTTTGTGTGAATAATTGGCCAAGAAAGTTTATTTAAGCTCCTTCCACTTTAAGTACCGTTTCACACGGACTTGGGCTTGCCAAATCTGGATAATATTCACGAATTATGATACTTTCATCTAAAACGACAACGTTTTTTCTTAATCATCTTAATGTTTCAATTTTTCGTTGCCTATTGTCAAGTTTATTCTATCAAGAGGCTGGAAGGAACACTTCATCATGAATTTAAGGACAGCAATTGATTGGTTTCATACCCGTTACCAACTATTGACGTAGTAAAATTTGGCGTAGTAATAGCTAATAAAGAGTCATCTAGCACAGGATGTAATTATAGATTAGTGGCACCCGATTGTATTTCCCCCACACTATTATGGATTATAGTACATGAATCTAGTACATAATGTACTTACTACATAGATCATTCTGGAGATGCCCATATTTTAGTGGCATTAAATAGCCTACACAAACATACCTAATATATGCAATGTGTATTTGTGTCAATAAATCATGGCCGACTTAGTTACAGCAACTGTTAGTTCAAGGAGGATGTGACTACAACGCAATGTGTACACAGACTTGCGTATATATAGGACAAAAGGAATTGTTCTAGTTGACAGTGATAACTATGTTATGTAGGCTGAATTGATTCAGTCTGCAGTGGGCGGGCTACAAACTGACAAACAGTACTGCACCCCAGCAGTATCAGGAGACCAATGGCAAACTTAACTAGTCTAGTATTGTCCATTGTGCCGCTACCATAGTGCCCACTGTTATATTCATCTCAAGAAGGACGCAAAGTATTGGGTGAGGACTGAGCTCCTGGAATGATATGACAGGAAAGAGAAACAGTTATGCCAACCCAAGAGCATCCAGAGTAGGGAATCGGATATGAAGTAAAAGCCAACTGAAGCCACAATCAATCAGCGCCAATCAGTCCAAGCGTGAACAAATTTTTTCGACTGTTGGCCGGAAGTGCAATAGCCAGAAGCCAGAATAACTCACACGACTTCCTTTTACTTTAAAAGTTCTAAAAACACTATTTCACTTTAAACATTTAATTCTAACCAAAACTGTAAAGATTTTAAAGCGTTACAGTGAACTTACCACACAGAACAACTTAAAAGTCTATCTGTATGCTTGTGACGTATATATGAAGTTTACAGAACATCCTGGGAGTCAATCCCTCCTTCACAAAAAGAGCCAACAATCCCTGGAGTACAGACGTACTTTAGACTGAAATTTTCTTCAGAATTCTAAATTTTTAATAATAATTACAACTTTCTTAAAAAAAACATTTTATGGCATGGATAATATGGTCGTGTTTTATGTCTTTAAGTTTACTGGAAACCAAAATGATTAGAATAATTAACCATTTTACAAAAATGGATGAAAGAAAACTGCCCTTTGTTTACTGATCAAGCCGCCGCCATTTTCCCTCCACTTATTGGCAAAATGGCGGCCATTAACAAAATAAAACTGTGTAACACAACTACATCCACTTACAGCATATTGAACTTAGTGTAGGTCAACTAGATTCGCGTTACAGATACGAGAAACTATAAATGAAAACAGACAATCGCACTATCGATTTCGTTCTGCCTAAATCAAGAAGACGACATAGCTAATCGATTTACCAAACCACATCTGATACCTTCACTTGTTTCTTTATTTTTATGAATTATTTGCAAAGTCGATCATAGTTGAATTGTAACTGAAATACTCTTCTACCTAATCGATACAAATTTCCTCGACATTGAACTAGTTGAAGTAAAGTTTCCGCTACTCTGTATCGATTATATTGTAGTAATCCCAAGTGGGAACAAGAACTTTATCGTATAAAGCACTTGCGATATATATTCTAATTCACATGGTACTTTCCCAAGTGAAAAGAAGATGGATGAAGAAGTAGGAAAAGCAAGTTATCAAAAAAAAAAAAAAAAAAAAAAAAACCTCAATAAGTTTTTCCATTCTGGGAATCTCAAGTTGAATTTCCAGTAAAAAAGGAAAATGCACAAAGTTTTTCTCCCCTGGGAAAAACAATATAACTTTCACTTCTAGGAGAAAATAGAGGATGTTCCTCAAGTATCCGCCTTCAACAAATTATTTATCTATTCTAATGCAAAATTTTGTCAAATAAGTTAGGAATAAATATACTTCTTGCTAGAAGTTATTTTATGAAAATTTTCTTTATTATTTTCTTGTGTTTTCCAACAATACAGGGTCAATTAACGAGAAAACTGCAGCCTGTGTCTTGTCCCGAGCATAGAGGAATCCGTGAAGGAAGGGGACACCTTCAACTTTACTGTATTACCAGGTCAAGACGTCAGAAAGTGAGGCCGAATATGTAGATCCAGCCAGCATTTATTTGTTTTTTTTTAGGATCTTCAGAAACTTGCAATCACTAAATTAAAGGACTCCTCTAACTGTTATCGATGGACTTTAACTGGAAAATTAATTTTCTGGAAAGAGGAAAAAAAAAAAGAAATAACAAGACTTATACTTTCTTTTGTGAACAAAAAGTGACTAAGTAAATGGGTTAGACTTATTGATAAGTTTAATAATTGAAACAAAGGCTTACAGTAAGTTTAGCAACACAATGGGCAGAACTAGAAAATCATTTACCACTGCCGCCCACTCTGCACACTGAATGGAAGTGGCTATAGAAGACCCAAGTGGATTCAGCCCAATGATATGGCCCATTATAGCTAAGTTTCCTCCATGGCCCTACAGCCAAAAGCGGAGGGTCAACACTTAACAGTTGAGAAGCACATTAAGCTGTTCAACTTGACTTCAATAACAGTACTTTTCTTAATGAAGAAAATCTTTGTTAATATTTAATGATACATTATTGATTACAGCTGATGATTTTTGGAAGCTCTAAATAATAGAGTCCCAAGTGAAAGGTCGCTTAGTTACTGTGGATACAGCCACCACTGGACTTCTTGAGAGTGCATGGCGCTGAACGTCGACAGTAATGAACGTTGGACTTAATGTTAACATCCAAATTATGAACTTGGCCAGCAAAGAAAGCGGATGCTAATACTAAGTACCAAGATGTACCAGGTACCATGCATGCCAATAGATCGTGCATGTCACAGCAACAACTAACTCTAGATGGATAGTATTGGAGTCCATGTGACCTAGTTGCATCAGTCTGGACCATACTCTTGCAGTAGACTTCCTTTAATTTGGTCACGCACTTACCGCCAAGATGGCTTTCCTCGAAGACTCATTCAAAGTTCTTATACCTTTCTTCATCTTCAAACGTTCCCTCCAGTTACTTCACCCCGGTAACAACCCTCGCTTTTAACTTCCAATAAAGACATCTAACCCTCCTCTCTTGTGCATACATGTAAAACGATATTTCATGTTCTGAAGAGAGATTCAAGATTTAGGCACTACTTTTTGTCCCTATCAGTATCAGGCTTAGTCTTCCAGCTCCATATCTCGTCTTCCACTACAGAAACCAATCATCTGCCCACTCAGGAGAGGATTGGCGCCCCCTTTTCAAATTACCTATTTTTATTGTGGCTGCCCATTTTTTTTTACAAATTTCATATTTTCTTCCATAATCCTGACAGAAATTTAGGGACTTGAAACAGAACTATTTCTTTTCATCCTTTATCCAGATTGAGTATACGCAATTTTTCCTCTTATAGTAGGACCAATGCTTTTGGTTCTTGGAATAATGATTCCATGGTCTCTAATAAATAGACTGGGGGAGTTTCTTTGTTGCTCTACACTTGTCAAACGGAAACAGAATCAAATGCTGTTTCCAAATTCAGAATAAGTTAAAATTAAATCGATATGGGGACTAATCGAAGTTTTATTAAGCTTTAATCTTTACTGTGCACATAAAAATCATGGTTCCACGTTCGATTTGAAATTAAATTTATTGTGCTTCCATATTTGGTATGTCCGGCATGCATTCTATTTTGTACACTCACACACACTTAAGGGTAAAACTGAATTCAGCCTTTATTAGATTTATTCGTGCTCGATTAATACAATAAATGAATAAATTTCAATGAAGGGAATAATAAATAATAATTAAATTAAATCTAGACCCAGGACAATAAGTGGAGGGTTCGCAAGAGTTCTGTGTGAAGTGTCGCCAGTGAAAGGAAACAATTAGAAGTGCGCACTCAAGGAGGCTGTGGTGGCCAATCACACAACATGGTGGGTGATTGGCTCTATTCAAGTGGATAGTTCCTCCAGATGCAATAATTATCCAATTATTTTTAGCGACAATGAGTACGCGCCCAACACTTGTACACATTGAATTCAATTAGCCAATCAAACAGTGTAGCATCAATTCCAGCTGCTTTTCATTGGCTATAAAAAAAAAAATAGTAATAAATATCAGAGGTGGATTAATCAGTTTGGCGTAGAGATTTCGACTTCACTTCCTGTGTGAAAGTGATCCAGTGCACAAAGTCCGGTCAGGTATGCATCCAACTGTGGACCTAACCACATTCTCAAAAAAGATATTGTGATCGACTAGATTTACGATTTTTACGAGTTCGTAACGGAAATATGTCTAGAAACCACTTTTCCGGAAACGATTATTTTTCAGTTTGTTTGGAATTTTCTCGGAAACGGAAGCAACGACTTCCTGTAAAGATCTGGAACTATTAATTGGTACATTTGCCAAGGTAACAACTACTTACTTAAGGTAGTCCTGGGGGAGAGGTAGATTATTTCCTCTGAAGTATCTTTTCAGTGTATACAAAACGAATCCCCAATTACCTATACAAATGATAACAGGAGTATAACTTGCCCTGAACTTACTTTGATATAAATAAAATTAATGCTTAAATCTTCTAAAATAGAAAGTTCAGATGCCGCATCTAAGCTTACCCAAATTTTGACTCCCTTTGGGGAGCCACAATAGACCCAAAGGGGTCGCAGTGGCGTAGTCCCTGAGGCCGCCCTAGTCTAATCTAATCTAATCCATCTATACCTATTTAATTACGATGCTTTTTTTTAGCAACAACTGCACAGACAGCATCATTACAAAAGTAGAAAATTACTCACATAACTGGAATTACATGCTCTGCACAAATACCAAGTATTTCAAAATTACCTGAAACAAACACAGAATTAAATTTATTTGTTTTAAATCAAAATATTCGGCCCTTTTCACAGCATCTGTACTGTACCAGCACTGTACCTTCATTCTATATTTTATCATTTGAACAATAAAGTTTGAAAGAATATGAACAGCTAAAGTTGAGGACTAACTAATTAATAAAATTCAATTGACCATTAAATCACTCCTAGGCTCCTTTCATGACGTCAAACAACAACATATATGTACTTACAAACTTAGAAACCAACACAGGGCTGTGCAACCAAGTTGCTGGGGAAGCCATTTTAAGCAGGAAATTTAATATAAACATAAGTCCTATTTCCGTCAATTGCAGAACTACAACAGATCGAAGCGTTATGGGTAAAATCGATCAACCGGAAGTACTACTTCTAAATCGATTTTTCTGTTTCGTATTATCGACAAAAAACTCCGACGATTTCCTTCACAATTTTGATGCCCATCACTTTTCATATAAAACTTTTGCCCGTAAATTTTAATTTTTAATTTTTAGAATTTCTCAATTAGTGCCCCCCCCCCTCTAAACTGCTAACCTCTTTTCTTTTTTTTTTACTTTAACATTTGGTAGCGATGTTTTCAACCAATCCAGCCCCAATCTCGCACCTGCCCACCAATAATTTCATCAATAAATTGAGGGCAACATCTGGGTGGAAAACACTTTAATCATGAAGACGAAGTGAAAATCAAAGGGGAGAACTGGCTAAAAGTGGAAGAGATCCTATGGATGCAAGGATGGAAAAACTTTATTGACACTGTTAAAAGAAAAACGTTGATTATTTGGGAAAACAATGCACGTAAATTTCATTCGATTCAATCTCTTCAATCTAAAATACTTCGAACAAGCTCCATTTTATGTCTCCCAACCTGACTACTATACACACTGACCTTAACATTCATTTTATCGCACAAGTTGCTGAAAACACGATACAGAAAACTCCACTTCGACCTGCGATCTCATATAAATCCTCTAGCTCCAAAATCTTTCTTTTAGACCTCTCCCTGATAACCCAGGGACAAGACGTCTTAAAAGACAGTGTGATTACCTCTCTAGTGAAGAGAGTGACTGACCGTCTAATGCAGGGGTCCCCAAACTTTTTACCCAGGAGGGGCCCAGGTTAACTGTCCCTCAGACCGTTAGAGGGCCGGATTATAAAAAAAAAAAGCTATTTTAATGTAAAAAAAAAAAAAAAGAAACGAGAACAAATAGTATATTTCAAATAAAGAACAAGTAAATTTAAATCACCAAACTGCCCAGTATTTCTGTGGGAATTATGGACCTGCTTTCGGCCAATGAGATGGTCAATGTCCTGGTTTAGTTATAGTGCTTTGCCTTTCTTCTTACTTCTGCTGTTATTTTGCGGAACCGTGACGCGTGCGTCCCGCGTCATCGGAAGTAATACTGTACATGAGCGACGCAGCGCTTTGCGGCACCACCACAAACGTATAGTGCTCCTTTCACTGGACCACCAATGAAAGAGATGCCCCTTCCGGAAGTGCGGCGAGGGCCGGATAAATGTCCTCAGCGGGCCGTAGTTTGGGGAGTTTAGAGTTTTACCACTGGGTAACTCCACTCGTTTGCTTCATTTTTTACTCTGTTATCATTGCTACTTATAGCGCAAATGCGCTGATTGTAGCCACAAATAAACGCTCTAAAACGTGTGCATTTCTAAATAACCTTGTAACCTTACTTATTTTATACCATCATGAAGCTTCATTATAATACGAGTACTTATCAATTTGTGGCTTATTTGTGCTAAAAACAAAAAAAGGTGATATTTTTCCGTTAAAAGTTAAGCGCACCCCCAAGATGGATGCGTTTCCCTCAGTTTGGAAACCACCGGCGTAGAGTTAAGTCCCCACCTCGCCAACCAAACTAATAATAATAAGCATAGGCCGTAAGTTTATGATCATCAATCAAGATTGATACGAAAATTAAAGCATCAACTCGTACTCTTACTTCAATAAATCAATTAATCATGGCTCCCTCTCCGTCACTCTGTCACGCTCTCTCTCTCCCCACCATTTTTCAGCCTAAATTCCTCCCTAGTACAGTCACGAAACATATTAGTAAAGAATGGAAGGCTGGTTCGGGGTGTGGGTGAAAATGTCTGCTGTAAAGAAATGTAATCGATGTCAGTGAACTAGCTAGAGTTCGATGTTCAAGTACGAGAGTGGATAACTGAAAATAGTGGGTGACCAAATCGAGTCTTAATACAATATAATCGGACACATATTCGACCAATAAAGGGCGAGAAAAAAAAAACAGTAACCAGAGACGGCACCCATATGGTCACATCAGGTTGAATGCAAATTCTCATCTAGCAGCATACAAAAACTCCAGCTGGTCGAGAGCTCCAACACGGCCCGATCGATTTTCCTCACTCTTGCGGGCGGGTGGAGGGGAACAGGGACCCAGCAGGCCATTCTCAGGACGGCGGACAATCTTATCTTATAAAATAGAGCAGTCGCTTCCTTCAAGCTCCTTCTGCCGTCCGTTTATGGAGTTCAGATTTCATGGCTCTCCATTCCTAAGCTGTGCTTTTAATGATTTCCTGGGTTCAAGGATACCTTATGAATAGTCTTTTTGCTGCTCAATAGTGGGTAAATTGGACCAAGTGAGCCCAGAAATTATCCTTCAATTCCCCCATCCTTTAAATGTTTAATAATTAAAAGTTAATGAATAATTTATTACGCCTAATTGTAAATTTTTAGTTTAAATTATTCCCCCAACAAAATGGCGAGTTCTAAATTAAGTGTTAATAGGCTTTAAGTAAATAATTTGAATAAAAATTGTATAAATTGCAAGCATATAAATGTTCAATCCTCTAACAACAACAATCAGAGAAGTTATCGCCGAGAATGTGATGATAAATCGCTGAATCATTCGATAAAATTATTAGTCACTTACCATATCAAACTAGCGAAATAATAACTGTTACTATAAACACGAGATATCAAAGGCTGTTCTGGCTAGCAGGATATTGGCCTGTTTCCTGAATATTGCCAGGAATTTCTGGCCGAACGGTATACAGTAAGACCAGAAGTTCCCGTAGGATAGTAAGCATCGCTATCCTGGAAAGAGATAGATTAGGACTAGGAGAGAGAGTCCTCATTTCAGCGGCAGTCAAAGGACTTTAGACTAACAAAACCTGAGAATAAGTACTCCCTTACATCTAGTTAACATTACTATCCCGGAAAGATAGATTAGGACTAGGAGAGAGAGTCCTCATTTCAGCGGCAGTCAAAGGACTTTAGACTAACGAAACCTGAGAATAAGGACTCCCTTACTTCTAGTTAGCATTACTATCCCGGAAAGATAGATTGGAACTAGGAGAGAGAGTCCTCATTTCAGCGGCAGTCAAAGGACTTTAGATTAACGAAACCTGAGAATAAGGACTCCCTTACTTCTAGTTAGCATTACTATCCCGGAAAGATAGATTGGGACTAGGAGAGAGAGTCCTCCGTTGCGAGAAAACTAAGACCATTAGCGTCCTGGTGGTTAAATGAGTTCCCGTTTCCTAAACGCGCATTCCATGGGGAAAAAAAAATTATAGAAGACTGGGATACAATCAAGGAAAACTGCAACGCCCAATAAGCCATCTCGTGATAGCCATTAAGAATAGACAACACTACCAAATCTGTATCAAGTCAGCATTGCTTTCTCAACCTGGGATTCGGCAGCAGCAGATCTCCAACCGCTCAAAATAGGCAAAAGCTGCTCAAACCTATATGCCTCTCGCTTTATCATCAGATTTCTATCCGATTTCACTACCACTTTTGACAACTAAGAGATTTATATCAAATGCTAATTTGGGACTTATTGTAATCTGGATATGAAGGTTGGTATTTAGAGTCCTTATTCTCAGGTTTTGTTAGTTTTAAAGTCCTTTGACTGCCTCTGAAATGAGGACTCTCTCTCTCCTAGTCCTAATCTATCTTTCCAGGATAGCGATGCTTACTATCCTAAGGGAACGGTTCAGTTATATTATTTCCAGATCACTGTCTGTCTTATTAACTTGATGTCAATAATTGCGGAAGTTTTGAAGTTTTTTCTCCATTGTTAGTTCAGCATAATATATACTTCTAAGCTCAGTGAAAAAATTCTTTACCCTCTCTAACCTTTAACTTCCTTACAAAATATGTTAATGATACACGACAATGATGGGTGTCCATGAAAACCATCGCAGTTTATTAGATATTAAATATGGTAATATGATACGAAAAGTTTTCCAAAGTTTTTCATTGTTAAAAAATGAACTCCATGAAAATTCCAGATTATAAAAGTTTTCCCTTTTTTTGCGGGGGGGGGGCGGTTGGAATTTTGGTTAAATTGAAAAGTGATAGTTAATTTAAAATTAAATTATTTGAGAAATAGTAAAAGAAAATTGAAAGGTTCATTAAGAAGTAAATAATAATAATAAAAAAATAAAATACATCTGAGAAATGAGAAATGGGGCCGCGTGAAAGATTGTGTGGGTTAGAGGGACAGAGATTGTAATTGAAATCGTCAGAAGCAGAGCGGCCCCCTCCCAGATTTCATTTTCAAGTGGATTCTTCATTTAATTAAATGAACTCAACTCACGGTCCAACTCAATAAAATAAAATTAAAAAAATAATTAACTCTAATAAAAAATTATATTATCTGTCTCTGTCTTTCTTTTGTCTGTCTTTATTGCAAGCTATTTTCTTAGCTTAATCTAACTGGTGCATTAGTTCTTGTTTATTAAAGAGGGTTTTGAAAGCTAATTAGTAGTAGGCATTTGTGGAGAGTGCACCTCTTTAGGCGATCTCGAAACCGGCGAAAGTGTACCTCCTTACGAGATCTCGAAACCGGCGAAAGTATACCTCCTTAAGCGATCATCTCGAAACCGGCCAAAGTGTACCTGCTTAGGCGATCTCGAAACCGGCGAAAGTGTACCTGCTTAGGCGATCTCGAAACCGGCAAAAGTGTACCTCCTTAGGCGATCTCGAAACCCGCGAAAGTGTACCTCCTTAGGCGATCTCGAAACCGGCGAAAGTGTACCTCCACAGGCGATCTCCAAACTTAAATGTTATAAAAACCTCAAACTGGTGGACAGAACACACTTTATTAATACAATAAAATGCTTTTAGAATAACAACTAGTTTGGTTAGAACAGTTGATGATAATTTTAAATTGAAATATCTATCCAAAGCGAGATTGGTGTAATCTATTTAGATCTAAGCAAGCGTACAGATGTGTGTGTGTTGGTAGTGGAATTGTGGGTTTACGAGTGGGGTCTCAGCCCAGTACTGGGAGCGGTAGGGACTGTGCAGTCAGGACAGACTGGATATATAGTCCATGGGTTTGGATTTTATCCCAGTTAACCCCTCTTCCCACAGCCAGCTATCCCATTCGCCTACCAGCGCACCACTTAAATACACACAGAAATCCTGTCCAATTAAAATCCTTAACGCTTCCTTGCTGCTATCGGGCGTTCATATCCTGTAGGATCTCCTTAACTGACCAATTAATTCCTTGTTCCAATATCAACTTCTCTCTCTTTCCCACACATGAATGGGGGATAAATAGATCACCCCCTTTTTTTTTTTTTTCATTTATTTTTTTCCCCCAGCGTAATCTTGAAATCACTTTGGTCTCCATTGCAAACTCGAGCAATCCAGCTGACTCCATATATGAGTGATGCTGCATCATTCTATGTTTCATGTTATAAAAACAGTTAAGTGAAATTAAATTCCCCACTCACCGTTTTTAATTATCTTTTTTTATTTACTTTTTTTCCAATTTAAGGCACGTCAACATATGAGGCCATTGGCGTCCGGAGCTTTAACTCTCTGCACAGCCGGCCTCCGAGGCGCCACGGTAGCCGAGCGGTTAGAGGCGAGACCTGCGAAGCTAATATGTATTGTGGTACTGGGTTCAATTCCCCCGGTCTAGGCTTTAGATTTTATTTAATGGTTAATATGAGAAATTTATAGTAAAGTTATGTTTGCTAGTCGCCTCCGTCCGCCACACCTAATTGGTAGTTGGACATTAAGCCCCGCCTGAAAAAATAAGCGATTACTTTACTTTTTACACACCCGGCCTCCGGACAGTGTTCTGTCGATTCAGGGCACTGTTTAACACTGGAAAGTGAGCAGTAAGAAGCTTCTAGAAAAAAAAAAAATTAAAGGTCAGCAACTAGATTCGAACCCACATTAACAGCTGATTTCCTCTCTCTTTCTCATTTTATACAGAGGGAGTATTTCTAGCGATAACTCATAGTGGATATCGTGAATTTTATCTAAAATACATTTTTTTGAGGTCTAAAAAGTCTGAAAATGGTCGGTGTGTGTGTGTTTTTTTTTTGGCATTGGCTTCCGCCATACAGCCAGAGCATCGTCTAGGTCAGGGGTCGGCAACCCGCGGCTCTTTTATCCAAATTTTGTGTCTCTTCAGCCTGCCCAAAATATATTGTATATTTCAATTTTATTGAAACAAATGAAAATTTCATTTATTAAAGTAAAGATATTTTCTCAAAAAGAATTTTAAATGAGATAGGTTTGAAATTGAATAGAATTATATTAAAATACAGTACGTAATTATAAAAGACTGCCGCCATTTTCATTCAAATACAGATTTAGTTATTATTTATTCGTTTATTTACTTTGCAATATGTGAAAATAAATATATAAAATTGTCAAAGTTGGGTGTTTTTGAACGTTACAGCTTTTTCATGCAGTTTTTGACGATCAACGCTTTTACCACTGTCCTAACGGACAGTTTTAAAACATCTAAATGTTATTGAATATCATAAAATAATATTTTGTGAATACAAATGATCTACAGACTTTTTTACTCCATCATCCTTACGGCTCTTGGTAAAATTTATTAAAATTATTTAAGAAGAAATGGCTCTCTACTTGAAATAGGTTGCCGACCCCTGGCCTAGGTGCTTATCACTAGAATATCACTCACTCTCCATTCTTACTTATAAATACATTCGCTTCACACATTCATCCCTCTACTATATACAACTATTTACATACAAACTTACAACTAATGGATGGATCAGTACTCTATATTCCTGCCATCCTTATAGCTTAACCGAAATTAAAATCACCGCAATCCTTCTCTCTAATTCGGCTATAACTTTTAAATATATTCATATTTCATTGCTAGCTCTGCTATAGACTTAAGCACATAGATGTTGGTGGAGAATATTATATCTTCGTAGCGAAATGGTGCATCTAAATACCTGTATATGTCGTCAAACATTCGTTTCCTTTCTACCACATAACGTGGACATATCATTATTACATGTTTGAAATCTTCCTCCTCATTGCAATCTACGCAAAGAGGAGAGGACCTTTTGTTGATCCTGTGTAGATACGATCCGCACAGCGCGTGGTTCGCTCTCAGCCTGCTTATTGTCGTTACAACCCATTTATTAGTGACAGTTCCCTTAAACCATGTGGTTGTCTAGGTAACTGATAGGTAACTGTGTGTATGTTCGGGAACACAAAATCTCAGGAAAAAAAAAGAAACGAAATAGCAGGGAGCTCAAAATATTACGATTGGATTCGAGACTGACTTTTACTCAGTAACGTATTAACCGGATGTAGTTTCTTTTTTCAAAAAAAAAAAAATTAATCGAAAAACTGTATTTTTTATTTTCAATGGATACGAACACAAAGACCACACTTTTTCTAAACTTAGTGACCTCAAACAGGGCATTTCCGGTGAAAACGTCAGCTCGAAACTATTTACAATTACAACACCTTCTTAAACAGGAAGTAAACAAAAAAAATAATGTCCTCATTCCACGGGTTTAAAAGCATGTGTCTATCTACTATAAGTACAAAAGGTTATTTACCTTAGGCACTTTTAGACTGATTACAGAAGTGTTCTCCTAGTATCTCGAGCCCAACATGGCTGAATAATTACGTCACGAAATCTGGCGAGGAGCAAAAAAAAAAAAAAAAAACACGGAATTATTTTCGTAGGTGTAACTCGTGGCGGGGGCTGGCTAACAATAACCGGGGGGGGGGCATGGTAAGCACGCAATGGTAACGTTGTTCTACACTATGTTTAACAGCTGACCCAACCTGATAAGTTTGATCTAATGACCAAGGGGCCCCCCCCCGTTCACAAATACCTATTTGTTACACCAAATCTTTCTAACTAAAAATAGAAAATTTTAATCTAATATCTCTCTCTCTCTCTCTGTCTCTCTCTCTCTCTCTCTCTCTCACTCGACAAAAAAGAAAAGCGCTTTCACCAGCCACACACAATCTCTGGCGTTTTCAATTTTTCATTATGTCAGCGGCACCTTGATAATAGTACAGGTGTAACAGTCACCTAGTCATTTCCCTTCCATCGGCTAACTTCCGTTTGATTATTCCCAACTTTCGACGGCCCGTCTCTATCACACGTTTAACTTCAAAATTACTTTTTTTTAAGTATATATTATATATATATATTGAATGTTCATTCAATAGAAAAATCATTAAAAGGCTAAAATGAGACTGGAAAAACTGAAAATCGCCAAATCGTGAGGAAAAATGATATTTTCATGTTTTCACGTAATTACCCTCACGTGACCATTTCCTTTTCAGCACCTGATGAACTGCAATTAATCATGGCGCCACAATTACTATTTTCTTATGTGAAAATTCACACGAATACCACATAATACTACAACAATTTCGAGGTCCTAATTTTCTTCTCTACGTTTGCTTCCAACTAAGAGATTTTACACGTTTTTTTTACCCTCACACTCTGCTGCACTGTGTTTTTTATGGCCATCCATTCTTACGATAAACTAATTTTTATAGAACAATTTTTCCGAATGAAATTAGCGTATAATGTAGTCAGAGCATCAGAGAATTGGGAAATTCGACGGCATAATTTCCCCCCCCCCCAAAAAAAAAGCGGAGAAAAGTGGAAAATCGGTTCAGTAATGTGGTACTTCCGGTTGAGAGCATCCGGCTTCCTAAGGCTGTAAAGCAAAGCGGCAATGATAGCGAAGAGCAAAGCGGCGAAAACAAACACAGGTTATCATATGGGACCGCGCATAATGGGGGAGCAAAGCGAAGATATCGTAGAGCAACGCTACCAAGAGAGAGAGTAGAGCAACGTGTTGTGACATGTTTGATTTCTTCGCTCTCATCGCGCTCAATTTTCTCGGTTAAAATGGGATGTTGCTGCATTTATTGGTGTAGTTTTTTTAAATTATTATTATTGTGTTCTTTTTAAAGGTGCTCAACAACTAAGGTCCTTCGCACCTGACAATGTTGCTGTAAGACACTACACTAGCTCAGGAGTCGGCAACCTATTTTAAGTAGAAAGCCATTTCTCCTTAAATAATTTTAATAAATCTTACCAAGAGCCGCAAGGATGATAGTGTAAAAAAAACATCTCTAGATCATTTGTATTCACAAATAATTATTTTATGATATTCAATAACATTTAAATGTTTTAAAACTGTTTCCGGTAGGACAGTTGTATAAGGGTTGATCGTCAAAAACTGCACGAAAAAGCGTAACGTTGAAAAACACCCAACTTTGACAATTTTATATACTTATTTTCACATATTGCAAAGTAAATAAACAAATAAATAATAACTAAAGCTGTGTTTGAATGAAAATGGTGGCTGTCTTATATACATTACGTACTGTATTTTAATATAATTCTATTCAATTTCAAACCAATCACATTTAAAAGTCTTTTTGAAAAAATATCTTTACTTTAATAAATGAAATTTTCATTTGTTTCAATAAAATTGAAATATACAATTTATTTTGGACAGGCTGAAGAGCCACAAAATTTGGATAAAAGAGCCGCATGCGGCTCGCGAGTCGCGGGTTGCCGACCCCTGCCCTAGCTCATTCTAATCTAAAACTATCATTCTAACAAAAAAACACTCATGCATATAAATACATTCATCCAAATAAATACAGTCACACACATTAAATCTAATCGCGATTTGTGATGGAGTACTCGATATTCCTCGCATCACATTAATAACCTAATCTAAGATAAAAACATATTTACTTACTTACATAATTAGAGACTAGCATAGTGTCATATGAGACTATATAAATCTATATCTTTAAGGTATTGCAAGGCTTTCCTTGCATTGTCTTCATTATCGTCCAGGATCTCTTTCATGCTATTACCCATGTTTAACTTCCGCCTAGCCCATGTATATCTGGTACATTCTACGAAAATATGATGGACGGATAGTATTACATTGCAGGTTCCACATATGGGTTGCTGCTCACCTCTAAAGATATAGCCATGGGTTAACATCGTATGGCCTATTCTTAGTCTTGCAAGTATGACTTCTTCGTGGCGGGACTGTCTACTTGAAGTCATCCATTTCAATGGTGTGGATTTAATATTTCTCAGCTTATTCATTAATGGAAGTGTTTCCCATTCCCGTTTCCATAGCAATAAGGCTTGGGTGTGCAGATAAGCCCTCCAATCCAACGGCAGAACATTTTCCTTTGGGTTACTTATTAAGGCTGCATTCCTAGCGGCCTTGTCGGCGATTTCATTGAATTTAATCCCTGAATGTCCGGGAGTCCATAGGAAAACAACTGTTTTTCCAATTTCAGCACAAAGATGCAGACGTTTATGCACGGTCTGGATGAGTAGGTTGTCTGTATCCAACTTACATATCGCATCCAGAGAGTTTCGAGAATCTGAACAAATTAGAAATTTTCTCTCAGTGGAATCTATTATGTGTTCTAAAGCTTTGAAAATCGTTTTTTTAAAGAAACCTCTGTGAGACCAAAAGGATCTTCTACATCACAACCGATTTGTGTTGGATAAGAAATGGGGCAGGATAACCTTTTCTTCATTAACATGCCTTCAACACTGGCTAGTACGTAATTAAATGTTGAAACAGACATTTGAAATAATTCGCATGAAACTTGCCAGGATGCTCCCGAAGTTGTTGGTACAAGTGATGGAATTCACCAAGGTTCATGTCTAGTCCTGTTTATATCATGAACACCGCAGCCTCCTGCTACTAATCTGCAGTAAATACCAAATTTTCAAGAAAGAATTTTCATAGAGAAATAATTCCTCCATCTTGTCTCGTCGAAAGGAGAAACGCGACTAAACTCGGTCACTATGTGCATGCAACTCTTTGCTCGCTGCTCGTCGGTCTCTTTGTTCTGAAGCAACTATCATCGCCGCTCCACTATGTTTCCAGCCTTAGACTCTCAAGATATTCTGTTCACACTTCCGCAAATATGTATACGCACTTACAGGTCAGTTTTTTTTTTTTTTTATTCTTACCCGACGTTTCAACAAGCTTGGCCGACTTACTTCAAGAGATAAGATTAGAAGATGTTAACATCGTAATGATCATTCTTTGAAGGCACAACTCTTAACTTCTAGTATTTTATATCTACTTCTTCTTCTCTACTTTCTTTTAGCTCTTACGCCTTTCAGCATCGAGCTTCAGACAGCTTAGGCGTACTTTATATCTACCTAATATAATAATAATAATAAGCCTTTATTTACATATTTTACAGAAAAATAATAACACAAATAAATATCCATCGCTCAGTTTAAATAAGACAAAAATTAGAAAAAAAAATGAAATAACACTACACTGATTAAATCATTGTTCATTGATCCATTCTTCTGTAAATATGTAGGCCTTCCCATAGGGGAGGTTTGGTCCTTTGACGGTGACCAGCCGTACCTAAGAATATGAGTTCCCTGATTTCTCCATCTGCTCACATTTCTTGTTCCAGTAGGCTCTGTCTTCCGCTTACCTCATCCCAGCTGACCTAATATACGTATAATCCCCTTAAATTGACAGGCAAAGCTTATCGAAATGTCAGGAAATAATTTTTTTTAAAAAAGGCACCACCTCCCCCTCAAAAAAACGGCAGTTAGCGAACTTATTTTTAAGTAGATTTTTAAGTTCAACAGCAACTAGTCTTATTTAAAGGAGGCGCCAAGGTAGCAGAGCGGTTGGAGCCGAGACCTGCAAAGCTAAGATGTATTGTGGTACTGGGTTCGATTCCCGGTCTCTAGGCCTGGGATTTTATTTAATGATTAATATTAGTAATTTACAGTAAAGTATGTTTGCTAGTCGCCTCCGTCCATGACACCTAATTTGGTAGTTGGACGTAAAGACCGCCTAAAAAAATAGACAATTACTTTACTTAGTCTCATTTAAAGGGAATCAGACTGTTTTCCCCCCAAAAAAGTGGGGAATAACTTGTAAAAAATGGTACTTCCGGTATTTATCGCTAATTTTTGGGTCAGGTAAACCGGGGGACCTCTAAAGGCGCATTTCCGGGGTAAGAAAACCTATACAGTTGAATTCGCTATGAGACCGCGCATAGTGGGGGAGCAAAGCGAAGATAGAGCAACGCTACCAAGAGAGAGAGTATAGCAACGTGTTGTGTCATGTTTGATTTCTTCGCTCTCATCGCGCTCAATTTTCTCGGTTAAAATTTTCTGTACTAGTAGTAAGAGTAATTAACAGGATATTCAGTGCTTCTATAAATAAATCCAGTCTATGCTCGACAATAGCAAGCTCATATGAATGGAACTCTACAACAAAAACCACAACCTAATTCATTCAACAAAAAATTAATAATAGATATGGGAAAAACAATACTTCCGCTTTGAATAGTTGTGTTAGTAATGTTGCTGCAATGAGATACATTGGCCCATCCTGCGCCATTGAACGGCTAGAGGGCACGGCCTTCTATATAGCTGATGGCCAGGGTCACACTGGCATTCGGCCTGAAGAATGGGCCCACACAGTTCGACAAAATCCACCACGGCCTGAACTATCCAACCAAAACCAATTGAATTGTTCAACATAAAAAACCAAACAAACACACACACATACATGGCCGTTATAAAATACTGTTTCCGGCGCGATTTTACTGCAGAAAGAAAAACACACACACAATCAGGTGGAGCCTATAAAAAAAAAGAAGAGAAATCCACGGCTAACTCTATATATATTATGTTTTATTCTTTAAACGAAACTGTTTGGTGAGATATCTATAAAGCAGTGGTGCTGTACAATACTCATTGTCATGGTTACATCCTGTAACCTTCCACTTTATAACATAGCCCTCTTTGTTTTCCCAATTTTTTATTTGAGTGTCCTCTTCTTTTATTTGGAGAAGTTATTGTTTTCCAGAAAGGAAATATGTTCACAATCTAAAACATTGTGCTCGCTGGTTATTAGTTTAACCTCAGTTTTTCTGGCCATTTGAATTGAAATCTCGAAGTGGGAGTAGCAATTTAAATTTGTGTTTTTAATCGAACTCTTTCTCAGATGCCTGCATCTCGCTCGGATAATGACATCGTACTCAGCAGGAATACTGGGATTCCCTCCAACTCCCCCCCAAAAAAAACTGCAAGTGCCTTCATGTTCATTACAGCTTCTTTTAGGTGCCCTTTGTATTGAGGAAACTCCTCAGTTAATGAGATTTATCTTTATTCATGCCTCAGATCTGTTACGACTATAATTACCAGTGTTGTCCATAGGAATATTATTCCCATGGGATGGGATGGGATGGGACAGCACACATTTGTATTTCCCATGGTAGTCGATAGAATGATACTGAATTGTCATACTTAGATTATACTTTTGAGTGTTAAAGTTAATAAATTTAGTCGTTTTGCATGTCTCTTTGTACATTTAGTCCTATTTAGTAGACACTAAACGTAAACTTTCATAAATTTAATAATTTTATTTGAACTGTATTCCATATTAATATTATAATGGGAATCCCGTGGGATGGGATGGGACAGGCATAAATTGCCATGGGATGGGATGGGATGGGACAGAAAAATATGTCCCATGGACAAGCCTGATAATTACCAAGACCAATTTTTACTGGTCTCAGACCTCGAAGACTGGTCCAGAGTTTAAGCTCTGCAGACCTCTTTCACTCTCTCTTTAAAACCCAAACCAACTTAACCACTTCCTGATAGTTTCCATTCCATGACGTCCGGTGTTACCACAAAGAAGTAGCAGGAGATAGATTTGTAGCCTGAGAAGATTTCTACCTAAATTTCGCGCCGATATGGATATGCTCAGGAGGTCTTAAGGTATCCTGCCCCGGGGATTTGAGCATAAACCCTGAACCAAAGTTAAAAGCGGAGGACTTTGTCTAGCCTGTTAGTTGAGTTTTAATCCGAACTCTTTCTCAGATGCGTGTATCTTGCTCGGATAATGATAACGCACTCAGCAGGAGTACTGAAATTCCCTGCATCTACCCACAAAATCTGCAAGTACCTTCATGTTCATTGCAGCTTCTTTTTAGTTGCTCTTTGAGTGGACAACGCTGTGCCACCCTACGCTCCAGCAAAACCTCAGAAAAGCAGGAAGTAGGTTTGTCTGTTCGCATCCACAATTTTTTTGTTCATTCTGGACTCACTGAAGGTAGATTGCCCATTTAATTTCCGTCCTGCCCTCTGCCGAAATGCTTCAGTAATAAAAGGAGTCTTACACACACACACACCCACACACAACAATCGCACCCACTTAGGGCCCATAACTAAACTTACTAAAGGTCTTTCACTGCCCTTCATTTTATTAATATCATGTGTTAAGGGTTCTGCCATAACCGGGCGTCGTTACTAAGGGCAACTTCCATCATCAGCGGACATCTTCCATCAGCCTATCCTAACTCACACTCAATTAAGTATACATCTAATACGGTTACCATGGCAGCACCATGGAAAGCTTCAAAGGAACCATCAAGAACTGGCAGACACGGGGGCCTCTCCTATTACTGGCACTAAGAGCAATTATTAAATTGTAGTTTCGTGTAGCCAAAAGTTCTGGAGAGATGGGATGAGTGAGAAGAGATGATGATGGTTCCGCTGCAAGTCTGGTGGTGCTCTCAACTCGTCGGCAACTAAAACCTTAAAAGGCACATTGTACCTTCACCAAGTTAGGCTCCCCCCTAAATCTTTAGATGTTTTAATCAAATTAAGGAAAAAAAAAAATTTTATTTAACTTAAACGATTTTTTAATTTTTGTCTTTGCTGTCCTAAAATTTCCTTTAAAAGACTTGAAACAGAACCATGGCTACGCAATAACCCCATCTATCTCTAGCCCTTAGCCTATCCCTGCTTCCTTTTACTATAGAACTTCTATAATGCCTCAAAAAAGAAGAAGATTGTGTCTAAAAAATCTGAATTGAGACTTTCTTGTAACGTGATCAACACACGATCGTAACTTCGTTAGATAAATGGCCGAAAGAAGCCAAAGTAAAAAGGAGAAGAAGTTCGACTGGTGTGAACACACTCTCATGACTTCGTCTTATCGCTACAAAGCGAGAAATTTATTCAGAACAGTGGCACTTCCGGTTTGTTGATTTTCCTCAAAAGCTTTATCACAGGGCGGCACCAATTGAAAATGTCAAATTTAGACTTACTGCGATTTTTTTTTTTTGACGCGAATACATCTTTAAATTTGCCATCATATGGAGGCAATCCAAAAAAACCTAATGATAACAAAATCAGGGAAAATAGTTTGGCATTATAGTTTCGAATCTATCGTCTACCATCCAAAATTAAATTAGACCACTGGATAGCTAAAGGATCAAAGAATTCATTCACAGAGGACTTTGACGCATCGCGCGCGCGGTGGAGGGAGAAGCGCCGCCATTTTGATATCATTTTGCTGCGTATCGAGATTTTGCAATTAGTATAACTTTTGACTCGGAGAAGCTACGATGTTCGTTTAAGTTTTAATCGTCAGCTGTCGTCTCAATCTATCGATTGTATATAAAACATTAGTGTAAAATAGTGAGAGCGAATATCATTTTTTTAATAAAAAAATATTATCAAAAGTATATAATGTCGGCCTGTACGCGTCGAAAAGCCAAAACCAAATACAGAGATCGTATACGGTTGGAAAGGGCTTCTCAAGAACAATCGAATGGTAATAATAAAACACCATATGACCGAGTCAAGCTGTGCCGTCGGGAACGTAAAAGAATGAATGCGGCCGAGCGGATCAACGACGGTGTTTAGTACATCTGCAGCTGGGGCCGGTTGAAATTATGCAAGTGGATGATGAAATCGCTTCTACATTGACAACGGACTGTACAAGCATAGATTGTGTTCGATCGTCGATGAGGTTTCCTTGATTTCATCCTAAATACATAAATAAAAAAATATAACCCGTTACGTGAACGTATTCACGTACAACACACGGCCGTGTCCATAATGCAGCCGCAGTTTTTTTTAAAAAAAAAATTATGCTAACCCAAACACAGACCATTTTTCTTTAAAGTTTGGCCATCACCTGAGAAAAGTCAAAGTCGAAAACAAAATTCGATCTCATTGTTTTCCCTGCATATTTTATGAAAAAGTGTAATTGTAAATATAAATTTAATAATATTGTAGGTGAATATAAGTTGAATAAAAGAAAACCTGAATCATGAAGGCACTGGTTTCCAAAAAGAAAAAACAGTAAAACATCAGGGCAATGGACGCGAACTATGAAGCTATGTTTCTAAAAGTAGAATAAAATCGATTTCCACCTTGGTGCCACAAATTACAGAAGAATACGATTACAATCGATTCCAGGTACTAAACTCAATAATAAATAATAATATTCGCTCTTGAAACAAACAAAAATAACGCATTTACATATACTACTATTGCAATCGATTTTATGAACGAAGATATTACAAGAAATAAATGTATGGAAATGAAACAGTTGTTGAGACCGGCCGGACTAGACGATGAAAGGAGGCAGTCTTACCAACATAATTTCATAGCCTATGATGAGGTAATCTCAGTAAAATACCTCAGACTTGTTATCAAGTCACGAGAGCTTGGGATTAACATTCACCACAATCATTTTGCTATATATAGCACTTGCAATGTTTATTTCATCGATTTAAATATATCGTACATATATATTATAATTTTGTTATTCTGAAAATATTGTTTTTTAAAAAAAATATAAAGAATACAGAGTGAATAGGGAGGGGATTGGCTAGGCGGTTAGCGTACTGGACTCCCAGGCGGAAGTCCCGGGTTCGAATCCAGCTGCTGGCCCTTAGATTTTCTCTTCCTAGGAGCTTCTTACAGCTTCAGCTGTCCGGTGATGGACAGTGTTGTCTGTGACGAGAGAACACTGCCCGGAGGCCGGCCAGTGCACTGAAAAAAGCTCCGGGCGCCAAAAACCTTAGATGTTGACGCGCCTTAAATCATTAACAGTTTAGAGTCCCTTAAATGAATGATTTTTTTATTGGACGAATCAAACTACAGCTTAGGCTAAGGAACACCCACAACACCATTGCTCAGAATTTGGCTCCACCCCCTTTTTTGGGGGGGCTGTCTTACCCGATAACTGCCCAAATTTTGAGGATTAACCTTTAAACTTTTAGATTAAAACTTAACTGGTGGCGCTGTTGGGTGATAATTAAAAATTTTGGGCAGTCCCAACACATTTTGATATTCAAAAAACTGTGTGTTGTACGTGAATACGTTTACGTAACAGGTTATATTTTTTTATATAAAATATTTTTATTTATGTATTTAGGATGAAATCAAGGAAACCTCATCGACGATCGAACACAATCTATGCCTATACAGTCTGTTGTCGATGTAGAAGCAATTTCATCATCCACTTGCATAATTTCAACCGGCCCCAGCTGCAGATGTACTGTGACACCGTCGTTGATCCGCTCGGCCGCATTCATTCTTTAACGTTCCCGACGGCACAGCTTGACTCATACTCGTATGGTGTTTTATTATTACCATTCGATTGTTTTTGAGAAGCCCTTTCCAACCGTATACGATCTCTGTATTTGGTTTTGGTTTTTCGACGCGTATAGGCCGACATTATATACTTTTGATAATACTTTTTTATTCTAACATCTTATTATATTTACTGTCACTATTTTACACAAATGTTTTATATACAATCGATAGATTGAGACGACAGCTAACGATTAAAACTTAAACGAACATCGTAGCTTCTCCGAGTCAAAAGTTATACTAATTGCAAAATCTCGATACGCAGCAAAATGATCTCAAAATGGCGGCGCTTCCCCCTCCACCGCGCGCGATGTGTCACAGTCCTCTCTTATCGTAATGAATTCTTTGATCCTTTAGCTATCCAGTGGTCTAATTTAATTTTGGATGGTAGACGATAGATTCGAAACTATAATGCCAAACTGTATCCCCCGATTTTGTTATCATTAGGTTTTTTTGGATTGCCACCATATGATTCAAATTTAAAGACGTATTCACGTCAAAAAGTACGACTCACGAAAAATTCGGTGTAGCAGAAAATTGTAAACAATAAGAAGTCGCAATCATTAGTAATAGTCGTGTGAATTATTAGTAGGCCATACTTGTTTTTCTCCAGCAAAATGAAAGCTTTATTTCACAGCTGATTTGCAGCTGTTTAATTGCGCACGCAAAGCAATCAGCTGATTGTGTTATTAAATTAGAGTTTTAATTATTACCAGAAGAAGAGAAAAAGGTAGGTAATTATATAATTTAAAAACAAAAACACAAAAAATTGTATTCATTATCTATAAATTAGTTATGCTAATTTTAAATTATTCAAATTTATGTAAAACACGTGGAATTTTGTCTTCACAGTATTAACTTGTACATCAATAACGTTTATTTATAGCTCTTACCCCTTCTCTTTTCTTTATCTTTGGTAAGTTATTAATTATTTTAGGGCCATTCTTGGCGTGTGGTGGTGGGGGCTTAGACTTTACAATAAAGTGTCCTCGCTTTTACAATTCTGTTCAATGTTTGTAGGGAATTGGATCTGGTTTTTTTTTTTCATACTCGGAGTTTGTACTAAATCAAAAAAAAATTTTGTTTTTTTTGAACCTCAAGAGGTTTTTTTGTCTTCAGAGTGTTTATGATCATAGCACCAAATTACGTCTCGTTCGTTGAAACAGGAAATCACTAAATGACTGTGGTCTTCCTAAAATGCTATTCACGTGCCATTACAAGGTCACACTTTATTATAGCCAATCGTCCATATAATACTGCAACAAAAGATGGTAAACATTCTTTACACAGTTACGAGTCTCCGAAAAGCTTCGAAAACTTGTAAATAAATCTTTCATGGACACTCATAAGACTTTGCATTTTGTACAAGGCTTTGTTCTAGCAACGATATTTTTTTTTATTATTATTATTATTTATTTATTTAATAAAAGATACCTATTTGACTTGGCCGGATATAAAAAGCATTTTCGTTTCCGGTAAAGTGATCTCCTTTAAGGAACTCAGTCTCTATTCAATGATGAGTACACTAAAATTACTTGCCAAGCCCACATCTCTCGTTTCGAAATGGGTACCAGTAAATGTACTTAATTCAAAGAAAATTAACGCTTATCGACTTCATGTAGCAATAAATCGATTCTAAGGCACACACACGATATATGCAAATCACGTATTATTATATCCCTTTTAATTATTAGAATTACTTTTAAATTAACTTACTTTAATAGCACTAATAATTGAATTGTTTAATTGCATCTATTATGTTAATATTTACTGTGTTTATTATTAATATTATTGATGCATTTTCCTGGTGAATGGTAGATCAGTTTACACCTAGCATTGCGTGGAATGATCAATAAGAAGGTGCTTCTGGTCCATTAATTTTCTTGAGGCCTTAGAATTCCAGCAATGCAATAATCCCTCAATGTCACACCTCAGATAGTAGCACCTGTATTTAGGATTGTTTAAGTTTACAACGCACGGAAAATCCTTCAATACATAAATTTTGTTAGAGAAAATTGAAAATAATTTTTTTTGGGGGGTGTTGGGTCTTTATGTGTCTAAGATGGGTTAGTGAGGGATATATCCCAGAAGCTGTCTACCGAAAGAGGTGAATTCACCCTCTCTAGTCTTTAGGTACACGCGATGAGAAGGATTGAGAAACCTGTAAGATTTAGGGCTGGTATTTGGTCCAAGAATTAGGTACTCCAAATCTGTGGGTTCGCAGTAGTCGGAAATTCATTAAAAAAAAAAAGAAAAAAAGAAGGTGTGTCTAATTTAACGCCAAAATATCGGGACCAGAAGATAGTAATCCTTGGGGATAGCCAGGTTGCAATAAAAGCGGTCAGCTCTTCTTTTTTTCAGCAATTAGGCTTGCTTTAGAAAACAAATCAGCGACCTGGAAAAGATAACTGAAGTTACTGAGCTTTAGAATCCAGGACAGAAAGTGGTAAGGCAGTGCGTCACCATCCTTAGCAGTCAGAATCCTTTGGTGAGGTTAGCAACTATTCCGGTTCTTATATCGTACACCACTGGAAGACACAATGGAACAAATGATTGGATCTCAGAGTAGATAATGGTGTTTAGAACGGATCTAGGACCGATGAAAGATGAGGGAGGTGCCCGGAGTTTGCGCCGCTAAGCCGAGGAACTCTGACCACAGTCAATATCGCACAATATTAAGGAAAAACTTATAGGGAAATTTGAGAACTTGTACAATGTTGAAATCTACTTCCTTTTTTGAACCTAACAGATCTAATCACACGTAAATTGCGGTAACTCACACAAATTCCACTTGTCGACTGACTGTACAGCGTAACCGGAAGAAATAAAGTAAGGTTAAGATGATGTTAATAGAAATTGAAAAAATTCTAGTCACATTTCCAGCCTTTATTAGATACATCCGCTTGTTCAATGTTATTTTAAATTAAACGTTGGCGGAGACTGTCTGGCAGCGCACCGACCACCAGATCATGCAGACCCCAGATTATCCTGGACATTCATGTCCAATGTGATCTAAATGGAAGTGGGTTCACTTGACATTTATTAATTTTTTGTTTTGTTTTCTATTTTAAAGTTATCACCCGGTCGCGGACACAAAAGTGCGAGGAATTATCACGCAGTGCGTCCAACCTCTACTTAAAAACCAAAATTTCTGTCGTAAATACTAACACGACATTGCAAACCCTGAACGTTGGAAACACATTTAAGTTCTAGCCGTCATTACGAAGTTAGTGAAACAGTACATTATACTTAATCGTAACCTTATAAAAGGAAGCCTCACCCCTCCTCCAATCTCTCAAAAAGTTCGAGCTGATTCTTGATGAAAAACGAAACATCGATTCAGCAGTGACTTAACCAATCCGAATCGGAACTTTTGCTATTTATCACTCAACGCACGCACAAACCAATTTATTAATTTTCCGGTCAAAAATCGATAATCAGCTCGATTATTGCAATATTGAGATAGGCCAGCATGAAAGCATGAGTGACTTTATTATAAATTAGCAGATCTGCACCATTAAGACCATGAAAATAGAAAGTTCAACCACAACACATCAATAACATAAATACAAGGAGTCAAAGCACTATAAATACATAAACAGTCTTACCAACTGAAAGCGGATGTAAATAAAAACATATTGTGCAGAGAGGTAATAGCGCAGATTAATTTTAAATTGGCAAACCACTTGCTGTAATGCGTAATGACGGGGTTTTATTCTAGCCTCGGTTACATTTAGGCAAGGACCTAACATTTCGTATCTCTCTTTATTACAATTTATGTTATTTCTTTAACAAGGCAAACAGCTGATCCAATTTTATTTAAATTAATAACAATATGGGATACAGTCTTGCAAACAATCAGCGAATACATGTAGAATTTTATTCGCAGATTAATTCTCGTGCATATTACAGATTTGTCCATTTCACTGAAATAATACTGCACAAGAAAAGCCCTAAACTGAATTTCCCTAGATAAATGTTATAAATGTGCCGTTGCAGGCAATCAGAATAAAAAAAATTTAATTCATGGCTAAAATATAAACAATTCACAGCGGGATTCAAGAGATTACCATGCAATTCTATTGAAAGATATTCAATTGGGAACACCCTAATTACTGACCTAATATTATTTTCATCTAGAACAAAAATTACTACCGGAAGGTCCTGGCCTTTGACGCGAGTCAGGAAATACACGGAAAAGTAAACATACTGGGTAGTTGCAATAAGATGAAAAAAATAAATTCCAGTTTCAGTCTAATTTTTATTATGTCGAGCTTTCGATCTAGAGGGACTCGATCATCTTCAGGGCTAATTGTGACAATGTAATATTTTATGTTACATCATTAGAGAGTTGTTGTGTCTTCTGTGTTGTCCGCTCATGGACTATTTCATCCTATTGAAACTATGAATCAGTCACCAAAAATAATGAACAGAAAATACTGCATAAGAACTTAGAGAATCCTTCGGAGGGAAATCGCGGTCGCCAGATTTTCCCCAAATTTGGGAGTTTCGTTCAACTTATTGAAGTCTCTTAAATAGTCATTACAACTAGGCGCCACGGTAGCCGAGCGGTTAGAAGCGTGGCCAGCAAAGCTAAGATGTATTGTTGGTTTAGTGGGTTCGATTCCCCCTGGTCTAGGCCTTGGATTTTATTTAATGGTTAATATGAGAAATTTGTAGTAAAGAATGTTAGGCGGTTATAGGCTAGACCCGCAAAGCTAAGATGTATTGTTGGTTTAGTGGGTTCGATTCCCCCTGGTCTAGGCCTTGGATTTTATTTAATGGTTAATATGAGAAATTTGTAGTAAAGAATGTTAGGCGGTTATAGGTTAGACCCGCGATGCTAAGATGTATTGTTGGTTTAGTGGGTTCAATTCCCCTGGTCTAGGCCTTGGATTTTATTTAATGGTTAATATGAGAAATTTGTAGTAAAGAATGTTAGGCGGTTATAGACTAGACCCGCAAAGCTAAGATGTATTGTTGGTTTAGTGGGTTCGATTCCCCCTGGTCTAGGCCTTGGATTTTATTTAATGGTTAATATGAGAAATTTATAGTAAAGTATGTTAGGGGGTTTTAGACTAGACCCTCAAAGCTAAGATGTATTGTTGGTTTAGTGGGTTCGATTCCCCCGGTCTAGGTCTTGGATTTTATTTAATGTTTAATATGAGAAATTTATAGTAAAGTATGTTAGGCGGTTATAGGCTAGACCCGCAAAGCTAAGATGTATTGTTGGTTTAGTGGGTTCGATTCCCCCTGGTCTAGGCCTTGGATTTTATTTAATGGTTAATATGAGAAATTTATAGTAAAGTATGTTAGGCGGTGATAGACTAGACCCTCAAAGCTAAGATGTATTGTTGGTTTAGTGGGTTCGATTCCCCCTGGTCTAGGCCTTGGATTTTATTTAATGGTTAATATGAGAAATTTATAGTAAAGTATGTTAGGGGGTTATAGACTAGACCCTCAAAGCTAAGATGTATTGTTGGTTTAGTGGGTTCGATTCCCCCTGGTCTAGGCCTTGGATTTTATTTAATGGTTAATATGAGAAATTTGTAGTAAAGAATGTTAGTCGGTTATAGACTAGACCCTCAAAGCTAAGATGTATTGTTGGTTTAGTGGGTTCGATTCCCCCTGGTCTAGGCCTTGGATTTTATTTAATGGTTAATATGAGAAATTTATAGTAAAGTATGTTAGGGGGTTTTAGACTAGACCCTCAAAGCTAAGATGTATTGTTGGTTTAGTGGGTTCGATTCCCCCGGTCTAGACCTTGGATTTTATTTAATGTTTAATGAAAGAAATTTACAGTAAAGTATGTTTGCTAGTCGCCTCTGTCCACGCCACCTAATTGGTAGTTGGACGTAAGGCCCGCCTGAAAAAAAAAGTGGCACTTTATCCAGAATCAATTCCCTACGCTCAGAACTAAAAATTGAATTATATACCAATTTTTTTAAAAACTACTTTTCCATGTTGTGGTTACCTCAAACTTGTATTTCCTTGGGGGAAAAACTAATTATGGAAAATATTGCAGTACTTGCTGTTTGTAGGACTGAGAGGCAGGTGAATAATTGCCGGTAGAGGAACCATGTCAGAAATAAATAGAAAATACGGAAGGTTCGACAACAGGAAAATTGAACAGTTTTACCAAATTAAAAAAAAAAAAAATATTTCCTCAGTACATACAATACACTATTTACAAAAAAGAAGAAGCAATAGATTACAAAAATTAGACTATTTAAGTGCCTTAAATATACACTACATAGGAACAAATATACAAATCTGGGAACAAGTACAAATTAAATGGCCAAAATTCTCGGTAAAAAGACAAAAGAGAACACACGCACACAATGATGGGAACTAATTTGCAAAGTTAGCATGCAAAGAAGAATCAGTTGATGGCAAGGCCGAGGTCATTCTGCAGACAATGTCATTACCGGGAGGGGCCATTGGCTTCTTTGGGCAGAGAAAATGGAATCTACGATTGTTAAACAAGACAGGAGTAAAATATCTGGTGTGGCGCTCCTATTGCAGTTCGGGAAATTCTTGATTTACTAACTGAAAAATGTAGACCAATAAACTGACTAGAGCAAGGTGGACTAGTTCATGGTTCATGGCGTCTAGACCGCGCAATTGTTGTTAAAGACTAGCAATCTGCATTCGTTGGGCAGTATTTTCTTATCTGAGTGCGCGAACTTTGAGTCACAGCATCGCTTGATGACATGATCTCATCGCAAAGGTAGATGATGTGCGCAACAATGGGCCTTTATATGAACACACGCAAATCATCATTTCACACGATAAACTGCAATAGCAAAAGCACTACAACATGAAGACCTGTTCTTTTGCAGCACATTTTGGCTTATTTATGTCCCTCTATTAGGCGCCACAGTGCCGTGCGGTTAGAGGCGAGACCCGCAAAACTAAGATGTATTGTTGGTTTAGTGGGTTCGATTCCCCTGGTCTAAGCCTTGGATTTTATTTAATGGTTAATATGAGAAATTTATAGTAAAGTGTTTGCTAGTCGCCTCCGTCCACGACACCTAATTTAGTAGTTGAACGTAAAGCCCGCATGGAAAAGGAAGTTCCTCTATTTTTTCCGAAAGCCTAAAAATGAACATTTTATTAAACAGTCTTTCAATTATTAAACTTGATTTATTTAGACTTGGGTCCTAATTACTCCTAAACAGTCAGGCCAGAAGAAAAACTCGAACTTTTAATGTTAGCAATGTAGAAAATATTCTAATTGCTACTGAGCATCAGCCCTAGTCCCTAGGTCGAAAGGTTGGCAAAACATAGCCAGACAATTATGAATATGGCAACAAGGACGAATAATCCGCTACTATTAATTATTAATATTGTGCAGAACAGGTGAAGTTAAATTATCAAAAAACATCGTCACGACCACAATACTTCCTGTTAAGATGAGCAAGAAGTAGTAAAAATAAATAAAAACAGCCGTTTTTCTGTAACATCTGATATTAACTAAATCAGCTGTGTTTAAAAACCCCATTGGAAGAAAAGCCAGCAACAAAATGGTGGACTTGTGGTGTGAAATGGAAGTAAAAGGGTAATTTTTTTTAATCCCATTCTGGGAATGGAGCTCTCCCAGTCGGATTACTGTTCTGAATTAAATATTCCCGCCAAAGGATTACAGGATTATTGCCAATTACAAGGAATTTCGTAGAAGTAAAAATAAAAAAAAAGGTGGGATACTTTTCTTTTTTCTTGGTCTCTCAGTTATCCTGGAAATTTAAACACAGTAATGTCACTGGTCACAATTCTCTTTGACGGAGTTTTCCGGATTTCCTGCCACACGGTATTCTTAGTAACTTACTCCATTCTCTGCAACATAATGTGATTGGGAAATCTTAGAATGCTAATAGAACGCAAACTCGCCCTTCCTCAGTGAGCAAGTGCAGCGTGAGACGGAAACATATTTACGAAATTCTCCATGACAAACTTGATTAATCAGCTTCTTCCGGTCAAAGATACCAAAAATATGCGAGCCACGATGAGTAAACTCAAAGATATTAACTGTTAACCTAACCTAACCACATTTTTAACCACATTCACACATTTTCAAAAGCGATAAACTTTATCAGAGATGTTATGGAAAAAAAATCCAAAATATCGTCCTTGAGTTCATGCTATCCAGTGAAAAATCTTTTCATAACTCTCATTACGTAAAACATTTTCCTGGAAAAATGCAAACAAAAAAGTTCTGGGAAAGCAAGACACAATCTTTCAAGAATTTCCCACATTGTTTATGCAATTTTCCTCAACATTAAACTAAGTTTAGCAGTGCATTTAACTTTAGACAAATGGTAGGACTGTTAATGTTTCTAAAAGGCACTTTAGAGATAGTGTAGCCACCCTCCTGAAGAACATTTTCTTTAAAATATATATTTATTGATATTTTCATCCGCATGTAGGATACAGTAAGCAACACCCCGCCTTCTAATAACGTCAATATTCAATATTATCGACCCTTAAGTTTAAATTTTGATAACTGATCCAATGTAGAACTTAGGGCCACTGGTTTTCTTCAGGTGGACGGCAAGACAAGAGGATTGGAATGAAGAAGGAATGGTTCGAGGAATTTTTCATAACGGCACAGGATACGATTTCTTTAATGGAAGGGATCATTGTGCAGGGTCAGGTTAAGTACTTATTAAGGGGGATTTTGCTCAAGATTTGGGATTGTAAAGTTGCTTTTGGATTGGTTGGCTGAGCAACCGGCTTCAACGCCCGTAGGTTGTTCATAAAACTATTTTATAAATCAAAAGTTTGTTAACAAAGTAAGAACTTGGGATGTCTATTGTAACACACAAGGGTGTTTGGCTTTACTCGTTTCAGTCTCTTAAGTGGATTGTCATTGATGTTGGACATATTTCGAGATGGTAACGCTGCTGTAACATGATAACAAGGACAATTACCTCGGCCTTCAGTTTATGTAAAGTTGGTGCTCTTGCTTTTTAGTTCAGTCTAATTTTCCAGCATAGTAAACCATGTTTTCAAATTCAGTAAGACGGCTTTCCAAGCTTTTGTATGACAGTTTTAAGATCTGTATCAGAAGAAGGTAGAAACAGGATCATGGGCAAAAGAGGCGACAATTGTGGGATACTTCTTTGCGGCACTCCAGCTCTAAAAGGGTGTTTGATAGTTTCTACCTTTAAGTCCAAGACACTATTATCTGATCCTCGAAATTTACCACTCAACGTTCCTTCCGGACCAAGCATCGGGCCAAAAGAGATCAGACACAGCATCAAAACTTAATAGGCTTTAAGAATTGGATGTAATTGCTTT
Organism: Rhodnius prolixus; assembly: GCF_049639745.1. Taxonomy (NCBI): domain Eukaryota; kingdom Metazoa; phylum Arthropoda; class Insecta; order Hemiptera; family Reduviidae; genus Rhodnius; species Rhodnius prolixus. Next base: position 38,930,335 of record NW_027411582.1, on the reverse strand, counting down.
ATGGACTAAAGAATATCATTCCGAGAAGGAGTTCCTAGGCAACTTATCTTACCTACCGAACTGCCAAAGCAGTCCACGGAACTATAAAGATTAAGAACCCCTGAATAAAGCCTAAACTGCAACTTCCTTCCCTGCCATACTTCTTGCGACTGTGAGTAGAGCAGTTAGTCGTGCGAGTGGTTCACGCCCAAATGTTTTTAAACTTTATTAATGCGTTCTACGTGTAGATTATCGTTCATTGTTTCCCGGCTCTGGTAAGAGCTCGATCCAAGGCTACCCACTGAAATGTTTAGTTTTTGAACAATATTCTTATCACCATAGAAGTTTGATAACAACAATGAATGGGCTTCCCAGTCAACATTATTTATTTGTTATTTTTGTATCAATTTTTTTTTTTGTTTCACTTAAATTTCTTAATTTAAAAGTCGGTATTCAGACTCACACGACTTTTGATAATGATAATTATCAAGGTCATGTGACTCATACATTTTTATCGAACCCTACACTTGCTGACTGTGTGGCGGTAACGTAAGTTACTCCGAAATCTCTACACTTCATAATCGATTTATCTACTCTGATGATTGATTAGTCAGAGATACAATAAACATGCGGGCTACGTAAGATATTCTCTAGCACTGCCAACCTAATCACAATTTCTTTTGATACTATTTGAGGTCCATTGTTCAGAAGCAGTCTCCATCTTCGGCTGTGCGACATAGTCAAGATCTTTTGGATTTAACTCTTTTTTATGAAGAATGATATTATTAGGATTTTTCTTACCAGTTTTTGGTTTGTTAATTGGATTCCCAGATTTAAGATTTCTTATTGTCCAGAGATTCGTACAAATATCGTTGATCTCAAAGAGGATGAAGCCAGAAATATAAATGAAGCGTTAACAAAAGAGAAGGCTTAGCAAAGACCCTGAAGTTTTCTTGGTGAGAAACAAATTCAGCAATGGATTTAAGTGAGAGTCTTAACGGTTTGTTCTTGATCTAAGTTCGTGGCTGACAAGGTATCTCACAAGCTAGATAAATGTTAGCAAATAGACTCGATAAGTGGGACCAGACTTTCGAGATTTCAGCTGAAAAAAAGAGGAAATTTGGAATTAACAAGCAAAGGAGTTGAACTAGCTGTCAAAGAGGAAGCAGAGAACAATTACAGCGCCCAAAGAAAACTTGGAAGATCAGAAAATGGAAATATTTATCCAGGAGAAAGGCTAGCCGATAATAAAACGCTGTCCAAAGACTTTGTCCAAAGAGAAACCGGCGTGCGCCTCCTTAAATCCCCATTTGGGTTCGTCCAAAAAAAAATGTATTCGAGTCCCGAAATGAGTCTCCACACATTTCACACTTTAAAAAACAACCCAAAACACAACCTGGAAAAAAAGATTTAAAAAATAACAATTACAAACAAACCTGATGGTTTATTCTTTTTTGAAGCTTTTAAATCAGCGACTTTGATGTCCGATAAGTTCCACACTAAATTTTAAAAATATATAATTTCTTTCCAAAATATGAAATTATATATTATATTTTTAGACAAACACTTTTGCACTAAATGTTTACTTATTGTAAACAGAATTGTATTTTTTCTAAAAAATAGAAGTGTATATTTGCTTCTTCCAAAAACACGCGACACTTAGAATAAATATTTATTTTTTTTAAATTTAATTAATTTAAAATTTTCCACTTAATAAATTTAAATGTTTAAAACCATAGTTAAGCTCAATAGAACTGTTATCGAACTTATTTCACTCGCGTCAAAAATTTTTTCTGCTGATATTACCATTTTATTTTTATGTTTATAACCTTCAAAAAACAAAAGCTATTTAAAAATTTTATTTTAATATTTTCCCAAAAAAAACTGAATTACAAAAAAATAATAATAAAACTTAGCAACCCGGCCCGCCGCACTTAGCACTCGCGTAAAAAAAATGAGAGACCTTGCGAATCGCTGGTAATGCAGTGCGCTCGCATGCTGAGAAGTTAGACGACTGGCGGGGTGAAATGGTCCTGTGTTTGGCGGCGAACCTATTTAGCAGACATGCGCAGTAATAAAGAAAAAAAACTTTTTAATACATTTTAGCGGCTCCGACTCCTGTCTACATTTATGTACAAATATCTATACATTTCTTGTACTATTTATTATACAATAATAAAGCTTGGGGCGCACAATACTTTAGTTTTACACAATAGTTGTTGTTAGGTTAGTTCCCGCCAAAACTAGTTAGCTGTGGAATCCTTCTTTTTTTTTTGGCGGGAGGGGCAACGTTTCTTTCGATCAATGATAATTGTAACACTTTATTTTTATTTTTTTTTATTTATTTACTTATTTTTGTTTTATTATTACCCAGTATTTTTCTTACATTTTCGCTGTAACAATTCCAATACGTCCTTGTCAAATCTTCGTTCATGCGTTTTCACCGAAAGCATACATTTTTAAGGTCTTGAAAATGCGGGAAAAAGACGGGACTGTCTTTGTCAGTCGGTACAACTCACGAAATATAACTTTTTAAAAAATGCCGTTTTACAGAAGTGATACTACACATTTTTACTGAAAAAAAAACACTATTTCCTGAAAAATTGAAATACTTCCTGCTCACATGAAGATCTGTGTACGAGGTGTGGCTATTAAATAACGAGACTATTGCTGCAAAAACATTTTATTTTAAATTTATACATATTTAGGTTATTATCACCTTCAATATACACCCCTCCCCTATCCCTACAACGATCGAAAAAGTGGTGGAAGCCTTTTTCCATGAGCTCCTACATGGACGCGTGCCGCTTTTTCTTTCACACCTTCAACTGGACTGAAATCGTGTTTATATTAAGGCAGATTTGACTTTGGGGGAACAGATCTAAAGTCACATGGGGCCAGGTCAGGGCGAATAAGGTCCGGATGGCCTAAAACTGGGATGAAAGTACTTGGCTACAAAACGTCGTCTTGTCAGACAATGCAGTGTTGAGCCGGCGAATTGTCTTGATGGAGAACCCCATGACTTGTTCTTCCACAAATCGGGTCGTTTTTTTCCTTACTCTTTCACTAGAGTTGAGCAAGCACCTCACGGTAGTAATGTTGATCAATTATAATCGATATTTTCATATCCGTTTTGGACGTGGAAGGGCGACCCGGGCGGTCATCATCTCCGACGTCTTCTCGGCCATCTCGGAAACCACTTGAACCACTCAAAAACTTGTACACGTGATCGATATAAACTTCTTTTAATAAATGATAAGTTTCAGTTGCGGTTTTAACAAGTCATGTGAAATTTCACGACAATTCGTAGCTCTACTAGATGTGTAGTATGTTTTCAGCAAAATGAAACTAACACCTCTTACACAAACGACGGTTCCGGTCAGACAGATTTCTCTATAAACACGTGAGACGCTGCAATCGAAAGAGAAGGCTTTACGCTGCATAGTTCTTCTGTAGCAGCATCAGTCTCGTTATTTAATAGCCACACCTTGTACTTCTATTTAACCAGCTTTCCTGGGACCATTCTAATAGGGAAAGAGGGTTAACGGAGGAAGCCATAGTTCTAGGAGTCCTGCCGAACTCAATTGGTATTCTGTGGCGAACATTTTAGCCATAAAACCCAACAGGGAAGGGATTGGCTAATTGGTCGAAATGCTTTGTCTTGGAATACCTAAGTACCGACATGTTCACAGAATCGCACAATTCTACGGCAAGAATAAACTGAAGTTTTAAAAACTTAAGAGCACTGTAATGATGGTTGCGTCATGCGGAGACTCATGACGTAACTATCTTTAGCCAATTATATTGAGGAATTGAACCGAAATTTATCGAATTTATTATAACAAGAAAAATAAATAATTTATTTCTGTTCTAATGCAAGCGTTTTAAGGAAAACTTTATTATAAATTTTATTATGTAAAGAAATGATTTTGTAAAATCATATAAGAGCTTTTGTTTTAATAAGATAATGTTGGCTGTGCTGTTAAGAAAATATCGATGTTTAATATCGATGAATTTAATCATCTGACTTTCTCCGTTTATAACAAAATATTTATCCAAGAATAACGGTAAGATATATACATGTATATTTATGGAATACTGTATTCGGAACAGGGAAATTATAAGGTTCATACTGCTTCAAATTTACATGGAATTGGCCTCGACGGTAAGTGATTCCACCAAGGCGGGGACCCAAGCTTAATATATACAATGAATGGGGAAATTTTGGAATAAATTTTCAAGTGGGTAACATTGTTTTAAAAGTACGATAATTTCCGAAAAGGTTTGAAAGCTAGAGACGTGGGGGATTGGGTTATTTTCAAAGTATTGTGGGTTTTAGGGAAATTAATTTTTTCAGGTCTCTTCCAACCCCCCCCCCCTCAATGAAGGGGGTTTCACGTAATTTATTAAAATCTCAATGAATATTTTAAGGGATCCCTTCCATTGTAATTGAGTCAACAATGGGGCCCATTTAATGATGCCTGCAAATACTAAAGTAATGTTTATTTCTGCAGCTTGTCACTCGCACGACTTTTCCCTATTTACTCAAGAGTTCTGACTCATAATTTACATCTTATCAACAATTAGTTTGTAACCATCATTGCACTGAAATCTAATCTTAGGGGGAAGCCTACCCCTGTAGTATTATATACACTTAATTATTCTCACGGAGGGGCAGCTTTTGCTTGAGCTCCTTGAGCGCCAATTATAAATTTCCCGCCTAAATTCTGTTTGCAGCTAACACCACCTTGCCACCAGTCGAGAAGTCAGATAAAGTAAACAAAGGAAGGTTGCTAAGATTACCTTTTAATGTTCCCTGTTTAAGTAAACCAGTGTTTACTTAACAACTGTGCCACGGCTACGGTAGAAGTGTGCCGTGGCATAAAATAAAATAAAAAATTATAAAATTATAATAGCGTTGCATTAAAATTAATTATAAGTTAAAATAGTATAACCTCATTTCTTTATTCCTATAATGAAATAAAACATAAAATGATGCGGAAATACCCTTAGTTTCTTCACAAAACTAACCTCAATTCATCAGTTCTGCTGGGTGGTGGCGCTACATGACAATTTCAATAGTGAACGATTCCGCCTTTGGAGTCGTTGGATTTTGAATCAGTTCCAGGGTTGGAATCGATTCCAACAACTCGTTCACTGATTTTTACCCAATGAATTGGTACAAATGTCACGCGTTGTAATTAAATAAATCATTAAAATTTAGCTTTCCCAGTGTATAACAAAACTATATTTCTTTAACACACATTAAGTGCTATCCCTAATTTCCAATGGCTCTGATAAATATAAAATTAACAACAAATATTAACACAAAACTAGGCTAGTCAAATATAAAAATTAAAGCAGTGCAGTTTCATCATTATCTAGCTCTGACCACATGAAAGACTGGAGTTAACTTGCTTCAAGAGGATTCAAGATGGAGAACTAGTAAAATATGTCACAGCTTTCGTTCTTCTTTATTGACTGTTTAGTTTTTGGTAACTTTAATCTCATTTAGAGGTGCTTTTTTAATCACTTTCTTATGTAGTTACGGATTTTACAATTTTACACTGTGTACAGGCAATTCTTGACATCAATAATGGGCATTAAAATAAAGAATTTCTTTGTTATAAGATTCATTGCTGCTGTATACAAGTAGAATGGTACAGACGGGTGAATGATTGGGTTTCTTAATAATGTTAAAGCCTGCCACGAAAACTTATATTTTTGTAGGATTGTAATAGTGTTGTTATTACAGCACTAGTTGAGAGCATAATACGTCATTTTAAAATGAAATGGGAGCAGTTCCAGTGTGGCGTTTACTGTTTGGTATCTTGTCTAATGTGCCATGGCCAGAAAAAGGTTAGGAAGCACTGAAGTAAACATATAAATTTCGTTCGGGACGAATTGAAAACCATTTTTCTGGAAGTGGGCGGGGTTCGGAGCTCTGCCGTTACGCTACAAACTGTCATTGGATAAAGCAAACAGCCAACCAGAGTGGATCCTTCGAATGGAACGAGGATTGGTTGTCCTGGTCTTAGTGCTGCCTTTAAGAGTAAACAGGAAATATTGGCTTAACCCTCTCCCCCAGCTTATTTTCACTTCCTCTAACGTATTAAGGAAAATTATTGTCATTATGTGACCTTTCACCGGAAATACATCTGCTTTCAGATCGGCTGAATCCAAGAAATTCTGAGTTTCAGACTCTGGTCATCATAACACGCACAGGAAATTCGTATAAAGTTTAACAGGTGTCCAGCCTATGTCAGGACAAATAAGCTTTGGGAGAAAATCAGCCATTCGGAAGTCGAATCACTTCACTAAATCGATTCTCGCATGTGAAGTCCTAAATCTTTAATTTGTCTCCTAAGGACAGATCTGGGAAAGCGGAAGTGGGGGGGACTCTAAAGTATTATTCCAGTGAAATGTACGGAATATATTGACAAGAGGGTTACTAATTTTTCCGATTGTGATGGATATCTTTCAATCGGAAGGAAAACTCCACTTTTCTTGTAATTTTTATGAAAATATAAGCCCAAAAAATGTGAATACAATAAAAAGAGAAATCTGGTTTGAAACCTCGGACCGCCATTCTCGAACCCGATTTCAAACCCTCTCTACAGAATTTCCCAAATAAAGGGTAAAGATCAACGCGAGAACAATAAAAATTTGAACTTTAGCATACGTTAACCTTTCCCTAAATAACCTACGCTTTTTTTCCCCTTTTTGCAGTATTTGGTTCTTACAGACTGACGGAAAATTACAAAATACTTTTCTAACTCAAACGTGTCCTAAAAAAACGGATATTTCTATAGGAAAATCTATTTTGGGGAACTTTAGCACGATTGCGCTACATTCTCACTGGTATTGTAAGAGCATTGTAAAGTTTTCCATCTAGATTTCACTCATTTCCCAGTTAAATTCATTTCTGAATGAAAAACCCCAGGGCGAATCTGTGATAACTTCCCTTTACAAAGGTAAGATGTGACGAGAAGCAGGTGTTATTGACCCAATAATATTGAAGGGTCAGAGATTATCTGTGTGCACATAGAGGGATGTGTAAATAGAGGGATGTGTCGGGTTGAATATGGCTCTAAAGTGTGGAAACGGTATTGCCAAGCACTCTCTGGTATAGATTCTGCGTTTCCAAGGTAACCAGTTATAGCAATCTTGAAATTGTCACTTGACTTGTACAGTACAATCTAAAATCGTTCTACTATTAAATAGGTTACTAGAATATCGATACCAAATCGGAAGTCACGACTTCCTCTGGTTTAAATTGAATTTTCTTTCATACTTGGCATTTATACTGCAAAAGTTGTTGAGCTCAATAAGAGTTGAATGAAAAGTTCAACAGTATTGTATTTTGGAGGAAAATGCATTTATTTTTCCACTCGGTTCAATGCACTTTGGCGAAAATACGCTGCAGTTCACGCTTTTATATCGATAAATAACTAATAAAATTGAAGCTCAGATTTTTTTTCTTCAGAGAAAAGTCTGTCTTGGGTGAGAAAAAGGTGAACAAAATATTTAAAAATCGAAAATTGGCAGGCACCGGAAACTGGACTCAAGACTTCCTTTATATTTCTTACCGTCATAATTCCTGAATCTAATTCCTGTATTTGTAGCGGGAAAACTCGATTAAAGACACTTATTGGGAGGAGAAGCGAGCTCGCTTTCTTCCTGTATGCACTTTCAGTGGAATGTATGATCAGTTTTACACTATTATAGAGGACTGAACTAGGAAATCATTCTACCGGGGACTGGATTTTTCACGGTTTTTCCGACTTTCTACAATTATTTCTGGTACTTTTCCGCTGACGGAAGGAATCTTGAGATTTGACGGAAAGTGAGGGGGGTTATGACGTAGAAAAATGACATCAATCATTAATATAAAGTTTTCTGAATCTGAAACTTTCCTAACATTACGAGAGCTAACAAAGTAAGGAATGATTTAGAAGCCAACAGCTGATGTCAGACAGATCTAATTGTGATAGCGAAGACCAGTTCCAAGGTCAAAGACGGCCCCTAATTTGAACCAAATGTTTACCAAAAAATCTTCCCGTGTGAAGTTCCCACGGTAAGGCCACTCTTGCATAACTTCGAGCACGAAACGCAAGCACAAATTTTATAGAAAATTTAAAAAAAAAAGCGGGAAATATAAATATAAATGGTACATCCGGTTGAGGGCTCAAAAATTATAGCAACTTCCTTTGCAGTGTACTGAACACCGAATCGTCCACCTCTGCTCTTAAGGAAAGCTTACCTCTACTTCCTCCTTCAGGAATTCTTTTGGGAAAATTCGTTTTCCATGAAAATTCTCCACCAACCAGTGTGTCAAGAAAATCAGCCAATACTATTTGTGAAAAGTGGAAAAATCCTTTTTCTGAATTAAGAATGTCCGGTGATGGTATTTCCTTTCCACTCGAAATTTCCCAAACACCTTCCACCGCCCCCCCTTCTTGATAATATAAAACAGACATTAGGCTGTAAATTGTACTGAAGTGGCACTTTAGAGAAAAGCCTCCCTCCTCCCCTCCTCACCGACTCTGTGAAGTGCCAGTAATCAAATTTTTCCTAAGTTAATTTCACTTGTTTTCCCGTGTTACCATGGCAACCGCTGATAAAATTATCGCGTAAAGTTTTTCTTAAAAGTAAAATACAATAATATATTTATATAAAAATGTGTAAATAGAGGCGTCAAAATTTAAAAATCTAAGATTTTCTCTACGCTCATAAAACTTATTTAATTCTGTACTTTGATATTTCAGGAAGCATAACTAAGAGAATAACAATACGAAATAAATGTGTGTTTATGAATGAAATAGTCTATGAATGAACGATTTGCACACTAGTATAAGTTGGCCATTTTGTCATTCATGTCCAAACTTGTCCATCACAATGCGTATTAAATAATTCATCTCAAGTTTATTAAAGCCTCTACTAATGGATCAGTGATAGTGTCTAAATCTGACTGACAGACTGACTGACATACCGCTGACTGTTGATTCATACTACCTGGTTTATCTTTAGTGATGATAGAATATTTACAAGGAAAATAGGACTTGCTACTATAGTGGGCAATATTAAATTCATTTTTTGTACTAAAAGAAGCTACTTTCTCTTAATATTGTAATCATGCAAGAATTTCGAAACTGAGATTCACCTTAAATGTCCCTAGAGTTCGAAAAAGTGTTTTTTTTAAAAAATTATACTCTCATTATGTCATTGTGTGTGTACGCACCGTGACTTGAAAACAAAACGAAGAACGCAGGAAGTTGAACTTTGATATTTCCCTCAACTATCTAGGATGCCTCAATAGATTTTTAATCGAAATAAGTCAACTAAACCGGATGTACCACTTCACGAAACTTTTTTTTTTTAATTTTCTCAAAAAAAAAGTCTAAAGATTTTCTTTAAATTTGGCGCACTTATGGTATGTTTGTTGATCTACAACTTTTATTTGTAACCATTTTGCTGGGAAATTCGTCACTTCCGGGAATTAGGCTATTCTCTAAGGTGCCATTTTGGGCTACAGTAAGATTCAGAATCAACTTTGAAACAAAATTACCAAAATTACTCCTTATCTAGAAGGTCACAGCACAAGACTTCATTGCGAGGGCTAAAATTTAGAACGATGCAGAGTTGAGCATTTCATTAGCATCCTCACATCTCAAACTCAATTTTTGAAATGGTTGTTTTCTAACAAAATATGAATCTAAAACGTCAATTGATAAAAGTAAATAAAAGAAAATGGAGGAAGAAATAAATTCTAATAATAGAGATGGTTATTTTAGACGTCAACAGATGTCGCTATAATTATAGTGTCTACATTTCAAATTGACGTGTTTATAAATTTAGCAATAACGATTTATATAGTCTTGGAACTACGCCTTACTTGATATTGGCCGGATCTGGGGCTTTGGTTCATTGGTTTCGCTTCTTCTCGACGGTTCCACTGCATTACTTTCATGTTTTTTTTTACGTAATTTTAATTAAGTACAAGGTAACCTAACCTAACCTATAACCTAACCTAGCTCAACTGCATCCCTGGAACTGTCCAAAAACGAGTTTTTCTCTAGAATAAAAATTAAAGTAATAAATCTAAGTTAACTTATAAACTTGGTAAAGAAAAGCCAAAAGAAATCCTTATAGAAGAAGTAAATAATCCATGGAGTAATTAGTTAAATCCGGTTGAGCGACATTTACCAAAACCTTATTGTGGCATCCTGTGGTAGAATCTAAGCGAAATGTCAAATTCCAAATTCCATACGCAGACCAATTTTTGAAACAAGTTATTATAAGTTCAGGAGTATCAGCCTGCAGGACCAATATTGATGTCCTGCAGGTATTGGATAAACAAGTTTCTAAAGCCGCTGGATATATAAAAAATTAAAAAGACTTGCACAACTCCTGTAAGAATGTAATTTCCTCGCCACTGAAAAGTTCTTTTCCTTTCCCAGTGTTAGCAGTAACCCGCTTTATTGATGCACAGGGAACTGTAACGTTGGAGTTGAGAACAGACATTGTAGTGCCAGCTTGTAAAGTGAGCTTACAATACATGCCTAAGGTTTAACTTCAGAAAAAAAAAAAATGTACATATGTACATACATTTATGGACTAAGTGTTGACCATTTTGTAAAAAACATCTTTTTTGTGTGACATCAAAACGGATTTTACCAATGAAAAATCCCAATTGAATTACAACACAATTACAACATCCCAAATCAATCTCTCAAACAGAAACACGCACCACACAAAATTAAGATTTAAAAAAAGATTAAATCATTATTTAATGTCACAAGGGGAAAATTAGAAAACCGATAGCAACTAAACCATTTAAGTATTTAACTTGGGAAAAATGAAAATAAAACATCTACAAGATTGCATAATCTCTTTTACTAATGGTAAGAAAAGGCAACACTGTTTCCGAAATAAGGTAGAAATATTATTTTACAATTAAAACTAATTATCGTTGGTCAAACAGTAAACTTTTACATTTAATATTTAATTATATTTAATTTCTATATTAGATTACAAAGAGTTAGTAGAGAGCTTTGTAAAAGGAAGAAGTAAATAAAGTCCCAAGATGGCCCACTTCTAAGTAGTAAACAATAATGTCAATATTATGATAGAATCGTATTAATAGTGTGAATAGAGGGGAGGTTTCAATTCTATTCATTTCTAACCTCTGTTCTTTAGTGTCGTGAACTTTTAAATTATAGTGGGACAGATTTTTGCATTTAATGCGTGGATTGCAATAATTTTTTACAATTTTAGATGGGATTAAGTGAAATGTGTCCAATGATGATGTACATTCAAGTGATTAAAATCTGGCGTCACTATTCCAGGTATTAAAAAAATAACTTATTAAACACACTTTGTCCAAAGAGATTGGTCCATCTGAAGTCAATTTATTTCATTCCACTTATGTATATGAATTTCTGTCACATATCGTATAGTTTTTTCGTACTTATTCTGTGACATCAGTTCTACAAGGAAGATACGTATGTACATATTCTTTTAAGTAAATCTGATTAACCAATCAAATGCTGAAAGACCTAAATAAATTGTGAAAACTCTCTTAGTTGGTAATTATTAAATTTTCCTTAAAATTTGACCTTAAAATAGATTCCTACTGCCTCGCAAAGAAGAAGTGCTTCAAATAAAAGTGTAAAAGACATTTAGTAAAAACATTTAACGACATTCTTTTTTAAAAATTATCATTTAGCTTTACAAAAGCTGGAAAAAAAAAAAACCATCTAAGAACAAAAGTAATAGTGTCTTTGGAATAGTCGTTTACAATGAAAATTAATTTAACTTCAAAAATACCATTGGAGGAAAAACTTTTTCTCAAAAACTTAGTCAAATCTTCTGTTTATTCTTTTAAGAAATTTTGGTATTTTAAAATTGAAATTATATTTATTGTAAAGTTTTTAACCTACAAGAACCATAACTTTTCAAGCGTTGACGATTTTCTCCAAGCCTTTCTTGTAAAGGATCGTTTTTGTCTTACAAAAAAAATAATTTACAAATTATTTCTAAAGTCTATTCTTTTCTTACCTTAAGATTCTTGGTTGCAGCTTTCCAGGAAATCATTTTACAAATCATGGAAACTTCTCTGAGGATTTGAAGCGCCCAAACAAAGAAGAGAATTAAAGATGTTTTTTTAATTCTGAAAACTGATGGAATATTCAAGATGTGTTTTGAATTTAAGAAGATAGACTCAAGTACGAACCTAACCACAGCTTCCAGGTATAAGTAGGTATGTGAGTGATTGTAGTAACCAATTTAATACAAAATTTTAACGTAAGTAAACTCCTTAAATTTTCAATTTGTTTTAAATTTACATTTGTGAATAAGTGTAAACATTTTACCCAACAGAGTTCAGTGGCAACGTTCACATTTCAATGAAGTTCAGTAAGATATTGTTTTCTTCTTCATTTAAGATAATTAAAACACTTAAATAACTCAATAAAACAAATTATTTTCTATTTTCAACTTAAATTAAACCGTTTAATTTAAACAGCCTTGACTTTTGAAGGTAAAATAGCTTTAAATTATTGACTAATCTTCAAAATTAACCTACACATTTAGAAATATTTCTATATTATACTCTCAATAGATTTTATGATTTTATAGTAAATTAGTTTGATAAATCTTGAATTTCACTAAGTAAATTTTAATTTTAAATATTCTTTGACAGACTCAAGCTGAGGCAGCCATTAACTTGATGCCGTAAGACTCTTTTGGGGCTCATGATATAAGGAGGCAATGGCGACATTAATTACAATATAGACTTACACACATAAAGGGTATTATTTTCTTTTGAAGTTAAAATAACATTTATTTAATATATATACAACAGATTTTGTTATTTAATTTAGTTTGTAGAGCTTTTGTTTTCAATTTCTTTAATTTATAAAACTTTATCTCCAGACTTGCATGCGGCACGTCTGCCGCAGACCTGATCCATGGAATTGTATGACTGATAAACGACGATCCATCTAAGAAGTGGCTTCTTTTTTTTTTAAATTTAAATCTTACGGTAAGATTGATTTTATAAAGTGCACCTTTTTAAACTACTATTTTAAAATAAAAAATTTGGAGTTTTGTGGGGCGTAAAATGAAATGTTTTTTTTTTCAGGAAATTGAGTTTTATTATGAATTTAAATGAATATCGCTCTCGAAATTCGTAAAAAGAGCGACACAAATATAGTATTTTATTCACTTTATCTTTGCTTAAATTTAATTAAAATTGTGGAGTTTGCTTTAAATTTCACGTATGAAAGAGTGAGCACAGATGGTTTATGTTAATCCTATAAATTAATAAACATGAGTTTAATTAAGCCAAAAATAAAGCTTTGATCTACAGTTTAAAGAGATAGTGTTGTTGTAATTAATATCTAAACTGATGATTTTATTTTGTCAGGCTATAATGATGCACTGCCACCGTTTCATGATCTGAATCTTAATCTTACTGTTGCCAGGCGAAACACAACTACATCTCGTCCAGTTCAAGATATTTGAGCAACCTCAGAGGATTCTAGAAAGATATACACTTCTAGAACCTAGAAACTTACCAGGGTATGAAAATCTTCATTAGCTAAGACATCGCCTGGAGCTGCATTGGAGTTGTTTTGCATCTCCCCAAAGAATGGAGTAGCTACTAGCAGCGTTCCAGGCTCAGCTTCTTCGTTACCCTCTGAGTCGGCAATGCCCCCACTGGGAGGAAATCAGTCAAATTGAATTTATCCCTTCTTCCTAAGTCGGGAAGAAATTTATTGCCTTACCAGCCTTATTTACTCGTACAAGGTGTAAATAAAGTGTAAAATTTACTCTAATAGAAAACAACCAGGATTAAATTAAAAAAAAACAATAAAAACCCTAAATTAAGTTACGTACCATGATTAAAAACCCCATCAAAAATGTTGAAGCCTCAGATTACCTGCGCAAAAGGAGGAAACTCTCTGGCAATAAAACGTGGAAGTATGTTGTAATTAACTTTTATACTGATTTTATGGCCGATCAAATCTTGAGGGCTATAAAGATGACTTTAGGGCCGTGTGTGTGATGATTTAATTAAGTCATTTAAGTCAATAAAAGGATGATAATTGTCCGGACCTTTTTGTACACACATTGCTGCAGTAGTGGGAGGTTCTTTATTGCCGCTTTGTGACTTTGGGAAGGAAAGTTTGACGTCAGAAATATGGTCTGTCAGTGTGTGCAAGTTGGTGGTGTGTGTTGAGCGGAACTGGGTGCGAATCGAAACAAGTTTGGTTTAATCTCGTTACTAGTGTGTGTAATTTGAAAGGATGTTCCCTGACCTCTGTGGCAGAGGACCCGGAATAAATCAACCCCAGCCTAGTGTAGTGACCATTGTGCCGGATCCTTGGCAGTTCTATATGGGAAAACCTTGACTTTTTTACAAGATCCTGGTTTCCCTCTAGCTGTTTTTCTGTATCTCCACTAGTGCCGGAGGCCAAATAGCGCAAACTAGCGATATCGACGGTACCCGCCTGAGTTTAAGGAACGTTTAAAAGTGAGGTCCTCAATCAGACATAAAGCTAGAATCAGTTGGCTAGTCATTCATAAACTGCTACAAGGTGAGATGCTTACAGCAGAGGTTATGGCATGAATCTTATAAAAACCTTAACTCGAAAACCTGCTACTCTTCGTGACTCTTCACGGAGTTAGTACAAAAGGGCAACTTGAGTCTCAGGAGGATATGTGCGGACCAAGAGGACGGTTCGCATGATTCTCTGAACGTGATTGCCTTCAGTCGTGCAGAAACTAAAAAAACAAAAGCAGAGAAATCATCTATTTTCTACGGAACCATCAATTTTTTGCCAGCAACAAAGTATTTCACGAGAATTAAAAGAGACTATTACAAATTTAATCAGCTGTTAATGAGAGCAAAATATTTAATTAAAACCAGCTGACTCTTTTTTTAATGACAATAAAAGTGATATAAATAAATAATTCCTTTTGTGTCGCTGATCCGGTGCCGGAGTAAGAGTGCGGCCGAGCTGTTAGTAATTTATTTATTCGACGTGCAGAAATTCTAATTAAATCCGGTAATAATTCAAATTCATTCTTACAAACTCACTGACGGATATGACTGAATGAACTTTTTCAAAGTATTAATAAATGTATTATACATTATTTATACATAATATATAAAAGAATTTTCAATATTTATACACTATTAATAATGTTATGGGAATATTTTTAAATAAATATAATTTTCCTAACAGGAAGTAAGGTTATCCTGTGGAAAAATCCGATTGGTGCTTTTTGCAGTAAATGTTTCGTTTTAAAGCGGTGTGAACACACGACATTCTCTGGCCACAGTTTACATAATTAAATTTTATTGATACTTGAAGTTTGTACTAAAAGAGATGGTCTAAGTATTACTCTTCAAGGTGACATCATTGCTCCCTTTCTTAGAATCACAGCAGGTTCACTTGGAAGAACTTAAAACTGATACACGTGTTTTTTTTGAGGTTCGCACAATCACTATACTGATCATCTTCCCCCTCAAAAGTTTAGTAAGATACTTCATAAGCAAATATTTACAGGTGTTAGTCCCGTATTGTAGCTAAAATGGCAGCTTACAGGACGCCCTTACGAAGTCCTTTCCCCCCCAAAATTCCTCATAAGTCAAGTTTACTGGGGAAAATCAAATAAACTTGGTAATCCTCGAACACGTGGTATGGTTGCAGCGTGTAAAATCGTTGGAACCACTTTCGAAACAGTGGCTATAAATCTTTTCCGGTTAACCGGTATATCTGACGACCAATTTTCGTCAAATTAGTAATTTTCCTCATGTTTTTATAATTTCGGATAATTTACTTCATCTGGTGGTAAATTGGGAAAATGGTACACTAGAGAAAAGCCTCCCCTTGCAAGAATTTTCTTGGGGATTCAAATATCGTGATTTCGCTGGACAGATGTTTATCCGTGGAGGTATTAAAATGACGTAATTGTGGAAATAGTTAATTATATGTATTAACTGAAACAAAGTTAGCCTGGGAATAATAAAGGATTCATTAGAAAATTAAGGCGCTTAGAATTTAAGCTTTTGGAATTATTTGAGTGATCCATAATCCAGCTTAGTCTATTTACTATTTATTACTGGAATATGTAAAAACATGAGAGATACTTCCAACGTTCTGTATCGGAATAAATTATACTATGCAAAATTTAAATCAATTTGTCGAAATATTATTGATTACAATAATCGGTAGATAAATGCGATAGTATGATTTCCATTTAAATAGGGCTTGTTAGCCGATCCTTTGAAGGTCATTTAGAAGACTTTCACTTTTTCAGGGGCAGTGGTTTTTCCCTCGGGTTCTTCTTGTGCTAACGGTTCCAACGCAAATTAATGGTAAACCTCTAATAAAACCAGCTAGTCGGTGGAACACTTTTTGCAAAATGCAATTATTTTTCTAAAGTAGTTTTTTTATTTTTTCCAATTTAATGAAACTTTATGCCTTATCATCCCCAAGGAGTTAATTCCATCCCTGAAGTAAGCGATTGTGGAAGGTGGTGCGAATCTAGGCGCCACAATCACGTCTTCATTTTACGTACTAGAACAACAAAGTATCCATTTTTATGGTACACTAGCAGGGAGGTTACTTGAAAATTATTTTCCAAGTTATTTAAAAGATAAAAAATAATAATAATAAAAAAAGGAAAACTTATAGCGAAGTAAGAACTCTTTGGGAAATCTACTTTATACAAAGTATTTCTAACGAGCTAATAAAAAAATATGTACATAAAATTGGAATTACGAAGATAAAGAAAAGCGGCAAGGAAAAAAAGAAAGGCCATTAAAAAACTATAGAAGAAAATAAGAAAATCTAAAATGGAAAATCTTAACTGGCTTAAGAAAATTAATAAAACTTTGTTCCCCCGCCCACAGAGATAACCGTGGGAAATTACTTTAAAAAGAACGGAAATTAACTTCATCTGGGAGTTCGACTTTTGTTTAAAACAAATTTATTTTTTTCCTTTAGAGGAAATAATGGTGTGGTAAGCGTTGAAGAAGCCCTCAGGAGGACGGTCCTTGAGTGAGGGATCACTGTTGTGGGTATCCCTGGACACAAAAGGTGATTGGGAGTGCGCAGTAATTAGATTGTCTCGTAAATCTGATTGCCACTGTAGCACTCAATGCAAGCATTCAAGGTGGAATTTTGGAGTTTTGAATCCTGGTTAATGAAGAAGGACTAAGTGAATGAAGACAATGGAAAGATGAAACCGGGTCTCAATGAATTGTAAGTTCGGCAATCAACTCAAAAGTGAGCACCAATACCTGGAGTTATTATTTTCAAAAGGAAAAATCAATCAGCCGTGATATGATTAGTTGGCTAAATTTATTGATTTGTTTATTTTTCAAATCTTTTTGGCCGTTTTTATGTTTTGATTTAGGTGTGTTTTAAATTGTTCCAATCTGCCAGTGACATGTATTATACAGAAAACATAAAAATATTTTATTCCTGGCTACTGTGTATTAAACTGAATCCTGAATTTCCCTAAAATTGGGAGAAAATTATTTTTTTTTAGAAAAATGAGAAACACAGTGAGAGAAGGAGTTTCATGTAAGATTTTTCTCCGACAGCATCAGTGGAGTGACACGGAATCATCACATAAAGGTCTTAAAACCAAGATAGGTAATTTGCAGGTTTTCACAAAGATAGAGTTCATTTTTATTATTATTATTATTTTGGCGCATCAACAGCTGAGGTTATTAGCGCCCGGAGCTTTTTCCAGTGCACTGCCGGCTTCCGGACAGTGTTCTCTCGTTACAGACAACACTGTTCATCAACAGACAGTGAGCTGTAAGATGCTTCTAGGAAGAGAAAAATCTAAGGGTCAGCTGCTGGGTTCGAACCCGGGACCTCCGCGTGGGAGTCCAGTATGCTAACCTCATAGCTAATCCCTTCCCTCATTTTTATTATTATTATAATAATAATAATAATATACTTTATTAAAAAACGCAAAATAAACATTTCTACAGCAAAACTGAAATCACCAGTATATACGGCTTGGGAAACCCATTATTATTATGAGTATTATTAATTAATATTATTACAGTATGTTGACCAGCTGTCTAATTAACTCGAATTTTATCTGATGTAGAAGTAAAAAAGCCTCTGTACAAACAAAAATATTCCCTGAACTGAATATTGTACACATGGTCAAAAGTCCACAAATATAACTTTTCTATGATATAATCATTTCATCGCAGGTTTCCTCTGTGTGGTGGTGGTCACATCACCTGTTTGCAATTTGTAATAAATTTATTTCCACAAATATAAAATTAGATTTATTTATCAACGTAGAAATATATAGGTCGTCCATATTTTTTTTTTAATCTAGTTATTTTTGTATTCACTGAGTGCGCTATCTATGTACAGAGTTTGTAAACTAGATATATTTTTTTCTATGCTACATCAACTAAACTAGGTGTAGGTTTTTTTTATTAGGTCGAGGCTTTGCCTCGAAGCCTATTTTTTGGGGGGAGATATTTTAGATTCAATTATAGGGTGTTTATTCTGCCGAAAATGTGGTTTTGGTAGGCAGTACTGGATATTATCTATGATTTTAATTCCCGTAGCTCGCATGCTCATTGTGTAGCAGACCGGATTCAGTGGGGTTTAGCATCCCTCTAAAATTTCTTTCAACTGTTTTATCAAGATCTATGTAATAAAACTACCCGGTACGATAATTGTGTATAAGAGTTGATCTTCAATAAATGCAAGAAAAAGCGTAACGTTGAAAAACACCCAATAATTTTTCCTCTTACCTATAAAAGGTAAAATTTCCCACAGCTTTTTCTTTTAATAAAGAGCATTTCCTCGCTTATAAGTATAATTTTTTGCAATAGCATGGATAGATTTTTAAGAAAACCAGAGCTAAAAATAGGCCTAAACGAAATTTAGAACTTGTTGTCCAAATAAGAGTGGAATGCATATGTATGTCAATTTTCCATTAAGAAGAAAACCTGTGAACGACGGAAAAGCCAATTTAATGAATATGTATTGTTTAT
This sequence comes from Rhodnius prolixus, assembly GCF_049639745.1. NCBI lineage: Eukaryota > Metazoa > Arthropoda > Insecta > Hemiptera > Reduviidae > Rhodnius > Rhodnius prolixus. The sequence continues at coordinate 38,911,302 of NW_027411582.1, read as the reverse complement.
GTTATGTTTCCCACGCAGATTCTATTTTCCAAGAAAATTTCATTACAAAATCTAATAATAATGCTAAATTGTTTTTAATATTTACCTAAAGTGGATACGGAAGCAGACTGTATTTTAATTTCGGACAAAAAAAAACACATGTACTGTATAATTAAAATTACGTTACTGTCACATAATTTCAGTGTTGCCAACTGATCTTCATTAAAAAAAAAAATGGATTAGAATTACAGTGTTTCCTTGAGTTAGCCTCATTAAAAAAAAAGAAGATTATTACAACGGTATCTTTTTTTAGGAAACTAAAAAAGGGCTGCGTTATGGGATTAAGTTTTATAATGATTTTAAATTACTTGCCACGGAGAGGTAACTGGGAGCTGGCTGGTTTGGTAAAATGAGCCACAAGTTTACCCTGGCTTATGGTGTTTAGCAAAGCGGGGCGTCTGCTGCTGGTAAGTGTAGGCAGCACTTCTCGCAGGCGGCAAGGGGCCACCCCCGAATACCTGGCTCACACCTTCCACACAGCAGGCCCTACAGCAGTATCCACACCAGCCCTAGATTAATAGCTTCTGATAAGGGCACTTAAACTGGCGAACTCACTTTGCGTTCATTCTGTCTCTGTCTCTCTCTCTCTCTCTCGGTTCCTAGCCTTTGTCTACCCACTCAGACCCATCTTGCCCGAAAGGTATACCCTTCTATACAGGCACTTCTGGGCCAAAAGAAAAATGGTCTAGCCCAACAACCTTGGTGCTTTAAATTTGCGTTCCCAAATCTCTGGTTGATTAACACTGATGTTAATGACAAAGAACGCGCAAATCACTGACGTGCTAGTGAGAGAAGGTTTGCAGTTTTATTACTGACTGCTTCAATAGCAAGTAAATCGGATGACTGCTTGTGAACATGCAACGGGTTACCACCCTTTGGTGGCCCTCCAATGCATCCATCAGTTACCGCCCCATAGATCCCGTGACCAGCGCTGCTTCAGTCAATGCCTAAAACATGAAAACAGTTTGGACTGCCATGATTTGGATGGGGTAGATATTACTTAGCTACTGCCCAATTCTTCAACTCTGCAAGAATCACATCGGTTTCTGTAGAAAGAGAGAGTAACTTTACTGTTTAATGTTAGTTTTGATGGACTGTGAAGAAGTCTTGGAGACAGAGGATAATACTTTTGCAGTTCTTGACGTTGAAAGGCGGATGTAAGCGCTGATAGATTTATAGTCCAAGATATCAAGCAAAGCAGCACTATAGTTGCATAGAATATCATGACTCGCAACCGGAAATGCCAGTGTTCAGTTCGGCTTTTCTGAGTTTCCTCTTTAATTTTTTAAGCCAACCGTTTTTCATTTGAAGTTGAGTTAACTTTCCCGTTAGACCCACCAGTTGGGTTTGGAGTTTTTCATCTGGGAAAATTGATTTTAGTGTTTTCTTTTGGGAGAAGTGGGAGGGAGGGGAGAAAGTTCAAAAGTCAACTACTTCACTTCCTCTTCCTCCAAAGTGCCACTTTACTGAGTCGATAGTTCAGGTTTTTTGGAGATTTCCTCAAGCGTGGCTCTTTCGATTACTAAGGTCGATTGGCGTGGTCGATTGCCTTTCCTCTAAAGTGCTATTTCAGTGCAATTTACGGACTAGTCATTATAAGCATTAAATTTGGAAAAAAATCTCAAAACCGGAAGTGCCATTGAATATATTTTAGATTTTTGTAGTTTTAAGCAATTTTTTTTGCGAAAATGGGACCTTTAAATTGAACATGTAAATTATTAATGTCAACCATTTTTTTAGTACAAATGCTTAGTTTCAAAATAATTACGTAATTTTCTCAACCCCTTCCTCCCTCTCTCTCAGTTCATACTACGTCAGGAGAAATGGGATGATAGGAATAGTGGAGGGGCAACAAAGACATTCCAGGAGGGGCCGACACTGCCGGGGAGAAAACAGCCCCCCATCGCAGCAACCAAGTTATATCACAAATATGGGACAGACCAATACCTGTACAAGGGGGACCCGCTTTTCTTATCGGGCTAGACTTCCACCCTGGAGCCGTCTTACAATTACTTCTGACAGCTGTCCAATTCTACTAGCTTCTCCTTTTCTCTAGGTACACCGTTTTTCCCCTTCTTACTTATCAAAATGAACTTTTAAACATGGCAGCGACCATTCTACCTTTAATAAGATTTCTCCTTTTTCTTTTCTTTATACCATATTTTTGGACCAAAATTCTGCTAAAAAGAAGCCGCTTTGGTCATTCAGTTTTAATCGGAAATTTTATGTTTCTAAAAGCTCAGAATTCGAAAAAATGTTAAATTCAAAGAAGTACATGGGCTCAAATATTGTGGAATATTACTGCGGTGAAAGCAGGACAGAGATGATATATTTTTAATGCCTTCCTCCGGATTGTGTTCTCTCGCTACTCGGCAGTGATCTATATAGGTTCTTCAGAAGAGGAATCCCAAGGAAGCTCTCCTGGATTCGAACCCGATATCTTAGAATTAGTCCACCGACCTTACCAACTAAGCTCTGCCAAGGATTTCCCAAAATCCAAACACGCGTCTAATCTTTCCTTGATGGGAACTTTACACGAAAACAGTTTCCTCCCAATGGGATTTCTCTCAGAAAAACTGAGGAATGTTACTTAGATGCGCCGTTCAGCGGTTAGTAAGCGCTGCAATACGATTCAGCATTTCATTATTAAAACCTGATTATCTGTTAAGTATGAATCAGAGTACGGTCTGATTGCTATTTATGGCTGAAATTAGCTTTTCCCATAATTAGGGAAAACACAATCTCGCTTTAATGAAAATTGGATTAGCTTTGGGAAAATTAATGTGTTTTTAGTAAAAATGGTGATACGAGAGGGAGTGATGGAAAAAAAAAAGGGAATATGTTTTTAAATAACGAGGTAATTGGTGGGATATGGGTTAGGTTTGTGCGTTTAGCTGGGGATGGTGAAGGGTTTAATAACTGTCCCGTGGAGTTGGAGAGTAACATTAAGGTAGGATGGTAATTTCCAGCGGTGGGTTCGATCCCCTTACCCACCTGGACTGGGATAAACGCTCATCCATTATGTAAATGTTCCTACTCCTTCCCGTCCAGATGGAGGTCATTCTGGCGAACAGGCGATCTGCTGTTAGTTAGTGAACGGAGTACAGGGTGCGCTAGTGTTTTAGATTGGGGGGGGGGCTGTGAATGCGTGCTGCTACAGGGAAGGGACAAGGGATAATATATTGACTGCAGGACTGTCGAGGGATTCCAATACTGACAGCAGGGCTCTGCTACAAAGGGCTTTTCTCTCAGGACTGCTAAACACCAAGAACTAAATGTCGCTACCCGTCACAAACCAGAACTGCTCTGGCCCGAATTTCATTGGTCATAAGATCTATCAGACTGACACAGTTAAATTGCATAGAATAAGGAATGGTTCGAATTCAGCTGCTGGCTCTTAGATTTTCTCTTCCTAGAAGCTTCTTACAGCTCCACTGTCCGGTAATGGTCTGTAACGAGAGAACACTGCCCGAAGGCCGGCAGTGCACTGAAAACAGTTATGGGTGCCAATAACCTCAGATGTTGACGCATCTTTAAATAAAATAAAACAAATTTTTGCTTTGCCGTAAGTTACACTTTATTTCAGAGCTTAGTTCCGCAAACTTCTGTCCTCTTTTCCTGACCTGCAACTTGAAACAGGCTGAGACCAGTCCTCAGCCCCAGCCCTTGGCAGGTACCACTCTCTACACCAACTTGTCTTGGCCTGCACAGATTATTAAGTTTTGCCAGAAATTCTTGAAACTATCTTTTGAGCTGTCAACATGTGAGCTCAATATTCCTTTAAATATCTCGGATGTTCAAAATTATGTTTTATTCTCTTTACCCATTTCCTGTAACTAGCATATTGTTCCAACTTAGAACTTGCAGTAATTTCACCATTAAAATCATCCACAAAGCAATAGCCTACTTAATAAATCCTAATCAGCTCTTTGTAATCTCCATGAAAATGAAGATTTATTTCATTTATTCATTATCTGTCTGATACATGAATGTATTCGATTAAAATATCCCAATTATCAATTGCAACCACTTTCAGTAGAGAGGAACAACCATTTCATTTACTATCACCGCCATTGAAATCTGACAGTCTAAATATTTACAATTATATCGTAAAAGTTTTAATGTTACGCTCATCCATGTTGAATGATTAATGTAAGTTATAATGTCATGCTAAAATATTTAAGTTATGAGGCTATTTTTCATTTGTTATGATGATTTTTATTATCTTTTATTTAAGTTCTGTTTAATTTTTATCCTTTAATATTTGTTTCTAAAAGGCTTTCTGTATGCAACTCCTTCCTGAAGAGGTTGAACTAGACACCCTGGGCGCCACGGTAGGCGAGCGGTTAGAGGCAAGACCTGCGAAGCTAATATGCATTGTGGTACTGGGTTCGATTCCCGGTCTTAGGCCTTGGATTTTATTTAATGGTTAATATGAGAAATTTATAGTAAAGTATTGCTTGTTGCCTCCGTCCACGACACCTAATTGGTAGTTGGACGTTAAGCCCCGCCTGAAAATATAGGCGATTACTTTACTTTACCTTTTCTCTTAAACTAGACACCTATTTCTATGATCAGATCTTTAAAGTTTTAGGGAAGCTATCCTTTATTTGTACAGTAAACTTTGTGCCTGATCATTTTTTAAAAATACACTTTAAATTCGGCTACTACAAGAGATAAGGGAAAACATTATTACCTTGATGAACAACAAAAACTGTAACTTCAAGTGACCTGTTACTTGAACGAATTCTTGCTGATTCCTGAGCTGAGGGCGTTCGACCTTTTCGCCTCTCAAGATTCAAAGAAAAAGAATGGAGAAGAGAAACAGTCCAGAGAATAACTGGAGCACAAGAATTTGGGAAATATTCTTTCCACTGGAGAGGTTCGTAAAGGGAAGGACACAAGCGATTGGAAAGGGCCTTCTCCAACAGGAAATGCCATGGAATGTCTTCTCTGATCAGAAGGGGAAATCTCCTTTACCTTCTGATCTTTTATAGTCTTTTTCTTCTTTCTTTACTTCCACCATTTTCCTTTGTACATATTTGAAGACATTTACAAATTTCTGTAAATATTTCTTGCCATATAAATTTTATTAAGTTATAGCTCACGAAAATAATTATCGCCTGTTAATTCACCGAACCTTGTTTTCCCGGGGGGAAACATGTTGTGTGAAAACTCAGACGACTTTTCTTGATTACAAACCCCCGCCCCCCAAGGTGTCTGATTCTGTCCTTCAAACTTTGTATATTAGAATCACATTTATACTTACAAACATTTTACAACTTGTACATTAGGCTAAAGTAACGTGTTACAGGTTAGTTAGATAGATAGATAGACCCCTCACTGAGAACTAAAAATTAATTTTAATCGAAAAATAGACAATTAGAGTTTTTAGATCTATTGTATTAAAACTATCTATGATAGGACAGTTGTATAAGGGTTGATCGTCAAAAAACTGCACGAAAAAGCGTAACGTTGAAAAACACACCCAACTTTGACAATTTTTTTCTCTTTTTCTATAAAAGATGAAATTCCCAAATTTTCTTTAAAATACAGGGCGAATCCTCCTGTATAACTGTAATTTTTTTGCAACAATCCAGATTAAGTGGGTAATATCAAGTTTATTAGAAAATGCCTATAGTTGAGGACATCTAAAAAAAAAATTGGAATGGATGTTGAGGATTGTACTTTTCGTAATTTTGGCAACACCTTGACGGTGTATAAGTGATAAGATCTAGTTACATACTCTGTGCGCCTTTCCAAGAGGAAGGGACTTCTTCCAGAAGTTCCTCGAACGAAGATTTTGAGAAAAAAATGTTACAAATAAACGTTGTAGAACAATGAGAGTAAATTGTGTTTAAGAGTTTATATTGATCGTTTTTACTCATTTGATTGAGCTATTCCGTAAAGAGGCACTTCTCCTGGGAGTTGTCGTTTTGAGCCAATGTTTGCACGTACCTGGAGATCATTTTCAAGAAACCAATTTTTCAGGATCAAGAAATCTTAAAACTGATTGGTAAAGAATTGAATTTATAAAATTTGTCACGATCACAGTGCTTCCATCTACCGGTAGTAAGAGAAAGTAGAAGTAGTGATTGTGAGAGTTTTAAAACTCCCTTGGAATTGGTCCCCCCCACTACTAAGATCGTCACTGCAATCACTAAACAATCATCGGTCTGTGGTGTCTGCATTAATGTCTGAGTCTACAGTAGTTTATATTTATAATTGTGTAGAAAACATCGATATACTCTTTTCGCCGCACTTGCCTTGCCAACCCGACCTATCCCTCTCCTGGCGGTCCTAGTTCCCCCCACGGGGTTAGATCGCGACCAGAGTGGCAGAACACCTGCCAAACTGCAAATTGGTGATATTTTTAGTGATGCCGAAGGACACCGAGCCGGCAATAGACACGGTCAACTTGCTGGCACTGGCCGACGTGTTCACTACTCGACTTTTTTCCATTTCCATCTTAATTCTATTTATTTATCTCTTAAATCGAAACAAGAAATAAAATTAAAACGCTGACGTCCGTCTTTAAATACTTCATTTGAACTACATGCTCTTACCCTTTATAAAGTGGAAGTGGCCATACCCTTTGTGGGGAGGCTACACATAAGACAGAGGGAGCCTTGTGTCCACAGATCAATGCGTAAAACCACTTCTATTGGACTAAATAATTGAGAAATACAATTTCGTCAGAACTTCTTCACAAATATGAGCATCTACAAGGGATGCAAGTAGGAAATCTAGCCTTTTTAGGTAAAAAGAGAAGGGTGAAGTCCATCAGCCATGAGCCAGACACCACCCATGGGGAACTGTTCCAGCATCTTTCAGGAGAGGGACAACCTTTTCCATACTAAACCAACCGCCATATTTTTTTGTGAAATTGCTGGTAGTAATTTGTTCTTACCAGTTCCGCGGTAACTTAATTAACTGAAGTATTTCTGCTTAATTATAATTTGAGTATTTCGGTCCAATTCAATGTGATGCTGCGTTTCGATTAACAAAGAGCCTAATATTGCGGATGCTAATTATATTGCACAGAGAGCAAATGAAATAGAAAACATAAAGTAGATTGGAATTCCCTTTAGTTAATTATTAATGAACTACTTGAGACAGATGCCACGAAAGTAAATATTTGATAGCTGGTTCAATGTTTGTATAAGGAACAAACAAACGACTCCATTTTAGGCAATATCAGAGGTTGGAAAGTACTAAAGCCTGATTGTAGTAAATATGAGGCTGGTAAAGGTATCAATTACTTTAGTATTATTTCCACATCGTTGGATATAACGCAGACAGTTTTTCTTCATGCCCACCACAGACTGAAATCTGACAAAACCTTTACCACCCTTCATGAAAACAGCTTGAATCGAGTGGTTGTTAGGCGCCAGTAACGCCAAAGACTTTTAACCCACTGTAGGGGCTGTAGGAACCCAGATATCTGTAATCCTCGCCAATAGCCAGGCTATCATCAAAGCGCAGAAGCGCTCTGTGTTGTCGACTCAAAAGTTAGTCTGGGGGAATGCCTAAGCAAATGAACTAGGACGATTAATTTGTTGTGGCCATCTGGGCATGCGTCGTGGAGGGAAATGAGATAGTCGATAGCTTGGCAAGGTAAAGCGTCAAAACCTCATTCATAGGGCCTGAACCTTTTGGTGGGATAGGCGATGGTATTCTTCGTAGAACAGAGAGAAAGAGATCTGCTGAAGTATACTGTGGACCTTCCTGGCCAATGAAGACGTGACTCGATCAGAACAAAGATTAATCCCCGTCAACTGACAGAATAACTTCGTGGGGCTATGTCCATTGAGAGGGCGGCATCTGAAGAAGTTGTTGGGTGTATAACACTAAGATTAAGATAAGAATGGGGGACCTACGCCCTTCGGCACCGCAGCCACTAGAGGCTTATTGTGCCTTCCCCTTTTGAGTCAAATAATAGAAACCTCCCCTTCTAAAAAGGTTAAGGACTTTCCCTACCAGTTCCTTCTGTGCTACATTCTCCTTTGGCCTCAAAGTACCAAAGGTATCTGTAGCGCAGCAGCTCGATTGCAACACAATCGAACAACAAGGCCGTCTCCTCCTCTTCCTGACCGCAAGCTAATAAGCCCCACCTTGTGCTCTGGGTGTATAACGCGATGGTACTTTCAGATTCTGAGGGAGAAATGGAGGAAACTCCCAATGCCCATCCAAATTGACTGGAAGGCCCATTATTCAAGGAAGACTCAGGACCCTGGGAAACTTACCAGGACATACACACTGAAACCTCTTACATTCTGGGATTTCTCTCCAACATCTGGGACTGTAAAGGGTGCTGTAGGGATTCGTCTGGCACCAGCAAGGTCGCAGTCTAATGTCACATCCCCACCTCCAGGGGAAAAAACCTTTTTATTTAAGATATTAGATGATTCGAAACTTGTATTTCCGGCGGGAACTTTAAATCGCGAATCTGCCCTAACGCAATACTTCGCATCAGATTCAAAATATATACATATATTCAATATATTTATATTGCTAAGTACGATTAAGTAAATAATAAATAAATAAACTTAGTGATATGGGTATTTATTTATATAACTAAACGAGTGACAAGGTGCCAGAAATATAGATGCAAAGAAAGAGTTCCTGGAAGTGGGCCAAAATTGGGTATAATTAGATCATATGAGATTAAATTTATCATCAAAAATTTTTTAATATTATATTGAATTAAATTTTGCGTCCTTCTTTTGAATATATTTATCACTTTTATTGATACATTGCATTTGTTTATTACCTTCTTTTGATGATTTTATTTCAAAAAGTTATGTATGACGTATGCAAACATTTGGAAGTCTTAGCCACTGGAAAAGTACATTGCAGAAAGTAGGATCTGATGTCTTAAATGCTGTAATTTGTCTAGAAATGTTGTCTGTATCGAGAGAACACTGTCCGCTGGCCAGCAGTGCACCAGAAAAAACTCAGTAATATCAGATGATGGCGCGCCCTACATTAAAAAAAAGTAAAAAAACGGTGTTCCAAAATCGATACATCGTGTTTGGAGCCGTTATCGAGAAAAACAAAATTGTAAATAAAACACGTTTTTTTTTTTTTGTAAAGATAGGACTTCCGGTTACCAGAATTTCCTCTAAATTTGATGTGTGAAAAAAAAAACAATTTCTCCGAGAAAAAGGCCAAATGTTTTGAGAAAATTGAGAATAATTTGTGTTTCACTTCTTTTGGATATTTTGTACGGCACACATATACTTATACCGGAAACACAATCCACTTTAAAAAAAACAATTTTTTTTTTATTTTGTACTATTCGTATTCATAGGACAAGAAAAAATTTAATTTCCGGTGGGAGTCAATTTGAAATGTTATTCTCGCCCTACATTTACTAAGAGAAACTAAAAGAGGGAGAAAAATTGTAAGCTGTGGGCAGGAAATGAAATGGGAAAAAGTTGCGGTAATACCTGGATACGATACATACGAAAATTATGTATTCATTACAGAATAATTTATTTATATATGCATTCATTTTTTATTTTTATTTTCATTTCCTAGGCAGCCGTGGGTCCCAAGTAGTGAAATAGTCGTGGAAAATAGTACATAATCTATTTTGGCATCAGTTCAGAAGATGGACTCGTAACGGAATTTTACATCTAGTTAAATGCCAAGTTTTTTCCTTAAAGTAAAAGAAGAAGAAGACGAAGAAAACAGTGTCACAGTGTCTTAGGGTGGTGTCTCTCTTATTCGCGCTCCCTCACACACCCGTGGGTTTGTCATACACCCCAGGAACCAGTGGGTTTGTCATACATGTTCAAGGAGAAGAATCTTCCCTAATCTATATGCAAATCTGAATTCCATTCTGGCTCTACAAACTTATTATCCCTAATTTCTTGGAAAATATGAAACTAAATTTTCACAACAATAACCATTTAGAAGATTGAGAAATCAATGTGTTCTTAATTACTTTAAATCTTTAAAAGAAAAGATTATAATTAAATTGCGTGGAATAAGATCTTTTTATGTCGAGCTTTGTAAAACGTTACCCTTTAAGCAAGAAATTATGTTACTCCAATCTTATTGAAGTATTTTTTAAGTTACAAAGGAAATGGAGATTAAGGTTATGATGAACCCATCATGGGGGACGAAAAAGATGTTCAAGGGATTGTAGAGGTGCAGCATGCCCGGAAGGAAGTCTGGGAGAAGAGATTGGAGATGCGAGCAGGAAGTCTCCAGTGCCATTGTGATTGATAACCGATATCCTCCTTGGCTTTACGCAATTTTTTTCTCCCCCACTCTCTCGCACTTCCTGTTGCCTGGCTCTCGTCAAGCAAGGGCTTTAAGGCACTGCCACCCTTTGCCACCCCTTAGTCTACTACTCAATCTGCCGGCTAAACGAGGAACCAGCCAGCTGCCAGCTAATAATCTTAACGAAGATCGATAGCCGAATCGTTATACAACCAACCTAACCTGCTTCCATGATTTTCATAATCGATTTAATCCATCATAATTATTGTCGATTTCTTTTTGTTCCCTATTTACTTTCTCTTCCTGTTAGTGAGAGGAGGTATTGTGATCGTATTTTCAAATCCAATCAATAATTACCATTATTTTTTGTGTACAAAAATGAAATGCGCCTCTTTACTAAATCGATTTTCGCATCATCAGCTGTTACGATTTTCTATGAACTTTTCCATATTCTATTAAACATTATCATGTTGATATAAAATTTCCCTCAGAAAAAATGCTTCTTATTTTAAGCAAATTCTTTAAGTTTTCAAAGTGTCATTTCAGTATGTTGATTGTTCTCATTGACATCAGTTAATATTGCAATAGAAGTTAGAATTATACGAGTATATGCAACGGAAATCCCAAATTTTAAGAAAATCGCTAGATTAAACCGGAAATGCCCCTTTATCGAATCAAGTTTTTGGTTTTCATTTAAATCGCGGTGGAAGAAGAGAGTTTTCCGAGCTGTATCACATAGAGTTGCCAGACAATGGAGGTTTCAACTCCTTCCTGTGAAATAGAGAGTGCCATACCAGATTTTTCCAATACCATGGAAAGTTTCTGAAAATCATGCATTTCCATGAAAAGAAAAACCAAATTAAAAAAAAAAAACTGTGGCTGTGTCATGGACACGGCCGTGTGTACGTGAATACGTTTACGTAACGGGTTATATTTTTTATATAAAATATTTTTATTTATAATGTATTTATAATGAAATCAAGGAAACAAATCGACGATCGAACACAAACTATGCCTATACAGTCTGTTGTCGATGTAGAAGCGATTTCATCATCCACTTGCATAATTTCAACCGGCCCCAGCTGCAGATGTACTAAACACCGTCGTTGATCCGCTCGGCCGCATTCATTCTTTTACGTTCCCAACAGCACAGCTTGACTCGGTCATATGGTGTTTTATTATTACCATTCGATTGTTTTTGAGAAGCTCTTTCCAACCGTATACGATCTTTGTATTTGGTTTTGGCTTTACGACGCGCAGAGGCCGACATTATATATTTTTGATAATATTTTTGGATTCTAACACTTTATTATATTCGCTGTCACTATTTTACACTAATGTTTTATGTACAATCGATAGATTGTGACGACAGCTGACGATTAAAACTTAAACGAACATCGTAGCTTCTCCGTTATCTGTGAACACTCAGAAGACTAATGTGATGGTATTTAGGTCATCACCCAAATTTAACAGATATATTCCGTTAACATATGATGACAAAGAAATCAAATATGTCAACAACGTCACGTATTTGGGTGTGCCATTTAGTTGCATAGGAGTTTTCCGGGGTGCGTCTGAAAGCTTTTATAAGAAAGGACTGAAAGCTCTGGGCAAGGTGAGGGAGGTATTGGCGCGAGGTAAATCTGATAGCTGGGAAGTGAAGATCAGGTTGTTTGAATCTGTGGTAGCAGCTACAGCTCTTTACTCTTCGGAACTTTGGGCCCTTGGTTATTTGGAATCATTGGAAAGGTTGCAAATGTGTTTTTTCAAACAACTGTATCATTTACCATTTAATACACCGAACCATTTCATTCGTACTGAAACAGGGTGTAAAGATATACGGGTTACAGTATTAGAGAGAACATTGAATCTATGGCTACAAGTTCTTCGTATGTCTCCAAATGAACCTTTAAAAAAATGCTTTGATGTTATGGTAAAGTATCTAACAACCATCAACCTGCTATCGCACTCAAAAAACCATTGGTTCCTGCATCTCAACAACACACTTGGGACAATAGGGCTCCCGGCTATATATAATTTCAATAGTGCCGAGGTTTTGCTTCATTTCAAAGCAGACATTATTGAAAGGTGGACAAATCATCTGAGAAGTCAAGATGTTAATCGAATACTGAACTCCAAATACAATCCGTTTTTTAGACAATTAACAGCGTTTGGAGAAGGTGAACGTTACATCACGGAAAGAATGCCGATTAAACAGCAAAGAGTCTTATGCCAGTTGAGATTATCCAATATTAATCTAATAAGGATATTTCTAAATGGAGAAAGGGTTTCCATCAATGCAAGCACAATATGTGATCTCTGCAATACAAAAGAGCCTTTAACGTTGGTACATTTTTTGCTGAAATGTCCAATCTACAGGTCATACAGGAAGGAATTCCTTGCTCAGTATATAGATCGCAGCGGCAATGAAGAGGACTCACTCGCGAGATTACTAAATATAACCGATGGGACTCAGTTGAAGAATATGTTTAAATTTGTTGAGTGTGCTATTAAGATGAGAAATTTTATTTTGGACTTGTATGAGACTTGATTGATGGTTTTGAGTGCTAATTGTGTTTGTTTTTGTTTTTTGTTTACTTTGAAATGTTGGGCCAGACCCCCTGTATCATGTAGCTTACATAAAATACACTATGTTTCTATTCTATTCTATTCTATTCGTAGCTTCTCCGAGTCAAAAGTTATACTAATTGCAAATCTCGATACGCAGCAAAATGATCTCAAAATGGCGCGGCGCTTCCCCCTCCACCGCGCGCGATGCCTCACAGTCCTCGCTTATCGTAATGAATTCTTTGATCCTTTAGCTATCCAGTGGTCTAATTTAATTTTGGATGTAGACGATAGATTCGAAACTATAATTCCAAACTGTATCCCCCGATTTTGTTATCATTAGGTTTTTTGGATTGCCTCCATATGATAGCAAATTTAAAGACGTATTCACGTCAAAAAATCTGACCAGATTGCAACGTTTTTCTTTTTTAAGACCGAAAAGAACATTAAGAAAGCAGACAATGAATGGCTAAAAATAAAACATATGATCCCTAAAGTAGGAAACCTTTCAGAAACACGAAAAAAGAGATATAGTTCTTGCCAACTTGATCATGATAAACTACGTCATAACATGATAAAACATGGAGTTAGTGAATAGCAGAGGATAGGTCAGGGAATGTGGTGGGAGTGTGGGGTTAGTTGGTTCTCGATCTACTAACTCATGCTGGGGCATTGTGTCTTGACGTACTCACAAACAAGCGACTAACCCCCCCCCCAACCATTCTTAGTCAAGAGTTATTACAGCCATTGTTGCAAACAAGTGAAGAACGCCAAGGTAGGACTGAGCAAAAAAGACAAAACCATCCCCTCTCCACCGCGCATATCTTCACTCAACGTACACAAGAGCATAACCTCACATAACCTCTTGTTCGAACAAGAAAAAAAAAAGCAAAAATTTATTCGCAAATTTAGATCTCTTGTAGATTTATGAGATAACCCAGTGATACCAACTTATTGTTATTATTACATAAATTCCCTGCTGCAGTTTTGTCGTGCATAAAATGTTTTCTCTATTTTCAATTAGAATATAAAAAAAATTCTTTTAGTTAATATCTTTATTCAGCTGAAAAAAAAAAATCCCAGAAAAGTAAAATCTGTTTATGGTTTATTAAATGATTTCTGCAGCGTCCCTAGAATAAATCGACAAATGGACCAAAAGTATCTTGGATGATATCGTATATAAAAGTAAAGTAAAGTAAAGTAATCGCCTATTTTTTCAGGCGGGGCTTAACGTCCAACTACCAATTAGGTGTCGAGGTCGGAGGCGACTAGCAAGAATACTTTACTGTTAATTTCTTTTATTAACCATTAAATAAAATCCAAAGCCTAGACCGGGGGAATCGAACCCACTAAACCAACAATACATCTTAGCTTTGCGGGTCTAGCCTATAACCGCCTTACATACTTTACTATATAATGTATCTGATCCGTATAATTATAGACCTATTTCCTTAGTCAATTCCATAACAAAGTTATTTACTAGTATTTTGTATAATAGACTTGTGCTGTGGGTGGAGAGCAGAGGGTTGATTCCCCAGGAACAGATGGGGTTTCGGAGAGGGAGGGGTTGTGGAGATGCGATATTCGCCTTGGCTGGAGCCATCAGCATAAATTTAAGATTAAAGAAAAGGCGTGTATTTGGAACATTTGTAGACTTAAAGCGTGCTTTCGATTCGGTTCCTCACTCTCAGTTGTGGAGTAAATTAAATGGTATTGGTCTTAATGGCAAGTTATTGAGAATAATAATGTCTATTTATAATGGCACGAATATTGTCATCTCGCAAGATAATTCCTCTTCTTCGGAGATCCCGTTAACCGAGGGAGTTTTACAGGGAGAAATTTTAAGCCCGCTACTGTTCGCCCTCTATATTAGCGATATTGTATGCTTCTTTAATAGTAATGGGTCTTCAGGTATTGATGTTGCTCCTAATAAAAGTCTGAACATGATCTTATACGCGGATGACATTGTTATGCTGTCTGGTACCAGAAATGATGCACAGTGTCAATTAGATTTGTTAGAAAAGTATTGTCAGATGTGGGGTTTAACTGTGAACGTTGATAAGACTGTTGTTCTTCCCTTCCAGAGAGGTACAAAAATGGGTGATATTAAACATTTATGTTATAAGTCATCTAAACTTAATTTTGTGAAAAAATTTACTTATTTGGGTGTCGTGTTTACAAGTTCCCTAAAATTTCGAGCTGCATGCGATGAGTTTATTAAGAAATTTAATGTAGCAAATTCAGTTGTGATAAATATTTTAAGAAAGTGCAAGTCTGATAAGTGGTCGACTAAAGTTGGTTTATTTGACTCACTAGCAGAGAGTGTCCTGCTTTATGTATCTGAGGTGTGGGCCTGTAACTACACCGATCTAATAGAAAGAGGCCAAATTAGATTTTTAAAATCTATCCTAGGTTTAACTCGAACAACTCCTGATTCCTATGTTCGTGTGGAGACAGGCAGAGTCCATAGTAGATGGAAATTATTTAAAAGAATGGTAAACTGGTATATTAAAATATTAAATATGAACTCAGACTGTTTACCTAAAATAGTTTATAATAGAATGGCAGAATTAGAGAAAATTAATCTTCTATTTAATTGGTACAACACATTTAAATTTTATTTAATTTCTATTGGTAAAGCAGAAGTGTTGAACATGCAAAGTAGTTCACAAGTATTAAATATCAAAAATGGTCTCAGTGAATCTTTTAAAAACTCTCTAATTTGTAAAGATATTGAATTTGTTGTGAACTCTTCGTTTAATTTACATTTCCGTCTCTGCAGTTCGTTAACTTTTGGAGAGGAGTATTTATTAACTAATAGATGTCATGTTAATAAGATAAGAATTATTGCACAACTAAGATTATTCAATAAAAAATATCCCTCTCTATACCTTAACTTTAAAAATTATAAATTTTTTCCAGACAGAGTATGTTCTCTTTGTTCGTTAAACCATAATGATAATATCTACCACTTTCTTTTTTATTGTTGCAAATTTAATAAAATTAGAGAAAAATATTTGGCTAAATATATGAATCCCTCTCCTGTAGCTCAGGGAGAATATGTGTCTATGGAGACTTTGCTGTATAAAATTGATATTAGCAAAATTAATGACATATATTTATATATTTTAAAGGGATTGGAAGTTAGATCAATGAACCATATTAATATCTGAATTTGCCATTTTCAAAATTTGAATTGTAAAAGAAAGATGTTTGTTTTTTTTTTTTAATTTGTTATGGAGTCTATTTTATTTATTTTATTTTTATTTTTATTATTATTATTATTTTGACTAGAACTATTATTTTTTGATAAGGATTGATATTTCAGTATTATTTAAATATTCTGTTTGAGAACTTAGATCTTTTTGTTCAGTTTCTTTTATGTTTCTATTTTTATGAACTGTAATGTTTATTGCAATCACACCAACCCTTTGTATAAGTTAATTCTTGAAACAAATAAAAATATTATTATTATTATTATTATTACATACTTTACTATAAATTTCTCATATTAACCATTAAATAAAATCCAAGACCTAGGGGAATCGAACCCACTAAACCAACAATACATCTTAGCATTGCGGGTCTAGCCTATAACCGCCTAACATACTTTACTATAAATTTCTCATATTAACCATTAAATAAAATCCAAGGTCTAGGGGAATCGAACCCACTAAACCAACAATACATCTTAGCATTGCGGGTCTAGCCTATAACCGCCTAACATACTTTACTATAAATTTCTCATATTAACCATTAAATAAAATCCAAGGTCTAGACCGGGAATCGAACCCACTAAACCAACAATACATCTTAGCTTTGCGGGTCTAGCCTATAACCGCCTAACATACTTTACTGTAAATTTCTCATATTAACCATTAAATAAAATCCAAGGTCTAGACCGGGAATCGAACCCACTAAACCAACAATACATCTTAGCATTGCGGGTCTAGCCTATAACCGCCTAACATACTTTACTATAAATTTCTCATATTAACCATTAAATAAAATCCAAGGCCTAGACCAGGGGCATCGAACCCACTAAACCAACAATACATCTTACCATTGCGGGTCTAGCCTATAACCGCCTAACATACTTTACTATAAATTTCTCATATTAACCATTAAATAAAATCCAAGACCTAGTCCAGGGGAATCGAACCCACTAAACCAACAATACATCTTAGCTTTGCGGGTCTAGCCTATAACCGCCTTACATACTTTACTATAAATTTCTCATATTAACCATTAAATAAAATCCAAGACCTAGTCCAGGGGAATCGAACCCACTAAACCAACAATACATATTAGCTTTGCGGGTCTAGCCTCTAACCGCTCGACTAACGTGGCGCCTTATATTTCGTATTATATATATATCGTATACATTGGACAATATTCTCGACCAAAAACTACATTAAGGTAACAACACACACTGAACTGTTCAATATGAATAAGACGTGAAGTCAAAATATGAATAATCTCTTTGGGCGGAAGTCATGGTGTAACGGGCCTCCATACTATTTCCGTTCATTGGACCAGAACTGATGGATATTGACCATTTTTTGGGGGGGGGTGCCTCAGCCCTGGGATTTACTAGAAAGATTAGGGCGGGTCGGGAAAAGTTGGCTAGCATAATAGGAAATGCTTGCAGTCGACAGTGACTGATTAAGTAGGGCGCAACGTCGGTCCCTAGACTGGCAGGAGGTGCCCTAAAATAATGGCGGGCGGGGGTGGGTGGGGGTAATTTCATCCAAGTAGAATGGAATAGGGTAGTGGAATGGCTGCCAAAGGGTTAAAGGCTGAGTTTGGGTAAGTTATAGGGTGGCCGTTGTTGTTCCTCTAGTAGTGGAAGGCCTTCCAATGATTTATGAATAATGGAGTATGAATTGTTCGTCAGGTTTTGATATTTTGTTGTAGTTCCCTAGGGTTAAACGTGAGTTTTTGGAACATGTTACTTCAATTTGTTTTTGCAATAATGATGTAACAATAATATCGTTTAAGTAATTTTACTGCATTAAATTTTCATTAATATTGTTTAGATTTTATTAGATGTCACAGACTCTCATGTTAACCATCTACAAAATATTTGTTCACTAAAGAGTAGCATACCATTTAACTTTCATTGATTGCAACAGGTGGTATCAAACTAAATCATTAAATCTTTAAAAATCATTAAATCACAGCCCTAAGCAAATAATTACACAAAATGGAAGGGAACAATTGGTGTAACGTGACCCACAATTTTCTTTTACCCACTTCCCCAGAAAATACCCATTGTTCCCAATTTTCTGTTCACCCTTTCATTTTTAGGGTAAAAAACAAGACATTAAGCAAGAAAATTATTTTATTTTTATTTTAACATTTTTTTATTAAACTTTTATTTTTCATGGAAATCATTAGCAATAAAGAATTGGCCAATTACAGTGTAGAATGGAAGTGTTAAAAGTAGGTTGTTTGAAGAGCTAATCAGAAGAGAGAACTGTTTCGTTAAACCACGCCCACCTTCCATGTTTCTCACACCACGCCCTCTTTGGCCCATAATAAAATGGAAGTTCTGGAGTTTTAATTTTACTCTTTCTATTAGTGAAAGTATCAGGTAATTTTATTTAAATTAGGAATTTTTTTTGCTACAGAAGAATACAAGAACGCAGTTAATAACAAATAAATAACCTCTTTTAATAAGAATAACTTTTATTAGAAATATTTTTTCCCAGACAAATTCGATTCGTTATATCGTTTAGAGTGGAGGTAATTCGATTCTCTTCTAAAAGGCCGTAAACCAGATTAGTAGAGAGGATTTGGCGGTTCTGGCACACCTAAAATACAAAATGGCGGCCATCCCCTCCCCTCCCACCCCCCTCCCCTAACCCTCCCCCCTCCCCTCCTTATTGACCAATCATCGATTTCGACGAGGGTTTAAGCCACGCCCCCTACCCCCACCCCACCTTATTGACCAATCATCGAACTCGACGAGGGCTTTAGGCCACGCCCCTTCCCCCACTCCACCCTTTTAATCGACCAATCAGCGAATTCGATGACACCCCTTTTACCCCCACTCCTTCCCCCACCCTTATTAATTGACCAATCAGCGAATTCGACGACACCTCATTACCCCCACCCTAGCCCTACTCCTATTACATGACACCTACCTTTACCCCCCACCACCTCTAGGTCGTCGTATTCGTTGGCCTCTTAAGCTCCTCCTACAAGATGGCGGCTCTCCTAACAGCTGTAGTACACAAGATGGCCGACCTCGTACCAGCTGATGACCACAAGATGGCGGACCTCATACCTCCACCCCCCTCGCCCACTGATAGACAGGAGGGGGATTTTTTTTTTTAAATTATTTTTACTTACCTGGGATTCGATCCTACAACCTTCGTACTGGTAGACACGTCATCTGCACCAGTCGGCCACAGTGGTAGTCTCGCTTACTCTAGTTTTGAATGTTCTCTTATGTTTTAACTAGGAATTATTTTTTTAAAAAAATCTAACCCCCCTCACCAATAATTTTTTTTTTTAAATTTAAATTACCCCCACTATCACAAAAATATTCAACTTAAATAAAAATGGATAACCTCACTTTAGGTAATAGAAAAAACTATTTACTTACCCCCTCCACCTGGACTGCTTCCGTTGCTGATGACGCGACCTACACTCACTGAAAACTAAACCCGAACTGACACTTGGACTGCGATACTAGCATTAACCCCCCACCACAATTACGTCACACTCTAACTAGCCAATAGAATTGCATCTTTTTTCCCAAATGATTACCTCTCTGGACAGGTCTCTGTAGCAAGCCACCCCCTTTCCCTTCCACATCTTTTATCATACCTGTTAATTTATATATATGCCAACATAGCTGAACATGCTCCAACAAGTCTGGACATGTAGCCAGCTGTTTGAACAGGCAAGTAAAAATAATGATGACTCATACCATTGTCATATCCTCAACGAGCACAAACATGCTCCAACAAGTCTGGACATGTAGCCAGCTGCCTCTTTCGCTTTAACCGTTTTTTTTTTTTGTTATTATGAAGTTAAAAGTAAATTGAACTTTGAACTTTCATATATCTTATTATTATTTTCCGTTTACCAACTATACAAACCTGTATGAACATGCTCCAACAAGTCTGGACATGTAGCCAGCTGCCTCATTCGCTTTAACCGTTTTTTTTGTTATGTGTGATTACCTGAACATGCTCCAACAAGTCCGGACATGTAGCCAGCTGCCTCATTCGCTTTAACCGTTTTTTGTTATTATGAAGTTAAAAGTAAATTGAACTTTGAACTTATTAATAAATAAGTTTTAATTAACTTTTCTTTATTTATAAGTGTATAAAGTAAAAATAAGAATGAACAAACATTAATTAAAACATTTTATTTTTATTTAACGGAAGTATACAAGTAAAATAGTAACATTTATTTCACAGTATAAATTTTATTTAAATTCTATGTCATATCTTCCATTATTAAAGCCTTTGTACATTATTAACAGTTTTTTCTTTGATTGTTGGTAATCTTCCACCATTTCATCAGTTATCACTGCCGCAAATCTGCGTGGAAGGAAGATCCTCGTTGGGTAGTCCATTGTCGGGCCAATATAATGTAAATGGGCAACGATGGCATCTCCAAATTTAGTGTTGATTCTTTCGAATTGCTTCACTTCGTATGAGTATCCGGTTCTTAGATCTGATAATTTGCCAATGCCCACAGACCTTGTATTCACATCATTCAAAAAGCTTGCCAACTTAGACATCTAAAAGAAGAATATTATATGAAAGTATCACATCATTATCAAAATATTGTTTCAATAAAAAAAGTATTATTACTTACCTTTGAAGTATGAAGTTAACCTCTCGAGCTGTGGGCAACGAATGACGAATTACCTTACAAGCTTCACTACTCTACCGTTACGGATGTCCCCCCCCACTCTATGACGTCACTTATAGTTAGCCAATAGAATTGCGTGCTTGTCTTCCCTCTCTCTCTTGCAAATGTCTCTCTCTCTCTCTCTAAGGTGAATCATACCTCCCACCTTTGATGCAGGACTCAACCTGTCCGTTAACTTTATATATGTTTCTTAGAAAAAAAACAATATTTTGGAAACTGAACTTTGCCCTTATTAGCTTTTATTGCTTTATAAATAATAAAACTTTGAATGTTTTGGAGACTTAAAAACTTACTTTTTAAAAAATGTTAACACGCTTGCACAACATGTTTGAACAGGCAAGGAAAAATAATGATGACTCATACCATTGTCATATCCTCAACGTGCACAAGCTGCAGCTTAGTTTTTTCTTTTTTTAACTAAATAAATTTTGTATATGCGCCCCTCTTAGTTCGGCTTCCGCCTTAAGCTTCCTCACCACGTCAAGGTGGAGGTCATCGAGGAAGATTGTTTTTTTTGTTTTATTTTTTTAAATAATTTTATAATAATAAAAGGAATAATTGAAAAATAAAGCAATAATTTAACTTAATACATTTATTGAAATAAAACTTAAAAAGATACATATCTACAGAAAAATATAAAAACTTAAAAATCAACTTCAAATACAAATAAAATATTTAATTTCTAATTAGTACATTAAAGTGAAATAAATAAGAAATGTTTTGCTATCGAATCAGTTTATTTTAATGGTTGTTGGAATTTTAGCTGCCTTGCATCAATCGCATTCATACATTGTACAGAATCTGCACAAATCCATTCATGGTTTACGGGGATTTTACACCCCGCCAGTGACCAACATTCAGGTTTGTGTGCAACTCAATGCATTCGCCAGTGACCACATTCGTTCTTCAAGGCAAAAATATTTCCGTCTCATTCCAACCAAATTTACTGTTGAGCCAGCAATTGATGGCTTTAATTCGATATTGCGTACATTTCTCTTTACAAGTATTGTGTATAATACACTGATTTCCTGCTGTTTCTAATGAATCAAGTTTTGGACAGTCATAATCTTCTAAATTAATTACACAACAACTGTACAGATTTTGCAAAAGAAATCTTTTCTTTTCATAACCCTTAACAAACACAAATTTATAATTACAATCAATAAACTTGAAAATATCTCTAATCATGTCATATTCAATATCCCCGTCATTCCATTTAATTTTATGATAATAATTTTCTAACCAATAATTGGTTCTTCTACTTTTTTCACATTGTTTATGTTGGGCAGGTGGCTTGAATATCCAGTGTCTGACTGATTGAAAATTATAGTCTAATAGAGAAAGCTCTTTAACAATATAACCTCCTACACTGTCTACAAAGCACTGGAAGTCAGCTATCAGCACGCCTGTTTGAGCCATACTGAACACTGAACTAGCTCTTCAAGCCTTCTTATACCATACGACGTACAATACCTGTCAAAGGATTATATTCTACCACCCTGTCGTGAATAATAAGACAATAGGCAGTGGTGTTGGGCGGGAACATTTCTTTTGATTCAAATTCCAATCTAACATCTACCGGGCCACATTTGATAGATTCACACTGTTTAGAACAATCTATTACAATTAAGGGTGTTTTCTCTTTAAAATTTTGTAAAGAACTTAGAGGATACATTTGTTCTCCATAATATGACATTTGAAAGGAAGCATACATATGATATAGAATGGCAAAACGGTTAGAGGAAAAATCTACATTCAAATCGCCGTATGGGAAAGCTTTACAATTAAGATAAAGTTTTACATTTGAAATAGAACAGTGGTCAAAGTGACTAGCGTTGCTTTCCACATTATTAGCACGTCCGGTTTGAAAAGCTAGAATGATATATCGGGGCTTTTCCATTTGACTAGATGTCTTTACTGACCAGATTTGCCTCTGAGTGGCCGGCAACAAAGGGTAATCATAGAGTTCCCAACTTCTAAAACTTAGAGCAAATACCTTAGCAGATTTAAGATGACGCATAAGAGCCAATCTCTGATGTTCGTTGACTGTTACATAGGGCAGCATCCAGCAAAGCTTCACCATTTCAATTTTACACCTCTCCACCGCTTGTTCTTCATTCAATCTGTTGAATTTATAGGCATTTCCATCTTGTCTGCTTCTAACAAGTATCAATTCTTGTTTAACATTAATCACAATTTTCTGATAATCTTCACAAAATCCCAGTAGCGATGACAGCGGAATGCATAAATTAAAACATCCTTCTGCTGAAGTGATGTTGAGAGCATCGCTTTGAGGATAGCACCAGCCCCAGTTTGTAATATACTGACAGCCTGCCTTAAGCGAAGCCAACCCTTTAAGTGTACAAGCTATTCCTGGGTTTTTTACTCGATCTATTTCAACTCCACTTAGTTCGTATCTTATTTCATCAAATAGAAATGCAAAAGCATTATTGGTCAATTTGGATGAAACAGGAACTGCAGAGCCGTCTTCCTTTAAAAACTTGCCTTCCAAGTAGAGCAAACTTTGACTGGGTAGCGTATATAGATCTTGATGTTGTACACTAATGCGTATTTCATCGCCTGGCAGTAGTTTTGAAGAAGCATATGGGTGATGGGAATGCAATTCTATGCACTCGATTGAATTGTCAAACTGACATTTCTCTTCCAAATCTAACACTTCCATGATGACGATAGAACGTAGTAACCTGCAGACTGAAGAAATCGAATACTACTGTTGGTCAGCGATGTTCGCTCGGCAACTGTTCTCACTGGAATGATGCTCTTTTTCTCCGCAACTGTCCTTTTATCGCCCCTTCTAAAGTCTAACCCCATCTCCGTCTAGTGATCAAATGGCCAACTTCAGTTGTGAGCCTCTCTTTTATAAGACATCCAGCAGGAAGAGTAGACAAAGCTGGCCGCAGTTGTTAGTGCCAACTTTCTGATACTGCTTCCTGTTCCATGAAATTCGACTTCCCTTTACATATCGGACAAATTCAGCAGGGGGATTGGCACCACTGCTATCGAAGAATTGAACATATTCTCCTCTCTTCTTGTAACAAACCCAGTGAGTACCACTGCCAACACTGCTATCCAAATTAAAAATGGCTCGTTCATTTTTCCAAGGTTTCTTTGGAAATTCATCAATCATGAATACTCCTCTGAAATGAGGAATTTTATTTGATTTCGCCAACTTAATTAGATCAAAATTACTTAACCGCAAGCGAGGTAGCGTATCCAGCATTCGTTTAGCTTTTCCACTCAATTTTGAAGATTTGCCACCCATCCGTCTAGGAGTGGGGATGATTCTCTTCTTTTTCTTCTTATCTTTAGCACGTCTCATGATAAACTAAAACGTTGTTAGTTGTTTCTGGCTTTATATATGAACATTTTTAACATTCTCCCAACTGTTGTGTGAATTATCTAAGCCCAACCATTTCACCAAAATTCTATCACCTTTCCGTTTAATAACCTTCTCCACTAGGTAACTGTCGGGATGTTTGGCCAGCTGCAGTTCCTCTTGATAGAAACCTCCAGCAATCATTTGCCCCTTATAATCTTTCAGGTGATAGGTGACCGGTATGGTATTTTTCACTTCAGCAACTTTAAATATTTCTGTAGACCATGAAGGGCAGTAGCCTTTAGCAAATTGCGCTTTATATTTGGATATGCGTACATGATCACCAGCTTTGAACTTGGGAATGTTGGCGTTTTTCAAAGTTTTCTTCGCATATACTTCACGTAACAGCTGTTCTTCTATTTCTTTTCCCCGTACTGAAGCCGGTGCCATTTTGATCGTTCTGTGTTTAGTGTTATTATATTTACTCACTAGTGATTTAATGCCGGTTAGCCATTCGTACGATCCTTGGAGACTAAATTTTTTCCACATTGCCGCTTTCAGAGTACGATTGAATCTCTCCACTATTGAAGCTTTTAAGTTACTATAGGTAGAATAGTGATTTATACCGTTCACGTTCATCAGCTTGCCAAATATCTTGTTGTAAAACTCTTTTCCATTATCCGTTTGCAAATTGTTTGGATTCCGTTCGGCTAATACTTTCTCGAATGCTTGACTCACTTCCAGGGCTGTCTTATTCTTCAGAGGGATCGCCCATGCATATTTGGAGAAACAATCAATCACTGTCAACAGATATTTGTGGCCTTTATTGAATCTAGCGTAGGGTATTAGTTCCACTAGGTCGGCTTGCCACAGGTCATCTAAGCCCTTCAGAAGGACTGCTCTTCTCTTGAACACTCTTCTTGCTGGTCTATGCAACTCGTTTACAATCTGTTCCTTAACAGAGGCCATGATGAAATGAAGCTTGCTCATGTCCACGCTACGCTATTATACCTCCATCTCTCAGTTGGGCTTCAATACTTTTTATTTCCGCGCTGGCATTGTTGGTGCCAAGTAAGCTTCTTAATCGATCTACAAGCATGTTAGGATCTACATATCCGGCACCTCTTTTTGTTGAAAACAATTTTGAAATCACATTCTTGTATTTCATGTTTGTGTTCAGAACTTTAATTGGTCCGGAAGGGCTGTGCCCTTCTCTATGAGCGTTCGTCTGTTGCAGTATGCTCTTATAATTGATATAATCCGTCTTTTTCACCATAGACAAGTTTGGATTTGTCAAGAATAATAACTCGAAAAGACCTGGCGTGCCGAAATAGGTATTATCACCAACAGATAGAATATCTTTGCTGATGGAGACCACTGAGTCACCAATACTAAATCTCCGGCCGTCATAAACTACACCATATATCATATCCAAGTCCTTGGTCTCATTTTTAATAAATTTTTTGATATATTTTGAGGACATTTCTCCAACTTCCTTCAAATATTTTGCTGAAATTTCCTTCCCTTCGGGCGTTTGTGCTTGTTCTCGTACCTCTTGAAGCGGGCTGGTTGCTTCAGCAGAAGCAGAAGAAGATAACTTTAGAACTTCCGGTCGCTTTGGGGTTGAAAGTTCTTCATGCCATGTTTTTGTAAATCTTGACGGCGGTGTTGTAGCCGATTCCAGCCTCAGAAATTTTAGTCTCTTTGGAGGTGGAAGGGGTGTTTCACAAGTAGCTACTTCCGGTTTAGGAGATTCTTTTAATTCAAGTGGTGGCTTTTCCTGCTTTTCCACCAATGCTTTCAATGGACTCAATAAAGGTTGATATTTCATTTTCAAATATTCATCGGTCTCTTCTCTGTTTCTCTTCAATAAATTACACTTTTCTTGAATCGCCTTTCTGGTTTCGATTATTTCACGCATTACAACGTCACTAGTTGACCCCTCCATGGCTCAATGAACAATGATCTTCAAGTACATAGTTAAGGTATTATATAGGCTTCGAAACCTTTTCGATACCTTCCCATAGTAATCTGTCTATCTTTGTCCAACACTAGAAAACCATATCTATTTTCTTTCCAACACCAGTGGCAAATTTTTCTAAAAGTTTGGAATTCCATGTCGGAATTGATATGGTCATCGTAAATTCTTCTCAAATTTAATTCATCTTGCCGAAAGAGTATTAGGAAATTTGCATTTTCTCTTACTAAGTGCTTAGGAACTCTAGTATAACTTTGACTTAGATAAAATATATCAACTCCGCTGTGGCGCCCCATACAAAAATAGGCTCTTACATTATCTTGCTTGTCACATGCTATATCATCGAAAATAATTATTGAATTTGGCAGGGCCTCTTTAGGTGGGGGAACTTGAGAATTGTCTTCAAATTCAAAGTACCCAATATCTTTTAAAGGTTCTAAAATTTGAGCTAACTTCCGGTACTTGGGCTGTTGTAATGACTTTGCAAACAAATATATATTTTCACATCTCAACCCCTTTGGATCGTATATTAAGCTCAACATCAGGTTAGTTTTCCCACAATTAGACGGTCCACATATTAAACATCTAATGGAATTTGGGAAAAGCGGACCGTGTTTGGAACATTTCTTGGAAGAGGCCCTGTCGTCAAGGTTTTGCACGGAGAGGGTGTGATGTTGCTTTATCAAGCGCATGATGGGAACTAATAAGGAACGTTCTCTCGCTTCTGTATATATATATTACTAAGCTATGTACATGGCATAGGAAATCTATCTACACTGCATTCACACATCCTATTTACATAAAATAAAATAACTTAAACTAATACCCACCACCTTTTTTTTTATTTATTAATTTTTTTTATTTTAATAAACTATTAATTAGAAAAAACTTAATACTATATACTAATAATAAATAGAAAAAAATATTTACAAAAAATAATAATATATGGAAAAAAATATCTACAAAAATACGTTTAAAAAAAATTAATAAATAAAGATTGACTAGAACAAAAAAAAGACCTACTCTAAACAAGGTAACCATGTACATAGTATATGAAATATATATATTTACAAAAAATCCACAACTTTACACAGGCAAGTCCTCTATGGTAAAGTGGCCATGGGCGAGAGTATGTACACGATCGACTAGATGGCGTTTGTCGTCGTGGGGCGAAAGGGATACTTTTCTCTGTTCGACGGAAAAGAGTTTATGTTCTTTAGAAATTATTGTTCTAAACGTGGTTGTAAACTCTTTTCCCTCGAACAGGGCAGCCATATAATCATCAAAGGTGATTTTTTTATCTACGGCTGCCTTCTTTATCCCTTTCGCCCGCTTCTTCTCTAGGCCGCGGATGCGTACTGCGTACATCTTTGCGCGGAGGCCCACGAATTCAGAGACAGGCTCTCCACTGGCTTCATCCTTGAACTTCCCCAACACCTTCTTGTTTCTATTGTTTTTACATGGATGTCCGTCTGGGTAGTCGCTGGTGTCAAATTCGTCCATCATTGTAGTTATGTCCTCGTAAAAGTCTTTCGTCTTTACTAAGTACATGAGGCTGTCAGTGTCTGTGTATAAAAGATTTAGTTTGTCAGGTCCGTATTTTGTCAGCATTGTAGCGTAGTGAAAGTCATACATCCGGACTTTGGACAGATCAAGAATGGCCATCCCAACATAGATTGGTTTGTTCATCGTGATCTGTTCAAAGTCCAGAAGTACAGCAGTCAGCGTCTCAGAGTAGATCGTCCTGTCTTTAAAAGTAGGTTTCGCTATTAGTTTCCGTATTCTACGTTCGTCAGTTACCAGTTCTATTTTTGTTCGTTTTCGTACGTCCTCCATGAATTTGCCAAATACTGCGTTGTTCATTAGTTTGTAGAAGTCTTTGTCAAAGTCGTTGGTCGCCTGTTGTCTCATTTGGGTGTTGAGATCGATGTAGGGACGAAGCCAACGAGACTGCCTGAATCGCAGCGCTCTATGTACGCGTACCAACCGCAGACCTAAACCCATAGCCTGCCTCAAGTTGACGAAGTGAACAACGTATTTCTCCCTGTTGGTCAATGGAGCCAACAATTTCTTATTAACCTGTCCCGGAGGCACCCTATTCTCCGGGAGAAGGGGGAAATCGTTGTGCAGTTCGTGCAACTCGGCCGGATACTCAATATCGGCTTCGACAATATACCCGAAGGGACCATCTTCCTGCATATTGCCCCAGTCTAGAGTATCCGGATCAGATACCCATTCGAAATCCCCGTAAGGAAGCGGATTTGACATTGCCCACCCGTACAAATTATTTGCATCTAGGTAGGCAATGTAGCTAGATTCCTTATGGGGATCTCGATCTGGGTACAGATAAGCATTATCAGCTTTACCATAGCGAAGACTGCATTGGCAAATGCCACCCCTAATGCCCCGCTCAACCATCAGGAGCTGGTCATAATCAGTGAGTAGATCTAACTGTACCCCTGTACACTTCAGCATGGCATCCCAAGCCAGTCCTGGGGCCGTGAAATACCAGGCAGGGTCCAGCGAATATGCTCTTACGCAAACATCTCTGAAATTTTCAAAGATGTCACATAAGAGCATTACGTCTACCTTAAGGTAGAGTTCGCTGTACCCCCCTAGGGTTCTAATTTCAAAGGCCTCCCAAACTGACTGGGCATGCTGATAGTCTTCGTCCGAGATGTGGCATTCATTAAGGGTGCTATAGAATGCCTCCTTAGGGGGTAGAACCGTCTCCCTAAGTTTCTCGAACGAATCTGTGTAGTCATAGGGGTACACTCCTTTTCTTACGACCAGATCCATCTTGTCGGCGGGGAAGAATTTGCTCGTGTCTATAAATTTATTGTTGGGCAAATTCTTGGACAACCTATCTAAGCTAGAAGACATGAAACGGAAGGTGTCCACAAATCTGACGGTTAGAGCGCCCACTTGCTTGCTAAATGAGATGTATTTCTCTTCGCTGTTGGGGATGACGTCAGTTCTCTCGCTTCTGTATATATATATTACTAAGCTATGTACATGGCATAGGAAATCTATCTACACTGCATTCACACATCCTATTTACATAAAATAAAATAACTTAAACTAATACCCACCACCTTTTTTTTTATTTATTAATTTTTTTTATTTTAATAAACTATTAATTAGAAAAAACTTAATACTATATACTAATAATAAATAGAAAAAAATATTTACAAAAAATAATAATATATGGAAAAAAATATCTACAAAAATACGTTTAAAAAAAATTAATAAATAAAGATTGACTAGAACAAAAAAAAGACCTACTCTAAACAAGGTAACCATGTACATAGTATATGAAATATATATATTTACAAAAAATCCACAACTTTACACAGGCAAGTCCTCTATGGTAAAGTGGCCATGGGCGAGAGTATGTACACGATCGACTAGATGGCGTTTGTCGTCGTGGGGCGAAAGGGATACTTTTCTCTGTTCGACGGAAAAGAGTTTATGTTCTTTAGAAATTATTGTTCTAAACGTGGTTGTAAACTCTTTTCCCTCGAACAGGGCAGCCATATAATCATCAAAGGTGATTTTTTTATCTACGGCTGCCTTCTTTATCCCTTTCGCCCGCTTCTTCTCTAGGCCGCGGATGCGTACTGCGTACATCTTTGCGCGGAGGCCCACGAATTCAGAGACAGGCTCTCCACTGGCTTCATCCTTGAACTTCCCCAACACCTTCTTGTTTCTATTGTTTTTACATGGATGTCCGTCTGGGTAGTCGCTGGTGTCAAATTCGTCCATCATTGTAGTTATGTCCTCGTAAAAGTCTTTCGTCTTTACTAAGTACATGAGGCTGTCAGTGTCTGTGTATAAAAGATTTAGTTTGTCAGGTCCGTATTTTGTCAGCATTGTAGCGTAGTGAAAGTCATACATCCGGACTTTGGACAGATCAAGAATGGCCATCCCAACATAGATTGGTTTGTTCATCGTGATCTGTTCAAAGTCCAGAAGTACAGCAGTCAGCGTCTCAGAGTAGATCGTCCTGTCTTTAAAAGTAGGTTTCGCTATTAGTTTCCGTATTCTACGTTCGTCAGTTACCAGTTCTATTTTTGTTCGTTTTCGTACGTCCTCCATGAATTTGCCAAATACTGCGTTGTTCATTAGTTTGTAGAAGTCTTTGTCAAAGTCGTTGGTCGCCTGTTGTCTCATTTGGGTGTTGAGATCGATGTAGGGACGAAGCCAACGAGACTGCCTGAATCGCAGCGCTCTATGTACGCGTACCAACCGCAGACCTAAACCCATAGCCTGCCTCAAGTTGACGAAGTGAACAACGTATTTCTCCCTGTTGGTCAATGGAGCCAACAATTTCTTATTAACCTGTCCCGGAGGCACCCTATTCTCCGGGAGAAGGGGGAAATCGTTGTGCAGTTCGTGCAACTCGGCCGGATACTCAATATCGGCTTCGACAATATACCCGAAGGGACCATCTTCCTGCATATTGCCCCAGTCTAGAGTATCCGGATCAGATACCCATTCGAAATCCCCGTAAGGAAGCGGATTTGACATTGCCCACCCGTACAAATTATTTGCATCTAGGTAGGCAATGTAGCTAGATTCCTTATGGGGATCTCGATCTGGGTACAGATAAGCATTATCAGCTTTACCATAGCGAAGACTGCATTGGCAAATGCCACCCCTAATGCCCCGCTCAACCATCAGGAGCTGGTCATAATCAGTGAGTAGATCTAACTGTACCCCTGTACACTTCAGCATGGCATCCCAAGCCAGTCCTGGGGCCGTGAAATACCAGGCAGGGTCCAGCGAATATGCTCTTACGCAAACATCTCTGAAATTTTCAAAGATGTCACATAAGAGCATTACGTCTACCTTAAGGTAGAGTTCGCTGTACCCCCCTAGGGTTCTAATTTCAAAGGCCTCCCAAACTGACTGGGCATGCTGATAGTCTTCGTCCGAGATGTGGCATTCATTAAGGGTGCTATAGAATGCCTCCTTAGGGGGTAGAACCGTCTCCCTAAGTTTCTCGAACGAATCTGTGTAGTCATAGGGGTACACTCCTTTTCTTACGACCAGATCCATCTTGTCGGCGGGGAAGAATTTGCTCGTGTCTATAAATTTATTGTTGGGCAAATTCTTGGACAACCTATCTAAGCTAGAAGACATGAAACGGAAGGTGTCCACAAATCTGACGGTTAGAGCGCCCACTTGCTTGCTAAATGAGATGTATTTCTCTTCGCTGTTGGGGATGACGTCAATGCGACTTGAGTCATACCCCAACTGGCGAACAATAAAGTGGGCGTCATAGCCGCTCAGATTGTGGAGGAAGACGGGAAGGAAACGAGGAGTGCGGTAGAGGATATTGCAGGAATTGTGAGCAGGACCACGATACACACCAGTGATGTGATCGTGATCCGCCACTTTAGGATCGGTTCTGTTGAAGGGAAGATTACAGAGGTGACATTTTGGGGACCGTTTAAAGTCTTCCAGCTGAGATGGTGTCAGGGGTAGCATTGGCCGCTTAATGGAGTATACCAGAGCCACCTTCTCGGCCACCGCCTTTATGTAAGCCATAAATTTCTCTGCGGAATCTTCACCCGTATAGATGTAAGGTTCCGCAGGAAAATCGGCAGGAAGGCAGTGGCGTATGTCTTCTGCCACTTTCACATAAGTGCAGAAACTCATAGGAAGATGGCTCTGGTAGGGAGTTGTGTACGACCGGCCCACATTGTTTCCGTTTGCATCCATTTTTTTTAAAATTGCCTCAAAATCAGCATAAACGACGAAGGGAACCCTCATTTGGTTTTGTATTTTTGTGAAAGATATTTTTGGAGGGGTCCCATCGTCTTTACATTCTGGCAATACAATCCGGGTCGGTCTATTTACTCCACAATACTCCATATGTTCCCTCACCCGCTCGGCGATGCTTTCACCATCCATGTTGAAATGGGTAAAGCATCGCTTACAAACGTGTACCCTTTGTTCATGAGCAGTAATTTGTCGGACCACTAATCTATTAAAATCTTTAATGTAAGTGTAGTGGCTCCGTCCATTCTCTAAAGTCAGGAGAAGGAGATCGCGATGGTCTTCCTTCTCCTGTTTTACCACCTTTAAAGGGTACACGTTTCCTTTCTCTCCAAGGGTGAAAACATTTATCGTGATGTTGTTGTACTTTTCAAATTTTTTCACCTCATGGAGAGGAGTGGGGAAGGAAATGCAGTCAAAATTGTACCTGTGCTCTATATTAGCATACTTACTAACGCGTTGTGGATTCTGTGTGATGAAGCAAGAGAGTATCGCGTACTGAAAACACCGGTCATCCGTATTTTGAACATTGATGACGGCTTTTTTATTGGCAATGTGAGGAGGAAGGGGAATGAAGCTGGAGCCACCGAGAGGGGTAAATTTATTTACTTTTAAGAGGACTCCGTCGAACTCTTTTAGGCACCAGCCGCTCCCCTTTAGTGTTGACTCCTCCATCTCTACTATAATCTTCTTGAAGCTCTCATTAAGAGAGTCGTCGATGGAGGAGTCTTCATAAATTACTTTGTTCTTAGTCTTGAAGGCGCGATCACAAGTTTCACCTTTGATGTTTTCAAAGGTCGCCTCCAAGACCAAGTTATATTTGAGGGGAGAATCGCTGTCTGCCATTACTTCCTGAAGCAGACGACGCAATGTTTCTATCTGACCTGTTAGAAAATCCATTGCGTCGACTGCCCCGGAACTTGGAAGGAAAAAAGTTCGAAGTGTCCTCCCAAAAGCTGACTCCACTTCATATAAATGGCCTTGAGCTGCCTCAATACGAGCTCGTTTTGCCATGACTGGTGTTTCAGTACCGCAGCGTCGCAAATGAGCAAGCATCGTTTTTCTTGAGGAATAACATTCTCTACAATTCGAGCATTGACGAGATTGCTCATTTGCGGCGCAAGCACGTTCATGACGTTCCTTATAGTCCCCCCGTAAAAACATTTTTCCACAATATTGGCACTCCATTATTATTCAAATAGTGAGTAACACGAAATAATAAATACAAATATATATATTATCAAAGCACGAATATTTAAAAATTACTAATAAAAATTAATAAGAATATAAACTAGACTAAGATATTACTAATTAAATATATACAAGAAATAAAATTAACTATACAGAATGAAATTTAAAATTGAAAACTTAGAAAAAAATGAAATATAAAAAAAGTGAAATAATACGAATATATATATTTGTTGAAAAATAATAACAAAAGTACTTACAGTTCAAAGAAGGCAATATGCTGGAAAAGCTGTTGACACTAAGAACACTAAACACTTTATGACCGCAGCCGAATTCGGAGCGACTTTTATATCATCAGAAGGATCGATTATGATAATCGATTATTAGTAAAAACACGAAATGCCATTGGCTAACTATAAGTGACGTCATAGAGTGGGGGGGGGACATCAGTTAGTTACTGGCCAATTCAAACAGGGCAAGCTCAGACATGCAAGTTGAGCAATATTAAGCCATATACAAATTATGTGATAAATAAAGAAAAGTTAATTAAAACTTATTTATATTTTATTAATAAGTTCAAAGTTCAATTTACTTTTAACTTCATAATAACAAAAAAAACGGTTAAAGCGAATGAGGCAGCTGGCTACATGTCCAGACTTGTTGGAGCATGTTCAGGTAATCACACATATTGAGACTACACCGATGATATGTTCATACAGGTTTGTATAGTTGGTAAACTGAAATAAATTTATACTGTGAAATAAATGTTATTATTTTACTTGTATACTTCCGTTAAATAAAAATAAAATGTTTTAATTAATGTTTGCTCATTCGTATTTTTCCTTTTTACACTTAAAATTACAGGAAAGTTTTATGGGGTTAAGGTGCAAGTTGAGCAATATTAAGCCATATACAAATTATGTGATAAATAAAGAAAAGTTAATTAAAACTTATTTATTAATAAGTTCAAAGTTCAATTTACTTTTAACTTCATAATAACAAAAAACGGTTAAAGCGAATGAGGCAGCTGGCTACATGTCCGGACTTGTTGGAGCATGTTCAGGTAATCACACATAACAAAAAAACGGTTAAAGCGAATGAGGCAGCTGGCTACATGTCCAGACTTGTTGGAGCATGTTCATACAGGTTTGTATAGTTGGTAAACGGAAAATAATAATAAGATATATGAAAGTTCAAAGTTCAATTTACTTTTAACTTCATAATAACAAAAAAAAAAACGGTTAAAGCGAAAGAGGCAGCTGGCTACATGTCCAGACTTGTTGGAGCATGTTTGTGCTCGTTGAGGATATGACAATGGTATGAGTCATCATTATTTTTACTTGCCTGTTCAAACAGCTGGCTACATGTCCAGACTTGTTGGAGCATGTTCAGCTATGTTGGCATATATATAAATTAACAGGTATGATAAAAGATGTGGAAGGGAAAGGGGGTGGCTTGCTACAGAGACCTGTCCAGAGAGGTAATCATTTGGAAAAAAAGATGCAATTCTATTGGCTAGTTAGAGTGTGACGTAATTGTGGTGGGGGGTTAATGCTAGTATCGCAGTCCAAGTGTCAGTTCGGGTTTAGTTTTCAGTGAGTGTAGGTCGCGTCATCAGCAACGGAAGCAGTCCAGGTGGAGGGGGTAAGTAAATAGTTTTTTCTATTACCTAAAGTGAGGTTATCCATTTTTATTTAAGTTGAATATTTTTGTGATAGTGGGGGTAATTTAAATTTAAAAAAAAAAATTATTGGTGAGGGGGGTTAGATTTTTTTAAAAAAATAATTCCTAGTTAAAACATAAGAGAACATTCAAAACTAGAGTAAGCGAGACTACCACTGTGGCCGACTGGTGCAGATGACGTGTCTACCAGTACGAAGGTTGTAGGATCGAATCCCAGGTAAGTAAAAATAATTAAAAAAAAAAAATCCCCCTCCTGTCTATCAGTGGGCGAGGGGGGTGGAGGTATGAGGTCCGCCATCTTGTGGTCATCAGCTGGTACGAGGTCGGCCATCTTGTGTACTACAGCTGTTAGGAGAGCCGCCATCTTGTAGGAGGAGCTTAAGAGGCCAACGAATACGACGACCTAGAGGTGGTGGGGGGTAAAGGTAGGTGTCATGTAATAGGAGTAGGGCTAGGGTGGGGGTAATGAGGTGTCGTCGAATTCGCTGATTGGTCAATTAATAAGGGTGGGGGAAGGAGTGGGGGTAAAAGGGGTGTCATCGAATTCGCTGATTGGTCGATTAAAAGGGTGGAGTGGGGGAAGGGGCGTGGCCTAAAGCCCTCGTCGAGTTCGATGATTGGTCAATAAGGTGGGGTGGGGGTAGGGGGCGTGGCTTAAACCCTCGTCGAAATCGATGATTGGTCAATAAGGAGGGGAGGGGGGAGGGTTAGGGGAGGGGGGTGGGAGGGGAGGGGATGGCCGCCATTTTGTATTTTAGGTGTGCCAGAACCGCCAAATCCTCTCTACTCAGATTAATATATGAAATGTTAATAGTGGCCGAAAGTGATGCTAAAGTGAATAGATTTTCCAGTACTTTGGAGATTTTCTCAAAAAAATGGCTCCCACAATTTCCTGGAAACATCATATAGTGTATTTTTATTTATTTAATTCAAGGAGCATCAACATCTGAGAGGTCAACGGGGTGTCCGGAGCTTTTTCATGTGCCCTGACGGCCTTGAGTTTTAAGTGTTCTCCAGTTACTGATAGGGAATCTTATAGGAATCCAGTTTGCTAAACACTCAGCTAATTCCTTGCCCATACCCCCTTTACGGAAGGAGGAAGGCTACAGGAGTCCCTAGAGTTTTCCATCTGGACAATGTTGGTAAGAATGAAATACATTTTATAAATTCAAAGTATACCTAAATACATTTTTAAAAGTTGGAAAATGGAAAATCTTTTGAGTAGCTCTAACACTAAAATACGAATTGGAAAATGGAAAATCTTTTGAGTAGTTCTAACACTAAAATGCGAATTGGAAAATGGAAAATCTTTTGAGTAGCTCTAACACTAAAATACGAATTGGAAAATGGAAAATCTTTTGAGTAGCTCTAACACTAAAATACGAATTGGAAAATGGAAAATCTTTTGAGTAGCTCTAACACTAAAATACGAATTGGAAAATGGAAAATCTTTTGAGTAGCTCTAACACTAAAATACGAATTGGAAAATGGAAAATCTTTTGAGTAGTTCTAACACTAAAATACGAATTGGAAAATGGAAAATCTTTTGAGTAGTTCTAACACTAAAATGCGAATTGGAAAATGGAAAATCTTTTGAGTAGTTCTAACACTAAAATACGAATTGGAAAATGGAAAATCTTTTGAGTAGCTCTAACACTAAAATACGAATTGGAAAATGGAAAATCTTTTGAGTAGTTCTAACACTAAAATACGAATTGGAAAATGGAAAATCTTTTGAGTAGTTCTAACACTAAAATACGAATTGGAAAATGGAAAATCTTTTGAGTAGTTCTAACACTAAAATACGAATTGGAAAATGGAAAATCTTTTGAGTAGCTCTAACACTAAAATACGAATTGGAAAATGGAAAATCTTTTGAGTAGTTCTAACACTAAAATACGAATTGGAAAATGGAAAATCTTTTGAGTAGTTCTAACACTAAAATACGAATTGGAAAATGGAAAATCTTTTGAGTAGTTCTAACACTAAAATACGAATTGGAAAATGGAAAATCTTTTGAGTAGTTCTAACACTAAAATACGAATTGGAAAATGGAAAATCTTTTGAGTAGCTCTAACACTAAAATACGAATTGGAAAATGGAAAATCTTTTGAGTAGTTCTAACACTAAAATGCGAATTGGAAAATGGAAAATCTTTTGAGTAGTTCTAACACTAAAATACGAATTGGAAAATGGAAAATCTTTTGAGTAGTTCTAACACTAAAATACGAATTGGAAAATGGAAAATCTTTTGAGTAGTTCTAACACTAAAATACGAATTGGAAAATGGAAAATCTTTTGAGTAGTTCTAACACTAAAATACGAATTGGAAAATGGAAAATCTTTTGAGTAGTTCTAACACTAAAATACGAATTGGAAAATGGAAAATCTTTTGAGTAGTTCTAACACTAAAATACGAATTGGAAAATGGAAAATCTTTTGAGTAGTTCTAACACTAAAATACGATTTGGAAAATGAAAAATCTTTTGAGTAGTTCTAACACTAAAATACGAATTGGAAAATGGAAAATCTTTT
Organism: Rhodnius prolixus; assembly: GCF_049639745.1. NCBI lineage: Eukaryota > Metazoa > Arthropoda > Insecta > Hemiptera > Reduviidae > Rhodnius > Rhodnius prolixus. The sequence continues at coordinate 38,874,061 of NW_027411582.1, read as the reverse complement.
GAGTAGTTCTAACACTAAAATACGAATTGGAAAATGGAAAATCTTTTGAGTAGTTCTAACACTAAAATGCGAATTTTCCAGAAGTTTTTCCAACATCTAATAGAAAAAGAAAATGGACTCCAGAGAAGGGGGACTGCGAAGTCAAGAGTTGTGAGTTGGGTTGAGCTATCTGCAGGGCTGATAAGGGTCCGGCTATCCCTTATCTGCTATCCTACCAGTTCCTATCTCTGCCATACTGACAGGCTGTCCTACCTCTCATCCCTTCATCTCCTCCTCCTTTTCCTATCATACAGTACTACCAACCCCCACAAAGCTTCACATCGCCTTTGTGAGCATTTCACGGTCTGGCAAAAGTCCCTAACCTCTAGTACTGTAACCTCCTTCATCCTGGACAAAGATAACCACCTACACCCAGCTGTTTCTCCCACCCTTCGGGGAAAACACCTTCCCTTACTAATCTACCTCTCATTAAAATTGTAAGACCTCTTTCGTTGTTCTCTTGTTTTTATTTTCCCTTTTTTCCATTTCCTTCCTCCATTATTAATTAGCCAACGTTCCTCCCAGAATTTTTTTTTATTAATTTTAATTAATTATTCAATTCAAAAGTAAATCCATTTACAAAATTATAATGTTGTTGTAACTGCTAAAAACTGACTGACTACCCTGATAAATTAAATTTTAAATTAATTATTTTAATGAGATTATCTCTTTGCTGTTAAGTCCAAAGTCATTAAGCTGATTAAGTATGGCCAGCAAACTCACCCGACTTTTCCCCTACTTCAAGTCCTAAAATAAAAACAAAGTTCCAACGTAAACATCTTCTACGAACCCGTGATTTTGACCCAAATTCATTCTTACTCAAATTGTACAGTTTTGTAAAAACAGAATTTACATTTTTTTTTTTTTGTTAATTTAAGGCGCGTCAACAACTCAAGTTATTAGCGCCCAGAGCTTTTTTTTCCAGTGCACTACCGGTTCGCGGACAATTTCCTCTTGGTACAAACCTACACCTGGCTTTCACCGGACAGTGAGTTCTTTTAAGAAGCTTCTTGTTTGATAAAAATCTAAAAAGCCAGCAGCTCGATTATAACCTAAAATCTCCGAGTGGGAGTAACTCCTCTCTAAAAGTAGAAAATCCCCCTGGAATCGCCCTAAAATGGATTTTCATATAAAAATTATAGATCTACCGGAAATGTAAATACCAATTTTAAGGGAGAAAGTTTCTCGGGATAATCCGCTCAGTATTTCCCGGGTGAGGAACAATCTCCCCCTCAATACCCTGAATCCTTCTCATTAATATAGTAACGAAGTGGCAACTTTAGCGCCGACTCTTAGGGAGAGGATGGAGCCTGTGGTTCTTTGAGGGGCCGCTGGGAGGGGATAACAAAAGTCCAGACTTTACCTGGGCCATACAGAAAGGCCTAGATTGTTCTGGGAGTTTAGTGACCGAAGTCTAGAACGTTCCACCACTGTATAAAAACCAAGTGAGAGGCTCCAGTCAGTCAGTCAGAGTTTTTACGGAGTGTCTCAGAGTTAGCCAGTTAGGAGGTTAGTGAATAAGCAGTGAGCTGAGTAGAGTTTCGTTAGTGCTGTTGAGTCCAGTGCAACGCAGTGCAGTGCGGACCAGTAGTCCGCACACAGTTGAACAGTTTTTATTGTGTATTTATGTGGTAAGTGTGTAACAGTAAACTGTTGTGAATGTATAGTAAATGTAACGAATAGCTAGTGATAGTAATGTTAATGTTAATGTAATAAATCAGGTTTGCTATAAGTTTAGCGAGTTTTATTATTTACGAACCCACTTATTAATTACTAGTGGCAGTCACTAGTTGTAGTTGAAGTTTTTCTTTCAAATAGAGAAAGATAGAAAAAGGAAAAACTTTACAATATGAAAGATTTTAGGATCGTACATTCTATCGAAATAGAACTCTAAAGTATGTCAACCCAACCTCCTGACCCAGAACTTAATAACCTAGAATTTGTACTAAAACATTAAATCGCTCCAATGTTTGTTAGAATAAAATTGCACACGGTTGGAGAATACAAAAGTTCGGAGAAAATCGATGAAACTGCAGTTGAGGTCCGCAGAGCTGGATATTATCTTTATTTCTTCCATCATCAGTGGTAGAAAAACCCGAAACCAGCTAGGGATACAATAAACATGCATTCTATGAAACTGTCTGGTTTGGACAGTAGCATAAGGGTTGATCGTCAAAAACTGCACCAGAAAAAGCGTAACGTTGAAAAAACACCCAACTTTGACAATTTTTTTCTCTTTTTCTATAAAAGATAAAATTCCCAAATTTTCTTTAAAATATTGTGCAAATCCTCCTTTATAACTGTAATTTTATTGCAACTACCAAGATCTAATACAAAAAACAATGTTATTTTCCAGGAGCTCCGCAAAGCTAACCCCATTTTCAGAATTAAGTAAATTCTTATTCTTATATTCCTTTAAGTACCTTCTATTAAGTTGGCACTTCTTGACGTGGTACTTTTCTTTTGCCCTCTGCTTTTCAAAAAAATGTTTTTATGAAGGTTCCACACGACTCTAGTTTTGTGTCTTAAAACGTTACACAATTAGAAGTTTAATCGATGTATCGTTACTTTATAAGTAACATTTATTTAATTAAAGACTATAAAGGGTAATTAGTTGAGGAGAAAATTATACCAAATCCCTTTCTAAACCTTTACAACATACCCTTAATTTAACCCTTTTACAAGATTAATAATAAAAGAGGTTACACTAAACTTGCTATTTATACCAGTTAGTACTACCAACCTAAACTGTCACATAATATGGTTTTAATATCACGCAATGTTGCCTCAATCGAAACATGAGAAGTTTTATGTATGGTCCTTAATGTATGGCCAATTATGGGCGCCATTATTTTATTAACGCAGGAACAATTTATCAGCTGTTTTTAGTTCCTGTGTATTTGTGCAGCATGATTACTTTTTTGGTATTCGTTTTGGCATTTCCTCTTTTACTATAATCGATCGCTGATTATTTGAACTGTAGGATATCGCTTAAGATCAATTTTGATAAAGAATAACTGCAATAATGTGGGTTAGGGTTGATTTAAGGTTATCTAAAATGAGGGTACTCAAATAAAATTGCATAGTTTGTAATTCTAGCTTCTTCTTCTTCTTTTTCTTTTTTACAAGATAATGCACTTGAGTGTAGATTGAAGTGGGCTAACGCTGATTGACAAGGACAAGGTGGAAAGTATGGAGCCAAGAAATGGGCTAACTGGAATTGACCGGAAATGGACAAACTGACCTCACTCGGCAACAATTCTAGCGGCCGGCTGGTGAATGAATTACATGCGACTGGCTAACTGATAGACCGCCACTTAAGAGGCCGACCATGTCAAGGGTAATGCGTGTCAGTGAATGGACCACTGCGAGAGAGAGAGAGAGAGAGAGAGATTTCTTCTGCGCTCAGCATCCTTAATGGACCTCCTTTTGTTTCCTCTCTACTCCTACACGTTCATCAATAGTCACTTCCTGATACTGAATCTGGTGGGAAACACTCACATGCCATCCTTTTGCGTAATTTTAGAAAATAAATCGATTTTATTTGTTCACCTGTAATCGAAGAAAAAGCTGACGTCACAGCGCCCGTCCCTCAGAAGCCCACCATATTTTCTGAAAACCCAGTTTCCAACCAAAATTCTACTTTTTTAAACTTTATATTGTACAAATTCGTAGTTTGAGGAACAAATCGATCCGGAAGTACACACTCACTCTCATTTTACGCCAATTTCCGCTTCAAAAATTTTGTATATAGCATAGAATTTGTACCGGAAAGGCGGTCGACTTCAACATTTAAGCTGCCAGCAAGTCTCGTAAGTAGGTAGAATTCAAACTGGTTAACTTCAGATTCAACAGCCTCTGATTATGGATGAAAGAGCGAATCCATTTAAAAATAAAGAAAACACGAGCGCTACCGTCAGATACCGTCAAGGTAATATTGAGGTTCTACTTAAGCCTGCTTCCCCACAGCTTGCGGTCCGCAGTTCCCAAGCAGAGCGTCATTCCAATTTGTAAGTTCAGTGGTCTGGGATAAAAGGAATGTCTCTATTATTTAATAAGATTAATCCTTGTTTTAGAATTTATATTACACCAGCATGAAGGTACACTGAAGTAAGGATTCTTTCTCCTCCCTAACTTCCTGTAAGGAATTCCAAGAACTCCATTTGGAATCCACTCCCACAGGAGCTGGTGAAATTGTTTTGTATATTATGTTAACATGTTCATTGTATGTACATTGTTCTGTTATTGGCTTTTTCTTTACTTAATAATTGCTCTTAAATGCTACAGGAATGCAAGAGGAATTATTACGATTGTGTCCAATTTCCGTTATCTAGTATTCACTCTGGTAATATCCGTTTTGAAGTCTTTTGAGCCAAAAAAAATTGGCTTTTAGGAAATTCTTCGAACCGGAAGGGCCTCTTTTCCGTTTCAACCATGAAGCTCTGCAACTTCGATTAAATACATTTTCCATGTGAATTCGATCAAGGTGTATCACATCGTCAACTTTCTCCTGAGGAATCCTGAGTGACGTCGCTTTGGAAATCCTCCTCCTTCAGATAACTCCCCCCAACAATTCCGTTATTGATCTTGCTCATCATTGCAGAGGCAGTATTTAGGGATGTAAGTATGGTTTTACGATGAACGTCGCGGTGTGTTCCTAGAATGAATCTGGTCACTCCAGGACTTCTTCATACATCTTAATATTATTTATATGCCCAATCCCTAATTCTTAGCCCTTTCGCCCTGAGGGAGAGAAACCGCGTCAGTCCTATTCACTGATAATGTCACGCTATAAATCTGATGTCGGGGACTACATGAACTTTGCCAACTTACAAAATGTCAAGCTGGAACTAGTTTTTATGTTTACCTATTCTGAACTTTTATATAATATTTTTTTTTTTAGTTTTATTTAATTATCAATGATAAAAAGTAATTTTTCTGTTATATAAAATAGTGCAGTAGTTTTAAAGACGTTCCTAGAAATTCATCAATCCTTACAATTGTCCTTTAAATTATTCTTAACTTTTCCGAAGGGTTTCCCACCCAAGAAATTTATTTAGAACTTCTGTCCGAGGACACTTAATGTTAGGGGACTTCCGGTGAGGGAAACAGCCTTTAAACTGTCAGTTCTGTATGATGTATACATCCGCTTACTTATGTAATAATAACTTGTCCAAATGAGCTGTCAAAATTCCGAGTGTAAAGGAAATTGGCGGGAATAGAAAAGTGTGAATTTCCCCCGAAAAGAGTTTTCTCATTTTTCTTTAAAGAAAAATCATTTTTCTTTTTTCTGTTGTAGGAGCAGTAGTATGAGGGAAAAAGGATTAGCTAAGGGTTGGCGTATTATACACATCCGGTGTTTCCGGGATCGGATCCAGATGATGGCCCTTAGATTTTCTCTTCTTAGCTCTGACCGGAAAGTGTTCTCTCCTTATACACAATACGGTTTCCTCACAGTTCGAGGAATGAGACACTTGGAGGACCCAAAATTTGAGTGTCTAGTTTGAGTGACTAGCCAATGTCTCTTTTTTTTTCTTTCTTCTGAATCTTTACAGCGTTTTCACAGATTTTCTTTGCTTACAGAGGAAAAGCCATTTTTTTTTTTTGCTCTTTCCGTTTTTCTATCTCGGGTACATCGTTAGTTTATGGTATCAAGTTCATTCTCTGACAATCAACGGCGGAAAGGGTTCACTCTGAGCTTAGTTTCCGGCAAACATTTGCCCGGAAGGAATCAAACGTTACGATCAACAGCTCAGTACTTGATTGCAACGGATTTCCTCCTTCGTTTCCACAAACATTAGGATTTTTCCTTTTTATTTATTTATTTTTATTGGCTGATGTAAAAAAGATAAAAACTTTTGTTGGCGGCCGTAAAAGATTAATGTTTTAGAACCCAGCTGAATCAACATGGCCGACCTTGTTTACTTAATCCCACTTTATAATCAAAGCTTTTTGTGGCTCGGCACTAAACAGGTTCATTTTCATTGTTTGTAATTTAGTGTTAACATTTTTAAATTTCTCTCACACAATGCGGAAGCTCGTGTCAAGTGAAGTGATTAGAATATTCTAAATTACTTTACTTATTTGCATAAATTAACTGTTATCTAATAGATGAAGGGTGCCAAGGCTCAACATATTGGCTCCAAGTACGTCAGTAAATGAAGAGATGTTGTTGTAGCGAGCTTGAAGCGGAAATGGCAGAACATTAGTGTGACTAGAACGTGGGCAAGATCCCCTTCAACAGTACAACGGAATGAAACATAAACTAGAATTATTTCCAAAATTAATATTATTAAACAAAATACACCCCGTTCTAAGGTTCAAAAGTTCAAAGAAGAAGAAACTTAACATTACATAATTCGTCACTCCTGACGATCACATTGTAAAGTCAGTGAATACCTACCGTGACCTTCTCTCCCAAATTTCGAAGAGAAATTAAAACAGTAAACATTATAGAGCTCTGTCAGGTGCCACGATAGCCGAGCGGTTAGGAGACTAGACCCGCAAAGCTAAGTTGTATTGCTGGTTTAGTAGGTTCGATTCCCCTGTCTTAGGCCTTGGATTTTATTTAATGGTTAATAGAAAAATTTGTAATAAAGTATATTAGGAGGTTGTAGGCTAGACCCGCAAAGCTAAGATGTATTGCTGGTTTAGTGGGTTCGATTCCCCTGGTCTAGGCCTTGGATTTTATCTAATGTAATGAAATTTATAGTGAAGAATGTTTGGTAATAACCTCAGTCCAAGACATTAGGTAGCTGGATGTAAAGCTCGCCTGAAAAAGTAGGCAATTACTTTACTTACTTATGGAGCGCTGTAAGTGTGTATGTACGCAGACTGGCGGAAATCCTATGAGTCATTTACCACAAAAATTCATTTAGTTAAGTGATAATTCTGGAGAGAAGTTTTACTCATTCTCGTTTTTAAATCTTTCTAGAGTCATTTGAGTGGTACGACGATCTCCTATGATTGGATTCAAACTGAAATCGTTAAGTTTCTTTCATTCATTGTATTCATTGCAACGCACCGCAACGTTCATCCCTAAACACTGCTTTTGCAATGAGTAAGATCAATAACGGAATTGTTGGGGGAGTTATCTGAAGGAGGAGAGGATTTCCAAAGTGACGGCAATTGCCACTCAGGATTCCTCAGGAGAAAGTTAATGATGTGATACACCTTGCAAACATAACGCGATTAGAACGCAGAGAGACTATACCACGTCTGGAAAGGAATGGGAGCCATGGTACAGAGATTCAGCATGCTTCGACGGTTTAGATGGGAAAGAGAAGATTAGATGAAAATTTTAGAACATCCGTTATTAGTATTGCCAGTTTTCTTCTAGACGCTTGGCGTGAAGGCAATAGGACCGACACGAGGTCAGCAATGTGGAATGACGCCGTCCGGAATGAGGAAAGAGAGTGCATGGGGGTGGCAGCCAGGCAGACAGACACACTTAGAGGAATATCTTTCCATTCCAAGACGTCCAGCTTCCAGGACTTGATGTCATCACACCCCACACACTTCCTTTAGAATTTATCGATGTTAATATAAATGATTTATAAACATTGTGCTTTAATATTTCTTAATTTATGAGAATTGTTCTCTTTTATAGCGTGACAGTTTCATTTATTCTTTCTTTAGTAGAATCGGTGCACTTCTTTGAACACTATCGACCCTCTACTGTGAATTCTAATCAGATTTCTGTGAATTGATGTGATGCTGCCAAATTTCAAAATATCGAATATTGGCAAGTAATATCCTCTTGTCTAGAACAGGCTTAGATTCAGAGCCAGCCAGCTTAACAAACACTGGAAATAGCCAGGGTGTTCATCGAAGTTGGTAAACGATTGTAGAAGAAGGTTTTCATGAAATAGTGCAAAAGAAAGCTGTGCTTTTTTCTGGATTGCTAGACAATCCAAAAATGTCCATGGTAGGGAAAAAGCTGAAGTTACGGTTTTGTGGACTTAAAAAGAGCCATTGTTACCCGAATCGAAAACCAAGTATTAATGATCATGAAGTTGTGAAACGTAATTATTAAGCCCTAATCACAAGGTCTATTTCTATATTATTAAAACCGCCCGGTCTATTATTAAAATATGTCCATAATTTAAAAAAATTTAATAAAAAACTGTCTAATAGAAAACGAGATATTTAGAGTTAACGTTTGGTTCAGTTTGAAACAGTGAAAATTTAAACTTCAAATATCGGGAAAACTACTCGATAGATTTTGTTTATATTTCACCTGTATATGGAGACAACTATTGTCCATAATTTAAAAAAATTTAGTAAAAAACTGTCTAATAGAAAACGAGATATTTAGAGTTAACGTTTGGTTCAGTTTGAAACAGTGAAAATTTAAACTTCAAATATCGGGAAAACTACTCGATAGATTTTGTTTATAATTTACCTGTATATGAAGCCTACTTTTGCATATAATTGTTCAAAATTTAGTATAAATCTATCGAGCAGAAAACGAGAAATTTAGAGTTAAAGTTTGGTTCAGTTTAAAACATTGAGAATTTAAACATCAAATATCTGGAAAAGTACTCGATAGATTTTGTTTATATTTCACCTGTATATAGAGACAACTATTGTCTATAATTGTATAAAATTTAGTAAAAATCTATCGAGCAGGAAACGAGATATTTAGAGTTAAATTTTGGTTTCGTTTAAAACAGTGAAATCTTTAACTTCAAATATCTCGTAAACTACTCGATAGATATTGTTTATATTTCACTTGTATATGGAGACAACGATTGTCTATAATTGTATAAAATTTAGTAAAAATCTGTCGAGTAGAAAAAGAGATATTTAGAGTTAAATTTCTGTTCAGTTTGAATTAGTGAAATCTTTAACTTCAAATATCTCGTAAACTACTCGATAGATTTTGTTAATATTTTACCTGTATATGCAGACTACTTTTGTCTATAATTGTATAAAATTTAGTAAAAATCTGTCGAGTAGAAAAAGAGATATTTAGATTAAATTTCTGTTCAGTTTGAATCAGTGAAAATTTAAACTTCAAATATCTGGAAAAGTACTCGATAGATTTTGTTTATATTTCACCTGTATATGGAGACAACTATTGTCCATAATTTAAAAAAATTTAGTAAAAATCTGTCTAATAGAAAACGAGATATTTAGAGTTAACGTTTGGTTCAGTTTGAAACAGTGAAAATTTAAACTTCAAATATCGGGAAAACTACTCGATAGATTTTGTTTATAATTTACCTGTATATGCAGCCTACTTTTGTATATAATTGTACAAAATTTAGTATAAATCTATCGAGCAGAAAACGAGAAATTTAGAGTTAAAGTTTGGTTCTGTTAGAAACATTGAGAATTTAAACAACAAATATCTGGCAAACTACTAGATAGATTTGGTTAATATTTTACCTGCATATGCAGACTACTATTGTCTATAATTGTTTCAAATTTCGTAAAAATCTGTCGAGTAGGAAACGAGATATTTAGAGTTAAATTTCGGTTTCGTTTGAAACAGTGAAATATTTAACTTCAAATAACTCGTGAACTACTAAATAGATTTTGTTTATATTTCACCTGCATATGCAGACTACTATTGTCTATAATTGTTTCAAATTTCGTAAAAATCTGTTGAGTAGGAAACGAGATATTTAGAGTTAAATTTCGGTTTCGTTTGAAACAGTGAAATCTTTAACTTCAAATATCTCGTAAACTACTCGATAGATATTGTTTATATTTCACTTGTATATGGAGACAACGATTGTCTATAATTGTATAAAATTTAGTAAAAATCTGTCGAGTAGAAAAAGAGATATTTAAAGTTAAATTTTTGTTCAGTTTGAATCAGTGAAATCTTTAACTTCAAATATCTCGTAAACTACTCAATAGATTTTGTTAATATTTTACCTGTATATACAGACTACTTTTGTCTATAATTGTATAAAATTTAGTAAAAATCTGTCGAGTAGAAAAAGGGATATTTAGAGTTAAATTTCTGTTCAGTTTGAATCAGTGAAAATTTAAACTTCAAATATCTGGAAAAGTACTCGATAGATTTTGTTTATATTTCACCTGTATATGGAGACAACTATTGTCTATAATTGTATAAAATTTAGTAAAAATCTATCGAGCAGGAAACGAGATATTTAGAGTTAAATTTTGGTTTACTTTGAAACAGTGAAATTTTTAACTTCAAACATCTCGTAAACTACCAGATAGATTTTGTTTTATTTCACGTGTATATGGTGACAACTATTGTCTATAATTGTATAAAATTTAGTAAAAATCTGTCGAGTTGGAAACGAGATATTTAGAGTTAAATTTTGGTTTCGTTTGAAACAGTGAAATTTACAACTTCAAATATCTCGTAAACTACTAAATAGATTTTGTTTATATTTCACCTGTATATGGAGACAACTATTGTCTATAATTGTATAAAATTTAGTAAAAATCTATCGAGCAGGAAACGAGATATTTAGAGTTAAATTTTGGTTTCGTTTGAAACAGTGAAATATTTAACTTCAAATATCTGGAAAACTGCTCGATAGATTTTGTTAATATTTTACCTGTATATGCAGACTACTTTTGTCTATAATTGTATAAAATTTAGTAAAAATCTATCGAGCTAGAAACGAGATATTTAGAGTTAAATTTTGGTTTCGTTTGAAACAGTGAAATATTTAACTTCAAATATCTGGAAAACTGCTCGATAGATTTGGTTAATATTTTACCTGCATATGCAGACTACTATTGTCTATAATTGTAAAAAATTTCGTAAAAATCTGTCGAGTAGGAAACGAGATATTTAGAGTTAAATTTCGGTTTCGTTTGAAACAGTGAAATAATTAACTTCAAATAACTCGTAAACTACTAAATAGATTTTGTTTATATTTCACCTGTATATGGAGACAACTATTGTCTATAATTGTATAAAATTTAGTAAAAATCTATCGAGCAGGAAACGAGATATTTAGAGTTAAATTTTGGTTTCGTTGGAAACAGTGAAATATTTAACTTCAAATATCTCGTAAACTACTCGATAGATTTTGTTAATATTTTACCTGTATATGCAGACTACTTTTGTCTATAATTGTATAAAATTTAGTAAAAATCTATCGTGCAGGAAACGAGATATTTAGAGTTAAATTTTGGTTTCGTTTGAAACAGTGAAATATTTAACTTCAAATATCTGGAAAACTGCTCGATAGATTTGGTTAATATTTTACCTGCATATGCAGACTACTATTGTCTATAATTGTTTCAAATTTCGTAAAAATCTGTTGAGTAGGAAACGAGATATTTAGAGTTAAATTTCGGTTTCGTTTGAAACAGTGAAATAATTAACTTCAAATAACTCGTAAACTACTAAATAGATTTTGTTTATATTTCACCTGTATATGGAGACAACTATTGTCTATAATTGTATAAAATTTAGTTAAAATCTATCGAGCAGGAAACGAGATATTTAGAGTTAAATTTTGGTTTCGTTTGAAACAGTGAAATATTTAACTTCAAATATCTGGAAAACTACTCGATAGATTTGGTTAATATTTTACCTGCATATGCAGACTACTATTGTCTATAATTGTAAAAAATTTCGTAAAAATCTGTCGAGTAGGAAACGAGATATTTAGAGTTAAATTTCGGTTTCGTTTGAAACAGTGAAATAATTAACTTCAAATAACTCGTAAACTACTAAATAGATTTTGTTTATATTTCACCTGTATATGGAGACAACTATTGTCTATAATTGTATAAAATTTAGTAAAAATCTATCGAGCAGGAAACGAGATATTTAGAGTTAAATTTTGGTTTCGTTGGAAACAGTGAAATATTTAACTTCAAATATCTCGTAAACTACTCGATAGATTTTGTTAATATTTTACCTGTATATGCAGACTACTTTTGTCTATAATTGTATAAAATTTAGTAAAAATCTATCGTGCAGGAAACGAGATATTTAGAGTTAAATTTTGGTTTCGTTTGAAACAGTGAAATATTTAACTTCAAATAACTCGTAAACTACTAAATAGATATTGTTAATATTTTACCTGTATATGCAGACTACTTTTGTCTATAATTGTATAAAATTTAGTAAAAATCTATCGAGCAGGAAACGAGATATTTAGAGTTAAATTTTGGTTTACTTTGAAACAGTGAAATTTTTAACTTCAAACATCTCGTAAACTACTAGATAGATTTTGTTTTATTTCACGTGTATATGGTGACAACTATTGTCTATAATTGTATAAAATTTAGTAAAAATCTGTCGAGTTGGAAACGAGAAATTTAGAGTTAAAGTTTGGTTCAGTTTAAAACATTGAGAATTTAAACATCAAATATCTGGCAAACTACTAGATAGATTTGGTTAATATTTTACCTGCATATGCAGACTACTATTGTCTATAATTGTAAAAAATTTCGTAAAAATCTGTCGAGTAGGAAACGAGATATTTAGAGTTAAATTTCGGTTTCGTTTGAAACAGTGAAATATTTAACTTCAAATATCTGGAAAACTGCTCGATAGATTTTGTTAATATTTTACCTGTATATGCAGACTACTTTTGTCTATAATTGTATAAAATTTAGTAAAAATCTATCGAGCAGGAAACGAGATATTTAGAGTTAAATTTCGGTTTCGTTTGAAACAGTGAAATATTTAACTTCAAATAACTCGTGAACTACTAAATAGATTTTGTTTATATTTCACCTGCATATGCACACTACTATTGTCTATAATTGTTTCAAATTTCGTAAAAATCTGTTGAGTAGGAAACGAGATATTTAGAGTTAAATTTCGGTTTTGTTTGAAACAAAGAAATCTTTAACTTCAAATATCTCGTAAACTACTCGATAGATATTGTTTATATTTCACTTGTATATGGAGACAACGATTGTCTATAATTGTATAAAATTTAGTAAAAATCTGTCGAGTAGAAAAAGAGATATTTAAAGTTAAATTTTTGTTCAGTTTGAATCAGTGAAATCTTTAACTTCAAATATCTCGTAAACTACTCAATAGATTTCGTTAATATTTTACCTGTATATACAGACTACTTTTGTCTATAATTGTATAAAATTTAGTAAAAATCTGTCGAGTAGAAAAAGGGATATTTAGAGTTAAATTTCTGTTCAGTTTGAATCAGTGAAAATTTAAACTTCAAATATCTGGAAAAGTACTCGATAGATTTTGTTTATATTTCACCTGTATATGGAGACAACTATTGTCTATAATTGTATAAAATTTAGTAAAAATCTATCGAGCAGGAAACGAGATATTTAGAGTTAAATTTTGGTTTACTTTGAAACAGTGAAATTTTTAACTTCAAACATCTCGTAAACTACTAGATAGATTTTGTTTTATTTCACGTGTATATGGTGACAACTATTGTCTATAATTGTATAAAATTTAGTAAAAATCTGTCGAGTTGGAAACGAGATATTTAGAGTTAAATTTTGGTTTCGTTTGAAACAGTGAAATTTACAACTTCAAATATCTCGTAAACTTCTCGATAGATTTAGTGTATAATTTACCTGTATCTGCAGACTAATTTTGTCTATAATTGTACAAAATTTAGTATAAATCTATCGAGCAGAAAACGAGAAATTTAGAGTTAAAGTTTGGTTCAGTTTAAAACATTGAGAATTTAAACATCAAATATCTGGCAAACTACTAGATAGATTTGGTTAATATTTTACCTGCATATGCAGACTACTATTGTCTATGATTGTAAAAAATTTCGTAAAAATCTGTCGAGTAGGAAACGAGATATTTAGAGTTAAATTTCGGTTTCGTTTGAAACAGTGGAATAATTAACTTCAAATAACTCGTAAACTACTAAATAGATTTTGTTTATATTTCACCTGTATATGGAGACAACTATTGTCTATAATTGTATAAAATTTAGTAAAAATCTATCGAGCAGGAAACGAGATATTTAGAGTTAAATTTTGGTTTCGTTTGAAACAGTGAAATATTTAACTTTAAATATCTGAAAACTGCTCGATAGATTTTGTTAATATTTTACCTGTATATGCAGACTACTTTTGTCTATAATTGTGCAAAATTTAGTATAAATCTATCGAGCAGAAAACGAGAAATTTAGAGTTAAAGTTTGGTTCAGTTTAAAACATTGAGAATTTAAACATCAAATATCTGGCAAACTACTAGATAGATTTGGTTAATATTTTACCTGCATATGCAGACTACTATTGTCTATAATTGTAAAAAATTTCGTAAAAATCTGTCGAGTAGGAAACGAGATATTTAGAGTTAAATTTCGGTTTCGTTTGAAACAGTGAAATAATTAACTTCAAATAACTCGTAAACTACTAAATAGATTTTGTTTATATTTTACCTGTATATGGAGACAACTCTTGTCTATAATTGTATAAAATTTAGTAAAAATCTATCGAGCAGGAAACGAGATATTTAGAGTTAAATTTTGGTTTCGTTTGAAACAGTGAAATATTTAACTTCAAATATCTGGAAAACTGCTCGATAGATTTTGTTAATATTTTACCTGTATATGCAGACTACTTTTGTCTATAATTGTATAAAATTTAGTAAAAATCTATCGAGCAGGAAACGAGATATTTAGAGTTAAATTTTGGTTTCGTTTGAAACAGTGAAATAATTAACTTCAAATAACTCGTAAACTACTAAATAGATTTTGTTTATATTTCACCTGTATATGCAGACTACTTTTGTCTATAATTGTATAAAATTTAGTAAAAATCTATCGAGCAGGAAACGAGATATTTAGAGTTAAATTTTGGTTTCGTTTGAAACAGTGAAATAATTAACTTCAAATAACTCGTAAACTACTAAATAGATTTTGTTTATATTTCACCTGTATATGGAGACAACTATTGTCTATAATTGTATAAAATTTAGTAAAAATCTATCGAGCAGGAAACGAGATATTTAGAGTTAAATTTTGGTTTCGTTTGAAACAGTGAAATATTTAACTTCAAATATCTGGAAAACTGCTCGATAGATTTGGTTAATATTTTACCTGCATATGCAGACTACTATTGTCTATAATTGTTTCAAATTTCGTAAAAATCTGTCGAGTAGGAAACGAGATATTTAGAGTTAAATTTCGGTTTCGTTTGAAACAGTGAAATAATTAACTTCAAATAACTCGTAAACTACTAAATAGATTTTGTTTATATTTCACCTGTATATGGAGACAACTATTGTCTATAATTGTATAAAATTTAGTAAAAATCTATCGAGCAGGAAACGAGATATTTAGAGTTAAATTTTAGTTTCGTTGGAAACAGTGAAATATTTAACTTCAAATATCTCGTAAACTACTCGATAGATTTTGTTAATATTCTACCTGTATATGCAGACTACTTTTGTCTATAATTGTATAAAATTTAGTAAAAATCTATCGAGCAGGAAACGAGATATTTAGAGTTAAATTTTGGTTTCGTTGGAAACAGTGAAATATTTAACTTCAAATATCTCGTAAACTACTCGATAGATTTTGTTAATATTTTACCTGTATATGTAGACTACTTTTGTCTATAATTGTATAAAATTTAGTAAAAATCTATCGAGCAGGAAACGAGATATTTAGAGTTAAATTTTGGTTTCGTTTGAAACAGTGAAATATTTAACTTCAAATAACTCGTAAACTACTAAATAGATTTTGTTAATATTTTACCTGTATATGCAGACTACTTTGGTCTATAATTGTATAAAATTTAGTAAAAATCTATCGAGCAGGAAACGAGATATTTAGAGTTAAAATTTATATAAGTTTGAAACATTGAAATATTTAACTTCAAATATCTCGTAAACTACTTGATAGATTTTGTTCATATCTCACCTGTATATGGAGACCACTATTGTCTATAATTGTAAAAAATTTCGTAAAAATCTGTCGAGTAGGAAACGAGATATTTAGAGTTAAATTTTGGTTTCGTTTGAAACAGTGAAATATTTAACTTCAAATATCTGGAAAACTGCTCGATAGATTTTGTTAATATTTTACCTGTATATGCAGACTACTTTTGTCTATAATTGTATAAAATTTAGTAAAAATCTATCGAGCAGGAAACGAGATATTTAGAGTTAAATTTTGGTTTCGTTTGAAACAGTGAAATATTTAATTTCAAAATGTCTGGAAAACTGCTCGATAGAACTGGTTAATATTTTACCTGCATATGCAGACTACTATTGTCTATAATTGTAAAAAATTTCGTAAAAATCTGTCGAGTAGGAAACGAGATATTTAGAGTTAAATTTCGGTTTCGTTTGAAACAGTGAAATAATTAACTTCAAATAACTCGTAAACTACTAAATAGATTTTGTTTATATTTCACCTGTATATGGAGACAACTATTGTCTATAATTGTATAAAATTTAGTAAAAATCTATCGAGCAGGAAACGAGATATTTAGAGTTAAATTTTGGTTTCGTTTGAAACAGTGAAATATTTAACTTCAAATATCTGGAAAACTGCTCGATAGATTTGGTTAATATTTTACCTGCATATGCAGACTACTATTGTCTATAATTGTTTCAAATTTCGTAAAAATCTGTCGAGTAGGAAACGAGATATTTAGAGTTAAATTTCGGTTTCGTTTGAAACAGTGAAATAATTAACTTCAAATAACTCGTAAACTACTAAATAGATTTTGTTTATATTTCACCTGTATATGGAGACAACTATTGTCTATAATTGTATAAAATTTAGTAAAAATCTATCGAGCAGGAAACGAGATATTTAGAGTTAAATTTTGGTTTCGTTTGAAACAGTGAAATATTTAACTTCAAATATCTGGAAAACTGCTCGATAGATTTGGTTAATATTTTACCTGCATATGCAGACTACTATTGTCTATAATTGTAAAAAATTTCGTAAAAATCTGTCGAGTAGGAAACGAGATATTTAGAGTTAAATTTCGGTTTCGTTTTAAACAGTGAAATAATTAACTTCAAATAACTCGTAAACTACTAAATAGATTTAGTTTATATTTCACCTGTATATGGAGACAACTATTGTCTATAATTGTATAAAATTTAGTAAAAATCTATCGAGCAGGAAACGAGATATTTAGAGTTAAATTTTAGTTTCGTTGGAAACAGTGAAATATTTAACTTCAAATATCTCGTAAACTACTCGATAGATTTTGTTAATATTCTACCTGTATATGCAGACTACTTTTGTCTATAATTGTATAAAATTTAGTAAAAATCTATCGAGCAGGAAACGAGATATTTAGAGTTAAATTTTGGTTTCGTTGGAAACAGTGAAATATTTAACTTCAAATATCTCGTAAACTACTCGATAGATTTTGTTAATATTTTACCTGTATATGCAGACTACTTTTGTCTATAATTGTATAAAATTTAGTAAAAATCTATCGAGCAGGAAACGAGATATTTAGAGTTAAATTTTGGTTTCGTTTGAAACAGTGAAATATTTAACTTCAAATAACTCGTAAACTACTAAATAGATTTTGTTAATATTTTACCTGTATATGCAGACTACTTTGGTCTATAATTGTATAAAATTTAGTAAAAATCTATCGAGCAGGAAACGAGATATTTAGAGTTAAAATTTATATAAGTTTGAAACATTGAAATATTTAACTTCAAATATCTCGTAAACTACTTGATAGATTTTGTTCATATCTCACCTGTATATGGAGACCACTATTGTCTATAATTGTAAAAAATTTCGTAAAAATCTGTCGAGTAGGAAACGAGATATTTAGAGTTAAATTTTGGTTTCGTTTGAAACAGTGAAATATTTAACTTCAAATATCTGGAAAACTGCTCGATAGATTTTGTTAATATTTTACCTGTATATGCAGACTACTTTTGTCTATAATTGTATAAAATTTAGTAAAAATCTATCGAGCAGGAAACGAGATATTTAGAGTTAAATTTTGGTTTCGTTTGAAACAGTGAAATATTTAATTTCAAATGTCTGGAAAACTGCTCGATAGAACTGGTTAATATTTTACCTGCATATGCAGACTACTATTGTCTATAATTGTAAAAAATTTCGTAAAAATCTGTCGAGTAGGAAACGAGATATTTAGAGTTAAATTTCGGTTTCGTTTGAAACAGTGAAATAATTAACTTCAAATAACTCGTAAACTACTAAATAGATTTTGTTTATATTTCACCTGTATATGGAGACAACTATTGTCTATAATTGTATAAAATTTAGTAAAAATCTATCGAGCAGGAAACGAGATATTTAGAGTTAAATTTTGGTTTCGTTTGAAACAGTGAAATATTTAACTTCAAATATCTGGAAAACTGCTCGATAGATTTGGTTAATATTTTACCTGCATATGCAGACTACTATTGTCTATAATTGTTTCAAATTTCGTAAAAATCTGTCGAGTAGGAAACGAGATATTTAGAGTTAAATTTCGGTTTCGTTTGAAACAGTGAAATAATTAACTTCAAATAACTCGTAAACTACTAAATAGATTTTGTTTATATTTCACCTGTATATGGAGACAACTATTGTCTATAATTGTATAAAATTTAGTAAAAATCTATCGAGCAGGAAACGAGATATTTAGAGTTAAATTTTGGTTTCGTTTGAAACAGTGAAATATTTAACTTCAAATATCTGGAAAACTGCTCGATAGATTTGGTTAATATTTTACCTGCATATGCAGACTACTATTGTCTATAATTGTAAAAAATTTCGTAAAAATCTGTCGAGTAGGAAACGAGATATTTAGAGTTAAATTTCGGTTTCGTTTTAAACAGTGAAATAATTAACTTCAAATAACTCGTAAACTACTAAATAGATTTAGTTTATATTTCACCTGTATATGGAGACAACTATTGTCTATAATTGTATAAAATTTAGTAAAAATCTATCGAGCAGGAAACGAGATATTTAGAGTTAAATTTTGGTTTCGTTGGAAACAGTGAAATATTTAACTTCAAATATCTCGTAAACTACTCGATAGATTTTGTTAATATTTTACCTGTATATGCAGACTACTTTTGTCTATAATTGTATAAAATTTAGTAAAAATCTATCGAGCAGGAAACGAGATATTTAGAGTTAAATTTTGGTTTCGTTTGAAACAGTGAAATATTTAACTTCAAATAACTCGTAAACTACTAAATAGATTTTGTTAATATTTTACCTGTATATGCAGACTACTTTGGTCTATAATTGTATAAAATTTAGTAAAAATCTATCGAGCAGGAAACGAGATATTTAGAGTTAAAATTTATATAAGTTTGAAACATTGAAATATTTAACTTCAAATATCTCGTAAACTACTTGATAGATTTTGTTCATATCTCACCTGTATATGGAGACCACTATTGTCTATAATTGTAAAAAATTTCGTAAAAATCTGTCGAGTAGGAAACGAGATATTTAGAGTTAAATTTTGGTTTCGTTTGAAACAGTGAAATATTTAACTTCAAATATCTGGAAAACTGCTCGATAGATTTTGTTAATATTTTACCTGTATATGCAGACTACTTTTGTCTATAATTGTATAAAATTTAGTAAAAATCTATCGAGCAGGAAACGAGATATTTAGAGTTAAATTTTGGTTTCGTTTGAAACAGTGAAATATTTAATTTCAAATATCTGGAAAACTGCTCGATAGAATTGGTTAATATTTTACCTGCATATGCAGACTACTATTGTCTATAATTGTAAAAAATTTCGTAAAAATCTGTCGAGTAGGAAACGAGATATTTAGAGTTAAATTTCGGTTTCGTTTGAAACAGTGAAATAATTAACTTCAAATAACTCGTAAACTACTAAATAGATTTTGTTTATATTTCACCTGTATATGGAGACAACTATTGTCTATAATTGTATAAAATTTAGTAAAAATCTATCGAGCAGGAAACGAGATATTTAGAGTTAAATTTTGGTTTCGTTTGAAACAGTGAAATATTTAACTTCAAATATCTGGAAAACTGCTCGATAGATTTGGTTAATATTTTACCTGCATATGCAGACTACTATTGTCTATAATTGTATAAAATTTAGTAAAAATCTGTCGAGTTGGAAACGAGATATTTAGAGTTAAATTTTGGTTTCGTTTGAAACAGTGAAATTTACAACTTCAAATATCTCGTAAACTTCTCGATAGATTTAGTGTATAATTTACCTGTATCTGCAGACTACTTTTGTCTATAATTGTGCAAAATTTAGTATAAATCTATCGAGCAGGAAACGAGATATTTAGAGTTAAAGTTTGGTTCAGTTTAAAACATTGAGAATTTAAACATCAAATATCTGGAAAACTGCTCGATAGATTTGGTTAATATTTTACCTGCATATGCAGACTACTATTGTCTATAATTGTAAAAAATTTCGTAAAAATCTGTCGAGTAGGAAACGAGATATTTAGAGTTAAATTTCGGTTTCGTTTGAAACAGTGAAATAATTAACTTCAAATAACTCGTAAACTACTAAATAGATTTAGTTTATATTTCACCTGTATATGGAGACAACTATTGTCTATAATTGTATAAAATTTAGTAAAAATCTATCGAGCAGGAAACGAGATATTTAGAGTTAAATTTTGGTTTCGTTGGAAACAGTGAAATATTTAACTTCAAATATCTCGTAAACTACTCGATAGATTTTGTTAATATTTTACCTGTATATGCAGACTACTTTTGTCTATAATTGTATAAAATTTAGTAAAAATCTATCGAGCAGGAAACGAGATATTTAGAGTTAAATTTTGGTTTCGTTTGAAACAGTGAAATATTTAACTTCAAATAACTCGTAAACTACTAAATAGATTTGGTTAATATTTTACCTGCATATGCAGACTACTATTGTCTATAATTGTAAAAAATTTCGTAAAAATCTGTCGAGTAGGAAACGAGATATTTAGAGTTAAATTTCGGTTTCGTTTGAAACAGTGAAATAATTAACTTCAAATAACTCGTAAACTACTCGATAGATTTTGTTTATATTTCACCTGTATATGGAGACAACTATTGTCTATAATTGTATAAAATATAGTAAAAATCTATCGAGCAGGAAACGAGATATTTAGAGTTAAATTTTGGTTTCGTTTGAAACAGTGAAATATTTAACTTCAAATATCTGGAAAACTGCTCGATAGATTTGGTTAATATTTTACCTGCATATGCAGACTACTATTGTCTATAATTGTAAAAAATTTCGTAAAAATCTGTCGAGTAGGAAACGAGATATTTAGAGTTAAATTTCGGTTTCGTTTGAAACAGTGAAATAATTAACTTCAAATATCTGGAAAACTGCTCGATAGATTTGGTTAATATTTTACCTGCATATGCAGACTACTATTGTCTATAATTGTAAAAAATTTCGTAAAAATCTGTCGAGTAGGAAACGAGATATTTAGAGTTAAATTTCGGTTTCGTTTGAAACAGTGAAATAATTAACTTCAAATAACTGGAAAACTGCTCGATAGATTTGGTTAATATTTTACCTGCATATGCAGACTACTATTGTCTATAATTGTAAAAAATTTCGTAAAAATCTGTCGAGTAGGAAACGAGATATTTAGAGTTAAATTTCGGTTTCGTTTGAAACAGTGAAATAATTAACTTCAAATAACTCGTAAACTACTAAATAGATTTTGTTTATATTTCACCTGTATATGGAGACAACTCTTGTCTATAATTGTATAAAATTTAGTAAAAATCTATCGAGCAGGAAACGAGATATTTAGAGTTAAATTTTGGTTTCGTTTGAAACAGTGAAATATTTAACTTCAAATATCTGGAAAACTGCTCGATAGATTTTGTTAATATTTTACCTGTATATGCAGAGTACTTTTGTCTATAATTGTATAAAATTTAGTAAAAATCTATCGAGCAGGAAACGAGATATTTAGAGTTAAATTTTGGTTTCGTTTGAAACAGTGAAATATTTAACTTCAAATATCTGGAAAACTGCTCGATAGATTTGGTTAATATTTTACCTGCATATGCAGACTACTATTGTCTATAATTGTAAAAAATTTCGTAAAAATCTGTCGAGTAGGAAACGAGATATTTAGAGTTAAATTTCGGTTTCGTTTGAAACAGTGAAATAATTAACTTCAAATAACTCGTAAACTACTCGATAGATTTTGTTTATATTTCACCTGTATATGGAGACAACTATTGTCTATAATTGTATAAAATATAGTAAAAATCTATCGAGCAGGAAACGAGATATTTAGAGTTAAATTTTGGTTTCGTTTGAAACAGTGAAATATTTAACTTCAAATATCTGGAAAACTGCTCGATAGATTTGGTTAATATTTTACCTGCATATGCAGACTACTATTGTCTATAATTGTAAAAAATTTCGTAAAAATCTGTCGAGTAGGAAACGAGATATTTAGAGTTAAATTTCGGTTTCGTTTGAAACAGTGAAATAATTAACTTCAAATAACTGGAAAACTGCTCGATAGATTTGGTTAATATTTTACCTGCATATGCAGACTACTATTGTCTATAATTGTAAAAAATTTCGTAAAAATCTGTCGAGTAGGAAACGAGATATTTAGAGTTAAATTTCGGTTTCGTTTGAAACAGTGAAATAATTAACTTCAAATAACTCGTAAACTACTAAATAGATTTTGTTTATATTTCACCTGTATATGGAGACAACTATTGTCTATAATTGTATAAAATTTAGTAAAAATCTATCGAGCAGGAAACGAGATATTTAGAGTTAAATTTTAGTTTCGTTGGAAACAGTGAAATATTTAACTTCAAATATCTCGTAAACTACTCGATAGATTTTGTTAATATTTTACCTGTATATACAGACTACTTTTGTCTATAATTGTATAAAATTTAGTAAAAATCTATCGAGCAGGAAACGAGATATTTAGAGTTAAATTTTGGTTTCGTTGGAAACAGTGAAATATTTAACTTCAAATATCTCGTAAACTACTCGATAGATTTTGTTAATTTTTTACCTGTATATGCAGACTACTTTTGTCTATAATTGTATAAAATTTAGTAAAAATCTATCGAGCAGGAAACGAGATATTTAGAGTTAAATTTTGGTTTCGTTTGAAACAGTGAAATATTTAACTTCAAATAACTCGTAAACTACTAAATAGATTTTGTTAATATTTTACCTGTATATGCAGACTACTTTGGTCTATAATTGTATAAAATTTAGTAAAAATCTATCGAGCAGGAAACGAGATATTTAGAGTTAAATTTTGGTTTCGTTTGAAACAGTGAAATATTTAACTTCAAATATCTGGAAAACTGCTCGATAGATTTGGTTAATATTTTACCTGCATATGCAGACTACTATTGTCTATAATTGTAAAAAATTTCGTAAAAATCTGTCGAGTAGGAAACGAGATATTTAGAGTTAAATTTCGGTTTCGTTTGAAACAGTGAAATAATTAACTTCAAATAACTGGAAAACTGCTCGATAGATTTGGTTAATATTTTACCTGCATATGCAGACTACTATTGTCTATAATTGTAAAAAATTTCGTAAAAATCTGTCGAGTAGGAAACGAGATATTTAGAGTTAAATTTCGGTTTCGTTTGAAACAGTGAAATAATTAACTTCAAATAACTCGTAAACTACTCGATAGATTTTGTTAATTTTTTACCTGTATATGCAGACTACTTTTGTCTATAATTGTATAAAATTTAGTAAAAATCTATCGAGCAGGAAACGAGATATTTAGAGTTAAATTTTGGTTTCGTTTGAAACAGTGAAATATTTAACTTCAAATAACTCGTAAACTACTAAATAGATTTTGTTAATATTTTACCTGTATATGCAGACTACTTTGGTCTATAATTGTATAAAATTTAGTAAAAATCTATCGAGCAGGAAACGAGATATTTAGAGTTAAATTTTGGTTTCGTTTGAAACAGTGAAATATTTAACTTCAAATATCTGGAAAACTGCTCGATAGATTTGGTTAATATTTTACCTGCATATGCAGACTACTATTGTCTATAATTGTAAAAAATTTCGTAAAAATCTGTCGAGTAGGAAACGAGATATTTAGAGTTAAATTTCGGTTTCGTTTGAAACAGTGAAATAATTAACTTCAAATAACTGGAAAACTGCTCGATAGATTTGGTTAATATTTTACCTGCATATGCAGACTACTATTGTCTATAATTGTAAAAAATTTCGTAAAAATCTGTCGAGTAGGAAACGAGATATTTAGAGTTAAATTTCGGTTTCGTTTGAAACAGTGAAATAATTAACTTCAAATAACTCGTAAACTACTAAATAGATTTTGTTTATATTTCACCTGTATATGGAGACAACTATTGTCTATAATTGTATAAAATTTAGTAAAAATCTATCGAGCAGGAAACGAGATATTTAGAGTTAAATTTTAGTTTCGTTGGAAACAGTGAAATATTTAACTTCAAATATCTCGTAAACTACTCGATAGATTTTGTTAATATTTTACCTGTATATACAGACTACTTTTGTCTATAATTGTATAAAATTTAGTAAAAATCTATCGAGCAGGAAACGAGATATTTAGAGTTAAATTTTGGTTTCGTTGGAAACAGTGAAATATTTAACTTCAAATATCTCGTAAACTACTCGATAGATTTTGTTAATTTTTTACCTGTATATGCAGACTACTTTTGTCTATAATTGTATAAAATTTAGTAAAAATCTATCGAGCAGGAAACGAGATATTTAGAGTTAAATTTTGGTTTCGTTTGAAACAGTGAAATATTTAACTTCAAATAACTCGTAAACTACTAAATAGATTTTGTTAATATTTTACCTGTATCTGCAGACTACTTTTGTCTATAATTGTGCAAAATTTAGTATAAATCTATCGATCAGAAAACGAGAAATTTAGAGTTAAAGTTTGGTTCAGTTTAAAACATTGAGAATTTAAACATCAAATATCTGGCAAACTACTAGATAGATTTGGTTAATATTTTACCTGCATATGCAGACTACTATTGTCTATAATTGTAAAAAATTTCGTAAAAATCTGTCGAGTAGGAAACGAGATATTTAGAGTTAAATTTCGGTTTCGTTTGAAACAGTGAAATAATTAACTTCAAATAACTCGTAAACTACTAAATAGATTTTGTTTATATTTTACCTGTATATGGAGACAACTCTTGTCTATAATTGTATAAAATTTAGTAAAAATCTATCGAGCAGGAAACGAGATATTTAGAGTTAAATTTTGGTTTCGTTTGAAACAGTGAAATATTTAACTTCAAATATCTGGAAAACTGCTCGATAGATTTTGTTAATATTTTACCTGTATATGCAGACTACTTTTGTCTATAATTGTATAAAATTTAGTAAAAATCTATCGAGCAGGAAACGAGATATTTAGAGTTAAATTTTGGTTTCGTTTGAAACAGTGAAATAATTAACTTCAAATAACTCGTAAACTACTAAATAGATTTTGTTTATATTTCACCTGTATATGGAGACAACTATTGTCTATAATTGTATAAAATTTAGTAAAAATCTATCGAGCAGGAAACGAGATATTTAGAGTTAAATTTTGGTTTCGTTTGAAACAGTGAAATATTTAACTTCAAATATCTGGAAAACTGCTCGATAGATTTGGTTAATATTTTACCTGCATATGCAGACTACTATTGTCTATAATTGTAAAAAATTTCGTAAAAATCTGTCGAGTAGGAAACGAGATATTTAGAGTTAAATTTTGGTTTCGTTTGAAACAGTGAAATTTACAACTTCAAATATCTCGTAAACTTCTCGATAGATTTAGTGTATAATTTACCTGTATCTGCAGACTACTTTTGTCTATAATTGTGCAAAATTTAGTATAAATCTATCGAGCAGAAAACGAGAAATTTAGAGTTAAAGTTTGGTTCAGTTTAAAACATTGAGAATTTAAACATCAAATATCTGGCAAACTACTAGATAGATTTGGTTAATATTTTACCTGCATATGCAGACTACTATTGTCTATAATTGTAAAAAATTTCGTAAAAATCTGTTGAGTAGGAAACGAGATATTTAGAGTTAAATTTCGGTTTCGTTTGAAACAGTGAAATAATTAACTTCAAATAACTCGTAAACTACTAAATAGATTTTGTTTATATTTCACCTGTATATGGAGACAACTCTTGTCTATAATTGTATAAAATTTAGTAAAAATCTATCGAGCAGGAAACGAGATATTTAGAGTTAAATTTTGGTTTCGTTTGAAACAGTGAAATATTTAACTTCAAATATCTGGAAAACTGCTCGATAGATTTTGTTAATATTTTACCTGTATATGCAGAGTACTTTTGTCTATAATTGTATAAAATTTAGTAAAAATCTATCGAGCAGGAAACGAGATATTTAGAGTTAAATTTTGGTTTCGTTTGAAACAGTGAAATATTTAACTTCAAATATCTGGAAAACTGCTCGATAGATTTGGTTAATATTTTACCTGCATATGCAGACTACTATTGTCTATAATTGTAAAAAATTTCGTAAAAATCTGTCGAGTAGGAAACGAGATATTTAGAGTTAAATTTCGGTTTCGTTTGAAACAGTGAAATAATTAACTTCAAATAACTCGTAAACTACTAAATAGATTTTGTTTATATTTCACCTGTATATGGAGACAACTATTGTCTATAATTGTATAAAATATAGTAAAAATCTATCGAGCAGGAAACGAGATATTTAGAGTTAAATTTTGGTTTCGTTTGAAACAGTGAAATATTTAACTTCAAATATATGGAAAACTGCTCGATAGATTTGGTTAATATTTTACCTGCATATGCAGACTACTATTGTCTATAATTGTAAAAAATTTCGTAAAAATCTGTCGAGTAGGAAAAAAGATATTTAGAGTTAAATTTCGGTTTCGTTTGAAACAGTGAAATAATTAACTTCAAATAACTGGAAAACTGCTCGATAGATTTGGTTAATATTTTACCTGCATATGCAGACTACTATTGTCTATAATTGTAAAAAATTTCGTAAAAGTCTGTCGAGTAGGAAACGAGATATTTAGAGTTAAATTTCGGTTTCGTTTGAAACAGTGAAATAATTAACTTCAAATAACTCGTAAACTACTAAATAGATTTTGTTTATATTTCACCTGTATATGGAGACAACTATTGTCTATAATTGTATAAAATTTAGTAAAAATCTATCGAGCAGGAAACGAGATATTTAGAGTTAAATTTTAGTTTCGTTGGAAACAGTGAAATATTTAACTTCAAATATCTCGTAAACTACTCGATAGATTTTGTTAATTTTTTACCTGTATATGCAGACTACTTTTGTCTATAATTGTATAAAATTTAGTAAAAATCTATCGAGCAGGAAACGAGATATTTAGAGTTAAATTTTGGTTTCGTTTGAAACAGTGAAATATTTAACTTCAAATAACTCGTAAACTACTAAATAGATTTTGTTAATATTTTACCTGTATCTGCAGACTACTTTTGTCTATAATTGTGCAAAATTTAGTATAAATCTATCGATCAGAAAACGAGAAATTTAGAGTTAAAGTTTGGTTCAGTTTAAAACATTGAGAATTTAAACATCAAATATCTGGCAAACTACTAGATAGATTTGGTTAATATTTTACCTGCATATGCAGACTACTATTGTCTATAATTGTAAAAAATTTCGTAAAAATCTGTCGAGTAGGAAACGAGATATTTAGAGTTAAATTTCGGTTTCGTTTGAAACAGTGAAATAATTAACTTCAAATAACTCGTAAACTACTAAATAGATTTTGTTTATATTTTACCTGTATATGGAGACAACTCTTGTCTATAATTGTATAAAATTTAGTAAAAATCTATCGAGCAGGAAACGAGATATTTAGAGTTAAATTTTGGTTTCGTTTGAAACAGTGAAATATTTAACTTCAAATATCTGGAAAACTGCTCGATAGATTTTGTTAATATTTTACCTGTATATGCAGACTACTTTTGTCTATAATTGTATAAAATTTAGTAAAAATCTATCAAGCAGGAAACGAGATATTTAGAGTTAAATTTTGGTTTCGTTTGAAACAGTGAAATATTTAACTTCAAATATCTGGAAAACTGCTCGATAGATTTGGTTAATATTTTACCTGCATATGCAGACTACTATTGTCTATAATTGTAAAAAATTTCGTAAAAATCTGTCGAGTAGGAAACGAGATATTTAGAATTAAATTTCGGTTTCGTTTGAAACAGTGAAATAATTAACTTCAAATAACTCGTAAATTACTAAATAGATTTTGTTTATATTTCACCTGTATATGGAGACAACTATTGTCTATAATTGTATAAAATTTAGTAAAAATCTATTGAGCAGGAAACGAGATATTTAGAGTTAAATTTTAGTTTCGTTTGAAACAGTGAAATATTTAACTTCAAATATGTGGAAAACTGCTCGATAGATTTGGTTAATATTTTACCTGCATATGCAGACTACTATTGTCTATAATTGTAAAAAATTTCGTAAAAGTCTGTCGAGTAGGAAACGAGATATTTAGAGTTAAATTTCGGTTTCGTTTGAAACAGTGAAATAATTAACTTCAAATAACTCGTAAACTACTAAATAG
Organism: Rhodnius prolixus; assembly: GCF_049639745.1. NCBI lineage: Eukaryota > Metazoa > Arthropoda > Insecta > Hemiptera > Reduviidae > Rhodnius > Rhodnius prolixus. The sequence continues at coordinate 38,845,510 of NW_027411582.1, read as the reverse complement.
ATTTTGTTTATATTTCACCTGTATATGGAGACAACTATTTTCTATAATTGTGTAAAATTTAGTAAAAATCTATCGAGCAGGAAACGAGATATTTAGAGTTAAATTTTGGTTTCGTTTGAAACAGTGAAATATTTAACTTCAAATATGTGGAAAACTGCTCGATAGATTTGGTTAATATTTTACCTGCATATGCAGACTACTATTGTCTATAATTGTAAAAAATTTCGTAAAAATCTGTCGAGTAGGAAACGAGATATTTAGAGTTAAATTTCGGTTTCGTTTGAAACAGTGAAATAATTAACTTCAAATAACTCGTAAACTACTAAATAGATTTTGTTTATATTTCACCTGTATATGGAGACAACTATTGTCTATAATTGTATAAAATTTAGTAAAAATCTATCGAGCAGGAAACGAGATATTTAGAGTTAAATTTTAGTTTCGTTGGAAACAGTGAAATATTTAACTTCAAATATCTCGTAAACTACTCGATAGATTTTGTTAATATTCTACCTGTATATGCAGACTACTTTTGTCTATAATTGTATAAAATTTAGTAAAAATCTATCGAGCAGGAAACGAGATATTTAGAGTTAAATTTTGGTTTCGTTGGAAACAGTGAAATATTTAACTTCAAATATCTCGTAAACTACTCGATAGATTTTGTTAATATTTTACCTGTATATGTAGACTACTTTTGTCTATAATTGTATAAAATTTAGTAAAAATCTATCGAGCAGGAAACGAGATATTTAGAGTTAAATTTTGGTTTCGTTTGAAACAGTGAAATATTTAACTTCAAATAACTCGTAAACTACTAAATAGATTTTGTTAATATTTTACCTGTATATGCAGACTACTTTGGTCTATAATTGTATAAAATTTAGTAAAAATCTATCGAGCAGGAAACGAGATATTTAGAGTTAAAATTTATATAAGTTTGAAACATTGAAATATTTAACTTCAAATATCTCGTAAACTACTTGATAGATTTTGTTCATATCTCACCTGTATATGGAGACCACTATTGTCTATAATTGTATAAAATTTAGTAAAAATCTGTCGAGTAGGAAACGAGATATTCAAAGTTAAATTTTGGATTCGTTTGAAACAGTGAAATATTTAACATAAAATATCTGGAAAACTGCTCAATAGATTTTGTTTATATCTCACCTGTATATGGAGACTACTATTGTCTATATTTGTATAAAATTTCGTAAAAATCAGTCGAGTTGGAAACGAGATATTTAGAGTTAAATTTTGGTTTACTTTGAAACAGTGAAATTTTTAACTTCAAACATCTCTTAAACTACTAGATAGATTTTGTTTATATTTCACGTGTATATGGTGACAACTATTGTCTATAATTGTATAAAATTTAGTAAAAATCTGTCGAGTTGGAAACGAGATATTTAGAGTTAAATTTTGGTTTCGTTTGAAACAGTGAAATTTACAACTTCAAATATCTCGTAAACTTCTCGATAGATTTAGTGTATAATTTACCTGTATCTGCAGACTACTTTTGTCTATAATTGTACAAAATTTAGTATAAATCTATCGAGCAGAAAACGAGATATTTAGAGTTAAAATTTGGTTCAGTTTGAAACATTGAAAATTTAAATATCAAATATCTGGCAAACTTCTAGATAGATTTGGTTAATATTTTACCAGTATATGCAGACTACTTTTGTCTATAATTGTAAAAAATTTAGTAAAAATCTGTCGAGTAGGAAACGAGATATTTAGAGTTAAATTTCGGTTTCGTTTGAAACAGTGAAATATTTAACTTCAAATAACTCGTAAACTACTAAATAGATTTTGTTTATATTTTACCTGTATATGGAGACAACTCTTGTCTATAATTGTATAAAATTTCGTAAAAATCTATCGAGCAGGAAACGAGATATTTAGAGTTAAATTTTGGTTTCGTTTGAAACAGTGAAATATTTAACTTCAAATATCTGGAAAACTGCTCGATAGATTTTGTTAATATTTTACCTGTATATGCAGACTACTTTTGTCTATAATTGTATAAAATTTAGTAAAAATCTATCAAGCAGGAAACGAGATATTTAGAGTTAAATTTTGGTTTCGTTTGAAACAGTGAAATATTTAACTTCAAATATGTGGAAAACTGCTCGATAGATTTGGTTAATATTTTACCTGCATATGCAGACTACTATTGTCTATAATTGTAAAAAATTTCGTAAAAATCTGTCGAGTAGGAAACGAGATATTTAGAGTTAAATTTCGGTTTCGTTTGAAACAGTGAAATAATTAACTTCAAATAACTCGTAAACTACTAAATAGATTTTGTTTATATTTCACCTGTATATGGAGACAACTATTGTCTATAATTGTATAAAATTTAGTAAAAATCTATCGAGCAGGAAACGAGATATTTAGAGTTAAATTTTGGTTTCGTTGGAAACAGTGAAATATTTAACTTCAAATATCTCGTAAACTACTCGATAGATTTTGTTAATATTTTACCTGTATATGCAGACTACTTTGGTCTATAATTGTATAAAATTTAGTAAAAATCTATCGAGCAGGAAACGAGATATTTAGAGTTAAAATTTATATAAGTTTGAAACATTGAAATATTTAACTTCAAATATCTCGTAAACTACTTGATAGATTTTGTTCATATCTCACCTGTATATGGAGACCACTATTGTCTATAATTGTATAAAATTTAGTAAAAATCTGTCGAGTAGGAAACGAGATATTCAAAGTTAAATTTTGGATTCGTTTGAAACAGTGAAATATTTAACATAAAATATCTGGAAAACTGCTCAATAGATTTTGTTTATATCTCACCTGTATATGGAGACTATTATTGTCTATATTTGTATAAAATTTCGTAAAAATCAGTCGAGTTGGAAACGAGATATTTAGAGTTAAATTTTGGTTTACTTTGAAACAGTGAAATTTTTAACTTCAAACATCTCTTAAACTACTAGATAGATTTTGTTTATATTTCACGTGTATATGGTGACAACTATTGTCTATAATTGTATAAAATTTAGTAAAAATCTGTCGAGTTGGAAACGAGATATTTAGAGTTAAATTTTGGTTTCGTTTGAAACAGTGAAATTTACAACTTCAAATATCTCGTAAACTTCTCGATAGATTTAGTGTATAATTTACCTGTATCTGCAGACTACTTTTGTCTATAATTGTACAAAATTTAGTATAAATCTATCGAGCAGAAAACGAGATATTTAGAGTTAAAATTTGGTTCTGTTTGAAACATTGAAAATTTAAATATCAAATATCTGGCAAACTTTTAGATAGATTTGGTTAATATTTTACCAGTATATGCAGACTACTTTTGTCTATAATTGTAAAAAATTTAGTAAAAATCTGTCGAGTAGAAAATGAGATATTTAGAGTTAAAATTTGGTTCAGTTTGAAACAGTGATAAACTATACTTTAAATATGTTGTAACGAAGTTGACCTGGGCGGAGAAGAAAGACCTAGATTGTTCTAGGGGTTGAGCGATGAAAGTCAGTAACAGGCCGCCACTGCATTAACAAAAGGGCGGTATCTACCTGTGGCAGAGAAGAAAGGCCTAGATTGTTCTAGGGGTTAAGCGACCAAAGTCGGCATCAGGCCACCACTGTGTAGACAAAAGGGCCGGTCTATACCTGAACTAGAAAGGAAAGGGCTAGATGGTTCAAGGAGTTAGTGACCTGTGTAAAAGCCAGCTAAGAGAAAGGCCTCAGTTGGGGTGGTGGCATATGTGTTTCCCAGCCAGTGATTGACAGGTGAGAGTGAGACAGACGGAGTTGGAGAGAGACGGAGAATGGGAGGAGGCGTCTCACAGCTGAGGTGGTGGCAGTATGTTTTCTCCAGCCAATGAACGTCAGGAGGGCGTGGAAACTTATGCTCAGAGAGTTGGAGGAGGGCAGTCCCAGTTGGAGGGAGGCACGCAGTTAAAAGGAGGCCGACACAGCTGGAGAAGTCAGTTTTTAAGCAAGTTTTAAGGAGTTATTAGAGTTTATAGTTATTAGTCAAGTTTATGAGTTAGTCTTGGAGAGTCAGTGTTGCGGAGTGCTTCAGTGGTAGCTAGTTGGGCAATTAGTCAGTTGATGAGTAGAGCTGTGTTAGTGTAGCTGAGACTAGTGCAATTCGGTGCAGTGCGGACCAGTGGTCAGTCGGGGAACAGTTTTGTGGCGTTACGAAGTGAGTAAGTAACAGTAAACTGTTGTGACTGTTGTAAATGGTGACTGTAATGAATAGCGTTAGTTGCTTGTAAATGTTAATGTGAGTAATGTTAACGTGTTAATAAATCAGGTTATTACTTACAACTTTAGCGAGTTTTATTAGTTAATCAAACCCACATATTTAATAACTAGTGGCAGGCATTAGTTGTGTAAGTAAAGTTTTTGGAAAAACTTTACAATATAGAAAACTACTTGATAGATTTTGTTTATATTTTACCTGTATGTGCAGACTACTTTTGTCTATAATTGGATAAAATTTAGTATAAATCTGTCGAGTAGAAAATAAGATATTTAGTGTTAATGTTTGGTTCAGTTCTGCTGCTGTTCCAACTGTGTCAAATTTGAGTTCATGTTAATGTTTAAATTATTTACAATAAAATTTTCTGCTTTTCTTTTGAATCAGTTTTTTCAGTACAAAAAAAGATAAAGAAAATAATGTGAACATAAAATCCAATTAAATTAATGGCCATTAGTAGCTAGAAAGATTGTGGAGGGGTGACCCACACTCAGACACAATAAAATCGACTCAACAATCGACTGGATTTGAGCGTGAAAGTGGTAGGGGTATATTTTATATATATTATTAAAGACTAACCACCATTCTTTGGTAGGCGCCATGAAAACTACATAACAACGGTGTGCTGGCGTGGAAAAACCAATTTTCCTACTCAACAGCAGATTTCACCGCCTCCATCCACCTCTCCTCAAGGCCTATACACCCTTTAAACTGTTGTCCAACGTAACCAATTTATTAAACGAAAAATAAAATAGAAAATGATACAGAACAATTCTAAATGAAAACCAGTTATATGTTGGTCGACATATGAACGCAAGAAAAAATTTAAAAAAAAAAGAACAATCAACAGGTTAGTTTGTTTTGTTTGGTTGTGCAAAATTATTATTCGTTTAAATTTGAACAATTAAAAAGCAAAAAAAAAATCTCTCCGGTGACAGTCCATTTAGTGTACCCAATTTAAGCCACTCGGGGCGCTATGTTTGGTCTCACATAAACACAAAAAAAAAGAATGTTGGTTGGGGGCCCTTTCATGAATGTTGTTGGATTTTGTTGAAAACTTCTGCTGTTTTGATTCAAAGTAAAGTCAATTAGATGGAGCTTTTTTTAAAAATTTTATTTATGGCACGTCAATAACTGAGGAGCCCATTGCACTGCCGGCCTCCTGTACAGAGTTCTTTCGTTACAGTCAAACCCTGTCAAACACTGGTGAGCTCTAAAAAAAAACTCCTAGAAAGAGGAAATCTAAGGGGGCCAGCAGCCGGGATGCGAACCCATGATCTCCGCTTTAGTATCCACTCAGCTAGTCCTTGAAATGGTAGTTATTTATCCCAAAACAACAACAGAAGAACAGAACAAAAGTTGGAATACAAGGTAAACTTTGGAGGCGAACAAAAATGCAAGCTGTAAACAAACGATATTCTGCAATCATAGATTGTCTTCAGCGCTCCCTACCACGGCGCTTTAAGGCCTTCAGAGTTGGGCTTAACGAAAGCCCTGACTAAAGTCAGACAGTCATTCCATTTCAGCTGTTGCAATCAATCGTGTTCCCTATAGTGTGAATTTTAATTATTTCCCCAAACTTTGGGATCGTCCAATTCAGGAACAGACTGCTGGTGAATATCTTAATAAATCAAATAAAAGGGATTTTTGAAATTTTAGGGAAGAAAATTAGATTACTGGTTTTTTTTTTTTTCCAGTTTAAAGATAAAAGAATAACTAAAACAAAGAAAAGAAGTGTAATTTTACTTTCTTTGGGAGGAATAGTAAATCTACGATGAAATACTGGAATGGAGTTAGATTTGCGAACAGAACCTCTATACCCAGTACAAGAAGACAGACCCCCTCCCTTTCCCTGCTCTAACTCTATTGGAAGAGGAGAAATTCCGCTCACGTACTTTGCCGTTGAATTGAACGGAGGCGGTAAGTTTCACGTTTTACACAAAACGGAGCCTGGCCAATCCGGCAGTGTGAAGGTGCGAGCTGGTCAGGGGTGGGGGGGACCAAACGAAGAACTAACTGGTCGAGAGGGTGGTTATATAAAAAGTAAAGCTTGGTATACCCCCGTCTGCTCCAAAAGGAGGTACTGGGAGCTTGCTTGCCGCTCTATTACTCTGTCTACAGCAGGACTTTGCTTGATATCCTCGGCACCGTTCTAACACTAACCTAGTTTCCTTCACAGACTGAGAGTTCTGTCACATAAAACCGCTAAGTTTCTTCTACTCTCTTTTTTAAGTCCACCTTCTTAAGACTTTGCAAAACTTTTTTTGTAAGAAAAAAAAAGAAAGACAAAGCCCTTCAAACCACAAATATTATTTTTGGTCCATCAAGGGCTTTATACTTAGTTATTCTTCACCCCATCTGTGCGCAGGTGTAAAGGTTTGTCAAAATGGAGGATATCTGTTCAATTTTAGGGCCATTCACAGTGATGATAGCCTCTCTCTGGTAATTTGGAATTGAAATTTACAATGAACTGGAGTCCCTTACTCCAGTAACTTTACTAATATTTAGGCCTTACTCCTTCGGACTACCAATTATTTCCATCCGGGACGCCACAGTTAGCCGAGCGGTTATTGGCTAGACCCGCAATGCTGAGATGTTGGTTTAGTGGGTTCGATTCCCTATCTCTAAGTCTTGGATTGTATTTAATGGTTAATATGAGAAATTTATAGTAAAATATTGTAAAGTTTTTCTAAAAAAACTTTACTTACACAACTAGTGCCTGCCACTAGTTATTTTAATAATATGTGGGTTTGTTTAAATAATAAAACTCGCTAAAGTTGTAAGTAATAACCTGATTTATTAACACATTACCTTTACTCACATTAACATTTACTATCAACTAACGCTATCCATTACAGTCACCATTTACAACAGTCACAACAGTTTACTGTTACTTATTCACTACGTAACGCCACAAAACTGTTCCACGACTGACCCCTGGTCCACACTGCACCGAATTGCGCTAGACTCAACCGCACTAGCAAAGCTCTACTCACGAACTGACTACCTGCCCAACTGGCTAACACTGAAGCACTCCGTAACACTGACTCTCTCAAACTGTCACTTCCAAAGTGTCTCTCCAAACTAACGTCTCTCCAAGACTCCCTCAAAACTAACTGATTAAAACTGATTAACACTCGTTAAGAACTCCTTAAAAACTGCTTAAAAACTCTTAAAAACTTGCTTAAAAACTCTTAAAATCTGACTTCTCCAGCTGTGTCTGCCTCCTTTTAACTGCGTGCCTCCCTCCAACTGGGACTGCCCTCCTCCAACTCTCTGAGCATAAGTTTCCACGCCCTCCTGATGTTCATTGGCTGGAGAAAACATACTGCCACCACCTCAGCTGTGAGCCGCCTCCTCCCATTCTCTGTCTCTCTCCAACTCCGGCTGTCTCACTCTCACCTGTCAATCACTGGCTGGGAAACACATATGCCACCACCCCAACTGAGGCCTTTCTCTTAGCTGGCTTTTACACAGGTCACTAACTCCTTGAACAATCTAGCCCTTTCCTTTCTAGTTCAGGTATAGACCGGCCCTTTTGTCTACACAGTGGTGGCCTGTTACCGGCTTTAGTCGCTTAACCCCTAGAACAATCTAGGCCTTTCTTTTCTGCCACAAGTAGATACCGCCCCTTTTGTTTATGCAGTGGCGGCCTGTTACTGACTTTGGTCGTTCAACCTCTAGAATAATCTAGGCCTTTCTTCTCCGCCCAGGTCAACTTCGTTACAATATGTTTGCTAGTCGCCTCCGTCCACGACACCTAATTTGGTAGTTGGACGTAAAGTCCGCCTGAAAAAATAGGCAATTACTTTAGTTTACTTATTCCCATCCTTGGCTCATTTGTTACAGAAGTTGTACTGAACCATTGTGGTGCCAAAGAGATATTGAATTACTAGCAAAATAATTGGTTGAATTTAAAATCAATCAATCTAAAAATAAATTCAAACAACCACGAAACTCAAGCCATTGTTATGGTCACATTGTTTTCACAGTAACGGAAAACAATGTGCCTTGGTCACAATAGATTTTTAGACAGGGAGGGGTTGAATTTATTTTAATAAAGTCTGGAGGGGAAATATTGGTACCAATTGGTTATCTTTACCTCATTTTTGTCTGTGCAGTTTTTTTTTTCTTTTTCAGCTGATAGTTTCAGCCAATTAAGTTACCATAAACAGCCTATTCTGTGATGGATTCAGCGACAATGGCGGCTTTAGGATACTATTTGCCGACTAGTAAGTAAGGCCAGCCCCTATTACAGTGACATAAAAATTCACCACAAGACCTTTTACTAACTTTTAAGTGTAATAAAAAATAATTTAATGGCTCTATAAAAAGGTTTTCTTTTGTTTTTAGTTTTAAAACGGAGAATCCAGCAGTTTATCGTGTCTACAGGTAATTTAACAGGTCGTTAAGGTTAGGGTTTTTAACACCCACCAGCAGATATGTTGTTACTCCTTCGCACTTTTTACACATTAGTAACTGGAACCAGAAATCAACGGAAAGAGGTTCGAGAAACATACGAGTACTCCATGCCGACGAACTCTCGGTTAGAGGAGAAGGTGGTAATATGGGACGGGGTTGGAATTTGGGACACTCCTGTAACAGTAGTGCTATCTGTTAGTTTTTGGTGACCTACTACTCTTTTGGGATAGGCTTTGTCTGCTGCAGTAGGCACCGTCAAAGCGCCGTCAATCGAGTGGCAGCTTTGTCCAAGAGAGGAGGACCGCGTTGATTTTGTCAGCGCTAAAAAATTTTTTCTTAAGGTTGATTTTCCTCTGCATTTGGTTAATACCGAGGAAAGTTAGAATAATTTCCCTTAGACATTAAATATGTAGAAAGAAGAGAGTTTTAAATGCCAGTATTATGGATGATTTCAAGTATGAATGCATGTATATTGGGGGGAAAAAATGAGGTTATATTGTACGCGGTGAATGGTGGTATTATGGGGACAGCGTTGTCCCATATAACAACCTCGGTAATCGTCCGCGGAACAAGTGCCGAAAAGTAGCCCTGAGGACGAAACTAGTGTCTTATAAATTTTTGTTTTTTCCTACAGGGTGCTATAAAGGGCCTAAAAAGATCATTTCAAAGATTTTGTTGATATTTCTCTAAGAAAACTGATTACACCCTTAATTTTTTATCCTTAATGTACGCGATAATTGTGTAAAATATAGTTTTGTGGCATATTTAAGGCTTATTTTTCATGGAGAAACGGAGAACATTAACTATAATAGGATGAAAAAATAATTGCCATTTCAGTCGTGATACATTTCTTCTGCTGTGAACGATATAAATATCTAAGACAGAAAACAGTTTAAATTTCAAAACAGACACGCACAATTTAAACAACATATACGCAAACTTACTACAAAATACTTGACAATTGGCAACACTGACTTCCCCTCACAACCTAACACATATTACACACAGACCGATCCCACTCAGTCTCCATGAACAGACAAGACAGAAGGCACACCAACCCTGTAATGTAAAAATATTACTTTGTAAACTAGGTAAATAATTTTTTTGTAAATTTCGTTACATTATACATATTCAATTTAATAGAATTATTGTTAACAATCTGTAAATATGTACCACAGCCCTGAAGATGTGACCTAGTCCCTAGTCGAAAGCTCGGCAGAATAAATGTATCACGATTGAAAGGGCAATTATTTTTTCATCCTACTGAAACTATGAATCAGTCACACCAAAAATAATGAACAACAATTAAATATAATGATTAAGTAAAAAGTAAAGTAAAGTAATCCCCTATTTTTTCAGGCGGGGCTTAACGTCCAATTACCAATTAGGTGTCGAGGATGGAGGCGACTAGCAAACATACTTTACTGTAAATTTCTTTTATTAACCATTAAATAAAATCCAAGGCCTAAGACCGGGAATCGAACCCAGTACCACAGTACATATTAGCTTCGCAGTTCTCGCCTCTAACCGCTCGGCTACCGTGGCGCCCAATATAATGATTATGTGTGTCCCCTTATTACGGACCACACTTTCTGAAAACCCAATATAGCACCACGACAGACCTTTTTCAGTGTAACTCCACAGACTCCTTGCTGTGATCCACCAAAGGATTCCAAATTTACAAAGACAAATCATGTCTTATGATATAAGTCTTATCTTAATCAAATAAGTCTTATGATTTTACTCCAGAGTAGATTTTAAATTCAGTAGGGTTCAAAATATACGAGGTCCCATATCTATCACATCATATCAGTTATCATATCACCCTCAGAGAACCGTAAAAATTCTTTTATCGAACGAGAACCTCCATGATTACAATACTTCTTCTTCCGAGCTTGAAGAGAAAATAATAATGCTAATGCAAGCTCAAAAGCTATTTTAAAAAAGATAAGAATAACGCTGTTTTTTGTTTATAAAAAAAAAAGTAACTTCTAAAATCATTATTGTAAACTTAAACAGCTGATTGAAAGGAAAAAAAGAATAAGTGCTGCCAACTTAATCCACCACAGTATTGTTTGTTTTGAAAGCATAAAAAGGCCAGAAGAAATAGGAAAAGTTATTACTGAATTAAACACAAGAGAAGAAGGGCAAAATATATACAGATAGAAACTTAATGTTGGCAAAACTTTTAAAATTCTTTTTTTTTCCGTCCCATAGAAGTACTAAGGGCGGGAAGTCAACATTATTCGTAATATGACAAGGGTTAAACGAATATACAATGAGTGGTTCTTGAAAGGGCAAAGGGGAGGGGGTAAAGGAAGGGACTAGTTTTTATACTAAACCGGCAGACGTCCTTTAGAAGTTAAAAAAGATAACTCGCAGAAGATAAGTAGAGTGGAGGTAGAGTTGCAAATTTCAACTTAGTTTCTTGTTGGAGGGTACACACCTGGCAGCAGTTCTATAACTGGTTGGAGAGACTCCTGGAGTTGGATATGCTACACCTGGCGGCAGTTACAACTTTTTGGAACTGAAGAGAAGCGGCTCCAGAGCAGAATAATGGAGTTTACTGGGCGAGGGCTGGTTTACAGTCAAATCTGGGATGCTTGGTCCTCTGGACGACCTCCAGCAACTTCTACTGTCACAATTTGCAACGTTTTCCGCAGACTCCACGTTTTTTTTTTTTTTTTTAGCTAAAAGTATGATGATTTACTTGGATAATATCAACAAAATGAGGGAAGCTTGACGCCCTGAAACCCCTGCTTAGAGTGAATTTTCATGAAAAGAATTTGTAAAATCTGTTTTCATCATTCACACGGCTCTTAAGATTTTTATCTCCAAAATTTTCTTCAAAATGCTCACAATGAGTGATATTTCAACTCGTATCAGCATTATATAGTTTATAATCGTACATTATACTGAGATATAAAGTAACGGTGAGGCTAAAAAAGTAATGGCTATTGAGCTACGTGTTTGTATGGTGTATATACCAAGCTTTCCGAGCAGCCAGGGAGCCGTTCTCGGGATAAAGAACCATTCTCGGGAAAGGGATCCATTCTCGGGAAAGGAAGCCATTCTCGGGATAGGGAGCTATTCTCGGAATAGGGAACCATTTTCGGGAAAGGGAGCCATTCTCGGGATAGGGAACCATTCTCGGGATAGGGAGCCATTCTCGGGAAAGGGAGCCATTCATCCACTTCCGGCTGGGGAATTTCCTTCAAATTCGAGTAAGACCACAAGAAAAAGGCCTGTACATTACGTAAAAATGACATTTTAGGTAGAATTTACCAACGCCTTCCGATAAAAAAGATCTCCTCGTCAAAGGCGCTCTGCAGATAGCCACCCAAAGGTGTCTCACATTGGCCAAACCAAACTATAACAGACTTCTCAAAGACTGGAAAGCGCACTCTAAAAACTGGACTGTATTACGGTATAATCCCACAGTTTCGGAAATGAAGGAAGAAATTTTGTCACTTGCTGGTGCCACGGATTAAACAGTGATGCCATGGATCACTGTAGACGAAAAACCGTCCAGTAATAAAGAGATCTTTTCATAGTACTGGCTCGCTGTGAAGGCTGTTCTCAAATTGTTGTAAGATCGTTTTAAATCAGTCGGAACAAATCTTTCGTAGAAAAAGATTTTAAGAAGCTGATTTTGGCTGAAGAAAGACCCTGGACTTCACTCTTTCAGAATGACCGAAAGTGACTTAGAAAGTCATGATCAGCTCGTTATTTCGAACTATTCCTCCGTCTTTGGTCCCTAGAACCTTCATCTGATTCCCCGTACGATCTCTAAATCTTCTGAAGAAGGCTAACCCCAAATTAGACTCTAGTAAGAAGTTTAACGGAAGCGAGGAGGCCGACAGTCAGCGATAATCACTCCTTGGTATCCCCCCCAAAAAAACCTTGTAAACCCCTTTCCAAGGATAATTTCCCTCAAAGAAGAAATTTGTTAGTTGTCTGAAGAATGGGTAACTGGAAGAAAAAAGTTACCCAGAATAAACAGAAATATAGTATTCAAATTTTTTTAAATTGAGTGAAACAGATAAGGGAAAATTTTTCCACTTGGAAAATGGAAAATTAAGGTGCTATTAACATCCGTTTCCCCTAAATATTCTTGGTAGTAAATATTCGACGGCCTATTTAGGTAGCTCCATTATACTCGCTAGCGTACTTTAGGCTGATTGCCTTTGGCCAAAAAGTCCTACGATAATTTGTAAAGTTTTCAACCTATTCCGTCCGTCCGTCTGTCTGTCGGTTCTAACTCGGCTTCATTCGAGTTTAATTAATAAAACTGAGAGCAAAGTCTGCGTGCGGTGTGTGTAAGCGCATGCGCCTAGAAGAAAGCTATATATTGTATATATATCCAAAGTTTAACTTTGTCTAAAAAGTAGAAAACTTACTTTTATTATAAAGTAATCCATTACTGTAATTATGGCAGCAGCTTCACAACTTTGGGAGCAACACATTATTTGCTTCTCGTAAGTTATAAAACTCGTCTGCACGTCAATTAAGTGGTAGGGGGGACTTAGTGAAGTACCGTGACTTCATTTTAGTACTATCAATGCATTACGATTGGTGCAGAACTTTCGATCATAAGTTTTTTTTATTTACCGGAAATACAGTTTTGCCAACCCCGTATTCTAAAGCGGAAGTTTTCCCAATGCAAGCGTGCCTGCAAACTGATTTCCAGGACTGTGTTTTCACACGCTCTTAAGACTATACAAATTCTCCTTACACAGCATCCATCAAACAAAATGAGATCTGTAGTATGTATTCGAAAGATACTCTCTCTTTCTCTGGAAAAAAATTCGTTTCCCAGCAAGAATGGGGATAATGCTTTCATCATAACAAGTACCATCATCTCATACGTATAACAACAATGCCTGCATCATTTTTTTAAAACCAATTTCTTTTGAAACCGGTTCTCTATATAGAAGGCCGTGTGTGGAATCCACACCGAGGAAGAAAAGAATGCTGGCACATTGTATCCGGTAGATGAAAGACTCTTGTTGCATGAAAAAGGGGCGTAGAAGGAACCGAACAACAGTTTGACGTCTTAACGGGGAGAAAAATGAAAAATTACGCATAATGGAAAATCCAGAACTTCCGGCCACCTTATTCTGGTGTGACTCACATGATTTCCTCGCTGAGGTTCTAACATAGACCTTTACTTCTAATTTTGAATTATTTGAAACATATTTAATTCTTTGCAACATTATCAAGTTGTGAAACAGTACACTTCACCGAAATGACACATTAGAGAGCAAGTCTTTATCTATCTCTGCTCAGACCTTTCCTAAAGTCGAGTTTCCCTCAAAAGTCCTCTCAAAATAAAACTTACAGATCTAACGAGAGCAGTCATGAAACTTGGAATGTTTAATAACACATTTAACCCTACTTAATAATATTATACAAGGAAGTAAGGCGTTCCATTGAACGGAAATAGTACTTTAAAGGGTCACCTACCCGCCGCCCCCTACCCTACACAGAGGTGCCCTTAATCGAATTTTTATGGAAAAATACAACAAAACTTTCAGACCAACTTAAGTACAATGAGTCTTAAGGAGTTTGTGGAAAACTATTTGAGAAGGTACTTAACTTTATACTCGGATACTCCTTTGCAGTACATTTAGAGTTTCAACTTTTATTTATAAAGGGGAAGTCGATTAATCGACCCTTCTAAGGGAGGTTAGGTTAGATTTGCCTCTAAAGTGTCATTTAAGACTGATGTAAAAACCTATCACTTATTTAATATTAACAAAGAATAAAAAAAAATGATCGCTAAAAAAAACGGCGTTTGAAGAAGAACTCTCTGCAGGAAATAAGATACTTGTTCTTACAAGGGTTAGAAGAAGTACCTATTGTTGAAGCGCCAATTTTTCGTATTGATTTTCCGAAATGTTGGTTTTGAGGCTTCCTAAATAAAAAATTTTGTGTGTGAACTCTAGCTCAACAAGAATAAGTCACCGGAAGCTGCAATCGCGCGGGATCCGGAAGAATGTTTACGATCAAAATTACGCTTTATATTGAACGGATTATTCTTTTCTTTTTCTTTTAACAAGATATTTCTTGGAAATGGCTTCGATTTTTCCCTTCACAGCAATCCTGTTTCTAATCCTAATCGGTTTAAAACGATTCTGGGGTGGGTGTGGGTGAGCCGCTTTTTCCCCAAGTAGATTGTCGTTACAGTGATTATAAATGTACGGTTTTACAAACCACAATGTTGGAAATAAATAAATGTTTTAAAATTTCTCAGTTTGAAGAAAAGAACCGATAATTTAGAATTTTGGAAAAATTGTTGGAGGGGGGCCATACCAAATTTTCAGTTAAAAAAAAAAAACGAATGAGACAAACGAAAAAATTGCCTAAATCTCCAGGAATTTAGAAATGTGTGGCATTTAAGGGAACCGCAAGACAAATACTGTAGGATAGACTGGTCCGATCGATAAACCGACAAACGGAAATGTCCAGAACTTTGTTCACACTGTACAAAAGGTTAGACAGCAATTAAGTCAGAGTGTGTTTAGGCTAAAAAAGGCTAAAAAAAAAAAAAAAAAAAAATAGGAGAAGGGTGTTCTAAAACAAAACATAGTGGACTAGAAAGTCCCTTAGTCGTCATCGACTGTGTCAGTTTGGTTTGGAATGGGGTGTGAGGTAAAGCCCTTAGGGCAACGTTACTCCCAGACAGGTGACCTACACCTGGCCGCATCTCTCAGCAGGGTTAATTGCTTTTTCCTTTCTGCCCTACTCCAAAACCGCGCTATCAAAATAAGGGACCTTTTTGTAGCATTTGTCCCGGCATCAAACAACCGCAGCGGGCATACCTTCTGCCCTTTTACCATGGCAGAGCTCTACTGCCAACTTGGGACTTGAATTCTACTTCCTTCCGTTCAGTAAAATACGTAGTTCTGTCTTTCTTTTTTAATTCATCCACATTGTCATAAATATTTGGTGTTGAGTGCACTTTCTTTAGTAGCAATCATCAGAATTGCCATCCATTGAGGCACTTTATGCCTCAAAGCCCCTCCCCCACGTTGAGATTACTTTGTTATACCCCCTCCAAAAACTGATGTGTACCCTCACACGATCTATCTTACGGATGTAAGAAAATGTCCTTTGAACTTACTGCAACATTTCACGCAACACCGTACGGATCTTTAAACCATAGAATTTAAAGAAATGGTCCATTACAGAGATCTCCAGTACTACTCGGCCCTAAACAAAGTTCTCCTCAATCAATTTACATGTTCATTATGACGACTTCATCTTTGAGGAAGTGATACAGTTTTTTTTTTTTTTTTGGCATTGGCTTCCGCCATACAGCCAGCATCGTTTAGGTGCTTATCACTAGAATATCACTCACTCTCCATTCTTACTTATAAATACATTCGCTTCACACATTCATCATTCTACTATATACTGCTATTTACATAAACTGCTGCTAATGGATGGAGCAGCACTCTGTGCTCCTGCCATCCTTATAGCTTAACCAAAATTAAAATCACGTAATCCTTCTCTAATCATTTTCTTCCATTCATTCTAATTCGGCTATAGCTTTTAAATACATTCATATTTCATTGCTAGCTCTGCTATCGATTTAAGCACATAAATGTTGGTGGAGAATATAATGTCTTCGTAGCGAAATGGTGCATCTAAAAATACCTGTATATATCGTCAAACATTCGTTTCCTTTCTGCCACATAACGTGGACATATCATTATTACATGTTTGAAATCCTCCTCCTCATTGCAATCTACGCAAAGACGAGAGGACCTTTTGTTGATCCTGTGTAGATACAGTTAAACTCTTGTTTAACAAAGGAAAAAAAATTACAATTGGAAATGGCAATACTCACTTCCGGCACCTAAATTCTCTCAAATTAGAATTTTGGCAACACATTTAATCCTCGTCAATATTATATAAGCGGTAACATCGTACATTTCACGGAAATGGCACATTAGAGGGAAGTATAACGATTTTCTATTAACACCCATATGCAGGGTGAACCAGTAAGTATTATAGGCCTACTGTGTGTAGTACATCTGAAGTGGACTTCAACGATGTATTGACCAACTTCATATTTTCCACTGATCTTGAGTGACTTTACTTTTAATTTTTTTCTAAAATCATTACTTTTTTCCAATAAAAATGTTATTACTCAGAAAGTTTTAGTCCAAATTCGATTCTGATGACACGGTTAGAAAGACAGATAAATTTTCTAAAAATTGATACCATTTCAAAGTTATAGGTTATTCTCCCAAACAGCCTCAAACTTCCTCCTGGATACTGGGAAAATAAAAGTAATAGAAATTTTTGAAGAAAACTCATTAGGCCCTTATGTGTGATCATTATCAGGACCTAGGTGCTGGCCACTTTTCTAGTAAAAGTTTCCTTGTCTAATGTGGGCTTTCCAAACGGTATATCCATTTTCCAGGATTCCTTTTTATCTTCGTATGAGAAATTACTTTCGTTTTAGCAAGAAAAAACGTGTTGACGAGCACACAACAGTGTTAGTTTATCAAGTTGTTTAATTAATTGAAAAACTCTTTTAGATGGACCAGCAGTCAATTTTTAAAGTAGGCTGACTTAAAATAAGGAAGTCAAAGGTTAAAAATTGCTCTTTAATAATTTACTTTATATTTATTTTATTTTATATCAAACAATTCACATTCTTATCTTTTTCAACAGTGTAATTGTGTGTGTAATTGTAATTTGGAGTAAATACAAACTATATGAATTTTTTTTTTTTTTTTTTGTTTTCTTTTTTTGGCATTGGCTTCCGCCATACAGCCAGCATCGTCTAGGTGCTTATCACTAGAATATCACTCACTCTCCATTCTTACCTACAAATACATTCGCTTCACACATTCATCATTCTACTATATACCGCTATTTACATAAACTACTACTAATGGATGGAGCAGCACTCTGTGCTCCTGCCATCCTTATAGCTTAACCAAAATTAAAATCACGTAATCCTTCTCTAAGCATTTTCTTCCATTCATACTAATTCGGCTATAGCTTTTAAATACATTCATATTTCATTGCTAGCTCTGCTATCGACTTAAGCACATAAATGTTGGTGGAGAATATAATGTCTTCGTAGCGAAATGGTGCATCTAAATACCTGTATATATCGTCAAACATGCGTTTCCTTTCTACCACATATGAATTTTTGTTTAAGTATTTGTTTAAAATATTTCCTAAAATTTTTAAGAGTTTAAAGACTTTGTTAGAATTTGAACTTTTGAGACTTACACAGAGAATCTGTTCTGCTTGTTCACAATAGATTATTGTTACTGTGTTCGTCTAAAAAAATTCTCCAAAACATGCGTCATAGTTTTAGAATATTTGTTGAAATAAAAAATCCGATCATTATTTCTTTATACTTTCACTTTTTCGATTCGAAAGGTAGTAAGGGGGTGACCAGAGAGGCACAGGAAAAGCCCAGAGCTTTCTTCCTCTGCTAAGAGGTTTTTAATTGGTGTGCAGCACTTCTCTACGTTGCTTTCTCCCTGGCACTTTTAGTTCAAGACAGGAAATATTTTGCTAGCATCCCCCAGTAACGATAGTGCAGAGCTTCTCTGTCCTTTGCGCACACTTCCGCTCTGCTAATGTCCATTTCCGGGGGGAAGCTCAATAAATTTCCCTCACCCACTTTTGTGCTCACCTTTACAAACCACTTTATCTGCTCTTATTTTCTTATTACAGGGAAAAGGTGTTTTTCTTCTTTTCATTCAATGAAACCGTTTGAGACGGACTTAAAAAATGGAAGGAAATTAATTAAAGTTGTCCGGTATAAATTTGCACCTTAGGGGTGAACTTCATACCAAATTCTCATGTACCTCAAAGTGCATGCCATTGATAGTACAGAAGTAATGTTTTGCAGGTTACAACATGTTTATTTTTCAAAGCGTATTTACGGAAGACTTAAAGGAAAATAAAACTCTCTTTTTTATGACTCAGGCGACATCGATGAAAACTCTATATCGATATCTTGTCTCGATCGCTATTTCTCACGCCTATTACTAAAGTAAGAAGTATCGATCAAAACGGGGTGCGATCCTGCAGCATCCTCCTACAAGATTTGCAGTCCAAAAATCCCTTTCATTACAGATCTTGCTAACACTCGTTTCCCTCAAATTTCATTCCATTCTACAGCAGCTCATCCTAACCCTCTCATAGAACACCTATCTTCTTCCGGCATTACCAGGTAATCCTCTAAGAAGATTGAAGAGAAGATGGCCCTCGTGATCTTCTCTTATCGTGAGAGCAGTATAGCAAGCGCACGTTACTGGAGTGGTACCACTGGGTGCCTTCTCCGCTCATGATTTTCTTTTATTTCTTTCTTTTTTCTTTTACCATATTTGCTTGTTGCAACAGCTGTTACAGTGGTAAATTACAATAAAAGATTTTTAAAAAAACATTTATTAAAGTAATTTTACATTGTGTAACAAATAGTTTTGTGAAAAATATCGTTGAAATTTAAACACCTTAATATTTATTAAATAATAAGTAATTATAAATAAGACCCCCAATCGACCCCATGACTCATATCGACCCCATGACTCATATCGACCCCCATGACTCAGATCGACCCCCATGACTCAGATCGACCCCTACTTTTGTTAAATAGACCCCTGGGGATCTATATAGACCACTTTGGCGACCTCTGGTCTAAGCACTGAGACTTATCCACCATATTCCTCACATCTCTCGTCCAGCGATTATCACTTTTTCCAGCTACTGGACAACATTCTTACAGGCAGAACTACTGAGAAACTAGGCATACCAACCTAATAGAGTTAAATTTAAAAAAAAAAAACAAAAAAAAATTAAATTACGTAAATAGCGTTAAAGGAAGTTGTGTGAGTGCTGACGCTAGCACTAGTCAGCCATTGTCTATATCTTTGACGTCAGTATCGATTAATTGTTTGAAATATCTGTTTCTAATCGATTACTGCAATCGATTGTGGTTACCGGCCAGTCAACATGCCTACCAACTTTTCTCTCTACACATGCAAAATTACTAATAAAATTTACATTTTTTTTAAAATTTACATTTTTAGAAGGGGGAATATCCTCTCTCAGTCACAAACTTACATTTTTAAGGACATCCCCCCCCCCAAAAAAAAGAGATTTGTGATAATCCAGTGATACTTTTAAATGAATAAATCTTTGCATTTTCGTTTTTTTCGCCACATTTTGTCCGGCCTTAGAAGAAAATTTACGACCGGTACCTAAAAACAGATTCCTCGTATACCTTTAATTAAGGTAATTAATCATAATTCACCGTCCGGGGGGATCTCTAGGGTAAATATAGCATTTACTCCTCCAATTTAGAAATATACATGTATTTATTTTTAGCTTGTCTAAAATATTAATCTCCAAATTTACGTATGTAAATAAATAGCATGGACAAGTGTTTCCTAAACTCCATTTTGGTCTTTCTAATACGTAAAGGAAAGAGGCTACTTAATTTTCATAAACTACAAACATATGTTTAGATTCTGGACTTTGACGTATCACCGGAAATGTCCATTCTAAGTTCCGCTGAATACAAAAAAAATAAATAAAAGGTGGTTACAAAATGGTTTGTAAGTGTCCACGCAAACAGTTGAAATTTAATATTTCGATTAGTTGCCACAAAAGGTTTTCGGTCGGATTCGCTCTACCGGAAATACCACTCTATTGACTCACGTTCTTTCAGCCACTTCCGCAAAATGGTGGCCTTTAGACTTTGAGTACCAGTGGTATAGATGAAGGTCTGTGGTCTTTTGAACAGAAAAGGTTGTTTTTTTTTTCAAACGTAATCTCTGATAATAGGTTGAGTTGTACGTCTTCAGTAGAAGAGAGGCAAAATCTGTTTATTACTTCTGGGCAACAGTTCTTGGGACAGTGTTTGTGTCCTACTTCCAGGATTGAGAATTGAAAATTTCTGAGAATGGAGACTATATTGCACTAAGTTTTTTATTCTTATAGACTTCCGCCTAGGCGCCACGGTAGCCGAGTGGTTAGAGGCGAGACCTGCAAAGCTAATATGGATTGTGGTACTGGGTTCGATTCCCCCGGTCTTAGGCCTTGGATTTTATTTAATGGTTAATGTGAGAAATTTACAGTAAAGTATGTTAGGCGGTTATAGACTAGACCCGCAATGCTAACATGTATTGTTGGTTTAGTGGGTTCGATTCCCCTGGACTAGGCCGTTGGATTTTATTTAATGGTTAATAAAAGAAATTAGCAATAAAGTATGTTTGCTAGTCGTCTCCGTCCACGACACCTAATTGATAATTGGACGTTAAGCCGGCCGGAAATAATAGGCGATTACTTTACTACTACTACTTTATAGACTTCCGCCATTACGTCTCCATCGCCTTTCTTCCGCTCGTAACATTAGGTACAGTAACTTTTACTGTACAAGGAACATTTCCATTAACATTGTTCAAGGAAAATTCGTTTCGGCGCCTTACTAGGGAAAAGGGATGGTTACAAAGTGTCTAGTCAGTGAGTTGTAGGATATAATCACCCTTTAATACAGTTTTATAGTTGCCTTTTTTATAGGCCACAGAAATCCAGATGGATTAGAAGTACGAATTGTCAAGGATATCCACCCCTATTCATTAAATCACCCTCTGATTTCCATCTATTCCAAATCTTACCGGAAGTCCACTGTAGTGAGATTGAGATGAAAACTGGAGCGGATGTTTAATTTCCAGAATTGCCCATGAAAGGAAGGGGGACTGTTCATTGTAAAAAACCTTTGGGCCAAATGTATTGAACTCAAATGGCATTACGTAGCAAAAATGGTCCCCTGTTAGAACTAAAATAGAGTATTTTCCTGGCCGTGCAAGTACTTTTAATTTTGTACCCATGGGCGGGAAAAACAAGTGGTAAAGTTTATCCATCATCGTAGGATATTTAATTTTAATGTCGCAAAATATATTGGTAGAACTGTCTACGAATCCGGCACAGATAGAAAACCTCCGCCTTGCTATATCATACTACATCCATCTCAGTATGTTTTAATTCAGAAGTAAACAGGACTAAGCGAGCGATACTGGTAATTAATCATTTAGATCTGTAATGTCATCATATTTTATCATGGCTCCAAATATACATGTCCCGTTTTTTCATCAAATATTTATACAAAGTTTATGCCAACTTTTATTTTTTTAGGGATTGGTTGGGTTTATTTAATTTTTATTTTATTTTTTCGTAAATATGGCGGACTGTGAAATGAGATTTATTGAACGGAACGTGATGTTATTAACTTGGAAGGATAAGCGTTGGTTTTAAATGATTTAATGTTAAGTTTCTACACGATTTGATGTAGGGCCGAGCTCGACAAAGTGGATAGAAACGCCCGACTGTTTCGTGGTCTCACACTGAAGGCGGCATCAGAAATGATATCACAATCCCCTTTGATCTAAGGTTACCAAGAAAAGCTAGAAATCCCGTTCTACTCGAAGTTAGATTCAGGATATGCTCCAGATTGTAAATTTCTCATATTAACCATTAAATAAAATACAACGCCTAGACCAGGAGAATCGGGCATACTAAACCAACAATACATCTTAGCTTTGCGGGTCTAGCCTGTAATCGCTCGGCTACCGTGGCGCCTAAGTTGAAGTAGTATTTGGGATGGTTTCGTCTAGTGGAGACAGAAGATTGAAGCTGTAGTGCTTGGTAACGCCAACGTTGACCAAAAGTCTTTCCATTTACTAGATTTTTTTTTTTTAACCATCTTCTGGTATCCAGGATGTTGCAAGTTTTCTTGTAAAAAAAAAAAAATTAAATAAAAAAAGCAGATACATTTCTGTAGGAAAGATGCTGGGGAAAATGTCAATCTTAAAAAGGACAGTAATCTTGTAAGTGATGGAAAAGGTTTTGCTTTTAAGTAAATCATTGTCTATAAAAAAGAAGCTGGTTCTGTATTCCACGTATTCCAAGATCTAGGTTAGAATAAGACTAAAAGAAGACCGACAAAGAAATGACCTGTCACCGTTTGACGCGAAAGACATTGGTAAATTGCAAAATGTGGTGTACCTGTATGAGAGAGCGCAAGGTGTGCGAAGCGAGATAGTGTTCCATCTTCATGAACCAGGTGTCAATCTTTGTTTCTGTAAAGTCACCGACGACTCTTTTCTCACATACTGCTATAATTTAGGGGAAAATCAATGATAAAGTGATAAAACATTTTCTTCTTTCCGTTTCTAGCCGGAAATAGTTTGGAAATAAAATTTGGTATGAATGATGTGAACAGTTTACATTTTCTTTCAGTCCGATGCCTCTTAGTTCCAACTTACATTATTCTGACAAAGATTATGCTCATTATAAAGCGGCACATTATGCTGAACTTCATATAAGGAATTGAAATTTATCAACAGTCGATTTATGCCCAAAAGCACTAGGAACTTAAGAAGATAATTCTTGTCTGTTCCTAAGGTGGCAACACTGAACTCCTCCAGACTTCAACTTCCTATAATGTTTGCTTTTTTTTTTTTATTTATGCTGACCACACTACGCACGGACAAAATTTGTAAGAACCACTTTATCATACTCTGGGTTGGTATTTCCGGTGAAAACGGAAAGAAAATAGAAGAAAAGTCCGTAGCTTTACAATAGTAAAAATAAAAATTCGATGTTTTTAATAAAATATATCGATTAAATTTTCAGTTATTTCGATTAAGGATTCGATTTTGGGAGTGATCGATTGTTTGTGTTGTCATACCAGATTTCCGTCTTGATAAGCAGCCACAAGGCAAGCACCCCTTCATACAGGAAAAAGAAATAAATCCCAGGTGAATTCTAGCAAGAAATTATTAACATCCGTTTTGGATAATTAACGCAGTGTGGCCAACAAACACAATCAAACATCTTTCCCCAAATGGTTGATCGATTTCAACCCCGTCAATTTTAATTGAGAAAGACCGTTAGGTAATTGTTAGCAGAAGGATTCTCTCTTTTTGTTGGTGTTCATTATGGATCTGAGGAATCTATGGCAATTAGTGTCTCTACCTGGTTGAGGATTACCGCAAGTTGTTGTGTACATACACACACTACAACCAAACGAACGCATTAACTAATCATGAGGTAATGGCGGTTTCAGTTGTGGCAACATTGATCTTACGGTCTCCTATTGATGATAACCATTTAGTGAATTATCAAGGGCGGGTAATCAAACTTCAATTGTTAAGTTGCCAAGATCACCGCAGCTGTCAAATATCATTAAAGTTATGAAAATATTTATAAAAAAAAAACAAATTAACAAAATCCCTGTAGGAAGTGACGTGATCGAGTCGAGTTATCCAAATTTGCCGCACGATTTTTCCGAAAACAATGGATTCCTTGAAAACTGCTTTCACTTGGTAAGCTTTCCTGGAAAATTAATTTCACTGATCAGGATTAATGATTGCAGTAATCTACAATGTGCTTTGAAATGCTTCTTTACGCTGCAATGTCACAATTCTTTATAATGACTGTAACGCTTCCAATGACTACTGTAATGCTTGCAATCATCACAGTAATCTGCAATGGTTGTAGTGTTTTGAAATGATTCATTTCGCTGCAATGTCACAATTCTTTACAATGATTGTAACGCTTACAATGACTACTGTAAGGCTTGCAATCACCACAGTAATCTGCAATGGTTGCAGTGTTTTGAAATGATTTATTACGCTGCAATGTTACGATTCTCTACAATGATTGTAACGCTTACAATGACTACTGTAAGGCTTGCAATCACCACAGTAATCTGCAATGGTTGCAGTGTTTTGAAATGATTTATTACGCTGCAATGTCACAATTCTTTAGAATGATTGTAACGCTAGCAATGACTACTGTAATGCTTGCAATCACCACAGTAATCTGCAATATTTGCAGTGCTTAGAAATGCTTCCATTACACACCAATATTACGGATTCCGTGCAATAACTATAGCAAAGCTTGCATAATGTAAAGAAAAGATTGCTCAGAATAAGTGCACTTGACTGCCACCCAGCAGATGCCAGGTTGCGACTCAGCTGTCTTCCTTAAAATTTCGGTTGAGCCCCTTACTCACACAGGAGCTCACCATCTGTGGAAGGACAGTGACGTCCGTCGAGAGTTTAAGCTCTCCGTTTAGACATCATCTTAAGAGTATTGGATTCCACTTGATGAAGAACTATGTTCCTGTACAAGGAATGGATTGCTTTATTTGAATTACATTATCTGGGAAGAACACAGTCCCACTCTGGTGGCATCCTTGTGGCATAGTTCTTGGGCCTGAGTCCCAGATTAGCGCAGTTATTAGAGGTTAGCTACCTAAGCTTAATTCGATATCTCCAGATTTATTCCCCCAACCTGGTTTTTGACGAGTTCTCATCGTTAGGAACATCAACATTGATTGTTATTATTAAATAATAAAATATAAAATTGGCGCAGTGATTAAATATTCTTTTTTATTACACTGTTTGAATAAAACTGCAGTTGTGAAACTTGTTCACGTTGTACGAGTATGTTTACTAACTGCGTTGTTAAAAGTTGTACAACATAATTATATGAGCAAACAGCGAGGGATTGTTGTTAATATTACCACTTGTATTCAGTGGAACATCGGCGGGAGGGGGGTGGAGAACGGTTTAAATTTTATTATTCACTTTAGCCGGGTTTTCCGCCCAACTTGGGAGGCTTTTCATTAAGAGTTTTCTTTTGAGGTTTTCCCCCCTGCATTACAACGCCATAAACATGCACATAGCACACATACATAGACAAACTTTCTTCAATGTTTGGCTCCCCCACCACTCGTCAAAATACGTGCTTACGTCATCACTGGAATTAATTCCTATTTTCTTACCCGCCCACACAGGTGATTTCCAAACGGAAAAGCTACACTATTTCCCTGGCCACAAAAGCCTTACATGTTCAGGATTTACTCTTTCCCTTAAATATTGTTTACCCATTAAACTTGGACCTTTTACTAAAAAAAGATATTTGGCTTCAATATTAATACACGTAATAAAATGAAGAGTGTGACGTCACAGCTTTCCCAGGACCATACAAGAGTCATTGTTAAGATTTCAAACTAAAGTGTTAGATTTAGTGAAATAATATATAAAGTTCAATTTAACAGCAACGATTCTCTACGTAATCACAGATTTCACTTCCGGTGTACTGATATTCCTACAACCGGACATCTGGCTACAACATTTCATACTAAGTTTTAGCGAGGGGGGGATTCATCGTACCTTAGGATGAAGTACTGTACTATACAGGCGCCACGGTAGCCGAGCGGTTAAGAAACTAGACCCGCAAAGCTAATATGTATTGTTGGTTTAGTGGGTTCGATTCCCCCGGTCTAGGCCTTGGATTTTATTTAATGGTTAATATGAGAAATTTATAGTAAAGTATGTTAGGCGGTTATAGGCTAGATCCGCAAAGCTAAGATGTATTGTTGGTTTAGTGGGTTCGATTCCCCCGGTCTAGGCCTTGGATTTTATTTAATAGTTAATAAAAGAAATTTACAGTAAAGTATGTTTGCTAGTCGCCTCCATCAACGACACCTAATAATTGGTAGTAAGACGTTAAGCCCCGCATGAAAAAATAGGCGATTACGTTACTTTTACTTACTTTACTGTACTAACCCCCTTAAATATGAAGTTTAAATGGATTTTCCTAGGTGCGGAAAATTGCAGCCGTTTTCAAGAAAAACGACAAATGGAAATTTTGTGCATTTACACTTTCTGTCAATCAGATTTTGTAAATCTAGTTCCATATTTATTTATGACTTACAATTATTAGAGGGTGTTGATATTCTACAACACACTGAATACGTAGACACTTGTAACCATACCTTTTCCCTAGTAAGGTCCCGAATCGAATTTGCCTTGAACTATGTTTAAGTAAAAGTTACTGAACCTGAATGTGTGGTACGAGCGGAAGAAAAGCGCTGACGGAAGTCTATTTAACAAAAAAAGGAATAAAAGAAATAAATTCAGCATCTACGTAATTCCGGTTGACCGCTTTTGACCAAAAACTCGCAGCGAATTCAAAAAAAAATTTAGACAAATATTTAATTCGTAGCAGTTATGTGGGTGGTAAAGTACGTAAAATCTCTGGAAATGGCACTTTAGTGTAGGCTAATGAAATATAAAGTTTGAGTTGATTCGTTTTCTTAGCTCAAACTTGTTCCAAAAAAAAAGAGACCAATTTGCAAGACCACTTTTTTGCCTTCAAAGGCATTGAATACGGCTACTTCCGGTGTCAATTTCAAATCGAAGATCTGTAGATCACGTAGTATTTTCTACGTAGCAGTGGCTAAAGCAAGAGGGAAGTAAAAATAATTTTTGAGGTGCACTTGATGATTGTTGTGCAAAGGTCCTACGGGTACAAAAAAAAATAAGCATGTTCCCTAGAGGAGTGGATGAAGAGCCTGTGTGGGCCGCCTCCACACAGTTTGGCAGCAGACACTCTCCTACATGCACATAGAGGCGGCAATGAAGAGGCGGCAGGCAACTCGCTATTCTCCCAGGCACGAGAGTTGGGACGGATCGATGCAGCCGCCGCTCTCTCTCCATACTGAGGTCTGCCGCCTCCAAGTTCATCTCCCTCACAGACACACACACTATAGCCACCACCTCCAGCGCCACCCTCTCGCTGCTTTCACCTTCACCATTCTGTTCCTCAGATCTCCTTGCACTTGTGCCAGCTAGCTCCTCTCTAAAGCGTTTCTTGTCCCTGACTCCTTGACCGTGCAAGTCGGCTGCCCAGGTTTTATTTTTTCTCTCTCTCTCTTCCCCCTCCCACTAAGTGTATGCAAGTGTGCAAACTGTAGACTGTTCAGCATGACCCCCGAACCTCTGGCGGAACCTTCCACTATCTTGCTTTTCTCGTTGTTTACTTGAAGTTCCTGGAAGTCCGAGCTCTTCATGGCATTCTTTCTGCCCTCACTAGAGAAAACAACTTAGCGCACTCGCTCGCAGATGTTCTGGGAGATAACCTTCCAATATCCTCCTTTTTTTGTACCAAACACAAAACTCTATTCTAAGCAGGATAATAATAATAATAATAATAATAATAATAATAATAATAATAATAATAAGAAGAAGAAGAAGAAAAAACAGCAAGCAATTAAAATAAATTTATTGAACGGTTAAATAAGCAATAGTTAGAATAAAATATACTGAAAACAAAATAGGCTACATAATTTACCACAAAAGTAACTAAAATATTTCATTCTTATACATTAATAAATTTAACTTCTTCATTAATAAATTTAACTTCTTTATTAATAAAATTTAACTTCTTCATTAATAAATTTAACTTCTTCATTAATAAATTTAACTACTTCATTAATAAATTTAACTTCTTCATTAATAAATTTCAACTTCTTCATTAATAAATTTAACTTCTTCATTAATAAATTTAACTTCTTCATTAATAAATTTAACTTCTCATTAATAAATTTAACTTCTTCATTAATAAATTTCAACTTCTTCATTAATAAATTTAACTTCTTCATTAATAAATTTCAACTTCTTCATTAATAAATTTAACTTCTTCATTAATAAATTTAACTTCTTCATTAATAAATTTAACTTCTTCATTAATAGATTTCAACTTCTTCATTAATAAATTTTAACTTCTACAACTTGAAATAAATTTTCATCACGAAACCAACTCTAACTGCCATTTCATCTCTCCATTTTGAAGCAAGATATTAGCAAAAAAAAAAAATAATAACAACTAATCCAATTACAAAAAGCAACTAAAACTTCTACGAAGCGGAAGAAAGATTATTTCCTGTTTAGGTGAGATAATTATTTAATTCGTAATAATTCCAAGCTTTATACTCATAGCTAAGCGATTAAAGGTTGTTATCTTTGGTTTAGTTACCAACTGCTTTCTTGAGCTTGCAAAGGTCCCCCAGTTCGAGGTAAAATCTAGAATGAACACTCTCCAGACTGTTATAAATTTAAACACCAGATTTTGGCCCAACAATTATTTAATTATTATTAACATTAAACAATCAGTAAAACTGTACATCATACTATAATGGCACGTTAAAGTGAAACTTAACCCCACCATACTCTTAGAATATCCCCTAGAGATGTGTTTCAAAAATAAGTGTTCTAGATCTATGAGTGTGTAAAGTGAAGTTAAAAAAGCGAGGTCTACGAGGACCTAAAGTTGGAAGAACGTGGCTCCGGGCATTTGGTCTCCAGTTTTTTTGCGAGGGAAAAAGCTGGGTATGATGGGTTTTGAGAAGACGATTAATGTTCATGGGCATGAGAGGAACAAATCTTCAAAGACAGTTGCTATAGTATCCTAATTCAAAAATGAAGTCCAAATGTTACTAAACTTCCGGTCAGTCCTAAAAAAAAAACAGCTGTTTTCGGAAAACAGCCGATTTTCCGTAAACTTGTAATTTATAGTTGATACATAATCCCGGGAAAGTTCTATTATGGGGCTTTTCTTTTAGCTTTTCACTGAACTATAACTTCCAAGTAATTTACGGTTTTGACATTAATAAGGATAAGGATAAGTAATGGGATTTCAAAATTAGAAGAAAATTAGAGGGATTTTCTTTTTTTGAATAAATCTGTACACTTTTCAGTGGTTTTTTTTTCCAGAAAACGATTTAATATTGAAGTCAACTGCTATTTAGTACTTATTGCGAATTTCAAGAAAATTTAATTAAGTACTCTTTTTTCCACTTTTTCACGGTGAAAATATAAGTTTGATTTTTTTTTTATAATGACGACCTTTTCAATCATAAAGTGCCGCCTCCTCAGGCTCCAAAAAAAGAAAACAAGAAGCGAAGCAATATTCTAAAGGAGGAAATGGATGTTAAAAAGGTAGAATTTTATTGGATTAACACCAAGTTGATGAGATCAGATAATAAAAATTCTGCTTTTCCCAGAGCTGTTAACTGTTTTTTTAAAAGAAATAACTAGAAGTGGTGTTATTTTTTTTTTTTTAAGTGAATGATGCTTTAAGTAGCAGTAAAGTTTGGCGTCAACAAAGTCCTCTTTACTTAGTACAAACGGTGTTCCCATTTTTAAAGCAAGCATAATAAAGTGCAGCACCATCGCCATCGCCAGCTTCCGGCCAAAACGAGATTGCGTAGAAGGGCGCTTTAATCTACTTCCTTCCTTCCACCCTCCACTTTTAATAGTGTTGTAAATTTTCCATAAAGTAACGTCTTATACAGTCTAAAGTACGGTGGGGAGGAATCATGTTACAGGACTGTTGGAAGTGTGTCTTATTGTCTTGTCATAGCTTATTATTGCAAATAGAATAACGTTTAACAACTTAACCGCCCCCCAGCACCGCCTCCATGGCTGGGGCACAGCTCTTCCTTTAATGGCGACGGTTTAGTGTTACAGGTACTCTCCAGCATGCCACTTGATATTCCTGACTCACTTCTATCCTATCGTGGAAGCGGAGCCTTCTAGACATTTTCCACCTACGTATATACAGCTCACATTCATAAGTGAACACCTCCAGACTGTAGTACAGTCAGCCAGAGAAATAGACAAGGATGACCTAGCTAGGACGCCGGTGGCTGGCTGGCTGGCATTCACCGCACACAGAGTACCAAACTCTGATGAATATTTCAAGAACCAACATTTTCTTGGCAGGTCGCCATCATGAATACTTTCTGGAGTACTGAGAAAGTTCTGCTACACCTCGGTGCGAGAATCTTCTATCCTATTCGTTTGAGTAAGAAACTGGTATAGAAAAACTCACAAGTCTAATCCTTGGTTAAACACTCCTACTCAAGTACCAACATAGATACTTCAAGTTGACCAAAATTTCCGAGAGGAAAGAACTTGCCCGTCTCCTTCTTTCCTGTAGCACTCCAAGGGTGATGAATCAACTCACCTAGCTACTCCAAGAAATTCTATGAAGAGATCTATATCTCTTTTTCTATTATTCCGATTTTAATGAATCCTTTACCTAATTGTAGAGAAAACTTAGCTCTATAACTGATATAAATAGGAATGTTTTAGTAACAATACTTATTGAGATATTGAAGGTTAAAGTTTGAAGATTTTTTATTTAAATCGTTCAAATTTCAAACCTCTATATCTCTCTTCCTATTGTTCACATTTCAATGGTTCCTTTACTAAATTGTAGAGAAAAGTTAGCTCTATAACTGATATAAATAGCAATGCTTTAGAAATAATAAGTTATTGAGTTATGGAAGGTTAAATTTTGAAGGTTTTTTAAATCGTTCAAATTTCAAACCTCTATATCTCTCTTCCTGTTGTTTCGATTTTAATGAATCATTTACTAAATTGTAGAGAAAACTTAGCTCTATAACTGAAATAAATAGCTATGTTTTACTAATAATAGTTATTGAAATATTAAAGGTTAAAATTTTGATGTTTTGCAAATGGTTAAAATTTCAAACCTCTATTTCTCTCTTCCTATTGTTCCGATTTTAGTTAATCCTTTACCAAATTGTAGAGAATTTTAAATTCTCGTAAAAGATTATGACTGTTGTCGGTCTCGACGCTGAATACAGTTATGGAGAGACGATGCCCCACATATGTGAGTTCGCTCCACTAAAACTATTAATACTAATTTGTTTGTAACTCTTACCCTGTTTTCGATAAAGTTTTGCTGTAAGTTAGTTTTTTTTCTAGTTATCATTGAAATTATACCTTGCTGTTGTACGTAGTAAGGGATTTACTGCAATCGTTCAAATTATTGACGCATGTATCGATTTAAATGAATGAATTTGAATTCGATACTAAATTCTTTGTGGTTATAGCTTTTGTGGATGTTGATGTCCACAACGTTGGAAAAGGGAGTTTGCCCCACTTAAGTAAGGCCGGTTTTCAAATATTACCTACAATCTTCGCCCGATTTTGATTATAATTGTTTGGCAGGAAGAAGTGGTTCGAGCTTTACTGCGTTACATTTAAGTGTCATCTTGCTCTTACAGCTAATAAAGTATTGCAATCGTGCGTATTTGATGTTTTATTTTCTCTTTGATCTCTTAGTTAGCAGTACCTTAATCACAGTTTAATTTTTCTTAATCTTCTTAAAAGGAAGTGCTGAAATCGCAGTTTAATTTGGCTATTTACGCCCAAATACTTTCTTATTTTATTGGAAACGTTTTCTTAAGAAAATTGTTTTTCAGGATTCTTTGGAGACCGCAACTCTAAGCATTCTTTTAAAAGATCTCTCCAGTGGTAGTTACCGTTTCCACTTTCAGCTGTCCACTGCAA
Source organism: Rhodnius prolixus (assembly GCF_049639745.1). Classification (NCBI taxonomy): domain Eukaryota; kingdom Metazoa; phylum Arthropoda; class Insecta; order Hemiptera; family Reduviidae; genus Rhodnius; species Rhodnius prolixus. The sequence goes on along the minus strand of NW_027411582.1, from coordinate 38,813,621 downwards.
ACACAATGATCTTTTGAAAAACCTTTTTCGCATTCAGGGAGCTTCACATCCTGAATTTTTCATAAAAAAAAAAAAAAACTAAAAATAATGTTTTTAAGGGGTTAAACTGTTCATGAAATAACCAGAGTCCACATGGTAGACCCGTTAGAATGGTTCGTACGGCTACGTAGGGCATTTTCTGGATAAAGTTATTATTCCCTGGCGAGATCAGTTTGGATAGTGGGCCAGTAAACTCGCCGGAGCATCCAGGGAAATAGGGAGCTTTCCACCTCGGGCCCTGTCCCTAGGACTGTGCAAAGGTTGCCTCTCTACCCTGGAAACAAGGAGTCTGAGTACAAACTTTTCCATTATCTCAATATCGGGAGAGTTAGCTATAGCAAACAGTATGAGGAAGTAGTAGGTAGGTTAGTTTGCCAGAGAGTCAGCAAATCGTGGTGGGCGGAAGTCCGGGTTTCTCAGTTAGAGTGGAGGGTTAGGTGTCACAAGAGACTACCACTCCTCCATTGTCTGTCTTACTGCATCCACTGTTTCACTTCCTGCGCATGAACCCATGGGTTTCTCTTCATCCACCCCCCCCTAATTCTAATCCAAAACTTCCTCTTTGTCTAAAACTTGGGCTCTAGCAAAATTCATTATTTGGACATTAGAAACAGCTATTTGGCTGGTTTCACTTTGTAAATCTTTGGGGAATATCGGCCACTCTGCTCAGGCTGGGATGTTCTTGAAGGGATAACAGGGAGGTAACCTCCCTCCACCCGTAGTGTTGTGTGTGTGTGGAAAGACAAAGTGTTGGTTACACGGAAACCACCTACCGTAATTTGTACTAAGCTAAGAGAGATTTTAAATAGAAACAGTAGTGGAAGAAAACTAGCCAAACTGTTTTTCCTGCAGCTTTTCACAATTAGTGAAACATTTAACCTTTTTAAGTGACTTTTCATTGGCCAATTTTCTCCGACAATTTTCTCACCAAAGTGATCTGGGAAACTAACGTGAAGCATCATTTTCACTTATTGCAATTATTTGACATGGTTTTGGTGAAAAGCGGTCCACCGGAAGTGCCCCTTTAGAGAATAAATTTTATAGTTTTACCAGATTTTTTCCAAATTTTCTTTGAACTCTGCCCTTTCACTTTTTCTGGAGTCCTTTAAACACAAGCTTCTGACTAGTTGAAGTGTGTTCGTTATAAGGTAAAACAAATTAGAATTTGAACGCTATTGCATTCTAGTTTTGTACCTCTTACATATCATCTCAAGAAGCAATATGAGCGATAGTATTTGGATTATGAAGACCAGAAGTTGGCCTGTTGAATTTAAACTTTAAAAATCTATCAACATAGCTCACTCTGTACGTTGTGTAACTTGTCTCAAACGGAAGACTCTTCATAGCTGTCTGTCCCAGATTGAAAGAAATTAGATTACAATGTTTTAATCAAGTGATACTGTCAAAAGATGATTTAAAGAAATATTTAAATGGAGTCTATGGTTGGATTGCTGACGTCAGTTACTGTAAGATTGCCACGATACTGCGGCAAAACATGTTAAATATTTAGAAGCTATAATTTGGGTGGATCATTATTTGATTTAACTATAATTATTTATTTTATTATTACTTTTTTGCTTTATGTATTTATTTCATTTTTTATTTTACTTATTAGGAGTATCTTTCCTTTATTTACTCGATTATATTAAATGTAATCGATGTAATGTATGAGATGACCGACTCCCCCAATGGTCGATGACCAGGAGGCAGTCTTTATTCTAATAAAGACTATTATTATTATTACATACCAACTCAAGAAGCTTCTGATGAAGAGCACCAAATGGTGCCCGAAATGATGAGCACAATAAAAAGTTTTTTTTGTAAAAGAGACATTCTATTGCTATTGCGATACAATAACATTTATTATTTATTCAATACATAAACATCTATGTAGATGTGGTTACCAACAATAGCGAGACTATTTACTGTAGAAAACTACATGCTGAGCCACACTGACATTGTACACATAGGGACAATGTTTTTGCCATAAAATAGATAAAATCCGAAATGTATGGTTACACTAGAGCGAGCAAATTTTTGATAAGAGCCACATAATGGTGTAACAAAATGGTGGAAATGTAGTTTAATGTCTATATATGTGAACAGGACGTTTCATAATCTGAATGATAAGAAGTGTGAATAGGAGATAAGGGATGAAGATGACACAGCAGCATCACTGTGAGCTACGACAACTCCTCAAGCAGCACAGGATTACTTCCATCTACCCCCACCCACTCTCTATCTTCAGGTGCAGCTTCCTTTCAGCTGGTCTCATGCTCTCTTTGTCTCCTTACTTATCTCTCCGGAGACTCCGGAGTACCCCGCATCTTCTACAGCCTCCAAATCCACTTAGTATCTATACTCTTATGCTATAATACAGACAAAATCTGATTTCACTTGAACCACATAGTCTTCCATATAGCCGCAGCATAGATGAGTCTATAATCTATGTTGGCATAATTAATTTAATCTTAGATTACTTGTGGGGTGGGTGGAGGTTTGATATCCGGCCCCCTCCACCATGTAAGTTTTTCTAATGAACTTAAGATAATACTAAGTCAAAACCAGACTTTGCAACTTATTCTCTTTTCTACAAGTTGGTGGTAACACTGCGAACTAGTGGAATGTTGGAAGCTGTGTTTTATTTAGACACGACAAGATTACTCCCAGCATCACAAATTCTAGCATTTGACTTAAAAGTGCATCCCAGTTGTCTCTGGTAAATTATAAATGGAGTGGTTATAATCTAGAGCCACTGCTAAAAGATCTATTTGGCTCCATAAAGTGGCTTTAGGCGTCTATAAAGTGGCTAATGTGTTTTTGGAGTGTATTTGGATGCTGTATGGTGATGATCTCGAGTTTGCCTGTGGTACACTTCAACTACCTCTGCAGAAATTGCGTGAGTGTGTTTGGGCTATATTAGTGTAGTTCGAGTTGTTAGACTGGGATACCCACAGGGACGCCAAGAACCCAGTGGACGTGAATAATTTACTTCCCTTTATGGAATACTAGCCATTTTCACTATTGGGCTAATCTAGGTGCACTGACTTAGGATATACTCGTAGATCCAGTCCTTAGGCTAGGGCGCCTAAATTGAGTATGCCTATTCTTGGATCCAAGTGGTACTGCAATATCTCCCTAGTGTTTCCTCAATAGAAATTGTTGAAGAGCATTTCTTGTATTTCCTATCAAGATATCAACTCAACCACCCAATTCTGGGCTCCAGAACTTGGTATTGGGCCTTGTCCCAAGTTCTGATCTAGTCAAATCTACCTTTTCAAACGAGAAATTCCTGGTCTAAGATTTTCTTTTCTTTCTCTAATTTTCCATTTCGAGTTCATCACCGGAAAGTTAAAATTTAGTTTTCCCTGAAGAGCAAAAAAAAAAAAAAAAAAGAAAAGAAATATGGTTTTCAGGAAGCGGTCAGTATACAGGAAGCTCTGGCTCAAAAAAGGAAAACTCGCAGGAAGCACGAACTTGAGACGTAGTCTAAGTGCCCACGTGTGATCTGAGAGGAATGACTCCTATCTACTTTGACCGGCAATGGACGTAGACTAAGTACCCACATGTGATCTGAGAGGAAGACATCTACCTTACTCCCATCTACATTGACCGGAAATAGTTCTGCGGCTGAGCTTTACCCCGGAAACGATTCAGTTTAGTTCAAACTTGGTATTCTCATCGCACCCATCTAGATCAGCAAGTTTTAGTTGCACCACTTTCCCAGCAAAAATGAGACTTAATGGAAATTCTTTTTTCCCCTCCCTTGGAAAGAAGAGTGAGGAGATAGGCATTATTCTAAAGCATCAAATTGAGTGTGATGTAACGCTTTACGAACTGTAAAGATGTTAGAAAGAATGAAATATATATACCCAAAAAATTTTAGAGAATGCACATAGAGCGCTTTGATGATTGTAAAGTGAGCAGCATCACTAATTGTCAAAGCGGTAGTCCCTCTCCCACTCCACCGCTATCTCGTTCCTCCACCCTCGCTCACCGTAGTGGTTAGGAGATAGCATCAGTGAACAACTCTCCACATTAACTTCCAAAAAAAAACGTGTCCTCAAACCGTGTAAAACAAGAAATAAACGGGGCAGAAAAATAATTATTCCTGTCAAAAAAAAAGCTAAAACGATGCAAGTTGGAAAAGCAACTTTATGGCAGGAATTCAATTTTAACTTAGCAAACGAAGTGGGTAAATATTTTGAAAGTATAAGGGATTTGTGCTCATCACTGGAGAGTGTAAACACTAGATGGGGTACACTAAGTCCTTGGTGCTTACTTACACACACGCAGATTTAGACATCGTACATTTCTAGCCATTTAATATAATCAGTCGTGAAATAAAAACGATTTCCGGTATGTCCAATCACAGGACTTCCTTTTGCTACCATTCTCAAGGGTTTGAACCCCGTTAATATCCTCCAAACCATATTTTGTAAGTTCGCCATTTTGTAAGTTTACACTGACTTCCTCACAACCAAACATGCATAAAACCGATCACACTCAGTCCCATGAGCAGACCAAGACAGAAGACACACCAACCCTTTAATGATGTAAAAAATACGAGGTGTGACTGTTAAATAACGAGGACTATTGCTGTAAAACATTTTATTTTAAATTTATACATATTTAGTTATTATCACCTTCAATATACACCTCTCCACTATCCCTACAACGCTCCATGCAAATTTACCATTGTTCAGAAACAGTGCTGGAAGTCTTTTTCTGTGAGCTCCTACCGCTTTTTCTTTCACAGCTTCAACAGACTGCTGAAATCGTGTTCCTTGTGACTTTTGGGGAACAGATCTAAAGTCACATGGGGCGGCCAGGTCAGGCGAATAAGTCCGGATGGCCTAAAACTGGGATGTTGTACTTGGCTACAAAACGTCGTCTTGTCAGACAAGGCAGTGTGAGCCGGCGCCGGTTGTCTTTGATGGAGAACCCCGTGACTTGTTCTTCCACAAATCGGGTAGTTTTTTTTCCTTACTCTTTCACGGAGTTGAGCAAGCACCTCACGGTAGTAAGGTTGAAGTAATTATAATCGATATTTTCATCCGTTTTGGACGTGGGAAGGGCGACCCAGGTGGTTATCATCTCCGACATCTTCTCGGCCATCTTGGAAACGCTTGAACCACTCATAAACTCATCAACATTCATCACCATAAACTTCTTTTAATAAAAGATGAAGTTTCAGTAGCGATTTTATCAAGTTTTGATGTGAAATTTCACGACAATTCATTGCTCTACTACATGTGTAGTGTCGATGTTTTCGGCAAAACGAAACTAACACCTCTTACACAAACCAGTCAGGTTCCGGTCAGACAGATTTCTCTACAAACACGAGAGAGACGCTGCAATCGAAAGAGAAAAGGTTTTACGCTGCACAGCTGTCGGAACGTTAGGATTTGGCGCATGCATAGTTCTTCTGTAGCAGCATCAGTCTCGTTATTTAATAGCCACACCTCGTATTACATTACGTCAATTAGGTAAATAATTTTATATTTCTACATTTAAACATAAATCCATAGATGTAGATATGTAGATATGTTGTTTTAACTTAGTTTTAACAAGTTCAATAATTATCATACATTCTGCTTAGTTATGTATTCATATGGAAGGACCAATGAGGTGGCCGTATATTAATCAGCTGTTCTTATTATAATTAATTTAATAAATTATAATTAAATTCTCTACTTTTGATCTTTTAAAAGACTTTTCTAGCACGTAATATTTGTCTGGCATTTTAAAAAGGTTACTATGCCATCTTTTACTACTAAGACGCACAAAATAAAAGTTAATGGTTTTTATTACTTACAAAAACAAAATGTCGTATTAATAAAAAAAATTAATAAATCAATAAATTTTGTTTATTGTTTCCGGCCACCCTAAATTTTTCCCCCTTTTAAAAAAATATTTTTTAAAAATTAATTAAAAGAGTTAAATTAAAGATCAAGATGTTACACAAGATTCTTGGCAATAGAGCAGAAAGTTTTATTGCTTAAGGGGAATTTTTTTTTTTTTTAAAGATGGTTGGTACAACTGAATAGCGTCAGCTGTTCGTAACATAAGTTTCCTGGTGGCAGGTTTAAATTTTCGTCGACCAAGATATGGACGCGACAGGTGTTCTAAAACGCCCGGGACCTTACTATATTTCGTCAGCTGTTTAAATTTTGCAAGTGGGTGTAAGAAGAAGACTAAATAGTAGTAAATATAAATACTGCGTCAAATTCAGAATAAGAAGTTCAAAAAAAAAAAATAAAAATAAAAATATTTAAAAAATCGAAATATTTGTGTGAGGAGAATCGATTATAATTAATCAACATTACTACCATGAGGTGCTTGCTCAACTCCGTGAAAGAGTCTAGGAAAAAAACGACCCGATTTGTGGAAGAACAAGTCACGGGGTTCTCCATCAAGACAACCGGCGCCGGCTCACACTGCGTTCTCTGTCAAGACGACGTTTCTAGCCAAGTACAACATCCCAGTTTTAGGCCATCCGGACTTATTCGCCTGATGACCTCATGTGACTTTTATCTGTTCCCCCAAAGTCAAATCTGCATTAAAAGAAATACGATTTCAGCAGACCGTTGAAGCTGTGAAAGAAAAAGCGGCACGCGTCATGCAGGAGATCACAGAAGAAAAAGACTTCCAGCACTGTTTCGAACAATGGTAAATTCGCATGGAGCGTTGTAGGGATAGGGGAGGTGGTGTATATTGAAGGTGATAATAACTAAATATGTTTAAATTTAAAATAAAATGTTTTACAGCAATAGTCCTCGTTATTTAATAGCCACACCTCGTACATATTCAAAAAGTGTATCAGCTTGAATTCCTCCTTTTTCCCCTTCCATCAGGGAAAGTCGTGCGAGTAGATTTCCCTCTCAGTTTTCCACATCAAAAGATTAAATTTTCCCTAAAAGTCATTTTGTATTCAATTAAAGATACATTAAATTACGAGTACAATCTCCACTGACTCCTGCTCCAGTAGCATTGCGATTGTGTTGAAATTTCACTTGAACTAAGTTTTAAGTTCCAACAAACAATTGAATATACATGAGCGAACTTTAAACTCTTCTGATTGGTTAACAAGTATTTAGATTGTCCATTTCTAATTCCTTTACTAAACCCTTGTTTTCCTAATTTGATTAATTGGTAGCGGTGTAAAATTGATAACTTTATCACTTCAGTTATGGGTGTTTTTATTTTTTAGATCAATTAGTCAAGCTTTATGAGCTTTTTTAGAGTAGATTTTATTCAAAACAAGAAACAGCTTTCAAGCTAAAGTAGTTATACAGAGTTATAACAAGTTATACAGTACGGTCAAGTAACTTTAAAATGAAAATTTCGTGTACCAAATTAGAAAAGATTTAAACAAAATAGATGGTAGGGCCAGTCATATTTTCATATCAATATGAATCGATAACTTCCTAGAAAATGACAGAAAACGCCAAAAAGCATGTTCCCAAAAATTTGCACTTCCGGTGTAACTGATATTCTCCTTATTTTGGAATTTTGGTTACCCAAAATGAAGTTGTCTAGGGGAAAAATGTTGCATACAAAAGTATTACGAAGTCCAATGTTTATGTAGTGTACATACAGAGTTCAAGGGAAATTGTTCGAAATCTTTTTTCCGGCAAAAACAACTCTAAAACACCGTAAACCTCTTTAGTACAGTGGGTACCTTCCGGTGGGCGGAGTTTCTTGGAGTTTTAGAAGTTAATGAATGCGTACAAATCTTCTACTACACTAGGTTAGGTTAGGTTAGGTTAGATTGGGTTAGGTTAGGTTAGGTTAGATTGGGTTAGGTTAGGTTAAGTTAGGTTAGATTAGGTTAGGTTAGGTTAGGTTGGGTTAGGTTAGGTTAGGTTAGGTTAGGTTAGGTTAAATTGGGTTAGGTTAGGTTAAGTTAGGTGAGTTAGGTTAGGTTAGGTTAGGTTAGGTTGGGTTATAGGTTAAGTTAGGCAATAAGACATTGTAGAGGTAGCCTTTTTTTAATCGTCCCCCCCAAAAGGGCTAATGCAGGAATTTCCCTGAGAAGATCTACATGCATTCAATTAATGGGCTAAGTTTAAAGAAATCGTTGCGGCTACTTTCGGGAAAATCTCCAAGAGAATTGTGAATTTAGACAGTGTAATTTTTCCGTTGATAAATTATGTTGGCTAAACATAGGGATAAACGCACCCAAATAAATTTGTAAACCCCCCCCTTTTTGAGAACCTCGAAGCGGATACCAGGAACACGTCCTCAAAAAAGTTGATTCTGACAGAGTAGGTCGTGTGAGTCAAAGTTTTTTTTTTTTGATCATATTTTTATTAGAGAAACAATGGCCAATGTAATTCTTAGGGAAATAATTTTGCTGTCTCAAATTTGTAACAAATACATTTTCTGGAACGACAAATACATTCTGTGGAACTGACTTTATATATACTTTAAGGCTCCCGTTGGATAACTCAATTTATTCAAAAAAAAAAAAAAGATGAAGAAGGGGAGTTAGTGGGAAGTGGTGGGGGAATACTGCTTGGGATTCAACAGGGATTCTTATGCTAACATTAGGTAAAAAGGGTTGCCCTCCACTCCAGGCCCTCACCCTGCCAGCTGGCTGGGGTGATACGGCCGCCAGAATAGCCCACTTGCTGTAGCCTACTTATACAACATTTCACATGGATTGATTCAATAGTTAGTTTCAAGCCGCATAGATAACTTCCGTTTAGAAGAGTCTTGTTTGGCCCCTTCCGCTCTAAGTATCTCTCTCTCACTCTCTTCCGGTCCGCCAGAGAGTAGTATAGCGGCTGCTATACTCGTTTATATATAATTCAGTAGAATTTTCAAATAGCCATTACGAAGATTGGCTACTAGGCAAGGCTGTAGATCTGTACTTAACTGATGGAAAACTCACCTAACTTGGGCCAAACTCATTCAGTCAGTGAGGAAATACATTACACGAGCCATATCCGGCCAGCTCTAATACCCGGCAACTGGGATACACTTCATTATGGATGCTGTGGTGTGGAGATAATATCAAAATTATGGGGGTTATCATATGTTTGTAACACCAATTCCGGAACGAACAGAAGCAGGCAGTTTCCGCACTATCCAAGTAGAATATATAAATATTTCTTTTCAATGATCGAATGTTCTGTATGAGCGATGACGTAGCTTCCGGTTAGGCCCAAAGATGGAGCCTGTCCCAAAATAATTTTTTGGGAAAAAGAAAACCTTTTCTTGTAATGTAAAAACTTGAATCGTGAGAAGCAGGAAGATGTTACTCTCTCTCTCTCTCGAAGGAAATAAATTGAATTTATTTAAAAGAAAGTACTTCCGGCCCCCCCCCGAAATAAATCAAAGATAATTTAATGTAACCGTCGGCATATATTTCTCGGCCACAACAAAGGGAAAGCGCACAGCTTCCTTTTTGATCTTCAATTTCTTTATTATATCTAGTGGAAACTCTGGTCCTTTATAAGAAAGCAAAGGACTGTCAAACGGAAAACTAAAAAAAAGAAAAGAAAGAAAATGGGAAAGAAAATAGAGATAAGAACAGGATCCTCTTTATCCTCTTTCTCTATTCCTTCTTGCTTTAAGTTACTCCTTTGCAGAAGGGGAATTCCAATCATGCAGATTGTGGGCTTTGAATTATTTGTACAGGAATTACCCTTTTTTTTTGGGTCCTCTGAGTTCGAAAGAGTGTTTTTCTGGAAATGGATTGCGTAAGTGTGTGAGTGAGGTTGTATATTATTAGCGAGGCGATATTTCCAAAGGTTTTTGAGATAGCGTTTCCCTACAAGCTTATCGGTACCATCGCTCTGCCTCCTTTATGGGAACCAGGGTTCTATCCAACAATCGACTCTGCTCTCTTATGATTCTAGAGTGCCTAAGATCCAAAACCTAAAACTAACGGTGTGGAAATAAGTTGCTTCCACTTCTAGGAGCACCAAGGTAATCATTCTTCTTCTGTGAAGAAAGGAAGCTGATTGCAGTGCTCTTTTTAGTTCTCGTTGGGAAATTTCATCTTCTTACAAGTTCCTGGATTTTCTGATCAATCGCTTTTGCGAATTACCTCCAGTGATCTCCTGCATGCAGCATGCTTCGTACTGCAAAATTTGCACTTCACCGCATTGTGACATGGTATAAGAGAATGGACCTTCACCGTCTGCCATCTTAGAAGGCTGATTGGCCGAATACTAGGACCTTAGGAGAGCAGAGTCGATTGGTGGATAGAAAACCCTAGTTCCCACAAGGAAGGCAGAGCGATGGTCCAAATCAAGAACGGTGACCAGATTCCGTGAGCTGAGGTGTTTGTCTTGGCCAGCAGTGGATATAGGGATAGCTTGTTTGTGGTCCTACTTTTGAGCTGGAACGGGACGCAGGTGGAAAACGAGTTTTCCCGAAGGGCAGCCGCGAAGGAACCGAGTGTGTGTGTGTTACTTGCCCTTTTACAGGAGACATGACGACCAAGAAGAAGTCTCCCACATTTAGTTAGCAAACATCCCAGATTAGGGGGAACCTTACACTAATTCTAGACCTTGCTACCTCTTCGTCGCTCACCACATTTAGCAAATGAAGGGAGAAACTTTGTACGTGATGGATGCAGCCCCTCTCTACCAAAATCGAAAACCGCCGCAAGTATCTTGCCCCTTCAACCATTTGCACGTAGCCTTGGCCCGGCCAATCACTAGAAATTGCAGCAATACTTTTTCAATTACTAACGTACAGACGACGGAAACAGGAAAATGGTAATAACATTTCCAGTGATGCTTACCATAGATTTTACAAAGGAAATTGTTTCTCAGCAAAATGATAAAGTAGCAAGAGACCATGTCAAGAAATTTTCCATTTTCTCACATTTATTATCTGTGCCAGAATTTACGCCAAGTACTCCTCTGGAATCAATCTCTTAGAGAGCCCTCTTGGAGATGCTACTATCCAGATAAAACAAGGATTGGACTCGTAAAAGAGAAATAGGGAAAATCTCCTTCCAACAAGAAAGAAAGTGCTTTTCCATTTCATTTCCTGTCCTACACGCTTTCTCTTTGATCTTAAAAAAAAGGGAACAATTCTGTTGATCCAGAATGCGTGAAATGGTAATATTTTGTGATTTAAATATATTAAACGTCTTTTATGAATTGTAAATCAAAATTTGGGTAGATTTTTTTAAAATTATATCGGTCAAAGTGCGCATGCTTGCTGGTAAAAATGGCCTTGGAAAAACTTTTAAGGAAAGGAAAATTGTTATTCACTTTTTTTGACTCACAAACGGGACCAATCGGTAAAACCAGATTAAAGGAAAGCCAATGTTTTTTGAGGCGGCTTTTTTAATCCAACTACCCCTAATTAGGCGTTGTGGACAGAGGCGACTAACGCACGTACTTTGCTATTAAATTCTCGTATTAACCAATAAATAAAATCCAAGGTCTAAACCTTAGCTTTGTGGGAATGTAGTCTACGAGGGTCGTTTGAAAAGTCCGTGCAAAAATAAAAACTACTTAATTTTTTGGGGTAAACCTTTTTTATTTTTCAACATAGTCTCTTTTTAGGCTTATACCCTTCGTCCAACGCTGCTCTAGTTTGTTGATCCCTTCCGAATAATAGGATTTGTCCAAGTCGGAAAAATAGCCATTCGTTTCTGCAATCACCTCCTCGTTTGAATAAAATCTTTTTCCCGCCAGCCATTTCTTCATATTGGGGAACAAATAGTAGTCCGAGGGAGCCAAGTCTGGAGAATAGGGGGGATGTGAAACGAGTTGGAACCCTATTTCCATTAATTTTGCGACCACAACTGCTGAGGTGTGAGCTGGTGCGTTGTCGTGATGGAAAAGGACTCTTTTGTGGGCCAATCGTGGGCGTTTTTCTTGCAGTTCGGTTTTCAAACGGTCCAATAACGATGAATAATATGCACCTGTAATAGTTTTACCCTTTTCCAGATAGTCGATGAGGATTATTCCTTGCGAATCCCAAAAGACAGTCGCCATAATCTTTCCGGCCGAAGGAACGGTCTTCGCCTTTTTTGACGCAGATTCCCCCTTGGTAACCCATTGTTTAGATTGTTCTTTGGTCTCAGGAGTGTAGTGATGTATCCATGTTTCATCCACAGTGACGAAACGACGCTTAAAGTCCTGCGGATTCTTCTGGAACAGCTGCAAACCGTCCTTGCAACACTTCACACGATTTGAAAATCACTCGACTTCCTCGATTCAAACGAATGCCAAACACAAAGAAATAGACCGATCTGGCTGAAACTTGGTGTGTGTTCTTCCAAGAGATGCTACTAACTAAACATAACCTCGATACGCGCCAGTAGTGCTATCTCTCTGACTTTGCACGGACTTTTCAAACGACCCTCGTATAACCGCTCGGTGCCTCCTCGCCGTAACAGTTAACATCACATACTGTAACAGTTAATTTCTTATTTACTTCATCCAGATACAGGAATCACAGGTCCTAAATCAGTTCGTTGATTAACTACGGCTTATGTCAGAAGGCCCCCCCCCTACTAAAGTCACAATTAGTGAAAATTCTAAAAATTCAAAGAAAAACTTAGCAAAACAAAACTCTAGTTATGTTTTCCAAATATTGTTTTCATTAGATAATTGCACGACAGACAGATATACTGACGGACCTCTACCAGACGGACAGATGTGAAAACATTAATTAAATTGAAGCTGTATTTTGTATGAGTGCTTCTATCAAATTTCTGAGAAAATTCAATTTAAACTTCTCAAACAACCTTTGTTGGTAAAGTATTAAAAAACAAAGAAAGAAAGAACTTAATATTAAAGTATTATCCTCTTTATCTTTATTTTCATCAAATAAAAGAGAGGCTTTTATTTCTGTTTGCTGCAGAAAATTTGTTTTTCACAGATTTTTTTCCATGAAACCAACTGTTAACAGAGTGTTATTTTCTTCTGTTTCAAGTAACTCATTGCTGTATAATAAAATTACTCTTCTTTTCCAATTTATTTTATTAAAAAATTATGCATATTTATTCCCCTGTTGCCAATCTTAAAAAAGTAAGTACAGAAATTGTGCAGAGTTTTTCGCCAGAAATATCTGTTTGGAAGAAGTTGTATGTGGTTAGTATGAAAAAGGGATTTTAAAAAATTTCCCTGTTTGTGATTATATCGTAAATCCCTTTCACTTTGTGATTTTACATGTGAAGTCACATTAATAAAGTTACGAGGAAAATCTCACAATTCCAATTATAGTAAAAGAAATAACCTTTATGTTCTGTATAAAATCAATACCTAATGTTTCCAATAAAGCAGTGTTGCTGATTTACAAAAAAAAAAAAAAAATCAAAACTCAGTGTTGCATGAATTAGAACTGTCAGGGAATTTGAGAATATCGTATCAATTTGACTAAATTCAAGTTCAAATTACTACCTAAATACAAAACAAAAATGGTTCCATTTTTTATAATAAGACCACCATTTGGCCTTTTCATTTACAGGAATCCAACGTAGGGGAGGCGTTACTTTCTGTTTTGAATAATTCCGGGAAATTATTTCCCGGTTTGAGAAAAAAAAAAAATCCTTTTCTTGAATAGTGTAAGATTTTGCCAAATTTTCACTTACAATTTTGAGAATGTCGTAAAACAGATTATCATTAAAATTATCAAATACTTTAAGATAATCTAACTTTCTTTAACGAAAAAATCAACGTTTAGTTTTAGTACAATTTGATTTCTTAATCAAATATATGAGTAGTTATCATTTTGTTAACTTATCTCCATTGATGTTAGATATATTACAAAACAAACCAGTATTAACACAATAGAAATTACAAGAATCTAAACAACAAACCTTTTCTTGGAGGCCCCCTCCCAAACTTAACTCAAACATCAGTATCGTGTCCATTACTGGATTGGTTAGGAACTTAAGTGTGTACAGGTTATTTAACTGTTTCCAATTCCCTCCAAATAATTTCAGTGTTTTTCGAGATTATATTTAGTGAATCTGTGATTATTACAGAATTTAGTTTTATCATTATTTAAACAAAGAACTACATTCTGATTGTGAACTAAGTGTGAATTTCATCAGATTTGTTTCAAACTAAATTCAGTGGGTAACATGTTTCTTTTTAAACATTATATTTTCTTTGCTTTATCTGGAATACCTCCTTAAGGTAATTTACTTCATTTAAATGAAATTATTACCACAATTTTTTAGCCAGAAAAGTGATATTAACATTCTAATCTTGTTTGTTTGTATGGGATTGTTCTCTGCCTTACTAATAACTTACCGTTTCTAATCATATCTTCGGGAAAACTGTTCCTATGGGTTCAAAACCTTTTTTTTTCTATTTTCAGGATAGTTCAAACATGATTTTCCGATAAAAAAAAAAAATCTTATATGCATCTGCTAAGTGATCCGAGAAAGATGAAAATAAAGAAGTTTGGAACTCTCTATTTTTTTTGCCAATTGATTCGAAATGTCTGGAATAAATTGAAATTAAGTAATGAAACTTTAATTGAAGAAAAACAGTCAAGGAATTCAATTTGCAATTAATTTTTTCTGAATTGGAGAAAAACATTTATGTATTTTCACAGTGATTGTAATTAAGAGAAAACATCCAGCCAGGGATTGCCTCATCCGGGCGTTAGTTTATTTTCAAATAGGGAATTGGATTGATTAAAATTTTATGCTTAGAGGATGAAAATAAAAATAGATTCTGTTATGCTTTGGTTTATCTTACAAATGTTCATTTTCTAATCTATTTTCAGGTTATCAAAATGTATCTAATAAACAACAATTGTGTATGTTCGAATTTAATTGAATTTTATTATATTTAATTACTGGAAATAGAACGAGATTTTCCATTTTATTGTGTATTTATTAATTCAGAAAATTAATTAAAAAATTGTGGTTAATTTTTCTTACTTCTTCCATAGTGGTCTCTTCTTGCAAAAATAAGGAAAAATTGTAGACAACTCCACTTAGTTTATGCTAAGAAATTTAGCAGTTTTTCTTGGATTTACTTGGTAACTGACCTCAGTGGTTTTTCTTTAAACTGCTTATTGTACTTTTAATACTTTAATGGTTTACTCACCTGTAAGTCTTATTATATTTATATGTAAATTGTACATTCTTTGGGATTTTCTTTGGAGGATTTCTTGACGCAAGTGGTTCGTCATTGTTTCTTCTAAACATTTTAACTGTTTCACCAATTGTACTTCACAGAGTACTGTATAGTTCTCTTGCGGTAGTAATTTCTATTTCTTAAGTAACTCCTCGGGTTTCCAAACAACTTTTTGGCATATTATTTCTCTCTCTCTTAAGGTTTATCGCATTTTTTTTTTTTTGGAACAAATCTGACAGAAGCTGTTCCGTTCTTTGAATCCAAAAAGTCACTGAATTGAAACCTTAGAACCCTAGGGCTGCGCCTTATTGGCAGCTAACAAAAAGATATCCCTTTTGCCCCACTCTTGAACATTTTTTATTTACTATTTATTAGAAATGTGCCATTTTCTTTTGAAAATAATGGCTTCTGTCAAACGATTCTTGCATTCCAACATATCACAGTGCCATTTCTGTCAATGATTTTCAGTGTTTATTGGAAAGTAACTTGGAAAATCTCCCAACCGGAAATTCCTTTTTTGCTGAGGAGGATTTTTTGAGTCCTTAGAGATTTTCACGGAAGTAGCTCCATCGATTTTTCTTTAAACCACGTCCGCTCATTGCATCATATAGATCTGCAAGTTTTATCCGAAACATTTTCCACAGGAATATCCTTCTTAAGGAAGTTCTGGGGGCGAGGTGAGGAGTAGCTTCCTTTAAAGTGTCAATTAAGTGAAATGTACAGTCACAATACCTGTATTAATAGTATTTTGGGTTGAATTTGTGAATGAAATTCTAAATTTGAAGGAAATTGGTTGAGCGGAAGGGGCCACCACTAAATTCTGAATAAATTCTTCGTTTTCCGCCAGTTTTTCGAAATATTTTAAAGAAAATTACATTACGTCAAAGAGAAAATCGTAGTATGAGTGATCGCAACAAATTCTGCCCTTAGATTTTCTTTTGCAACCAGCTATCCGGTGTTAGATGGTGTTGTTATTAACGAGAAAACACTGTCTGGAGGGCTGGCAGTGCACAGAATCAATTGCCAATGACCTCAGGCGTTAATAACCAAAAAAAAAAAAAAGAAAAAATAATAATTACGAAAGAACTATTTAGATGGCCCAGAAAATAGAACCAACTTCCTTTGCTCTGCCTCTGCGATATGTCATGTGGCGAAATAAGAATTACCCTTGGGGGTAATAAATCCATTTAAAGCACTCTACCAGTAAAGGTTTCAGGTTTTTTTTGGGTTCCAAAGATATATGAGCAGTCCTTCCACAAATCTACAGGACCAGGAATATAGCGGGAGAGGTGTCTGTATCACGGAAAGTAGGTCCGCCATCTTTAGTACTTACCAGACTAAACTATCTAAGGGAATATTTATTTACTTCTTGGAAGTTTGTGTTTATGTTATTGGGATTTTTTTTTTTAAATTTTAGGTTGATCATATGTTTATTTGATAAAAATCAGCTGTTTTAATTCTATCTTTCACAGATATCATTTTATTGTCTTTAACCCACAACAAAATAAACAAATTTTGCATAATATGATTACTTTGCCATACAAAATCAGTGTTTACCACATGTTTGGAATATCATTCTTAATCTCCGCACGGATATCGATAGCACAGTTCGATTATCATGCTGACCAAAATTGATTTTCGATTGTTTTCAATTGAAAGCAGCAAGTTGTCCAAATCTTTACTCTTTTTTTTTTTTTTACAAATTAATGATATTTACACAATAGTTTCCGGACTTATTAAGTCTAATTGTGAAGTTTGACTTATTTCAAGTAGGTGATTAGTGCGGAGCTTGATTCTTTTCAAAAACCAGTCTGGAATATTGCGACAAGAGTCGAAGGCGACTGTTGCTACCATAAGAGTTACTCGTTAATGGAATAAGAATTTTTCTTTTGCTAAGTAAATATTTAAGATTTGCCTATTAATTTCTTTTATTTAATTATTTGAATTATTTCGAAAACCAAAGATTACGCATACATCTGCGCAGCTAATCAGAGCGAATCGAATTCATAGATTAGAAAGGTAAAGTCAGCAAGTGTAGTGTGAGGCGGAAACATTTAGTGACGTGGAAGTGTTTACTTTAAACTGTATATCCTTCCTCTGAAAATGTCAGGAAGTCCGAACCCGGTCAGGAATACAGTAGTGAGCATGCTCACACTACGACGGTTGTAGAACAGCGATATTATCCGCAACACTGCTTATCTAACCACATTTTCAAATGTAAAATGATTTGTTTAAAAAGAGGGTTGGGAAATTTTTTTTTGTAAGAGTAAAAGTCAGTGAATGGCACATTTCCAGGGAAAAAAATATTTCCCTAGTTCAGTGAGGAACCGCCCGGGGATGAAGTACAACAATAGGTGATCCACCGCAGTGACGGTAAAGATGTGAGACGATCTTGACAGCATCTCTATTTGAGCTACTGGGTGCGGGCTCAACCTTTCAAGCCGGCTTTTAAATTATTCAACAGTTGGCTTTGGAGAGGGGAAACCTAACACTATATTCAGCAGCACGCCACCCCTCTGCTCTCCAGATAGACAGACTCAGCGTCTCCTTTTTTTTTATTTCAGCACTGTTGGTGGAGGAGCGCCCTATAGAGCATCCTTCCTGTAGGATCTCTGCAGCGCGATAGCTCTAACTGGGAGGATAAGCAAGCAGCCATGACTGGCAAAGTGCAGTGAACTTGTCGAGCAAACACTCAGTGTGTCGGTTTTCCCCCCAAAAAAATAAAAGCCTTCTACACAGATTTTCACTTTTCTTGTGACGGATAAGTTGTAGCTAAAACATTTAGTTTCACATTGATAGAGGTGGATCGGTTTTCTTTTAAGGTGTCACGATTTTATGTAACTCATTGAAAGCTGAGAGGATGCAGTTAGAGGAAGAATATGAGTCGGGAATAATCCCCAACTTCATAGGAATGGAAGAAGTGCCCTAGTACAGCTGCAGTCCTCCGCCTGAAGGATATCAATAATTGCATTATCTAATCCAAGTTGCCGCCTCCGTGGTCCTGAAACTCTATTGGATTCTCCTGAAGATCTCTAGTTCTATTAATTACAACAGATCTTGGTCCCCATTCTGCTGTCGTCCCTCTCGATATTTACCGGTCTGCCTTTATGTATTGTTCCAATATATTCTTTCCCGTTCAACTTTTTTTTTTCTTACTTTTATAATTTTAATGTGATTTCCGGCCGATCTGCTTCATCCAATTCAATATCCTGTCTGGAATATCCGCTTTAACGTTCATGTTGTGATTTAATTAATCTTCGGCTAGACTTACTTCTGTTTTCTTCTCTTGTCTTTTCTTGATACAATTATTCCTTTTTTTCTTTATTATTTCCTCTGGCAATTTTCATTTTCTTCCTTCCTAGTGAAGATTTTCCAACTGCACGGTAATTATCTTTCTATTGTAGGGGTCGGCAACCTATTTCAAGTAGAGAGCCATTTTCCCTTAAATAATTTTAATAAATCTTACCAAGAGCCGCAAGGATGATAGTATAAACAACTCTGTAGATCATTTGTATTCACAAATTATTATTTTATGATATTCAATAACATTTAAATGTTTTATAAATTTATTTTCACATATTGCAAAGTAAATAAACAAATAAATAATAACTAAACCTGTATTTGAATGAAAATGGCGGCAGTCCTATATATTACGTACTGTATTTTAATATAATTCTATTCAATTTGAAACCTATTACATTTTTATTTTTTATTTTTTTTATTCTTTTAATGAAATTTACACCTGTACCTACAGGTACAATAGGTAAATGCGATGAATGTATGTGAATAGCGTGGCAGACGTGAATGACGTTCATCCATTGATGGCCGCCGTTAGTCACCCAGTTGGTCACGGGGCCAACGGCGCCTCAGCCGTCTTCGAGGATTGGAGGGTAGCGTAGTTGTAGACAGGTTTGCAGCTAAAGGGTTGGGATGCAGTGAGAGTTTTTGGTGAAAATTTTTGTATCGAATTTTGGCAAGTTCGGAGATAAGTGGAATTTGGAGATCTGTATGTATAGTGTGGTTGCTTACGTAGAATGGAGCGTCTAGTATGCGGCGGAGAATTTTGGATTGCAGTGTTTGTAGTCTATTGAGGTTGGATTTTTTAGCTGTTCCGTAAAGTTCGAGTCCGTAAGTACATATTGGTGTGAGAAGGGCTGTATAGAGTCGTCGTTTGTTCTGTAGTGAGAGTTTTGAGCGTTTGTCGAGTAGCCTGGCTAGAAGTTTGTATCGTTTGTTTAGTTCGGTACGTTTAAGTCTCGTATGGGGGTTCCAGGTAAGTCTCTTGTCTAGGTACATTCCAAGGTACTGCACATGGTCGGCTGGTGGGATAGGTGTGTGATGTAAGAAGACAGGTGGCGGAGTTTGACGTTTGAGTGTGAAGACTATGTATTTAGATTTAGTTGGGTTAATTTTTATACGCCAGTTTTCTAACCAAGGTTCTATTGAGTGAAGGTGGGACTGTAGTGAGCGTACTGCGAGGATAGGGTCAGAGTGTGTGGAGAGAATGGCAGTGTCGTCAGCGAAGGTGTAAATTGAGGTATTAAGGTTAGAAGGTAAGTCGGCAGTGTAGATTGTGTAAAGAAGAGGAGCTCTTACCTCTCTGACAGATTCTTTCAATCACATTTAAAATTCTTTTTGAGAAAATATCTTTACTTTAATAAATGAAATTTTCATTTGTTTCAATAAAATAGAAATATACAATTTATTTTGGACAGGCTGAAGAGCCACAAAATTTGGATAAAAGAGCCGCATGCGGCTCGCGAGCGGTTTGCCGACCCCTGTCTATTGGCTTGTTCAAAAATACTTGCAGTATAAATAAATGAAAAACAAAAAGGATCTAAATTCCTTAATACGTTATTATCATTATCAACAACACGGATTAGATCATTTTCAAATTCTTCTAAAAGAAGAATACTTGCCAATCCGTCTTGTTCTTATTCTTTGAAGTAATTAATTACATCGTTGATTTTATCCATCACGCTATGTCCTTCCTTCTGATGGGCTTCACACCTTCATACATCATCAGAGATCAATTTATTGGGCAGTTGTTGAGTTTCACTTCCTTTTTACAAAACTTCGTCATACCACTAAACTTGCCGAGACTAAGTTTGACTTAATCGGACCGTCTATGATTGGATCGGGTTTAATGTCTGTTATACGTAACATGCTAGAATTTAAGTCTGTCTGTATTGTAACTTATAATTATTATTAACCATGTAATAATTCTCTTGCTTAAGACCACCTACATGTGGAAGTCGAAACGTTGTATTATACATTATATACTAAAAATATTTTACCAACAGTAATTGGATGAATCAAATAAAGGAATTCCTCATATTTAGAGGAATAAAATCCCAGATGAGCCCGCAGATTCCCGGAGCATCTTTTTTATTAAAAATACTTTACGCAAATTTATCCCTCTAAAATGTTGCCTTATTCCAAAGCGATTATTATGTTAACATGCAAAACCCGCTTCCGCCCTACTATGTTCTGCATGAAATTGTAAAATTCTCTAAAATTAATTTTAGTAACAAAGCATGTTGTTGTTATACTATTCGTGGCCAGCATTGCATTCCTGTCATTGTTGCCCAATTGCATTCAATTATAACTGCAATGCAATATTTCTCCCACGTCATTCTGCCAGTTGAGGGGGAGGAGTAACATTTCTGCGCTTATCTACCTTCTTCTCCCCCTCCGCCGCTTCACAGTCCGCATTCTATTTCAAGGAAATGAATTTTCCAGTTCAGTTTTCCGCGAAATTACTATGGAGACCCTTAAGCCGAGAAAGCTGTATCGATTTCCACAATCTATTTTATGATACGTTGCACTTAATCTATTTTTTTTTTTTAATATTAAAAAAATAGATATCTGGGGATTGATTAAAATTATGTCTCCGTGTGTAACACTGTTGTACAACTTCCGTTTAACATTGTTGAACGAGTACAGTGTAGAACAACATGTAACGTGTTAGCGCAACAGTATTGCTCTTATTGTGTCTCTAGGGCCTAGTTTGGCTGAGGTTTTGGGGACCCTTCGGGGATAGGAAAATCCACGCCTTCATACTCTGCCCAGTCGAACAGAGGGCGCTCTTATCGGGTGCCATAGTAGGGCCCTCAGGGTCGCGATGGAGTAGACTTTTTAGACCGACCCTCGGTGGGATCTATCTTCGCAGAATCCCTTGTAGCTTTTATCATAATCCAACATTAGGTACTTACTTTAGTAAGTACAAATACTGTCATAAGTTAGCATATCCTTTTCCGGAGTTTGAACCGGAAATACATATTTTACAGGGGTCTTTATGTGTGTATGCCATATACCACTTCCTTGCAAACTCGCGCGCATATTTCGTTATTTAATAGCCACACCTGGTACACACACAAACACACTACCAACGAATTTTACCATTGGAAGAAAAAGAAGTCATCAGCTGATTTAATGTTATAACCTGCGTGGAAGGAAATGGATTGTTATGAGAGAGTAAGAAGAATGATTGGATTGGCAGGTCATAGTTATCAGTCAGACAGGAAGGTAATAGATAGCCGGAAGTCGCGCTATCATTCCCACTCTCTTTACCTCCTACAATACCTAAGAACTTTAACTTCCTGTTTTTAACTTTTCCTTGCGGCTTTCTTGGGCTGCTTGATTGACAGGCGATTTATCATTTTCCAACTGTTGGGTGAAAATTTTCTGTAATATCTCTGGAGAATCAAGTTGGGAGAAGAAAATTTTTCTCCATCTTTCCCTCAATTTGTTATATTATGAACTAATTTCTTGGTGAAATAGTCTCGGATTAAATTTAATTTAGATTCTTAGGCAGTATGTTGGCCTCAGAACAGATCATAGCTTTCTTTTTCGAAAGCTTCAAGGTCTTTAAATGGAGGGTTATCACTGGGTAACATCCTTCTGGTCTTCGCTACTGGGTTCGGAGTACATGACTTTGCCTAAAGCTGGATGATCGATTCGAGTATCATATGCCCAAATTTAGATGGCGGTCGCCCTGAAAAAGAAATGTAACTATTAAAACATGGTGTTAAAAAAAAAACGACTTCCTCAAATAGTTCACTTCCGGTGGAAACTTGTTGTTGAAGATTTGACTTCCTCCTTACTAGATTTAAGGAAGAAGAAATGCAAATTAGAAAGATGATGGGTAGAAATTTATAATAATATTTTGTTGAGTTAGTAATTCTAGTTAATAGCCAAGGTTGCTAATTCTTTCTTAACTTTCCTAACGTTATCCTGTTTTCTATAACTCTTTAGAGAAATCTGGAAGGAGGAGGATGCCTTGTAAAATGGAGAAGGTGGGGTAAGGGGTACTTAACCGGGTCAGAGTTGGCGGCAAGGACTTTGCTTCTATAATAAGTTCGGAAAGCTAGCCGACTTCGTATAAATCTACATTAAAAGTCACTGTACCGCAGGACTCGTAGTCTTTTTTTCTCTGTGTGTGTATGGGAAATGATATTGCCTTTTCTCTCCTGGAGGATGGCGCCGTTATCCTGAAGGACGAGACATAACTCCTCAACTCCTCGCCCAAACCCGAACGTTTTTCCTTCACCAAGGCACAATACAATAGCATCTCTCCCTCTCTCCCTCTCTTTCATTGCCAGGTGCCGAATTAACTACGGTCACATAAATTAATCTTGGAAAATTTCTCGTTTTCTAGGGCCGCCCCTCTAAAGGAAAATGGAGGAGTAAAGGGTAAATTTCCACCAACCCTACTTCCAGCTCTTCAACTTCCATTATAATTTTCCCCGTTGGCTTTCCCATTTCCCTTTTTTGTCCAACTTCAAAAATATAATAGAAAAAAAGAGAAAGATATAAGTTTTCCTTCGGTAACTTAATTTGTAATATTGTTTTATTAATCAGGCAGAAAACAAGAATTTTCTATTTCCATTGTAGGTTTTCCATTTCAATTTACATTTTGCCTTTTCCACCACTGAGGCCCAGCATTCCTAGGAAGAGCGAGCTGCTGGTTTACCCAGGATAAGCCCACTCTAGTGCCAGAGTAACCCCATCTGCAAAGTTCTATCCTGCTTACAAGTTGGCATCCTCAAACTAGGAATTAGGGAGGTTTCCAGGGTAACCACCCGGATTTTTATTTTTAAAGAAATCCCAAGGAAGTTAGCAGTACCCACTTCCGGGCGCCGCCAAATGCTACCTTCTACTCAGATGCACCCCCTCTTCTCACCTCCTAATCACACAAAGCAAAAGATCTGTCTTAGTTCTGAATGTAGAACAAGTACTGACTTAGTTGGCAAGCTCTTCTAAGAAAAATATAGATTAAATTTTGAAATAATAATAAAAGTTAAAGAAGCTCTAAAAGCTACAAAATAGATGGCAAGAGAGGAGGGGGGTTTAGAAGCATTACTCAGCAAAGCCATTCATTATAGATTAAGCCGGGGAGATTAAGTTGTGCTTTGTGATCAAAGTGCAGTTTTACAGCAGTTAGCTCGCAGACGACACGATTAATAGGGGGGTGGCTTAATGGTTGCTATAAATTAGTGTAAATTCAGCAGCCTTCTCCAGAGCTGAAAGTGAATAAAGTTCAGCTGGAGTGGTCAGTTCAATGAAGGGAGGGGATGGAATAGGGGTTGGGCTTCTTCCCCTCTTTGGCCCTTATTCAATACTAAATGCACCAACACATTCAAGGGCAAACATTAGTCTAGTCTTTGAATACATGGAGGGTAGCTTTCCCCTCCTTGCTTCCCCTATATATTACAATATATTCCAAACACATGCGAGCTCACAATGAGTTTCTCTCCCCCCGCGGGCCTTCTCCCACTACCCTGTATGGGGGCGGGGCAGGGTCACAAAACCAATTCCAGTTTGTGTCTAATTAGAGCTCGTACTTGTGCCAGTAACCACACTGTCTGTTGTTGCTCTCGGAGTGGGAGCCCCTACAATATGTGTGAGTGTGTTGGAGACGAGGAGAGGAGAGGAGGTAGTCCTCACTGGCTGAAACGCAATGTAATAATATATTGTATATACACAAAAGTATGTGTTTTGATGATTATACCAGAAACGCCTTAGAATCGATAATTTAAATCGAATTAGCGTGCAACATGCATCCACAGGCGCTCTGGCGGCTCCCAGTTTAATATATGATTTCTTGGAATGAGCGAGATGCCAAGTGATTCTCTGGATCTATCTGGATATAGCGGAAGGATGTACGCAGTAATTGGCCAGCCTGCTCCACGGCTCGTTACTTCCCCCTAAACACCCCTTGATTATTAGGGATGCTGAGCTCCTCCCAGTTTTTGGTGGCTCTGAGCTCCCTGGAGTTTCTGGAGCCGTTTGAAAATCATTTAACGTCCATTTATATTCATATTTAGCTTCTTTTTTTTGCCCCCCCCCTCGTAAACCAGTTGAACGTAGTAAATTGGCCGCCATATTCATGCAAATGAAGCAAACTGGTGGCTTGACATCTCCTTTGACTTTAGCAAAGTAAATAACAATTTATTATGCGAGAAAAATCTATAATTTTGGTATTTTTATGATAATTTGTTTTTCCTTACCGTATAATTTGGTAATTCATCAAAATACTTAGGGGAAGGAGGGGGAATTAGACCACCAAAAAAAAATCACATCAGATTTTTCCTTCCAATTTGTTCAGCCTCAGATATCCTGGAAAATGAATTACCTTTTAAAATTGATGACATCCTAAAGGTTAAAGCAGGGATAATCAATTTGTCTTCTACAAAAGATGGCTGCTGTTGGCTGGGATATTGCTGGTGACTGCAAGCTCCTCTGCAGATCTCTAATTATCATAAGCTTGTTGTTTTTTTTTTCTTTAAAGGAAGTCCGGGGAAGAGAGGCCAGGACGATCTTGTCAGGATGTTAGATCGTGGCCGCGCTACTCATGATGACAAGAGTACGGCAACGTGCTCAAGTGGCGTCGCCACCTTTGCTCGGGAAGGCTCTCCTCCTCCTGCCATCCTATCTTGGCAGCATCTTTCCTTTATCCTCTCCACAACCTTCCCACACCCCCAAATCTCGCTGTTAGCAAGTATGTCGTCATCACTATGCTTGTGTTTTTTTCTCTCCGTCTTGTTTACATCGTCCTGACTTAATAATTTACAAGTCAGATTTAGGGTTTGACTTTGCATATTTTTATTATTATTATTGTAGTTTCTTAAACCTCAAAAAAGTGAAGATATTGGGTAGGTGTTCTGTGTTAGAGTTCCGGAGGATATCCCGGTCTTACGATATTAGTACTGACAAAGCAATCAAATTGCAAACCCACTTGTGTACTAATACTTGCGTTTGACGAACCCACAGACAATAATACTTGTGTTTGGCGAAGCCACAGACAATAACACTCAAATTTGGCGAACCCACAGACAATAATACTCGTTGTTTTTTTGGCAAACCCACGGACAAAGCCCACCATACCTGCACTCACCTTCACCTGCACATTTAAGTGCACGTGCACACACACCCTGAGGTACAAAGTGGTTGCTTCGTCTCCTTTAACTAAAATTGCTCATCATTTCCTGTGATGGCCGAAGAACAAAGGGGAAAAGCACAAGGGAAGCAGTGGGAGGTGCTTGCAAATACCAAAGGAAAACTCCCCACCGATCTGCCTAGATCAACAGCTGTGGCATGCTTTAGATTATTGACGGGGCATGATTACCTTCAGAAGCATCTCCACCGAATTGGCATTAAGGACAACAGTACCTGTGTGCTTTGTGGAGGAGATGTTATTAATGGTCCGCACCTGCTCGCATGCTCCCAACTGCAGGATGTCCGGGACAATGTGCCCACAGACCCACACAAAAAAAAAAATTCCTGGTGACTCTGGCAGAGTCATGTCCAGATAACAGTGGACTTGTTTTTAACCCATCTCTTACTCTACTAAAAGAAAATGTTGGAAAATTTCCATAAATTGGTGAACGGCGGAGTCACGTGTGCTTTTCCCTATTTAATTTTCTTTTTGATATGTAAAAGTATTGTATTTCACACCCATTATAATCTCAAATTCTACTTTTCTCTATACTATAAATGGAGGTCTAAGAGGAAAATTCAAATTTATGATTAGAAAATAAATAAAGAAAATTTAAAATAAACAGCTTACAATAGAGCACAATTAAAATTTACATAACATCTTTCTGGGAAATCACTTTAGATTATGGTACAAACAATAGAGATTATAACGAAGGGGTCTTGTCCATATTAAGATGGAATTTCATCCAGTCGAGTTTTAATTGAATTAAATATTTTAACGAGTAAATAGGAACTCATTTAACTCATGGTCTGAGCAAAACGTTGTTTTAATAGTTTGCTATCTTAGCGAACAAGTTGTCTTTTTTGAATTGTAAATATCTGTTTCTAGCATTTGTTTAATTATTCTATTAAAATTGTATTCGTTTTGAGAATCATTCGACCTCTCATTTCCGGAATTATTTTCAATAGAATTTCCTGGATGAATTGGTCAAATAAAGGTTTACATATTTCTAAAACCACAATTGAAGAGCTTGGTGCAAAAAGGAGTTATCTACATTTTTTTGCAGAAAATGTGTTTAGTGGCGCCCCCTATTGTATGTTCAATTCTACATCTTTTGGTGCATAAACGAGTCTTTATGCAGACTCGTTTATTATTACTTATTCTCTAACCTAGGTTAGATTTGGAGCAAAAATGAGTTTTCTACTGCAGATAACTTTCTTTTGCTCCAAACAGAAATGATGACGCCATCAATCAAACAAAAATTTTTTTATTAGGTTTATTTAATGTTTATATTAGGTAGATATTATTATTTTTCTTTTTTGACAGGCATAATAATATATCTAACATTCGCTTCGACAAGACACAAAATACCACTTAAAAGCTCAAAAATAAGAAATCTGTTGGCTAAAGTACATACTTAATACGTACTCAAGTTTTACTGAAAATTATGATTTTTGGTGCAAAAAAAGAGTTTTAGCTGCAAAATAACTTTTGCTTGCTAGCAAGCTTAAAAAAATGCCCTAGAAAGTTCAAATTGAGCCCCAAATGACCCTATCACAATATATTAACTAATCCTTACAGCAGACACAACATAAAGAATACATCTTAAAGCATATTTAGTTTTTTGTCCCTACTCCTCTTTGCACCAAGCTCTTCAATTGGTGTAAACTATGTTTTGGAGATCATAAAACTATGATGGAGACACATTTTTAGTAGCAATGACTGCAGCTTGATTCGTTAAAGTTGTAGCTTCTTCTTTTTTTTTTTATTCATCCTTTTATTGAAATTTACACCTGTACCTACAGGGTACAATAGGTAAATGAGATAAATGTATATAAATAAATAGCGTGGCAGACGTGAATGACGGTCATCCAGTGATGGCCGCCATTAGTCACCCAGTTGGTCACGGGGCCAACGGTGCCTCAGCCGTCTTCGAAGATTGGAGGGTAGCGGTAGTTAAGACAAGTTTGCAGCTAAAGGGTTGGGATGAAATGAGAGTTTTTGATGAAAATTTTTATATCGGATTTTTGGCAAGTTCTCGGAGATGAGTGGAATTTGGAGATCTGTGTGGTTGCTAACATAGAATGGGAGCGTCTACTATGCGGCGGAGTATTTTGGGAATGGAGTGTTTGCAGTCTATTCTTTTAAAAAATTAAGTAGGCGAACTTCGAGTAGTTGCTTTGTCCAAAGTAGCTCATTGTACTCCTCCGCGGGGGGGGCGGGAACAAACTTTTGTGCTTCATTATACTTTCACAATGTTTCAATTTATTTTAACCACACTAAAAGTGACGTAATAGAGTGAGAAGCCGGAAGTACCCAGGGGTAGCTCTCAAAGAACCCACTCGCCCAAAACGACGGCCAGTAACAGCATAACAACATGAAGTATCTCCCTAACTCGACGGGTCGCTTCCCGTCCCATCGACCCTGAAGAGTGAAGGCCAAACCTTGGCTAGTTTCATTCATTTCTCCGGCCGGCTCTCAGTCTAAACCAGCTCGCTTCATCTTTAATTCTTTATCACCACCCAAAACATCAACTTGGAGAGAATTACATTCCACTCTCCTCCAACCTTGGCTTGTTTATTTCCTTCGTTCATCTCATTCGGGTTACATGTCATTCTTCATTACACAACTTGACTCTTCTCCTACTCTCTGTCTCTCTCTTCAATTTGAGGAGGCGATGAGGCATTTTCCCTTATTTTCGTCTTCTGATTATATTTTGATCTAATCCCAATTTATGAGAGAACAAAATTTAATGTTTGTTTTTCGTTGAGTGGAAAGATTGACATGGAAATCGTTTAACTTTAGTCACAATAAAACTAGGACCAAACTCTAGCTCAGCTAGCTCTCTGATTGTTACGTCACAGCTTAACCCGACCTGTCTGAGCCTGCGTACTACGCAATCAAGATCGGAAGGAAATCATTGGAACAAAATAAATAAAAAAAAAAACGGTGAATATTATGGTCCAATGTCTATCGCCTGAAGACGAACTAGGAGCAAGCTAAGCAAGAAACGTTATGGGATCCCAGTCCCACTGTAGGGATTAGATTAGATTAGATTAGGGCGGCCTCAAGGCCTACGCTACTGCGACCCCTTTGGATCTATTGTGGCTCCCCTAACTTTAAAGCTCACCCTTCAGACCTATCCTTTTAATTAGACTCTTAATGCTGGAGAGTGACTCTTGCGTAAAGTTCACAGGCCTTGGTTTTTTCGCTCCCCGAGAAGTAACATCCTTAGCCACACGAGCCCCTCACACTGACACAACACGTGCAGTGCCGTTTCCTCCTCTCTTCCTGACAGAACCTACAGAGGCTATCATCCGCTAGGTGCCCATGCCATGCATGTGTTTACTGAGCCTGCAGTGGCCCAGTTAATAGGCCTTAATCATCCTTATAGCCCCTCGCGGCCTTGATGGATTAATTCTGCAGTCAGCCACTGTAGGGATTACGAATACCTCAAGCTTTCCTCTTAGGCTTAATGCTGGGGTGAAGGTCACCTTCATCTCGGGAGGACGAATAGAGGCTAAGAAAGTGTTTGGCATTCTTCTTCAAACAGTGGGTTATCCCTGAATCCCAGCTTCTCTATCTGCCACTTTCATAGCTGAGTCTTGGTAGTTATCAGGGCGTTGGATACATCCTTCCACGAATCTCATTAGCGATGGAAGGCTTAAGACACTAAGGGATGGTTATCCTTAATTGACGGCATTTCGCTCTACAGTTTCTCTATAGAACCCTGGGCAGAACCCGAAGTTGAGCATACACCAAAAACCCATCCATCTCAGGAATCTGGGATGAGCGTTGCTGGAGATCTAGGAGTGCTCAGAACTCCAGGGAGAAGTTATCCTAACCAACTCCCTCCGAGAATCTGGCTACGGGATTTCATCCAAATATTAGCTGAATTAATGTAACTACTAAAACAATATATATATATAAACCAGAAACAATCCTGCCAACTTTACATGGTGAATAATTAATATCCACAATTTATACAGAATTTTGTATCTACTAAAACGGGAAATAAGTACCGCCAAATCCTCTTTACTGTAGTTATATAATATAAATAATACCTGAGAGAAGTTTAATTGGTATTTTATCGATTAAACAATAAATCATTGTCAGAGTCGACACAAAATATCGATGCAGGGCTACATCCTGCATTCCCCCTGGAACAGGTGGAACGGAAACAAATATTTTCTTAGTTTAAAACTTTCTATCATTAAAAGCTAGCAAACTTAACAGTCTACTATCATGATTAAAATTAAAAAATTTAATCGCCCAAAATTAGTTGATTAAAATTAAATTCACTTTTAATTTAATCGGAATTTAATCAATTAAAATTTTTAATCATAACTAAAAATTAAGATTAAAATTAAAATTAAATAATCATAATTTTAATTGATTGAATTAAATTCCAAATTTAGTTTTAATCACTTTGGACGATTAAATTTATTAATTTAATCAAAATTTGAGAGATTAAATTTTTAAAACCAAACATTGCCAACGGTTAAACCAGAATCGGACCAATGCATCTTTATTCCGCCTAGCTGGTCCCTCTTCTCTATCAATATTATCACCTTTCCCAAACATGGCACCTTCATTCTACCATTCTGGTGTCTCATCTATACCATGTTGGTGACTCTCAAGTCTACCTTACACACACATTTAACCATGTTTACCACTCACTATATTTAGATAGGACCACCTCACACTCACATTTAACCATGTTTACCACTCACTAGACTTAGATAGGACCACCTTACACTCACATTTAACCATGTTTACCACTCACTATACTTAGATAGGATCACCTTACACTCACATTTTACCTAGTTGGCGACTCACTAGACTTATATAGGACCACCTTACACTCACATTTAACCATGTTTACCACTCACTATACTTAGATAGGACCAGCTTACACTCACATTTTACCTAGTTGGCGACTCAATAGACTTAGATAGGACCACCTTACACTCACATTTTACCTAGTTGGCGACTCACTAGTCTTAGATAGGACCACCTTACACTCACATTTAACCATGTTTACCACTCACTAGACTTAGATAGGACCCCCTTACACTCACATTTTACCTAGTTGGCGACTCACTAGTCTTAGATAGGACCACCTTACACTCACATTTCACCATGTATACCACTCACTAGACTTAGATAGGGCCACCTTACACTCAAATTTACTTATGTGCAGTGGTTCCTAACCTTTTCATAGACGCGGAACACTAACATTAAATAATTTGAAATTCGGTATTTCGCAAGAACTTAAAATTAAATTCAAATTAAAAAAAACGAACAATTTTTTGTTTTCGTATCTTTCCTAAGTTTCTAAATTTCAATACATTTAAAATTGAAACTTCGCGGAACACTTGGACCATATTCGCGGAACACCGGTTAAAAACCACTGCTTTATATCTTCTAAAATTATAGATCTGTGCACAAAATAACTATAGTTTATGATTGAGAAAAACAAAGTGTACAAGAGAACAAAATTCCATCCCAATACGTGGATCACAGTGGGAGATATAGAACGGCCATAATCTTACAAAATTTCATGACCCAAAAAATTTTCAACCTTTTATATCTTCTACATTTATAGGTATGTGCACAAAATAACTATAGTTTATAATTCAGAAAGACAAAGTGTACAAGAGAACAAAATTCCATACCAATACGTGGTTCACCGTGGGAGATATAGAACGGCCATAATTTTACAGAATTTCATGACCCAAAAAACTATCAACCCTTTATATCTTCTACATTTATAGATCTGAGCACAAAATAACTATAGTTTATAATTGAGAAAAACAAAGTGTACAAGAGATCAAAATTTCATACGAATACGTGGTTCACAGTGGGAGATATAGAACGGCCATAATCTTACAGAATTTCATGACCCAAAAAATTTTCAACCCTTTATATCTTCTATCTTTTTAGATCTGTGCACAAAATAACTATAGTTTATAATTGAGAAAAACAAAGTGTACAAGAGAACAAAATTTCATACGAATACGTGGTTCACAGTGGGAGATATAGAACGGGGATAATCTTACAGAATTTCATGACCCAAAAAATTTTCAACTCTTTATATCTTCTACATTTATAGATCTGTGCACAAAATAACTATAGTTTATAATTGAGAAAAAAAAAGTGTATAAGAGAACAAAATTTCATACGAATACGTGGTTCACAGTGGGAGATATAGAACGGCCATAATCTTACAGAATTTCATGACCCAAAAAATTTTCAACTCTTTATATCTTCTACTTTTATAGATCTGTGCACAAAATAACTATAGTTTATAATTGAGAAAAACAAAGTGTATAAGAGAACAAAATTTCATACGAATACGTGGTTCACAGTGGGAGATATAGAACGGCCATAATCTTACAGAATTTCATGACCCAAAAAATTTTCAACCCTTTATATCTTCTACATTTTTATATCTTTGCACAAAATAACTATTGTTTATAATTGAGAAAAACAAAGTGTATAAGAGAAAAAAATTACATATCAATACGTGGTTCACAGTGGGAGATATAGAACGGGGATAATCTTACAGAATTTCATGACCCAAAAAATATTCAACCCTTTATATCTTCTACATTTATAGATCTGAGCACAAAATAACTATAGTTTATAATTGAGAAAAACAAAGTGTACAAGAGAACAAAATTTCATACGAATACGTGGTTTCACAGTGGGAGATATAGAACGGCCATATTCTTACAGAATTTCATGACCCAAAAAATTTTCAACCCTTTATATCTTCTACATTTATAGATCTGTGCACAAAATAACTATAGTTTATAATTGAGAAAAACAATGTGTATAAGAGAACAAAATTTCATACCAATACGTGGTTCACAGTGGGAAATGTAGAACGGCCATAATCTTACAGAATTTCATGACCCAAAAATTTTTCAACTTTTTATATCTTCTACATTTATAGATCTGTGCACAAAATAACTATAGTTTATAATTGAGAAAAACAAAGTGTATAAGAGAACAAAATTTCATACCAATACGTGGTTCACAGTGGGAAATGTAGAACGGGGATAATCTTACAGAATTTCATGACCCAAAAAATATTCAACCCTTTATATCTTCTACATTTATAGATCTGAGCACAAAATAACTATAGTTTATAACTGAGAAAAACAATGTGTATAAGAGAAAAAAATTTCATACCAATACGTGGTTCACAGTGGGAAATGTAGAACGGCCATAATCTTACAGAATTTCATGACCCAAAAATTTTTCAACCCTTTATATCTTCTACATTTATAGATCTGTGCACAAAATAACTATAGTTTATAATTGAGAAAAACAAAGTGTATAAGAGAACAAAATTTCATACCAATACGTGGTTCACAGTGGGAAATGTAGAACGGCTATAATCTTACAGAATTTCATGACCCAAAAATTTTTCAACCCTTTATATCTCCTACATTTATAGATCTGTGCACAAAATAACTATAGTTTATAATTGAGAAAAACAAAGTGTACAAGAGAACAAAATTTCATACGAATACGTGGTTTCACAGTGGGAGATATAGAACGGCCATAATCTTACAGAATTTCATGACCCAAAAATTTTTCAACCCTTTATATCTTCTACATTTATAGATCTGTGCACAAAATAACTATAGTTTATAATTGAGAAAAACAAAGTGTATAAGAGAACAAAATTTCATACCAATACGTGGTTCACAGTGGGAAATGTAGAACGGCTATAATCTTACAGAATTTCATGACCCAAAAATTTTTCAACCCTTTATATCTCCTACATTTATAGATCTGTGCACAAAATAACTATAGTTTATAATTGAGAAAAACGAAGTGTATAAGAGAAAAAAATTCCATACTAATACGTGGTTCACAGTGGGAGATATAGAACGGGGATAATCTTACAGAATTTCATGACCCAAAAAATATTCAACCCTTTATATCTTCTACATTTATAGATCTGAGCACAAAATAACTATAGTTTATAATTGAGAAAAACAAAGTGTACAAGAGAACAAAATTTCATACGAATACGTGGTTTCACAGTGGGAGATATAGAACGGCCATAATCTTACAGAATTTCATGACCCAAAAATTTTTCAACCCTTTATATCTTCTACATTTATAGATCTGTGCACAAAATAACTATAGTTTATAATTGAGAAAAACAAAGTGTATAAGAGAACAAAATTTCATACCAATACGTGGTTCACAGTGGGAAATGTAGAACGGCTATAATCTTACAGAATTTCATGACCCAAAAATTTTTCAACCCTTTATATCTTCTACATTTATAGATCTGTGCACAAAATAACTACAGTTTATAATTGAGAAAAACGAAGTGTATAAGTGAAAAAAATTCCATACCAATACGTTCTTCACAGTGGTAGATATAGAACGGGGATAATCTTACAGAATTTCATGACCCAAAAAATATTCAACCCTTTATATCTTCTACATTTATAGATCTGAGCACAAAATAACTATAGTTTATAATTGAGAAAAACAAAGTGTACAAGAGAACAAAATTTCATACGAATACGTGGTTTCACAGTGGGAGATATAGAACGGCCATAATCTTACAGAATTTCATGACCCAAAAATTTTTCAACCCTTTATATCTTCTACATTTATAGATCTGTGCACAAAATAACTATAGTTTATAATTGAGAAAAACAAAGTGTATAAGAGAACAAAATTTCATACCAATACGTGGTTCACAGTGGGAAATGTAGAACGGCTATAATCTTACAGAATTTCATGACCCAAAAATTTTTCAACCCTTTATATCTTCTACATTTATAGATCTGTGCACAAAATAACTACAGTTTATAATTGAGAAAAACGAAGTGTATAAGAGAACAAAATTTCATACGAATACGTTGTTCACAGTGGGAGATATTGAACGGTCATAATCTTACAGAATTTCATGACCCAAAAAATTTTTCAACCCTTTATATCTTCTACATTTATAGATCTGTGCACAAAATAACTATAGTTTATAATTGAGAAAAACAAAGTGTATAAGAGAACAATATTTCATACCAGTACGTGGTTCACAGTGGGAAATGTAGAACGGCCATAACCTTACAGAATTTCATGACCCAAAAATTTTTCAATCCTTTATATCTTCTACATTTATAGGTCTGTGCACAAAATAACTATAGTTTATAATTGTGAAATACAAAGTGTATAAGAGAACAAAATTCCATACCAATACGTGATTCACAGTGGTAGATATAGAACGGCCATAATCTTACAGAATTTCATGACCCAAAAAATTTTCAACCCTTTATATCCTCTACCTTTTTAGATCTGTCCACAAAATAACTATAGTTTATAATTGAGAAAAACAAAATGTACAAGAAAACAAAATTTCATACGAATACGTGGTTTCACAGTGGGAGATATAGAACGGCCATAATCTTACAGAATTTCATGACCCAAAAAATTTTCAACCATTTATATCTTCTACATTTATAGATCTGTGCACAAAATAACTATAGTTTATAATTGAGAAAAACAAAGTGTACAAGAGATCAAAATTTCATACGAATACGTGGTTCACAGTGGGAGATATAGAACGGCCATAATCTTACAGAATTTCATGACCCAAAAAATTTTCAACCCTTTATATCTTCTATCTTTTTAGATCTGTGCACAAAATAACTATAGTTTATAATTGAGAAAAACAAAGTGTACAAGAGAACAAAATTTCATACGAATACGTGGTTCACAGTGGGAGATATAGAACGGGGATAATCTTACAGAATTTCATGACCCAAAAAATTTTCAACTCTTTATATCTTCTACATTTATAGATCTGTGCACAAAATAACTATAGTTTATAATTGAGAATAAAAAAGTGTATAAGAGAACAAAATTTCATACGAATACGTGGTTCACAGTGGGAGATATAGAACGGCCATAATCTTACAGAATTTCATGACCCAAAAAATTTTCAACCCTTTATATCTTCTACATTTATAGATCTGTGCACAAAATAACTATAGTTTATAATTGAGAAAAACAATGTGTATAAGAGAACAAAATTTCATACCAATACGTGGTTCACAGTGGGAGATATAGAACGGGGATAATCTTACAGAATTTCATGACCCAAAAAATTTTCAACTCTTTATATCTTCTACATTTATAGATCTGTGCACAAAATAACTATAGTTTATAATTGAGAAAAAAAAAGTGTATAAGAGAACAAAATTTCATACGAATACGTGGTTCACAGTGGGAGATATAGAACGGCCATAATCTTACAGAATTTCATGACCCAAAAAATTTTCAACTCTTTATATCTTCTACTTTTATAGATCTGTGCACAAAATAACTATAGTTTATAATTGAGAAAAACAAAGTGTATAAGAGAACAAAATTTCATACGAATACGTGGTTCACAGTGGGAGATATAGAACGGCCATAATCTTACAGAATTTCATGACCCAAAAAATTTTCAACCCTTTATATCTTCTACATTTTTATATCTTTGCACAAAATAACTATTGTTTATAATTGAGAAAAACAAAGTGTATAAGAGAAAAAAATTACATATCAATACGTGGTTCACAGTGGGAGATATAGAACGGGGATAATCTTACAGAATTTCATGACCCAAAAAATATTCAACCCTTTATATCTTCTACATTTATAGATCTGAGCACAAAATAACTATAGTTTATAATTGAGAAAAACAAAGTGTACAAGAGAACAAAATTTCATACGAATACGTGGTTTCACAGTGGGAGATATAGAACGGCCATAATCTTACAGAATTTCATGACCCAAAAAATTTTCAACCCTTTATATCTTCTACATTTATAGATCTGTGCACAAAATAACTATAGTTTATAATTGAGAAAAACAATGTGTATAAGAGAACAAAATTTCATACCAATACGTGGTTCACAGTGGGAAATGTAGAACGGCCATAATCTTACAGAATTTCATGACCCAAAAATTTTTCAACTTTTTATATCTTCTACATTTATAGATCTGTGCACAAAATAACTATAGTTTATAATTGAGAAAAACAAAGTGTATAAGAGAACAAAATTTCATACCAATACGTGGTTCACAGTGGGAAATGTAGAACGGGGATAATCTTACAGAATTTCATGACCCAAAAAATATTCAACCCTTTATATCTTCTACATTTATAGATCTGAGCACAAAATAACTATAGTTTATAACTGAGAAAAACAATGTGTATAAGAGAAAAAAATTTCATACCAATACGTGGTTCACAGTGGGAAATGTAGAACGGCCATAATCTTACAGAATTTCATGACCCAAAAATTTTTCAACCCTTTATATCTTCTACATTTATAGATCTGTGCACAAAATAACTATAGTTTATAATTGAGAAAAACAAAGTGTATAAGAGAACAAAATTTCATACCAATACGTGGTTCACAGTGGGAAATGTAGAACGGCTATAATCTTACAGAATTTCATGACCCAAAAATTTTTCAACCCTTTATATCTCCTACATTTATAGATCTGTGCACAAAATAACTATAGTTTATAATTGAGAAAAACAAAGTGTACAAGAGAACAAAATTTCATACGAATACGTGGTTTCACAGTGGGAGATATAGAACGGCCATAATCTTACAGAATTTCATGACCCAAAAATTTTTCAACCCTTTATATCTTCTACATTTATAGATCTGTGCACAAAATAACTATAGTTTATAATTGAGAAAAACAAAGTGTATAAGAGAACAAAATTTCATACCAATACGTGGTTCACAGTGGGAAATGTAGAACGGCTATAATCTTACAGAATTTCATGACCCAAAAATTTTTCAACCCTTTATATCTCCTACATTTATAGATCTGTGCACAAAATAACTATAGTTTATAATTGAGAAAAACGAAGTGTATAAGAGAAAAAAATTCCATACTAATACGTGGTTCACAGTGGGAGATATAGAACGGGGATAATCTTACAGAATTTCATGACCCAAAAAATATTCAACCCTTTATATCTTCTACATTTATAGATCTGAGCACAAAATAACTATAGTTTATAATTGAGAAAAACAAAGTGTACAAGAGAACAAAATTTCATACGAATACGTGGTTTCACAGTGGGAGATATAGAACGGCCATAATCTTACAGAATTTCATGACCCAAAAATTTTTCAACCCTTTATATCTTCTACATTTATAGATCTGTGCACAAAATAACTATAGTTTATAATTGAGAAAAACAAAGTGTATAAGAGAACAAAATTTCATACCAATACGTGGTTCACAGTGGGAAATGTAGAACGGCTATAATCTTACAGAATTTCATGACCCAAAAATTTTTCAACCCTTTATATCTTCTACATTTATAGATCTGTGCACAAAATAACTACAGTTTATAATTGAGAAAAACGAAGTGTATAAGTGAAAAAAATTCCATACCAATACGTTCTTCACAGTGGTAGATATAGAACGGGGATAATCTTACAGAATTTCATGACCCAAAAAATATTCAACCCTTTATATCTTCTACATTTATAGATCTGAGCACAAAATAACTATAGTTTATAATTGAGAAAAACAAAGTGTACAAGAGAACAAAATTTCATACGAATACGTGGTTTCACAGTGGGAGATATAGAACGGCCATAATCTTACAGAATTTCATGACCCAAAAATTTTTCAACCCTTTATATCTTCTACATTTATAGATCTGTGCACAAAATAACTATAGTTTATAATTGAGAAAAACAAAGTGTATAAGAGAACAAAATTTCATACCAATACGTGGTTCACAGTGGGAAATGTAGAACGGCTATAATCTTACAGAATTTCATGACCCAAAAATTTTTCAACCCTTTATATCTTCTACATTTATAGATCTGTGCACAAAATAACTACAGTTTATAATTGAGAAAAACGAAGTGTATAAGAGAACAAAATTTCATACGAATACGTTGTTCACAGTGGGAGATATTGAACGGTCATAATCTTACAGAATTTCATGACCCAAAAAATTTTTCAACCCTTTATATCTTCTACATTTATAGATCTGTGCACAAAATAACTATAGTTTATAATTGAGAAAAACAAAGTGTATAAGAGAACAATATTTCATACCAGTACGTGGTTCACAGTGGGAAATGTAGAACGGCCATAACCTTACAGAATTTCATGACCCAAAAATTTTTCAATCCTTTATATCTTCTACATTTATAGGTCTGTGCACAAAATAACTATAGTTTATAATTGTGAAATACAAAGTGTATAAGAGAACAAAATTCCATACCAATACGTGATTCACAGTGGTAGATATAGAACGGCCATAATCTTACAGAATTTCATGACCCAAAAAATTTTCAACCCTTTATATCCTCTACCTTTTTAGATCTGTCCACAAAATAACTATAGTTTATAATTGAGAAAAACAAAATGTACAAGAAAACAAAATTTCATACGAATACGTGGTTTCACAGTGGGAGATATAGAACGGCCATAATCTTACAGAATTTCATGACCCAAAAAATTTTCAACCATTTATATCTTCTACATTTATAGATCTGTGCACAAAATAACTATAGTTTATAATTGAGAAAAACAAAGTGTACAAGAGATCAAAATTTCATACGAATACGTGGTTCACAGTGGGAGATATAGAACGGCCATAATCTTACAGAATTTCATGACCCAAAAAATTTTCAACCCTTTATATCTTCTATCTTTTTAGATCTGTGCACAAAATAACTATAGTTTATAATTGAGAAAAACAAAGTGTACAAGAGAACAAAATTTCATACGAATACGTGGTTCACAGTGGGAGATATAGAACGGGGATAATCTTACAGAATTTCATGACCCAAAAAATTTTCAACTCTTTATATCTTCTACATTTATAGATCTGTGCACAAAATAACTATAGTTTATAATTGAGAATAAAAAAGTGTATAAGAGAACAAAATTTCATACGAATACGTGGTTCACAGTGGGAGATATAGAACGGCCATAATCTTACAGAATTTCATGACCCAAAAAATTTTCAACTCTTTATATCTTCTACTTTTATAGATCTGTGCACAAAATAACTATAGTTTATAATTGAGAAAAACAAAGTGTATAAGAGAACAAAATTTCATACGAATACGTGGTTCACAGTGGGAGATATAGAACGGCCATAATCTTACAGAATTTCATGACCCAAAAAATTTTCAACCCTTTATATCTTCTACATTTTTATATCTTTGCACAAAATAACTATTGTTTATAATTGAGAAAAACAAAGTGTATAAGAGAAAAAAATTACATATCAATACGTGGTTCACAGTGGGAGATATAGAACGGGGATAATCTTACAGAATTTCATGACCCAAAAAATATTCAACCCTTTATATCTTCTACATTTATAGATCTGAGCACAAAATAACTATAGTTTATAATTGAGAAAAACAAAGTGTACAAGAGAACCAAATTTCATACGAATACGTGGTTTCACAGTGGGAGATATAGAACGGCCATAATCTTACAGAATTTCATGACCCAAAAAATTTTCAACCCTTTATATCTTCTACATTTATAGATCTGTGCACAAAATAACTATAGTTTATAATTGAGAAAAACAATGTGTATAAGAGAACAAAATTTCATACCAATACGTGGTTCACAGTGGGAAATGTAGAACGGCCATAATCTTACAGAATTTCATGACCCAAAAATTTTTCAACCCTTTATATCTTCTACATTTATAGATCTGTGCACAAAATAACTATAGTTTATAATTGAGAAAAACAAAGTGTATAAGAGAACAAAATTTCATACCAATGCGTGGTTCACAGTGGGAAATGTAGAACGGGGATAATCTTACAGAATTTCATGACCCAAAAAATATTCAACCCTTTATATCTTCTACATTTATAGATCTGAGCACAAAATAACTATAGTTTATAATTGAGAAAAACAAAGTGTACAAGAGAACAAAATTTCATACGAATACGTGGTTTCAGAGTGGGAGATATAGAACGGCCATAATCTTACAGAATTTCATGACCCAAAAAATTTTCAACTCTTTATATCTTCTACATTTATAGATCTGTGCACAAAATAACTATAGTTTATAATTGAGAAAAATAATGTGTATAAGAGAACAAAATTTCATACGAATACGTGGTTCACAGTGGGAAATGTAGAACGGCCATAATCTTTTAGAATTTCATGACCCAAAAATTTTTCAACCCTTTATATCTTCTACATTTATAGATCTGTGCACAAAATAACTATAGTTTATAATTGAGAAAAACAAAGTGTATAAGAGAACAAAATTTCATACCAATACGTGGTTCACAGTGGGAAATGTAGAACGGCTATAATCTTACAGAATTTCATGACCCAAAAATTTTTCAACCCTTTATATCTTCTACATTTATAGATCTGTGCACAAAATAACTATAGTTTATAATTGAGAAAAACGAAGTGTATAAGAGAAAAAAATTCCATACCAATACGTGGTTCACAGTGGGAGATATAGAACGGGGATAATCTAACAGAATTTCATGACCCAAAAAATATTCAACCCTTTATATCTTCTACATTTATAGATCTGAGCACAAAATAACTATAGTTTATAATTGAGAAAAACAAAGTGTACAAGAGAACAAAATTTCATACGAATACGTGGTTTCACAGTGGGAGATATAGAACGGCCATAATCTTACAGAATTTCATGACCCAAAAATTTTTCAACCCTTTATATCTTCTACATTTATAGATTTGTGCACAAAATAACTATAGTTTATAATTGAGAAAAACAAAGTGTATAAGAGAACAAAATTTCATACCAATACGTGGTTCACAGTGGGAAATTTAGAACGGCTATAATCTTACAGAATTTCATGACCCAAAAATTTTTCAACCCTTTATATCTTCTACATTTATAGATCTGTGCACAAAATAACTACAGTTTATAATTGAGAAAAACGAAGTGTATAAGAGAAAAAAATTCCATACCAATATGTGGTTCACAGTGGTAGATATAGAACGGCCATAATCTTACAGAATTTCATGACCCAAAAAATTTTCAACCCTTTATATCCTCTACCTTTTTAGATCTGTGCACAAAATAACTATAGTTTATAATTGAGAAAAACAAAGTGTATAAGAGAACAAAATTTCATACCAATACGTGGCTCACAGTGGGAAATGTAGAACGGCCATAATCTTACAGAATTTTATGACCCAAAAATTTTTTAACCCTTTATATCTTCTACATTTATAGATCTGTGCACAAAATAACTATAGTTTATAATTGAGAAAAACAAAGTGTATAAGAGAACAAAATTCCATAACAATACGTGGTTCACAGTAGTAGATATAGAACGGCCATAATCTTACAGAATTTCATGACCCAAAAAATTTTCAACCCTTTATATCTTCTACATTTATAGATCTGTGCACAAAATAACTATAGTTTATAATTGAGAAAAACAAAGTGTATAAGAGAACAAAATTTCATACGAATACGTGGTTCACAGTGGGAGATATAGAACGGCCATAATCATATAGAATTTCATGACCCAAAAAATTTTTCAACCCTTTATATCTTCTACATTTATAGATCTGTGCACAAAATAACTATAGTTTATAATTGAGAAAAACAAAGTGTATAAGAGAACAATATTTCATACCAATACGTGGTTCACAGTGGGAAATGTAGAACGGCCATAACCTTACAGAATTTCATGACCCAAAAATTTTTCAACCCTTTATATCTTCTACATTTATAGGTCTGTGCACAAAATAACTATAGTTTATAATTGTGAAAAACAAAGTGTATAAGAGAACAAAATTCCATACCAATACGTGGTTCACAGTGGTAGATATAGAACGGCCATAATCTTACAGAATTTCATGACCCAAAAAATTTTCAACCCTCTATATCCTCTACCTTTTTAGATCTGTCCACAAAATAACTATAGTTTATAATTGAGAATAAAAAAGTGTATAAGAGAACAAAATTTCATACGAATACGTGGTTCACAGTGGGAGATATAGAACGGCCATAATCTTACAGAATTTCATGACCCAAAAAATTTTCAACTCTTTATATCTTCTACTTTTATAGATCTGTGCACAAAATAACTATAGTTTATAATTGAGAAAAACAAAGTGTATAAGAGAACAAAATTTCATACGAATACGTGGTTCACAGTGGGAGATATAGAACGGCCATAATCTTACAGAATTTCATGACCCAAAAAATTTTCAACCCCTTATATCTTCTACATTTTTATATCTTTGCACAAAATAACTATTGTTTATAATTGAGAAAAACAAAGTGTATAAGAGAAAAAAATTACATATCAATACGTGGTTCACAGTGGAAGATATAGAACGGGGATAATCTTACAGAATTTCATGACCCAAAAAATATTCAACCCTTTATATCTTCTACATTTATAGATCTGAGCACAAAATAACTATAGTTTATAATTGAGAAAAACAAAGTGTACAAGAGAACCAAATTTCATACGAATACGTGGTTTCACAGTGGGAGATATAGAACGGCCATAATCTTACAGAATTTCATGACCCAAAAAATTTTCAACCCTTTATATCTTCTACATTTATAGATCTGTGCACAAAATAACTATAGTTTATAATTGAGAAAAACAATGTGTATAAGAGAACAAAATTTCATACCAATACGTGGTTCACAGTGGGAAATGTAGAACGGCCATAATCTTACAGAATTTCATGACCCAAAAATTTTTCAACCCTTTATATCTTCTACATTTATAGATCTGTGCACAAAATAACTATAGTTTATAATTGAGAAAAACAAAGTGTATAAGAGAACAAAATTTCATACCAATACGTGGTTCACAGTGGGAAATGTAGAACGGGGATAATCTTACAGAATTTCATGACCCAAAAAATATTCAACCCTTTATATCTTCTACATTTATAGATCTGAGCACAAAATAACTATAGTTTATAATTGAGAAAAACAAAGTGTACAAGAGAACAAAATTTCATACGAATACGTGGTTTCAGAGTGGGAGATATAGAACGGCCATAATCTTACAGAATTTCATGACCCAAAAAATTTTCAACTCTTTATATCTTCTACATTTATAGATCTGTGCACAAAATAACTATAGTTTATAATTGAGAAAAATAATGTGTATAAGAGAACAAAATTTCATACCAATACGTGGTTCACAGTGGGAAATGTAGAACGGCCATAATCTTACAGAATTTCATGACCCAAAAATTTTTCAACCCTTTATATCTTCTACATTTATAGATCTGTGCACAAAATAACTATAGTTTATAATTGAGAAAAACGAAGTGTATAAGAGAAAAAAATTCCATACCAATACGTGGTTCACAGTGGGAGATATAGAACGGGGATAATCTTACAGAATTTCATGACCCAAAAAATATTCAACCCTTTATATCTTCTACATTTATAGATCTGAGCACAAAATAACTATAGTTTATA
Organism: Rhodnius prolixus; assembly: GCF_049639745.1. Taxonomy (NCBI): domain Eukaryota; kingdom Metazoa; phylum Arthropoda; class Insecta; order Hemiptera; family Reduviidae; genus Rhodnius; species Rhodnius prolixus. Next base: position 38,769,565 of record NW_027411582.1, on the reverse strand, counting down.
ATTGAGAAAAACAAAGTGTACAAGAGAACAAAATTTCATACGAATACGTGGTTTCACAGTGGGAGATATAGAACGGCCATAATCTTACAGAATTTCATGACCCAAAAATTTTTCAACCCTTTATATCTTCTACATTTATAGATTTGTGCACAAAATAACTATAGTTTATAATTGAGAAAAACAAAGTTTATAAGAGAACAAAATTTCATACCAATACGTGGTTCACAGTGGGAAATGTAGAACGGCTATAATCTTACAGAATTTCATGACCCAAAAATTTTTCAACCCTTTATATCTTCTACATTTATAGATCTGTGCACAAAATAACTACAGTTTATAATTGAGAAAAACGAAGTGTATAAGAGAAAAAAATTCCATACCAATATGTGGTTCACAGTGGTAGATATAGAACGGCCATAATCTTACAGAATTTCATGACCCAAAAAATTTTCAACCCTTTATATCCTCTACCTTTTTAGATCTGTGCACAAAATAACTATAGTTTATAATTGAGAAAAACAAAGTGTATAAGAGAACAAAATTTCATACCAATACGTGGCTCACAGTGGGAAATGTAGAACGGCCATAATCTTACAGAATTTTATGACCCAAAAATTTTTTAACCCTTTATATCTTCTACATTTATAGATCTGTGCACAAAATAACTATAGTTTATAATTGAGAAAAACAAAGTGTATAAGAGAACAAAATTCCATAACAATACGTGGTTCACAGTAGTAGATATAGAACGGCCATAATCTTACAGAATTTCATGACCCAAAAAATTTTCAACCCTTTATATCTTCTACATTTATAGATCTGTGCACAAAATAACTATAGTTTATAATTGAGAAAAACAAAGTGTATAAGAGAACAAAATTTCATACGAATACGTGGTTCACAGTGGGAGATATAGAACGGCCATAATCATATAGAATTTCATGACCCAAAAAATTTTTCAACCCTTTATATCTTCTACATTTATAGATCTGTGCACAAAATAACTATAGTTTATAATTGAGAAAAACAAAGTGTATAAGAGAACAATATTTCATACCAATACGTGGTTCACAGTGGGAAATGTAGAACGGCCATAACCTTACAGAATTTCATGACCCAAAAATTTTTCAACCCTTTATATCTTCTACATTTATAGGTCTGTGCACAAAATAACTATAGTTTATAATTGTGAAAAACAAAGTGTATAAGAGAACAAAATTCCATACCAATACGTGGTTCACAGTGGTAGATATAGAACGGCCATAATCTTACAGAATTTCATGACCCAAAAAATTTTCAACCCTCTATATCCTCTACCTTTTTAGATCTGTCCACAAAATAACTATAGTTTATAATTGAGAAAAACAAAGTGTATAAGAGAACAAAATTTCATACCAATACGTGGTTCACAGTGGGAAATGTAGAACGGCCATAATCTTACAGAATTTCATGACCCAAAAAATTTTCAATCCTTTATATCTTCTACATTTTTAGATCTGTGCACAAAATAATTATAGTTTATAACTGAGAAAAACAAAGTGTATAAGAGAACAAAATTTCATACCAATACGTGGTTCATAGTGGGAAATGTAGAACGGCCATATTCTTACAGAATTTCATGACCCAAAAATTTTTCAACCCTTTTTATCTTCTACATTTGTAGATCTGTGCACAAAATAACTATAGTTTATAATTGAGAAAAACAAAATGTACAAGAGAACAAAATTTCATACGAATACGTGGTTTCACAGTGGGAGATATAGAACGGCCATAATCTTACAGAATTTCATGACCCAAAAAATTTTCAACCATTTATATCTTCTACATTTATAGATCTGTGCACAAAATAACTATAGTTTATAATTGAGAAAAACAAAGTGTACAAGAGATCAAAATTTCATACCAATACGTGGTTCACAGTGGTACATATAGAACGGCCATAATCTTACAGAATTTCATGACCCAAAAAATTTTCAACCCTTTATATCCTCTACCTTTTTAGATCTGAGCACAAAATAACTATAGTTTATAATTGAGAAAAACAAAGTGTATAAGAGAACAAAATTTCATACGAATACGTGGTTCACAGTGGGAGATATAGAACGGCCATAATCTTACAGAATTTCATGACCCAAAAAATTTTCAACTCTTTATATCTTCTACATTTATAGATCTTTGCACAAAATAACTATAGTTTATAATTGAGAAAAACAAAGTGTATAAGAGAACAAAATTTCATACGAATAGGTTGTTCACAGTGGGAGGTATAGAACGGCCTTAATGTTACAGAATTTCATGACCCAAAAATTTTTTCAACCCTTTATATCTTCTACATTTATAGATCTGTGCACAAAATAACTATAGTTTATAATTGAGAAAAACAAAGTGTATAAGAGAACAAAATTTCATACCAATACGTGGTTCACAGTGGGAAATGTAGAACGGCCATAACCTTACAGAATTTCATGACCCAAAAATTTTTCAACCCTTTATATCTTCTACATTTATAGGTCTGTGCACAAAATAACTATAGTTTATAATTGTGAAAAACAAAGTGTATAAGAGAACAAAATTCCATACCAATACGTGGTTCACAGTGGTACATATAGAACGGCCATAATCTTACAGAATTTCATGACCCAAAAAATTTTCAACTCTTTATATCTTCTACATTTATAGATCTGTGCACAAAATAACTATAGTTTATAATTGAGAAAAAAAAAGTGTATAAGAGAACAAAATTTCATACGAATACGTGGTTCACAGTGGGAGATATAGAACGGCCATAATCTTACAGAATTTCATGACCCAAAAAATTTTCAACTCTTTATATCTTCTACTTTTATAGATCTGTGCACAAAATAACTATAGTTTATAATTGAGAAAAACAATGTGTATAAGAGAACAAAATTTCATACGAATACGTGGTTCACAGTGGGAGATATAGAACGGCCATAATCTTACAGAATTTCATGACCCAAAAAATTTTCAACTCTTTATATCTTCTACATTTTTATATCTTTGCACAAAATAACTATTGTTTATAATTGAGAAAAACAAAGTGTATAAGAGGAACAAATTTCATACGAATACGTGGTTCACAGTGGGAAATGTAGAACGGCCATAATTTTACAGAATTTCATGACCCACAAAATTTTCAACCCTTTATTACAGTGGTTCTTAACTTTTTCACAGACGCGGAACCCAATTATATATATATATTTTTCTCGCGGAACACTAACATTAAATAATTTGAAATTCGGTATTTAGCAAGAACTTAAAATTAAATTCAAATTAAAAAAAAAGGAACAATTTTTTGTTTTCGAATCTTTGCAAAGTTTCTAAGTTTCAATACATTTAACACTTGGACCATATTCGCGGTACACCGGTTAAGAACCAATGGTCTAGAGACTCGTGAAGAAGTCCAAGTCTACAAAAATTAACCGAAAAGTATTTATTGAAGACGCTTAGAAAAATGGCCTCGCCAAAACGTGGTTCGAACCATTGGTTGAAAAGCCATAAAAGTGGATGATTAAATTAGTTTGATTAACGATTGAAATTGAACTAATTCGGTGATTAAAATTAATGTTCAATTTAATTCTCAGATTTAATCATAATTTTTTTAGTTTGATTAAATTAGTTTGATTAACGATTAAATATGAAATTTAATTGATTAAATAATTGTCATATGATTAAAATTACGATTAAATTCGCCGATTAAATTCTGATTAAAATTAAAAATAAATTTAATCAATTAAAAAAATTAATCAAATAAATTTAGAATTTAATTGTTTTTTTAATCAGTGCCCAACTCTGTAATAAATAATACATTTATTTATTTACTAAATTGTGGCTACTTATTTAATTGTGGATTTATTGTAAACACCAAGCATTGTAGGCAGTTAACTATTCCTCATAGTTTGCTTTCTACAAATATCCGTTGTAGGCTCTCTCAGGACTTCCTGTAACTACCAAATTTGACTCCAATTTTTCCCCTCAACCCTGGAAAATCTTTTAAGATGAATTTTCAGCAAAAACTATTCAAGTTAGAAATTAAGTCGGAAGGTCTTCTTACAGGAGCTAAAGCTATTTCTTCTTCTTCTTCTTAGACTGTCAAGTTTCAGGATTTCAACTTCAGGCGGGAAAAAAAAATCACACGAAAAACTGTAGAAAAACGTTCAAAAGTGATATTGGTTTAAGTGATTCTGTGATTGACTGCTTTGGGAGACTATAAATGTATCTTGAAAATGATAGTGTCAGCGCGTGAGCGTTGACACCACGAAGCGAAGCGTTAGGCGGGGCGCTATGCGCCAGCGGACAAAACCGGAAGTGGCGAAGCAGGTTACAGTAATCGTAAATAGTTCACAAGTAAATACATGCAAATATATATAGAGAGTAGAGCAGTGGTAGGAATGAGTAACACTTACCCTTGCGGCCGGAAGTGAAGCTCCTGAAGCGAAGTGCTAGAGGTATATAGGCGTCTCTAAGGAAAGCGGAAATGGTAACTGTATATAAGTGTCTGTGGGTTAAGCGTAGCGTTGTGGAAGAGGGAAATCTCAGGAAAGGCGTAAGCAGAGAACGAACCTTGCACCGGATGCGGGTCCATGGAGTGGCCCGCGAAGCGTAGAGTAATTGGGATGATGTTCCTTGATGCCAATCGAGTGATGGTACGTGTATACCACCAAGGCGGAAGCGAAGCGCAGCATTGTAGAGAGGCGGTATGAAGCACAGCACATACAGCAGACCCAAGCACAGTACAGGACGTTGGTCAGTAGCGGACTCCCTCAATAGATAAGGAGGTGAACATGTGGTCTAAGAGAAGGTAGAGGGGGTAGTTGGGCAGCATGAGAATGACATAGTATAACATAGAAAATAAGTTAAAATATATACAAAGTTTCAGAGAATAAGAATAAGGTTTTAAATATACAAGAAAAGCTGAAAGTCCAACAAGCGGATGCGTACTTTAGTACGCGCGCGGGCGATAGGCTGACCAGCGCGAAGTCATAGCCAGCCGAACTGGCCGAACGTCTCCGATCACGACCGAACGTCTCCAATCAAGACCGAACGTCTCCGATCAAGAGACCGAACGTCTCCGATCAAGACCAAACGTCTCCGATCACTACCGAACAGATAGTTTTGATTTTTTCGACTGTTTGTTAATTGATGATTTTTTGGGAATATTGAGGTGTGGTCAATCAATAAATTCACAAACACAAATTTTGTTTCATCTCTTAAAACTGAACTGTTATGTTAATTGAACAGGTTATGATGATGTAGCACAAATTTTACACTACTCTGAAGAAGGTAATATAGATTTACCGAAACTGTTGGTGAGATGAAGAAACAAAATTTGTATTTGTGAATTTATTGATTGACCGCACCTCAATATTCCCAAAAATCTTTAACTTCGTAATTAGACGATGACGCAGTTGGGTGATAAAAGGGTAATAATCAGCCCCCCTCCCAGCTTATGTACTCAGATAACTTAAAGCTCCATAAAGCTTAGAACTGGTAATAGCGAATGTTTAAGTACTGTTTAAGTACCTAAAGACAAAGTCAAGTAAATGCTCGAGATTTATTTTGAGTCAAAGAGACTTAAAACGTATTTCCGGCGTAGGGCAGGATCGTAGCACTTCCTGTAAGAGTGAGAGAGAAAGTCAGAATATATTTTCCTCAAGTTTGTCAATTTTCAGTCGTGGAAAAGCGTTTTCCTTCTGTTAGTATTCCACGGATATGTACATTTCCACTCCCCTCTGGGAAATGACGAACTTTCAACCATTCGAATTAATCCATTTTGTAGTTTAATTCGTCACCATTAAATGTTAGAATTTAATTAATTCTTTGAACTTGGAAAGTTTTGCACGATTCTAAATGAAACTTAGTTATTGCCAACAATTAAGTTGTATTATGAATTTCAACTTAAACTAATGTGAGCTTCAGAAGGCGGATGGTTTGATGGCAGAGGCTGCATGGGCCCCGAAGTTATTGCTGGAAATATCTAGAAACAGTTTGCTCTAAGGTGATTACCGTTGACTTGGTAGGTATATTAATTCCAGGTAGCTGGTGTTTCCGTAAATTTTATTCTCAAATTAGTGCAAGATGACGTAGAGTGAAATTGTAGGACATATTATTGAGGTACAGCAACAGTAATTTGGTCTGGAATCATTAAATTGTTGGTAGAAACTCTGTCCAAGATTGGGGGCTAGGTCAGGGTTCGGCAACCCGCGGCTCTTTTATCCAAATTTCATGACTCTTCAGCCTGTCCAAAATATATTGTATATTTCAATTTTATTAAAACAAATGAAAATTTCATTATTTTTTCAAAAATAATTTTAAATGTGATAGGTTCGAAATTGAATAGAATTATACAATCTCAAAATAAAGTACTTGATTTATATTGTAAGACTGCCGCCTTTTCATTCTTTAAGTTATTATTTATTTGTTTACTTACTTTTCCAATTAGTGAAAATATATAATACATTTAAATGTTATTAAATATCATAAAATAATAATTTGCGAATACAAATGATCTACAGAGTTTGTTTACACTATCATCCTTGCGGCTCTTGGTAAGATTTATTAAAATTATTTAAGGAGAAATGGCTCTCTACTTAAAATGGGTTGCCGACCCCTGGGCTAGGCAATATATTCAGTGATCAAATCTAGATTGTATGAGATTAAACCGCAGACTCCACCCGTGTAAGTCTATTGGCCGACTACAGGAGCACTCACTCAAAGCTTGTCGGAGGAGAATTGGGGCGGAAAAGGAAATGAATTTCCTACTTTTCTCTTTAAATCTGTTCATCCCCATTGCTTGTCCAATGCGATTCTTTCAAAGAATACGCTACAAAGTAATTTAAGTAAAACATAAAGAAGAAGAGGATGAAGAAGCATTTTATTTAACAATTGAAGGTATATACATTTGTACATAGGAGTGCCAGTATAAATACTCTAACCTGCAACTAATTACATAAATTGTTACAGAATATAAAAGTATAAAAGTAAATAATGATCTCCTCGAAGTAATAATAATAGAAGACATCCATTAACAATAAAGTGATAAATTTAAGCTTATGGTTCTTAAAACTTGAAAAAAGAAGCGACGGCGGGTGTCTACGGCGCTAATCAGAATCATGATATCTCGATAAGACCAGGAAGCTTGGCTGCAGGTAGTCTTCAAGTTCTACGAAGTTAATTTAGGGTAGACAAGCCTGTGTGTATTGGACACACTGTGTAGATGTTCACGACAAAGCAAGAGGCAGCCCAGGGTAAGGGATTCCTCAATGAACCTTGAAGCCCCAATTATGGTTTCACAAAATGGCGTAGTAGGGCAGGAAGCCATCAAAGCGTGGACGCTTTAACGAGGTGGGTGGAATTAGAAGGCTAGAATCTGGGGAACAGATTTATTTTTATTCGGGTAAGTTTAGTGGGAGGCCATGATAGCAGGTCTCTTGATGAACTCTTTGATGGTGGGTTAGATAGAAAGAAAAAGGAACAGCACTGAATGTATTGAGTATTTCCGGTCAGGGTGAATGGCGTGTTTAGCCTGAAAGTTTTGCCACTGCGAAGAAGAGAAACTTGTCCTTAAAGCTTTATCCTGAAGCCCCTGATCAGACCAAACTGGAGAGTGTTGTAAGTGGTAGACGAAGCCTTGGTAACCAAAGGAAGAGAGAGGGTCGTCTGAGTGATGTTGACCCTCTATTCGGCGGGACATCAAAACATCTACTGTCTATGATGATGGCCCATTTCAGCAGGATGATAAAAAGTAAACAACAAAAAGCTGGAAAAAAAATTTATAGCCTGATTTAAGTGTGGCATGGTGGGATCAAGGGAAAACTGCCAAGTGGAGGATTAGAGTAAAGGGTAACCAAGAGTTGATGATCCAGGAAGGGGGAAATTTTATGACGGAAGTGGTTTATATTTCTTTTTTAAAAAAATTTGCATCAAAACAAGCGACAGTAGATTGACGGTGGAATGGATAGCAGGGAAATAAATCTGAGAGAGAGAGATATCAGAAACTGAGAGAGAAGGACATAGTTTTTGGGGGCGGAAGAGCACAGTGCGTCTTGCACAGGAAGTGGTTGAAAAAGAAGAAGAAGAAGCAGAAGAAAAAATGGAGAATAAGATTTGGGGTGGTTTGGGTGGGTGGAAGTGTTTTCTCTGGGTGGAAAAGCGTCGCCGGGGAAATGTTATTACGGAGATAAATGATATTTTCAGCGCAGCATCATTTTCTTCCTCATCTCTTGTCGCGCGATGAAATAATGAAGTTCTTCTCTACGTCTTCTCACTTTACATTTCCCTCTTCCTGTATTCGTAGGACCGGCGCACGTCCTCCTCCCACGCGTACGTCTCTTCCATGGAGCAGCTAAAAATATTTCCAATTCTTTAGGCATTTACCTACATTTTGGAAGCCTGATGAATTCCGCTTTAAAATCCTTTCAGTAGAGTTTCATCTAATAAGAGGGAAAAAGCTCTGAGAGATCAAGTTTAATGAACTTTCACACGAACATGAGATCAGTTGAATAACTGGAGTACACGATGAGAATACAGGAGAAGTTTTTATGGTCACTTGGGGGGGTGGATTTGGCTGAATACAGTAGGATATGATGGCCTAGACGTAGATAACAGGTCCTGCAAGTTCTTGCGTGTGTCTAGAACAGGGACTTATAGGAACAGTCCACTATTTCTGTCCTGAACAGGATGATCATGGTCACTTGGGGCCGGATGTGGCTGACTACAGCAGGATACGGGTGGCCCACACGTAGATAACAGGTCCTGCAAGTCCTTGCATGTGTCTAGAACAGGAACTTATAGGAACAGTCCACTATTTCTGCCCTGGACAGGATGATCATGGTCACTTGGGGCCGGATGTGGCTGAATACAGCAGGATACGGGTGGCCCACACGTAGATAACAGGTCCTGCAAGTCCTTGCGAGTGCCTGGAACAAGAACTTAAAGGAACAGTCCACTATTCCTGTCCTGGACAGGATCAACTTGGTCACTTGGGGGGGGGGGGTTGTGACTGAATACAGTAGGATACGGGTGGCCCAGAGGTAGATAACAGGTTCTGCAAGTCCTTGCGTGTGCCTGGAACAAGAACTTACAGGAACAGTCCACTATTCCTGTCCTAGACAGGATCATCACCTAGGCTGAATCAACAATCAATTTCTGCTCTGCCAATCGTGGAAATGCAAAATCTTTTTCTTTTCTTTTTTGAGGTAGGGCCAATCGATGTTGAAGTTTTTCTGTTTTTTTTTTAGCCAATGCCTTGCCATGGTCTCACGTTAACAGGTAGGAAAGAACACAACCTCTAAACCTCTGAATTATTAGGCCTACGTGGTTGGCTCAGTTCCTGTAGTAATGTTTGCCATATATCTTCTTGCTGAGAGAGATCAGCTCTCAACTTGGTAGGCCTACTTGCCTCCTCAGTGTGTGCGTACATATGTGTGTGTTTCCGTTTGTTTTTAGAACTTTGAAGAAGATTTTCTGCCCCCCTCTACCCTCGCCCACCCTACGTAATAAAGTTTGTACAAAGTTTTAATGCTGGAAAATGGTTTTTCTAAAGAAACTTGAGCTCAAGTCTTTTTCTTTAATTTTCCAATATTTTCCACCTTCTAAATCCACCTCAAGTATTTCTTCTGTTACGCGCTCTTGAAAAGTTTATGAAAGTTCACTACTAAGCATTTCACCACGTCACATTCACTTAGCAGTGTTACCACAACACCTGACTTATTCTCACATTTCTAGTAAATCATTAACATGAAGAGATTTTTGGTAGAAGTTTCTAAGAACTTTTACTTATTTAAGTCACTAATGAAGTAGTAATTATTAAGAGATTACAGCCTCAAAATTCTATTGAGGCGCCCTAAGAGTAACTTTTAATACAAAGTTTGTCTGTAAATGGAAATCCTTGGCTTTGCAAAACCAAAAACAAGGATGAAAATCCAATCCCGGATTTGAGCCATTTGACAGGATCAGGACAATAACCTTAAATGGATAAGAAGGGGAACTCTGCCACCTACAACTTGTGCCATCTTGCCTCTTTTAATATTTAATAGGTGGGTAAGTTTGTACATTACACTGAAATGGCACTTTCAGAGAGAAGCAGCATTAACTTTGCGCCTCTAACCTAGAAATGCTTGGAAATCGAATTTTCTTGAGTAGACACCTGGGAGTTGTTCTGTAGCTAACTGCAGACATATGTACATCAACTCCACCAAGAACATCCTGGGATGGAGTTTGTTTCAGCATCCGCCTCTCTCTCTCTCTCTCTCTCTCGCTGGATTTCCTGCTAATATTTATGGGAAATTACAATATTTGATGAAATGGTTACCCAGAAGTGGCAGTCAATAATTTAGGCATTTTAGGCTGTCATTAGTTTGCTCCAAATTAATTTTTAGGCAGAGTTTAGAGGGGGCTGAAATCGACCTCTAGTAAAAAGTTAAGTAAATGCCTATTTTTTCAGGCGAGCTTTACTTTACCGAATTAGGTGTCGTGGTCAGAGGCGTCAAGCAAACATACTTTACTATAAATTTCTCATATTAACCATTAAATAAAAATCCAAGGCCTAGACCAGGGGAATCGAAACTACTAAACCAACAATACATCTAAGCATTGCGGGTCTAGCCCATAACCGCTCAACATACTTTACTATAAATTCCTTTTATTAACCATTAAATAAAATCCAAGACCTTCTAGACCGGGAATCGAACCCAGTACCACAATAAATATTAGCTTTACAGGTTTCGCCTCTAACAGTTTCGGCCTTGGACCTTGGCCTTCAACCGTTTATTCAGATGTCTCTCAAAAGAGTCATGACTATAATCCAGAAGCTGCAAATCTCCGAATGCAATCTGTATGCAAAGGCTACAAAGCTCCTGTTAGTGTATACCCGCACAGCCAAGCGGAGCACGCCTGAACTACTACAGCCGATAATGTAACTTTAGATTCATTATGATACATTTTTTTAAAACTAAATTAATGAACTGTAACCTCTTGGGGAGTTTAACCAATGGGTGAATTCTCCCCTCATGTATTCATGTATTTATTCTATTATCATGTTGTATCAACTTCACTTGTTGCAGAATTATACTGCAGTTGTAAAATAAAGTAAAAAATAAATAAAGTTCTACGTTTCATACAAATTAAAAACATACTTATCTACGATGTATTTTTGTCGAATTTGTACTCTAAAATGGATAAGTGGCTAAATCAAGCTAAGAAATGTGAATCCGAAAAAGAAGAAACCAAAGCGACTTCGAGAACATCGGAAAATAAGTCGAAAAAACAAGAAAGGAGCCAGACTCGTCCAAAAAAAAAAAGAATCATTTCTGCAATACAGGTTTACTTTTAATAAATATCACGATAAACAGCAACCGCTTTCTTTAATCTGCAAAGAAACTCTGGCTACTGAAAGCATGAAGCCCACAAAATTTTAAAAAGGCATTTTGAAACGAAGCATCCTACCCACTCAAATGAAACAGTCGAATATTTTGAAAAGCTTTTGAGATTCCAAAAAAAAAAGAAAGAAAAACTAAGTTTTGATAAATATGCTATGGTCCAGGAAAAATACTTATCAGCATCCTACGAAGCACTGTTTTTAACAGCGAAAGCGAAAAACCCTTTTTTACGTTTGGTGAGGAACTTGTATTGCCCTTAGCAGTTACTAAATTACTGAGTTGATTCATGGTAAAAATGTGTGCAGATGAACTGTGTAAAATTCAATTATCAAATTATACAGTTTGCAAAAAGATTATAGAAACTGCTGAGTTCTTGTTTCAACAAGCCCAAAATTTGCCATACAGCTTAATGGAGTCAACAGACATTCAAGATTCAGCTCAGTTGTCAGTATTTGAGGATATTGTGATGATAATAATGTATATGAAGATTTGCTATTTTGCTCGGCATTGGAAGGTCATAACAACAGGGTAAGACATATTCTTAAATGTGGATTGGAGTGGGAGTAACTGGGTTGGTGGTGCAGCCATGACCGGAATAAATGTTGGATTTGTAGAGAGACTTAAACCAGAACGTAATTACAATATTATTTATGTCATTAAGAATCAATTTATGCAATAAAAGTTTTTAATACAAAAATTAATGTAATTTCTAATTGAACTGTTTATTTCGACTTTAATCAAATCAAAATTAGGCACATCACAATTGAAATAAAACATATTCTGCAATCATCCATAAACTGTAATTGATTGTGAACAGTAATATAAATGTTCAAAATAATTTATTTTAATTTTTGCATAATTTCATTCTTTATTAAATACCTACGGAGGAAAAAATAGTGAAAAAATTCTACACTACATTTTAGTTGCAAAAAATTACGCTAGAAAGTGTTAATGGTGGAACGTACAAGTGGTAGAGTGGGCTTGTAATTGAGTGTGATTTAGCCCCACCTACCTACGGTTCTATTGGCCAGTATACACGCCCACTAGTCCCTCCTTCGTTCCGCCATTAACATTTTCAACTCTAAATATTTCTACTAAAACAATAGTTTAGAATTTTTTTACTATTTTTTCCTCCGTAGGTATTTCATAAAGAATCAATTTATGCAATAAAAGTTTTTAATACAAAAATTAATGTAATTTCTAATTCAACTGTTTATTTCGTCAAAATTCTTTAATCAAATCAAAATTAGGCACATCACAATTGAAATAAAACATATTCTGAAATCATTCATAAACCGTAATTGACTGTGAACAGTAATATAAATGTTCAAAATAGATTATTTTAATTATTGCATAATTTCATTCTTTATTAAATACCTATGGAGGAAAAAATAGTGAAAAAATTCTACACTACATTTTAGTTGCAAAAAATTACGCTAGAAAGTGTTAATGGTGGAACGTACAAGTGGTAGAGTGGGCTTGTAATTGAGTGTGATTTAGCCCCACCTACCTACGGTTCTATTGGCCAGTATACACGCCCACTAGTCCCTCCTTCGTTCCGCCATTAACATTTTCAACTCTAAATATTTCTACTAAAACAATAGTTTAGAATTTTTTTACTATTTTTTCCTCCGTAGGTATTTCATAAAGAATCAATTTATGCAATAAAAGTTTTTAATACAAAAATTAATGTAATTTCTAATTCAACTGTTTATTTCGTCAAAATTCTTTAATCAAATCAAAATTAGGCACATCACAATTGAAATAAAACATATTCTGAAATCATTCATAAACCGTAATTGACTGTGAACAGTAATATAAATGTTCAAAATAGATTATTTTAATTTTTGCATAATTTCATTCTTTATTAAATACCTATGGAGGAAAAAATAGTGAAAAAATTCTAGAGTACATTTTAGTTGCAAAAAATTACGCTAGAAAGTGATAATGGTGGAACGTACAAGTGGTAGAGTGGGCTTGTAATTGAGTGTGATTTAGCCCCACCTACCTACGGTTCTATTGGCCAGTATACACGCCCACTAGTCCCTCCTTCGTTCCGCCATTAACATTTTCAACTCTAAATATTTCTACTAAAACAATAGTTTAGAATTTTTTTACTATTTTTTCCTCCGTAGGTATTTCATAAAGAATCAATTTATGCAATAAAAGTTTTTAATACAAAAATTAATGTAATTTCTAATTCAACTGTTTATTTCGTCAAAATTCTTTAATCAAATCAAAATTAGGCACATCACAATTGAAATAAAACATATTCTGAAATCATTCATAAACCGTAATTGACTGTGAACAGTAATATAAATGTTCAAAATAGATTATTTTAATTTTTGCATAATTTCATTCTTTATTAAATACCTATGGAGGAAAAAATAGTGAAAAAATTCTAGAGTACATTTTAGTTGCAAAAAATTACGCTAGAAAGTGATAATGGTGGAACGTACAAGTGGTAGAGTGGGCTTGTAATTGAGTGTGATTTAGCCCCACCTACCTACGGTTCTATTGGCCAGTATACACGCCCACTAGTCCCTCCTTCGTTCCGCCATTAACATTTTCAACTCTAAATATTTCTACTAAAACAATAGTTTAGAATTTTTTTACTATTTTTTCCTCCGTAGGTATTTCATAAAGAATCAATTTATGCAATAAAAGTTTTTAATACAAAAATTAATGTAATTTCTAATTCAACTGTTTATTTCGTCAAAATTCTTTAATCAAATCAAAATTAGGCACATCACAATTGAAATAAAACATATTCTGAAATCATTCATAAACCGTAATTGACTGTGAACAGTAATATAAATGTTCAAAATAGATTATTTTAATTATTGCATAATTTCATTCTTTATTAAATACCTATGGAGGAAAAAATAGTGAAAAAATTCTAGAGTACATTTTAGTTGCAAAAAATTACGCTAGAAAGTGTTAATGGTGGAACGTACAAGTGGTAGAGTGGGCTTGTAATTGAGTGTGATTTAGCCCCACCTACCTACGGTTCTATTGGCCAGTATACACGCCCACTAGTCCCTCCTTCGTTCCGCCATTAACATTTTCAACTCTAAATATTTCTACTAAAACAATAGTTTAGAATTTTTTTACTATTTTTTCCTCCGTAGGTATTTCATAAAGAATCAATTTATGCAATAAAAGTTTTTAATACAAAAATTAATGTAATTTCTAATTCAACTGTTTATTTCGTCAAAATTCTTTAATCAAATCAAAATTAGGCACATCACAATTGAAATAAAACATATTCTGAAATCATTCATAAACCGTAATTGACTGTGAACAGTAATATAAATGTTCAAAATAGATTATTTTAATTATTGCATAATTTCATTCTTTATTAAATACCTACGGAGGAAAAAATAGTGAAAAAATTCTACACTACATTTTAGTTGCTAAAAATTACGCTAGAAAGTGTTAATGGTGGAACGTACAAGTGGTAGAGTGGGCTTGCAATTGAGTGTGATTTAGCCCCACCTACCTACAGTTCTATTGGCCAGTATACACGCCCACTAGTCCCTTCTTCGTTCCGCCATTAACATTTTCAACTATAAATATTTCTACCAAAACAATAGTTTAGAATTTTTTTACTATTTTTTCCTCCGTAGGTATTTCATAAAGAATCAATTTATGCAATAAAAGTTTTTAATACAAAAATTAATGTAATTTCTAATTCAACTGTTTATTTCGTCAAAATTCTTTAATCAAATCAAAATTAGGCACATCACAATTGAAATAAAACATATTCTGAAATCATTCATAAACCGTAATTGACTGTGAACAGTAATATAAATGTTCAAAATAGATTATTTTAATTATTGCATAATTTCATTCTTTATTAAATACCTACGGAGGAAAAAATAGTGAAAAAATTCTAGAGTACATTTTAGTTGCAAAAAATTACGCTAGAAAGTGATAATGGTGGAACGTACAAGTGGTAGAGTGGGCTTGTAATTGAGTGTGATTTAGCCCCACCTACCTACGGTTCTATTGGCCAGTATACACGCCCATTAGTCCCTTCTTCGTTCCGCCATTAACATTTTCAACTCTAAATATTTCTACTAAAACAATAGTTTAGAATTTTTTTACTATTTTTTCCTCCGTAGGTATTTCATAAAGAATCAATTTATGCAATAAAAGTTTTTAATACAAAAATTAATGTATTTTCTAATTGAACGTTTATTTCGACAAAATTCTTTAATCAAATCAAAATTAGGCACATCACAATTAGAATAAAACATATTCTTAAATCATTCATAAACCGTAATTGATTGTGAACAGTAATATAAATGTTCAAAATAGATTATTTTAATTATTGCATAATTTCATTCTTTATTAAATACCTACGGAGGAAAAAATAGTGAAAAAATTCTACACTACATTTTAGTTGCAAAAAATTACGCTAGAAAGTGTTAATGGTGGAACGTACAAGTGGTAGAGTGGGCTTGTAATTGAGTGTGTTTAGCCCCACCTACCTACGGTTCTATTGGCCAGTATACACGCCCATTAGTCCCTTCTTCGTTCCGCCATTAACATTTTCAACTCTAAATATTTCTACTAAAACAATAGTTTAGAATTTTTTTACTATTTTTTCCTCCGTAGGTATTTCATAGAGAATCAATTTATGCAATAAAAGTTTTTAATACAAAAATTAATGTAATTTCTAATTGAACTGTTTGTTTCGACAAAATTCTTTAATCAAATCAAAATTAGGCACAGCACAATTAGAATAAAACATATTTTGCATCCATTCATAAACCGTAATTGATTGTGAACAGTAATATTTATGTTCAAAATAGATTATTTTAATTTTTGCATAATTTCATTCTTTATTAAATACCTACGGAGGAAAAAATAGTGAAAAAATTCTAGAGTACATTTTAGTTGCAAAAAATTACGCTAGAAAGTGATAATGGTGGAACGTACAAGTGGTAGAGTGGGCTTGTAATTGAGTGTGATTTAGCCCCACCTACCTACGGTTCTATTGGCCAGTATACACGCCCACTAGTCCCTTCTTCGTTTCGCCTATAACATTTTCAACTCTAAATATTTCTACTAAAACAATAGTTTAGAATTTTTTTACTATTTTTTCCTCCGTAGGTATTTCATAAAGAATCAATTTATGCAATAAAAGTTTTTAATACAAAAATTAATCTAATTTCTAATTGAACTGTTTATTTCGACAAAATTCTTTAATCAAATCAAAATTAGGCACATCACAATTGAAATAAAACATATTCTGAAATCATTCATAAACCGTAATTGATTGTGAACAGTAATATTTATGTTCAAAATAGATTATTTTAATTTTTGCATAATTTCATTCTTTATTAAATACCTACGGAGGAAAAAATAGTGAAAAAATTCTACACTACATTTTAGTTGCAAAAAATTACGCTAGAAAGTGTTAATGGTGGAACGTACAAGTGGTAGAGTGGGCTTGTAATTGAGTGTGTTTAGCCCCACCTACCTACGGTTCTATTGGCCAGTATACACGCCCATTAGTCCCTTCTTCGTTCCGCCATTAACATTTTCAACTCTAAATATTTCTACTAAAACAATAGTTTAGAATTTTTTTACTATTTTTTCCTCCGTAGGTATTTCATAGAGAATCAATTTATGCAATAAAAGTTTTTAATACAAAAATTAATGTAATTTCTAATTGAACTGTTTGTTTCGACAAAATTCTTTAATCAAATCAAAATTAGGCACAGCACAATTAGAATAAAACATATTTTGCATCCATTCATAAACCGTAATTGATTGTGAACAGTAATATTTATGTTCAAAATAGATTATTTTAATTTTTGCATAATTTCATTCTTTATTAAATACCTATGGAGGAAAAAATAGTGAAAAAATTCTACACTACATTTTAGTTGCTAAAAATTACGCTAGAAAGTGTTAATGGTGGAACGTACAAGTGGTAGAGTGGGCTTGTAATTGAGTGTGATTTAGCCCCACCTACCTACGGTTCTATTGGCCAGTATACACGCCCACTAGTCCCTTCTTCGTTTCGCCTATAACATTTTCAACTCTAAATATTTCTACTAAAACAATAGTTTAGAATTTTTTTACTATTTTTTCCTCCGTAGGTATTTCATAAAGAATCAATTTATGCAATAAAAGTTTTTAATACAAAAATTAATCTAATTTCTAATTGAACTGTTTATTTCGACAAAATTCTTTAATCAAATCAAAATTAGGCACATCACAATTGAAATAAAACATATTCTGAAATCATTCATAAACCGTAATTGATTGTGAACAGTAATATTTATGTTCAAAATAGATTATTTTAATTTTTGCATAATTTCATTCTTTATTAAATACCTATGGAGGAAAAAATAGTGAAAAAATTCTAGAGTACATTTTAGTTGCTAAAAATTACGCTAGAAAGTGTTAATGGTGGAACGTACAAGTGGTAGAGTGGGCTTGTAATTGAGTGTGATTTAGCCCCACCTACCTACGGTTCTATTGGCCAGTATACACGCCCACTAGTCCCTTCTTCGTTTCGCCTATAACATTTTCAACTCTAAATATTTCTACTAAAACAATAGTTTAGAATTTTTTTACTATTTTTTCCTCCGTAGGTATTTCATAAAGAATCAATTTATGCAATAAAAGTTTTTAATACAAAAATTAATGTATTTTCTAATTGAACGTTTATTTCGACAAAATTCTTTAATCAAATCAAAATTAGGCACATCACAATTAGAATAAAACATATTCTTAAATCATTCATAAACCGTAATTGATTGTGAACAGTAATATAAATGTTCAAAATAGATTATTTTAATTATTGCATAATTTCATTCTTTATTAAATACCTACGGAGGAAAAAATAGTGAAAAAATTCTACACTACATTTTAGTTGCAAAAAATTACGCTAGAAAGTGTTAATGGTGGAACGTACAAGTGGTAGAGTGGGCTTGTAATTGAGTGTGTTTAGCCCCACCTACCTACGGTTCTATTGGCCAGTATACACGCCCATTAGTCCCTTCTTCGTTCCGCCATTAACATTTTCAACTCTAAATATTTCTACTAAAACAATAGTTTAGAATTTTTTTACTATTTTTTCCTCCGTAGGTATTTCATAGAGAATCAATTTATGCAATAAAAGTTTTTAATACAAAAATTAATGTAATTTCTAATTGAACTGTTTGTTTCGACAAAATTCTTTAATCAAATCAAAATTAGGCACAGCACAATTAGAATAAAACATATTTTGCATCCATTCATAAACCGTAATTGATTGTGAACAGTAATATTTATGTTCAAAATAGATTATTTTAATTTTTGCATAATTTCATTCTTTATTAAATACCTATGGAGGAAAAAATAGTGAAAAAATTCTAGAGTACATTTTAGTTGCAAAAAATTACGCTAGAAAGTGATAATGGTGGAACGTACAAGTGGTAGAGTGGGCTTGTAATTGAGTGTGATTTAGCCCCACCTACCTACGGTTCTATTGGCCAGTATACACGCCCACTAGTCCCTTCTTCGTTTCGCCTATAACATTTTCAACTCTAAATATTTCTACTAAAACAATAGTTTAGAATTTTTTTACTATTTTTTCCTCCGTAGGTATTTCATAAAGAATCAATTTATGCAATAAAAGTTTTTAATACAAAAATTAATCTAATTTCTAATTGAACTGTTTATTTCGACAAAATTCTTTAATCAAATCAAAATTAGGCACATCACAATTAGAATAAAACATATTCTGAAATCATTCATAAACCGTAATTGATTGTGAACAGTAATATTTATGTTCAAAATAGATTATTTTAATTTTTGCATAATTTCATTCTTTATTAAATACCTATGGAGGAAAAAATAGTGAAAAAATTCTAGAGTACATTTTAGTTGCAAAAAATTACGCTAGAAAGTGTTAATGGTGGAACGTACAAGTGGTAGAGTGGGCTTGTAATTGAGTGTGATTTAGCCCCACCTACCTACGGTTCTATTGGCCAGTATACACGCCCACTAGTCCCTTCTTCGTTCCGCCATTAACATTTTCAACTCTAAATATTTCTACTAAAACAATAGTTTAGAATTTTTTTACTATTTTTTCCTCCGTAGGTATTTCATAGAGAATCAATTTATGCAATAAAAGTTTTTAATACAAAAATTAATGTAATTTCTAATTGAACTGTTTATTTCGACAAAATTCTTTAATCAAATCAAAATTAGGCACATCACAATTAGAATAAAACATATTTTGCATCCATTCAGACCTTGGTCATATGGACCACTTAGAAAAATCAATTTCAAAAGTATTTTCATTCAGATATTAAATCTTATCAGTTTGAATGGGTATTGAAACCATTGCTGATAGAAATGTATCAAGTGCAACATTTATCATTCTGAAGACACAGGAAGAATTGGCAGAACTTTCTAATGATGCTGAAGTCTTAAACTTGAATTACCCAAGAAAAGCTTAGCAACTTTTTGGATTGAAGCGTAAAGCCTTCTTTTTCGATTGCAGCGTCTCACTTGTTTGTAGATAAATCGGTCTGACCGGAACCGCAGTTTGTGTAAGAGGTGTTACTTTCGTTTTGCCGAAAACATGATATATGTTCTACACATGTAATAGAGCAACGAATTGTTGTGAATTTTCTTATGAAACTGGGTAAAACCGCTACTGAAACTTATCTTTTATTAAAAATAGTTTATGGCGATGAATCTTAACCACGTGCGTTAGTTTTTGAGTGATTCAAGCGTTTCCAGGATGGCCGGAGAAGACGTCGAAGATGATGACCGCCCACGAGCAAAACGGATGAAAATATCTGATTAAAGTTAATAAACATTACTACCGGTGAGGTGCTTGCTCAACTCTGGTGAAAGATTAAGGAAAAAAACGACCTGATTTGTGAAAGACCAAGTCACGGGGTTCTCCATCAAGACAACCGGCGCCGGCTCACACTGCATTGTCTGTCAAAACGACGTTTCTAGCCAAAAGTACAACATCCCAGTTTTAGGCCACATTCGTCTTATTTGACTGACCTGACCTCCCCACGTGACTTATATCTGTTCCCTTGTGACGTTGCGTCAAGTAATGGCGGGGAGAACTGGAGCGGGTCCGTAAGGTGCTGCGGCTACCGGAGGGAAAAGAAATTAACGAAGTGGCAGAGAGAGAGAGGGGAGCTGAACGCAGCAGTATTGTATTGGAGAGAGAGAGCGCCTGGTGGGCAGTCAGAGGAAAAAATTAGAGAGAGCGACCGAATTTAACGGGCCGACCCGCTTCTGAGTCTCTAACGAACAACGGTACTGAAGCCCGAGCAACCGAGCCACGACCCCGCAGACCCATCGGCGGAAGCAGGTGGTTGTACCGCACCCCCCCAGGTATTCTTGTCTGTGAAGTTCCACCCCTAACCTATCAGGAACTGTCGGGAGAGACTAACTACCCCTAAATTGATTCTTATCCCGAATGTGAAGACAATTAGTTATTATTATTTTGTATGTTCTTTAAAAAGTATTTTTAGTTATTTTATATCATAAGGCAATTAGGTGAAGGATCCTTCCGTTATGTATTTCTTTTGTACTGTTTTCCTTATTTTGCTTTGGTTCAAACTAAATGCCTAGTTATTGTTAACCCGTCTATTGTGATTGTGATCCGGTTCCTTGCTGGTCAACACTACTATCAGTGGTGTTACACCCTAAAGTCAAATCTGTATTAAAAGGAACACGATTTCAGTCCAGTTGAACCTGTGAAAGAAAAAGCGGCACGCGTCATGCAGGAGCTCACAGAAAAAAGACATCCAGCACTGTTTCGAGCTTTGTATGGATAGGGGAGGGGTGTATATTGAAGGATATAAAAGGTGTATATTGATGGTGATAATAACTAAATACGAGGGTCGTTTGAAAAGTCCGTGCAAAGTCAGAGAGATAGCACCACTGGCGTGTATCGAGGTTATGTTTAGTTAGTAGCATCTCTTGGAAGAACACACACCAAGTTTCAGCCAGATCGGTCTATTTCTTTGTGTTTGGCATTCGTTTGAATCGAGGAAGTCGAGTGATTTTCAAAAAATGGACGAAAAAGAATTTCGTGTGTTGATTAAACACTACTTTATGAAAGGCAAAACGCCTCAGGAGACTAAAGAGAAGCTTGATAAACATTATGGTGACTCCTTCGATTAGAACAGTTTATAAGTGGTTTCAAAATTTTCGGAGTGGGCATATGAGCACAAGTGACGCTGAACGTTCCGGACGCCCTGTTGAGGTTACTACTCCAGAAATCATTGATAAAATCCATGATATGGTGATGGATGACAGAAGAGTGAAGGTGCGTGAGATTGCTAGTGCTATGGACATCTCGAATGAACGGGTACATAATATTTTGCATCAACATTTGGACATGACAAAGCTATCCGCAAGATGGGTGCCGCGATTGCTCACGCTTGACCAAAAACGAAATCGTGTGAAGTATTGCAAGGACGGTTTGCAGCTGTTCCAGAAGAATCCGCAGGACTTTAAGCGTCGTTTCGTCACTGTGGATGAAACATGGATACATCACTACACTCCTGAGACCAAAGAACAATCTAAACAATGGGTTACCAAGGGGGAATCTGCGCCAAAAAAGGCGAAGACCTTTCCTTCGGCCGGAAAGATTATGGCGACTGTCTTTTGGGATTCGCAAGGAATAATCCTCATCGACTATCTGGAAAAGGGTAAAACTATTACAGGTGCATATTTATTCATCGTTATTGGACCGTTTGAAAACCGAGCTGCAAGAAAAACGCCCACGATTGGCCCACAAAAAAGTCCTTTTCCATCACGACAACGCACCAGCTCACACCTCAGCAGTTGTGGTCGCAAAATTAATGGAAATAGGGTTCCAACTCGTTTCACATCCCCCCCTATTCTCCAGACTTGGCTCCCTCGGACTACTATTTGTTCCCCAATATAAAGAAATGGCTGGCGGGAAAAAGATTTTATTCAAACGAGGAGGTGATTGCAGAAACGAATGGCTATTTTTCAGACTTGGACAAATCCTATTATTCGGAAGGGATCAACAAACTAGAGCAACGTTGGACGAAGTGTATAAGCCTAAAAGGAGACTATGTTGAAAAATAAAAAAGGTTTACCCCAAAAAATTAAGTAGTTTTTATTTTTGCACGGACTTTTCAAACGACCCTCGTATGTATAAATTTAAAATAAAATGTTTTACAGAAATAGTCTCGTTGTTTAATAGCCACACCTCGTATATACAAACCTTAAATCGACTTATAGCCTAATAAATAGGTGTTAGAATATAAAGAGGTCGGCAAGAAATTTTTAACTTTAAACGTTTAAGAAGCACTGATTTAAAATCATAGTTTCAACTATTTTTTATATTAATTCATCTAAGGCGGAATAATTTTCTTATAGTAAAACTAGCACATTCTATTGACCAATATTGTAAACTCTTTAATAAAGGGTTAATTTCACTAAAACGAGTGAACTAGGTTTGTAAAGTGCTGCTGTGCGCACGCAGAACGGCTAGATCATGTACTAAAATGAAACTAACCGGCCGTTTTTCATTACAGTAACAAAGTAAATCGCCCGGGCCAACACTTACGAAGCTACTTGACCGTTAAGTTTATTCTAACGCGAGTTTTTTGCCAAGAAAAATTGAAAAATACGTTGTTTTTTTTCTTGTTCTTATAAATATCTTGGAAAATTTTTTTGTTAAAGATTTTTCTTTATTTTTTTTTTTAATTTTATTTTTATTTTTTAAATTGTTTTTGTGATAGAATATTTTTTTTTTTCTCGTTAAATTGTAAAAATGTTTCATTTAATTAGATGTTGTTAACTATAAAAAGTACTGATCGCATGTTTTTAAAGTTTTGTAAATATTAGTTGAATTATTAAAGTGATTTTGTTTAAAAAAGTTAAATCTTACAAGACAAAAATCGTGTCAAAAAATCAAAGAAAGTAAAAGTAAAATATAGGAAATCTTGGTCGATTCAAGTCCAAATTCAGTCAATAAATTATATCATATACAACACACGTCAAGTGGTACATATATATAAGCATCCATGTACACATGAGTGAAGCATTCTGAGAGGGGTGTGGACACACAGAGTGAGACAGAGAAAGAGAAGAACAACTATCGCCCTCCGTTGGTCACGGGAGTTTAGTAGTGGTATATGCTGGTAGAACAACAATCCATCGTCAACCTGTTTTACAAAACCCTGCTCTTGAATTCTGTTCGTAGAAGAAAAGTTCACTAATAAGAATATTCGGCCGAGCATTCTTTAGAATCAAAATAAAAGAAATAGAAAAAAAATGGCACAATTCTATATCAGTGGATTTCACGTCTTTTTACCAGCGATAATCGTTTTAATTGCATTAGGTACGTATTAAATTGATTATTTTTATTTTTAATTGGGTGGGGGTAAATAATTAATCTGTTACTTATATAATTATATATCATTTAAAGCAGATTAGCTCTCCTAGTATGGTACAAATTTAGCAAAACTCATTCATTTAATTATTTTTAACACAAAAACCTTCACAGAAATATTTTTATTTATTTTTGGGGGGGGGGCCACAAAATTTACAAAAAAAAAAATCCACTAAATTTTTTATTTTTCCCCCCAAATTTCGTAATTTTGAGTACGCTACCATAGCGTCCTAGTTCTAACCCCCTTCCACCCACAGAAATTAAAAAAAAAAAATGAAGTTCAAGTATAGAGATCTACAGGTTTCGAGCAAAAATCATTGATAAATCTATTCAATTAGTGTTATTTCCGGTTGATTTTGAACAAAATCCTAATTTTTATTGCTATTCTTGTAGTACCTAAACAAATTGTCAATTTATCGGATTCGAATCCAGCTGCTGGCCCTTAGATTTTCTCTTCCTAGGAACTTCTTACAAGCTCACTGTCCTGGTGGATGGACAGTGTTGTCTGTAACGAGAGAACACTGTCCGGAGGCGGGCAGTGAACTGAAAAGAAGCTCCGGGCGCCAATAACCTTAGATGGTGACGCTCTTTAAATCATTAAAAAAAAAAAAAATTGTCAATTTAGAGCGTTTTATTGTTCTCATGTTTCGTTTTTTTTTGTTTGGGAGCTTGGTCAATATTTTTGGACCAAGCGATTCTAGAGAAATGTACGTAAAGGTGATGATTATACTGGTACCAAATTGGGAAAAAAAGGCTACAAAAAAAGTTATGCATGAATTTTTAAATTGGTTCAAAAAAAAAAAAATCGGGTACAACTTAAAAAAAAATATCATAAAACGACCAATTACGAATCTTCTGAAGATGGAGGTAAAATAGAATTATGATTTTAATTAAAGAAAACTAAAAACAAACGGCGAGTAAAATCAACGATTTTATTTAAAATATAAATCCCAAAAAAAAAAAAATGAATTGAACAATCAATTAATGTAATTAGGTGGGCCTACATGAGGGCTAGTAGCGGCCCAAAAGTTGTAATCGGATTAATCATAAAAAATTTTGGGCCCACTGATTTGTAAGTTGATTGGTACATCAGTTTGTTGGGCATCAAGTTGATTGGGTATGTAATTAAATTAGAACTGCAACACAGACGTGTAATGCGTGTTTAGTCTAGCTATACCAGGTCCCAACACTCTAGCTGAAGTTAAAGGCGCGGTTAATAATAGAATAGGGATGAAAAAAGAACTGCCAATTTCAGTCAATATTTTTATTATGCCGAGTTTTTCGACCTAGGGACTAGGTCCATTTTCAGGACTAATTTACAATGTACTATTTATGTACAATGAACAATGTACCAACCCTCTATTGATGTAAAATATTACATTGTAAATTAGCCCTGAAGATGACCTAGTCCCCTAGGTCGAAAGCTCGGCATAATACAAACATATATCATGACTGAAATTGGCAGTTATTTTTCCATCCTATTGAAACTATGAATCAGTCACCAAAAGTAATGAACAGTAATAGAATTTCTGGGCATTAAAAAGGGCTTTTTAGAGATCAGATTACTTAATACTGGCACCCTAAATTTGATTATATTTGTGTTTAAGCGATCTCAAATGATCACATCTTTTTTTAATACCATTAAGTTTCCATTTTTAATAGTTTTTGCTGTAACTATAACCCCAGTAGGCGTTAGACCGTAGGGAACCTCCAGATATTGTAAGACATCTACGAAACATCTGGTACAACGTAGAGGATATCAAGATATTTTCTGAACATCAATCTATCTCCTCAAATCACTCTATTTTAGTGTTCAAGAGACTGATCTAATTGATGTCTCAATTTGAGAAGGAAATTACGGGCAACCCACTTTGGAATTCAATAACACCTGGCTTAGTCGGCGGCCGATGCAATTTATAGTGGCCACAATAGCAGCAAACAATGTACTACTTCCATTAGACAGATTTCCTGTAAATTAGGCATTTTACTATATTAATATAAAGCCCCGGTAATGAGGCTGTTTATTAAACTTACATTACACCTTGGATTGGTAGCTTGCCCTCCTTGTTCCTCCCTTGTTAAGAGTAAAATTCCAGAAAAACCCGAAAAAAAATACTTTCAGTAATATGACACTTCCGTTCGGGCTTAATTTTGTTCAAAATCTTATGACCGGGGGGTCCAATGTGGGCACCAATTTGGAATATAAATATTTTCAGCTAGCTGGGAATTTCCTTCCTATTTCTAGAGTTCTGCTGACTACTTCACAGGACTTCCGGTGAGAATATGAAAGCGAAAATCTCTACGATCACGGTACTTCCTCTCACTAGTTGGGTAAGAGGAAATACATATATTAATTTAAAAAAAAAGCTCAAAATAACTGCTTCTAAGGTGAACGTGTGCTTTTTAAGTGAAAGCTCAATTTGGGAAATTTGGCAGATTTGAAGAAAAACGTGCGGTTCCCAGTGCTCTTTTTGGCATGATTTACTTCCCAACTAGACGTCTGGAATTTCGCTCCTCCTGAACACTATATCGATAGCAGACCAATATATTAGAAGGAAATGGCCCTCTCAACAGTGGAAAGCTTAAGTTGCCACTTTCCATTGTGATCACCTTTTAAAGGAAATTGATGAGCCGTCTAATGGTGCATTAATATTTATTATGCAGGCGGTGGAGCCCCTTGCATTTAGTAGCAGTGAAGTGTCGATCTAGAGTACACCGGCTCTGCGGTTCTGAGAAACGATTTCTCTCCCACCTGAAGTGTTACTTTAGCTAAACATGCTCAGCATAATAATAAATGGTTGATTGATAAATATGTTAGCTATCAAAAATTTTGGCACTCCAACTTTCGTGAATTTTTGTTTCGAAACCAGAAATGGCACTGAATTTCGATGAGTTCTAATTGTAAAAATTGTCATTAACAGTTTCAACTTCAACTGAAAGAGGAGAAGTAAATATTTGAAATTGATTTTCACAATTTATTAAAATCCAAAAAATCTTATTTCAAATTCGTTTTTTTAATAATTTAATTTGATTTTTAAAATTTAAAATTCGATAATTTTTTTTTAGTAATGATTTGGCAGCATTCAAAATTGGATAATTTTCTTTTTGAAGTTGTTTTACCGAATGTAATAATTTGCCACAGTGACAGTACTCCCTGTGAAGCAAAGATGTATTGTTGGTTTAGTGGATTCGATTCCCCCGGTCTAGGCTTTAGATCTTATTTAAATGGTTAATATGAGAAATTTACAGTAAAGTATGTTAGGCTAGACCCGCAATGCTAAGATGTATTGTTGGTTTAGTGGGTTCGATTCCCCTGATCTAGGTCTTGGATTTTATTTAATGGTTAATATGAGAAATTTACAGTAAAGTATGTTAGGCTAGACCCGCAATGCTAAGATGTATTGTTGGTTTAGTGGGTTCGATTCCCCTAGTCTAGGCCTTGGATTTTATTTAATGGTTAATATGAGAAATTTATAGCAAAGTATGTTAGGCGGTTATAGGCTAGACCCCGCAATGCTAATATGTATTGTTGGTTTAGTAGGTTCAATGCCCCCAGTCTAGGCCTTGGATTTTATTTAATGGTTAATAAAAGAAATTTACAGTAAAGTATGTTTGCTAGTCGCCTCCGTCCATGACACCTAAATTTGGTAATTGGACGTAAAGCCTGGCCTGAAAAGTTAGGCAATTACTCGTACTTTACACTGACAGTACTATCGCAGGGAGCAAGAAGCGAGTAGATTTTTTAGATTTTGAAAGGCGGGACGGGACCCTATGGGCCACGGCACCGCAGCCACCAGAGGCTTATTGTTCCTTCCGCTTTAAGTCTAGTAGATGAAACCTCCCACATCTAAGAAGGTTGAGGGCTTTCCCTACCAGTTCCTTCTGCGCTATAATCTCCTTTGGTCTTAAAGTTCCAAAGATATATGTAGTACAGTCTCGCGATTGCAACAAAGAAGCGAGTAAGTCCACATCAAGTCCTAATAGACCGTAATGCTAGGCTACTGCGCATTTTGTGGGATGCTGCAGTCACTCTTCCGAAAACGACTTCGTGGCTTTTTTGGCGGCTGCAATGTGGACTACAATTTAATTGTAAACATTAAATTGTAACAATTAAATGTTATAATTTCCAAACAACGTGACGGGCCTTAGGTCTTAGACTGGCGAGGTGTTTGACGTTCCTCTGCTTGAGACCAATGAGCGGCACCAGTAATTGAGATGTTAGTGATCAAGTAAAATGTTTTTTTAAAAAAAAGAATTCGAGTTCGATGAATATTTACTGTTAGAGCTTGCAGAAGGTCGTATGAGGCGAGTGCAAACTGAAATAAATAAACCCGGCTGGAATTCCAGTAAATACTAATTGTAGATGTCCATGTTTAGGCTGATCATTATTAATACTGTTGCCCAGAAGACATAATGCTGGCTGGATGGCCAGATCTGTGTAATGTAATGGACGACTTAGCAGAGATATAACAGCATGTCCCTCTGGCTAATGGCAGTGCTGTGTCGCAATCCCTCGGGAGTGGCTCCTTTAGCTCCCATAAACCGCCCTCTATAATAATAACATACTTGTCATTATCTCCTTTGTCTAAATGAATTACACCAAATGGCCTCGTTCTATTTTAGTTAAACCAGTGCTGAAATATAGTGGCGGCCATTACAGCTTCATTAACTGTTTAGAATTTCTGGTGACGCCCATTACTTTCTCTCACTGTTTCGAACCCTCGTACGACTTCCTCTTATCGCAACGTATTTGAAACCTAAAATTGGTGCCCCTCCCCATAAAATATCACCAACATCCGCTAAATTTACTCAGTAAAGTGGCCTTTTCGCTGACACAATGTTCTTGAAATTTGGAAATTTATTTCCACATTAAATTCGCGGTATAATTATAACGGTAAAAAGACCTTATAATATCTCCTTAACAAAAACTTGACAGTTTAAAAAGTTAAGTATAAGGGTTGATTAAACGCCATAAGGTACCCAAATCAGCAAGTACCCAACATTTCATTTATACTTCTAGTATCATATTTTTTAGAATGTATTAGATGTCACAGACCCTTGTGCTGGCCTTTTATCACCCATAAATATTTTTCTGTTAGAATAATAAAAGATGTATCTCATCATCATAGTTAGTATTAAAAAGGCACTTCATTTTAACTCTATTCCAAATTATTCTTGTGATTTATCTTTATTCCGGAATAATCATCACATTCACTCGCGTATTAAGGTAGAAAAAGGGTGATAAAATTAATGCCAGTTTCAGTCATGATAAACTTTATTCTGCCGAGCTTTCGACCTAGGGACTAGGTCATCTTTAGGGCTAGTTTACAAAGTAATATTTTACATTACTGGGTTGGTGTGTCTTCTGTCTTGTCTTGACTTCTGTCTTGTCTTGTCTTCTGTCTTGTCCTGTCTAGACAAGACAGAAGACACACCAACCCTGGAATGTAAAATATTACTTTCTAAACTAGCCCTGAAGATGGACCTAGTCCCTAGGTCGAAAGCTCGGCAGAATAAATGTATCACGACTGAAAACTAGCATTTATTTTTTTCACCCTATTGAAACTATGAATCAGTCACCAAAAATAATGAACAGCTATGAAAAAGGGAAAGTTAGAGTTGGTCTTTTACTGCCGTGATTTGAATTACGGAGTTAAAACGAAATTTCAGTATTGAATTCGTCTTACGTGAGCACAAATTACATAGTTAATAACAAGTAAATGATACTTGTAATTATAATTCATTCATTTTCAAACTTTAATCTACGAGTAATTAAATACTTGTGGTAAAAGATGTTTTATAACCAACTAAAAATATGCATATCTATTTTATATTACACATATTATAACATTGTGAGGAGAACACCTAGATTAACAATGTAATTGAAGAAAACTAAATTAACATTTAATATTAACAAACTATGTTATACTTCAACAGAATAGAACGGAATGTGTACATTTGCTAAACACATGACTCTTTGTTATTGCATACGATCTACATTAATCATACTTTAAAGGAAACTTAACCTCTCTTCCAGAAGTATCTTCCTGGGAACCAAGGACACATATTATTTACATTTACTGCAAGTGTGCAGTAAGGATGAGAAGTTTAAAGAAAATCGATCGATGTTTTTGAGAAATTTAAAAAAAAAATCGAGTTGCTAAAATGATCGATCTTAATTGGTTTGTCAAAAATCTTATTGGTGGCATCAGAATTGAGCTTTTCTAGTTACCGTTAATGAGTATCTCTGGCCATACCCAAACTCACATTTTATACCATTACAATATCTTGTCTTACTTCTCAGAGAATAAGAAAATTTTAGATTTGAGAGAAACGCCTTTTTCCGGAGAAAAGTTACAAACTTAAGATTGAGAAAATAGCAAAGAAAATAAACAAGGATTTCGTAATTCCAGAAATTCCACAAAAAACGCGGAAGTTTGACAGCTCTGTTAAGCCTCGTTTTATGTAAACGTTAGGATTATGGTATTCTATTCAAAAGGCACTGGATGGCTGGCAAACATAGCTCCTTTTCACAAAATGCCCTTCAACGAATTTTCTGGGAAACCAAAATTGCGGATCTAGTAGATTATAATGGGCAGCATCTCTGCATCTTGTTAGTAAAATGACAAAAAAGAGAAACATTTCGGGTGATTAAAGTGCCATTTCCGGTAGAAGGGATTCCAAGGGCCGTCTCTTCCGTTTTCAAACCACATACCAATCCTTGTGGGTAGTTAATTCACTATTTAAACTTGAAAAGCCTTGAAACGGCTTTAAAAGGTCTGTTTGGATTTAAAGCTAAGTTCCTAAAAGAGTGAAGTAAAGCCGCTGTAAATGTGGCCAGGAAATTAGAATTTAATTCCCGTTGAACTTAATTCGCTTCAGAACTTACCGTGAGCAGCTTTAGAGGGTCCAGAATATTGAGAGGAAAAATAGTAACTCCATGGATTATTCCCAAAATGATGAACCTTTCTTCCTGGAATGTTGGTTTTCAGAGCGGTCCTGTGGTAACTGAGGCACCAATTACATTCCTCAAAAGACTCTTCTTTTTATAGTGTTCATTGAAGGCCTTTTCTTTTCGTAAAAATTCCATGTTTTAAAAACATTTAATCACATAAACTGCGCAGGCGTTGGACCAACTTTGCCTTTGTTTATTTTAACGAAAATAAATAAATAAAAAATATAGAAATTAAACTAATCCAATTATTTTAGTGTAGAACGCAAAATCTAGAATATATGACCTCATTGTTTACGTCAGACGTAGAGCCGTAACTTGTAAACAATTCAATTACATTTCCGGCCGCGGATTACTTTTCAGATATCCATCCCTCAACTTCCTGCCGCGTATTCCCGCAAACACTCGTCCTCAGAATAACCGTCAAACAATTTATTTATGGTTGACATATCGATTCACTCCGTCCACATAATGTTGAACCTTTTACTTAAATTGCATTAGCGATTCCCCTCCACCCCCTCCTTCTGTACTGTATTTATGTAACATGTATTTATTTGAGCACAATCATTGGATTAATTACATAAATAGAATTTTACTTAATTTAAGCCAAAATTCCTTAAATTGAAGATTTAATCCTTTGCATTAAAGTCACTTCGTTCGAAAGTGCGTCTTCCTGTCAAGATGACTTCCTTCCTTAATGTTCTACCAATCATGGCCAAGTTTTCACTTAGAAACATGTTTTGAAATTCTCCAAATACAAAAGAAAAAACAAGTTTTTGTTTGACAGCCAAACTTAAATAGAACGCATGTTGCCGCAGATTTGGTCCCCCAAAAAAATAAGGGATTTGGGAATTCATTTTTAAAAATAAAGTCCAGGAATTTCTATCAGAGAGTTCTTTTATTGAAACTGTTCCGGTAGGACAGTTGTATAAGGGTTGATCGTCAAAAAGTGCTCGAAAAAGTGTAACGTTGAAAAACACCCAACTTTGACAATTTTTTTTTCTCTTTTTGTATAAAAGATAAAATTCACAAATTTTCTTTAAATTATTGGGCAAACCCTCCTTTATAACTGTAATTTTTTTGCAACAACCTAGATCTAATAGGTTTCGAGAAAATAGTTGCTGAAAATGAGCAAAAACGGCATTTTCAAAAAATGTTCTTGTTGTTGTTGTTCTTGTTACCTTTTTTTGTAAACAACGTAGCGCCTAAACGCGTGAACCGATTTTCATGAATGAGGTGTCATTCGATTCGGAATTTTATGTAGATGTGCCTTTTGGGGGTCTCGACGCTGCACATCGAATGGGAGAGGAGTTAGCCCTATCAGAGTAGTTTTGTGATAGGGCTGGCACACGTTACTATTTATCGCCTGATTTGTGTACGATTTCAGTCGGTCTGAACGATGATTGTTCTTACGTCAGATGAAAAAAATCCATCTTACGTCATGTTGTTGCATCTGGAGGAGTCTGTGTGATTTTCTTTCATAAGAAAACAAAATATAATTTAAATTTAATTAAATACTCCTTAACAAAAACTTACAGTTTAAAATGTTAAGTATAAGGGTTGATTAAACGCCAAAAGGTACACAAATCAGCGAGTACCCAACATTTCATTAATACTTCATTAATAGTCAAGTAATTCTACTGCATTAATTTTCATTAATAAGTTATTTTTTAGAATTTATTAGATGTCACAGACCCTTATGCTGGCCATTTTCGTCTACAAAATATATGTTCAAGTAGCACTGTAGATTGACTGTCATATCTAGTTATTTATAATAATCAAACTATTAATTACAGGTTAAAAAGAAAAAAAATATGAGGCTAAAAAATTCAAAACTTTTTTTTATAAAAAACTTACATTAATGATTTTATTTTATTTATTTATTTTTATTTTTAAATAAAAATCGTCGGTTTAAGTTCATTCTTCGATTAAAGTAATTGTTATTTTATGAAGTAGTGAAACGTTTATAATAATAGGTAATAATTATCTGGCTTTATCGCAAATAATATAGTTTTCTTCAATTACATTCTCAATCTAGGTATTCATACCACAATGTTGTATATATGTAATATAAAGTAAATAAGATATGCATATTTTTAGGACAGCTAATTATTCCAGGATTTTACTATAAGTAAAATTAGGGGGACTAAATTAAATTACAATTGAGAAATGAATAATTGTTGTTGAATAATCTACTTGTTATTATCTGTGTATTATTTGTGCTCACGAATATTTCGGTAAGACGAATTCAAGACAGTAGCCTACTCTAACTTTGTCTTTTTCTACTTTAACATGCATGTACGTATATATGTGATTTATCATAATTATAACAAAAAAATATTATAAATGAAGTGGCCAGCATAAGGGTCTGTGACATCTAATAAATTCTAAAAAATAACTTATTAATGAAAATTAATGCAGTAGAATTACTTGACTATTAATGAAGTATTAATGAAATGTTGGGTACTCGCTGATTTGTGTACCTTTTGGCGTTTAATCAACCCTTATACTTAACATTTTAAACTGTAAGTTTTTGTTAAGGAGATTTTTGTACCTTTTGGATAGATTTTCCTTTTTGTCTATTTTACAAAGTTACATATCTTCTTTACAGATTTTTTTAAAATTTGGAATAAGCAATTCTATCATTATAATCTGATAAGGTGTTAAGTCGGAACCGTAACTACCACTGGAGAGATCTTTTTATAGAATGATTATAGTTGCGTTCCCCCAAACCATCCTCAATAACAATTTTTTTGTAAAAGCGTTTTGAATAACATAGGAAGGTATTTGTACGTAAATAGCAAAATTAAACTGCGATTTCAGTACTTCCTTTTAAGAGGAGTAAGAAAAATAAATGCAGATTGCAGTACTTCTCCCTAAAAGGCAAAGAGGAAAGATTTTTTAATCGAACGACAATTCATTGATTTAAATCGGTTCACTCATTGATAATTTAAACGATTGCAGTACTTCCTCTTAGTAGGTGTAAGAGCAAGATGGCACTTCACAGCCACGTAGAGGAGCTTTAACCACTTATTCGGGCTGAATTTTATCAAAATCGGACTAAGCGTTATAGAAATATTGGTAATAATAGTTTTAGAAAGGGTCTTATTTGGGTGGGGCAAACTCCCCTCCTTATGAGGCACGGCGTCGAGACTTTTAAAGTGCAAATCTGTACAAAATTTCGATTCGAATGACACTTCATTCATGAAAATCGGTTCACGTGTCGATAATTTGCAACGATTGCTATACTTCCCCTTAAAAAGTGTTAGAGCTGATCGTCACTTTAATGTTACGTAGGGGAGCTCTAACCCTATCACCCTACCAAATTTTATCAAAATCGGGCCAAGATTTACAGAGTAATTAGTAATAATAATTTTGAAGGTGGCCTTATATACATTTAGCCCCAACTTCTCCCCCATTTGATATACAGCGTCGAGACCCCCAAAAGGCACATCTACATAAAATTCCGAATCGAATGACACCTCATTCATGAAAATCGGTCCGCGCGTTTAGGCGCTACGTTGTTTACAAAAAAGGTAACAAGAACAAGAACAACAACAACAACAAGAACAAGAACAAGAACATTTTTTGAAAAAGCCGTTTTTGCTCATTTTCGGCAACTTTTTTCTCGAAACCTATTAGATCTGGGTGGTTGCAAAAAAATTACAGTTATAAAGGAGGGTTCGGAATAAGATTTAAAGAAAATTTGGGAATTTTATCTTTTATAGAAAAAGAGAAAAAAATTGTCAAAGTTGGGTGTTTTTCAACGTTACGCTTTTTCGTGCAGTTTTTGATGGTCAACCCTTATACAACTGTCCTACCGGACAGTTTTAATGAAATAATTAGCTTTTCACAAAAATAAATTTTTCCCCAAACTGAAAATCATCTAAGAGTTCATTCAAGTGCTAGGAAATTCTTGGGATTAAACAGCTGGTAGACAGGAAATCGGTGCTCGATTTTTCCCAAAAATAAGCTTCTGTGAAGTAATTCCCTGCTACTAACCGTGTACTTAACTTACCTAACTGAAGGTAATTGGCTAAAACTTGTTATAAGTTTAAGTTTGTCTATTATTCTCGATTAGCTTAACTGCAAGTAGTTTAAATGTTTGCGTAATTCTGAAGTGCTAATTAAGACTTAAATAGACTGAAGAGGAAATGTCAAGAGATTATGTCTTAGGTCTTCAGAAGGGAATGTCAGAGAATGGCAGAGGAATAGTTGGTGTTGCGATGGGAGAAGTTACAGGAAGACGGTTGTGTAACCGGATGTATAATGTCATAGAACTACCTGTACGTCTCTATTAATTAGTAGCAATTAGTCACGCTGCTCACTTAGACCAGAGGCTGTCAGGAACATCATTTAGACGAGATCTACTCTTGGAATAATTTAACGGCCCACACTGATCGCCAGCGGTGTAGAGGGTAGTTTGATTGACAGGTGGCAATTAATGAGCTACAAATCGATGGTGGAAGGGTGTTGGTCCAACATGTTGATGCTGTATTGTCGGTAGAAAAACTATCTTTGCCAATTTGCTGGGCTTGACAATATTTAAATCTAGAAGGTACTCGGGAAAACAGCTGGAGTTGGAAGACGTAGCATTACGGGCGGAATTCCTTAACTGGTACTATTTACTTAGAGCTCTTCTTCCGGTTCTGTCTGTACAGTTGGGTTTCCGGCGAGAGGCGTCACGGACTGATGAAGAACCGCACTTTCAGCGAATCACACGTCCTTCTGAGTGAATTTAACCCAGTGATTCCCAAAGAGTGCACCGCGGCTCCCCGGAGCGCCGTCATAGGGGCGCCGCGAAATATTCAATTAAACTATTCGGCAATTTTCTTGGAATTTCCAATTCTCGAATTTTTGCGCCAACAATCGTGTATGGTGACAAAATTCCATGAATTTAGCAACTTTCGAGTCTTTCATTGTTTTCTTTCCAATCCGCATCTTTTGAAAGTGCGCAAGCACGGCTTCCCCACCCAAGCTTTAGTGACTAAAAAGAAGAATCTCTTATTGACTTGTCTTGCGTTAATACTTTAAAGTTAAAATTTGGTAGCATGGAACTTTCTGATTTTTGGATATCAGTAAAAAAGGAATATCCACTGCTTAGTGGTAAAGCTCTACGAGTATTAATTCCATTCGCAACATCCTATTGGTGCGTAGCTGAGGTTTTCGGAGGTCGCGGTAATACAAAGTAAATATCGCTCGAAAATTAACGGTGAACAAGAAATGAGAGTAGCCATATCCAATTTTATCCCGAGATTTGAGAAGTTGTGTAGTGAACATCAAGCCCGTCTATCCCATTAATAATTTTAATAATGTTAATCATCAATGGACGTTCAATAAATTGTTTGTGAATTTAAAATTCGTGTTTAATTTATTGTTCCAACTAGCCTAACCAAATGGTGGTTGTGGATATACTCGATATGGATATTAACCGAAACAGTTGAAATTAGATATTTAACATTAACCCAAGGAAAATAGTAAGTATCTGTTTTTAATTTTTCGCTGTTAAATGGGTAATCGCTTTTGTAAAGGAAAGTTTGCCAATTTTTCAAGAAAGTCAAAAATTTAGAAAAATAATCTTATGTATATTAAGGGCGACGGCGGAAAAAATCCGATTATTTAGGGAACCGCAAACTGAAAAAGAGTGGGAACCTCTCTAGTTAACCACCTGTTAATGAGCAGATTATATTTTAAAAAATTCCAAATTTGATTGGCGGAGTTCTCATCTTAGTAAATTGCCATTAAAGTGAACACTTTAATAATTTGGAATTCGACTAATTTTTAGTCAAAATTGTAAAATATCTTTTAAATCAAACAGACCTGGATGGGGGGCTCCCATTAAACATGAAATACCACCTACATCATTTCTGGATGTAGAAATACTCTCAAAAAATTTCATGATGATGTAATGTATATAGGGATTGAATACCTTTGCCATGTAAATAGATACACACGGGGTTAGTGTAAACAGGGAGGAGGCACGGGGTATGGGAGAGAGAGGGTCGGGTAAATCGTGGGTTCGATGGAAGAAGTTGAGTTAAAAGTGGAGAAATATTCTATCGATCGATACATTCAATCGAGCATACAAGTGCGTGTGGCTCTGCTTTTACGCCCAGCTGGTTTTTTAACACACACGTACGTTCCTCGTAAATATAAACATAGCAGACGTTCTTCCTGTGTCCGGCCGAACTAACTCCTACATAGTTGCTGATAGCCCCTGATTTAGGGAGTCCTAATTTTATTAACTTTATTTCTGGGAGGCTTCTAAGGTTAGGCACGCCTCTCATATGCCATTTTAGGGCATTGTACAGTTTTACCACCTGCTGATTATGAAATGCGTAAACAAAATACCGAATAGGAAGACTATCTCGATGCGCCGGAAGTGTTTTCTTTTGTTTTACGGACATTTTCGGCGCAATGGCCAAAGGAAAGTCATTCGAACGTAGTAGACAGAACGAGTGTTAGTCACCTATGACGTCACCTTTCCTCCAAAAATAATATTTTATTACGCAGGTGAACATTACCGTATAATATTGAAATCAGCTTATTTTTAGGAAATTTAATAAGATTTAATTACCCAGAGTCATGCGAGTGTTTCCGAGATATTTGTTAACTGATGCTGGCAGATGAGCCTACACAGGTGTTAATGGTTCTCCTGTTTTCTGTTACAGGTGAGTACTATGGCAACGTTACCACTCTCTTCCATCTCTCTTGTGAGTAAAATATTATTATTTTTTTTGCGTTTATTTGTGCTACAATCAGCGCATTGGCGCTATAAGTAACAGTGATAACCGAGTAAGAAATGATAAGTATCGAGCGGAGAAGTTACCCAGTGGTAACACTCCCAAATATTAGATGGTTAGTCACTCTCTTCACTTGAGAGATCATGAGGCCACTCTGTCTTTTAAGACGTCTTGTCCGGGTTGTCAGGAAGAGTTCTTAAAGAAAGATTTTGAGCAAGAGGATTTATATGAGATTGCAGGTTGAAGTGAAGTTTCTTGTATCGTGTTTTTAGCAACTTCGGTGATAAAAGGAATGTTAAGGTCACAGGGTGTATAGCCCCAGGTTGGGAGACATAAAATGGAGCTTTCATATGTTAATAGTTCGAAGTATTTTAGATTGAAAAGACTGAATCCTTTGGAGATTGGAGCGTTTGGTTGAACCCCACAGCTCTATTCCACACGGCCCAGATGGGTTTCTAAATAGAAGTATAAATCAGTCTTTTGTTGTCCAGAGAGAGTTTTGATCTTTCGTCTAAGAGTCTTTTAAGTAGTTAATAGCGTCTTCTGTTCTTTTTAGTCTAGTATGGGGGTTCCAAGAAAGTCTTCGGGTCTAAGTAAACCCAATTGTGTTTCCACCCGGAAATGTGGTCCCCTGAGTCAGAAAAAAAGTGGTTTTAGAAATGATCTTGGTGTGTGTGTGTGTGTTGGTGTGTGTGTAGTTTATAAAAATCCCTCCACCGGAAGTCCCCCTTCACAGAAAAGATTTTTCACTTTTCGAAATTTTTTTTGAAAATTCCTCTTAAGATTTTCTATTAATTTAGTAAGCACTGCAGTTGAATGTAGATCGGTGATGTTTGAAAATGTGATTGGGTCAGCAGTGGATTATGACTTAAATCATTTATGTCGTTGGCTATTTGATCAAGAACAGAGAAATCTTTATCAAATCTATTTACTTCATCAGATTGTAGGGAGGAAATTAGCCCAAATTAGAGGAGTTAATTTAAGGAATGCAGCTCAGGGATTCTGGAGGAGCACAAGAAGTGTAATGGAGGCCAACTGAAGATGGGTGGGTGTCGAAGGGAAGAAGTCACCGTTTGAATGATGACAAACTGAACAAAAACTATCATCTCCCCGCCATTACTGGGAGAGTCCAGCCACTCTCTCCAGAGCTGTCTGGACTCTTCACACTTACTCCCTAGGGTGGCTGCCTCCGGCTTTCTCCAGTTCTTTTTCTTCTTCTTCTTTTCAATTAGAACGTGTTCTTCTGCACCTCCAGAGCTGGTCGAAGCTGGACATACAAACCGTTACCCACTCTCAGCCTGCCTAAAGTTAGATCGCTTTTACCATCTTTTCTTTTTTTTTTTTGCTCTTTTCCGCATCACGTTTCCGTTTTATCTTCTTCCGGCGTAGCTACAGTTTTCCTGCCTGGTAACTAATTGGAAACAGCTAGCTTTAATTTTACTGCGCAGCTACTTCTTCTCTAGCTTTTTTTATTTCCTTTCACTAACCCCATAATAGAGGAAGTTTTGCGTTCAAGTTTGAGTTTATTTCACCGGAAACACACATGTTTTTTAACCCCAGATTGGTGTCATACTCACACAATATCCTCTTACTGTAATGCACGTAATTAAATACAAAAATTTGTAAAGGTTGGCTCTAACATCGTAAATACTCACTACTTGTAAAGGAAGTACCTTAGTTCTGTTCAGTGGAGCTATCTGGTGGAGTTTTTCTTGCTTTAGTGTGGGGTTAGCTAGATTTAAGTGGGTACAGTGGGTAGCTGGGTTAATCTATCTTTCACTAAGTTCCCAATAATATTGCAGTTCCAGACGAGCCAAAATGGGCGGAAATGGTTCTGCAGAGTTCAAGCCTGTGCAGAGTTCTTGAAAATGCCCAAAATGTTCTTGAAATGGTTTCAAATAAAAGTTCTAGATCTGTACCAGTGATAGAACTAAGTGCACTTAGTTTGAATTGTAATATTTGAAGTTTCCCTCTAGCAGTTTTCCAATTGGCAGCTAATTTACTCGAACGATTTTCTTTTTATCTTTTCACATATACACTCGTGAGGGGGGAAGGGGGAGCTTTTCCCCAGTTTAAATCTAGATAGGAAATGGAGAGAATTCCTCTCTTGTCCCTTCGTAACCACGGAAATGGGAAGTAGATTGGTTGAACGTAAAATGTCGTACATACTCTTCAGCTCCATTTTCTAGGAAATGATGCAAATTTTTTTAAAAATATTTTTTGTTTTCCGTTGAGTGTTAAATAAATAAATAAAAACAGAGACAGAGAGAATTTTATGTATGTAACTACATATAAAAATAAATAACCCAATGAGGAGCCGTGTTTTGCTTTGTGTTTTTGTGGCGAGCGGAAGGGCGATAAATCTTTGTTTTTTAATTCTAGTTTCCGGCCCACGGTCTGCCGTCGTGTGTGTGTGTGTGTATGGTATTTATGGGCCTAGGTACATTGTATATATTTATATTTGTGTAATTAAAAAAAAAAATGATCTAGATAAGGTACTCATGCGATTTTTAATAATAATGATACACATTTTTTCCGTGATTTATATTTGGCCGCGATAAATCTTAATTTTATGTTACGTCACGCTAAAATTTTTTATCAACAAACTTTCATCTTGTTTGCTTGTTAGTTAAATGTAATTATTCCTTTATATTCAGGAACTGAGATTATGAATGAGTAATGAGGAATAGAAAAGCCTATAAAGCTGGACTTTCGAAAACTTCCGTAGGCTCAGTGTTTACAAACAGGAAAACAAACTCTTGGGCCACCTATGTACTAAATCAATAAATTTGAAAATGGAGGAGGGGGCTAGTTTTATAGTGAGGGCCCACCAATATAGTTTTTTTTTTTTTTTGCCCCGGCTCCCGCGATAGCTAGGAACGCCCGTAAGTTTGTGGAGAAAGTTTGCGTCAAAGAAGCAGGCGGAGCCAAGTAGAGATGACAGAATCAGTTTTCATTTCTTAACAGGGGGGCGCCCGCTGGTGAGGACTTGGACTAGGGGAGAGTGTGTGGACTAAGTTGAGGCCCCCCTCCACGAGGAAAACGGTTCTGCCTCATTATCTCTAATTGCTGCGCTCCATCTTCTTCAGAGCTCCCTCATTTCCCGCCTTTTCCTCCTTCTGCAGAATTTTCAATTATTTGTAAATAGAGTTTTCTTTCACTTGTTACTAGTGTAATTTAGTATTGAAGGAAAACGCTTTGACTGACTACAGCCAGTACATTACCAATTATTACATTTGATATTTTCTGGCAGAATAACTTGACAAGACTATCCATCACATCCATGTCGGGCACGAGGAATATCATGTGTTGCACCCCGAGCTATTGGGTTTTAGATGTTTCTCGGGTGGCGAAGAATGTACTAATTCTGGGTACACCACTGACAGTATTCATCTATTTCCCAGGAACCAATACCTTCCGGTCTTAATTACTGTAAAAGACCCATTTCATCAGTGTGTTAACGGGAATTCGA
Source organism: Rhodnius prolixus (assembly GCF_049639745.1). Classification (NCBI taxonomy): domain Eukaryota; kingdom Metazoa; phylum Arthropoda; class Insecta; order Hemiptera; family Reduviidae; genus Rhodnius; species Rhodnius prolixus. The sequence goes on along the minus strand of NW_027411582.1, from coordinate 38,728,587 downwards.
ACCTTTCAACCAGTTAGGTTGGCGTGGAGCGCGGTTTGTTAGTGGTTTTCCCAAAAACTGAAGGAAAAATGGAATCCCAACCCCCATGTGTACAGACGTAGGGCCGGAAACAAACACTTTCTACAGGCTCTTTTCCGCAAACCGCCCCCGCGTCATGTAACATCCTCCACTTTGGTTCTCTTTTCTACAACCCCCAGCTTATCTGGGGTCGCTTTCAAGATCTTCATCAAGTTATTTCCTGACAGAATCCAATTTAAAACCATCTGGTCGACAGGTGAAATTAAAATTTTAAAAAAATCTATTTTGTGAACAGCCCAATTTATTGTAGTAACTAAATTTTGGTTAAATGTTTAAATGCTTAAATTAAAACATGTTAAAGGAAGCGTGACGTCAGAGCTACCCATCAAAATCAATTGCAGAACAATTGCGAATCTTGTACTTCCTCTTCCTTGTCTAGAAGTTGATATTGATCACTTGAATATGTGGCAGGAGGTTTCCAATTTTTTTTTTGTAATTAAACGCAACTCTTCCAAAATTACCAAATAATTATTAAACCTTCTTGTTTGTAACAGAAGTAAAATTATTTTTTTATCCATTTTCTGTATGCTTGAAAACATCTAAAGCTCTTAACATTTGATTTTTCTTAGAAAATCACTCGGAAAACTACTTATTTCCCGATATTAGGAAAAAATGCTAGATTTACTGCCTTGGCAATATTTTTAGTAGAAAGGGGATGAAAAAAATACATAAAAATGACTATCGCGTGCTCTTCTTTCTCTTTGATAACAAGTTAAAAAAATTGAAATATGATTAATAAATACCAGATAAATGGCCTAGCACCTTTAATTTTGAAGATATCGAATTGCGGTTTCCGGTTTCTTTCATAACTATTTTATACTCTTTAAAACTGTGTATATGAAAATGGGGGTCAACTGCGAACCCTCACTTTTGGGACGCGCGTCTGCCGCGTATGCGGGCAGGAATCTAAAATCAAGTTACATATTCTGAACCTAGAGGTGACGGGCAACAAATTTTTCCTCTACCATTTTTTGCTCAGATCAACCGTTTAAGCATGAAATGCATTTGTGCCGTCTTATAATGAACACCCTGTATAATAGGTAACTATTAGGGGTTATTGGATTGTTGTACGAATTGATGGGCAAGGATTCCCTAGGGCAACGTCAAGATCCCTCAAGACTAGACTACCATCACCCAAAATTGGATTTTTTTACCCCCTTGGAAAGCTGGATTACATTAGATGGATGAAGGTAACCAGTAAATTAAATTTATTACATGGGATAGAAAAAAATGGAACTTGCTCTCTCCTTTGGGAAAAATACTGCAGTAATGTTTCCGTGTCTATCTAAATCCTTTCCCTGTTTTACAACAACCAGTTTCCCTGCATTGGAGAAAAGAAAATCTACTTAGGAAAGCACGTGTAACCATGTGAAGGTTTTTCCCGTTTACACAACACGGCCATGTTGGGCGAGGAAAATACACTTAACAGAAATTTTCCAATAAGTTAGCCGGGAAAAACACTTGTCATGTCAAATGCAGAATGAAACGTGGCAGACTTGTTACAAAAAGTAGAATCATTTCAATCTCTCTCTCTCTCTGTAGAAAATACTCTTTTTCCATTTAAAAAAAAAAAAAAAAGTGAAGGAAAATCTGAGATTCACTTGTATCAATTTTCCTCTCTGGCAGTTTTCTCGGGGCTAGGTACCTTTAACTGTATCTGTAAATCATAGACTTTTGCGTCTATCAGTCTGTTTATAGTACTAGGTAGGGCAAGGTGAACTGTTTTGGCCTTGCACACTGATCGAGTAACCGTCAGGGCATTTATCTTGTTTTGTACGTTTCGGTAAAAACTTACGTCTATAGTTAAAGTTGCTTTGTTTTGAGAAATTCGTTAACTGAATTGTCGAGCTATAGGCGCCATGGTAGCCGAGCGGTTAAGATACTAGACCCGCAAAGCAAAGATGTATTGTTGGTTTAGTGGGTTCGATTCCCCCGGTCTAGGCCTTGGATTTTATTTAATGGTTAATATGAGAAATTTATAGTAAAGCATGTTAGACGGTTATAGACTAGACCCGCAAAGCAAAGATGTATTGTTGGTTTAGTGGGTTCGATTCCCCCGGTCTAGGCCTTGGATTTTATTTAATGGTTAATATGAGAAATTTATAGTAAAGTATGTTAGGCGGTTATAGGCTAGACCCGCAATGCTAAGATGTATTGTTGGTTTAGTGGGTTCGATTCCCCTGGTCTAGGCCTTGTGCATTTTATTTAATGGTTAATATGAGAAATTTACAGTAAAGTATGTTAGGCGGTTATAGGCTAGACCCGCAAAGCTAAGAGGTATTGTTGGTTTAGTGTGTTTGATGCCCCTGGTCTAGGCCTTGGATTTTATTTAATGGTTAATATGAGAAATTTATAGTAAAGCATGTTAGACGGTTATAGACTAGACCCGCAAAGCAAAGATGTATTGTTGGTTTAGTGGGTTCGATTCCCCCGGTCTAGGTCTTGGATTTTATTTAATAGTTAATATGAGAAATTTATAGTAAAGTATGTTAGGCGGTTATAGGCTAGACCCGCAATGCTAAGATGTATTGTTGGTTTAGTGGATTCGATGCCCCTGGTCTAGGTCTTGTATTTTATTTAATGGTTAATATGAGAAATTTATAGTAAAGTATGTTAGGCGGTTATAGGCTAGACCCGCAAAACTAAGACGTATTGTTGGTTTAGTGGGTTCTATTCCCCCATCAAGGCGTTGGATTTTATTTAATGGTTAATATGAGAAATTTATAGTAAAGCATGTTAGACGGTTATAGGCTAGACCCGCAAAACTAAGACGTATTGTTGGTTTAGTGTGTTTGATGCCCCTGGTCTAGGCCTTGGATTTTATTTAATGGTTAATATGAGAAATTTATAGTAAAGCATGTTAGACGGTTATAGACTAGACCCGCAAAGCAAAGATGTATTGTTGGTTTAGTGGGTTCGATTCCCCCGGTCTAGGTCTTGGATTTTATTTAATAGTTAATATGAGAAATTTATAGTAAAGCATGTTAGACGGTTATAGACTAGACCCGCAAAACTAAGACGTATTGTTGGTTTAGTAGGTTTGATTCCCCTGGCCTAGGCCTTGGATTTTATTTAATGATTAATATGAGAAATTTATAGTAAAGTATGTTTGCTAGTCGCCTCCGTCCACGACACCTAATTTGGTAGTTGGACGTAAAGCCCGCCTGAAAAAATAGGCATTACTTAACTTTACTTTAATATCGAGCTATAATAAAATTTTCTCGTATAGAGCGGTTTATGAAAACAGAGAATTAATCTAAAGCTAGTAGGTTTATTGTTACAAATTATTTGACATTTAGTGTTGTAAAATTCTCATAGATACAAGTTAAAAATAGCAGAGATGATAAATTACAATTCATTAACATGGGATAGGAGAACCGGAAGAAGTTAGAGTTTTTAGTATGTACGGAAATGGGTTGGCATTCCTGGTAGTGATGAGATATTTTAATACCTTACCATCTCACTTTGCACTTACTTTCCGCTGTAGAGTTTACCTTTTGGAGCGACCTCCAAGGGAAAGTTACTCTTCGCTCCTTCACCTCTCCATGCTTTCGGCTGCCTTTTTATCGCCCGCCCCCGCATGTCTGGCGGTGGAGGCGTGTGCGGTTTGTAAAACAGAGTTACTCCAGTCGGTAGACGTTACGCTACATGCTCAAAGTATCGTTCCCTCTCTCTCGCAAAGCCTGCTTCTTATCTTAGTAAAGCCACACGCCAGCTTTACATTTCTATATTATCAGAACTGCGTATCCATACCAAAGTGCCAGGCCACCCTCCTGCACAGTTCCACTTTATACTTCAAAGCTTGCCTTTATAAGCATTAAAAAAAAAGTTACCTGTTAGGTTTGATTTGAGAAAAAGACTGAACAACCTATTCTGTCTCGTTGATTCCTCTGCAACAAAAGGGAAAATCAGAACCAGTGGCATCTGATTGCGATGAGGATTACGTCCTTAAACAACCATTCAATTAAAAGTTATATTTAGCCGAGCGGGAAACAGTCGTGAATCCAGAAAAATTAGCAACTATGCTTTCCTTGTCAGAGAAAACAGACCTTTATTACCGTCACAGCATTTAAGGAAATCAAGGAATATTATTCCAAGTATTCCAGCCACAGGAATACTATCTACCTGATGTTAGAATCGCCACAAAAATAGCCCAAAACCTACCGCTTTAGATCTCGCTACCTAACGAACGGATTTCGATCAAATTTTGGTTAAATATAGAGAATTCCTAGGTCTATTTTTGGGTCAAATTAGAACCCTTTTTTACAGAATATTAGTGAAGTTATAGACGTTTTATTTTCTGGAACTTTCAATCTCCCAAAACAGCCAAAAACTTAACCTATTATATCTCGCTTCGTAACGAACGGATTCCGATGAAATTTTGGTTAAATTTAGAGAATTACTAGGTCTATTTTTGGGTCAAATTAGAACCTTTTTTTACAGAATATTAGTGAAGTTATAGACGTTTTATTTTCTGGAACTTTCAATCTCCCAAAACAGCCAAAAACTTAACCTATTATATCTCGCTTCGTAACGAACGGATTCCGATGAAATTTTGGTTAAATGTAGAGAATTCCTAGGTCTACAATAAGGCAAAATTAGAACGTTTTCTATGTAATATTATTGAAGTTTTTGGCGTTACGAGAATTACTAGGTCTATATTTGGGCAAAATTATAACGTTTACAATATAATGTTGTTGGAGTTATAGACGTTTTATTTTCTGGAACATTAAATTTCTCAAAACAGCCAAAAACTTAATCTTTTATATCTCGCTTCGTAACGAACGGATTTCGATGAAATTTTGGTTAAATGTAGAGAATTCCTAGGTCTACAATAAGGCAAAATTAGAACGTTTTCTATGTAATATTATTGAAGTTTTTGGCGTTACGAGAATTACTAGGTCTATATTTGGGCAAAATTATAACGTTTTCAATATAATGTTGTTGGAGTTATAGACGTTTTATTTTCTGGAACATTAAATTTCTCAAAACAGCCAAAAACTTAATCTTTTATATCTCGCTTCGTAACGAACGGATTTCGATGAAATTTTGGTTAAATGTAGAGAATTCCTAGGTCTACAATAAGGCAAAATTAGAACGTTTTCTATGTAATATTATTGAAGTTTTTGGCGTTACGAGAATTACTAGGTCTATATTTGGGCAAAATTATAACGTTTTCAATATAATGTTGTTGGAGTTATAGACGTTTTATTTTCTGGAACATTAAATTTCTCAAAACAGCCAAAAACTTAATCTTTTATATCTCGCTTCGTAACGAACGGATTTCGATGAAATTTTGGTTAACTATAGAGAATTACTAGATCTATATTTGGGCAAAATTAGAATTAATATTTCTAGCATTTATCTCTCAATTCGTTAAAAGTTTTTTGATATTTGCTCACAAAATCATAATTTATGAAGATAATCTCTATTATTACGCAATAAAATAAATGATGTAATTAGTTAAAGAGTTATAATAATTTATTTGAGTTAAGATTGTGCAGTAGAAGTGGCAATGTTGTAAGAAAATAAATTATTAATGTAAGTGGTTTTTCTGCTTAGTCAATGAGTGAGAGAAATAGAGAATGGGGAGGGGTTGTGGAGGAGGCTAAAGGGGGATGGTGTGATGAACAATGACGGAAGGCGCCGGTCCTGGTTGTTCTTCTGCTGCTCTATATAGAAGGCAATGGCTAAAACAAACAAAGGAAATGAAGACAATGGTGGGCCCGCCATTCGGCTACGGTCGAATGCATTAATTAATTATATAATGGTCTCTCTCTCCCTGGGGATCTTGTTTTGCTTAAATGAACAATGAGCACCAGTGTGAAAGTGATACATAAAAAGAGGGAGGTAGATGAAGGTAATTGATAAGAGTAGGGTTATATAAACTAATAAAACGATATTATTGCTTAAAACTTATGTGTTTCAATTTTCCGAAATTCACTGAATGGATTTGATTTTTTGGTGAACCTGTTTAATCTTGAAGACACGACTATTTTTTAGTAAAAACTCTTAAGTTTCAAGAAAGTTTAATTACGCAAAGTGCGATTAAAAGGAAGTACTGTGAGTGTTCACATAACATTTCGTGTGTTCGTCTAATTCAATTTAACGGACGTACCCTCTTTTTCATGTCAGAACATGTTCGCGCTGAAGCAGTACTATTATTCGCCCCCTACAAAGGGCTGTTTATCACAAAAAACCCTAGCATTTAGTTGCCCTATTTTTCTTTCTTTATGTGATGATCATTGTTTGTAACTATATAAATAGCGATGTTTATTTTTCCAGACTTGGAGATAAATATATTTAGGTGATGTTAGACTATATGTTTTTGTTGATGGTGGGGGTGAGGTAGAGGGGAGTTGATGCGCGGGTTTTTTTGTCAACTCCCGCTTTTTGGGGTGGGGATAAGATAATCCAGTTGAATTTCCCCTTCTGTGTAGGTGGCTCCTCCCCAGAGGATTTGAATTTCAGTAGCAGATATTTATTTCATTTTATTTATAAGCGTTGATATCTTTAATGGTGGTAAAAAAAAATGTTTATTTAAATAAAAATGAAGTGAAGAAGAAAAAGAAAATGCAAAAAAGTATTTGGCTTGAGGCTTACTTCCGTCGGCTTAATCCAATCCTCTTTCACGTCACGTAGTCGAGTATGTTCCTGTGCTTTACATCCGTCTTTCAGCTGTCAATCTCGCCTCCTTATGCTACTCATCTCCTCTCTCATCCATCCTCTACTTATTTCTTTGTTTCCTGATGTTTCCTAATTTTTCTACAGCCACAGATGCTCATCATTCTTAGGCCGATTTTTTTTTTGTTCCTGATTCAGGAAATGGATGATACGGCAAGATTTCTGTTTAATTTTTTGTTTCTCTGGTTTTCCCAAATTCCTGGTTAACATATTCATTTATCGGGTTCTGTTCTCTAACGTAATACATCTTCTGAAAGTATGGAAAGTACAGTTTCTCCTCTTCACCAAGTTCAGGGATATTTCCTTGTTTCCCTACAATACTTTTTGTGTATTTACTCCAGTTGTTAGAGAGTCACCACCATCTCATACGTCAACCTAGTGATTGACGCCATATTTATTAACTAACCCTACTCTTTTAAGAGAACAGCTTATGTGGTATCAAGACCTGGTTGCTCTAGGAAAAAATCTCGCCTCTCTGCGAAGTCAGGGTCGTTTTAGCTTATTGTCTCCACTGATATTCTCTGGTACCACTGGCATAGCGATTGGTGCTTAATCTGACGCATTACGAGATAAAAGCCGTTTCTCTCTCTCTTTCTGTTGTTAAAGTCTCCAAATGGGTGATTCAGCTTCCGCCTTGTTCACTGTGCGGAGATTGTTTTTTTTTCTCGCTTCATTGTGCCCCAATAAGAAAGATTAAAACCGGATTAAGTCGGTGTGGTACTACCTTCTGGTCCAGGTCAAAAAGCCCTGCGACCTGCAGTTGGACATAGCAGAGGTTTTGTGGGCATATATGATGCATGCTTGCCCTAAATATCTTATTTCTCTATGTCCCTCTATCTCCAAAGCCCAAAGAGCTGTAGGTGAAAGGGTCCTACCAGATCTTCCTTACAGGGACAATCCCGTTTGCCCTATGAAGACAACTAACCAAGTGGCCTTTCACAACTACTCAATTTTACGAAGCAAATTTCCCGGACTAAAAGAAACCCTCAGTGAAAAGTCCACCCTTTTCCACGAAAACCCTTTAAGCATCCAGCCAATATACATTTAGTAAAAATACCAAGTGTGAAGAAAACGAAGGAGTAAGCCAGTGTGAATGTAGTTTTATCCATTGAATGAAAAATCATGTGAGATTAATTAATTTCCCCGGCTGAAATTGAATATTTTATAAAAGAAAAGCCTTTTTCATTTACTAGCATTTCCGAAGTGGGGGAGGGGGGAAGCAACCAAATTACAAAATCCATTTTCCAAGTTTTTCAAGTTGATCGTCTTGAATGAGCATTCCACTTGCTTTTCTTTATTTTCTACATCAATTCTATCAAAGTAAACGGCGGTTTTCCTTCAACAAAAAAGAAAAAACCAAACTACTAATTTAAGTTCCTTTGAATCAAGTAAATTGACACTGGGGCTGTAAAATTAATGTGGTAAAGAGCTTTTCATCAGTTTTTTTTTTTTTTAGAAACCTACAAGAAAATGGAGACCTCCTAATAAGAAGCAATGTTTGCAAAAAACAATGCTACCATTTCTCTTCACTTATTATCCTAATTTCCCTAAAGTTTTTCTATAATTTTTAATTTTGCCACATTTTTCTGGAAAAAAAATGGAAATTTGTGGTACGTGCGGTCTTGTGACGTATTAAAATGGTTCCTGTTTAGTGAATAATATGCCATCAGAGGGGGCTGCCGACAACGCCACACAGCCTGAATGTTAGGTTATAGTCTAGGAAGGTTAGCGTCATTTTAGAGTGTTTACGTTACATAGTGTTTCCATAGTGTTTAACGACAGTGACATATAAACTAGTAATTTAATTATTCTTTACTGGTATTTTATTGTTTTAATTATTTATGTATTAATGTTTTGTATTAATTTATTTATAAAATTATATTCTTTACAGAATAATAAAATCTGTTTTTGGAAACCGTCTTACATATATTTTTATTAAAAATACCCAGTATAAAGAAAATTTAATTGCACGTCGCCATTTAACTTTGTTTTCCGCTAGAAGCCTTTTTTTTACTGCGCTATCAGCTTCCGGACTGATTTCTCTCCTTACTGTCTACGTCCAGCTAGGACCTAAAAAGCAAAAAGTCCAAGTCGTAAAAATAAATTTTGACTAGAAACAAAAGAACTGAGTTGATTAGATAAAAAAATTGAGCTTCTAGGAAGGCAGAGGTGCGCTATCTAGTTGTACCCAAGAGAGTCATAACCGGAAGTCGTGCCCGGAATCCCAACTTACGGACATTCCCGTTTTCCCCCGTTTACTAAACATCCCTCTAATTTATTCCCATGATGTTAACCTCTTTTAAAATAAATAAATAAATAAAGAAGTTAGACTAAAATAACTTTGGATTGCATAAGAACTAACTCAGTTTAACAGCTATAAATATAGAATTCAATTGAGTGCTTAATTCCATTGGAAGATATATCTTGGTTGTTCGATTTAAAGATGAAGCCATATCGCTTTTCGGGAAGTGAACAGAGAAGAAAGAAACCCCGTAGGAAAAGATATTGGAACCGCCGGTTGTCTACTGTGAAGACGGCCTGTGAGTGAGAGTAGGATAGCTAGAAGGAGGGTGTAATCTCCTGAAGGAAGATTTACTACTTTGTGAAAGGAATTTAAAGAAGTAGAACAGGGAATCCAGTGTAGAAGATGGAGGAAACCTCTCTCTGTCTCTCTCTATCTCACTCCTCCTTTCCTTAAGGATAAGTACACAGTTTAACGACTTTATATACATGAAAATTGTACAGGATCTATTTCCCGGGGTTATTTTTTCAGTTTTCCCAAGTTGTTTGCTTTTCTACTTACATAAATTCTTTAACATCAAATGTACACCACGTACTACGCCACAAAGTAAAACACTATAAAAAAGAATTAGAAGAGAAACTGCATTAATTTGTGATTTCCCCCCCAAAGGGGAGACATGGGAAGATTAAAATTAGAACATGGGGGAGGATAATGTTGCCCCAGGCTCTGCAGCCCAACTTACGCTATACCATCCTCCTGGATGTCTTAGCCTGTAAAGCTTACCCCTCTTTGTTGAACAAGTGTCTTTTTTTTTGCGATATGATCTCCTCTGGTATCAGCGTGAGCTCACAACGGCACCTAGCCATTCTAGGGCTGCCCAATAGAGCCCACTACCTCCTTACCCTTACAGCTGTTTGCACCATAGCTGTAGGGGGTTAATTAACCCCATTTTGTGAAGAGAGAAAACCCTATAGTGGCCGAGCCCTTGTACTGCTAAAGGGAAAATCTTTGCCTTTCAACAAGATCAAGCTTTTCCACCTTACTTTTTTTTTTGTTTCTTTCCCGGGGTTTTCCAAGTGGCCCAGGAATCACTTTGCCAACTCCCGGATAGCAAGGCATTCTAAGGAAATAAGAATCGATTTCTTTTTTTCCAATTCCAGACTTTTTATATGTGCTGGCCAAAATTTAATAGAATCTCCATTTTCTTACGTCTTATAAGTAATCTTTATTTTGAGGTAGTTTCATCAGGGGAAAATTTACTCGTCATTTCTGAAAACTGCTCTTTTGAAGGAACAGTTGTTTTTTTGTAAAGACCAGAGTTTTTTTTTTACCACTCATTTTTCCTTATCCCTTCTCTGATTCTTGGAAAAGTCTCTCCTCGCAGACTAACGCAGCATCTCAATCAACTTGGTTATAATACGCTGTTTTTACCGTTCATGAAGATAAGACCACCAGCTGGGAGATACTTTCTGAGCTGTATCAAAAGGAAAAAAGGGCATATTAGCAAGGTTCAAGATCATCCTCCCGCCAGATACTGCAGCGACTTAGAGAACGTGTACCGCTTTTCTCGGCCAGAAGAAGCTAAGGATGGCTTGCTGAGCAAAATGCTTTACAGCAGTCTTGAGGATGTTGAAGCAAAACTAAGCAGCGGATGCTACTTTAAGTCCTAAGATCGAGAGCTACGGAAACAGCTGTTGGAAGGGACCCAGATTTTCAGGTCTTTGGTGCCTCAGAGAATTCACACTAAACCCATACAAAAATATGAAAATGATGGGAATAAATGTTGGAAAAATCTCATTAATTTGTGATTGGCTTCATAAGGCGGAGGGTGGTGGGGGAAATAAGGAAATTGATAGGCGTAAAGGAAGTACATGTGGTGAAAACAAGGAAAACTACTCAACTACACGGGGGGGGATTTTCCCTAAGGAGAGGGTTTGGTTGAAAAGTATTAAGAAAAAGGAAAAGTGCCTGGCGGTTTACAGGATGAAATTTACCACAATCTGGGCGGCTGATTTTTCTTCTTGGGAAACAGTTTTCACTGTTAACTGATTTCAGTCACGTAAACCTGCAAAGCTCTGGTAGATCAGGAATTAGCTTTAAATAACTTTTATTGTATCTAAAAGCTGTTACCACCAGAAGCTGCACACTGACACAAACTAATATCTGTTTCAGTTTCAGTCCAACTTGGAATGTTAGTGTGTCTAGAATCTAGAACTGTCTAGAATGAAATAGTCGAGAATATAAATTTCAAACATTCAATTATTAAAAGTTACGATATTAGCCGCACGCACGTAATTTTGCAATTATGTTTTAATACATAGTCGGATATTTGTTTCACCCTTTAATATTGTCACATGTTATTAGAGACTATTTAGTGTGCAATAAATAACATTACAGTTATTGTAACAACACCATTGGCCTCCTAAATTGTAACAATCCTTTCATTACACCAAAATCTGATACTATAAAACCTAGACTTGTTCAACTTCCTTTAATTCAATCATTACTTCCTCCTAAGCTAACGGACGTACCGGGAAGTTTTCTAGTGGGTGTTGCTGTCTGAATAAAATGAATTTAGTATAAATTGTAAACAATTTAATGAAAAATATATTCATATCGATATAAATATATAGGTATCATGACCGTAAATTGTTAAACTTAGGATTCAAGATTGGCGAGGAATCGGGTCAAATAAAACAACTCGTCTTTTTGCCAACGTTTCGGCAAATATACGAGGGTCGTTTGAAAAGTCCGTGCAAAAATAAAAACTACTTAATTTTTTGGGGCAAACCTTTTTTATTTTTCAACATAGTCTCCTTTTAGGCTTATACACTTCGTCCAACGCTGCTCTAGTTTGTTGATCCCTTCCGAATAATTGGATTTGTCCAAGTCTGAAAAATAGCCATTCGTTTCTGCAATCACCTCCTCGTTTGAATAAAATCTTTTTCCCGCCAGCCATTTCTTCATATTGGGGAACAAATAGTAGTCCGAGGGAGCCAAGTTTGGAGAATAGGGGGGATGTGAAACGAGTTGGAACCCTATTTCCATTAATTTTGCGACCACAACTGCTGAGGTGTGAGCTGGTGCGTTGTCGTGATGGAAAAGCACTTTTTTGTGGGCCAATCGTGGGCGTTTTTCTTGCAGCTCGGTTTTCAAACGGTCCAATAACGATGAATAATATGCACCTGTAATAGTTTTACCCTTTTCCAGATAGTCGATGAGGATTATTCCTTGCGAATCCCAAAAGACAGTCGCCATAATCTTTCCGGCCGAAGGAACGGTCTTCGCCTTTTTTGGCGCAGATTCCCCCTTGGTAACCCATTGTTTAGATTGTTCTTTGGTCTCAGGAGTGTGGTGATGTATCCATGTTTCATCCACAGTGACGAAACGACGCTTAAAGTCCTGCGGATTCTTCTGGAACAGCTGCAAACCGTCCTTGCAACACTTCACACGATTTCGTTTTTGGTCAAGCGTGAGCAATCGCGGCACCTATCTTGCGGATAGCTTTGTCATGTCCAAATGTTGATGCAAAATATTATGTACCCGTTCATTCGAGATGCCCACAGCACTAGCAATCTCACGCACCTTCACTCTTCTGACATCCATCACCATATCATGGATTTTATCAATGATTTCTGGAGTAGTAACCTCAACAGGGCGTCCAGAACGTTCATCGTCACTTGTGCCCATATGGCCACTCCGAAAATTTTGAAACCACTTATAAACTGTTCTAATCGAAGGTGCAGAGTCACCATAATGTTTATCAAGCTTCTCTTTAGTCTCCTGAGGCGTTTTGCCTTTCATAAAGTTGTGTTTAATCAACACACGAAATTCTTTTTCGTCCAGTTTTTGAAAATCACTCGACTTCCTCGATTCAAACGAATGCCAAACACAAAGAAATAGACCGATCTGGCTGAAACTTGGTGTGTGTTCTTCCAAGAGATGCTACTAACTAAACATAACCTTGATACGCGCCAGTGGTGCTATATCTCTGACTTTGCACGGACTTTTCAAACGACCCTCGTATTGCCCTCTTCAGGGCCTGGATATTACAAATACACAAATACAAACAATTCAGTAATATAGAAATTCAGTAAAAATCAGTAATACAAAAATAAACAGTAAAATACAATAAATTTTTTTATAATTATTGAAAACTTACGTGGCTATGCGGGTTGGTTGAGTTACAGAATACCAAGAGCCAGAACTGGAGAACAGGTAAATATATACAGATACAGCGGGACTTACACGGGAATTTTGGTAATGACAATGGGACAGATACAATAGTGTAATTACAATGTTCAATTTTGACTATAAAATAGATAGTACAAAAAACAGTTTTTGTATAGCCACGTAAGTTTTCAATAATTATAAAAAAATTATTGTATTTTATTTTTTATATTACTGATTTTTTTTACTGATTTTCTATGTTACTGAATTGTTTGTATTGTGTATTTGTAATATCGAGGCCCTGAAGAGGACAATATATTTGTCGAAACGTTGGCAAGAAGACGAGTTTGTTTTTTATTTGACCAATTCCCTAGCCAATCTTGAATCCTAAGTTTAAACATATCGATTTATTTACATTCTTTTACTACAACTAAAAAAGGAAGTGACGTAAGTAGGATAACCAGTTTTCATTGGGAATACCCTGTGTTCCTCTGATCTTCATCTCAAATCGCGGAAACCCCAAACTATTTTGAGTTCTATTTTGGTACACTATTATTTCCTCCTAACTTATAAAGAAAATAAATGAAAAAAGAAAAACCAAAATGGTTATTACCAAAAAAGTATATCTACTTCCATTTTTACTAAATACATTTATGTATATTACTTAGGATACAGGAATTGCTGTTAGGCTAGAAGTTAACATAATGAGTTAACGCTATCTACCTAAGTAAGAAGGTATATTTTACTCTATTAGGTTCGTGGCCGTAACTAGGGGACTGTGAAAGCTGGCTAACCAAAGCTTGCTAATGGGTACCTCCAGACTCATCTTATGCATTATGTATTTACCATTGTGTGCTCCAAGGTGGAAGTGCGTCATGCCTCACACTTAGCGGAAGTAAAAAAAAAGAAGAAGAATTCCCATCCTTAAACGCTGCATAATCAGCCAAAGAGGAATTACTTTTACTTAAGACATTTTTTTTGGTTTCACAGTTTTTTCTAGAAATTGGCTTCAACTATTTGGTTGAAACTTCAAGTACAAACGCTTAACACTTCCGGTATAAATTGTAACCAGCAGGTGATGATTCATTGTAGTGCAGTTTTGAGGTGATATCGATAATAAAGTGCGACTTTACAGATTGTGGCGATATCACATACGAAATGTTAACGGATTGCTAATATTTCGAGTGCGCAAGCGTGGCCGGAAGGGGGAATCTCTTAAACGGTTTCTTTTTATATTTTTTGTAGTAATTTTTCTTTGCGAAATCCCAAGTACGGCGGATTACATTACTTACTTACTCAAGGGCTATAACGGTCCATGAAGGACCCGAGCCTCAGCCACTACAGCTCTCCACCTCTCTCTATCTCTTGCCGACGTTCTCCATCTCTGGTGACCAAGGGCTTCCAAATCTTCCTGCACGTAGGTCAACCATCCTAGTCGAGGCCTACTCCTCGGCCTTTTTCCACCAGAGTGTCTATATAGAGCCCTCCCTGGGACCTCTCGTCTCCTCCATTCGGTGCAAATGTAGTGCGGATTACATTAAAGAGTCTTAAATTTTGTGTGAAATTGAATCCCAAATAAATTGGAGAAGGGATTCTTTGGAATATAACCCTAAATTGAAACTTCTAAATCGTTTAAACACAATTGAGCTTCATAAAATCGTCACCATTCCTGTGGGAAGGCACAGGATCTAAGCTTAGGCTCCTGTTCTAGCCGTTTGAAAACCCTAATTCTCAAAAAACACCATCAACTTCTCTTCGTTGGTTTACCTTTAACCACCTGTCACAATCATTACATCATTTCAGTTTCTGTAGTGACCGACTTATAAAAAACCGTGTCGCTCTCTTGACGACTTCCACATTCCAGATACCCTCAATCTGTGCTGCATGAAGCGCCAATATTCCCAAGATGATTTATGTAATCTCCAAACTTATACTTTCTTTATTTATTCGTGCTTCGCCGAATCAACCTATGTATTAAACACTAATAGCAATGTAAGAAAGATGCCCCAATCACGCTGTTTAGTTCAAGGAAATCACTTTTTAATCGCTTATTCTTAAGAGGTGAATTTCCCAAGAAAATGCTATTACAATCAAATACTATAATTGTAATTTTCTTCTCTATTTTCCTCATTATAACTTACCCAGTTTTTTTCAAAGATTTCCTGCTTCCAGCAGTTAGATAGATTATGCCCAGTAACCAGCTTCATTATATTCTAGATCCTTGCAGCTGCATTTGATGATTTAAAAGAATCCTTACGCTTAAAATTCTAATAAATCTCTTTGATTGGGTGGCCAAAGGTAAACTGGCGCCATCTCATGTCCATTTCTTGTATTTCTAAACCGGAAAAGGCTGACGTTTTTCTTCTGTCCTAATTTTTCTTCTGCATTCCCTTTCCGGCTTTGATCAACATTCCTTGCTATAACCAAGATTAGTCAATAAATCTTGGTAATTATTTAATCAAGATATACTCCTCTAAGAGTTCTATGCAAGATGATTTTATTTTTTAGCCCGTTTTTTGTGGCAAAGGGTTAGATCCAGGTCATGCGTGCCCAAATGATGGCAGACCCTCTATTATATAGGAAGGCGTAAAGTTCTTTACTACGTCATGTGTTCTTTGTATACCAATGTACTTCCGGCTATTCTTTGCCACGCCCATTCACAGATTCTCCCATCCACATTAAATAGCCCATTTTTCCCCCTCCTCTCGCATTTTAATAAAAACAATGTCAGTTTAAACTTAAACTTCTCTTATACTTTAAGCTCTCCCTTAAAAACGCTGACTCCCGTGCAAGCCAGAAAGCTAGGCAACAAAAGATAAACATAATGCTTAGAAAACTAAGTTTGTTTGTTTTTTTCTAACTTTTACAATCACACTTTTCTTATAGTTTTTCTTAATTTTCCGTATTCTAGTACGTGGTTGCACAAATTCTAGTTCTATTCCAGAATATTTTTTTCTTTTAGGATAGTATCCGCTATTTGATGATCGAAATCAAGATCGATTTGATCGATCGTGCCGGCAGTATTTTTTACCTATAGGGCACCACAATTTTTGCTATACTTATTAAGAGGAACTATTCCGGAAATAGTGTTGTCATCGCATATTTAGTTTTCACTGTTATAAGAACTCTTTAGTCTCCGCCCCTCCAAAAAAACAAACTGTTTATACAAACTGATCTCCTGATTGAAATTGCCACGAAGTTTGTGGCCGGGAAGAAGTCATCATAACGTGAATTTCCTGTAAACACTTTAAATCGGGAAATCGCATGAAACGAAAAGGAAAAAAGAATGAACAAGATTTTCTTACCTTTATCTCTAAAAAAAATTAGGAGATAATAGAAGGCTGAATGCAAAACCTGGTATAAAACAGGGTACAGTAAACATTCCCACTTCCCGTGGAATATAATTATCCTGGAAGAGACCAGTGTGGTTCCACACACCCTCACATCCCATCTAGGGCACCCGACCGCCTGGAAGACTCCAAGAGCAGCTTCTATGACAGTCGGTTGTTTGTACAGTATAATTAATCTGGTGCGCAAGCGCTCTGCTGCGGTCTCTTCATTCCTTATATGCAAATGTCATCAGTGGAGATTAGTATTTACCGCTGACTAACATAAATGATGTTGAATCTGTACACTTGGGAGGTGGCGGAGAGAGGAGGGAGCGGTAGTATGATCCTCAGTTAATGAGGAAAATCAATTTCCGCTAAAAATGGTTTTTCTTCTAATTACTTTTCTCAACTTCCTGATTAATAGATTTCCGGTTAGAAGAGATTAAAACCACCAACAGTAACAGTTCGATCACACCCGAGCCCAATGCAAGAAAGTTGGCCCAATCATGCTGTTCAGTTCAAGGAAATCGCTTTTCATTTGCTTATTCTTAAGAGGTGAATTTCCCAAGAAAATGCTACAACAATCAAATACTATAATTGTAATTTTCTTCTCTATTTTCCCTCATTATAACTTACCCAGTTTTTCTCCAAGATTTCCTTCTCCCAGCAGTTGGATAAAACTCTTTAAAACGTATGAGTAGGTGTATCACCATTATCTCAATAACGAGGAAGGAAAAATCATGGAGTTTTCCCCATATCATTCCTCTACTATACCGTAAAAGTCATTGGGAAAAGCTCTTAAACTCCTTAACCTTCATCCCCATTTCCTGGAGACCCCCCCACATAATCCTTCTTTAAAGCACAGTTTTACTAAATAAACATTACTTCCTCAAAAGTTTTCCGTCTATTCTATCGGGAATTATGTCCTTCAGGAAGATGTTTGTATTGTCCTTGTTTGCTTCTTCCTTCCTATTTGCAATCAAATTACTGCCCCTTAAAGAGCTAACTAAGATATCAAGTTCTCTTTTGCACAATTTTGTTAACAAGTTCTTATTTTCACATTTCTTGAGCATGCTGTTCTTTGTATCGCCAGTGAAAAGCTCTACCATATTCTTAGTTATCTAATCTTGGTTTTAAAAGGAGAATTATCATTAAAGATTTTGATATCCAGATTAGTCCCAAAATGGGTCAGGTGAGAGACTTCATTTCCAACTTTTAATTCACAGAGTTTTGATTACAAAAGGTCATCTAAAAACTTCGGGACTTTTACTTGATGTCCTAGTTCCCTTAATTGTCACTAGGGAGTGGTGCTACATTTTTAATGAAGAAGCTTTGAAACCTTCCACTAACTCCTAGAACTTCTACAGTTACAGATCATTTTTATTTAATTTTGAAGATTTACTAAAAATCACTGACAAGAATACTTTAGCTGTTATTTTGTCCTAAAATATTCCATCCTTTGAATCCATATTTTTCTCTTTATTGCAAGAGTAAAGTAATGCCTATATTTAAGGCAAATTTTAGGACCAACTACCAATTAGGTATCGTGAACGGAGGCGACTAGTAAACATGCTTTATTACTAATAAATTTCTCATATTAACCATTAAATAAAATCCAAGGCCTCTAGACCGGGGGAATCGAACCTACTAAACCAACAATACATCTTAGCAATGCGGGCCTAGTCTCTTAACCGCCTAACATACTTTACTATAAATTTCTCATATTAACCATTAAATAAAATCCAAGGCCTTGACTGGGGGAATCGAACCTACTAAACCAACAATACATCTTAGCAATGCGGGCCTAGTCTCTTAACCGCCTAACATACTTTACTATAAATTTCTCATATTAACCATTAAATAAAATCCAAGGCCTAGACCAGGGGAATCGAACCTACTAAACCAACAATACATCTTAGCTTTGCGAATCTAGCCTATAACCGCCTAACATACTTTACCATAAATTTCTCATATTAACCATTGAATAAAATTCAAGGCCTAGACCAGGGGAATTGAACCCACTAAACCAACAATACATCTTTGCATTGCGGGTCTAGCCTATAACCGCCTAACATACTTTACTATAAATTTCTCATATTAATCATTAAATAAAATCCAAGACCTAGACCGGGGGAATCGAACCTACTAAACCAACAATACATCTTAGCTTTGCGAATCTAGCCTATAACCGCCTAACATACTTTACCATAAATTTCTCATATTAACCATTGAATAAAATTCAAGGCCTAGACCAGGGGAATTGAACCCACTAAACCAACAATACATCTTTGCATTGCGGGTCTAGCCTATAACCGCCTAACATACTTTACTATAAATTTCTCATATTAATCATTAAATAAAATCCAAGACCTAGACCGGGGGAATCGAACACACTAAACCAACAATACATCTTAGCTTTGCGGGTCTAGCCTATAACCGCCTAACATACTTTACTATAAATTTCTCATATTAACCATTAAATAAAATGCAAGACCTAGACCGGGGGAATCGAACACACTAAACCAACAATACATCTTAGCTTTGCGGGTCTAGCCTATAACCGCTCGGCCTCTGTGTCGTTTTCTCTTTATGTATATAGTGACTATTCTTTTAAAATCACTTTTTGGAAAGCAGGAGACATCAAAACGTATTATCTTCTCTGATAATTGTATATCTAAAATCGCACCTGATCCCAATAATTTCCCAACTGTTCAGAGGGAGGTTTGAAAAAGTAAATAGTTTAAACGATCCCATTTCCTGTGTCCACACTAAATTGTCATTATTTGCTTTTCCTAAATGAGTTGAAGATGGGACGCGTAGTTAATTTGGACAGAGTTATGATGGAAAAGACCCCAAAAATTGAATTTCCCACGGAAATCTTTTGAAACTTTCTATTAATATTTTTAGGGGCCACTTTTCGGTCCTCGGAAATGAGGTCAGGATTCGTGGCTGACAAGTTTTACATAATAGAAACTGGAATTATACAGTAAATGCTGCCTCCAGGGCGATAGCCGCCGCCTTGACACCGAGGGTGGCAAAAAAAGGTTCTAGACTTCCTTCCGCAGTATCCTAGTTTCCCACTGCCTCCACCACCCATTAAGAGATTTGCAGAATTATTTAATAAATAATAAATTATCATACTACGTTTGTGTTAATAAGGGAAACATAATTATTTAAGTAATTGAATTTTTGTGAAAGTTAAAAAAATATTATTAATTAGAAAAATAAAATTATCCAAATAAAAGAGCGAATTTAAATTTTATAAGAAGATTAAGAAAAATTTGGTGCGCCCTTTTCAAATCAGATCATGTCCAGGAGCAATTTTGTTTTAAATTTGCAACATTGAAAATATAACCCTAACGAGCAATAAGATGCTGATAGCTCACAGGGATCGCTAAATAAGCGAGAAGGGTTTTGTGAAAACCCTAAAGGGTTCTAATGGGCCGGCTATACCACGCAAACATCCTAGACCCAAATAAATCCTGCTTATCCCTGTACAGTATATACAAGGATGTATTTAGTCTTGAGAGCAAAGATACAAGGAACAATAATTCCTCCCTTTATTCTCTCATCTCTTCAGAAGTTCAGCCTCGTTTCCGTGGTTAGCCCTTTCCCCACTTCTTGTCCAGCTCTTTACTGCTGGTGCTTCTAACTGGCTTCGACTTTCTAACTTCATTTTAAATTAGCTGCAGGCAATATTACCAAAACCTTGAACCACAGGAGTGTACCCCCTGCAACTACTAGCTCTTCTCTGTTTGAATACATCCTGGCCACCCTTTTACCCGAATACATCCGTTTAGCGAATGGTCTTAAAGACAGGAATTTATAAGCAAACCTGAGAAATTGCTTCAAAGGAAATCAGAAATTACAAAGGCGCTGGCATATGATGGTTTGTTAAATGAAATGCACTTTCACTAATCTGAATTTACCTTAAATTTTGCAATTTTATTCGCGTAACTGCTTTTTATTAATTCTTAAAAGGTGATAGGCCTATACATAACATGAAATGGGACATTAGAGAGAAGCCCAATCCCACGCCAGGCCCAAAAGTGCTCTTACACTGCCTAGGTCAGTGATGGCGAACCTATGACCCGCGGGTCAGACACTGACCCACAATTGCTAGGCAACCATTTGATTGTTTACGCGGGTTGATTTAGTTTTTCTAATTGTATAGATAATTTATATTCTATCTGTATTTTTTTTCCAATCACGCATTGACACAAAAGCAAGTTAAATGCCTGTCTACAACCTTTAGTTTGATCATTACAGTTCTAAAACACAAATGACGACAAATGCTTTTGTAGTATTTAAAATAAAGCAAAAGTGTTTACAAATGTATAATTTTACTCATATTTTGTTTGTTAAAAAAATCGACAACCCAAAGCAAATAACCATATTTAGATTTTTCTTCAGATAAAACACAGTTTTGTTCAGGTTATGTTTGTAAAAAGAGACTTCCATAGCCACTTGTTTTCGTCCCCGTTTTACCCCGTTAAGCCAACTGAATTTTTTAAAGATGTTTAGATTTTTGAAAATATTCAGTTTAAAAATTTTAAACTTAACTCTTGTGCAAATGGGCATTAGTGACCCAAGAGCTAGTACTAAAAAAAAAAAAAAATGAACAAAATTTGACCCACGTCTCAAAAAGGTTCGCCATCCCTGGGCTAGGTAGTGGTAGCTGCCAATGAAACGTTGACATAGGACCAAGATCTTATTTCTGTAACTAGTTCTTTACTTGGATTGGCTTGGTCTACCCTGGAATATGAAGATCGATTCTGATTGTGTTGATCTAATCTTCCAGAGTCCAGACTCTGCCAGGAAGTACTACCTCCAACTTTACCGAAATCGTTTCAATTCCTCTTTCTTCCTGTTACTCCAGATTGAATATTATCACAGTTGAAAATTCCAGGATAAAATTCAATAACTGAATTTGAGAAAATTTGAAGGATTAATTTGGAAATTTGATGAAAGTCTTTGATGTTATAGAACAATTTTACCCAAATCAAAACTGATTTATCTTCCTGCTAAGCGTGTCTTTCCGGTTATTACATTACGTAAGAAACTCTAAGTAGATCAAATTATCTAAATGAAACGGAAAGGGTTGTGGCAGTTCCTAGGCGGTGAAGAGAGAACGAGTCAGTCGGCTCTCTGGCGGAAGAGAGAGACCGGAACATACAGTACGGTTTAGTCTGTAATTAATTCTCAAGTTATTAATACAATATAATAAGAGATTGTTTTGTGCACACGCGCAGAACGTTGAGTTCTTCTCGCTGTGCGGATGCAGCTAAGTTAGTGATGCTGGGGAAATATGTTTATTAATTATGCATGACATTAATAAATGAAATTCCAACCAAAAAGGAGATATGCAGTACAGAGAGAGATAGACAGAGACCGTGTATTTTTCACTGTGTCGTCACTGTATCCTATCCAGTGTTGCCAACATAAGCAACCTTTTAGATCCGCTAGCCTTCTTATCATTGCCTCCTTGAGATTGCCGGTGTCCTAAAAGAGAATGTCACATTTCCATTAATCTTGAAGTACGTCTATTTATCTCCAAGGAAATAACCACTAAAAAGACGCTTTTAGGGTGAGAGGGAACATCTTCTCACCACTAGCAGTGCCCAGTGAAAATACTGTTGCTAGAAAGGTTAACACAATAAAAGTAAAACACCAATGTAGACAGGAAGTTCTGGGGAAAAATCTTTCTTCTGGTTTCCTTGAAAATTGGAAATTTAGGAAAACTTTGTTAAGAAAATAATTTTTCCTTCCTTAATATTGTGTACTTAAGTTTTGTTGTTTTAAGGCTTAAGGCCCTATTCACTCCATCCCTCAGAACCGACAAAATGTTCCACATAATACAGTAATTGTTATATCAACATGGCGCCCTCTAAGTATTAATTTTAAATTAAATTCACTGTAGCGGTACCAGAGAACTTCTCAACAAAGTGAAGTATCTATACTGGGTAGCCCTACTTCCGGTAAAAAGCTTCTTCTTCTTCCTGCCTTCTGTTTCTGAAAAAAAATACATTCTTTTTTCCAAAAAAAAACTATTTTAATCTGATTCAGGAGATTGTGATCCTTGCGGAACACAGGTTTTTCCAACAAGCTATTTCCGTTCTGTCTCAGCATATTCTTTCCCCATAATCTCGGAATCTACCCCCCCCTATTAATGGGCAGAGTTGGTTCTTACATGGGGAGATCTTAGGGTCTGTCAGTTCTTAAGGGTCAGAAAATGGCTTCCTCCAGAGTAGCTGTCCCTTCAATGGCAATGGATAGAAATGCATATATGTTGATTATAAGTTAGTAGTAAGTAGTAGTAGTAGTAATTGCCTATTTTTACAGGCGGGGCTTTACGTCCAACTATCAAATTAGGTGTCGGGGACGGAGGCGACTAGCAAACATACTTTACTATTTTCTTTTATTAACCATTAAATAAAATCCAAGGCCTAGACCGGGGGAATCGAACCCACTATACCAACAATACATCTTAGCATTGCGGGTCTATTATCTTAACCACTCGGCTACCGAGGCGCCTGTTAATTATAACTTGCTAACCTAATCAAATGAAGATATCAATTAGCATACGGAAAGCACATGTAGAAAGTATTTCTAAACCAATAACCAGGTGGTAAAGTGCGCTTTTCTCCATGACCGCTGGATAACTAATAATGGCCTATCTAATATCTCTGTGGAGGAAGCTAAAAGTTTAAAAAAAAGAAGAAATAAATGACGCGATAAGTGGCCAAATTGGATTATGTAGCACACTAGTCGGACTTTTATTTCCTGTTAGCCTGTAAAAGTGGAAGACATTTTGATCCTTTTCGACACCCCCAAGCGCCCTTTAACTATTTCGCTTTCCCTAGCCATTTTTTCTCACTCCATCTCCCTTCTTTAGAAACCCTTCTCTACTACCTGAGACGATCAACAGAAAGTCATTTCCACATCCCCCCAAATGGAAAACTAGTCCACATGGAGGCCATTCAAGAAAAAAAACGATAATGAGATAAATAACCTAACATTTTCTTGCCGCCCAACTCCTAAAGAAAGGAATGTCTATTAGGATCGTGACAAATTTTCAAGGAAATTGAGTTTCAACTAAATTACACATAACGTTAGCTCAAGTTTATAACTCGTTAATTTTCCGTTTCTTATAAAACAACTCCTTAAAAAAACCTCCAGTTTAAAATATTCAGTATAAGAATTAATTAAACTAATTTTAATTGTATAAAATATAGTAAAAACCTGTCGAGTAGGAAACGAGATATTTAAAGTTAAATTTTGGTTTCGTTTGAAACAGTGAAATCTTTAACTTCAATTATCTCGTAAACTACTCGATAGATTTTGTTTATATTTCACCTGTATGTGGAGACAACTATTGCCTATAATTGTATAAAATTTCGTAAAAACCTGTCGAGTAGGAAACGAGATATTTAGAGTTAAATTTTGGTTTCGTTTGAAACAGTGAAATCTTTAACTTCAAATATCTGGAAAACTGCTCGATAGATTTTGTTTATATTTCACCTGTATATGGAGACTACTATTGTCTATAATTGTATAAAATTTCGTAAAAACCTGTCGAGTAGGAAACGAGATATTTAGTGTTAAATTTTGGTTTCGTTTGAAACAGTGAAATCTTTAACTTCAAATATCTGGAAAACTGCTCGATAGATTTTGTTTATATTTCACCTGTATGTGGAGACTACTATTGTCTATAATTGTATAAAATTTCGTAAAAACCTGTCGAGTAGGAAACGAGATATTTAGTGTTAAATTTTGGTTTCGTTTGAAACAGTGAAATCTTTAACTTCAAATATCTGGAAAACTGCTCGATAGATTTTGTTTATATTTCACCTGTATGTGGAGACTACTATTGTCTATAATTGTATAAAATTTCGTAAAAACCTGTCGAGTAGGAAACGAGATATTTAGAGTTAAATTTTGGTTTCGTTTGAAACAGTGAAATCTTTAACTTCAAATATCTGGAAAACTGCTCGATAGATTTTGTTTATATTTCACCTGTATGAGGAGACAACTATTGTCTATAAATGTATAAAACTTCGTAAACATCTGTCGAGTAGGAAACGAGATATTTAGAGTTAAATTTTGGTTTCGTTTGAAACAGTGAAATCTTTAACTTCAATTATCTCGTAAACTACTCGATAGATTTTGTTTATATTTCACCTGTGTATGAAGACTACTATTGTCTATAATTGTATAAAATTTCGTAAAAACCTGTCGAGTAGGAAACGAGATATTTAGGGTTAAATTTTGGTTTCGTTTGAAACAGTGAAATCTTTAACTTCAAATATCTGGAAAACTGCTCGATAGATTTTGTTTATATTTCACCTGTATATGGAGACTACTATTGTCTATAAATGTATAAAACTTCGTAAACATTTGTCGAGTAGGAAACGAGATATTTAGAGTTAAATTTTGGTTTCGTTTGAAACAGTGAAATATTTAACTTCAATTATCTCGTAAACTACTCGATAGATTTTGTTTATATTTCACCTGTGTATGGAGACTACTATTGTCTATAATTGAATAAAATTTCGTAAAAACCTGTCGAGTAGGAAACGAGATATTTAGAGTTAAATTTTGGTTTCGTTTGAAACAGTGAAATCTTTAACTTCAAATATCTGGAAAACTGCTCGATAGATTTTGTTTATATTTCACCTGTGTATGAAGACTACTATTGTCTATAATTGTATAAAATTTCGTAAAAACCTGTCGAGTAGGAAACGAGATATTTAGGGTTAAATTTTGGTTTTGTTTGAAACAGTGAAATCTTTAACTTCAAATATCTGGAAAACTGCTCGATAGATTTTGTTTATATTTCACCTGTATGTGGAGACTACTATTGTCTATAAATGTATAAAACTTCGTAAACATTTGTCGAGTAGGAAACGAGATATTTAGAGTTAAATTTTGGTTTCGTTAGAAACAGTGAAATCTTTAACTTCAAATATCTAAAAAACTGCTCGATAGATTTTGTTTATATTTCACCTGTATATGGAGACTACTATTGTCTATAATTGTATAAAATTTCGTAAGAACCTGTCGAGTAGGAAACGAGATATTTAGAGTTAAATTTTGGTTTCGTTTGAAACAGTGAAATCTTTAACTTCAATTATCTCGTAAACTACTCGATAGATTTTGTTTATATTTCACCTGTGTATGAAGACTACTATTGTCTATAATTGTATAAAATTTCGTAAAAACCTGTCGAGTAGGAAACGAGATATTTAGGGTTAAATTTTGGTTTCGTTTGAAACAGTAAAATCTTTAACTTCAAATATCTGGAAAACTGCTCGATAGATTTTGTTTATATTTCACCTGTATATGGAGACTACTATTGTCTATAAATGTATAAAACTTCGTAAACATTTGTCAAGTAGGAAACGAGATATTTAGAGTTAAATTTTGGTTTCGTTTGAAACAGTGAAATCTTTAACTTCAATTATCTCGTAAACTACTCGATAGATTTTGTTTATATTTCACCTGTATGTGGAGACAACTATTGTCTATAATTGTATAAAATTTCGTAAACATCTGTTGAGTAGGAAACGAGATATTTAGAGTTAAATTTTGGTTTCGTTTGAAACAGTGAAATCTTTAACTTCAATTATCTCGTAAACTACTCGATAGATTTTGTTTATATTTCACCTGTATGTGGAGACAACTATTGTCTATAATTGTATAAAATTTCGTAAAAACCTGTCGAGTAGGAAACGTGATATTTAGAGTTAAATTTTGGTTTCGTTTGAAACAGTGAAATCTTTAACTTCAAATATCTGGAAAACTGCTCGATAGATTTTGTTTATATTTCACCTGTATGTGGAGACAACTATTGTCTATAATTGTATAAAATTTCGTAAAAACCTGTCGTGTAGGAAACGAGATATTTAGAGTTAAATTTTGGTTTCGTTTGAAACAGTGAAATCTTTAACTTCAAATATCTGGAAAACTGCTCGATAGATTTTGTTTATATTTCACCTGTATATGGAGACAACTATTGTCTATAAATGTATAAAACTTCGTAAACATCTGTCGAGTAGGAAACGAGATATTTAGAGTTAAATTTTGGTTTCGTTTGAAACATTGAAATCTTTAACTTAAATTATCTCGTAAACTACTCGATAGATTTTGTTTATATTTCACCTGTGTATGGAGACTACTATTGTCTATAATTGTATAAAATTTCGTAAAAACCTGTCGAGTAGGAAACGTGATATTTAGAGTTAAATTTTGGTTTCGTTTGAAACAGTGAAATCTTTAACTTCAAATATCTAGAAAACTGCTCGATAGATTTTGTTTATATTTCACCTGTATATGGAGACTACTATTGTCTATAATTGTATAAAATTTCGTAAAAACCTGTCGAGTAGGAAACGAGATATTTAGAGTTAAATTTTGGTTTCGTTTGAAACAGTGAAATCTTTAACTTCAAATATCTGGAAAACTGCACGATAGATTTTGTTTATATTTCACCTGTATGTGGAGACAACTATTGTCTATAATTGTATAAAATTTCGTAAAAACCTGTCGAGTAGGAAACGAGATATTTAGAGTTAAATTTTGGTTTCGTTTGAAACAGTGATATCTTTAACTTCAATTATCTCGTAAACTACTCGATAGATTTTGTTTATATTTCACCTGTGTATGAAGACTACTATTGTCTATAATTGTATAAAATTTCGTAAAAACCTGTCGAGTAGGAAACGAGATATTTAGGGTTAAATTTTGGTTTCGTTTGAAACAGTAAAATCTTTAACTTCAAATATCTGGAAAACTGCTCGATAGATTTTGTTTATATTTCACCTGTATATGGAGACTACTATTGTCTATAAATGTATAAAACTTCGTAAACATTTGTCGAGTAGGAAACGAGATATTTAGAGTTAAATTTTGGTTTCGTTTGAAACAGTGAAATCTTTAACTTCAATTATCTCGTAAACTACTCGATAGATTTTGTTTATATTTCACCTGTATGTGGAGACAACTATTGTCTATAATTGTATAAAATTTCGTAAACATCTGTTGAGTAGGAAACGAGATATTTAGAGTTAAATTTTGGTTTCGTTTGAAACAGTGAAATATTTAACTTCAATTATCTCGTAAACTACTCGATAGATTTTGTTTATATTTCACCTGTATGTGGAGGCAACTATTGTCTATAATTGTATAAAATTTCGTAAAAACCTGTCGAGTAGGAAACGAGATATTTAAAGATAAATTTTGGTTTCGTTTGAAACAGTGAAATCTTTAACTTCAATTATCTCGTAAACTACTCGATAGATTTTGTTTATATTTCACCTGTGTATGGAGACTACTATTGTCTATAATCGAATAAAATTTCGTAAAAACTTGTCGAGTAGGAAACGAGATATTTAGAGTTAAATTTTGGTTTCGTTTGAAACAGTGAAATCTTTAACTTCAAATATCTGGAAAACTGCTCGATAGATTTTGTTTATATTTCACCTGTATATGGAGACTACTATTGTCTATAATTGTATAAAATTTCGTAAAAACTTATCGAGTAGGAAACGAGGTATTTAGAGTTAAATTTTGGTTTCGTTTGAAACAGTGAAATATTTAATTTCAAATATCTGGAAAACTGCTCAATAGATTTTGTTTATATTTCACCTGTATGTGGAGACAACTATTGTCTATAATTGTATAAAATTTCGTAAAAACCTGTCGAGTAGGAAACGAGATATTTAGAGTTAAATTTTGGTTTCGTTTGAAACAGTGAAATCTTTAACTTCAATTATCTCGTAAACTACTCGATAGATTTTGTTTATATTTCACCTGTGTATGAAGACTACTATTGTCTATAATTGTATAAAATTTCGTAAAAACCTGTCGAGTAGGAAACGAGATATTTAGGGTTAAATTTTGGTTTCGTTTGAAACAGTAAAATCTTTAACTTCAAATATCTGGAAAACTGCTCGATAGATTTTGTTTATATTTCACCTGTATATGGAGACTACTATTGTCTATAAATGTATAAAACTTCGTAAACATTTGTCGAGTAGGAAACGAGATATTTAGAGTTAAATTTTGGTTTCGTTTGAAACAGTGAAATCTTTAACTTCAATTATCTCGTAAACTACTCGATAGATTTTGTTTATATTTCACCTGTATGTGGAGACAACTATTGTCTATAATTGTATAAAATTTCGTAAACATCTGTTGAGTAGGAAACGAGATATTTAGAGTTAAATTTTGGTTTCGTTTGAAACAGTGAAATCTTTAACTTCAATTATCTCGTTAACTACTCGATAGATTTTGTTTATATTTCACCTGTATGTGGAGGCAACTATTGTCTATAATTGTATAAAATTTCGTAAAAACCTCTCGAGTAGGAAACGAGATATTTAAAGATAAATTTTGGTTTCGTTTGAAACAGTGAAATCTTTAACTTCAATTATCTCGTAAACTACTCGATAGATTTTGTTTATATTTCACCTGTGTATGGAGACTACTATTGTCTATAATCGAATAAAATTTCGTAAAAACTTGTCGAGTAGGAAACGAGATATTTAGAGTTAAATTTTGGTTTCGTTTGAAACAGTGAAATCTTTAACTTCAAATATCTGGAAAACTGCTCGACAGATTTTGTTTATATTTCACCTGTATATGGAGACTACTATTGTCTATAATTGTATAAAATTTCGTAAAAACTTATCGAGTAGGAAACGAGGTATTTAGAGTTAAATTTTGGTTTCGTTTGAAACAGTGAAATATTTAACTTCAAATATCTGGAAAACTGCTCGATAGATTTTGTTTATATTTCACCTGTATGTGGAGACAACTATTGTCTATAATTGTATAAAATTTCGTAAAAACCTGTCGAGTAGGAAACGAGATATTTAGAGTTAAATTTTGGTTTCGTTTGAAACAGTGAAATCTTTAACTTCAAATATCTGGAAAACTGCTCGATAGATTTTGTTTATATTTCACCTGTATATGGAGACAACTATTGTCTATAAATGTATAAAACTTCGTAAACATCTGTCGAGTAGGAAACGAGATATTTAGAGTTAAATTTTGGTTTCGTTTGAAACATTGAAATCTTTAACTTAAATTATCTCGTAAACTACTCAATAGATTTTGTTTATATTTCACCTGTGTATGGAGACTACTATTGTCTATAATTGAATAAAATTTCGTAAAAACCTGTCGAGTAGGAAACGTGATATTTAGAGTTAAATTTTGGTTTCGTTTGAAACAGTGAAATCTTTAACTTCAAATATCTAGGAAACTGCTCGATAGATTTTGTTTATATTTCACCTGTATATGGAGACTACTATTGTCTATAATTGTATAAAACTTCGTAAACATTTGTCGAGTAGGAAACGAGATATTTAGAGTTAAATTTTGGTTTCGTTTGAAACAGTGAAATCTTTAACTTCAAATATCTAAAAAACTGCTCGATAGATTTTGTTTATATTTCACCTGTATATGGAGACTACTATTGTCTATAATTGTATAAAATTTCGTAAGAACCTGTCGAGTAGGAAACGAGATATTTAGAGTTAAATTTTGGTTTCGTTTGAAACAGTGAAATCTTTAACTTCAATTATCTCGTAAACTACTCGATAGATTTTGTTTATATTTCACCTGTGTATGAAGACTACTATTGTCTATAATTGTATAAAATTTCGTAAAAACCTGTCGAGTAGGAAACGAGATATTTAGGGTTAAATTTTGGTTTCGTTTGAAACAGTAAAATCTTTAACTTCAAATATCTGGAAAACTGCTCGATAGATTTTGTTTATATTTCACCTGTATATGGAGACTACTATTGTCTATAAATGTATAAAACTTCGTAAACATTTGTCGAGTAGGAAACGAGATATTTAGAGTTAAATTTTGGTTTCGTTTGAAACAGTGAAATCTTTAACTTCAATTATCTCGTAAACTACTCGATAGATTTTGTTTATATTTCACCTGTATGTGGAGACAACTATTGTCTATAATTGTATAAAATTTCGTAAACATCTGTTGAGTAGGAAACGAGATATTTAGAGTTAAATTTTGGTTTCGTTTGAAACAGTGAAATCTTTAACTTCAATTATCTCGTAAACTACTCGATAGATTTTGTTTATATTTCACCTGTATGTGGAGACAACTATTGTCTATAATTGTATAAAATTTCGTAAAAACCTGTCGAGTAGGAAACGTGATATTTAGAGTTAAATTTTGGTTTCGTTTGAAACAGTGAAATCTTTAACTTCAAATATCTGGAAAACTGCTCGATAGATTTTGTTTATATTTCACCTGTATGTGGAGACAACTATTGTCTATAATTGTATAAAATTTCGTAAAAACCTGTCGAGTAGGAAACGTGATATTTAGAGTTAAATTTTGGTTTCGTTTGAAACAGTGAAATCTTTAACTTCAAATATCTAGGAAACTGCTCGATAGATTTTGTTTATATTTCACCTGTATGTGGAGACAACTATTGTCTATAATTGTATAAAATTTCGTAAAAACCTGTCGAGTAGGAAACGAGATATTTAGAGTTAAATTTTGGTTTCGTTTGAAACAGTGAAATCTTTAACTTCAATTATCTCGTAAACTACTCGATAGATTTTGTTTATATTTCACCTGTGTATGAAGACTACTATTGTCTATAATTGTATAAAATTTCTTAAAAACCTGTCGAGTAGGAAACGAGATATTTAGGGTTAAATTTTGGTTTCGTTTGAAACAGTAAAATCTTTAACTTCAAATATCTGGAAAACTGCTCGATAGATTTTGTTTATATTTCACCTGTATATGGAGACTACTATTGTCTATAAATGTATAAAACTTCGTAAACATTTGTCGAGTAGGAAACGAGATATTTAGAGTTAAATTTTGGTTTCGTTTGAAACAGTGAAATCTTTAACTTCAATTATCTCGTAAACTACTCGATAGATTTTGTTTATATTTCACCTGTATGTGGAGACAACTATTGTCTATAATTGTATAAAATTTCGTAAACATCTGTTAAGTAGGAAACGAGATATTTAGAGTTAAATTTTGGTTTCGTTTGAAACAGTGAAATCTTTAACTTCAATTATCTCGTAAACTACTCGATAGATTTTGTTTATATTTCACCTGTATGTGGAGGCAACTATTGTCTATAATTGTATAAAATTTCGTAAAAACCTGTCGAGTAGGAAACGAGATATTTAAAGATAAATTTTGGTTTCGTTTGAAACAGTGAAATCTTTAACTTCAATTATCTCGTAAACTACTCGATAGATTTTGTTTATATTTCACCTGTATATGGAGACTACTATTGTCTATAAATGTATAAAACTTCGTAAACATTTGTCGAGTAGGAAACGAGATATTTAGAGTTAAATTTTGGTTTCGTTTGAAACAGTGAAATCTTTAACTTCAATTATCTCGTAAACTACTCGATAGATTTTGTTTATATTTCACCTGTATGTGGAGACAACTATTGTCTATAATTGTATAAAATTTCGTAAACATCTGTTGAGTAGGAAACGAGATATTTAGAGTTAAATTTTGGTTTCGTTTGAAACAGTGAAATCTTTAACTTCAATTATCTCGTAAACTACTCGATAGATTTTGTTTATATTTCACCTGTATGTGGAGGCAACTATTGTCTATAATTGTATAAAATTTCGTAAAAACCTGTCGAGTAGGAAACGAGATATTTAAAGATAAATTTTGGTTTCGTTTGAAACAGTGAAATCTTTAACTTCAATTATCTCGTAAACTACTCGATAGATTTTGTTTATATTTCACCTGTGTATGGAGACTACTATTGTCTATAATCGAATAAAATTTCGTAGAAACTTGTGGAGTAGGAAACGAGATATTTAGAGTTAAATTTTGGTTTCGTTTGAAACAGTGAAATCTTTAACTTCAAATATCTGGAAAACTGCTCGATAGATTTTGTTTATATTTCACCTGTATATGGAGACTACTATTGTCTATAATTGTATAAAATTTCGTAAAAACTTATCGAGTAGGAAACGAGGTATTTAGAGTTAAATTTTGGTTTCGTTTGAAACAGTGAAATATTTAACTTCAAATATCTGGAAAACTGCTCGATAGATTTTGTTTATATTTCACCTGTATGTGGAGACAACTATTGTCTATAATTGTATAAAATTTCGTAAAAACCTGTCGAGTAGGAAACGAGATATTTAGAGTTAAATTTTGGTTTCGTTTGAAACAGTGAAATCTTTAACTTCAAATATCTGGAAAACTGCTCGATAGATTTTGTTTATATTTCACCTGTATATGGGGACAACTATTGTCTATAAATGTATAAAACTTCGTAAACATCTGTCGAGTAGGAAACGAGATATTTAGAGTTAAATTTTGGTTTCGTTTGAAACATTGAAATCTTTAACTTAAATTATCTCGTAAACTACTCAATAGATTTTGTTTATATTTCACCTGTGTATGGAGACTACTATTGTCTATAATTGTATAAAATTTCGTAAAAACCTGTCGAGTAGGAAACGTGATATTTAGAGTTAAATTTTGGTTTCGTTTGAAACAGTGAAATCTTTAACTTCAAATATCTAGGAAACTGCTCGATAGATTTTGTTTATATTTCACCTGTATATGGAGACTACTATTGTCTATAATTGTATAAAACTTCGTAAACATTTGTCGAGTAGGAAACGAGATATTTAGAGTTAAATTTTGGTTTCGTTTGAAACAGTGAAATCTTTAACTTCAAATATCTAAAAAACTGCTCGATAGATTTTGTTTATATTTCACCTGTATATGGAGACTACTATTGTCTATAATTGTATAAAATTTCGTAAGAACCTGTCGAGTAGGAAACGAGATATTTAGAGTTAAATTTTGGTTTCGTTTGAAACAGTGAAATCTTTAACTTCAATTATCTCGTAAACTACTCGATAGATTTTGTTTATATTTCACCTGTGTATGAAGACTACTATTGTCTATAATTGTATAAAATTTCGTAAAAACCTGTCGAGTAGGAAACGAGATATTTAGGGTTAAATTTTGGTTTCGTTTGAAACAGTAAAATCTTTAACTTCAAATATCTGGAAAACTGCTCGATAGATTTTGTTTATATTTCACCTGTATATGGAGACTACTATTGTCTATAAATGTATAAAACTTCGTAAACATTTGTCGAGTAGGAAACGAGATATTTAGAGTTAAATTTTGGTTTCGTTTGAAACAGTGAAATCTTTAACTTCAATTATCTCGTAAACTACTCGATAGATTTTGTTTATATTTCACCTGTATGTGGAGACAACTATTGTCTATAATTGTATAAAATTTCGTAAACATCTGTTGAGTAGGAAACGAGATATTTAGAGTTAAATTTTGGTTTCGTTTGAAACAGTGAAATCTTTAACTTCAATTATCTCGTAAACTACTCGATAGATTTTGTTTATATTTCACCTGTATGTGGAGACAACTATTGTCTATAATTGTATAAAATTTCGTAAAAACCTGTCGAGTAGGAAACGTGATATTTAGAGTTAAATTTTGGTTTCGTTTGAAACAGTGAAATCTTTAACTTCAATTATCTCGTTAACTACTCGATAGATTTTGTTTATATTTCACCTGTATGTGGAGGCAACTATTGTCTATAATTGTATAAAATTTCGTAAAAACCTGTCGAGTAGGAAACGAGATATTTAAAGATAAATTTTGGTTTCGTTTGAAACAGTGAAATCTTTAACTTCAATTATCTCGTAAACTACTCGATAGATTTTGTTTATATTTCACCTGTGTATGGAGACTACTATTGTCTATAATCGAATAAAATTTCGTAAAAACTTGTCGAGTAGGAAACGAGATATTTAGAGTTAAATTTTGGTTTCGTTTGAAACAGTGAAATCTTTAACTTCAAATATCTGGAAAACTGCTCGATAGATTTTGTTTATATTTCACCTGTATATGGAGACTACTATTGTCTATAATTGTATAAAATTTCGTAAAAACTTATCGAGTAGGAAACGAGGTATTTAGAGTTAAATTTTGGTTTCGTTTGAAACAGTGAAATATTTAACTTCAAATATCTGGAAAACTGCTCGATAGATTTTGTTTATATTTCACCTGTATGTGGAGACAACTATTGTCTATAATTGTATAAAATTTCGTAAAAACCTGTCGAGTAGGAAACGAGATATTTAGAGTTAAATTTTGGTTTCGTTTGAAACAGTGAAATCTTTAACTTCAAATATCTGGAAAACTGCTCGATAGATTTTGTTTATATTTCACCTGTATATGGGGACAACTATTGTCTATAAATGTATAAAACTTCGTAAACATCTGTCGAGTAGGAAACGAGATATTTAGAGTTAAATTTTGGTTTCGTTTGAAACATTAAAATCTTTAACTTAAATTATCTCGTAAACTACTCAATAGATTTTGTTTATATTTCACCTGTGTATGGAGACTACTATTGTCTATAATTGTATAAAATTTCGTAAAAACCTGTCGAGTAGGAAACGTGATATTTAGAGTTAAATTTTGGTTTCGTTTGAAACAGTGAAATCTTTAACTTCAAATATCTAGGAAACTGCTCGATAGATTTTGTTTATATTTCACCTGTATATGGAGACTACTATTGTCTATAATTGTATAAAACTTCGTAAACATTTGTCGAGTAGGAAACGAGATATTTAGAGTTAAATTTTGGTTTCGTTTGAAACAGTGAAATCTTTAACTTCAAATATCTAAAAAACTGCTCGATAGATTTTGTTTATATTTCACCTGTATATGGAGACTACTATTGTCTATAATTGTATAAAATTTCGTAAGAACCTGTCGAGTAGGAAACGAGATATTTAGAGTTAAATTTTGGTTTCGTTTGAAACAGTGAAATCTTTAACTTCAATTATCTCGTAAACTACTCGATAGATTTTGTTTATATTTCACCTGTGTATGAAGACTACTATTGTCTATAATTGTATAAAATTTCGTAAAAACCTGTCGAGTAGGAAACGAGATATTTAGGGTTAAATTTTGGTTTCGTTTGAAACAGTAAAATCTTTAACTTCAAATATCTGGAAAACTGCTCGATAGATTTTGTTTATATTTCACCTGTATATGGAGACTACTATTGTCTATAAATGTATAAAACTTCGTAAACATTTGTCGAGTAGGAAACGAGATATTTAGAGTTAAATTTTGGTTTCGTTTGAAACAGTGAAATCTTTAACTTCAATTATCTCGTAAACTACTCGATAGATTTTGTTTATTTTTCACCTGTATGTGGAGACAACTATTGTCTATAATTGTATAAAATTTCGTAAACATCTGTTGAGTAGGAAACGAGATATTTAGAGTTAAATTTTGGTTTCGTTTGAAACAGTGAAATCTTTAACTTCAATTATCTCGTAAACTACTCGATAGATTTTGTTTATATTTCACCTGTATGTGGAGACAACTATTGTCTATAATTGTATAAAATTTCGTAAAAACCTGTCGAGTAGGAAACGTGATATTTAGAGTTAAATTTTGGTTTCGTTTGAAACAGTGAAATCTTTAACTTCAAATATCTGGAAAACTGCTCGATAGATTTTGTTTATATTTCACCTGTATGTGGAGACAACTATTGTCTATAATTGTATAAAATTTCGTAAAAACCTGTCGAGTAGGAAACGAGATATTTAGAGTTAAATTTTGGTTTCGTTTGAAACAGTGAAATCTTTAACTTCAAATATCTGGAAAACTGCTCGATAGATTTTGTTTATATTTCACCTGTATATGGAGACAACTATTGTCTATAAAAGTATAAAACTTCGTAAACATCTGTCGAGTAGGAAACGAGATATTTAGAGTTAAATTTTGGTTTCGTTTGAAACATTGAAATCTTTAACTTAAATTATCTCGTAAACTACTCCATAGATTTTGTTTATATTTCACCTGTGTATGGAGACTACTATTGTCTATAATTGTATAAAATTTCGTAAAAACCTGTCGAGTAGGAAACGTGATATTTAGAGTTAAATTTTGGTTTCGTTTGAAACAGTGAAATCTTTAACTTCAAATATCTAGGAAACTGCTCGATAGATTTTGTTTATATTTCACCTGTATATGGAGACTACTATTGTCTATAATTGTATAAAATTTCGTAAAAACCTGTCGAGTAGGAAACGAGATATTTAGAGTTAAATTTTGGTTTCGTTTGAAACAGTGAAATCTTTAACTTCAAATATCTGGAAAACTGCTCGATAGATTTTGTTTATATTTCACCTGTATGTGGAGACAACTATTGTCTATAATTGTATAAAATTTCGTAAAAACCTGTCGAGTAGGAAACGAGATATTTAGAGTTAAATTTTGGTTTCGTTTGAAACAGTGAAATCTTTAACTTCAATTATCTCGTAAACTACTCGATAGATTTTGTTTATATTTCACCTGTGTATGAAGACTACTATTGTCTATAATTGTATAAAATTTCGTAAAAACCTGTCGAGTAGGAAACGAGATATTTAGGGTTAAATTTTGGTTTCGTTTGAAACAGTAAAATCTTTAACTTCAAATATCTGGAAAACTGCTCGATAGATTTTGTTTATATTTCACCTGTATATGGAGACTACTATTGTCTATAAATGTATAAAACTTCGTAAACATTTGTCGAGTAGGAAACGAGATATTTAGAGTTAAATTTTGGTTTCGTTTGAAACAGTGAAATATTTAACTTCAATTATCTCGTAAACTACTCGATAGATTTTGTTTATATTTCACCTGTATGTGGAGACAACTATTGTCTATAATTGTATAAAATTTCGTAAACATCTGTTGAGTAGGAAACGAGATATTTAGAGTTAAATTTTGGTTTCGTTTGAAACAGTGAAATCTTTAACTTCAATTATCTCGTAAACTACTCGATAGATTTTGTTTATATTTCACCTGTATGTGGAGGCAACTATTGTCTATAATTGTATAAAATTTCGTAAAAACCTGTCGAGTAGGAAACGAGATATTTAAAGATAAATTTTGGTTTCGTTTGAAACAGTGAAATCTTTAACTTCAATTATCTCGTAAACTACTCGATAGATTTTGTTTATATTTCACCTGTGTATGGAGACTACTATTGTCTATAATCGAATAAAATTTCGTAAAAACTTGTCGAGTAGGAAACGAGATATTTAGAGTTAAATTTTGGTTTCGTTTGAAACAGTGAAATCTTTAACTTCAAATATCTGGAAAACTGCTCGATAGATTTTGTTTATATTTCACCTGTATATGGAGACTACTATTGTCTATAATTGTATAAAATTTCGTAAAAACTTATCGAGTAGGAAACGAGGTATTTAGAGTTAAATTTTGGTTTCGTTTGAAACAGTGAAATATTTAACTTCAAATATCTGGAAAACTGCTCGATAGATTTTGTTTATATTTCTCCTGTATGTGGAGACAACTATTGTCTATAATTGTATAAAATTTCGTAAAAACCTGTCGAGTAGGAAACGAGATATTTAGAGTTAAATTTTGGTTTCGTTTGAAACAGTGAAATCTTTAACTTCAATTATCTCGTAAACTACTCAATAGATTTTGTTTATATTTCACCTGTGTATGAAGACTACTATTGTCTATAATTGTATAAAATTTCGTAAAAACCTGTCGAGTAGGAAACGAGATATTTAGGGTTAAATTTTGGTTTCGTTTGAAACAGTAAAATCTTTAACTTCAAATATCTGGAAAACTGCTCGATAGATTTTGTTTATATTTCACCTGTATATGGAGACTACTATTGTCTATAAATGTATAAAACTTCGTAAACATTTGTCGAGTAGGAAACGAGATATTTAGAGTTAAATTTTGGTTTCGTTTGAAACAGTGAAATCTTTAACTTCAATTATCTCGTAAACTACTCGATAGATTTTGTTTATATTTCACCTGTATGTGTAGACAACTATTGTCTATAATTGTATAAAATTTCGTAAACATCTGTTGAGTAGGAAACGAGATATTTAGAGTTAAATTTTGGTTTCGTTTGAAACAGTGAAATCTTTAACTTCAATTATCTCGTTAACTACTCGATAGATTTTGTTTATATTTCACCTGTATGTGGAGGCAACTATTGTCTATAATTGTATAAAATTTCGTAAAAACCTGTCGAGTAGGAAACGAGATATTTAAAGATAAATTTTGGTTTCGTTTGAAACAGTGAAATCTTTAACTTTAATTATCTCGTAAACTACTCGATAGATTTTGTTTATATTTCACCTGTGTATGGAGACTACTATTGTCTATAATCGAATAAAATTTCGTAAAAACTTGTCGAGTAGGAAACGAGATATTTAGAGTTAAATTTTGGTTTCGTTTGAAACAGTGAAATCTTTAACTTCAAATATCTGGAAAACTGCTCGATAGATTTTGTTTATATTTCACCTGTATATGGAGACTACTATTGTCTATAATTGTATAAAATTTCGTAAAAACTTATCGAGTAGGAAACGAGGTATTTAGAGTTAAATTTTGGTTTCGTTTGAAACAGTGAAATATTTAACTTCAAATATCTGGAAAACTGCTCGATAGATTTTGTTTATATTTCACCTGTATGTGGAGACAACTATTGTCTATAATTGTATAAAATTTCGTAAAAACCTGTCGAGTAGGAAACGAGATATTTAGAGTTAAATTTTGGTTTCGTTTGAAACAGTGAAATCTTTAACTTCAAATATCTGGAAAACTGCTCGATAGATTTTGTTTATATTTCACCTGTATATGGAGACAACTATTGTCTATAAATGTATAAAACTTCGTAAACATCTGTCGAGTAGGAAACGAGATATTTAGAGTTAAATTTTGGTTTCGTTTGAAACATTGAAATCTTTAACTTAAATTATCTCGTAAACTACTCGATAGATTTTGTTTATATTTCACCTGTGTATGGAGACTACTATTGTCTATAATTGTATAAAATTTCGTAAAAACCTGTCGAGTAGGAAACGTGATATTTAGAGTTAAATTTTGGTTTCGTTTGAAACAGTGAAATCTTTAACTTCAAATATCTAGGAAACTGCTCGATAGATTTTGTTTATATTTCACCTGTATATGGAGACTACTATTGTCTATAATTGTATAAAATTTCGTAAAAACCTGTCGAGTAGGAAACGTGATATTTAGAGTTAAATTTTGGTTTCGTTTGAAACAGTGAAATCTTTAACTTCAAATATCTGGAAAACTGCTCGATAGATTTTGTTTATATTTCACCTGTATGTGGAGACAACTATTGTCTATAATTGTTTAAAATTTCGTAAAAACCTGTCGAGTAGGAAACGAGATATTTAGAGTTAAATTTTGGTTTCGTTTGA
This sequence comes from Rhodnius prolixus, assembly GCF_049639745.1. NCBI lineage: Eukaryota > Metazoa > Arthropoda > Insecta > Hemiptera > Reduviidae > Rhodnius > Rhodnius prolixus. The sequence goes on along the minus strand of NW_027411582.1, from coordinate 38,688,787 downwards.
AACAGTGAAATCTTTAACTTCAAATATCTCGTAAACTACTCGATAGATTTTGTTTATATTTCACCTGTGTATGGAGACTACTATTGTCTATAATTGTATAAAATTTCGTAAAAACTTATCGAGTAGGAAACGAGGTATTTAGAGTTAAATTTTGGTTTCGTTTGAAACAGTGAAATATTTAACTTCAAATATCTGGAAAACTGCTCGATAGATTTTGTTTATATTTCACCTGTATGTGGAGACAACTATTGTCTATAATTGTATAAAATTTCGTAAAAACCTGTCGAGTAGGAAACGAGATATTTAGAGTTAAATTTTGGTTTCGTTTGAAACAGTGAAATCTTTAACTTCAATTATCTCGTAAACTACTCGATAGATTTTGTTTATATTTCACCTGTGTATGAAGACTACTATTGTCTATAATTGTATAAAATTTCGTAAAAACCTGTCGAGTAGGAAACGAGATATTTAGGGTTAAATTTTGGTTTCGTTTGAAACAGTAAAATCTTTAACTTCAAATATCTGGAAAACTGCTCGATAGATTTTGTTTATATTTCACCTGTATATGGAGACTACTATTGTCTATAAATGTATAAAACTTCGTAAACATTTGTCGAGTAGGAAACGAGATATTTAGAGTTAAATTTTGGTTTCGTTTGAAACAGTGAAATCTTTAACTTCAATTATCTCGTAAACTACTCGATAGATTTTGTTTATATTTCACCTGTATGTGGAGACAACTATTGTCTATAATTGTATAAAATTTCGTAAACATCTGTTGAGTAGGAAACGAGATATTTAGAGTTAAATTTTGGTTTCGTTTGAAACAGTGAAATCTTTAACTTCAATTATCTCGTTAACTACTCGATAGATTTTGTTTATATTTCACCTGTATGTGGAGGCAACTATTGTCTATAATTGTATAAAATTTCGTAAAAACCTGTCGAGTAGGAAACGAGATATTTAAAGATAAATTTTGGTTTCGTTTGAAACAGTGAAATCTTTAACTTCAATTATCTCGTAAACTACTCGATAGATTTTGTTTATATTTCACCTGTGTATGGAGACTACTATTGTCTATAATCGAATAAAATTTCGTAAAAACTTGTCGAGTAGGAAACGAGATATTTAGAGTTAAATTTTGGTTTCGTTTGAAACAGCGAAATCTTTAACTTCAAATATCTGGAAAACTGCTCGATAGATTTTGATTATATTTCACCTGTATATGGAGACTACTATTGTCTATAATTGTATAAAATTTCGTAAAAACTTATCGAGTAGGAAACGAGATATTTAGGGTTAAATTTTGGTTTCGTTTGAAACAGTAAAATCTTTAACTTCAAATATCTGGAAAACTGCTCGATAGATTTTGTTTATATTTCACCTGTATATGGAGACTACTATTGTCTATAAATGTATAAAACTTCGTAAACATTTGTCGAGTAGGAAACGAGATATTTAGAGTTAAATTTTGGTTTCGTTTGAAACAGTGAAATCTTTAACTTCAATTATCTCGTAAACTACTCGATAGATTTTGTTTATATTTCACCTGTATGTGGAGACAACTATTGTCTATAATTGTATAAAATTTCGTAAACATCTGTTGAGTAGGAAACGAGATATTTAGAGTTAAATTTTGGTTTCGTTTGAAACAGTGAAATCTTTAACTTCAATTATCTCGTTAACTACTCGATAGATTTTGTTTATATTTCACCTGTATGTGGAGGCAACTATTGTCTATAATTGTATAAAATTTCGTAAAAACCTGTCGAGTAGGAAACGAGATATTTAACGATAAATTTTGGTTTCGTTTGAAACAGTGAAATCTTTAACTTCAATTATCTCGTAAACTACTCGATAGATTTTGTTTATATTTCACCTGTGTATGGAGACTACTATTGTCTATAATCGAATAAAATTTCGTAAAAACTTGTCGAGTAGGAAACGAGATATTTAGAGTTAAATTTTGGTTTCGTTTGAAACAGTGAAATCTTTAACTTCAAATATCTGGAAAACTGCTCGATAGATTTTGTTTATATTTCACCTGTATATGGAGACTACTATTGTCTATAATTGTATAAAATTTCGTAAAAACTTATCGAGTAGGAAACGAGGTATTTAGAGTTAAATTTTGGTTTCGTTTGAAACAGTGAAATATTTAACTTCAAATATCTGGAAAACTGCTCGATAGATTTTGTTTATATTTCACCTGTATGTGGAGACAACTATTGTCTATAATTGTATAAAATTTCGTAAAAACCTGTCGAGTAGGAAACGAGATATTTAGAGTTAAATTTTGGTTTCGTTTGAAACAGTGAAATCTTTAACTTCAAATATCTCGTAAACTACTCGATAGATTTTGTTTATATTTCACCTGTATGTGGAGACAACTATTGTCTATAATTGAATAAAATTTCGTAAAAACCTGTCGAGTAGGAAATGGGATATTTAGAGTTAAATTTTGGTTTCGTTTGTAACAGTGAAATCTTTAACTTCAAATATCTGGAAAACTGCTCGATAGATTTTGTTTATATTTCACCTGTATATGGAGACTACTATTGTCTATAAATGTATAAAACTTCGTAAACATTTGTCGAGTAGGAAACGAGATATTTAGAGTTAAATTTTGGTTTCGTTTGAAACAGTGAAATCTTTAACTTCAATTATCTCGTAAACTACTCGATAGATTTTGTTTATATTTCACCTGTGTATGGAGACTACTATTGTCTATAATTGAATAAAATTTCGTAAAAACCTGTCGAGTAGGAAACGAGATATTTAGAGTTAAATTTTGGTTTCGTTTGAAACAGTGAAATCTTTAACTTCAAATATCTGGAAAACTGCTCGATAGATTTTGTTTATATTTCACCTGTATATGGAGACAACTATTGTCTATAAATGTATAAAACTTCGTAAACATCTGTCGAGTAGGAAACGAGATATTTAGAGTTAAATTTTGGTTTCGTTTGAAACATTGAAATCTTTAACTTAAATTATCTCGTAAACTACTCGATAGATTTTGTTTATATTTCACCTGTGTATGGAGACTACTATTGTCTATAATTGTATAAAATTTCGTAAAAACCTGTCGAGTAGGAAACGAGATATTTAGAGTTGAATTTTGGTTTCGTTTGAAACAGTGAAATCTTTAACTTCAAATATCTAGAAAACTGCTCGATAGATTTTGTTTATATTTCACCTGTATATGGAGACTACTATTGTCTATAATTGTATAAAATTTCGTAAAAACCTGTCGAGTAGGAAACGAGATATTTAGAGTTAAATTTTGGTTTCGTTTGAAACAGTGAAATATTTAACTTCAAATATCTGGAAAACTGCTCGATAGATTTTGTTTATATTTCACCTGTATGTGGAGACAACTATTGTCTATAATTGTATAAAATTTCGTAAAAACCTGTCGAGTAGGAAACGAGATATTTAGAGTTAAATTTTGGTTTCGTTTGAAACAGTGAAATCTTTAACTTCAAATATCTGGAAAACTGCTCGATAGATTTTGTTTATATTTCACCTGTATATGGAGACAACTATTGTCTATAATTGTATAAAATTTCGTAAAAACCTGTCGAGTAGGAAACGAGATATTTAGAGTTAAATTCTGGTTTCGTTTGAAACAGGGGCCGTACTTAAATTACGTAACGAACGCAAGGGGGGAGGGGGGTAAGGCTCGATTGTTACCATTCGTTATGGTTCGGGGGAGGGGGTTTTTTAATGCTTGTACGTAATTTTTCCAATTGAATCTATAATTTTTTTTTCATTAATGGAAAAATACTAACGATATTTTTCGCGCCAAATTCTACTATAGCCAACCTTCATACTAAGTGATATTGTAATTAAATAAGTAATAAATAAAAAATATATGTTTGATTTTAATTAAATACTATGCAATGACGATATTCCATAACAAAAAATTACGTACATTTGGTTATGGGCGGAGGAGAGGTTGACATTTTTTTACGATCTGTTACATCGGGGGGGGGGAGGGATTAAAAAGCTCTTTAAATTGCGTTACGTAATTTAAGTACGGCCCCACAGTGAAATCTTTAACTTCAAATATCTGGAAAACTGCTCGATAGATTTTGTTTATATTTCACCTGTATGTGGAGACAACTATTGTCTATAATTGTATAAAATTTCGTAAAAACCTGTCGAGTAGGATGCGAGATATTTAGAGTTAAATTTTGGTTTCGTTTGAAAGAGTGTAATCTTTAACTTCAAATATCTCGTAAACTACTCGATAGATTTTGTTTATATTTCACCTGTGTATGGAGACTACTATTGTCTATAATTGAATAAAATTTCGTAAAAACCTGTCGAGTAGGAAACGAGATATTTAGAGTTAAATTTTGGTTTCGTTTGAAACAGTGAAATCTTTAACTTCAATTATCTCGTAAACTACTCGATAGATTTTGTTTATATGTCACCTGTGTATGGAGACTACTATTGTCTATAATTGTATAAAATTTCGAAAAAACATGTCAAGTAGGAAACGAGATATTTAGAGTTAAATTTTGGTTTCGTTTGAAACAGTGAATTCTTTAACTTCAAATATCTGGAAAACTGCTCGATAGATTTTGTTTATATTTCACCTGTATATGGAGACAACTATTGTCTATAATTGTATAAAATTTCGTAAAATCCTGTCGAGTAGGAAACGAGATATTTAGAGTTAAATTTTGGTTTCGTTTGAAACAGTGAAATCTTTAACTTCAAATATCTGGAAAACTGCTCGATAGATTTTGTTTATATTTCCCCTGTATATGGAGACAACTATTGTCTATAAATGTATAAAACTTCGTAAACATCTGTCGAGTAGCAAACGAGATATTTAGAGTTAAATTTTGGTTTCGTTTGAAACAGTGAAATCTTTAACTTCAAATATCTGGAAAACTGCTCGATAGATTTTGTTTATATTTCACCTGTATGTGGAGACAACTATTGTCTATAATTGTATAAAATTTCGTAAAAACCTGTCGAGTAGGAAACGAGATATTTAGAGTTAAATTTTGGTTTCGTTTGAAACAGTGAAATCTTTAACATCAAATATCTGGAAAACTGCTCGATAGATTTTGTTTATATTTCACCTGTATGTGGAGACAACTATTGTCTATAATTGTATAAAATTTCGTAAAAACCTGTCGAGTAGGAAACGAGATATTTAGAGTTAAATTTTGGTTTCGTTTGAAACAGTGAAATCTTTAACTTCAAATATCTGGAAAACTGCTCGATAGATTTTGTTTATATTTCACCTGTATGTGGAGACAACTATTGTCTATAATTGTATAAAATTTCGTAAAAACCTGTCGAGTAGGAAACGAGATATTTAGAGTTAAATTTTGGTTTCGTTTGAAACAGTGAAATCTTTAACTTCAAATATCTGGAAAACTGCTCGATAGATTTTGTTTATATTTCACCTGTATATGGAGACAACTATTGTCTATAAATGTATAAAACTTCGTAAACATCTGTCGAGTAGGAAACGAGATATTTAGAGTTAAATTTTGGTTTGGTTAACTTAAATTATCTCGTAAACTACTCGATAGATTTTGTTTATATTTCACCTGTGTATGGAGACTACTATTGTCTATAATTGTATAAAATTTCGTAAAAACCTGTCGAGTAGGAAACGAGATATTTAGAGTTAAATTTTGGTTTTGTTTGAAACAGTGAAATCTTTAACTTCAAATATCTAGAAAACTGCTCGATAGATTTTGTTTATATTTCACCTGTATGTGGAGACAACTATTGTCTATAATTGTATAAAATTTCGTAAAAACCTGTCGAGTAGGAAACGAGATATTTAGAGTTAAATTTTGGTTTCGTTTGAAACAGTGAAATCTTTAACTTCAAATATCTGGAAAACTGCTCGATAGATTTTGTTTATATTTCACCTGTATATGGAGACAACTATTGTCTATAAATGTATAAAACTTCGTAAACATCTGTCGAGTAGGAAACGAGATATTTAGAGTTAAATTTTGGTTTCGTTAACTTAAATTATCTCGTAAACTACTCGATAGATTTTGTTTATATGTCACCTGTGTATGGAGACTACTATTGTCTATAATTGTATAAAATTTCGTAAAAACCTGTCGAGTAGGAAACGAGATATTTAGAGTTAAATTTTGGTTTCGTTTGAAACAGTGAAATCTTTAACTTCAAATATCTAGGAAACTGCTCGATAGATTTTGTTTATATTTCACCTGTATATGGAGACTACTATTGTCTATAATTGTATAAAATTTCGTAAAAACCTGTCGAGTAGGAAACGAGATATTTAGAGTTAAATTTTGGTTTCGTTTGAAACAGTGAAATCTTTAACTTCAAATATCTGGAAAACTGCTCGACAGATTTTGTTTATATTTCACCTGTATGTGGAGACAACTATTGTCTATAATTGTATAAAATTTCGTAAAAACCTGTCGAGTAGGAAACGAGATATTTAGAGTTAAATTTTGGTTTCGTTTGAAACAGTGAAATCTTTAACTTCAAATATCTCGTAAACTACTCGATAGATTTTGTTTATATTTCACCTGTGTATGGAGACTACTATTGTCTATAATTGAATAAAATTTCGTAAAAACCTGTCGAGTAGGAAACGAGATATTTAGAGTTAAATTTTGGTTTCGTTTAAAACAATGAAATCTTTAACTTCAAATATCTGGAAAACTGCTCGATAGATGTTGTTTATATTTCACGTGTATGTGGAGACAACTATTGTCTATAATTGTATAAAATTTCGTAAAAACCTGTCGAGTAGGAAACGAGATATTTTAAGTTAAATTTTGGTTTCGTTTGAAACAGTGAAATCTTTAACTTAAATTATCTCGTAAACTACTCGATAGATTTTGTTTATGTTTCACCTGTATGTGGAGACAACTATTGTCTATAATTGTATAAAATTTCGTAAAAACCTGTCGAGTAGGAAACGAGTTATTTAGAGTTTAATTTTGGTTTCGTTTGAAACAGTGAAATCTTTAACTTCAAATATCTCGTAAACTACTCGATAGATTTTGTTTATATTCACCTGTGTATGGAGACTACTATTGTCTATAATTGAATAAAATTTCGTAAAAACCTGTCGAGTAGGAAACGAGATATTTAGAGTTAAATTTTGGTTTCGTTTGAAACAGTGAAATCTTTAACTTCAAATATCTGGAAAACTGCTCAAAAGATTTTGTTTATATTTCACCTGTATGTGGAGACAACTATTGTCTATAATTGTATAAAATTTCGTAAAAACCTGTCGAGTAGGAAACGAGATATTTAAAGATAAATTTTGGTTTCGTTTGAAACAGTGAAATCTTTAACTTCAATTATCTCGAAAACTACTCGATAGATTTTGTTTATATTTCACCTGTGTATGGAGACTACTATTGTCTATAATCGAATAAAATTTCGTAAATACTTGTCGAGTAGGAAACGAGATATTTAGAGTTAAATTTTGGTTTCGTTTGAAACAGTGAAATCTTTAACTTCAATTATCTCGTAAACTACTCGATAGATTTTGTTTATATGTCACCTGTGTATGGAGACTACTATTGTCTATAACTGTATAAAATTTCGAAAAAACCTGTCGAGTAGGAAACGAGATATTTAAAGTTAAATTTTGGTTTCGTTTGAAACAGTGAAATCTTTAACTTCAAATATCTGGAAAACTGCTCGATAGATTTTGTTTATATTTCACCTGTATGTGGAGACAACTATTGTCTATAATTGTGTAAAATTTCGTAAAATCCTGTCGAGTAGGAAACGAGATATTTAGAGTTAAATTTTGGTTTCGTTTGAAACAGTGAAATCTTTAACTTCAAATATCTGGAAAACTGCTCGATAGATTTTGTTTATATTTCCCCTGTATATGGAGACAACTATTGTCTATAAATGTATAATACTTCGTAAACATCTGTCGAGTAGCAAACGAGATATTTAGAGTTAAATTTTGGTTTCGTTTGAAACAGTGAAATCTTTAACTTCAAATATCTGGAAAACTGCTCGATAGATTTTGTTTATATTTCACCTGTATGTGGAGACAACTATTGTCTATAATTGTATAAAATTTCGTAAAAACCTGTCGAGTAGGAAACGAGATATTTAGAGTTAAATTTTGGTTTCGTTTGAAACAGTGAAATCTTTAACATCAAATATCTGGAAAACTGCTCGATAGATTTTGTTTATATTTCACCTGTATGTGGAGACAACTATTGTCTATAATTGTATAAAATTTCGTAAAAACCTGTCGAGTAGGAAACGAGATATTTAGAGTTAAATTTTGGTTTCGTTTGAAACAGTGAAATCTTTAACATCAAATATCTGGAAAACTGCTCGATAGATTTTGTTTATATTTCACCTGTATATGGAGACTACTATTGTCTATAATTGTATAAAATTTCGTAAAAACCTGTCGAGTAGGAAACGAGATATTTAGAGTTAAATTTTGGTTTCGTTTGAAACAGTGAAATCTTTAACTTCAAATATCTGGAAAACTGCTCAATAGATTTTGTTTATATTTCACCTGTATGTGGAGACAACTATTGTCTATAATTGTATAAAATTTCGTAAAAACCTGTCGAGTAGGAAACGAGATATTTAGAGTTAAATTTTGGTTTCGTTTGAAACAGTGAAATCTTTAACTTCAAATATCTGGAAAACTGCTCGATAGATGTTGTTTATATTTCACGTGTATGTGGAGACAACTATTGTCTATAATTGTATAAAATTTCGTAAAAACCTGTCGAGTAGGAAACGAGATATTTTAAGTTAAATTTTGGTTTCGTTTGAAACAGTGAAATCTTTAACTTCAAATATCTGGAAAACTGCTCGATAGATTTTGTTTATATTTCACCTGTATATGGAGACTACTATTGTCTATAAATGTATAAAACTTCGTAAACATTTGTCGAGTAGGAAACGAGATATTTAGAGTTAAATTTTGGTTTCGTTTGAAACAGTGAAATCTTTAACTTCAAATATCTGGAAAACTGCTCGATAGATTTTGTTTATATTTCACCTGTATGTGGAGACAATTATTGTCTATAATTGTATAAAATTTCGTAAAAACCTGTCGAGTGGGAAACGAGATATTTAGAGTTAAATTTTCGTTTCGTTTGTAACAGTGAAATCTTTAACTTCAAATATCTAGAAAACTGCTCGATAGATTTTGTTTATATTTCACCTGTATATGGAGACTACTATTGTCTAATATTGTATAAAATTTCGTAAAAACCTGTCGAGTAGGAAACGAGATTTTTAGAGTTAAATTTTGGTTTCGTTTGAAACAGTGAAATATTTAACTTCAAATATCTGGAAAACTGCTCGATAGATTTTGTTTATATTTCACCTGTATGTGGAGACAACTATTGTCTATAATTGTATAAAATTTCGTAAAAACCTGTCGAGTAGGAAACGAGATATTTAGAGTTAAATTTTGGTTTCGTTTGAAACAGTGAAATCTTTAACTTCAAATATCTGGAAAACTGCTCGATAGATTTTGTTTATATTTCACCTGTATATGGAGACAACTATTGTCTATTAATGTATAAATCTTCGTAAACATCTGTCGAGTAGGAAACGAGATATTTAGAGTTAAATTTTGGTTTCGTTTGAAACAGTGAAATCTTTAACTTCAAATATCTAGGAAACTGCTCGATAGATTTTGTTTATATTTCACCTGTATATGGAGACTACTATTGTCTATAATTGTATAAAATTTCGTAAAAACCTGTCGAGTAGGAAACGAGATATTTAGAGTTAAATTTTGGTTTCGTTTGAAACAGTGAAATCTTTAACTTCAAATATCTCGTAAACTACTCGATAGATTTTGTTTATATTTCACCTGTGTATGGAGACAACTATTGTCTATAATTGAATAAAATTTCGTAAAAACCTGTCGAGTAGGAAACGAGATATTTAGAGTTAAATTTTGGTTTCGTTTGAAACAGTGAAATCTTTAACTTCAAATATCTGGAAAACTGCTCGATAGATGTTGTTTATATTTCACGTGTATGTGGAGACAACTATTGTCTATAATTGTATAAAATTTCGTAAAAACCTGTCGAGTAGGAAACGAGATATTTTAAGTTAAATTTTGGTTTCGTTTGAAACAGTGAAATCTTTAACTTCAATTATCTCGTAAACTACTCGATAGATTTTGTTTATATTTCACCTGTATGTGGAGACAACTATTGTCTATAATTGTATAAAATTTCGAAAAAACCTGTCGAGTAGGAAACGAGATATTTAGAGTTAAATTTTGGTTTCGTTTGAAACAGTGAAATCTTTAACTTCAAATATCTCGTAAACTACTCAATAGATTTTGTTTATATTTCACCTGTGTATGGAGACTACTATTGTCTATAATTGAATAAAATTTCGTAAAAACCTGTCGAGTAGGAAACGAGATATTTTAAGTTAAATTTTGGTTTCGTTTGAAACAGTGAAATCATTAACTTCAATTATCTCGAAAACTACTCGATAGATTTTGTTTATATTTCACCTGTGTATGGAGACTACTATTGTCTATAATTGAATAAAATTTCGTAAAAACCTGTCGAGTAGGAAACGAGATATTTAGAGTTAAATTTTGGTTTCGTTTGAAACAGTGAAATCTTTAACTTCAAATATCTGGAAAACTGCTCGATAGATTTTGTTTATATTTCACCTGTAAATGGAGACTACTATTGTCTATAATTGTATAAAATTTCGTAAACATCTGTCGAGTAGCAAACGAGATATTTAGAGTTAAATTTTGGTTTCGTTTGAAACAGTGAAATCTTTAACTTCAAATATCTGGAAAACTGCTCGATAGATTTTGTTTATATTTCACCTGTATGTGGAGACAACTATTGTCTATAATTGTATAAAATTTCGTAAAAACCTGTCGAGTAGGAAACGAGATATTTTAAGTTAAATTTTGGTTTCGTTTGAAACAGTGAAATCTTTAACTTCAATTATCTCGTAAACTACTCGATAGATTTTGTTTATATTTCACCTGTATGTGGAGACAACTATTGTCTAATATTGTATAAAATTTCGTAAAAACCTGTCGAGTAGGAAACGAGATTTTTAGAGTTAAATTTTGGTTTCGTTTGAAACAGTGAAATATTTAACTTCAAATATCTGGAAAACTGCTCGATAGATTTTGTTTATATTTCACCTGTATGTGGAGACAACTATTGTCTATAATTGTATAAAATTTCGTAAAAACCTGTCGAGTAGGAAACGAGATATTTAGAGTTAAATTTTGGTTTCGTTTGAAACAGTGAAATCTTTAACTTCAAATATCTGGAAAACTGCTCGATAGATTTTGTTTATATTTCACCTGTATATGGAGACAACTATTGTCTATTAATGTATAAATCTTCGTAAACATCTGTCGAGTAGGAAACGAGATATTTAGAGTTAAATTTTGGTTTCGTTTGAAACAGTGAAATCTTTAACTTCAAATATCTAGGAAACTGCTCGATAGATTTTGTTTATATTTCACCTGTATATGGAGACTACTATTGTCTATAATTGTATAAAATTTCGTAAAAACCTGTCGAGTAGGAAACGAGATATTTAGAGTTAAATTTTGGTTTCGTTTGAAACAGTGAAATCTTTAACTTCAAATATCTCGTAAACTACTCGATAGATTTTGTTTATATTTCACCTGTGTATGGAGACAACTATTGTCTATAATTGAATAAAATTTCGTAAAAACCTGTCGAGTAGGAAACGAGATATTTAGAGTTAAATTTTGGTTTCGTTTGAAACAGTGAAATCTTTAACTTCAAATATCTGGAAAACTGCTCGATAGATGTTGTTTATATTTCACGTGTATGTGGAGACAACTATTGTCTATAATTGTATAAAATTTCGTAAAAACCTGTCGAGTAGGAAACGAGATATTTTAAGTTAAATTTTGGTTTCGTTTGAAACAGTGAAATCTTTAACTTCAATTATCTCGTAAACTACTCGATAGATTTTGTTTATATTTCACCTGTATGTGGAGACAACTATTGTCTATAATTGTATAAAATTTCGAAAAAACCTGTCGAGTAGGAAACGAGATATTTAGAGTTAAATTTTGGTTTCGTTTGAAACAGTGAAATCTTTAACTTCAAATATCTCGTAAACTACTCAATAGATTTTGTTTATATTTCACCTGTGTATGGAGACTACTATTGTCTATAATTGAATAAAATTTCGTAAAAACCTGTCGAGTAGGAAACGAGATATTTTAAGTTAAATTTTGGTTTCGTTTGAAACAGTGAAATCATTAACTTCAATTATCTCGAAAACTACTCGATAGATTTTGTTTATATTTCACCTGTGTATGGAGACTACTATTGTCTATAATTGAATAAAATTTCGTAAAAACCTGTCGAGTAGGAAACGAGATATTTAGAGTTAAATTTTGGTTTCGTTTGAAACAGTGAAATCTTTAACTTCAAATATCTGGAAAACTGCTCGATAGATTTTGTTTATATTTCACCTGTAAATGGAGACTACTATTGTCTATAATTGTATAAAATTTCGTAAACATCTGTCGAGTAGCAAACGAGATATTTAGAGTTAAATTTTGGTTTCGTTTGAAACAGTGAAATCTTTAACTTCAAATATCTGGAAAACTGCTCGATAGATTTTGTTTATATTTCACCTGTATGTGGAGACAACTATTGTCTATAATTGTATAAAATTTCGTAAAAACCTGTCGAGTAGGAAACGAGATATTTTAAGTTAAATTTTGGTTTCGTTTGAAACAGTGAAATCTTTAACTTCAATTATCTCGTAAACTACTCGATAGATTTTGTTTATATTTCACCTGTATGTGGAGACAACTATTGTCTATAATTGTATAAAATTTCGTAAAAACCTGTCGAGTAGGAAACGAGATATTTAGAGTTAAATTTTGGTTTCGTTTGAAACAGTGAAATCTTTAACTTCAAATATCTGGAAAACTGCTCGATAGATTTTGTTTATATTTCACCTGTATATGGAGACTACTATTGTCTATAATTTTATAAAATTTCGTAAAAACTTATCGAGTAGGAAACGAGATATTTAGAGTTAAATTTTGGTTTCGTTTGAAACAGTGAAATCTTTAACTTCAAATATCTGGAAAACTGCTCGATAGATTTTGTTTATATTTCACCTGTATGTGGAGACAACTATTGTCTATAATTGTATAAAATTTCGTAAAAACCTGTCGAGTAGGAAACGAGATATTTAGAGTTAAATTTTGGTTTCGTTTGAAACAGTGAAATCTTTAACTTCAAATATCTGGAAAACTGCTCGATAGATTTTGTTTATATTTCACCTGTATATGGAGACAACTATTGTCTATAAATGTATAAAACTTCGTAAACATCTGTCGAGTAGGAAACGAGATATTTAGAGTTAAATTTTGGTTTCGTTTGAAACATTGAAATATTTAACTTAAATTATCTCGTAAACTACTCGATAGATTTTGTTTATATTTCACCTGTGTATGGAGACTACTATTGTCTATAATTGTATAAAATTTCGTAAAAACCTGTCGAGTAGGAAACGAGATATTTAAAGTTAAATTTTGGTTTCGTTTGAAACAGTGAAATCTTTAACTTCAAATATCTAGGAAACTGCTCGATAGATTTTGTTTATATTTCACCTGTATATGGAGACTACTATTGTCTATAATTGTATAAAATTTCGTAAAAACCTGTCGAGTAGGAAACGAGATATTTAGAGTTAAATTTTGGTTTCGTTTGAAACAGCGAAATCTTTAACTTCAAATATCTGGAAAACTGCTCGATAGATTTTGTTTATATTTCACCTGTATGTGGAGACAACTATTGTCTATAATTGTATAAAATTTCGTAAAAGCCTGTCGAGTAGGAAACCAGATATTTAGAGTTAAATTTTGGTTTCGTTTGAAACAGTGAAATCTTTAACTTCAAATATCTCGTAAACTACTCAATAGATTTTGTTTATATTTCACCTGTGTATGGAGACTACTATTGTCTATAATTGAATAAAATTTCGTAAAAACCTGTCGAGTAGGAAACGAGATATTTAGAGTTAAATTTTGGTTTCGTTTGAAACAGTGAAATCTTTAACTTCAATTATCTCGAAAACTACTCGATAGATTTTGTTTATGTTTCACCTGTGTATGGAGACTACTATTGTCTATAATTGAATAAAATTTCGTAAAAACCTGTCGAGTAGGAAACGAGATATTTAGAGTTAAATTTTGGTTTCGTTTGAAACAGTGAAATCTTTAACTTCAATTATCTCGAAAACTACTCGATAGATTTTGTTTATGTTTCACCTGTGTATGGAGACTACTATTGTCTATAATTGAATAAAATTTCGTAAAAACCTGTCGAGTAGGAAACGAGATATTTTAAGTTAAATTTTGGTTTCGTTTGAAACAGTGAAATCTTTAACTTCAATTATCTCGAAAACTACTCGATAGATTTTGTTTATGTTTCACCTGTGTATGGAGACTACTATTGTCTATAATTGAATAAAATTTCGTAAAAACCTGTCGAGTAGGAAACGAGATATTTAGAGTTAAATTTTGGTTTCGTTTGAAACAGTGAAATCTTTAACTTCAAATATCTGGAAAACTGCTCGATAGATTTTGTTTATATTTCACCTGTGTATGGAGACTACTATTGTCTATAATTGAATAAAATTTCGTAAAAACCTGTCGTGTAGGAAACGAGATATTTAGAGTTAAATTTTGGTTTCGTTTGAAACAGTGAAATCTTTAACTTCAAATATCTGGAAAACTGCTCGATAGATTTTGTTTATATATCACGTGTATGTGGAGACAACTATTGTCTATAATTGTATAAAATTTCGTAAAAACCTGTCGAGTAGGAAACGAGATATTTTAAGTTAAATTTTGGTTTCGTTTGAAACAGTGAAATCTTTAACTTCAATTATCTCGTAAACTACTTGATAGATTTTGTTTATATTTCACCTGTGTATGGAGACTACTATTGTCTATAATTGAATAAAATTTCGTAAAAACCTGTCGAGTAGGAAACGAGATATTTAGAGTTAAATTTTGGTTTCGTTTGAAACAGTGAAATCTTTAACTTCAAATATCTGGAAAACTGCTCGATAGATTTTGTTTATATTTCACCTGTAAATGGAGACTACTATTGTCTATAATTGTATAAAATTTCGTAAAATCCTGTCGAGTAGGAAACGAGATATTTAGAGTTAAATTTTGGTTTCGTTTGAAACAGTGAAATCTTTAACTTCAAATATCTGGAAAACTGCTCGATAGATTTTGTTTACATTTCACCTGTATGTGGAGACAACTATTGTCTATAATTGTATAAAATTTCGTAAAAACCTGTCGAGTAGGAAACGAGATATTTTAAGTTAAATTTTGGTTTCGTTTGAAACAGTGAAATCTTTAACTTCAATTATCTCGTAAACTACTCGATAGATTTTGTTTATATTTCACCTGTATGTGGAGACAACTATTGTCTATAATTGTATAAAATTTCGTAAAAACCTGTCAAGTAGGAAACGAGATATTTAGAGTTAAATTTTGGTTTCGTTTGAAACAGTGAAATCTTTAACTTCAAATATCTGGAAAACTGCTCGATAGATTTTGTTTATATTTCACCTGTATATGGAGACAACTATTGTCTATAAATGTATAAAACTTCGTAAACATCTGTCGAGTAGGAAACGAGATATTTAGAGTTAAATTTTGGTTTCGTTTGAAACATTGAAATATTTAACTTAAATTATCTCGTAAACTACTCGATAGATTTTGTTTATATTTCACCTGTGTATGGAGACTACTATTGTCTATAATTGTATAAAATTTCGTAAAAACCTGTCGAGTAGGAAACGAGATATTTAAAGTTAAATTTTGGTTTCGTTTGAAACAGTGAAATCTTTAACTTCAAATATCTAGGAAACTGCTCGATAGATTTTGTTTATATTTCACCTGTATATGGAGACTACTATTGTCTATAATTGTATAAAATTTCGTAAAAACCTGTCGAGTAGGAAACGAGATATTTAGAGTTAAATTTTGGTTTCGTTTGAAACAGTGAAATCTTTAACTTCAAATATCTGGAAAACTGCTCGATAGATTTTGTTTATATTTCACCTGTATGTGGAGACAACTATTGTCTATAATTGTATAAAATTTCGTAAAAACCTGTCGAGTAGGAAACGAGATATTTAGAGTTAAATTTTGGTTTCGTTTGAAACAGTGAAATCTTTAACTTCAAATATCTGGAAAACTGCTCGATAGATTTTGTTTATATTTCACCTGTGTATGGAGACTACTATTGTCTATAATTGAATAAAATTTCGTAAAAACCTGTCGAGTAGGAAACGAGATATTTTAAGTTAAATTTTGGTTTCGTTTGAAACAGTGAAATCATTAACTTCAATTATCTCGAAAACTACTCGATAGATTTTGTTTATATTTCACCTGTGTATGGAGACTACTATTGTCTATAATTGAATAAAATTTCGTAAAAACCTGTCGAGTAGGAAACGAGATATTTAGAGTTAAATTTTGGTTTCGTTTGAAACAGTGAAATCTTTAACTTCAAATATCTGGAAAACTGCTCGATAGATTTTGTTTATATTTCACCTGTAAATGGAGACTACTATTGTCTATAATTGTATAAAATTTCGTAAAAACCTGTCGAGTAGGAAACGAGATATTTAGAGTTAAATTTTGGTTTCGTTTGAAACAGTGAAATCTTTAACTTCAAATATCTGGAAAACTGCTCGATAGATTTTGTTTATATTTCACCTGTATGTGGAGACAACTATTGTCTATAATTGTATAAAATTTCGTAAAAACCTGTCGAGTAGGAAACGAGATATTTTAAGTTAAATTTTGGTTTCGTTTGAAACAGTGAAATCTTTAACTTCAATTATCTCGTAAACTACTCGATAGATTTTGTTTATATTTCACCTGTATGTGGAGACAACTATTGTCTATAATTGTATAAAATTTCGTAAAAACCTGTCGAGTAGGAAACGAGATATTTAGAGTTAAATTTTGGTTTCGTTTGAAACAGTGAAATCTTTAACTTCAAATATCTGGAAAACTGCTCGATAGATTTTGTTTATATTTCACCTGTATATGGAGACTACTATTGTCTATAATTGTATAAAATTTCGTAAAAACTTATCGAGTAGGAAACGAGATATTTAGAGTTAAATTTTGGTTTCGTTTGAAACAGTGAAATCTTTAACTTCAAATATCTGGAAAACTGCTCGATAGATTTTGTTTATATTTCACCTGTATATGGAGACAACTATTGTCTATAAATGTATAAAACTTCGTAAACATCTGTCGAGTAGGAAACGAGATATTTAGAGTTAAATTTTGGTTTCGTTTGAAAC
The DNA here is from genome assembly GCF_049639745.1 of Rhodnius prolixus. NCBI lineage: Eukaryota > Metazoa > Arthropoda > Insecta > Hemiptera > Reduviidae > Rhodnius > Rhodnius prolixus. The sequence continues at coordinate 38,671,408 of NW_027411582.1, read as the reverse complement.
ATTGAAATATTTAACTTAAATTATCTCGTAAACTACTCGATAGATTTTGTTTATATTTCACCTGTGTATGGAGACTACTATTGTCTATAATTGTATAAAATTTCGTAAAAACCTGTCGAGTAGGAAACGTGATATTTAAAGTTAAATTTTGGTTTCGTTTGAAACAGTGAAATCTTTAACTTCAAATATCTAGGAAACTGCTCGATAGATTTTGTTTATATTTCACCTGTATATGGAGACTACTATTGTCTATAATTGTATAAAATTTCGTAAAAACCTGTCGAGTAGGAAACGAGATATTTAGAGTTAAATTTTGGTTTCGTTTGAAACAGCGAAATCTTTAACTTCAAATATCTGGAAAACTGCTCGATAGATTTTGTTTATATTTCACCTGTATGTGGAGACAACTATTGTCTATAATTGTATAAAATTTCGTAAAAGCCTGTCGAGTAGGAAACCAGATATTTAGAGTTAAATTTTGGTTTCGTTTGAAACAGTGAAATCTTTAACTTCAAATATCTCGTAAACTACTCAATAGATTTTGTTTATATTTCACCTGTGTATGGAGACTACTATTGTCTATAATTGAATAAAATTTCGTAAAAACCTGTCGAGTAGGAAACGAGATATTTTAAGTTAAATTTTGGTTTCGTTTGAAACAGTGAAATCTTTAACTTCAATTATCTCGAAAACTACTCGATAGATTTTGTTTATGTTTCACCTGTGTATGGAGACTACTATTGTCTATAATTGAATAAAATTTCGTAAAAACCTGTCGAGTAGGAAACGAGATATTTAGAGTTAAATTTTGGTTTCGTTTGAAACAGTGAAATCTTTAACTTCAAATATCTGGAAAACTGCTCGATAGATTTTGTTTATATTTCACCTGTATGTGGAGACTACTATTGTCTATAATTGTATAAAATTTCGTAAAAACCTGTCGAGTAGGAAACGAGATATTTAGAGTTAAATTTTGGTTTCGTTTGAAACAGCGAAATCTTTAACTTCAAATATCTGGAAAACTGCTCGATAGATTTTGTTTATATTTCACCTGTATGTGGAGACAACTATTGTCTATAATTGTATAAAATTTCGTAAAAGCCTGTCGAGTAGGAAACCAGATATTTAGAGTTAAATTTTGGTTTCGTTTGAAACAGTGAAATCTTTAACTTCAAATATCTGGAAAACTGCTCGATAGATTTTGTTTATATTTCACCTGTATATGGAGACTACTATTGTCTATAATTGTATAAAATTTCGTAAAAACCTGTCGAGTAGGAAACCAGATATTTAGAGTTAAATTTTGGTTTCGTTTGAAACAGTGAAATCTTTAACTTCAAATATCTGGAAAACTGCTCGATAGATTTTGTTTATATTTCACCTGTATATGGAGACTACTATTGTCTATAATTGTATAAAATTTCGTAAAAACCTGTCGAGTAGGAAACCAGATATTTAGAGTTAAATTTTGGTTTCGTTTGAAACAGTGAAATCTTTAACTTCAAATATCTGGAAAACTGCTCGATAGATTTTGTTTATGTTTCACCTGTGTATGGAGACTACTATTGTCTATAATTGAATAAAATTTCGTAAAAACCTGTCGAGTAGGAAACGAGATATTTAGAGTTAAATTTTGGTTTCGTTTGAAACAGTGAAATCTTTAACTTCAAATATCTGGAAAACTGCTCGATAGATTTTGTTTATATTTCACCTGTATGTGGAGACTACTATTGTCTATAATTGTATAAAATTTCGTAAAAACCTGTCGAGTAGGAAACGAGATATTTAGAGTTAAATTTTGGTTTCGTTTGAAACAGTGAAATCTTTAACTTCAAATATCTGGAAAACTGCTCGATAGATTTTGTTTATATTTCACCTGTATGTGGAGACAACTATTGTCTATAATTGTATAAAATTTCGTAAAAGCCTGTCGAGTAGGAAACCAGATATTTAGAGTTAAATTTTGGTTTCGTTTGAAACAGTGAAATCTTTAACTTCAAATATCTGGAAAACTGCTCGATAGATTTTGTTTATATTTCACCTGTATATGGAGACTACTATTGTCTATAATTGTATAAAATTTCGTAAAAACCTGTCGAGTAGGAAACGAGATATTTAGAGTTAAATTTTGGTTTCGTTTGAAACAGCGAAATCTTTAACTTCAAATATCTGGAAAACTGCTCGATAGATTTTGTTTATATTTCACCTGTATGTGGAGACAACTATTGTCTATAATTGTATAAAATTTCGTAAAAGCCTGTCGAGTAGGAAACCAGATATTTAGAGTTAAATTTTGGTTTCGTTTGAAACAGTGAAATCTTTAACTTCAAATATCTCGTAAACTACTCAATAGATTTTGTTTATATTTCACCTGTGTATGGAGACTACTATTGTCTATAATTGAATAAAATTTCGTAAAAACCTGTCGAGTAGGAAACGAGATATTTTAAGTTAAATTTTGGTTTCGTTTGAAACAGTGAAATCTTTAACTTCAATTATCTCGAAAACTACTCGATAGATTTTGTTTATGTTTCACCTGTGTATGGAGACTACTATTGTCTATAATTGAATAAAATTTCGTAAAAACCTGTTGAGTAGGAAACGAGGTATTTAGAGTTAAATTTTGGTTTCGTTTGAAACAGTGAAATCTTTAACTTCAAATATCTGGAAAACTGCTCGATAGATTTTGTTTATATTTCACCTGTGTATGGAGACTACTATTGTCTATAATTGAATAAAATTTCGTAAAAACCTGTCGTGTAGGAAACGAGATATTTAGAGTTAAATTTTGGTTTCGTTTGAAACAGTGAAATCTTTAACTTCAAATATCTGGAAAACTGCTCGATAGATTTTGTTTATATATCACGTGTATGTGGAGACAACTATTGTCTATAATTGTATAAAATTTCGTAAAAACCTGTCGAGTAGGAAACGAGATATTTTAAGTTAAATTTTGGTTTCGTTTGAAACAGTGAAATCTTTAACTTCAATTATCTCGTAAACTACTTGATAGATTTTGTTTATATTTCACCTGTGTATGGAGACTACTATTGTCTATAATTGAATAAAATTTCGTAAAAACCTGTCGAGTAGGAAACGAGATATTTAGAGTTAAATTTTGGTTTCGTTTGAAACAGTGAAATCTTTAACTTCAAATATCTGGAAAACTGCTCGATAGATTTTGTTTATATTTCACCTGTAAATGGAGACTACTATTGTCTATAATTGTATAAAATTTCGTAAAATCCTGTCGAGTAGGAAACGAGATATTTAGAGTTAAATTTTGGTTTCGTTTGAAACAGTGAAATCTTTAACTTGAAATATCTGGAAAACTGCTCGATAGATTTTGTTTATATTTCACCTGTATGTGGAGACAACTATTGTCTATAATTGTATAAAATTTCGTAAAAACCTGTCGAGTAGGAAACGAGATATTTTAAGTTAAATTTTGGTTTCGTTTGAAACAGTGAAATCTTTAACTTCAATTATCTCGTAAACTACTCGATAGATTTTGATTATATTTCACCTGTATGTGGAGACAACTATTGTCTATAATTGTATAAAATTTCGTAAAAACCTGTCGAGTAGGAAACGAGATATTTAAAGTTAAATTTTGGTTTCGTTTGAAACAGTGAAATCTTTAACTTCAAATATCTAGGAAACTGCTCGATAGATTTTGTTTATATTTCACCTGTATATGGAGACTACTATTGTCTATAATTGTATAAAATTTCGTAAAAACCTGTCGAGTAGGAAACGAGATATTTAAAGTTAAATTTTGGTTTCGTTTGAAACAGTGAAATCTTTAACTTCAAATATCTAGGAAACTGCTCGATAGATTTTGTTTATATTTCACCTGTATATGGAGACTACTATTGTCTATAATTGTATAAAATTTCGTAAAAACCTGTCGAGTAGGAAACGAGATATTTAGAGTTAAATTTTGGTTTCGTTTGAAACAGTGAAATCTTTAACTTCAAATATCTGGAAAAGTGCTCGATAGATTTTGTTTATATTTCACCTGTATGTGGAGACAACTATTGTCTATAATTGTATAAAATTTCGTAAAAACCTGTCGAGTAGGAAACGAGATATTTAGAGTTAAATTTTGGTTTCGTTTGAAACAGTGAAATCTTTAACTTCAAATATCTGGAAAACTGCTCGATAGATTTTGTTTATATTTCACCTGTGTATGGAGACTACTATTGTCTATAATTGAATAAAATTTCGTAAAAACCTGTCGAGTAGGAAACGAGATATTTTAAGTTAAATTTTGGTTTCGTTTGAAACAGTGAAATCTTTAACTTCAATTATCTCGAAAACTACTCGATAGATTTTGTTTATATTTCACCTGTGTATGAAGACTACTATTGTCTATAATTGAATAAAATTTCGTAAAAACCTGTCGAGTAGGAAACGAGATATTTAGAGTTAAATTTTGGTTTCGTTTGAAACAGTGAAATCTTTAACTTCAAATATCTGGAAAACTGCTCGATAGATTTTGTTTATATTTCACGTTTAAATGGAGACTACTATTGTCTATAATTGTATAAAATTTCGTAAAAACCTGTCGAGTAGGAAACGAGATATTTAGAGTTAAATTTTGGTTTCGTTTGAAACAGTGAAATCTTTAACTTCAAATATCTGGGAAACTGCTCGATAGATTTTGTTTATATTTCACCTGTATGTGGAGACAACTATTGTCTATAATTGTATAAAATTTCGTAAAAACCTGTCGAGTAGGAAACGAGATATTTAGAGTTAAATTTTGGTTTCGTTTGAAACAGTGAAATCTTTAACTTCAAATATCTCGTAAACTACTCGATAGATTTAGTTTATATTTCACCTGTGTATGGAGACTACTATTGTCTATAATTGAATAACATTTCGTAAAAACCTGTCGTGTAGGAAACGAGATATTTAGAGTTAAATTTTGGTTTCGTTTGAAAAGTGAAATCTTTAACTTCAAATATCTGGAAAACTGCTCGATAGATTTTGTTTATATATCACGTGTATGTGGAGACAACTATTGTCTATAATTGTATAAAATTTCGTAAAAACCTGTCGAGTAGGAAACGAGATATTTTAAGTTAAATTTTGGTTTCGTTTGAAATAGTGAAATCTTTAACTTCAATTATCTCGTAAACTACTCGATAGATTTTGTTTATATTTCACCTGTGTATGGAGACTACTATTGTCTATAAATGAATAAAATTTCGTAAAAACCTGTCGAGTAGGAAACGAGATATTTAGAGTTAAATTTTGGTTTCGTTTGAAACAGTGAAATCTTTAACTTCAAATATCTCGTAAAGTACTCGATAGATTTTGTTTATATTTCACCTGTATATGGAGACTACTATTGTCTATAATTGTATAAAATTTCGTAAAAACCTGTCGAGTAGGAAACGAGATATTTAGAGTTAAATTTTGGTTACGTTTGAAACAGTGAAACTTTAACTTCAAATATCTTAAAAACTGCTCGATAGATTTTGATTTTATTTCACCTGTATGTGGAGACAACTATTGTCTATAATTGTATAAAATTTCGTAAAATCCTGTCGAGTAGGAAACGAGATATTTTAAGTTAAATTTTGGTTTCGTTTGAAACAGTGAAATCTTTAACTTCAATTATCTCGTAAACTACTCGATAGATTTTGTTTATATTTCACCTGTGTATGGAGACTACTATTGTCTATAATTGAATAAAATTTCGTAAAAACCTGTCGAGTAGGAAACGAGATATTTAGAGTTAAATTTTGGTTTCGTTTGAAACAGTGAAATCTTTAACTTCAAATATCTGGAAAGCTGCTCGATAGATTTTGTTTATATTTCACCTGTATATGGAGACTACTATTGTCTATAATTGTATAAAATTTCGTAAAAACCTGTCGAGTAGGAAACGAGATATTTAAAGTTAAATTTTGGTTTCGTTTGAAACAGTGAAATCTTTAACTTCAAATATCTAGGAAACTGCTCGATAGATTTTGTTTATATTTCACCTGTATATGGAGACTACTATTGTCTATAATTGTATAAAATTTCGTAAAAACCTGTCGAGTAGGAAACGAGATATTTAGAGTTAAATTTTGGTTTCGTTTGTAACAGTGAAATCTTTAACTTCAAATATCTGGAAAACTGCTCGATAGATTTTGTTTATATTTCACCTGTATGTGGAGACAACTATTGTCTATAATTGTATAAAATTTCGTAAAAACCTGTCGAGTAGGAAACGAGATATTTAGAGTTAAATTTTGGTTTCGTTTGAAACAGTGAAATCTTTAACTTCAAATATCTGGAAAACTGCTCGATAGATTTTGTTTATATTTCACCTGTGTATGGAGACTACTATTGTCTATAATTGAATAAAATTTCGTAAAAACCTGTCGAGTAGGAAACGAGATATTTTAAGTTAAATTTTGGTTTCGTTTGAAACAGTGAAATCTTTAACTTCAATTATCTCGAAAACTACTCGATAGATTTTGTTTATATTTCACCTGTGTATGGAGACTACTATTGTCTATAATTGAATAAAATTTCGTAAAAACCTGTCGAGTAGGAAACGAGATATTTAGAGTTAAATTTTGGTTTCGTTTGAAACAGTGAAATCTTTAACTTCAAATATCTGGAAAACTGCTCGATAGATTTTGTTTATATTTCACCTTTAAATGGAGACTACTATTGTCTATAATTGTATAAAATTTCGTAAAAACCTGTCGAGTAGGAAACGAGATATTTAGAGTTAAATTTTGGTTTCGTTTGAAACAGTGAAATCTTTAACTTCAAATATCTGGAAAACTGCTCGATAGATTTTGTTTATATTTCACCTGTATGTGGAGACAACTATTGTCTATAATTGTATAAAATTTCGTAAAAACCTGTCGAGTAGGAAACGAGATATTTAGAGTTAAATTTTGGTTTCGTTTGAAACAGTGAAATCTTTAACTTCAAATATCTCGTAAACTACTCGATAGATTTAGTTTATATTTCACCTGTATATGGAGACTACTATTGTCTATAATTGAATAAAATTTCGTAAAAACCTGTCGTGTAGGAAACGAGATATTTAGAGTTAAATTTTGGTTTCGTTTGAAACAGTGAAATATTTAACTTCAAATATCTGGAAAACTGCTCGATAGATTTTGTTTATATATCACGTGTATGTGGAGACAACTATTGTCTATAATTGTATAAAATTTCGTAAAAACCTGTCGAGTAGGAAACGAGATATTTTAAGTTAAATTTTGGTTTCGTTTGAAACAGTGAAATCTTTAACTTCAATTATCTCGTAAACTACTCGATAGATTTTGTTTATATTTCACCTGTGTATGGAGACTACTATTGTCTATAAATGAATAAAATTTCGTAAAAACCTGTCGAGTAGGAAACGAGATATTTAGAGTTAAATTTTGGTTTCGTTTGAAACAGTGAAATCTTTAACTTCAAATATCTCGTAAACTACTCGATAGATTTTGTTTATATTTCACCTGTATATGGAGACTACTATTGTCTATAATTGTATAAAATTTCGTAAAAACCTGTCGAGTAGGAAACGAGATATTTAGAGTTAAATTTTGGTTACGTTTGAAACAGTGAAACTTTAACTTCAAATATCTTAAAAACTGCTCGATAGATTTTGATTTTATTTCACCTGTATGTGGAGACAACTATTGTCTATAATTGTATAAAATTTCGTAAAAACCTGTCGAGTAGGAAACGAGATATTTAGAGTTAAATTTTGGTTTCGTTTGAAACAGTGAAATTTTTAACTTCAAATATCTAGAAAACTGCTCAATAGATTTTGTTTATATTTCACCTGTATATGGAGACTACTATTGTCTATAATTGTATAAAATTTCGTAAAAACCTGTCGAGTAGGAAACGAGATATTTAGAGTTAAATTTTGGTTTCGTTTGAAACAGTGAAACTTTAACTTCAAATATCTTGAAAACTGCTCGATAGATTTTGATTATATTTCACCTTTAAATGGAGACTACTATTGTCTATAATTGAATAAAATTTCGTAAAAACCTGTCGTGTAGGAAACGAGATATTTAGAGTTAAATTTTGGTTTCGTTTGAAACAGTGAAATCTTTAACTTCAAATATCTGGAAAACTGCTCGATAGATTTTGTTTATATATCACGTGTATGTGGAGACAACTATTGTCTATAATTGTATAAAATTTCGTAAAAACCTGTCGAGTAGGAAACGAGATATTTTAAGTTAAATTTTGGTTTCGTTTGAAACAGTGAAATCTTTAACTTCAATTATCTCGTAAACTACTCGATAGATTTTGTTTATATTTCACCTGTGTATGGAGACTACTATTGTCTATAATTGAATAAAATTTCGTAAAAACCTGTCGAGTAGGAAACGAGATATTTAGAGTTAAATTTTGGTTTCGTTTGAAACAGTGAAATCTTTAACTTCAAATATCTCGTAAACTACTCGATAGATTTAGTTTATATTTCACCTGTATATGGAGACTACTATTGTCTATAATTGAATAAAATTTCGTAAAAACCTGTCGTGTAGGAAACGAGATATTTAGAGTTAAATTTTGGTTTCGTTTGAAACAGTGAAATATTTAACTTCAAATATCTGGAAAACTGCTCGATAGATTTTGTTTATATATCACGTGTATGTGGAGACAACTATTGTCTATAATTGTATAAAATTTCGTAAAAACCTGTCGAGTAGGAAACGAGATATTTTAAGTTAAATTTTGGTTTCGTTTGAAACAGTGAAATCTTTAACTTCAATTATCTCGTAAACTACTCGATAGATTTTGTTTATATTTTACCTGTGTATGGAGACTACTATTGTCTATAAATGAATAAAATTTCGTAAAAACCTGTCGAGTAGGAAACGAGATATTTAGAGTTAAATTTTGGTTTCGTTTGAAACAGTGAAATCTTTAACTTCAAATATCTCGTAAACTACTCGATAGATTTTGTTTATATTTCACCTGTATATGGAGACTACTATTGTCTATAATTGTATAAAATTTCGTAAAAACCTGTCGAGTAGGAAACGAGATATTTAGAGTTAAATTTTGGTTACGTTTGAAACAGTGAAACTTTAACTTCAAATATCTTAAAAACTGCTCGATAGATTTTGATTTTATTTCACCTGTATGTGGAGACAACTATTGTCTATAATTGTATAAAATTTCGTAAAAACCTGTCGAGTAGGAAACGAGATATTTAGAGTTAAATTTTGGTTTCGTTTGAAACAGTGAAATTTTTAACTTCAAATATCTAGAAAACTGCTCAATAGATTTTGTTTATATTTCACCTGTATATGGAGACTACTATTGTCTATAATTGTATAAAATTTCGTAAAAACCTGTCGAGTAGGAAACGAGATATTTAGAGTTAAATTTTGGTTTCGTTTGAAACAGTGAAACTTTAACTTCAAATATCTAGAAAACTGCTCAATAGATTTTGTTTATATTTCACCTGTATATGGAGACTACTATTGTCTATAATTGTATAAAATTTCGTAAAAACCTGTCGAGTAGGAAACGAGATATTTAGAGTTAAATTTTGGTTTCGTTTGAAACAGTGAAACTTTAACTTCAAATATCTTAAAAACTGCTCGATAGATTTTGATTTTATTTCACCTGTATGTGGAGACAACTATTGTCTATAATTGTATAAAATTTCGTAAAAACCTGTCGAGTAGGAAACGAGATATTTAGAGTTAAATTTTGGTTTCGTTTGAAACAGTGAAATCTTTAACTTCAAATATCTGGAAAACTGCTCGATAGATTTTGTTTATATATCACGTGTATGTGGAGACAACTATTGTCTATAATTGTATAAAATTTCGTAAAAACCTGTCGAGTAGGAAACGAGATATTTTAAGTTAAATTTTGGTTTCGTTTGAAACAGTGAAATCTTTAACTTCAATTATCTCGTAAACTGCTCGATAGATTTTGTTTATATTTCACCTGTATATGGAGACTACTATTGTCTATAATTGAATAAAATTTCGTAAAAACCTGTCGAGTAGGAAACGAGATATTTAGAGTTAAATTTTGGTTTCGTTTGAAACAGTGAAATCTTTAACTTCAAATATCTGGAAAACTGCTCGATAGATTTTGTTTATATTTCACCTGTATATGGAGACTACTATTGTCTATAATTGTATAAAATTTCGTAAAAACCTGTCGAGTAGGAAACGAGATATTTAGAGTTAAATTTTGGTTACGTTTGAAACAGTGAAACTTTAACTTCAAATATCGTAAAAACTGCTCGATAGATTTTGATTATATTTCACCTGTATGTGGAGACAACTATTGTCTATAATTGTATAAAATTTCGTAAAAACCTGTCGAGTAGGAAACGAGATATTTAGAGTTAAATTTTGGTTTCGTTTGAAACAGTGAAATCTTTAACTTCAAATATCTAGAAAACTGCTCAATAGATTTTGTTTATATTTCACCTGTATATGGAGACTACTATTGTCTATAATTGTATAAAATTTCGTAAAAACCTGTCGAGTAGGAAACGAGATATTTAGAGTTAAATTTTGGTTTCTTTTGAAACAGTGAAACTTTAACTTCAAATATCTTGAAAACTGCTCGATAGATTTTGATTATATTTCACCTGTATGTGGAGACAACTATTGTCTATAATTGTATAAAATTTCGTAAAAACCTGTCGAGTAGGAAACGAGATATTTAGAGTTAAATTTTGGTTTCGTTTGAAACAGTGAAATCTTTAACTTCAAATATCTAGAAAACTGCTCAATAGATTTTGTTTATATTTCACCTGTATATGGAGACTACTATTGTCTATAATTGTATAAAATTTCGTAAAAACCTGTCGAGTAGGAAACGAGATATTTAGAGTTAAATTTTGGTTTCGTTTGAAACAGTGAAATCTTTAACTTCAATTATCTCGTAAACTACTCGATAGATTTTGTTTATATTTCACCTGTGTATGGAGACTACTATTGTCTATAATTGAATAACATTTCGTAAAAACCTGTCGAGTAGGAAACGAGATATTTAGAGTTAAATTTTGGTTTCGTTTGAAACAGTGAAATCTTTAACTTCAAATATCTGGAAAACTGCTCGATAGATTTTGTTTATATTTCACCTGTATATGGAGACTACTATTGTCTATAATTGTATAAAATTTCGTAAAAACCTGTCTAGTAGGAAACGAGATATTTAGAGTTAAATTTTGGTTTCGTTTGAAACAGTGAAACTTTAACTTCAAATATCTGGAAAACTGCTCGATAGATTTTGATTATATTTCACCTGTATGTGGAGACAACTATTGTCTATAATTGTATAAAATTTCGTAAAAACCTGTCGAGTAGGAAACGAGATATTTAGAGTTAAATTTTGGTTTCGTTTGATACAGTGAAATCTTTAACTTCAAATATCTCGTAAACTACTCGATAGATTTTGTTTATATTTCACCTGTGTATGGAGACCTACTATTGTCTATAATTGAATAAAATTTCGTAAAAACCTGTCGTGTAGGAAACGAGATATTTAGAGTTAAATTTTAGTTTCGTTTGAAACAGTGAAATCTTTAACTTCAAATATCTGGAAAACTGCTCGATAGATTTTGTTTATATATCACGTGTATGTGGAGACAACTATTGTCTATAATTGTATAAAATTTCGTAAAAACCTGTCGAGTAGGAAACGAGATATTTTAAGTTAAATTTTGGTTTCGTTTGAAACAGTGAAATCTTTAACTTCAATTATCTCGTAAACTACTCGATAGATTTTGTTTATATTTCACCTGTGTATGGAGACTACTATTGTCTATAATTGAATAAAATTTCGTAAAAACCTGTCGAGTAGGAAACGAGATATTTAGAGTTAAATTTTGGTTTCGTTTGAAACAGTGAAATCTTTAACTTCAAATATCTGGAAAACTGCTCGATAGATTTTGTTTATATTTCACCTGTATATGGAGACTACTATTGTCTATAATTGTATAAAATTTCGTAAAAACCTGTAGAGTAGGAAACGAGATATTTAGAGTTAAATTTTGGTTACGTTTGAAACAGTGAAACTTTAACTTCAAATATCTTAAAAACTGCTCGATAGATTTTGATTATATTTCACCTGTATGTGGAGACAACTATTGTCTATAATTGTATAAAATTTCGTAAAAACCTGTCGAGTAGGAAACGAGATATTTAGAGTTAAATTTTGGTTTCGTTTGAAACAGTGAAATCTTTAACTTCAAATATCTAGAAAACTGCTCAATAGATTTTGTTTATATTTCACCTGTATATGGAGACTACTATTGTCTATAATTGTATAAAATTTCGTAAAAACCTGTCGAGTAGGAAACGAGATATTTAGAGTTAAATTTTGGTTTCGTTTGAAACAGTGAAACTTTAACTTCAAATATCTTGAAAACTGCTCGATAGATTTTGATTATATTTCACCTGTATGTGGAGACAACTATTGTCTATAATTGTATAAAATTTCGTAAAAACCTGTCGAGTAGGAAACGAGATATTTAGAGTTAAATTTTGGTTTCGTTTGAAACAGTGAAATCTTTAACTTCAAATATCTAGAAAACTGCTAAATAGATTTTGTTTATATTTCACCTGTATATGGAGACTACTATTGTCTATAATTGTATAAAATTTCGTAAAAACCTGTCGAGTAGGAAACGAGATATTTAGAGTTAAATTTTGGTTTCGTTTGAAACAGTGAAATATTTAACTTCAAATATCTGGAAAACTGCTCGATAGATTTTGTTTATATTTCACCTGTGTATGGAGACTACTATTGTCTATAATTGAATAAAATTTCGTAAGAACCTGTCGAGTCGGAAACGAGATATTTAGAGTTAAATTTTGGTTTCGTTTGAAACAGTGAAATCTTTAACTTCAAATATCTGGAAAACTGCTCGATAGATTTTGTTTATATTTCACGTGTATGTGGAGACAACTATTGTCTATAATTGTATAAAATTTCGTAAAAACCTGTCGAGTAGGAAACGAGATATTTAAAGTTAAATTTTGGTTTCGTTTGAAACAGTGAAATCTTTAACTTCAATTATCTCGTAAACTACTCGATAGATTTTGTTTATATTTCACCTGTGTATGGAGACTACTATTGTCTATAATTGAATAACATTTCGTAAAAACCTGTCGAGTAGGAAACGAGATATTTAGAGTTAAATTTTGGTTTCGTTTGAAACAGTGAAATCTTTAACTTCAAATATCTGGAAAACTGCTCGATAGATTTTGTTTATATTTCACCTGTATATGGAGACTACTATTGTCTATAATTGTATAAAATTTCGTAAAAACCTGTCTAGTAGGAAACGAGATATTTAGAGTTAAATTTTGGTTTCGTTTGAAACAGTGAAACTTTAACTTCAAATATCTGGAAAACTGCTCGATAGATTTTGATTATATTTCACCTGTATGTGGAGACAACTATTGTCTATAATTGTATAAAATTTCGTAAAAACCTGTCGAGTAGGAAACGAGATATTTAGAGTTAAATTTTGGTTTCGTTTGATACAGTGAAATCTTTAACTTCAAATATCTAGAAAACTGCTCAATAGATTTTGTTTATATTTCACCTGTATATGGAGACTACTATTGTCTATAATTGTATAAAATTTCGTAAAAACCTGTCGAGTAGGAAACGAGATATTTAGAGTTAAATTTTGGTTTCGTTTGAAACAGTGAAACTTTAACTTCAAATATCTTGAAAACTGCTCGATAGATTTTGATTATATTTCACCTGTATGTGGAGACAACTATTGTCTATAATTGTATAAAATTTCGTAAAAACCTGTCGAGTAGGAAACGAGATATTTAGAGTTAAATTTTGGTTTCGTTTGAAACAGTGAAATCTTTAACTTCAAATATCTAGAAAACTGCTCAATAGATTTTGTTTATATTTCACCTGTATATGGAGACTACTATTGTCTATAATTGTATAAAATTTCGTAAAAACCTGTCGAGTAGGAAACGAGATATTTAGAGTTAAATTTTGGTTTCGTTTGAAACAGTGAAATATTTAACTTCAAATATCTGGAAAACTGCTCGATAGATTTTGTTTATATTTCACCTGTGTATGGAGACTACTATTGTCTATAATTGAATAAAATTTCGTAAGAACCTGTCGAGTCGGAAACGAGATATTTAGAGTTAAATTTTGGTTTCGTTTGAAACAGTGAAATCTTTAACTTCAAATATCTGGAAAACTGCTCGATAGATTTTGTTTATATTTCACGTGTATGTGGAGACAACTATTGTCTATAATTGTATAAAATTTCGTAAAAACCTGTCGAGTAGGAAACGAGATATTTAAAGTTAAATTTTGGTTTCGTTTGAAACAGTGAAATCTTTAACTTCAATTATCTCGTAAACTACTCGATAGATTTTGTTTATATTTCACCTGTGTATGGAGACTACTATTGTCTATAATTGAATAACATTTCGTAAAAACCTGTCGAGTAGGAAACGAGATATTTAGAGTTAAATTTTGGTTTCGTTTGAAACAGTGAAATCTTTAACTTCAAATATCTGGAAAACTGCTCGATAGATTTTGTTTATATTTCACCTGTATATGGAGACTACTATTGTCTATAATTGTATAAAATTTCGTAAAAACCTGTCTAGTAGGAAACGAGATATTTAGAGTTAAATTTTGGTTTCGTTTGAAACAGTGAAACTTTAACTTCAAATATCTGGAAAACTGCTCGATAGATTTTGATTATATTTCACCTGTATGTGGAGACAACTATTGTCTATAATTGTATAAAATTTCGTAAAAACCTGTCGAGTAGGAAACGAGATATTTAGAGTTAAATTTTGGTTTCGTTTGATACAGTGAAATCTTTAACTTCAAATATCTCGTAAACTACTCGATAGATTTTGTTTATATTTCACCTGTGTATGGAGACCTACTATTGTCTATAATTGAATAAAATTTCGTAAAAACCTGTCGAGTAGGAAACGAGATATTTAGAGTTAAATTTTGGTTTCGTTTGAAACAGTGAAATCTTTAACATCAAATATCTGGAAAACTGCTCGATAGATTTTGTTTATATTTCACGTGTATGTGGAGACAACTATTGTCTATAATTGTATAAAAAATCGTAAAAACCTGTCGAGTAGGAACCGAGATATTTAAAGTTAAATTTTGGTTTCGTTTGAAACAGTGAAATCTTTAACTTCAATTATCTCGTAAACTACTCGATAGATTTTGTTTATATTTCACCTGTGTATGGAGACTACTATTGTCTATAATTGAATAAAATTTCGTAAAAACCTGTCGAGTAGGAAACGAGATATTTAGAGTTAAATTTTGGTTTCGTTTGAAACAGTGAAATCTTTAACTTCAAATATCTAGAAAACTGCTCGATAGATTTTGTTTATATTTCACCTGTATGTGGAGACAACTATTGTCTATAATTGTATAAAATTTCGTAAAAACCTGTCGAGTAGGAAACGAGATATTTAGAGTTAAATTTTGGTTTCGTTTGAAACAGTGAAATCTTTAACTTCAAATATCTGGAAAACTGCTCGATAGATTTTGTTTATATTTCACCTGTATATGGAGACAACTATTGTCTATAAATGTATAAAACTTCGTAAACATCTGTCGAGTAGGAAACGAGATATTTAGAGTTAAATTTTGGTTTCGTTTGAAACATTGAAATCTTTAACTTAAATTATCTCGTAAACTACTCGATAGATTTTGTTTATATTTCACCTGTGTATGGAGACTACTATTGTCTATAATTGTATAAAATTTCGTAAAAACCTGTCGAGTAGGAAACGAGATATTTAGAGTTAAATTTTGGTTTCGTTTGAAACAGTGAAATCTTTAACTTCAAATATCTCGTAAACTACTCGATAGATTTTGTTTATATTTCACCTGTGTATGGAGACTACTATTGTCTATAATTGAATAAAATTTCGTAAAAACCTGTCGAGTAGGAAACGAGATATTTAGAGTTAAATTTTGGTTTCGTTTGAAACAGTGAAATCTTTAACTTCAAATATCTGGAAAACTGCTCGATAGATTTTGTTTATATTTCACCTGTGTATGGAGACTACTATTGTCTATAATTGAATAATATTTCGTAAAAACCTGTCGAGTAGGAAACGAGATATTTAGAGTTAAATTTTGGTTTCGTTTGAAACAGTGAAATCTTTAACTTCAAATATCTGGAAAACTGCTCGATAGATTTTGTTTATATTTCACCTGTGTATGGAGACTACTATTGTCTATAATTGAATAATATTTCGTAAAAACCTGTCGAGTAGGAAACGAGATATTTAGAGTTAAATTTTGGTTTCGTTTGAAACAGTGAAATCTTTAACTTCAAATATCTGGAAAACTACTCCATAGATTTTGTTTATATTTCACCTGTATATGGAGACTACTATTGTCTATAATTGTATAAAATTTCGTAAAAAGCTGTCGAGTAGGAAACGAGATATTTAGAGTTTAATTTTGGTTTCGTTTGAAACAGTGAAACTTTAACTTCAAATATCTGGAAAACTGCTCGATAGGTTTTGATTATATTTCACCTGTATGTGGAGACAACTATTGTCTATAATTGTATAAAATTTCGTAAAAACCTGTCGAGTAGGAAACGAGATATTTAGAGTTAAATTTTGGTTTCGTTTGAACAGTGAAATTTGTAACTTCAAATAACTCGTAAACTACTCGATAGATTTTGTTTACTATACTAAAGTATACTAAATTATATTTTTTTAATTTAGGAATTATTTGTAAATATATTATCAGCACAGATATATCTTTGTTCTTTTTAAATTTTTAGAAGTTTTCAGAGTTGGGCGCGTTAGCGCATGATCTAGATAGAGGGTAAAAATGTTTAGAGTCACAGAAGGTTACAAATCATAATAAAGAATACGATGTGTCTGCGTTCTTTTTCAAACACTGGTTTAATATTTATAATAATTAATAAAGATTTTGTAACAAACCTGTAATAATAAAGTCGTTGTATGTTTATTTTTTAATTTTAAATATTCTTTTGTGTTTAATTGTTCATTCATGAAATCACATCGATAATTTGAAACGATTGCAATACTTTCCCTTAGTAGAGTAAGGGCAGGATGGCACTCGCAAATTTTATCAAATTTGGGCGAAGATTTACCGAGTTAATAAAGATAATTTTAGAGTGGGTTAACTTAGGTGAGGCATACTCCCCTCCTTGACTATCTCCTTATTATTTTCCAAAATATTCTAAAACTATTAAAAGTCTGTTCTGTTAATTTTCTATTCTGGTTTACAGGTTTTGTCAACATTTGGGATAAGCTATAGTTTTATACACTGTACTTTAATACTTCTTACCAAGTTAGTGGAACGTAGATGTAGCATTATCAAATCAGTGAGTAGAAGATAAAGACTAAGGAAAAGTTAGGGGGGAAAGTTGCCAAGTTGTTATGAAGAAAATGCAGACTGAGAAAAGTTATGGGGGAGTGGTAACAAGTTGGTGGTAAGATGATGGATATTGAGAGAAATGTTATGGGATGAAATGATGAATGAACACATCCCATGAAGAGGTATAATAGAAAGAAAATTGTGATTACATTACCTTCCAGTAAGAGCGGTGAGATAGATTGTGATTACATTGCTTCCTCTGAGGGATTTAAGAGAAGTAGAGTTCTGATCGCAATGTCTTCTTCCAAAGAGGGGAAAGAAAAGTAATTTACTATTAAAGTTCTTCACCCTAAAATATAAACTGAAATTACAGCATGATTGCAATACATCCCCTTAGTAGGAGTGAGATTAGAAGGCACTTAAGTGTCACGCACTCTAAATTCTTCTTCTTGCGAAATTTAATCTAAATCGGGTGAAGATTCACAGTGTTATTAAAATGATTAATAATATATTATTTTGTTTGAGGCGGCATTATTTACGTGAGGCAAACTTCCCTCCGAAAGTATATAATGCTTCGAGACCCTCCAAAGTCATTTCTACATTAATTTTCGATTCTAATGACACTCCATTCATGAAAATCGATTCACGCGTTGATGATTTGGAACGATTGCAATAATTCCCTTTAGCAGGTGTTAGAACATGATGGCATTCTAATGTCACTTAGGGAAGCTTCAACTACCCCTAAATTTTCAGAGTTATTAGTATTTATAGTTTTACAGTGGCTCTTACGCGCGTGGGGCGAACACCACTCCCAAAGATGCACACAGGTCCGAGGCCTCTAAAATTCAAATCTACATAAAATTTTGAATTAAATGACACTTCATTCACGAAATTCGATTATTTAGCGACGATTATTTGAAACGATTGCAAAACTTCCTCTTAGTAGGTGTAAGAGCAGAAAATCGCTTAAGGCTGGAAACATAGTGGAGCGGCGAGCAAAGCGGCGATGATAGCTGCTTCAAATCAAAGAGAGCGACGAGCAGCGAGCAAAGATTCGCATGTAGATAGTGACGAGTTTAGTCGCGTTCTCCTTTTGACAAAACAAGATGGAGGAACTATTTTTATATGAAAATTCTTCGTTGAAACTTTGGTATTAGCAGCAGCTTAGTAGTAGGAGCTGCAGTGTTCATGACATAAATAAGTCTAGAAATGAACTTGGTGAATTTCATCACTTGTACCAACAACTTCGGGAGCATCCTGGCAAGTTTTATGCGTATTTTCGAATGTCTTATCAACATTTGATTACATACTAGCCCAGTGTAACCCCATTAATCAAAATCAAATTTTATTGCTTTTGAATAATACAGCTCATGAGCAGGAGTTAGGCACAATATAGAAAAATTAACTAAATACAAATCTGTGTAACCCCATTAATCCTAGCAGTTACTTTAAGATAAGAAAATCAAAATAAATAAAAATAAAATAGAAATAGGTATATGCAGATAAAAAGAAATTAGTCAATTAAAAAAACACAATAATTTTATTAAATCACTACACCATGATTTGTCGTAAATTAATGTTGTTCATCTGAAAAACTGGAGTAGTACGACGCTACAGAAGAAGGATTGGAGAATTCGTCTTGATCAGAAGTAGTAGGACGTGAAAATGTAATTTAATTTTGCCTAGTATTTAGATGAAAGTTAGCAATAAGGGATTGAGAACCAATTAAATGTAGCAAATATTACCTGAATTCTCCATTAACTACTTGTTAATTAATTTTAACTATTAATTAATAATTGTTAAAAACTATTGTAGCTTCGCAAATACTATGGCCCCACAGAGGTTTCTTTAAACAAACTAAACCAATAAATGTATCAATATCCATAACCTTTGAAAAATAACCTTTACAAATTGAGCGCGATGAGAGCGAAGAAATCAAACATGTCACAACGCTTTGCTCCACTCTCTATAGATAGCGTTGCCTCTATCTTCGCTTTGCTCGCCACTATGCGCGGTCCCATATGTTTACTTGTGTTTGATTTCGCCGCTTTGCTCTTCGCTATCATCGCCGCTTTGCTCGCCGCTCCACTATGTTTCCAGCCTTAGTGGTACGTAGGGGAGCCCTAACCCTTTCATCCTGCCAAATTTTATCAAAATCGGGCCAAGATTTACAGAGTTATTAATAATAATAATTTTGGAGGGAGCCTCACATACAAGGGGCTAACTCCTCTCCCATTCGATGTACAGCGTTGAGACCCCCCCAGAATGGCACATCTACATAAAATTCCAAATCGAATGACAACTCATTCATGAAGTTTAGGCGCTACGTTGTTTACAAAAAAGTTAACAACAACAACAACAAGAACAAGAACAATCTTTGAAAATGTTGTTTTTTGATCATTTTTGGCAACTTTTTTCTTTTGTAAACGGGGATTTTCCCTATAATTTAAAGAAAATTTGGGGATTTTATCTTTTATAGAAAAAGATAAAAAAGAAATTGTCAAAAGTTAGGTGTTTTTCAAACGTTACAGCTTTTTCTGGTGCAGTTTTTGACGATCAATCCCTTATACAACTGTCCTCGCCGCAACTGTTTTAATAAAGCAGTGCTAACTTTGACGGTAAATTTCCACAACCTCAATTACTAATTTACAAAATTAGGTTTTCATTTTTCCGATTTTTTTTTTTTTCGAGAACGCTTATATCGATTATCTCTTAATTTCAAACCAATTTTGCATCAAAGTTTTGCCCTCTAAACTTTTTTTTTTTTATCCTATAAAACAATCGATTAAATCGAGTTCGACTGTACAGAATCATCTTTCTTTAGCCACCTGTACGTGGTGCATTAATTACCAACTACAGATCAATTGCAGTATGAATAAAAGCTGATCTAAACGGCAGCAACCAATAAAAACAATAACTGAGATCTGCAGGCACACCTGCTGCTTATTTATCTGATGGCGTAAATAAAAATCACAATATTAAATTCAAATCCATCAATTTAGTTTTAGGATGTAAAATCAATCCATCATAAATTTGAACAGATGTGGTTGACAGGTTTAAAAATAAAATTAAAATAGTTAATTGTAAAATGAAAGTGGGAATTGTGGAACTATAAATTTAATAAAATCGATTTGATTAGAACAGAGGGCTTGGAATAGAGTTCTCATGGAAGGGTAGCTTATTGCACAGTCCTTTTTGGACTCCAGGTGCCTTAATATTTAATACATTCTGGCAATAGCAACATAGACAGCAGGATGTAAGAGGGAATGTATACCTGATGTAGAGGCTCCTACACCATTAATCATCCTATGAAGTGAAGAAGCCCTATTGGGTTTACTTCTGGCAGTAGGGAGAAAAAGACCCATCCGTTTTCCTAAGTACGAAAGGGTTTCCCCATTTACTTCCTGTGGGCAACAAGTGCCGAAAGTCTTATATCCCTAACTAGCGATTGTAATGTAATCTGGCAGGATGATCCCCCAATTTTTTGTATCGCAAACTGGGATTGTCCAAAGGCTTGAGCACTAGCTCATCCGGAAGTATACTCATCTCCTGTAATCCTCCTTTACCCAAAATCAGCATCTTCTCTCACTTATTATCATTCATGAAAATCGGTTGGCGCGTTTAGGCGCTACGCAGTTTACAAAAAAGGTAACAACAAGAAGAACAACAACAACAAGAAGAAGAACAAGAACATTTTTTGAAAAAGCCATTTTTGCTCATTTTCAGCAACTTTTTTCTCGAAACCTATTAGATCTAGGTTGTTGCACAAAAATTACAGTTATAAAGGAGGGTTTGCCCTACATTATAAAGAAAATTTGGGAATTTTATCTTTTATACAAAAAGAGAAAAAAATTGTCAAAGTTGGGTGTTTTTCAACGTTACGTTTTTTCTGGTGCAGTTTTTGACGATCAATCCCTTATACAACTGTCCTGTACCGGAAACAGTTTTAATACAGATCGTATCTACTTCCGGCTGAAAAATCCTTTTCAGAATTTTGTGGCCACAATCGCAATAATTTCTCCTGAGAGAAATAATGATAAGTTCCACCACCACCCCCCTCTCATTTTCTAGAGAGAGAAGATCGCGTGCTGCGATCAAATAGGGCTTATCACACGTTTTTTGTGTACGCACGTTCGCTCTATTCTTGATTTATTTTCGTTTCCTGCTTTGCATTTTTTTTTTGTGTCATTTGATTTTTCTTTTCCTTTCCTTTTCTATAAGGATGGGACGCACACATGCTTGTATAACCTGCTCCGAGCGGAAGGGAAGGCAACATTAAGGTTGCTGGACACGAAAACGTTAAATCTAAAAAAAAAAAAGTACGGTCACATATTGTCTTGATTTATTGCGTAGTAACTCAGCTAGAAGGTCAATTCAATCCAGCTGTTTGGAGTTGGTACCAAAATTATCTGTACTCAGGATTAGGTATTCTATTGCTTTTATAAGAAACGTAGAGAAATGTTACCATCGCTTGAAACCGGACGTAGAAGAAGAAGAAGTAGAAAAGGGTTCCTGTTCCCTCCTTTTTCCCAGCCATAATCTCAGGAAACTATTCGTCTCCGTTGCTCCTGAGTGTTTGAGTGTGTGTGACGAAACCTGTGCAAGTGCTGCATCAAAATTTTCCTACAAAAACACCCAAAAAAAGATGCACAATGGGGGGGGGGGGGGCGAAGAAGAATATCCACCCAAAATAAGAGCCTAGCGTGACTAATCACTGTCTTGTGAAAACCAGATCATGATTGGTGTATAAGTCACGCAAACATCTAGTGGCCTATGCGGGCGGCTCCCCCCCCCCTCCTGCAAAACCCCTTACTCCTGTTAGAAAGTCACGAGAGACCTCCATTCTGGTGGGTAAGCACCCAGAAGTGGATTTGAAAAAGAGGAGACTGTGACCTACAAAAATGCGTTCCGTGACTTCTTTTTTTGTTTTCCAATTAGTTCAACACTCTGTGACTTCCGCCACACCGCCGATGTTCGGTGACATATAACGGAAAAGCATTCTTTCTAGAGATGGATGGGGCACACAAATACAAGATCCTGATAGTGTTCAACTTTATTTTTTTTCTCACGGAAATTATGCAAAACGTCCTCTTTTTCAAGAACTAATTTTTCATTTTCTGCCGATCTTCTTTCATCCAGTGACAATAACTGACCAATCCAGTCTTACTATGCTGCTGACGTAGGATATTGATTTGGAAAATCGCAGAATGATCGATTAGATAGAAAAGCTTTTGGTCAAATGGATCAACTGGTTAAACCACATTATCGAATGGATTTTTCCATTTCTTAGTCTAATCTCGAACATGCCTCCAAAGGTTGTTTAAAAAAAAATATCTTAAAACTAATTGAACTCATATAAATCTTCAACTTTTACTCGAGACATTTTTTTGTAGTGACTCCGATTAAGGGCGTCTTTAAGGGATGAAAAGGGATCACGCTTCCTTAAAGTGTCATTTTAGGGCAATTGCATCTCTTACTACCATAAATGAAAATTACTTGGAGTTGGGTAAACATTCTACGTTTCAAGAAAATAAGGGCATGGGCGGAAATTTAAGTATCCGAAAGTATTTTTAATTGTTCAGGGAAACGTTCACACTATTTTCTATTTTCCTTATAAAAAATTTTTCAAAGAGAAAAATGTACTTAAGAAGGAGGTTTTAGGAAGGGATATGTAATACACGTCTTAGGCACCATGTTGTATGAGAATTCCAGTAGTAAATATGAGTAAGAACAATCGCAAGTCAGTGTACAGGAAGTGTCACTGTCCAGTAAGGTTTTCTCCGATTTTCCGGTGGTGGCCTTTTTCCACCTGGTCTTGCCCAAGGCTTCCTTTGAAAGTCATCAAATCTTGTGCCCTGGCAACTATGTAGTATGTCGCGCAACTTTCGAGTTTCCCTCATTGGGAAATTTTCTCACATGGCTGGAAAATATGAAAGTACGATATATGGGTCAATTACTTCTATTCCAAACAATTTTCCGGGAAACAATATCTAAGCCACGTTCTTATGGAGGAGGTGTAGTTAATCTCTTCCCCTGAGATGGCCAATTATTTTTACTTTTTTTCTGTTATAGTTTGACTCAGTTTCTAATTCACTGCAGAAAAATGCCAACTCATCATAAAAGACAGAACACTAACCGCGGAAATTATACTGAAGAAAATTTGAGATCGTATTAACCCCACACCCAAACTGTCGTCTCTGCAAGAAAACGAGCCAAGTCTGTTGCCACTTTATTAACTTCTCACGAGCACATTGCTGTTGGGGAAAACAGAGTTGCAAAGAAATCCAAACCAACAAGAAATACCATCCCCCAAAGAGACAATTCTGAAAGAAAGGATTGTCCGAAAAAGAAAACGCTCACCTTCCCCTAGTTCCGATGAAGAGGACGAAACAGGAATCGAATTTGAAGAGGAAAGTGATGCTATTTTGGAAATCGATGAAACTGAAATTCGCAGGCACCCTCCAAATAAAATGGCGGCCATCTCACCCTACTTTACCCTATAGTATATTGCACGATCCTTAAGCTTAGTGATTAGTGAATGTCGCGTTTTTCAGTTACTCTGTTCTGGGGATCGTCATGATTCCTTCACCAATGAAATTTTATCTATTACAATTTATTTGTAAAAATTCTACAGGTTCAAGAAAATTGGGAAAACGCGATTAGAGGAAAGTCATGTACGTTACAAGAGGGAAATCTGGTAACTGATATTGCTGGAGTCAATGTGTCCTATTTGTTATTATGTAAATAGTGTATTTTACTAGTAAATATTTGAAAAAACACATGATATGTATTACAACCCAATAAACGGCTGGAATTTAAATTTACATCCAATTTTAAAACAAAACAACTGTGGGTGGTAAACTAAAAATAATAAATTATTAATCCTAAAATTCATTTAAATAAAAATACTAAAACTAATCTTCATTTCTTGCCGGAAACTGAAAATAAAATGGAAGAAGACGCTAAGATGAAAACGGAAACTCCGGACGATGTAAAACCGCCAACAAGTGGCGAAGAAAAGCCCCCCTCTAAGAAACAAACTGTCCTCCTCAAAGAGTATCTTGACGGATTATTGATGGAATCGGATCAGTTAGATAAAGGTAAATTTCCTGAAATTGCCAAAATCATTCACGAAAAGATTGGCACTTTGAAAAATCGTGGACATAAAATGAAAGCAGCCGATTTATTGAGCAACAGTCGTAAGTATCGTGTTATCGAGCGGGTTTTAATACCAAGTAGCAGAAAATACAAAAACAATGCTGTTATCTCTAAGTTGCTGGGTTTTAAAGGTAGAAACTTGAGACAACTGGAACGTGACACTAAGACCAAGTTGTTGATACGTGGCCGCGGGAGTATGGCTGACAGGAAGAAAGAGGAACAACTGGCCGCCATGATGGATCCAAAATTTGAGCATTTAGCCCAAGATCTGCACATTGAGATCCATACGGAAGGAAAAGTGGAAGAAGCACATATTCGCGTGGCCGACGCTGTGGAATGTTTACGTCAAAATTTCTTAAAAATCTATGACGAATTAGAGCCCAATAATTTCATCGATTTAAGAAGCAAACTACTGTCCAAGCCGCAGCAGTTCCACCCTCAAGCACAAAATGCCCAGTATCAATCGCAGAATAGCCAATATCAAGCGCATCAACAACAACCGCCGCCAATTTACCTGCCGAACAACCGGCAGGTATCGGCTCAAGAATTTGAACAGTTCATGGGTATGAGCGCACAGGCATCGTTTCTTAGCGGCGGCAGAGGAGTTCCTATGGACATGCTGCAATCTGCCAGCCATCTGGGGCCAATCTACAATAGAAATAACCTTCGACCATCACCCTATGACCGTCAGCTGTCGAGAAGGGAAATTTTATTGAGAAACTGAGAAATGATTTCGTCACTTAAACGTATCCAGGGCGATTTTCCATAGATGAGCCCCCTCCTACTCGTAGTGAAGAGTGTCACCTTACCGCCTCCAGATGTAGAGAGTCTAGAAGTAAAACATTTTTTGATTTATTATTTGTGAGGCAAAATACAACAATAAATATCGACAGTTGTCTTTTCTATTATCTAGAATAGTTTAAGGTAAACGGAGGGAGCCGGCGTTCGGAAGTTGGCATTGCCTAGGCACCCCACCAAATCTCCACCTAGATATTCTTGAAGGGGTTCTTTGTTCTCTAATTCGTGGTAACTCTAGCAGGACTACGTATAACCTGGTGCAACCTCATGCCATTTCCACCTCCCAAAGCTCCCAGATATTCTGATAATGACTCATCCAAATAGAGAAACCAGGTTCTTCAGGAAAGTTGCAAGAAGCGAAGAGGAATAATCACTCCCTCTACATCTCTCCCCATTAAAAAAAAAAGAAGAAAAAAGTCCCTTCTCAAACACTGCAGGTACCTACTCAGACCTTCTGTGCCGAAGATCACATAGTCTACGTTAATAATAATAAGGAAAGGCTACTTCTTCTAGACAAACGTACGGTAACCTTGAAGACTCCGTTCTTGACAGAGTCACCCCATCTTGAAGGCCACAATTATTGTTCTGCCGCTGATTTCTGAAATGTAGTTGCAGATCCCGTTTTAAATCTTCATATATTTTATCGATGTCTAAATCGAAGTGATTTTTTGTCGATAAATGTTATTGCTATTAATCTGCTTTCGATCTTTTTGACAAAAAACAAATACAACAGTAATCTTTCTCCCCTTTTGCACGAATGAATCACCAAAAACGATCAACAGTACTGAACAAGTGGTAAAAGATGGTAAAGAAGGAATAAAACAGATTTGATAAAGATTACCACTAAACATGCAGATTCCAACTAAAAGCGGGGGGGCTGCTATTGAATTAGTGTCTGTAGACAAGGTCGACCTTTATAAATTTCCAATGAGTGGTACCCAGATGTTTTATCCTTTCTGCCTGCCCTAATTTCCACGCTCAGCAAACATTTACTGCAAAATGAATTAAATTTTCCAATTTGTGAAGAAGAAAAACTCATTTACGTGTTCTTCATTTATTATCTATTTATCTGAATGGCCGGTTGGATTTTCAAATTATTTGCAAGGAAAATTAATTACGTCACAGGTAAGTACGTCATGATTAGAGAGAGGGAGGAGGCACATGGTAATATGACGTGCTGAAACATGGATACTGGCCATCTTCAGTGAGGCAGACTTCGCTGAAACTGATTCAGAACTTGTCTTGTTCATTAGGTAGCAAGCAGTGTTACAATTTTGTTAAATTTTCGAGGGAAAATTCATGTTAAAAGAAAAAACCTAATATCCGGTGAGCCCACCCACTTATTTCATTTTTTACCCACTTCTCTAAGCTTCCAAATTTTAGGAAATTTATAGTCTAGACTAACATCAAGTGTGGTACTTCCGGAATTTTCTTCTTACTCTGAGTTGGGGCAATCCATTTTTAACTCCCCTTAAATAAATATAAATACTCAGATACCTAGAATTTGGGTGATAAATAGCCACCTCGCTATCCAGTCGCACTTCTTGGGAACTGATATTCATCAAACTTGTGATTCTGCCAACTTAATTGATACGCTTAGATGACAGAATCTTGCAAAATACTGAAAAGTTACTTTAGAGAGAGAGCTTAACTCCAGCGTTACTTTAGTACTTCCCCTATCCTTGGTAGGGACCATACTGAATGAATTTTTCTATTTTAAGGGGGAGGAGCTACAGAACCATGGTTCTGCTTGAACTCGTTTTCCTTTGGTAGCTGCTCATTTGGTATAGTGCTTCTTTTGATAAGTCTGCTTCTTTTAGATTGTCAGTGTGCTTATTCCAGCAGAGACTAGCGTAACTGCTAGATGGCCGCCATTAAGTCTTGGCTTTTCTTCTCGAATTGCCGTAAGATACTTCTTTGTTGGCATGGTAACCAAGTGAAGACTTCTCCATACTCCTAGTAATATGACAATCTTCAGAATTATCAATTTTAAATTCAGTCAAGTTTAATATCTGAGGACTAAATATTCTCTAGAGAGCACCAGTGTAATTTATCTACAACTTATAGTGAATGAGTTAAGTTGGCAGCAGTTGCACAAAGTTGGCTGACATTATCACTACGCATGCTCACTAAACTCAGTGCGTCTCTACTCACGTATTTCGCCATTACAATTGAATTTGCACAATCTTACAAAGCACAAACTCGGCGAACGAACCACATATGTCGCTCATTCAAACTCACACACGAACTAACTCTTATGGATACTAAACTTTGCCTATTAGTTCTCAGAGTGTACCTAACTTTAGGGAATAATACAAGCACACCTCTTTCTCAAAATGCTTCAAACGTGCTACCCATTACCTGAGTTACACATCGTTGTGTCATACATGCACAAGTACTATACGTATAGATAATCTTAACCGCCATTACAATTTAATGTCCTACCACCAAGTTGAACATTAAAATAAATCAAGAGAAAATTAACTCCATTCTAAATTGCATGCCTTAAAAAAGTTGCATCATTCTGAAGATGTTAAGTTGAAGGGGCGGGTGTTGGTCTAGTGGTCAAGAGAATGGCTTCGTATGTAGAAGATCGCCGGTTCGAATCTCGCGTATGATCACTTTTTTATTTGTTAGAAAAAATTGTTTACAGTAAAGTATGAGCTTTCCGCCCCCGTCCACGACACCTAATTGGTAGTTGGACGATAAGCACCGCCTTAAAAAAGTAGGCAATTACTTACTTTTACTTCTTTATGAGCTTCGAACTTTCACAGCTTAACCTAATGTACTCTCCTTACATACGATATTTAGGAACTTTGAAAGTAGCACCATCAGTCCTGCGAAAGTGACAACCAAGAAGTTCGATTCAAATTAAGTGAAAGAGAATAAATTGTCAGAATATTCAGAGACGAAAGTAGTTAAGTTGAAGCTAAGTTCTTATTGATCTGTCCAAGCTGAATGTAGATCACAGGGCCACAGCGGGGAGTGTATGTACCCGGTGGAGAAGGCTGTGATCCTAAAGGATACCCAAGTTAAACAGCCTCCGGGCAAGCGTCCGTCTAGTTTGCAACCCTATCTGTCCGGGATCGGTGACTGAATTCCTGGAAACTGCATTCCATAGTGATGTCAACTAAGCTTATGTACCTTACCATGCTTATTGTACAAAGTTCAGCTTCTTCTTCTTTCTCTTGCTTCCAGAAAGAAGAAGTCTTGCAATTTTGTAGGAAATACACATTTTCAAGATTTTCTGAATGAGAAAATGAATTTTCACGATTAATCTTATTTTTCCAGCCTCCATGAGGGAAAGCTGGGTTTTTCGCATGAACCCACTCTTACGAACGAACTTCCCTACAATTCTTTGGGACTCTAACGTGCCCAGTTTTTTCCCAATACTGCTTACTAAGAGAAATTAAAGAAAATATATTCACTATTCTATAAAAAACTCCTTGAAGGTTAAATCCCCTTAAGAATTAAGATGGGAAAATTATCCAACTATAAACAACTTGTAGCTAAACAATATTTTCCTTGCGGAGAGAAAATGGTTTTTTTCTCCCCTGCAAATTGAGAGGGAAAAACCTAGTGAAAAACATTATTATAAAATTCTTTTACAATCATTTTACCTCTTGATTAGATAAACAAGAGAATGCTCTGTCGCCCTGTTTACTTCGTCAAGCCCTAGGGCGTGTTACCTGCTGAGTTTTCCTTTCATCAGAATTCTCTTTATTCCTATCCCTTGCTGGCTTTTCTATTTCATTTTGTTTCCAGATACTCCAGAGCTTGTTACGTTGTGTAATTAATTACAGACTTCGTTTTTTAAAAAAGAATAAGAAATTAACAAAGTAAATTCATTTAAACTTTTAATGGATAACTTTGAAAACAGAGATTTGACTATCTTTTTCCGAAGCATGGTGCCCTCAAGACCTGAACTTCCCAAATCTTTAGGGTGTTCCCAGCTATGGCAGATTGTAAGTATGAAAAGTCGCCTATTTTTTAGCAGGCGGTGCTTTGCGCCCAACTGCCACTTGTCCAAAGTGCAATACTCCAATATTAACATTTTTCCTAACAATGAAAAAGTAAACCACACGCTAGATTCGAACTAGAGATCTCCCTCTTACAAAGCCACTCTTCATAACCACTACACCAACTAAAGAAAATCTAGTTATTTAAATCGCCACTAGATTTCCCCCTTTGGCCATATTCTTGGCTCTTTCTTCAAGGTCGCTCTGAAAGGTCATCCTAAGTTCATCTTAATACCCCTTATTGCTGAGTTATATCCTGAGTAAACATGCTATTTTCCATAAATAAATATTTTATTAATATAAAAAATTTTCCTCTCCTGGGAAATCTAGTTCAATTTTCTTTTTTTATTATTTATGTAATATATTTTGATACTTCAGTTACCAATATTATATTACCAGTAAAAGTAAAGTAAAACAATCGCCTTTTTTTTCAGTTAAGCGGGGCTTAACGTCAAACTACCAATTAGGTGTCGTGGACAAGGGGGCGAAAGCTCATACTTTACTATAAACAATTTTTTTCTAACAATTAAAAAGTAGTCATATGCGGGATTCGAACCGGTGATCTCTCACTTACGAAGTCAAGCTATTGACCAATAGACCAACACCCGCCCCTATTTTATTACCAATATAGAGATACAATTCAAAATTTTTTTTTGCATTAGAATATAAAAAGTGATTATAATATGTTAAAAACATATAAAAGGGATACCCTGGAAAAATGACGTGAACTCAGGAATGTCTGGGAGTCATTTTGGTCTGTGTTTGCCTCTATTGCCTCAGATCTCCTTGTCGTTCATCATTAACCTCACTTCCATGAATGAATACTTTTATATTAACTTTAGTAAGTCGCAGGGATATATATTTTTTGTTTTACTCCAATTTGTAATTTCGATTACGCATTTAATTCTAATTAATTTGAGGTGCTTCATAAATTTTTCCCCCTCCTAATTCTAATTGGTTCTAGTTGGCAGTTTGGGTTGACCGATTTTGACCAATAGCTTATCGGCCAAATTTGATTTTTTTTAATCGATTTTCTACAATTGAGTTATGATAGAAAAAATATTTTCAGTCACTCGATTAATCGATAAAAACCACTTCTTTTTTTAAACCCGCGGAACCCGAAACGTGTGTATTTCCGGTGTGAAGTTCTACAAAAATGGGAAATAAAACACTTTTCTTTTTTCTTTTTTTTTTGGTCAAGGACGAGAATGGAATTTATAGAAACGGAAATGTTCATTCATCTTTACTGCGGAAGTATTCCATCAAGAACTACTTTTCAAAAGACTGCATGCAGAACTGAAGATGTAGATATAGTAATGGGCTGGGATATACAAGGTGCAGACTTTGCCCGTAGGAGAGGATAAAAGTTAGAGTCAGTGTGAGGGGACTTGCATGGCCGGAAGCCATGAGTCTACAGGAATAAAGTTTTGCCCAAAGAAACTTTCCTTCAACTTCTGCGTCTGGATCAAACAGAAGCGGCACCTATTGACGCTCTGAGTGCTGTAGTAAACCTTTTTCCCAACCCTTTGGGAATCTAAACTAATATTTTTTTTTTTTTTTTTTTTTTTAAAAAGTAAAATGAATAAATATGCAAAACTAATAAAAAAAGATTTTTTACTAGAACCGGAAATCAAAAATATGGCGAACTGACAGACATAGCATTAAAACTTGGACAGAGAGAGCGGAGCCTGGGGAATCCTAGCCAAAGTTGCTGAATATCACAGTAAGTAGTTATGTAGGACATGTGTACTCTCTCAGCAGTTAGAGAACTGGCTGACAACCCACTATTTCCATGACTACTGGAACAGTGCTCTCTCCAGCCAGTCAGTCGTGCCAACTATTCCAGCCCTTTAACTAACTAGAAAACTGCTTTCTTTATTTTCGCTGTAGGGGAAAACGCGTGTTAACTACATCTACAGGGAAACTCCGCTCTCCTGTAATAATTTTTCTGGAAGTAAAGTCGTTAAACTCCCATAATCCTGTATAATAGTGTAGCCTCTCCATTGCCGGTAAGTATGAGTGTTGTGTTGGCATAAATTAAGCCTATATTGAATTCTGGAGATGGATGATTGCCTTCGGGAAGAATTGCCTTCAATACTCCAAATAGAACATCTTTACGATTTAGAAGCTGAAGACGATGGTCCATTGCACTAAGAATTTCTCAGCAAAATTTAGATCGTGATCAAAAAAACATTCCTACTGATTTGGTGCCCCAATTTCCAACTGGGGATCCTAAGGCTGGCAGCGCACCGGAACTTGGTACCAGACTTTGACATAGAAAAAAAAGTGTACATTCTGCCACAGAATATTCATCTAGAAAATTCTGAAAAATCACTCTCATAGTAGAAGGCCCTTCTGCAGAAGTTCATGGGTACGAAAAAGGATTGGTTTCGGCAGAGGCGATATCTGGAGTAAGGGAATGGAGACCGGATGTATTTACTGTTCATTATTTTTGGTGACCGAATCATAGTTTGAATAGGATGAAAAAAGTAAATGCCAGTTTCAGACAATATAAACTTTGTTGAGCCGAGCTTTCGACCTAGGGACTAGGTCATCTTCAGGGCTGTGGAACATATTTAGTGTAAATTTACCTAATTTACAATGTACTATTTTATTCAGTCCATGAACAGACAAGACAGAAGACACACCAACCCTCTAATGATGTCAAACAGTACATTGTAAATTACGTAAATATTTTTGCAAATTTCATTACATTATACATATTTATTTTATTATAATTATTGTTAACACACTGTAAATATGTTGAAGATGATCCTAGCCCATAGGTCGAAAGCTCGGCATAATAAAGTTTATCATGACTGAAACTGGCAGTTTGATCCTACTGACCGGATGTATGTTGCATTGTAACTACGATCTTACATCCTCAATGGCTAATTCAAGAGTCGGACGGTCATTCTGACGATGGAGGAAGACCTGATTCCTCCAAAAAGTAATAATGCCATCCAAGTAGCACCAGACACAGAACCATATTGAGGCCAGCAAGGGTGATAGTTCAAACTGATAGTTTCTTACGCCCACTATTTGTGATTAGCAAAGCTGACTGGCAAAACATTAGCTCAGTCACACTTACAGACATTTTACAGACGTCCACAAATTTAAAGGAGCCACAAATAGAACTTTTAGGAAGCTGTAAATGTTGCTCTAATTATAGATAGATCGCAGAAAGTGTACAGAAAAATGCAACAAAGTTATTGCAAACGCAGTAATCTTTAATTAGATTCTACAAGTGCTGGACAAATACATAATTTCCCAAAAGTTGGCACAGATTTCCTCTTGTAAAGCGAAAGAAAGTTTAGAAAAGCTCCCCTGGAAAACTCCCTTTTTATTAAATAAAATAAAACGTACAAGAGAAAAACCAAAAAAAAAAAGCGACCAGCTGATAAATAAAAGAAAAAAAGAAATAGAAAAATAAAAGGAAATCACCATTTGCAAGATTTATATTGCCAATAGTGTGATGGCATGGTGCCAATAGTGTTGGCAAAATCAATTCAACTTTGCTTCACCTGCACTCATATTATTATGACTATTTATTTATTTATTTATTTTTGAGCGCAAAAAAAAGGTTTTTCAAACTTGCAGGAAATAGCTCACACACATTCATCTGACAAACAGGAAGTTAGTGTCCTAGAACCTAGATTAACTACTAGCCAGCATTTTGTTCGTTTTCCAATCAAGTCACCAAGGTTGTGAAAATGTGAAAACTGAAGCAGCACAAACCTAATATTTTCCATTTTCCCTGTCTACACTTATCATGCGTTCAACATGAAAAACAATTTGCCAGAAACATCTAGGCTTAGGATTGAGCATATTCTCAACCAGTTTATAATTCAGGGGATGTAATCTAGTTTTTCCATCTACGAAGGAAAGGGATGCCATGTTTTGTCTCTGTCCGGAGACCGAGCTGGGCACTAAATAAAGTTCCGGGCGCCAATGACTTCAGTTACACGCTTCGCTTTCAAGAAAATCGTTAACCCCTTTAAAAATCGGTTTTGGTGAGGGGTAAAGGAGGGCGGAAGAGGGAATTTAATAGTTTAGTATTTCCGGTTGCCGGATTTTCGAAGCAAACATCAAAGTTTTAGCTTCCTACATTTTAGTAACCCTTTGCTACTTCCGGAGGACTTCAAAATGTCTGTTCACGATGCAGAAGCTGTTACGATCTTAATTCTATCTCTGAAGGTGTACTTAAGACTTTAAGGGGAGTTAGAAATGTAAAATCAAGACTTATAACCATACGAAAGGTAACTAACAGAACTATAAGAATAATGTAACAGAAGTTATAACCACACGAAAGGTAACTAACAGAACTACATATGAGAATAATGCAACAGAACTTATAACCGTTCGAAAGGTAACTAACAGTACTATAAGAAACCAGAGAATAATGCAACAGAACTTATAACCATACGAAAGGTAACTAACAGAACTATAAGAATAATGCAACAGAACTTATAACCGTTCGAAAGGTAACTAACAGTACTATAAGAAACCAAAGAATAATGCAAGAGAAAAGATGATGAGGAGAGAAATAGAATAAAAGGGATAAAAAAGAAATTAAACAGCTGATGTTGAAGTTGTCGACTATGGTATCTGACTAAAGTAGCAGAGGGTGTCCGTCCTAGAGGAGGAGTTCTAGCGTCAGCTGTACAACTACAAGTATTGGAGGCTTTCACAGAGAGAAGTGAAAAGTTCCCTGGAGTTTTCCGTCGACACCAGAGCGCGCTTGTGTGGGTGTGAGGGTGTGTGTGTGGGTGTAAAAGGGGATGTCGGGATGATTCGTTTGTGAAGTTACAAGTTCGGGAGTTCGGCGGGTGGGGTGGCTGCTGTTCTCCTACTAACTTCTAAGAGCTAGATGTTTCTGTTCACCTACTAATCTCTGGCGAGGTTCGTCTCCAGACTAGAGTCTGGGGATGGGATAGATCTTGTGCTGAACAGCATCCCCCCGGTCCCCAAGATATACTGCGAAAAATCCTTTACAATAGTGGGAATGTTTCCAGCGACAAGATGGTTGCCTTGAATAACTACAAAGAAAAAAGGATAGAAAATTTTCAAATAGATAAGTTCCTTGGAGGCTGCCGTTCCAAGTTGAAGGATATTACAGTTTGTCGCACCTGGACTTGGTCCCCGTCGTACCGACACAGTGTGCTGAATTACCGTGTAACTTCTTAGCACATTACTCGAGACGAGAACACCTGCTACAAGATAGTGCAAGTCCTCCAGCTGCCAGAGTATCGCGTCTATGTAGCGTATTTCACTTAACTTTCTTCTTAGTCTACGTAAGTGGAAGAATTGTAATGGTGCAACTTTGAGATTTTTGAGTTTGTCCGGAAGTTCTCCTAGGTCCGGAAAAAATCGATTTTGTCTGTTTGCGTAAAGTGGGTTTCACTTAAATCTAAAATAAAAAAAAAATACAGTAAGTTTAAAATTTGCATTCCCTTAGAGAAACTCCTTAAGATCTGCAGCTAATCCTGGGATAATCCCACTTTACTGATTCCCCCTCTCGCCACAGGCTCTCGGACGATTTCCCTTAAAGTTCCAACTCTCGTTGTTAACAAAGTAGAATTTACAACTTTGATTTCTATAAATTTTATTTCGCAACAATGTTAAATAACATCAGTTATACGAGAAAGCAATCCGTAAAAATTGCCTCAAATGGGTCATTTCAGTGTCATTAAATGAGTCGCTGGATATCCTTGTATTCTGCGATTTTCCAATCAAAATGCTGGGGTGTTCTCCAGGGCTCAGTTCACCTGCTTCTACGTGCACGATCTTTCTACTTTCAACAACAATCTTTGTTCTTTGTTACTTTCACAGACAGAAACCTCATTCTATCTGAGAAATCCTTAACAATGTACTAGTTCCTGAAGGTTCGAGACCTTCACACTCGAATCCTGTCCTACTCAGCCTAGATCACCCACCCACTTTTGGCTGAAATAAATATGTTATCTCATTTTGGTTAATCGCACCTTTTTTTATACAGGAAACGTTTCCAGAAATGAAAAAATTAGAATTTCCCGTCAACAGCCCGTATTGATGACCACCCCCTTCCGCTCCAAAACTTAAGGGCTAAAAAGTTTGTGGCAAATACTTTAGAGAGATGAAAAAAATGGCTATTTAGCGTTTTCTTGCGTCCAAAAATTGCTGCAAGTCCACAGTCGGATATAGAATCTATCTGTGGGTCACAGCATCTTATGGCGCTTTATTTTCCGAAGTTAGCCAAAAAAAAAAAAAAACAACTAAAATGCAATAGATTTTCCAAGAAAAATGAAAAACATAGTAACT
Organism: Rhodnius prolixus; assembly: GCF_049639745.1. Taxonomy (NCBI): domain Eukaryota; kingdom Metazoa; phylum Arthropoda; class Insecta; order Hemiptera; family Reduviidae; genus Rhodnius; species Rhodnius prolixus. The sequence continues at coordinate 38,635,769 of NW_027411582.1, read as the reverse complement.
TTTCTTTACACACTATTAATCAATCGATCTGCAATTGATTTGAGCTGGCGGAACAATAATTATACGACAGCCACTAGAACCGAATCAAAGAAGAGTATAACTTGTACAGATTTAGTATCGATGTTGTAAAGTCGAGTAGGTAATATCGATAAAAGTTGATTGTCGCTAGGAAACAGTATATAAAGATCACTTACACTTCTCCGCCAAATTATCTGCAATGTCGTAAATTCTTTTCCTTTAACAGCGCTATCTAGTGGACCATCAATACGTAATAACAGTCTTATAAAAAGTTGTATGTATCTTTCTTTAATAAATATTTTCAGCGGTTAATGAAAATCAATTTCCGGTCCAGTCCTTGGATTTTATTTAGTGGATAATATGAGAAATTTACAGTAAAGTATGTTTACTAGTCGCTTCCGCTCTAGATAGTTTGGAAGTAAAGGCCGCCTGAAAAAATAGGCGATTACTTTACTTATTTTTTTGCATAATTACTAATCACTAATTTACATCTCTAACAATTAGTGTTACATTACGTTGTACTAATTGATTACTTCATAATCGATAATAACAAATCATGAATCATGTGAAAACAGCATTCCTGAACGCTGAATTAAATATGTAAATTTCAATATCCAATAACATTAAATTGATATGCATATTTTTAGTTGGTTATAAAACTTCTTTACAACAAGTACTCAATTAAAGGGCTACATTAAATTTAAGTTTGAAAATGACTGAATTATAATTACAAGTATCATTTATTTGTTATTAACTATGTAATTTGTGCTCACGTAAGACGAATTCAAGACTGAAATTTCGTTTTAACTCTGTGATTCAAATTACGGTAGTAACAGACCAACTCTAACTTTCCCTTTTTCTTCCTTAATGTGCGAGTGAATGTGATGATTATTCAGAATAAAGATAAATCACAAGAATAATTTGGAATAGAGTTAAAATGAAGTGCCTTTTTAATACTAACTATGATGATGAGATACATCTTTTATTATTCTAACTGAACCCATATTTATGGGTGATAAAAGGCCAGCACCAAGGGTCTGTAACATCTAATACATTCTAAAAAATATGATACTAGAAGTATGAATGAAATGTTGGGTACTCGCTGATTTGTGTACCTTTTGGCGTTTAATCAACCCTTATACTTAACATTTTAGACTGTAAGTTTTTGTTAAGGAGATACATAATGAGACAATCGAATTTTAAAATTAATATAATTATTGGAATATCTGGTCCTTTGTGCCTGGAGCGTTTTCCAGCCTCTGGACAGTTGCAAAGACTGCCACTGGACAGAGAGCTGTAAAATTAGAAAGAGAAAATCTAAGACCAGCTGCTGGGATTCGAATTCGGGATCTGCGCGTTGGAATACCAGTAGCTAATCCAACTAGCAATCCCTTTTCAAATTACATATTTATTTATAACTGTACTTTCTTTTATAAATAGTTTTTCTTTCAATTAACCAATTACAATCAATTAGTAGATTTAATCGAACTAAAATGTTGTGGTAGTTAATTGAACTGTTACATAAATAACAAACCTTCAAGTTAACAATTAGTAGCTGTGTTTAACAAGGGTTTAATAGCCCCCCCCTGTTCATCCCTTTGGGTTGGTTGAATCTGGGGTAGATTTGCTCACACCCTTGTGTACCCACACGTACATCTGGAAAATCGCGGTCATCTAGAAAGCTGTGAAAAGTGTGTGCATTAATTTTTTCCAAGAAAGGAAATGAAGTTATTGGAAAAAAAAAAATCTAGTCCGTCTATCAATTCTATAAAAATTTTCCACAGAGAAAAGCTAATTGCATTTCAATATTTATTTTCCATTTGGCTATAACCAGTTTTCCCTCCATGTCCACTAGTTCTACAGAATATGCCCGTCCTGATTGTTCTAGATATCTCACAGCATCCGATCAGTTTTTATTGTAAGAGCCATATATATTTCCATTTTTTTTTATATATTTTTTATTTTTATTTTTTTATTCAATACTTAAATGACTTTCCATCCTGTAGGCTAATGTATCGTAAAACAGTGGAAAGATAAAACCATTCCCAATTTTGTATTTAACAACCACTGCGTCCCATGGGAATTGAGTCCCTTTCGTATTTTTTTGTGTCTTTAATTTTTTTACTTTCTGCAATTAAGGAAGAAATATTTCGCAAAAACCTTTTTGGACCTGAAATTTACATTTCTTTAAAATTTAAAATGTTAACATCTCATTCAGAGATGGGAAGCCTACCCCCATTCCTTCACGCGAATGTCCCAAAACGAGTTCTTCAGGAAAATTTTACATTATTTCCAATCGGTCGATTACTACAGAAATGATACTGTAGAAGTAAAATGTAAAATCAATAACAATAGATCCTCTAGATTGCAAATGGCCAAGACTTTTCTGGGCCAATCTTTGCAGAATCTTTTGTAACTTCAATTTCGTCAACTCAGGTTCACCATCTTCAAAAAAAAAATCCCAAAAACTACAAATTCATCCATCACCAGAGGTACGAGATCAATTTTACGAGTACATAATTTTTTTCTCTTTCCCACTCTTGTAGATTTTCAAATTGCTGAACAATTCTGGAAGGCCAGTCTTTACAGCCAGACTACCAAAATTAGGAGGTCCTGGTCGGAGGCGACTGACAAAGATACTTTTCTAGAAATATTTCTTTTTCGTATTTACCATTAAAGGTCTAGACCTGAAATATAGCCTAGTACAGCAATACATCGTAGCTTTGCGGGTTTAGCCTCTAATCCGTGGCGTCTAGGTATGAAAGCATGCCTGCCATACATCGTAGGAATAATTTTTCTGACAAAATCGCGGACTAGAAAAATGCTGCTGAATATTTTCAGAAACTTATGGTAGTTCGATTTTAAACTACAATTTTGATAATACTATATCGCCAAATGAAAAAAATCAAGTCAGAACGTTCAACGATTTCCTGCTTTTACGTAATATTAGGTAGATATATACAAATAGAAAGACTGACAGACTAAGTTAATAGGATTATTATGAAGAAATAATGAGATCGCAGAATTTGGACGCCGCGTAAACATCGAGTTCAAATAGAGTGTATAATTGGCTGAGAAGAGAGATTTAGAAGTTTAGAGAGAGACACAAGGTGTTTAGAAATTCGGCCGTTGGGAGAACGCTTCATGGTGTTCATTAGTTTCTACGCTGCCTTATCTTCCACGACATGCATAATTCGCCTAGTACTGCGAATCTTTCTTAACAAACACTACTTTGGCGCAGTCAAGTTGAGATTAATAATGCACTTTATAGCTGCATTAATGGAATAGTGAAATAACTGTGACGCCCCTTGCTAGCACTGCGTCATACACTGCAGGGTTAGCTCTCCCAAGTTGGGGTTACCTGACCTAGAATTCAGATCAAGATTAATTATTTAGAAGCACATGTTCCGCAGTAGTACTGGGAGACCCAGATTATGTTTCCTGCTCGCTAAATTCTATCAACTTAAAAGTATTTCTAAGGAAATTTACTTTACTTTTAAAGTAGGGGTGTCAAACTCGATTAAACCATGGGCCACTTGATGCAACAGGCAAGATTTTCACGCGGGCCACAATATATTTACAAATTCTTCCTAGTTTTCCAAAATATCTGGATTCAGAGACCGAGAACAGACAATCTTCATTGAAGATGATAGATGTTTATCCAGTCAATCTTGATCTGTATGAGTTTTATTTAATTTCCTGGACGGAAATCGTTGCTCACACAAGGACGTACTCCAAAAAATAACCCAAAAATTTGTACAGCAAACATTTTTGGATATTTCTCCACTAAATAGGAATATATTTTGGGAATTCCTTTGAAATTCTTTTAAAATCGAATCATTCTGGAGTGGTAGACATAAAAGCTTCTACACGTCACCGGAAGTAGTCACCGCGTTTATACATGCCCTCGGGTCCTCTCAGGAAAGGCCCCCTGGACCACGTGTATACTCGTCTTCAGTAGTTAAAAGGGTTAACAAGGAATTGGTGTATAAGGTATTGCCTCGATCTCCCATAAGCACTATTTTCTTCATAAATTTTTTTTTTTATATTTTCAATTTTATTTCAGAACATCGTGGGGCCACCCAAGAAATCACCTCAGGGGGGCCGCCGGTTTGGCACCTCCTGGTTAATACTTTTCTCCTATCTGCATCTTGTTTTGTGACCAAGATGATACGCCTTAGAACTCCATTTCCCTTTCTACGTCTAATATCTGCGAAGACGTCCACTTCTCGCCAAAATAATATACTCTATAATTCCACTGTTACATCAACTTGCCCTCCTTTTATACAGTTGGTAAAACTACATGTTCCCTTATAGAGGAAGTCTACTTCCGCCAATTACACGAATGCCTAAGAACCATTTACCGGTTATGACGTACCTCCGATTAAGGAATTTACGTCACAATCGATTTCAACAACACTTTTAAAAGCCTCCTTAACAGTATACGAGTGATAGTGCCGTACATTGCAGAAACAAGGCACTTTAGACTCTACTCCTCCCACCCTTTCTTTCAGAACTACCCTTAGTCACATTTTCCGGAAAACATTTCCATCGTAAGTTGCGGATCTTCGTGTATCCAACTACTAAACATAGTTAGAAGAAAATCGCTCGTACCATTTTGCAGGAAATCTGAAAAAAAAAGATTCATTAAAGTGCTCCTTCCGGGATGAGCGGTTTTATGGCACTTCCTCTGCTGGCACTTGTCGGAAATATTAAACATCAACTTCCTGCTATTTTTTTATCCTTCCTATAAACTCCATTCTACCAGAGATCTCCGTAGTATTCTTCTGACGATAGACCAGTTTTACACCATAATGTTATTGACGCTTGGCGATTTCTTGACTTGATTTCGATTTATGTAATCTGGATTCTAAATCTATTGCCTCACATTCTCCATTGTGAATTAATTGAGTTGTGCTTCAACCACCAGGTTGTGCTTTCAATGGTCAGTCGTCCTATCTATGATGTACGTTTTTTATTACGAATAGCCAATCAAATATTTTAAATTATTTTTAAACATATTAAACATGGAAAATATTAAAACATCAATAATTTATTTATAAAAAAATACAAGTAAACTAATATAATGACCTGTTTCAACATTGGTCGTATTATTTATGATTGGAATCAATAATCAAGTGTAACTGATTGAATCCATTATTATACACTGGAATTATTAATGAAATAGTAGCTAGGGTTAATTACAGCTGGGCAATGTTTCGTTTCGACAACTTTCTGGGGTTCTCTAGAGGGGGGGGGGGTAACTAAAACGCATGAAATTTAAAAACTAGGAATTTATAAATTCATTATTAATCAAATTTCCTTGTTAATATTTAATGAGAGTTTTTCTAATATCAATTAACATAATCTTGGTGTTGACACTCCATAAAATTTAATCAAAATTCTCTACGTTCCATAAATTTACACAAATCTGGCTGAATCCGTCCTGCTGGATAATGCAATTGACTTTATCCCTCATAGCAAGCATGTTTCTCTTATTGGTGGCGAAGAAACGTTTTAAATAAAATTGTATGGATTGCTTTTCAGAAAATATCCGGAAAATTGCGGGCACTTCCGGTCTGCGGATTTCCTTTAAATTGGAAAATTTGGTCCCAGATTTTTTTTTTTTTTTAATCTTTTATTGAAATTTACAACTGCATCAAGATAGTTGCAACATGCAAGTGTGGGTACATGAATAAAAAAATAACACGTGAAAAAATACGAGTGGAGAAGGCACCCAGCAGTGTCACTCCATTATCTTGGACATAGGTATGCTCTTATGAAGACAGTAGATCGGCTGGGCCATCTTCAATCTTCTTGGAGGATCACCTGGTATTGCCGGAAGAAGATAGTTGTTCGATTAAAGGGTTAGGTTAGCTGCTGTAAAGGAATGAAATTTTAAGAAACAAGTTTTAGCAAGATCTTTAATGAAAGGGCTTTTGAGGTCTTATGGATGGTGAGGTTAGATACCACAGAATGGAGGAGCGTTAAGAAGATTTCGAAGTATTTTTGGACTGTAATGTCTGTGAGGCGTATAGTTTACAAGACCTTTAACCGACCAGTAGTCGGATAATGGATGTAACCTATGACTGTGAAGCATGGGTATTGACCAAGGATAATTAGCGTCTTCTAAATATTTGGGAAAGAAAAGTTTTAAAAAAGGATATTTGGTCCCGTAAAGGTAAACAATATTTGGAAGATCAGCTTCGTGACTTCGTATGGCGAACCTGATCTGGGTCTGTTTCATTATAAAGCAGCCAGATTAAGATGGTTAGGGCATGTAGAAAGGATGCCTGAAACAAGAATTCCAAAAAGAAAAAAAAAGTTATATGGAAATCCAGGAGACAGAAGAAATAAGAGCACGTCCTCGCTTGAGATGGCTGGACGATGTGGAAACCGACTGCAGAAGGCTCTGGGAGTCAGAAGATGGGAGACTCCATGCTTTGGACAGGGTCGAGTGGGATGCTGGGCTGAAGGAAGGACCGTAGCCCCCTATAGTTAGTTAATTAGTTAATGTCTGGAGGCGTAGAGAGTTGGAACGCTTAGTCGATCCCCATACTTCGAAGCCGTATGACCAAATAGGTCGCAGTAGCAGAAGGTATAAGAGTCTTTTGTTTTGTAGTTTGAGTTTCGATCGTTTGTCAAGTAGTCTGGCGAGAAGTTTTGTAGCGTAGGTTAGTTTCTTGTCTTTTCAGTCTAGTCTGGGGGATTCCTCGTCAACCCACATTTAATTCTTATTATCATTATACAGGTGCCAAGACTGTGAAACTAACAGCTGGCTGCTTAGAGGGGGTGTCTAACCCAAAAAAGTGCCCATAATTGAGTTTAACTTTCTTACAAAATGTGCCGCGACAAACATGGCCACTTTTGGTACATAGATTTACTATTTACATTCTGTACATAAATCACGCAACTTCTAAATTGAATAGAAAAGCTATTGAATTTTAAGTTTTCCCGAAAGTTTGATAAGTTAACTTCTTTTTCTTTTGGTTTTTCTTTTTGGTTGTTGTAGATTTTCCTTTTCCCTTTTTTTTTTATCATCAAATTTTCATTTCATATGTAAGAGTTTTCCAGCGTATGTGGTATTATTTGCCCGGCAAGAATGGGAAAGTGTATTATCCTGTTCTAGTGGTTAAGCCCCAGTGTCTAGCGGGTAATTTCCCAACCCGTGAGAGTATTGCCGTGTGGATTACGTGAGCAGCATAACGTTGTCTCTTCGCACTACTATAGATGGCTTCCATGCTTTCTTACTTCCAGAAATACTATCTTGACATGGATATAAAATATATAACATCCCATTCTCTGGATAAAGGTTTGCCTTTTCTTTTTTTCTGCTTTTCGGCTGGAAACGAATTTTTACCTTTAGTTAATTTAGCCCAAATCAAATTACTGGAGAAAGTCTATTGTTAAAGCATCACTCGTCTCTTACTGCGATTCTCCAGGTTCTAATTCCGAGTTCGAAATTGCACTCATCATTAAGCTTGTTGAACGGTACATGATTTGAGGATCACTGGTACGTGACAATGTTTCGAGATTTTATGTAATTAACTTACATTTTCTATCAAAAACGTTAATCTTCTAATAAACTAAACAAAAAAATTATAAAAACTCCAAGTCTAAAAAAAATGAATGAATATAAAAAGCTCTGTGTTGAAAAGCTTCAATTCTGTTCAATTAATAACTATTAAAAATGCGTAATGATCCGTTCATTTAGGCGCCACGGTAGCCGAGCGATTAAGAGACCAGACCCGCAATGCTAAGATGTACGTATGTATTGTTGGTTTAGTTTAGTGGGTTCGATTCCCCTGGTCTAGGCTTTGGATTTTATTTAATGTTTAATAAAAGAAATTTACAGTAAAGTATGTTTGCTATTTGCCTCCGTCCACAACACCTAATTGGTAGCTGGACGTAAAGCCCGCCTAAAAAAATAGGCAATTACTTTACTTTGTATTAATCTTCTAATAAACAAAACAAAAATTGTAAAAACTCCAAGTATAAAAAAAATGAATGAATAAAAAAAGCTCCGCGTTGAAAAGCTTTCATTTATTATGATTCAGTTCAATTAATAACTATTAAAAATGAGTAATGATACGTTCATTAGGGTTAAAAAGCTCAGCCTCCCCACGCCACGCTTTATCATCAAAGCTCAGCTTTGTTTACCGGCCAGTAGATGATTACACTTGTATTTACTCTCAGTGCCTGTGTTCGTACATTTTACTTTAAATATTTAGCTTTTTAGAGAGCATTATTCTAAGCTGGCGGCTCTGTTTGGTTTGCTCAGTTTATGGCTTCTAATTTATTTTCTCCCCGTTTTATTTGGATATTTCCCTGCCTTTCCCGAGGTGGATGTTAGGACCTGGCAGCACGATCCTGTACTCCAGGTTCTTCCTCATTAAGCTACCTCATTCTCAACCTCTCCTGCTTGGTTCTAAATCCACTAATGTGACTATTTTCTTAAGAGCTTTCTAACATCTTTTAGGGAATCCTAGAATTTTTAACTGTTGTTCTTACCTAATCAAATCACCGGAAGATTGCCATTTAATCCATCCTTGAGGATTCTGTTACAATTTAATCAGTTCGTATTCTTCCTCTTTGTATCTCTCTTACAACCCTTTTAAGGCAGAAGATCTTCCTTAAGATCTCCCTAGAATTCTACAATCTTCCATACAGCTTTTCCAAACGCCCAAACCATTGAGTAATTTCCTCTTTTTCAACCACCCCTTAGTTAGTTATCTTGGATGAATTCCATCAATTTTTTTCTGCATCACAGCATTCAAGATCTTTCTAGAATCCTTGAATCTTCCAAGCTTTCTATCTGCCCCAACATTCTTTCATCGAATCCTATTTCTGCTACAGTTCCATCATTCTCTGTTATTTATTTTTATCAATCCCTCCTCCCAGTTTTTAAGGACTTTCTCAGGACCTTAGAATCTTTACTTATTTTAGAATCCTCTACTTACTGAGTAGTTCTACTCTTTTCCGTCCCATTTGAAAAATATTGGAAGGAGGGGGGGATTAGAGAGACAAAAGGGCATTAAAAGCAGAAATTGGGAGAGCAGACTGGAAAAGAAGAATTATGATAAACTAATATTAATGGTTGGGAAGGGTGGGGGACGCCACCAACACTCAGAATACTAACAGAGATTGGATAGAAAATGATCATATATTTTTAAATGGTTCAGCTGTACAAAACACACATAATGTGGTTTAGACCACACAAAATATATATTAAAAAGACTTACAATTTGGTACCTTACGAGACATACAATTAGCACGTGCTTGGCTTCTTATTCCAATTCATGTTCCCTCGCTATAACAACATTAATTCACACCTTGACACAATAGACATAGACTTCGCGACATTAATGGGTCATTAAATATTTATATTAAAGTCTTCAAGGGGACCTACACGCCGGTAGGTAGTAGGACGACATCTTGATCATGGCTGGACTTGGCGGCAACTGACACACAAGGTGACACAGACTGCAGTTCCGTTGAGTAGCCCAAAGGGCGACTGGCTCGAGCTCCCAGGCACACGCTGGAGCCCCCTCTCCGTTGTCTTCTCCAGTGCTGCCAACCGGACAATGCTGTGCCAAAAGATAAATTCTAGGCCGGGGGGCCGCATATCCCTTCGAGGATCGAACACCATTAGACCCTAATCTGAAGCAGTTCCATCAGATGATTCTTCTTCTCATTTTATGCATCCCTTTTAGAATCACAATGACGTTTCTAGAATTTTTGATCTTCTACTCTTTCTAAATGCCCTAACCTTTAATCCTTCCCCTCTCTTCATTCCTTTTAGAATCAAAACTACCTTTCTAGAATTTTTGATCTTCTACTTTTCCTAATAGCTGCAACCTGCAACCTTTAATCTTTCGTATTTTCTTCCATCCCACTAGATTCTGTTCTTGAATCGTTACCGTCAATTCAATTTGGTGTGTGTGTGTGAGTGTGTTTCTTTGCTTTTTCCTTCAGCAATGTACTTCAAGCTTCAGAGCATTCAATGCAGTCAATTTGAAAGCATTGATCGAACACCTAAATTTAAATATTTAACTGTACTTCTGGTAGTTACCATAATTTTGAGCGTATAAAACAGGTGGATGTTAACTTTAGACTTTACTGATTTTTTTTTTTTAAACTTCTGTTATTCTGACTTTTAGATCCTCAGATAGAGAATTATGAAATATTGTTTTTGTTTTACTTTCATGGGGGGGTTCTATTCTCGAATAGAGTGCGAGAGAGAGCAACTTTCAGCTTATATTTCCGGCTGAGAGTGGTGTCGATTGGCGGCCAGGAAGACCAAGTTAGGTGTTATCAAACTTCCGGTCAGAGTGAGAGGGTTGGAAAAGTGTGGTCGCCCCCTCCCCATTATGCCAAACCCCATATGATTGATGCGGTCCAATCAGACTGAAAATAACCATTTGCCTCCCCAACACATAACCTTGTTGCGCAAAAAATACAGCCAATGGAGGCCATGTCTGTGTTGTTCAATATACGAGTATGTGTGAAAATATATTTGGCGCATCATCTACTTTTATTGATGGTTCTTAGTTGCTATTATTGTTTTGAAATTCAATAATATGGTAGTTAACAATGTTGGTTCGGGGAGGGATTAGCGAATACTGGATTCCAACGCGGAGATCACAGGTTCGAATCCAGCTGCTGGCCCTTAGATTTTCTCTTCTTAGGAGCTTCTTACAGCTCACTGTCCGGCAGTGCGGGGCGCCAATAACCTCAGATGTTGACGCGCCTTAAAGTAGAAACAGGAAGTAAATGTCAAACATTCGATAGTCTGTTCACCGGAAATAGTGGTGCCGGTTTTTCGTCCAAAATAGTGATTCTTTATAAAATAAGTTGTGTATGTATGTTTGTACATGTGAAGCCTAGCTTAAAGACGAAAAAAATCGCTGCGAGTTCACGCCAAATGATTTCCTATGGGTCCAGAAAATATGTTTGCGGTCAAACCGGAAGTACCACTTTTTGGTTCATTTCTCTGCTGAGAGTGTCTTACTTTTGAAGCGTTATCTTGGAATAAAACTACGAGATGTGGCTATTAAATAACGAGACTGATGCTGCTACAGAAGAGCTATGCATGCGCCAAATCTTAACGACCGAACAGCTGTGGAGCGTAAAGCCCTACTCTTTCGATTGCAGCGTCTCTCTCGTGTTTGTAGAGAAATCTGTCTGACTGGAACCATCGTTTGTGTAAGAGGTGTTAGTTCCGTTTTGCCCAAAAACATGATACTATACTTGTAGTAGAGCAACAAATTGTCGTGAAATTTCACATCAAAACTTGGTGAAACCGCTACTGAAACTTGATCTTTTATTAAAAGAACTTTATGGCTTTGAATGTTTTATCACGTGCGCAAGTTTTTGAGTGGTTCAAGCGTTTCTAAGATGGCAGAGAAGACGTCGGAGATGACGCCCTTCCACGTCCAAAACGGATGAAAATATCCGATTATAATTACTTCAACATTACTACCGGTGAGGTGCTTGCTCAACTCTGGTGAAAGAGTCAAGGAAAAAAACGACCCGATTTAAGGGAACAAGTCATTGGGGTTCTCCATCAAGACAACCGGCGCCGGCTCACACTGCATTGTGTCTGTCAAGACGACGTTTCTAGCCAAGTACAAACATCCCAGTTTTAGGCCATCCGGACTTATTCGCCTGACCTGGCCGCCCCATGTGACTTTTATCTGTTCCCCCCAAAGTCAAATCTGCAATAAAAGGAACACGATTTCAGCAGTCCGTTGAAGCTGTGAAAGAAAAAGCGGCACGCGGCCATGCAGGAGCTCAGACAGAAAAAGACTTCCAGCACTGTTTCAAACAATGGTAAATTCACATGGAACGTTGTAGGGATAGGGGAGGGGTGTATATTGAAGGTGATAATAACTAAATATGTATAAATTTAAAATAAAATGTTATTTAATAGCCACACCTCGTAATGCTTACATAATATTGCCTAAAATTCCTTTTTTTTTTTGAGAGAGAATGACTTGTCCTGGTGTAGTGACAAATAGTACGTTCATTTCCGGATAATACTCAAATCTGAAAATCCATGGAAATGTAGTATTCCCTTGGGTTCGCGGAAAATGGGAAAAGTAAATAAATAAAAAAAAAGTAGATGGTGTAATTAATCAGGGTTATTAAAGGTTTTTCTTTTCGCGAAAAAAAAACTAAATAAGGTCTACCGGAAGTTACAACAATTTTGTGCATGTTTATACCTGCATATGTAATGGGTAGCACCCGTCTGACCAATATGGGAATCACACCTAATTCGCTCATCCATCATAATAAGGCATCGCTGCCGAGTACCTAGGAGAGGTGTACCACCCTCCTCGCCGTTCTAGAGCCGCTGTGTGCTTTTTTACCTTTTTTACGCCTCATATTTCATATTTTACACTTTTACGCGCACAAATACACTCCAAATAGAAAACAAAAAACAACTGCAAACTAAAACTTCCGGAAAATACTGACATTCTGCACAAACTTTTGGTATCTAAACGCCAACAACAACAACAACAACTAAACAATAACAGCAACACATAACACATAACATGTACATGTATTCGATAACTGTATGTACAGGACATCCAATAGGTTGGTGGACGGCCTAAGTGTTGCACTATTGACCATGACAGTACTTCAACTTTGATGAGTCTGCAACATAGAGAAAACAGCTGTTGCAAATCACAGTTGTTGTAGTTTTCGTATGAGAGTGACCGAGTACATGGCCAAAATTCATTCTCAAGAGTTTTTACTGAAAAACAAAAGTTTTACCCATTGCTTCAAAAAAAAAGAACAAAAAAATGATCACAGCTTGACATCTACCCTTTGACCTAGTTTCCATCATACTTCCAGGTTTTTCTAGTTTTTCTTTCTTTCACCAATAATTTTCACATTAACCTTCCTATCTCTTGTTTTTCTTTAGAAAATAATAAATGAAATAAAGTTATATTTAACCTTCTGCAGTTTCGGAGGTCAACTCAAGATTTGATTGGCCTTTTACCATTAATTAAGAAAACGGGTATAACCTTATCCTTAGCCTTCACATGATGTCCGCTCATTACAGCCAAAAGAACCACCACCACCAATGGAAGAACTGCCCGAAGGCCACTACACCCAAAGAAGATGAAGTCAATTTCTTCTGTCGGTGGACAGATTTTTCGATCTGTAAAAGAGGATTCTTTTAATGATTAACTGACCGAGTTTTCATACGATAATTTGAGGAACTGATCTTCCGGTTGAACCAGGAAATAGGCGGACATATTTCCGAATAAATACAAATTTAGATGAAGTAATATAAAATTATGTTATCAGTGTACATATTTGCACTTCTTGCTCCTCTTCTTGGCAATTTGACCAATCACATTTGTTTATTAAACTGGATATAAATTGTTGTAAATGTAACAAAAAATAAGTTAAATCACGCTAAATTTTATTTTTTTGCGTTTATTTGTGCTACAATCAGCGCGTTGGCGCTATAAGTAACAATGATTGAAGTGAATGGTAGATACAGACTAGGGGAGAAGTTACCGCAGTGGTAACACTCCAAAACATTAGACTGTTAATCTTCACTTGAGAGGAGATCACGAGGCCACTGTCTCTTAAGGCGTCTTGTCCCCGGGTTATCAGGAAGAGTTCTTGAAGAAAGATTTTGGAGCTAGAGGATTTATAAGAGATTGCAGGTTGAAATGGAGTTTCCTGTATCTTGTTTTCAGCGATTTGTGCGATAAAAAGAAATGTTACAGTCAGTGTGTATAGTCCCAGGTTGGAAGACATAAAATGCGAGTAGTTTACAATAGTTCGAAGTGTTTTAGATTGAAGGGACTGAATCCAGTTGGAGATTTTGGAGCGTTTGATTGAACCCCACAGCTCTGCTCCATACGGCCCAGATGGGTTTCAAAATAGAAGTATAAATCAGTATTTTGTTGTCCAAAGAGAGTTTAGATCTTAGAGAGGGTTATCAGGAAGAGTTCTAGAAGAAAGATTTTGTGAGCTAGAAAATTTATATGAGATTGCAGGTTGAAATGGAGTTTCCTGTATCTTGTTTTAGCAACTTGGGTGATAAAAAGAAATGTTAAAGTCAGTGTGTATAGTCTCAGGTTGGGAGACATAAAATGGAGCTTGTAAAATAGTTCGAAGTATTTTGGATAGAAGGGACTGAATCCCGTTGGAGATTTTGGAGCGTTTGATTGAACCCCACAGCTCTGCTCCATACGGCCCAGATGGGTTTCAAAATAGAAGTATAAATCAGTATTTTGTTGTCCAAAGAGAGTTTAGATCTTAGAGAGGGTTATCAGGAAGAGTTCTAGAAGAAAGATTTTGTGAGCTAGAAAATTTATATGAGATTGCAGGTTGAAATGGAGTTTCCTGTATCTTTTTTTAGCAACTTAGGTGATAAAAAGAAATGTTAAAGTCAGAGTGTATAGCTCCAGGTTGGGAGACATAAAATGGAGCTTCTAAAATAGTTCGAAGTATTTTAGATTGAAGGGACTGAATCCCGTTGGAGATTTTGGAGCGTTTGATTGAACCCCACAGCTCTGCTCCATACGGCCCAGATGGGTTTCAAAATAGAAGTATAAATCAGTATTTTGTTGTCCAAAGAGAGTTTAGATCTTAGAGAGGGTTATCAGGAAGAGTTCTAGAAGAAAGATTTGGTGAGCTAGAAAATTTATATGAGATTGCAGGTTGAAATGGAGTTTCCTGTATCTTTTTTTAGCAACTTAGGTGATAAAAAGAAATGTTAAAGTCAGAGTGTATAGCTCCAGGTTGGGAGACATAAAATGGAGCTTCTAAAATAGTTCGAAGTATTTTAGATTGAAGGGACTGAATCCCGTTGGAGATTTTGGAGCGTTTGATTAAACCCCACAGCTCTGCTCCATACGGCCCAGATGGGCATAAATCAGTCTTTTGTTGTCCAGAGAGAGATTAGATCTTAGAGAGGGTTGACAGGAAGAGTTCTTGAAGAAAGATTTTGGAGCTAGAGGATTTATATGAGATTGCAGGTTGAAGTGGAGTTTCCTGTGTCGTGTTTTCAGCGATTTGTGCGATAAAAAAAAGGAATGTTAAGGTCAGTTAAGCTGAAATTTAAAATAGAAATGATTGCACAACATTTTATAGGAGCTCTATTTCTTTTTTAAGAATCGTTAACGGATTGGCTCTGAGAGAGTTTCACTTTCAGCCAATCAACTTTTAGTTTTTTTTTGTGTGCCCAAAGTTTTAACGAAACATGTGTTTGGCTGAGTTTGTATCGCGGTCTGTAATTGGTTACTTTCTTTTTTTTGTGGAGACTTTTGTAGATAAGAACTAGTTCACATTTCGACTAAGTCGAGGAAATCAATTTAACCAATACCAGAAAGAAGTTTTGTTTTTATAAATGGCAGTTTCATTCAACGAAATATTTAATTGTTCAAAAATATGTAAGCAAAAAAATTAAATTATTTTACAAATATTTTTCGTAATAAAAGTTAATTAAGAAAAAATCAATGAAAGTTCTTCATTTAGATATCTACTCGTAGTACTGCCGATCTCTACCAGGGTCGCTGTTCTAAAATATTAATTTTTTTTATTTAGAATCCATTCAAAATGTTTCTCGTAATTATTTGGTTATATTTCTTCTGTTGACAGTCTGTGGAAATAATGCCCTGAACTGTTACCAATGTGGCCAGTACACTGACGGAGTTGGCTCAATAACTCCATGTCTGAATTTTACTGAAAAACATCTGAAACAATGCCCAAAAGCGAATCAACAACATTGCATAGTAAGTACGTTTTTTTTTTCACGCTTATTTTGTTTGTTTGTACTTCGATTTTTATTTTGTGTGAATTACAAAGTGCGCGTGTGCACAAAAAAAGTTGTGCTGCTTAATTTAGGTCAGATGTTGTTTTTATGATTTGTAAAAAATTGTTGTAAATAATGTAGGTGTGGAATAAAACATCCCAAAGGTCGTAACGTATACGAGATAAACATTTAGAATGTTATTGTAAAAATGTTAACAGTATTATTCACATATTGGACGAAAAATAATCAATAATGGCGGACATGAAAAATTTAATCATGAAAATATCATAGAAACGTTTTTTTCCCAATAATACATAAAAATTATATTAATTAATAATACGTATTATACAGTAAAGTTGTTAATATGTACAGTAATTAAGGTTGGTTTGTCTCAAGATATACGAGAAAATATAATTAGCACATTTAACAGAATTAAAATTTGCCTTTCATGGTGTATTTTCCCAAAACCCAAGAACACAAATGAAAAATTGAATTTCAAACTCCCTTCTATAAAGAAAATTTTGGAAAAGCTACATCATTATCGATAAAAGATAAAGAAAATTTAATAGAATTATCATGTGACAGAACTTAAATGATAACTATGAAAAATGTGCTTAAAGAGACTTGATTGTAATGAGTAAGCTCCTATCCAAGCAACATTAAATTTAATTGGTACTTACAGGTAGTTGAATGCTTAAAAGAAATTAATTTAGAAGATTTGGGCACAAATATAATAATCCTAAAGAAGAACTTTGTAAATTAATTAGTAGTTTTGAAGAAAAAAATATGTACGCAATTTTTAATTATTTAATAAAGTTTTAAAACTAAGATCTTACACTTTACAAAGTTTATAAAGTGAACATAAACTCCTTTGTGAACAGATACATTGGTATCTCTATACAAATAAAGATGATAATAATAAAATAACACACTCGGAATAACAAATTTCACGAAATACAATCATTTTTACGAAGTGGTACAATTTAGCATGATGTACTACCCAAGTGGTGGTACGGCGAGCTAAAAAAGGTTAGAAGACGCTGAATTAGATCAACAATGATCTCGTTAAAAATTCTGCCTCAAAACTCGTGTATAACGAGTTCTGATTAAGGACTACATTAATCAGAAGCAGCGGGAAAAACCAGGAAAATATCATCTTTTGTGCTTGGGCTTTGTGGTGTAAATAGGAAATGAGATCAGTTCCAAGGCAAAGCGCTGAGTTTTACCCCTTATTAGGGTATGAACTATTTAATTGGAAAAGTGCTTCCGCCACGGCTTAATTTGTAGTTGGACGCTAAGATCTGCCTGAAAAATTTGGCGACTACTTTACTTTTTCTACTTAATTGTGATTGGATTTAAGTTTAAAGCACATTTTGTCCAAAGTAAATAATTAAGATAATTAGTAAAAAAAAAATGGTAATTAATTCAGGAAAAATGAAATTTTCTCGCGCCCCGTAATTTTTAGGGACCTAGAGATAAAAAAAAAAAGAAAAGAAAACCAATGGCAAAAAGGAAAAATCTTTTTCCTTTTTCTTAATAAAAGTCAGCTGTTTGTGTAAACAAACTATATATTACGCTAGTGAATTCTACTATTTATCTATCCAATAAACTATTTTGGAAGTCTAGGTCGACTGAAAGGAAAAACCTTTAGCCAAACGTTGTAAACAAGGTGTGTTTAAAAGTTATCCGGACGGCAAAGAAGTTATTTTCGTAAATTTACGGATTATTTTACTTATTCTATTTTCATCGGATATATAAGTTATAATATCCATTAAATACCAAAAAATACTTACTTTACTCGTTTGCGGAAATTGTGGCTATCTCCTTGGATCCTTGTTATATTAAAGGAAAATGAAGTTTACAGCATTTTCCTTGGTGCCCGCAGCTTTTTCTTTGTGCAGTACCGGCTTGTGCACAGTGTTCTCTCGCCACAGACAGCTGTACATCTAAGCGCTTCTACGAATGGAAATGGATTCGAATCCTGCTGGCTCTTCGCATGGGAACGTATGCCAACCACCTAGCTATCATTCTCATCATTGACATCTCATGAGGGAGTCCGGACTGCAACATATAATTAGGTAGTGCCCCCCCCCCTCTACTGGTGCCATGAGATGAGATTACTCCCGCTGTAGCACCCTCCTTTCTCCCCAGGCGATGAAATAACTCATCCAGGTTCTCTGGAGAAAACTGCAGGAATCAGGGAGTAGTTGGCAGATTCAGGTATCCACTCCGTAGCCTAAAACATCCCTTTCCCTTTGGAGGATTTATTTTCTCAAGTACTCGGTAACTACGCAGGACTTTCTGTGCATGTCAAATGCTTACGTTAGTCAGGACAGACTAGTTACTCCAAGGGAATTCCTACGGAGTCTCTGTTCTCCAGAATATCAACCATGTTTTATCCAGATAGATAGACAAAAAATTTTATTTTACATACAAAATACATACATATACATACAGTGGAATACTATAACCTCCAGACCTGTTTTTATAAACAAAATTTTAAATTACATTACATACTAAAGGGAAAACAATGAAAAACCCCCTAGCTTATAGAAAGATTTCAATTCAAGGAGTCCCTAACTCTCCTGTGCCTGTGCACCGTGTCCACATTATAGTCACCTATTAGCCTGCATAGGTGGTTGTGACTTGATTCACACTTACTGAAGAAACCAGTAGCGAGGTACTTGATGTAGTGTTCTACATAGTCCATGTTGGTGTTAGAGTGTAAGTCTATAAGTCTATATTGTGACAAGCCTGAGGAATTTATTTTGGATGATCTGCAGCTAGGCGCGATATTGGATGGACATGTCCAGACTCCTGGAGGGAGACAAGCATAAAGTAGCATGGGCCTAACCACTACCTTGTACAGCAGGAATTTATTCTCTGGGGGACAGTTTAGAGTCCCTGCAGATGTTTTATCCATTCTTTGATCTGGGTTGCATGAATCCTTGGATTGAACTGAGCAAGTGCTGAATCCTGTGGGATATTCCCCTCTGTTGCGTCATGTACCATTTCTGTTACATTTTTCTGAGATTTTTTGAGGCAGTACAAACTTTTTACTGATTTCATCTTGCCTGAGTTAAACTGATTAATAGATGGCTCAGGAGCGTTTCCTTCCCGTTAAAAACGCAGTACTGGTAAAGGCTTCTGTCCTCTGTGTAAGAGTAAGGTAGATGTTAGTCCGAAAGATCGTGATTCTCTTCCTAGTGAACAGAAATGCGACTGAAAAACAAACTCGCGTGGTTAAGATTAGCTGAACTCTGAAGCAAATCTGCAATGAAAACAGCTGATTTTCATCGCTGATTATATTCGTCGTAGTGCGCATGTTTTATATAGTTTCGAAACTCCATTCATGATCAGAGGCAGTCCAATGTACGATATTATCCAGCACTGCAGACCTACCACCTTTTCAACTTATGTTTACTTTAATCCTTGTTACAGGAAGTGTTGCGAGCGTGTCAAATTGTCAGCTCACTCAAACTTAGTGTTTCCGTTTCTCCTATTATTTACCCACCAATTTTCTTTAAGCTTTTCTTTTCAAGAAAAAAAAAGAAGCTATTTGATATTGGAAAAAGAAAAATTTGGCGTTTCAGTAGAATTTTCCATGTCGTTGAGTAAAACTATTTGGGGCGTGGCTGTGCCTGCTGAACTGGCGGGCAATAAAACATTCTAGACCTCTTCACCTGCTGCCCTACCTCAAAATATTGACTCAATATATTCCGTCACGTTCCGGAATTGATTCAAATTAATCACGAATATTCAGTAAATTTGTCCAAAAAAAAATAGAGAAATTGTGGATACTTAAAACTCGTATTTTGAATAAAATTTATTAACTAAAATATATTCACTCCAGCTGGATTGCTGGAATTTCCAATTAACACAGCAATTAGGATGATTGGTTTGGTGATTCCTGTCCAGCCGGAGGCTGGAATCCAAAGATTATCCCACTTCCTTCAAAAATCCTCCCTCTAATCCTACCAACTAGGCTTATGTTCAATTCCCTGACCGACCCTTCATTTCTAGTTCCCCTATCTTTAAGTATTCCTTAAAAATTTTTTTTTTCTTAGGAACTTGTTACTCATACAAATTTAAGATCTTCCTGAGGGTAATGAAACTTATGAAGTCTACAGAAAACCATTGTAACCATTTTGCAGAAAGAAAAAAAAAAAAAAAACAAAGTAGAAGCCAAATATCTCCCATTTGTTCTCATCAGCTCAGTAGAGAGACGAGAATATCTGTTAACATCAGCTATAACCAGCACTACGTCACAAAAAAAACTATCTCATTCACGAATACACTTGTTCCATTTAGCTGAACTCTGCGCTACCACACGAACTGTTCTAAGCAGATCATAAAGTGGGTACACCTGTGCAACGATTGTACTGATCTTGATAATCACTTGTCTAATGGTGCACCATTGAAGAAGGTCACAAAAAAAAAAAAAATAAATAGAAATGACCTCTGACCCCCGCTAGCCTGCTGCTGACAATTAATAGAATTGATTACTGGAATCCGAGTTCGCTAAGTTACAGGAAGAAGGTAAATTTAATGTGGTTTCAACTTCCACCTTATCCTCGGTGGTTCGAACCCATCTATTTTCTTCTTCGAAGTTGGAATTTTCCGTTACTTATTCAACCGCTCTACCTATTACGAGGAAGTGGTAGGTTCTATAATTTATACTAAAAAGACCACTGTAAAGGGGAAATCTATTATAACCCCATTTCCTGTTAGTGATTTACGACACTTATGAAAGAGAGGATGAACATGGGTTTCCGTCTAGAAAGCCTTTTCAGCGTAATATATGGTCCTGTCACTTATGTCCCTTTCAAGGAGGTTTAGGTTACTAAAATTGCTAGCTTTAATCAATTTTCCCCGACCGGAAGTAGCTCTCCCTAAAGGTTTTCACTTTTTTTATGATTTCCTAGCACGATTCCTCGTAAACCTACTACTTTCGTTTGAATAATTTTTCTTAGAATCTCTTTTAGGGCATTTCCGGGAGAGGGGCTGTATAGGTTTTCCGGTGTCATTTCAGAGTAACAATCAAAGTTTAAATTTGAATTTCGACGTTTCAAGAAAATCATTAAGTCGTATGAGTCTGTTCGCATCCGATATTTTGTTTGTTTGTTTTAAAACTCACGAGATCACAAAGTGAGTATTTCCGGTAAGAAAACGAAAAGGAAATTCGCTTTTGATTCATTCGCTAGGGCTAAAACGGTCATTTATGCATCCTGTTAGGACCTGACAACATTAGAGCTACCGAACTCAAAGGAATATTGGCCTACCTTTGCTTAGATTAAACCACCGCAGTTTACGTGGCTATCTAATCGTTATACTTACTTAGCTTTATAATTGGATAATTGGACAAGTTTAATAGCTCTCCAAATATTTATTTGGGTCAGCTGAATAATTAATTAAAACTGTTTTGAATTAAAACACTGAACCAGCTGGAACACTAAGGTAAACAAGCTTCAAAATGACCATGATAAACGAGAATTTCGTGAACAAATCTGGGGAAATGAAAATCACAGCTGGTTAATATGGAGTTAAATATAATCGTTATTTTTATAGGAAATTAGTTTTGCGTAATCGAAAAAGTATAAATTTAAATAACAAGAGTTATTTAAGAGATAACGTCGTGGTTATGGCTATTGGCAGATTCTTCAGGTAAAGAGGCCTCGAGGGGAGAACATAATCAATTTTGTTTAACAATACGAAGATTATGAAAATGTGGAAAAAGCAAAGTAGCATCATGAGAGCTTTCCGGACGGATTAACGACAAATGTACAGAGCATGGCGCCACGGTAGCCGAGCGGTTAGTGGCGAGACCTGCGAAGCTAATATGTATTGTGGTACTGGGTTCGATTCCCGGTCTTAGGTCTTGGATTTTATTTAATGGTTAATAAAAGAAATTTATAGTAAAGTATGTTAGGCGGTTATAGGCTAGACCCGCAAAGCTAAGATGTATTGTTGGTTTAGTGGGTTCGATTCCCCTGGTCTTGGATTTTATTTAATGGTTAATATGAGAAATTTATAGTAAAGTATGTTAGGCGGTTATAGGCTAGACCCGCAATGCTAAGATGTATTGTTGGTTTAGTGGGCTCGATTCCCCTGGTCTAGGCCTTGGATTTTATTTAATGGTTAATATGAGAAATTTGTAGTAAAGTATGTTTGGTTAGGTTATAGGCCAGACCCGCAATGCTAAGATGTATTGTTGGTTTAGTGGGTTCAATTCCACTGGTATAGGCCTTGGATTTTATTTAATGGTTAATAAAAGAAATTTACAGTAAAGTATGTTAGGCGATTATAGACTAGACCCGCAATGCTAAGATGTATTGTTGGTTTAGTGGGTTCAATTCCACTGGTATAGGCCTTGGATTTTATTTAATGGTTAATAAAAGAAATTTACAGTAAAGTATGTTAGGCGATTATAGACTAGACCCGCAATGCTAAGATGTATTGTTGGTTTAGTGGGTTCAATTCCACTGGTATAGGCCTTGGATTTTATTTAATGGTTAATAAAAGAAATTTACTGTAAAGTCCGTTTATTAGTCGCCTCCGTCCACGACACTTAATTTGGTAGTTGGATGTAAGATCCGGCTGAAAATTTAGGCAATTACTTATTTTTTTTTTTATAAAGAGAAGGGCGAGATGAGCGGCTATGTTGTGGCAAAGAAGCCACATCTTGCAGATTGAAAGAAAAGGTTTCTTCCCTAAAAAGGAGGTTAGCAAGTAGATGAAGGTGGTTGATTCATATTCAATTACCTCTTTGCACCCGAAGATACTTGAGAAAATGTGAAGGAAAACAGAAGTAAGATGATGATCGGAGCCTTTCCCTGGGACAATTCTCCTGGTTATTTTCTAGCAAATCTTTCCTCGTGTTCCAGCAAATCTAAGGCTTGATGGCGCAAACGCCAGTAGCTGAAGATAAAGAGTTCTTTCAAACATTCTCACTAAAACTAACGTCAGACTTGCTTAATGATATCGCTGTGGCTTTAAGAGTTACGGTGTAGGCTTAGAAGAAAGATCCGGGTCTTCTGGCCTAATATGAGGCTGTGGCAAGAGCGAACTTCTTCCAAAGTCCTCAATAGCTCATAAGAAACGTCTGGCTTCAAGAGAGAAGCTGTCCTAAGCTGTATAATAAGGAGTGTTACGTCACTCTACACTGCAGAAGGCGCGTAATATAACTATGCACACGATAGTGTTGTAAACATCGATTAATTAACTAATCCATTCATTAACTATAGAAGCATTTACGTGTTGCTTGATGACGCTGTAGCGGACAATAATGAATTAGTTACCAGAAGGTATCAAAAAGAATTGATTGGTGCCAGCACCATTCACCTCGGTGGCCAATCCAGAACTGTCTGTTGGTAGAGCGAGCTAGATCCCCCTCTAAAGTGTCACTATTCTGGGAAAGGTCCAGATTTTGAAAATTGGGAAAATCCACTGCCCAGCCGAGGAATCCTGTTTTTCTTTAAGGAAGAATTAATTTAAGGGAAGTCCTGGCACATCACTCTTCCTTTAAAAGTCATTTTGCCGCAGAGCATCTATAGTGATAACCTACTAATATTGAGTAAAGATTCCGAGTTGGAGAAAAGTGTATAAGTTATTGGTATAAGGGAAAATCTTGTACCTCTTAACAGCAATTTTCTTGTGCTCAGTTTTTTTTCCCCCAAAGTTGTGAAAATAAAATAAGTAAAATATGTAATTTTCAACTTAGGATATAAGTAACAGAGGAAGTCATTAGAGCCACGTGAAGATGAGAAATGCAAGTTTAGGTGCTTCCTCCTGGAGAGAGAGAGTGGGAGGTGTGAAAAGTCCCCGGTGGCAGATTGAAAAGGAAAAGTAAGAAAGGAAAGGAAAATCAGGTTGTGCCAGTGTTGTTTGTTGCTTTAACGGGGGATAGAAAAGAGGGACAAACGAATTTCCCACTCTTAGTGTTGGTAGGACTGTTTTACACTGGAGAAACATTTTCTAGTTGTGCTGTTTAAATAACAGGTCTCTGGCTGTGAAATGTACGTGCCCTTCCCTGCGGGCCATTATAGCGGAGTTCCTCCTGCCGGGCAAGGACCAGAGGGGCATGACTTCTCTCCTTTCATTATAAATCACTACAGTTTCTCCTTCTATTCCCTCATTCCACTTTCCCTTCTTGGGATTCTTTCTTGTTCTGGGCCCCCCCTATTGTTGTTGTGAAATTGGAACAATTAAAGTCTTAATTCGTTCTGGATTTTTCTATTGATAGTTAGTTTTGCACCTTCCTGTCCTTAGGGTGATTGACCGTCCTGGTTTAGCTGGAACTGGAACACGGGTTACACTGAGCGTAGTCGCAAGTAAAGTATCAACTATACTACCCATTTCTAAAGGGATCTTTGCGGGACAGCAGCTAACCCAGTTAGTACTGGATATTTCCATATTTTTTCCAATACCCCTTCCATTTTAACCAGTTAAGCGTTGAATTTAGTTTTAACCCCCCCCCCCCTCCACAGTGTACGGAATTAAAATCAGACAATGACGTGGTATATATGTCGAACGCAGGGGAAAACAACCAAAAGTAAACACGTCGGTAATAGTCACTGCAAGCGACTTTTTCTGCAATCTCTCTCTCTCTGGGGCTTGAGATTACCCCAGAGCTCATTCTGTGCTCATTCCAAAATCTTGCACCGCTTCTTCATGTATGCATTGCCTCTAGTTAACTAGGGACCCAAGAGCTTTTTACAAGGAAGAAAAGAGCTTTGAATTCTGTGCAAAATGAAATCATGCTCGTACTGAGAGGTCTGAATCTCTATCTAAAAGGTAAAAAAACGGGCCTTGCACAAGGGTTGAGAGCTTCTATTTGTGTGCGTAATTCCCCAATCTCTAATGCGGAGACCAAACATGTACCAACCACTTATCATTTGGCTGAATCCTTCCACCCCCTCTCCGTACAAAAATACTTGGCAGTTCTATTGATAAGATAAAGGAAACATCCCACCAAATAATATTCTTATTGTATTTTATTAAAATTTCTAGAGTTTTTATAGTTAATGCCAATTTTATATTTTCACAACGAGTATACACCATGTCGAATGGCACCGTAATAGAGATTTGTGGTTTGACGTGTAGAGTTTAAGAACAAGACTTTGCATCATTGCCATTTCCCAGGCTTATTTTCTATTAGTTAAGAATCGTTTTCCAGGTGGAAGTAACTACTTCCTGCCCACAAAGAATCTCTCCTCATTTACACTTCCAACCATGATGTGACGGTCAGGTTTCAGAGAATCATTTTTACAGTTAGATTTCAAAATTGGGATCTCTGCTTTGAGCCAAAAAGTGAGCTCTTTCTTGTCCATCTTTGGACTTCCAGCCAACTCTGGACTCCTAATAAAATTTGTGAATTACAATTTCGAGAAACCGGAAGGAAACCCCAGATTTTTTGTTTGCAAAAAGTAATTAAATATCCAATTCATAAGGCCAAGATAAATTGCATAATTCTTTCGAGTTTTTTTCAATATTTAAAGAAGTGAACTTGATTTAGGCGTAGTCTTATAGAAGTAAGATGCAGTTGTTAATGGTAGAACATCCCTCTAGGAAACCTTCCGTTTTCTATCTCATTTCCTGAAAACTGATTTCTTTTTCCCACTTCCGTTTATGGAATTCCTTCAAGTAAATAAAACTAATTGCGATATCTGACGTTAAATTCATGCGGGGAAAAAAACATAAATGGGGAGTTTATTTTATTAAATACAACTAAAGAACGTCTAGTGGCAACCACGACATTAAATGTGTAAAACTTCACTTCCGCCATTGTAAGATAAGGCAGACTATAAGTGTTCCTTTTTGCGTTAAAAATTGTAATAAATGGTTTTTTTAAGATAAAAATTGCGATTCATTTTTATTACCATTTTGCAGGAAATTATGGAGCGTTAGAAAAAGGAAGGAGTTCCTCTAGGAAGGGATGTTTTATTAGCGTATATTTTGATGGCCTTGAATTTTGGAAATTTATCGCAAAGTTGTGTGACCTTTATCTACGATAAGTATCTAAATATTTTAGATATTGTTTATGACTCAAGAACCATGAATTCGTATCAGATTTCTATTTTCTCAGATGACCTTTAGAGATATGTGTATCCGGTTAAACTCGAAAAAGTACAATACTAGGTTAAAGAGGAAGTCAGAATGGAATTTGCCACCACTGTACAGCGTACTTCCGGTTACGATGATAAATCAGAGGAAGCAGAAAAAAGAAAGCTCAGCAAAATTATGCTGTTTAAGTCGAATATTAGGCAAAGTGGGCCGCATTAGGCACCCCCATCTGGGGCAGCATTTACAATGTTTAGCGTTGGATTTAAATGGGAACGCCTGGTCCATTAAGGACAATCTTGCACCGGGTCTCCTCGCCCCCACCCCTTTGCTAAATCTTTCTATAATGCGCTGCTCCCCCTTATCCCCTGTGGCAGACAGGTTTTTACTTGCTAACTCCATTTGGGAATGCACAATATCTTCCAGGGTGTCTCTATCTGAGAACTTCCTGTTCCAACCACCGGTGATATTTGCGTCCAGTCCCACTTCACAGATAGCGGTGTTTTGGAACTCTTCTCCAAGGAGTAATCCTTGGTCGCTTCCAGAATTAATTACTATTTCTTAACCCTTTTGTCTGTATTCTTTTCACTTTGTGACTTCAAAAAAATTGAAAAAGAATCCTGTGTTAACGCTCAAATGAGTTTTGCCTTATACTAATTTACGTACTGACAATTTATTGAAATTGAGAAATTTAAATGTCCGTTATTTAGTTTTGCTGATCTACTTTGTGAAAAACACTTTTTTCCGGACTCATGGAATCACTAAGACGGATTTTCCCGGGAAATCTCATAATCCATGAAAAATCTTTTTTCAATCGTAATACTTTTCAGTAGTTTTAGATTAGATTTTTTTAACGGGCGGGACGGGACCTATATCCCACGTCACCGCAGCCACAAGAGGCTTATTGTGCCTTCCCCTTTAGAGTCTAGTAGGTGAAACCTCCCCTTCTAAGAAGGTTGAGGGCTTTCCCTACCAGTTCCTTCTGCTCTATAATCTCTTTTGGTCTCAAGGTACCAAAGATGTCGTAGCGCAGTCTCTCGATTGCAACGCAATTGAATAACAGGTGAGATGCCGTTTCTTCCTCTTCTAATAAGCCCTTTTTTCAGTAAGAAAATAATAACTTAATTTCCTATTCATAAAAGAGGAACTTCCGGTTTTGCTTTGTACAGTCAATAAGGTCAATAAATTCCCGTAGAAATGTTTAACCTCACCTCTCTTCCAAAACTCCCTTTTGGGATAGAATTCCCCAAAAACTTGTAAAATTGATTCACATAAAGTGGCACTCCTGTTCTGAATCGAAATATCAAATTTAAACTTTGACGCTACTTTTCGTAAGCTAAAGTCGTATGAGTGTTTTACATTCATTCTCTTACTCCGGAAGGAAAAAAGTATTGCAATCGACCATATTTTTCCTTTCCAAGTTTTACCGGAAATACCCTGAGTTTGAACAAGAATATTTTCACGAGTATATTTTTGAATTTGTTTGGGCCGAATATGTTTGTCTGTCACTCCTGTATTCTCCTGTTATTCAAAACGGGAAATTGACAGAACGAATTCAAGTTTTGTTTTTTTTTTGTTCCAAGCTTGAATTCAGGCTTCCGTCTAAACACGACCAACAGGAAGTTGATTTTTATTCATTTTGTTACTTCAACAATGTTGATGATGGCCATGCAAGGTAACCAGCTACAATATGCAATGAACTATCAACAACATAGTACTGTTTGAGCTAGCTACAGAACCACGGTCCATGTCGGACAGCTCGTTACTAGTTAACCGGATGGACTAAATGAACGTGTATGCTAATCAGATAGTGATGTAAGCCATGAGCCAAACAAATCTTATTACAATTCATGTAAAGTACAAACAAGACAAGGCTTTGAGATTAATTCTGTTTTCTGTAAATTAATTCAAAATAATGTCATGATTATAATTTAGGCCTTTTGTGATCAGTCTATGAATTTCGGGAAGCTGATTCTTGGGCAGAATTGGGATCTTGAACCTGTTCTACTAAAAACCTCAAGCAGTCCGTCATGATATGAACGGTTGTTACATGCAGCGCCTTGTAAGTAGAGATGACGTCTTTTCGAACCGCAGTCCTCAGGGGATCCCAACCGGCTGTCTGACAGAAGTCTTATCAAACACTTCTCTCTTCATCTGGATGGCCGCCATAATGATCCATGATTTAAAGCCGAATCATTCTAAATCATTTCCTGGGCAAACATGTGTCCAAAATCACTCCCACAGGAGAGACCAATAAAGTGGAGCGATGGGACTTAATTTGATCAACCCTTTCACGTTCTCATTTCGACGAAGACTGTTAAGAAGTCTGTTAGGACGGGAGATCCAAGACAAACTAATTCTGCATAAAGCACTGCACTAAGCACTTTAGTGGAACGAAACCGAACTGTTGGGCCTCACTACGAATTAATCCAACATCTAGGGAATCCAATTCTTTAAATTTCTCTTTCAATCCTTGATCATCGTTGGAGCTTTACTGGGAGTTTCTCAATGACTCCCTCTTTTTGTTCCGCCACTGCTGAGGTTGGCAGACATCTCGATTCTTCTTCGCCACCCACATTCCCGATATCTCATTCTGGTACTTGATTTCTGCCCTGCCCTTTCTATTAACAAATGCTGTTAGCATTCCTGGTTTTGTCAACAATTTCTACTGTACCAGGTGCGATTGGAAGTCAAGAATAAATGACAGCTTTCAAGTCAATTTGGAATTCACTGGGGTAGATCAGTCTACAAGAAGTTTAATGAATAGCCTCGATCTTAGCTTCAAAATTGGTCTTTCGACTTCCTAGGACCTTCAAACAGTATCTTCGAATTTCTGTGAAGCAAAGAAACTAGCTCTAACACTTTGAAGCTGTTTGTGTTGCCATGACTGCTGTGGGTGTTGAACCCAGGTGTTGAACTAGGTTCTCATGGGTGCTTGGTTCAAAACCTTATTAAAGTTCTTAAGAGACTTCTGAACCTGCGGTTTAGCTCCCCACCATCTCTAGCCATACCGGAAATTCATTCCTATTGGATACTGAGAAGGTTACCAATTTCAAAAAGAAAACTATAACGGAACAAAATGTTTCTTTTAAATTGATTAACATCACCTTTTCTTAAGACAATATAGGGTGGACGTAAGTGCTTTCTAGAACCTCATATCTTTGTTCTGTACGTCATCTGGAGGCTTGAAAGACGTTTCTGAGCAAGATTTCCTCATACTCCTTTCAATCATATTACCCTAAAGCTCTCCTACTATGTCTCCAGTTTAACTCTTGACAAAGAAGTCCGTTCAGATTGCTTTCCGTCACCGTCACACTGTACAACCACTTTATAGCTCTCAGTTCCCCATTGTTCATTACCAGAGAGTTCCAAAATGGAATTGGCTCCACTCCACACAGAATTTCAAATCTATTCCCCTGATCTAATCAGAAAGATTGACGTGAAAGAAACACACAGCAGGTCCAATGAATTAACATCAATTTATTCAAAATATTTTTAAACCAAAACAGCTGATAATTAAACTGAAAATTATCACCTGATTGATTGGAATCCAGCAGCTGACCTAAACACTGACCTAGAGGAGGAGCTACTTTAACTATCATTTATAACTGCAGTCCATTAGTTGATTAAAAAAATATTCTTTAAATGAAAACTATATATAGTCAGATCGCTGGGTTGGATGATTGATTAATTGATGCCGACATTGATGAATCGAAACTTATAGCGATCATAAATAAATATCAGATGTGAAAGCTTTTACACGAATTTATTATCAGATTTAGCTCCATAGTGAATATCCGACATTATTCACAAACAAATCCGGATAGTTTAGCGAATGACAATGGCCAATTTATTAAACCAATCAGATTTCAACTGCGTATCACTAGATTGATATTTAGAATGATCCAATTAATATGAATATAAAATCGATTGGTGCAAACAATTGGTGCAACAAAAATGTTCTAAAATGAAGTAGCATTAACAATGCTGACGTAGAACCAATTGATTATAGGTGATCAGTAATAATTATTGCGAGAATACTTTTTAATAATGCGAGAATTTCTTTAAATCATTTTAATATTCAATATTCTGGAATGAAATTATTTATTTACCATTTAAATATTACTTGTGAATTAATTTTGGTGCATCTTTGTTAGTACTGTCGCTTAGATCTTTACGAGGTGTGGCTATTAAATAACGAGACTATTGCTGTAAAACATTTTATTTTAAATTTATACATATTTAGTTATTATCACCTTCAGTATACACCCCTCCCCAATCCCTACAACGCTCCATGCGAATTTACCATTGTTCGAAACAGTACTGGAAGCCTTTTTTTGAGAGCTTCTGCATGACGCGTGCCGCTTTTTTCTTTCACAGCTTCAACGGACCTTAAATCGTGTTCTTTTTATTGCAGATTTGATTTTGGGGGGAACAGATCTAAAGTCACATGGGGGCCAGGTCAGGCGAATAAGGCGGATGGCCCAAAACTGGGATGTTGTACTTGGCTAGAAACGTCTTGACAGACAATGCAGTGTGAGCCGGCGCGTTGTCTTGATGGAGAACCCCGTGACTTGTTCTTCCACAAATCTGATCCTTTTTTTTTCCTTTCACGGAGTTGAGCAAGCACCCCATGGTAGTAATGTTGATTAATTATAATCGATATTTTCATCCGTTTTGGACGTGGAAGGGCGACCCGGGCGGTCATCATCTCCGACATCTTCTCGGCCATCTTGGAAACGCTTGAACCACTCAAAAACTCGCGCACGTGATAAACATTCATCGCCGTAAACTTCTTGTAATAAAAAATAAGTTTAAAAAATAAGTAGCGGTTTTATCAAGTTTTGATGTGAAATTTCACGACAATTCGTTGCTCTACTGCACATGTGTAGTATATCATGTTTTCGGCAAAACGAAACTAACACCTATTACACAAACGACGGTTCCGGTCAGACAGATTTCTCAACAAACACGTGAGACGCTGCAATCGAAAGAGAAGGCTTTACGCTGCACAGCTGTCGCGGTCGTTAGGATTTGGCGCATGCATAGTTCTTCTGTAGCAGCATCAGTCTCGTCATTCAATAGCCACACCTCGTATTACATTCATTAATTTCTAACCTTACTAAAGAATTTTAATTGATTTTTAAAACATTCTTTAATTAAATCTTTTCTTTTAGGTAATTATAATTTCACAATTAGTATTGTTTATGTTCCAAAATCTTTTAAATCGAAAATTGAGGTAACTGTATCTTGAGTTATCTTGAGTCCGGCGCGTTCCTTTTCCATATTATTTTATTTTATTTTATTTTTTAATGATTTAAGGCGCGACAACATCTCAGGTTATTGGCGCCCGGAGCTTTTTTCAGTGCACTGCCGGCCTCCAGATGTTCTCTCGTTACAGACAACACTGTCCATCACCGGACAGTGAGCTGTAAGAAGCTCCTAGGAAGAGAAAATTAGCTAGAAAGAGAAAAACAGCTGGATTCGAACCCGGGACCTTCGCGTGGGAGTCCAGTATAATTCATGAAATTCATGAAAAGGTTACCAATTTCAAAAATAAAACTATCATTGACATGGAACAAAATTTTCCTTTTTAAATTGCGTAATTAATATGCCCAACATCTTAATCCAATCTAAGTTACAGAACAAATAAGTCCTGCTTAGAAATTACGTTATCCCCTTGAAGAGAAGCACACTGTAAACCATTTCTCCGCGATAAGATTCCCAGCAATTGATAAGCACAAAGCCAAAGGTGTTCTCGTTGATCTCCAAAGGGCTTTAAGATCCTATAAACCTAGTAGGGTCTCCTATCTCTAGATTGAACATGGTTTCAACTTACCAAAACATAGATTATCCTAGAGATATCTACTTAAGCTGTGCCGGCAGAACATTAACGTTCTAACGTTAAGCTTTAGTGGTTATACCAGAGATAGATTAGCATTTTATCTGTGATAAATTTAAACTATTTTGCACTAATAGATTTTCATTGCTTAAGAATGGCTTTACAGAGAATTAATAGAAGCGCTTTTAGTGAATGAAAAGATGAATTGTTTGCCTTCAAAGTTTTTTAATTAATCTATAGATCCTTATAATAAATAATAGCTAATGTAATCAATTAGTTGAACTAAAATTAAATTTATTAAAGCAGATAGACGGGCATGCGCTGTAGTGACAGGAAGTCTAATTGAAAAATCTAAATTCATCACTCACACCATTTCCTTTCACCTCTAGTTTCCTTTGTATAATGGATTATTATTGTTTTAATTAATTTACTTTAAAAGAATGCTTGAACAAACGTCTGGGAGCACCAAGTGTTCATCTGGAGCAGACCCGCGGATCAACTGGGTTGTGAAGAAATTTGATGGTCTTTGAATTCAGATTGGAGTGTAGCAATTCTGTCTATATATATATATCTCAGGATAAGACGGACTCGTGTGAGTCACTGATCGTAGCGATGGACCTCATGGGGTTTCTTTAAACCAGGGGACCCCAAACTTTTTACCCAGGGGGCCAGGTTCACTGTTCCTCAGACCGTTGGAGGGCCGGACTATAAAACAAACTATTTTAAGTAAAAAAAAACGGGAACAAATAGAATATTTCAAATAAAGAAGAAGTAAATTTAAATCACCAAACTGCCCAGTATTTCTGTGGGAATTATGGACCTGCTGTTGGCTAATAAGATAGTCCAATGTCCCGGTTTAGTTATAGTGCTTTGCCTTTCTTCCTACTTCTAGCTGTTATTTTACACTGTTTTCGGAGCCGTGACGCGTGCATCACGCGCGTCATCGGAAGTAGTACCATGCATGAGCGACGCAGCGCTTTGCGGCACCGCTACATATAGTGCTCCCATCTCACTGGACCACCAATGAAAGAGATGCCCCTTCCGGAAGTGCGGCGAGGGCTGGATAAATGTCTTCAGGGGCCGCCGCATGTGGCCCGCGGGCCATAGTTTGGGGACCCCTGCTTTAAACAGTTGATTGGAAATATCATGGCATTATTACTGAAAAATATTTTTTGAACTGTATATTTCCTTGGAGGAGGCCCCACATTTTGCGGCCATTGTTGATAATATATTCGAATCGTTGATAAGCTTATAACAATGTGAGTGCGCCAACTTTCCCAAACAAAGCTAAAATAAGTGAATAGAAAAAAGAACTGGGAAAACTTATTTATGACGTAATGAATAGAGTGATAGATGAGGGAAAAATAAGCATCTATATATTTTATGTTTATAAAAAAGAAGAAAATCCAAGAAAATTCAATCTAGCATACTGAGAACACAAAAAAAGGCGAGAGTGAAAACTGCGAGCTGTCATAAATTTTTTCCCCCTCAATTCGTTTTTCTTTTTTCTTTTTTGCTCACAGCTTTTCACTCGCCACACAACACGAGAAAAATATTATGTAAATTTACACACTGAATTTTCCGGCCAATATTTATGTGTTTGAAGAATAGAATTGTTAATTTTTTTTGGGGGTATTTTCATTTTTTAAAAGAGGATGCTGCCAGATTAAGGTGGCCTCCTTTTTTCCCTGGCAAGTTTTTCTTCTCTGCAAGAATACCCAGCATCAGAGCGCTGTGATAAAGCACGTTCTGTTGCTTAATGTGAAATCTTGAAAAAGAAAAAAAAAATGTAAGAAAATGGCGAATAATTAAGGCGGGTAAACAGCATATCCGTGTTTTAGATGTTTAAATTTTTCCACTAGAAATATGGCTTGTTTTAGATCCCTTGGGAATGGTTCAGGATTTAGTAAATGGATTGTTTTGAGATGCTTCTTTTTTTTTTTACACCCAGCGAGTGTACACGTGTTCCAATCCCTAAACAATCCCGATTCCCGATTCTCTCTCTCCCGATCCCAGCTTTCGTAAAAATTGTTCGTTCGATTGGTGTAAATGGACGTGATAAAAAATACATTTGTTCAAGAACGTTTATCTATAATCGCCCGGCCTAGAGTTAGTTACAGCAGTCTAGCCAGTTTGTTGGTTCATTTTTTAAATACTGCCCTACAACTACGCCATCGATTTTCATTAAAATTTTTTTATTCGTCTTTTTTTTTTATCTTCCGGTTATAAATTTAGGTTTTATTTTATATTTGATTTGACGCATCAGAAACATGGACAGTCAGCAAGAAAATGCAGAAGAAGATAGAGGCGACTGAAATGGATTTCTGGAGGCTTCCGCGAGAATATCCCGCAGAGATAGGAGGAGGAATGCGGATATAAGAAAAATAGTGGAGAAGCACAGCACAGAATAAATTGAAAAAAGGAAACTCATATGGTTCGGCCACGTGTTGAGGATGCCAGAAGGTAGAATGCCGAAGACTGTGATGCAATGGAGCCCGCCAGGTACGCGAAAAAGAGGCAGGCCTAGGAACAGGTGGCAAAATGGCGTCGAAGAGCTAATGGCTGGACGAGGGCTGTGCGAGCAAGACGCGATGGATAGAGTGCGCTGGAGAAATGGTATAGATTGAGTAGGGTATAAAAGTTGAGCCTGCAGTGCACTTATCGGTATATGTGTGAAGTGTTTCCTTTAATGTAGGGAAATTGGTCTGAGGAAACCTCAAGGTTGAGGAAAATCCTAAAAAAAAAAATTTGCTTGTAGCTTAATTAGCTATAGATTTACTCTAGGCAGTGCGACTATAGATCCTCTAGCCAACACTCGCGGAATCAATCTATCTATCTTACAGTAAATAAGGGCAGGATTACCAAATAAAATGTTCACCGGAAGTATCCGTAAGTCTATGCATTCCCGGGTTAAAGAAGAACAACTGCCGTAAGTCCTAAATTCACATGTCGTTCGAATCTTACCATGTGACCTGGCCAGAAAAATAGTCATCTAAATATCTTAGGGATTTCTTTCTTTTTTTTTTTTTTAAAAAAAAATGAAAGCTGCTATTTCCGGTTGAGTATTTTGACTTTACCTGAACTTTCAGTCGGGTTTCAGTTGGGGAAGGAAGTGTCACGTTTGAGGCCCCTGCGATTTTTTTTGGTTTTTGAGGAAGTGAGGAAACTGTCCACTATTTTAACTCAGCATTTCCTCAAAACCTCCTTTTGCTTCCTCCAGGCTACCGTCAAAAACGGAAATTTTTGGTGAATTTGGCACGATCGCAATCTTCCATTTCCGTTAGTGTGAGAAAGGAAAAACGTAAAATCATTTATAAGTTCTAATAGGGTATATTTCCTTCAGGGTCTCCCAGAATCACCAACTTTACTTAGATTAGATTAGATTGGACTAGGGCGGCCTCAGGGCCTACGCCACTGCGACCCCTTTGGGTCTATTGTGGCTCCCCTAACTTTAAAGCAGACCTGTCCTTTTAATTAGACTCTTAATGCTGGAGAGCGACTCTTGGGTAAAGCTCACAGGCCTTGGTTTTTCCTCTCCGAGAAGTAACATCCTTAGCCAAACAAGCCCCTCACACTGGCACAATACGTGCAGTGCTGTTTCCTCCTCTTCCTGACAGAACCTACAGAGGCTATCATCTGCCAGGCCCATGCGATGCATGTGTTTTCTGAGTCTGCAGTGGCCAGTTAATAGACCTACAATCATCCTAATAGCCCCACGGCCTTGGCGGATTAATTCTGCAGTCAGCCTCGGCGAATAGCCTTTAATAAACTCCTTCGCCTGTCTCTGCCCAGTGGTGGCAGACCACCACTCCTGAGACCTACTCTGCACCCATAAGTTAATGGTCGCAGTCTTAATACACTTCGGAACCCCAAAACAGGGCTCCGGGCCAACGAAGTATCTCGCAGAGCCTTCCCGGGCCAATAAATCTGCCGCTTCGTTACCCTTATGTCCTGAATGACCAGGTACCCAGACCAGAAAGACCTTATTTTGGTCACTAATTTCCTTCAGGGCACCCAGACAGTCCCAAACCAGTTTTGAGTTAACCTGATAGGAACTAATTGCCCGTAGAGCAGCCTGACTATCCGAGAAAATTACGACTTTAGAATTAATAATTCCTCGCCCTTCAATCTCGGTAGCACAGAACCTAATTGCAGCCAGCTCAGCCTGAAAAACTGTAGCTAACTTCCCTAGGCTAACCGAAAAGCTACATTTCGGCTTCACCCCGTACACTCCCGCTCCCACTCCCTCCTCCATCTTGGAGCCATCAGTGTACCACATTGAATTTCCCACCACTGGGGGTCCACGTCTCCAAGCCTCCCGGTCTCCAATACAGACTTTGAACGGCTTGTCGAAGTTATATTTGGGAGTCATAGAATCCGAAGGCAGGCCCAAAATAGAATCGGCCTCCAGCTCCTCATATAACTCTTGATATGCTCCTCCATGCCTGACGGTAATAGCAGCTTGTCCTTCCATAAGCCTAACGACAACGGCCCTTGCAACGCCTTGAATGTATATGTGCAGTGGGGGCAGATTTAACAAAACCTCCAAGGCCGCAGTAGGGGAGGTCCTCATGGCACCAGTGACACTCAGGCAAGCTAGCCTTTGAATACCACTGAGCGCCCGGACTCCACCCACCTGCAAGGTTTTTGCCCACCAAGCCACCGCCCCATGTGACACCATGGGTCTTACTACACTCTTGTAAATCCAGAGTGTCATCTTAGGGCTCAGTCCCCAACTTTTCCCACACAGCCTTTTACAGTATCCTAAGGAAACTTTTGCCTTATGGGAAATCATGTTTAGGTGAGAATTCCACACCAACTTTACTTACTTTTATTACTTTTTTTAGTAAATATCGAAACCGGAAGTGTCCCTGAGTTTTCCATTTTCTTTTTAATATTTTCCAGAAAAGTAACTCCCGTTAATTTTCTTGAAATTTTCACTTTATAGGCTATGAAATTAAATATATTGATGGCAGACATTGAAAAATACATTACCGAGATATTGTTACCTACATATTTACATTCGAATATTGCGTAGATAACAATATTAACAAATGGGGTTATATTCAAGCAATAAAGCAACTAAGCACAGGGCGGAATAAGCAGTTCGCTGCAGTCTGCTTCAAGCCAGCTAAGTTCCTTCTGCTTAGTTCGCCTGCTTATTGTAAACAAGAAACGCTCTCTATCTATTAAAGTCTAAAGTACTAACAATGCAGTTTAAACACCGGAAACTGTGGACATCCCTGCCCTAAGGCGTTATTATTATTAAAGTTTCATGGGCGGAGAGTTTTAATCAATAACTGCCATTGGAGGTTTTGTTTTCAACTATTTCTGGTACTTTGTTTAAAGATACAGAAATTTGGTAACCATCTGGTGTTCAGCAGATAACAGAAATATGTAATCACAGAAACTGTGACAACATTGGGTCCAGCAGATTGGCGTCTGTGATCTTAAACATCACAGTTTCCCCCTACTCCTTTTAAGTTCCATCTTCGTTTCAAAAATTCAAAAGCCTGCTAATCCCTGGAATGGTTATCCAGATCTTTTTTTACTACTTTTCTCCAGAAAAAGAAAAAAGGGACCCTCAGTAACTTGGACCCAGAGGCCTCTGAATGTTTATATATCAAAGCTTCTTGAGTGGTTGAAACACTGTAGTGTCTTCCTGTCTTAGCCGTAAGATTATAGTACTAACTGCTGCGAATTTTGTTCGAGACGTTGATGATAGCAAAGATGGGTAGTTAGTGATTCAGTGAGAAAATTCTATTTTGTTGCCACTGTGCCTTCTAGTTATCCAAACATAGACATCCAATAAAAACTGATGTAACATTCACGTACAGAAATTGAATTTGGTGGAGTAGTTAGGCGGACAAAATGAAATTAATATCGTAGTATAGAAGAGTTAACAGCTTAACAACGGTCAGTTTGGTCTGAGGTTGTGATGGTAGGGGGCTAGCAGGGAGACTGGATTGAGAAGGTTGAGTTTATCTGACCATCAAGTGTTGCAGTAAGAGGGTGGAGAGGCTTAACTCCAGTCCCTGGAAGTGGTAGCCCCTGGAGACCAACCCCCAACACATCAAGATGCCGAGGATCAGTTTCAATATGCAAATCCCAAATAGGGATGTACTTTGGGGCTTTAACTTTGAGTGAGTGAGAGAGACGGCCAACAATTCGCAGTCCATTAATGTAAAGTGGCATTGCAAGTATCCATGTTGATGTAGAGGGATGAATCGACTGTGCGCCGGGAACTTCTGCTCATCTCCAAATTATCCAGAGTTATAGTTGTTTGAATCGTAATATTTACCTGTTATTCCTTGTAGATTGTATTAGAAGGGCGGTTCCATCAAAAAGGGGGAAGGAACGCAGGCAATCCAAAATGCCCATTGTTCCCCGCCCACCCCTCATCTCATAAGAGATACCAGGGTTTAAAAACAAATCCGTCTAAAAATTGCCAGATGCTAATTGAACAAACTAATAAAGTAGTAACAGGACACTAGGGAGCATGGCGACTCAATCGCCCAGTGCACTGTAATAAACCTAGAAAGTTCTGGTAAAGATTACCAGATACCACAATCTCCAGTAGGGAGACACTTGACCTTCCGAAGACGAGAAATCTAGTTTTAGAATAAACGGGGCACACCTCTTCAAAGTGCCGCACAGTCTCATTGGACTCACCACAGCCAGCGCAAATTGGCGGACTGGGTAAGGCCGCATTTGAAAAGGTGGTACGCTAAATTCGCATGTCCACTCAACCAACCTGAACCAAATCCGGGACCTGCTAAAACCAACTATAGCCGTTTTTGACAGGCCAAGCATTTCTTTAGCCCTGACGGCAATCAGCTCGAGATCTCCACCGTTTCCGATGTTCCTTCAAAATCCACTACTCCACCTCTGTTCTACAACGTCGCTAGGATACAGGGATAATGGGCTGAGGAGTCATTGTTATCATCGCAGCTCCGTCCTTTGCTGTTTCATCAGCAAGTTCGTTACCCGGAATCCCAGAGTGACCAGAGCAACCGAAACAGTATTCAAAGCTCCCAACAAATTGAGAGCAGCATGGCAAGAATTGACCGAAATTAGGTTCTTACTAGGAGAGGTCAGAGCTTTAATTACCTGTTATTCCTTAATGTTACTCTTACAACTCTTCTTACAGTTGTTTCATTTTGGTCGGGCTGGAACGCAGGATCCCTGATTAAGAATTCAGCGCGATGACCACGAGCTAATCACTACCCTTTCGCCTAATCCCTTCTCTTTCCTGTCATAGACAGGAAGTCACTGAATCTACTCAAAATTATCGGAAAATTTTCAACACTCGTGGCTTTTTTCCGTTAAAAATTCCTTTTTCCCAGTACCCAACATGGAAACTAGCGAATTATTTTTAAAAAAAAAACCTCCCTTTTAAGCAAAACATTCTGTACCGCTTAGGGGGTTCCAACTGTCTGGATCGCTTTGCACTGCCACAAGTTCCACAGGGAACCATTCTTACGATAGCCACATCTCACAAAATGGCTACTATGTGGGTTGTTAGGTCTAGTTTGTATGTATGGGAGTTTTCTTCTCTCTCCTCTTCTTCCCGTAATTGTAGTAATACATTTCTTTGATGTCTTCATATCCTGGAGTTTATGTTTGATTTCCCAGGAGTAACCGGCGAGTTCATGCGCTTTTACTGTAAGTAATGTATGTGTGTCCGAGTATCATTTCCAACAATTTCCCTTGGCCACATTTCCACCTCAGTGTGCCTATTTTACCTAATGTCCGCTATTCTGTTTCATGCAAAATTAAGTTGACATTGCCAAGGTATGTAAAAAGGTATTCTTACTAAGTTTGCTGGTGCATTTATGTCGTCTTGTAATTTTCCAGGCATAAAAACAGGATACTCTTATTTTATCTAATTAATTTGGTTTTTCCACACCTCGAATTTTCCAAAGGAAATGAGATGCAGGAAAACCCATCCTGGAGTAGAAACCATTCTAGATTATACTACAAGGCGGGCGTTACCCCTACGCTCTTCAGACGAAAGAGGCATGATATCCCGACTTGAAGCAAGAGTGAATTCAGCGAAGGACAGGGCTGAATGTTTTCTGAGCCCAGTAGTATCTATGAAAGATGATCTCAAGACTGTTCTGATGGTGCATCTTCAATACCTCTATTATCTCTTCCCAAAGGGACATTTCTCCAGAACAGACAAATCTTCGCCGCTGGGCCAATAGACTAGGGCTGCATAAAAGACCCCCTAAATTAACTTCTTTCTGAGTATGTTTCTTCTGATCCTATCCATGCTCTTAAACAGGATCAAGTCCAGACTTTGATTTGGTGTCTTACAGTGTATGATACCTGGGAGTCGCCTTTCAGCATAGATCCAGCTCCCTCCAAAGCCGGCCTTTAGGAGACCTCTTAGGTTATTAGGCAGGAATTCCCAAGAGCTCTTTCAGTGAATATCTCCCTGTATCTCCTCCTTTGTTGTAGTCCTCCATCCGGCCCTCCATTCAGTACTTGCCCTTAAGGGTACTTGGGACACTAGTACACAATTGTACTACGGACTGCCTTTAAAGTAGGTACCTGCATTTTTTCCATTTTCCAGGCGTTAATTTGATCAGCCGAAACTCCCTGTTTCTGCAAACAATGAATTG
This sequence comes from Rhodnius prolixus, assembly GCF_049639745.1. NCBI lineage: Eukaryota > Metazoa > Arthropoda > Insecta > Hemiptera > Reduviidae > Rhodnius > Rhodnius prolixus. Next base: position 38,595,439 of record NW_027411582.1, on the reverse strand, counting down.
GTGAAATGTTGTATTTTCTTGTGAGGAAAAACAGTTTGTATGTTCACCAACCTTCATGGGACATGAAGGGTGATTCTTCCTGACATGAAATAGGGATCGAAAATCCCACGTTTTGTTTATAAAATATCTGTCTGGATATAACATCTTGTCCAATGTTTCCTCTTTTTTTTCTTCATTTTTCCAGGTGAATTATTTCCCTTGCATTGAATTCCCGTTTATCCAGGATGACCCTTGCGCGCACTCCCAAGTGGATTTGAGACAAGCAGTGTGCTGCTATATTTATGAGGAGTTATGTAACTGGTGTGTATTATAAATTGAATATATAGTTACATAGTCGTGAAATAGTTCGAACTAGATAGCCGGAAAATGCCCATAAAAGTGGAAACCCAAGGGACAAAACAGCCGAATAGAGTGTTGTTTTTCTTCCATGTTGGGTGAAAAGCGGCCCTGGTTTAAGAAGCATATAAAGATGGAAAACTAACGGTATACTGTCATATTGTAGAAGGAAAGTCGTTTATTTAGGGCAATAATTCCCTTGAAAGGGAGGAAAATCCATTTCCTTTCCCTCCTTTCTCTCGCTCTCGCTCTTGAGGAAATTTTTCTTTTGTTTTCCTTTGTCACAAGTTACCTTCATTGTGTTGGCCATATTTATACAATATTTTCATCAATTAGTCACTACTCTAAATGTTTAGAATCTTGTACAATTAAACTTTTATCTCTACGAAATATTCTGAAATCTTTAAATGAATGAACTGCTGTACTTTAATTAATAATAAATTAATTTTATTAAATTTACAAAATGTTTAATGTTATCCATTTTCGAAACATTTGTCTTACCAAAAAAAATAAAGAACCTCATAATTGTTTCGGAAATATGAGCGCTGTAAAGGTTATAAGTACTGTTACAAATTTGGAAATTCGGCTTGCTATTGTTTAGCTCTGATGCTGCATCTTCAACGATTAAAGTGGTTAGGTTGGCAGTGCTGGATAATATCTTTTATTCATCCGTCGTCATCAGAGGTAGATTAAACAGATTCAAGAGATTTCCACTTCATTTAAGTTCTACGTCTCGCAAATGTGAATGTTAAGCAAAATAAAGTAAAGTAATTGCCTATTTTTTCAGGCGGGCTTTACGTCCTCTACCTAATTAGGTGTGGTGGACGGAGCCGACTAGCAAACATACTTTACTATAAATTTCTCATATTAACCATTAAATAAAATCTAAAGCCTAGACCGGGGGAATCGAACCCACTAAACCAACAATACATCTTAGCATTGCGGGTCTAGCCTATAACCCCTTAACATACATTACTATAGTAAAGCTAAAGCTTGCCGGCGCCACGGTAGCCGAGCGGTTGAGAGACTAGAACCCGCAATGCTAAGATGTATTGTTGTTAAAATTTCTCATATTAACCATTAAATAAAATCCAACGCTAGTTTCTCAACCGCTCGGCTACCGTGGCGCCTGCAAGTGTGAATGTTATAACCTGAATTTTCCCCCTAACCCTTAAAGTCACATCATTCAACGTCAAATGATTATTTTAATTGATGATTTTATCATGTAGAAGGAATGAAGAATCCCCTGTAAAGCTGGCTGGTAATAATTTTTGGAAAAACTCGTTAAAGCATTAAACAAACAAAACGAAAAAAAAATTGTGGGAAATTTTCTTTTAATAGTATACAGTTGGTAACATTGTGTGGTGTACACTGATAGTACTAGATATAATTTTTTTTTTTTTCATGTATGCCACTTCATCACATGCTTGTCATATCAGGCCATAAACACACCAGTTTATGTTCGCTTATCCTCTACACAGGATATCTTGAAACTGCAGGGATTGTAAAACACGCGGAATTAAAAGTGTTGCCAACATTTATTGCCGTACTTCCACTAATAAAATATTCTTTTTCCCACCTACTTTTTTTTTTACAGCTTAAATGTTAACTACAGCAATTACTTTTTAAGTAATCTGTAATAACTTATATACATGTATTAAATTCTACATAAAACCACAACTTTACTATTAAATCTGACCAATTTTATAAGTTGCAATGGTACTTATATTAGATCGTCAGCAATTTGTTTTTATTCTTTGTCCACTAAGCAGTCGGCAGATTGGATACTTTATTTACTTTACTTAATCAAGCAGTAAGCAGCGGAAGAAGTGTTAAGATCTGGTCAAATTTTGGGAAATAGTGTTCCCTCGTTGTCCATCACTGGGTGATAAGCTCCTAGGAAGAGAAAAAAATCTACGGACAGCTACGCTATAAATCTACGCTGCAATCCATCGTGCGACGGCCTGGGACAAAAGCTGGACCCTTTTTATGGCATGTTCTTACGCAAAACGGATATACCGGGAGTCACTAACAGCAAACGATCATCAGATCAGTGAAGATTATGTACGATAAATTGAGGGTTCACGTTTCCACTCGTAACAGGAAGTACTTTATTCGTCGAGATCTTCAATTACACCGGAAATATTAGTTTTTGAAATATAATTTACAAGTTGGTATTAGCTTGAGTTGAGATCAATTCCATTGGTGCATTAACAATATGTCCGCTGCATTAATGCACGCTATTTGTGCATGTCATGCACTATTGTTATTCTAAGCTAGAAAATCCTAGGTCCTGTTTTTTTTTTTCCTGTTGTAAAACATTTTCAAATGTTTAATGCAAAATAAATGCTGTTAAATTAATCAGACGTTATAAAGCTAAATTAAATACAAGCGGTTTTACTCGTAGTACAATCTGTGGCCGTGAGGGGCGGTTTAGAGTAATGGAGGAAGTCAAAGTTGTAGAGTAAGGGTCGTTTAAATATAATATATGTGGAAATAACATGGGAGCTTTTAATGGAGAGCTTGTAACAGCGCTGTTTAATTTCTCCAACATTCCGGAAGTTATTTGATGACGTCATGTAACAGCAATCCAAGCATGTACTCTAAATAATCACCTCGTTCATTCAATAATTTTAAATGAATGAAAACTGGTGTTAATACTCCTTAAAGTCACGAATTAGGCAACCTTAGCCCTAGGTCTGGCTCACAGTGGCCGAGAAACACTTGACCATACTTTTTCCATCCCTTAAGGGCAAAGTCGTGTAAACATTTAAAGTAGTGTGTGACATTTTTCCAGCGATTTAAACGGAAAAGTAAAAAATAATGAATAATATGATTTAGCAGGGATTAGCTATGCATACTGGACTCCCACGCAGAGGTCCTGGGTTTGAATCCAGCTGCTGACCCTTAGATTTTCTCTTCCTAGGAGGCTGATTTGGTGTAACGTTGATTGACTGGTTCTAAATAAAATATATATTTTAAATGACAATAATAATAATAATAATAATAATAATAATAAATAATAATAATAATAAATAATAATAATAAATAATAATAATAATAAATAATAATAATAATAATAATAAATAATAATAATAAATAATAATAATAATAAATAATAATAATAAATAATAATAATAATAAATAATAATAATAAATAATAATAATAATAATAAATAATAATAATAATAAATAATAATAATAATAAAAAATAATAATAATAATAAAATTTTCTCTTCCTAGGAGCTTCTTACAGCTCACTGTCCGGTAATGTAACAGTGTTGTCTGTAACGAGAGAACACTGTCCGGAGGCCGGCAGTGCACTGAAAATAGCTCAGGGCGCCAATAACCTTAGATGTTGACGCGCCTTAAATCTTTAAAAAAAAAATATGATTTAGCTCTAAAAAGCCCTATCCTAGAACTATCATGTCTTCTCTCTCAATAAATGTGTGCTAAAAAAAGAGGAAGATATTATCTAAAGGGAGAGCGGTTCCTCAGAAAATTCCAGGTAAAAGACCTTGAAGGGGAGGAATTTGTCTAAAAGGATGGTCTAACTGAACTGCGTTTGCAGTGAATCAGAGAGGATGGGATGGCCATAGGGACAAGTGCCACTTCCTGGAGGGAATTTCGTTCCTTTTGCCTTAAACTTAAGGAAATGGATATTTAGTAAAAATTCCTGTTACAGCAATTTGTGACTCTCGTGAGTCTGCTATTTACCTTATTCCCAACTACATCTCAGGTACGTTCTAAACTTGGTACTGAACTGTTGGTACCCTATAACTTTGATTCCAACTAAAATAGATATCTATAAATTTTGATTAGGACATAAATCTGACGACATTTAGTTGATTGACAACTTTATTTCTAGAGTTTACGTCATCAAGTTAATGGCGAAACCGTGCAACGCATGACATGGGGTGAACTAAGTTCGAAATTATTAATTTTAGATGAAATTGATCGGGATGTCTGGTTTGACCTGTTTAAATATTTAACATTCGGTCAATAAAGTTTGGTTTAAGGACAGATTGGAATATGGGATGGTTCCCGGGAATGGCAGCCAAAATTGTTCCTCGTAGTAGTGCCGCTTCCAACTCTATATGTCCCCATCAGTCGTTGCGTATTATCTGCTCTGCTGTTCAAGTGCCAGATACTCGAATCGCCAGCTAGCGATTACAACGCGATGATTCCGTTTCTTCTTTCACTGGCAAAGCCATCTATATAACTTGATTTTTAGGCAATATTCACGGCTAATACTCCTTAACGAGTAATCAAGGAATTTCCACCGTTTTGAGAGGTTTGCCCCCCCCCCCAAAAGTGTACGAAAAAGTTCAGCTTGCTTTCATCATCTCAAAACCCGCACAACAGGTGTTATTTCTTGAGCAAAGTTTCCGGAAGGAGGAATTATTGGCCGGTTATTTCCTTCCCCCTCTTAGTGGAGTTTTATTATTGTAAGTTGTGCCTACATAAGCACCTGCTGGGGAGGCACGCTTGCCGTACAGAAGAGAGACTGGCTTGCAGAAGAGCAATGTTGAATACAGTCGAACAAGGACGGAGAATGTTTAAGTACCCAAACTACAAGTAGCAAGTCCCCCCTCCGACCCCACAGACAGAGTCTACGTAATGGACTTTTCAAGCAGCCTCTACCCAAGTCCTTTCCATACATACATATTCCCCCTACTACTTCTATTCTCACCTAAGATGTACTACTAACCCATGGGTTAGTGCGAGGCCTATAGTTCTGGACTCTATTTACCCATAGTTAATGGGTTACTCTACCCACCCGCCATCACCTCTGCAAAGCTTTTCTTCTGCAAGGCTGCCCTCCTTTTCATAAACCCTGGTACTACAAAAGGGTTTACGGTTTACTCAACTTGCAACTTTTATTTTACAGTCTGTGTGTTATTAATTTTTTTTTTAATGTTGGTAACCCTATATATTATATTTAGCGTTAAGGTGGTTAGCCTGAGAATTGTTTTCTCAGTAAAGTGAGGTTGTTCGAATTAAATCATTAATGGCGAACGGTTTCTACTTTATTTATTTTTCATTAATTTTAGTACAATATTCTTAATTTAAAAAGTTTTAATTAATTTTTTTGTGAGATTAATTTTTATGTATCTTAAGTGATAAGAGAAAATTTTTCGACTTTTAGTTTTCATCGATTTAAAAAGAAAACTGTACTCCGATTTGGGCAACTTTCGACGTCATTGAAAAATGCATCGATTCTATCAGCTGATTAAGACAAATTTAAAGGGAAATTCAAGTTTAAAGTTAATTGGCCTTCCGGAAGTGCGATTTTATAAGATGAATTTCTGAGCCGGAAGAAAAACTTATTAATCCCTTGGTGTCCCATGATAATACAGGAAACAATTAGAACTGGAGGCTGAGCAATTTTATTTTTCATTTTTCTTTTTTCAAAGAATAAACTATGAAAATTAGGGCTTAAAATGGGCGGGTATTTTATTACCTGTTAGTTTATTTTTGGCGCGATTATTGCATTATAGCCAAATTCACATACAGAGGCAGCATGAACAGTTTAAAAAGGATACGGTATATCTAGATGGCAGCCACATACACACAGCCGGAAGTAGCGCTTTGCTGAAGAACGTAATATAAGGGTTTTAATTTATACACATGGCCACTGGCCAAGGAAGTTGTCCTAGTGGTACGGGAAGTATGTGGCCCCCCCCTTCCGGCGGGGATAGTTTAGTGGCCAGGTTACCTCAGAGAGGTGGTGTATTAAAAAATTAGGTTTTGTGATGCGGAGAAAAGGAGGTCAACTCACCCAGAGAAGAGAGACTGTCTCAGTCCTTCCTGTGCTCCAGAGAGTGACTGAGTCAGTGGGGGAGGTAATTAGACTCTTGGGGAAGAAGCGATCCTTGCGCCAGTAATCCCCACTGTAGACCTTATCTACTCCTACACAGGCAATTCTTCAACTACTCCTAAGTTTATCGCCCTTTGTTGGCTAGATTTTTTTGGGGAACTATTATCTCTCTGCCTGTCCTATGCAACGTTAGCCGGCCCTTCTAAGCTAAACTTATAGAAACAATTAAAATTTAAACTATAAACTAACAAATTCCCGGAACAGGAACTATAAAAACAGTTTTTCCACGAAAACTGTTCAAATAAAAGCACCCACTTCCTCATTTAGCGATCCGGAGTTTTATTTGAAATTTTTTTTTTTATTTATTTCGAAGACTTGTGATATAAACCGTTATGGCTGTTCTATGTTTCCGGGAAATTTAGTGCGATCATTGCCATAAAGGGTAATTTCTTCGGATTTTCCGCGACCTGAAAAAAAAACTCCTTAGTAAAATGGTTCTGCCGAAGAGTTAAAGTCATCCACAGTCTGATCACAGATGAACTGTGATTATATCTTAAGGGTTCCACTTCCAGTTGTCATTGAGCTGCGAACGTCACTAGTGTCTCATAGACTAAGGCCTAGGCCACTGCGACCCCTTTAGATCTATTGTGGCTCCCCTTACTCTAAAGCTCACCCTCCAGACCTGTCCTTTTGATCAGACTTCTAATACTGGAAAGCGGCTCTTTGGTAAAGCTCTCAAGGCCTTGGTTTTTCACGCCCCCGAGAAGTAAAATCCTTAGCCAGACTAGTCCTCGCACTGACACAACACGTGCAGAATGCCCATTTCCTCCTCCTCTTCCTGACAGAACCTACAAAGGCTATCATCCGCCAGGTGCCCATGCGATGCATGTGCTTCCTGAGCTTGCAGGTGCCAGTTAATAGGCCTACAATCATCCTATGACCTTGACGGATTAATTTTGCAGCCAGCCGTCTCATAGACTAAGTAAAATTTAACTAATCTTTACTTTGCCTCATGAATCCAAGATTATGTTAAATATTTAGATGGACAATGCCCTCACTTGTTTTGAGTTTCTTTTTAAAAAAAAAAAAGTCATCCAACTCGAAACAACTCATGATCTTCACTGATAATCCTCTACAGAGCTTCACCCTATATATCCTTCAGGATCACTTCATGCTATATTAAGCTCTCAATCTACTCTACATAAAAGAATGTTCTATTGACCTCTATGGCAGTGCTCAAGGCGAAATGAGCCCGCAGGAGAAAAAAAAAGTCACGAATTAGGCAACCTTAGCCCAAGGTCTAAGTGCCAGCAAACACGTGACCCTACTTTTTCCGTCCCTCAAGGGAAAAATCGTGTAAACATTTAAAGTAGAGTGTGACATTTTTCCAGCGATTTAAATGGAAAAATCAAATGAATCTTTCTTTAAATGAATATGATTTTAAAAAGCCCTATCCTAGAACTCTAAAAGTCTATCCTAGAACTCTAAAGTTCTAAATATGATTAGAACTTTAAACGTATTTTCCGTTTTCTTTGATAAAAAAAAGCCAACTTGAGACAATATGCTTCCATTCATTAATCTTATCGTCGTGATTGGTTAGTTTTACGATAAAATATTTTATGAAAACTGAGCTAGCCAATTACAAAACTTCATTTTTCTTAGATTATGTTGTAAAAGTAATAAAAAGTATTAGGTAATAAAAAGCATATTAATGAATCCCAATAATAAAGTTTTTATGATCAATAGGTTGTAATAAAATACCCCGCCTTCACGAATGACGTAATTTTTATCACTTTTCTTTTTATATATGTACTTACTAATACTAAAAAGTATTACGCAGTTTTAACTCAATAGGCCCTTTTATTGTTGCACAGATTTAGACCAAATTTGAAATTCTTTGACTTGAACCACCCCCTCCCAAATTTCTTAAGGAGTAGCTACACACATCCGGAAGTACTAACGGAAAAGCGTTTGGAAAAGTTTTATTTCTAAAATTTTCCTGTTTTTTTTAAAGCTGCTTTAATTTAAAGTGGAAATATTTATATTTAATGATAGAAAACAATTTATATTGAACACAAGGGATGTTTTTACATCCATACGCCTAAACCCGAGTGGGCAACACCTGAACTTGTGCGTGAATAGCGGAACTGAAAACATGTACTTTCGGAAAACACTCAATTTGGAAAATGGCTCTTACTAGAAAGGAAAAGTGAAAAATGGATCTAAGTAAATTACGGAATTCTTAATTCATTATTTACTTCCGGGAAGAAGGGGGATATTTTCTACTACAAGATAATTAATGTGAATCCAAATGGAATCTAGTGTGTACATTAATTCATACACAGTAATAATTAAAGGATAAGAAAAATTAGTGGGAATAAATAATAAAGGGGAATAAAAAAGGGATTTGGCTCATTTTCAATGTAATTGAGAGGAGCGGGCAAAAAAGAAGGAGAGCTTCATTCTGACGCCTCGTGAAGTGGGCGGATTTAATGAGACGGTCCGGATAGATGGGAGGAATCGTGGTAGTTATGGGGGATACAATGGACTGGCTGAGGTACCCCTCAGCTGGGATGTTTTATAAAGCTCTGCAGTTAGCCCTGGAACTGAGGAGGGGAGGCCCCTGACGAACAGGTTGATAATGGACAATCTAAACTGACTTTCCTTGCTATGTAGTGTATTTCCTGCTGGAGGAAACCAGAGTGGTTGTTAGGTGTTCTTCTTCCCTAAGGAGGGTTTGCCAGGGATACTGTGGCAAAAGTCCCGCTCCTGTCTAGTTACCACTGATTTACCACTTTCTCGCGTCATCTCACACTTACACTCCATTTAAACGCAGATAAACTCATCAAGGGGGATGAAGAAAAAAAAACAGGACACCCTAGGCGTCCTAGGATGGGAAAAGAAGGATGAAGGTCTAATAAAATAGGAGACTTCAATTAAAGTGCTCTCAAGCCACCAGGACCCCCGGAGTTTGAGGCGGGGTGGGTGGGTGACGAGTCCCCGCCGATCTCCAGCGCCCTTTGCCGGCAATCACTGTCTCCTGCCACAGGATTACCACTTAACTTACAAGGATCTTACAAGAGCAAAATCACTAGATAGGCTACTTTGGCCGCCTTTTCCTTTCCTTAAAATCCCTACCAGTTCAAGCCCCTGAATCAAACACGCGCACCTGTCCCGTGCGATGGTACAGAGTTCAATTTTCTTCAAACTTGGTAGTTATACTGAAAAATAATGAATATTAAGTTTATTCACTGTAACAATGTGAGATATACAATATAAGAAGTAGGCGCCACGGTAACCGGGCGGTTATAGGCTAGACCCGCAAAGCTAAGATGTATTGTTGGTTTAGTGGGTTCGATTCCCCTGGTCTAGGTCTTGGATTTTATTTAATGGTTAATATGAGGAATTTACAGTAAAGTATGTTTGCTAGTCGCCTCCGTCCACGACACCTAATTAGTAGTTGGACTTAAAGCCCGCCTGAAAATATAAGCATTACTTTGATTTTCACTTCAGATCTAATTAAATTTCCAGAACATAGTAGGACTTAATCTTACCCGAAATTTAGCACAAGTGACGACACTTCAAAGCGGAAGTTTTGCGGAAAGTAAAAGTGATAGGCCTGCATATAAAGCTTATGGAAAAACATTGGATCCGTTTCCGGAAACAATTGCCAAAAATAATCTTGCTTATTCACTAAAGTAGAATTTTAGATCGACTGATTGCCTTCAAATTCAAATTGCCGTAAAAATTGGGACTTAAAGTTGAGTCCTTAACTAAATTTACAATTTAAAAACTGTTTTCTGATTGGTCCCTAAAACGGATACTTCCGGTGGAATGGATTACCTCTGTTTCTCACTGGCGAAGTCAAATAACACAAAATACTCTCAATTACTACAGGTTATTTAAATTCTAATTCACAAAGCGTGTAAGAAATTAGCATTATACCTGAGTAATAGAAATCGCGCGGTAGGTTCAAATTTATAATTTCGACTAGATAACACGCGTGCACATGCACGGATAAGGTTTTGGCACAGAACGGAAGTACCATTTTGCTGTGTATATAAATAATTCACTACGTAATGGTTGCATATATTTACATCTATAAAGTTTAGGTGAAGTACTTCCCTTGGTAAATTCATTTAAGAGCCCTTGGGAGGGAGAGTTAGGGACAGGTTCCCTCTATCAAAAGTTCTTTTTCCTTTTAATGTACACGCCTTAGGTTTATGTAAGAATAATACAAATTGTAAACAATCAAAATAATTAATAAGTTAGGTTTGCCGGAAGCCGTTTTATTAAATAAATTTTTCACTTTTATTAACTTTCTCGATTCATTTTCTTTTAACTTCCTGCATAAGTTACAAAATCAAACAAATGTAACATTCGACGATTTTCTAAGAAAATTGGTATTAACTGGAATAGTTAGCTCTCTCTGAAGTCCATTTCCGTGTAATATATGCCTACGTTAACTTCCGCTATACATAGGAAGTGTAATTTTTTCTTAAAAGTTTTTTTTTTTTAGTTTGTCTACACGCAGAGGTCGCCAAAGGGGTCTATTTAACAAAAGTAGGGGGTCGATCTGAGCCAGGGGGGTCAAAGGAAAAACAATTTCGAACCCAATATAGCGGAACCTTGCAAAGAAACACCAGGCACACACCCATCTCATTAATTAAGAAGCAATACTCTGTAGTTTCTTTACTTATTACTTAATAAATATTAAGATATTTAAATTTCAACATTAAGATATTTTTCATAAAACTATTTGTTACACAATGTAAAATTACTTTAATAAATGTTTAATATCATAAAATAAAATGTACAAAAATACAGTACCTAATAGATAGTTTTATTTTTAATTAACTGAAAATTACTTTTATCGGGGGGGGGGGGTCGATGGAGATTTCTGAAAAATTATATAGGGGGTCCATGATCAAAAAAAGTTTGGCGACCCCTGGTCTACACCAATCCTGATTAATTAGCCTCTGATGGTGGAAGGAAGTCTGAAATCAGTCATGGATACAATAAACAACATACGTGCTTCAACTTTGAAGTCTAAATCTAGGTTATTTATTTCTTTTTTGGATAGATAAAATAATAATAATAAAAAAAGCTGTAAATGGAAAGCTTTCGGCTAAAGTTAAACCAAGTTCCAAGTTTTCTACACTTGTACCGACATGTTTCGCAGCCATTTTGTGACGGCTAGCTGTTCGTTGTGTGGATGTGTGGAGTGCAGGTTAGCATGAAACCTCTTCTGCTTATATAACCTTCCTTTACTTAGTAGCGACTTACAAACAAAGAAAGATGTGAACTACGCAAAATCCTTTTTGTATCAGTAACAGACCAAGGCTAATATATATAAGTAACGTATATAACTGCTCACTAAAGTTGTTTCCGCCAGCTGTTGGGTTGTTACGAGAAGTTTTGTTGATTAGAAAACCCCATGAGTACAACCGGAAGAAGAGTGAAGGATCAAACTTCTTCCACACTAGAAGAGTTAGCAGAAATCTGAAGAATGATTGATTATACTTTCTTTTTGACGTCACTTCCTGCCAGTAATTATTACTTTCTCTTTCTAGTCAAGGAATTTATGACGTATTTTCCGTTACGAGTTAAAAAAAAAAAAGGTAAAGTAATCGCCTATTTTTTCAGGCGAGGCTTAATGTCCAACTATTAATTAGGTGTCGCGGACGGAGGCGACTAGCAAACATACTTTACTATAAATTTCTCATATTAACCATTAAATAAAAACCAAGGCCTAGACTAGTACCGCAATACATCTTAGCATTGCGGGTCTAGCCTATAACCGCCTAATACACTTTACTATAAATTTCTTATATTAACCATTAAATAAAATCCAAGGCCTAAGCCCGGGAATCGAACCCAGTACCACAATGCATATTAGCTTCACAGGTACCGTTACAAGTTTTTCTCCGGAAAAGTAAAGGACCTAAAGGTAACAGCACGAGGCGGAAACAGGATGCACAGCTATCGAAATACCTCTACCCGAAGTAACCATTTTACTGAATGGAATTTCACATTTGTTTATATTATCGTGAAAAATGGTTCCAAAATTTTTTTCTGGATTATTTTTCTGGAAGAAATAGTTTAGGGTTAGTTTCAGAGTAAATGTTTTAGGAGTCCTTTTGAAATGTTGTTTCAGGACAAATAATAAATGAATATAACTGTATTGTGTCAGATTTATACGTGCGCCACACCGGGACCTTGTTGACTCTAAGAATGGGTCAACATGGCGACTGACCCACTCCATTACTGCCAATGGGAACTTGTTACACCTTTAGTGTGTAAACATGGCGTGGACAAGTCTGTTGACCAACTTATTGCAGTAAACTCCATTTTGGAATGAGTTAGCCAAACAGAATGAAAGGTATTCCATGCCATAAATATAGTAATTCACCTTCTACGCTGGATCTTTGTTTTGGTGAGACGGTTTACAGTAAGTGGAGATTACAAACGGCGCTACTAGAGACCGCTAGCTGCTTTCTTGTTTAGTCATTTCGGGTGCTTCTAATACTCGGGTGAGATTTTTACATCAGATTCTTTGTTTTGTGTTCGTAGGGGGGGGGGCCTTTATATTAAATGAAAATGAGGAAATGGATTAATTTAAGCTGGAAGTGGCCTCGCACACCTCCTTCCTCTTTTTGTGTAAATGTTTCTCTGCCAACTGAAGAGCAGAAGAGTTTATTACAGCATCCTTGGCAGTGGTTGTTGCTGTGCCCTAAAGCAAAGCAGAATTCTTTTACTCTCCACTTCTCACCGTGTGGATGTTTATTTCTGAGGTAAAGATCTCTTACATAAAGCGGAAGTTTCTAACTATTAAACACGTACGCACGCACGCTCGCTCTGCCACGAGTTTTTTTGGCTGCGGAAGTTTGTATAGAAGTTTGGTATGTTCGAAACATTATGTAAAGACTGTAGAGGAACAGTGAGGCTGGGGCTCAAAAAGATGAGTTTGAGGAGGGATGGCTGGGTGAAGTGGCGGAAGGAGTGTGGTTTTCTTGAAGGAGTCAGTGTGTGCGTGTGGTTTGATTAGTTTACATGAGCAGAGCATGTTGTATTTAAAGGAAGTGGTTGCGGTAAGGAAGTTAGGAAGAAGTGTGACGTACTTCCTTCAAGGCAATGGTGGCAGCTGCTGAGAGGTTGGTTGTGGAAAAAGCAGATTTTCGGCGAAGAATGGCAAAAGATTCAGAATTTGTTGTGCGGAATATTCATACAAAATATGTGTACATAAAATCACAGTTCAGGCGGAAGGAAGGTAGCAAATAGAGGAAGGTTACTTTTCTCTTTAGGGCGGAGGAAGTGGGCACGTTTTGTGCCGCCAGTTGTGGAAAGCAGGAACTTCCTTCCCCCCTACTGCTCCAGGCTCTACCACCAACTTTACACACTTTACTCTCTCCATCAAAAAAAAAGAAGCTGGAATGAGCAACTTTTCTCAACTGTCTTTTAACCTTTTTTTTAAAGTTCCAAAACTATGTCCTGAACTAACTTGCATCAAATAAAAGAACATCCTTGTTTTGTTTTTTTTAAGTATTTTTGAACTTGAAAGGGAAAATGGGAGGAATGCCCCCTCCTGAAAATAATTTAAGTTAGGGAAGTTCAGATAAAAAGTTTTATCATTCATAAAGAAGCTGGACAACACACGTGTTTAGAATCGTTATTTAAAGGCACAAATGTGAAAAGTTGAGTTTTTACTCACCGAGTCCAGATTTTGTCCAGGCTAGCGTAGCGAGAGGCCAACTGCATGAGGAAGTGATTATACAACTTTCCGTGCGGGATGGAAATCGAAATCTCTTAACTGTTTAATCTACATTTAATGATGAATGATAATCTGAAATCGGTTAAGGGATAGAGTAAACAAGCTCGAGTCTACAATTTTAGTTTTAGTGGAAAACCAATCCACTCCCCCTTTCCCGGAAGTGCCCTTTCTCAAATTTCCCCGGAAATTGGTATCAAAAACAAATTGCAGTTGAACGATTTTGATCGCTAAGTTACAACGGAGGGCGAAATCAAAAAACGCCTTTTTTGGCAAGTTTTCGAAAAGCTCTGCTTTGACGTCCCTAAATGATATTGACGCCGTTGCAGTTTTTAACCTGAAAAGAGCAGCCATTAGTCCTGGCTTCATTTCCTGGGAAGAAAATATTTACTTTTCAATATTTTATAATTGAGACCAGTAAAGCTAAGATGTATTGTTGGTTTAGTGGGTTCGATTCCCCCGGTCTAGGCCTTGGATTTTATTTAATGGTTAATATGAGAAATTTTCAGTAAAGTATGTTTGCTAGTCGCCTCCGTCCACGACGCCCTAATTGGTAGTTGGACGTTAAACCCCGTCTGAAAAAATAGGCAATTACTTTACTAAATATTTTATAAATTTCTGCCACTTTTGCTAACCCTTGCAATTGCAAAAAATTGCACCACGATGCAACAGGCTCAGCGCAACTGTTTTTTTTTTTTTTAACCTTTGCATTTTGAACAAAATTTAATAAAATGCACTCACCTTGTTTACCGGACCAATCTGCTGCACCCAATCTTTGTAATATTCTACTGGGTAGGGAGTATGGTTCTATATTTACCCAGAGTGAAAATAAGAAAAGCACCTTGCAATTTTTCAAGCCTAACTCCCACCCAGACCAAATTTAATTTTCTAATCTAAATGTAAATAAACACTCTTCGAATTTTCCTTCAATTTCCTTTTTATTAGTTTCCTCATTTAAACTCATATAGAAGTTTTCTTCGCTTTTAATAGGCTGTAAGAAAAAGAAGAAGATCTTTAGCTGGAAAGAAAACTGGGAAGTTTGTGAAAAATTTAATTATTGCTTGTGCTTAATAAAATGGAGATTAGCAGGAAAGTATTTGCTTATATAACTGGAGTGATTTTAAGTTTAAGCTTTCAAAGGAAAGCTTAGACCAGTGATGGCGAACCTGTGACACGCGTGTCAAAGGTGACACGCGAACTCATTTTGGGTGACACGCATTGACAGCTACAAAAAATTATTATAATTTTAAATAATTTAGCGAGTACTTTGAAGAAATTACGGTAATAATTGAGAATAAGGATCTGGTAAACTTTCCTCAGATCAATGATCATAATGTGGATCATTTAATAGATCTTTTTTCTCTACTACGGTAGCAAATATCAACAAAATTATGAATATTTCTATATTGACACGGCACCAGAGTTAAGTTAGGGTTTTTCACAATTTAGAGCCGCCGAGCTCAAAAGGTTTGCCATCACTGACTTAGACTATGTTTTAAGCTTTGGCGAGGTTATTAACTATACTCAACTTATGGATTATATAAGGGAATTCGGATGAAGGGAAATGTTCAGGCGATGGTAGTCAAAGAATCAACGCCTGAGTATCAGGTCCTCTGATCCTCTCAAGAGACAGGAGGCGTGCCATTCCCGTCAAAGAGTGGAAGGAGAAAAGGCTAAACTAAAAGCCTAAATACATTAAGACAGTCGCTTAATAACTAATCTAGGATCGGCCACTTAAACTCAGAAAAAGGGTTTGACTTCTTTGCTTGGCGACGGCAAAGAGGGCCCATCCCATGTCTAGTATTTCCTTAGAGATGGGAATGATTAAGAAATCCAGCTTCGTTAACAGTTTTTTTCTTCCAGAATGGCTGAACCGTTTTTTTCTGGGTACCAAAGAACATGAACATACGACTGTGTGTTTGAATAGCTCTCTTTGGGATCTTGGAGGCAAAGAACAGTTGAGTCCGAGATTAAGCTAAGGAAAATATTAGGAATTGGTGGTAATCTTATCTGATATCCAGTCCACCATCAAGGTAGCAGCATGTTATCAGCTCAGATGATATTCACTCCAGAATAGGAAGTAAACAAAGCTATGGGAGGAGGTGGTGACGTCACAAGAAGATGGAATGATTTATCTAAACAAGACCAATTTCCGAAAGTTTTCTGTTTTTTTATTTTCTAGTTTTCCGCGGTTTTCCCAACTTTAAAAGAGATCTTGAAACATTATTATTATTGAGATGAAATTGTCAATTCAAGAGTTTAAGATGATCACAAAAGTTGTAGATGGTAGTAACAGTTGGGCTGGTTATTCACGGGGAATACGAGTAAGTTGAGGATTCTGTGGAAAGTCTTATTCAATAGAAGGTCGCCTCAGTTCTTCCACCTGGGGAAGTCTCCCTAAGAATGTAGTAGTCCTTGGCAGACCCAAAAAGAGCGACAGTCCTTGGAGTACGTGGTCAGACTATTTAATGCTTACAGGAGGCAGCTATCTTCTGTGTGTGGAGGTGGGCGGGCAATCTCTCCCGCCTCCGTGAAGGACAGAACTAGAGCAGGGTTGAAGGTCTTCCTTCTTCTTCTTCTTCTTCTCTATTTCGGGCTCAACTTCGCCCTAGCGACCCTTCAACTTTGCGGTCTGAAGTTCCATTTCCTATTTCTGCTAGCTTCCCTCCCGTCTGGCCTCATCCTCTTCAGTGTTGCCTTCATCAACTCACAGGGAACGGCAGCATCCATCCACCTCTCCTTCACAGCCCGGTCTGTCCTATCTCTTATCACATCTAATCAATCTAGCTATCAATTTTCTCCCTTCTCTTTCTTACTTATTGCACCCTATTTTAAAATACTGTTTCTCCTTTTTATATTTATTTATCAACTTCCCCTTCCTCCATACTAAGAACAGAAATTTTGACCTCTTTTGTCGTTTGTTTTTCTCATCAAACTTGGCCATTCAACTAAATAATTGAAGAGCTTGGTGCAAAAAGGAGTTATCTACAGTTTTTTAAAATTTTTAATAGGTACAAAAAACTAAATATGCTTTAAGATTTATTCCTTATGTTGTGTCTGCTGTAAGGATTAGTTAATATATTGTGATGGAGTCATTTGGGGCTCAATTTGAACTTACTAGGGTATTTTTTAAGCTTGCTAGCAAGCAAAAGTTATTTTGCAGCTAAAACTCTTTTTTGCACCAAAATCATAATTTTCAGTAAAACTTGAGTACATATTAAGTACTTCAGTCAACAGATTTCTTGTTTTTGAGCTTTTAAGTGGCATTTTGTGACTTGTCGAAGCGAACCTGTCAAAAATAAAAAAAATAATATCTACCTAATATAAACATTAAATAAACCTAATAAAAAAATTGATGGCGTCATCTTTTCTGTTTGGAGCAAAAGAAAGTTATCTGCAAACTCATTTTTGCTCCAAATCTAACCTAGGTTAGAGAATAAGTAATAATAAAGACTCGTTTATGCACCAAAAGATGTAGAATTGAACATACAATAGGGGGCGCCACTAAACACATTTTCTGCAAAAAAAAAAAATGTAGATAACTCCTTTTTGCACCTAGCTCTTCAATTGCGCTTCAGGAAGCCACGAAGTATCTAAAGTTCCTGTAGACCCAAACAGCTGTCCAGAGTGAATGTGTGCAATAGGTTTGTTGTTGGGTTGTGTACTTATGCAAGTAAGTGAGGTTGTGATGGTAAAGCTAAAAAAATTGCCTAAACGTGCGCAAAAAGAAAAAAAAACTAAAGTGTTGTACGTGTTGTTAGGCTGGGATATCCGCAGGCTAAGATCCATGGAAAATTGGATAAACGAATAATTTCCGGTGAAAATCTCGTTAAACAAAATTTAACCACGATCTCAATACTTCCTGTTATCTGGTAAGAGAAATTAAAAACTAAACAAAAAAAGCAACACTTCCGCTCTACGTCACAAGAGAAGAGCCGAGGCGGAAACAAGTTGTATTAGCGGAAGAATCACTGTTGGAATCAGAATATCGCTCCCCACTTCATAACCTCATAGCCTAGGGGGGAATTGGGGCCACCCTGGCCCTTTCCCCCAGCTCTAACTCGTAAACAAGGCTTATCTCTCGCTCCCTCTTTTACTCACTTCGGCCCTTTCATAAATTTCTTCCTGCCCATTCTTCGGGGCGGCCCTACATACCCACTTTTATAGACCCTTTATCCTCCGTTCTGTTTTCTCTTTCGTCTCCTTCCTTCCTGAGTATGCAATCCACAGCCTCTCGCGGAGACAGTGCAGGCCTTAAGTTTGAATCTTTTAACACATTACAAAGAACTGTATTTCTAAATAAATAATTTATTCGGCGAAATTTATTATTTACGCTGCCACTCACACGACTATTTTTCTTGCCAAAAATCTCGTAATCGTAAGCGAGAAATTACCCTACGGAATTCTCAATTTAATTCAATAATTAGCAACTTAACAACAACAACGTTTAATCCTTCACTACACTGGGTGATATTTAGCTACTTATTTTCTCGTTTTAATTATTTTATATTCATGTAGCCCTTTTGTGACTTTTTGACTTTTAACCTTTAAAAGTCTCGTTTCTATTATCACGGTTCAAAGGTGGAATCAGCTTTAACATTCATTATTACAATAGAACTCCACGTGTTGAACTTTTCCACGAAGTTGTCTATCGCCATTTTTTTTTTAGTAGCACCTGACGGAGTTGAAAATTAGTTAACTAGTTAACTGTTTATGACGAAGATGTTCGTCATGAAAAAAGGAGTAAAATTTTGTGTTATGACGAAATATATTCGTCATGCGTTTTCGGCAGTTAATTTTGCAGTTTCAGTTAAAACTAAAATATATTCGTCAATTTATTTTTTGATGTATTTGGTTCCTATTTATGTTAATATAAATAAAGGAATAAATGTACATGTAATAAATAACGGAAAAAAAGAATTATAAAAGTCATTTCATTGCAGCAACCCAATTTCATATAAAACATACTCTGGGTTTGACCGAATATACGATATATGTCATCGCTTATTTTTTGTACGACGCCCGTAGGGGACAGATTTTACAACAAGGTCGAAACCAGTTAACTGGTTAAAGTAGCTACAACATTATTTGAGCCACTTGGATACTTAGATCAAAAAAAGAAAGTTGCAAGTCTAAGATTACGATTATGAAAGCGGAAGGAGATCTTTGCCCTAAGTCACCGCAGTTACAAGAGGCTTGTTGTGCCTTCCCCTTTATTTGGATCTAGTAGACGAAACCTCCCCTACCTAAAGAGGTTGAGGACTTTTCCCTACTAGTTCTTTTGGCGTTACTATCTCCTTTGGTCTCAAAAAGCCAAAAGGTTTCATAGAGCAAGTTAGAGGCTGATTCCTCCTCTTCCTATCCACAATCAGCACAACGGTTCCAAGTTAATAATGCCCCCACCTCGTACACATATGCTTCCTGAACCAACCGTGCCCCCATTAAAAGGACCTGTGATCAGGAGTAAATCTGATTTCTGCCCAAAGCACAGAGTCTCTCTTCGGTTCTATGTTAACACAGCCAAAGGCATCATACACTTCTTGTGATTGGTTGACGCCAGAACGCATCATCCAGTTCTTTTCCAGGTTAATCATATCCATGGTATAGTAGCCAAGTCTCAAACGAATTAAACAAAAAATGATGAGCAAAATTTTTTGATTACCATTTCCGCAGTGAAGTAGTGATAAAAGAATTGTTACAGGAACTTCAATCAAAAAAATAGAATCATAAAATTGTCGCAGCGAAGGTCGGAAATAATAGCAAGTCTTTTGGACGTTGAACTTCCGCCCTTAGAAAGGTTTTCAATTCATTTATATTTTCCCCTTATCAGAGAAATGCTGTATTTCCTTTTAACGATCTCAACGACTTTTTACTTTTAATACGATCGTAAATTCATTATCCATTTCTGAAAGTCTATTCAACGAATTTCCCTATTCTTCGCTAAGTTGTACTAAAGTTCAAGCCCTTAAAGGGTGACTTTATTTTGTAAACATAAAACTAGATGCAAAAAAAGGGAACTTTGTCTAAATCAATCCGGGGCTATATTAGTGCTTTGTTTTGTATTGAAGTTAATGGAAATCCTCTCCGCTTTTCCAAGTAAACAGAAGGTTTAAGGGTAGGTTTTTCACCATTATTTTTCACTTTAATGAAATTTATCACAAAATGGCTGCCAACGTTATTGCTGTAGTATTTAATAAATGTACCATTTAAAACACGCCAGCAGCCCTTTTGTGGGAAAGTTTAGGTTAGAAGGAGTTTCCTTTCTTGCAGTGACTTTCCCTTCCAAGTTGTTTTAGTTTGGGTTTTTTCACAAAAACTCACACGATTATTGCGATGATAGTTTCCTAAAAACGTGGAATTTTTAGTGTAAAAATAGTTTTAATTATTATACAATACATAAATAAATATAATTGGAACCAAAGTGACAGGTCTAAGAACCTTTGAAATGCTCCCAGCCCAGTTACAGCAAAAATCGTTGAAAAACGTGCTGAAAATTTGTGCTTAAAAAAAAAAATGATTTCATCGGTCAAGTTTATTGGTATCCCTGATGAATTTTGATTAATCAAAGTTTGGGGTAGAGATTTCCCACTACTCCAAGACACTGTCCAGTTTTTTAGTTAGAATTTTCACTGGAAGGAAGGATATAGAATTTTGTAAAACTGCGGAGTTCAAATGAGCGTGAATTCTCTAGAGCACAGAAATTATATCATGTGTAATGAAGAGTAGTGCAAGACGGAAGCATAAGTGAAGGCGAAATCTCTACACCTCTGATGATGGATGAAAGTACGAAACCGCGGACAGGAATACAATAACGCTTGCTACGTCAAAGATATTGTCCAGCTCATCTGACGTAACCATTTTTTTTTTTTTCCAAACATAGGCGTACAGCAGGTGAACTGTTCACCTAATTCATTGTTTCCTGCAGCTGAGCAGATGCGCCTAAATAAGCCCAGCAAAATTCAGTTTCCGATGAAAAAAAAACTTGAATCATTTATAAGGATAATTAGCTTGAGAAAAAGTATGGCGTATTATTTCTCACTTTAAAGGGTAACTTAAAGGCATCCCTAATGCCTCTACCATAACTCTCTCTCCTCGGTTACATTTCCACAAAGGAAAACTTTGTTCTGGCTTTCCATTTCTTGCCACTTTTTTCTTCTTTTGTGGTTTTCCTCATAACATGGTCCTGCAGGCATCTGTAGAGGTCTTAATTGTGTAGGACTGAAAAACTAGGGACTGGTACTTCTTTTAATACTTTATTGCGGTATTCAAAAGATAAACTCCAAGTTTTATCTTTAGAGGAACTGTGAGCTTACTGTGAGCTTTGCTTACTTAGCAAACTTACCTCCTAACTTTCCAAGCTTAAAGAGAGACAGAGAAAAAACAATACAATAGAAAGGGAAATATATTCAAATCCTCCTCCTGTTTTTTGGTAATGGAGTTAAAGATATGCCAGCTGTTTGCCAAAAAAAAAGGTGAGATCTTAGCAGGAACATCCTGTGTCACCACATTACGTCGAAAACAGGAAGGCAATTGACCCCCGATAACCCCTGACGTAGTTCGCTCGATCAGGGGCGCATCCAATTTTTTTTTAGTTTTATTTTTCCCGAGAAGGTGGTTTTGTAAATCATTTAGGACATAATTGCATTTATGGAATCCATAACTTTTATAACTATTTTGATGAAGAATTGATTCAAGATAATGCGAAAGTTCGAGAGCAAATATCAAGCTTACAATATCAGGCGAAATAAAAGTGGGGAAAAAAACAGATTCTTACAAATACGTTCTTACTTATAGCAAAGCGGAAATAACACACAAAAAATCGTATCAGAGCAATTCATGAGGCAGATTTGGCTTGGGCTTTCCCGTTAGATTTACATTTCCGTATGCAATGTACGGTTTTACAAATTATCAAGTTGGTAAGCATGAAATGACCCTTTGTGAGAAGTTTTAAGAATATAAATGAGTTCGAACCTTGATGAGGCAGTACTAAGAGAAAGTCGTATCAGTGGTAACATCAGAATTTCGTGGTCCGAAAAAAATTGAATAAACTAATTTCCTAATAGATTTGAATAATGCGGGTACAATAATAGTGATCGTAGATAACATTTCCTGTAGAACAAAGACGCTGGGTGCCATCAGATCCACTAAACAATGAGTTCCTAGCGGTGAACAAACTAAAACTAAAACCTAGAATAGACTTTTAGCTGATCGATACCATAGTTAGAACCCTATCCACTGTCTCTTGATGATTCTAAGGATGATTATATGTCACCACAACTTACTGACAATGATGCAATTTCATCATTCTGTCCGATTGTTATCCAGTAAAAATGGTAACCTTCATGGAATTCATTTCATCAGAATACTAACAACCAATTTCGTCAATCTCTTACACTAAAATTGGAACATCAGAAAGAGAGATTTAGAGGTTTGAAATTTGAACCATTTTAAAAACCTCCAAACATTAACCTTCAATATCTCAATAAGTATAGTTAGTAAAACATAGCTATTTATGTCAGTTATAGAGCTCGGTTTTCTCTACAATTTAGTAAAGAAATCATTCAAATCGGAACATCAGAAAGAGAGATATAGAGGTCTGAAATTTGAACCATTTTAAAAACCTCCAAACTTTAACCTTCAATATTTCAATAAGTATAGACAGTAAAACATAGCTATTTATGTCAGTTATAGAGCTCTGTTTTCTCTACAATTTAGTGAAGGATTCATTAAAATCGGAACAACAGAAAGAGAGGTATAGAGGTTTGAAATTTGAACCACTTTAAAAACCTCTAAACTTCAACCTTTAATATCTCAATAAGTATTGTTACTAAAACATAGCTATTTATGTCAGTTATAGAGCTTTGTTTTCCCAACAATTTATTAAACGATTCATTAAAATCGGAACAACAGAAAGAGAGATTTAGAGGTTTGAAATTTGAGCCATTTTAAAAACCTCCAAACTTTAACCTTCAATATTTCAATAAGTATAGTTAGTAAAACTATGCTATTTATGTCAGTTATAGAGCTCTGTTTTCTCTATAATTTAGTAAAGGATTCATTAAAATCGGAACAATAGAAAGGGAGATATAAAGGTTTGAAATTGGGACCATTTTAAAAACCTCCAAATTTTAACCTCCATTAAACTGATATTTATATCAGTTTTGCTCAGAATTTGCCTAACAGGATGAGTTTTTTTTGTAGAGTTCCCTTATTTAATTTATCTGAGGGAAATGTTTTAATGAAAAGTTTTATAGACCACCATTAGTAGCAATGTGTGCACACCGGTGGTAAATCGAGATTTAACGATTCAGCTTTTTGTGATTTTTATCGTTTTAGACATCATTGCCCGACAGACCGATTGTCTTTATACCACATTTTCCAACTTGAGGGGACCATAAAATTCGATATTAATCTGGAAAACTTTTAATCGATAATTTGGGAAGGTTATTTACTTAGTGAGGGAAAGTTTTTAATCTGGTTTGAACACTCACACGACTTCCTGTAAGGGTTGCATTTTTAGGGGGTAGTGGGGGGGGCTTTGAGTGACCAGTTTTTTCTCAGCTTCCTCAGCCTGGTGATGTTCTTAACAAAACAACATCCTTCTCTTCCGCCACCACTATTTTCTTTCCAGACTCGCCCAACACGTCCATCTTTTCCGCCATAGATAATGCTAGAAAGAACTCACAATCCCCAATCACTTCCTTTCCCTTTTAGATGTGTTTACGTTAGAGCCGAGGTTCTTAACCCTTTTTTATCTTCATCTTACTCTCACTGTTTCTCTCTCGATAATCCCGGCCAGAAGGGAGGCCTACTTTATTGGAAAATGTTTTTAATGCTTAAAATAATATGAAATCTAAGGTAACCAGTTTTGGAAAATGCATTTCCGAAAATGATGAAAACATAGCGTGTTAAGTTCAACGGCGGAAACTTCAAATTCTTCGATATTCGACCTTCTAGCTAAATTTACACAATTTTTAAATCTTTAATGGCACATATCATAATACTTTGTTTATCTTAATCGAATGATGATACCACATTCATGAAAATTTGCTCACATAATTATGCGCTTCGCTGTTTATCGTAAAAGATATCAACAACCACACGAAAAACAAGAACAATTTTTGGGAAATGCTGTTTTTTGTTCATTTTCAGCAACTTAGATCTGGGTTGTGGCTAAAAAAATAATTACAGTTATAAAGGAGGATTTGCCCTATATTATAAAGAAAATTTGGGAATTTTATCTTTTATAGAAAAAGAGGAAAAAAAATTATTAAATTTAGGCGTTTTTGGAACGTAACGATTTTTTCAGTGCACCTTTTTCGTTACGATCAAACCTCCTTATACAACTGTCCTACCGGAACTTAAGAAAGTCAAAAATGAAATCTAGACCGGGAACAGTCCTTTTCCGTTCAGCGTGCGCTTTTCTTCTTCAAGATCTCCCCCATCCTCAAAAAAAGTGGGAGGGAGGAAAATGAAAAGTTGGCGGAAAGTAAAAGGAAGATATTTAATTCATCAGTCAACTCTGGACTGCCCCCAATAGACTGAGCTAACCTTAACATGGTTTTGATTAAAATTCAACCAACCGGAACAGCCTTCTATATCAGTAAAGCTTTTCAATCATTGCGCCCCACCCCCTGTCTATGCTTTCTCAAAAAAAAAATTGTCTTCAATAATTCTTTCCCATTTTTCCTTTTTGAATCACTTTCTCATTTATTGGATCTTAAGTTATTCTTTCCGGGAAAAACTGAGTTTAGGTTTTTCCTAAGAGACGAGTTGCACGTGTTTCACTTTACTTAAAACTATTTCCGTTTTAATTTACTACTTTTAATAACTTCGTTTCATTAAGCTTAATAGCCCATCATCTATAACCTAACACCTCTACCAATAGTAAACGTTGCCCGCTACCTTGGGCTTTACTTAGACCCGAAGACTTTCTTGGAACCCCCACACTAGACTAAAAAGAACAGAACTAAACAGAGGCTATCGACTACTTAAAAGACTTTTAGATCAAAACTCTCTCTTGGACAACAAAAGACTGATTTTTTTTAATGATTTAAGGCGCGTCAACATCTGAGATTATTGGCACCCGGAGCTTTTTTCAGTGCACTGCCGGCCTCCGGGTAATGTTCTCTCCTTACAGACAACACTGTCCATCCATTCGGACAGTGGAGCTATAAGAAGCTCCTAGGAAGAGAAAATCTAAGAGTCAGCAGCTGGATTCGAACCCTGGACCTCCGCATGGGAATCCAATACGCTAACTGCATAGCTAATCCCTTCCCTATGACTGATTTATACTTCTATTTTGAAACCCATCTGGGCCGTATGGAGCAGAGCTGTGGGGTTCAATCAAACGCTCCAAAATCTCCAACGGGATTCAGTCTCTTCAATCTAAAATACTTCGAACTATTGTAAACTACTTGCATTTTATGTCTCCCAAACTGGGACTAAACACACAGTGACCTTAACATTCCTTTTTGTCGCACAAATCGCTGAAAACACGGTACAGAAAACTCCACTTCAACCTGCAATCTCATATTCATGAAAATCGGTTCACGCGTTTAGGCGCTAAGTAGTTTACAAAAAAAGTAACAACAACAACAAGAACAATTTTTGAAAATGCCGTTTTTGGTCATTTTTGGCATCGTTTTTCTCGAAAACTAATTAATCTATGTTATTACGAAAAAAATTACATTTATAAACGAGGATTTTCCCTATATTATAAAGAAAATTTGGGAATTTTATCTTTTATAGAAAAAGAGGTAAAAATTGTCAAAGTTGGGTGTTTTTCAACGTTACGCTTTTTCGTGCAGTTTTCAACGATCAACCCTTATACAACTGTCCTACCGGACAGTTTTAATAAATCCTCTAGCTTCAAAATCTTTCTTCAAGAACTCTTTCTGATAGATAACCAAGGGACTCTGACGCCTTAAAAGACAGAGTGGCCTCGTGATCTCCTCTCTTGGTGAAGAGAGTGACTAACAGTCTAATGTTTTGTAGTGTTACCACTGGGTAACTTCTCCAATCGTATACCACTGTTATTTATTGTTACTGTTATCAATGTTATCGCCAACGCGCAAAAATAAACGCCAAAAAAAAAAACTTTTTGTAATAGAATGTCAAATAAACTTTAAATTCGTTAAAAACAATAACAATAAAATGACAATCCCGCAAAAAAAAAAAGAAAAAAAAGTTATAATTAATTAGATTTAATGACGTCCTTCCCACAACAATTTCTTTTTTTTCTGTTCAAAAGATAATTAAAAATTTAATTAATTTTTTTTTATTAATTTAATTACAGAAATACGTCACCGAAGGCAGCATTGTTCGAGAGTGTGCAGCGGAATGTATAGAAAAAAGTATGTTTTTATTATCTTTTATATATAATTATATTATATAGCTTAATAAATTAGTTTTGTTTTTAATTAATTTATTAATTTATTTATTTTTATCGTGTGGGGGGTGCCGCACTATGTTTTTAGGTTGAATGGTATATTTATTTATTTATTTTTAAAGTAAAAAAAAAAAAGACCAAGTTTAAATTTTGTTGACTTTACTGTAACTCAATGGTCTAGATTTTTCCGATTTTGTGATGTCACCGGAAGTATTCGTTTGCAGTTCTGCTGAGTGTGAGTCCCTAAAACTCTGATTTCATTCATAACTAGTTTTTCTACTTCCGGGAAGTGCGATTGGTGAAAATGAAGTCTTCTACTTTCGTACTCGATCTTCTATATGCGTTGAATTACTTAGTACAATATTATCTTCAGGTGTATGCTGAAAGTATACCCGCCTTATGTTACAGCTGTAGCCCAAAAAATCTCCTTACTGAATCTCTGCGAAGCTGTATGCACTGGAGACTGTACTCATCTCTCTTTGTAACACAGTGAGACACATACAGGGTGAACCACTAAGTATTGTCCATAGGCCTACTGTGTGTAGTACATCTAAAGTGGAGTTCAATGACGTATTGGTCAACTTCACATATTTTCCACTGTTCTTGAGTGACGTCACTTTAATTTTTTTTTTTTCTAAAATCATTACTTTTTTTGCAATAAAAATGTTATTACTCAGAAAGTTTTAGTCCGAATTCGGATTCTGATGACACGGTTAGAAAGGCAGATAAATTTTCTAAAAATTGACACCATTTCGAAGCATAAGTTATTCTCCAAACATATCCTCAATCTTCCTCCGGAAACTGGAAAAATAAAAGTAGTCGAAATTTTTAAGAAAACTCACATTAGGTCCTTATGTGATCATTATCAGACCTAGGTGCTGGCACTTTTTAGTAAAGTTTCCTTGTTTAATGGGCTTTCAAACGGTATATCATTTTCTAGGTTTCCTTTTATTTTCGTATGAGAAATTGCGTTTGTTTTACAAGAAAACGTGTTGACGAGCACTAAACAGTGTTAGTTTATCAAGTTGTTTAATTCATTGAAAACTCTTTTAGATGGACCAGTAGTCAATTTTTAAAGTAGATTGCCTTAAAATAAGGAAGTCAAAGGTTACAAATTGCACTTTAAACATTTACTTCTGGTCTCACTGAAATATTTGAGAAAATGTTAGGAAATATTTCAGGCTTATTCTTATTCTTATTAAACTTTTGTAAAAAGTGGCCAGCACCTAGGTCTGATAATGATCACATAAGAGCCTAATGAGTTTTCTTCAAAAATTTTCGATTACTTTTATTTTTCCAGTATTCGGAGGAAGATTGAGGCTGTTTCGGAGAATAACTTATAACTTTGAAATGGTGTCAATTTTTAAGAAAATTTATCTTTCTTTCTAACCGTGTCATCCAGAATCCGAATTCGGACTAAAACTTTCTGAGTAATAACATTTTTATTGGAAAAAAGTAATGATTTTAGAGAAAAAAAATTAAGGTGACGTCACTCAAGAACAGTGGAAAATATGTGAAGTTGGCCAATACGTCATTGAACTCCACTTTAGATTTACTACATACAGTAGGCCTATGGACATTACTTACTGGTTCACTCTGTATATATCATTCTGTAAATGGTAATGAGCAAGGATTTCCGCTCTCTGAACCATTTCTGCGTACAACTCGGACGACATCCTGGAAGAAACAGGCTGAATCCTGCTAAGGAATGTTCATATTTATTACTAAAAAGCTGTATTCAGATGACATCATTCCCCCCAGCTTTCAGAGGTCCTTTATTGATTTTCCTGACCTTTAATAATGTGCACGTTACACAGATATTAGGGAAAATATTTTCTGAACCATATTAAAGAAAATCTATAATGATAATAATCTCTTGTAAATTCTGCTGCTCGTTAAAAATTATTTTTTACTTTATCCAATCTATAAGAATTTTGTCTGTTTTTTCCTTTTAAATCATTTTAAACGAAAGAGTTCTTTTTTTGTGATATGTAATTTTCATGAAAACTGTCTCCGC
This sequence comes from Rhodnius prolixus, assembly GCF_049639745.1. Lineage (NCBI taxonomy): Eukaryota > Metazoa > Arthropoda > Insecta > Hemiptera > Reduviidae > Rhodnius > Rhodnius prolixus. Next base: position 38,567,106 of record NW_027411582.1, on the reverse strand, counting down.
CCCTTGATCATGTTTTACTGAGGGAAAATCAAGTCAAATGAAAGCTGTAGAAACATAAGTTCAAAGAAAATCGTAACAGCTGTCACACAAAAAAAAAACAAAAAAAACTAGAAAATCTATTCCGTAAAGCTTTGCCAGAAACCTTATCCTCACATCCGGTAGAGGCTCCTAACCAGATTTCCTGTTTGAACGATCTGCGATTTTTCGTGTTAATAAGAGTATGCTAACATGAGATATGCCACTGATAGACACAAACTCACAATTAAATTTTGTTAAAAAAAAAACACTCGAATACTTCCGGATAAAATTTAATATGACGAAGTTTGCAATACTTCCGTTTCTGATTTTAGATAATTTTAATAAAATCAATAAAAATCAAGGAAATGAAGAAAATGAGGTAACTATAAAGGGAAAAACTATTAAAAGAGGTTGGAAATTTCGTGCGATAAATATAGAGCTATTGCGTGTAATAAGAAGAAGGACCGGTGATCGGAACTCGTTCTGGGCTACTGGAGCAAACGGAAGTTGGTCTGGAGGCAATTTCCCATCGGATCTACACTGTAACTGGATAAAATGATTGCTCTAAAGGATAAGTTGTTTAGTAATATCGGCCATAGGGGGAGTTTCTTCCCCTCTCTTTACTGGGGATCATCCCGTAATTAGATTTGCCCCCCCATATTTTGGACGGGTTTTTGTTAGGATTTCGTAGTTTATAATTTCATTTTAAATCATTCGCCAGGGATGGGTTTAAGAATTAAACTGTAATTTTTGTATTGCAATCGCTTTTGTTGTGTGATAAACTCTGAGATAATCCATTTCCTCTTCTTGTTTTCTATCGATTATAAGAAACAGAACATCGTATTTACAGATTGTGATGGTACCAAAGATTTTCTAATACTCTCGATACAATAACAGTATCGATATTTCTCTTTTTGACTATTCAATGCTTTTTCCGATAAAATTTTTGTTTTAAAACTGAAGAGGAGATATTTTTTATTATAGAAAAATTATTTATTTTTTTTTAACAAAAATTTAATAAATATTTATAATTTTAATTCTCTAATTAAATACTAAATAATTATTTAATCTTTAAAGTTGGAAATTATTTGTCAGTAATTACCGATCCCAATTTATCTTTACATTTTGGGATTTGAATGTTAATTTAATCAATCCTTCAATTCATTCTCTCCGAACTAAATTTATCGATACAGACAAGTGATTTCTACAAAAAAAAAAAAAGAGAAGGCTCCTTGCGATTTTTTTTTTTGACGAGCCTAATCGATTGTAATAATTGTGATGTTAGCGCACATTAAATTACAAGTTTTTTTTATCCATAAACTTGGTACATTTTGCAATAAATAAATATCGATGTATCGATTCATCAATACTTTTGATTGATAAGGGATTCACCTGACGTAATAATTTTCAGCCGATTATAATGAGGTACAGAATTTTATCGATTACTTTATTGCAACTTAAATGCATTCACTAACATTTCTAAATTAATGGCAGGTCCAAGAAAATGTTTAAAGACTTTATTAATTAATAAATTACTTTAAAATAAAATTGATAAATAATTTACATAATTATTTAATAAATATTCTTAGTTTTTAATAAGTTATTACTTCAGTTAATTTAAATTGCGAGCCACACAGAACAAAAATTGTACGTGGGTCGTGTTATTTTCACAGGCTTTGTACTAAGTTATTCATTTTGTTCATACTGTGAACTTCAGTGAAGTATTTTGTTCCTACTAACTTTATGGGAGTTAGTAAAACTGTACATTAAAGTAAAGCTTCCCTCCCATTACGTAAATGTCACTTGAATAAGAATGTCGTTTCCTGTTAAATTTCGCAAAACGGAAGTTTTTATTTCTTTGTTTTTGAAAAATTGTAACAAATAATAATTACAGTCTTAATGTGATTAACAAAATGTTTTAAGATATTATTAATGTGAATCAAATTTTAGGCAAAGTATCGAAATAATGAAAGTTTTTTGGTACTTCCGTTTCTGGCTCAAAACAAAACACACTCTTGGGCATTTACGACAAATATTTTAATTACTCCCTCTATTCTAGTTTTACTGAAAATCGAAACCAACGATTTTATTTCTAATTGTTACGCCTTAATAGCACAATAGTAGATCCTTGGCTATCGAAAGATCGATTAAAGGCCATCACGGGATGCTTATATCAATGTATGAGTCCCAATCATAAAGCTGTAGCAGACAGAAACAAAAACATATCAACTAATTTTTGTAAAATTCAATCGATAATTGGTATTGAATCAAATTACAAAACTAAAACTAATTAGACAACATGTAAGTGATTTATAGTTTTAACATCAGTAAACAGAATCACAAATACGACACTTTCGTAATGGATGTAATGAATTGATTATACGATATAAAATCTCCTGTTGTAGCAGCAAAACGCAAGATGACAAAGAGAATTGATAAACAAAAGGATAACAAAGATGGTTAATCCTGATGCATTATATTAACCATTTTCTTCTAACAAAAGGAAAATTTCCACACAAAGCCAATCATTGTTTATTAAAGCGAGTAGATTATTTAGAGATAATAGGGCAAGGGAAACCACTTCCGCCGGAGGTGAGAAAGTTTAGTTAATAAAAAAGGAAGTGAAACTTTCAACTTGATCAAAGTATCAAATTTAGATTGCCCCCTGAGACATCCTTAGTTAATTAAAATTAATGCCCAAAAATATTTGGATCTAATGAGAGAGAGACTCTAAATTTGTGAGTAAAACAAAAGAAAATCTTACAAATAGCTTTCAAATATTTTGGGGAAATTTTTGGCCGTTAGAATTTTCCTTTTTTTTAAAAAAGAAAATCCTGACAGACGCTCAAATTATGATGAAAAATAAAAAATTTTTGTGCTCAGGTTGTGCAATAAAAGCACTAAATTTGAGGGAAATATTAGCAAATGTTATGTGGACACCGTGCATGCTTCTCTGGCCGTTGAAATTCCGTTATATATTTTTATACCTGACAGGTACATATTAATCTATTTAGTACATAATTTTAGCCTTGTACTTTGTTTCAGATTAATGTATGTAAGACGGTTTTCAAAAACAGATTTTATTAATCTGTAAAGAATATAATTTTATAAATAAATTAATACAAAACATTAATACATACATACATAAATAATTAAAACAATAAAATACCTGTAAAGAATATTATTTATTATTTATTTGCTTGAGACCGCGGTCTATACAAAGAGATTTGTACATTATTATTGTTAAAAAACTTAAATCAGACAGAGATACAAAGAAAAAACAACACACATAAAAAGAAGTACAAAATAAATAAAGCACTTAATAGCAAATAATTAAGAAAGAAATTATAATGAGCCTAGTAATTTGAACTGGAAAAAGATTCTTAACGGAAATATAATATATTCTAGGTTCTAAATATAACTAAAGGGAAGGGATTAGCTATGAGGTTAGCATACTGGACTCCCACGCGGAGGTCCCGGGTTCGAATCCAGCAGCTGACCCTTAGATTTTCTCTTCCTAGGAGCTTCTTACAGCTCACTGTCCGGTGATGGACAGTGTTGTCTGTAACGAGAGAACACTGTCCAGAGGCCGGCAGTGCACTGGAAAAAGCTCCGGGCGCTAATGACCTCAGCTGTTGATGCGCCAAAAAAAGAAAAAAAAAAAAAATATAACTAAACTAAAATTATTATTTTTCTTTTATATATATATTAATAAATGTGTGTGAATATTAACAGATGTGCTCCTTGTTAATCTAAAACTAAATTTCTCACTTTAAATGCCCCATCCACGAAATAATAAATATCGTTTAATTGCTTTAAACTCGATACTTGTAGCAAATCCACAAGAGGGTCGCTCCAATTTTGGATATATTCCCGCAGAAATCTTTCTCTCAGGTTTGCCAACAAGGGACAACCTATAAAGAAGTGATTTAAGTCATCACTTTCACCTGAATTACATATCGGGCAACTTTTTGAGCTATCCAGCACATAACTAATCAATCCCTTTGTGAAATAATCTTATTAATTTAATACAAGAAATTCGCAACTGACATATAATTCTTGTTTTGATGATAGAGCATTTAAAGTTACTATAGGGCTCAACAAAGTCCAGAGAAGATATTTTCCTGTAAAAAGGGTTATAGTTGGAATTCAATATCCGGACAACATCCTGTGGGAAAGAGAGGTTGGTTAATCCAGAAACCAAATCCGTTTTCAGTTTCTTGAATTCATAATTATTTTGGTTTTCCCATATATTCTGTTCTCCTATCACTATAAAAAGCTGTTTTACCTGAGAGGCCCAATTAAGTTCTACGGAATTATGAGGAGAAAAATCTAATTCCAGCAATTTTTCAAAGCAAATTTTGGGAAGACGATCTGGTGACATTTTCTGTATCTTGTCTAACCAATTAATTATTCTGGAAAATATTTTAATTTTTAACTCTCTTATACTCAACTCAGTTCGGAGTAGATAATTTGGGGTATTTCGAGGGAGTAGAAAGATGGATTTCAAAAATTTGGATTGACCTGAAAATAATAATTAAATAACTAGTTTATATGTCACCAACACTGAACAATATGAAAACACTAACAAACCAAGTAATGTAAACACTCCAAAGTAACGCTAAACCTTCCCAGACTGTAACCTAACATTCAGGTTGTGTAGCGTTGTCGTCAGCCCCCTCTTGGCGGCACTTTTACATATATCTGTAAATATTTATTTCATCTGATGTATACAAATTGTATTTTACAGTGGAGTTGGCAATTAATATGTTATATTTTGAACAAAATATTAGACATTAGAATGAAACTTCTTACGGTTTATGGAAGAGACTAACAATGCATTATTCTCGGAAAATAACCATACACAAACACAAAAACCACAGCGCACTGACAATATCACTCACAACCGAGTTTCGACTTTGGTTCGCCGCACTCAATCGCAGATACGCACAGTCTAAGAAATATATGTGTAGATAATAAATATTTTAACCTCAAAATTATCACAAGTCGATTAAAATGACTTGAATTATTTTTTTTTTTTTTTTTTGCGCATTAACAGCTGAGGTCATTAGCGCCCGGAGCTTTTTCCAGTGCACTGCCGGCCTCCGGACAGTGTTCTCTCGTTACAGACAACACTGTCCATCACCGGACAGTGAGCTGTAAGAAGCTCCTAGGAAGAGAAAATCTAAGGGTTAGCTGCTGGATTCGAACCCGGGACCTCCGCGTGGGAGTCCAGCGTGGGAGTTGTACTCGCTTCGGCGGTACATATACTAAAACTGAATTAATTATTAAATACTGAGAAAAACTTTACTGTGAATTTACTGCTGTAGCAAACCATAGAAACTATGATAGACATGATTAAACATAGAATAAAATAACATAATACAAAAAGAATAGAAATTGATAGAAATAAAGAATTCGGATAAAGATTACAGCGATGGAGGAGAGAGAGGAAAGGTAATCATCTCTGATTGAGACAAAAATAAATGAAATAAAAAACAAACATAATTTCATCTTAAGAAAAATAAAATAAATAGATGAGTAAAAATTAGAAATAATTGTAAGGAAAGAAAAATCTAATCTTCTAACTAGAGGGGAGGGAAGGAAGTAAATAAAGAGAAAGAAGAGGAAAAATAAAAAGCCAGAGCTCAAAGAGACAAATAAGACATAATATCCAAAATTGTAAAACACAAAATCATTATGACCAAAGTATAGAACAGATCTATCATTACAAATAATTATTAAATCTAGAGAAAATAAATAAATAGTTATTCGTCCAATAGCAAAACTATGCAGCTTCATAGCATTTCAAATTGATACGAAAGTTAGCTAAATTTAATTTAAATGTCATGAAGTTGTTTCAAGCGTAATGTTTTCAGTTATTGTGTCCTGCTTATTTCATTTTAAATTCAATCATGCACTTATTCTGAATCAATTAATCATATTATTAATTTATTATTGCAGCATCACATCTAAGTAAGTAAAGTAATTGCCTATTTTTTCAGGCGGGGCTTTACGTCCAACTACCAATTAGGTGTCGTGGACGGAGGCGACTAGCAAACATACTTTACTGTAAATTTCTCATATTAACCATTAAATAGAATCCAAGACCTAGACCAGGGGAATCGAACCCACTAAACCAACAATACATCTTAGCTTTGCGGGTCTAGCCTATAACCGCCTAACATACTTTACTATAAATTTCTCATATTAACCATTAAATAGAATCCAAGGCCTAGACCAGGGGAATCGAACCCACTAAACCAACAATACATCTTAGCTTTGCGGGTCTAGCCTATATCCGCCTAACATACTTTACTATAAATTTCTCATATTAACCATTAAATAAAATGCAAGGCCTAGACCAGGGGAATCGAACCCACTAAACCAACAATACATCTTAGCTTTGCGGGTCTAGCCTATAACCGCCTAACATACTTTACTATAAATTTCTCATATTAACCATTAAATAAAATCCAAGACCTAGACCAGGGGAATTGAACCCACTAAACCAACAATACATCTTAGCTTTGCGGGTCTAGCCTATAACCGCCTAACATACCTTTACTATAAATTTCTCATATTAACCATTAAATAAAATGCAAGGCCTAGACCAGGGGAATCGAACCCACTAAACCAACAATACATCTTAGCTTTGCGGGTCTAGCCTATATCCGCCTAACATACTTTACTATAAATTTCTCATATTAACCATTAAATAAAATCCAAGGCCTAGACCAGGGGAATCGAACCCACTAAACCAACAATACACCTTAGCTTTGCGGGTCTAGCCTATATCCGCCTAACATACTTTACTATAAATTTCTCATATTAACCATTAAATAAAATCCAAGGCCTAGACCAGGGGAATCGAACCCACGAAACCAACAATACACCTAAGCTTTGCGGGTCTAGCCTCTTAACCGCCTAGCATTCTTTACTATAAATTTCTGTTATTAACCATTGAATAAAATCCAAGGCCTCGACCAGGGGAATCGAACCCAGTATCACAATGCATATTAGCTTTGCATGTCTCGCATCTTAACCCGCTCGGCTACCGTGGCGAGCATCACATCTAATAGTACCTCAAAATCACCACCTACTTGGAAATAAAATATCCAAAGATTTGAAAATGAAAAACAAAATAATTGAAAATCACTAAAATAATATTTAATCCACCTTTTTTTCTAAGAATCGAATAAATTATTCATTTTCCTTCGGCTGGCGGTGTGTTTTTATTGAAATCGTTTCCAGTAGATTGTTATCATCTGTTATTGCGGAGAAATTATTTGAATTTATATTAAATTCAAGTTGAAATCAGCTGTTAGGGCCAGAATGTTTTATTTTGTGTTGGTAAATAATTTTAAATAACTAAAAGGTTTGATAAAGCACAGAAAGAAAAGGAAGTAAAGTTAACGGAAGTAGACGGTCCCCTGCTCCTTTTTTAACGTACTTATTAAGGTCGAAAAATTTGTGGATAGAGTACGTTCTGGCTGTGGAATATCCGAGGGTCAAAACGGAAATAAGGAAGTTTGAATGTCACTCTGATCTCGAAGAACGTGAAGATTAATGGTGGGTGATCTGAATGTCGTGCTAAAAAGAGCTGGGGTTTCGAGACCAGCTGCCAAAGATTTGGTTGGAGCTCGTTGGTACAATAGCTAACTGTAGTGTGGCTGTCAGTATTTGCTTTAAGATCAGCTGTTTAGTTAGGAACTAGTGGAAGTTACTTTAGCAACTAAAGACTTTAGGGAATAAAAACTTTCAAGTACACTTATGGGATTGTAATCTCACAAAATCAAGTTCTACTTAATCCTTGTTTATTGTTAGTTGTTAATCTTCTTAAAAACTTGACAGTTAAAAAAGTTAAGTATAAAGGTTGATTAAACGCTAATAGGCACACAAATCAGCTAGTACCCATTATTTCATTCATGCTTCTAGCACCATATTTTTTTAGAATATATTAGATGTGACAGACCCTTGCGCTGGCCTTTTATCACCCATAAATATGGGTTCTGAAAGATTAATAAAAGATGTATCTCATCATCATAGTTAGTATTAAAAAGGCACTTCATTTTAACTCTATTCCAAATTATTCTTGTGATTTATCTTTATTCTGAATAATCATCTCATTCACTCGCATATTAAAAAGAAAAAGGGAAAGTTAGAGTTGGTCTTTTACCGTTGTAATTAGAATTACAGAGTTATAAACTAAATTTCAGACTTAAAGTCGTGTTTTGTTTTTTGTGATTGTGTTTTGTTTTTTGTGATAGTGTTTTGTTTTTTGTGATAGTGTTTTGTTTTTTGTGACAGTGTTTCGTTTTTTGCGATAGTGTTTTGTTTTTTGTGGTAGTGTTTTGTTTTTTGTGATAGTGTTTCGTTTTTTGTGGTAGTGTTTTGTTTTTTGTGGTAGTGTTTTGTTTTTTGTGGTAGTGTTTTGTTTTTTGTGATAGTGTTTCGTTTTTTGTGGTAGTGTTTTGTTTTTTGTGGTAGTGTTTTGTTTTTTGTGATAGTGTTTCGTTTTTTGTGGTAGTGTTTTGTTTTTTGTGGCAGTGTTTTGTTTTTTGTGGTAGTGTTTCGTTTTTTGTGGTAGTGTTTTGTTTTTTGTGATAGTGTTTCGTTTTTTGTGGTAGTGTTTCGTTTTTTGTGGTAGTGTTTTGTTTTTTGTGATAGTGTTTCGTTTTTTGTGGTAGTGTTTTGTTTTTTGTGGTAGTGTTTTGTTTTTTGTGGTAGTGTTTCGATTTTTGTGGTAGTGTTTTGTTTTTTGTGGTAGTGTTTTGTTTTTTGTGATAGTGTTTCGTTTTTTGTGGTAGTGTTTTGTTTTTTGTGGTAGTGTTTTGTTTTTTGTGGTAGTGTTTCGTTTTTTGTGGTAGTGTTTTGTTTTTTGTGGTAGTGTTTCGTTTTTTGTGGTAGTGTTTCGTTTTTTGTGGTAGTGTTTTGTTTTTTGTGATAGTGTTTCGTTTTTTGTGGTAGTGTTTTGTTTTTTGTGGTAGTGTTTTGTTTTTTGTGGTAGTGTTTCGTTTTTTGTGGTAGTGTTTTGTTTTTTGTGGTAGTGTTTTGTTTTTTGTGATAGTGTTTCGTTTTTTGTGGTAGTGTTTTGTTTTTTGTGGTAGTGTTTTGTTTTTTGTGATAGTGTTTCGTTTTTTGTGGTAGTGTTTTGTTTTTTGTGGTAGTGTTTTGTTTTTTGTGATAGTGTTTCGTTTTTTGTGGTAGTGTTTTGTTTTTTGTGGTAGTGTTTTGTTTTTTGTGGTAGTGTTTTGTTTTTTGTGATAGTGTTTCGTTTTTTGTTGTAGTGTTTTGTTTTTGTGGTAGTGTTTTGTTTTTTGTGATAGTGTTTCGTTTTTTGTGGTAGTGTTTTGTTTTTTGTGGTAGTGTTTTGTTTTTTGTAATAGTGTTTCGTTTTTTGTGGTAGTGTTTTGTTTTTTGTGATAGTGTTTTGTTTTTTGTGGTAGTGTTTTGTTTTTTGTAGTAGTGTTTTGTTTTTTGTGATAGTGTTTCGTTTTTTGTGGTAGTGTTTTGTTTTTTGTGGTATTGTTTTGTTTTTTGTGATAGTGTTTCGTTTTTTGTGGTAGTGTTTTGTTTTTTGTGGTAGTGTTTTGTTTTTTGTGATAGTGTTTGGTTTTTTGTGGTAGTGTTTTGTTTTTTGTGGTAGTGTTTTGTTTTTTGTGATAGTGTTTCGTTTTTTGTGGTAGTGTTTTGTTTTTTGTGGTAGTGTTTTGTTTTTTGTGGTAGTGTTTTGTTTTTTGTGACAGTGTTTCGTTTTTTGCTATAGTGTTTTGTTTGTTGTGATAGTGTTTCGTTTTTTGTGATAGTGTTTCGTTTTTTGTGGTAGTGTTTTGTTTTTTGTGGTAGTGTTTTGTTTTTTGTGACAGTCTTTCGTTTTTTGCGATAGTGTTTTGTTTTTTGTGATAGTGTTTTGTTTTTTGTGATAGTGTTTTGTTTTTTGTGATAGTGTTTCGTTTTTTGTGATAGTGTTTCGTTTTTTGTGATAGTGTTTTGTTTTTTGTGATAGTGTTTTGTTTTTTGTGGTAGTGTTTTGTTTTTTGTGACAGTGTTTCGTTTTTTGCGATAGTGTTTTGTTTTTTGCGATAGTGTTTTGTTTTTTGTGGTAGTGTTTTGTTTTTTGTGATAGTGTTTTGTTTTTTGCGATAGTGTTTTGTTTTTGTGATAGTGTTTTGTTTTTTGTGATAGTGTTTTGTTTTTTGTGATAGTGTTTCGTTTTTTGTGGTAGTGTTTTGTTTTTTGCGATAGTGTTTTGTTTTTTGTGATAGTGTTTTGTTTTTTGTGATAGTGTTTTGTTTTTTGTGACAGTGTTTCGTTTTTTGCGATAGTGTTTTGTTTTTTGTGGTAGTGTTTTGTTTTTTGTGATAGTGTTTCGTTTTTTGTGGTAGTGTTTTGTTTTTTGTGGTAGTGTTTTGTTTTTTGTGACAGTGTTTCGTTTTTTGCAATAGTGTTTTGTTTTTTGTGATAGTGTTTTGTTTTTTGTGATAGGGTTTTGTTTTTTGTGATAGTGTTTCGTTTTTTGTGATAGTTTTTCGTTTTTTGTGATAGTGTTTTGTTTTTTGTGATAGTGTTTTGTTTTTTGTGACAGTGTTTCGTTTTTTGCGATAGTGTTTCGTTTTTTGCGATAGTGTTTTGTTTTTGTGATAGTGTTTTGTTTTTGCTCATTTTCAGCAGTTTTTTGTGAAAGGAGTATTTGCCCTATATTTTAAAGAAAGTTTGCGAATAGAAAAAGAGAAAAAAATTGTCAAAGTTGGGTGTTTTTCAACGTTACGCTTTTTCGTGCTATTTTTGACGATCAACCCTTATACTACATCTGTCCTACCGGACAGTTTTAATATTATGTAAAATATTTTAGCAAAAGACTTAGAATAAAAACTTTCAAGTACACTTATAGGATTGTAATCTCTCCAAATCAAGTTCCATTTAATTTTGGTTTATTGTTAGTTGTTAATATCATGTAAAATAATTCTATTAAAATGGGCTCATCGAAAATCTAAGACTTGAAGATGAATTACTAAATATAGTAGGAAATGTTGGCTGTATTTCTAAACTGACCAGAACTCAAGATTTTTCAAAAATAAGGAAGAGATGAGTCTAGGCTTTCCTCTATAGCCTCATTTAGGTTCTACAAACCCAATATTAGTTGAAACTGTTTTGAATCAGAAGTTTTCCTAAAGAAATGTTTTAAGACATTATAAGAGAAATTCGCGTGTGTTTCGAGCTGAGGGACTTGAAACCATTACTTCCGTTACTGGCAGTAGTTCTTACTACTACATTGAAAGAAGTAGAAGAAAAGAAGCACGGTTCCTGTATGTTTGCAGGGAAATACGAAACCACTTGTTTGGGGGGACAACAGTCCATTGTTCTTGTTGTAGAGTAGACTACACAAAACGGAAGGTACAATTACAGTCAGGAAGTCCTATTATTGCTTTTATTGTTCCATTTCAAGTTATTAGACCCAACCCCCAAATATCCACAGTGGTTATGTTATAAAAGCGAAATGGATTTTTTTTTTTTTTCTAGTGCCCAGTTACAAAACTGCCAGCAATATAGCCGAAAATATGGTCCTCAGAGAGCCCACCTGGTCCAAAAAATACAATGGAGACCCTTGCGGGCGCCCAGCCCTTCCAAGAAAGTTCTGGTTATGGTTTTTTGACCCCCCCCCCCAATAAATAATGCAGTATTTGTGGTCTATTATTCCACTAAATTTAGCGAAAGATGTTCAGCTAAATTACTTCCGCTACGTTACAACGCCCCATTGGGCGAAATCTGGTGTGAACACTCACATGACTTCCACTTATGCATTAGAAACTACTAACTTCAAAATTCATATTAAATTCTTCCAGCAACAGGATGCCCAGAAGCTAATCTTCTTGGAAAAACTATCTATATAAAAGAGCCAGGTCTACATTTCTGTAGTTCATGCCAAGTTTATAGTAAATCTGGAAGACATTTTTTGAGAAAAAAAAAAGTGTCAGGAAAGGAACAAAAATCGATTCATTGGATTCTAAATTGATTGAAGAAGTATCAATTAAGTTGGATTCATTGAGTAATTCGATACCAGATAGTCGAATTTTGAGGTGCCACGGTAGGCGAGTGGTTAAGATAATAGACCCGCAATGCTAAGATGTATTGTTGGTTTAGTAGGTTCGATGCCCCCGGTCTAGGCCTTGGATTTTATTTAATGGTTAATATAAGAAATTTATAGTAAAGTATGTTAGGCGGTTATAGGCTAGACCCGCAAAGCTAAGATGTATTGTTGGTTTAGTGGGTTCGATTCCCCCGGTATAAGCCTTGGATTTTATTTAATGGTTAATATGAGAAATTTATAGTAAAGTATGTTAGGTTAGGTTATAGGCTAGACCCGCACTGCTAAGATGTATTGTTGGTTTAGTGGGTTCGATTTCCCTGGTCTAGGGCTTGTGCATTTTATTTAATGGTTAATAAAAGAAATTTGTAGTAAAGTATGTTTGTTAGTCTCCTCCGTTCACGACACCTGCTTTTTCTGATACCTACCAAATGGATGAGAAGGTATAATTTTGTATTCAATAAGAGGCGTCTCCAATTTTAGAAGGCCAGCCCATTTGGGAACAAATCTGTTGTCCATTAAAAGAATTGCCAAAGCATGGATATGCAAAACATATGACGCCAGACAGAGCCGTAGGTTGTTTAAGCCAATAGTAATATCAACCTCAACTGGAATGTTCCGGGCCTTTTATAAATATATATAATACATAAAAATGTATATATTACTTTATATACAGATATATATTTAGTATTTCATAGAGTTATATACAACGATCTGTGTGTTCGTATGCGTCAGCTATAAACGTTTTTTCTGACGCAGGAAAAACATTTATATTGTACAAACAAAACTTGCCTCCATAATCTCATCCATCATTTCCCTCCCCCCCATAATGAAAAACAGAAGAAAAACTGAAGTCTTATATTATGCTTTTCATTCAGAACAGGATGTACCAAGTTTTCTCATTTATAATTTTCTCTCCTTTGACTAAAAACCATTGTAATTCCTAGTGATGAATATAAATTACATAAACTGGACTTGGAAAATAGATCTGAGCTTATGGTCTCAAATATTAAAATCTGATGAAAATCACTCACAAGATTTTCTCTTGTCGTAATTTTTTTACATAATTAAATTTTACGTAATTGGTTTCGAAAAGTGACTTTTTAAAGAAACAGTCAGGGATTGAGCCACGGGAAAATAGTTTTTTTTTTCTTTTTCTTTTAATTTTCCGATTTTTATTATCTCTCGAACTGGCCAAAAAGAAAAAGTTGTTAATCAGTTTTTCAACCAGTAATAACAGCCGGATGTAAATCAAATAGAAAATAGCTGGAAACAATAGGTGTAACATGACTCACAATTTTCTTTTACCCACTTCCCAAGAAAATAACCATTATTCCCAATTTTCTGGTTACCTTTACATTATTAGTACAGAAAACAAGACATCAGACGAGAAAAATCTTTTATTTTTCAAGTTTTTATTGAGAAAAATTTTTATTGCGTAATTAGATACTTCATCAAATACCTACGGGGGGGAAATTAGTAAAAAAAATTAAACTCTTATTTTTCATAGAAATAATTAACCATAAACAATTGGCCAGTCATAGTGAAGTGAATGGAGGTGTGAAAAGTAGGTTGATTGACAAGCCAATCAGTAGCGAGATTAACCACGCCTACTCTATTGTACGTCACACCACGCCCCTTTTGCCTTGTTACAAAATGGCAGACCTGCACTTTTTGCATTTTTCAGTACTGCGTACTATCAATTCTTAAATATATTCATTGAGAATTCTTGTTTTGCACTTTCAACGTATTCAAAGATCCGTTGAAGATCTAGTATTTTTCTTTTCTTGGGTAATTTTTATGCTATCCCTCGTAGTTGTCAATTAATGCATTAGAACAGTTAGCAATTGTGAACTTAACATATAGTAAGTGTACTGTATACATGGTGGTTTTTTATTTTGAACAAGTTAACAAAGGATCTTTGTAAGCGGGGTAATTAGAGAGGGAAGCTGTAACGTGCCATTTCAGTAAGCAGTACGGTGCTACCACCTATATCCATCTGAGACCATCATCGCCCGAAGCTTTTTTTTCAGTGCATTGCTAGCCTTCGGACAGTGTTCACTCGTTAGAGACAACATTGAGCTTCGGGTTTATGCTTTGCTGATGTTCTCTTTAGCAGAGAAGATTTTTTCTGAGGTAGGGTGATTGGGAAACTTAAATTTACCTCCTGATATGGAGGATATGGGATAGTTATTGTAGCCAGTCCTACAGCTAGCAGCCACTGAAGCTCGCCTCATCTAGGCTTGCTCATCATGGTGATAGTAAAATGCCAAGGAAACGGAAGGAAGTACACTGGAAGAGGGAGCAACAAAGGACTAGGAGAAAAGGGACAGGAAAGCCTAAATCCTCTAACAATGAGCATCATCTCTTTTAGTGTGCCCTGTACGACAAACGAGAGATTACTGTGGATGTATTCTAAATTCCCATCGACACGAACGACGCGTTATTGGTCTCAAATAAAAGCTAATAATATATTTAATTTGATTATTATTTTAAATATTATGCAGATTAATATTATGAAAATATTACACCTTAATATGTGAAACTGCCAAATTTTAACGAGCCTTTTTAAAAGTGTCAAAATATTCGCGTTTTTCCCGGGTAGTACTTACAGGAAAAGGGTTAAGTGGACTTCCGCTGAACTGCCATTTTTATAATGCACGATCCTTGCTCTTGATTGGTTTAATTGCTAAAATGGAGTTTTTAGTACCTGAGGTGTCTACTACATTGGAGGATTGTTCTATTTCTCAAAAATAACTGCATCTTGAGAACGGCAGTAACAGGAAGTCGCGTGAGTGTCACACCGGAAATGCTTTTTTTCTTCATTCCTGTACAACAACCTGGACCTCCCTCCGTCCCATTTCCGCTGCTAAATTGTTGTATCCACACTGACTACCTTCATATTATTATAACCCAGCAAAGACGAGCAAGTTAATTAAGGAAACCTGTTAATTAAATAGGATTGAGGCTTTAAGGGGTGATTAAGGCAAGGAGACCGGGACCACCAGAGTAGTCCCTACTACCTGGATGCTGGGATTACTGGGGAGTTTAATGACGTCACTTCACTCATCATTGACAACTGCGTCGCTAACATCTGCTATAATTGTGTGTCTCCTTAGTTGTTTGTTAATGATGGAGGTTTATGAATAGTTTATTCTTGCATGTTTGTACCTGTCAGAAGGGAAGGAATATCTTTTTACGTTATGAATTGCTCTACTAATATTTAAGGAAAATATTTTAATTTTCCTTATTCTCCTCCTCGTATCAGATAGTAATGGCTAACTTTTTCTGAATCAATTTTCCCAGTTTGCTGTAATTTTCTGTAAACGGGCTCTAAAAGTTTTCTTCCGCCGTTATCTTGGAATCTATCGCAACACTTCCGCTCACTAGGTGGGGGTAGGAGATTGTAATACTGGTTTAAATAATTCGCTCGTCTAAAAACAGTCGACAATGAATAAACATTCCCTCTGGACTCCGTCCTGAACTGTGAGAAATCCATTATTATATAATAATGCCATCTAAGATAACGCTTTCAGTGTCATGTCCCTTAAGATTTAATAAAATCTAGCTAGATTAGGGCAACAACAGTTTCCCTAACGATTACTACAGGGGATTCACAGCTATGTTTGCAGACATCCTAAAATAGGATAACAGGCGCCAGTCAGGGGAGGGGGTTTTATTCTAACTTTGTTGCTGCTCCCAATCTGGAGTTGGAATATTTTGTTTGTGCTTAACTTAACAGAGAGGATGATTTTTAGTCTTAAATCAATCAGCTGGTTTAATTAACTTCCTCTTACTAGTAAGAGTAAAAGTATTGCTCAGCTGGATAACTTCCTCTTACCAGTGAGAGTAAAAGTATTGCTCAGCTGTTTAACTTCCTCTTACTAGTGAGTAAAAGCATTGCTCAGCTGGTTAACTTCCTCTTACTAGTGAGTAAAAGTATTGCTCAGCTGGTTAACTTCCTCTTACTAGTGAGTAAAAGTATTGCGATTGTGCTAAATTTTTACGACATCATGTTTTGGGTGCAAGTAAGTCCTAACTAGTAGTAGTAGACTTTATTTAAAAAATACATTACAATAATAAAATAAATATACACTTTATAATTTAATAATAAAGATTTATCTATGATCTATCGATCGTCGGAGGAGTCTATCTAACGGACATTAAAACTAAATGCTATTTAACTTCTTACATTTAAATTGAAAAAGAAAGAGCAATAATAATACAATAAAAGTAAATAATTAAGTATTTTTTAATACAATGATAATAATAACCTCCACAGGGCTCAAAATGCAAGTCTAATAGAGTAGGCAGCTCTGCAATAATTAACCAGTGCGAACCAGTCCCTGCCATTTAACAAGTCCATCATCTCCTGGCCCCCCAGAAGCAGTTTGCCCAAATGTTCCATTCTAAGCTCACTGAATCACTGGTGCAGATCGCAAGGATGATGGACCCTATCCTAAACCTGTTCGCCACATAACTCACAGATTTCCACTTCCTCCCTTTGGAATGGAAGGGTATTACCCAATTTTAATACTCCACCACGTACTTTAATTATCCACTTTATCTGCTCTAAAGAGAACGTACTTCCAAGGTAGTGTCGCTCTTTCAGATCAAACAATAACTCATTGTATATTGGGTAAGACTTGTGCTCTCTAATTTTCTCTAAAAAGTCTTTTTTAAATGCAAGTTGAACCCTGGTTTGAAGGAGTCGAAAAATTCTAGGCCAGTCAGAAATATTTGCCAATGTAATTGTGTCATTAATATTGTATTTTCCCAGTAAACTCATTAAGCCTTTATACCAAAATATATTCTTTTCAATTACATGAATTGCAGTAATTTTAGGTAATCTATGATTTGGCATATTAAATACATTACATAGATATTTGCAGTGTAATTTTAAAGTGTGGACATATATGGGCAAACTGTCTGTTTCGTTATAAATAAAGGCTGACGGCACAAAGACTGGTAGACTAAATAACTTTCTAATAAAGAATCGGAAAAATTGTTCTAACACCTCGTAGTAGTCTGCGCCCCAAACCTGCGCACCGTAACACGCAATAGACCGGCTAACTGTGTTAAAAAGCCTAATTTTTGCACTGTACGAGATATCATTGTTCTCCACAAAGCTTTTCCACAACATATTGATACTTTGCTTAGCCTTAGCAATTTTTTCAATTAAGTTAGTTCGGAAGTTCAACTTAGAAGTAAGCGTTATTCCCAGGTATTTATAGCGATTGACTATTTCTATTTCCTGCCCATCAAAATGCCATTTTTCATTTTTAGATAAGTAAGTCCTAACTATAAAGAAAATCGGAAAATTTCAGCAAGTTCATATTTTATATTCCAAACTAGCGTCAACTGGAAATAAAGGCTTGTACAGAAAATCAACGAACCGGGAAGGGTCAATGTAATGGATAGACTTTCCAGCTTGTTGGGATCTGCCAAAAAATAGGGTTCTGTAAATAGTTTTCCGGCAAATTTCTAATGCTAATTGCTCGCACGTAACTTTTATTTGAGCAACGTTACGATAAATATTCTGTTATTTTTTTTATTTTTTTTTCAAGGCAATAAGATGTTCGATTATTAGGTATCGATTATCGCATTTTACTGAATATAAACACCCAAATTTTAATTCTTATAACAGCAGTAGATGTTGAAAAATTTGGTTAAACCTGCATTGCTGGATAATATCTTTGATTTTTTTATCCTTCTCAGACCGGTTTCAGACCTCCAGTCATCATCAGGGGATAGATTATAACCAGTTTGGTGTAAATAGTGAGATGTAAACATATTATAAATTTGAAATGTACACCCACCACACACAATTCCCCGGCACATTCAGCTGGGACAGAGTTACGGACGATACTGTTCAATGGATCAGCAGCGAGCTTCTAGAGGCTCCTAGAAAAAAAGATAGTGTCACTGACTAGCCAAGATTCGAACCCGGGTTCAGTGCGCTTATTATTACATATTATACATCACTTTTTTTTAATCTACCAATAAAATGCTACATATGGTGGATTTATGTATATCAATTAATATGCAAATTTTTAGTAACGATAATTATATTGTAATTTCATAACATAATCTTACTGTTACAGATGGTAGGCAGCTTACTGGATTGGGTTTGTAATTTCGGAACACGAAAAAGAATTACACAAAAATTAAATAATTACAAAAAAAAAAAACAAATCAGAGCCAAAACAATAAAAAAAATAACAAATTTATTAATTTGTAATGATTAATTATTTAATTTTTGTTTAATTTTCGCATCCAGTAGAAGAGTAATTACACAAAATTAACAATTATTAACAAAGAAGCAGTAACTCTTCTAGTAGGCCTATTTATTTGATATTAAGCTTTGGTTATTTAATTTATTTTAGTTCCTAAATTGGAAATCTTAATTTCCACAATCTTAATTTGTGGAAGCGTAAAAGAAAATTTAATAGAACAACTAAAACAAAATGGCTGACCCGTTTTAAAAATGTGCGCAGTAGAATTATTTGATTGCTTTAAGTAAGCTGAACTTTAAAAAAAAAAAAGCCTCTAACAGGAACAAAATTAAGTTGAGCATCCTCTTTTTTTTGAAAATACGCTTTTCCTGAAGAACACGCATCTTAAATTTTTGCACCACTTTTTCTTTTAGAGATTTTCTTCAAATTACTGGGAGACAGTTACCTTGGAATGTAGGAAATAGATCTGTATTTTCCTTGAATGAGTTCCTGGACTGGAGCGAGCGATTGCTGGGTGATAACCTAACCTCCTCTTTCACTGTAATTTCTTCCTGCAGTCCTGCTTTTTGGGCGCTTCGTTTTTTTTTGTTCTTCCGCTTCCTTCCAGCATCTGGCCATAACCAGGTTAGTGCTCTATCCTCTATTTTACCCATCACATCATGGGAGATTCTAGCTAGTTAGACATTTTTGTAGCACATTTCTTTTCAAGGCCATTGAATTGAGCAGATGTTTTTCCTGCAGAAATCCATCTCAGTTAGCTTTCTTCCCGTGATCAATACCACGAGATTCCAGGCTTGAAGAGTGCGCTCAACCTATTTTTGGCCTCAGTTCTTCCCTTTTCTCGGCTGTAGTGTTTGCACTTAAAAAAGCCAGACGCTTGGACACTTTTCAAAACAGGTTCCATTCTCTCTCTCTCAGTCAGGAGACAATCATTAATCCCTCTTCCAAAATACCACTGCCCCTGTTATCCCGTAGGAGGAAACCAACTAGCCAACTCGAACATCCATACCATGAACCCTTGAACCGTAGTTGACCATCGCAATTGACAGTTCTTGCGATTAGGGAAACAAAATGGGCTCAGAAAGTGAAGTAGACTTGGAAAAGACGTATTTCAGCTTGGCAATTATATTGTCTTGGCATCAGTAGCGCTCAATAAAAGTATTTCTTTACAATAACGTAATATTTGTAAATATTGTAAGTAAGTTGTAAATATTGTACATATATAAGTTGTAAATATTGTATATATTAGCATTATAAGTATTGTAGCTAATTTTAATCTATTTTATAATATGACGTAGGTGCTGAAATATTTAGAACAAAGTTTGAACTGCACGAATATTATCAAACTTAAGCTTTTTTTTTCAGCATTACCTGGATTTTTTTTTCAGTAAAGGAGGAAAAACATCGAAAAAGTGGTTTGGAAAATTTATACGACTCGTTACAGAGGCGGAACTGAATCTAAAGGACATGCGTGACAACAAAGTAAAAGTTCATCTAGGCCGTGCTACAATACAGATTTCCGTAGATTGGCTCACTTTTATGGTTGAAGTGAAATAAATCAGACTGCAATTTCCTGCACTGACGATGTCAAAAAGGGCCTGTGGGGTTTTGTCGTGATAAACGGCTGATATGGGCGCAAGATTTAAAACGATAAGAACCAAATAAAAATTGCTGGCGAGCGACTACTGGCTAGGTCATCAAAACTAACACTAATCAACAAAGTATCTATTTTACAATACACTACTGAAATGAAAATGGACTTAAGGACTGGAAATATGGGGTTCAGCTGAGCCTTTACCAATTTTACCGTCTCCAAATCATTGAAATCGGAAATTCTTCGCCCAATAACTGAGGCACACCATACTACCTCTTCATCCATGCAGATCTTAGCGTCATACCCTTCATCAAGGTCTTCCACATTCATCTCATGCTACAGTCTAATTCTCATCCTACTCCTGCCAACTGCCCCCTATTCGACATTAGAAGCGGATGTGGTCGCGCTGTTTAATGCTCGGTTATATTCATCAGTTTCCTGTACAGATTTTGGACTTCACTTATGTGTTTCCTGACTCATTTTTGATAACTTATAAAGCTGAAACATATTGAGCTAGCTGCATTTTTTTCACGGTTTTTCAAAAATACATACTTCCGGCGATAACGTAAACTCAGTTGATATTTCGCTACACTTTTTGTTATTAAAATGGAACGTAATCAAAAGAAAAACTAAAATTATGCATAATAATACTAAAAATTATAATAAATAAATAATATACATTACTATATTATACAAGAAAAAAGTAAAATAAAATAAAATTTAATAAAAAAAAAATTAAATTTCGTGGTAAATAAAGGAAAACCTTAAATAGGAAATTACCTCCTTTTACTTCTTTTACGCGGGGGCGGGAAAAGTGGAGTAGGCGGGAAAAATAGTTTGGGCGGTTGAAAAAACAGCGCAGGTTTTTCTTTTTTTCCATTATGTTTTCACTCTGGGGAAACGTAAATACTTGTTTCTTGAGCGAGTACGACTGGAGAAGGGCGAGAGCAAAAGTGGAAATAGGGCGTAACGAGTAAATGCGAGATAAGGCGAGTTAATTAACGCCGCTATCAAGGGAATAAAGGAGTAAAAAATGAATTCATTTTATTTTATTATATTTTTTTTTTCTATTATTTTATAATACCGTGTCCTTGCTCCTCCATTCTTTACGATTCAAAACAAAGCAAACTTTACGAAACAAATTAAATAAGTTAAAGTAAAAGTAAAGGTGTTACATTTTTCTCTTCCTGTTTAATTCTGTTTTCTCAATTTCGCGTAAGAAGAAGGAAGTTTCGAGAACAGAGGGGGGTATTTTTAAACATGCGAGTTTTGAAACCGGAAATACTTTAAAGCCTTAAACTTCTTCTTTCGTCTCCCAACTCTTTCGCTGTGTGCTTTGTACACATTAGTTTTCCCGTATCCCTTTTTATCGGATCCTGACCCAGTGCATGGCCGGCCTGGAATTCCTCGCTTTTCTGGGCCAATCATTCGATGTATCAGGAGTTCTTTCCTAGACGGACTGGGAATCCAGGAATTGTTCGCTTTCAATTCGCACATTTGCCCATCAAAGTCTCCAATAATCACTTTTCTGCAATGAAGAAAGTTTGCACGTTTTCCCTAATAATACGCCATGTATTTCCATGGATATTATTTTATCTAATTGAGACCTGTAAAGCTAAGATGTATTGTTGGTTTAGTGGGTTCGATTCCCCCGATCTTAGGCCTTGGATTTTATTTAATGGTTAATATGAGAAATTTATAGTAAAGTATGTTTGACGGTTATAGAATAAACCCGCAATGCTAAGATGTATTGTTGGTTTAGTGGGTTCGATTCCCCCGGTCTAGGCCTTGGATTTTATTTAATGGTTAATATGAGAAATTTATAGTAAAGTATGTTAGGCGGTTATAGGCTAGACCCGCAATGCTAAGATGTATTGTTGGTTTAGTGGGTTCGATTCCCCCGATCTTAGGCCTTGGATTTTATTTAATGGTTAATATGAGAAATTTATAGTAAAGTATGTTAGTCGGTTATAGGCTAGACCCGCAATGCTAAGATGTATTGTTGGTTTAGTGGGTTCGATTCCCCCGATCTTAGGCCTTGGATTTTATTTAATGGTTAATATGAGAAATTTATAGTAAAGTATGTTAGGCGGTTATAGGCTAGACCCGTAATGCTAAGATGTATTGTTGGTTTAGTGGGTTCGATTCCCCCGATCTTAGGCCTTGGATTTTATTTAATGGTTAATATGAGAAATTTATAGTAAAGTATGTTAGTCGGTTATAGGCTAGACCCGCAATGCTAAGATGTATTGTTGGTTTAGTGGGTTCGATTCCCCCGATCTTAGGCCTTGGATTTTATTTAATGGTTAATATGAGAATTTTATAGTAAAGTATGTTAGGCGGTTATAGGCTAGACCCGCAATGCTAAGATGTATTGTTGGTTTAGTGGGTTCGATTCCCCCGATCTTAGGCCTTGGATTTTATTTAATGGTTAATATGAGAAATTTACAGTAAAGTATGTTAGGCGGTTATAGGCTAGACCCGCAATGCTAAGATGTATTGTTGGTTTAGTGGGTTCGATTCCCCCGATCTTAGGCCTTGGATTTTATTTAATGGTTAATATGAGAAATTTATAGTAAAGTATGTTAGTCGGTTATAGGCTAGACCCGCAATGCTAAGATGTATTGTTGGTTTAGTGGGTTCGATTCCCCCGATCTTAGGCCTTGGATTTTATTTAATGGTTAATATGAGAAATTTATAGTAAAGTATGTTAGTCGGTTATAGGCTAGACCCGCAATGCTAAGATGTATTGTTGGTTTAGTGGGTTCGATTCCCCCGATCTTAGGCCTTGGATTTTATTTAATGGTTAATCTGAGAATTTTATAGTGAAGTATGTTAGGCGGTTATAGGCTAGACCCGCAATGCTAAGATGTATTGTTGGTTTAGTGGGTTCGATTCCCCCGATCTTAGGCCTTGGATTTTATTTAATGGTTAATATGAGAAATTTACAGTAAAGTATGTTAGGCGGTTATAGGCTAGACCCGCAATGCTAAGATGTATTGTTGGTTTAGTGGGTTCGATTCCCCCGATCTTAGGCCTTGGATTTTATTTAATGGTTAATATGAGAAATTTATAGTAAAGTATGTTAGTCGGTTATAGGCTAGACCCGCAATGCTAAGATGTATTGTTGGTTTAGTGGGTTCGATTCCCCCGATCTTAGGCCTTGGATTTTATTTAATGGTTAATATGAGAAATTTATAGTAAAGTATGTTAGTCGGTTATAGGCTAGACCCGCAATGCTAAGATGTATTGTTGGTTTAGTGGGTTCGATTCCCCCGATCTTAGGCCTTGGATTTTATTTAATGGTTAATATGAGAAATTTACAGTAAAGTATGTTAGGCGGTTATAGGCTAGACCCGCAATGCTAAGATGTATTGTTGGTTTAGTGGGTTCGATTCCCCCGATCTTAGGCCTTGGATTTTATTTAATGGTTAATATGAGAAATTTATAGTAAAGTATGTTAGTCGGTTATAGGCTAGACCCGCAATGCTAAGATGTATTGTTGGTTTAGTGGGTTCGATTCCCCCGATCTTAGGCCTTGGATTTTATTTAATGGTTAATATGAGAAATTTATAGTTAAGTATGTTTGCTAGTCGCCTCCATCCACGACACTTAATTGGTAGTTGGACGTAAAGCCCGCCTGAAAAAATAGGCAATTACTTTACTTTACTTTAATTATTTAATTTAATTTAGATTAGAATAAATTTCTCGGGGATTGGCCGGAAAGGCACCAAAGTCCAAGAAGCCTATTGAGGCACCCATGAGTTAGCTAATCCTCTTTTAGGATTGCCTATTTAATTAGGAAACTCTTAGGAAGATTATTTTACCATAATTGGCTGTCTTCTCAATTACTTCCGGATTCCTGCTCTAGTAAAAAAAAAATACCTCGCAGCAAAATCAATGGTATCCGCTTTACAGGACACTAATCAATCTAGACCCGTTCCTGCAAAGTGAACATTACCTTCACATCAATCTTTAAAACTCCTCTGATCATCCCAGGAGTTCATGGCCTACACAGTGATTTTTACAATCTTACTGGCACACCTACATTAATCTCACCAGGTGAACTGCCAGATCGCTGACTAACGATCGAACTTGGCCAATGGTCTCTCTCTTTGTCAGGGCCGTCAATTAATTATATTTTTTCTTTTCTTACTTTTTTTATTAGTAAATGAGGCCATTAGAGGCATGTCCTTATTGGATGGCTGCAGAGATTCTGCTAATTGCTAGTCGTCCTTCATTAGGCGTGATTCTTTTTTTACAGGGTCAATTTTTTTTCTTCAGACTTAGCATTTTTACTAAATATTTAGTTGAAAATATGGTTAGGTCCGCCGTGCTGGATATCGCTGCTTTCATCAGGGGTCAGCAAAGTGTAGTGTTAGCCGGAAACGGAAGTGGAATTCTCTGCACTAAACTGATTAAACTTCCTCTGATAATGGATGAAAGTTCGACGAATAAAAGCAGCAAAAATTTAGTCATTTCCGTCATTCAATCCGTTGTATTTCTCATGACCAAAAATTCATTTATTTCCGCTACTGAGAAGATGGTAGTTAACTCCTGAGAAGACAGTCTCCTTCTAACCTTTTCGTGCTTTGCAGAATGCCTCAAAAAGTGCTAAATGTCAAAGCACTGTTGCGTACATTGGGGTGGGTACATTGGTAGGTTACTCCAGGTCCAAGGCGGAGACCAAGAAGTTCATCCATCTAGAGGAGTTCCTGCATTCTATAACATAGATAATAGGCTCAGATCATCCTGTTTTTGCGGAGATAAAAGTATTTCATCTAAATTCACATAGCTTTTTCAGTCGCAGCTGATCAAAAAAATGCTTTACTTAAAAAAATTATTAGTTTCGGTTTCACTGGAGTGGAAGTATCTGTAGTAACCTCTTCCCCTCGCCAAAAAAAGGTAACCTTTATTACCCTAAACAAGTCCGGTGTAGGCACTGTGTGGAAGCTAGAAGGAAATGGGTGTAATATGGAAGGTTACCTACCAAAGGTTTTCAATAAATAGCACTTTTCAGGTTTCCCCCAGGTTTTCCCCAGGTTTTAATCCAGGGATCTGGCGGCGCAGATATTGAGTACGTTACATATTTCTGGAGTAACCCATCTATCTTCTTCCACTATCCAGTTCCTGAAGAAGGACACCAGAATTTGTCCGAAACGTTGAACATTTTTTTTTCTTTAAAAAAAAAAAAAACATTCTTACGCAAGGTTTTAGAAAAATTAAGTCCATCGCTTCCTTGTATTGCCGGAAGTTGCGTATTCCTAACAATAGTATAGTCATCGAATGTGTCCACAATTCCAGGTTGTAAGCTTGTATATAATTCGTTTCGCTGCAGTTTCCTGTAATTGTCCAGATCTGTATGTCCCTTTTGGATTGTAACTTGTAGTTTCGTTCTAGGGTTTACTATTACGTCACACTTCCTTTTATAGAAACACGTTAGCCAACTAATTTTTAGCACAAAATTCAAAATTTAGGAAATTCAATTGCAATAATAATAAAAAGTGGTTACGAATGGTTACATCAGATCTTGTTACTGCTAACCATTCTGATTGGTCTGATTTTACGTCACAAAAGTAACCTCCTTTCCAATTATATTATTGCTAAACGTGTTTGTTTTATTAATTAAATCAAAATACAATTTCCACCATAAATATGAATTTAAATTAGAATAAAATGAATTTAGATACAATAATCTAAATTTTAGATTCTAAAATGTGGCCAATAATGTTGATGTTAATAAATTAACCTACGTCATCATTATGTTAATTAAATTTGAGGGGAAAAGAGTGTGGGTGTGTGGTTTTTTTTTAAAATGAGAAATGGAAAATGGGAAATTTCGATGTGAAAATGAGGTAACAGTAGTTGGGGGTGGATTTCCGGTGACTTTAATATCATTGTGTTTTTGTTAATTCCAGAGAGGTTAACTTGATTACTGGAATTGTTAATTGAACTTATGGAATCTAATTAACCAGCAGGGCATCCCCAAATGAGTGTGAGGTTATTAAGGTTCCCTTCCACTTTTTGTTTCTTACATCCTCTACTCCCTCTTTTCGTAATTATTATAATTTTTTAATTAATAATTAAATAATTAATAATTAATTTAATTCTCGAAGGTGGTAGGGAGTGTTTGGAAAGGTTTTTTTTTTATGGTTGTTTCTAAACTCAGAGAGCGAGCCCTTTCTGCCCTTTTTTTGTTTTTTGTTCACTCCCTTGAACTTCTAAAACTTCACAACTTCCTGGAATGCGGTTTACTTCCTCCTAAAAGAGGAAATAAGATATTCGATCGTTTAAGGCTGTATGTGGTTTGTGTTCGAGTGCAAAATCTTTTTTTTTTTGAGAAGGAAAAAGTTTTTTTCTTTTTTTGTCGGGACTTTCATGAGGATACACCGGATGTTTCTAAAACGGCTCTAAGTACCGGAAAAAGGACTCTCTAAACAGTCTGTTCTGGACACGCGAATAACTTCCTCTTACTGTTATTGTGATCACTTCAACAAGATAACCTCTACGAAGTACTACATACTCATCTCAAGCGGCCATTAACCTATTGGGTGCTGAGTAGGTCTCAGGAGTGGTGGAGTTCATAACAGGCTATTCACTAAGGCTGACTGCAGAATTAATCCGTCAAGGCCCGCGTGGGGCTATAAGGATAATTGTAGGACTATTATCTGGGCCACTGCAGGCTCAGAAGCACATGCTTGGGCCAGGCCGATGGCTAGCCTCTGTAGGTTCTGTCAGGAAGAGGAGGAGGAAACGGGCACTGCACGTGTTGTGTCAGTGTGAGGGGCTTGTCTTGGGCTAAGGATGTTACTTCTTGGCGAGGAGGCCTGTGAGAGCTTTACCCTAGAGTCGCTCTACAGAATCAAGAGTCGGATCAAAAGGACGGGTCTGGAGGGCGAGCTTTAGAGTGAGGGGAGCCATAATTGATCCAAAGGGGTCGCAGTGGGCGTAGGCCAGGGGTGGCCAACAAGTCGATCGCAATCGACCGGTCGATCGCGAGGCCAGTTTTGGTCGATCGTCGATCGCTCGCAATGTCTAGGGTGGAATTCCGTGTAACATGGACATTGAAGTGATTGTAGAAGACAAAACTTTCTAGCAATAGTTTAATGCCATATATCTATATTTCAGTACGAGCTGTACTCAGCGAGCTATTGACAGATTAGTAAAAAGTAAGTCATATTATTCTTTCATGATAAATTTTCCTGGCCCAAAAAACCCGCGAAAGTTAAATATTGAAATCAAATTATCAGCCATATTGTGCATTTTTATAACACCTTTTTCATATTTACGAACAAATAGAACAACTTATACGTTGCAATTGATAAAAAAAATTAAATTGAATTTTAATTTAGTAAAAATCTATTTTGAAAAGGTGTCGGGAAATCAAATTTTTTGCGGTACCGCATGCTGCGGGATGCTGCTATCAAAAGTTGGGTCTGGAAATTTATTTTCTTCATGAGCCTACATCTCGAAAACTTAATAAGTGATTTAAAAAATAATATATTTTACTTATCTACCCATACCTCGCTGAAATGCACCTTATACTGAAACACAGTGTATAAACATTGTATGCATTTCACACCCCTTCTTCCCCCTTAGACTACGCCTATGACAACAAGTCAATCGCGACACACTTTTAAGATAAAAAGTAGAGCTTACAAAAACGTTGGCCACCCCTGGCGTAGGCCTTGAGGCCGCCCTAGTTTAATCTAATCTAATCTTAATACCCTTCTCAATATCAGAGTCACTAATAACGACAAACATTTGTCGAAATGTTTTTCCAGACAAATTAACCAGAAACAGAGATTAACAAGTCAAAATTCTTGACAATTGACGTAAGTGAACTTCTTCAAGAGAGGTTCCTTTTGTACGTGAGAATATTAATGGACGTGCCTGCAGCAAAATGTGGGTTGAGACCCTTAGTAATTCACAAAGAGAGAGAGAGAATAAAGATAAAGAGAAGCAATAAATTACGCTGTAAAGTACGCTTTATAAGCACAATAGAAAATGAAGTCACCAACAATAAACCAAAAACTGGTTCTAGAGCGCTTAATTTTATAAAGTTGTGAAAATTGTAAAAGACTTTTTCTAATAATAATGAAAATAAATCCAGTTTCCATCATGAAATGCTGATTAATTGAGTTTGGAAAATGAGGAAATTTCTAGCATCATTGTGGTTAGACAATCCCCAACCTCCAGCGTAATGGCGGAATCTGCTATTCTTGGTAATTTCTTGCTTTTTGCTTGGGTTCTGCTTGCTATAGCATTCATGGTTTAGCTATTAGTGAATTGTTTTCAACCGATTGTGTCTGCTGTGACTAAGTTATTATGGTGAGCTGGCAGTTTTCGACTTACTGCCATTTGTAAATTACAACTTCCGTGCAGTATGGTTGTTTCACCAGTTCAAACATGCTCGTCCGGAAGTAACTGTCCTTATGCTCAAGTTTTTAAAATAATAATTTATTGTGGTATGATGAAGAAGTAGGACTAGTTTAAGAGATACTAGTTTAGAATGCTAACTTGCTACGTAAATTTGGACCAATAGGGTTTGTTTATATTAAATAATACTTCTATACGAGGCGTGTTTTTTTTACAAGTAATTGCTGTTTTGAAATTCGGCCGCTGCAGTGCTGCGGTCAGCTTTGGCGCATGCGCGCTGAGTGCCTACATCAATCATATAGAAAGCAGACGCTATTACGGAAACATTCGACCGTGTTTACTTCGAATAGCTTCCGCGCCGATTGAGAATCCCGCCGACTACGTGAAATACGCGCTGTTATTCCTTTTCTTAGTGCTAAAGGTTGTGAAAGCCGATTGGGAAATTTATCGTGAGATCAGTGAAGTTTATGGGAGAAAACATTATGAGCAGTGGAAATGGTATACGGAAAAAGGGGTTATCGCTTTTAAAGATGACCGCAAAAATTATGTGGGGAAAGAATCACTGAAGATATGGTGCAGAAAGTTGACGAAAGAGGTGAAAGAGAACAGATGCTGATCGTTATCAAATGGGTGTCCTCAAGTGTCAAGACGAAATTGTGACCGGACGCTTAAATAATCGAAAGTTGGGGTTCCCGAAAATATTGAACGAGATGCACACAAACGAACGTTTAGCGCAGCACGTTAAGTTTCCTTGAACGGTACAGTAGGGAAGCCAAACTGATCAACAAAACCTTCAAAAACGTTCATTTCCGGAGACAAATTCAAACTAAAAATCTGCACGATTGCCGAAAACCTTCTCTGACCAACAGAGCCAAATAAATTAATAATCCGGAAGTGGACAACTAAAGGTTTCTCAAGAATAGTTTATACCTGTTTTGTTTACCAAATCTGAGAGCAGGTTAGAACATGCCTCTGCTTCAACATTGGTAGCGGCCAGTTTTTCAAAATTACAAGCATAAATTGAAAACGGATATTACGACGAACGTTTACGTTGTAGAACAGCTGTATGTACGGTTGAGTATTAAATGATAAAAATGCGTAATGTCTGCAGTTACTTGTTGGCCAATGAGCTTATTGAATAAAGATTTCTTTCTCTTAAATTCTTGTATAACCTAACCTAAACTATGACTACAACAGATGTATATGTTATGTGTGACAGATGTGTCTGTTCGTCTGTGTGTGTGTGTGTGTGTGTAAATTAATTAAATTTCTGCAAAAACAAAAAAACAAAAATGGCTGAATAGAAAATAAGAGGCCAAAACGGAAGCGACCAGCTATCAGACTAATTGTTAGCTCATTAAGGGCAAGCCCGGCAGTTCCGCTGTGAGTTTGGGCTGACCAGGGTCAGCAAGTGTAGAGGGAATGGGCGAAGGGTTAAATGTACAGCAAACAGGCCCTTCTCAGGGTTGACCGCAATGCAGGCTAGTTCGCCAAATCTGCACATATGTTTGTTCTGCATGCTGTTACGATATCAGCAAACAAAAAAATGCTATTTTCTCGTTGTGTAAAGTTACTTTAAGTTTTCTTGCAACTTACAATTTGTACTCAAAATGATATTGAAGGAAGTGTGACGTCAAATCTTCCCTAGTACCCCATGAAAAACTCTGAGTCCCCCAAACTAAGGAGATATAGGACCTCTAGGATTTTATCAAGTTCAAATGAGAAACTCTTTGGCGGCGACCTCATATCAAGTCACAGGGAACTCAAACCTAGCCGTAAACTGCCTACATTGATTTCGGAAATCTGCTGTGAACAGCCATAGTACTTCCTGTTAAAGTCCTCCTTCCTCAAAATGCTCACATTGATATAAATACAAAGTTAAGAGAAAATTTCGAAAAGGAAAATCTACAAAAAAAGTGGGGAAAAAACCATTGAATAATGCACTACATCCGGTGTTTTGGAATTTTCTTCTAACTTTGGATTAAATCGATTCATCTAACCGTCCCTTAAAAAACACGCAGAGTCGTACATTATACTGAAACGGTATCCTCTCTCCCGACCGTGCTTTAAATAGAATTTAATTACAAGGAAATTTATTCGCGTAAACTACAGTAAGTGAAAGTCGTGTGAGTAGGCACTCTAGAGTTTATTTTAAATCAAGGAAAACCCCCCAAATTTCCCATTGAAAATGGGCACGATTGCAAAGCTCCCCTGTTAAAAGCAGTAGGAGTAAATGAGAATAATAATTTGCGATGTAAGATAAATGGAGGTTAGAACTCCCCAGTAAGTAACCTGCATAATCAGCATCCAGTCTCTACATGGACCCCTCATTCTCTATGGCTGTCTTTGAGCCCCAGTCTATCTGCTTCCAAACATCATCGCTGCCCACCTAGCCACCTAGTCTGACCTTACAGGACTACTGGAGGTGCCACTTTTCCTGGCAAAAGACCAACACTTTTCTTTGTGGCTGTGGAAGTGGCGGCCGACGGAAGTGGTGGTCCAGAGGCTGCAGAGATAGAGAGAGAGAAGTTGAATTAATCTCCTCTATCCTGTAGGAACAGCGCTTCAGGGCATCTCGCTTCCATTTCATCCCGACAATCATTAGCAGGCTCATCAAAAAACATTACCTTTTTATTGTGTGAAAGAATTAATCAGCCGGAAGGAATTAATATCAAATATTCAAATCAAGTAGTTGAATTGCAGCGTACTACCTTTTTTCTAAATTTTCCGCGACTTATTCATTTCCCAGGGGTACTGGTTCGATTCCCGGTCTAGGCCTTGGATTTTATTTTATTTTATGCAAGAGAAAATTATTGTTAAGTATGTTCGCTAATCGCTTATGTCTGCGACTCTTAATTCGATAATTAGAAGTAAAGCTTGGCTGAAAAAATAGACCTTACTTTGCCCTTACTTAGCTGTTTCTATTCTCATACCGGAAACTGGATCTAAATTTTGGGCAATCAATAATGAGACGTAGTCGATCTAAGATGAAATCGGAATGGTCAATAGGAACAACTTTCAGCCCGTGTCTTAATAACTTATTAATACACCTTAGACAATAAGTTGATCTTAAGATATCGATGTATTTACCA
The DNA here is from genome assembly GCF_049639745.1 of Rhodnius prolixus. NCBI lineage: Eukaryota > Metazoa > Arthropoda > Insecta > Hemiptera > Reduviidae > Rhodnius > Rhodnius prolixus. Next base: position 38,535,699 of record NW_027411582.1, on the reverse strand, counting down.
CATACCGGAAGAAGAGCTCAAATAGTCCACGAGTAATCGAGTAAACAGGGTGCTTAAGTACAAGGCAGAGATGCTTGCTTAATATTTAGAGCAGTAATTCTCGAAGCTCTGTGCCGCGTTAAGTTTTGAAGAAATGCATACAATAAAAATTATATATTAAATGTAGAAGACGACATGAGAGTAGCATTATCATTTATACGACCAAATATAAACTGTAATTATCAAAAAACATCAAGCTCAAATTTCTCATTAAAAGTATTCTTATTATTAACTTGTAATTAATCCCTTAATAAACATATTCTGTTGTTTTTTGTAGTACATATTATTTTATTTTATATTGAAAATAAACATAAACTATTTTACACACAGTGTATTATGGGATAAGTAAAATACTTTTAAACTTATCTATTGTTAGTGTACCGCATTGTGGTACTGGGTTCGATTCCCGGTCTTAGGCCTTGAATTTTATTTAATGGTTAATATGAGAAATTTATAGTAAAGTATGTTAGGCGGTTATAGGCTAGACCCGCAAAGCTAAGATGTATTGTTGGTTTAGTGGGTTCGATTCTCCTGGACTAGGCGTTGGATTTTATTTAATGGTTAATATGAGAAATTTATAGTAAAGTATGTTAGGCGGTATAGGCTAGACCCGCAATGCTAAGATATATTGTTGGTTTAGTGGTTTCGATTCCCCTGGTCTAGGACTAGGATTTTATTTAATGGTTAATATGAAAAATTTATAGTAAAGTATGTTAGGCGGTATAGGCTAGACCCGCAAAGCTAAGATGTATTGTTGGTTTAGTGGGTTCGATTCCCGGCGTCTAGGCCTTGGATTTTATTTAATGGTTAATATGAGAAATTTATAGTAAAGTAAGTTAGGAGGTTATAGGCTAGACCCGCAATGCTAAGATGTATTGTTGGTTTAGTGGGTTCGATTCCCCCGGTCTAGGTCTTGGATTTTATTTAATGGTTAATATGAGAAATTTATAGTAAAGTATGTTTGCTAGTCTCCTCCGTCCACGACACCTAATTTGGTAGTTGGACGTTAAGCCCCGCCTGAAAAAATAGGCGATTACTTTACTTTTTGCCGCGACAAAAAAAAAGGTTGAGAATCACTGATTTAAAGCATAATTCAGTCCCTAAAAACTCTTCTAGCAATTAGATCTTATGTGGGATGAATTTTAAAATTAGCAAATATAATTTTAATGACTAAATTGGTGTAAATATATTTAAAGTCCCGGAAAATAATTGAGCTTAATTAAAAAGAAAAGTGAAAAAAAGGATTCAACATGAAAAGCTGGCGAGATTAAATGTGTAAAAGAATTTCTCCATTTCCTTTTAGATAAAAGCTGTTCAGAGTTTAGGGAGCGGAAGAAGGCCTCAGGAAATAGTTAAGCTATACTTGCAACATTCCTGGCAAGTTGTATTTTAATTTAAAGGATGCTGCAGGCGAAGTTGCCGCAGAAGATGAAATATGAGAAAAGACATATACTTTTAGATTTTTCTTTTCTTTTTGTAAAAAAAAAATAAAAAAAAGAAGTTTTTCTCCTCCTCTAAAATTACCATACCTTACATTTCCGGCAATCCACCAAATTGAGTAAAGAGGTATTTCCGGTTCGGGAATCATCTTCAAACTCGATTTTAGCAACAATTTTCAGCCGCTCCCTTTTTAGGGCCTAGAGACAGTACATTACGGGAATTTGGGAAACCGTAACCGGAAATGTACCCATCCCTTGATCCCGGAAGTACCATTAATTAGATTTTCTGGGGGAAAATATTTCTCAAATACAAGTTCTAGATCTACGTATTTACATGAATCAGTACGTGAAATTTAAAGGAAATTGAAGAAGTCGTTTTTGGGAAAAGCTCGACTTCCGGGGAGCCAATTTTTATTTTTCCAATTTGAAAATTTATTTACTCATTTTATTCTTATAATTATTATACTGGTGACAACAAGACAGGACAATACCCAAAATTGAGACCTTTGGAAGGAAGATTTACCACCTCTCTATCCCTGAAAGTGACCTGGTTCGAAATATTCTGGGAAAATGTTTCGAATCAAAGGCATCTATCCAACTTGGTACACCCAGCTTCACAGGAACCGCCTTCGAGAAAATCTTTTACAAACTGAATTACAGCGGGACTTTCCGGTTGGCTTTGAATGAAAAAAGAAAAACTAATATTGCACCTAATTGGTTTAAAGTTGTGGAGATGTTGGAGAACAGCGCCTTTGTTCTGGGCTCATGGTTGGCTTAGAATGAAAAAGATCCCAGGAATACTGGTCTAACTGTGAATGGTATGTGTAACACGTGTGAAAAACGAGAGACACGTGTCAGCGCTCGTTACAGTAGTAATGTGCTCCAGTGTGACACATAGCCCAAACGACATCCTGACAATGGCTAAATATTTTTATTCACGTCTCGTAGTTACAGGAAGTGTGAAGTACGCAGTACTTAGTAGAGACGACGGGTAGTCACACAAAGTGTAGTTATCTTTGTGACTTCCTGCAACGCCAGTTCAGGGGCTCAGCAGTCCAGATCCTGAGGGCTGGGTCCGTCCCACGAACACTCCCTGTAACCCTCTTAATTAGGTCGGTGGATTTTTCCCATCAGATGATGGGTGATGGCCGTAAAGGAAAACATATCTAAACTCACACTCAAGTTGTGTAGTTTCCCACATGGAACCAGCTTTTCCTTTATCTGGATGTGAACTCTGTTTTGCTGCAGATCTCCAAGAGTCTGGAACTTCTAGATTTTCCTCCAACCTTGTGGAATTTTAAAGAAAATCTTTGTAACATCGAGGAAACCTTTGCAGTATTGAGGAAATCCAAAAAAAAGAAGCTCAAAACTTTAATGAGTAAAGTGCTTTTCCGGAAGGTCCTAAAGCCCTAAAGCTTACTGCAGCGTACCCTCTGATGGCGCAGAAACCTCTTATCCAATCTGAATTTTCCAGAGATTTCCGTTTTAGAATTATGCTTGCCAAGCTCAGTAACAAATCAGAAAAAATCACTTTTCCGAGCTCAGGTGACCACTAAACTAATTACTAAGAATATTATCGGTGAAAATGAAAAACTGTTTGGTTTTCATTTCTTCCACGAAATGGAAATTCAAGAGAAGGCAAAAGCCCGAATTACTGCAGGAAGTAGATGCTATACTTGTCACGGAAAGTCGGAAGCGATCTCCCAACGAGCTGAAATTATTTTGTATTAATACTTAGCAAGCAAAAAATGTATAAATTAAGCTGAGCTTTATGATTTATTAGAGAAGTGGGAGAAGATAAATTACTTGTAAAGGGAAAACCAAATTGAGACAATAGATAAATTGAAATCAAATCAAATACATGGAGCTTAGCAATTCATCAGGATTGTCCAGAGATTAACTCATATTCGTAAATGGTAATAATACGGATTGTGCATTTAAAATGCAAAAATTGTTTTGCGGATATATTTCGCTTCTTAGTCTGACTTATGATATACGCAATGACTTCCGCTTATTACCGGAATAACTACTTTAATTTTTCCGAATTCTCGTTTCTTAAAATAAAAAAGGGAGCAGATTACATCAATAGTTGGGGGGACTGGGGTATTAAATTGACCTTCCTGACGTTATTGGGTCCTAAGTTATCAGGTAACAAGCGATTCCTTTCCTAGATTAGACAGGGGGCGGTTTCCCAAGGGACTGCAGCCAAAGAGGCTTACTATGCCACCCACCCAAGTAGGTAAAGCCTACCTGACAAAGAGGCTCTAACTTAATCAACTTTACCCTGTGGAAAGAAGAGGGCCTATTTCAGAAGCTGGTGCCCTTTTGTTCTAGGGGAAAATTTAGGAAATTGCTTTCACAAAAACTTAGCTGTTTGATTGGCTCGCTGCTTACCAAATTCGTTCTGAAATCTTACAAAACTTTTTAAACTACATTTAAATAATTAACACTAGATTTAGGTGAAAAATCGACAATTAAAATTGATTACTGTCAGATTTGCTGATAGAGACAGCTGTGAGGAAAGTACGAATAATTGACTGTTTTTCTCGCCAGATTCTCTACTTGGGAGTTTTATTTCCGGCGTATTACGTATATTTTTTTTGTTTTGTTTAAGGCGCGTCAACATCTGAGGTTATTAGGCGCGCCTGGAGCATTTTGTCCGAGCATTGGCGGCCTTCGGGCAGTGAATTGGAAGGAACAGAAAATCTAAAAGCCAGCAGCTAAAGTCAGTCTAATCCGGTATCTCCGCGTTGGAACCCAGTACGCTAACCACTCAGCTGATCTCTTTCCTTATTTTTTCACGTATTATTTTTATTACTATTAAATTATTAAAAAAAAAAAAAATGACTGCCATTAATTTACAAGATATTATAAAAATACTTTTTAACATCGCATAATTTCATTTTATCTTTGACTTCCTCACACTAGACTTAAAAGAACAGAACTAAACAGACGCTATCGACTACTTAAAAGACTCTTAGACGATAGATCAAAACTTCTATTTTGAAACCCATCTGGGCGTATGGAATAGAGCTGTGGGGTTCAACCAAACGCTCCAATCTCCAAAGGATTCAATCTCTACAATCTAAAATACTTCGAACTATGGTACACGCTTCTTTTTATGTCTCCCAACCTGGACTATACACACTGACCTTAACATTCCTTTTGTCACGCAAGTTGCTAAAACAAGAAACAGAAAACTCCACTTCAACCTGCAATCTCATATAAATCCTCTAGATAAAAATCTTTCTTCTAGAACTCTTCCTGACAACCCGGGCAAGACGCCTTAAAAGACAGTGGCCTCGTGATCTCCTCTCCAGTGAAGAGAGTGACTAACCATCTAATATTTGGTAGTGTTACCACTGGGTAACTTCTCCACTCGTTACTTATCATTTGTTACTCGGTTGTCATTGTTACAAGCTGATTTTAGCATAAATAAACGCAAAAAAAAAAAAAAAAATCTGTAGTAGCACGCATGTATGCACCTCTGACAGGTTTCGGACTTACGTACATGCATCACCTGAGGTATTTAATAAGTTTGGTGTAGAGATATCGACTTCCCTTATGTTAACAACTTCACTTCCTTCATTCAAGTAAGCAAGTGTAGTACGAGGCAGTGATGTAAGTGAAGCCAAAATCCCCCACTCCAAATTTATTAGACACCTCTGATGATGGCTGGATATCCGAAACTGGTTAGGGATACAATAACGCTTGCTACGTCAGGATAACCACATTTTTAATATATGAATTTTAATACGCTTCTAACTAATTTGGATAATCAGAGCACTTTAGAACATTCACTTCCGGTCAAATCCACTGATTTTCAAATATACTGTCACGATCGTTCTATTTCCGGTTGCTAGTTGCAAAGACAAAGTAAATAAAAAGAACAGGATTACATAAAAATAAAACTTTTTATTGCTCATATTTTTTTCTTTTTTTGAGGTTAACCTATATATTTTTGTTTTACAAGATATGCAATCCGGTTACACAGGGCTGTAAAGCGTGTCTCTCGGACCAGTTAGTATATCATTTGTAATTCATAGCGGTGCAGTTCTGAAGCGTGTTGGACAAAGACAAATTAAAGCTGGAGCTCTAGAGTATCTGCGCTCCTGGACATGCAGATATTTCTTCTTTTTTTTGCACTTCTGTCCAGTATTCATAAATTTTGTCTGTTTCTACAACCAAAACTGTTTTAAAGTTCCTTTTATTTTATTTTTTGTAGTAGCTCCTACTTACTGACAAACACAGATTATTTCGATCATACACAATTATTTATATCGATTCCACACCGGAAATGTCCTTTAAATTAGAGTTGCAATCTTGAGAATTTGGTCTTTAAAAAAAAAGAAAAAAGATCTACTTGTGTTTGTTAGCTTCCGCTATTTAAAAATGTCTAATTGCAGGAAGTTTCAACTTTCAACTTCCTGTGCGGACCAGAAGCAAGTCCCTTTACCGGAAGTTCCGCATTACTAATTTTTCCCCCATTTTCATGATAAAACTTCCATAAATCTGAATTTATTATTAGTAATGAGCAGTAAAAATGCAGTAAGCATGAGAAGTTACCCGTTGTTAACACTTCTCGAAATAGACATCGATGGCTTTTTTTTGTTGTCCCTTAAGCCCTATCACTAAGCAAATCTGTAGTAAGCTGAAAAAGGGCGAGCGGATCTTATCCCTTTTTTATGAAGGGAATTACTTAGTTAAATAGTGTGTTAAATTGTTTCATTGTTTAAATCAGGGGTCCCCCAAACTTTTTACTCAGGGGGCCCAGGTTCACTGTCCCTCAGACCGTTGGAGGGCCGGACTATAAAGCAAACTATTTTAAAGTAAAAAAAAACGGGAACAAATAGAATATTTCAAATAAAGATCCAGTAAATTCCAAACCAGTATTCCTGTGGGAACTATGGACCTGCTTTTTGGCTAATGAGATGGTCAATGTCCGGTTTAGTTATAGTGTGCTTTGCCTTTCTTCCTACTTCTGGCTGTTATTTTACACTGTTTTCGGAGCCGTGACGCGTGCATCCCGCGTCATGGGAAGTAGTACTGTACATGAGCGACGCAACGCTTTGCGGCACCGCCACATATAGTGCTCCCATCTCACTGACCACCAATGAAAGAGATGCTCCTTCCGGAAGTGCGGCGGGGGCCCGGATAAATATCCTCAGGGGGGCACCGCATGTGGCCCGCGGGCCGTAGTTTAAGGGACCCCTGGTTTAAATAAAAGGGAGTATTAACAGTTACTCTCAGAATCCTGAGTACGGCGTCTTGGATGCGAATAGTTCTGGAACTACTTGGCAGTTCTAGTCCGTAAATCTGTACAAGTACCAAAAAATGTTGAGTTCTCTGAGAGGGGTATTTGATCTTTTACATATCTTTTACCCCTGGATAGAGCTCTGTACCATTTCAGTAGATCCTGGAGGCTGTGGAGTCGTCTGATGTCAGAGTTCTCAGGTTAAGCCTTTTTTTTGCCAACAAATAAATGGATATTTTTATATTTTTTGTGAATCCCCCCCCCCCAAATGACTTTAATGATTTTATTTCATATTTAGTGCCTCCTGTTAAAGCGATTGTGCAGAATTGGCAAAACCTAGATAGCATTAACACAGGATCTAGGACAGGAATATTTCAAATTTTTGATAAAAGTATGCAACCCAAGCAGACGATAATCCTCTCTCTGAAAAAAAACTTGGTGAAACTGACCAATTATATTTCATTCAAAATTGCATCATTAATCTTACGCTAAAAAATTAATAACCATCTAATTAGGACACTAGGGTGGGGATGTGGCGGAGCAAAACGTAAATACAAAAATAAGCGCAGTCAGCTGTTTGGGTTCACGTAAACAGTAATTAATCATTAAAAATACTGCGCTAAAATACATATTGTGCTAACAGCTCACTGTTGCCAACAGAACTGGGTATTTTTTTTATCGAGATAACAGATGATTTCACTGCTGCCTTTAGATTAATTACCGTTATGTCAAATTCATCCAATTTGATATCCGTTTTATGGATGGTACAAATAGTAAAATACTATTTGGGACAGTTTGAAATGAACGAAATCCAAGTATGAAGCTCTTTCTTGGACTAGAAGTATCACTGCTAACAGGACTTCCGCTTTCACGACTGGCAAGGGAAGTTCTAGTGCTGATTTTGAGATTTCACCGGAAATACCCGCGTGTGTGTGTGAGTATTAACTCAAAAACGGAAAATCGCGGAAAGCTGATATTTAATATGAAGACTACACGGAAAAAAGGGGTTAAATCCAATTTTGATGAAAATGAGTGTTTGGCACAATTATGTAGTTCATCGTTTCCCAACCTTTTTTGGCTCGCGTACCAATTGGTAGTACATCATGTTAAATTGTCCCAATTAGGTAAAAATGATTGTATTTCGTGATATTTGTTATCCCTAGTTTGTTATTTTATTATTATTATAATCTTCATTTGTATAGAGATACAATGTATCTGTAAGGGTAGTGAAACCCCACCACTCATCCACTCTAGCGTAGGGGTAGTGAAACCCCACCACTCACCCACTCTAGCCAGAGAGAGAGAGACAGCCCCCTCGGCACACAGAGAAGGGACGCTCGGCGAATGTATATAAGAACGAGAGGAAAGTCAAAAGAGAGATTCTGTGATTCGGAGATTCTGTGATTCTGTGAAAAGTCTTACACTTGAGTTGTACACATCGTTTAGCCACGTCAGTCAGTCTGTTGGTAGTGAAACCCCACCACTCATCCACTCTAGCGTAGGGGTAGTGAAACCCCACCACTCACCCACTCTAGCCAGAGAGAGAGAGACAGCCCCCTCGGCACACAGAGAAGGGACGCTCGGCGAATGTATATAAGAACGAGAGGAAAGTCAAAAGAGAGATTCTGTGATTCGGAGATTCTGTGATTCTGTGAAAAGTCTTACACTTGAGTTGTACACATCGTTTAGCCACGTCAGTCAGTCTGTTGGTAGTGAAACCCCACCACTCATCCACTCTAGCGTAGGGGTAGTGAAACCCCACCACTCACCCACTCTAGCCAGAGAGAGAGAGACAGCCCCCCTCGGCACACAGAGAAGGGACGCTCGGCGAATGTATATAAGAACGAGAGGAAAGTCAAAAGAGAGATTCTGTGATTCTGTGAAAAGTCTTACACTTGAGTTGTACACATCGTTTAGCCACGTCAGTCAGTCTGTTCTGTTCTTGTAGTGTAAAGTATACAGTCCTTGGCAGTCAGTCATATAAATATATAAAATCTTATACCGATACTAAAGTGTTATTTATCCATCAACATCTACAACCAACATCTCTCTCCTCAAAAACCATTACATATCTGTTACAAAGGAGTTCCAAGTTCATCTTCACTTTATAAACTTTGTCAAGTGCAAGATCTTAGTTTTAAAACTTTTTTTTAAATAATTAAAAATTGCGTACATATTTTTGGAAAATACTCCTTGAAAGACTATTTTAATCCTGTTAAATGTGCTATTATATTTTCTCGTATATCTTGAGACAAACCAACCTTATTACTCTACTACATATTAACAACTTTACTGTATAATATTATTAATTAAAAATAATTTGTATGATTTATATGAAAAAACGTTTCTATTTATTTGAGTTTATATTTTTTATGTCCGCCATTACAGATTATTTTTCGCGTACCACCAACCAGTAACTCGCGTACCATCAGTGGTTGGGAAACGCTGCTGTAGTTCATCACACAAACTTTCAGATGGGACAACTTAGTTGAATGTAATGGGTTTTAGTCTCGAGAGTTATAACCAGATGAATGTATGGTATACACAGAGAAAACGGGTGAAATCCCATCCAAAACATGGACAGAAAGTGTGGAAGTCCTGCAGGTGTGCATTTCTAAAAGTTGTATTGATTTTTTTTTTGCCTGGTTTTATGAAAGCTAATTATGAAAGGTATATATTATAATTTACAAAAAGTTTAGTCAAAATAAAAGCTTTTTACGCAATATTATTATTTTCTGAAACTCAATTAGTCATGAACGCCCTGTATGATAGATGGACTAGACTCACAGATGTATAGAATTTTGTCGAGGGGAGTTGCATGGAGTTTATATGGTGAAATATAATCTCTGTAATACATTATATTCTTATTTTCACAATCTGATTCGAGGGATATACTAAGGAACTGGACAATGGACGCACAGACAAATAAACACAGAGGCCCCCCTCCATTTTTAGAAATATTTGATTGAGGAACTTTTAAGGAACACTAAAGAATGGTCCATTCTATGCACTGTATAAATTACAAAATCATATTTCACTAAACACTGAAACTGTAACGTTTCAAACTTTAAAGTTGCTCTCCTGAAACATCTATAAACTGGACTTAACCCTTTCTTCCCGTGCAGGTTGGATGACTCTAGAAAGCGCCACAATAAGTTCCGAAACTTAATTGAAGTAATTTCTCAGAAAATGACTCCAACAATTCTCATCGTAATTCTTTTCTCTTAGTTACGTACGAGAAAGCAAAAAAAAAAAGAAAATGGAGTTCTATCCCCACCACCAACCAAGCGAGTCTAGTAAATAACGAGTGAATCAGAGTTGTTTGAAAATGATGAGTTTTCAAGTATAAGAAGGGGGGAGCGGTGGGTGGAGGAGGTTAGGGCAAGGTGTGACGCATTAATAAATTAACGACATCCCAGTTTGTAGCGCAGCTAGTTGATTAATATGCAAACTAGTGGCAATGCTACCAACCTTACTCCCAACACTACTTCAGCTGTACAGCAAGGCAACACTGCTAAGTACCGCTGTTCCCGGAGTAAAGTTCTCACTGTCAAGCTCCACCAAACCCCTCCTCCCTAGTAATTCTCTAATCTCGTACTTTTCAAAGCTCTCAGCTTTTAACTACTACTCTCGACTAGTTTGTATTCCACAGAGACTTTCTTACTCCTTCTCTTAGTCAAAAAAAGCTTCTTATAAATAATTATTCAAGTAAATTTTTACATCCTCTTTGAACAATGGCCATTAAAAGAAGCACCAGTATTAAAGACCTTGCTAAATTGTTATTCCCTCCCAAAGCAGATGTTTCGACTTTTCTCAAATTTAGTGATAACAATTTTCATGGTACCATATTGAATTTAGATTCCTGATTGAACCTGATTAAATTCTGGGACCTGTAACATAAATTACAGGACAGATTAATTGTATATACATATATATATATTTGGGCTAACCATAGTGGATAGCCTCGTGGTAGTAGTGGTAAGAAGAAGTCTTGTGAGTGTGTTCACAGCAGATTTGGGTTCAGGCCAGGGCACTGCGCAGATCCTTCCTGGGTACTGGGCGAAACCCCACTACTCTATTCCTGGGTATCTGGGAAATCTTTATGGTGGAGAGCAATACCTGATAACTACCCAGGTATCTAAATCAACCTTGAACGATGGCATTCATCCAACTGGAATGTGCAGGTACCAACATGTTCCATCAACTTTTTTTGCAGGAGTCTAACTGGTCAAAATCAACTACGCACATTGAGGGAACCCTCGAACATAGGGGCAAGTCTCTAGAAGAGTCGCTCCAGAGGCTGGGGCTCTGCGTTGCCATGGTTTTTGTTGATTCCTCATTTTCCATTAGTTGGTCTACGATGGTACCCCAGACATTCACCTTTTCCAGAAAGACACGAGTTCGCTATGGCCAATCCAAATTCATTTTTTTTTGAGTTAATTACACTCAACGCTTGAGTAGGATTAAAGTGAAGTAATTCAGGCGGGGCTTAACGTCCAACTACCAATTAGGTGTCTTGGACGGGGGCAGAAGCTCATACTTTACTGTAAACAATTTTTTTCTAACAAATAAAAAGTAGCCACACGCGGGATTCGAACCGGGTACCTTCCACATATGAAGCCACACTCTTGACCACTAGACCACACCCGGCTCCTACTTGGGTAGGATTACATTGTAATCAAACGCTCTAGATTTCGAATTTTCTGTCGATTTTAAACCGGAAACACTTAACTGTTTCTTAAATAATAAAATATTCATTTTCATTTAATGGAAAATGGTTTATCTTTAAGAGAAACTATAAAGTGTAATTTGCGTTCTCAAGTTTAGGAAATTTAATCAGGAAAAGTTTGACTCCATTCTGGAAACTAAGTTGAGCTAAGCCCCCCCCAGTAACTAAGTAAAGTACATTATGTATTTTACAGACGAAAGAAACTAATGTAATTTTTTTATTCCTCCTGTAAGTTTTATTACAGAATTTCCTTTTACGTTTTGCAATAAAATGGATCAGTATACTCGTACACCATGCATATATTTTATTGACAATGTTTTATGGTAATGCTGTTAAATGTTTTAAGTATGTAGTGAGGGAGTATGTTTATTGGCACGTTTGATGTTTTATGATTTCCGTTTGTAAATCTATACAAGTTAAGTTTATGATGAGTAGAAGATGAAATTAGGTGAACGTGACGAAGGGCTGGAACAACTTTAAAGGGCTCCAGTTTTATGATCGTTCTGTGTTTGTCCCTTAAGGTCCAGTGAAAGTGCTTATTTTCAAAGATTTTGAGCGGAAATTTCGATGTACTTCCGTTCATAAGGGCTTTCTTTGAAAGTCCAGTCGAAGAAGAAACGGAAAAGTTTTAATTTGCCAAGGGTTTTCTTGGGTCTTTTTTTTTTTTAATATTTTCTTTGATGAAATGACTTACACAATAATAATGAGTATTAAAAAGATAAAGCTTCGTCCTTTGAAGGAAATGCCCAAACCGGAAAAATGCGGATTTCCTGAATGGCACCTGCAGTTTCCTGTTAGTTTATTTTTCTAAACTTCCGGACAGTTTTAAAACTCTTCTCTTGAAGAGGTAACTTTTGACGTCATGCCTTTTTTCTAAAAATGTTTCCTGTACTGAAACCAGTACTTATAAGAAGAAGCCAACTAAAATTTTAGTAAAAGAGCAGAGTTTGATTAAAACCAGGTGAATTGTTGCGAGTCTTTCACACTATTGTCTATGGATCACAACCATTGAAAATTCGACCAACTGAGAGGGTGGAAAAGCGGAAGAAGGGTGATGTTTAAAAAGGAACGCACTTATCTTTAAATCGTACTTACACCCAAACGGACGGACGGACGGAATATAGGTCAATAACAGGAAATGGAAAACATTAAAGACAAAAGTAACCAGTAGGTGCTGGCTTCCAGCGATAACAACGTTAATAGCAACCAACAACAGTGGTCCCATTATGGTCATTCCCTCCAATCGTAAAGGTAATTATCTGTGGAACTAGTGATGGGCGTGACTACAAAATGGTGTACCCCCTCTCATCAAAACGCCACCGATCTGTGTCTGATTCCTTCTTTTTTAAAGGCTGAAATCGCACCTATTTTTTTTTTTTATTTTTACAGGTTTCAGCTCAGTGTTTTCTACATTTTGTTTAGGAGGAAGTATTTTGCTAAATTTTCCGCCGGAAGTAGAAGTTCGCTGAAAATATTCTGTGCGTTGAAACAAAAGATCCCATCTCGTACCATTAAAATGTAGATTTCCTCTTCTCATTCTTCTATTCTCCAGTAAACCCCATTCCAGTTTCCAGGATGATCTGCCAAGTTCAGCGTATATCACGTACTCCTTGTTATTCTTCAATATTTCCTGATATTTTTTTTTTTTTTGTCTTTCTACCTTCTGATTACTCAGCGCTTCGTTCCTTCAGTTTCTTTAATTAATTTCTTCTTTGTCTATCTGTTCTTTTCCAGGAGAATCCTGGGGCACTAAGGTATTCTGTTGTTCGGAAGACGGATGTAATCTTTCAATCAAAGTGACAACCACCCCAACCTTGGTTGCCGTAGCGACGGTGTTCACAACTCTACTTGGGCAAGTGTTCATCTTTGATAATTTCTATTAAAAATTTTAATTAATTAAAAATTAAGTATAAAAATGAGGTGGGGCGCTCAGAAATATTATTTAAAAAAAAAGAGAAGTAGGAGAGGGGGGTGACAAAAAAATATATTTAAACATTTGAACGCCTCACTTCATTTAAAGAAAAGAAAATCCAAGAAAACTAAATGGAAAAATCAGTAAAAATAAGAACACTAAATGTAGAAAGAAAAGTTCATAAATAAAAAAAAAATGGCAGCCCTGTTATTATGGCTGCCATAAATACAATTTACACGCTTTAACTTCTTAGGGATTAAATATGGTTTTGTCAGGCTATACGCAATCTTGAGGGCATCAGATCACAGGGGCAATTTAGCAGAATAAGCTCAGAACAAAAGAGAACATTAATTATTCTCAAAGTACTTTCAAATTCCAATTCAAAATTAAATTCTCAAGTATAAAGACCACCCGTAAAATAAAAAAAAAACTAAATTTTGACAATCAACCTAGAATTGAGCCCTAAGAGAGCCCTAAGAAGTAGGCATAACTTAGTGTGACCGAGCGCCGGTAAGGGCGATCAGGGCACGGGGAATTTCGCTCGCTCAGCAGGGGGTACAAATAACTCGTCAGGCTATGAATACACTAATTTAATTTTCGCCCCCAATACACCAATTAGACAATCACATACAAGGAGTTGAGCTCATTATTACAACATAACTAATACTTCCGAAAACAGAATAAGTAAAAAGAAACTTTCATTAAGTAGTTAGTAATAGAAATATAAAGGAAACTGAACAAACTATAAGACAACATAAAATTAAGATTAAATAGGCAAATTACAATTTAAATCAATAAAGTTGGGCCCTTATTCTCAGACATTATTATTATTATTATTAATATTATTATTATTATTATTATTATTAATACTATCGTTTCTCTTTTGTTAATCTACACTATAGCAAATGTACTCCTCCATCACTACGGCAACAGTTAGCCCCGGCCGGAAGCAATGCGTAAAAATTTATGTTCAATACTCACAGCAAAACAATCCCATCAAACGCATAACACTTGTTTCCTCTCACACACTCTAACTAACTCTGCCGGTGTCTATACACTATACTCCACGCGCTCGCTATTCTCTCTCTCTCTCTCTCTCACGCGGTACATTGCTCTCGGCCGCTACCAGCCGTGCCGTCAGCAGTTTAACTTAACAATTGCAATTTTTTCTACTAATTATTCAATTATTATTTACAAATTAAATGCTCTCCCTTTACATTAGAGTTGAGGCTTTGATTCCCCCCCCCCAAAAAAAAGAAGAAGCAGGTTTGAATGGCAGCCTTGGATGGGTTCAAGACTTAACTATCCAGAATCTAATATTGCTACCAAAAGTCCGGTGTTCATTCATAGGATGGATCGTTTGTTTTAAAAGGTAAAACGAGTTGTGAAGACGAGCTGAAGTTTGGTCTGAGAGGAGTTCAGCTAAGCCCAAACAGTTTGGAAGGTAACAACAACAACCTAGAGACCTGTAAGGCCAAAATCGCGATTAAGGAAGTCGCTTTGAGGTGATATGCAGGCGATACTGCCCCCCCCCCTACGCCATAACTAACCCACGTGAATCAGTGAACGCCAAATATCAAGTCCAGTATCTGGAACATTCATGATTCAACCTGAAAGAAATAAAAATCGTGACATTGATTCCACCATATTGATTCTCAATCACCTGACTATACCATTCCAGCTGTTTTGAGTGAACATAAAAACTCGGACTACAATCTGAACAAAACATAAAAATAACAAGAAGGGATTAGCTATGCGGTTAGCGTACTGGACTCCCAAGCGGAGGTCCCGGGTTCGAATTCAGCTGCTGACCCTTAGATTTTCTCTTTCTAGTGAGCTTCTTATAGCTCCACTGTCCTAGTGGATGGACAGTGTTGTCTGTAACGAGAGAACACTGTCCGGAGGCCGGCAGTGCACGGAAAAAAGCTCCGGGCGCCAACAACCTTAGATGTTGACGTGCCTAAAATCATTTTAAAAAAAATAAAATAAAACTCAATCTCTGAATGTTAATTATTTTTTTTAGTCTGACATTTTAGACCGACTCCTAAACTTATGGAATTGAAATTCCATACATGAGGCTGCATGGAGGGTACAAATAGCGATACAATACGCAATGAAATCTCCCCAAAATCTCCTAAAAAAAAAAAAAAATGGGTAGCCCCATTTTCACCATCGTGAAATTTAAAAAAAAAGAAAAAACGAGGATAAAAAAACGTTCACATTTCAAAACCTCGTTTTATACCTTTTTTAAAAAAGAAGACACTTAAAATAACCAGCTGTTAATTATAAAATAAAAATTTATAGATCCCATATTAGGGAATATTAGGTCAAGTTTATTCCTTAATAAAAATAAAAAAATCTTTGAAAAAATGGCATAAAAACATTTTCATGCCATAGTAAAAACGCCCACATTTCATTTCTTTTATTTTATATACTGTATTAAATTCTGTCCCATATTAAAGGAATCCAGTTCGAGTAGCACGCAATCCGTCTGCGCATATGGTTCACTTTCGGTCGTAAAGGGATGGAACAATTTTAAGGAAATTTAATCAAACTTTGCAAGTCCTAAGGAATTATTTGTTATTTAATTCTAGTTTATGGATGCACTTTTCTGCAATGAATGGTGAAGACAGAAAAGTCCTGTCATAAGTCAGATTGGAGGGTTGGGGATGAAGTGTATCGTGCTTCAAATTGCACAGCAGCCAAATGGGGGGTCTTATATGGTTTTTTATGGCCCTATACAAACTGGGATGCTTTTTGGTGTTCTTTATATTCGAGTCTTAAATGTTCTCCCAGTTTGTTCGATATAATTATCAATAAACACATTATTAATTTATTTTAACATTCACCTATCATTTCAGGCATTTATCTGACGTTTATGGTATCAACTTTCTATTATGAATTGATTATAATGTTTTGCAAATTTTGTAATTAAATTCAATTACCCGCCTGGATGTACTGGTATTGAATTGTGCGGGTTCAACGAAACGCTCCAATCTTCACAGAATTCAATCGCTTCAGTCTAAAATTCTCCGCAGCATCGTTAACGGCTCCATTTTACGTTTCAAATCTAACTATCCACCGCAGACCTGGGAAATTCTGTTTTGTAGGTCCAGGTTACCTCGAACTCGCTATAAAAGTTTTTCATCTGAACTTCATCACTCTCATTCTACAATCCTCTTGTCCGCCATTTATCATCTCATCACCATCCACATCATCCTTCCAGACGATTAAAATCCAGCCAATGGCCTCGCGATTTTCTCTCTTCTGAAGAGAGTAGCTAATCCTGGGAGACGACTTATGGAGTGTTATCACTGGGTGGGTAACTTCTCCCCTCAATTAGTGGACTTTGTAGTGGTATCAGTTATTGTCCATTGTTACTAATAGTGTATCTAGCGCTGGTCTAACTTAACAAATAAATTAAAATTTAAAAAAAAAAATCAAATCGAAGAGAAATCTTGCAATTTATTGAACTGGTTGCAAAAAAAATTATATATTTTTCTCTCAATGTGTATTTATCAAATAATCTACTAGATGAGATTGTGACAAAGAGTTGTCCCACCAGGATGGCAGAAAGGAACGCAGGCAATCCAAAACTGTTCCCAGCCCACCCGTCACCCCATAAGAGGCACCGGGGTTTCAAAACCCACAAATCCTGGGCCAAAAATTGCCAGATACCCAATACTATAGACTAATAACGTAACTGCAGGAAACTAGAAAGCATGGCAACTCGAATCGCCTCATTGCACTGAATAAACCTAAAGAGAGTTCGTAAAGATTGGCGGATGTCACAAATCTCCAGAAAGGGGAAACATTTAACCTCCCGAAGACCGAGGAATCCTAGTTTTAGAAAAGGCTGGAAACTGCTCTACAAAGCGGCGCACAAGTACTAAATACTACCACTCTCTAACCATCAAGTAAATTTGAAAGTCACTACTATTATCTAGGTCTTTAATTAGAATCACTTACTTTTAACTGAGGCTGGAGAAGTGGAGAAGTCCAAGTAATTTACTGAAGATTGCAAGTTCTAATTGTTTACGGGTAATTTGGCAGAATCCTTTAGTTCTTTGGCTCCAGGAGTATTTAGTCTTGTTTTTTTCCTCTTTGTTCAAAGCTTTCCCCCATACAACAAGGATAATGCAAATAATTCAGGATGATGAAGAGAGGAAGGGAGGAAAAATGGATGGGGATTTTCTAATGGCCGCCGGTGGTTTTGGGATCATTGTTTTGTTTAAATTTTAGCTCCATTTTCTGTATCTTGTAGTCTTGTGAAAGCAAACCGGATCAATATGGTATATTATTAAAGAAATGGATCAGATCAAGAAATATGGCCCATGCATGAAGGTGAATTGTGTAGAAACGCTCAGCTATCGTCCTTTGGCCTGGAATAAGTAGTAACGGGGACAGCAATGATGGGATGGTGGATGGATCCAGGTTCCCACAATGGGTGGGAATTCAATATATAGCTGCCAGCTCGACTCCCTCGGGCAATCTGTCTCTCCTCCACCTCCCCACTTGCTACCACTGTCTCCTTTTTTCTTTAGATCTCTCTTTCTCTCTCACACACTACATCCTGCTCCAGCTGAATCTCTGCCCACTTCCATTCCAGTAACCCCATAAATATTGTTCAGCGAGTTCTTGCGTTTTAACTACTTATGTAGAGTTTGATGCAGTCAAAAAACTAAGCGGTGATGTAGATGGAGCTTCATTTAAACTAATTGGTGTTATCTATAGACCTAAAATGGATGACAACCCGGCCTCGGATTCCCGATCTGTTCTGGGACTCCACAGCCTTTCTTGATGGCTTCACTCCACAGTTTTCCAATTGATTATGCTAGTCTTAATCAATCGCTGACTCAATTGATCATTTATTTCATGATCTCCTGTTCAATTAAATACCATCGTACTCCATTTAATTTTGGCTAAATCACACAATTCCTTGAATCCAGATTTTTTTTTTCTCATTTATGCAGGAATTTTCCAGCTTTGTGCCTGTTTATTTAATTTCTAGCGCGTCAACTTCTAAGATTATTGGCACCCATTAATCAGCCATTAAAATAAAGCGGTAAATAAGAAATTTAAAAGTAACATTTTGAAATTATATTATCATTTAAAGAACAAAAAGATCGAGCGAACGATTTTTAGTGTATTAATTTAGGTCTAAAAATGAAAAGTTATTAGAGTAAATGGAAAGAGTTAATTCTAATAATTATCAGTAATGAGTAGAGTGGAGCTTTTAAAGTTAAAGAGCTTTCATGCATAAGAGCCAAAAGAATCATGAGGCCCATTGCTCTCTTGTTTCGGTGTCAATATCGATTTCAAGATCAGCCCGATCCACGTATTCGATTCCAAAAAAAAAAATAGTTACCCGTGAGCTCTTTAAAGGGGGGAAAACGGAAGAAGTAAGAAATTAATTTGAAGAAAAAAAAGCACACAAAGTCTTTCATTAATATCTTGTTAGATTGTGTGGATAAGTTTTTAAAATAAGTAGATTTATAAGATATTTGACATTTCATAGAATCTTAAACTAACTTTAAGTAGGTTAAGCTAAGAGATAAGGCTTATTTTTAGGATAAAAGTTTACCAGAGTTGATTTTTTTTTTTTCTTTTTTATATACCACACTTTACAGACCGTAAATTTCAATAGAACAATAGAAAATAGATTTACGTTTAAGACGGTTAAACCGGAAATAAATCGTTCAGTAAATACTCCGGATATTTATGACAAAAGTTGTTGTAATAGAGAGAGAGATTGCTCTTGACCTACTTCTTAACTGTACCAAAACAAAAGAAGTAGATTACTGAGGACAAAATCTCGAGATATGTTCATGCATTGGTGCTGAATTCAGAGGCATTTTAGCTTAGATTAAAGCGCACTTCCGTGCTTAGAGATATGGCCCATTTTCAAGGTTGTTTTAAGCAAGCTACAAGTTTTCTGAATTGGGTTTGCTCAAATAAGAGTTACGCCCTAATCTACAGCTGTGTTCCTAGATGAAGGTCCAAAGCTTTGATCAGCATGAAAGGGAAGCTGATGAGGTATATCTGTACCAGAAACCATCCAATAGTAATCCTAGTATTAACATTAAGCTGAGAATAGTCTGAGGCATGCTGTTTGGCCCGCAAAGCTTGCTTCATTTCTTTGGTCATCAAATAGAACAGTAGAATAGAACAGGAAATCGGCCATTATCCAAAAAAAAACGAGGCAAACACACAGCCTGTGAAAGGTCGACTGAAAAAGGAAGTAACTATATTATATCCCCCAAAGCCAGCAACGTCCGCAAGATAGCGGAATTTCCGTAGCGAAACAGACGGGCAAGGCCTTCTGACGCTTATCAAGGGGGTAAATCTTATCCCTAAGTGCCAGACTCCTCTAGAAATGCCCTGTAAAGCTTAGGGATAGTTACCGTGTGTTTTTTTTTTTTTTTAATGGCAATGTAGGGTTTCACTAATTTGGGAGAAACTTCTCCAGAGAACGCTGGGCAAGTTTAGTCCAGCTGCTGTAGAATAAAAGGTTAACTTCTGGGCACCTGCGGAGATACGATAGATATTTAGTACAAAACGTGGTTACATCCCAGTCGATCTATTATGTCGCCACCTTGTCAGGCGATGACCTTTCTGATTCCCGTATATATTAGCCTCTCATCCAGTGGGACATTGCTGGAGTAGCAGCTTGACACGTTATTCTCTTCCCTGCTGACGAAAACCTCCAGGGTCTTAAGTTGCACCTCCATTCACGGCTCCCTTCACCTAATGCAGCCTTCAACCTTCAACATCCCCTAAAGGCACAAACAGTCCTTTCGTTTCAAGATTATTTATTAGAGTACCTTCAAGTGTATACTATAAATTAAGAAATATTTAGTTTTAAGAATTTTTATTTCTAGAAAATAATTGCCATCTAATTTTCTAGCTCATGTTGAAAGAAAAATTAATAACCTGAATATATTTATATCGTCATCCTATTAACAACAAAAATATTGAAGCAAAATCAATGATCTATGCAATCCAGGTCTCTTAGATAGACAGATCCTGGATAAGTACTTTGAACACGATGTTGTGCCCACTTATTCATGGAGTTCAATTAACACCCTGTAAATCATGATGGACTTCATAAGTACAGAAAACAATAGCGAGAAAATTACATGTCAATTATTTTAAAGGAATAATAATACTATTAAAGGAATAATATAATGTAAAGTTTAAGAAAAGGTTAACATTAAAATAAATAAATAAATAATTACTTTTGTATTATTAATAAGAATAACTTAAATAAACACAAAAAATCTTCCAAATAAATTCTTAAGGAAAATTTAAATTTTAACGTCTTTAGTCCAAGATAAGTTCTAAGATAAATATATAAATCGCCGAACAAAATATAATCATTCTATTTCTATTGGTTAATTTCATTCCAAAGATGAAAGAAAAAAAGGTTATCTCAGTTCACCTAAAAAGGAAAATTCATTCTATTTTCTTTCTCTTTTAAGTGTATCGAACTCATTTTTCCTTTAGCAGTAAAAAAAGGAAAACCTGTTAAGAAATAATTTTTTTAACAAAAAAAAAAGCGCCAGTGTGATAGTTATTGAGATCGATAATCGAACTCTGTACAAAATGTAAGTGTGTTTAATATTTTTATCGACAGTTCATTTCGATTTTTCTGTTTATTTGGTTTAACATTAAAACAAAATCGATTTATTTAAGTAAACTCTTTTAATTTTTTTTTTTTTTTTGTTTAATCGAATTAAAAATTAATATACAAAACGGGTATAGTGATTAAGTAATTAATAATTACTAAGTGGATTTTAGGTTAATGAAATATTGTTGAAAAAAATAATGATAATATCCGATGTCTTCTTTAATAATTAAGAAATGGATTTTAATGATTATGCAAATGTTAATTAATTTTAAAAAACGGACCTTGTTTCATTGCTCCGAAATAACAGATTAAGGAAGCTTATCGCTCGTTCTGAATCTTCGTCCTAAGATAATTTCAAAATGTGTCATTGTTAACTTGTCCTAGAATAGAACACCTAAGAAATTCTATCCTCATCTGGCTAAAGTCAAGATGATTTGTTTCCTTCAGCACTTGTCTTGTTGTTTTAAGATAATTTCAAAATGTGTCATTGTTAACTTGTCCTAGAACAGAACGCCTTAGAAATACTATCCTCATCTGGCTAAAGTCAAGATGATTTGTTTCCTTCAGCACTTGTCTTGTTGTTTTAAGATAATTTCAAAAAGTGTCATTGTTAACTTGTCCTAGAACAGAACGCCTTAGAAATTCTATCCTCATCTGATTAAAGTCAAGATGATTTGTTTCCTTCAGCACTTGTCTTGTTGTTTTAAGATAATTTCAAAATGTGTCATTGTTAACTTGTCCTAAATCAGAACACCTAAGAAATTCTATCCTCATCTGATTAAAGTCAAGATGATTTGTTTCCTTCAGCACTTGTCTTGTTGTTTTAAGATAATTTCAAAATGTGTCATTGTTAACTTGTCCTAGAACAGAACGCCTTAGAAATTCTATCCTCATCTGATTAAAGTCAAGATGATTTGTTTCCTTCAGCACTTGTCTTGTTGTTTTAAGATAATTTCAAAAAGTGTCATTGTTAACTTGTCCTAGAACAGAACGCCTTAGAAATTCTATCCTCATCTGATTAAAGTCAAGATGATTTGTTTCCTTCAGCACTTGTCTTGTTGTTTTAAGATAATTTCAAAATGTGTCATTGTTAACTTGTCCTAAATCAGAACACCTAAGAAATTCTATCCTCATCTGATTAAAGTCAAGATGATTTGTTTCCTTCAGCACTTGTCTTGTTGTTTTAAGATAATTTCAAAATGTGTCATTGTTAACTTGTCCTAGAACAGAACGCCTTAGAAATTCTATCCTCATCTGATTAAAGTCAAGATGATTTGTTTCCTTCAGCACTTGTCTTGTTGTTTTAAGATAATTTCAAAATGTGTCATTGTTAACTTGTCCTAGAACAGAACGCCTTAGAAATTCTATCCTCATCTGGCTAAAGTCAAGATGATTTGTTTCCTTCAGCACTTGTCTTGTTGTTTTAAGATAATTTCAAAATGTGTCATTGTTAACTTGTCCTAGAACAGAACGCCTTAGAAATACTATCCTCATCTGGCTTAAAGTCAAGATGATTTGTTTCCTTCAGCACTTGTCTTGTTGTTTTAAGATAATTTCAAAAAGTGTCATTGTTAACTTGTCCTAGAACAGAACGCCTTAGAAATTCTATCCTCATCTGGCTTAAAGTCAAGATGATTTGTTTCCTTCAGTAAACGGCTAAGCAATCTCTTTTAAAAGGGGGGAATACCTCGATTTTTGGATCGATTCTGTTACACTGTTAGTGCCCTGCAGCTTTTGGGGGGGGAAGGGGGATTGAAAGAATTGATTTTTCTTTTAATAGTACAGGAAGTCAAGAATAGTACAGAAAGTAAAGAATAATCTCTAGTCATTATTTTCTCATTGGCCCTATCTCAGACTATAGGCCCTTCAACGGTTTAATAGATTCACACTGTCTAATTGTATGACCTAAAATAGGGTCTTTAGGCCTTAATATATACCTATAAAAGTTACCCACTAGTTATCCACCATGAATGTACAGCCCTAATCCTCTGGTGACTTAATGACCTCGTATTATGGGGCGTTAAAAGTTTCCGGTAACAGAAAATTTTTGGGCATCTGTAATTAAAGTATATCATGCGTAAATGTGTCTGTGAGAAGAGAAGAGAGAAAGAGATAGAATGAGCGAGAGAGAGAGGAAGATAATCAGTTACAGTTCGCAGGAATCAGATCCCCACTCTGTTGAATGATCAGCGGAATGTCAGTAAAACTATTGTTTATATTGTTATATTTATAAAATTAAATTAAAAAAAAAAATTAATACCCTTGGATCAGCTGTTTAAATTAAAAAAGCAATCATATGTTCAAAATGCTCTCTACCTGACAAAACCATATACTAAAACAAGAAGTCTTTTGACGATTTTTATAATTTTTAATTTTAACACATACATGTGTGTGTGTGTGTGTAATAATTAATTAATAAACTAATTTACATTTAAAAAAGAAAAAGAAAATGGCTTTTTAGTTTGTAGTTATTAATTTAGATAGTTTTAATTATCATAGATAATACAGTTTTTCATATTTTTTAATTTTTCTTATTAATTTAAAATTAAATAAAAAATGTGTATAGTGCGTAAAAAAAAATATATATATAATATATTATGCAGATAATCCTACTTAAAAATTTTTTTTTAAAAATAATTGCATGCTTCTTTTTATTATTTATTATAAAGAAAAAAGTGTATTAAGAGAAAAAATAGTATATTTTTTCAGTTTTTCAAAATACGTTCCTAAGTGTTGTAATAAATTAAGAGTAAAAAAATATATGTAAAAAAAATAAATTATTATAAAAATAAAGTAAAAAAGAAAAAGTGAAATTGCTCCTATTTTAGGCAAAATTAAATCACAAAGTTCTTACTAAACTATCCTTTATTAAATTTTTTGCCCTTTATTTTAGTGAAATTAAACAATGAGTATTATTTTGAAATAATAATATAGAAATATAAAGTAATTCAATTTTTTTTGTAATCTGTTTGTACATATTAACGTCTTTTTCTTTCTTTCTTTATTTAATTAATAAACCACAAATAGGCTTACATATATTAGAATAAATAAATGGTGACGTAAAAAAAGAAAATGGAAATGAAAAACAAGAAAAATCTAAAGTGAGAAATTTGATATCAAAAATGAAACAAAAGAAAATGATTAAGGACAGTATATAATATATAAAAAGAGAAGGTTGTCGAATTATTTATTATATATATATACAGAAATATATATATATTTATATATATATATTTGTAGTAAGTAAAAATATTGAATTTATATCGCAAATAAATAAATATATAAAAAGAATCATCTACATTATATATATGTATAAATTACAGTAAATTATTGAAATAAATTCTAAATATTTAGCCTCTATTTATAAAAAAAATAAATAACTAATAATACTAATATAAAAAGAAAGATTTTATAAACTTCTTCTTTTTTTTTTATACTTTATTTTTCTGGCTAAAATAAATAAATATAAACTCAAAAAGAACAAAAAGTTAGCTTAAAAAAAATATATAAAACATATTTTATGTAAAAATTTTTTTTTTGTTGATTATATGTTTGGAAAAAACAACTAAATTATTGGTTATTATAAGTTTAATTCCTAAATATTTAGAGATAAATGTGCTTGGATTTATTTCGGTTTTTCTTTGTATGCCTTGAGAAAACTTTGAAGATCAAGGTCAAATTGGGATGAAAACTGAAAGACGTGAATTTTAACGAAACTTCAGTAAACTATCGTGAGATTAACATTGATTTTCTTTCCCTTGAAGATCATTTTATTTTAGTTTTTTTGAAAAGATAAAACAGTAAGAAAACCAACTATTCTTGGATATTTTGGGTAGTACGAAATGAAAAAGAAGATTTTAGAAATCAGGAAGTGGACGAAGAAATGTTGCCATCAGGGTGGAACCGTACCTTGTGAAAATTAGTTAGGAATATCCAGGAATATGCAGGATTCGGGAAAGAGAAAAAAAATGGCTGGACATCTAAGATCTTGGTCGATACGAAGAAGAACGGAACAGAAGGTAGAAAGATAGGGTACTGAGTTCTCGGAAAGATTGTCAAGAAATGTGGACATTTGTGGTCAATTATAAGAAAGTTGGAGCTCCTGAAGGAAGCAAGGAAGATGTTGGGGGGAAACAGGAAAGAGGAAAACGACTGTTGCTTGTTATCCAACTAATTCGTTAGAAGCTGAGAATGCTGCAGCATTAAATGGTGTAACTGGTTACAGAAAAATACAAGATGTAGCAAAGAAAAATGTCAAGTGCAACATGGAACAGAAGGAATGAGGGGATAGGAATTTTAATCTGCTTCAGCTAACAACTGGTTAACTGTTAGCTGAAGATAAGAAGATCTCTTGAAGTTGATGATTGTGATGAATGAAGCGAAGGAGAATGCTCTTCTAGGGGCATTAAGTTACGAGAAAACGAAGTGAAGTCAGTCCTGTGATTTCAAAATTTTTGAAGAAAGGAAAGGGAAGTAAAGAAATGGAACCGAGAAGCGGTTCAAGGAAATATTGGGCAGCCAGTTTATGGTAGATTCCAGAGGTCTTCAAAGAAGCTAAAAACTGAAAATTTCTAATACACAAGCAGAGTATATCCTCCCTATAAGGGCAACCAAGCTGAAAATAAGACGCCCAAATGTGACCAAAAGATGTAAACAGTTCAGGAGAAGATCCACGAGGAAAAGCAAATGTCGAGAAAGAAGAGAGAAATGAGAAATTAGGAGATCTTCCAAGAAAATGTCCGGGATAAAGCCCAGGAATGAGAGATATCCTCTTGAGACTACAGTGCAGTGATAATTTAGAAGAACCCCCCACAGTTTGATAGTCTTTGAGGAATGGGGTAGGTGATATCAAAAGTTCTTGGTAAAGGATAATTCTGTCAGTTGACTGATAATTCTGTTAGCTGACTGATAATTCTGTTAGCTGACTGATAATTCTGTTAGCTAACTGATAATTCTGTTAGCTGACTGATAATTCTGTTAGCTGACTGATAATTCTGTTAGCTGACTGATAATTCTGTTAGCTGACTGATAATTCTGTTAGCTGACTGATAATTCTGTCAGCTGACTGATAATTCTGTTAGCTAACTGATAATTCTGTTAGCTGACTGATAATTCTGTCAGCTGACTGATAATTCTGTTAGCTGACTGATAATTCTTTTAGCTGACTGATAATTCTCCCCCCCTCCAAAATAAAAATAAAGCACATTCCATATTTAGTTATTCGAAGAGTTATCCTTTAACTTTGTTAATTTATCAAGTATTCATTGCTTACATTAAAAAAAAAAAAAAAAATTATTAATGTTTTCCTGAACAGCAGCATACTTTTAGGCATTAAACTGAAATAGAAGTAAAAGTTCATATTATAAAAAAAATAAACTACATTAGTTTAAAAGTAATAAAAGGAAAATGCTTTTCTAGTTTGATGGAAAATATTCACATGAAAAAATGCCTAAAAATGAACATTTCCGATTTTTTTTTCGATTTACGAGAAACTTACAAAATGAGTCAATAAAGAAACATTGCAATCAATCATCTTGCAACAGGCGCTAGAAATAAATAATCAACAAAGTTACGAATTAATACAGTTCTTTTTCTTTTTCACAAATCTTTTTTCTTTTTTAATGAACTAAACCGCCTGTAGTATTAATTGTAATTATAAAATATTATTACACTGAATCTTTGCTAGAGCTTTTTAAATTTAATATTAAAAAAATCAATGGAATTATAAAACAAACTTTTTTAATTATTCACTGTTATTCCATTTATTAATAAAATAAGTTTTATATGATGGGTCTCAATTTGTAACTTTTTTTTTTTTTGTAACTATTTTATACAAATAATCTTATTCATCTTTATCTCTTTCTGAAGTGAAAACAAAAAAATACTTTTAAAAGAATCGATCAATTTTTTTTTGTAGGTTATTTAATTGGTAAATGACTGAATAATCGATGGTTCAGATATATACTATAGTCGTGGAAGATAAAAGAAAATCAAGATCTGAAGGCGATCTTCTGGTAAAAATGAGAGACAATCTTCTGCTGATCGCTTAAGATTTTAGATGGTGGTGTTGAAAGATAAAACATATAAGTTATGTTTTTCGTTGAGAAAAAACTGTTTTTAAAAAAACAATTGAAATTACAAGAATATATTTGACTTAATTAATTGATCAAAACAACAGAGCAGACTCTACTAAAGGTACTAAATATGACCGGAGAACCGCCGGAAGTGACCTAGTGTTTACTAATGAGTTGTTGTGGAGCGTCAGAGGTGTAGCTGCAATTTCTTTTATATTGTTTATGTTGTGGGCGACTTGTTATAACAAAAGATCTTCTCTCGGCTGCTGCGTGTGAATCCCGATGTCAGCAATATCTTGACCATAACTTATAAAACTGGAATTACATTCCAAACTACATTAGCTACTCTAGGCATTATTGACCAACATCCTGAAGATGCTAGCCCTCAATTTTGCTGGTACAGTAATAGACAGACTTCGTTGAAAGCCCCCTAGACATAGTAGCAGAAGAACTGTGGGGCCTAGGAGAAGTTAGTTACTTACTTTCCTAGACAGTCTGCCGCTTCTAAATGCTCACAAATCATGTTTTGGCATCTAGAGTTTATTAGAACTATCTGCGGCATCTAGAAAGCTTATTAGAACTATCTGCGGCTTCTAGAAAGCTTATTAGAACTATCTGCGGCTTCTAGAAAGCTTATTAGAACTATCTGCGGCTTCTAGAAAGCTTATTAGAACTATCTGCGGCTTCTAAAAAGCTTATTAGAACTATCTGCGGCATCTAGAAAGCTTATTAGAACTATCTGCGGCATCTAGAAAGCTTATTACAACTATCTGCCTTGAATAAGGAAAGCTTAGTAATGCAATTTAAAAAACAATCATCAGAAGAAATATCCCCATACGTTGAAATGCCCTTCCACAGTTCCTTAGGCTAGTGTTGACCAAATTACCATGTTTTTGTCTGCTTTATCTTTCAACTCCGCCATCTAAAATCTTCAGCGATCAGTTAAAAGATTGTCTCTCAGCGGATAAGGTTTTTTTTTTTCGCCAGAAGATCGTCTCCAGTTCTACTTTTATCTTCCACGACTAGAGAAATTGAGGACCTAGACATTGATTTGCCATTCCAGCTAAAAACTGGTCAGCCTTTAAGAGCGATGGAGATATGGAGATCCATGCTTAGACCAAAACTGTTTTCATCTCCTTCTAAATGTTCTTCCATTTCTTATCAGGTATCATCTTGGATTTTTTTTTTTTTTTTCATGAAGGTTATGAACATGCCCATTCATTGGTTCAGCACAATGACAACCTCTTTTTAAAAAACCAATCAATATACTTCTTTCTTAAAAATCTTTAAAAAAGCAATCAGATTCAAGCATAACTTTTTTAGCAAATATCCCACTAGAATGGCCATCAAGAAAAGAAAAACACGATAAATTCTTGTTAAAAAAAAAAAGAAGAAGCAATTTGAGACGCATATTTTTATAATTTTCTCCAAGAAAACTAAAAGTTTTGCTTTAGCTTTAAATCCTTTTTAAATATTATCTTATCTATATTAATAAACTTTATAAAAAAAAATTATAAAAAATTTTTTAAAAAAAAGAAAATTTAATTTTAAGGCGTTACACAAGAACCATATTCTAAATCATAACACTAGTATTTAAGGTATTATTAATAAATTGAAAAATAATAATAATTTATTAATAAATAAAATTTAAAAAAAAAGAAAACTTACACTATTGTTAATACATTTATACAATATCAGAACAATGAAATTCATAAAACAATTTATAGTTTTTAGGTAAAGTTTAAACAAACTAAAAAACAAAATCAACAAATTTAATAACTAGAATTTTTGTTTAGAGCATTAATAAAAAAATCAAATATTTGTAAAATGTATATCTATGTGGCATTGGTCATGTTTTCCATGAAATACACTCTCTGTAAAAAAAAAAAAAAAATGAAAATTAACTTTAATAAAAATGAGGAAAAACAAAGAAAAACTTTTATGAAAAAATAAAAATTTTAAAAAATATTGAAAAATATGTTTTTGTTATTTATTTTTTATTAAATATGGTTAAAATAAATATTTTATTAAATGAGTAAATACTCATGAGCAGAGGAAAAAGGCCTGAGCCAATGTATCTGCTTTTATTGGGTGAAGATACAATTTGGTTCTCGTTTGGGTATCAGTATTTTAGAGATGGAGTTAAATTAGATAATCTGGAATGGAGGGATAAAATAAAAACTGAAGAAAGAGGGATTTTTAAGATGGCACATGTCAAATGCAGGTAGCGATACAGGTAGCGTCATTCGGTAGCTTTGAATATAGTTTTTATCGCTCCCAAATATTGCAAGCTCTTCAGTTAGTAGTACGAGGGTCGTTTGAAAAGTCAGAGAGATAGCACCACTGGCGCGTATCGAGGTTATGTTTAGTTAGTAGCATCTCTTGGAAGAACACACACCAAGTTTCAGCCAGATCGGTCTATTTCTTTGTATTTGGCATTCGTTTGAATCGAGGAAGTCGAGTGATTTTCAAAAAAATGGACGAAAAAGAATTTCGTGTGTTGATTAAACACTACTTTATGAAAGGCAAAACGCCTCAGGAGACTAAAGAGAAGCTTGATAAACATTATGGTGACTCTGCACCTTCGATTAGAACAGTTTATAAGTGGTTTCAAAATTTTCGGAGTGGCCATATGGGCACAAGTGACGCTGAACGTTCTGGACGCCCTGTTGAGGTTACTACTCCAGAAATCATTGATAAAATCCATGATATGGTGATGGATGACAGAAGAGTGAAGGTGCGTGAGATTGCTAGTGCTATGGGCAACTCGAATGAACGGTTACATAATATTTTGCATCAACATTTGGACATGACAAAGCTATCCGCAAGATTGGTGCCGCGATTGCTCACGCTTGACCAAAAACGAAATCGTGTGAAGTGTTGCAAGGACGGTTTGCAGCTGTTCCAGAAGAATCCGCAGGACTTTAAACGTCGTTTCGTCACTGTGGATGAAACATGGATACATCACTACACTCCTGAGACCAAAGAACAATCTAAACAATGGGTTACCAAGGGGGAATCTGCGCCAAAAAAGGCGAAGACCGTTCCTTCGGCCGGAAAGATTATGGCGACTGTCTTTTGGGATTCGCAAGGAATAATCCTCATCGACTATCTGGAAAAGGGTAAAACTATTACAGGTGCATATTATTCAACGTTATTGGACCGTTTGAAAACTGAGCTGCAAGAAAAATGCCCACGATTGGCCCAGAAAAAAGTCCTTTTCCATCACAACGCACCAGCTCACACTCTCAACAGTTGTGGTCGCAAAATTAATGGAAATAGGGTTCCAACTCGTTTCACATCCCCCCCTATTCTGCAGACTTGGCTCCCTCGGACTACTATTTGTTCCCCAATATGAAGAAATGGCTGGCGGGAAAAAGATTTTATTCAAACGAGGAGATGATTGCAGAAACGAATGGCTATTTTTCAGACTTGGACAAATCCTATTATTCGGAAGGGATCAACAAACTAGAGCAGCGTTGGACGAAGTGTATAAGCCTAAAAGGAGACTATGTTGAAAAATAAAAAAGGTTTACCCCAAAAAATTAAGTAGTTTTTATTTTTGCACGGACTTTTCAAACGACCCTCTTATGTTGGCACTACTGAGATTTCCTCTTCTTTGTAGGCGAGTTATACGCAAAGAGGCCTGAATAGGCCTCTACCGTGTTCTCCATTGGGGGCCAGGTGAGTCGCCTCAGCGCCTCCAGGTGATGGAAACAACTCCTGTACGTACTCTAGGAAGGATGAGATGAGAGCCGGCATTCCAGGGATAATAACTGCCTAACGGGAACTAAAATCTTCTTTTTTTTTTTTTTGGCATTGGCTGTCGCCATACAGCCAGCATCGTCTAGGTCAGCGATGGCGAACCTTTTTAAGACGTGGGTCAAATTTTGTTCATTTTTTTTTTTTTTTTCTAGTACTAGCTCTTGGGTCACTAATGCCCATTTGCACAAGAGTTAAATTTAAAAATTTTAAATTGAATATTTTCAAAACTAAGTGTGTTTTATCTGAAGAAAAATCTAAATATGGTTATTTGCTTTGGTTTGTCGATTTGATATTTTGTAAACACTTTTGCTTTATTTCAAATACTACAAAAGCATTTGTCATCATTTGCGTTTTAGAACTGTAATGATCAAACTAAAGGTTATAGATAGGCATTTAAATTGCTTTTGTGTCAATGCGTGATTGGAAAAAAAATACAGATAGAATATAAATTATCCACCACAATTAGAAAATCTAAATCAACCCGCGTAAACAAACAAATAGTTTCCTAGCAATTGTGGGTCAGTGAAAAAGCTTGCGCGGGTCATAGGTTCGCCATCACTGGTCTAGGTGCTTATCACTAGAATATCACTCACTCTCCATTCTTACTTATAAATACATTCACTTCACACATTCATCCCTCTACAACTATTTACGCACAAACTTACTACTAATGGATAGATCAGTACTCTATATTCCTGCCATCCTTATAGCTTAACCGAAATTAAAATCACCATAATCCTTCTCTAATCATTTTCTTCCATTCATTCTAATCGGCTATAACTTGTAAATAACTCCATCCTTCTCTTCCTAACTTCTCCAGAATAAAAGAAGTGGGAGGATTCCTTTACAACGCCTTTACTGCCATTCCTGAGAAGCTCTAGGAAGAGCGGGAACCACCCTCTTTCAGGCCAACACTCTTCCCGTATTTTGGGAGGGGGATAGCTCCCTTGAAAGAAGGGAAAGTGGTCGGGCATAACATCTTTCTGGACCTTACCACTCCAACGTCTTCTCCAAATATTGATAATGACGTAACCCTTAATCCACATTTAAGGAGGTACCAAACAAGTACGTCAGATGCCAAGCTTTCAAGATTTCCCAGAAAATATTACTTGAAAATAGGTTTTAATGTGGAAAATTTAAGATAAGAAAAGCAAACTTTATTTTAAATTAACTCTAAAAAAAAAAAAAAAAAAAAAAAATGTAAACCCAGTGAAATTTGGGGACGTAAATAATCCGCCCATTTGTAAATGCGCGGGAAAGTGCAAGAACACTACTTCCTTACCTATACATTGTTAAGCACTACATTACAATGCTTTTAGATCAAAGTGCTGAAATATCCTACCTACTTGTCGCAGGATGTAGGTTGGTAATAGAACTTTAATACGTTGATGGAAATTTAGAAGAGAGAAAATATTTTCCAAAGATTGTCATTTTCTTTTAAAATTTTCTACTTTAAGGAAAGTGGTACTTGAAAATATATGGAATTTCTTACTGTCTCGTTTTTCCTTATAAAACTTGATAATAATTGATATAAATCAATTGGGACTGGAATTTTCTCAAGTATTATTTTTTTACGTGTATTCAAAAACTTTGCTTTTTTTTTGGCATAGCTCTCATGAATGTGGGGATTTTATGATTTCTAAACGTTGAAAGCTCGTAGAAATTGCAAATAGTTCAAACTTTAAAGGAGAAGTTTTGAAGTAAGCTTCAAGTCAAAATTTTTACCTCAAACGTCTGACGATATGTGAAACATCGCGGTAAAAAATGCGCTCATTTGAGCTTCGATTGAAAGAGAGAGGAGCACTTAAGCCTCAAAAAAGCTTACGAAGCGGTTCTTTATCATTTATCGCCGCGAGTGAATTAACGCCCAGCCACCAGAAGCTCTGCTTTTGTCATGTCGAGTCCTCTTTCTCTGCCAAACAATATCTACCGATCAAATCCGGTAGGCACTTCCTTTCTTAAACCTTATAGACTTCCGGGGTTAGCTGAACCTTAAAGCGCTAGAGCCTTTTTTAGGCTAAGCTTCTTGACTGCTTATATGTGAGTTCTTCGTTGAACTCTCTCGCTTATCTTTAATCAGTGGTATTTCCTCTAATTCTCTGCGAACCCAGGGTCCTTAATTCATAGTAGTACTTTAGTAAAAACATTTCGTATTCAATACTGAAGCTTTTTAATCTTGTTTTTAAGCTTTAAAAGTATTTAACATCGAAAACTTTTTAATGGGGTGGGTTATTTTGTAAAAATAGGTGACGTAACGTGACGACATGACGTGTCACTGTTGATTTAGCCTCCAATTGGTGGAAAAACGAAGCCCAAAACCGTCATTCGGGGGACCTTGTATAAAAAAACGTTTTTTAATACTTGACGTTTTTGAGAAAATCTATTTTTTTTTAGGGTATTAAAATGTTACGTAATACATCCTGTTTAATAATATATATCCTGTTTGTTATAATTACGGAAGCAACTAAATCTTCCTGATAAAGTGCCCAACTAAACTGAATAAAAAATCAAAATGAACGTTGACGATAGCCGTACTAACTTTTTAAGAATAAATTTAAGGACGGTAGCAGTTTTGAAGATGTGGTTAGGTCTGCTGTTGTGGATATCTTGGATTTTATCCATTTTTAGGACAGGGATTCAAGAAATTCGTTTGCTAAGACGAAGAAAATCCAAGATCTTCCCTTTTTTTTACAGGAATACGAGAATATAATAAGGCAAAGTAAAGAACACAATTAAAGCGAAAATGTTAAAGAAAAATTGGTTGAAATTCTTCTCGTCACGAAGTTGTAGAGGAGGGGGGAAGTGAAATGTTGAGAGCGACTTGGCAGGCAGTCCTATTGTTTCCCGGACCCTCCGCAGACTGGAAAAACTGTTTTTCCCTTTAACTGAGCTGGCGGCCCACCTTTTGCACCATCAAGCAGTCTCTTCTAACCACACTTTTCTCCGCAGATCTCATTTCCACAGTTACTATTCTCAAGTGAAAATTACTTTGCACAGATGGGAGTGGTTTCTTTCCCCCCCCCCTCCTCTTCCTCAAGGAAGAAAATACCCTGTTTATCCTAAGTAAGCTACTATCTCCCAAAGCTTACACACACACATGCGCACACACTCACTCTTGAAGCATCCACATTGAGTATTTTTCTTCCTTTAAAAGGAATAGCGGACCCACTAGGTTTAGAGCCGCGTGAAATTAACCACCCACTCTTCCAGAATTTCCTGCTGTTAAAGGGACAAAGGGTTGGCCACTCCGGGCCACTCCCCCCCCCCTCCAGTGCCCTTTAGTGTGAATTATAGCTGTAACATTTGTCTCCCAGTGAAGGATAATCCTGGAGAGAACTAGAACCTTAACAATGAAATTACTATCTGCCGCAGCGGAGAGGTTATACGATTAAACCGGGATAAATGGACAGAATCTGTCCCATAAATGGGGGGGAGGAGAGGGTCTCAAAATTGAAGAGGAAATTTTAGGTAACCAATAGGATTCTAACAAAAAAGACTTTTGGTACTCCTTCAATTCTATCCCAGACAAGTTGGAGAATTCGCTTTAAAGTTCAATGAATAATTTTAAAATTTCTTAATTCAATTTTCTTTGCATTAATTATTCATCTCACAAGTTCCGGTCACAGCCTACTTCAATAGAGATTATTTTGAGTTTTGAGTTGGGTAAGATTCCATCAAACGTCAGCATTTGATTGGTTATTTGGTCAGCGTAAATAAAAAAAAAAACAGGAAATCGTTTCGAGTTTGACATTTGGTGGAGGGGATTTTATCGATTAAAAGCTGCATCGATTTCTTTAAACTTCTTACGCTAATTGCTTACACTCGTACATCTATAATTTTGTATTGAAACAGTTTTCGAAGGAGTACTGGAGTTCCAGGAAAAAAGTAAGGATAAATTTATCCCTAAAATTATGGGTGCAGAGTAGGTCTCAGGAGTGGTGGCTAGCCAATACTGGGCAGAGACAGGCGAAGGAGTTCATTAAAGGCTATTCGCCAAGGCTGACTGTAGAATTAATCCGTCAAGGCCGCGTGGGGTCTATAAAGATAATTGTAGGGCCTATTAACTGGGCCTAACTGCAGGCTGCAGAAAGCATCTGGGCATCGCATGGGCATCTGGCTGATGATAGCCTTTGTAGGTTCTGTCAGGAGAATGGAAGAGGAGGAAACGGGCACTGCACGTGTTGTGTCAGTGTGAGGGGCTCGTGTGGCTAAGGATGTTACTTCTAGGGGGAGGAAAAACCAAGGCCTGTGAGCTTTACCCAAGAGTCGCTCTCCAGTATTAGGAATCTTATCAAAAGGACAGGTCTGGAGGGTGAGCTTTAGAGTGAGGGGAGCCACAATAGATCCAAAGGGGTCGCAGTGGCGTAGGCCTTGAGGCCGCCCTAGTCTAATCTAATCTATTCCCTAAAATGGTATTTAAGGGCCTTATTTCCCAACAGCGTATAATCCAATATAAATTCAAGAAGTTAAATAGCAAATTCGAAGAAATCGGATTTCTTCCGATTGTGGGTGGTAATTTTTCGTCCATTGAGCAAGGATTGACAGCAAAACGTCAAAAGGAAAACAGCTGATGTTTTTCAGCGTCAAAAAAAGACAACGCAAAAATACACAAATTTCAATAGGCTGAAACTTATTAGCCAGTAATGGTAATTGTTACAACATTTTTTAACTAGAATACGTCGCTAAGCAGGCATGTAATGGCCGCATTTACAATAAATTGTACTTCGAACGGGCTAGGGGTGGAGGCGAATAGGAAAGCTATACGGCAGCCAATGCCACAAAAATTGGCAGTATCCGTTCAAACAACGGAAGGAAGAAGGGTTGGTTGAAAGTGAGAGAAAAAACCCCGGTGAACATCTGGCGCGCTCTAGGGTGAACACGGATCGCATAATCAAATAGGTCCAGCATGTCCAGGGTTGGGGGGTGGGGGTAAAAACCACGATCATTTGTGGAGAGAATGTTGTCCCATTTCCCGTTGTGTCACTGCCTCCTCTAAAGTGCATACTTGATTCCCCAAAAACTTTTTCAAGCGCTTGGACCAACACTAAACCCTGTTGGGGTTGAGGTTGTGCCCATGATCTACTCAAGCAAATTGCGCTCAAAATGTTAACAAATTTTGTTTTTGTTTTTTGATACCGCTCAATAGCCTGTGCTAGAAAGTGCTTGGTAGAATAACAATATGAAATTCTGCAGTAATAATGTCTGATTTGCCAATGCTATTCTCAATGCTACAACTTAAAAAATTAATATTTTAAGATTGGATGAAAAAATAACTGCCAGTAAATATTTTTAGTAAAGTAAAAGTAAAGTAAAGTAATCGCCTATTTTTTCAGGCGGGGCTTAACGTCCAACTACCAATTAGGTGTCGTGGACGGAGGAGACTAGCAAACATACTTTACTACAAATTTCTCATATTAACCATTAAATAAAATCCAAGGCCTAAGACAGGGGGAATCGAACCCACTAAACCAACAATACATCTTAGCATTGCGGGTCTAGCATATAACCGCCAAACATACTTTACTGTAAATTTCTTTTATTAACCATTAAATAAAATCCAAGTCCTAGACCGGGGGAATCGAACCCACTAAACCAACAATACATCTTAGCATTGCGGGTCTAGCCTATAACCGCCAAACATACTTTACTATAAATTTCTCATATTAACCATTAAATAAAATCCAAGACCTAAGAACGGGAATCGAACCCAGTACCACAATACATCTTAGCTTTGCAGGTCTCGCCTCTAACCGCTCGGCTACCGTGGCGCCTATGATATATTTTTATTATGCCGAGCTTTCGATCCCTAGAGACTAGGTCATCTTCAGGGTTAATAATTGTGACAATGTACTATTTTACATCATTAAAGGGTTGGTGTCTCTTCAGTCTTGACTGCTCATGGAAATAGCACTGTATTTGGAAATCCCCTAGAAAGATGCCTTTAAAAGAATTTTTACTGAAAGATTTGTCTTCAGGGTTCTGTCTTGACTGTTCATTCGAAATAAAGGTGGTGGACAGAACTCCAAAAAAAATTCTAGTTAGTTTTCTCTCATTTTGCAGAGTCCGTGAACAGACAAGACACATGAGAAGACACACCAACTCTCTAATGATGTAAAACAGTATATTGTAAATTAGCCCTGAAGATGAGACCTAGTCCCTAGGTCGAAAGCTCGCGGCATAATAAAGTTTATAATGACTGAAAATGGCATTAATTTTTCATCCTATTGAAACTATGATTCAGTCACCAAAAATAATGAACAGTACATAAAATGTTTTTATGGTTCTTTTTGATAAATAGATACCGAACCTTGGGTCTTCTTACATCAAACTTAAAACGAAGTAAAAGTGTTTGCGACATTACCAAAATATAACTTCTAATAAAACTTTTTGTAGACGTGAAAACTATTCATTTTTATTTCCTCTGTAAGAAAAACTAGAGAAAACTGTGGAAAATAAGAGCGATATAAAAAGAAAAAAGAGAAAAGCAATAATAGAGCGCCAGCGGGGGAACAGTGAGGTAAAACGAGCGGCATTTTGTGGTACGGCTGGCTAATAATTGTTTGTCTTTGAACCACTCATGACGTCATGAAAAGGGGGGAAAACTACTGACCCAGCTTCCGTTTTATGTTCTCTTTCTTCTTGTAAATATACTTCTTACTCTCTCTCTCATTTTGTCACGAGATCTTCTAACTTATGGTTTATTTTTATCACGAATTCGTCGGCTTTTGTTCTTTGTGCCGAGTTTTCTACATCATCTGGTAACGTAAAAGAAAATTTTAATGTAGAACAAGTCTATCTTTTGCTGGAATTTACGTAATGCATCTAGATTGACTGATTGTGGCTAAAACATGACTGTCTACTCTTGGTAACCAAGGTGAAATTTCATCTTTCTGAGATTTTACGTTGCGGAAAAAAAAAAAAAAACACTTCGTTGTATTCACACACCCTGATAATGCGTACTTCCGGCGGAAATTCCAAATAGAAAATCAACACGATTACAATGCTTCCTAAAAATAAAGTGAGAGAAAATAAAAATTTTATCTACTAAGTCAAATGAGACAGTGCTTGAAGCCGTATGAGACTTTAATTGGTTACTTTATGGCCCTAATAAACTATAAAAAACCAAACGTGAAATAAAATAATAAAAACTAGGAGAGACCATCGTAAATCTTGTGTATCTTTTGTGCGTCGTGAACGAGCTAGCGTCCTAGAAAGGGGAAAAATAGGTCGTGTCCTGAATCTTGATTACAGTATTGCTTTTTTGATATTTTTACTTCCTCTCTAGTCTGGGGGCATTAACAATTGAATGAAATAAAATCAAATTATAAAACATTAAGTAACAATTATTATTATTAGTGGGATTAAGTCCCACTCTTCCCCAAATCAAGCTCATGTCATGGGAACTGGGCTCTTATAGGGAACCTCTAGAAATAGATGGACGCTGGTAGTTTGGGATAACGATTCCATAAGAGTTTTTTTTTGCTCGCTTCTCATCAACGGCTTGTCTAGATATCCCAAGGGAAGGAAGAATTTTGGGGAAGGTTCTAGGGAAGGTCTGTTCAACCCTGGCGACCATCCACCCCCAATTCCAGGGATCGGGGAGCTGGAAGATTTGAAGAACAAGACCAGAATCCTACGGGGAGGGTATCCTCCACACCCCTTGGTAACCACTTAAGCCCCTCTAAGGAGGCCCCAGAAAGTGAGGGAAGTCAGCAGATTAGCTGACATTCTCCCTAAACATGGAGTGTTCATCCTTCTCCATTACCTGGCTAATTACGCAGTCTTTCTGGTAATTCACAATGCTGCTCTCTCTTCGAAGGTCGTGTTCCTCAGGAAAGGCTACTTACTTCGAGCTGGGCTGGTGCTCAGTGTCTCTACCCTCGACATTCTTCGTTCCCTGTGTTATTCATTCTTCAGCACTGGTCGAAGGACGCCTTTAATGAAATTCTTTATTAATATTTATCTTTTTTTTAGTAAAAAGTCTTGGTTCAATAAAAATGTAATTTTGTAAATTGCTGTAAGAAAGAGCGCCGTGTCCATTCCCAGCAGATTTGCTATTTTGCCCTAAATGAATACTGAAAAGGCTTTTCAGAGCGTGATGATAATGAGTATCGATAATGAGTATAAGAGAAGATCGATTAATGAAAAGTAAACCAATTCCGCTCCGCAAAGTGGTTACCCAAAGTTGACAATTGAATCACGGTTCATCTCTGATCTCTACAATCATTGGCGTATTCAGTGGCGCTGTCTATTGACAACTTCACAGTAAATGGTGGTCGTATAACCTTCACAAGCTACTATTTAACCTTCTATACACATCTTCTAATTCAATAATCACCTTGATTAAAGATGATAGTTTTAACTTCTGTCAGGTACTGGATTCACTTTGAATGAATGAATCCCAAGAAACATCCTGACCAAAAAAATAAAAAAAGGGATCGACAGTGGGGCGTCCTACAGCTTGCTGTAATGGCTCACCGTTAATGTTAGCGATTCTGAGTCCCTTTCTTCAAGGAGGCTCCAGAAGAAACTTGGGAAGAATCACTTCCCCCCCCCGATTTACCTGATCACCTAGAGGGAAATCTCTTGCTCTTATCACGAGCATTTAGTGTTCTTTGAACAGTCTTCAACTAACACGCAAGACCACTTTCAGCTAGACTCTGTAGACTCTTTTATAGTTTGCACCAAACAATTTCTTCGAATTGAACAGCTGGCATTATTTAAAAATAATAATAATAACAGTAGTAGGGGAGGGATTAGCTATACGGTTAGCGTACTGGAATCCCACGCGGAGGTCCCGGGTTCGAATCCAGCTGCTGACCCTTAGATTTTCTCTTCCTATGAGCTCCTTACAGCTCACTGTCCAGTGATGGACAGTGTAACGAGAGAACACTGTCCGGAGGCCGGCCAGTGCACTGGAAAAAGCTCCGGGCGCCAATAACCTTAGATGTTGACCTCTAACCTCATATTGAACCTCAAAAAAGCTGGTTTTACTTTTTATATTGTTTAAAGCTTCTGTTACCTTCCGTTTTTGTCATCAAATACATTTTTTAGAAGGGCTTCTAGGACGAACGTTTCCCTTAAAAGCTCTTTAAAGTAGAGCGAACCTTTTACTGTCCAAGAACTTGCTCAAAAAAATTAAAAATCCATCTTGAACTTCCGTCTCTAATTTCATGACGTTAACTTCCCTTTTCAATACGAAACGTAAATAATATTTGCTTGTGATATCCGTTATTACGTAATTAATTTATGTTATTTTCTCATTTTTTGTTTTCTTTCATCCGTTTTGCAACAAATAAGCAAACAAACTTGAACCAACAAACTAATAAAAAGATCATTTGTTCTGGAAAAAAAAGAATTATCGCGTCACAAAATTAATTGTTCCTTCAACAGCATCCCAAGATAGAGGAGCAAAAAAAAATAAAGAAGAATTGAGAACTTTTTCTTTTAATCTAATTTTCCCGGGAGCGGAAAAACTCCCCCCTAACTTAGTCTAGTTTTTCACCCTCCACTCCTTCCAAAAAGAAAAACTTGACCCTACTAAAAGAAAAATGTAATAAAATAATTAGGTATTTGACCCATTTCTAATGGAGGTGGGGGTTATCAAAGTTTATGACAGGAAATCATGTTTTGTGCACAGGCCAACTACGACAGCACAGT
Source organism: Rhodnius prolixus (assembly GCF_049639745.1). NCBI lineage: Eukaryota > Metazoa > Arthropoda > Insecta > Hemiptera > Reduviidae > Rhodnius > Rhodnius prolixus. Next base: position 38,495,197 of record NW_027411582.1, on the reverse strand, counting down.
TCCTGTTTATTTGTAGAGCTCGTAATTCAAAATTAACAACAAGCAACTTCAAAAATAAATAATTTTTCTCTTAATTTTTTACTCAAAAATATTTTATTTGCGTAGACAGAACCTTGTAGAACTGATAAACGGAAGGCTATGTGGATTATCTTCGTTGAGAAGTGTTGACAGCATCTCTCAGGATCTTATTTCCTGTATAGGATCTTGGGGCTTGAAAAAAAAAAAAATAAGTAAATCACTTGATTACAGAATAGAATTAGCGCTGAAGTTGCCTGCGTAGAATGTAAAATTAATATTAAACAGAAGCTGAGACAGGGCTAGCGGGAACGTGACTTTCAAGCTAACTAGAACTTCTCAGTGAACTTGCATAACTTAATCCGGAAGGAAGCTCAATATTTTTTTAAAAAAAAAAGTAAAAGTGAAATTTAGTGTCTGCCGAAAATAGATTTTCTCAAGTATGTAAAATGGTTTCCTGCTCAAAATGGTTAATTTTTCTCTTTATAAAATGTAATTTAAAATGAAAATGGTAAAAGTTTTCCTGGGATAAGGAAAAGTGATTAATGGATAAATTTGGACGGAAGTTTAAAGATACGTCGTTGGTTTCTTTTTTGGGAGGAAATGGAAAATCTATTCAGCGAATTGGTTGAGTTATTTTGATCGTCAATTAGCGATAATGATTTCGTGATATTTTATCCTGACTGACATTTTTTTTTGTAACTCCGGAGATCTTAGATTTTGAAAGGCGGGACGGGACCTGTGCCCCACGGCACCGCAGCCACAAGAGGCTTATTGTGCCTTCCCCTTCCCCTGAGTCTAATAGTAGAAACCTCCCCTTCTAAGAAGGTAGAGGACTTTCCCTACCAGTTCCTTCTGCGCTACAATCTCCTCCTTTGGCCTCAAAATTTTAATGATATCTGTAGCGCAGTCTCTCGATTGCAACGCAATCGAATAACAGGTGAGAGGCCGTTTCCTCCTCTTTCTGACCATAATCTGCACCACGGTTCCGAGCTGATAAGCCCTACCTTGTGCATGTGCTTTCTGAACCTGCCGTGTCCTGTAAATAGGCCTGTAACCAGGGTAACCTGGATTTCTGCCCAAGCGCAGAGTCTCCTATGGTTCTTGGTTCCCATAGAAGGGCATGACACTCTTGCCATGTTTGACCCCAGGAAGCATCACCCAGTTCTTTTCATGTTCTCTCACCAGATCCAATCTCTGAGAACCTCACGAACTGCATACCCTTGGTGATCCCTAGCACTGGTTCCGGGCCAATGAAAGGAGTACTAGCTCCGTTCCTGGCCAGTTGATCAGCTAGCACACCCTAACCCTGAAAATATAGTTAAAAATTGCCAATAATTTTTTGTTATAAGATTGTAAATTTTTAATTTGGACTATTTAGTAAATTCCAGCGCTGGAACAATATTATTAGATGGTTCAACTGTTGTACAATCGTAATGCCATCATGTCCCAAAGATAATTCTCTAAATTCTGATAAGTAGATTCTGTTTAGAGTTTGACCAATCAGAGTCTAGACCTGAGAGGTTTGTTGTTACGTATTCTTGTTGGAAGACATTTTCAGATCTATTTTGATTAGACTTCGAGTCTGGAGAACAACTTCAGGGTAAATCTTAGCCCTATTTGCCAGTCACACTGAACAGATAAAATATTAAAGATGTGTTGAGCAGTTTCTTCTGGTTTCTCATTCCCCTTAATCCCCACATGGCCCGCGGCACCCATTCCAGTAGAACTTTATTGTGCCAGGCCAAGTTGTTCTAGGGCCTTTTTACATTCCCAAACCAGGGAAGAGATGATTCTGAAGGAGGTAAGGAGGCCTTCAGTGCTGCTTGACTGTCCGAAAAAAGTGCAAATCTCCCTATTTCTAAGGTCCTGGAGATCTTAAAGCGGATACTTCTGGAGAAAACGTAATTTTTGAAGATATAAAAACAACGTCCTGGGCACAGAGTCCCTGAAAAAGCCCCTGAATGGCACAGTTTCGAGCTGAAGTTACGGTCAGTGGAGCACAAAGGAAAAGCGTGTTTATCTAATTAGAGCCAGCCGAGTCGCAGCTGGGGGCATGGGGCAGTCCGCCGCCTCCGCCGTCGCACAGCCTCAGTTGACCCTCACCAAAGGAGGGTCCAGCCGTCTGTTGTGACTGCAGAACACTTCTAGCATGTTACACAAGCCTGTCAAACGATAATTTAATAGTCGGTTCGACATAATTCAAACTAAGTTAGCGTTCTGTGTGACGGGGCGGCGGATGTTGGCCGTTTGTTGTGTGCAAGTAGGGTCCTCTGGATCACTTTTCGGGAACAACAGTTGAGGAGGGGTGTAGTGGGGACAAACTTGCCGGCTGGCCCGTTATGTCTAAATTGATCAAATTTCAATAGGCAAAATTTATTAATAATGAGTTAAACGGGCAGAATGGTGTGTTGCACTTCCGCTGAGCAATTCCGACCATTTCCGCTTTCAAATTGTTGAGGCCATAATTGGGGTTTTTAGAACTCACTGTACTAAAATAAATAAGTATAAGTTGTACAATAAATACAGCAAAAGTTAGAATTAGTGCTGTTCGCAGCCAAACAGTTAACAAAAATATTAAACTTTGTACCTCGTTGCTGTACGTAGTAACAAGGTTCAGTTGTGTTCAGGGCTCAGTCGCTGTGTTGTACCATGTACGTACATTTACAATGCGTTAGTCTAACATTCGTACCAAGTACCATTATATAATAATAAAATTATACTATATAACATTATACTTTTCGCACCAAGTAGGCAAACAAGAATAAAGTAATGAATTAAGTGCGGTAGTAAAGCAATCGTGAACATTTCCGTCATCGGCACACGCCTCGTACGTGTATGTGCGCATTTCCGGTGCCCTGTAGGCGCATTTCTAAGTGTAGAGGCAGACAAGATACGTTTCTTTAAATTGAACGGTTTAGCTGAGTGACAGCGTAAGCGACTGCAAACACGTTCCCAGGGGGATCATAGGTTCGAGTCCTACTACACAGCTACTAGAAAATAATTTTTTTTACTTTATTTTTTAATTAAGCAATAATTATTTCTTGAACGTATACCATTATAAGATGTTCCCATCTAAATGTTTGTTTAATTTTTCTCTCTAATTGCATTATATTTTGTTTTATTTATTATTACAATTAATAATTACCAAATTTCAGTCGCTCTTCTCCTCTTATCCCTATTGGGCATACTTCTCCCTTTTAGGATGCGGAAATAGGAAAGCCCCCCCACAAGGAGCTCTATCACCCCCCAACACATATTCTCTCTCAAAAAAGCTGAAAGAAGACAAAACAAAATGCGGAAATCTGAAACAATGACACACAAATCTAATCGCCTATTTTGTGCCCATAGAAGTTTTTGTATTATTATAGCAAACTATCTATGTATGCGTGAAGTGTACAGTGGTAACCCATGGGATTGCTCTACTTCCCCAAGTGCCTGCAACAGACAGCAGAGACAACCCTTTGCGAGTTTATGAATGATTCCTAAACCATGCACTTTTAACCAACTTCCTGCCACCAAATTTGATGATATTCCGTTCACAAACAGATCGATATTTCCGGTAAAAAAAAAACTCTGAATCAAATATTTAACATGATCGTCTTACCCAATAAGAGAAGGTAAAAGAAAAAGGGCCTAAACTGAAAAGGAAAACTTTGAATTTTCATGATAAGAAAATGAAGCTAATAAACTCATGAATAGCACCATATGTACCGAACCATTTTCCACAGCCACCTGGTTCCCTCCCAAACCATTTATGTAAATATTTTGTACACGTCTACCAAAATATAAACATTCAAAAAAAAATAAAAACAAAATGGAGAACTTTTTAGTGACATAACTTCGTAACAACTTCTTTTTTTACTACATATTTATAAAAGAGGTTATAAAAATGTACTGTAGGCAAAGTGCGCGTAAAACTTACTTATCCGGCCACTTGCTGAAGGAAATTACGTAACTCCTTGCCGCCAAAGAGGAGAAGAAGCAGAAAGGAACATGATCATTTGGCGCTCACCAGCTGGTACATGAAAACATACGAGCGTATTTCCAACATTTACGCGAGATCAAATTGGCATTGGCTTCCTTTTTTTCTTTTCTTTTTTCAATTATTTATTTTCTTGGCGCTAAAGAGGACACAAAATTCCGGCAATGATGATCTAAAAGTAATGGTTATATAAACGGAAGGTTGGGAAATTGATATAAACAAAAAAAAGAAAAAATAAAGTAGTTTTATACTTTTCCCTTTCATTACTATCAACGGAAGTGTCGAGAAAAGAAAACTTTTAACATAACTTTTCTTATTTTCATCCAGCCACACTCATTTCAATAAATTACTTCTTTTTTTTCTTCCTTAGTTAATTAGTTGGTATAATAGGAAATTTGTTTTCCACCAAAGTAAGCAAAAATTAAGTCCCAGAAGAGAGGGAGGGGGCCCCCCCAGTTTTATAAAAAAAATACAAAATAAATTAAAACTTAGGCAAGAGAAAGAATAATGTTTGCTTTAAACGGGATTTTCTCAATTTTTCATTATTTTAAATTTATGTACACCATTTTGTTTTTTCCTTTTATTTATTTTCCAACTTAGTCAAGTACCCTCGCCCTAAACTTTACTTCTGGGACTTTAAATTGAATTAAGTATCTAATACAAAAATTATTATTTCATATTTTATACTTTCCACATTTTTTTTTTTTTAAAGAAAACTTCGATTTTTCTTATCATTTTTCTTTCTAGTTTTCTCTCTCCCCCAAATAGTTTTTCTGTACAATTTTCTTTTTCAAGATTAAGTATTAAGGAAATCTCAAATTAGGTATTGCCAACTACTTAAAAGGCTCTTAGACGACAGATCAAAACTCTCTCTGGACAACAAAAGACTGATTTATACTACTATTTTGAAACCCATCTGGGCCGTATGGAGCAGAGCTGTGGGGTTCAACCAAACGCTCCAAAATCTCCAACGGGATTCAGTCCCTTCACATCTAAAATACTTCGAACTATTTGTACACGCTCCTTTTTATGGCTCCCAACCTGGACTATAAACAATGACCTTAACATTCCTTTTATCACCGAAGTCGCAGAAAACACGATACAGAAAATTCCACTTCAGCCTGCAATCTCATATAAATCCTCTAGCTCACAAAATCTTTCTTCAAGAACTCTTCCTGATAACCCGGGGACAAGACGCCTTAAAAGACAGTGTGGCCTCGTGATCTCCTCTCCAGTGAAGAGAGTGACTAACCATATAATGTTTGGGAGTGTTATCACTGGGTAACTTCTCCACTCGTTACCTTATCATCTGTTACTCTATTGTATCATTGTTACTTATAGCGCCAACGCGCTGATTGTAGCACAATAAACGGAAATAAAAAAAAGTATCACCAATATGAATGTCCAAAAAATTGTATCTAAACGCAGCACTTCCGTTTAGAAGTAAGTGAACGGAAACAAGTAGAAAAACCCCCTACTTTCATAATACTGGAAAAACTTTAAAAATGTAAATACAGAAACAAAGAGATAGAAGAAAAGTGTATGTTAGGAAAAGCTGTAAAAGCCAAAAGGGATTTTCACAGGGTTTTACATACATTGTATTATTATTGGTGTGAAAGTTTTCCTTCTCTCTGGAAAAACTGATACCTTCTCAAATCGATTGTAAGCTTTTTTCCAACCAAATTCCTATCCAACTTTATCCTATGCTATTTTACCAAAACACAAGCTACTTTTACTAAGTCATTTGCAAAGCACGAAGAAAAAAAAGGTTTACAATGATTTGCAAGAAAAGCAAGCAAGAAGGCTGGGGAAAACTAAAGCTTTTCTCTGCGGGAAAAACTTATTTCCTCCCCCCCCCCCAGCTATTAACTATTTTCCCCAACAAATAGAGAGAGCCGACTTAATAAAACTTCTGGAGAAATTTGACTGGATCTAAGTAGTTATTGTGTGGAGGCAGTGTATGTCCTGTTCCTAGACTTAATTTTATTCCTACTGCTGCCAGATGGAGTGGAGAAACCCGCCTCTCGAGGGGGCTTAGGGACTTGCCAATGAGAATTAAAGTGGAGTATCTAAGTAATTCTAAACTTACTTTAACTTGATTAGATGTAATCTTCAGACAGAATGCAATTAAACTTGTAATACTTTACGGAGACCTTCTCTCACCCTTGGGTGACAGGAAGTATGGCGATCGTGACCAGTTCTTACCGGAAGCTCTTCCTGCAACAGTAAGTACGTCAACAAGTGAGTTTTCCGGAAAATTTAATCACGTAAACTGCAGTAAAAGAAAGTATTGTGTGTATTTTCACGTTAATTTTCTTTTTTTTCCAGGAATTACATCAACGAAACATATGTTTTTATTACTACGCGAAGCGGAGGAGGGGAGGAGGGTTGCCAAAAAGTAATTTTCCATGAACTCATTTTCCAACATACGACGTAAGCTTTCCCTCTCTTGGTAAGAGTAAAACGGGAAGAAAATTTAAAGAGGTATTTATTTATTTTTTGTTTTTGGTAGGAAAAACCAATTATCTTTTATGGAAAACCTCATGTGTGGTTTTCATTGCGCAGTTTTTTCCATTATGGAGAAAAGTTTGTTTTTAAAAATTGAAAATGTTATGAATAGTAGATTACGTAATTTATTTTCTAAATCCCCCCCACTACCTTATAACACAAGTAACGGAAGTGGGGACATTTAATATATATATAAGTATATGTATGTTCGTCAGGCATTTTTTCAGGCCAATGTTCTGTGTGTGCGTAAAAGGAAAACAGGTTTTAAGGCATTTCCTATTTTTCTCTATTTCCCCCTTTCTTTTTTGTTTCCGTTTCCGGTTTTCACTTCCTCTCGCTCCAGTAAGAGAAGATATTTCTTCTTCTTTTTTTTGGGTGTGTGTGGACTCAATTTATAGATTTTTTTTGAAGCGAAATGTCCGAATAGCACGGAATCCCAACAGAATAGTAAATCTTTAATGATTCCATCAACACTGATGATCTAACTTGCTGTTGTCAAAGCAGTAAATCTCGAGAGACACATGGCGAACTGACTAGAGAGGCTGACTATGTTGACACACTTCACGTTCGTTGTAGATGATTACTTGGGCGAAAACTCTGTGTAAGGTTTCATAGCAATTAAGATCATACGAATAATTTAAGTATTTTGGTAAGTGCACAAGGCTGACGTAATGGGCAAGTTCCAAGTAGTGGTTAAAGAGAAATTATGACTTGAACACCCACATGACTTCCTGTTCAGTGAATCTATTTATAACTTGTGGTTAAGTTTTACTTAACGCTGAGGGCGTGATGCATTTAGGTGACTATAGGTAATTTGGTTATTCGAATGAACCTGGGTTAACACGTAATTTCATTTCAGAAATTCCAGGGGGAAACAAAAATGGCGGATCTCTTGAGAGTGTCTCTGTTGCAGAATAATCATTATTTAAAAAAGAGAATAAGCATTCTCTTCCGGTGGGGTGGAGGAATTTCCTTTAAACCTGATTTATCTCTGTTTAACAGCTGGACAAGAGTGCACAATTCTAGAGACAATCCTGTGCCATCTTAATTTAGCCTTAAACCTTTTTTGGTAGGAGGTGATTGTCTCAGAAAACTGTTTCAAACGTCCTGCCTGATTTCTGTTACAATTTGGCCAGTTTGCAATAGTTTTACGGTCAGAGAAAATGGAAAAACCCTGGGACCACCTTGTCCCAAAAAAAAGAGATGTTCCATCTATTGGAACCACAAGAGATCATAGAAGCCTGTTTTAGCCGCAGTGGCTGCTGAACTGGACCATCCATCTTCTTCTCCTCCAACCTTCTGAGGCATCACTAGCCTTTAGTTCTTGATTCTTCTGGACCTTCTTTAAAGGCTTTAGCTCAACCTCGTCATTCCATTTCATGTTGTCAAAATAATTGGCCTGGCTATCATTATACTGCACGGCTTCAGCGTTCTACTTGATGCTTGCTTCGGCTTCATACACTGGTAAGCGCTAATCAGAGCTTAAATTGAATAGAGAAATGAAAAATCCTTAATTGTAAATTTATAATACAAAATTTTACCTTCATTCGACTTTATAGTGACAGAACATTCGTTTAATCAGATTAAGCTAAACAATTGCCCGTGTGCAATTAGAATAATTGCACACGGGCATTCGGACAATTATTTCAAACTAACATAGTTAAATTAGCAAACGTTCACTCCCGGGTCTAGGTCCCTGATATCTCGAAATCCCTGGATATTCAGCGGGGATGTTGGCGATGGAAATTCAAATGTACACTTTAAGAGAACTGTGGCACACTTCATTGCAGCATCCATCATCTATAATGCACTCAGCCTCCACTCTAGTGTTCAGAAATATTCACTCTTCCTTTCTATCTCTCACTGGCTCTCGCAAGTGTCTATCCGTCACTTCCTCTATTTATAGTTTTCGTTGTAGAATTCAAAGGAAATAATCTAATACTCACTAGTGTAGTCCTTCAAAAGGATATTCTAAATGAATCTGCACCGCTAATGCAATCACCAGATATTTTTGTCTTCTGCTGCAGCGTAGAACTTCCTTTGAACCACAAAAGTGAATCTCTTTAATTTTTCAGACTATCTATTTCTAGGAACTTGACATTTTTACTGAAAAAAAAACCAGTGATGTCATTGCTGCCCCTAGATCACTTGTGATTGAAATAGAGATTGACTGTAGTGGACTGGTTTGGAGGTTGGACATACCCAAATCCTGAAAATATAGTTAAAAATTGACAATAATTTGTTTTTTGCCCTTTTTCCTGGCATTGGCTTCCGCCATACAGCCAGCATCGACTAGGTGCTTATCACTAGAATATCACTCACTCTCCATTCTTACTTATAAATACAGTCGCTTCACACATTCATCCCTCTACTATATACAACTATTTACATACAAACTTACAACTAATGGATAGATCAGTACTCTGTGCTCCTGCCATCCTTATAGCTTAACCAAAATTAAAATCACCGTAATCCTTCTCTAATCATTTTCTCGCATTCATTCTAATCGGCTATAACTATTAAATACACTCCGTATTTCTTGGCTGCTCTGCTACAGATTTAACTCAGGCTATTCGTTTTCAAGTCTTTGCAATCTTGTGGGTGTACACTCAGTCTGCAGTGAGGAGCGACTCAGAAGTCTTTTACATCAAAACTATTGCAGCATTTTTGCTACCCTTAATCATGGTAAAAGAGAATCTTTTGATCTGCCAACTTCAAAGAACTTATATGATAGGCTGAAGCCTCAAAATTAAGTTATAATCCGTGAAGTATACTTTTCCCTTCTTAAAGAAGCCAGCTGAATCTTAATAGTTAATAAACAGTTGGAGCTTAAACTCCGCAACAGCCTACCCAGATAAAACACCAAGCTCATTCCAAGCTTAAGCACTTTTTTTTACTGCTATTCTCTGAAATAAACTCATCAGACATTTTACTTTTTCCCAGTTATACGCTGAGAAGTTTTCTGTCTACGTCATTGTTTTGGGTTTAAACGAAAGCAGTTGGGGGGTTGCATTTACCCCCCCAAATGGGAATAAATAAGGTGTCCGTTTAGACTCGGGGTACCATTCCCAAGATTTATCACCTGACTGTTAGCCAGCCTCACCTGTGACTTTAAAGCGGAACTATATGCAATAAGAGCGTGACTCGTTTATTTAGTGTTCTCCATTCTGTTTAATTTTCATCAGCCGTTCGTTTCTCGGCTCTCTTTTTTAATTAAATTCATTTAATTCAACTGTTTAATTAAATCAAGTATTAATAATGGGGCGGGACAGGAAATGAAGTTTCCCCAAGATGAAAGGAAAGGGGGTTACAGGAAGGGAATATTAATTTTATCAATATCTTTCATTTTGTCGATTTTTCCTTAATCAAAACGATAGCTGGGAGCTTATGGTTTTCCCCTTTGTTTTTCCTAATTTTCCATGCTTCACTTCCTTTGTTTAAGGATTCTAATTCAATTTGTTGATGGTGCGTTTTCAATCGATCTTTGATATAGTTCAGTGTTTCCCAACCTGTGGTACGCGAAAAATAATCAATAATGGCGGACATGAAAATTTAAATCATAAAAATATCATAGAAACGTTTTTTTCCTATAATACATAAAAATTATTTTAATTAATAATACGTATTATACAAAAAAGCTGTTAATATGTATAAAGTAATAAGGTTAGTCTGATACGAGAAAATATAATAGCACATTTAAATTGTCTTTCATGGAGTATTTTCCCAAAACCCGAAAACACAAATGATAATTGGATTTCAAAAACTCCCTTGTGTAAAGAAAATTTAGGAAAAGCTACATCATTATTAATAAAAAGATAAAGAAAATTTAATAGAATTATCATGCTTGACAGAACTTAACTCTGTTAAAAGATCAAGTTTCAGTAGCGGTTTTATCAAGTTTTGATGTGAAATTTCACGACAATTCGTTGCTCTACTGCAATGTGTAGTATATCATGTTTTCGGCAAAACGAAACTAATATCTCTTACACCACAAACGACGGTTCCGGTCAGACAGATTTCTCAACAAACATGAGAGAGACGCTGCAATCGAAAGAGAAGGCTTTACGCTGCACAGCTGTCGCGGTCGTTTAGATTTGGCGCAAGCATAGTTCTTCTGTAGCAGCATCAGTCTCTTCATTCAATAGCCACACCTCGTAATTTGTATGCTTAAATTTTTTTTATCGATTTCTTTATTTTTGTTTTATACCTTTAATTGATCAAAAATCTAAATTTAATTATCATTACCATTTTTTGGTCTCCCGGAACGGATCTCCTATTATTTAACAAACAGTACGTAACTAACAAATGTATGAAGCACAGATTTTAAAGTCCATAGAACTTTACTTAAAAATATAACAGCTTCCTTCCTTACGCGCCTATTATTATAGCCCTCATTCTAATTGGTGAAAATAACGTTAAAGCAAACAAAGAGTAATAAAAAAGACGTAAATTGGTTCGAGCTTTATTATAAAAAGTAGTTTATTTTTAAACAATGACAACTAATTTAAAATAAACTTGTATTAAAATAAAACTTTTTCCATTGAGTTCACTCTTAATTACTGTGAAGAGCAGAGAATATGTCTTTCCCAAGTTTTCCTAAAATAAAGGGAAATTGTAAAGAACTTTTAAGCAACTAAATCCCAATATTATGTTTTCGCCCTTTCCCAATGCCGTGCTTACATTTTCCAACTTTTTTTAAAAAAATTTCAAATAAGCTTTTCTTAAGAAAATAAGTTTTCCCAAAATTTTGAATGTTTTTTTAAATTTTAATATTTAAATAATTTAGGCCCTTTTTTTTACTGAGAATTTGCAAATCTTTGTGTTTAGTTTGGTTGGAAAGTACAGTTCATTTCCTTTCTCTGATTCTTTAGTAAAGTAGACGATTGTGCTTAATTTAAGGTGGTACTTTACATGTCATATACTTAATTGAGCTGCTAGCCGGCCAAGTAAATCTTTTGCAGCAGGTAGATAAGAATTACCTGATGCAAAGGAGCGACCATCCAGAGAGAAGAAGTCGGGGTGCCGCGCATCTTTGGTCCCGGAAATAGCAGCAGCTCAGATACTTAGCTAGAAAGGAAGTAAACAGCTATACAAGTTTTTGTTTATTCACGGACTGTTAACATTAAACAAAAAATATTGATCTAATTCTTTCCGTTTTATTTACGTGTTTTTCTTATTTTTTTTTTCTACAAAGGGGGGCCGCGTTTTAGAATTTGTATACGCTTTGTCGTTTATTTTAATTTCCACAAAGCATATGAATTCTGGAACGTGGTGCTCCAGTCTGAGATATAAAAATCTTTTTTTTTTTTGAAAATTGAAGAGGACCAAATTACTTTTTGGAAAAAGGAAGTTGCAAGACATGAAGATGAACTAAAAGGTAAATTTAGAATGTTATTGATTGATTTTTCGTGTTGCCAATTTCCGTTTTAAGTGTAAATACTGTAATGCTGTGTGTTTCGTACATAATTTATCTATTTTTACAGAAGATACTTAGTACTGAACTAAGCCAGTTTAGAACTTATTTCAGCATCAACAAATGTGGAGTTAATTTTGTGAGAAATGCACGATACTGAGGTAATATTAATATTATTTTATTTTTTCTTTATTCTGGATAGATCCCGAGGGAAGGACCTATTGAGGGCTGATTAACCCAAGCAAGGGGAGTTTCCTGTCTTGTTAAGGTTTTCTTCCGCTTCTAATTCTTATGAAAGTGCTGTTTCCATTTCTTTCTTTTAAAAAAAACCTTCAACAGACTATCCGTTGAAGAAGATAGTCTCCCATAGTTTGATCTCTGGCTCTTGGAGAACAGATGGAGATAAATCCCAACAAAAACAAGATCATTGAGAAACCACGGGTCTTGCAAAACAAAAAAAAGAAAAAGAAAAGGGGTATTAATATCCAAGAACTTCTGTTTAAGGAACGTGATCAATTGCAACACCCTTGGCACCCAGAAGAGCACATACGGCTAGTGTTTCAAAACCTGGGACCCCTGTGAAGTGAAGCGGTTGTTTCTTCTAGAACATTCATGGCAGCAGCGGTACAATAAGCTGCTGCTTTGGCTACTATGTCTTAGGAAGCACTATCTGCCCTGGAGGTCTAAAGATTTGCTTGTAAACAAGTCTAAGATGTTGCTATCAGCACAAAGAATTCCTCTAACAAGTGTGAGCCAAGGTGTAAACCACTAAATAGAACATAATTAAGGACTACGATGGTAGACTTTGCGCACAGGCATGGCTGAGTAAAACAAGACATCCTTGTTTAAAATTTCTCCCACAGCTTAGAGCCTTTTCAAAGTATCCTCACTAATAAAACTTTAAAGTTTAAAGTTAGACTTAGCAAAATGTTCCACGCTAAGTGATAACGTAGAGTTCGCAGATACTATCCTCTGCAGTGCGCACGTTTATTTCCTTTAATCGATTTCAGACTTGCATCTATCTCCGGAAGTGAGTCAGCCAAGTGTCTTGCAAAACATAGTTGAATTCTCGGCGCCCCCTCCCCCTCACTGGATCAATTTTCCTGATTTTCCATTTTCTGAATTTCTTTTTTTCCAGATTTTTCTCGGCAAAGTTTTTCATTAAACATGGTAAATCCATTACACAGATCTATAAGTTTTATTTTAAATAATTTTCCTGCAAAAATTCGATCAAAGCGCTCTTTCCGGCGAAGAAGGGGTAGAATTAGGTTTTTTCCGGTTTTCCCCTCTAAGGTACCATTTCTGTATTGTGTACGATCGTATCTCTTCGAGGGAGGGGACTCAAATCGAAATTTCTTCAACCGGAAATACTAATGTTTCTTAAAATAGATTGTCCACTTACTCCAATGCTTTTCCGGAAAACTTCGTATATAAATTTCCTCACATTACACCTAGATTTATAGTATTTTCTTTTGACATTTTCCATTCTTTTAGGGGGGGGGGGAGAATTCGTTTTATGGCCGTTAATGAGGAGTAGTTATGCTGAGCTTTCCATTAAGGTATATTGTACGGTTAAAAACTATGAATTTTGGGAGTTCAAGCCTGGGAGAAGTAGTAAGAGAAATTCGTGTGAGTGATCACGTCACACTTTATTCCATTCTTGTCCACCCTTTATTCCTGACCCTGTCCATGAAACAAGCCATAGAATAATAAATTTATTAGTAAAATGTGGTTTAAATAGAATTTAGGAATCTAATCATCTTGCCATGGACTTTGAACTTAGTTGCTGAGAGTGAAAAAAGATTTATTACAAATGTTTAGGAGCACGATCTATTCTCGCTTACACAATATGGGCACACAAGGCCGTACGTAACCTCTAACCCATCTAACCCAACCTGTACATTAAGTTCAGTTGTTACACGGCTAAGCTCCAAAGCTTAATTTATTCCAAGTCAAATTATTACCTCTAAAAGTTCTTCATCAAGTCCTCAACTTTTTCCAAGAACTTTGAGCTTCAACGAACTGTTGATAAATAAAATTTGCAAAGTTTACTTTTCAGTTATATGTAATATATATACGGCCGCAACTATCCTTTACCTTGTGAGGAAAAAGTCAAAAATCTACTAGGGATACTCGCACGACTTCCTCTTAATCCTTCCTAGTTATTTCCGGCCAATTTTAGAATTGTTCTTCTTGTTCTGAAATTAATTGTAATTGGCTGAGTATTGTCCTGAGACATCTGTTCACTCCCTAAGGAGAGAGGGAAGTCCGAATGCTAACTCTGCTTACTGCAATACTGCTAATTAGTAAGTCATAAATTAATATAAAATTAAAAAAATTGTGGATGATACATCATTACACAACTTGGAATTTAAAATTATTAATCCAATAGGATGAAGAAAATAACTGCCAGTTATTAACTTCAAATATCTCGTAAACTACTCGATAGATTTTCTTTATATTTTACCATAATACTTTACATTCTATATGTTTGGTGTATCTTCTGCCTGGTTTAATTATTCAATCCAATTATTGTATCTAATAAGTAAAGCAGAGTTGGGCACTGATTAAAAAAAAAATTAAGTTCTAAATTTAATTGATTAAATTTTTTAAATGATTAAATTTATTTTTAATTTTAATCAGAATTTATTTGGCGAATTTAATCGTAATTTTAATCATATGACAATGATTTAATCAATTAAATTTCAGATTTAATCGTTAATCAAACTAATTTAATCAAACTAAAAAAATTATAATTAAATCTGAGAATAAAATTGAACTTTAATTTTAATCACCGAATTAGTTCAATTTCAATCGTTAATCAAACTAATTTAATCATCCACTTTTATGGCTTTTCAACCAATGGTTCGAACCACGTTTTGGCGAGGCACTTTATCTGAGCGTCTTCTATAAATACTTTTCGGTTAATTTTTGTAGACTTGGACTTCTTCACGAGTCTCCTGACCAGTGGTTCTTAAACTTATCATAGACGCGGAACACAATTATATGTATATATATATATTTTTCTCGCGGAACACTAACATTAAATAAAGTGTATAAGAGAACAAAATTTCATACCAATACGTGGTTCACAGTGGGAGATATAGAACGGCCATAATTTTACAGAATTTCATGACCCAAAAAATTTTCAACCCTTTATATCTGCTACATTTATAGATCTGTGCACAAAATAACTATAGTTTATAATTGAGAAAAACAAAGTGTATAAGAGAACAAAATTCCATACCAATACGTGGTTCACAGTGGGAGATATAGAACGGCCATAATTTTACAGAATTTCATGACCCAAAAAATTTTCAACCCTTTATATCTGCTACATTTATAGATCTGTGCACAAAATAACTATAGTTTATAATTGAGAAAAACAAAGTGTATAAGAGAACAAAATTCCATACCAATACGTGGTTCACAGTGGGAGATATAGAACGGCCATAATTTTACAGAATTTTATGACCCAAAAAATTTTCAACCCTTTATATCTGCTACATTTATAGATCTGTGCACAAAATAACTATAGTTTATAATTGAGAAAAACAAAGTGTATAAGAGAACAAAATTCCATACCAATACGTGGTTCACAGTGGGAGATATAGAACGGCCATAATTTTACAGAATTTCATGACCCAAAAAATTTTCAACCCTTTATATCTGCTACATTTATAGATCTGTGCACAAAATAACTATAGTTTATAATTGAGAAAAACAAAGTGTATAAGAGAACAAAATTCCATACCAATACGTGGTTCACAGTGGGAGATATAGAACGGCCATAATTTTACAGAATTTCATGGCCCAAAAAATTTTCAACCCTTTATATCTGCTACATTTATAGATCTGTGCACAAAATAACTATAGTTTATAATTGAGAAAAACAAAGTGTATAAGAGAACAAAATTCCATACCAATACGTGGTTCACAGTGGGAGATATAGAACGGCCACAGTTTTACAGAATTTCATGACCCAAACAATTTTCAACCCTTTATATCTTCTACCTTTTTAGATCTGTGCACAAAATAACTATAGTTTATAATTGAGAAAAACAAAGTATATAAGAGAACAAAATTCCATACCAATACGTGGTTCACAGTGGGAGATATAGAACGGCCATAATTTTACAGAATTTCATGACCCAAAAAATTTTCAACCCTTTATATCTGCTACATTTATAGATCTGTGCACAAAATAACTATAGTTTATAATTGAGAAAAACAAAGTGTATAAGAGAACAAAATTCCATACCAATACGTGGTTCACAGTGGGAGATATAGAACGGCCATAATTTTACAGAATTTCATGACCCAAAAAATTTTCAACCCTTTATATCTGCTACATTTATAGATCTGTGCACAAAATAACTATAGTTTATAATTGAGAAAAACAAAGTGTATAAGAGAACAAAATTCCATACCAATACGTGGTTCACAGTGGGAGATATAGAGCGGACATAATTTTACAGAATTTCATGACCCAAAAAATTTTCAACCCTTTATATCTTCTACATTTATAGATCTGTGCACAAAATAACTATAGTTTATAATTGAGAAAAACAAAGTGTATAAGAGAACAAAATTCCATACCAATACGTGGTTCACAGTGGGAGATATAGAACGGCCATAATTTTACAAAATTTCATGACCCAAAAAATTTTCAACCCTTTATATCTGCTACATTTATAGATCTGTGCTCAAAATAACTATAGTTTATAATTGAAAAAAACAAAGTGTATAAGAGAACAAAATTCCATACCAATACGTGGTTCACAGTGGGAGATATAGAACGGCCATAATTTTACAGAATTTCATGACCCAAAAAATTTTCACCCCTTTATATCTGCTACATTTATAGATCTGTGCACAAAATAACTATAGTTTATAATTGAGAAAAACAAAGTGTATAAGAGAACAAAATTCCATACCAATACGTGGTTCACAGTGGGAGATATAGAACGGCCATAATTTTACAGAATTTCATGACCCAAAAAATTTTCAACCCTTTATATCTGCTACATTTATAGATCTGTGCACAAAATAACTATAGTTTATAATTGAGAAAAACAAAGTGTATAAGAGAACAAAATTCCATACCAATACGTGGTTCACAGTGGGAGATATAGAACGGCCATAATTTTACAGAATTTCATGACACAAAAAATTTTCAACCCTTTATATCTGCTACATTTATAGATCTGTGCACAAAATAACTATAGTTTATAATTGAGAAAAACAAAGTGTATAAGAGAACAAAATTCCATACCAATACGTGGTTCACAGTGGGAGATATAGAACGGCCATAATTTTACAGAATTTCATGACCCAAAAAATTTTCAACCCTTTATATCTGCTACATTTATAGATCTGTGCACAAAATAACTATAGTTTATAATTGAGAAAAACAAAGTGTATAAGAGAACAAAATTCCATACCAATACGTGGTTCACAGTGGGAGATATAGAACGGCCATAATTTTACAGAATTTCATGACCCAAAAAATTTTCAACCCTTTATATCTGCTACATTTATAGATCTGTGCACAAAATAACTATAGTTTATAATTGAGAAAAACAAAGTGTATAAGAGAACAAAATTCCATACCAATACGTGGTTCACAGTGGGAGATATAGAACGGCCATAATTTTACAGAATTTTATGACCCAAAAAATTTTCAACCCTTTATATCTGCTACATTTATAGATCTGTGCACAAAATAACTATAGTTTATAATTGAGAAAAACAAAGTGTATAAGAGAACAAAATTCCATACCAATACGTGGTTCACAGTGGGAGATATAGAACGGCCATAATTTTACAGAATTTCATGACCCAAAAAATTTTCAACCCTTTATATCTGCTACATTTATAGATCTGTGCACAAAATAACTATAGTTTATAATTGAGAAAAACAAAGTGTATAAGAGAACAAAATTCCATACCAATACGTGGTTCACAGTGGGAGATATAGAACGGCCATAATTTTACAGAATTTCATGACCCAAAAAATTTTCAACCCTTTATATCTGCTACATTTATAGATCTGTGCACAAAATAACTATAGTTTATAATTGAGAAAAACAAAGTGTATAAGAGAACAAAATTCCATACCAATACGTGGTTCACAGTGGGAGATATAGAACGGCCACAGTTTTACAGAATTTCATGACCCAAACAATTTTCAACCCTTTATATCTTCTACCTTTTTAGATCGGTGCACAAAATAACTATAGTTTATAATTGAGAAAAACAAAGTGTATAAGAGAACAAAATTCCATACCAATACGTGGTTCACAGTGGGAGATATAGAACGGCCATAATTTTACAGAATTTCATGACCCAAAACATTTTCAACCCTTTATATCTGCTACATTTATAGATCTATGCACAAAATAACTATAGTTTATAATTGAGAAAAACAAAGTATATAAGAGAACAAAATTCCATACCAATACGTGGTTCACAGTGGGAGATATAGAACGGCCATAATTTTACAGAATTTCATGACCCAAAAAATTTTCAACCCCTTTATATCTGCTACATTTATAGATCTGTGCACAAAATAACTATAGTTTATAATTGAGAAAAACAAAGTGTATAAGAGAACAAAATTCCATACCAATACGTGGTTCACAGTGGGAGATATAGAACGGCCATAATTTTACAGAATTTCATGACCCAAAAAATTTTCAACCCTTTATATCTGCTACATTTATAGATCTGTGCACAAAATAACTATAGTTTATAATTGAGAAAAACAAAGTGTATAAGAGAACAAAATTCCATACCAATACGTGGTTCACAGTGGGAGATATAGAACGGCCATAATTTTACAAAATTTCATGACCCAAAAAATTTTCAACCCTTTATATCTGCTACATTTATAGATCTGTGCACAAAATAACTATAGTTTATAATTGAAAAAAACAAAGTGTATAAGAGAACAAAATTCCATACCAATACGTGGTTCACAGTGGGAGATATAGAACGGCCATAATTTTACAGAATTTCATGACCCAAAAAATTTTCAACCCTTTATATCTGCTACATTTATAGATCTGTGCCCAAAAAAACTATAGTTTATAATTGAGAAAAACAAAGTGTACAAGAGAACAAAATTTCATACGAATACGTGGTTCACGGTGGGAGATATAGAACGGCCATAATTTTACAGAATTTCATGACCCAAAAATTTTTCAACCCTTTATATCTTCTACATTTATAGATCTGTGCACAAAATAACTATAGTTTATAATTGAGAAAAACAAAGTGTATAAGAGAACTAAATTCCATACCAATACGTGGTTCACAGTGGGAGATATAGAACGGCCATAATTTTACAGAATTTCATGACCCAAAAAATTTTCAACCCTTTATATCTGCTACATTTATAGATCTGTGCACAAAATAACTATAGTTTATAATTGAGAAAAACAAAGTATATAAGAGAACAAAATTCCATACCAATACGTGGTTCACAGTGGGAGATATAGAACGGCCATAATTTTACAGAATTTCATGACCCAAAAAATTTTCAACCCTTTATATCCGCTACATTTATAGATCTGTGCACAAAATAACTATAGTTTATAATTGAGAAAAACAAAGTGTATAAGAGAACAAAATTCCATACCAATACGTGGTTCACAGTGGGAGATATAGAACGGCCATAATTTTACAGAATTTCATGACCCAAAAAATTTTCAACCCTTTATATCTGCTACATTTATAGATCTGTGCACAAAATAACTATAGTTTATAATTGAGAAAAACAAAGTGTATAAGAGAACAAAATTCCATACCAATACGTGGTTCACAGTGGGAGATATAGAACGGCCATAATTTTACAAAATTTCATGACCCAAAAAATTTTCAACCCTTTATATCTGCTACATTTATAGATCTGTGCACAAAATAACTATAGTTTATAATTGAAAAAAACAAAGTGTATAAGAGAACAAAATTCCATACCAATACGTGGTTCACAGTGGGAGATATAGAACGGCCATAATTTTACAGAATTTCATGACCCAAAAAATTTTCAACCCTTTATATCTGCTACATTTATAGATCTGTGCCCAAAAAAACTATAGTTTATAATTGAGAAAAACAAAGTGTACAAGAGAACAAAATTTCATACGAATACGTGGTTCACGGTGGGAGATATAGAACGGCCATAATTTTACAGAATTTCATGACCCAAAAATTTTTCAACCCTTTATATCTTCTACATTTATAGATCTGTGCACAAAATAACTATAGTTTATAATTGAGAAAAACAAAGTGTATAAGAGAACTAAATTCCATACCAATACGTGGTTCACAGTGGGAGATATAGAACGGCCATAATTTTACAGAATTTCATGACCCAAAAAATTTTCAACCCTTTATATCTGCTACATTTATAGATCTGTGCACAAAATAACTATAGTTTATAATTGAGAAAAACAAAGTATATAAGAGAACAAAATTCCATACCAATACGTGGTTCACAGTGGGAGATATAGAACGGCCATAATTTTACAGAATTTCATGACCCAAAAAATTTTCAACCCTTTATATCCGCTACATTTATAGATCTGTGCACAAAATAACTATAGTTTATAATTGAGAAAAACAAAGTGTATAAGAGAACAAAATTCCATACCAATACGTGGTTCACAGTGGGAGATATAGAACGGCCATAATTTTACAGAATTTCATGACCCAAAAAATTTTCAACCCTTTATATCTGCTACATTTATAGATCTGTGCACCAAATAACTATAGTTTATAATTGAGAAAAACAAAGTGTATAAGAGAACAAAATTCCATACCAATACGTGGTTCACAGTGGGAGATATAGAACGGCCATAATTTTACAGAATTTCATGACCCAAAAAATTTTCAACCCTTTATATCTGCTACATTTATAGATCTGTGCACAAAATAACTATAGTTTATAATTGAGAAAAACAAAGTGTATAAGAGAACAAAATTCCATACCAATACGTGGTTCACAGTGGGAGATATAGAACGGCCATAATTTTACAGAATTTCATGACCCAAAAAATTTTCAACCCTTTATATCTGCTACATTTATAGATCTGTGCACAAAATAACTATAGTTTATAATTGAGAAAAACAAAGTGTATAAGAGAACAAAATTCCATACCAATACGTGGTTCACAGTGGGAGATATAGAACGGCCATAATTTTACAAAATTTCATGACCCAAAAAATTTTCAACCCTTTATATCTGCTACATTTATAGATCTGTGCACAAAATAACTATAGTTTATAATTGAAAAAAACAAAGTGTATAAGAGAACAAAATTCCATACCAATACGTGGTTCACAGTGGGAGATATAGAACGGCCATAATTTTACAGAATTTCATGACCCAAAAAATTTTCAACCCTTTATATCTGCTACATTTATAGATCTGTGCCCAAAAAAACTATAGTTTATAATTGAGAAAAACAAAGTGTACAAGAGAACAAAATTTCATACGAATACGTGGTTCACGGTGGGAGATATAGAACGGCCATAATTTTACAGAATTTCATGACCCAAAAATTTTTCAACCCTTTATATCTTCTACATTTATAGATCTGTGCACAAAATAACTATAGTTTATAATTGAGAAAAACAAAGTGTATAAGAGAACTAAATTCCATACCAATACGTGGTTCACAGTGGGAGATATAGAACGGCCATAATTTTACAGAATTTCATGACCCAAAAAATTTTCAACCCTTTATATCTGCTACATTTATAGATCTGTGCACAAAATAACTATAGTTTATAATTGAGAAAAACAAAGTATATAAGAGAACAAAATTCCATACCAATACGTGGTTCACAGTGGGAGATATAGAACGGCCATAATTTTACAGAATTTCATGACCCAAAAAATTTTCAACCCTTTATATCCGCTACATTTATAGATCTGTGCACAAAATAACTATAGTTTATAATTGAGAAAAACAAAGTGTATAAGAGAACAAAATTCCATACCAATACGTGGTTCACAGTGGGAGATATAGAACGGCCATAATTTTACAGAATTTCATGACCCAAAAAATTTTCAACCCTTTATATCTGCTACATTTATAGATCTGTGCACAAAATAACTATAGTTTATAATTGAGAAAAACAAAGTGTATAAGAGAACAAAATTCCATACCAATACGTGGTTCACAGTGGGAGATATAGAACGGCCATAATTTTACAAAATTTCATGACCCAAAAAATTTTCAACCCTTTATATCTGCTACATTTATAGATCTGTGCACAAAATAACTATAGTTTATAATTGAAAAAAACAAAGTGTATAAGAGAACAAAATTCCATACCAATACGTGGTTCACAGTGGGAGATATAGAACGGCCATAATTTTACAGAATTTCATGACCCAAAAAATTTTCAACCCTTTATATCTGCTACATTTATAGATCTGTGCCCAAAAAAACTATAGTTTATAATTGAGAAAAACAAAGTGTACAAGAGAACAAAATTTCATACGAATACGTGGTTCACGGTGGGAGATATAGAACGGCCATAATTTTACAGAATTTCATGACCCAAAAATTTTTCAACCCTTTATATCTTCTACATTTATAGATCTGTGCACAAAATAACTATAGTTTATAATTGAGAAAAACAAAGTGTATAAGAGAACTAAATTCCATACCAATACGTGGTTCACAGTGGGAGATATAGAACGGCCATAATTTTACAGAATTTCATGACCCAAAAAATTTTCAACCCTTTATATCTGCTACATTTATAGATCTGTGCACAAAATAACTATAGTTTATAATTGAGAAAAACAAAGTATATAAGAGAACAAAATTCCATACCAATACGTGGTTCACAGTGGGAGATATAGAACGGCCATAATTTTACAGAATTTCATGACCCAAAAAATTTTCAACCCTTTATATCCGCTACATTTATAGATCTGTGCACAAAATAACTATAGTTTATAATTGAGAAAAACAAAGTGTATAAGAGAACAAAATTCCATACCAATACGTGGTTCACAGTGGGAGATATAGAACGGCCATAATTTTACAGAATTTCATGACCCAAAAAATTTTCAACCCTTTATATCTGCTACATTTATAGATCTGTGCACAAAATAACTATAGTTTATAATTGAGAAAAACAAAGTGTATAAGAGAACAAAATTCCATACCAATACGTGGTTCACAGTGGGAGATATAGAACGGCCATAATTTTACAGAATTTCATGACCCAAAAAATTTTCAACCCTTTATATCTGCTACCTTTATAGTTCTGTGCACAAAATAACTATAGTTTATAATTGAGAAAAACAAAGTGTATAAGAGAACAAAATTCCATACCAATACGTGGTTCACAGTGGGAGATATAGAACGGCCATAATTTTACAGAATTTCATGACCCAAAAAATTTTCAACCCTTTATATCTGCTACATTTATAGATCTGTGCACAAAATAACTATAGTTTATAATTGAGAAAAACAAAGTGTATAAGAGAACAAAATTCCATACCAATACGTGGTTCACAGTGGGAGATATAGAACGGCCATAATTTTACAGAATTTTATGACCCAAAAAATTTTCAACCCTTTATATCTGCTACATTTATAGATCTGTGCACAAAATAACTATAGTTTATAATTGAGAAAAACAAAGTGTATAAGAGAACAAAATTCCATACCAATACGTGGTTCACAGTGGGAGATATAGAACGGCCATAATTTTACAGAATTTCATGACCCAAAAAATTTTCAACCCTTTATATCTGCTACATTTATAGATCTGTGCACAAAATAACTATAGTTTATAATTGAGAAAAACAAAGTGTATAAGAGAACAAAATTCCATACCAATACGTGGTTCACAGTGGGAGATATAGAACGGCCATAATTTTACAGAATTTCATGACCCAAAAAATTTTCAACCCTTTATATCAGCTACATTTATAGATCTGTGCACAAAATAACTATAGTTTATAATTGAGAAAAACAAAGTGTATAAGAGAACAAAATTCCATACCAATACGTGGTTCACAGTGGGAGATATAGAACGGCCACAGTTTTACAGAATTTCATGACCCAAACAATTTTCAACCCTTTATATCTTCTACCTATTTAGATCGGTGCACAAAATAACTATAGTTTATAATTGAGAAAAACAAAGTGTATAAGAGAACAAAATTCCATACCAATACGTGGTTCACAGTGGGAGATATAGAACGGCCATAATTTTACAGAATTTCATGACCCAAAACATTTTCAACCCTTTATATCTGCTACATTTATAGATCTATGCACAAAATAACTATAGTTTATAATTGAGAAAAACAAAGTATATAAGGGAACAAAATTCCATACCAATACGTGGTTCACAGTGGGAGATATAGAACGGCCATAATTTTACATAATTTCATGGCCCAAAAAATTTTCAACCCCTTTATATCTGCTACATTTATAGATCTGTGCACAAAATAACTATAGTTTATAATTGAGAAAAACAAAGTGTATAAGAGAACAAAATTCCATACCAATACGTGGTTCACAGTGGGAGATATAGAACGGCCATAATTTTACAGAATTTCATGACCCAAAAAATTTTCAACCCTTTATATCTGCTACATTTATAGATCTGTGCACAAAATAACTATAGTTTATAATTGAGAAAAACAAAGTGTATAAGAGAACAAAATTCCATACCAATACGTGGTTCACAGTGGGAGATATAGAACGGCCACAGTTTTACAGAATTTCATGACCCAAACAATTTTCAACCCTTTATATCTTCTACCTTTTTAGATCGGTGCACAAAATAACTATAGTTTATAATTGAGAAAAACAAAGTGTATAAGAGAACAAAATTCCATACCAATACGTGGTTCACAGTGGGAGATATAGAAGGGCCATAATTTTACAAAATTTCATGACCCAAAAAATTTTCAACCCTTTATATCTGCTACATTTATAGATCTGTGCACAAAATAACTATAGTTTATAATTGAAAAAAACAAAGTGTATAAGAGAACAAAATTCCATACCAATACGTGGTTCACAGTGGGAGATATAGAACGGCCATAATTTTACAGAATTTCATGACCCAAAAAATTTTCAACCCTTTATATCTGCTACATTTATAGATCTGTGCACAAAATAACTATAGTTTATAATTGAGAAAAACAAAGTGTACAAGAGAACAAAATTTCATACGAATACGTGGTTCACGGTGGGAGATATAGAACGGCCATAATTTTACAGAATTTCATGACCCAAAAATTTTTCAACCCTTTATATCTTCTACATTTATAGATCTGTGCACAAAATAACTATAGTTTATAATTGAGAAAAACAAAGTGTATAAGAGAACAAAATTCCATACCAATACGTGGTTCACAGTGGGAGATATAGAACGGCCATAATTTTACAAAATTTCATGACC
Organism: Rhodnius prolixus; assembly: GCF_049639745.1. NCBI lineage: Eukaryota > Metazoa > Arthropoda > Insecta > Hemiptera > Reduviidae > Rhodnius > Rhodnius prolixus. The sequence goes on along the minus strand of NW_027411582.1, from coordinate 38,469,827 downwards.
CAAAAAATTTTCAACCCTTTATATCTGCTACATTTATAGATCTGTGCACAAAATAACTATAGTTTATAATTGAGAAAAACAAAGTGTATAAGAGAACAAAATTCCATACCAATACGTGGTTCACAGTGGGAGATATAGAACGGCCATAATTTTACAGAATTTCATGAACCAAAAAATTTTCAACCCTTTATATCTGCTACATTTATAGATCTGTGCACAAAATAACTATAGTTTATAATTGAGAAAAACAAAGTGTATAAGAGAACAAAATTCCATACCAATACGTGGTTCACAGTGGGAGATATAGAACGGCCATAATTTTACAGAATTTCATGACCCAAAAAATTTTCAACCCTTTATATCTGCTACATTTATAGATCTGTGCACAAAATAACTATAGTTTATAATTGAGAAAAACAAAGTGTATAAGAGAACAAAATTCCATACCAATACGTGGTTCACAGTGGGAGATATAGAACGGCCATAATTTTACAGAATTTCATGACCCAAAAAATTTTCAACCCTTTATATCTGCTACATTTATAGATCTGTGCACAAAATAACTATAGTTTATAATTGAGAAAAACAAAGTGTATAAGAGAACAAAATTCCATACCAATACGTGGTTCACAGTGGGAGATATAGAACGGCCATAATTTTACAGAATTTTATGACCCAAAAAATTTTCAACCCTTTATATCTGCTACATTTATAGATCTGTGCACAAAATAACTATAGTTTATAATTGAGAAAAACAAAGTGTATAAGAGAACAAAATTCCATACCAATACGTGGTTCACAGTGGGAGATATAGAACGGCCATAATTTTACAGAATTTCATGACCCAAAAAATTTTCAACCCTTTATATCTGCTACATTTATAGATCTGTGCACAAAATAACTATAGTTTATAATTGAGAAAAACAAAGTGTATAAGAGAACAAAATTCCATACCAATACGTGGTTCACAGTGGGAGATATAGAACGGCCATAATTTTACAGAATTTCATGACCCAAAAAATTTTCAACCCTTTATATCTGCTACATTTATAGATCTGTGCACAAAATAACTATAGTTTATAATTGAGAAAAACAAAGTGTATAAGAGAACAAAATTCCATACCAATACGTGGTTCACAGTGGGAGATATAGAACGGCCATAATTTTACAGAATTTCATGACCCAAAAAATTTTCAACCCTTTATATCTGCTACATTTATAGATCTGTGCACAAAATAACTATAGTTTATAATTGAGAAAAACAAAGTGTACAAGAGAACAAAATTTCATACGAATACGTGGTTCACGGTGGGAGATATAGAACGGCCATAATTTTACAGAATTTCATGACCCAAAAATTTTTCAACCCTTTATATCTTCTACATTTATAGATCTGTGCACAAAATAACTATAGTTTATAATTGAGAAAAACAAAGTGTATAAGAGAACAAAATTCCATACCAATACGCGGTTCACAGTGGGAGATATAGAACGGCCATAATTTTACAAAATTTCATGACCCAAAAAATTTTCAACCCTTTATATCTGCTACATTTATAGATCTGTGCACAAAATAACTATAGTTTATAATTGAGAAAAACAAAGTGTATAAGAGAACAAAATTCCATACCAATACGTGGTTCACAGTGGGAGATATAGAACGGCCATAATTTTACAGAATTTCATGAACCAAAAAATTTTCAACCCTTTATATCTTCTACGTTTTTAGATCGGTGCGCAAAATAACTATAGTTTATAATTGAGAAAAACAAAGTGTATAAGAGAACAAAATTCCATACCAATACGTGGTTCACAGTGGGAGATATAGAACGGCCATAATTTTACAGAATTTCATGACCCAAAACATTTTCAACCCTTTATATCTGCTACATTTATAGATCTGTGCACAAAATAACTATAGTTTATAATTGAGAAAAACAAAGTGTATAAGAGAACAAAATTCCATACCAATACGTGGTTCACAGTGGGAGATATAGAACGGCCATAATTTTACAAAATTTCATGACCCAAAAAATTTTCAACCCTTTATATCTGCTGCATTTATAGATCTGTGCACAAAATAACTATAGTTTATAATTGAGAAAAACAAAGTGTATAAGAGTACAAAATTCCATACCAATACGTGGTTCACATTAGGAGATATAGAACGGCCATAATTTTACAGAATTTCATGACCCAAAAAATTTTCAACCCTTTATATCAGTGGTTCTTATCCTTTTCATAGACGCGGAACACAATTATATGTATATATTTTTCTCGCGGAACACTAACATTAAATAATTTGAAATTCGGTATTTAGCAAGAACTTAAAATTAAATTCAAATTAAAAAAAAATACAATTTTTTGTTTTCGTATCTTTCCTAAGTTTCTAAATTTCAATACATTTAAAATTGAAATTTCGCGGAACACTTGGACCATATTCGCGGAACACCAGTGTTCCGCGGAACACCGGGTAAGAACCACTGCTCTAGACGTATATAGGACCACCTTGCATTCACATTTAACCATGTTTACCACTCACTAGACTTAGATAGGACCACCTTGCACTAACATTTAACCATGTTGGCGACTCACTAGACTTATATAGGGCTACCTTACAAGCACATTTAACCATGTTTACCACTCACTAGACTTATATACGGTCTACCGGAAAGTTCTGTCCGTTTTTGGAATAAAACAAAATACAAATTTTTCTTACCAATAAACTTTATAAATAAACTTTATTAAATAATATAATTGCCATTATTATTAATGATATCTCGCCAGCGTGGGCGCAATTTATGTATTTCATTTTTGAAAAATGTATTATTTTTTGATGCGAGAAATTGAACCAGTACTTGTTTGATATCTACTTCATTTTTAAATGTTTCGCCCTTTAAGAAATTTTGTAAGGACAAAAACAAGCGAAAGTCGGAGGGTGCTAAGTTCGGGGAATATGGTGGATGCGACAGAATTTTCCAGCCTTGTTCTGCAATTTTTAGACGAGTCTTTAAAGCAGCATTTGGCCTGGCATTATCATGATGCAGTATGATGTTCTTCCTATTGAACATCGCCGGCCTTTTTTCTTGGACTGCTGTCTTTAAATTATGCATTTGCTAACAATACTTCTCCGAATTTAGCTTTTCGTTCGGTTTTAAAAGCTCATAATGTGTAGGTCCTCGAATGTCCCACTATGTACACAACATTCTCTTATTCAGAGTGAAATTAGGTTTACAGGTGGTACAATATGTCCTTTTCCTTACGATGTTTTCGTAGGTAATCTACTTTTCATCCCCAGTTATCATCCGGTTCAAGAAGAGCTCGATTTTGACCTCGAACTACGGATTTAACCCCAATAGACTATTTTCAGAGGGGATATCTAAAAAATAAAGTGTACAGTAACCTTAATCCCTTGGCTTCAATCGAAGATCTGGAATATCGAATAGCTCTAGCCTGCCTAGATCTGGTTTGTTCCATTTGAAAAAAAAACTTACTGTATCTGGGGAAATTGGGGTTTAAAAAGTGGGTCAATTACTGAAAAAAACTAGATTTGATTAAATAAGTTTTTTCTATTTTTTTGAAATTTCCCGCCGTTTAAAAAAAAAAGTGGGTGGAACACATAACTCTGGTCACCCTGTTCATAAGTCTATTGAGTCGCTAACTAGGTTAAATGTGAGTGTAAGGTAGTCCTATCTAAGTATAGTGAGTGGTAAACTTGGTTAAATGTGAGAGTAAGGTGGTCCTGTATAACTATAGTGAGTGGTAAACATGGTTAAATGTGAGTGTAAGGTGGTCCTATCTAAGTCTAGTGAGTGGTAAACATAGTTAAATGTGAGAGTAAGGTGGTCCTATCTAAGTCTAGTGAGTCGCCAACATGGTTAAATGTGAGTGTAAGGTGGTCCTATCTAAGTATAGTGAGTGGTAAACATGGTTAAATGTGAGTGTAAGGTGGTCCTATCTAAGTCTAGTGAGTGGTAAACATGGTTAAATGTGAGTGTAAGGTGGTCCTATCTAAGTCTAGTGAGTGGTAAACATGGTTAAATGTGAGTGTAAGGTGGTCCTATGTAAGTCTTGAGAGTCGCCAACATGGTATAGATGAGACACCAGACTGGTAGAATGAAGGTGCCAAGTTTGGGAAAGGTGATAATATTGATAGAGAAGAGGCACCAGCTAGGCGGAATAAAGATGCATTGGTTCGATTCTGGTTTAACCATTGGCAATGTTTGGTTTTAAAAATTTAATCTCTCAAATTTTGATTAAATTAAAAAATTTAATCGTCCAAAGTGATTAAAACTAAATTTGGATTTTAATTCAATCAATTAAAATTCTGATTATTTAGGTAATTTTAATTTTTAGTTATGATTAAAAATTTTAATTGATTAAATTCCGATTAAATTAAAAGTGAATTTAATTTTAATCAACTAATTTTGGCCGATTAAATTTTTTAATTTTAATCATGATTAAAATTAAATTTCGGTTTAATTCAATTGTTTTTTAATTGATTAAATTTTTGCCCAACTCTGAAGTAAAGTAATTGCCTATTTTTTCAGGAGGGCTTTACGTCCAGCTACCATTAGGTGTCTTGGATGGAGGCGATTAGCTTATTTTATTGTCAAGTTCTCATATTAACCATTAAATAAAATCTAATGCTTAGAGACCGGGAATCGAACCCACTAACCAACAATACACATTATAGCTTTACGGGGCTAGTATCTTGACCGCTCGGCTACCGTGACGCCTCAATTACTGTATCTTCGTACATTCTAAAAAATATTCCGCAGCCCTGAAGATGACCTAGTCTCTAGGTTGAAAGCTCGGCATATTAAAAAATAATGCCTGAAATTGGCCTTCCTCTGGATGAAATGAATCAGCCACCAAAATCAGTGAACAATAAAATAATTAAGTTAATATGCCTTGGGATATTGACCAACTACCAATTTAATTAGGTGTCGTGGACGGAGGCGGCTAACCAAACATACTTGATTATGAATTCTTTTATTAACCATTACACGCTTAGACTGGAAGCTCAAACCCAGCTCTACCCCCTCCCCTGCCATCATACTTCCCAAAGTAAATTAGTTCAGTAAGATTGTAAATCAAAGTGAATTACTGTAGTGATGATTGCAATAAATGAATTTCGCACCATGGATGATGATAATGTTAGTGCTTCTGTTGGGCCGAGTGGACCGACAGACGGATGGACATATGTACAGGATGAGAGATGATGGAAGCGGAGGCTGCACGGCCCTCTGGGATTTGGGTGATGATTTGTGGCTCTGGTTTGAGTTTGACCACGTGAAAAGTTGGTTCTGGTTGATGAACAAGTGGCACTCCACCAGAGTTGATGATGTTTTTCGGGCCACCAGCACTCTTCACCAGATTCATGGTTTATCTATATGTAAATTTGGTGTATTTTAATATTTAAAAAAAAAAGAAGCAAAATATGGCGGGAACAATCTCATGACACAATTGAGTGACAAAACTTTCCTGACAACTCCAACTGTTAAAATATTACAAAGTTTGTAAATCTGTAAATTACACCAAAATGGCACGTAAGACTAAAATCTACCCAGATTCCTCCCACAGATGATCTCCTCTAAAACGATCTTTCTGCTTCAAAGTTTTTGATCGACATGTACGTAATTGAGAGCAATTTTCGCGCGCTCAAAAAAAAAATAGAAATATGAATCTTTTAAAAACTATTACTTCCGGTTGAGATTATCCGCTAAGATCTTCCGGACCTTAGCAATTTATTTAGTCGCCATTGGCCTTGAGACCCACAATCTGTATATAAGGTTCCAACTTCCTGCTACTTTTTTCCCCCCAATTAACAGGAGATTGGTTCCCTGCCATAGACACGCATACAGACAAACATGCACACACAATTAGTGATCGTAGTGTGCTTAACTTCCTTCGCCAAGCTTAGTGAGCAGCATTCGTATATCCAACGGGAAGTTATTGAAAGTCCGGAAAGAAAGTGAGTATTCATCTTCCCTTTTTCGAACTCAGGTGACCTCAAAGTGGACATTTCCGGTTACAACCCGAAGTGCAGGAGGAAAAGGTAAAATTAAGGGGCAACTTAATCACTCTACGGAAACTTTTTGACTATTTACCATTGTTGAGCTGTATTGATGACCATTCTCACATAGTGATTTGGAGCTGCAGCTCACGCCTGAAATTAAAACTTCCGTACAAAGATTTAATCTGAATTCTGAACACTCAAAAAACAACTGAGAAATTAATTAGAGTTATTGATTTGACAGAAATGATTTCCGTTGAAATTAAACAGCGGGGATTCATGAGAGTGGCGGGTGGCTTGTAGTTTCAGTGCAGAGAACCATTCCCCAGTGGCTACACGCGCACAAGTCTGTCCTTAACCATTAGAGATGATGTGCACAGTCTAAACAATGGCTTATGCAAGAACAACAGTATATTAATGTTTGTTGTATCTGTAAGTTTACCCTATTGGCCCAATATAAACCCAAGTATAACCTCCCCCTCCAGGGGTACCCAAAGTGAGGAAGCTCTGTTGCCTAGCTTTCAACAAAGCTCACTATCTACCGGCTTATCTATCAAGCTTATAGCAGAATTAGCCAGCTAGCCTGCACACTGGTGAATTGTTTAGATGGGTTCGGCAAAATATGGTCGGCTTGAGGTGATTGAATGACGTCACCTCCTGATGGGAGGTTCCAGATCTGCTTTAAACGGAAATAGATCTAAAGCATATTTCTGTGAAACTAATTAAATCGTTTTAATAATCAATTTTTTTTTCATTTAATTAAACCCTTCTCCTACAATTTTAATGTAAAAGTAAAGAAAAGTAAATACCTATTTTTTCAGGCGCGCTTTACGTCCAACTACCAATTAGCTGTCATGGACCGAGGCAACTAGCAAACATACTTTACTGTAAATTTCTTTTATTAACCATTAAATAAAATCCAAGACCTAGACCGGGGGAATCGAACCCTCTAAACCAACAATACATCTTAGCTTTGTGGGTCTAGCCTATAACCACCTAACATACTTTACTACAAATTTCTCATATTAACCATTAAATAAAATCCAAGACCTAGACCAGGAGAATCGAACCCACTAAACCAACAATACATGTTAGCTTTGCGGGTCTAGCCTATAACCGCCTAACATACTTTACTATAAATTTCTCATATTAACCATTAAATAAAATCCAAGACCTAGACCCCCTATGGGGGAATTGAACCCATTAAACCAACAATACATCTTAGCTTTGCGGTTCTAGTATCTTAACCGCTCGGCTACCGTGGCGCTTACCTACACTTTTTTATCATGTCATATTTCGTTACAGAAATTAAAATTAAAATTGAACACAGTCTCGACGTATTACTCCCTCATATAAAATTATAGTTTACCAGTAAGTGTACCTCAAAGAGGTGGATAAATCAAAAAGTTATAGTAACGGAAGCGGAAGGAAATATAGTGCATACAGAATAGACCAATATAGGCTTGTAATTGCAGCTTTGATAATTAGTTGGACTTATAGTTCACAAGCTTGAAGTTTGAATCTCCGAAGAAAATGAACATGTTAGCTCGCTTACGGACAGAAATACAGACAGACTCCTTGTATGTGTCGAATTAAAGCACCATTTATTATAACCTCCCGTCCACCATCTTGCCTTCCCCAGCCCGCCGTTACAACTTCCCAAAAGTAGTAAACACTAAACCCTTTTAATATGATTTACGAGGCAGACAGTGTTGCCCCATGTTTGGTGAAGTTATTGCCACAGAAAACCGGAAGTGAGCTACCATATCTCTTACTATTTGTGGGGGGGTTACATTCTAACCACTCAACTTCGGACAAATATATTACTTTTAACTTGGTTATTTACACACTCCCTAATATAAACACCTCATACTTTAGTGTGTATTCGAATAAATTCTATATATTTTCTTTTTTATAAAGTAAACCACAGTGATTCTATTCCTCTTTGGTCTGAAAAACGGATGTTATTTAGCCGGATTGTAGGAGACGAGTTTCGTGGTAAGAGACAACGAGACTTCCTCCCGTAAGGACGAATAAAAATATTTATCAGGCTACCAAGAAAGAAGAAGAACTAAGTGAAATGAATGGTGGGGATAGAAGTGGGGAGCCAGAAAGTAGTGGGAGAAGTGATGTTGACGTAAAGAGAAATTGTTGAATAAAACATCTCTCATGTGATAAAGATGAGATAGAAAGGAGGGGGATTGCAGCATCACCACCGGTAGGACTCCTGCTGTAGTAGCCTAGACTTCACTGGGGCCTAGCAGAGGGTTGGTGTTGATAAAGGATGGCTCCGTCTTGGTATATTTGTCCTTCAGTTTAGTACCTTCAAGCTGGGCTCCCTAAAGCTCGCAACTTCTCCGTATTGTTAACACACACAACAGAATAAAATATTGTATATTGAGGGCACTTTCCTTCCTTTAAATAAAACCTTCATCAAAAAGGATTAACTGGTCTCAGCATCCTTAAAAACCTGAGTTGAAATCTGGTGGTAGACATCTTTATGTCGACTCAGAATCTTTTGAACGAACGAAACGAAAAGCAAATCCCCCTAGAGCAGCCTGAATCCTTTTGTGCGGCTAGCTTTGAAGCTTTGGTTGGCTCCAGACCAGATTTCGATCTTGGTTCTATGCTTAGCTGTATTTTGAGCTCATACAGCTGCTAAGTTGACGAATTATTGTAGCTTGATGAGCTTAAAATTAGCAGCTTAATCCCTTCCAGATAACTTTAGCAACATGCTAAAAGTTTAGTATTGCTTTAGTCTAGGGAAAAAAGAGAAAAAATACTGTTCCCATTGGAAAATCTACTTTGATCGCAAGTGTATTTTCACTTACTACTACCAAAATAATCTTCAAGTGGAAAAACAAACTTATTTATTCTAGCATGCAGGTAATCTTCCAATTATAACATTAAGTAGTAGTATACTTTAATATGTTTAACTTAACTGCTCTTATTTATCATGGGAGTTCATTACTTATTAATCAGCTTAGCAAGTTCAAACTTGTTCACTTGATGACTCATTCACTCTTGTTAAAGTAGTTTACTGGTGATGAAACCGTTCCTAACTTGTGCAAGTCTAAACAAGTCTAGACACAAATCTAGTTTTGGAGATCGTTTCAATTGATTTAAAAAAAAAGACCTAGGTCTTATTATAATTTAGATAGAGTAAGAGGTGTGGCTATTAAATAACATTTTATTTTAAATTTATACATATTTAGTTATTATCACCTTCAATATACACCCCTCCCCTATCCCTACATAGCTCCATGCGAATTTACCATTGTTCAAAACAGTGCTGGAAGTCTTTTTCTGTCTGAGCTCCTGCATGACGCGTGCCGCTTTTTCTTTCACAGCTTCAACAGACTGAAATCCTGTTCCTTTTAATGCAGATTTGACTTTGGGGGGAACAGATCTAACGTCACATGGGGCCAGGTCAGACGAATTAAGGCGGATGGCCTAAAACTGGGATGTTGTAGTTGTGCTAGAAACGTCGTATTGACAGATAATGCAGTGTGAGCCGGCGCCGGTTGTCTTGATGGAGAACCCCGGAGACTTGTTCTTCCACAAATCGGGTCGTTTTTTTCCCTTACTCTTTCACGGATTGAGCAAGTACCTCATGGTAGTAATGTTGATTAATTATAATCGATATCTGCATCCGTTTTGGACGTGGAAGGGCGACCTGGGCGGTCATCATCTCCGAGGTCTTCTCCTGGCCATCTTGGAAACGCTTGAACCACTGAAAAACTAGCGCACGTGATTCATTCATCGCCATAAACTTCTTTTAATAAAAGATCAAGTTTCAGTAGTGATTTTATCAAGTTTCGATGTGAAATTTCACGAGAATTCGTTGCTCTACTACATGTGTAGTATCGATGTTTTCGGCAAAACGGAACTAACACCTCTTAATAAAACTATTAATTCTGTTAATTTATTTTTCGATTAAAACCTAATTTTGAAATCCCTGGCTGCCTCTCACAGGAAGTAATCAAAGTTCATCAACTATCTGCCATTTTTCTTTTGTTCTTGAGTTACGGAAGTAATATGAACGGGACAGAAACGATATTTTTGTGGAAACCACTGATTCGGACTTGGAAGACCTTGAAAGGTATATTTCCGGCGAATGTAATAAATTCTGATGTGTGAAACGTCATTGCAGGATGCTGACATCCACAAGGGGCTAAGATTAAAATTTACTTTTCTCTTTTCTCTCTCCAGCTTCTACTTTACCTCCATCTCCTTTTCTATGGAATTTTCAAACAGATTATGCGGACATATTAGTTGAGATTCTCTAAATGGAGGAAATATAAATTTATTGATGTTTCGCAGATCAGCTTGGTGCTTATTCCATATTCCGGCCAGTTTCGCAATGCGCCAGAACCGCCTTGAACATGCTAATGAGGCCACACATCTGCACTGCAAGACCACGGTATCGCTCGCTGTCTTACGTTTAAGATTCACTAACACTAAAATACATTCACAAAGTTTTTTTTAAAGTCTGATTGAATACTTTATGAATTTTTTCTTTTTTTTAAAAAAAAAGATTCTTTAAACTAAGAAGTTTTACTAGACCAGTAAGAACTTCTTTACGTCAATATTATAGTGTTCGCTTTCCGGCAGACGGTTCTACCATGACGTAAAATGTGTTGAATTGCTTTTACTTTTGTATATATTATTTTATTATTAAAGCATTATTATTATTATAGTGTTAGCTACAAAATATAATACTCTATTGTAATGGAAACATGGCAACGTAGTATCTCAGTACCATGTTATCAAGTTCAAATGAAATCCTCTGGTTATAGCCAAGATTCACTGTTATTAGAACCGAACATGATACTTTAAAATAGAGCTTAAATTCATCTCTCACAAAGAGCACCACTTAACGCAGCACCATTTAGAGCAGTATACCATTTAATTTTGATTGTAATAAGAGATATCAACAAGTTACATTACAGACTTTTTGTTTTTAATTTTTTTGAACTTTAAGTTTTTGTTAAGGAGATTTTTGTACCTTTTGGATAGAGTTGTCTTTTAGTTCCATGGTTTGTAAAAAAACTTTAAATGTATCTATTGATAAATAAATATTAGATTATCTAGAACTTATATTGGTTTTAGTGACCATAAAAAAAATATTATATTAAGGTATCAAATTGGCGAGGAATCGGTTCAAATAAAAACGTCTTTTTGCCAACGTTTCTGGCAAGTATATTGCCTTCTTCGTGGGCGTGACTATGCAGGTTGGTTGACTTACAGAAAATAGTTTTCTGAAGAAGGCAATATATGTACGACGGTTTTCGAAACAGATTTTATTATTCTGTAAAGAATATAATTCTATAAATAAATTAATACAAAACATTAATACATAAATAATTAAAACAATAAAATACCTGTAAAGAATAATTAAGTTACTAGTTATATTTCACCGTCGTTAAACACTATGAAAACACAGTAACGTAAACACTCTAAAATGACGATAAACCTTCCTAGACTATAACCTAACCTTCACGCTGTGTGACGTTGTCGGCAGCCCTCTCTAATGGCAGTTTTACATATATTTGTGGAAACGTTGGCAAAAAGAACGAGTTGTTGTTTTTATTTGGACCGATTCTTTCTCGCCAATTTTGAATCCTTAATAATATCTAGAAAAATTAGGCTGATTTACGCCGGGGATAAGGGATAAAAGAAGTTTTGGTTAATGATTAAAAGGTTCTGGACAACCTATTCGCACAAACATCCTGGCGTACTTCGCTCTCACCAGAAGGTGTAAGGTTGAGGGAAACTTAGCACCACCCCAGAAAAGTAGAGAAATCGATTTTTAATTTTGTGATATTCTGTCTGACTTAGTGGCCAATAAAATTTGTTTTATTTTAATCATCAGAGCCACATCGATACAATAATATTAATCAAATAATAAAACGAAATTTTATTAATGAGGTTCAAAGACAGCGTTTTGATTGAAGAAACCAGATGTCCCAAGTCTCGTAAAGTCTAAATAATAAAGGTCTCAAACTTTTTAGGTAATAAAAACTAAGTTACAGTTTGTAGCTGCTAGATCTCGCCACTGTCGTGGCCTCAGTGTTGCTGTAACTATTGTAAGTAAGGGCGGCCCACAGTTACTCTGCCTCCACCGCCGCTTAATTCGCTGAGCTGTGGGTGGAGAAATCTCTATGAAGGGATTAAGGAACACCCACACTCTCAAGAACCAAGACGTTTTAGCGAACACTAAGTACTTGAGTACACAGAAATAGTGTGTCCAAATAGTTGTTAACTTCTCAGTTCCGCTAAACCACTTTCTAGTATATTTGAATAGGGTTAATTCTTATCCCAACTGACAGATTTATTTTTATTAAAAAATTGTGTTCGTCTACTCCACTAAAAGTAGACAGGAAAGCACACTTTGTGCGTAAACTCTTTTATCTTTCTGGTTGACTGAATCACGCAACAACTCGGGCAAATTATAAACAAAACTATCCCTGAACCAAGGCAGAGTTTGAAGACTACAGGTCAGCTATTGCTCAGTGCAGTGAGCGAAACTTATCGAGTAAGAGATGGGGAAGTTGTTTGATCCTCGAAAAGATGTGCGGCTTCTCGCGTATAATTTGACAGTTGGCAGAACTGGAGAAGTGGAAGGAGAGGGGGCTGCAGCTTGTGCCTGGGAGTTTTGAGCCAGTTGCCCGGGGGCTTCTCACAAGGAACAGTGTATATGTTAGACTCTGGTCCTGTCTTAGGGTACGTTCACAACGGATTTGTGGGTATAGATGATAACTGATAGAGTAAAATATAATCGCTGATTAGTGTGCACAACGGAGCTGTGATACATGCAACATGTCTGTCGAGTAGTGAAGAAGAGTTTTTATGTTCAGCAGCAACAAAATGGTATACTTTAAAGAAAAAACGCTTTAGAAAATATCATGTACATCACATAAATAAAAAACGAAGTACTCTGGGTGAATTTCACCATTTGTATAAGGAATTTAGAAATCATCCGGTTCGTTTTTTTGAATATGTGAGAATGGGTCCACCCACATTCGACTATATTTTAGGAAAAATAAGGTCAAAGTTAAGAAAACGGAAAAAATTGTCATGGAAATCCTATAACCATAGAAGAAAAACTAGTGATTACTCTAAGGTAAGAATGGTTTTATTGAGAAATACTTCCGCAGACATTCATGAGTAAAGACAGCAGTAATTAATTTTTCCACCTCCATTTTGAAGCTCCGATACTGGAGTTCAGCTAGCAGAAAGAATGAAATATTTAAATTCTATCATCTATGCTCGTTTATAGCAGCGCGTATGAGTCACTAGTCGCAGCTTCGTTGTGCACGCTCACATTCGAATGTATTATGTTTTTCTTTAAGCGCTGATGCAGCACTCCTAACATCTATGCTCACAGCTTCCTTGTGAACGTACCCTTAAGTCAGCCATTACAGTGCCAAAGGAGTGGTAGTTTGGTTTTGTGCAACCGTGCTGTATTAACAAGTCTGTTTGGTCATGGCCATTGTTTTTTAATCTAAATGTATGTAATTTTTGTATGTTTATTAGTCAAAATATATTTAATCTGGAATATATTTAGCCTGTGTTGTTCATTTAAGGTATTCTGAGTGTTGGTGGCTTCCCCCACCCTTTCCATCCTTTATCTTATTTGAACTTTATTATCTTGCTCTTCCAAATTGTACTTTTGTAAGTTTTTTCAGAAGTGATCAGCTTACTGGATGGCTCCAATGCTATTGCCTGATTGTTGTACGAGGAGGGAATGGCCGTCTGTTCTCTGTGGCAAATTACACCATCTCACAAGTCAGTTGAAACAGCTAAGATTCCTCCCAACCCAGATAAGGTCAGTACACGATTTACATTTATGAAAAGTGCAATGTAAAAAAATGCGTTTTTTTTTTTATTATTTCTTTTTTGTTATAAAACTCGTAGTAAAATGTTTTCTTCACCAAATAATCAGAAGAATGAAAAAGAACTGAAATCTTAAATGGAACAAAAGATAATAATAAAAGAAATCTAAACAAACAAAACAAAAAATATAAAGTAGGAAACAAGAACAAAGAGTGCGAGTGCGAAGGAACATAAAAGTTTATGGTAGCAATAATTTTTAATACGGGCCCCACTACACAAAAATGAAGTTCGAATCGAAAAAGGTATAATAAACCTTCAACAGTGCAACACTGTCAATCTATATCCAAAAACCTATCGGCAAGCAATGGTTCCCCTTCTCCTCCGACGAATGGGGGATTTTATTATTACTTTTTTCCCTCACCGCCATAAGGAAACACTGATTACAGTGTAGCCAATTTATTTGCTTATTCACAGTCTTTAAGGGGGGATACTTTCTCCACTAAGTCCACTCAGTATTCGGTACAGATGTGCTCTGCGACTGGATTAGAACTTACACAGGCTGTCTCTACAGCATCCACTTTCTGGGCTATTAAATTAAAAACTTTTCTCTCCAGTGCTTTCTGTACTTTACACTAACACAAGGCGTTGTATTCCTTTTGAACAAAGCTCTAAATTATTTGAGGCTTTTTATGCTCCTTCCTAAGTTAAAAACTTTCTTAAAACTGTTTTAAAAGAACAATGTTTCCCAATCGGAATTTTATATTTCGCCCTCTTTGGGAAATCTTTAAGAACTACCTCTTTATCTTTTTAGAAAAGTATGAGGATGATGTAAAGTTTCGATATTGATTTCCTTTCGGAAACATCCGCTATAAGGATGTAAAGTCCAAACTATTTCCTTTCGAACAGCTAATCCAAAGGGTATGAGAATCTTGCTGAGAGATGGGCAAAGGAAGTCATCCTAAGAACACTTGGGCAAGATTTTACGGGCTCGTGGGAAGGAGTAAACGGTGCTCCTTCAGGAGGAGATAAAAGGAGCAAGATATTCCAGTCCCTCAGTACACTTCCTATCCCAATTTTTGCGACGAAGGATGACCTAGAAGATGACTGACGGAAAGGAAACCTCCATAATACCGGGCGCCTCTTAGGTGACTGTATAAGAAGCGTTTCCTAGTTTAACGCAGGATTTGGGGAAGGATATTTGACCACTCTCAAAAAGCCTTTTTGTAAATGTCACGTAGCTTCATTCCAATTGGCCGGCTTACTTCACCTAATTGGTATTTTTTTTTTTTTAGACAGCCTAGGTGGTTAGCAGGTGTTGGGCGGAGTATGGCGTCCATGGTGAATTGGGGGCGGAATATAATGTCAGGAAGTGGTAATTCCAATTCTAGCGTTTCCGACTTTCCACAAGACTTCTCTAAAGATCTAGTGGGCACACTAAATAATAAAGATCTTACCGCGAAAAAAGGTGTTCTCTGGGGCTCAAGGAGTATTCTTACCTGATGGCATCAATTCTTACCGATTGGGGGGGGGGCAGGAAACAATATTAGATCAATCTAGAAAAAGTCTCGTGAGTTTATACTAGTTTGTATTCAAGTGCGCAAAATCCAAAAGTATGTGCACAAATAAAAAAAAAAATTAAAATCTTCCGAAACACAACAAACTGTGAGCATTTGAAAGAAGATCCGTTCAGTGCTGATTTCCATAGGATGTAGTTCGTCGAGTGGACAATATTTCCAGAGCACAATCTGGCAGGACATCCGCAGTCACGAACATCTGACAGATCCCTAACCAAATAGAGTGTGCGAGAGGAAATCATCGATGGAAATGTGTTGCAAATAGGAGTGAGGGCCACCTTGTGCCCACACTGTTCTCCAATTTTTCTCCACAAAACAGAAGGGGTGCCCCTCAAAACATGAACCAGGTTTTTCCGCTATTTTCCAGCCATATTACTTAGCTATCTACTATTCACTTTTCTCGCCTTCCCTCTCACTGTTGTTTATAATCATTCAATCCCACATTTCCATTGACAGGTACTGGATAACCTGGCTCATTTTATAAAATAAAAGAGAATAAAAGAGTCTACGGAAGTTGTACTTTCTATTATCCGCACTTCCTTCGCTAAATACTGTGTCAGCTCCCACAAAGTTACTCAAAACAAAATGAGAATTCAAACATACTGACCAATTTCTTGAAAAAGAAACACTTTTTGGTCGCAGAATACCTTAAACCACATAGGCGCCACGGTAGCCGAGCGGGTTAGAGGTGAGACCTGCGACGCTAATATGTATTGTGGTACTGGGTTCGATTCCCGGTCTTAGGCCTTGGATTTTATTTAATGGTTAATAAAGGAAATTTACAGTAAAGTATGTTTGCTAGTCGCCTCCGTCCACGACACCTAATTGGTAGTTGGACGTTAAGCCCCGCCTGAAAAGATAGGCGATTACTTTACTTTACCTTAAACCACATATTCCGATGAAAATCGATATCGAAAAATAACTCGATCACAATGCAGTAGTAAGCGAAATTCCCCCCCCCCAAAAAAAAAGCTGATGTCAAATTAAATTCAAAAAACTTCATATGACGTGGCATATATTAAAATAAAATCGATAGATATCGCTGCACAATTTTTATAATACTAGTTTGCAATCCCAAACTTACCCCCCTCAGGTTATTGGAATTTCTACGTAAATAAAGCAATAATTCCTGTGTTAAACGAAAAAAAAAAATGTAAATAATATGTAAAAACTGTCACCAACTGAGCTAGTTTCATTTATTAGTTTTGCATAGTTCTTATGTTTTATTAAAACTTATTTTGAAGCGTGAATAATATCTGCCAACAATTGCAGTATTTTTGTGTGAGTGTTACAAGAATATGTGGAAATGTGTACGTGTGATAACAGCACAAGTTAATATCTTTTCTTGTAATATGCGCATGTATCTAAAAATATGTTTCACTTTGGATCATGTTCTATCGGAAACAGAGCGGAAAACTGCTAGAATGGAAACAGCATTTCAACTTTTCTTTTTATTACTGAAGCATTACTCAGCTCAAGTAGTGAAGAAAATTACTTCAAAATTGTGTCGATAATTGTTATGATCGCAATTGTTAACAAAGTTGCATAATCGATTTTAATTTTAGGTATGTATCAAGGGGACCACACAAAGGCAAGTTTGGACACTATAATTGTATACCTTGTTGTTAATTTCTACATAAATATTATAAATATATTTTCATGTAAAAATTATTGACCATCAGTTGCATTGTTAAAATAAAAATTATGTCACTTAATATTTTGTATTTATTTAATTTTTAAGACGTGTCCTAAAGTCGTTAGCGCCCGCAGTTTTTTTTTCCAGGGCATTTTGGCCTGAGCTGTTTTTAAGAAAGCTTCGTGGAAGAGCTAATCTTAAGGCCAGCAGCTGGATTTGAACTCGGGATCTCTGCGTTGGACTACAGTTAACCTCTTCCCTCTTTGTATTTATTGTATTTTCTTTATAAACAGATGTTTCCAAGATGTTGAGTACAGGTTATATTGACTTAATTATAAAAGTTTACTGCAATAAATTCCAAGATAAGGGCTCAGTAATTAGCGATACATTAATTTTTTACTAAAATAATCTCCAAAAATCCCAAGAATTTGGTAAAGTGTAGGCAAACTCTCTACTTGCAGCTAAATAAATGTTTCTAAGGTAAGTACATATGTATACACTGGGCCAAAAAAGTCTGTGAACACTAACCTAAATTTTATTACTTTTATTATTATCTTATTAGAAACTTCTTTTATTTTCAAATGAAATATACTATTCGATAGAGAGAAACCAGAGTTTTTCATTTTATATTCAATCTTTTATTTTTGTTCAGCAGGAATATCACAATTAAATGTTTAACAAAACAACACCCCAAACGAATGCAAAAAAAGTCTGTGAACAGCTGTATAAATATGTAAAAACATTAAGATAACAAACAGAAAAACGATTGAATAAAGTTTCAAAGTTCTCTATTGTATTGTAGAAACCACTACAGTCAGTTTTGTGAATAAATACTCTAATTAGTACATATTTAACCACTAATATGGAAGTTCCCAGACCAATTCGAGAACTTATTGTGACGTTGCGAAATGAAAGAAAAAGTATTCGAGAAATAGGAAAGATAGTTCAAAAAAACCCTTCAACGGTGCATAATATAATTAAAAAGTACGGAAATGTGATTAGTAGGCCACGCAGTGGACGGCCACCAAAACTTAATTCCTTTCATAAACTGCAAATTCTGAAGTCTGTTCGAGAAGAACCCAGGACAAGCGCTCAAAAAATCAGTCAAGAATTATCAAGTGGTTATGTGTAAGCGTAACACCACAGACAATTAGAAATAAATTACATGAATACGATTATTGCGGTCGAGTCCCGAGGAAAAAACCTTTAATCAATAAAATAAATAGTAACCGCCGATTGGATTTCGCGAAAGAATATGTTTCTAAGCTTTCTAGTTTCTGGGAAACCGTAATCTTTTCAGATGAGTCGAAATTCAATGTATGTGGGTCTGATTGACGACAAAAAGTGTGGCGAAAAAGAAATGAAGCTATGAAAATGAAAAATATAAAGCCAACTTTTAAGCATGGGGGAGGCAACATTCTGGTGTGGGGGTGCATGAGTGCTAAAGGAGAGGGCAAGTTAGATCTAATTAATGGTATGATGGACCAATATGTGTATGTGGATATATTAAGACGCAATTTAAAAGAAAATTCAAAAAAATTAGGGTTGGAGGGAACGTTTGTCTTCCAACAAGACAATGACCCGAAACATACCGCACTAAAAACTCGGGAATGGCTTTTAAATAATACACTCTGGCGCCTAAACACCCCTCCACAATTGCCAGACCTTAACCCAATAGAACATTTGTGGGATGAAATCAGCCGCGAAATAAATAAACGAGGAATAAGAAACCGTGAACAACTAAAAAACGCTATTTTAGAAGAGTGGGATAAAATTCCAACATTGACGACCACAAAATTATTAGGATCGATGAAAGCTCGTTTGTTGGAAGTGATTAGGAACATAGGAGGTCCTACAAGTTTTTAAAATTTATAATTCACGTACAATGTGTAACAATGATTTATTTCTGCAAAGTGTTCACAGACTTTTTTTGCATTCGTTTGGGGTGTTGTTTTGTTAAACATTTAATTGTGATATTCCTGCTGAACAAAAATAAAAGATTGAATATAAAATGAAAAACTCTGGTTTCTCTCTATCGAATAGTATATTTCATTTGAAAATAAAAGAAGTTTCTAATAAGATAATAATAAAAGTAATAAAATTTAGGTTAGTGTTCACAGACTTTTTTGGCCCAGTGTATCAAGAAGATGGTGGATTTTTTCTGTTAAGAAGTGAAAAGTTTGAAGTAAAAGTAAAAGTTGAAATAAGGGAACTTGTATAATTACAAGTTATTGTAATAATTGTTATGAGAAAAGTGGTGTAAATGTTAATACTTTATGCATTTTACTAACATTACACATACGGGTGTAATTTTAATATAAAATGTAATCTGTAATTCAAGGCGTATTAATGTTTGATAATGGGTTATGTTGGAGCCATACTCCCACTAAATTACATGTACATTTCTAGTTTGTATGCATACCAGATATACTGAGATCTAACTATCTAGCCAGGCTCTAATAGCCTTGCTTAACTACTGCCACACTTGGGTTGTCTAAAATACCCAAACCAACTCAACAACCTCCTCCTGTACGCCATTCAAATCCTCTCAACAGCCTAGCTCAAGAATTCTACGGAAAATTGAAACTAATTTTCCTTCTAATTAATATTAACTTTTGCTTTATGACTCAAGTTTGAAAGAGATGTTCTTGTATGAAAACAAAACCGAAATAATTCCTCTAGTAATGGACGATGGGTTTTAGCTTTTCTTTTCTTACTCGTGAGTTCTGAATTCAGCCTGAAATTCTTAAACGTAACTTACCGTACGCTGAGCGTTTAGATGAATACAGCCTAGATCATCGTTTCCCAAACTTGTTTGACCGCGGCCCGGTACGAGATTTAAATTTTTTCGCGACCCACCTCAGAAAAAAACCATTTATATACAAAACAAATTTTATTTTTTAATAAAAATCAAAATTCAAGTTATTTGTTTGTTTATTTAATACACAAAAATTGCAAAATAATTATATAACAAAAACATAAGTAATTAAAGGCAATCCATTATCTTCATTTAAACTTAAGTAAATAAAGTAAATTTTGTTTTACATATTTTGACCTTAGTGCGAAGGATGATGTTGTTTTTCATCGCATAGTAATTTCAAATTAGGGCTTAATGATGTTAATTTTATTCTCAAATTAGGTTCGACATCCAATCTGTTTCGATACTTATTTTTTAAGTACACCAAGGCTGAGAACGCAGTTTAAGAACACGTATAAGTGGTGACAAAAGGCATTAAAAATTGTATCGCTTTTTCGCTTACCCTTGAATATTTCTTTTGACAGCGCAACCAAAACTTAATTAGTGGTACAGTTTCAAACACTTTTTTAAGATCGGTGTCGCATGAAATTTCAATGAAATTATCAACTTCTTGTTCACTAAGATTAAGCATTTCTTCCTTTTCAATATCGACAGAAGGCACTGAATGACGAATCGAAATCAGCCAATCAGAGCATCCGAATTTAAAAAGGTCCGGTAGGAAATGGTGGTAAAGGATTGCCACCTGCAGTACTTGAAAAAGTTTCGAAAAATATTAAATTTAGAGCAAAATGTTACAGATATTTTGTGTTTTTACAATTTTTGCCACGACCCAGCTGAATTTTTCTGCGACCCGGTGCCGGGTCGCGACCCACACTTTGGGAAACGCTGGCCTAGATTATTCAGCCAAATCCATTGCCGCTATAAGATCTACTATAGTAGCTACCTCAACTGCAGTGATTATGCATGGAATACGGGGCCTCTCTGTAGAGGGGTTAAATGTACAGCGTAATGGGTTTTTGTGCTATAATGAGCTCTAGTTTGCCTATGCAAAACCCAAATACAGTTGCATACATCAGCCTATCTCTGCAAGTACTATGTGAGTGTTTAAGGTGACAGTGTGTATCTGTTAATCATGCTGTTAGGCTGGGATACCCGCAGGGGCGCCAAGATCCCTGAAGAAGTGGCTAGTCCACTTCTTCCCTACGGGGGGCATTTAAGTTTAAGTAGATTTGATTCAGTTGAATCGATGATGGAAAATAAAAAACAGAAATGTCACAATTACTGAATCGATTCAGACTTGTTTTCAAAAGATGTGTGAAGTCATTTTTAAATTAATCAGTTTTGTTCTATAATTACATAGATTTATCGATCTATAACTTTCTAGAATCAATGATCAGAAAAGTTCATTTAAAGGCACTTTTAGGGGAAATGAGGGGTGGGGCTTAACTTTAAGTGCCACGTTAGTTTAATGCATGAACTCATCCACCTGTATTATATATTTATGGAAATTATTATGGTAGTAAACCTGTTTGTTTTTTTTTTACTGTTTTTTACAGTGTGACATTCTGTATCCTATCCGGTACAACCTGCTTGGTTAGTCGTGATTCAAATCACCAAGAGTTTCGTCTTATTCCCCGTGGACAACCATCTGGACTCCTACCAATTAATTGAAGTTCCAACTGAACACAGATGTCGATCATTAAATTTGTCAGTTCATACGGTCACCAACTGGAAAATGTTATGACTCAAATATTCGGAGCTAAAGAAAATTCACTTGAGTCCAGACAGAACCTTGGGAACAGTAAAAGTCATGTGAGTCTCCACAGCAGCTTTTTCTTGTCCTAGTTCTTTAGACTGAGGAGCACCAATTATCTGGGACAAAGAGGTTTTTAATTTCACTATCTATTATGAAATGACAGAAATCAGTGACTATGAAATAAGTTTAGAAAAGATATTAAATGAAAAAAATTAGGCATTTGGCCAACAAATAGTTTTTTCCCTTAAGTTTATTTTTTCTATTTTTATGCCAGAGTTTTTCACACAGAAATAAAATTGTTTTTCTTAATTTATTCTGTTTAAAAATAAAAAGAGTTGAAGAAACAAGTTGTTGAGTTATTTTCAAAATGATTGAACTTTATATTCAATTTCATTTTTCTCTAAAATTAATAGGAATATTTATTTTTTGTTTAAACAAATATTAATTGTAAAGGTTTTATTTTAAAAATACTTCCCACATATATTGGAAATCTTTACCAGAATATTGATATTACATGTTAAAAATCTATCTGACAGAGAATATAGCGAAGATAGATCATTCTTTCAATACTCATCCAATTACTGCTGGCGTTTCGCAGGGCCCAGCATCCTTGCTCCATATCCAACATATCCATTTGACATATCATCTCCATCGTTCGAATATCTTACACTGCTTTGATGTTTTCCCAAAGAACTAGACCATTTTTTTTTTCCTTACTTTGTTGGGGTATTCACTCAAATATAAAACCTCTCTCCAAAAACTTCTCTATAATTTCTGATTAGTTTATACCATGTTTAACGATGATTATATCTGTTCTCATCCTTTTCAAAATACTGTAATATTTTTTTTTTTGTTTTCTTTTTTTGGCATTGGCTTCCGCCATACTGTAATATTTTATTATACATATAATATCAAGTTTGATGTAAGTTAGTTGACTACCAAAATTTCGAATAAATTATTTCTCCATCTCAGTCAAGAGACTTGAGATTTTAAGAATGGTTAAAAAGCAAAATTTATTTCCTCTAAAAGAAAGATTCATTTTCAAGCACCAAACTTCTTTATGAATAGGGTAAAGTAGGGTGAGATGGCCAATCGGGAGAGATGGCCAACAGCCGAAATTTAACCGAAATGTCGTCCGACGGCGCTGCGTGACCTCTCCAGTGATGAACCTTCATGTCTGACCACAGTGAGTTCATTTTGGTCTGCGTCAAAGCGTTATTAATTAACTCAGAGAATAAAAACATTATCGTCTCAACAAAACATTTTATGATAGTTGCATATTGCGTGCTGCAGCGTATGTATGTCGAAATGTTAGTGTCGTTTTTTACATATTAGGCAAGTACAGTATACATTAATGAATCCTAACTTCTAAAACTGTCAAAAAGTACGCGTTGAGTTATCATGTTGGCCATCTCTCCCTAGCATTCGGGACAGATGGCCATACCAACAGTAGGGATAGATGGCCAATTATTTTTACTTTTTTTCTATTATAGTTTGGCTCAGTTTCCAATTCACTGCAGAAAAATGCCAACTCAGCATAAAAGACAGAACACTAACCGCGGAAATTATACTGAAGAAAAGTTCAGATCGTATTAACTCCACACCCAAAACTGTCGTCTCTGCAAGAAAACGAGCCAAGTCTGTTGCCACTTTATTAACTTCTCACGAGCACATTGCTGTTGTGAAAAACAGAGTAGCAAAGAAATCCAAACCAACAAGAAATACCATCCCCAAAGAGACAATTCTGAAAGAAAGGATTGTCCGAAAAAGAAAACGCTTACCTTTCCCCAAGTTCCGATGAAGAGGACGAAACAGGAATCGAATTTGAAGAGGAAAGTGATGCCATTTTAGAAATCGATGAAACTGAATGTACAGGATATGGGGAAAGCTACAACAAGACCAGAACAAAAAGATTGGTTGGAATGCATAATATGCCGGAAGTGGTTCCACGAAAATTGCTCTTCTTTTACATACGCTTCCAAAATTGTAGTAAAAGCGCATTTAAAAAGAAGAATAATGAGTAAATATTAAGTAAGCATTAATGGTTTCCTGTTATTTTACGTTTTACTAGTGCAATTTCATTTACAATATGAGGCCATCTCTCCCAAGTTACACTGGCCAACTCACCCAACCCAGTGGGGATAGATGGCCAACTGCTATTTTTTTTTGTAAGAGTAAAAAAATGTTTCCCTCAGCATTTTTTCTGAAATCTTTTCCTTATCTTATGTTTGTGAGCGTATGAGGTTTCCAAAAATAATAATAAAGTAAGCCTAGCCCTTACCAAAAATTTGCAGGCACCATAAAATGGTGGCCATCTCACCCTACTTTACCCTATATGTATATAGGTTTCGTGACCGTAAATTTTTCAATTAAAGATTCAAAAATTGCCTTTAGAATCGGTCAAATAAAAACAACTCCGTCTTTTTTGCCAACGTTTCTGGCAATTATACTTCAGTCTTCTTCAGGGCGTGGCTATGCGGGTTGTTATGAGTTTACAGGAAGTTGTTGTTTTTATTTGACCGATTCTTCGCCAATTTTAAAATCCTTCTTCTTTATCTTTTTATCTTTCTTGAATAAATCTCACTAAATAAATTCAAGATCTCTAAAAAATCTCTTGGACCAATCTCATAATTTTAAAAATAGTTCCAGCCTTTAAAAAAAACTAGATAAACAGCAGAGGGAGTGTGAACAAATGTAATAATAAACACAATAATAAATATATATCAATTTATTTATAATTATTTATAAGAATTTTTTCTGTCAATTGGAATCATTATTGCATGTTGTTTATTTATTAGTTTCAAAATCTGCACGTGTGTTTGAAACCTAGTTTTAACAAATTAGCCTCGAAATACCAACTCATTTTTTACTTCTTTTTTTTTTATATATAAAATAAAATACTTGCCCCCAATAATAATTACTAGGTAAATCCATTTTTTAATTATAAATTAATTTGATAATTTACTATAATTAGTTAAATTTATTTACAAATAAAAATTAATTTATTATATTACTAAGTACAGATTTCTGTAATGAAGGACTTAAATAAGTGTTAAATTGAAATGATTTTAATGAAATGAAGAAAGAAATATTTTGAAGGAACTTCTGGTTGTAACCTGTTCTATCTCGTAGGGAACCCCCAAATTTGATCCTTTTTTTAGAGAGTAGGGCTTTTTCAGAGCAGACAACTGATAAGAAGTGAGTTAAAGAAGCTGAATTAGTGAGTTTAAGACCCCCCCTCCCGAGACGCGTTTCAAAAATATTGGATTCCACGTTATAATAATTTATTTTGTTTACTTCTTGCAAAAAAAAAAATTAAATAAATACAGAATTCGAGCAGATTTTTGGATTTTGAGTTTCGAAAATATCAATTTAAAGGTTCCCTGAGTAAGAAAGCATGAAAATTCGAAGGCCATTCGAATTTTATACATCTCTTAGGGCTCAACAGAGAGATCGCCACAAGTTTTGGTGAAAATTTGTCAACCATCACGTATCATTTCGTTGGAGCAATTTTCCCGAAAACAGATCGTAGGATTTTCTTCAAGCTATGTTAATTTCATGGTAATGATTCTTTAACTTTTATTTCAAACGTTTCCCAGGGGAAAAATTCGATTAAGAGCATTTCCTTACGAAGAGACACTCCTCTGGTCTTGGTAATCACCAAGCTTGGAACAAATTAATGGAAGAGAGGCGCGCCTAATTTGGCAAAACCTATACACATCCACATTTCATGAATGTACTCAATTCACCTGGCATTCAGATTGAAAGTTGAGATTTAAAACTGTCGCAGTTGGAAACATGTGAGCTAGGCGGAAATTGCAATAACAATGTGGAAGAGGAATTCAGGTTAAAGGAGAAGAAGGAAAAGAGCTATTGCTTTTCTAGCAATGGCCAAGAATCGGACAATGAAGGTATCAGCAGAACTGGGAGTAAAATATTCCAGAGGAATAGTGACAGAGCAGCAGGGTGCTCCTGAAAAAATGATCAAGATGACACAAGAAAAACATGGGCGCCAATTCTCTCCACTTAGTAGTTGGATATTCAACAGGTTTAAAGAAAATCAAAAGGCTGAATTTCCCCAAGGGCACGCGAGACGGAAGTGCACAGCAAGGTTACAACCACGAGGTTTAACCTCGAAAGTTCCTGGACGTTTTGGAGGCACTCTGGCCGCATCAATAACATAAAGGTATATATATTTTTCAATTTCTCGGAAAACCTTCTAGGTCAGTTTTCCCAATGCGGGCTGATTTTTTGGTAGCATAAAGCACCATTACTAAGCTTTTTTTTACAAATTAAAAGAAAAATTTAGATCCGTCAGCGAAACTTTTGTATTTTCACGAGTACACTTCCAGTTTCAAGTTACAAGCTTGAAATTGAAAGGCTCCAAATTGAGCTGAAGCTGCGCTTAAGAAACTAGAAGAAAATTGTTTAAGAATGAATTTTTTTTTATTTTTCTTTGACTAATCAGAAATTCCGCTTGCTAAATTAAATACAGTATTCCCCCGTATATACAGGTCGTAGTTTCTTCTTGTATCGTCGGGTTCGATCTCTCATCAAGATGGATTATTTCACAACAATTAAAATAATAAGAACCTATTTCATGGCAGTACGGCCCAGCTTTTAAAGCTGCCCACAATTTAGAATGTTCATTTCTGAAATAAATAAAATAAAGATTCTGAGATCACAAAGATTCAAACTCGCCACCTAGAATTAGTCTAGCCCAAAGAGAGTTGGCTTTGTTCTTAGCTGATCATCAACAATAACCAGGAATGAAGCAGCGAATGGAGTAACCTGACAACTTCAAGAGGTCTAATGGTAAAATTGTTTATTACATTACTTAACTCTTCTAGAATTAATGTGAATGTTTTAGTTTTTTCTGACTTCAAGTAAACCAAAGAGATGATACTCTAAGTCTATCAATTAGGAATATAAAGCAATCTAAAACAAGAAGTTGATTTTTGAACAAAGATGGTAGATACAAAAACCTCTTTTTGAAAAGATATAAAAAATATTTAAAAATGTAACATTATGCCAATAATGCTTGAAGCCATATTCTGTCAATTTTAGTGATCCAATTGTAAGGTTCTGTTTACCACAAAATGGCGGCATTCTTTCTGTTCAATTTTTAAAATAACAGATCCTCCCTTAGCTCCAAAGTTGGAGCCTGGAATTCCTCTTACCAGGAGTCCAGCACGGCCAGGAATTACCACATTTTATTGCAGTGAAAGATACATATATTCTTACCAGGAGTCCAGCACGGCCAGGAATTACCACATTTTATTGCAGTGAAAGATAAATATATGTTAATCATTTTTTAATGTTAACATACAACAAACTTTACAGCTGAATCACTAAAAATAAGTGTTGTCCATGATACGTCTAGTGCATCGTAAAGTCCGTTGTTTTAAGGAGACCATCCATGGTTTGATTTGTGTGCAACCTTCGTCAACCAGCCTCATCTTGGGTTCCATGGAGGATTGACAGGCAGCCGAGGTTTTCCCAAAGAGACCTAAAGGTTCTATGGAGCCCACTTGTTAAAGGATCTCTCCCGGTCCTAATTGACCAGTATTAGACTTGTAAGAAACGATCTCGAGGATGCACTTTACCAAATCCTTACTTTTTTAAAACTTATGATGTATAACAAAATTACGCGAATAAAACATTGTATTAGAGACAGATATTTAAAAAATTATATTATTATTCACACCAAGTTGGACTACATTTTTTGTATTTTTTTTTGTTTTTACTTTTTTTTAAATTATGAATTATAGCATTGAAATTATTTTTTTTTTTTTAAATAATATTGCGGGCTAGTAAAATGATGACAGTGTCTCGATGTTCTCCATTTTCTCGTCCTGTGTGTAACATGGATGCTTGAGAGAGGTATGGGGATGCAGTTCTGGCAGTTCTGTTCTGACGACAAACCAAAGAAGGAAAGAAAGACAGGGGGGGTAGTAGGTAGGTAAAAGGAAGGTGAAATTGTCATAAAGAAGATTTATGAGTACGACAATCCGGCAGCTGAAGCATGAGCCATGAGCGCTTTGGCAGCCTGCAACGTCTCCAAGTAGATCCTGGCTTCGCGCATCCACTCGCTGGCCACAACCCGGGGCGCACCTTCCAGTAGGTTCATGTACCGTAACGCTTGGAAAAAGTCACCTCTGTCCAACCAATATCTGAGAACATAATTTAAGCCATATCAGTAATAATAATTATAATGATAATAACAGAACAATCCAATAAAATTCCAAATTAATGGTGATTGGGCAAATCAGTGGTGCACTATGTATTGCAACCTGAGGCCGGCATTAGTACACAATTTTGATGAAAAGCTGCACGATTTCGTCCAATAATAGGTACGATAAGTGAAAAATTCATCTTTATGATTGATTATCTACTTCGGGATCAGAAAATGAAGCGTACATGGAAACACAATTATTAATCACATTTGAAAAAAAGTTACCATAGGTAAATTATAAAAGAATTTTTATAGTTTAAAATAGCAACAATTAAAACAATACGCTCGACGAGAACATGGCAGTGAGATAGACCGTGGGCGTGGCAGTGGGAGAGACTGTGGGCGTGGCAGTGTTAATGGCTATTGGGCTTGGTCGCCATGTAAGTTCCAGCTTCTGATTGGCCCATCAAGCCGCCCATTTTTTCTTCTTTAACTCTGCACTCTGATTGGACAATTATTTAACACTAATTATTTCATGTAAATAAAGAGTTTAGATTTTTTTTACCAATTTTTCCCCCGTAGGTATTTGATCAATTTTCAGATTGTGCAATAAAAATTAACATATGAAAATATCTATTAATATGCAATAATATTTATTGATTTAACTTATTTATGGTTAAGGAAAGAAAAATTGGTTTAGATTTGTATGTTTTTTAGGGTAAAAAGGAGGTAAAAACCAAAATCTGCTTAGATGTAGGTCAGAGGTAAGTCCGCTATGCTGTAATGTAAATATGGCGGAATGCCTTTCAAATAAAAACTGGTTTCCCCAAAAATCATTGAATAAAAATTTTGCTCAAAAGATTATTGGGTAGTTCAATACTAGACAACATCAAAAACCGAGAAATAATGAGCGAGTTGGATAAGTAAGTTGTAATTTATGTGGATACACAGTAAATTCTTCAAACAGCTACCTGGCTAAAGGTCAGAGACCTGAATATGATCTCACACTCGCCAAGTAACCATAGGTTAATGAGGTTAGGCTCTTCTTCTTCATAAAACATACAAAAAAAAAAAGATCTGTTGTCAGAGCTCCTATTGAGAAACCACAATACCCAACCAGGAATCCATCCAGGAATGTGAGAGACACTCGTGAAAGACATTAAAATTTCCAATCAAAACAGATTGTAACGACTATCCAACGAACTCTCTCGGAAAAGGATGACCTCCTGACACCGGAAGATAGAAATAAAGAAATAATAATGTATGCACAGCATCCTTTGATTGAAATCAGATTTACTCTTAATATGTGACAGTATTGGACCCGGATGTAGCGACGGCCCCCGCAAATATGGGCACACCTGTTTTAAGCGGATTATTTTTTTACTGTTCCTCGCTATTGGTCACGTAAATTGAGACTAAAAAATATAATACGACCCCTCCCAATACAATGAGAAAGGCTTACACAGATTTGATGACATCGTTCGTTATTTTGTTTAACGCTGCCTTCCTCAAAAAAGAAAAGAAAAAGATCTATCGATAAATTGAGAACGATTTTTTTTATTTTTCTTTTTGTACCAATTAATTTCTTTTTCTTCATACAAACGCTGACAAAGTTTCCGGTGTAGATGGAGCGACTGCCCCTTCGTATTTTCCCTCACTCTCTAAGAGTCTATCACTTTCTTGGCTTACTCTTTCCACTATCCACGCCCTCCTTGGTGAGAGGTTATTTGTAAGAGAATTTTTTTAATCACCCAAAGACATCTTCATTCGTTTCTCTTTTCTTGGAAAAATTGGAGTGGATGTGAGATGAACATTAGAGAATACAAAGAAACTCAAAGAAGATGAGAATATTGGGAAGGGCTTTAATTTAAGGAAAAAACAAAACAAAGAGAAATAAATAAATAAAGGCTCTAATTCTGTTCTCTTTTCAACTCTTCGTTATTCTAAATCAGACTAACTAGAGAAGCAAGTTAAAACCTGTACCTGCTTCGACCTCAGATGGAGAGGCGCTATCTTTCGAGAAAAAGACTAAACACTTTAAATTCTCCAAGTGATCACTAGGGAGAGCTGACGCCAAATCTCTTCTGGATTGTTCTATTACCACGCTCAACCGGCCGATCGCAAAAAGTATCTGGAAGTCGCCTCGGAGCTTAATTGACCGTCTTAGAGATAAATTTCGATTCAATTTAAATTTAGGATAAATAAATAATAATCCGAGATTAGCTAGCTAAGTGGTTAGTGCACCAGAGATCCCGGGATCGAAACCAGCTACAGGGTCTTTTTGATTTCCTCTTTCTAGAAGCTACTTACAGTTTCCCGTTTTCTGGAGGCCAACAATGCACTGGGGAAAAAAAGCTCCAGGCGCCAATGTGACCTCAGATGTTTTTACGAAACCCGAAATAAGAAATAATTGATAACGATCATGAGTTTGCCTCGCCGATGACGAATGTTGCCCCTATTTCTGTGTACCCCTAAGTAGCTGCCTTCTACAGCACGTGTTCATATATCCTTGAGACCCTCCTAGGCCCTCTGGCCACTGTACAAACCCCTACACCTAAAAGCTCAAATAGTAATTACTTTCCAAATATAAAATGGTTGCCGCCAGCAGAATTCCCACAATCTTCCTTACTAGATACTCCTTCTTTTCTACTCTGTCTTGAATTCAATTATTAAAATTGATTTTTTATAAAAACTCTGGATGTTTTTATGATAGCAAGCGATATTAGTTTCCCTTTATATTAAATTATGAGGACATTATGAGGAGGAGGCTGACAAGAATTAAATAAATTCCTTCTACTCTTCCAGGAAGAGCAAAATTCTGGAGTGACCACTCACACGATTTCCTGTTACTACCACTCTCACGGCACTAACTTACAAATTCTCTTCTAACTCCGAAACATTTGAACAATATTAAATTATTATCAACGTTTATACAGTTTGTAAAACCGTACATTTCACTAAAATTTATATCGAGAAAAGTAATCTACCGATTATGTAAAGACGTACATCCTTCCGGTCGACGAATTTTCTTCGAACTTTGGTATTTTAGCAACAAACTGGTCTGTCTATCCTTGGAAAGAAATAGTGGACAGCATAATTTAGAAAAAAAATCTGTGAAGTTTCAAATTTTGATATATGTATCTGGTTTGGGCGGACACCATTAAAGGCAAACGATAATAAGCTTTTGGACAAAAATAAGCAAACGGAAGTGCCACTATACTTCGTTTTGGATAAAATTAGCCAACCGGAAATGCCACTATACTTCATTTTGGATAAAATTAGCCAACCGGAATTGCCATTATACTTCGTTTTGGATAAAATTAGCCCACCGGAAGTATAATTCTGGTTAGTTTAGAATAAAATTAGCCAACCGGAAGTGCCGCTATACTTCGTTTTGGATAAAATTAGCCAACCGGAAGTGCCACTATACTTCGTTTTGGATAAAAATTAGCCAACCGGAAGTGCCACTATACTTCGTTTTGGATAAAATTAGCCAACCGGAAATGCCACTATACTTCATTTTGGATAAAATTAGCCAACCGGAATTGCCATTATACTTCGTTTTGGATAAAATTAGCCCACCGGAAGTATAATTCTGGTTGGTTTAGAATAAAATTAGCCCACCGGAAGTGCCGCTATACTTCGTTTTGGATAAAATTAGCCAACCGGAAGTGTCACTATACTTCGTTTTGGATAAAAATTAGCCAACCGGAAGTGCCACTACACTCCGTTTTGGATAAAAATTAGCCAACCGGAAGTGCCACTATACTTCGTTTAGGATAAAAATTAGCCAACCGGAAGTGCCACTATTTTTCGTTTTGGAAAAAATTAGCCAACCGGAAGTGCCACTATACTTCGTTTTGGATAAAAATTAGCCAACCGGAAGTGCCACTACACTCCGTTTTGGATAAAAGTTAGCCAACCGGAAGTGCCAGTATACTTCGTTTAGGATAAAAATTAGCCAACCGGAAGTGCCACTATTTTTCGTTTTGGAAAAAATTAGCCAACCGGAAGTGCCACTATACTTCGTTTTGGACAAAAATTAGCCAACCGGAAGTGCCACTATACTTCGTTTTGGACAAAAATTAGCCAACCGGAAGTGCCACTATATTCGTTTTGGACAAAAATTAGCCAACCGGAAGTGCCACTATACTTCGGTTTCTAGAGATTTTCTCGTAAACGGTTACTATGATTAGCTCTAACATTGGTTGACCGGAAGTGCATAAGTATAAAATAAGCTCATTTTTAGTTATTTATTAAAGTTAAATCATCAAATTCTTTTCTCTTGATGAGGGCAAACATAAATAAATATAATAATCAACAGCTTACTTTTTATCGAATGATGGGTTAAGCGGTACGATTGCAAATCATTCCAATCAGTGAATTTAATCAATACATGGATGCATTAGGAAAATGAAATTAACTTCATTAACAACAACAAAAAATTGGATGAATTGAAAAAAAAACGTAGAAGCACAAAACTAACCTGGCTCTTTGTAGAATGTCGAACGTGTTGAATTTGGCCGGTTCAAAAGGTTCATTAGCTAATTCGTAAGCTGGGATAGGATTGGCCGGCGTGATAATGAACAGCGACTGTAAATACGACAACAGCATCAATGGTAGCGAGGCTCCGCCTTCTGGCAACAGTGCTACACGTTTGGCTACACGTTCAACGTTTAGAAACCTCTCCTTCAAGGACATATCGTTGTATACACCTCTGGCTGTCACTTCCGCCGGCAGAGACTTGATCACCACCTCCACAAGTTCATCTCCTGGCGCTGTCAAAATAAAGTTACGATAATGAAATAAAGATAATAATCTTAAGTAATGTCTATTTTTTCAAGCGGGTTTTACGCCTAAGTACGAAAGGAAAGTGGGCAGAGCCAGAGAGCCAGGCCTAGACCTGGATTCGAACCCAGTAACACAAAACACATCTTAGCTTTACTTTTTTTATACTATAAATGACGGAATAATTTGTTCAACACTTTTGTATACAACATACCGGCCGCCTTGGAGATAGCATTCACTTCACTTTGCAGCGGTCTCAGCGTTTCATGGATTGGTTTCTCACATCGAGCTGGAGCTCGTAGGGCCGCCTCCAGACTCTGGCAAGCACTCCATAGAACTTGTGACTGCTGTGCTCTTTGATCCTGGGTCGCTCTAGCTGTAAACATAAACATGAACCTTTATACTCATGTACACTGGGCTGGCCAAACGACGCCGGAAGCGTATTCTGGCTTCAATGCGGTGTGAGGCAGGACGGAAGTCAATACTTTTTTTTACTAAAAAAAAAACTATATTCTAATGACTTTAGTGAATATACCCAGTCCGACAGAAATATAAACAAAAAACTTGTCATTAACTATGGCACAATTCCTCTAGCGTGAAGAGCTCCTCTAGCATGAAGAGCTCCTGTAGCATGAAGAGCTCCTCTAGCATTAAGAGTTCCTCAAGCATGAAGAGCTCCTCTACCATTGAAAAGCTCCTTTAGCATGAAGAGCTCCTCTAACATTGAAGAGCTCCTCTAGCATTGAAAAGCTCCTTTAGCATGAAGAGCTCCTTTAGCATGAAGAGCTCCTCTAGCATTGAAAAGCTCCTCTAGCATTGAAGAGCTCCTCTCTAACAAGTAATGCTCCTCTAAAACATGTGCGTCACAAATGTTTTTTTAAAACATCAAAATTTCTCATGACGTATTTTATAAAATTAATTTTTGTGGTAATTATTTTTGTTTTCGTTTATTTTCAAACCAACCTTTACAAAAAAAAGCAACGCCTCCCCATATTTTAACAAAAACAGGACAAGAGGAATCCCTCACCGTATTGGCAGACTTGTTGAACTAGAAATAAACTGCGAATGTAACATGACAGCAAAGCACTTGTCAAAGTTTTTTTTAATATTTTATTTTTTTATACTTTTTTTTAAAAAAAGATGACAACAGATACAAACAGTTTTAATATAAAGAATGCAATATTTTTGTTTTAATACAATAACATAATTCCTTTATCGAAATTCTTTTATTAAACTTTGTAAACTAAGTTTGCTATTATAAAACTCTTCGTTAGAGATTGAAAATATTTTTAGGCAATATTAAAACCATCAGTATTTCTGTTCAGGGAGGGTTTTCCTCCAGTAATAATAAAGAAAAATCTTATGAAAACTCACTCACTGAAATCCACACGGTTTTCTTAACTCTCAAAATTTCCTACAAACTCAAAATATTTGAGGAATCTTCAAATGGTACCAATATTAAAAGTTTGTTAAACATATATTTACACAAAAATGTTACGTCAGGAGGGGGGGGGAAAGCCTTATTTCAGCATAAATTTAGCTCTCCAATATCTCGCTACATATTCAGCCACACTGGGCAAAACTTTGAATCTAAATCTTTGTGCTCAATATAGGGCCTCCATGATCTTTTTATAAATGAGGCAAATATCATCTTTTACAGATGCAACTAATCAATACTAAGATCTCATTTAGGACGAATTAATTGGATCTTTATAAATCTAGTATTGGGATCATCTAATTTGGTAAAATCGTCTTAGTTTGGTGAAGGATAATTTAGGGAATTGATTAGGGCAAAACAGGAAGCTTTAATGAAACATCCTGTTGAACGATGCAAAATTTTTGTCTTCCTCTGGTTTGTTTTGTAACTATTGGGAGTGGCAGTGGCAAAACCAATTCAGAGGGATTATCTGGAGGTCCTGGAAGGAGAGGACGTCAGTTCCGCTGATGAAGATGACACAAATACTTTTCCTCCCAGAGTACTCCACTTCCTGTTCCTTAATTTCTCGAAAATCCAAGATAGATGCTCGTATATGAGTCTTAGTGTAGTAAGGTTTGGTGGTGGTTACTGGTCCTAATTTTCCTTAGACTCCTTTGATCTGAATAAACCCACCAATCAAATTGGATGTAGCCACACTGTAAAAGAAGAAGAGACAACCACGGGAGGTTATGCGGGTTGTGCGTTCCGCTCTTCCTCTTTTTACATTTCCTTCCTCTGTGATCACCCCTGAACGGAAATGTATTGCGTATTGCGAAAATTTATTTTTTCTTAAAAATTCGAAAATTTACACCCAAAATAGTAAAAGTTTCGAGACATCTTGAAATATTTTACTAAAATTTCACTCTATGTCTGTGAGGTTATTTGGAGCGAATTGAGAGGGCAGTCACGAGGATGGGCGGGGGTACAATTTAGGAGCGGAAACTCACTTAGAAGTGCCAAGTTTGCCGCTTCCTGTTCTAAGCTTTGGAAAGGCGATTTTTAGAGAAAACTTTTTGTAAATTTTCTGACGAAATGTTGCATTAAATTTTCTTTTATCATGGCAATGATAATTGCCTATACACGCACAATTTCCCCCTGGGAAAAGTGTTTTCTTTAAGGTATCTGGGTTCTAGATCGTCTTCGATTTAAAATGTGATGCGAGTTTTGGGCCAGAAGTTTGATCATATCCTATCTAGTTTACGTACTTTAGGGAGAAATAAAGAATTGAAATGAATGTGATATATTTTCCACATATCCCCATTTAATTTCAGGGAAGTCCGTCTCCCTTATCTCCAGAGGATTGGCTCACATGACCAGACTCTAAAAGTGAACTGCGGGTTATAAAAAAAAAAAGCACTGTAACTCTAGCAAAAGGAAAAAAAAAAAGTCTTAGCGGGGCGCAAGCGAGAGGCAATAAATCCTGCTGCAACACCTATCATCGACCCCGGCGCACGAAGTAGGGAGTAGGTTGGATTTACCTGGATAATGGCACCGCATCAGTTATGCCCAAAACTGATAACCTGGTAATCTCGTCAAGACGCTTCACACTTCTTTCTATCATAATGCGGATCCCCCTGTAGAATGCAATATTATTCTTCTGCTAACAAAATATTCTTCACAGTCTGCTGCAGTAATGGTCTTCATTTACCTTTCAAATTTTACGTTAAGACATCTATCAGCTGGGACCAGCTAGATGATTTTTTTTTTTTCTTCTAACTTATACATTATGCTAAACGTTTCCATTAAGAACAGATCTACAGCTATTATTTGGAACATTTGCCAATGGAAGGGAAGGGATTAGCTAGCGGGGATTCAGGGTTCGAATCCAGATTTTCTGTTCCTAGTAGCTCCTTCAATGCCGAAGAAGTCGATTAGCCACTTCTCCAGGGTCCTTGGTGTCCCTGCGGGTGGGTATATTTCCAGTTGTAAGAGAAAGAATCAGTCTACTTCTTCTTCTTCTTCCCATAGTGCTACAGTCCTATAGTAGGACCTAGACCTCATTCAAGAGAGAGTGGCCACTCTTCCCCCTGTTATCTGCTTTTAGGCGCCATCTTCTAACACCCACAGATCTTTCGCAGATCTCTTTCTACGTCATCCAACCATCTTATCCTGGGACGGCCTCTACGTCTCGCACCCCCCCCCCCGATTGTTGTCCATATAATACTTTTCTCGGAACTCTCGATAATGGGGCATCCGTTCAACACATGGCCGAGCCAATGTTGTCAGCAACGAGAAAACATTCTGCGTAGAAAGAAATGGACAATAGCAGAGACAACTGAATGGAGGTTCTCTTTGCTTATCAGTTACCGAAAATCAACCTAACTTGGGATGGAGGGAAGGGGATCCATCTGTTCGTGAACAGATAGGGCTTGAGGATACAGAGGGTGGTAAGAGCAGAATTGTGTATAACTGTACTGTCTAAAGATCTTGGCCACAACTGTGTGGTGTGTTCTACCTAGATACAAGTACTGAGGAAGCAGAATAGGGCACAGTGTAGTAAACTAGGAGAGCTTGCGTCAGTAAGCTGGGGGGGGGAGAGAAGCGCAGGGTGCATTGTATTGGGTCACGTGGAGATGTTCCTATTTCACTCACTCACACTAACACACACACCTGTAACAAAACTAATATCACGTGACTTTCCACATATCCAAACACGTGGCTCCTCCTATCTCACCACCTTTATCTCTCCCACATACCACTCAGTTCTCTCTCTCTCTCTTCCAGCATCAGTTAAATAAGCTTATCTCTTCCCTTGACACCGATAACAACAAGAAATTCAGATGAAATACCCATCTTCCCATTGTGATAAACTAGAGACAATATAAGAGGACAATTTATTTTGGAATAGTTTGTTTGGGGAATATGTAAAAAAAAAAAACATTTTAAGGGCAAAAAAGACAGGCTCTCTAGCAATCAATCGACATTCAAGTTTGTCTTCAAAACTTGCAGCATCCATAAATCTTGTACTAAGTATTCGGCTGAAATGGATAAATTGGAAACATTTTTAATTCAATAAACTAGTAGACTAAGAATATGCTGGAGGATATGGAGTATTGCGAAAAATCTACGGTCCCCGGTATACATTGACGGTGAATGGAGGCTCCGAAAGAACGAAGAACTCAATAAACTATACGAAGAACCCCCGGACATAGTTTCTTGTATCAAAAAAAAAAGGCAGGCTGTGGTGGCTCGGCCATGTGTTGAACGGAAGCCCCATCACACCGAGAGTTCCGAGAAAAAAGTATTAA
Source organism: Rhodnius prolixus (assembly GCF_049639745.1). Lineage (NCBI taxonomy): Eukaryota > Metazoa > Arthropoda > Insecta > Hemiptera > Reduviidae > Rhodnius > Rhodnius prolixus. Next base: position 38,432,557 of record NW_027411582.1, on the reverse strand, counting down.
ATGGACACCCGGGGGGTGCAAGACGTAGAGGTCGTCCCAGGATAAGATGGTTGGATGACGTAGAAAGAGACCTGCGAAAGGTGTGGGTGTTAGAAGATGGCGCCTAAGAGCAGATGACAGGGGGAAGAGTGGCCCACTCTCTCTTGAATGAGGTCCAGGTCCTACTGCAGGATTGTAGCACCATGGGACGAAGAATAAGAAGTAGAATAATCCTTTCTCTTATTTTTATTTTTTTTAATGATTTAAGGCGCGTCAACATCTAAGGTTATTGGCGCCCGGAGCTTTTTTCAGTGCACTGCCGGGCCTCCGGACAGTGTTCTCTCGTTACAGACAACACTGTCCATCACCGGACAGTGAGCTGTAAGAAGCTCCTAGGAAGAGAAAATCTAAGGGTCAGCAGCTGGATTCGAACCCGGGACCTCCGCGTGGGAGACCGCATAGCTAATCCCTTCCCTTCTTTCTCTTATTGTTGACAACTGGAAGTATACCCACCCGCAGGGACGCCAAGGTCCCTGGAGAAGTGGCTAATCGACTTCTTCGGCATGAAACACACGTCTCGAAGTATTCTGGGCACAAAAAAGTGTTTTTTTGTTGTTTTTTTTACAAATTGCTCAGTTCTATCCGTGGAACATGTGTTAATAACGTAAAAACGAATCCGGATCACCTGGGCATTACTCTACCTTTTTTTTTGTCACTACGAACTCTGGCGAGGAGCGGCCATAAAATGGATGACCTTTCCTATGAAAACTCCAATCTGGGTGAAAATGACTCTCGATCGTAACAATAGTTTTACCAATGAACTATGTTTGCTTTTGGGTACACAGGAAATGAAGGATACTTGGTAGAAAACACGCAACTGTTTCCAGTAAGAATGATAAAAAGTTCCGAGATTCCAGTAGTGGTAAGAAGAGCTGATAGAGTTGCTTGATGTAAACTGTATATTGTAGGATGATGATGAGGTTATCTTTGGACAGCTTAGCCTACTTTTTGTTTTTTTCCTAAGAGATCCAACAGATAGATGGACCAACATAATTCAGTAAGCTGGGATAGAAGGTTGAAGATCCAAAAGGCACTTGTACCCAACGAAAAAATAAAAAAAAACTACAATACTCTTTTAGAACAACAAGGCAGTCCAAATGCTATCATTTTTCTTCCGATGGAGAGAGAGACAGAGAAAGAGAGAGGAGAATTCTGGGTCTAGTTCTAGGTGTATCAAAGATAGCTCTTATTTTGCTTCTTAGTTTGGGAGCTAAAGTTACTGTCTCCACACAAACCCATACCAAAGAAAGATCACCAACACTACGCATAATCTATATACAATACAGGAGCCACCACCTCCCTATATTCCTTCGACAGCATCAGTTCACACACACTGAGGGAATGGAAATAAGCGCATCTGTTTGTATGTGCTTCTGTATAGTTTTATTGTGCGCACAATATTTTTGTTTTTATTACCCTTCTACTCCCCTCGTCCTGGGACACAATAATACTAAAGAAAGATACTGGTTACAATAACAGAAGGTAATTTTGTTTGAAGTACGAGTATAACATTCCTAGTAATGCTGGACCAATAGAGAGAGAGAATAAATATGGAGTAAGAATTTAAAATAACATTTGAGCCAAAATTTCTACGAGGTCTGTAAATTAAGTAATGAGACTGATTTTTTAAAAAAAAATTATTCAAAAGGAATTACAATTCTATATTGTCACCTTCAAAATAACTTCCTTCTGAAGCCACACAGCGCTGGAGACGTTTCTTCCACTCCTCATAGCAGTGCTCGATTTCCGATACTGGAATAGCCTTCAGCCGTTTGAATGTTTTCGACTGTCCCAAAATGAGCTCCCTTGAGGTGATTTTTCCAACTTCGGGAAGAGAAAAAAGTCACAAGGACTCAAGTCAGGCGAATAAGGAGGCTGAGGAGCCACAAGAATGTTTTTACTGGCCAAAAACTCTGGTTTATTGAAATCGCTGTGTGACAAGGAGCATTATCGTGATGCAACACCCACTTGTTCTTGATGTTCTTGGTCTCACACGAATTGACCCTTTTTCAAAAGTTTTACCAAGAACCTCTCGGTAAAAGTGTTGATTGACCGTTTGACCTTGAGGTAGAAACACTTTGTGGACGATTCCGTCGTGGATATCGAAAAAACAAATCAGCATGCATCACGATCTTCCACTTCGCCATCCTTGCTTTTTTTGGGCCTTGGAGAGGTTGAAGTGTGTGCCACTCTATGCTCTGGCGCTTGGTTTCTGTGGGTCGTACTCAAACTCTCCCAAGACTCGTCACCAGTAAATGACACTTGTGACTTTTTTCTCTTCCCGAAGTTGGAAAAATCACCTCATGGGAACTCATTTTGGGACAGTCGAAAACATTCAAACGTCTGAAGGCCATTCCAGTATCGGAAATCGAGCACTGCTATGAGGAGTGGAAGAAACGTCTCCAGCGCTGTGTGGCTTCAGAAGGAAGTTATTTTGAAGGTGACAATATAGAATTGTAATTCCTTTTGAATAAATTTTTTTTAAAAAATCAGTCTCATTACTTAATTTACAGACCTCGTATATGTGTAGAGTAAAAACACGAAATTAGTGTGACCACTCACACGGCTCTAATACTCTCATAATTCTATCAAAAAATATTTCCAAACTGGGAGGCTTAGTGTTCAATGAAGAAAGATTAATACGAAAAACCGGAAATAGTAATGTGGTTTCCACTTTTAGAAAGCGGAGAAGTTTGGATCCATTAGAATGTCTTAGGCTGGGAAAAAGAAGACCGTAGAGACGCAGCAAGACCAAACAGGGAATAGAATGAGGAATGTAGCCCCATTTTAGGGACAGACGAGCACTAAGTCCCGCTTTTTAAGGCTATGGGTGGGAGGGTTTTTTTGTACGGGAAAACTAAAAATATCCGGCGGGAAATTTGTGTTGGAAAGGGAGTGGTGAGAGGGGGGGAGCAGCGGGTGAGTTGGGATAGCCGAGAGAGGAGGCCTCGCAGAATTAGGGCTGCTGGCACCCCATGGAGAGCTGGGTAGCCATTACGGGTATTGTGGCCAACTTCACAGGATGTGGTCACCAATACAGGCCAGCGGAAATCTAGTCCGCTACAACTCGGCCAGATAAAACCGCACCAGCACTCGGCGGGGGGCCATCGCAAAGAGAAGTCCCCTCCATCCCGTCCACTTCCTACTCTCTCCAAATACTTCCGGCCGCAAACTTCCCCCCAATCAAGTTTTACGGCTTTTTGGTTTTGCTTCCTTCTTCTCTAGGGAATGCTAATGAGCACTTCTAGCTTACTAGCAGCTATTAGACAGATTTAACTTTGCCTCCCCTTTTTTACCCAGCTTGTCCATGAAAATCAGATGTAATAAACATAATCTCGGAGACTAGGCCACTGATGGCGAACCTATGACCCCGCGGGTCAAACACTGACCCGCGCAAGCTTTTTTGCTGACCCACTATTGCTAGGGGCAACCATTTGTTTTTTGTTTACGCGGGTTGATTTAGATTTTCTAATTGTGTAGATAATTTTGAATTCTATCTGTATTTTTTCAATCACGCATTGACACAAAAGCAATTTAAATGCTATCTATAACCTTTAGTTTGATCATTATAGTTCTAAAACGCAAATGACTACAAATGCTTTTGTAGTATATTTAAAATAAAGCAAAAGTGTTTACAAAATATCAAATAAAATGTATAATTTTACTCATATTTTGTTTGTTAAAGAAAAAAAAATCGACAACCCAAAGCACAAATAACCATATTTAGATTTTTCTTCAGATAAAACACACTTTTGTTCAGGTTATGTTTGTAAAAAGAGACTTCCATAGCACTAGTTGTTTCGTCCCGTTTTACCTCGTTAAGCCAACTGAATTTTAAAGATGTTTAGATTTTTGAAAATATTCAGTTTAAAATTTGTAAACTTAACTCTTGTGCAAATGGGCATTAGTGACCCAAGAGCTGTGTACTAAAAACAAAAAAAATGAACAAAATTTGACCCACGTATCAAAAAGGTTCGCCACCATCCCTGGTCTAGGGCAACACCAGATTATTCCCTTGATTATTTGCGAATCCACATGCCAGTGCAACTTCAGCATTAGTTTTGCTTTGGAGACTTAATCATGTGATTAAGACACTTTTTTTTAAAGCTAGAATTCATGCTGAGAGGGCTTAATCCCCAGTAATAGTGGACTAAGCTACAGGCACATGAGAAGTGAGCTTCGGGCAACCTCGGTGGCTGTCAGCTGCTATTTACTGGACCAACAGGAGGAGATCCAGGTCCATGTATCCTGCATCCAAGCTCTGCTTCCAAGAGAGAAAGAGAGAGAGAATAATCACTAACACCAATTCCATTAATAAATACGCCCTAAGTTGATGAAATTTATTTCCTTTCTGTACAGTTAGTTGGCTGCAATGCAGCCATTCTTTGAAAACAACCGCCAGAGAGGAGCAGTGGTGAGCTCTACCGGCTACAAAATTCAACACCCTTCCTTCCTGCCGGTGGTAGTTCGTTTTAAACTTTACAACACTAATAAAACTCACTAGTGTGTTGTTTGGTGTAGAGATAATTCCAGAGCATCTCATTTCTTCTGGAGAGAGATGTTCCAGAGGTACAGGCAGCATCAGACAGTAACAAGAAACACCGGCGAAGACGTACATCAACACCAATGACTACCCAAGACAATTTCATTCCATGTTCTTAAAACTTTAAACTTTAGAGCGTGCTTTCTTATTTAAGGCAACACTAATTAAAAGTAACCTTTAATAATAAAAGGTATAATTAAGGAGTTCCATTAATAGATTTAACAACAACAAAGGAAAAACAAGTCCAAGGTCAACACTCTGACTATCTCTTATCGATTTGACGTAATTTAATTTTCTTAAAAATTGGAATTTTTACTAAAAAAGACAATTGCAATCCACTTCCGGCCAACTGAGTATTTCTAATCGATAATTTCAATTAGACATTTCGATTTCACAAAGATGATAAAACTGTTCAATAAACTGATACAGCAATTTACAGGAATAAAATAATCTCACATTTTCATTGTAGTTCAGCCACTGGTTATACACAGAACAACAACTCTGCTTTAGGCGCCACGGTAGCCGAGCGGTTAGAGGCGAGACCTGCGAAGCTAATATGAATTGTTGGTTAGTGGGTTCGATTCCTGGACTTTAGGCTTTAGATTTTATATAATGATTAATAAAAGAAATTTACAGTAAAGTATGTTTGCTAGTCGCCTCCGTCCACGACACCTAATTGGTAGTTGAACTTTAAGCCCTACTTCAAAAAATAGGCGTTTACTTTACTTTACTTACAATTCTACTTTATTGTTTCAACATTAATAAATAATCCAGGGGATAATAAAGAATGGCAAATTACTATTAGGATCCTTGCATAAATTATTTTGTAAATTAAAGTAAAAGGTGAGCGTGGTCATATAAGTAATTGATTAAAAATAATAATAAATAAAGGACTAAGAACATAAAAGTACGACCTTCTTTCTGCACGAACTGTGTAGTAACTTTAAATTATACTAGGCAGTATTCTAGAAGAGAGGACGAGGGGTGTGGGAGAGAGACAGCAAGTACAATAAAATGGCGACCACGTAAAGGGCTGGAGATATATGGAGCTCTTAAAGGGTATGTTTAGAACAAATAAAACCCTAAATGTAATTTATGCAGCTTAAATTTAAAAAAAAACTTTTTAATATAAACTTAATTTACGGTTATTAAATTCCTTTTCCCCCCCCCAAAAAAAAATCTGAATTTGGTGGAAATAGAAGGATATGGTGGACGTGAGCTAAAGAAAATTATCAAGTGGGAAAGCTATCCTGCTTAGCACAAAAACAAAGCGGGAACTAGTACAGTATCTTGTGTGAAGAGTGCGTAAGGGAGAAATGTCCGAGACCAGATGAGGTGACATCATCATCCAAGTATTGCTGCCTAGTGGAGAACTCTAAGCTTAGTTCTGGGAGGTCAGAACACACAATCACCGCAGTACCACGGCAGAGGAAGGACACAGACTTCAGAGTAAGGCTTGGTTCCTATCTAATTTATGGGATTTGGTAAAGCCCCTAGCTAAGCTCCAGCAGGAGGTGGAAAGTGGTTGCCGCCAGGAAGGTAAGAGAAGGGTTACAATGACTTCCACACAGAGCAAGGTTATAAGGAGAAAAAGCTCACCTCCTACTGTTGCAGAAGTAGCGATGGTTTCTCACAAAAGGATCTACCGGATGAAACCATCACCATTCCACCCCTCCTAACACTCTCAAAATCCATTTCATTATTTGTGGCGCATTAACATCTCGTGAAGATCATTGGCGCCCGGAGCTCTGCCCAGCCTCCGCACAGTGTTCACTCTAAAATTAGTTTTTAGGTGCACTATGACGTCTAGCTTCTGCAAACCGTCTCATTTTAGTACAGGTGAAGGATCAAGATAGGAATTTTAAATCACCTGGGTAAGTTGGAAAGAAGAGGACATCTGGGTGCGAGTGACCCCCAGCCAAATGCTTATTCACCAAGATATCAAGTACCACAAGGCCCCGGGCTTAATGTATTCCAATTAGCAACTTTGCAAAGATGCTTCCTTTTCTTGGTGTGCAGATGTTTTCCAGCCTAAAAGAAGAAAGATACTCTTCGTATTATAAAAGAAGAGTGGGGAAAAAAAATCATCAATAAGAAGAGTGCCCGAGATGAAAAGCGCCGATCCTAAAAGAAAAGCGAGAACGAACCACTCCAAGGAGAGTATAAACATAAAGAACTAACTGAATTACCGTTTTGATTAATGTAACTTACACATCTGAGACAGCGCCAGTGTTGACACATGCAGAAGTGGTTGCAAAGAAGACCAAGTCTTGAATGTCTATGAATGGAGTTGAAGACTTCAATGCTAGTCACCAGTGAATAGAGCGAAAGGCCACTCGGCGCTAATGAAAGGTGCCTCCATCAACTCCTCCTACCACCACCCAACCATTTTCCAATTTAAATGCAAAAACCACCGACCAAAAGGAGAAACCAGGTGTGAACGTTGTGATACAAGTTACCCCATAATCCAACCCAAGAAAAATGGTTGAACCGAAAGCCTAGATCTAAAGTGGGCCATGAAAAGAATAACCATTAAAAAGAAATCGTTAAAAAGCGAACGCGAATATAAGTTACGAAGTTATTAATCGATAGTTCCAAATAGTAGTGCTATTAACTGTCAATAATAATAATAATCAAAAAAACCCAACTAAAACCATTATTTACAAACAACCAGGCCAATCTTAGCCTAATCATGACAACTCCAATTCAAAAGTTTATCACTTTTCCTATGGTTCAGAGTTCAAAGAATCTTTACCAAAATGTTCTATAGCTCTATAACTGACATAAAAAGCAATGTTTTAATAATGACAGTTATTGTGATATGGAAGGTTAAATTTTGAAGGTTTTTTAAATCGTTCAAATTTTAAACCTCTATATCTCTCTTTCTGTTGTTTCGATTTTAATGAATCCTTTACTAAATTGTAGAGAAAACCGAGCTCTATAACTGACATAAATAGCAATGTTTACCATACTTATTAGGAGAGCATTAGAGAAGTTGGCAAACTAACACCCATGAATGTTTCTTAGAAACCCACATCACAGTGATACTTTGGGCACCCTAAGTCTTCTTGGGTTGGGGTGAGGAGAGAAGATAGTGAAAAGTCCGCCGTCAGAAAGGGAACGAGTTTTGTGTTGAGTGAACTGGAGGAACTGGTTTTCAAGGTGGACTTAGCAAATTTTGTGAATGAATGGTGTGTTCACAGGTTTGGGTTGGGGTTGAAGGTAGTATATATATAGTTAAGTGGAAGATTACACCATTACGAAGTTGGCTGCCACGTATCAGAGTGTGTTTATATACGGGCACGATTTTCTAGCCCGCACTAATTCCTATAGTTTTAGTTTGGTCAGTAGTTCTGTGTTCTAGGCTCTGGGCGCCTAGACAACGAGTGTCCACGCACTGATAAGCCAACTACAGTCTGTGTGTCGGCTAGCAGAGTACGTAAACGGAAGTAGTCGTGGTGGAAAACTATTCTGTGCGCGTTAGTGTAATATACATTCTCTTCACTCTAACGCACACATTGCGCCGAGAAATTCCTTCAAATACATAATACACTTCCACTGCAAAGTTTATTTAATACGAACACACGCACAGTGCACTAACAATAACTACCTCAGATTATAATAGGGAGAATAATAAAGGGAATAAATTATAACTGGTCCTCTCTCCCGCAATGCTCTCTTTCTCTCACAGACACACTCACACACAGACACAGACATGGGGGTACACAGCGTATGGTTTTTAGATAATTAAGAGATTTGATGAAGTTAACCTTTCTCTTTCTCCCTCCCTCTCCCTCACCCCGCTCTCTTTCTCTCTCAGAGCACTGCACTATTACAACAAATAGAAGTTTACCATCAGAGAGAGCTGCGTATATTTTGCCCAAGTTTTAGTAGCAACAAATTTCATAACTAAATTTATGCATACCTCTGGTAGAACAGCGAATATTCTAAACACTTTTAGAATTTATTAAATTCAATTTTATTTAGTAAAGTCATCGCCTATTTTTTTTCAGGCGGGGCTTAACGTCCAACTACCAATTAGGGTGTCGAGGACGGAGGCGACTAGCAAACATACTTTACTGTAAATTTATTTTTAAATAAAATCCAAGGCCTAAAGACCGGGAATCGAACCTACTAAACCAACAATACATATTAGCATTGCGGGTCTAGTATCTTAACCACTCGGCTACCCTGGCGCCTGTATACTAGGTAACTCATCTTTTTCTTTTTACAGTTGAATGACTGTTAAAACATTCTTCTGACAACTCAGGCACGAGGGAGAGCATTCTGTTTGTACTGATTTTATACTTAAAAGCAGAGGAAAGCCAAAGTGGTCTATATAGACCCCTATATAGAGCCAGGGGGTTTTCGAAGGAAAAACAATTTCGAACCCAATATAGGCGAACCTTGCAAAGAAACACCAGGCACACACCCATCTCATTAATTAAGAAGCAATACTGTAGTTACTTTACTTATTTATAATTACTTATTATTTAATAAATATTAAGATATTTAAATTTCAACATTAAGATATTTTTCATAAAAACTATTGTTACACAATGTAAAATTACTTTAATAAATGTTTAAATTCATAAAATAAATGTACAAAGACAAGTACCTAATAGATAGTTTTATTTTTAATTAACTGAAAATTACTTTTACGGGGGGGGTCGATGGAGATTTCGAAAAATTATATAGGGGGGGTCCATGATCCAAAAAAGTATTGGCGACCCCTGCTTAAAAGTATATACCGGAAGTGTTTCTTTGTTTTGGCTACTTCCGAGTTTGAAAAAGTGACTTTTAGAAAATTGTGTTCGCGCGATTTAACACAAAATCGCCGGAAACTGAAAACTGAAACTTCACTAATTTTGCCTGTCGCAGCACGCATGTTTATTTCTTCCCTCCCCTTTGACCCTATTTCATACTTTCATTCAACATCAGAGAGGTTTATCAATCAGTTTGGTGCAGACAATTTTTTTACTCTTTCGACTACCAGAAAATTCGAATTGTAATTTAGCGAAATATTTCTGTACAAAATATTATTTCTTTTTGTTTTTTTTTAATATGAATTATGGATTACTGTTTCTGATTGATTTTAGATTTTCCTTCATCTTTAGATGGACCAAACTGTTTCATTACACTGAAATGATCAATCATCCTCTCTCTTATTGAATGAAAATCAAATGTCCATCCTAAAATGCCATTCCGGTATGAAGTACGCTTATTGGACAAGGATCGGGCCAGCCAATGCACCATCATTCTGCCAAGCTGGTGTTGCTTCATCACCATCAATAATATCACATTTCTTAAACTCGGCACTTTCATTCTGCCAGTCTAATGCCTCATCTCCATCAATAATATCACTTTTCTGAAACTCGGCACCTTCATTCTATCCAAAACGAGCGTCATCAATCGTAGAAAGTGCTTTGGAGAATTAGGAAAAACTTTTTGAAATATCTTCTCTCAAACTATTGTTATCCCTTTCTATTCCCAAAGACCCCCTCCAAAAAAAATTGTGAGGTTGACTCCCCTTTATCCCAAAATCTCAATATGCGTTTCTAACACGTGCATAAAATTTATGTGTATAAATTCGTGTTCCAAGAATAATATCTATAGGTGACCGGAAGTGTGTGCGTGTTTGCCGAATGTTTTTCTTCAACTTTCTAAGTAATTGTTTTGTGAAAACTTGAAAAAAACCTTGCCGTAATACAGTATCTTGCTTAATGGAACTTCTATTATCGTAAACATTATACGTTAATTAGATTTACAAAAGCGCTAACTTTTTGAAATAAACTTTGCACTATTATAAAATATTATTACTCCTCTGTTATCTATAGTAAACAAACATAGCTAACAAACAATAACAACAGTAATAACAGTCACGACAGAAGGACCATTATACTCTACAGTACTGTCCAAACTTCTAGCGACCAAAGGAACTCCTTCCCTAAGCACCTAATTGGATAAAATAACGTGTTGTTTACAATAAATTTTGTTAAGGCACCAACAACATTCATTAAACACAATATCTTGGTTTAAAACTTTTTTTTTTTTTTGAAACAATAACATTTATAATAGAACTTACCATTTCATTATTTAATATTAACTGTCAAAAATAAATATAGAACACCTTATCAATACGAAACTTTCAGAAAAGCTTGTTGCCTATTGTTTATTAAAGAAACGAACACATTATTATTTGTTATGGAAACAATAACGAAGACAATGCGCGTGCGCGCACGCACGTCATCATACAGAAATACACATTTTAAGACCACGTGCAACTAAAAAGTGGTCTAAAAAAATTTAAAAAAAATTGGTCTATATTTTTGAGCTTACCACAACTGTTCTGTTTGTCAGTCTTTGATCAGCTTAACTCAAAAAAAAGAGGAGCAAACAAATATCACCGACAGACTGTGCAGAAGATCGAAAGACAATAAGACTGTTGGCGGGGGGAAAAAAAACCAAACCGGAAGTGCCAGTTTACTTGATCGATTCTTTTTCTTTTTTTTTTTTTTTTTTTTTAGATTTTCTTGAAAATGGCACCAAATTTTTTTTACAAGGAGGCCGGAAATGCATATTTCTCTACGTAACTAGTACGTAACTTTAAAGGAATTTTTCTTTTAACGATAACAAGCCATTGTTAAATGTAATATAATACGATGATGTTAATGTATTTTGCACTTAATTTTCTGTATTGGGGTGTGGGGTGGGGGAATGGTTAGAACCACGTCACCTAAACAAAAGCCCCACTGGAGGTGGTTAGATATCTGGGCAGTCCACCTGCCGCCCACATTTTGTGTCTGTATTGGTAGTAAAAACATGTTCTTTACCGCCCCCGACAATACTCGTTCCCAAGGTACTCTTAATTTACCTGCTAATATATACTCTGTGTGTATCTATAATGCACAGATACATTTTTTTTTTTTTTGCATTTTCATCTGTCCAGCGCCACACAGCTACTGCGGAAGCTGATTATATTGAGAATTTAGTATAAAAACTATGAAGACTCGTTAATAATTAATGGAGATCCTTGAAACTGATACTGCGAAACTAATTACTTGAGATCTAGTTCAATTTTCTCCTTAACCCTTTCCAGCTCGACGATGCCACATATGGCGTCACTAGTTTAAAATGTATTCGTATTTCATGCTTAATTTTGGCCAAATGATAAAATTGACATCATTTTAGTTTTCTTTCATGTCTGTTGAGAGCAGCACAAGTCGTAATTATTACATTTCTTTCGCATTTTTTCTGTATAATAATTCAGTCTGGAAAGGGTTAAGTCGGTTTCTCTGTTTAAAGCGCTAAAACCTGAATCTACTCGATGAAAGGAGATCTAACTTTCCATCTTTTCAGTAAATTGAACAACATTTTCCATAACTTTAAATTTCACGCCTTGCGCTACTTCCTTTTCTCCTGCCAATTTTCAACCCATTATATCTGCTACATTTATAGATCTGTGCACAAAATAACTATAGATTTTAATTGAGAAAAACAAAGTGTATAAGAGAAAAAAATTCCGTACCAATACGTGGTTCACAGTGGGAGATATAGAACGGCCATAATTTTACAGAATTTCATGACCCAAACAATTTTCAACCATTTATATCTGCTACATTTATAGATCTGTGCACAAAATAACTATAGTTTTTAATTGAGAAAAACAAAGTGTATAAGAGAAAAAAATTCCAAATCAATACGTGGTTCAAAGTGGGAGATATAGAACAGCCATAATTTTACAGAATTTCATGACCCAAAAAATTTTCAAACCTTTATATCTGCTACATTTATAGATCTGTGCACAAAATAACTATAGTTTTTAATTGAGAAAAACAAAGTGTATAAGAGAAAAAAATTCCCCACCAATACGTGGTTCACAGTGGGAGATATAGAACGGCCATAATTTTACAGAATTTCATGACCCAAAAAATTTTCAACCCTTTATATCTGCTACATTTATAGATCTGTGCACAAAATAACTATAGATTTTAATTGAGAAAAACAAAGTGTATAAGAGAAAAAAATTCCGAACCAATACGTGGTTCACAGTGGGAGATATAGAACGGCCATAATTTTACAGAATTTCATGACCCAAAAAATGTTCAAACCTTTATATCTGCTACATTTATTGATCTGTGCACAAAATAACTATAGTTTTTAATTGAGAAAAACAAAGTGTATAAGAGAAAAAAATTCCGCACCAATACGTGGTTCACAGTGGGAGATATAGAACGGCCATAATTTTACAGAATTTCATGACCCAAAAAATTTTCAACCCTTTATATCTGCTACATTTATAGATCTGTGCACAAAATAACTATAGTTTTTAATTGAGAAAAACAAAGTGTATAAGAGAAAAAAATTCCCCACCAATACGTGGTTCACAGTGGGAGATATAGAACAGCCATAATTTTACAGAATTTCATGACCCAAAAAATTTTCAAACCTTTATATCTGCTACATTTATAGATCTGTGCACAAAATAACTATAGTTTTTAATTGAGAAAAACAAAGTGTATAAGAGAAAAAAATTCCGCACCAATACGTGGTTCACAGTGGGAGATATAGAACGGCCATAATTTTACAGAATTTCATGGCCCAAAAAATGTTCAAACCTTTATATCTGCTACATTTATTGATCTGTGCACAAAATAACTATAGTTTTTAATTGAGAAAAACAAAGTGTATAAGAGAAAAAAATTCCGCACCAATACGTGGTTCACAGTGGGAGATATAGAACGGCCATAATTTTACAGAATTTCATGACCCAAAAAATTTTCAACCCTTTATATCTGCTACATTTATAGATCTGTGCACAAAATAACTATAGTTTTTAATTGAGAAAAACAAAGTGTATAAGAGAAAAAAATTCCGCACCAATACGTGGTTCACAGTGGGAGATATAGAACGGCCATAATTTTACAGAATTTCATGACCCAAAAAATTTTCAACCCTTTATATCTGCTACATTTATAGATCTGTGCACAAAATAACTATAGATTTTAATTGAGAAAAACAAAGTGTATAAGAGAAAAAAATTCCGAACCAATACGTGGTTCACAGTGGGAGATATAGAACGGCCATAATTTTACAGAATTTCATGACCCAAACCATTTTCAACCCTTTATATCTGCTACATTTATAGATCTGTGCACAAAATAACTATAGTTTTTAATTGAGAAAAACAAAGTGTATAAGAGAAAAAAAATCCATATCAATACGTGGTTCACAGTGGGAGATATAGAAAAGCCATAATTTTACAGAATTTCATGACCCAAAAAATTTTCAACCTTTTATATCTGCTACATTTATAGATCTGTGCACAAAATAACTATAGTTTTTAATTGAGAAAAACAAAGTGTATAAGAGAAAAAAATTCCGTACCAATACGTGGTTCACAGTGGGAGATATAGAAAGGTCATATATTTACAGAATTTCATGACCCAAAAAATTTTCAACCCTTTATATCTGCTACATTTATAGATCTGTGCACAAAATAACTATAGTTTTTAATTGAGAAAAACAAAGTGTATAAGAGAAAAAAATTCCATATCAATACGTGGTTCACAGTGGGAGATATAGAACGGCCATAATTTTACAGAATTACATGACCCAAAAAATTTTCAACCCTTTATATCTGCTACATTTATAGATCTGTGCACAAAATAACTATAGTTTTTAATTGAGAAAAACGAAGTGTATAAGAGAAAAAAATTCCATACCAATACGTGGTTCACAGTGGGAGATATAGAACGGTCATAATTTTACAGAATTTCATGACCCAAAAAATTGTCAACCATTTATATCTGCTACATTTATAGATCTGTGCACAAAATAAATATAGTTTTTAATTGAGAAAAACAAAGTGTATAAGAGAAAAAAAATCCAAATCAATACGTGGTTCACAGTGGGAGATATAGAACAGCCATAATTTTACAGAATTTCATGACCCAAAAAATGTTCAAACCTTTATATCTGCTACATTTATTGATCTGTGCACAAAATAACTATAGTTTTTAATTGAGAAAAACAAAGTGTATAAGAGAAAAAAATTCCGCACCAATACGTGGTTCACAGTGGGAGATATAGAACGGCCATAATTTTACAGAATTTCATGACCCAAAAAAATTTCAACCCTTTATATCTGCTACATTTATAGATCTGTGCACAAAATAACTATAGTTTTTAATTGAGAAAAACAAAGTGTATAAGAGAAAAAAATTCCATATCAATACGTGGTTCACAGTGGGAGATATAGAACGGCCATAATTTTACAGAATTACATGACCCAAAAAATTTTCAACCCTTTATATCTGCTACATTTATAGATCTGTGCACAAAATAACTATAGTTTTTAATTGAGAAAAACGAAGTGTATAAGAGAAAAAAATTCCATACCAATACGTGGTTCACAGTGGGAGATATAGAACGGTCATAATTTTACAGAATTTCATGACCCAAAAAATTGTCAACCATTTATATCTGCTACATTTATAGATCTGTGCACAAAATAAATATAGTTTTTAATTGAGAAAAACAAAGTGTATAAGAGAAAAAAAATCCAAATCAATACGTGGTTCACAGTGGGAGATATAGAACAGCCATAATTTTACAGAATTTCATGACCCAAAAAATGTTCAAACCTTTATATCTGCTACATTTATTGATCTGTGCACAAAATAACTATAGTTTTTAATTGAGAAAAACAAAGTGTATAAGAGAAAAAAATTCCGCACCAATACGTGGTTCACAGTGGGAGATATAGAACGGCCATAATTTTACAGAATTTCATGACCCAAAAAAATTTCAACCCTTTATATCTGCTACATTTATAGATCTGTGCACAAAATAACTATAGTTTTTAATTGAGAAAAACAAAGTGTATAAGAGAAAAAAATTCCGTACCAATACGTCGTTCACAGTGGGAGATATAGAACGGCCATAATTTTACAGAATTTCATGACCCAAAAAATTTTCAACCCTTTATATCAGCTACATTTATAGATCTGTGCACAAAATAACTATAGTTTTTAATTGAGAAAAACAAAGTGTATAAGAGAAAAAAATTCCATATCAATACGTGGTTCACAGTGGGAGATATAGAACGGCCATAATTTTACAGAATTTCATGACCCAAAAAATTTTAAACCCTTTATATCTGCTACATTTATAGATCTGTGCACAAAATAACGATAGATTTTAATTGAGAAAAACAAAGTGTATAAGAGAAAAAAATTCCGTACCAATACGTGGTTCACAGTGGGAGATATAAAACGGCCATAATTTTACAGAATTTCATGACCCAAACAATTTTCAACCCTTTATATCTGCTACATTTATAGATCTGTGCACAAAATAACTATAGTTTTTAATTGAGAAAAACAAAGTGTATAAGAGAAAAAAATTCCATATCTACATGTGGTTCACAGTGGGAGATATAGAACGGCCATAATTTTACAGAATTTCATGACCCAAAAAAATTTCAACCATTTTTATCTGCTACATTTATAGATCTGTGCACAAAATAACTATAGTTTTTAATTGAGAAAAACAAAGTGTATAAGAGAAAAAAATTCCGTACCAATACGTGGTTCACAGTGGGAGATATAGAACAGCCATAATATTAGAGAATTTCATGACCCAAAAAATTTTCAAATCTTTATATCTGCTACAATTATAGATCTGTGCACAAAATAACTATAGTTTTTAATTGAGAAAAACAAAGTGTATAAGAGAAAAAAATTCCATATCTATATGTGGTTCACAGTGGGAGATATAGAACGGCCATAATTTTACAGAATTTCACGACCCAAAAAAATTTCAACCATTTATATCTGCTACATTTATAGATCTGTGCACAAAATAACTATAGTTTTTAATTGAGAAAAACAAAGTGTATAAGAGAAAAAAATTCCGTACCAATACGTGGTTCATAGTTGGAGATATAGAACAGCCATAATATTAGAGAATTTCATGACCCAAAAAATTTTCAAACCTTTATATCTGCTACATTTAAAGATCTGTGCACAAAATAACTTTAGTTTTTAATTGAGAAAAACAAAGTGTATAAGAGAAAAAAAATTCCGTACCAATACGTGGTTCACAGTGGGAGATATAGAACGGCCATAATTTTACAGAATTTCATGACCCAAACAATTTTCAAACAATTAATATCTGCTACATTTATAGATCTGTGCACAAAATAACTATAGTTTTTAATTGAGAAAAACAAAGTGTATAAGAGAAAAAAATTCCATACCAATACGTGGTTCACAGTGGGAGATATAGAACGGTCATAATTTTACAGAATTTCATGACCCAAAAAAATTTCAACCCTTTATATCTGCTACATTTATAGATCTGTGCACAAAATAACTATAGTTTTTAATTAAGAAAAAGAAAGTGTATAAGAGAAAAAAATTCCAAATCAATACGTGGTTCACAGTGGGAGATATAGAACAGCCATAATTTTACAGAATTTCATGACCCAAAAAATTTTCAAACCTTTATATCTGCTACATTTATAGATCTGTGCACAAAATAACTATAGTTTTTAATTAAGAAAAACAAAGTGTATAAGAGAAAAAAATTCCGCACCAATACGTGGTTCACAGTGGGAGAATATAGAACGGCCATAATTTTACAGAATTTCATGACCCAAAAAATTTTCAACCCTTTATATCTGCTACATTTATAGATCTGTGCACAAAATAACTATAGATTTTAATTGAGAAAAACAAAGTGTATAAGAGAAAAAAAATCCATATCAATACGTGGTTCACAGTGGGAGATATAGAACGGTCATAATTTTACAGAATTTCATGACCCAAAAAATTGTCAACCATTTATATCTGCTACATTTATAGATCTGTGCACAAAATAACTATAGTTTTTAATTGAGAAAAACAAAGTGTATAAGAGAAAAAAATTCCGCACCAATACGTGGTTCACAGTGGGAGATATAGAACGGCCATAATTTTACAGAATTTCATGACCCAAAAAATTTTCAACCCTTTATATCTGCTACATTTATAGATCTGTGCACAAAATAACTATAGTTTTTAATTGAGAAAAACAAGTGTATAAGAGAAAAAAATTCCGTACCAATACGTCGTTCACAGTGGGAGATATAGAACGGCCATAATTTTACAGAATTTCATGACCCAAAAAATTTTCAACCCTTTATATCAGCTACATTTATAGATCTGTGCACAAAATAACTATAGTTTTTAATTGAGAAAAACAAAGTGTATAAGAGAAAAAAATTCCATATCAATACGTGGTTCACAGTGGGAGATATAGAACGGCCATAATTTTACAGAATTTCATGACCCAAAAAATTTTCAACCCTTTATATCTGCTACATTTATTGATCTGTGCACAAAATAACGATAGATTTTAATTGAGAAAAACAAAGTGTATAAGAGAAAAAAATTCCGTACCAATACGTGGTTCACAGTGGGAGATATAAAACGGCCATAATTTTACAGAATTTCATGACCCAAACAATTTTCAACCCTTTATATCTGCTACATTTATAGATCTGTGCACAAAATAACTATAGTTTTTAATTGAGAAAAACAAAGTGTATAAGAGAAAAAAATTCCAAATCAATACGTGGTTCACAGTGGGAGATATAGAACAGCCATAATTTTACAGAATTTCATGACCCAAAAAATTTTCAAACGTTTATATCTGCTACATTTATAGATCTGTGCACAAAATAACTATAGTTTTTAATTGAGAAAAACAAAGTGTATAAGAGAAAAAAATTCCGCACCAATACGTGGTTCACAGTGGGAGATATAGAACGGCCATAATTTTACAGAATTTCATGACCCAAAAAATTTTCAACCCTTTATATCTGCTACATTTATAGATCTGTGCACAAAATAACTATAGATTTTAATTGAGAAAAACAAAGTGTATAAGAGAAAAAAAATCCATATCAATACGTGGTTCACAGTGGGAGATATAGAACGGTCATAATTTTACAGAATTTCATGACCCAAAAAATTGTCAACCATTTATATCTGCTACATTTATAGATCTGTGCACAAAATAACTATAGTTTTTAATTGAGAAAAACAAAGTGTATAAGAGAAAAAAATTCCGCACCAATACGTGGTTCACAGTGGGAGATATAGAACGGCCATAATTTTACAGAATTTCATGACCCAAAAAATTTTCAACCCTTTATATCTGCTACATTTATAGATCTGTGCACAAAATAACTATAGTTTTTAATTGAGAAAAACAAAGTGTATAAGAGAAAAAAATTCCGTACCAATACGTCGTTCACAGTGGGAGATATAGAACGGCCATAATTTTACAGAATTTCATGACCCAAAAAATTTTCAACCCTTTATATCAGCTACATTTATAGATCAGTGCACAAAATAACTATAGTTTTTAATTGAGAAAAACAAAGTGTATAAGAGAAAAAAATTCCATATCAATACGTGGTTCACAGTGGGAGATATAGAAGGGCCATAATTTTACAGAATTTCATGACCCAAAAAATTTTCAACCCTTTATATCTGCTACATTTATTGATCTGTGCACAAAATAACGATAGATTTTAATTGAGAAAAACAAAGTGTATAAGAGAAAAAAATTCCGTACCAATACGTGGTTCACAGTGGGAGATATAAAACGGCCATAATTTTACAGAATTTCATGACCCAAACAATTTTCAACCCTTTATATCTGCTACATTTATAGATCTGTGCACAAAATAACTATAGTTTTTAATTGAGAAAAACAAAGTGTATAAGAGAAAAAAATTCCATATCTATATGTGGTTCACAGTGGGAGATATAGAACGGCCATAATTTTACAGAATTTCATGACCCAAAAAAATTTCAACCATTTATATCTGCTACATTTATAGATCTGTGCACAAAATAACTATAGTTTTTAATTGAGAAAAACAAAGTGTATAAGAGAAAAAAATTCCGTACCAATACGTGGTTCACAGTGGGAGATATAGAACAGCCATAATATTAGAGAATTTCATGACCCAAAAAATTTTCAAACCTTTATATCTGCTACATTTATAGATCTTTGCACAAAATAACTATAGTTTTTAATTGAGAAAAACAAAGTGTATAAGAGAAAAAAATTCCATATCTATATGTGGTTCACAGTGGGAGATATAGAACGGCCATAATTTTACAGAATTTCATGACCCAAAAAAATTTCAACCATTTATATCTGCTACATTTATAGATCTGTGCACAAAATAACTATAGTTTTTAATTGAGAAAAACAAAGTGTATAAGAGAAAAAAATTCCGTACCAATACGTGGTTCACAGTGGGAGATATAGAACAGCCATAATATTAGAGAATTTCATGACCCAAAAAATTTTCAAACCTTTATATCTGCTACATTTATAGATCTGTGCACAAAATAACTATAGTTTTTAATTGAGAAAAACAAAGTGTATAAGAGAAAAAAATTCCGTACCAATACGTGGTTCACAGTGGGAGATATAGAACGGCCATAATTTTACAGAATTTCATGACCCAAAAAAATTTCAACCATTTATATCTGCTACATTTATAGATCTGTGCACAAAATAACTATAGTTTTTAATTGAGAAAAACAAAGTGTATAAGAGAAAAAAATTCCGTACCAATACGTGGTTCACAGTGGGAGATATAGAACAGCCATAATATTAGAGAATTTCATGACCCAAAAAATTTTCAAACCTTTATATCTGCTACATTTATAGATCTGTGCACAAAATAACTTTAGTTTTTAATTGAGAAAAACAAAGTGTATAAGAGAAAAAAAATCCATATCAATTCGTGGTTCACAGTGGGAGATATAGAACGGCCATAATTTTACAGAATTTCATGACCCAAAAAATTTTCAACCTTTTATATCTGCTACATTTATAGATCTGTGCACAAAATAACTATAGTTTTTAATTGAGAAAAACAAAGTGTATAAGAGAAAAAAATTTCGTACCATTACGTGGTTCACAGTGGGAGATTTAGAACGGTCATAATTTTACAGAATTTCATGACCCAAAAAATTTTCAACCCTTTATATCTGCTACATTTATAGATCTGTGCACAAAATAACTATAGTTTTTAATTGAGAAAAACAAAGTGTATAAGAGAAAAAAATTCCATATCAATACGTGGTTCACAGTGGGAGATATAAAACGGCCATAATTTTACAGAATTTCATGACCCAAAAAATTTTCAACCCTTTATATCTGCTACATTTATAGTTCTGTGCACAAAATAACTATAGTTTTTAATTGAGTAAAACAAAGTGTATAAGAGAAAAAAATTCCATACCAATACGTGGTTCACAGTGGGAGATATAGAACGGCCATAATTTTACAGAATTTCATGACCCAAAAAATTTTCAACCCTTTATATCTGCTACATTTATAGATCTGTGCACAAAATAACTATAGTTTTTAATTGAGAAAAACAAAGTGTATAAGAGAAAAAAATTCCATACCAATACGTGGTTCACAGTGGGAGATTTAGAACGGTCATAATTTTACAGAATTTCATGACCCAAAAAATTTTCAACCCTTTATATCTGCTACATTTATAGATCTGTGCACAAAATAACTATAGTTTTTAATTGAGAAAAACAAAGTGTATAAGAGAAAAAAATTCCATATCAATACGTGGTTCACTGTGGGAGATATAGAACGGCCATAATTTTACAGAATTTCATGACCCAAAAAAATTTCAACCATTTATATCTGCTACATTTATAGTTCTGTGCACAAAATAACTATAGTTTTTAATTGAGTAAAACAAAGTGTATAAGAGAAAAAAATTCCATACCAATATGTGGTTCACAGTGGGAGATATAGAACGGCCATAATTTTACAGAATTTCATGACCCAAAAAATTTTCAACCGTTTATATCTGCTACATTTATAGATCTGTGCACAAAATAACTATAGTTTTTAATTGAGAAAAACAAAGTGTATAAGAGAAAAAAATTCCATATCAATACGTGGTTCACAGTGGGAGATATAGAACGGCCATAATTTTACAGAATTTCATGACCCAAAAAATTTTCAACCGTTTATATCAGTGGTTCTTAACCTTTTTTAGACGCGGAGCACAATTATATGTATATATTTTTCTTGCGGAACACTAACATTAAATAATTTGAAATTCGGTATTTTGCAAGAACTTAAAATTAAATTCAAATTAAAAAAATGGAACTATTTTTTGTTTTCGTATCTTTCCTAAGTTTCTAAATTTCAATACATTTAAAATTGAAATTTCGCGGAACACTTGGACCATATTCGCGGAACACCGGTTAGAACCACTGGTCTAGGGACTCGTGAAGAAGTCCAAGTCTACAAAAATTAACCGAAAAGTATTTATTGAAGACGCTTAGAAAAACGGCCTCGCCAAAACGTGGTTCGAACCATTGGTTGAAAAGCCATAAAAGTGGATGATTAAATTAGTTTGATTAACGATTGAAATTGAACTAATTCGGTGATTAAAATTAAAGTTCAATTTAATTCTCAGATTTAATCATAATTTTTTTAGTTTGATTAAATTAGTTTGATTAACGATTAAATCTGAAATTTAATTGATTAAATAATTGTCATATGATTAAAATTACGATTAAATTCTGATTAAAATTAAAAATAAATTTAATCAATTAAATTTAGAATTTAATTGTTTTTTTAATCAGTGCCCAACTCTGGCTAAGGGGATAAACCCGAAAAGCATTATGTAATAAATAAATAAGTAAATAAATACAGGCATTGAATACAAGCCGAAAACTGAAACAACAAACAGCATCTTTCACTATAGGACCAAACCACGCCCAACATGAAGGCTTGGATCGTTCCAATAGGTCCACAAGCTACTATCCATGGGTCTGAACTTAAAACTTCACTCGAGGAGGGAAGAGGCTTAGTTCCATACCATTTCTACGAATTTCGCTTAAATAAAGTGTGTTCGAAAAATAAAATTCTAAACAAAAATAGAAGAACTGCGTGATATAGCATGAATGTTGAAAATGTGGTCACTCCCTACAGTGTTGGTTAACATTGTTGATTTTATCCGTGGAAGCGCGCTCGTTATATTCCTGAACGGTTTCGGATTTTCATCCACCATCAGAGGTAAATTAAAAAAAAAAGTAATGCCTATTTTTTCAGGCGGGCTTTACGTCTAACTACCGAATTAGGTGTCGTGGACGGAGGCGATTAGCAAACATACTTTACTGTTAAATTTCTTTTTATTAACCATTAAATAAAATCCAAGGCCTAGACCAGGGGAATAAAACCCACTGAATCAACAATACATCTTGGCTTTACAGGTCTCGCCACTAACCGCTCGGCTATCGTGGCGCCTAGAGGTAAATTAATACAGTTTGGTTTAGAGATTTTGTCTACTTCATTTATTTTTCCGTCTCACACTATAGTAGATGTGATAGACCGTAACCAGTCATGAAACCTGAACTGGTCATCAATAAACATGCGTGCTACAACTAACCACATTTTCAACTAAATTAACCTCTTAGAACCTTCCAAAACATTTAATTACGTAAATTAAGAAAAGTGGAAGTCGTATAAGTGTTCGTACCAGAATTAATATAGTTTCGAAACCAGTTTTCTAGTCCATAAATTAATTAGAAAAGAAGTTAATTACATAGAACAAAAATAAACCATGAAAAAGTTCCAAAATTCATGTTCATTAGTCAATGTCGTACTGTTATAAGACAAATATATATATAATGAGTTGCTTAAGTAAAAGGAAGTGAAGTTCTATTTTTATTCCATCGTCAGTCCATCTTCCATCGAAGGGCGGAGCAAAGCTCCCATGACCGAAGGAAAGACGCTGTTATCCATCCAGGATTTGGATAATGATTAATGTGATTTAGGTAAATAAGTTGAATGAAGAACTGAGGAGTGAACCTCTTCTCTCTTCTCCATCTTGGGAGGGTAAGGATGTTCACGGAGGGGAGGGAAGTGAGTGGTTTTACCCCCTCCCCCTTAAAGAAAACTTGTCAAACTGACTGACAAAAAAGGCCAGCCAGCAAAAGCAGGAAGAGAGTTGCTGGAAACTTGATGGTAGTCCTGAAGGAAGGGACGAAGGAATGAAGTGAACCCACCGGGTTGCCCCCACCACTACACCAAGGAACTGGAAAATTGGATGAAAACTTTTTTAAAATAAAAAAAAACTTTTCCCTTCTTCAGTTTTTCTTCGCTCAGTTCCTTTACTAACCCACATTACAACCACAACTTAGGGTCTGTTGTTTTATAAAAGGTCGAGTCCTTTCCTTTATAAAGGAGGAGGGGGGAAAAAGTGAAATAAATAAATAAAAAATTATCTCCAAACAAATTGCAATGTTCCTTCAATTTGTCGTCATCATGAACAACTTATTCTTCAAGTAATTAGAATTTTTTTTTGGCAGGCTTTACGTCCAACTACCAATTAGGTGTCGTGGATGGAGGCCACTAGCAAACATACTTTACTGTAAATTTCTTTTATTAACCATTAAATAAAATCCAAGGCCTAGACCCGGGGAATAGAACCTACTAAACCAACAATACATCTTAGCTTTGCGGGTCTAGTCTATAACTGCCTAACATTCTTTACTATAAATTTCTCAAATTAACCATTAAATAAAACCCAAAGCCGAGAGACCGGGAATCGAACCCACTAAACCATCAATACAACTTAGCATTGCGGGTCTAGTGTCTTAACCACTCGGCTACCGTGGCGCCTAATTATAAGTTTATACTTAAACGATTGCTATTACAGTCTACTGCCTAGAAAAAATTTCTTAGGCGACACATTTACACTACACCTGAATAAATCATCTTCTAATGATAAATAAAAGTTTGAAACCAGTCAGGGTCACGAAAAATGCCGAGTAAACTCCCAAAAAAAAAAGAGAAAGAGAGAGAAAACGATTTAATAAAGTGACATTTACGATTGGCTGAAAAGAAAACCTTTACGTAAAAAGTTCGAACCTAAGTCAAATATCACATTTGAACTTTCTGACATTTTTTTTTAAAATTTTTGAATTATGTTCGAACCCAGACTGCGTTCATCTCTCTTTCACTGTGGAGTGTAACAATTTTCTTTTTAAAAAAATACACTTTTACCTATTTAAGGTATTCTCAAAATTTTATCCTTAAGAAAGATTCAGTTTGAAAATCTACGCAATTACCAAAAAAATAAATCAATAAATGCTGGAGTGAATCAAAAATTTGTTATATAAAATATGTTTTAAAAATAAATCTCCATCTACATGCTGATATTATTTAGAAAAAAAATACCATCAATTTAAGACAACAATAACATCAATAAAAATCATGAAAATTAATCTTACCTTTTACTTCTAGCCAAAGCGCAAGCGCAAACAAAAAAGAGTAGGTAAGAATTTGAAGTATACATGTCGAAATTTAAATTAAACAATACTTAAAAAGAAATACATTTTTCTTGTACTTGACTTATATAAATTTTATTGATCTGTGACAGAGACATACATCTCACCCAATACAAAAATAAGGTGATTTCATTTAAAATCTAAGCATCTGGTCTTCCATTTTATACCTCCAATAACCAGGACTCTATCTAGTCAGACGCTTAACATGGAACCCTCAAAATGGACTTAGAACTAAAATAAATTACCGTCACAAAGTGTTGAAAAGAGACTTTAGACAAACATTGCCAATCTTATATCGCGTAACAAGACCTAATTAATATTAATTACTAGCCCCTAAATGGAGTACGGGCACGAATTATACGGGATTACCAAACAGTCTGATACATATCGCATTCAAAACCCTACTATCTAAAATTCTATGCACCATAATCAATGCTCTTTTAACGTATCCTAACCTCGCCTAAAAGTTGAGGAAGATGACGCAGCAGATTCAAAGTTTTAATTAGAAAATTAGTGAAAACACGAATGATATCTCTGCAAAGCCTACGGTGTATACTACTGGGTGAGTGTTCGGGAGTTAGTTTAAATGTTGTTAGGGTGGGGTACCCACAGGGTCGGCCAAGATCCCTGAAGAAGTGGCTTACTAGGACAGTTAGGAAAAAATTAAAAAAGGGACATGGTTTTCCCATCTTGTGTTTAGATTTACAACCTTTAGCATTACATCGTTAAAATTCGATTAATCGAGTCAAGTCGATTAATTTCTGAAAAAATTTCCTCAATAACGTTTTTTAAAGTAAGAAAATATGTTCAGTATTCAATCATATGTTTGTCTGATCCTTTATGAAACCTACATTTTTCTGAAAATTTAATAAAAATAATAATAAAAAAAGTTCCCACGCAGAGGTCCCGGGTTCGAATCCAGCTGCGGATCCCTTAGATTTTCTCTTCCTAGGAGCTTCTTACAGCTTACTGTCCGGTGATGGACAGTGTTGTCTTTAACGAGAAAACACTGTCCGGAAGGCTGGCAGTGCACTGAAAAAAGCTCCGGGCGCCTTAGATGTTGACGCGCCTTAAATCATTAAAAAATAAAAATAAAAAAGTCCACTTACTTTTCATGGCGTCGTCCATTCCGCGTAACCTTCCTACCATGGCCGCAATTTCCTCTTTAAATTTATTCTTCTCCTCTATCAGCTTGTCTTCCATTTCCCGTCGCATCTTTCTCTCCATTTCCTTCTCTTTCATTTCCATGGCTTCCTCTAGATGGTCAGCATGGGCTTCCGCTTGCCTCTTCATTTGTTGTCGCATATTACGTTCACATTCTGCTCTCAGCATTAACATCTGTAGCGGAAAAAAGGAAGAAAAAAAAACTATAAGAAATTATTCCAAATAAAGTTCCACAAGTAAAACAACGGCGGCGAACCTGGTGCAGCAAGCTGTCAAAAACAAAAAAGCTTCTTTTAAAGGTTCCCCTAACTAAAAAATCATTTTCGTTCACAAACTAGGCGTACTTCGTAAGCTATCTGGCTTCATTCTGTTAAAAAATAAGAACTAGGGAAGGAGAATCAGCCCAGTGGTTAGCTAATTGGATTCCCATGCGAAGATCCTTGGGTTCGAATTCCACTTGCTGGTCCTTAGATTTCTTTCTTCCTAGGAGCTTCTTACAGCTCACTGTATGGTGTCTGTAACGAGAGAACACAGTCTGGAGGCCGACGGTGCATTGAAAAAAGCTCCGGACTCCATAACTTCTGATGTTGACGCGATTTAAATACCAAAAAATAATAATGGTAAGAGCTTTAGCTATGTTATTCTCTAGAGGTGGAAATCATTCCAGATTGAAGCGTCTGATGTATCAAAAGGTAACTGCTAAGATTATAGTAACAAGATTGTGACCTAGGCGTTTCCTACTAATCAGGGTAATTTGTTCTCAATTACTTCTAAATACTATTGTTATTCTTTACCAAAAATTGACTTACCCTTTTTTGGAATTCCAAACCATATTTTCGTTTTACTTTCTCAATTTCCTGTTCAACACATTCTTCAGTTAAATCTACATCAGTGTTTTTTTTAACATCGTCTAATGCTTGCTTCAACCTTAAAGCGCTTACTGTCTGAAAGTTAAGAAGATCAAGTTTAAAAAAATGAATGAACCTCCATGACTTTTTACTATAATTGTCGAGGTTCAATACATTATCCCCCAATTACAAACGCTTTTTTTTCTTTTTTGAAAATATTAGATTTTTAAATTTCAATTTTAATAAACTAAATTGGGGTATATAAAACTATGATTGGGATTCGACTTGGTATCAAAAAATAGCCATTTTACATTTCTACGTCGACTTATTGGCCGCCATAATTGCTAATTTTAGCTGATCATACCCTGATCAAATGGTGAAGGAAGCGTAAAAGTAAGTAGTATCAGAAATTCTGTCGTGGTTCGGTAGTCTCCAAAGCCACAATGGCGGAAACTGGTCCGAATCGAACCCTCAATGCAGCAACTCGAAACACTGCTGTCCATTTACAGCGCTGCCAATAAAAAACTTCTTATAAAGAGGACCAATCGAAATAATAGTAGTAATAGCAAATCCTTAACACGAGGAGAGGCTTGTAGTATGATTTCGTTTTTCAGTACAAGACTACTTCCAGCTACATTTGCACAGAATAGTAATCGTAGATAGACCACTCTATGTTCCTGTGAAATGGATGGACAACTACCTTAAATTAAGGATGCCATAATTTTGTCACAAAACAGATGCCTCGAACATAGTAAACATTATTGGGTTGCGAGACTTCTGTCTCTGGTTAGATGTGTTAATGGCCCCTGGCATTTTAAGGAAGGAGAGTCAATTGGATGGACCCAAGATTTTTACCGATTAGTTAAAATATACTTACATCCAATTTAGTCAATTCCTTTTGATAGTATAATATATTCTGGAAAGCGTAGAGTATGAACAGATCTATTTCTCCCTCGGCTAACTTCATGTTCCTTTCAGACAGCCGGACGTTAGGGAATAGTATTTCTAGTTCCTCCTGCAATTATTTAAAGAATTAGTATAATTAGAGGACTTTGTTAAAAAACAAATAAAATACCATATAGTTATTTTTTGGGGCATTCCTCCAGTTTTAGTGTTTTTAGGGTGTTGAAAAAAATCTAGCATTGTACATTGAAATTGACATCTTGGAAATTTAAAGTTTGAAAACTAGAGGAAAATTGTTTTTCATCATTGAGACAAGGATTTCTACTTTTAATATACAAATCCAACTTGGGACTTACAGCAAAATGTTTCCTAGCTTCTTGCACTTTATCCCAATATTTATCCGTAACGGCCACTTTAGCTCTTTCTCTTTCAAACACCCCTTTAGCATCCTCTATGTCTGTTAATAGTTTATCCAAATTCTGCTTAGCTCTTTCCCGGACGGTTGGTCCGCCAGGAAGTTTAGGATCATCTAGGAAACTCTTCAGTTCATTTATCCTTTGGCTAGAAAGTAAGGCATGAATAGTTAATACATCATTTTAAAGGCAATTTAGCTAAAATCTATTTCTGTAACATTTTCACGGCCCTACTTTCCAGTCTGTAAAATTCTAAATTTACAAATGTTGTTACGAACTAAATCATACACGCAGGGCGCAACCCGATTGTTTTTTTCAGGCGGGGGAGTTTTAATTTCAGAAATAAATCCATTTACTTATCATTTTAAAACTATTATTTCATTTAGTGTACAACACAATCACTTTCTTTACTGAAATGTTTACAAACGTACATTATTCTAAATACTTACATCGCTTCGTTGGCGTTATTTTCAGCATCTCTTATAAGTCGTTCTTTTTCTTCACCTTTTTTTTTAAGTTGTGACCAAATTCTTGGATCTGCTTTTTCTACAGATTGTTCAACTAATGAGTATACACTTTCAGCGTGATCTGTAATTTAATATTTGTTATAAATAAATATAGATATAAAACACAATCTCAACAATTCGATTTCTTTTTTTTTTAATGAATTCCCTTTACAATAATAGCAACTTAGAAATTTGGATAAAA
This sequence comes from Rhodnius prolixus, assembly GCF_049639745.1. Taxonomy (NCBI): domain Eukaryota; kingdom Metazoa; phylum Arthropoda; class Insecta; order Hemiptera; family Reduviidae; genus Rhodnius; species Rhodnius prolixus. The sequence continues at coordinate 38,403,534 of NW_027411582.1, read as the reverse complement.
TACAAGGTAAATAAATAAACAAAACAGCTTTTAATTAATAAATAACTTCGCAATTAAAGATCGTTCAAGTACTGATCATTAACAATAACTTAGGATGGAAGATTTGCGAGGAATCGGTCAAATAAAACTACTCGTCTCTTTGCCAACGTTTCTGGCAAATATATTGTCCTCTTCAGGGCGTGGCTATGCGGGTTGGTTGAGTTACAGAAACTGTAACTCAACAATAACAAATACTTTAAATTAAATACTTTAAATAAATACTTTAAATAAGTTAACAATAACAAATTTAAAAAGTATACGAATCGGATTTAGGGGAACGTTAACATATGTATAGAAGGAAGATGAAAACCCTATTTGTTGGGGGAAAATTAATTTTTTTTTGTAAGACTGACTTTCTAATTATTAAAAATTACCTATATAACTGTAAGGTGTAACTGTTCCAAGACGTTCCTGATAGTAATAAACGAAGAAATAAATGTGAGACATAAAACGGCTCTGAATTTATTAAAAATACTACAATTTTAGTAGCGCAGTTACAAAAAAAATCATGTTAAACTCAATCGTGTATGTACGTACATCCGGTAGAACGCAATTCCGGAAATATGGTTGATAGTAAAACTTTTACTTTCTTTAGAATTTATTTTATTTTTTTATTTTGGTCACAACGTGCCTCATGTTAACTGCAGACCACTAGTTTCAATGAAGCACTTAACATCTGTTCTAAACATAGCTTAATATCCCTCTCGTGTATATAAATAAATAACGTACATATTGCTTAACAATGTGGTATCACTGTCAAAACTAAATTTTACTTCCTTTCAAATAATTACTTCCTAAAACGTTAATAACTGAAATGAAAATTTAAAAAGAAGAAAAAAAAAAAAGCATACTTGCCCCTCAATATACAAACTGCTTCTTTGAAAGCTTGAATAGCGGCTGTAGCCGCGTTATTGATCTCTTTTTCTAAACTAGCTAAACTTGTTGGATGCAATGCGTCTACCGCTTTTGCGGCCTCTTCTGTAATTTAAAATTTAAAAAAATAAAATTAATTAATAATAATAGTAACAAGTTTTTTTTTTTTTAAATTTGCTCGAAAGACAAGCAGGTCATTGTAATTCTGACAGTTCTAAGTTAGCTGGAGTTAAGCCTTCACACGTCTTCCTCTTTATTCCTGTTCTTAACTTTTTAACTCTCATTCATTTGGAAAAATATTTAATTCTTCTAGTCTCCGGGAAATTTCAAACGATTTTTCTATTTAAAAAAAAAATTGGTCAAATAAAACTATATATCTACGTCTATACAGTAAGCACAAAGTTAGGAAACACTTTTCGAATAAGCCATAGAAAAAGGGAAAAATCCCTTACAAGCTGTAAAATTTTAATCAAAATCAGAATTACAACAACGCCTTTAATAATGATTAAGGCATATGAATGTCCAATATAATGAAATGGTACTTCAGTGGAGACCTAGACAAATTGCTCTTGCCCCCCAAAAGAGCTCTCAGAGAAAGCACAAATCCATTCACTTCCAAGTACTTGCGATTTTTTAGCAACAAATATAACCTTCCTTTATAATATACAAGCTCAATACTGAACATTATACTTGAATGGTTCTTTAGCCTGCTCTCACAGAAAACGTTTTTTTTTTAAAAAAGTTGTTGACCACCATGAGTACTAAGTAAAGTACAGTAAATTCCCAGCCTATTTTCCCAGCTGGAGCTTAACCCAAATACTAAATTAGGTGCTGAGGACTGAGGTTGGGACCTCATACTTCTGGTTTTCGGTGCTCAATGTTTCCAAACATCCTCTTTCTTCTTGAGTTACCAAACCAAATAATTAGTTTTTTTGACCCGGTAACTTTTGTATCCGTCACACTTTGTATCAACATGCAGTAGAACTTATTAAGGATTTTAAGCTTTACTCGGCAATAATAAGGCTGTATTTTTCTGCACACACCTCTTCCGCTCAACCAAATGACCACAAAATGAGCCCTCAACACACACAAGTCCCGGCCAACAAAACAACAAAGCCAACAGGCACAGACAATCACAACAACAACAACAACAACACAACAACAAATCATCGACAACAACAAATCATCAACAACAATCACATAATTACAATTAAATAAAACAAACAAAATCACCCACTCGCACACACCCAACACAAACTCGAAAAACACGCACCAATCCAAACTCCCAACAACACCCTCCAGATCTACTTCATCTACCAACCACCGAGGTCATCCGCCTCTCAAAGGCCGCCTGCGCGAATTCGCGGAAAGCCACATACGCAGACGCGTTCTCCAGTAACAAGGGGAAAACGTCTCCAGCTACGAAGAACGGAAATCCCACCTTCCGCCACATAATACAGCGCAAATCATTATAAAGATCGCATTGCATAATAATGTGCTCCGCTTCTGTTATAATATTTGTAGGTTGCAAGAGAAACCTCTACGCAATCCAAGCTACAAATGAGCCCAAATTGCTACCACAAAGAAAAATAATAACAGCAGTAGACTAAGTTTGGAATGAAAATCCAGAATCGGGCCTGAGCAATCTGAGATCCACAGCTCGAACAACTCTACCTTAAGGGGAAACATCCAAGGCTACTCCACCATCCCAACTTTCCCAACCTAAGATCCTAAACAATCCGTCATAAGGTGGGCGTTTCCCCCTTCACTAACACTATAGAAGAGATAAGGCAAGGGCTCTTTAAAGCACAATATCCACTGAGAGAAACAATCAGGTGGCTGAGACAAACCAAAAGACTCTCAGTAATGACTCTTTGGACTGTCAACAACTCACAGAGCTCATCCATAAGGACGAATGCTTTGTGAACGTCCACGCCTTCGAAGCTCGATAAACATGTATCATGTTCTACTAGTATAAGTTTAACTAAATTATAATTGAAAAATTCCATGTAAGTAAAAGTAAACTGCCTATTTTTTCAGGCGGGCTTTACGTCCAACTACCAATTAGGTGTCATGGACGGAGGCGACTAGCAAACATACTTTACTGTAAATTTCTCATATTAATCATTAAATAAAATCCAAGGCCTAAGACCGGGAATAGAACCACAATACATATTAGCTTTGCAGGTCTCGCCTCTAACCGCTCGGCTACGGTGCCGCCTAAAATTCCATGTTTCAAGAATAATTAGTGTCGCAGTGTGTGAAAATCATAAGAGTGGTTCAAAGAGATTTTTCTTTTTCCTTTATTCAAACAAAATTAATTAATTTCTTTAATTTTCACGGTAACTTGCCTTCAGCCTTTTCCTTTGCAGCGTCTTCAACAGGTTTCTTCGCTTCTTCCTTTGGTTCACTATCAGCTAACGGTTGAAAGGTGGATTCAGGCGCTAAAGAAAAAGATAAAAATTAAGTTTCCATCGAATCTCCTTACTATATTATTAGTTGTGAAAATCCATTTAAAGATAAAGCTGTATCTGCTTCTTGTAAAAAGCTTAAAAATATTCGGAGTTCCGACTTGAAAATGTATAGATAGAAAAAAAGTATCTGAGTTTCCACTCTGGATTTTTTATATTGCAAAAGCAATTTTTTCCCTCTCCCTCTATCTAGATGGTCACGGATTTATGTGATCATAACATTTATTTCAAACATTCTACGGAAAAAAACAAAACGATTTTACGATGCTGATCGTGGCTCCACTGCTTCAGTCGCCTGAAGCCCTTAACGTTACGTACTTATTAACCAAAACAATCTTTAATTTGAGATTTTCAGATACAAAGCTTATATTCAACGAATGGATGAAAAAATGGATTTATTACGTTTAAAAAGGCCATCAAATCTAAATAACTCAAAAAACAAAACAAAAAGCTAATAAACTTACGAACATATGGTTGCCCTTTGGAATCACAAGGGCCAAGTTCTACTTTCTTCGATTTAGATTCATCCGGTCCGTTAGAAGAACTGATCATGTTCATTATTTCATTCCATACTCTGTAATCAGTGGAATAAAAAGAATTTTTTCAAGTTAATGATAAAATAATGGTTTCCTTCTTTTGTTCTGTTTTTGTAAAATATTTGATTAATTAGACAGCAGGAAGAATTACCAAGTTTCCAAATAAACATTAGTGTAAATGTTGCTTCAAGAAATTTCAATCTTTATTTTGGATAAAAACTTGTTCCAATCTATTTAAAGGTTTTCAAAAAATCTGAACAACTCGGTAGTTTTAGATATCTATCCCAAAATAATTTTTAAACCATTTTAAAATTGGACACTCCGCAGCTAGTGGGCCCTGATAGTCTATAAAGTTGTGCATCCGATTCTTTAGGAATCGTAGAGAACCTGGGGATTTAACTTTCACGAACAACACACCCTGATTTGAACAACTACTTGGGTTTAGCGAAACAACAGGCCAATTCTAGCATCATCACTATCACCCTCATTCGTAATGACTATTAATTTGAACAGCGACAAAAACGTTAATAAAAAAAAAAAAAAAGTAGTTTACGTTTGACAATTTTTCGATGCGTTCAACCACTTTTTTTTGGGCCACCTTTGGTAAGCACAATGTGACAAAGTAATCAACATGCAGCCTGGACCCAACTTTGCATTACTACTTAGGCAAAATATACTCTATCTATCGATAAAACAACAAAAAACTAATGAATCTCAGCGCACACTAGCTTTTTTAAAAAAAAGTGAAACCGGTTGTAGCAAAAACGTACATAATCATTTATATTTTTGAGTACAGATAAAATCAGGTCATAAAAGAAAAAATGGCAAGAACTACTGGAAATCAATTGGCAATAAAATAAGAAATTAGTTAATAAATTAAGTAATTTAAAAATATATAGTATACGGTTAACAGTAAGTTACCAACCTCTGCTTCAGCTTTTTTATATATCTAACAAGATAGTCTATATGACTGGTTTCTTCGGCAGTGACGAAGGCAATAAATCCATCGGATCCTGGTACATTATCGGAGAGCCAAGCTCTGAACTCAGGATCATGTTTTGCATAGGCCACTACAGCACCGGTACCCAATACTACAGCTCCGAGTGAGTAATAGAATCCTCGACCAGAGCCACTAAATTTCAAACCAAAATAACAACTCAATAGATCTTGAAAAGAATCTTAGAGGTAATGTCTTGACAACACCATAGCAACAATCACACTTACTCTTTAGGGCATTCCTTTTGTTCTTGTTTTGATTTATCGCGATTATAGGATGTAGTTTTGTAGAATCTAACGTGATACTGTCGTTGAACACCAGACTGAAACAAGAGAGAGAAAATTTAATATTTATAACACAAGCTAGCCCGCCTTTTTAATGAAATCTACACATTACCGCAAACTTTATTTATCATAAAAGACGAACTTTTTAACTTTACACACCCGATAAATTTCACAGTTTAAAAAAACAAAAATACAAAAATTAAAGCCTACCTTTGTTACTGTCCCAAAAGGAAATTTAGAGCAATGTCTGAACATTATTGCCCGAAAATGGGCTTATGAATTAAAAATCGACGATCGGAGGAAGGTTAACTAATGAAAAGAACTCTATACACATGCGTACTTCACCCAGTGCATATATTATTTTTAACCAAATTCGCTAATCCAAAACCAGAATATTCCATTTAAATTAAAATCTGTGAGATTTCTCTCATAATTTAACATGATTTAAAAACATAACAATAAATAAACTTAGCCCATTTTGTAAATCATATGGTTTATTACATTTTATGAAATCGTCTTCACTTTCTTCAAATTCACAATTTAAATAAAAAAAAAGTATTTAAATTAACAATACCTATGCAAGATATGATTTAAACAATAAATCATTTCCATAAAAACATTTTTAGTTAAAGCACCATATTGCGCGGGAAAACTGTATAAATATTAACCTTTTCAAAAGTTCTCTTTTTCTGAACCCAGTTTGCTTAAAAAGAACGAAGTTCAGAAGGGTTTTAGGTGAAAGAAATTCATATTTACTAGATTTGCAAATGTGCCCTGTTACCAGATATTTTCTACGACTGTATTATTGTGGAGCTTTGAAAATACTTACTTTCACTGGGAGACCTATTAGAACGCGATTATTACATATTTAATCAACATTTCTCTGAACCTTTAATTTGGTTCTTAAGGTTTTTTTAAAAAATGTTTACCGTCTTAAGTGCGCAAATTTCCAACATTAGAACGAGTTTCTCTATGGAGCATCTATTCATTTCAAGTTTCTCTCTGCCACTTAAATTGCTGCATGGATTTTAATGGAAATAATAAATAATTTTATTTATGTACTTTTGAGCTTCCTTCAAATCTATTCAAGCAATCCTCAAATCTACAATGCCATCCAGTGAAGTGATCCAAGTTTTCATCATTTTGGCCTAAAACTACCTCCCCATACCTTATCTTCTTGATCATGGATGTTGGATCTTACCATGGATGAAACTCGACGAACTCCAGATGCTCTTTTGTTAAATTACAGACCTAGTTTGCCTCATAAAGAAAAACCTACTTAAATTTTCCATCAGCGAATTTGTATTGAGGGAAATGATGATGGAAGATATAGCACATTTTATCTGCTTAAGGGATGTGATGTGTACTGTGCTTTCAAACCTGAGACCTAGTTTACAAAAATCAAAAGGAGTTTACAAAAGGAGAGGTTCAACTTGCACTACAAGGAGTCCACAAGTCTTTTGGCTGCTTCATTTCCACATGTTCTATTCTATTTACATTCAAAATAAAACCTCATTCCCAAAATCAGGTAATTGGTGACTAAAGAATTACTAAGTGCCTTGTCACAAAATGTCAGAATAAATTATTAGGTGGACATAAAAGTAGGGAAATAAAATGTATTAAGACATAACTAATAAATATATAATAAATAAGTTATTTTCTTTTAAAAATTTAAAATAAAGTATATACAAACGACTGCACATTTGGAAAAAATATATAATTCATTCTTTTTATGTAAATAGTTATATATGTATATGCAAAGTCTATTTTCATAGAAAAACGTACTTCTTAATAATCATTTACATATGTATAATAAAAATTAAAAAGATGATACCAAAAAATGTTACACATAACTGCATAAATATTTTACAAAAATTTCATTTAACAATTATGATAATGGGACAAAGAATTTTTTTTTTTTTTTTAATTGAAACTCTTGATAGTAACTATCAGTTTGAAAATGAGGTTAGGTCCTGCAGTGCTAGGTAATATCTTTGATTTTAATTCTCCTAGTATGCATGTTTCTTGTATTTCAGACCGGTTTCGGACGTTTGTCCACGACCAGGGGTAGATTAATGAGTTTAGTGTAGAGTCAGCTAATTTAGTGTGAGAAGGCAACTTAAGTAAAGTCGATAACTTACGAGAGCAAATCTCTCCACCGAAATGGCCACTTACAAAAGTTTTTATTTATTTATTTTTTTTTACTTTTGTTGAAACTTTCTGGAAAACAGCTCCAAAATTTTCTTTAAAAGGGTACGTAATACTTACTGCGTACCATGTTCTTATTTGAGCACCACTGGAAGAAGAGGTAGGATACACGTTGCCCAGTAGTGAGTTTGTTGATCACTCCCTAGCTGGAGCAACTCTAGGAAAAAAGAGAATGAAGACTCCTCCCTTTAACATGACATTTCAGTATTATGTATGATCTTACAAACTGTTAAACATTTTCTTAAAGTTAAAGTCAACCTTTCGATACAGAGTTTTATCGGACTTATCAATTTCCAGGTCTCATATGTCCGGAAAAAAGTGTTTTCCGAATCCCTATACGGGGTGAAAACATTCTCCGTGTTTCTACGATGGGACACGAGGAGATCTGTAATTATTTTTGTATCATTTCTCTATTATTAGTACTCTTGTGATAGAGGGATTCTTCCCTGTTAATTGCTATTTTGCACTTTGTACGGTCTTACCACCTGGATTAAAGCCAAGGATTAAATGTGTTGTGGAAATTCTTAATTTAAAGAAAAATTCTCAATCGAAAGCAGCACCTAACTGAAAATGGACTTAATTTTTTTAAATTTTCTACAAAATTTATATTTTCCACATTTAGATTACATGCACAAAGATCTATAAAATAATTTTTACTTTTAGAACAGTTCTGAGGGACAGGGTAAGCTTTTTTTTTCCATTGTACAGTTTTAAAAACTAGAATAATGTTAGTACAAAATAAATAACTTTCAAAATTAGAAGTTCCAAGAAAATGTTTATTAAATATTTGAAGAAAATTTATCTCTTACAACTATAAGAATTGTAATAAGAGGAAGTTTGTGTTTTTCTCGTTAACTCTAACAAAATATTTCTTAATTTAGTCAACCAATAAACAAAGGAACCTTTTTTTTCAAATTATTTTGGAAAAATATTTGATTTTTTTATTTTTGGCTAACTTTACAAAAATATGGCCATACTTTTTTTTTTTTGAAAGACGTACAAAGTTCTTAAAAATAAAAATAAATGAGTTAAAGCAATATCTAACAATTTTCATTTTTAAAAAAAGAACTCATTTGGTGCAATATGGCGTGGTATAATTTACTATTTACATTAACTATTAAAAGAAATTCTCTTAAAAAAAAATTTTATAACGTTGAATAATTAAAAAATATAAATAAATATATAAAATAAACAAATTATCAAAGAACTCATTAACTTACGAGGGGCATCCAAATATAAAACGGAACTTTTTTGTACTTATTAATTTATTATGTATGTATTGTTCCCCTAACAAAAAGATCAAGTTTGTTATCAGATCCTAAGGTGGCCCATCTCCTTAAATAAGAAAAGTAATTTTTTTTTTTAATTAAGACTAATTCGAGCAGTGCGCGCCTTATCACGAAGAAGCAAAAGTTGCAGGAATAGTTTACTGCGTGTCAAGACAATCCAAGCTTCTTTCCATTTGTCTTCTCCTGCAAGCTGTGAGATTTTCCACTTCGAGCTTTGCCCTCCAGTTCGAGATATCATTCCCAGACTTTTTTCTTAAGTTAAAAGAGGCCAAACTTGGGCAGTCGCTCTCTCCTATACACACCACCACCCACCTTTCTAACACTCTTAAGCCCTCACCCATACTTCGTCTTTCCATCACCGGAAATCGAACATTCCGATTTATATTTGATGGCCCTCGCAAAAACAAACATAAAAAAAATGTTTCTCTCCCAAAACTATTTCTTCCATCAGCATTAATTTAAAAAAATTATAATTTTTTCTCCCAACTTTGTTTTCCTCTGATCCAAATATTAAAAATGATCAACAAAGAAATGAATTATTAACAGTAGATTTACAAAGCACATTATCGGTGCCATGCTCACTTATCCTCACCTGACCTTTCTTCGTAAATTTGGTAAGGATGGACAAACGTTCGACGTGGGTGTTGAACTTCTGGTTGCATCAGCGGTATCTGCATTCAAAATAAAGAATGTAAACAAATTTTTCCTCTAACGTCTACAAAGTTAATTTCATTAATCTTTGTTTTACTTTCTCTTACTCGACTAAAAAGACGGTAATCGTACAGATTTCACTGGAAATATCTGTTTCAAGGTTTCCTGAATACGGTAACAGCCGTTTTTAAATAAGGTTTAAGCTTAAGTGTCATCAGGTTCGTTTGCTAAAAAATTGGTCAAACCAGAAGTCGCACGTTACTGAGAATCTATTTATTTAGTTTTCCAATCTTTTTTTTCCGGGGGGGGCAGATTTTATTTAAACTTGCACCAATTATACACACGCAGATGCACTGCTTTTAACTGAAATATTTTCCCAGGGAAATTCCATCAAGGGGGTAGGGAAGGTTAGGTTCCACTAGGTCATTTTTATAAAATAATAATAAGATTAAAATTTGAAACTAAATTTCCAAACTTGGAGAAGACCGGCTGAATGAGTACCACTTTATGATTTTTCCAGCATTTTAGGATGTTATCGAAAACATCGATACGATTTTTCCCCTACGATTTTCCTTAAGTATGATTTAGTGCAAGATACTAGTTTTAATACCTTTAATAAACCCAAAGAGGGAGCACATACTTAGAACCGGTTGTTTTTTAACTCTAAATAAAAAATATACATATTTAAATATTTTAAGATTCGAACTCTTCACCAAAAAAAAATCGATAACTGGTACTAGTGATCTGAAAAAAAAAAAAATCAATAAATAGCCTAATTTTAATGTTCCGACAGTTTTATGGTTTTAATTATGCAACGTGAATAACAAGCGGCTTATACATTTTTCTTATAGATAAATTTCAACCCTAAAATGCAATTCTGGAAGCTGTGCAAAAGCGTCAGTACTCTTCGTCCTCTTCATTTGACACATAATCTTTTCCAGCCACCAAATTCTGTAGATTCAGGGAATAGCTGGAAGTCAGAGAGTGGTACCAAATTTGGTAGTGATTGAATCTTCGAATAATTTCCATTTTTCCCCAAAACATCTTTATGGGTAGGTGCATTGCCCTTAAAATGTTCATCCAGGTGGTCCAAGCAGTCTACCATAGCTTTTTTTAAGCCATGTTATTATTTAAAGTAATGAATAAAAAAGTATTCTTTTTGCATCCTCGAAATCACTGGTTATCCTTTTTTTTTTGAAAGATGAAATTGACATCAACTTTTTTTCTTGTTTTAGCTCAGAGCACCGCTGTTTTGAAACCTGTTTCGTTTCTAGCTTGTCGAGTTGGACCCACTCACATCCAACAGTAAGAAATTGGGCGTATAAATTCACTTTCTTTATAAAACGTTTAAAAATTATTTTTAATGAACTTCTAACAAATAAGGCACCCATCGATGTGTTTCGATGATCATATTTAACTTGATGATAAAATACTCTTCACATATGCTGACGGAGTCAGCTATCTCAGTGACCTTCAATTCCCGAATGCCCATCTTCACTTGACTTGTTTTCATCTACGGTTGCAGTTTTGGTACTTCCTTGTGAATATCTAAAATAAAAGTAGGATCACGTTTAAATTCAACATCCCAATCAATTTACAAAACTTCACCAACTTTAGATGAATTTCCGCTGGCGATAAATCGTAAAAAATAAAATAAAGACTAGTAGATCCATTTAAATGAAATACGCAGAACACGTACGAAAACTATTTTTCAAGATCAGTTCTGACCAATAACGACATACTTTATTAGATTAAGTGCACCAACTCCAGCAAAAGCTTCACTTTAACTGATAGCAACGATAGTAGTACATAGCTCCACTCATAATATTTGTCTAATTTCACTAAGAACTGAATTATTATGGCCTCTTCATTTTATTCAGTGAGTATTTTATCGGGAGGTTTTATTAGCTCTGGAAATTAAAGTTAACTACTTGAGGTTTAGAAGAAAAAACAATTAAGTATTCGCCTACTTTTTTTATTTTTTCAAGTTGGGCTTAACGTCCAACTACCAATTAGGTGTCGTGAACAAAAACATTTGGTTTTTTTTTTCCTCCTAACGCTGCGCATTAGACGTCTCGCAGCCCAAAATCAGTGAACAAACATTGAATCCAACAAGCATTTAGAAAAACACTCTAGTTTGAAGAAAATCTAAGTAAGAGAAAGTTCTGCAAAGTATTTTCCATCAGTTTTTCTTTTTTTGAATAAAACATAGTTCAAAAATGTTTATAAAAAAAACAATCTTTAGAAGATAGTTAAATCAACTCACCAGATCTGTTACATCTAGTTCTCGATGAACTTTGCGACAATGTCAACCTTGGTTTATATAAATCTTCACTGTCGTACCTTTGGGTTGACCTAAATTGATCACCGTATAAAATTACAATTTGAATTTGATTTTATACTTATTAACAGATTTTTTGTTCTTTTAATTAAATTATAATCAGTTTAAACTAACTTTAAATAAAATCAAAATGATTAAAAGTTTCTTTATTAAAACATTCTTTATATGATTTCTTTTTTTAAGATAGATTTCTTTTTGAGTTTGTACCTTAAAGAATTCCTAGTTGTACGCTTCTGTTTTTCTTCTTGTGTGCTCACTGAAAAAAAAGATGAGAAAAAATTATGATGTCTGCAATAAATAAAATAAAAAATGACTAACAGAAAGTTATATTGTGGATAACATGAACAATTCATGTTACTATGAGCCAAAATGTATCTTGCGTAAAAGAGTTTGGGATACCAACTCCCAACAATGATAAAAAATATGTGTTTTCATACTCCCAACCCCAGTCAAAATGGCAATTTTATTTATTTATTCTTATTCTTCATGAATTAATGTTACTTCATATGTTAGATTATTCTTATTTTAAAGATTAATGGGAGCCATTTGTCGAAGTGTGACTGACAAGACGACACTTAAAGTCATAAACAAATAACCATCATCATCAATGAGAACTTACCAGGATTATTTCTTGGTTTACCGACCGGGTCGTTACTATTACTAGAACATTCTTTTCCACTGGTTACATTTTCTTCATCAACAGTACAGTTTCGCAGCAGTTTTACTTTAGAATTTCCATCACATCTAATAAGTTTATTATTTTCAATATCAATTTCTGGTTCTTTTGATTTGACATTTTTATTTCTAGGCATGATCTTGAAATTCTCTTCAGAAGTGGACAAACTTTCAGCATACTCCGGTGAGTCTTCTGCTGATTGTAAGAAAGAAAATTAAATACACTATATTGGGTTATTAGTGTAGAGAAACTATTAGGATCTAAGGGAGAAACTACTTCGATTTGGTAAAATTTACTTCTAGTAGGATTTACAATCGTGCAGATTTTCAATTCAGATTAAGGTTTCGCATGCCCAAACCGAGGCTTGCACGCTATCAGAAAGCACAAGCAAACCTTTCCTCGCTTGAATTCTTACCACAAAAGAAAAGTGGCCACTTTGTCAATTTCCAGATAAGATAGGAAAGGCCTAACAGAAGTCCAATCATATACAAGATATTTAACCTCACGAGATCATGTAGTCCGTGTCTCTGGTAGCCGTGGAAGACATAATTTATGGAGAAAATCTTGCAGAGGAACGCGTTTTTTGGAACAACTTCTTCATTTGGCGGAAGCAAAACCCCAAACCAAAGACTTGGGACCTTCTCCTACATGATAATGCCCACACAAAAAGTTTAAACATATCTCAATTAGCATTCAGGACATGCATTGGGACATCCTTTCCCGTTCGGTTATAAGGAACGGTTATTCTCTAGAGGCCGCCCCTTCCAACTATCCGTGACAAGAATTCTTTTAATCCTTGTGAATGATCTCCACAATTTCCCTGATGAGTATCTACGCAAAAAGAAACTTTCTTTTTTTTTTGTTTACAAGAAAGCACTTTTAGTTCTTCTTGAACGGCCACGTCATATATACATAAGTAATGTAGGGACATTAAATAATTTATAAATTCTTATCCAATGCTCTGAGATAATAAAAATTCTTTGAATTAGAGCTGAAAAAAAGCACGAATTGAGATTCTTTAATTCAATATATTCTGCAAAATTTATTTAATTCATCCTGAACTACCTGGTACTAGATTGTTTTCTATCATCAGATTATCCAAAACATCTTCCGTCAACGAAGTAGTCAGTACACGATCATTCCAATCGTATTTCTTAGTTTCATTTATATTGTTACAATCTTCTAGATTCTATAAAATAACAAAAATAAAATTGTGATACAGTTAATACAAATGATGTTACAAAATAGAAATGTCATTAAACTCACCGAATTAATATCTTCAACATCTTGGCTAAGTTCAACATTATTATGAGTCGCCAAACGTATACTTTTATATCTTGAAACACATTTAGCCCGCTCATCAAGACATGAACTCTTCGTCAATTTTATGGAACAACCATTTTTCCCAGTCAATATGTCTCTTACAACTTTCTCATGTTGATCGGCTGCTTTTTCGATTGTGATGAGTTTAGCATTATTCTTCTCAACTTTTGCTGATCTTACCGCTTGTATTTTTTTTTTATTATCTTCAAATAAAGCTGGTGTTTTAACCATATTTGAATTGCCATCCAGTTGATTATTCCAAAACTGTGTATCTGTCGTATTGTACTTCGATAAATATGACATCCGAACACGTTTCAATTCTTCCAGCTGATTACGAGCTATATCAAGCTCTTTCTGAGTGAAACCCAAGAAACCATTGTCTACTACCGGCCGGTTTTGTCTTTCTTCTAATGCTTCACTTAACTTACGTTGTTTTCCAACGGAAACTCCATTGTCTTCACAAGGCACTGGGCAATCGATCACTTCATTTCCCCCGATTACATCTATTTTACTATTTTCATTTCTATCCAAAATTTTCTTTGAATTACTCTCCCTTCTTATACGATTTTTCCTTTCTTTTGTTAACAGTTTAAATTTTACTATTTGCTCATTTTTTCGTTTTAAGTTAATTATTTTTTTGGAATTTAAGAATGATTTTATAGTATGTTTTCTTGTCATGTTTAGTTCACAATTTTTTGTTTGAAGTTTTAATTTTCTTTTCATAGCTCTTCTAGCGCGAATAATTTGCCTAACTTCGTCGATATTTCTGGCAATTCTTGGAGTTTTCAAGGTTTTTGGTTCTTCATTTTCCACATCATCACCACGACATCCTTCTACGATGGTCTCCTCTTCTATTATTGTATCGTTACTCTGGTTTTCTTCAATAGCTTTTGTGATATCTGATTCTTTAGCTAAATTACTAGCAGACATGTCTAGATTGTCTTCTGCTACCATGATGAGATCACAAGTTTCATTTTCCAGTATTGACTGTTCTTCAGTAAGATGCTCAGTAGGTGCTTGTTGATTCTCTTCAATTACAACCTCTTCATGGAGTTGGACATACATAGTCAGATTTTCTTCATTAAGTAAAGCTGCCTGTTTCTGTTTTTTCTCCAAACGTTTCTTCATATGCATAATCTTTCTTACTTCATAAATATTATTGGCTATTCTATGCTTTTTTATGAAACTTGGCTCTGCTACCACATTAGACACAACTTCTTCAGTTTGGATTTCATTTTCAATTGATACAATTTCACGGATTTTCTCATCGAATTCTTCCAGTTTTACTACCTCTACTTCTTCATTTTCTTTTAGGTCAACTTTCAATGACTCAGTTAAATTTTCAAGAGATGTTTCAATAGACATAATATCTTCTGTGTGTTCGATATCCATTGGTAATTCATCTTCTCTGATTTCTTCAGTTTGAGTTACTGTTGAATCTGCTTCAACTATTTGTTTAGTTTCCTCTTCGTGTAATTCCTCAGAGAAAGTTTTTTTATTTTCTTGGTTTTCCAAAGCTTCCATTTTCTCAATATTTCTTCGAGCTTGCATGATTTTCTTGATTTCAAAAATATTATTAGCTATTTTTGGTTTTTTAAAAGATGATGGTATATTCTCACCAAGTTTTTCATCTTCTTTTCTATTTTCTTGAACTAGATCATTTTCAATAGAATCATTGATTTTCATCAATAAAATGTCCACATCATTTGTTGGTTCTTCTATACAATCTAGTGAATCTGTGTTTTCCTCAACAGATGAAGAACCTTCTCTACCTTGATCTTGAGATGATTCATTTGTGTTATTGTGTGCACCGTTTGTACTATCTTTTTCCTTAGGTGCACTACTTGAGAAACCGCTTCCTGGACCATTATGGTCACGATCTGAAGATCGACGTGATTCTTTAACTTTAATCTCTTCACATCTTTCGCCTTTCCTTTTTCTAGCCTCTCTATCCTTCTTTTCTTCTTTATCGCTCTTATGCTTACCACTGCTACTTGACGAATGTTTAGATTTGGATTTGTCACTGTGCTTCCTGCTTTTCTCTTTATCAGTGCCTCTTTCGTCGCTCTTGATGCGTTCTTCTTTCACTATCCCAGATTCGTAATCCATATTGTGTCTGCTTTTAGCATCTTTACTTCTTGCCTTATCTTCCTTTTGTTGATCACCAGGTTCTCCCGTATGTTTAATCTTTTCTGACTTTGACGAACGTTCCTCTTTACTTCTATCTCTATGCTTCCCTGATTTCTCCATCTTTTCAGTTGATCTGTCCGATCTTTGTCTACTCTCACCTTCCTTACTTCGTATTCTGCTTTCTTTAGACTTATCCTCACTTTCTTTCGACTTAATTTTTTCCTGCTTCTCTTCCCTATGCCTTGATTTTTCATGTTTCTCCAGCGTTTTTTCTTTCTCATATTCCTTTATAACATAACTATCAACGTTTTCTTCGCAATCTTTAAAATCATTTTCTTTTTCTGCAGTTAAGTCCATGTTTTCATCAGTTTCATTATTTCTCATTTCAAATTCTTCTGGTCTTTCGTTCAGATTTTCTTCCTCTACATTGTCCTCGATCTCAAACGAAAATGAATCTGAATATCTCTGTTTATCTTCACCATCCATAGACTTTGATTCATCCTGCACGACAAGTCTGTCCTCCTCAATGTGCATGTTTGATCTTTCTGTGGATTTTTCAATTTTCCCTTCTCTTTCCTCTCTAGGCTTTTCCGAACAGTCTCTGTGTTTGAACTTCTCAGGTTTATCGTCATTTTCTCTATGCTTTGATGACTTCTCACCATGTTTATTATCAGTCTCTTCTTTACTTTTGTTTTCTTTATGACCACCATCACGTCTATCTTTACTTTTCTTTTTGTGCCGATCTTCGTGATGTTTCTTATCCTTATCTGATCTGCTTGGTTTAGATTTATCAACTTTCTTGCTGTCATGATTGTGATGTTTGCTATCACGTTTTGAATCGTGATTATGGCGACTACTTTTATGCTTGGAAGATTCTGAATGTCTCTTTTCAGCTTTTTCTTCCTTTTTCTCGGACTGATTTATTTGAGTCACCAGTTTCTCATTGTTTGAAAGACTTGAATCACATTCATCCATTTTTTCACTTTTCTGTGAATCGTTGAAGGTTTCTTCATTCTTAGGCACATCTGTGTTAATATTAGAATTTAGTGATTTCCTCTCTCGACTAATACTAGACACAGAACTTGTAGAATCTTCTGAAAGAATTTTAAAAGATGAAGACTCTTCTTTCTCTAGTTTGTCACTAAAATCTTGTTCTGAATCAATTTCTTCTAAATCATTTTCTATATCCATTCTAGTTTTTACACAATCCGTTTCACCAAGATTGACTTCAGCTTGTTTGAGTTTCTCATTTAAATTGCTGAAATTTTTAAATGGTGACAAACTATTTGTAATGCTTTGTCCAATTGAATTTGTATTTGATTCTATTTCCAATTCAGCAGCAGATTTCTGGCCAGTTAGTACAGAGTTTTTTGTACTATCAGGGCTACTAGTCAAATCTGATAAAGATAATTTACTTTCATCGTTACTCATTTCTGTGCTAATCAGTTCAAAAGCAGATGAATCATTATTATTATTATTATTACTATTATTAGTAGTAGTGTTGTTAATAATATCATGACTATTATTTGTACTGGTTACAATATTATTTTGTTCATCTTCTTTTGGACTGAACGTAAGATCATCTACACTTCCTGGTGAAATCGGATCCAGATCCTTAGGCAGTAGATCTTCCAATAGCACAACATTGCTTTTGATTGGATCTGCAAAGATAGAAATACTAGTATAGACATATCGTGGCAGGGTATCTGCAGAGCCAAATATTTCATACCCAACCAATCACATTATCTCTGTAACAGAGCGTTTCACACAATATACTAATAACTCATTTTGCTTTCATAAATAGATTTATGATTATTAATTTAATTTTTTTTTTTCAAATTACCTTTGACTGGAGGTGGAGGTGGACGTGGAGGCGGAGGATGCGGCGGCGGTGGATGTTTTAAAATAAAATTCAACAAGTTGCGATCATTATCCGGTCGTATGGGTTTTGGTATGCCTAAAGAAGCGTAGACTACATCTTCTACTTTAGGCTTGAATACTGTGTAAATCTTTGGATTAACTACTTGATCGACAATTCTGTCAACTCCAGTTTCCAGGAAACCTCTAAAAAATCACAAGAAAAAGTATAAATAAAAATTAGATTGAATATTGTAGAGCTTGCACTATAAAATAAGAGAAGTGATTGTAACAGTGTAGATTTTCAATTTTGACTTTCCACAGGAAATGACAGTTTAACCTGTGTTCGCAAAAGCGGATATTACACATTGATCTAACCAATAGTGAGTGTGGGGAATTACTCACCGTAACTCAAATAACAAATTGCCAGGAAGATAAAATTCAATGTTTCGTTTAGCAGCTAACAAAGGACCAAAATACGTAGTTACTTATGAACGAATTAATTCAAAATGAACTGTAAGTTAGAGGAAAACTGATATTTGAGTAACTTAATAAAATGTTTTAGTTTTAGCATTCCTTTAAACTGTGATTATAAAAGAAAGTTCTAATAAAAAGTCTAAATGTAACAACAAATACTCTACTTTTCTCCAATGTTCGTAATAATACAGATTTTCAGACAGCTTTGAACTAGTACACACAATAGAGACTATTTCCTAAAAGACACTTCTTTGGAATATCCACAATTCAACACGACCGCAGTACTTCCACTTTCTACGACTTTAATCAATGTTAAACGATAAGGATATTTAGGCAACACTTGTGGCTGATTGGTAAGGAATTAAGACTGAAGCGAAGGAAATATTTCTTGCTGATATTGCAAAAGTACTTACTGTTGTACATGACGTCTTAAACTTTCTCTCAATTGAGTTTTATTCAAGTTCTCTTGCCATTTGTGCTTCTCTAAAAATGTATTTACCGTACCATTCACTCTTTCTTGTAGATTCTGATAAGCGGGCTAAAAACAAAAAAAAAAATCAAATTTGAGTTTCTGTTATTTAATGTATCATGCATTAAATAATCTGATAATTTGTAAACAAACAAATCTTCATAGAATTATGAATACTTAAAAGGATAAAAAAGAAGATGCAATTTTTGGTAACGAAGACCTTTCATATGATTACACAAATTGTAAAAATGTTTTCGAAGTTGTGATAAATTCATTTTTCATTACTAATATACTTTTTGATCACTTCTGCTTAAAAGTAAAAGTAATAAGACCAGCAAAAATCATTTAGGTTATACCTAAAGTACACGAAAGCAAGTTCAAGATAGCGAATGTAATCTTATTATAGAATTTGTAACGTTTATAACTAATTTAAAACATAAAACAAAGAAACGGACACTTAATAATTGTGTAAAATCATAATATAAAATAGAAAGAAGAAAAATACCAACCTTAGTATCGACATCAGCTAGGCAATCTTTACGAAATTGATCAAAGATTCCTTGTGATTTCAATTTCCCAACAATTGTTTCAACGAAATCTTTATCCACAGTTTGATACATATAATCCATGGTAAAATACTAATGTAAAAAAATATGATAAAAAGTTTTAAATGACTATTCACACCCTTTATCAACGAAACACACTGTTAAGAATTTAGAAACACAAGCCACAACAACACAGCGGAATAGGAGTGATCTCAGATGTTTAGCATAAGAGATGACAGTGTTGACATATCATAATAAAAGAAAATAAATTATCGTATTTGTATTACTTGTTTCCAAAGTAGTAAAACAATTTTTTTATAATCCTTTATTTTTTTCTAAGAAACTATAAAACCTTAAATTTGTGTTTTTAATTAAAAAAAAACCTTACCCAATTATCAGTTACAAGTTGCATACATATATAAATAAAAAAATCTTCTCGAAGCCACATTCCAAAATTAAAAAAATAAACTGGTATAAACACACACATACTTTCTTTCACTTCTATTATATTTTCAAGCTCTAACTAAAATAAATTTTAATGAAATTTAAATTTTTGGCTAAAACATAGATGATACAACCCTTCGACATGTCAGAGAATGCTAATGAACGGTAGCCGAGCGGTTAGAGGAGAGGCTCGCATTGGGAAAAAGTCCATCCACCTTAAGAAATTGGCTTACTTGACTTCTTTTTGCGCATTAGTCCACAACTATAACTCAGGATAGTTCGCTGAAGGCCACTTCAAAAGGAAGAAGATGGATAAACTACCCTCTAAAATACGATTTCAGTATAATCTATGGTAGTAGCTATCGTAAAGGAGAGTAAATGTGTTGCTAAAATTATTAGTTTGCAATTCCGCACTTTACTGAATGGATCTTTTACTTTGATCGAAAATGCTTTTTAGGAATATCTAAACTTAAATTTACATTATATTCGCGAAGATCAATAACTCAAATATTTTTTTTAGCAACATTCACTTTAAGCATTCACAGGGCTATCAATCTGAATATGTTTCAAATAGTTTTTAAAAATGTATATGTTAGAATTTCCAGAAAAAGAGTTGTAAGAAAAAGCCGTTTTTGTATCCGCACTAGATTAATTAAGGTTTTGTTTTGGGAATAATAATGTTAGACAACCAACAGATCTGACGATAAATTTGTTCCAAGCCTGTCTTCCTTAAACAAAACTTATCCTGTATGCTCCTCTATCCTTGTCCAGGATGATAAATAAAAATAAGAAGGAACAAAGTAAAAAATAATGGAACTTAAAAATTGCAATAAACTTCCCATATGAATTAATAACAAAACAAAAAAATAAATATTTCATACATGTGTAAGTTTTCCATTTTTTTTTCTTAGTGAAACCTTAATATTATATGATTTAGATTCATAAATTAAAATTTTTTTTAAATATATATAAATATTTGTAATCACTGAGACAAAATTTCCGAGACACTAGAATTTTGGTTTTTATTTACGTTTTGGGCGAGAATGCACACAATAAAATCTGGCAGGGTGATAAGACGCAATAATAAGACTAGTAAGTGAAATCTTTAAATTTTGTGAAAAAAAACAAAAAACAATTTGGTGTTGGACACTCTCTTCCGAATTTCAATGTTCAACAGAAAAAGTAGAAATCTAAAAGTACCGGAAGTCAATTTCTCTTTAATTTTACATTTCCTTTTTTCAATGTATATTTTAGCCCTAGCCATAAAAAAACAGAAGACAGACGAAGAAAATTATAAATCTAGACGAACTGGAACTCTATTCGATGTTTTTTCCCATCTATTTTACGGTTCATTTTCCAAATAATGGTTACCCTTTGTATATACTGTTATGTACCTGGAACGGTTTCTGATTTTAATCCAACACCAGCTGTATAATAATCCAGGGTTTGGTCTACTTTATTTATGTTTCCCTGATTCTGAAAACATAATATTTTCCAATTCCCTAACCTAGTACTGTTTTTCGAAATCTGGTGTACAATTTTTTCTAATAAGAAAAATAAATGATTTGGTCTTTTTATTTTCTCTTATTTCACCCATAAAGAGATTGCAGTTGTGGAGATTTCTTATTTTGAATTTTCCTTTTAAAAAATAATGCGTTTTTGTTGTCCCCTGAGTACGGAAAATATTGGTATTTTAAATTAGACTCTTCGTTTGTCTTACTGAAAGTATGTACCTTCTTTAACAAAGAATTGTGTTCAAATTTTATAACTGGGGCTCTATCACATAGCGCATTCTATAGTAAGTTCTTGAAAGTTGCTTCATTTCAAGACAGGATAATATTTTATTTTCTGTTTTTAAATATAATTTTCTTTTCTTTTATACAATATGAAAAAGGAAAATTACTTTTAAAAGTAGAAAATGAATTAAATAGAGTTGTTTTCAGCTATCCCATTTCCATAGACCGAATTATCCTAAAAAAAAAAATTATTTCTGCTTTTTTGTATTGTATTTGATGTTTTCATTCTCAATTATCGCGAACCTATCTGTGCCAATTGGTACTAGCTTCTACTTTGGCGGACGGAGTAGTAAATATCTATTTTTCTAGTCAAATCAATGCGGTCGAGTAGATCTTCGATTATATCATTTTAATTGAAGTATCCATTTTTATGTAATGTGAGATATTTATAGTTTGAAAAAAATGTTTTTGAGTAAAAAAACTTGGGAATAGAAGTGAGAGAATGTCGTGGTAGATTTATGTACGCTAATTTTTTGTTTTTCTGTTTTTTCTTAACCTTTTACAGACAAAAGAATTGCTCCCCAGAGATCTAGTAACAGAATTAGAAAATGTCAGGAAACAATGGCCACTAACTATTGCAGGAAAAGTGATCCGCCCATAACTAAAACAATAAAAGATAGCTTAAAGTATGTATTGAATGTAATCAATGAGACGAATAATGTAAACAATCGAAGAGCTTCAGACAAATATTTGGATGAACCAGACGAGGAGGAAGTGTCCAATGATGACAACATAGTGTCGTACAATCAGGCAGTAGTCTCTTATCAAAGTGCTAAACCACAGAACAACAATAAACTAACACGATCTACAAGAAACTCTTCTCATCCGTCTTTAGCTTTTCATTTACAGGTAGATCCGACTGATACATTTTTCTCGTTGATGTCGGCCACAGTTAAGAATTTTTCTAAAGTTGATCAACATCATGTTAGAAATTCTGTATTTAATTTGATCAATGAAATTGAAGGGAAAAATTTGAAAAATCTTATGACAAAATCAGAGGAAAACTGTAAAATGTGCGCCGACGAGACAACAACCATCCAACCAAACAGCGGACCACCAGCTGGGTCGAAAGCAGCGCTATCTGGGAGAGAACACAAATCTACTACCACCATTAACGCTACCATCTTGTAGGGGCGTTTTTACTTTTTCAATTTACCTACTGTTTGTATTTTATTCTTTGTGGAAAAAAGTATTAATATATTTTTTGTTTTATTTTTTATTATTATTTTAATCAAACTTATTTAAGGGTAATTAATGGGCCCTGGGCAAAGCAACAATTGGGTGCCCCTTCTCGGTCTTTTAACATTATTAAGAAATCGTTACGTACGAGGGTCGTTTGAAAAGTCCGTGCAAAGTCAAAGAGATGGCGCGTATCGAGGTTATGTTTAGTTAGTAGCATCTCTTGGAAGAACACACACCAAGTTTCAGCCAGATCGGTCTATTTCTTTGTGTTTGGCATTCGTTTGAATCGAGGAAGTCGAGTGATTTTCAAAAAATGGACGAAAAAGAATTTCGTGTGTTGATTAAACACTGCTTTGTGAAAGGTAAAACGCCTCAGGAGACTAAAGAGAAGCTTGATAAACATTATGGTGACTCTGCACCTTCGATTAGAACAGTTTATAAGTGGTTTCAAAATTTTCGGAGTGGCCATATGGGCACAAGTGACGCTGAACGTTCTGGACGCCCTGTTGAGGTTACTACTCCAGAAATCATTGATAAAATCCATGATATGGTGATGGATGACAGAAAAGTGAAGGTGCGTGAGATTGCTAGTGCTGTGGGCATCTCGAATGAACGGGTACATAATATTTTGCATCAACATTTGGACATGACAAAGCTATCCGCAAGATGGGTGCCGCGATTGCTCACGCTTGACCAAAAACGAAATCGTTGCAAGGACGCTTTGCAGCTGTTCCAGAAGAATCCGCAGGACTTTAAGCGTCGTTTCGTCACTGTGGATGAAACATGGATACATCACTACACTCCTGAGACCAAAGAACAATCTAAACAATGGGTTACCAAGGGGGAATCTGCGCCAAAAAAGGCGAAGTCCGTTCCTTCGGCCGGAAAGATTATGGCGACTGTCTTTTGGGATTCGCAACGAATAATCCTCATCGACTATCTGGAAAAGGGTAAAACTATTACAGGTGCATATTATTCATCGTTATTGGACCGTTTGAAAACCGAGCTGCAAGAAAAACGCCCACGATTGGCCCACAAAAAAGTCCTTTTCCATCACGACAACGCACCAGCTCACACCTCAGCAGTTGTGGTCGTAAAAGTAATGGAAATAGGGTTCCAACTCGTTTCACATCCCCCCTATTCTCCAGACTTGGCTCCCACGGACTACTATTTGTTCCCCAATATGAAGAAATGGCTGGCGGGAAAAAGATTTTATTCAAACGAGGAGGTGATTGCAGAAACGAATGGCTATTTTTCAGACTTGGACAAATCCTATTATTCGGAAGGGATCAACAAACTAGAGCAGCGTTGGACGAAGTGTATAAGCCTAAAAGGAGACTATGTTGAAAAATAAAAAAGGTTTACCCCAAAAAATTAAGTAGTTTTTATTTTTGCACGGACTTTTGAAACGATTCTCGTACATCCACTTGAACGAGAAGGTATTGCTACCAATCACATTGATGATTTTAAGTCATATAAGGTCTTCCTGAGTCAGAAAAAGTTTTTTATTTTTTCAACAAATTTTCTTTGTGTTTGGTCAGCATAACTCCAGAAGTTGCAGAAACTTCCTATTGGCGCCACCATAGGACCGTATAAACTGGAAATTATCTACTAACCAATAGAAATGCTACTTTATTGAAACGATTTTTTTTAGCATACGCCATTTTGTCGACAAAAAGGATCTTCACGTTTTTCTTTAAAACTGAAGTTCTAATCGTACATACGAAGAACCAAAAAAACTTTTTTTTGAACATTCTTTCCAGAAAAATTAGGAGGATGAAGATTAGGTTTTCCTCCAGAGCAGCGTTTCCCAACCTTTTTTGGCTTGCGTACCACTTGGTAGTACATCATGCTAAATTGTACCACTTCGTAAAAATGATTGTATTCCGTGAAATTTGTTATTCCGAGTCTGTTATTTTATTCTTATCATCTTTATTTGCACAGAGATACCAATGTATCTGTTACAAAGGAGTTCAAGTTCAAGTTCACTTTATAAACTTTGAGTAAGATCTCATTTTTAAAACTTTATTAAATAATTAAAAATTGCGTACATATTTTTCTCTTCAAAACTATTAATTAATTTACAAAGTTCTTCTTTAGGATTGTTCCCAAATCTTCTAAATTAATTTCTTTTAAGCATTCCAACTACCTGTAAGTACCAATTAAATTTAATGTTGCTTGGATAGAGCTTACTCATTACAATCCAGTCTTTTTAAGCAGATCTTTACATTGTTATCAATTATCATTTACGTTTTCGGGTTTTGGAAAATACTCGCATGAAAGACAATTTAAATCCTATTAAATGTGCTATTATATTTTCCCATATATCTTGAGACAGACTAACCTTAATTACTGTGTACATATTAACAACTTTACTGTACAATATTATTAATTAAAATAATTTTTATGTATTATTGGTAAAAACGTTTCTATGATATTTTCATGCTTTGATTTTTTTTTTTTTTTAATTGTTTATGCCCGCCATTATTGATTATTTTTCGCGTACCACCAACCAGCAACTCGCGTACCACAGGTTGGGAAACGCTGCTCTAGAGTTTAGCTATTTTATGAGAAAAGTGTACAATTTTTGGCAGGATTAAACGTGTTGCGAAAAATCTGAATTTGATTAGAATAGAATAGAATAAACTTTATTAACATTTTAAGTATATACATGTGTACATAAGGAGTTCCAGTAAATACTATAACCTCCAATCTATTATTACAAAATCAAATAAAAAATAAAAAGCACAAATAAATATTGAGGGGAAAAACAATTAAAAACCCTCAGCCCTGAATTTGATTAAATTTTTTGAAGCGGAAGTACCTTTTTGAATGAATGAATTGTTTTCGTTTTTTACAATACTTCCGCCAATCGCTAAAAAGGGAAACGCTTCCCTCTTATTTGTCATTCAAGTTTCACGATTTTACTAATATTGGTTAGAATTAAATATGTTTCATGAATTCTGGAGTTTTGAAGGAAATGGATGAGTTAGAACCAGGAAATAGAGTAGTAAGAGAAACTCGTGTGGACGACACACCGGATGTTTGCCTCAGATTTCATCGAAAACATTCTTCCAAAATGATTTCCTGTACTTACTTGTAACCAACAAGTTTTGTTTTTTGAAATTATTGAATATTCTACGATTTAAGTTTTTTTTTTTCGAAATACTAAGTTGAAAGAATACCGGAAGTACGACTATGCAGAACGGATGTACCTATTAGTGAAGCTGTTTTTAATATTATACAACGGCAAGAGTAAGTCTCTAAAGAGTGTTCACAATAGATTATCCCACCTGGTATATTTCTAAAAATAAATTTTTTTATTAACATCACTCTTAGCAACTTTAGCAACATATGTAGACTCATTTGCTAGTTTCGTATTTGTAGTTTATTTATTAAAAAGATTTTTTAATTAATTTTTTTTTACTCGTTTAGCTTTTGTTTTGGATTTGTAATTTGAGTATTTTGTAAAATGGCGAACAGAAAGAAAGCGAAATCTGGAACGGTGACGAAAAAGCAACGCAAAGTTGGTGAGTGACGTCGTCTTTACAAAAGGAAGTAGAAATGTCCGATTCGAGTTGGCGACATTTCTACTTTCTACTGCTTTCGTCAGAGTAGAGTGTTGTAGTAACTACTTAGGAAAAACAGACTCAGCTACAAATTTACTAATCGTATTTAGACAATTTTATTGGTGACAAAAATTGCGAACTACGTCATATTTCCATCCGTTTTTAAGTCACCTGAATCCAAAAAAGTTTGTTTTTATTAATTTGTTTGTGTGAAGAAAATATCTCAAAAAAGAAAATCCTCAAGATGAAAATCTATATTTCAATTTGGACCTACGAGATGATTTCTCGACCGGTAGTACCATTTTATTGGCCGGATATTACGTAAACAGCTCCTCTTTCTTTTCTTTTCCTTTTAACTTGATGTTCGTATTGCAAACTGGGTTTGAATGCTCTCAGAGTTTGGAAAAGCTAACTGCTTCACACAAGATGTTGCATCTGGTCTAGGAGCTGGCTGAGCTTCATATGGGGAATTTCATAACGATGTGATGGATTAGCAATTCAGGTTCATTTGCCTGGAACCTGCTTATCGATAGGTGTATGGTTTCCGGAAGTTCACAGTCTTGGCAGCATTCATTCTTTTGTATGAGCTGTGTTTCCTGTTAACAGTCCACCTTTATTTTCATCAAACTTTTTGTACTTCATTTTGATCCTCAAGGGAAACGCGCTTGATGAAAAGCGAATGGAAATCAGTGGAAATTTTACCCTTATTTTCTAAACTTTCTCTAGTGATTCTGAGGCTGGTTCTCAACTGGATGATCATCTCAGTCCCGGCTGCTGCAGGAGTAGTCCCGTTAGATTAGATTAGATTAACCCAGGGCGGCCTCAAGGCCTACGCCACTGCGACCCCTTTGGATCTATTGTAGCTCCTCTTACTCTAAAGCTCACCACCCTCCAGACCTGTCCTTTTAATCAGTCTCTTGATGCTGGAGAGCGGCTCTTGGGGTAAAGCTTGGGCCTTGGTTTTTTCTCCCCGAGAAGTAACATCCTTAGCCGTACGAGCCCCTCACACAGGACACAACACGTGCAGTGCCGTTTCCTCCTCTTCCTGATAGAACCTGCAAAGGCTATCATCTGCCAGGCGCCCATGCGATGCATGTGTTTCCTGAGCCTGCAGTGGCCAGTAGGCCTACAATCGAGTAGTCTCGTTACTCTGTCATTCCCCAGTTCACTTCTAAGAGTAGTCATCTTGGAGCACCATGAAGAGGTAGAGATTCGATTCCCTCCCATTTTAGGGAACAGTATCCATTGAGACAATTTTTATCCAACAATTCTTCCCAAATTTATCAAACGTGGTATTACATTTTTAACGTTTAATTTTCAATACATTAATTAGTTAGGAAAATTTAAATTAATGACGTTAATTAGTTTGGAAAAATGCAATTAATGGGCATTTAAAATGCTAATGTTTTTCAATTATGAATAAATTTTCTTTTAGGTACGAAAAAGAATGCAATCACCAAAGACGTACTGGAGAGTATACTGCCCCAGAGTGTTGCAGTATTGGAGCCCAAGGATGAGAGAAACAGTACGATAGCCGAGAGAGAGGCAGTAACCCAAGACGCAGCCAGCACGTCACAACAATGGAATGAGCCGAAAACCACCGTATCCACAGTCACCAGTACAGACAAAGATACCTGTCCTTGGCCAGACTCGGAAATACTGGCGCCAATTGATACGTTCTTCTCGTTTATGTTGTCCTCGGTGAAACGATTATCGCCGGAAGATCAATACGTTGTGAAAAATCGTATATTTGCTTTAGTGAATGAAATGGAAGGAAAGTATTTAGATATGAACAGACTGTATGAGATGGCATGATTGGCGGTGATTACACTGATCAAGGTGGCATAGATTTGTTTAAAAAGAACTCAGAATTATTTCACAAATATTACAAAAAAATGGAAGGAGGAAATACAATTTTAATAAATCTGTGTTTTCATGTAGAAAAACAACAATTTTTTTTCACTTATACAACAGGAAGTAAGTGCGCGCGCGGAATTCCGTAATCTGAGGGTCATGTACGAGGAGGTCAGTCAATACTGAACTCTAACTAACTTTATTTATATGAAGATTAATAATAAAATGAAGAGTGGAGAGCCACACTAATACTAAGACATACATATTACGAGATATATCACATCTCCACCCTTCTTAACAATATTAAAATAAGATTATACTTATAAAACAAACTCATACGAGGTCTGTATATTAAGTAATGAGACTGATTTTTTAAAACTTTTTTATTCAAAAAGAATTACAATTCTATATTGTCACCTTCAAAATAACTTCCTTCTGAAGCCACCCAGCGCTGGAGACGTTTCTTCCACTCCTCATAGCAGTGCTCAAACACCGATACTGGAATAGCCTTCAGCTGGTCGGTTACAGTGAGGTTGAATGTTTTTAACTGTCCCAAAATGAGTTCCCTTGAGGTGATTTTTGCAACTTAGGGAAGAGATAAAGAGTCAGAAGGACTCAAGTCAGGCGAATAAGGAGGCTGGAGGAGCCACAGGAATGTTTTTACTGCCAAAAACTCTGGTTTATTGAAATTGCTGTATGACAAGGAGCATTACCCTTTTTCAGAAGTTTTTCAAGAACCTCTCGGTAAAAGTGTTGATTGACCGTTTTGACCTTGAGGTAGAAACTCTTTGTGGACGATTCCGTCGTGGATATCGAAAAAACAAATATCAGCATGCATTACGATCTTCGACTTCGCCATCCTTGCTTTTTTGGGCCTTGCAGAGGTTGAAGTGTGTGCCACTCCATGCTCTCTGGCGCTTGGTTTCTGGGTCGTACTCAAACACACCCAAGACTCGTCACCAGTAAATGACACTTGTGACTTTTTTTTTCTCTTCCCGAAGTTGGAAAAATCACCTCAAGGGAACACATTTTGGGACAGTCGAAAACATTCAAACGGCTGTAACCGACCTGCTGAAGGCTATTCCAGTATCGGAGTTCGAGCACTGCTATGAGGAGTGGAAGAAACGTCTCCAGCGCCGCTGTGTGGCTTCAGAAGGAAGTTATTTTGAAGGTGACTTTATAGAATTGTAATTCTTTTTGAATAAAAAAAAAATTAAAAAATCAGTCTCATTACTTAATTTTTAGACCTCGTAGATCAATTTTTAAAACTGTACGTCTGACCAGCGAGAGGGGGGAGCCTTAAAAAAGGGTAATTCCGGTGATAAACCCACACTCAAAACTCTATACGAATGCAGATGTTCTAAGATTTAAGAAAGGTCAATAAAATTTACATTTTGTAAAATTTGATAAAAAAGATTCAAAGAAGCTATAAAAAAAAATATCCCATTTTAGCTCAGTAATAATAATTTTACAACATGCCTGAGACAGGTTTGCCTTTAGTTCAATATTAGGGATATTTTTGGTGTTACTATTGAAAGATAAGGTGGTAGTAAGTATTACTTCCTGGCCTGCAACCTAAAAACACTTAAAAGATTTAAACCACTTATATTATCTGGCACTTAACAGACCGTGAGCCTTTAACCTTCCAGCATACTCCCGGCTGCGTGCTTTGTGCTTATCAGCTGCTTTACAACTCAGACTGTAATTGTGCGGATTTTCTTCTTTTTTTTTTTTTTTTTTTGGAGTTTTCTCTGAATATGAAAACTGTAGTTTCCGCTAATTGCTAACTAGCAGAAAGTTCGATATGTCGCTTAGACGACGTCAAAGAACGCCGGAAATCCTCAACCGGAAGTGGGTACTTTACTGTATCGATCTTTTTTTAGTATTTTAAGTTTTCCCCACAAAAAAACGGGGCAACTTAAAACGATTTTCTGTAAACATTATGTATTGATTACAAAATAAATACAGTGCAACCTCGATTAATCGGCCCTCGGTTAACCGGGAATTCGCGGATTAACCGGGATCATGTTGAGTCATCATAAGAACACCTCGGATCCGGCGCCCAAAACAAAAGTCAATTTTCGGTGGCGACAGGAAAAATTTTTTTTTGTCTTCCGATGTAACATAATTGTAGGCGGGGCAGCAACTCTTTTATACCTGATTTTCTTGAAGGGTCCATTATGTATGTATGTAAATACCCAAAATATGGTGCTTTTAGTACTGAATTTCTTGGGATATACCACGGTCTTATAAAAAATCTCGCTCGTCTCGCCCAATCGATGGAGGGAAACGTTAATCGAGAAGACATTTTGGGAGTGGTTCGATAGTGAATAGAGATGCTCCACAGTTTGCCATGCCCTAGTCCTGAAGAAATCTTCCAGAACATCCGAGAAGACCAACCGGAAAGGAAAGGAAATCGATTGGAGTCGTTTAAAAAAAAATCACTACAGGACGGAATAATCGATTTATTAAAGTGTGATTTTCGGTTGACTGATTTTCTGTCCAAAAGGTTATGGTCAGTTTCTGTGGTGGTATTTAGTCGGAAAAAAAAATTTGAACTATTTCCGTTACGTTACTATGGAAATGAAGATAAGTTTTGGGTGATTAGTGAATGAAGTGGAGGAGTTAGGGGGAATTGTCTTCATAGCATGAATGAATGACTAAACTAAATAGTAAATAATAATAACCTCTTTATATAACCCGCTCCAGGCAACCACAACGACTTAATAAATACAAATGATAGTTCCAGAAAGAGTAGGTGATGGGGGGGGGGGATGACGTGTGGCAATCATCAACTAAATCATGGCGACCAGACCGCCGGAGTAGTGCGCGACACAGTGGAGTGTGGCGTTAGCACACAATGGGTGTTAGTTAAGAGGGCCTGGCTATAGTCGTGACGATAGTGACTCAGTCGGCTGGAAAACCTGGGAAGCGAGCTCTCCAAGCTCCCCAGGGTGGAGTTCTCTGGATAATATCGCAGACGAATCCAGAACAACCGGGAGGTGTGCCCACATTGACACTTTACGCTGCACAAAGCGCCTCTATTATCCTGCATTGTCAACAATAATTACGTCATTTACATACTCTAGGGCATGATGTGTACAGGAAGATATCTTACCGCAGCATCCTTAACTTCCTACTCACCCGACTTCCTCTTAAATCATCTTTAAACATGGAATTTTTACTATAAAGAAAATTCGGTTCCAATATTTAAAAAAAAAACATGTTCACTATAAGTACATTCGTTCTCGTATTATCACACTTCCGGTAAAAGGATAAACTTTAACGCGGATATCCGGTATGCATTTTATTAATGGAAACATTATTCAGCGCCGCGGTAGCCGAGCGGTTAAAGGCTAGACCCGCAATGCTAAGATGTGTTGTTGGTTTAGTGGGTTCGATTTCCCTGGTCTAGGTCTTGGATTTTATTTAATGGTTAATATGAGAAATTTATAGTAAAGTATGTTAGGGTGGTTATAGGCTAGACCCGCAAAGCTAAGATGTATTGTTGGTTTAGTGGGTTCGATTCCCCCGGTTTAGGCCTTGGATTTTATTTAATGGTTAATATGAGAAATTTATAGTAAAGTATGTTAGGCGGTTATAGGCTAGATCCGCAAAGCTAAGATGTATTGTTGATTTAGTGGGTTCGATTCCCCCGGTTTAGGCCTTGGATTTTATTTAATGGTTAATATGAGAAATTTATAGTAAAATATGTTAGGGTGGTTATAGGCTAGACCCGCAAAGCTAAGATGTATTGTTGGTTTAGTGGGTTCGATTCCCCCGGTTTAGGCCTTGGATTTTATTTAATGGTTAATATGAGAAATTTATAGTAAAATATGTTAGGGTGGTTATAGGCTAGACCCGCAAAGCTAAGATGTATTGTTGGTTTAGTGGGTTCGATTCCCCCGGTTTAGGCCTTGGATTTTATTTAATGGTTAATATGAGAAATTTATAGCAAAGTATGTTAGGCTGTTATAGGCTAGACCCGCAAAGCTAAGATGTATTGTTGGTTTAGTGGGTTCAATTCCCCCGGTCTAGGTCTTGGATTTTATTTAATGGTTAATATGAGAAATTTATAGTAAAGTATGTTAGGGTGGTTATAGGCTAGACCCGCAAAGCTAAGATGTATTGTTGGTTTAGTGGGTTCGATTCCCCCGGTTTAGGCCTTGGATTTTATTTAATGGTTAATATGAGAAATTTATAGTAAAGTATGTTAGGCGGTTATAGGCTAGACCCGCAATGCTAACATGTATTGTTGGTTTAGTGGGTTCGATTCCCCCGGTCTAGGCCTTGGATTTTATTTAATGGTTAATATGAGAAATTTATAGTAAAGTATGTTAGGCTGTTATAGGCTAGACCCGCAAAGCTAAGATGTATTGTTGGTTTAGTGGGTTCAATTCCCCCGGTCTAGGTCTTGGATTTTATTTAATGGTTAATATGAGAAATTTATAGTAAAGTATGTTAGGGTGGTTATAGGCTAGACCCGCAAAGCTAAGATGTATTGTTGGTTTAGTGGGTTCGATTCCCCCGGTTTAGGCCTTGGATTTTATTTAATGGTTAATATGAGAAATTTATAGTAAAGTATGTTAGGCGGTTATAGGCTAGATCCGCAAAGCTAAGATGTATTGTTGATTTAGTGGGTTCGATTCCCCCGGTTTAGGCCTTGGATTTTATTTAATGGTTAATATGAGAAATTTATAGTAAAATATGTTAGGGTGGTTATAGGCTAGACCCGCAAAGCTAAGATGTATTGTTGGTTTAGTGGGTTCGATTCCCCCGGTTTAGGCCTTGGATTTTATTTAATGGTTAATATGAGAAATTTATAGTAAAATATGTTAGGGTGGTTATAGGCTAGACCCGCAAAGCTAAGATGTATTGTTGGTTTAGTGGGTTCGATTCCCCCGGTTTAGGCCTTGGATTTTATTTAATGGTTAATATGAGAAATTTATAGCAAAGTATGTTTGCTAGTCGCCTCCGTCCACGACACCTAATTCGGTAGTTAAACGTAAAGCCCGCCTGAAAAAATAGGCAATTACTTTACTTTTTACTTTACATTATATAGACTGACAGAAAGACAGAAAGGAGAGCTCCTAACAGTCTTTTTCTGGTGAAAAACTAAATAGCAATTATGTGATATTTCTATTCTGGTTAACCAGATTTTCTCCAACATACTGTGCGTCTTCCTAGTTGTAAAGAAAACAATTTTATTAAAATTTCAAATTCTCCCAATAGAAATCCGTAAACTAGTAACATTTTCTTTTATGAGTAAAAGAGAAAAGTTACAAATTTACGAAGAAAAACTGGAAAATGTTATCAATAAAGCGTTATTTCCGGTCAACTAATCTATTTCAAATTTGGTATTTTGGTTAGACATTCAGTTCTTAGTAATAATATGTACAGTTGACGTAAGATGAGATTTAAAAGGAAGCCTAACTATACACTTCCTCCCGGAAGTGCTCTTAATTGAATTTTTATGAAAGAATATAGTTGAATTTAGAAATTTGTTCAGTAGAGTGACATTTCCGGGTCTGACGGATGTTAACTGGATTAAACATCCGATTTAAAGTCTGCGATTTTCTTTTTCTTTTTTTTTTGCAGTAATGGTGAAAATATACCAAAAACTTCGCTTGTTTTTCCGTATTTAATTTTTGTTTCAAAAATATCAACTTCCTGTGAAATTTGAAAATAAAAAAGACGCTCGATTGGAATACGAGAGCTAAGAGTAAGTGCATAGTGTGGGGACTTATCGTGATTGGTAATGGCTTTCTAAAACATGGAGAAAAGAGGTTCCATCTGGAGTTGACTGCGATTGAAAACTAACTAAATGTTGACTTAAAAAAAAAGGGGGGAGGGGAAATAGGAAGAAGCGCAGTGTTACCACAAGAAGTTAAAAAAAAAGGAAATTTTTTGGTTTGAATGGTGGGTTGGTAGTGGTAGCAAGTTGTTGTCTGGGGTGACGTAACCTGCAGCCCTAGAAGCCCTTACTGGTCCGTCTTGGATAGTTTGAAAGATGACTGCTCTGCGCCCTTGCTAGGTAAATAAACACCTTTTTCTTTAAAACTAATAAATATTTAGGAAATAACCTAGCCCAATGTTGTGTGGCCTACAGTTCAGCCAGTTGTTGTGTATAGTCTGGGCTGCCACTGGTTACTTGAATTTTCACTTCTGGTTTAATTCTTCTTCTTTTTTTAACCCTTAAAAAACATTTAATAATTTAAAACATAAAACAGATTTGTTTACACATTATTTACGTCATTTTAACCAAGAAATCTGTATAACGGACGTTAAACGCCCTTAATTTCTGTTTAAGATCACCAAGGAAGTATAAAGTATCGGGAAATATGGGATCTTGCATTTCGCTAAACCTGGAAAATAAGTAGTATCTGATTTTAGACAACCATGGTTTAAGGGAACTGTCACTAATAAATGGGTTGTTACGACAATAAGCAGGCTGAGAGCGAACCACGCGCTGTGCGGATCGTATCTACACAGGATCAACAAAAGGTCCTCTCTCCTCTTTGCGTAGATTGCAATGAGGAGGAAGATTTCAGGACATATAATAATGGATATGTCCACGTTATGTGGTAGAAAGGAAACGAATGTATGAGGCGACTTATACAGGTATTTAGATGCACCATTTCGTTACGAAGATATAATATTCTCCACCAACATCTGTGTGCTTAAATCTATAGTATAGCTAGCTAAGAAATATGAATGTATTTAAAAGTTATAACCGATTAGAATGAATGCAAGAAAATGATTAGAGAAGGATTACGGTGATTTTAATTTCGGTTAAGCTATAAGGATGGCAAGAGCACAGAGTACTGATCCATCCATTAGCTGTATGTAGTTTATGTAAATAGTTGTATTAAAACTGTCCGGTAGGACAGTTGTATAAGGGTTGATCGTCAAAAACTGCACGAAAAAGCGTAACGTTGAAAAACACCCAACTTTGACAATTTTTTTCTCTTTTTCTATAAAAGATAAAATTCCCAAATTTTCTTTAAAATATAGGGCAAACCCTCCTTTATCACTGTAATTTTTTTGCAACAACCCAGATCTAATATAGTAGAGGGATGAATGTATGAAGCGAATGTATCTATAAGTAAGAATGGAGAGTGAGTGATATTCTAGTGATAAGCACCTAGACGATGCTGGCTGTATGGCGAAAGCCAATGCCAAAAAAAGAAAACAAAATCTGATTTTATCCGTCCGTACGTGGTACCCACATTTTTGGCATCCCTGGCCAGTTTTCTGAGCGATATATGCCATTCAAGTCATCATTTAGAGGCAGAGGCATTTTTTTACGGAAAAAACAAAAAAAAGGTAAAGGGCCCCAAAATAGAGCTCACAAAACCACTAAAATACTTTCGGGAGGGAGGCCTTGGAAGCCCCACTAAATGAAAGGCTGGGGCTACACATTGAGACTGAGCTCAAAGACTTTGGTAATTTGGTCACCCCCAGCCACAAACTGTGCCGCCCTCCTGTGAGTGAATGTTTCCAAAAATCAAAATTAGTCAGCTGGTGCTTGATGCGTAATAATTTTTACTGTTCATTATTTTTGGTGACTGATTCATAGTTTCAATAGGATGAAAAAAATAACTGCCAGTTTCAGTCATGATATATGTTTTTATTATGCCGGAGCTTTTCGACCTAGGGACTAGGTCTCATCTTCAGGGCTAATTTACAATGTAATGTTTTACATCATTAGAGGGTTGTTGTGTCTTCTGTCTTGTCTGTTCATAATATTACTTTCTAAACTAGCCCTGCAGATGACCTAGTCCCTGGGTCGAAAGCTCGGCAGAATAAATGTATCATGTCTGAAAACTGGCAGTTATTTTCCCATTTTATTGTAATAATTTTTATTAAAAATAAATAAAACAAGGTGAAAAAAAAAATGCACTTCCGTTTTGATGAATGCGTTTTGAGGAGGAGTTTTGATGACATCACTTTGAAAATTCCATTCATTATCAATTTTTTCCTTTTTTGATGACAGACCGAGGAAGTACAACATACAAGTTAATTGTAGAGAGGTTTTAAAAGTGAAAAACCAAAAAAGCGGAAGTAAGACAGGTTAGTTAACAAACGCCCCCGTCAAGACAGGGTGTAATGTACACTGTAAATAACATAAAATAGCAGTTAATTCTTTTTTTTCTCTCTCTCTCTCTCTGTCTTCCTTCCTTTGCTACCGCCCCTCTCTAGAGATGACGGAAAAGGGGTGATAATCCAGCCCCAGTGAACCCCCCCAATGGGCGTGTCTGTACACAAACCTGGCCGTCCCATTGGCGTAGAGATTACATTGCCCTCACTTCGGTATCCCCCCCTACTAGAACAGCCCTATTTCATCAGTGATTTCAAAGCGAAATAGACTTGGAAATCTATTACTATGAGTTATCGTAGCGGGAGATTTTAAGTTCGTACTTTCTATTCGTGTTACACAAGTCAAATTTACTTTGTAGTGCAAAAAAAAAAAGGCAAAAAAACTGTTATTTTTAGCCACACTTCCGTTTCCTCTTTTGGTAATATGTTAGTTATCAAAGATTAGTTCCAAAGATTTTGATTCAGTTTTTTTTTTTGCGAATCGTATAAACTGGATTTGGTGAAAGATTTAATTTAGCGATGCGCGATGGTAGAGGCGGGAGAATCAATCGCGCGGGAGAAACGCACCCCGTTCTCCATAGAGGATATCCTAGCCAGGAATCATCACCATATATCGCCGCCGGTCTCGATGAACGCCACGACCGCACCGGCTTTGCTCACGGCCGCTCCACTGGATATGAGCCCAAAATCGCATGTTCATCTCTACTATCAACCTCCTCATCTACCACAACAGCAGCATCATTATCATCAACACAGCATGCGACAAGGTGTTCAGTTATTTTTCATTTAATACACTCGTAGATCGTAGTAGTTTAATAAAGAGTAGCTATGAACCAACTCTACTGCGATATAAAAGATTTAGAATGGCTTCCTAATGTATTAGTATTTGAGCATAAATTTAGAGATCTGTAAATGTGTGAGTTAGGGTGAGCGTGTGTGGTGATGAGCTGGAGTTTGCCTGTGTGTACCCTAAACCCAAATAATTTGCACACATCAACTACCCCTGCAGACCCCACAAGTGTGAGTGTTCGGGCTGTCAACGTATGTTTTGTTTATGTTGTTAGACTGGGATAACCGCAGGGACGCCCTGAAGAAGTGGCTAGTCCACTTTCCCCTTACGGGAAATATGCTAGTAAGAATACAATTTACTGCACCCAATCCTGACAAAATTTCAATGTACATAGAATTTTCCCAAGATTTAAAGAGAATTTTCACGATTTATTGTGAACAAATAGAAACTCATAGCTCTACCGGAAGTACAAATTAAACCAGTTAAGCGCGTTTGACGTGTTACGGTGCGTTCGATAGGTGTATACTCATTGTGAAAAATATAAAATTGCCATTAACTAAAAAAAAAAACTCGAAATTTTAATAAAATACAATAAGAATTTTGTTTGGTGGGATGTTTCCTTGTACGGAGGGAGGTGGAGGAAGCCAGCCAAATGATAAGTGGTAGGTAGATGTTTGGTCTCCGCATTAGAGATTCGGGAATTACGCACACAAATAGAAGCTCTCAACCCTTGTGCAATGCCCGTTTTTTACCTTTTAGATAGAGATTCAGACCTCTCAGTACGAGCATGATTTCATTTTGCACAGAATTGGCGTCCCTATTTAACTACAGGCAATGCATACGTGAAGCGGTGCAAGATTTTTGGAATGAGCACAGAATGCTCTGGGGTGTAATCTCAAGCCCCCGAGAGAGATTGTAGAAAAGGTCGCTTGCAGTGACTATTATGACTATTGTAAACTTTTGGTTGTTTTTGCCCTGCGTTCGACACGTGTAAACACGTCGTCTTTGTCGTGATTTTAATTCCGCACACTGTAAGGGGTTTTTAAAAAATTAAATTCCACCGCTTAACTGGTTAAATGAAAAGAGATTTTTCATTTTTTTTTACGATTTCCTAGAAAATTACTTCTTGGATTTTCCACAAACTTAGTACACTCATAGAGCGCGATCTACAGCTTTCCATTTTTAACCTTTTTCAGGAAAATTCTATTAGGGGAACTACTGGGAGAGAGGCTAAGCTCTAAAAAACCATTTAAGTAACATGTACAGTGTTATCAAAACTAGACATTGCCTTACTTCTAAGTGAATCAATGAAATTATGAATGAAATAATTGCCATTAAAGAAATTGCGTAGTGTAATAATTAGATTGTTAATTAAACTAAATACAAAATTAAAGGTTTATTATAAATGTCAATTAAATTTAAAATACGTCCAACGTATTAAACAAACAAAATCCAAGGAGTTAAAGTGGTAGACTGGTACCGCAATACATCCGAGCTTTGCTGCTAAGTATCAACAGCGCCTTAATTAATTTATTTATTTTTTACTTTATTTTATATTTTTCATTTGTTTTATAGGTTCTAAACCTGTAACCAAAGGAGTATTTTTTATCCTTATCCTCATCAATTATTGTATATACAACAACAACTGTATAAACAACAAAGAATACAAACAAAAAATAATAAAGATCTAACGTACAATTGAATACAAACCATTACTCATTTAACAGAAATGACCGAAATATTAATACATTTTTAACAAATTTGTATACTCTGTGAATGTTATTTTATAGCATAAACAGTAATGCAAAATTAACATAATCGATTTTTATTCATCGTGGCTTTCGATTCTTTTTTTAATCATTTTGAATTTTCTAAATTTTTGAGAGATTAGTTCATTGGATTCTTCTAAAGAATTTAAATTCTGCTAAGTTTTTTAATGTTTAAATTTAGGAAAAATTTGGAAACAAACGAGGGTCGTTTGAAAAGTCCGTGCAAAAATAAAAACTACTTAATTTTTTGGGGTAAACCTTTTTTATTTTTCAACATAGTCTCCTTTTAGGCTTATACACTTCGTCCAACGCTGCTCTAGTTTGTTGATCCCTTCCGAATAATAGGATTTGTCCAAGTCTGAAAAATAGCCATTCGTTTCTGCAATCACCTCCTCGTTTGAATAAAATCTTTTTCCCGCCAGCCATTTCTTCATATTGGGGAACAAATAGTAGTCCGAGGGAGCCAAGTCTGGAGAATAGGGGGGGATGTGAAACGAGTTGGAACCCTATTTCCATTAATTTTGCGACCACAACTGCTGATATGTGAGCTGGTGCGTTGTCGTGATGGAAAAGGACTTTTTTGTGGGCCAATCGTGGGCGTTTTTCTTGCAGCTCGGTTTTCAAACGGTCCAATAACGATGAATAATATGCACCTGTAATAGTTTTACCCTTTTCCAGATAGCCGATGAGGATTATTCCTTGCGAATCCCAAAAGACAGTCGCCATAATCTTTCCGGCGAAGGAACGGTCTTCGCCTTTTTTGGCGCAGATTCCCCCTTGGTAACCCATTGTTTAGATTGTTCTTTGGTCTCAGGAGTGTAGTGATGTATCCATGTTTCATCCACAGTGACGAAACGACGCTTAAAGTCCTGCGGATTCTTCTGGAACAGCTGCAAACCTTACACGATTTCGTTTTTGGTCAAGCGTGAGCAATCGCGGCACCCATCTTGCGGATAGCTTTGTCATGTCCAAATGTTGATGCAAAATATTATGTACCCGTTCATTCGAGATGCCCACAGCACTAGCAATCTCACGCACCTTCACTCTTCAGTCATCCATCACCATATCATGGATTTTATCAATGATTTCTGGAGTAGTAACCTCAACAGGGCGTCCAGAACGTTCAGCGTCACTTGTGCCCATATGGCCACTCCGAAAATTTTGAAACCACTTATAAACTGTTCTAATCGAAGGTGCAGAGTCACCATAATGTTTATCAAGCTTCTCTTTAGTCTCCTGAGGTGTTTTGCCTTTCATAGTAGTGTTTAATCAACACACGAAATTCTTTTTCGTCCATTTTTTGAAAATCACTCGACTTCCTCGATTCAAACGAATGCCAAACACAAAGAAATAGACCGATCTGGCTGAAACTTGGTGTGTGTAGAGATGCTACTAACTAAACATAACCTCGATACGCGCCAGTGGTGCTATCTCTCTGACTTTGCACGGACTTTTCAAACGACCCTCGTATTTTAAAAAATTTAACTGCTGGTTTTCCAAACTTTTTAAGCGTATTACCACCCCAATTTCGCTCAAATAATTTAAAACTCCCCTTTAAGTTAGTTAATAGCCTAATTTTTTTAAATAAATACATAATTGTTAAAATCTAAAATGTAAACAACACTTTACAACTGTCCTACCGGACAGTTTTAATACGATTTAAATAGATCTTTGGAGTTTCATTCCAGATAAACATAGTTTAAACAAATTTTTGGAGTTACATCTCAGAATGGAACTTTGTTTTTCATTAACAAGGATTTTACTAGAGATTTAAGGACGCTGTCATTCACACTTCCTTCGACAGTACCATTTGAGTACAGTGAACGTGAATACCATTGAAGCTGATTATACTTATATATTTTTTGATTATCGCCATTAATTAGGAATTAAGGGAATAGAACACATTTCCCCGTTTTCACCCGAATTCCAGATTTTGAGGTCCTCAAAAAAAAAAAAAGGGTTTGTCAGTCTGTCCGGCAAGGGAAAGTCGTGTCAGTGATCACACCACATTTTTTTTGAAATAAAGATTAAAAGTGATCAAGTTTGCAGTTATGCAAAATAAACAGAATCACTTTTTGAAAGCATTAAAATTACTCAGAGATGTTACAAAGTTATTTCGGGGAGTTTATTTTTTTATGGAGCGATGGCACCGGAAGTGAATACGATTGCAATAGAAGTTTTAATGTTTACTTGAATCCAAGCACATCAGTTTTTAGGGTAAATCACGTATTTCCTCGTTCTGAGATATCTACGAGGCAGTCGTTTCTCTCGCTGCTTGAAGGGAGCAGAGTTACTCCGTTCGGTGTTCCTGAAAAGTGCATCTCTTAACCCAACAATAGAGCCATACTCAGTAAGCATTTCAACATTCTATGGGATAGATCCCTTTACGACTGGGCAGGCTGTTCTCACAATTCCAGACATTAGCCAACGTTTAACAGCTGACAGCAAAAAAGTGTGGCCAAACAGGAAATTCGAAACTCTCAGCTTTCCCTCATTTCCATTTGGAGTTCTCACCGGAAATACTTGAGTTTTACCGGATCAAGTCTTTGTAACTGTCCACGGTGATTTAAATCAAAAAATAAGTTCGATGTTTTTAGGCGCCACAACAGAGAAAGCCACAGAAGGTTCCGGTCAAAATTGATTTGCCGGAAGTATCACTACATCACTTTTCTTTAGGATTTTCCCCCAAAAACGGCTCCTACAGCTTTCTGCCCATCTCTAGATCTATAACTCGTACTTGAAGCATTTGATTAAAGGAGGGATGGTTAGTTTTCCTCTAACGTACTATTACTGTTTGCTTTCCACTTCTATAATATTAATAAGAATCAAATGAGAGACTGAATTCCCAAATTTCATGATAATCAACAGACCGGAAGTGCCTAGTTGGCCACACTGTAAGGTTTCCTGGCAAACAGCACCTACGAGTTCGAATAGTGATTACGAACATATAAATCTACTGCTTTTACTGGCAACATTTTTGTCCAGAAATTCTATTTAGAGTACTTCCGTGAGAGCAGCTACCCAGCTAGATTCCTTTTTAAGGCAAATTAAATGTAGCTCAAATTTTAGGAGTTTGAAGAGAATTTCTGAGTGGGAACGTCGGGAATAGTGGTAGGAGGAAGTCGTTGTGAGGCGCACTCCAGATTTTATTCCCGAAAAGCGAAAGCGTTGCTCTAATTAGTTGTTGCCCGCGATGAAGCCTAGATACCTTAAGAAGTGGCTTCATCCCGTTCTCCCTAAGTAATGGCGGGCATAAGAGAGAGAATCCTGTTTACAACTTCCAATTAAGGCGCCCTCTTCTCACGAACACTCCCACCCACGGCTCGCAAAGAATTCTTGAAGTTTCCAGAATGCAGCAGAAACGCTAGAAAGCAGCAGAATGTAATCCTGGGCCCGTGCCCTCAAAAATAGAATTCCCTAAATCGGTGGGGGGGGGGGGGGAAATGCCTCCATGAAATAAATCTCAACAAGAAGTAAATAAAGTAAGCGACATCATTTCCTTTGATGTCATTGAAGTCCTTCAATAATTTGTAAGATGTATGAGTATACATGTAATAAGTTTTTTTTTTAGGATATCTGTTTTAAGTTGGTAACACAGTTTTGGTCGCTTCTTAGGTCTCCTTCCAAAAGCGACTTCCTTTTTTAGTATTTTCTTTTGATATTCTGCTTTAATTCAGCAATACTAAACATCCTTTATTTACCATCTGATTGTTTTATTTATTTTTAATGAGAACATTATTCGCAACATCACTTTCGTTAAGTAGTCAAGATTTTCACTGTTTACGTTATTACGCCATGATTGGAAAAATTCTCAAAACTACAGTAATCACCGGAAGTTATAGGTGCTGGTAAAAGTTTGGTTTTCCCCAAAGCGCAACTCACTCAATGAAATAATTTAGAGAGAACATTTCTACAACTTTCTTTTACTTTAAATTCCCTTAGCTTCCTGTGAGGGAAGCGCCATGTTGGCGTAGTTCATCAATTATTTGGGGCAAAGATTTCTTATTTTGTAAAAAAACAAAGAGATTCCACACTTCCGCTCTTGGCTATTTACTCCAAATTCGGATTTTTGTTAACTAATTTGATGCTCACTAATTTTAAATGAAAGATAATAGGCACAAAATACTTTAAGATGGCAATTAATAATAATAATAATAATAGGAGGGAAGGGATTAGCTATGAGGTTAGCATACTGGACTCTCACGCGGAGGTCCCGGGTTCGAATCCAGCAGCTGACCCTTAGATTTTCTCTTCCTAGAAGCTTCTTACAGCTCACTGTCCGGTGATGGACAGTGTTGTCTGTAACGAGAGAACACTGTCCGGAGGCCGGCAGTGCACTGAAAAAAGCTCCGGGCGCCAATAACCTCAGATGTTGACGCGCCTTAAAATATTAAAAAAAAAAAATTTAAAAAAAATAATGCATTTATTCAGAATTGATAAACATAAATCAGTAGCACTTATCAGCATGGACAGAATCCGTCTGCCGAGTTGCTTATATATGCATTATTACAATAGTTATTTGTTTAACAAGTGTGGAAAGTAGTACTTTTCCTCACGCGAGGCAGGGTTTGCACGCACGAGCGAGCGAAGCGAGGCGAGTGCAAGTGCAAACCCTGCCTCGTGTGAGGAAAATACTTTACACTCGAGTTAAATATTATATTTTTTCTGCAACCATTAGGGTTATTAACTAAAAAAAAAATCTAAACAGGAATCACTAGAATCCATTTTAAATTTCTGTAAGGTAACACTATAACCTTTTTAACTGTTATAATTAAAAATATCTAATTATTTATTAAAGTATTATTTTTATTTCTATATTCCTTTCAATTTTTATTTTATTGTTTAATATTCGTTTTTTAATTATTTAGTTACGTTAAATAAGCTTATTAAAGTTTTACAGAAAATATTTAATAACAAAACTTCTTATATCAAGGAAGCACAATAAAGTTTTTCCACTCACTAGTGAGGAAAGTGACACTAATGGGAATTTTTCCCCACTAGTGAGGTAAAGTTGGGCATTACACAGCTGATTTTAATTGAGTAATGAGAACATTCCTACAGGGTTGCAGAAAAACGAAATTAATTAATTAATTTTGTTTTAATATTTCTTTTTACTCTCCTAATTAATAAAAAAATTAAAAAAGAAAAAAAAAGAGCTAGAATAAAAACCAATTTATAGCTTTAGAAGATGAACACGGAAGTTAATTAAACAAACTCTTCTAGCAACAATTTCTTAATAATGTAGGGCATCTTTTTAGATATTTTTACAGATTAAAGTCCAGTCCTTTATCCATCGAGTTATTTGCAAATTTCATCTATTTGAGAGTACATTTTTTCCTAAATAATTTCCGCCTGTAAGGGGGGCTAGTATCGGGAAACTTTAAGAATGGCACTTTAGAGGAAAAACTGAGGTTTTTTTTTCACATAGAAGTGCCAGGGAAATTGATTGTGGAGCTCCATCTCCATCCAAGGCTATTCTTCCGATGTTGTTCCTTCCTACTCTCATCATTTTCGCTCTCCACGTGAAGACTATCCGCTATAACACTGTCTCCGGAAGTCCCTCTGCAAGCACTTTAGGTACCACTCAATCCCAAGTAATTCAGACATTTTCGATTTGGAAATTTTTCTCCATTAATATCATTTTTAAATCCCATAAATACGAAAAAGGGTAAAAATTGGTCTTCCTCTGTAAGGGGGAGGGAGAGAGCTTATATTTCCGCTTTAACTAAAAAAAAATCGCTGAATGCTTAAATCCCAGGATCCACCGGAAGTTGGATTGTCCAGTACGTATTCTTCAAGTTTCATTTGACCTTGGACATCACAATTCCGTCAGAG
Organism: Rhodnius prolixus; assembly: GCF_049639745.1. Lineage (NCBI taxonomy): Eukaryota > Metazoa > Arthropoda > Insecta > Hemiptera > Reduviidae > Rhodnius > Rhodnius prolixus. The sequence goes on along the minus strand of NW_027411582.1, from coordinate 38,359,029 downwards.
AACGTAGCGAGTTCACAACTTCCACTTCTTGTGGACAGTCGGCCGGTCGAATAATAAAAGAATCGTTTTAGTTAGCTCTAAACTTGAACAGCGTCCAACCAACCACCCCCATTATCACGTTACAAACCACACATATTAACTTAAGATCACCAACTCACTCACATGACATCCGGGTTATAAAAATGATTGATATCGCAAACAAGGTAAGAAACTCCCTTCCTTCCTTGCCTCCCCCACTCAGAGAGGAAGCTATCCTGGGTGTTCAAGTGGAGGGTCACCACTTGCCCCGTTGTTCGGCTAAGTGAGTATGATTGTTTTGGACCCAAGTTCTGTCAACAGACAAACAGACCTCCGCCGCCACGCGCGCTCTGAGACTTAAAGTCGACTGCGACTAAGTATTGACTGATTATGGCGCCCGGCCTACTTCAAACTGTAAATATTTTTACACACATTGATGCAATTAAACTTTAGGAACTCCTTCCAAGTACTTATATCGATCGCATAACCACTCGTTCGTTCGATTTTTCTTCGTAGTCGGGGTTTATTTATTTTATTTTTCTCGCTCTTCATTATTGCCTCTTAAGAGCTCATTCTACTTTTAAGTGTGTGGTTATAAAACATATGACTATATAATGTGCGTAATTTGAAGACTAGACTAAAGCCTGGGATAGTCTACCAACCTCTGAGGCCGATTGTTCCTAAGGAATAGGCCCTGAAGTTGGCAGAGTCCCTGGTCCGAAAGCTTGGCATCAATACAAATTAAAACAAAATTATGACTGAAATTGGCAATAATCGTTCATCACCTTGGATTATTGAGTCAAAAAAAATCGATAAGCAATACTCTACGATGAAATTTAAAGATTCCGTTTTTGAATTATGGTGGCTACATACCTGTCCAAACAGGACAGAAATACAGACTAATTAGCAAAACCTGTAAAAGTAACTAACAAACTTATAACAGCCAATAAACAGATAAAGCACAAAGACCGCACACTGAATGAAGAAGTCCCTCTATTGTTGAATAAAAAAAAATAAATCAAAATAACCGGATATACAATAAAAGCGCGGGCCAACGTGAAAGGAAGTAATTGACGCGGGCGTAAAAAGTCGAAGGGGTAATTGTGTTTGTTCAAGTGCTGCTGCCCTCCGGAACCTACAGTAACTAGATCTAGACAGTGTTTATGTATTTAAACTATTCTCTAGTCAACGCGATAATCTAAATATTGGGAGGGAGCTCCTCTTCCCTACAGAACTTGTGAATGGGATTCTCAGTAGAAATCCATTAACTAGTTCTGTTTAAATAAAACACACATTAAAGTGCCCACCGGCGGAGTGCAGTTACTACAATAACCTAACCTCTCTAAATATAAGTGAAATGTGATACGGGCCACTGATAACTCGACTTTTCTAAAAGCATTGCCGCGCTAGTAGTAAAGAGAACTACACAAATCTGTAGTAATGACTGTCTTATGCTATTACTATTACTGTAAAAGGAGGATTTGCCCTATATTTTAAAGGAAATTTGGGAATTTTATCTTTTATAGGAAAAGAGAAAAAAAAATTGTCAAAGTTGGGTGTTTTTCAGCGTTACGCTTTTTCGTGCAGTTTTTGACGAACTCAACCCTTATAATAAGTGACACTATTATTATTATAATATGTCATACATAGGTAAATTACCGGCGACGATCTTGTAGACAAGAAAGTCACGCAATAAAAAGATGTAATCACATTAACCTCTCTACAGATCAGAAGATCTAATCTTATCCCACATCTAGGTCACTATTAATGAGCCGAGATCTTAAATTATCATCCCGAAAATCGTTCAGAATATTTTGGCAAGCTCAATGAATGAATGTTATAATGTAAAGAGGACACTTCACCTACCTTTTTATAAAATCCGAAACCTTCCATAGGATAAAGCTTCTCAAGAAAGAGGTGGACGCCTGCAGAGCTAAGTCTGTAGTGATCTTCCATCTTCCAGTTCTAACAGTTATTATAACATGAAGAGCTCTTCTTAACTTGCCTCGATCATAGCCAAAATAGATTTCACATACTGACAACCACATTGCTAGCCAAAATGAGATCATTTTACTTTTGAAAATGTGGTTAGGTCTGCAAGGCTAGATAATACAGCTGATCTTATCATCCATCGCCGCATGCACGTTCTTAGTACCATCTTTCACAGGTTTCGAACTTTTATCAACAGCAATAAATTTGGCGCGGAAAATTTAACTTCAACTGCTCATGACCTGCTATCGAGTGAAGGAGGTTATAAGGTGTTTATTTGAGTTATCCAAAGTATTAATGAATCGTGTAATATTTATTAAAAATAATCAAATAAAATTAATGAAACCTAGTACTTGTTTCAGAATTCTGTACGTTTAGAGCATGTGTAATGTTTTAAAACAGTAAAGTTGGAGTTGTATTCTCTAGAGGGGGGACGCGATTTAAAACAAGAATCACTGGGAATTTTTGAATCAAATGTTGACAAACTTATTTAAATAAAGAAAGCAAACTTAAGATTTGTTCTTTTAATCATTAAGAAAAGTACCAATAGACGCTGCAATGATAAATTTTCTGTGTTGTGTTTCCACCAAAATATCGTTTTAAGGTTTTCTCGCTTCAGTCAATGTGTAAGTCGGACAATAAGGGTCAAAAAGTAACCTTCCAGCTAGGTTCTTTATCTAAGTAAGGCACGTCAACATCTGAGGCTATTACCGCCCGGAGCTTTTTTTCAATGCACTGCCGTCCTCCGGACAATGTTTTCTCGTTGCAGACAACACTTTCCTCCATCCGTGAGCTGTATGAAACTCTTAGGAAGAGAAAATGTGAGCGTCAGCAGCTGGGATTCGAATCCTTTCCCTATTATTATTTGAATTCGTGGTTAGACCCAATTTACTTAATAAATACTCGATATTGAGTTCTAGTTATTAGAAGAAAACTCTCGCTTGCACTGCAGTGTTCTTATTTACTTTGGGCGTGCTGTCCAGGATAATCAGAGTGAAGTGGCCCATATTAAACAAGTTGAAAAATACTCAATTAGCCCACTTGAGTGAAATAAGAACAATCTTTTCTAATAATAGAGTCCATTTAGATTTGGAAACACTTAATTGTTGAAGTGAACTTACGAGTTCATTTTAATAGAGCTTTACGTTGAATCGGTGGTGGCCCCCCCTAAATAGGAATCGTTAAATTTTTTTTTTTTCTCTCTTTTCAACAAAGAAGTATTGTCACCAAAAAATGTGCAAAAGTCGAAGTAAATTGCAAATTTGTCTCTTCAAAAAACGACATTGGCAAAGTTGTGAGAGAAAAACTAAGAGTCTAAATTTTCCAAAACAAAATTGTGAAAAAATAATAAATATAAATATCATGAAAAAATAGTATTTGAAAATCCAAATTCCAAGTATGTGTCAGTAATTCTTTGCACTAAAATCCAAACTCACTTATTAAGATCGTGAGATTGGATTTCTGGTAGTTTGGACAGTCTGGCCAGTGCCAGTTTACTAATTGTATTTTCCAGTTTGTTTTGGGGGGGCGTCAAAAATGGCTGCTATGATTTTCTTTAAACTTGGCATTCTTAGTATCATCTTTCACCGGTTTTGGAGTTTCATCTAAAGTCAAAGGTTGAGTAATCAGTTTGGTGTTAAAAAATTTAACTTCAACTTCACTTGACCTGCTATCGAGTGAGGGAGGTTACATGGTCTGTTATCTAGAGTGTTAATAAATCGTAGAATATTTATTTAAAATAATCAAATAACACATTAGTAGTTCTTTTATTTGAAATATTGACCAGGAAAAATTTGGAAAAGTGCCATTTTGGACAAGAAACTTTTTAGAAAGAATCATTTCGTGAATGTTCGGACCAAGTATTTATAAGAATTAAGACTTAATTTTTGAAAATCTAAAAAAAATTGATCAAAAATGTGAAATGATTAAAAGTGCTTCCGATGTGAATTCAGAATTGAAAATTCGACACAATCTCAAGACTGTAGGACAAGCTGATATTGTGAAGCTTATTGTTAACTATAAATGGCTTACTTTACGGTGAATAGTTGTTTGCCAGAAACTATTGTTTATTTTGTGTGAGGTGAATGGTATAGTTATTGCTTCAATAGGGATCACCACGTCACAAACTATTATCCAGAATGCTTTTAGTGTTATTAAGTGGAGGATGACGCTTTCAGCTTTCAGTCTCGTCAACCTGCTGAAGAGCAACGTGCTACTTGGTGCCAGGTACCCATTTAATGGTCGACAATTTCTCTAATGGAACTACATAATCCATTCTTGTACAAGAACGCTATTTTTTTTGCTCTAGCTTTACCATTAGAAAAATCATTTTCTATGCAAAGCTTTTTACTGTGATTAGCATCCATTATTTGGTTGTTATTAACTACTAAGATTATGGTGACCTACAAAATCTAATGCGATTAACTCACACGCATATTTTATTTTTTTGTATTTACATAATTATTACGAATCTGATTGAAAAATTGCCTTCAAGATATATGTAGTTGATTAGGGCCGCAGTTGTTACATAAAATACGCAAATAACTCAACTTGAATGAATTAAATTGGTTGCCAACGGCCTCGAGGAAAATTGGCATTCATAGTGGATAGGTTTTCCTCAATTTAGCTATTTTATTTCCTCCTTATTTAAGAAAACCTAGTTCCATCCACTGCGATACCATAGATCTATTGTACCCTTTTTGGTACCACGCGAATGACGAATAAATCACAAAATCTGAGAGTGTTCTAAGAAAAATATGTCCTCTTTCCAGCACTGTGTGAAACCCAGGTGTCTAAGTCTTTCTAGAATAATGGCACAGTAGTCAGTTAGGATGTATAATGAAGTTTCCTCTATCTCCCCAACAGAATCTGCAGGTACCCTCTCTGAGTCGAAAAAATGCCCCGTGAAGAAATCCGCCTTTTCGGTACAAATTCCAATCCTAAAAGAAGTTTAATTGCGTGAACTACGTGCAGAGAAAATGATGTGTTTTAACTCGTCAATTCAAAATAACTTCTGTGGCCAAAAAGTTGGTGAACCATTTAAAAGTTGTACTTCCAATTTCAGGATTAACATACAGTATTATCTAGAATATAAACCAAAAAGCTCATTGTTTCAGGTGAACTGTTGGGCCGGACGAGAGACACTCTAGAATTGGTGGTGGGGCAGACAAAACTGGCCGCCGCGGAAGTCGGCCGAAAGAAAAGGTGTAGAGCGGCGTTTAGCCATGCCCAGGTGTACGAACTGGAACGAAGATTCAACCAGCAAAGATACCTGTCTGGACCGGAACGAGCCGATCTGGCACACTCGCTGAAACTCACCGAAACTCAGGTATGATGAACTTTAAATGTTTTCGCTCGGATTCAGTGAAAGAGGGTTTCTTTTGTAAACATTTGGCGGACATGCACATAGGTTGCACTGATTTTATACTTCGTTCGTGAGCTCCGAAAAGAGCTGGCAGCAATTTAGCGAAGGAAATGTCTCACCGGAAGTAACACTTTAATCTAAAGCTGGTTTTTTTTTCACTTTTTTTTGAGTCGGATGTAAAGGGGATCAAATCAAAGACACTTACTTCCTTGCGGCTCTTCGGATCTCAAGATAATTTTATTGGTGAAGTTGTAGCTTGTCTCATTTAGAAGCTGCGGTAATGGTGGATAAAGGATGGGCTACATCCGGCTACATCAAATACCATCATTGCCAACTAAATTACAATTATCACAATAAGAGAACGATTTTATCATTTGCTTTTGGAGGGCTATCGCTAAACCTCTCCAGGAAACGCTAATAGAGCTGTGAGAATGTTTCCCACAGGCGTCTCCTGAAGTTCGTGTACTGCCGTAGAAGGGAATAAACTACCATTTTAAAAAGGTGATATACTTGTTACAGAAAGTAATAAATTATTTTATCACCAATAATAAGAGTAATAAAATGTCTCAATAAAATCGGGAGATTATTTATTATGAAAACAGATCTAAACTTTACTATAGAAAGTGTTTTAACACAGATCATAACATGTCAGGTTAGATGAGAACAAATTTAGATACACTTTTAACCTTCTGTTTCAACTTTATTACGTCATCCAAGAGCACGTAAGTTTATTTTTATAAAATCGTCTTTTTTTCACTTTTATGACCGCTATGCTTTGCTTTCCTAAACTGCTGTATTATACATACACACGTAGATTTGTGTACATAAAAAAAAAAACCAATTGATGTATCACTAGAAGGCGTTTAACTTAAACAACGTCACTTTTGGAACTGTAAACGACATAACGATATTCGGAAGGGGGGGAAGAAAAAATTCCCTTTTATGAAGTAACAGGTCAACACTGTTACAACTTCCTGTTCTTTCTTGTAGTAACGATCTTCTTTTTTAACAATAAACATAGAGTGTAAAACCATGATTAAAAGATGGTTCTATTAAGGAAAAAGTTCTAATTAAGATGGCACTTTATTTCTTCTTTTAACTGAAAAAAGCTGCTTCAAGGGAAGTCCACAAAATTCTTGCTTAGATTTACTACCGGAAGAAGTTGGGTCCAAATTGTGACTTAGTACATTCTATGTTTTTACTTTTTTGGTACGCTATCACAGCGCCTCGGCGTCAGTACTCAGTATTAAGTCTACAAGAAATACATAAGTGATACTGGAGAACATAAAATCCCTTACCGAAAGATGGTTCTATATTTGCTTATCAGATTTTAACATTATGTTATCACTTTCTAGGATTATTTAAAGAGATATCGCATATTATCTGAACTTGGGACCTCTTTGCTGTTTCTTATAGGTGAAGATTTGGTTTCAAAATCGCCGCTACAAGACCAAAAGGAAACAACTGCAGAACGATATTGTTGGTAAGCGAGTCGCAGTGAAGGTGCTAGTTCGTGATGACCGTCCTGTACAGCGACATCTGTCCATACCACCGGTTCATCCTTACTACTATTATCCCTTGCTGTGTACACCCTTACAACAGGTCCAACAACCTGCAGCATCCTCACCAGCATCGGACTCATCTTCACCATCTCATGTATCCAGTATCCGGCCGTGAATGTTGAAAGAGCACCGCTAGGAATCGTCCAAGCAAAAAAAAAAAAGAAGCAAATTATCCTGAACCTTTCTCTTAGTTGGATTAAATTCTTTTAAAGACCCATTTCTGGTAATTGCAAAAAAAAAAGTTGCTATAATACATAAAGTGACGTAACGAAAGGAAGTGGCCGAGAAGTCGTCGCTGTAGGAACTTATAGGGAACCAGATTACCCTCAGGAATTTAATGCTCGCCTTTCCGCAACGCCCTACCCTGATGTTCCGAAGATGACTACCCAAAATAGTAACCTATTGATCACTTCTTTGGCTAGTGCAGGCAATTAGGAACAACTTCAAGGATGGACATACATATTACGCTATAACACCTGCTAAACCTAGTCAAGAACTCTTCGCAGGTTCCAGAAAGAGAGGGAGCCGGTAGATTTGGAACATCCACTTCCTGAGGCTTTCTGGCAAAGTTCTCAATGCTCTGGAGGCACTAATTACTCCGAAGTCTCCGTTCAAGACTCTGTCGCCCCTCAGCCATCCAAAACCCAAATAGTTGCCTAGATCTACTATCACTGCGAGGCCTGCATAAAATAGTGAGAGGTTAGCGATGTTTACTGAGTATTGATTGGGTATGTATGCTCATAAACTCGCAGCTCGCTCAAGAAGTAGCCAATCAGATTACCCCTACGGGTTCCCATAATTACGTTCAAACATCAGAAAGGTTCAGATTTTGCTAAAATAGCTGTGAATTTGTAAAGCAATACCACGTTTTGCCTGTGGAAACTTGAATTCAAACAGGTTTAATTTTATAGATCTAGTGTCCATCACACTTGTATAGAAAATTTAACTTAAGCTTATAAAGAAAGCTTCTAAGCTACCAGGTTGACTGCGCTTGAATCACCAATCCCATACCCAATAGAAAAGTCAAAAAAACCAAACGGAATGATAAGCGTTTTTTTACAGCCAAAAAATAACGATTATTAACAGCATTGCTCATTGAACACAATCAACACAAACTGAAGAACAAATGTAAATTACCCGCTGGAAGGTCAAATCTAATTTTAAAATTTTTTATTTCTCTAATTATTTAATGTATTAAAAAGGTGTTAAAATACTATACCAAAGCTTTACGTACAAAAATATTATCTATTTTATGTAATTATTTGTCACTATTTATAGAAGCTTAAAACAAAAATGAAAAATAATTGTAAATAAAATTGTAGATTAAGAGCACATATCTAAGTAATCAATGTTTAAAAATCAATATTTACAGCAAAATTTGTAGATATTTCAAATGTAATAATGTCATTAATATGTATACGATATCAATAAAGATTACCTGGATATTAAACTTTTATTTTCTAAAAATCCTAAATCCAATCTGGATTTATTCCATCAATATGGCGTAGGTTCCAGAACAAATTAATGGAATGAGAAGTGTTTTATGGTTTAGAAATTACGTCTTGTCAAGTAATCTGCTTTTTTATTTTCTTCTAGGGCCTAACGTCAAACTAGGCGGAAGTCAATGCTACTTATTCTGCAAGCTAGACTCGAGCTGAAGATCTCTTACTAACAAATCTAGGTACATAACCACTGAACCAAGTTGCACTTTTGTTGTTCGAAAGTTCCTTCAGAATGAATAAGAATCCATATTTCTTGAAGAAATTTTGTTCGGGCGTTAAAAGTAGTAGACAAGCACCTGTGCACTGCTTTAAACGAAGTTATTTACAAAATTACTGGAACCGGGTGTTACCTATGTAACCTCTCTTGTGTGAGTAGTAGAGTGATTTATCTTATCTGGTAAGGCTATAGCCTACTCCTATAGGTGTGAATCTTTAACTTTATATCAGGAAAACTTTTTCAAAGTCAAAAAAATCCAGTAAAACTTTTATTTAGCAGAAAAATATAAATAACATTGTTCAGTTTCCCAGATAGAAACTGGATTTTAGGGAGTTTCCTGCTGCTAGCTTCTGAACTGTTTTTCACAAGAACTGATGACTCTCATCCACCTATGAAATGGAAGCGATCAAAAAGAGAAGGAATCAGGATCAGGAACTAAAAGGGTATTGGTTGGACAGTAAAAGAAAATTAAGGTCAACGAATGATTTCAACGGCTTTTATGGCAAGCGGATGGTACTAAGGGACAATTCTACCACCTCGTGCCCACATAGGTAATAATAAATACTACTAATGATGCTAGTAACTATTACTAATAATAAAACTCACCCCTGAAATGGTACTTAAGATGTTTTATGTCATTCTTTTTCTCCTAAAAATGACTCGGAAAATGATGAGCTCTACTTTGACATGGAGGGCAGGAAATTATAACCAAAAAATCGTTGACACCAAATTTGAGAAAATTTCTAATCATTGAAAAAGTATCCTGTAAAAGGATACATTCGGTTATTTGTCGTGAAGACATCGTGTGGAAATATCAAATTAGTAATTACGCGATTTACAATTCTTACATTACGCGTTCCACTTATAGATCAAATTCTAAAAAACCATTTTGTTCGCGCCCAGTTGACCAGTTAGATACTCAATATACAAAATCTGGAGGATCACATTTCTCCCTTTTACGAAAAGCAAGAGTATGTGGGTAGAGAGAGAGAGAAAGAAAGAGAGAGAGAGAGAGAGAAATGGATTTATTTATTTACACGCGTGTGCGTCCCCTTATTTACTAAAAACGAAATCTATCAGCTGGCTAAGTTTTGACAATAAGGCCATCTGGCGACGTCTATAGTAACTGGTGCCAGTCTGATTACTAAAGAGGTAGGTTACTTTACGCACTTGAGAGATATTGTGTTGGAGACGCGCTAGGTACCTCTGTCTGGGTGCCTTTCACTTCTACTAAATCACTGAACTATGTTGTTTTTATTATATATATTTGGATCACTTTAAACTATTATCACTTGTTTCAGTGGATTCTTTATCCAATATTTACACTTCCCCCCATGATAGATGTTCAGCTAGTGACAGGTTAGTTTGTAAACAAGCAGTTTTGACTTTTAAGTGGAATGTGCAGGTTGCAAGGTTTACTTGGAGTCATTTATAGTTTATAGTACTTACTAGGAGACAAAGCTTAACTGCGCAGTAACTTGAAGTACCCACTCGGAAGCTCCAAGATGTTTTGGAAATCAAAGAAACCATTGGTATTCAAAGTAAGTTTTTTTTGAGTAGTTCCCATTCTGCATATAACCACCCATGTGCCTTTCCTGTGGGTAGAATGATAGAAGAGGTCCCTCTCACCAACAGCAGTCTGGATACGTTGTCCCCCTTCCGCAGTTAGCTCCCATCCCTCTCCCATAATCCCTGGCTATTCTGAAGATGCCATCTCTAATAAAGCAAAATGAGGAGCAATGGTTCCGGGCACCACGAGGAATTAAAGATTAGACTTCTCTTTATTGTAAGTAAATAATTATTTTAATAAGCAGTAAATTCTCATTTTTGGTTACCGGAATTTAGAATTAAAAAAAAAAAATACAACTACAAGATTGAGTTTCTTGTGATCACTTCCGTTTCAAAACATTTTGCGAATACTCCTTCCTTTAGAAAAAAAAAAAACATTTTGGGCAACTTTAAAAACAAGTACATACTCGTACTTCCAGTAAAACCACAATTGCAAAAAAGTTGAACTACACTCGTATTACATCCGTTTGAATTATTTTGAAATCATTGAGTCATCTTATGACTGAAACAAACGGAAGTAGGAACCAAGAAGATGAGAGTATCAACCATGTGGGTGGTCTGAGAATATGTTTACTTTCAAAAAGTACCTACTTAAGTCAGCTTGTTACTTCCTCCTTCGTAGTCTTGTTACGAGCTCGTAAACGGCTCCTGCTGGAGATGACTTGACCTTTTGTTAACAATTAACTTAAGAAACCGGAAGTTGGATGAACTGTAGAATTTTTCTTTGTACGACTTCTGTTTTATGTTGTACGAGTATGTACACACAATTTAAAGATAGTTGGTACACAATGTTGTACTCCTGTTGGTTTACAAGGTTTGTAGCAAATATATTTTTACTAGAGAAATTTGAAATGATGGTTACGCTAGGTAGGCTTCCCTCCATAGCAGAGTACCGCAACATGTCTGCCTTGTTTTTGTGGAGACAAAATATTTTTACTTCCAAGATATGGAAGTAGACGACATCGGCAGGACTCTCACTCCTTGTACCTTTTCGAGTACGCTGGCTTCAGGGTGTAGGGTATCGGTTCCTTCGTAGGGTTCTGTAAAGAGCCTAGCTAATCAAAACTGTTCCGGTAGGACAGTTGTATAAGGAGGTTGATCGTCAATAACCGCACGAAAAAGCTGTAACGTTGAAAAACACCCAAATTAAAATTTTTTTTCCTCTTTTTCTATAAAAGATAGAATTCACAAATTTTCGTTAAATTATAGGGCTTATCCTCCTTTGTAACTGTAATTTTTTCGCTACAACCAAGATCTTATAGATTTCGAGAAAAAACTTGCTGAAAATAAGCAAAAACGGCATTTTCAAAAATTGTTGTTGTTGCCTTTTTTGTAAACAACGTAGCGCCTAAACGCGTGAACTGATTTTCATGAATGAGGTGTCATTCGATTCGGAATTTTGTACAGATTTGCATTGTAGTTGTGCCTCTTGAAGAGGGGAGTTTGCCCCACGCCAGTAAGGCCCTCTCTTAAACTATTATTACTAATATTTCTATAACGGTCCGTCCGATATTGATACAATTTAGCAAGAAGAACTGGTTAAAGCTTCCATATGTGACTTTAAAGTGCCATCTGCTCTTCCATCTACTAAGAGGAAATACTGCAATCGTTCAAATTAACGACGCGTCAACCTATTTACGTCAATGAATTGTCATTCGATTCGGAATTTTATGTGGATACAGCTTTTGTGGATCTCGACGGCTACAACATTAGAAACAGAGTTTGCCACACTTAAGTAACGCCCTTCTTACTAAGCAATAACCTTCGACGAATTTTGATAAAATTTAGCAGGAAGAAGTGGATCGAGTTTTGCTACGTGAGATTAAAGTACCATCTTACACCTACAATTGCAATCCTGCGTATTTTAATTTCTCATTGCATTTTAGGGAAAAGTATTGTAATCGCACTTAAGATTTTCTTATCTGTATATGGAGACTACTATCGTCTATAATTGTGTAAATTTTAATAAAACTCTATCGAGCAGAAAACGAGATATTTAGAGTTAAAGTTTGTTTGTGTTCTATAAAGTGAAAGATTTAACTTCAAATATCTCGAAAACTACTCGATAGATATTCTTTATACTTTATCTGTATTTGGAGACTACTATCGTCTATAATTGTGTAAATTTGAATAAAACTCTATCGAGCAGAAAACGAGATATTTAGGGTTAAAGTTTGTTTGTGTTCTATAAAGCGAAAACATTAACTTCAAATATCTTGAAAACTACTCGATAGATTTTGTTTATATTTTATCTGTATTTGAAGACTACTATTGTCTATAATTGTGTAAATTTTAGTAAAAATCTATCGAGCAGAAAACGAGATATTTAGAGTTAAAGTTTGTTTGTGTTCTATAAAGCGAAAACATTAACTTCAAATATCTTGAAAACTACTCGATAGATTTTGTTTATATTTTATCTGTATATGGAGACTACTATTGTCTATAATTGTGTAAATTTTAGTAAAAATCTATCGAGCAGAAAACGAGATATTTAGAGTTAAAGTTTGTTTGTGTTCTATAAAGCGAAAACATTAACTTCAAATATCTTGAAAACTACTCGATAGATTTTGTTTATATTTTATCTGTATATGGAGACTACTATTGTCTATAATTGTGTAAATTTTAATAAAACTCTATCGAGCAGAAAACGAGATATTTAGGGTTAAAGATTGTTTGTGTTCTATAAAGTGAAAGATTTAACTTCAAATATCTCGAAAACTACTCGATAGATTTTGTTTATATTTTATCTGTATATGGAGACTACTATTGTCTATAATTGTGTAAAGTTTAGTAAAAATCTATCGAGCAGAAAACGAGATATTTAGGGTTAAAGTTTGTTTGTGTTCTATAAAGTGAAAGATTTAACTTCAAATATCTCGAAAACTACTCGATAGATATTCTTTATATATTATCTGGATATGGAGACTACTATTGTCTATAATTGTGTAAATTTTAGTAAAAATCTATCGAGCAGAAAACGAGATATTTAGGGTTAAAGTTTGTTTGTGTTCTATAAAGTGAAAATTTTAACTTTAAATATCTCGAAAACTACTCGGTAGATTTTGTTTATATTTTATCTGTATATGGAGACTACTATTGTCTATAATTGTGTAAATTTTAGTAAAAATCTATCGAGCAGAAAACGAGATATTTAGGGTTAAAGTTTGTTTGTGTTCTATAAAGCGAAAACATTAACTTCAAATATCTTGAAAACTACTCGATAGATTTTGTTTATATTTTATCTGTATTTGGAGACTACTATTGTCTATAATTGTGTAAATTTTAGTAAAAATCTATCGAGCAGAAAACGAGATATTTAGGGTTAAAGTTTGTTTGTGTTCTATAAAGCGAAAACATTAACTTCAAATATCTTGAAAACTACTCGATAGATTTTGTTTATATTTTATCTGTATTTGAAGACTACTATTGTCTATAATTGTGTAAATTTTAGTAAAAATCTATCGAGCAGAAAACGAGATATTTAGAGTTAAAGTTTGTTTGTGTTCTATAAAGCGAAAACATTAACTTCAAATATCTTGAAAACTACTCGATAGATTTTGTTTATATTTTATCTGTATATGGAGACTACTATTGTCTATAATTGTGTAAATTTTAGTAAAAATCTATCGAGCAGAAAACGAGATATTTAGGGTTAAAGTTTGTTTGTGTTCTATAAAGCGAAAACATTAACTTCAAATATCTTGAAAACTACTCGATAGATTTTGTTTATATTTTATCTGTATTTGAAGACTACTATTGTCTATAATTGTGTAAATTTTAGTAAAAATCTATCGAGCAGAAAACGAGATATTTAGAGTTAAAGTTTGTTTGTGTTCTATAAAGCGAAAACATTAACTTCAAATATCTTGAAAACTACTCGATAGATTTTGTTTATATTTTATCTGTATTTGGAGACTACTATTGTCTATAATTGTGTAAATTTAATTAAAACTCTATCGAGCAGAAAACGAGATATTTAGGGTTAAAGATTGTTTGTGTTCTATAAAGTGAAAGATTTAACTTCAAATATCTCGAAAACTACTCGATAGATTTTGTTTTTTATTTTATCTGTATTTGGAGACTACAATCGTCTATAATTGTGTAAATTTTAATAAAAATCTATCGAGCAGAAAACGAGATATTTAGGGTTAAAGATTGTTTGTGTTCTATAAAGTGAAAGATTTAACTTCAAATATCTCGAAAACTACTCCATAGATATTCTTTATATTTTATCTGTATTTGGAGACTACTATTGTCTATAATTGTGTAAATTTTAGTAAAAATCTATCGAGCAGAAAACGAGATATTTAGAGTTAAAGTTTGTTTGTGTTCTATAAAGCGAAAACATTAACTTCAAATATCTTGAAAACTACTTGATGGATTTTGTTTATATTTTATCTGTATTTGGAGACTACTATTGTCCATAATTGTGTAAATTTTAGTAAAAATCTATTGAGCAGAAAACGAGATATTTAGAGTTAAAGTTTGTTTGTGTTCTATAAAGCGAAAACATTAACTTCAAATATCTTGAAAACTACTTGATGGATTTTGTTTATATTTTATCTGTATTTGGAGACTACTATTGTCTATAATTGTGTAAATTTTAGTAAAAATCTATCGAGCAGAAAACGAGATATTTAGGGTTAAAGTTTGTTTGTATTCTATAAAGTGAAAATTTTAACTTCAAATATCTCCAAAACTACTCGATAGATTTTGTTAATATTTTATCTGTTTATGGAGACTACTATTGCCTATAATTGTGTAAATTTTAGTAAAAATCTATCGAGCAGAAAACGAGATATTTAGGGTTAAATTTGTTTGTGTTCTATAAAGTGAAAACATTAACTTCAAATATCTCGAAAACTACTCGATAGATTTTGTTCATATTATCTGTATATGGAGACTACTATTGTCTATAATTGTGTAAATTTTAGTAAAAATCTATCGAGCAGAAAACTAGATATTTAGGGTTAAATTTTGTTTGTGTTCTATGAAGTGATAAATTTAACTTCAAATATCTCGAAAACTACTCGATAGATATTCTTTATATTTTATCTGTATATGGAGACAGTAAATTTCTGTAAAAATCTATCGAGCAGAAAACGAGATATTTAAGGTTAAAATTTGTTTGCGTTCTAGAAAGTGAAAACTTTAACTTCAAATATCTCGTTTCTTATTCGGCAGATTTTCGTAAAATGCCAAAAGGTAATTTAATCAACCCTTATACTTAACTTTTTAAACTGTAAGTTTTTGTTAAGGTTTACGGGGATATGTACTTATCCCATCTTCTTCATAATTTGGCTACCATTATAACTATTTTTACTTTGTCCGCAGTTAGGTTAATGCGCATTTGGAAAAAATATTCAACTTAAAACCATGATAATGTTTTTAAGAGAAAGAAATGGTGAGCTGGGTCACATTTCTCTCTCTCTTGTAAAAGCAGATGCAAATACTCCATTTAATGAGGACAAATACCTCCTTACTAATGTCTTCGGAGAAGAATCGAAAACCATTTTTTAGACTAGATTTCTTGGCCGTGTATGTGTGTCACTCTGCAACGCAACGTCTACTCAGGCGATGACGTGAACTAATCGAGGCCTCCTGAATTGTCATTATTCAAAACGGTACTGTCAACACCACCTTACGAGCGTCTACTAGGCGGAAATAGATTCAATACGAACTCTGTCAACTAGACGGCTGTTTTGTGGGAGGGGGTCAGCACCGGAAAATACGAACTATTTTTAGCTGAAATCCCCCATGCAATGACCAATTTTTTTTAAACTGAGTTTTTCCCAAACAAAATTTAATCTTAAAAAATAATGTTTTTAACAATCACACTTATCACAGTTTACGTTATTAAATTTTGCTTGAAATTTAGGCTCAAACGTTGGCGTCATTATCGTACATGATCACTAAAATTCACGATAAAATTGTCAAAAAACATAAATATCATTTAAACGAAATGCTCATCTAATTTTGCTCAAATTTAGTATTTTTTTTAATACTTACTAATAATTAATAAATGATAATTCTGTTCATTACACGGAAATGGAACATTAGAGGCAAGCTCGACCAGATCTCTTACACAGAAGTGCCCTTTAAAAGAACTTTTCCCGGAAAGAATATTTTAAAGAAAAGTTGTAAAAGTTGTAATGCTCAAAATAGTTGGAGCCATTTTCAATTAAATTTGGGGGAAAAAAAGTGAAAAATTGATTTAGTTAAATGGTAACTTCCGGTTTGCCAATATTTGGTAGCTCATTATCCAAGAGCGATGGTGCGTCTGTGCCAGATATCGAATATTAACGTCCGGAGAATTTACGACACACGTAGACATACAAAGGAACACTTATTCCAGATTATTGGGACCACAGACCGGATTCGACTTGTGAAATCTCCTAATCAAAACACTCAACGAATGCTATATTTCCTTTTATGAAGGGCAGTGACAGTTATTATAATCTAGGACCATATAAAAAGTTGTATTATAAGATGCTTCCATTTCTAGCTCTGGAATGTTAAAGCAGTAGTAATGTCCCTTCTGTTCTACTACCCGAGAAATTATGTTTAAAGTATTTAGACGCAGACTTGACACTTGCCATCTATTTATGTGGGATGTTTACAAATTGTCTCGGGGTCTAAACCAATTTATATTCTAAGAAGAAGCAGAAGTAAGGACCTCCTGTGGAGTTGCCAGGCTTAAGTTTTTAGTAACTTGTATCTAAAGGTGAACCAAATGTTATGAAACAAATAATTTCCAACTTTAGTTTTGGCAAACACTACTAGAGTGCAGTTTGAGAAAATGATACTACAGAAATCTATAGTGAAGCTACTACTAACGATTTTTCTTTTAAGCTTTCGTACAAACACATTAAATTGTTACTAAACGTTTGTTTCTAATAACTCCACGAGATTTTCGGATAGCTCTAATACATTAGAAACAATGAGAACACCCTAAACTTGTACTGTACACTGTCGAGGTTTGATATAAGAAACATTCTGCAATGTGTTCTACTGGCTATCTTACTTATCATTATCGACACATGATACATGTCGGTGGGCCTGGAATTCAGTGCACAAAAGTAATGCCTAATTTAGTCCTTTTACTAGAATCACTAATTTTATTTAAAATAATATTTCAACACAGAGTGTAATAATAAACACAGAAATAGTTATTATTTTTTATGTTTTTCCCAAAGCGAATTCTGGCCAGGTGTTCACTAAAAATGTACCATTGGTTCTGAAAATAATAATAATAATAATACAATTTATAAAACAGTTATTTCAAAATAACAAGTAAAAATATATAATATTGTTAACTTACTTGGAGTCCATGTACTCGCCTACCAATTGGCGATCTCGGTCTACCAATGGCGAACAGACTTGATCGATTTCATTGGTCAAATAATCGTAAAGTCGATAAGTACAAGGCTGGGCCCAAAATGCTTTTCTATTCATAATTGTCAACATGAAATAATATATGGCAATACGATGAGCGCACTTTGAACCTGTAGGAGAGCAAATATACACGTTTTATACGATAATTTAATCAATGAAATTTTACTGTTAGTATCACAGCAACACTGACTAGAATAGCATTGTGGTTGTTCATCTCCTTTATTAAATATTACGTCCACAGTACCAACTGCCTTCCAGGTGCCTAACTGTCCCATGTTTGTGTGGTAGACATCTACGATTTTGGCCACTATAGGTGATAGATTGTAGGCTACAGGTGGTTGGTAAATGGCTGCCAAATATTCCGGTGGATCTAGAGCTTTAGAATAAATGTTTAATTAAAAAATAAAAAAGTTTAACAAACTTAATGAAGTGTCAGTTTAATTAAAACTTAATTTTTTGTAGGCCATATGTTTCCAGAGAAATTTTACTGGAAGGCCTAGTGAAAATCTGGTGTGGAAACTCACAATATTTTCCCTTACCACAGTTTCTATAAATAAATTAAATTTTCTTTAATCTGCAACTTTGAGACCAAAAACTGATTGACTCCAATATTGATCATGATTACTTTAATGGCACCATATTCAACTAAATCTCTAAAAACTTCAAAACGAAAATATTTTCCCACATTAAAATTTAATTGATGATACATGCGTACAATACGCTGCAATTGTACTTTAGAGGTCGAAAAAATATTCCAACTATTAGTATAAGTATTCCTAATGGACAATAAGTAAAGTAAAAAGTAAAGTAATCGCCCACTTTTTCCCAGATGGGTATTAACGTACATGCTGTAACCACTACACCATCATCTGCCCCAATAAGAACGACTAATTGGCTAATCTATGAAAAATCGTAGAAGCTGTTCTCGATTAAATCTCGAAAAAGTGAAAAATCGATTCAGTAAATTGACTTTTCCTAAAGACTGATTTTGTTCCAAAGCTTATTATCGATCCTCCGATGGTGGCCCCCTAAACAAGACCTCAAATTTCAAATTTCCGATAAAAAAAAAAATCGATTCATTAAAATGATCCTTTTGGTCGAACAATTTTTCTTTAACATACGTAATCCTAATTAATACTGAATTAATGGAAGTCCATAGATACCCTGAAATGGTACTTTCAAAGAAAACTACTTCACTCCTCGCCTTAAAAAAAAAAAAAACAGGATGTGCATAAAATCGAAGAGGCTGTGAATGAAAAGAAAGATATTTCCGCTTAAAATACAAACAAAACAAAAACTTACCAGTAATCCTAAAGATGGAGCCTTCAAAATAGCTGCCAACATAGCTGGCCACAAGCGAGCCCATACTTCCGCCAATTATGTGCGTATTTTCCGGTTTAAACATGGGTAGATATTTGTAAATATTCAACAAACTTTTGGCAATACATTCACTTAAATATCGTGTGTATATTAACGGGCAAAATGATACGTTGGTATGTTTAAAATATTCTACGTACAGTAAATTCAACAGTGAACTGTTCAAGTAGGCTGTAAAAAATAATAAAATTTATTTCCATTAGAACAGTGTTGCAAGAGAGTATTAGAAAAGAGAAATTTGTTTTAGCTAAAAATTCCCTATTAGAATTTTAAGTAATTCTAACTTATCTACAACTTGATTGTAGATACTATTGAAACCTCAGGGCCAATTACAATAACTCTGATACCTCCTGCTCAAGGGCTAAGAGCTCCTCCGGAAGAGAAATAAAGTATTCCGGAAACTCTATAGTCTTAGAGTCGGGTACACACAAATGTTAAATTGTGGAAGAGCATGTCTTCCCTAAGACAAGTGGAAGGAGCTGAGAGAAGCAGTGTACTGGTAATGTCCTGTTTAACGACAGTTCTACTCCTGGAACTTACCTTGAAGGCCTGGAAAGTTAAGAGAAATGCAAGGAGGATACAATGCATCCTGAGAAATATTGGCGGTACGGTAGGTTCGCAACTCACCAGGTATCAACAACAACGAACTCACATCCTCCATTAAGACAGACTGTGCACCAGGCAGTAAAATCTTCAATGGACTCTCCAACAGAAATGGCGCACGCTGTATCTGTTCAGTAGTTTGTTCCGAGAAGCTCAACTTGTAAGGGACTGTTTGTTTACTGGAATTAGGTTAGATCTTCATCATTTATATTAAACTGCAAAATAAAATATAAACCTGCAACTTTGAAACCTTACCTTGTAAACAAATAATACTTGACATCTTTATTTGGGCAAATTAACGATGGCGCGGAGCACAGCTTTACGTCTCCAAGAGGGGATTTCTCGTCACTTCCGTCAGCTACAATCACTGCTACAAGTACAAGGAGCTATTTCCTCTCAGACTTAATTAAGACTTAAAAATCTGCTGTGAACAGACTCGCACAACTTTCTCTCAATCTTCTAACTTAATTTTTTTTCTTCAAATTACGGAAGTTTGTGCCATGTTTCTTTTATCATCATTAAACAGTGATAAATCAAACAGACTGAAACGTAATAAACTATACGGAAGTCACTGCTTAAGAACTAATCTACATAAAACGGACTGTTTTAGAAAAATGGATTCCTTTATAAACCTGCAACTTGGAAACCTTACCTAGTAAACAAATAATACTTGACATCTTCATTTGGGAGCACCAAGAGGGGATTTCTTGTTACTTCCGAGAAATATTAGAGAAAACTATGTGTAGATCAGAAAGTGTACCCACGGTATCAATAATTATAAAAACAAAAAAAATAAGGTCAGTAAACTTACTTTAGATATCTAGGTGTGAATACTTAGTTTAATAGTGAAATTAAAAATATTCAGGTAACACTGCAGTGTTATTTCTAAAAGAGGCCCACTACATCAAGAATATTATTGTCTGGAGCCAAGAGTAGCAGTATCTAGCAGTATTCCCTGTTCTACTTGCTTGTGCAAGAGCTAACAGGGAGTGACTATGCTAATTAATCCTCTAAAAATCCTACTTACCTAGGGCAAACTGATAGAACAAGGTTAGAAACATCAGAGTAGACGAACTAATGGACAAATATTCCAACAGAGTAACATAAGCATTGTCTAATCTCGCCGTTTTATTACGGGGAAAGCGGATAATTTATTGTTAGTTTATAGTTTCAGTTAATAGTTTCTGATAAACTAATATATGTTTTAACACTTCCGGCGGAAATCTAATCTATATTGCGGGAAATTATTTTTATATTATGTAACTATTCGTTAAGAAGTGTTTCACCTTAGTAAGTGAACTAACCCCTTTTAGTTGCTAGCAGGAAGTACAATAAATTTTAGTTCAAAATAGGACAATCGGATGTGAGAGATGTGAGATGAGATTATCTCGTAATCAGTTCCTACGCTTTCCTTTAAAACCAAAATTCTCAATTTTTATTACGAAAATTCTATTGACTACACTTCAGGAAGGAAAGATGGTGGTTAAACGCCCCTCTAAAGTGCCATTTTAAAACTGTCCGGTAGGACAGTTGTATAAGGGTTGATCGTCAAAAACTGCACGAAAAAGCGTAACGTTGAAAAACACCCAACTTTGACAATTTTTTTCTAAAGATAAAATTTCCAAATTTTCTTTATAATATAGGGCAAATCCTCCTTTATGACTTTAATTTTTTTGCAACAACATAGATTAAATAGATTTTGAGAAATACGTTGCTGAAAATGAGCAAAAACGGCATTTTCAGAAAATGTTCTTGTTGTTGTTGTTGTTGTTCTTCTTGTTACCTTTTTTGTAAACAACGTAGCGCCTAAACGCGCGAACCGATTTTCATGAATGAGGTGTCATTCGATTCGGAATTTTATGTAGATGTGCCTTTTGGGGGTCTCGACGCTGTACATCAAATGGGAGAGGAGTTAGCCCCATGTATGTGAGACCCCCTCCAAAATTATTATTACTAATAACTCTGTAAATCTTAGCCCGATTTTGATAAAATTTGGTAGGATGATAGGGTGAGGGCTTCCCTACGTAACATTAAAGCGACGATCTGCTCTTACACTTGTAAGGGGAAGTACAGCAATCGTTTCAAATTATCCACACGTGAACCGATTTTCATGAACGAAGTGTCATTTGTACGGATTTGCACTTTAAAAGTCTCGACGCTATGCCTCATAAGAAGGGGAGTTCGCCCCATCTATATATTGTACTGTCTTACTACCTGCGTAAGAATAATAAAAAACATATGTGCGAATAAAATATAAATTTGAAGAGAATCAGCTGATCACTTTACAGAACAGATCGGCCAATAATGTAAGATTTTATAAGAGTGGGTGGCGTATTCCCTCCAAGCTGTAATTTGTTAGAATAGTTATTTATTTATCCTCTAGATGGTTAACTGTACCGCCATTATGCCGAGCTTGAGAGAAATACCTTAACTCCTGGGATTTACCACTTTATTGCAACTTTAAGGAGAAAAAGCTCCTAAAATTTCTTTCTTATAAACGTTTTACATCAAATACTCAGATCTTTTACTTTTATTATAAACGTTTTCGACGAAAATAGACGCCTACAGTGGCTATATGGCTTCTTGCTTTCAGGATGCGTCCTACCGGTTAGACCAGGGGAACGGTAACCTATTTTAGGTAGAGAGCCATTTTTCCTTAAATAATTTTAATAAATCTTACCAAGAGCCGCAAGGATGGTAGTGTAAACAACTCTGTAGATCATTTGTATTCACAAAATTATTATTTTACGATATTCAATAACATTTAAATGTTTTATATATTTATTTTCAGATATTGCAAATTAATTAAACAAATAAATAATAACTTAACGAATGAAAAGGCGGCAGTCTTAAATCAAGTACTTTATTTTGATATTGTATAATTCTATTCAATTTCGAACCTATCACATTTAAAATTATTTTTGAAAAAATACCTTCAATAAATGGAATTTTCATTTGTTTCAATAAAATTAAAATATACAATGTATTTTGGACAGGCTGAAGAGCCACACAATTTGGATAAAAGAGCCGCATGCGGCTCGCGAGCCGCGGGTTGCCGACTCCTGGGTTAGACTATAATATCGGATGATACTGAACTCCTAATATTCCAAACACTTTCTTTCTTTACAGCAAAAACCTAAATAGATGTAATCGATTCATCGATTTAATCGTCTACGAGTGGAGGGGTAGGAATAAGTGAGTTACGAATTGGCGTACGAATTTCTATTCGTAAGTAAGACATGGTTGTAAGAAGATTTGAAATTATTTGTAAGTTCCACCATGAAAGAATAGAAAAGTTTAATTCAATTTTGTCTTTTTAGAATGTCCCTCATAAAAGAGCGTAAACAGGGTAGAAGAAGGGTGTGATGGGGGAAAAAAAGGAAAAGGAAGTGCGACAGTGAGAGGAAAGTATCGCAGTTAGAGTAGCGATCAAGTCACCATTGGCTAAAGTAGCTTCAATGGGTGGGGCTAGGTGTTAAACATGGAGGGAATTGACTATTGGTACCACTGTCTGTAAAGAGCGGTACGAACAGTGAACATTAAATTGGGCGGGAATAGAAAGATCAATCCATCCCTCTCACTCTCACTCATACTCTCTCTCACTCTCTTTATATATATATATATATATATATAGAAAATAAGTGTTGCCAACCTTTGCTTTTAAAGTAGGCTGTTCAGGTGTGTGCGAGATAAGATTGTATGATTTTGTTGGGGGGTGGTTGAGGGTAAGGACAGACTTGGCAAAAAGTGGTGTAACAGGCGAGCTTTAACAGTTTAGCCAATTCTAGATATATATATAAGAATTGCCAGTTCTTAAATTGGCCCCTATTGAATTTGTGCGCGCCCCCCCCATCTGGCCAAGAACTGGCAACACTGCTATGTATTTATTCCCTTACTATCCCCGAAGTCCTTCCCCAATTCTATGCCACCATCATCACCCAGGAACCCAAGTTTCCTTCATTTTTTTTTTGTATGGAGGGGGTAAAGGCAATTCTGCAACAATCTTTTCCAGTAATATCTCGTTTCTTCACCCTATTAAAGAAATGGTAGCTTGGAATTACCACCTCAGGCTATGGAAATCAAAGAGGTTTCGTAGCATATCCCAGGCTGACTATAAGAAAAGTGATTTCCACCATCGAAAACTCTGTGAAACACACCTACAACTTTCACCTACCGCAGATGATGAAATTAATTTCTCTTTTTTTTTTAAACTAACTAGATGGCTAAAATAAAAAATGATTCCATTGAAGGATATACGACACCGTAGCCCACCTGTAAGTAATAATATTATTTGTAAAAGGTAACAGAAGTTCAGCGCCTTCCTAAAAAAGGCCAATCAATTGAATTTCCTTGGAAATTATAAAAATTAAAATTAGGATTCCATTCGTCCCGTTTTGACTGGGGTTGCCCCATTTTGAAGATAAGGTTCCCTACGTACCGATAAGCATATCATTTTGTCCCGGTTATTTGATGAAAATCGAAAAATTCCCAAAATCGGTTAATTAAAGGATAGAACTGCCCAAAAGTTTGGTAGTCCTGTTTTAAATTCAGTGTAATGTGTGGAGTCCAGGTTAGTCACGAGTCAAGCTTAAGAGTAACCCGAAATTGTTAGCTAGATAAACTGTGTTATTTTTTTGGTAACCACTCCACAAAAAGAGGTGTCTTCAGGTGTAGCCAATGGGATGGCAGTAAATGACCAGAATTTAGCAAAATTCTAAAGCATTTGAAATGACGCAGAAAATTTCAAGTTGGATGTCTTGTAGGCGCCATGTCCTAAATTAAAAAAAAAAAAACGTTGCCCAGCTAAGGGAGAGGGCTGGTAGGGATAAAACACGGAAATTAATACTTACTCTTATTAATTAGTGGTTATGGGCGTGGACTAGTAAGAAGCAGATATGTTAGAGTCCATTGTGTAGATACTTTCCATTATCCCTGGTTTTGTTTATCAGTTACAACATACATGTTTGTTGTATCCCTGGCCAGTTTCGGGCTAAATCGATTAGGTGTAAAGAATTGGGCTTCATTTAAGTTTTCGTCTCCTTCTGCACTTGCTGACTAAATACTTCCGGAAAAGTTATTATCCATAAAAACCAATTTGTTTGGAAATCTTTATTAGCAGAGTCATTCAGCGCGATTCTACGACACCTAATTTGGTAGTTAGGCGCTAAGACCCGCCTTGAAAAAAAAAATGACGATTACTTTACCAATATTAGCGTATTTAGGGAAAGTAAAATTAGGAGATGAATCCAGAGTTTTTAGTAAAAGGGTTTCCTGATGGGGGAACATTATTGGTCTTGGCAGGCAGTATCCTTTTCCTTTCCCCCCCCCCCCCAAAAGGCAGCCCATGAACGTGGTCTTTGTCTATCGTGGAATAAATAATGGTCCAAAGGGATCCTGGGGAGAATTGAAAAAGGGTTAGGAGTTGTTGAGAGCTGCAGGTAAGAAAGGCGGCAGTCTTCCTCACTGAATCACACTTTTCCCAAGGAACTGTTCAATCTTTTCCACTTCCTCTTCTCCAGCCCCTGCCCGTTCCTTAGCTCCCAACGAACCAAACGATTTCCCCCTCTCCACCACCCATCTCACATCGTTGATGAAAAGAAAAACGGAGCTGGTTTAAGATGATTGAGAACGGGCAAGTGACCGACTTAAGTAGAAAAGCCTTTACACTGGAAACTACCCCTCTTACATTGGCAAAAACCAAGCCTCTGGACCCTGTAATTCCGCCGGGGTTAAAAGAATCCTCTGCTCTTTAAGAGAAAGAGATGAGAAGAGGGGTATATGGGAGAACGCCAGGAGAAGGGGTACAATTAAGGAGTGAGGGAGGAGGGTCCCCAGGCTAGAGAGAAGTTTAAAGGTTATTCAAGATAGCGAAGAAGAAGTAGTACAGAATTACCAAATAGAGACTTGTGACTCTGAAGGTGGGCGAACTGAGGACAATCTTCAGCCAGGACAAGCTTGATGATTTGAAGATAATGACGCGGCGTCCCCAACACCGAGAGTGCCTCCTCATCCCCTCAATTTACTTCTTCTTCATTTAAACTCACACAACGTATAATCATCGCTAATACCCTCATCCACTCAGTGATGCTTTCATTTTGTAACCTTCTTTTACAACGCATGCCCCTACCCCACACACATACACACACGCGCTCATCACAGTTTTTCTAACCAATCAAACACTGCGAAATTAACTACCAGAAGACGCGAACACTTACGACGACATTACTGCAATTCAAAACGTTCTAGAACCTACATCTCCAAACTCGGAATTTTACAACTTAATTACCTATCCTTACAATGCACTGTCAGTAAGACCCGACTTTAAGAACAAAGTGGCACTTTAGAGGGAAACGAAACTTTCTAGAAATATTATTCAATTAAAACTTGAAATATTGGAAATTCCGGCCAAATTGTAGGAGCCACTTCCGGAAAACCTAAAAACGGTGTAAAAAATACACTCCAGTAGGGTGGCACTTCCGGTAGAGGAGTTATCTTGGGAATTTTAAATTTTGAGCAATTATTTAATCATTCCTAATAATATGTAAGAGTTTGAACTTTAAACTCTAGAGGAAAGCCTAGCCCATTTCTGTTCCAAGAAGTACCATCCTTAATCGAGATTTTCTGAGAAAATATTTCAAAATAAAAATGTGGATTACTCGAGTAAAAAGTAAAATAAAGGTAATGCCTATTTTTTCAGGCGGGCTTAACGTCCAACTACCTATTAGGTGTCGTGGACGGAGGCGAATAGCAAACATACTTTACTGAAAATTTCTTTTATTAACCATTAAATAAAATCCAAGGCCTAAGACCGGGAATCGAACCCAGTACCACTGTACATATTAGCTTCGCAGGTCTTGCCTCTAACCGCTCGGCTACCGTGGCGCCTGATTACTCGAGTGTGTATCTGTAAAAAGTCTAAAGAAAAATCCATGGACCCATTTCTGGGAAAATCTCGAGAAAATGGAAAATTCGCTTAGTAACATTTCCCCGTAATTCCTCAGAGGGAGGAATGGTATCCCCAGCAACCGGAAATTACACAGACTCTCTGGGGGAACACCCAGTATGAGAGGGAAGCCGGCAGGATGTGAACACCATTCTCTAAACCTTTATGCCTCTCTCCCTGAAGGAGAAATACATCCTCCCTCACTAACCTAAGGCTTTCTGAGAACGACAACGTCCTTCCATGCCTGCGTAAAAAAAAATCAGGTAAGGCTATTTACTCCGCGCTGGTACTTCGAAGGTTCTGTTTTCGGCATAGTGGGCTAGGGAAGTGCTGGAAAGAGATGGGAGCAATCTTTCAGGGATATCTTTCCAAACAAACATCTTTCCCAGATATTTTAAGGAAAACTCCTTTTGCTTTACGTTGTCCTTGTAGGAGCAGTTGTCTGGGACACCACAAGAAAGTAGAGATCGGAATTTGCTCTCCTCAACCTCTGCGTAAGAGAAGGACATCATTCAATAGAAACAATAAGTCCTTAGTTTAAAATTAATGTGTGAGCGGTTAGTGAAATGTAAGACAAGAGGAAGATTTCGAAAATAGAGACAGACACACTGTAAACTTGTAGACCGATACAAACTCAGACAAGGAGAGTGGATAATTGCGTGGAGAACTTCGGCCCCTCTCTCACAGTCTTTCAGACTAAGGCTTCACTTCACCCCTAAATGCTCCACCAATTATATGAACGAAGAATAGACACAATTTGGAGTTGAACTCTGCTGGCGAACTCAGTCAGATTACCCATTAAGCACTGGTTTAGTATTAATTAAAGCCCCTTCCCATTTCTCTCTTCTCTCAAAGAACTAAGTGCGATATTTGTTTAGAGATGTTAAATATCGGAAGCACACTCACACGAATTGCTCTTACTTCAATTATCTTTATTATCCTGAGTGAGAAAAGCCGGAAGTAGATGTTCTCTTTGTGCTCACCTTTTTTTCCATTTATTAACGAGGGTGATGGTAGATCACGAAAAGGTAGAAGGCCTTAAGTATTAGGTACCTAGTTTTGCAAATATAGCGCTAGACGGTAGCGTAAGTGCAGTCGAAATCTCAACTCCAAACTGATCCGATGTTGGATACAGTCGAAAACCAGTCATGAATACAACTAACATGCGTACTGCGGCAGATAAAATCAGAATTTAAATTACTGTACTAGAATACAAAGGAAGTGGAAATAAAAACTGACTACCACCTTTTTCAATGACACTGACCCAAAACCAGTATTATCATAAATGGAATACATGTGCTGCTAACACACAGGGAACTATTTAATAAAGCTAAAACTCCAAAGAGAAATAGTCAAAATTTTTATTTTATTTCATTTTTAAATAAAAATAGGATCAATCCAATCCAATCCAATTTCCAGAAAAACAATATTAATAACATAAATAATACAAATAGTTCTCAGTCTATAATTTAGGTTTATAATTAGGTTTTAGCATAGCATTTTATTTTACCGTTTAGAGGTTATTATAAAGATTTATACAATACAAATAGTTGACATGTGGCTTTATTTAGAAAATTTTGTATATCTGTGCCAAAGAAATCTAAGTTAAAATGATTGCCCTATCCGAAAGATAGGGGAGTAAAAAATGTAATTATACTTGCAGTACGATACATTGAATGGAGAATGTCGTGTAGTTTGGGATGAGAAAATTGATATAGTTTCAAAATAATTCAATGTTCAATGTTCGTAAAACAGATAAAAATAAATAAAATAATCATTAGATCTTCAAGACATTTCTTTACATTTTATGATCAGCCAGAAATTCCCTCTGATAATGAATTCAAAGAAGACGTGGATACAAACTTCAGTTAACTAATGAGATCTCAAAAAAAAGTAGCGACAACAGAGCTCCTGGCGTCCGTTTTTTTAAATAGAGAAAGAAGACCGGTCAAAACTTAAGGTTAACTTACTGTTTCTTTTGCATGTTATTATTCAGATAAATTCCTTAGTTATTTTGTACAGAGTTAATCTCTTATAATGAAGTAAAATTGATTTGAATGTAATGAATACATTAAGCGAGGAGTAGGGCGTTATCTCAAGGTACGAGGTCAAGAACAAACAAGGGAATTACTCAATCGAAGCCAGTTTTTTAGTTTATTTTGATTTACATTCTTAAAAATATAATTTGCTAAATTAATTATTATAATTACTACACTGTAATTAAGTCACTAACCTAGAGTAAATTTGATAATAACTTTTACACCTCTTATTGTAATTAGGGCGTACCTGTCGAGTAAATCTTGTGATCCAACATAAGTAACTTAAAAAAGAAAAATTTGTTTGAGGTTTAAATTTTGATTTTTGATTTTAGATACCACGATGGGACGCTTACAATAAGTTTTTCGATCAATTGAACTATCTGAAAGTGCCACGTTATCGAATAGTATTTTCAATATTTTGAGTATCTCTCGAAAAGGACTCCTTGCCCATTGTTTCTAGATAAACTTGATCAACTATTGTATGCCATCCTTAAGTCATACCATTAGAGACCGGTTTCGCCAAGTCTCCCCAGCAAGATCCTTTTCTTCTGCTTTCCTGTGTCTTCGCAGGGCCATCACTGACACTCTGCTGATCTTTCTTTGCATCCAATAACGGAAATTTCTACCAATCTGATGATACTTTTATTCTCTCTTCTCATCACAAAACCTAACTCAGCCTCTAGACCAGCGGTTCCCAATCTTTTTTCATTAGTGTACCCCTTTACCTGAATGCTTCCTCAGTATGTACCCCTAATATATATATATATATATATATATATATAAAATAAATAATCGTATTCTTGATTTTACGTATTGTAACTTTAAATTAACAGCAAAACAATCTGAATATAATGTGTCTTGTAAAGACCATATACATATGATATGTTCCTATTAAAAAAATCATCTATGAATAGGTGAACATTTCAAACCAATAACTATTGCAGGGGTCGTAAATTGAAACAGCAAAGCGTTAATAAAGGAGAAGTAAATTATATGCGCGCCATGTCTAATATTAGTCAAAACTAAAGCGACATTTTTTCGAATTTTTACATTTTCAAGAAATCATTTAATAATTTTTGATATACAAATCTATTTACTTTTAAAAAAAATACTGCAGTATCGAATGAGTACTTAATTCTTGTTACTTAATTTATATGTTATTCAGTTTTATTATAATAATTTTGTAATTAAGTTGTAGGAATCATTTGTTATATAATTTCTTTCTCATTAATAATATATCTGTATAATTTTTATATCTTCCGCCTTAATAACTTTTTTTTTGCGTACCCCTAAACAATCTTTCGCGTACCCCAGGTTGGGAACCGCTCCTCTAGACACTTTCAATGTCTCTCCTCTACAGAGGAATGGTTATAAAGAATGAAAGAAAAGATTGGATGAACAGAAATTAATTCAAATCACTTGTCCACTCTGTTAGTCCTGGTTTAAATTCAACAACTTCTGACAGAGTTCCGCTATCCTGGGTCACATATGGACAAAACGTCTAACTAGGATTTCTCAAATCTTGGTACAAAACTTTGCTGCAAAACTTTACATTAAGGGTGTTCTCAAGATCTCGTCTTTAAGACTCTGAAGGTCAGATTCACATATTGTACTTTATTTTCATAATGGCCGGCTCTCACAGGAGTTTTTTAAGTGAAGTTGGGCTGAAAATCAATTATTAGAGAAATTACTTGCCCAATTCCAATTAGGATCCCCAAAACCAATTTCCCAAGAAAGGAGATTTTAACTGAAAGTAATAATCCACAGGCTCAATTAAACAGACAGAAGGAAATCGTTGAAACTTCACTTTTCAGTAAATTACAAATAAATTAAAAAGCATTTAGTTAAGTACTACTTTGGAAATACAATATTTTTCATATTGTTTTTTGCCTTATATTAAGTCTGGAGTACTTATCAAAGTGAGAAAGTGGGAGAGTACTTAGGCGCTGCAGCCTGAAACCTCCTTTTATATATAATTGTATCAATTCTCAAAGTGTAAATAAACTTCAAATTTTAAAATTTTTCATATTGCTACGTCCTTAATTTTTTTTTAAATAAATTTAAGGCGCGTAAACATCTGAGATCATTGACGTCCGGAGTTTTTTTCAGTGTACTGCCAGTCTCCGGACAGTGTTCTCTCGTTACAGACAACACTGTCCATCACCGGACAGTGAGCTGTAAGAAGCTCCTAGAAAGAGAAAATCTAAGGGTCAGCAGCTGGATTCGAACCCTTGATCTTTGCATGGGAATCTATTAACTAATCACGAACTAATCCCCTCCTTCCTTATTACGCCTAAAAACGAGTAAGTTAATTAAACTACAACGGTATCCATTTTTTTTTTTTTAATTACTTAACTTCCGTTTTTTTGTACAGAAATTTTTTTTTTAGATCTTTAAACCTCTTAATTTAGACCCGGAAGAATAACTTCTTTCGAAAATGAGTTTAATCTTCAATGCCAATCCATCTATCCATATTGTACCAAAGATTGTTGATAAAAAGAACTACTGTTAATGTTAATTCAACTGATTTTCAATTCAAGGTTGAATGTTTTCCTGGATTTTTCTATAAAACCACTTGACTTGGAAATCTCTGACACCATTACTTGTGATCTACAGTTCTAAGAGCAGCGGTACAGTTTTAAGCAGTCCGGACAAATATGATTGCCATTATCGTTATCACGTTGGTTGTCCTAGTTGTAGCCTACTTCTTGATAACTGCTACCTATAGAAGTCTGAGAGCATTCAGAATGGTGGAAGGAATACCATCGCTTCCGTCTCCTGTCCCTCTTTTAGGACATAGCAAGCTTTTCTACAGTCTGAAATCGAATAGTGGTAATTTATTCAAGATTATATTGGTTTAAAAAATAGTGTTTTTGTTTACAATATTATCATTTTTGTTTAATTTAAATTTATTAGACTTATTTGGGATATCGATTTTTGAGAACGGAATTTTTAAAGTTGAACTTTACTAAATCGATTTTTGACTTGTTAGCTTAAAATGTATTAAATCTTTGTATACTCATAACATATCTGTAGGTCTACAATTTAAACATTTTTCCGCGAAACTTAATTTTCTGGAAAAACAAGGAAGATAGCAGGAATGGAACTGGAAGATAAAGTGGGGTTCCTAAAGACAGAAAAAGTTAAGCCCTCCTCTAAAGTGCCGACAGATGTAAATTGTACTACCTAAAAACCTGTATGATAATTATGAATTGGAAAAATCTCAACTAAATGTACCAATTACTTTACTAAACAAATTACTTCTTATAACGTATACTTACCTTTAAACTTATTTCTTAATCAAATATTAAAATTCATTCATTACTATTTATTTTTAGATTTTGTAGAACTAACATCACCTGTATTAAAGACTGCACCTGTCAAAATGTGCAAATCTTGGTTTGGTCCGAAAATAATAATAACAGTACTTGAGCCGAAGTACATTCAGGTAAGTGTGTAATATGAATACATTTCTATATAAAATTGAAATAAATTTATTTATATATACATATATTTTTGACAATATATGCCGGACACTTTTAATAAACCCTTTTATTTATTTACACTATGTGAACAATGTGCACATAATGTAAATTTGATAATTGTGTCAGAATTCCTCCAGGGGTCACCGCCACAATTAGTGAGGCGTGTTGATTGATAGGAGCCAGCCTGTGCTGGAAATCTCTGAACAGAACATATTGTATATATTAGATGTTTTTTTTTTTTGTTTTTTCCACTTTATTTGTATATTTACAACTGCAACAATTGTTGCATCAAGTAAATTTGATCTTACTGGTTCAGTTCACTTGTAATGTCATGGTTAGAGCAATCACCCACTGGTGAAACTTTTTAGAACTATTAAATTAAAGAAACTATTAGAACTATTAAATTTATTTGATATAGTTTTTCCATTAAGGATACTTCTGGGATAACAGAGTGGTTAGACTATTTAGTTGCCATATTACTGTAATGAACGGTCCTTCTTTTGTTCAGTTAAGAAGTACGTAGAATATTTTTGCTGCTAAAATATGTAGGAGTTTTAAGAAAAATCAATTAATTTTCCATCTTTTTGAATTTTTCTCGAAAAAGGCCCAGAGAATTTCTTTTAACTCTGAATATACATTACACACACAGATATATTACTTTCAAGATATATGTATTAATAATTTTTTTCAAGAAAAATTAGGGAAAAATTAGACGTTTTAGGGAATTTCTTAGGGATGGATTAGGTTTGGCTTCCCTGTAAGGTTACATTTCATTAACAGTTAAATCAACATCCACAATCAACAATTAACGATTGTACTAACTTTAATTATTTAGGTATGATTCATATGTGATAATATTCACGTTTGAAAATTATGCAAATGTTGGTTCTGAAGAAAATTTGAGATTAGTAAATTATTAAGAGAAAGTTATGTAAGTGTTCTCCACGGATTTTCTCATTTCATATTATTTATATGACTTAATTTGTTCTTTGTAGACTATTCTATCAAGTAAAGACGCATTGGATAAAGATTCAATTTATAACATTTTACAAACTGGTGGTTCTGGCGTGTTTAACCAAAATGGTAAATAACATTATTTAAGAAGAATTATTAGAGGCACACTAAAAACAAACAAGTAGCACCGTCATATTCTTACAAAACTCGAAACAAATTGTTTCCATCGCCAACACTTCTATAATATGGTCATTTCTTACAAGATTATTTGCATTTATTACAGGTAAAACTTGGCATGAATTACGTAAACCTTTAGATAAATTTATGAATATAAAGTTGATTGAAAATTATTTCGACAATTACCAAAAATCTGCCGTTCAGATATGTGATAGTATAGGATATTATGCTAATACTGGGGAATACATAGATCTGAGACATTGGATGGGAAACTTTACTATGGACGTGTTATCAGGTTTTTTACTATTTTTTTTTTAAATTCAAACTTTCAGGTCTACTTTTAAAACATTAAAACTAATTAAATTTACTATTTTCCAAGGGGCCATTTTTGGATACGAAACTAAACTAGCTTTAAGTAAAGACTGTTCAATTGGAAAGAAGACAGAACAGTAAGTAATATTTTTATCATTAACAATGACAGTGTAAAGTCGATTTCAGTGTTAATTCACAATTTCATCAAACCTGAATTGTCCTGTAAGTTTGCCAAGGCTAAATAATTATGCCCGCGAAGGTCCTGCTTTGTAAAAAAAATGTGGGTACTTTTCCGCTAGCCGGGCGCAAGCGAAAAACAGTTTTGGGTAAAACTGTTTTCTTTACAATTTATTAAAATTTGTTTATAGTTGAACTTGTTTTGCTTACTATTAATTAATATTTGTTTATAGTTGAACCTTTTCGACTTTTATTCCGTTGACTTGACTCGCGTTTAGTTCACAATTGGCGGCATTTGCGCCCGGCTAACGGAAAAGTAGAAAAGTACCAAAATGTGATTAGGACTCCAGGTCTTAATAATGTCGCTGATTTTATCCTTCATAGCAGGAGTTTTTTTTATTTTTTTTAAATTTCTTATAGGTGTCAGCCATCATCAAAGAGGTTGATTAAACAATTTAGTGCAGAGAATTTGACTTCTTCTTGCGGCTCACACAATAAACTTGCTGACTCAGTGAGAGAGGTTTTCATTAAGTTTGTGTGATATTTAAAATTTTAATGAATCGTGAAAACATTTTTTGTAAAAAATAATGTAATAAAATTAATGAAACCTTGTAATTATGTAAAAGTAAATGTTTTGTGCATAGGTTATGTTTTTAGAATCGGGAAATAGTAGCTTTACTTTTTAATTATTTTTGAGTTTTGCTTACGTTGAGCAATTTTTCTTCGACTGATTTGTTTCTGCATTTTAAAGTTGTTAAGATAATTTAATTCAAATGGTTTCTTCAATTTTTTTTGAAATTGTGGTTAAGTTAATCGTCTTAGTATTAAGAGTCAGCAAATGTAATGCGAGGTGAAAACATAAGTTAAATCAAATTCTCCACACCATACTGATCAGCCTACCTCTAATGATGGATGGAAATCCCGAACCCGGTTAGGGATACCATTAAACATGCTGCGGCCTTCGACAGATAAAAGCAGCGATATAATTTCTTTTTATTTATTTAAACTTTCAGCCTCATCAGTTTAGCAATGAAATTGATATTTAAGCCACATTTAATGGTCTGCCAAGCGTTGCTTCCTTTGTGTGAGGATGGACGGGAATACTTGAACGGCGCTAAAGAGTTCTGGTTGTTTGTAGGAGACGTAAGTTCATTAATTTAAGTTGTAACTAGTATTTTTTATTTTTTAAGCAGACCTGCAAAGCTAAGATATATTGTGAGGCTAGGGTTCAATTCCATAGGCCTAGGCCTTGCATTTTATTTGATGAGTCTATATGAGAAATATTTAGTAAAGTATGTCTGCCATTGCCTCCGTCCAGGACACCTCAAGTTGTTAGTTGTTCATAAAATACGCCTGGCAAAAATAGGCATTACTTCACTCAGTAATTCTTTTTTTAAAAAAAATCTCCTGAGGTTTTGCTAAAGAAATGAACTTTAAAAAAGTAAGTCATATTGGAGTTAATTTACAAAAGATCTTTGTTAAATTTTTTATACAGCTGAACATATAAAATTGGGTCACATATTCTTCCTTTCAGTTTTGACAATATTTACTGTCTTGTTTCCAGATATTACGAGGAAGAATTAATCAGATTGGTTCTTCAGAAGGTAAGCACTACTTTACTTATTTTTCTTTTTCTTGCCCGTCTTAAGTGAGATCATTACTGCAGTTTAGCAATGGTTTTTTTTTTTAAAAAAAAGTCCAACAAATTTGGTAGGAGCAGATTTTTATTGAAAAAGTAGACGTGCCCCGCAAGACAGTATGTCGTACTTTTTATTAATGATGTTCATATAATAGATACCAACTTATCATTAGAAACATCAGTTTCGGGAGGGGGTCCCCTGAGTTTGAAAAAAGCGGTTGGTCAGAGCACTCTAGTACGGAAATGAAAAATTGATATTTTGGTACCCTACACCCATTATGTGAAAACATTATGGAAAGTTATCAATTAAAATCTCTCATCCGGAAATTGTTTAATTTTTTCTTAACAAATTTTTCGATATTTCCTCGGAAATGGCTCCAAGTTTAAATAATGAGGGGGCAAGTGAAGGCCAACAACTTTAATCAGAAACATCCCCACCTCCTTATAAGAGAAAAGAAAAAAGTCGTATGAGTGATTCAGAATTTTGTATTTGCAGACTTTAAACCAAAATTTTACTCCGACATACTAATCCAAAGGGCTGAGAAAGCTGGACTATCACACCAGGAATTGTCTCGTCTTGCCACTGACTTAATAATAGCAGTAAGTATTAACATGAACGTTCTAAGTGACTAATAATTATTTCTTCTCTTTGATTTTATCCGCGCCATTGCATGTTTCTTGTATCCCTCACCGGTTTAGGATTTTCATCCATGATTAGTAGTAGATTAATCAGTTTGGTGTGGAAATTTCGACTTTACTGTGTGTCCGTCTCACACTGCGATTGCTGAGATGTGCATGCTGAATCTTCTAATCTCTTTCTAAGACTTTTTTTTTTTTCAACAGGGATTCGATGCTCCAGCGCTGATAACAGCATCTGTTATCATGATGTTAGCCATGTTTCCAGAACACGAAGAAGCAGTCTATCGTGAACAAATGGAAATTATAGGAGAAGATCTGTCCATCATGCCATCTTGGAATGATTTTTCTAAAATGCATTACCTGAACAGAGTTTTGAAAGAAACTATACGTATCTTCTGTCCAATAGGGATTGTGAGGTATCTGAAGAAGGATATTAAACTGGATGGTAAGTGCTATTGCAATTGTTACAGTTGTTATTTTTAATGGACTTATCGTATATATTGATGACATTTACTTGGTGAGGGTTTAGGTATTGATGAGAAAGATGATGTAGCGAACTTTTTATTTTATTTTAAAGTTAAATATTTTTGAAGTAATCATCACTAGAGCTGGGCCAAACCCCTAAGAGCCTAAAGTTATATCTAAATTCCCAATTAATGAGATGTAGGCTTCGCTTTATTTGTGCAAGATACAATACCGAATATCTAATTTGAATGATAATTCTCAGGATCCGGGAAGATTTTAGGAAGAGTTTGGCCTTTTCCGAGGTTTCAAAAACTGCGCAAAATTTATGGGCAATTTCTGTTTTTTCAAATAATGGATATAACCTCTCAACATATTTCTATGGCTCCGGGAATTGTTACAGTATTGTAGAAAAGGGTACAAACTACTCAATAACTTTACTTGAACTGGGAAAAAGTGGAATTTGAGAGAATTATGAAGAATGTGAATATCAGCGCCACAGAATCGTTTCATTTTATTCCCACAAACTGATTTTCTTTTTTCTTTGATTTTTCCCCAGATAAGTTTACACTTCCCCAAGGTTGTTCAACATATTTATCATTTTACGATCTGCACAGAGATCCTAAGTATTGGTCACATCCACATGATTTCCATCCTGATCATTTTCTACCTGAAGAAGTAGCGAGAAGACCAAAAGGAACATATCTTCCATTTAGCTGGGGACCAAGAAGTTGTCCAGGTAAGTTATGGTAACCATGTTAAAATGTTCTAGGTTTTTCTTTTTTTTATGACTTTGAGAAATCTACAGAATCTCATATTTGGGTGCCTTAAATTTTAACTTTTAAGATCTAAAGTACACCATCGAGTTTTATGAATATTTCGCTAAGAAACTTTATGATATAGGGATGCCAGCGTCAAGGGATGCATCCCTGAAAATGAGTCTAGGCCCAGCATCTTAAAGTAACAGTCACTGCTCAGAGGTATCCCCCTTGAGGAGCCAACTTTTTTTATCACGTCTCTTGAGTTGCCCTAATCCTGGTCTATTTTATTCGTTTATTGAGTTTTCGAAAGAAAATCTCGTATATCCATCAAAACTAGGACTGGAGTTGGAGTTGAATTAGAACCCAGGACGGAACCTGCACCCCTAAGTCGCTGCACTCTAAAAAAAAGTTAATCCCACCTTTCCATAAATATCTACTTGATACAGTCACAGTTGGTCAGAGTTAAAGTTTGAATAAAAACAAAACTTAGCAAAATTTTATAAATTAAAAATGGTGGAATATTCATACCAATTTATTTTTTTTTCTGTCAAAATTTGGAAATATATTAACTTGTTTTACGCCTTATAAAACTATTTCTTTTTATTGTATATTTTATAAAATTTCTGTACTTTCCAAACAGGTACACAATTTGCTAATGTTACAATCAAGGTAATTCTTTCTCGTCTTATTAGAGAGTTTAAATTTCTAACTGATTTGAAATTTGAGGAACTACGATTCAAATATGCTTTATTCTTGGAACCAGAAAATGGATTTTTAATGAAAATACAACGGAGGATACAGTCGTCAAACATGAGTTAATAAAAAATATTTGTTTTAAGCAATTTTTTTTTAGTGAAAATGATCTGAGTTTTCTACTTTTGTAATAAAATAATAATAAAAAAAAATTAAAGCTTGTAAACAGTGTAAATTTTGTATTTTGCTTTTATGGATTGAAACGTTTCCTATTTTCATTCGATTTCAGCGAAATGTGTGATTTTACTAACTGAATAAATGTGTTCTACATTCTTCCGAAGTTTCAAAAGAAATGTTATGAATTAGCATTCCTGATGAATCTTACAGTATAACTGAGTGAAGTAGACTTCTCTCAAGAACGAATAGAAAACAAAAGGAAGGACTCAGAAAGGGGGATATAAGAAATTTTGACTTACTTTATTCACCATTTGCATTTTATTCAAAGAATGTGAAGAAATACATAAAAATATTGATATATGTATATATAACTTACATAGATCATTTCTATACTAAAAATATTTTAAAGTACAATTAAAATAATGGTATAATATAATTTATTTATATTCACTTTATTTATATATATTTACGGTGATTACATGAGCGATTTAATATATTTTTCTTTTTTAAATATTAACTCCGACGATTTTGGACAGATAGTCTTTCTTTTTTCTTTTTTTTCAGTTTAAATTTTCACAATTTTCCCACCAATTGTATTAATTATTTTTTTTTATTCTATTTTTTAAAAAAAGTTATTCAAAACAATATCTCAGTCGATTGAGCATTCTTACTTAATACACGCATCAATTGTTTTTTTGTTTTGCACAATTATTGCCCACAAACATTCTGTGTAAATCTTTCATTACCATTATTTGAGGAAGAACAAGGAGAAATTTAAAAAAAAAGTGTATGTACTTCATTTTATTTCAACGTGGGAGGACTTTGACCAAGGAGGATTATGCTAAAGGCTACGCTGCTACAGGTGATAAAAATGAAGTCATAAATAATAAATAAAAAAAATCATTAAAATGTTGAGGTTTGGCTAAGTTGTGAAAATACAATTTCTACTTGTTGCACATCATTGAGATGGGTGTCAAAAATAAGTTATTCTTAACTTCACGGATAAATTCAAACCTTCCGAAGAATGGACTTGGTCAAAATCGTCTTTAATAAAGAAGACTGATCTAAAAGGTGAAGATAACCATGAAAATACAACCAATGCAAGCGACAGAATTCACGCGAATACATAGACAAGCTACAAAGCAGCTCATTGAGAAATCGATTACACGTCCTAGTTACAGTTCAACGCCAAACAGGTTTACCGATTATTTTACACACATTCAAGTGAAACAAACATGGGCGAATGCAATTGTTCCCTCTCTATCATGTGTTTCCTGCACACAAATGCTTTAGACAAAGAAAAGTGTGTCTACGCTCAACAATACAACTACTAGTGTTTTTCGATGGTTCCAGAGTTAGCTTTATGTATGACGCTTTGAAAATAGGTTCTTGGTCTCTTAGACTAGGACAACCAACTGCAGGATGCCTGTAAAACAGAAGATCACAACGAAAAGAGAACAATCTGGGTAACCTGTGCCCTTGCCAACTGGTCCTTATAGAAACGAGGAAATTTACCGGCTATCTTTGAATTTTTCCTTTACTAATAAGTTTAGCATAAGTTTTTCGTTAGACTAATTTGAATTAATGTTACATGTGCAAATTTAAGATAACGTTCAAATGCTTGTTAAATAAAGAAAGCAATGGAAGATCATTGTTTTTAAACACAAGTGGAATAAATGCTTACATTGAGGATGGTAAGATATTGGAGATGACGAACAACGACTCGGGAAGCCTTCAGACTTAATTAGCCCATCTTTTATTAAAATTATAAAAATCAAATTCGTATGAGTTGAAAAAGATACAACAAACAAAAATAATCGAAACAATGAACCCAATTATAAAATACAAATGGCTAACAAATCGCATTGTATTTCTCCTTGGCCAAACCTTTCAGTTAAATTAAGTAAGGTGAAGAATCACAACAAGTAATTGCACATAAATAAAACGTAATTACATTCAAAATTATAAGATTCCTCCCACTTTTAGGATTTTGAAAATAA
Source organism: Rhodnius prolixus (assembly GCF_049639745.1). NCBI lineage: Eukaryota > Metazoa > Arthropoda > Insecta > Hemiptera > Reduviidae > Rhodnius > Rhodnius prolixus. The sequence continues at coordinate 38,318,975 of NW_027411582.1, read as the reverse complement.
TTTATGGGTAGTAAAAATGCTAATCATACAAAAAAGTAATCTTAAATATTGAACTTAAGTTAAAAAACTTTACCTTCTTTTTTTTTAATTTTGAACAATACTTAGTATGCCCTTAAATTATTTACTTAATGTGAGATTCCCGCGTTTAATTTTATCTCTTTCAAATTTCAGTCCACTTTTATGATGTCATTTAAAAGCTAAATAATAACACAATTCAAATTCTTTCGAAAAAAAAAAATAGTAAACAATTGAAATACCCAATTTGTTGCTTTTACTTACGTCTTAGTCTTGTTGACGTTTTTTTTACTAAAAATAACCTAATTTAATATGCCTCTGAGCTGCCAATTCTAGCCAATGCATAGCACATCTTTCAACAAAAATGCACTAAGTGAGAGATAAGACAGTAAAAAAGACATTAATCAGAACAAAATTTAGGCATCCCAATTTTATTTTTTCAAGTCAAAGAATTGATAAAGCTATTTTAATTGTTACCAACATTACTCTCAAATAATGTCGTATTCTTTGATTTAAGAAAAATAATAAAAACAATCGTTTGCCAGCAAAAATTTGACATTTCTGAATCATTAGTCCATATAAGCAAATCCAATCTTTTTTTTTAATGAACTTTAAGTGCCTACTATAATTAATTACTTTAATTATAATTTTTTTTTTTTTTTTTTTAATTACTATTTATTATTGGCAACACTAAATTCGCTCATGTCTAAAAAATGTATGATATGTCTAAAAGTTCGACAATTCAAAATATAAATATTTGAATTGTCGTAAGTACGATATCTTTTTAATTACTTTTTTTTTTTAATTTTAATTTTAACGGATAGTATTTAAATACTTTTAAGAAAAATTGCTAATAAAAACAATAGTGAGCATAATGATCTTTTTAAAATAACATAGATACAAATATTTGTGAACACATTATTATTTTTCCAAAAACTAAAAGTTTCTTTAAGAATACACTAAACGGGGAACCATTTTGCACAAAAAAAAAGGCATACAACTATCAATTAATACAAGTTTTTGTTTTAAACAAATTTATTGTATGTTTATTCTTCTAGAATATATAAAGGCAAACTTTTATTTATTTTTCAATTATTATCTTTCAATACCATTACACTATTAATGAGAAAATAAAGAAGTATATTTTCTGCTTTTAAGAAAGTCTACGACAATTTTTCATGTTTTTTTCTAATAGAAAATTCAAATCAATTACTATTTTCGTCTCAGAAAAAAAAAGTTGACTTGAATGAACTTCTTAAAACTATTCTCGAGCCAAGCAGACGTTTGGTTCTTTCACAATGCTGAAAAACTATCCAAAAAAAAAAAGCGTTACCTAACCAGAAAATGGAATTAACTTTCTTTGTAAAGATGGTGGTTTGGCAACAGTGTCAGACAACGAAATTTCAAAGAGAGCCAGAGTACAATGCTGGGGATCTTTTTTAAAGCTCTCTGCTTCCCATATACCGTCCGATTTTTCTCGCTGATACGAGGTTTGAAGAAAGAAGAAGATTTAATTCAGGTACTAGGTAAAATTGCAAAGTCTACCCATCTTTCCGTATGATCTAAAAACTACTGTTGGCCGCGAGTCACTAGGCAGATGTTTGTCTAGTTTTTATGAATGGGCTCTGCTGGTGCTCAGTTCGTGTCTTAAACTAAAACCAACCACTACCCTAAACATTTTCCTAAAAACATATTATTGCCAAAGTATAAAAGAAGCACCATTATGATTTGACTTTCATTCGTGGTCCCTTTTCCAAGTTAAATATACTGACCGTTATTGTTTTTTTATTAACATTTGTTTGAAAGATTTCTGAAGCAGGAAAACATCTCTGATTTAGTAAAACAGAATTTAATGTAAAGCAAAAACTCAAACTGATGTTCTCGTCACATAGCAGAACTTTTCGAAAGTTTCAAACTATGCGAACGCATAAAAGATACCATTATGTTAGTTTTCGCTGCAAAGAAATCTGCTGACTAAATGAAGCTCAGCTGTCAGAAATTTCCGCCTACTTAAATGGTTTTGGGGGACGAATTGAAGATTAAATTAAGAACATTTTCTCACCAGTCCAGAAACTGTTGAGAATTTTAACGGTAGTTCACGTAGTCATTAAAAACAGAATTTTCTCTATTGCAACCGATGCTAATGATAGGCCTTGAATAAGAACTAAGAGTATGGAATTGGCATTAGTGACACCCAAATTTTGGAAGAAGTAACTTTAAACTCATCCAAGAAGGAGAGAATTGAAAATTACGTAAAATGGAGTAATTTCTTGTAATATTTATACAAATAAAAATTCATCTTCAGTAGTAAATTAGTTAAATTTAGTGGTATATAGAATTTCGAACTGCGTGAACACTGAGGTACCAATACAAAATCAAAAAAAACATGTTGATACTGAAGGAAAAATCATGCTACTTACCCCAAATAGAATTTAACCAAACTGAAGCTATTTCACAATTCTAATGAGATTTATTTAAAACAGGCAAAAATCCAACAAATTTTCTTGGAAAATATGATGAACATCCCTAAAGAGGCAACCTTCAACAATTTTCTCAATTACTTAAACCATTGCTTTCTGAATAACAAATGATACCAACCCATGTGTATTTTCAAAACTATTGTTTCCCATCACTGGCTCCCAATATTTGAAAAAAAAAATTCCCGAACAAATTCTGGATAGTTTTCCAGAACATACATTCTCTATGGGAACAAAGTAAACTTTCTGGACCAATCTGAACTGAACGAAACTTATTTTAATACTTTCTTTTTTTGAACGAAAATTAAAAATTCTTGTTTATTGCTATTTTCTACTTTAAATATGTTAATTTATAATGAAATAACGTAACCTTTAAGACAAATAATAATAAGACATATAAAAATAAAAATAACCTTCCATTCACTACCAATTTTTCGACTTCTTTCTAATCTACGTCATCACTTTTTAAGTTTATCCACTACTCGCTACATTCCGATAGTATATTTTTTCTTTATATATATATTAAAAAATATTAAAATAAGTATGTACGATCATATATTTACACATTAAATAAAAAGTTGCGCCAATTTTTTTCTTTTTACTTTTCTTTTTTTAACGTAGAAAACAAATATTTTACAATTACCGTTACTTAAAAAATAACAAACCTACATTTTCTTTAATAGATATCTACAAAAACAAATTTTTCACATTACGCATAATAAGATAATTTCTTTTCATATTTTCTAAGATTAAAAAATACTAATTTTTATTGTATTTATTATTGTTATTATTGAATTTAAGTAAAACTATTTGATTATAATAAATTGTGCTTTCCAGTTTAAATCCTTATTTGTTGTAATGAAACTGATGGTTACTGCAATCATTAACTTTTTCAAGATGAGAAAATAAGGCTTTTAGAATGAACTCTCTGGAGCTAATAATACAACAAATTTTTATTTTTTTGAAATGAGAATCACAGACTTTGTTTCAGGCAGAACTAGTTTCGATAATGATTTTATTGCTGAGATAATAAAAAAAACTATTTGAGAAGAACAGGCTCAAAATCTCACCTTTTGAGGTGGAGATGTCAAGTCTCTTCAGGAAGAACCCAGAAAAGAGGAGGATAAAGCCAACAGATTTAAGCCATTGGAGTAATCTCAAACCAGATCACAATTCAAGCGGAGATCAGTTTGGTAACTATACTCGAAAGAGATCCTAAATTGGGTAATATCCGTATAGAAATGCCAATGTCCCCAAGCAAGGATGAAGTCACAACTGAATTTTATTACTACCTATTAATGTACTTAACGGAAGTTATCGCGATGTGAAGATTTTTAATTTCGAGTTTTAATATGTGCTTCCCTGAGTACGAAAAGTGGTTTTTCACAAATCGGCGAATGTAACCCACCCTCCGTAACGCTAAAACGAAAAAATCCTGAAAGTTCAAAATTGATATTTCGCTTAGTTGCCAAGAAAGAATCGTCACAATAAGGTTTTGGTCTAGTCAGCTGACTTGAAATACCCACTTTACTGAATACTTTTTGGAGATTTTCCCTGGAAAAACAAAATTAAAGAAAAAGCGGTGGAACAATTTTCTTTGGAGATGTCCTAATTGTATTTATGTAAATCTATTACTTTTATATGAAACATTTTCTCCGGGAAATTCCATTAAGAACACTTCTGGAAAATAGGGAAATTCCTGCTAGTATCATCTTTTGTGTACTGTTAAAAGGTGTGTTTGCTGTACTGTTGACCGATTTCAAAACATATTCAATAAATCAATCTGACTTCAAAGGGTTTCTTAGGAACAGGTGCTAAATATGTCGAGGAAGTTACAGACGAAGTAAACACCCTCGTAAGATTTTCTTTCCTGATGAAGTAATCAGATTTGCATTTTTATCAGAATAAAATAAAAAATTAAAAAAAAAAAAAGATGAGAACCTGAGACCTAACATTGGATTTTAAACCCCAGAGGTTTGGGTTTCCATCTTCCACATCTTCACAAAACTGATCAGAATTCAAGGTGGGAAAAACATGCAATGCTGTGACAATCAAAAATATTGTCACCATGAACTACAACAGTAACCTACTTCCCTGAAAACTAATATAACCTTCCTGGCAAAACAAAACAATGACGCAGTAACCATATGATTTCATGTAATTAAATGAAATAGTAATATTAATAAATCCATTTCTATGAATATTCATAAACCATGTAATATGTTATATTTTTAAGTAAAGTCCATTACTATTCAAACTTATTAGTAAATAGAATGGAAACTTTTTTTGTTTTTAAAGCTAAAAAATTATGTATTTTTCTTTTTGTAAAAGAACAAAGAACGTATTTGAGTATAAGTATATTTAATATTTAGGCACCAATGTAAAAGGTAGTCCACGCAAACATAAAACCGCACTTAATTTAATACAGTTTTTAAAATATATTTTATGTTTAACAGAAAAACCGAACAGGCGATTTTTTGTCTGCACCAATTGACCTTTATCATTTGCGCGGTTCATTTTTTTTTCTTTTTTTGTATATCTAAGTAAAAATAAGGTACAAATTATTATTATTATTCACTGTTTTTTTATTAAATAATTTTTTGTAAAAATAGTTATCAGCTGGCACTTTTTTTATTGAAACTTATTTAATTTCTGAATTACAAAATGAAAACAAAATTATGCATTTTTTTGTTTTAATAATAAAATAAAAATAAATTCAGTCGAAGTTTTTTTTTAATCATCTACTACGGTAAACAAAGAGAAAAAAATTGTCTCGTAAATAATTTTTCAGAAGGGATGGAGCCATCTTATGAGCATGCCAGATAGAAATGATTAAAAAAGCTTGTAGACTGGAAGAAAATGCCAAAGTGTAATGTTTTTGGGTAAGGGATGATCTTCAATATGGATGCTGTTAAGATTTCCAAAAGCAGACTCCCTTTTTTTTTTTGCAATGGAATCAGTGATATTCTAGAAAACTGCCAAAATTACAGCGATCATTCTTTTAACTACAATGATCAAAGGGGTTTTCTAGTGTACTGAACAAGAAATTGAAATCCTACGCTGCTGTCAAAAGGTTGGGGCATTATTCGTGTTGATTTAACGCAAGCGAAATCCAAAAAAATCGGCTATATTTCTCGAGAACAAATCTTTAAGTCCAACGAATTCAATTCCAAAATTTATCAGACCTTGTAACCATTCAAGGGAAAGCACATAACCAAGCATTAAATTAGAACGGCTCTGAGAGAGTACCACATTTAAGTAACCTGAAATTGGTGACAGTGGCTGACAATGACATAAACAGAAGGTAACCCAGAAACACATTACCATCAATGCAGATACACAGAAAGAATTGTAAGTTGGAAATATATAAACGAAAAAGCGACAGGATAAACAAAAATTAGAAGAGTCCAAAGAAGACTTCAAATTAGCCATAAAACAAATTGAAACTTACTTTTCGAATGCTGATCGGCCATAACAATTACCGAAGACCCCACCTTGGGTTCCTGTGCTGTGAAGTGAGAATGCATTTCAACTCCAACTAAATCTTGGAAATGAAGAAAACTTTTTTTTTTTTAGGCCAGCCGATCGCATTTACCCACAATTCTGTGTGTGTGTGCAGTCTAGGGGTACCAAGAGCGGAATAAGAGTTGTAAGAGGTTAGCAGGATGAAAATTAAGTGGTGCTTTACGAAATTATCAGTTAGCTGGTAAACCCAACTAAGTTGGGAAAAGGAAAAAGAAAAACAATGAAAAATGCTTTAATTTAGCGTAAGATCTTCAATAAGATTGACGTTAAATGCTTCAGTGATAACTCCGTTTTAAAATCTAATACTTTACTCACAGACCTTCGAATCTATTCTCAGGAAGATCAAGACAATATACAGAATAAAAATTTCGCGTACAAACAACATTAGAGTCGGATGGTATTGAGCGTTAAAGATACCTTGAATTTGATTAAGAAACAATAAAAACAATACCATTTTAATCAATTTCTGCCTGGCATCCTCTAAAAGATCTCCCTAAGCTATTTATTACAAAAATAAAATAATAATTAGGGCGTGTTAATGACTTGCCCATCAAAGCCTTATCAGTGATATAGATTTCCAAAAGATAGATGTAAAGTTATTTATGGGCAGTGCGGCATGCTTAAAAAAAAGGAAGTAAAATTACACAATTTTACGGAGTTGTATAATACAGAAATTATTACAATTATTCTTATTATTATTTTTTTAACTTGGTTCCACAATTCTTTCACGAGTAATAAACTTTTTCATTTCTTTTTTTTTTTTGTTTTAACACTTTTAATTAAAAATTAAAAAATAAGTTGTATTTTTAACCAATCACAGCCTAAATAGACAATAAGTTTTTATTCTCCAATTTAATTATTCGTTTGCCTTTTTCCATTTTATTTTGTTTAAGCAATACGAAAAAAACTTATTTTTTAGAATAAAACAATTATAAAAATTGGTTAAAACAATAAGTAAGCATTTTCTCATTAAATTTTGAGGTTATAATTTTTTGTTTGGTGTGTTTCTAGTTAAGATTTTTTTTTTGTTTTTTTTTTTAATGTATTAATTAATGCTACAACTATCGAGAATAAGGCTACTTCATTAAAGGAGAACTAACATCGAAATATTAAGCAATCGATTAAACAGGACTTTTAGTTAAAAGTGAAAAATTGCAATTATTACGTATTACAAAATAAAAAATAAAAAATACACTTGTTGCAAAAATGGGCGAACTAGTCCGCATCAGGTCCAGAGAAAGTGGTGCCCTTCTTCCGCCGGAAAAAAAACTGGATATGTTTTTATTTCCTTAAATGAGTAAAAGTAAAGTAATTGCCTATTTTTTTCAGGTGGGGCTTAACGTCCAACTACCAAATCAGGTGTCGTGGACGGAGGCGACTAGCAAACATACTTTACTGTGAATTTCTTTTATTAATCATTAAATAAAATCCAAGGCCTAAAGACCGGGGGAATCGAACCCAGTACCACAATGCATATTAAGCTTTACAGGTCTCGCCTCTAACAGCTCGGCTTTTATGAAAATAAAAGTAAAAAAATACCTTTGCGTGGATTTTATTTTATATTTAGTTTATTTTATCAAACTTCAAAACCAAAACCGGTATTATTTTAGTAAAAGTGCAACTGTTAACTTATTGCGGCCAAGATATTTACGGAAATAGTCAGGATGAGAACCTTTTATGGAAATTCAATACCCCTAGTGTATTAGATACTACTTCAGGGATACTGTCCTTCCTTCCTGTGGGCATACCAACCCCCCCCCCCCCAAAAAAAACCTCTATAGCGGACACTACCAACACTCTCACAATATAGAGATAGTTGTAGAAAAATTTAGCGAAGTGGAACTGTCTAAAGACTGCCTTGACGGAAAATCGTGGGTAGTTCAAATTTCAGATTGCCTTTAAATGTAATCGTGGGACATAATGAATAACTGACAATTTTTCCGAAGAAAATTCATTCAAGAACACTTTTAGAGCAACTTTTCACAGCTCACTTTAAAGTGCTCTTTTTAGTATGATCTATTTATTTACATAATAATGTCTTGGATTGAATGAGATTTGTAATTCTGAGTTCGAAAACTAGAAAGGCTGAAGAACATGCGAATTCTCTAAAGGAATTTTTCATTTTTATCGATTTATTCGAACTTTTTTTTTTTTTTTTGTATACATTTCCCGGGAATTTGTTTTGCGAGGGTTTAGGATTTAGGAAATTATTTTTTCCCTTATGTCTTTTCAATGAATTATATCTACTTATAATACCAGTGAGTATTTAACAGTTGGCTAAAAAACTGAAGCAAATCGCTAGAACGAAAACTGATAAAATTTGATCCCCGTTACCTTCTCCAAACGCGAATTATGAAGAATTACTATTTGCCCAATTGCAACAAGTGGATGGATACAAGGGCCATAACAGAGAGTAATTATATTGAATTGCTACAATTACCAAAATTATTAGAGAATCCAGCTCGAACCTAATGGTAAAGGCAATCCCAGAAAGTAAGGGATAGAGCCAGAATCAAGGGGAGAAAAGGTTCGTTCTGGGACCAATGTACTTCTTCCCTAGTTAGCAACCCACCCAGAATTTCTAGAATATCCTAAAAACAAGTTTGTTTTTTTAAATCGAATTTTGAAGAAAAAAAACCTAATCGTTTTTTTATAAACAATTACTTTTTGGTCGAATATATTTTCCAACAATTCTTAAATACATTTTACATTCACACATATTGCTATTATTTTGAAAAAGTGTTTTTTTTAAGCGTTGATTTTTTTATTTTTATTAATTGTTATGATATTAAACTAGTAATTTTTATTTTTTAAATTTTATTTTTTTCCTGAAAAAATTTGGACATATATTCTAAATTCTAACATCGATAATTTGTATTTATAAAATTAAGTTTATTATATTTTTTGTTAACACTAATTTGTTTTTTACATTTTAAAAATACACCTGAAAATATATTTATTCTATTTATTTTATTTATTTTTTATTTTTGGGAAGTTAATGTATTTTTTATTTCTATTTTTAGTTTCTCGCAGACCCCGCCCCCCAAAATTGGGGTTTTCAAAAAAAAACATGATTAAACTTTAAGGGCAAATCCCCGAATAAGATATAAGTTGTTTTTTAACTAGTCAAAAACGTAATAGTTCTTAATAAAGCCCAACGTCAACTAGAAGTTTTTAATGTTTTTAGAATTCGTTTTACTAATTTCTTCCTTTGTTGTGATAATGTTCCCTTAGATTTTTTTTTTTTTTTTTGTACAATGGGGGTATTTTTTTTAATGAATTCCTAGTGTTCTAACGTGGGGGTTATCTTTTGCAGAAGAGAGTGGAGGTTATTGAACTGTTATCCCTCGAGGCACAACATTAGCCATATTTCTAAAATAATGGCTGGGATGTTACTTTTCAATGAATTAGTAGGTACAAACTGGGAGACAGTTTCAACTTTTTGACGAAATCATGCAGAGATTTTGGGATAAAATTTTGTATTTGAAATATCTGCAGAGAGCGTCTCTCTCTCTATACATTCCTCACTACGTGCCGATCACTTCAAAGATTTCCTCAGAAAGATTAACAGCCTATTTCCTTACTATTTAGTGCTTGCAATTTTGAAAGCGCTAACTTCTTCAGTTGGCTTTCTAAGAGGTGCATTCAAGTTATAACACCTCCGAATTTTTTTCTCAGAACTGTTTCCAGATAAGAACATGCGGTTTGTTTTCAAATAAGCGGGCACTCTTTGTTAATGCGTGACAGAAATGGCAGCACTGTACGGCACACAGAACCCTAGCCGCAGCGTCGAGAGTAAGGACTGGTTTTTATTCTAAAAATGGCGACATTTTCATTACACGATCAGCGTGCAATCATTCGATTTCTCCATTTGCGTGGTGTGGGTCACCAATTGAAATTCATCGCCAGTTGAGAGAGACATGTGGCGATGGTGCCATGGATGTGTCAAATGTGCGTTCCTGGGTGCGACAGTTTAAAGAAGGAAGAACGTCGTGTGAAAACAAACCAAGACAATCTCGGCCTCGCACCAGTCGGTCTGTTGACACGATCGACCGAGTGGAAAAAGTTGTTTTGGAGGATCGCCGAAAGAGTGTGCAACAGATCGCTTCCGAAGTTGGCGTTTCCGTGGGATCTGCGCACACAATCCTTCATGATGACCTGAAAATGCGAAAAGTGTCCTCCAGGTGGGTGCCACGAATGAAGACTTTGAAGTGATTGCTCATGCTCCCTATTCGCCTGATCTTGCTCCTAGCGACTTTTGGCTCTTTACAACAATGAAAGACACTCTCCGTGGCCGCACATTCACCAGCCGGGCCGCTATTGCATCAGCGATTTTCCAGTGGTCAAAACAGACTCCTAAAAGAGCGTTCACAGCGGCCATGGAAACATGGCGGCGACGTTGTGAAAAATGTGTGAGACTACATGGAGATTACGTCGAGATGTGAAAAAAGTTTCAAATTTTTGGTGTGATTAGTTAGTGAGAAAAAAATTCGGAGGCGTTATAACTTGAATGCACCTCGTATTACAGGGGCCAGCCTTTTCCAGGACAGGACATTCTATTACAACATTTGTAATCAATCTGAACCTCACGCTCCATAAATATCTGCTATTGAACAATTTTCAAGGCCAAATTATGCCAATTCTAAAGGAGCTAACAAAAATGGAAGATTCCCCCCAGCCACTCGGACCACCCGGAGTTCAAGTTTTTATTTTTTGAATCATGGGACGTCTGACATTGGTCATAACACTTTTCTCAAACATCTTGGTATCAAAAACATCAATGATATATCCACGTATCATTTTGTTCCTAATATCTTGCGCTGCTGGTCCTTGAATCGCGAACATGAACTCTTGAGTTCCCAAGATTAAGAGTTCACCAACCAAGAAACCATGACAAATTCTAGAATTACTAACAAATGGGCTTTTATTTTTGCACAACTAGAGGTTCCGCTAGTCAGAGCGGAATTTCCGACTAAGGTATAAGATTTTTAAAACAAAAATCCGATTACAAAGACAAGAAACTAAACCGGGGATAGCTTTTTGATCTATGTAACTATTATTTGTTAAAATGAATACCAGAAAACAGTCTTGAGGCCGCGCTAAATGCGAGCGAGCTGTTGGACATGCGCGGAGTAATTTCTTTCAATATTTATTAAAATGCTACATGCAAGGGACTTATTTGTTTTGTTACTTCTAATAATTATTTAACAATTTATTTTTGTATTTAAAGCATTTTTTAAATAATATTTGAGGTGGCGTATTCACTTTTGGGGCTTCATATTTTCCTTCTGGAAGATTTCTAAGCTCGTTTTCTATTTTTAGTTTTAAAAATAAATATTAAAATGAATTAAAACAGGAGGCGAAAAATCATGAAAAATTAGGCTACTTTTTTTTAAAAAAGTTGCCTAAAGGTTCCAAACCTTGAATTTAGAGAGGCAAAAAATACTGGGATGAACATTTATAAAGTTTATAAGAACAAGATAGGATACAGGACCTGTATATTATATCCCGTCTGATCGTTTCTGTTAGCTGAACACCAGAGGATATGCAGAAACTATTGGTCGGAAAACCAAGAAAGGGTCTCTTGGGAGAACAGGACCCAATACCATGATCCAATCTCCAGACCGACCTTGGAGGATGTACCACCGTTTTCCAGGACAAGTAATTATGCTATTCTTTGTAGTATTTCTGTTCCGTAAGGATTGTCCTCATGAAAATCTTTGGATTTTCATAATTTCCCTAACTGCGGGGGGGACGCGGTAACTATCATAATCAATAGAAATAAGAGTTTCATTTAAAATAAGTAGGAGATATCATTACTATTATCTGTGTAATTTCTTATGTGGAGGTGGTCTTATTATATTCAATCTAAGAGAATTATTTCTTGTTATGCATTGTATGTTTATCTCATACGCAGTTTTTCTTTTAACAATTTCCTTTGCATCTTGCGTTTTATTTCTTTTAAAACTTTAAAAGAGGGCGGCGCTTTTTCTTTTTATATTCTTCAAGGTTTTCCTTCTTTCTAGCAGTTCATTGTAATTTTTTGTTTTGTTTTATTGTGTTGACTTTAATGGTTGAAATGCTGAACCCAGACTCGGCTTTAACTGAAAATTGACGCTCGGCTTTAAGGGATAATCCATTTCAGATATGTCTACCATTGGTTTCCTGAAAACATAAAAAAATAATACAAATAATAAAACAATTATCAAAAACCTAAAAAAATGAGTTCCTCACACTGAAATTATTCAATGTTGAATTTAAAAAGTTTCACAAAACTAAACCCACAAAAGTTGTGTTATGAGGAGAAACATGATTCCAGATATGGTAATCTATGATTTAGTTCACACTGGCAGGTGAAACAAACACACTAATAACTTCACTCCTAATTTCCAAGCGTAAGCTTAAATTTCATCGTAGATCAATTACCCATGCAAGTCGTGTTTACAGAGACGTCAGCATTGATGTTGTATTTAGTATAGTCACGCTGGAATACCTGCAGTTAACGCAAGATCCATGAAAAAGTGGCTACTGGCACTTTACCATTCAGGGAACATCTGAATATAGTAAAAATAAAGTATTTATACCTATTTTCATCGGTAAATCTAAGGCTAACTCTTTCGCATCCATCTGGTGGCTCACGTTCTAGAAACCTGTTGATTCTCGGAGACGTTCCCAACTGTCTTCCTTCAGTCTCTGGCGATGAATCTTCTGAAACACCTTGGAAGATTATTTTTATTTTATTTTTAATTTAATTAAAAATATGAGAGTAACAAGGGTAAAGATTAGGAACATGCCTAGTCCTTTTATTGGCTTATTACTCAATGAAGTTTGGTATATTCATCTATCTATTAAATATCTATGAACCTAGTATTCAGAGGCGCCACGGTAGCCGAGCGGTTAGAGGCGAGACCTGCGAAGCTAATATGTATTGTGGTACTGGGTTCGATTCCCGGTCTTAGGCCTTGGATTTTATTTAATGGTTAATAAAAGAAGTTTACAGTAAAGTATGTTTGCTAGTCGCCTCCGTCCACGACACCTAATTGGTAGTTGGACGTTAAGCCCCGCCTGAAAAAATAGGCGATTACTTTCTTTACTTTACTTTACTATTAAATATCTATGAACCTAGTATTCAGAAATGAAATTGTGTGTACTTGAAAAATACGAATCTAGACAGAAATCCGAGCGTTTAAAAGATGAATCGCCAAGAGTGAATGGTTGATTCTCGGAGACGTTCCCAAGAGTGAATGGTTAGTTTTGCTAGGAGCAAAGACCAATGACTTTCTCTTGGGGCAGAATCCTCCGGAACTGGTGGGAAATAGCACCTACAGATAAAAAGGGGCGTAAGTCCCCCCAACAATGTAAACCATCATTGAAAACATTATGTGTTCACAATTTAAAAACTTTCATCTGAGGTTATTGGAGCCCGGAGCTTTTTTGCCGGCCTCTTGGGCAGCGTTCTCTCGTTACTGACAAAACTGTCCATTACCGGACGGTGAGCTTTAAGTGGTCTGGATTCGAACCCAGGATCTAACCGCATAGCCTTTTAATGTTCATCTATTTTTTTTACTACTACAATTGAATGATCACCAACAAGAAAAATACAACATTACGCACCTTTTTTTTTATCAGTAACACTAACAACACGAGAAGTTAAAATAAAATCGTACATTAGATGCGTTACGGAACCTGGCACGTCAATAAATGTCTACCGAAAAACCCATTTTCAATTACCTTGTAAATCGCTGGATGGTCTTGAATCACTTCGATTTGTAAGAGCAGAACCCGCTGGCGAACCGGAATCACACGAAGGTGGTCCTGTTTATAGAAATGAAAGCAAGAAATAAGAATAAAATAATTAAGGACAGGAAATGAAACAAGAATAATAGTATTTCTTAAATTTATTCTTAAAAAAAAAAAAAATGAATAACTACACTACCTGAAGAATGCGCACTATTTGTAGAAGTATAGGCAGGTGTTTGTGTATTTACAGACCTTGTCTGACGTAAGAGATCGGCGACTGGTGCTCGATGTCCTTCAGGTGTACTCTCACAGCAGCCCTTTAAATAAAATATGTGTAAGAGGTGACACACACACACATACGCCTGAAGTGGTACTCATTTTTTTGGGAATATCAACATGAACAAAGACACTAAGATATTTCTCCCCATATTCCACAGCCAACTAGAGCATTAAATGTATTTTCTTCTCTTTCTTTTTTTTAGTTGGCAAATAAAACTGAAACCTGTGGAACAGCAGAAACATTAAATCGATGTATTCTACAATAGGAGCAAGAATTGGAAACAAAAACAAACCAGCTGGATTAACTTCAGTCGAAATTAAATAAATAAGTACAAAGAAAGGATTGTGAGGGCCCAAAAAAATTGTATATGTTTTATATGAGATTGGGATACATACTTCGAATCGCTTAGTTTCCATTGTCGAAGCACCTGCAATGGACACATGCGCTGATGAATGATGACTTTGACCTCTTTTAGATCTCACCAAAAACTAGCATAACATCTTCAGTTTCCCGTTAGAGGAAGTTTACTTCGCCATTTTTGATCCAAAGTCAAAGGCTTTCCCACCAATTGACTGTATCCGCTTCTGACATGTGATGATGGACCCACGTTTTATCCACATCAACAAAAATGCGTGAAAATGTATGGTTGGACTCTTCATTATTCTTCATTCTCCCCTTACTTTAGGTAATAATTATCGCTTCCACAGTAACGTTTGCCACGAGCTGTCTTGAATGGATGCGCTCAAATCGACTGAAGGGCTTCTTTTTTAGGGGTCAATCCTTAATGAACACCGATTGACCAGACCCTTATGTGCCTCCTGAGTCTGCAATGTACGGTCAAAGAACGTCCTTAAGCTGGGCACCCATTCACAGAGCTGTGATATTAACTGCTTTTGAAAACAATTTATTTAGCCACGCTTGAATAGGCTTTTCATTGACAATTGTATTATTGTGGAAGATACAAGGTGATGATGAGAGTTTAGCATTTCTTTCAAGTTTCAAATTGCTGTATCTCTTGTCCTATTGGTGTAATCTCAGTGGAAATATGGAAAATTATAGTACTCGTTTACCTCTAGTATTGTGCATAATTGCAGATAATTAGCAAGATTTTTTTTTTTTTAGATATAACGTGATAAAATTTTGGAGTTTTGCAATTCCTTGTTATAGTGAAGAGCAGAATAAGAAAAAGGGAGAGTGAGTCAACCGCCCCAAAGTCACAGAGATTCATTGTAACATCCAACCTCAATTAACTAGCTCTAATATGGACAAGCCCATAGCAGGTTACAAAGCAACCTGAGAGACGCGTTCGCGCCGCATTTTAACAAGCCCAGGACGATGAGGAGTCTCGCACCCGATTATGCCCTTGCTTAAGGGTCAAAGGACGAGGAGTGATGCCTCATCCTCAGTCGCGCAGACTCCTTAATGAACACCAATTGACCAGACCCTTATGTGCCTCCTGGAGTCTGCAATGTACGGTCAAAGAACGACCTTATAAGCAGGGCATCCATTCACAGAGCATTGATATTAACTGCTTTTGAAAACAATTTATTTAGCCACGCTTGAATATGCTTTTCATTGACAATTAAGGCTTTTTTGTAAAAGTCAAGGATCGAAAAATGTAAATTTCTAAATGCAGAATTTGGTTTATAGAAAATCTTTCTCTACAATAACAACTTAGTATTAACATAAATTATTGTAAACAATCTAATTGTTTACCTTAACATGTTGCCTGTCCAGCTGTCTACCAGCTATGGAAGATCTGAGGACAAGCCTCTCGATTTCCTGATTCAGGCCCTCTATACTACCGCCTTTAGCGGCTGTGGTTACGATATGTCCGCCGGTATGTTGTTGATCACCTAATAGAATATTGTCATGGTTATTGCTGATGGACGATTCGGCCGAAGAACAACCAGCACCATAACTACTATTTCCCAGACTTCCAGCGCTAGACAATAGAGATAGAACACTTCTATCTTTGCTGGATACAACTGATTCCTTGGTCCTCTGCAATCTGTTAATAAAACAAACCAAACATTTTCTTATTAGAAAAAAAAAAACAACAAATAATGGACACAATCTTACATAGCTCCCGTTATTGATTGTGAAAAAGTGACAGGAGAGCATTTACCTCTCTACCCAGGAACACTGCACCCCATTTAAGTAGCATTGTTAAAGTGAATACTCATTCATCCAGCTTCTGGAAGAAAAAATGGCCGCCGGATTACACAAAAAGTCTCATACTATTACTTACGTAGCCCCCTTCGAAAAAGTGACTGAACCTTCCCTTACATTCCCTCACTAATTGCTCCATGTTTTGAGCCCAACAAGCAACAAAGCATTCATCTAAACCAAAATCCCTAAGTGTCTCAGAAATGGCTTAGTTCAAGCTCTTAGTAACCAAGCTCCTGGCTCCAGACATGTTGTAAAGGTTGTTACTCTCTTTGCCCTGGAGTAAAACAGGAATTCAACTCTAGACAAGAAGTCCAGGACTTTATTTTAATGTAAAAACTAAAAAATAAAAATAAAAAATACCTGTGTCTTATAAATTTCTCGAGTTTATCTTCGTTGGTGGACGCCAATACGTCTTGATGTGTTCTTACATAACCCTTTCTTGACTGGTCCCCAATCCAATCTTCTGTCTAATTTAGGACAGAAAAAAAAATATATATATTTTTAGATTTCATAATTTGATGAATGAATTACTAATGGATTAATCACTAAATACATAAATTTATTATTTACAACAGTTACTGTAACTAACAATTATCCCTACATGGAAATTATTAAATGAAAATTTAAAATTTAGATGTCACAAAATATTTGCAAAGATAACCTAAAAAAGAACCTTCCCCGTTGCTCTGACAAATTAATTTAGCTAGTCTAACTGTAAGTTGTGCTACATGAAGTTTAGGTCGTACTTAAAAGAAATTTAAGTATTTTCGTGGAAGATATAAGGTGAAGATGAGAGTTTAGCATTTCCTTCAAGTTTCAAATTGCTGTATCTCCATCTCCTGTCCTATTGGTGTAACCTCAGTGAAAATGTGGAAAATTTTAGTGTACTCGTTTACCTCTACTATTGTGCATAATTACATATAATTAGCAAGATTTTTTTTTTTAGGAGATATAATGTGTTGTTGTATTTGTTTTTTTGAAATTAAATTTAACCGTATGAAAATCTGCAACATCAATTTTGTTCAGCAAATACGCACATTGCGATCGACTTGCAAGAGTGTTGAGAGATAAATACCTCATTAATTAAATATTATTCCACCAACTCATATTTTTCATTACATTATCTATATTTATAAGAATGAATAACAATTAACACAATAGTAATAATTAATTATGATCTGACGAGGGAAGGGATTAGCTATGAGGTTAGCATACTGGACTCCCACGCGGAAGGTCCCGGGTTCGAATCCAGCTGCTGACCCTTAGATTTTCTCTTCCTAGGAGCTTCTTACAGCTCACTGTCCGGTGATGGACAGTGTTGTCTGTAACGAGAGAACACTGTCCGGAGGCCGGCAGTGCACTGAAAAAAGCTCCGGGCGCCAATAACCTTAGATGTTGACGCGCCTTAAATCATAAAAAAAAAAAAAAATTATGATTTGACCTTTCACTGCTTACAAGTTTTTGTTAGTCCGCCCATTCTAATAGATATATGTACATATAATTTTAAAAGTGGCCCACATTTGGGTTGGCCACCCTGGTCAAAATTATAGTAGTCCCATTGGTGGTACAGATTTGAAACATCAACAATTTGAACTTATTGCGATTTTTTTTTGGGGGGGGTCTCAAAACGGATGTTTCTGGTGAAAACCTAAAATTGATTCTTTTTACGATCGCAATGCTTTGTAGAGGAAGTGAAAATATGTAAAGGAAGTCGTGTATGGCCACATCAGATTATTTTAAAAAAAAACATTTAAACTTTCAAATCAAAATAAAAACTTTAAAAATAGCCAAAAATACTAAACAAGAACCGAGTTTGTAGTAATAGTATTCTATTTGGTAATGTGCCAAACTTTCTCTGAGTTGTGGCATACGAAGTTGGCACACTATTTACATAAACATATACATTTGGATTAGTTCACAGCCTAATTAGAGACTGGTGTTTTGTAATACTGCAATCAAAATGATAAACTATATATCTTTCTATTTTACTATCAACACAAACTCAACTCAAGTGTACGCAAACTAAACAAACATTATCAATTACACTTATGTAATCATAATGTCATAATCAGCTTTTACTTCTCATTTTATTTTGAATCTATAATTTGAAAAAACATCCTTGACAGAGGTTTTAAAAAATTTGGTTTACTTTATTATAAAATTTGACAGTAATAACTTCTAATATTGTATATTTAGCAGTATTAATGAATTTTACATTATATTTTTATTAACTCCTTAACAAAAAACTTACAGTTTAAAAAAACTTAAGTACGAGGTGTGGCTATTAAATAACGAGACTATTGCTGTAAAACATTTTATTTTAAATTTATACATATTTAGTTATTATCACCTTCAATATACACCCCTCCCCTATCACTACAACGCTCCATGCGAATTTACCATTGTTCGAAACAGTGCTGGAAGTCTTTTTCTGTCTGAGCTCCTGCATGGACGCGTGCCGCTTTTTCTTTCACAGCTTCAACGGAGACTGAAATCGTGTTCCTTTTAATGTAGATTTGACTTTGGCGAACAGATAAAAGTCACATGGGGCGGCCAGGTCAGGCGAATAAGTCCGGATGGCCTAAAACTGGGATGTTGTACTTGGCTAGAAACGTCGTCTTGACAGATAATGTAGTGTGAGCCGGCGCCGGTTGTCTTGATAGAGAACCTTGATGACTTGTTCTTCCACAAATCGGGTCGTTTTTTTTTTCCTTACTCTTTCACGGAGTTTAGCAAGCACCTCACGGTAGTAATGTTGATTAATTATCATCGGATATTTTCATCCGTTTTGGACGTGGAAGGGCCGGTCCCGGGCGGTCATCATCTCCGACGTCTTCTCCTCGGCCATCTTGGAAACGTTTGAATCACTCAAAATACTCGCGCACGTGATACAACATTCATCGCCATAAACTTCTTTTAATAAAAGATCAAGTTTCAGTAGGGGTTTCACCAAGTTTTGATGTGAAATTTCACTACAATACTACGATGTTTTCGGCAAAACGAAATTAACATCTCTTACACGTACGACGGTTCCGGTCAGACAGAATTTCTCTACAAAACACGTGAGACGCTGCAATCGAAAGAGAAGAGGCTTTACGCTGCACAGCTGTCGCTAGGGTCGTTAGGATTTGGCGCATGCAAAGTTCTTATGTAGCAGCATGAGCCTCTTTATTTAATAGCCACACCTCGTATAAGGATTGGTTTAATGACGAAAAGGTACACAAATCAGCAAGTACGTAACATTTCATTCATACTTTAGCTTTTAATTTTAACTGTTTAGAAATTTACGAAAAAGGTTATGTTTTATTAAAAATGTTTCAACAATAACATCATTTAGATAATTTTACTGCACCGAGATCTGTGGTCAGAGCAAGCCTTAAGAGAAAAATCACGAGATTGTTCACTCTCGGTAGAGCCAAGAGAAAGTAATTAAATTCTGATGATAAAGTTTTGCGTGTTTTACGCTGAGAGCGCTGGCCTTCCCCTCTCCCCTCCAAGAAAAAAAATTTATGAAAACTATACTACAAGCAGCAGCAAAATTATTTTACATATATTTTTTGGGGGTGATATTAAATATGTATAAAACGTAGAAAAAAAAAAATATATATATATTTCTTCCCTTCTCCCGCACGGGTGTAATATTTAAACGAGCCAATGGGAACATGCAAAGTTTCATGTGAATCAGAACGCTGGATCACCACAAGCAATATATATAACTGTATATAGTAATTTGCCCTTAACAGTTTTTCCAACACGTTTTCCTTTTTTTCCAAAGAGCAAACACGAACACTATTTGAAACCTTACAACATTTCCACCAAAACACATCGCTTTTCTTTGCTTTTATTAGGCCAGTTTGGTGAAACTCTCCAGCATAAGTTTTCCTCCTAGTACTATTAAATTTTCTTCAACACTGAATTTTATATTGAACCTTTAAAAAAAAATAAATAAATGAGAGATTGTTGTGGCTCGAGGACCCATTTAAAAGACAATAACATTATTATTTCAGGTACTTTAAGCAATTCAGCGCAAGTACAAATCATTTTACACTAATTTTAGTGAAGAAAATTACAATTTCAATCACCTGTAATACTTCCAATCAGCGCTTCAAGCAAAACAGAATGTGCCACATTGATCTAGCCACAGGACAAGTAGATGATTCTGTAGCTCCTTTACTCCAGAAAGATTCCAATTAGCCAAGGTCTGAGATTCCCCCAACCGTTTTTAAGAAAGGGACTTTTTTTTTTCTATTTTGAAAGCATGTTTCTAGCGAAAAGAATTTTAGAGAAATTGTTGAAAAGTGCCCAAGTTGAATAGTCTTTATGACTGTTGTAAACGATGCGTTTAGATTGGCTAGTGTAATTTAGTTACACATACAATCGTGTCCTTCACCACGCTTATTGGTCGGTTATGTAAACGTAAGCCATGAATGTACTTATTATCAGAACGTTGTTAATTTGGTTACGTCAATTTTTCTTATCTTTGTACGTTGTTTTTCGATTAATAATTATTAAAATCTTGCTGTTTGTTTAGGTTTTTTTTGCAAGTATTTTTTTAAAAAAAACCTCAAATCACTTTTCTCATCGATTCTTATCCAATTAAAACCATGAAGCTACTTTACTGTAAATGGGCGTTTAGAATACCCTAGCGAATCATTGAATCCGTTGATTATATAGTACGACACGGTTTGGTGCATCCACCTTGTCCTGATTTAGCTAATTTGTAGTAAGTGATAAACGTAGTTTCATTTAGAAAATCAGTTTCATTTAATCGTTAAACGCGTAACGGAATGCGAGAATATTGCTGCCTGTTTCCAGTATAACTAAGGATTATCATTTTTGGGATTTCGGTTGAGATTTTTTTCATTTGGAAGAGTCATTCTAAGAACTCTGGGGACCTTTAAGGGATTGCGTAAGGTTGTCCCGCAATGATTGACCCTTAAGAAAAAAAGAAGGGGTAACAGAAAGTTGAGCTTATACAAAAAATAGGTCATAACTTGATTTTTACCCTTGTAAGTAAGTAAAAGTAAAGTAATCGCCTGTTTTTTCAGGGGGGCTCAACTCTAGCTACCAATTAGATGTCGTGGAGGGGGGGGCGGAAGCTCATATTTTACTATAAACAGGTTTTTTTTATTCCTAACAAATAAAAAATAGCCGTACGCGGGATTCGAACTGGGGATCTCCCACTTATAAAGCCACGCTCATAACCACTAGACCAAATAAGAGATCAAAGCCCGCCAAAAAAAAAACTGCAGTCAAACAAAAAAATCGCCGGCAGCTTTAACTTTCAATTGGATCATAATAGGTCCCGATTGCATAATAATTAGCTTTCAAAATATTTCCCAAAATGGAAGCTGCACTTTCCTAAGGGGATTTTCTTTTTTACTTTTCAGAAAATTTTCTCGAAAACGTCTTAAAAGAATTTCTCTTAACTTGGCGAACTAATTGTGTACACTACTGCAGTCACGACCACCATTAGAAATGTTTAGTTCTCATACCTCCTAGACACTGAACTCAAATCTTTTACGTAATATTACAATTAGCTCCCTCAGTTCACCAAATTTTCCCACCAAGTACCAGAGCAGCCCCTTCCCCCCCAAGAATTGTCTAAATTCCTGGAAAAATCGATGGATTGAGGTTAAAAAAATAAATAGTACCAGGAGAAAAAAGTCCAGTTGAAAGAGAGGAGGAGCTCAGAGAGTAAGAGAGAGAAGTATCAGTAGAACAGGAAATTACGTACTTCGATTCCTTTGAGCTCTCTCTGACATACCCTGCTGACAAAAGCATACTGTGTTGCACAAAAAAAAAAAAAAACAGTTGTGATATTTTTTGCTACAAGGACGATCATAGAGAGAATAATGTACACTGCTGTTAAAAGCTTGTATGTAATATTACATATTTTTAGTCTATATCATCTATTTCTGTAAATAAATTAAGAAAATGAAAAAAAACAATTCTGGTGTGAATTTCTCTTACTTTCAAACTTGAATTTTTACTGAACATTATTTGGGGCTTCACTATAAAAGTAAAGTCACTTGATTCCCACTGTACAGGTCATACTAAAACAAAACTTCTGAGATAAGGGTAACGTCGGGGTGCCCTTTGTTAACCAACAAGGAGAGAACGTGGTAAATCGCACTTCAATTTTGTTCAAATTTTTACTGGTTATTATTCTAGGTCGAAAATAAGTCGGCACGGATTCGGCAGGTTAATTGATGAATGGCGCTCAGTGGCCAGAAAATTATTTAACCTTGAAAAATGATCATAAAATGGCTCCTACTAACCTGAAGCTGTTAATGAAAATTTTAAGGGTGTTCCTTCCTGAACAAATTTGAAACGCGTGTATAGAGTTGTTTATAAATTTACTCATGAAAAGCGAATATACTATATCGAATATAAGACTAATGTTGTTTGTTTCAACACGTTTTTTAGTGCTTAGTTCAAACAGTTTTCTACTCAAAAAGACATTATGTAAGGTATTGCACCAAAAATACTCGTAGATTCAAGATTTTAATTATTCGTACTACTAAAAATACCGTACGGCTTGGACACGCTAGTCCAGGTTTATTATATAATCAACTAATTATTACAAATTAATTCAGATCTGCGGGAAACATTATCAGGGAGGTTAGTTACTAAGCCACTATCACTTCCGGCAGAATAATTCACGAAAACCTAAGCGGATACACATTAAGTTAACCCAGCGTACTAAACCCGCAAGGATACTTAACTTGACTGGGGGGAAAAAATGGGTCTTTGAGGCCCATTCAGACAAAAGCCCGAAAATTTTGTCGACTTCTTTTCGTCCTAGAATAACCAATGAAAATTTGGACCAAATTGGCGAAGGAGTACCCGTTTTTTAATCCTCAGCGGACCCGAAGAAAATTGGTAAGCTGCATGAATGCTTTACTTTCTCGCACGAACGGTGAGAGAAAATGAGCCAAAAAAGAAAAAAGAAATACCTGTGTGGATCGATCCACCTGCAGATTGCTCAAGTACATGGATTC
The DNA here is from genome assembly GCF_049639745.1 of Rhodnius prolixus. Lineage (NCBI taxonomy): Eukaryota > Metazoa > Arthropoda > Insecta > Hemiptera > Reduviidae > Rhodnius > Rhodnius prolixus. The sequence goes on along the minus strand of NW_027411582.1, from coordinate 38,295,762 downwards.
CCTAGGCCAGTGTCCAGTCAGATATATTGTATCCAAGGAGGCTGTCCTTCTCATCGAGATGTTCGAATAATCATGAGCCGATTGTGATCGTACGTTCTTGCATTTTCCTAGAACCATGGGAAACAATAGTTACAACAATTGAAGAAATGTAGTAAAGTATTTTTACATTCTAGGGTCAGTCGAGTGACACATGAACTCGTCAACACTCAATTACAATCTGTCACTCATGCAATAAACTCAGCGCTTGCCCGTAGTACTAACCGTAAACTACTAGAGGTTTTCCAGTTGAATGAAACTTGAGGGTCATAGAAACCTTTAGGTCTGATCACTAGGATTTCACGGATTGTGTGATCAAACAAACGCTTATACACAGGTACACACCACTCCTTAATCCTCAGTCATACTTTGTACTGTACAGCATGTTGAACCAATGACGGACCCAGACCATTGGTTCAAGGGGATCTCTGAACTATAGCTGGCAATCAGGGTGGAGTAAGTGGACCCTAAAAGTAGAATATTATGGTAATACAGTAATGTCAGAAATGGAGTCTGACATGACGGCGCTTTGAATGAAGTTACCGAGTGGAAACCTAATTATTGTCCATTAATACTGTAATATAGGTTACCATTTAGAATATAAATAGAAAATACCGTTCGTAATATTAATGACGAAACTAGCAATGCAAGGATCTTTATTTGTGACTCCGGAAATGCAACCTTCCTGAATTTTTGTTTTCGATTTTCTACAAAATTTTTCCAATGATTTTCTTTAACTTGGAATACATAAAAAACCCCCCTCCGATCGGAATTTCCCTAGAAAATGGGTTAAATAAAAGTTTTAGAACTACAATATATACCAAGTTGAATGAAAAACTTAAGTCTTCGAGAAGATCTTAAAAATCGAAAACTCGATTCTATAAAGTGGAATTATTTTTATTAAAACTTATTGTAGCGTCCTCTGGTGACACTTGAGCGAAGTATCAAACTTTCTACTGTTTTTTTTTTCTCGATTTGGAGGTTAGGTGATTGCAGACAGAGAGTGATTTCAATTTGTAAAAATCACTCTTTTTGTTGAGATAGTTCTCCTTGGTTAACAGGAAAAGTGCATGAAAGTCAGCATTGAAACCAAAGATAGCGAAAATATAACTAATGTATCCTCTTCGCTCTAAACAGTCTACAACTAAGGCAACATAGATGCAGCAAATTCAACATTATTCTGAAATGCTGATGTTTCTTAGAACAAGCATATAATCTGCTTCTTACGATGTGCAACCATACTTTAGATCAGCTATGCTTAAATTGGGACAATTCGAAGCTGAATGACTGAAAGGCTTGCGACTAAAACAATTTTTCTTATTTGGGGTTCCCCTCAAAGCGGATATGAAGTGAAAATATGATATAGAAAATCAGCTGTAATAATGACAGTAATACTGTCTTCACTCTCGAGGTCAAAAATCATTCACGTACACTTCACTCTCAAGAGACTATTTTTTTTCAACTTGGAATTTTAGCTAACGTTGATGAAAATGGTCCAATAGATGACAGAACAAACTTTTAGTTAAAAGAGTTGTGAAAATGAACTTTCTGATGACAAAAAATGCTCATGTTTCTTCAGAAAGTGCTTTCTAGATATGAATCTGAACATTGTAATGAAAAAAATGGAACAAGTATAGTTTGTTGTCATGAAAATTACATGAGAAATATTACAAGCAGCAGTGAACGTAGAAGTTAAAAAGAATCATGGATGCTATTCTCGAAAAAATCTCAAAAGAGTGAAATGTTACTTCCAGATAAGGAATTTATTTCATCGTTGATGTTATCGAGGTCCAAACCAAGAAATAAGATTTGGACATCAATTTTAGTTTTTGACAAATTTATTGTTCACTCACATACCATTTTCAAAAAGTCAAAGAGTCTTTCAGACACAGAGGGCCTCAAAACGAGCATATCCTCAATACCTCCTTTTCACAGGGCTAAGAAGTTTCAGTGAAGAATTTATTTAAAAATCTTACAATCATTTTTTTCCTTCTTTACTCCAGACAAAGCAGAGAGAATCAATAAAAACAAGAATATTAGGTAGCATGACAAAATTTCTTAGACTTAAGTTAAATGAAAACAGCTGTTGGTCAGTGAACGAAAACAAGCATTTAATCTCAACCTTTCAAAATATAACCTACAAAACTTCCCGAATTTGCAAACAAAATAAATAAATTCAATCCCCCCCCCCACAAAAAAAACAATTGCATCATTAAAACCTTCAAAAACTATACGAAAATATTGCCAAAATTCTTTTAATTTATTAGCAACATATTTTGTGTTGAATTTTCCTTTTCGAGTAAAAATTCAAGGTCAAAGTTAATTGCATTAAAAAAAGTAAAGACAATCATTGTAATTATTTTATTTCTGGAACTGGGAGAAAATAAACGTTTGAAATTTTACTAATACGGCTATAAATTATTATACTTTTATGTAAGTTTAAAATAGAGAAAAAGTAAACCACGAATTCTTACATTCTAAAGTTAAAGCTGTTACATCAACTAAAGATTATTAAACTTATAAAAGTTGGTTTAATTCTATCTTTCTCAAAAATAGAACAAAGTAAAACTTTATGTATTCTAGTAATTTGTACTAGAGGTAGATGAAAAAAAAAACATCTCTTTGATCATAACCTCTAAAACTTAAAATCATTACTTTTGTTGAATATTTTAAAAGAATTAGATCTAATTTCTTGACTATTTGGTGTAATTGTTATCCTCAGTAAAATTATTAATAAAAATAGTTAACAAAAAATTCAGTGGTTTTAGCCAAATTGTTTAATCAATAAAAACTTATTTGTATTTAATGAAATGTTATGTTCCTGGAAATAATTTGGAATGGAAAAAAAAGTTAGGGAACTTTTAAAATGCATACTTGTAAATTATCTTGTTTAGCTGATGGATAACCTACACTTTTTTTTTTAATATTAGCCACAATTAGCTTTAAAAACATTGGTTTTTCTTGTTGTTTTGGAAGTGCTCCAATATCTTGATTTCATGTAAAAATGGTTTTGAAGTCGGGGTTTAAAAATTAATACATTAATCGAGTAAAGTTTTATAAAATTCATTATAATACTGTAGGTTTGACACGAGAGTGTAATGTTACTTTTTCTATAGTAGTTCTTTTATATCTATCTACTAACAATGTCAAGGGCATTTTTTTAAAAATTCCGAAATGAAACAACGACCAGAAAAAAGTTGACTTAAGAGTCAAAGCAAGATATTTTTTAAAAATAAATGAGAGATTGCCATGAAGTGAGTTTCAAGAAAAAAAAAGAGGCAGAATTTTTGCTGAGGACTAGAATCTTTCTTGACTTAAATAATTTTTTTTGTTCAAATTTCTTAACATTTTAAAAATGTTTTAATAATTTTACCCTTATAGTTGATAGCCCCAGGGCTTCGTAACCCGCAAGAGGTTGCCTCCGGTGATGCTGTAACTTTCCAAAATGAAGTTGATGGCGAAATACTACAAGAACTATTGCTTTCTGTTTGTTTTAAATTAGAATTTTGTCTTGTCAACGAAGACATTGGCAAAGTAGCCTTTAATGGCCCTTGTTTTGAAGATGGTGAACGACGTATCCATTGTCCTGTACCGGCAGACATCTTGTGCCTACCTCCAACAAAGAGACAAAGAGAGAGAGAAAAAAAGAAGACACTTCACAACTTCTAAAGAAAATTAGTGTTTTTTTTCTCCCTTTCTAGTCCGGAAATTAAGCTTGTTCTTATTTCCTTTCATTTTCGATTGGGAGTACAACCATAATTGTTTTTTTTAAATTGATTTTTGTATTCCAGGTTTGGAAAAAAACTTATTTAAATGCGTCATTAAGTCATCTTTAAAAACCTATCACACACAAACTTAAAACGAAAAAACAAAACACACTACCGGCAATCTAAATTAAAAAAAAATAAATAAAATATAAAAATTGGTCAATACGTTCTACAATGGTCTCTAGCTCTGTTCTGAACACGGGCTCCAGTACAACTACCTAGTGCTGCACATGAACTGAGCGGAACACTGAATGGGCCGCCAGAGTGCGGTAGTACACCCGACCATATGGAAGGTTAGAACGTACGCCAGCAATCCCCACCCCTCTCCGATTAAAGGAGAACTTCTACACATCATACTATAAGCTTTCAATGCCAATAAACCAATCTTCAAACTGGAAACCATTAGGAATTTTCAAACTAAATATCCCGCAGTGATTTTTTTTTTCCCCTAACAAAAATGAAATCCCAATAGAATTATTAGATGTCGATGTCAAAATGCTGAGAAATTTGAATCTACTATAGATTAATTAATTTTAGGTTGGATACAAATTACAAAACACTTTTTTTAGCCTAAAACTGGTCACGTATTTTGTAGGCCCCCTGCCTCCATTTTATTTTTTCTTAAGACTGAGATCCACTGTCATAATGAGTTCCGTGGAACATTAATGTAAAAGAATTTAAGTATTAAAAACAATTAATAGTTAATTGTTATTAACAACAATTAATTGGTGTAACCAGAAGGAAAAACTGCAGAGTGGTTTAAGGGAGTATTGTTCACCATTTTAATGATCTGATGTATAATTTAAATAAACATCGCAATTTAGCCGGTAAGATTGCGTAATATTTGGTCTATCACATATTTTTAATTTTGATTAGTTAAAATTTTATATTTTTTTAAATGAAAATAATAGTGGGAAATAAATTACGTTTCAAAAACATTGCTGAACTATAAGAAAATCGCGTAAGGTGCTTGCTGTTTATCCTAAAAATCGAGAAACGAATTTTTCTTCTTTCTTCAGATCGTAGAATACTCTTATGCTTCTCGAAGGATCGCTGTTTGAAAAATAAAATTGAATATTTGATAGATTAATCTGTTTGGTGCAGAGATTTCTGCTTCATTCACGTTATCGTCTCGTTCTAGACTAAACAACTAAATTAGGGAGGTTGCATGGTGTGACCATGAAGTGTAGAGCGAGAGGAAAAAGCAAAAAGTATCGAATACTCTACCCTCAAACTCTGATTTTAATCTGCCTTTGATGAAAGGCTGTTAAGTTCGAAATTGGACATTCGTGCTAGCTACAACGGACAAAATCACAAGAAAAATAACACCTTATTTCGGCTACCAATTCAAGGATCAAGAACTCCAAGCTGCTCTACGATTGCTTGAGCAGACTTCAAAGAATTTGATAGCCCACAAGAAAGATGGGCTGTCAGAGACGATTGACGGAAAGTTTGTCAAACTAAATTAACTCGATTAAGTAAAGTGTAGGAAAATCGCCTATTTTTTTTAAATTATTATTATTGAACTATTAATTTATTCTGTTCTGTTAATAAAATAAATTGGGATGAAGGATGGATTAAAACAAAAATACAAATAAACCCAACATAATAAATAAAAAGTAAAAAGAAATTAGATATTATGTAATTCTTAGATCCATAATCATACATCAAATTATCATTTGTTTGTTTTACATATATTATAATAATAGTGATTATAATTTTTTCAAGGAAAAAAAAACTTCTCGCCAACTAATAATCTGAAGAATTACTTTTTTAAATTTTTCTTTTTAAATAAAGTAGAAATAACTTAATGATAAGGAAATAAAAATATCAACTAGAAAATAATAATAATCGTAAAAAAAAGTTTGTTTGTAAAACTACATTGTAAAAATATTCAGGATGACTAGACGCAAACAACAAAAATTAAGGGAAAACTAAAAGGAGTAAAGAACAATTTTCAATATGTACACTTAAAAACTTAAGTAAATATGTTAATAACACAAGAAAGAAAACATAGGTTAGGATTTATCAATTATAAAAATCTACTAGGCACAGGCTCTCTAATTATTTTTCTCTCCTTTTTATCTGTTTCTTCATATTATCTTCTTCTTTTTTTTGAATAAATATTCTTTCAAAAATGTTTAAATTTGAGACAAAAATGTCTCAATTAAAATTTTAAAAAATAGATTTCAACCTACGATTAAGATAGGAAATTGATAAATTTCGTTTAGAATACACTGAAGAAGAACCCATTCTTCCCTAAGAACCCAGAGTTCGTACTATTAAAAAAAGATCAAATAATATCTGATATGAACACGCACATGACTTTATTTTTCTTAACACGCAATTTTTATTTTTCAAACTTCGAATGTTTACTAAAACAATCAATTGATTTCAATACTGGGTTCCTCAACACTTAGCAATAACGTTAAGCTTTTATCTGTACTGATCGTGTATGGATAGCTAAAACGAAATTAACCAACAGATATACTCTACCGGTTAAACGATTTCACTGAAACCCAAAATTTTTACATTCTAGTTAATTCTCACTAATTTTACCCAACCTAGGACTACGATCTGTACGATTACCAACTGCATAGTATGGATAATAATAAAATTTGACTCAAACATTCCAAGTTAGAAGAAAATCTGTGAGTAAGAACCTTGAGTTTCTAGTAAAAGAGCAAGTCAAGTGAGAGTTTACAGGTGATGTTTTTGCTCTAAGTGCCAGAGGTCACGAATGACATACTGGCCATGGCGCAAAATCACTCAGAATTTAAGAAAAACCGTTTCTGGCTCCTCTACTACAGTTAGCTGCTGATCGGATCTACTCGTTAAACTCGTATTTCCTAAATTAGGATAGCAAGCATCTCATACTAATAATCCAACTCTTCGCGACTCCAGCAAGTTTACGGGAAAAACAGAAACAAAAATCGAGAGAAGAGCTATTTCCTGCTCAAAATCAGGAAATAATTTATGATATTGCAGGCAAATTAGAATGCTGAGATTGGACTTAAAAAGTCTTTTTGTAAGAGTTGGAAAAGTCGAGATAAGATCCACTTTTTAGGCTGTCTCGCGTGTTCAGAGGCATCTAATAAAAAATATCAGTTACCTTTGTAATGCTTTACGAGTGATTCATAACATTGATCCCAACTTTTGAGATAATTCTAAATGGCATCCCGAAAAATCCCTGCGGAAATCACTGGGACTCTCTTACTCCAGATACCAGAAGCTACCTAAAAATTGAGAAGTAATAATTTTTTTTCTCCCGTTTTCGGTCAAATAAAAACCATTATTTAAGACTTAATGTAGTGAATTCGATACCCATTCTCTTAATAATATTAACATTAATACAGTTCGAATTCTTGAAAATAAGTTAACTATATTATAAACAAGCAGTAAACAATTGTTTACAAACACATGAAAAAAAATACAGAATTTTTTAATAACAGCATTATAAATGAAAGTATTATATTTGCAACTCGACAAAATTTAAGTACGGGGAAGAAAGCTGTATAGATCATTTAAAAAATCAAACTTTTCTTCACTTCCGGACCAAGTTACTATTAATTATAATAAACATCTGGAGGCACCACATAAGTTTTATTGATTTTATTATAATTTATGATTGGAAAGGGAGATTATAAATAAGCCTTAGGCACTATGTACAGACTCTCTAATAGCGAAGATTTTTTAGCTCAAATACACATTGTAGAAAATCAAATAAATAACCAGGAAGAGAAGTTGAATGAAATGGATTTAGGGATGAAATCATATTTTTAAAAATTATAAAATACATACTTTAACGAATCATAATTCTATTATTTATCGAGATTGGATTTTTTAAATTATTTATTTATTAATTAATTTTTTAGAGTGAAACAAAATCAACCACCACTTTTTAATCGCAATATTTCATTAAAAGATGTCGCTGCCTAATGGTAAAATTTAAAATCTGGTGGGCATACAATCATAGACACTCTCCTCAGATTCCCCCAAAACTCACGAAAAATAATTTTCAAAGAAAAAATCAAAGTCTCAAAGTAAAAGATACACGATATGGGCTATTTGAGTAGGGCAAACTGAGTTATAAGTTAAAATGTACAAAATTACAATATCGATAATTGTTGTCAGAGAAGGTTATATGAGTGTACACCAGATTTTTATTGTCCCCCCAACTGTGTTCGATTTGGACACAATCGAATCACCATTATTTCTGTAAATCACGAAAATAATTGAATTATAACAAACAAATCTGAATTGAGTAATTTAAAACAAAAACAAAAATTGGAGTTTTAACTTTTATAAACAATTAGTTATTTAACTTTTAATAACTCAGTAAGTTATTGCATCTTGACATTAATAATAAAGAAGGATATTAAACTATTATTATAAAACATAAAATGGCATGAATGTATTATCACAGTGGCACAAAGCTGAATTAATTAGTTTTTTATTACTTCTTTTTTCCCTAAAATCGAAGTGCCCATTTTCCTTGTTAATTTCAATTATCCTTATACATATATAATATCTTTTTATATTTGTACTTAACCAGAAAGACTTTATTGAATTATATTAGGTAAAAAGAAACAGAAATAGATAAAAATGCAATTATAAATCTGTAAATAGTTGAAAATGTAATTAATAAAAGCAAAAGTCAAATACTAGAATGACGTCATTGATTTTTGTTTGCTTTTTTTTTAAACAGCTGTTGTGAAACAACTGAAATATTATTACTAATCATATCCAACAATATATAAGTAATTTGGGCTAAACATTTTTAAAATAATTGTAAATAGTAATAATGGTATAATTTAAAAATTAAGTGATGTTTACAATTTTTATTATGGCTCAAATTGTTTTTAACTTAAAAATGAGTGGATGATAGCCCTATCACCAAAGAAACAAGTGTTGAATGTTGATGATTAGGAGGGGGGGAAAAAATTCTTATTTGTGAACCAAAACGTTGACATCACTGACAACAAACGTTGAAAGAACAAAGAAAATGTGACTAAAAAACGAGCCATCAATAAAATGAAGTCTACATAAAATAATAGTTCATAAATTTAAGATTTCTTTTCTTTTTTCCTCCCATAACAACTTCCGAAACCAGAAGATTAAGATGAAGTCAAAATGTAGTTTTTATTATACAATTCAAGTATGCTTTTATTTTTAATGAGGGGCATAAAAGTACACGAAAAACAATGATGGGTAAGCGCTTAATAATAAAAAATTAAGAGAAAAGGTTTTTTTTTTTAGATGTTGCACTTAAAATTTGTAAATGTTACAATTTACAATTCGATTGCAAATAGACCCTCAGTTATACAATCCATATTTTGTTTTTAAATAAAAAAAAAAGAAGAGTAATGTTTACAGAATGAGTAATTTAAAAATACATACGTAAAATAAATTTAAATAAAACAACATTCAATGCAAAATACACTAGTGTTCTGTTCAAAATGCTATTCAATTGATTCACATGATTGGTTCGATTAGTGATCAGATCGATTGTTTTGTAACTAAGACTAGATTTTTTTTACTATTACAAGTTTTTAAGTAAAGACAATTTATTTTCAATCAAATTATATCCAATAAATTCTGATTTATCCATATATATTTTGAAGAAAAAATATTTTAAGAATTTCAAGTTATTACACTAAATTATTTACGAAAGTAATAGTATTTTAAAAGAGAATTATAGCACAAAACTGCGTAAATGCTTCTTCATTTCTTAACGTTGTATTCTATCATTAATATTCTCAAAGGCCAAAACAATGTTTGTAAAATAGTTCAATAAAAAATATATTTAAAAAAAAATCAATGTGATAGTAGGTTTCATTTACTGTTATATTCATATTTTTAAGTGACAAATTTTCTTGAATTTTTATTAAATACTTAGTTAAATCCTTCCCTTACTTAGGTTTTAGCTATTGTGGGTTAAGTACCTCTCTTCTAAAAAAGCCCTTAATACAAAATTACATGAGAAATATAGGTGATGACTCTGCTCCCACCGGAACCAGTTTTAAAATCTACTTTCGATCTGTAAATAAAATATTAAATTTGAACCAACTTTGACTTTGAGTTATTATGATCCAAATTTGTTTAAACAATTTTTTTTTTTTTTTTTGAACTCAGTAGTTTTTAAAACAAATATTTCTTTTGAAAAATAGAAATTAAACATGTGCCCAAATATGTAATACTTTCTCTTCTAAATAGACGCATGAGATAGTACGATATGTAGAATATTATATTTCTGTTTTGGCCTAAGAGTAGTATTTAAATTTGTGTTATAGAAGTAAAGTAATCGCCTATTTTTTCAGGCGGGGCTTAACGTCCAACTACCAATTAGGTGTCGTGGACGGAGGCGTCTAGCAAACATACTTTACTATTTCTCATTTTTAAACATTAAATAAAATCCAAGGCCTATGACCGGGAATCGAACCCAGTACCACAATACATTTTAGCTTCGCAGGTCTCGCCTCTAACCGCTCGGCTACCGTGGCGCCTTTGTGTTATAGAAAATCATTGCTTTAAAATCTCTATCAAATATCATTATATAGGAATCAAACGATGGTATCTTTGTCCTTACATGTTTCACAATTGTTTTGTCTTTTACAGACCATATTTAGGCTTTCTGCCTTAACTTTACTCACATGCACACAATTTTATTTAATTAATTAAAAATAACATTATAAATAATTATGCCACAATTATTAGTATCATCAATTTATATTGTATAGAGATAATATTATAATTCTCATCATTCTTTTTTTGGCTATGAAATTAGAAAATTCCATTTTTTTTTTTTTTTATCGTACACAGTCTTCATTATCAAACAAGTTTTTCTGTTTATTAATTTTCTTTTTCTTAAGTAAAATTAAAATAATTGAATGAAGTCATTTCAATAAAAATTCAAATAGACTAGGTATAAGTTGGCAGATAATTAAAAACAAAAAGTACTAATTCATTATTGTTGAATATTAGTTTAAATAAAATTCATTGTATTTATTTTTATTTTTTGGAGGACTTATTAAACTTAATTTTACGAGACTCATTCAGTTCGTTGATTATGATTCGCCTTCGTTTTGGTCTTCCTTTTCAGCATTTTCAGAGAATTAACATGGGAATTACATCAATTTATAATAACATGTTCCCTTGACCATATCTCTTAATATATAGTGTTTCCATGGAAACGTGTGTTGTTTTAAACAACAAATTGTTAAGTAATGTATTGCAATGTTTTGAAATTAATACATACGTACATATATTAATTGATATCATTCCACGTTTAACCTCTTGTAGATAGTCGGGTTGGAAGGCTGAAATTTTGATGAATAATCAACGAACTAAATGAGACCATTAAAACAATATTTTATTAAAACCCCAAAAATTTATATAAATTTAGCCTTTAAACAATTAAAAATTACACATAACTTTTAAGTACTTTTAATTTTCAGTTGAATTTTTAAGTTGTAGTGTAAAATTTTATTCATTTATTGCCAAGAAGTTTTTATTGACACTGCGAATTAATCGCGAAATTTTTGTTTAGACGTAGATATAATTTGTTTTTATTCGTTATAGCACGCATGTTTATTCTACTTCTGACTGGTTTCGGGACATTCACCCATTGTCGAAATTTCGCCACTTAACCTGACAAGCAATTTGCTGAAACTCACTGGATAACTAAAACCATTGTATATTTTAGGTTATTAATCTTGGGATGTTTCGACTGGGAGAGATTACAATCAAGGCATTTAAAAATGTGAGATTTTGCTGATAATCTGGAGGTTTCAAATTGGAGTAAACTAGCTTTTAAGGAGCTGGAGCTTGGCTGCAAGAACTGGACAAAGGAATTCTATTGCACTTGAAGGCAAGTTTCCAGCTTTGAGATCCGTATGAGACAAACAAAGTCCAAAACCGGTCAGAAATAAAAATAAATAATATAATTTTAAAAAAACATGCGTGCTACAATGGATAAAATCAAAAAACTCCATTTTCAATAGGATACAAATCACGAAATTGGTTACATTAAATTTGGAGTTAGTACCAGAGGTGTCAAACGCCTAAAGACTCAATCGACGACATTAAAAGGTTTACAACATTAAGTACACTGAAACAATGCTAGAAGGATTCTTCAGTAGAATGCAGATCCGTGAAATGTTTCGACATCATCGTGGGGGCCATTATATAATCTGGCTTTTAAAAGATCTTACTCGATTTGCATTATACATTTAGATCTATAAGTTAGGCCAAGCTGCTAACTGGGTGCCGCTATTTTAATCTTGGGTTAAAAGGTCTTGAGACGCTTCGAATGGAAAATACTAACAACGCATTATGAGAAAAGGATTTGCAGAAACTGGTTTTAAGGAGCTGAAGCTAGGTTGCAAGGCCTGGGTGTATGGAGGACAATGGTCTTTGAAGGCAGAACACGGTTTTCCAGGCTTAAGACCCTAGGCAACATCGTACGCTACAGATAATTGGAAAAGAGAGTTTTATATATTGTATATATATAGAATAGGAACATTTTGGGTCAGTCAGGCTGCCGGAACATCAGACACGTTGAGCTTCAAATTAGCTAGGTAATGAAAGAGAAGAACTGAAAATAACCTTATAGACTGGATTTAGAAAAGGTAATTAACTGGCCGTTCGCAGAAAAGAATCTAACATTTTTTCGGACGATTTTATTTTTCAGAATTGTTGAAATGATGACAATGAAACAATGACCGCGTTTTGACACCTCAGTTTCTCATATGTCGGGAGAATATGTTCAAGGAATAATGGAGAGGGGAAAAAAAAGGAAGTATTTGAGAAAATAAGGGAAGAACCCTTAAAGATAAAAAAAATCATTGCAATTTTTAATGAAGTATTTTTTCGATTTCTTTTTTTCGTTCACTAAGAATTTGATTGGGATTGTTTTCGAAGATTAGAGAAGAATCAGTCAAACTCGTAAATTAAAGACTAGAAAAACATTTCGTAGTTTTTCGTTACAAATAAATTAATTCAAAGCTTTCAAGTAATTAAATTGTTTTATGCAGAAAAATTGCAGCTAAATCACTATGTGTTTCCCATTTACAATGTCTCTATGTTTATTGGTATTCAAGCTCTTGAAATATTCTTGAAGCAATAACCCTAAACTTTTATAAAGTTTAAATCAGACATTATTTAAAAAGTAATATAGAAGAGGGGCTACCCTATTGGACTGTTGGCCATCAGGGAGGGCATTTAAGGTCTACTACAACTATTAATATTATAAAATTGGCGTAGCATTTCAAAAAGGGATTCCCACCTACCGAATCCCTTAAAAAATACATTTAGCTGGAATAGATACAAATAAGAGCAATAGAATTTTGAGTTTCCCTTTAGTGAAGGAAGTTTAAAAATGAAAAAAAAAAACAATTGCTTCAGTCAACTTCTGTATTCTGGATCATCAATAAAATTTAGGATTTTTTGCCAAAGAAACTTCTCCCAAGCAGTGATTTTTGCATTCCGGTTTTAAACTCAATTCCCAATATTAATAAACAGGAGCGCGATACTTTCACTGAATCAATACGATGTGGGAGATTAGGCGGCAATCGTGGGAGTCATATTGAAATTTGTCATAATCGTCTTTAGACAATAAAAACAGAGAATAGGAGAAAGTAAAATTTTTGTAAACTAAATAATTTTTCTAATCATTCATTAATTCGTAAAAGGATTAAAAACCAAAATTTACAAAACGAAAGCCAAAGTTCTGGCAGATGACCGTATTTTTACAAAATGCTATAAAACACTTTCTGAGGGACCTCCGAAAGAAAAGAATTAATTGAAAATATTTATTATATAATTCATATTTATTTTGTTTAAAAAAGATCGCGCATATTTTTCAATCAAGAATAAGTAATAACATTTAAAAAAAAAATAATAATATAAAAACGAGAAATAAAAATAAAGAAACCTTCAAATCTAAAAAAAAATCTAAAGAGAAAAAAGAACTAATAAATAAATAAATAATACCCGCAAAAGAATTAACTCTAAGTTTATTTAAGAACCTTCAAATAAGCACTAACGCAAAGAAAAAACAAACAAATTAAGTCAAATTGTTCTTCCCTTGAAAATAAAAGGAACAGTTTAGGGAAAGAAAAAAATGGACGGGTAAAGAAAGAAAGTGAATTCCTACTTTGTTTATTGTCTTGGTTAGTTATTCTTATTTATAAAGAGGATACCAAATTGATTTTCTCCAATTTAAAGATATGGACAATACTTTTTCTTTCGTTAATTATAGAACTATTATTCAAGTGAATCCATGAGATTTCTCTCGAAGTGTTATGCATTCGTGAGATAAGAATCAACTATTTACCTTTTAAAAGATTTAAAAAAGATTTATATTTTTTACTATGATTATGAAAAAAGAAAAAGCCATGTTCACAAAATAAATAAATTAATACAACTTAAAAAAAAAAAATAAGTAGAAAAAAGTTAAGTATATAAATTATTATCAATTATTTTTTTAAGTTTTTACCAATACCTGTACCTTTTTATGGAATCATTTCCGAGATCCACAACGATTACATGGTTATCACCAGTTGTACATAATCCACTTGGTCTTTTAAGTCTAGCCGAATGTGAATCAATGGTTGACAATAATCGTCCAGTTTGCAAAGAGAATACTTGCACCATGTTACGCCCTTTCTCCGAACGAGATCCTAAGATGCGACCTACAGAATCTGCGGTGAGTCCACCGTAACGTCCTTTGCCTGGAAATAATTCAATTAAAAAACAAAACAAAAAAAAAGTATTTATTAAGGTCTTATCACAATTTATCTAAGTAAAATTCATTTAATCATGAGTTTTTAAGAAAACTATACTTGATAACGAACTGATAATGTTTCAAAATAACGTCAGTGCTCGTTTCAAAACCCTCAAAAATCAGTATTCTCCGAGAAAAGTCACAAAACTCAAAGTAACAGGCCTAACATTCGATATGGACATGCACAAAACAAAACTCAATGGCTGGTGCCATGGAAAAGTCTTTAAAAATTTGGTTCCTTCAGCTGATGGGACTAAAATTGTTCTAAAAAGTGGGAATTCTGGATATGATATTTTGTATTTCTAAACGTTATACCATATTTAAAGAATCGTGTATTAGAACGCCATCTCGGAGAAGATTTCCACTTCTCGTCTTTCTAAGAGCCCCTTAATTTTTTCCTGGAACTTTTTTAAAAAGAGAATAGATCTTGATTTATGTAGCGAAATACAAAATTTAAAGAAAATCATTTTCAAATAAATAAATAACATTAAAACTGAAAAACGGCATTTCAGGACAACCCAATTTCATTAAATTTGTGATTTTTCTTATATATTTAATTCCTAATTAATTATACAAACAGATTTGTACAATTGGTAATAAAGCTTGATCAAAATTTTAATCTTTGCAACAACTGACCTTTTCCTTCGGGATAAATTTCCTGTAGAAAATCGCCTTTAGCTGAAAATACTTGTATCCTAGAATCAGCCACAATAATTTCACCATCTGGTCCTACAGCAACGGCTGATATTAAATTGAAACAACCAGCTTGACATCCTTTAGAGCCAACCTAAGTAAGTTAATGAAATTTTAGAAAGTACTTATAAAATGAAATATTAAAGAAAAATTATAAATAAGTCAATAACAAAACGTACTCTAACCTGAAACAGGAATTTGCCATCCATATCAAAAGCGAAAACACAACAAGGTCCATTATCTGCTACCAGGATATGTCCATAAGTAGGATCGACAGCAATATCGATTGGTTCTTGAAAGCCGGTATGACTAAAACTGCTAATCATTTCCCCTTCGGTTGTTAACCTTAAAAAGGAACAATCAATCTTGTAACCGGTTTCAATAGATGATCAGACTGTAGGCTGATATGTGAGGAAGGTCTTTTTAATTTTATTTTTAAATAAGGCGCTTCAACATCTGAGGTGGCTGGCGCCTGTAACTTATTTTTCAGTGAACTGCCGGCCTCTGGGTGAAGTTCTCTCTTTACAGACAACACTGTCCTTCACCATTCAGTAAGAAATATTCACTATTATTATTTCTTTTTAGACAATGTTTATTCACTTAAACTCAATGTGGGCGATTATGTATTACTAGATTATTGAGGGGAGCTTGCAGATGAATTTGAACTCATAAATTTTGACTGAAAAAAAAAAATATCTCCAAGGTGGGCAGTATGACCAAACAAATGAGAACCTCTGCCCTGAATGATGACCAAATGAACCAAAAGACTATCCTAATCATCCAGCCCTCGAGAATGGTTAAGCTATAATGAATTTTGTCATTTTTACCTTGTAACCGTAGCTGTTCTCCAATTAACCGTGGCCAACCAAGGTTCTCCATCACCATGGTAACAAGCTATACCAGTGCAAGATCTACCGCGTAAACAGTCATGCTCGATATGTCTGATGAGATCAAGACTTTGTGAAGCTAATACCTTTACTCGACAATTGCCAGTATCTGCGATGTATACCTGTGTTTAAAAATATTTGTCCTTATTTTAATTATTTGTAATTTTTAAATTTGTATAGAGCCAGAATCTAGAACCATTAATAACATTAATTGTGCTTACAGTTATCTGCATTTTTTTAATTTTTTATACTACCCTAGTATACTAGCAGAGAATTTTGGAGAATTAGTTGTTTCATTAAGTAATAACCAAAATAAAAAATACGTACCTCACCAGAAGCCGGTAAATACGAAACAGCAACCGGTTGTAGAAACTGATCCTTCCCTTGACCTCTACTACCAACACAGATCACTGGATCATTGTGCACGGTAGCTCGGACAGTAAGACCTGGACCGACACGTCTATCTAACACAGTAACACTGACTCGATGTTCACCTTCGGATGTTGGTCGAAATTTTATCAAATAGGTACCATCTCCAACGTCGGTAATTGTGACGTCCGTTAATTCACCATTATTATCGGCCGTATGCGAACAATGTTGGTTGTTGGACAAGTGAGTTACTGTCGCGCTTACCGGATCTCCACCGACAGTACGCCGAGCGCCTTCATAATCGTAGGTTGTTAAAACAACTATACATTCCAAGTTTATTATACATTCACCTGAAAATGGAACCAAGAATAATGTCAATATCATTCTTAAAATATAAATGAAAATAGTTTTACAAAAAAATACAGTAAGCTCGTTGAGAATGAATGAGAACTTTCCAATCATGAGATTGGGCAAATTTGGAAATCGTTTTAAGTAAATTTAAATACTAAAAGAGCTTTTAAAGTATTTTGTTGATGGCATTTGAAAATTTCTTTTTAATTTTCTCAATGGGACGGCAGCAATATAAAGCAAGTGATCTTGCGCGCAGGATTAGGCAATAAATTATAAAAAAACCTAATAATATACGTAATTACATTTAGGAATTGCAAATGCAGATTTTTCACGAACAAACATACATATAATAGTATACACTGCCGCAATAACAAATTTTTAAAAACCACTTGCTTCATATTCAGCGTTCCTCAAAAAGTGCATTTCCTATTTCTAGTAGAAGAAAGCTAAAGTAAAAAAGAAATATAAATACCCAATAATTCCAAAGTAGACAATCTGACAAGAGTAGTACTCGTTCTGACGGAAACAACACCAGACAATACTTCATTCAACTTCTGTTGGTAACCTTCGGCTATATTGCAAGCTATGAAACAGTTTTCTTTTGGTTCGCACAAACTGCTCACTGCTTCTAACTTTTCTGAGAGTGCAGTGATCCTCTGTGAAATGTTACGTACTTCAACCTGATATTGCAGTCCATCACACTCTTCGGTCACCTAAAAAAAAACACGACATAAAATTTTCATCAATAACTTTTGCTATATATATGTATATATATATAGCAAAAGTTATATATATATATATATAAAAGAAATCCTAGATACAGATATACATTTTTATTGGTTGAATCGTCGAATTATGAGGAGAAAGATACCTATGTCCAGAAAGACTTTTTTCAAAAACGTTCATTCATGCTCTCCGTTTTAGGCTCCTCTTCGGAAGCAGCGTAGAGGATTAAAGCATTAATTGCCATCCCCTAGCGATTTCTGATAACATTAGGTACAATCAGGATTTTTTTTTTGGTCCAGCAACCGGCGTGTTTAATGAACATGTACTCAAAAACTGATCTTAAAAAAAAAAAATCTCTATCTTTACCTTATCTTTTTCAGCTCTCACAGTATCCAACTGTGCTTGTAATAAAGATAATTTGGTTTGTTTTAAATCTAGCAATTGTTGTGTAACTAGTCTTTTCGCAGACGTTACTAAGGATTCAGCCTCCGAAAATATTGCTCCCACTTTATCTATACAACCTTGCGTTGTTGTTTCTAAACGGCTTACTTCTTCACGCACTGCATCTTCAGCTTCGGATAACTATTACGAGAAAAAAAAAACAATGTTATAGTTTATAATTACTTCAATTTTAAATATATCCTTTTTTTATTTGTGAGTGTTAATATTACAAAATACTTACTTTTGATATGCATTCGTTCGCTTTATAAAGCAATATTTCTGACATTCTCTTGATGGCTATACTAAATGGAATCACAGTGTGTTCGCAAGATGTACTGGTGCTAGAACTACCCTCGCCAGTTGTGCCAACTAATATCGACGTACTGCTACTATGTGATCCAATAGTACATTGTGCACAAAATACTGTATCACAAGTTTCACAAAATAATAGTTCCTATAAAAACCACAATTTAAATAATATTAAATAGTATGTAAGCTCAATATTTCTAGAGAAAGTTTAAATCTATTATTTTGTTTAAAGATATGTTAAAGGTGGAAAGTTACCGAGAAAAATTGTAACGAACAGGTTGAAATTTGGAAATTAATATTGAATTTTCATGATTTAAATACTCAAATGATTAATTCATTGTGATTATTACTTATTTAAAGAGGGTAAACATCTTTTCATTGGCACTCAGAGTTTATCAGTACACATGCAGCATCAGGATAGTTTTCTCTCGTTAAGGCAACAAATTTTGTTGCATGCCCTAGTGGCAATTAAGTAAAAATTTTTAAGATAGGTGGAACCCCCCCACACACACACAACCAATATGTAAAAATTACATTTCCGGCCCTGGCTGTTCTCAATTCGGACACTTCCTGTGAAAACTGTTAATGGAAAATCTCCTCGAATGCAAATCTCCATGGTTACCAGTAAATAATTACAACATGCATACCTGATTGAAATGTACAGAACATTTTGGCACAACGTCCCTCCTTTGGCTGGCCATAAGATCTAACAACTGATTGACAAGAAATGATGGCGGTAGAGCGGCCACACCTCCTCTGGGAACGGTGATCTGTTCGCGACATATTGGACATCTGAAGGTTGGCGATGCAGCTGCGTGGGAGGCGATCCTGAGAAGGCAATGAAGGCAAACCGTGTGCGAACATGGCAACAGTTTTGGAGTATGCTCGCTACCATCGTACATACCTGGATAAATTAAAAAATAAAGAATACAGGAAGCGTTTCAACTATCTAATTAAAAAGAATTTATTTACTAGAATGAAAAATTAACTAATTTTCAAAAATAATTAATCATAGAATTATACATTGTTTCTCCTCTTTATTGCCTTAAAAAAATTAATAGATTCACATATTTAAAGTGATGAAAAAAATCTCATTCAACTAAGAATAAAAACAAAATAATAATAAAAATAAATAAATAAATAATAATATAATAATAATAATAATAATAACAGAAATACTAAATTAATAAAAATAGAAGTTTTATCTGTTCATAAAATGGAGCAAAATCAAGCAATTACTGTCAATGGTTCTGTTTACAATTATATTTTTTTAGATAAGGCCAAAATAAAAAATTGATAACAACTTATTCTTAAACCTTTCAAATAATGTGTATGCAATAAAATTAAATTACACCAATATGCAATTGAAGTTAAAGAAGTTGTTTCTTTTTTGGTTAATTCAAAAACAAGAAATCGCCAAAATGCAGAAAATTTCCCTCCTAATAAACGGGATTGTTGCTATAAAAATGTAAAACTATTAAGTCTACTGGATCTATTTTTTCTGAGACTTTGATAACAGGTAGAGTAATTTTAATGGCTTGCGGTGTATATTTTGCTGATTTACATGAAAGCAATCTGCAGAGACTGCTCTAAACCTGCAGGAAATCATAAATATAATACTGAACTTTTGTAGAAGTTTTGCTACAGAAGCAATGAAGTTAAGATTCCAGAAGATCTAGTTTTTAGATCTTTTCATTCCAGAGAAAGAGTTTTCAAAGATATACTTCCTTGGCACGCTTGATCAGTGTAGGTATGACGAACAATCTTGAGTGTAATAATTGCGATGAGGAGATTGGAAATCGGATCAGATGTCCTATTGATTTTTGGCAATTGTGAAGACCGAAAAGTTGATTAAATGGTCTATGAAACATTCATTTTATTGGCACATTTCCAAAGGATTTTAAGGGCAAAATCCAGTCGGGAGTACTTCACACGAGAAATGGAATTCTGTTCTGAGAGCTGTAGTACTTGCGATAGCAAGCTACAACATTTTTAAAAAAGAAACGCGTGCATCAGAGTACACTACTTTTATATCGACTGATTTAAAAAGACTGCATGTATGAAACTTTAAAGAAAATCGATAATGAGCAATAAACATGAAGAACGTTTAACCTGGAATCGCAAGATCAAGTATGTAAAACTCGTACAGAGATTCACACTTCGGCTTAACAAGAGATGGCTACAGAACATCCAGGTAAGGCACCCATTTATTGAGAGTTACTAAAATGACGGGAAAAAGGGGCTAGAAATATTTGTAGCCACACGACCTGTAGATGTTGAAAATTAAGATCCTGGATGGCTAATTCCTTTGTTAATATCCATAGAAATGAGTGGATTAGCTACCCATTTTTTCAGGGATTTCGTTATCCCTGAAGTAAAGTAAGACTAGTTACTTAACACGAAAAAAACTTTTACTGACACCTCCTATCAAACTTTCCTATAGTCTGAACTGGTGATTAAGGATGTACTATTAAGTTTCATCGAACCTAGGTAAACTGTTGCTCATCACCAACTTTGCTAACTAATAATTATACTTTTCTAACTTATAATAAAAATCAATAATTTATTAAGGGAAGGGATTAGCTATGAGGTTAGCATACTGGACTCCCACGCGGAGGTCCCGGGTTCGAATCCAGCAGCTGACCCTTAGATTTTCTCTTCCTAGGAGCTTCTTACAGCTCACTGTCCGGTGATGGACAGTGTTGTCTGTAACGAGAGAACACTGTCCGGAGGCCGGCAGTGCACTGGAAAAAGCTCCGGGCGCTAATGACCTCAGCTGTTGATGCGCCAAAAAAAAAAAAATAATAATAATTTATTAAAGGATAAACATTACGTTCCTCTGAAACTAGACTTATAGGTACTTAATTTAAAAAAACAAAAAACAAAACAATAAATTGCTACGATTGATTATTTAGAAAAGGTAGATAAATAGACTCTCTAATTATAACTAATCAATAATTAATGACTGCAATGTTCAAATAAATATAAAAATTATATAATTCTGGTAATATTAAAATATTTATTTGCGTATAAATCATACTTACATAAACAAGTACCACAAGTGAGAAAACTTTCATTGAAGTCTTCGTAATTTATTGAAACCGTTTCTACAAGTGTTGAGCTCATACTAACCATTTTGATACGTTTTCCTTAAATAAATAAAGAAAAAAATTAGATAATCTATAAGGAAAAAAAAGATCACTGAATTTTCTTTAATATTTGAGTAAACAAAAAACTTTTTGTTTACATATTTGTTATGAATCATTCCCGAATTCACAGAACAAAGGAGAAGACCTACGCGTCGCGCATAACAAATGATTTTAAATTAAAATTAATAGAAGAAATATGAGTGTAATAAGTCATGATTAAAAGAAATAATAATTATATTTATTCAAAATACTTACAAGTATTCTTTGTTAGTTTTGCTTGATAAATTGCAAATTTAAAATTCGATGATTTTAAAACTACTGTCAAATTACTTTAAGAAAAAATAACTAAATGAAAGTAAAACTAAAAAAAAAAACCTTTATGGCTTAAATAAGAAAATAAGTGAATGAAATGCGGTGACATTTAAAAATGCATAACAAAGGAATTAGCTCTTTTTTTTTTTTGCTTTCTTTGTTTCTATTCTGGGCACCAAACACGAATGACGACTATTCTTCCTGGTTGTGTTTCAAACATCATTTTTTTTTTTAATTAAATATTAATAACTGTAAATTCAAACATAACTCGAGACAAAATACACACACTTTCTTCACTGTAAAATGTTAGGGAAAGAAAATAAAGATTGCTACTCTGTGCAACGAAATTGTACTGGTGAATTGGTAATGTTTTTGGGAGACTAATTCACGAACATCTGAGAGATCAGCTGATTTGATCGATCTGGCGTATTGTTTTTGTTTATGGATGGCAAACAACGGCAGTGCGCAAGCGCGGTCATTCACACTCCACCATTCTGCAAACGGTTGATTGGGGTTTTATTAAACGAATGTGTCAATTAAGTACTGTACATACGACTATATCTTATCTCAAAGTTTAGACATTGTCTTTAAACTTCGAACATTTGAGACCTTCTAAATTCATAACAGTTAATAAAACCGCTCATTACTTTGAAATTTAATTTTACAGAGAAGCTTACCAGGTCATTCCCAAGAACTGCACATAAACAGGCTGGTTTTGTCCAAAAGATCATGTTCAGTCCATTGGCGCCGTGTAAACTGAAATAAAATTTGAACTTCCTGCATTTTGAGGGGTGGGGTTACGTTGTCCAAAATTCGACATAAAAATAATTCTAAAATTAGGTAAATCTATTCAGTAAAAATGGCCCTTCTGGCCACCCAATTTTCTTTCCATTTTGTATGCAAATTTAATAATTATTAATATTTAATTATCAGTTCATGCATTCAATGAATTGTTACTTTTGACAAAAGCCAAACCAATCCCTCAGGGCTCAGAAGTGCCTTTCTTCGATTTTTACCGGGTAAATGTTTTAAATAAAAGTATGTACAAATGATAAGTTCAAATTTTAAATAAAAAAAACTGGATGCAGTTTAAGAGAGAATCACAAAAAATCTGAAAAATTCTATTCAATAAAAGGCATTTCTAGAGATTGTAGATTTTAGTCCAAAAGTTCACTCAATTTGTACTTCCAGCAAAGTTTCGTTTAATCACACACTCCACATCCACTTACAACGTACACACTCTCACAGACAAACACAAATACCCATAATCGTTTTTAGATTTAGAGGGAAAACTTGAAATGGAATTTTTGACTTGATCCTTTACTTTCTCCTTTCTATGAAGAAGTTGAAAAAGTTGAACAACCCGTTTAAAAAGGAGGTACTCCTTGGTTTATTAACTCCCGGTTTTGTCTTATAGTGGTTAAATATGCACAGAGATTGATGAAAGATAGAAAGACAACACCTACACAATAGTGAGGAACTACCATTATACTAATATGTCAGACCTACAACACTCTAATTAAAGAAAAACTACTTAAAGTACAGCAAAACTTAATTTTAAAAGAAAATTTGTCAGTTAACTAGTGATCATTGCAGCGAGTAAAGTCTAGTGATCGTTCACAACAAAGTTTGGAGATTCCAGTCTGGTCAGAAGATTTAAAGCATAGGATTTTCTACCTAATTTTAGGTACTTATCTGATAGGAGAGCGTTAACAGAAATGCATAAATCATTAACACTTCAATTATGTTTAACGTGAAAAGGAAAAAAAAAATTCACTGTGTTAATTTTCTTTTTTCTTTTTATTTTTATGTAACAAACGCTGTTGCCACTGAATTTTATAAACAACATGATAATAAATATATATTTAAATGATACATTGTTAGCGAGAAAAAATAAATAAAATATAATACTACAACACGAACAGCACTAAATTTCTTGGTATAATTTAAAACACACAAAAAGCCATATTTGAGCACACATTCTTCACATATGAAATGCATTTAAGAACAACGGAAACAAACCACAGTTCAAACAAAACCAAATTTAAAATAGTTAATATTTAAATAAATAATATATATACATTTATTAGATCTATATTAGAAATAGATACATTTATGTTTACTTTTATAAAAAATTATATATTTATATACAATAATAATAATACCAACTATAAAAAAATAAACAAAACTATGTTTCATTTTATATATATATTTGGAACAAAAAATGTTCTTTTTCCAAATTTTAATAATTTATATTTAATGGTCCATTTTACTTTTAATATTATCAATATGTCTTTTTATTCAATTTTATAAAGATAAAAGTTTAAAAAATTATAAAGAGAACATATCAGGAGATCTGCCTTGCTAATAATATTGAAAATGAACAAAAATTACTTACATATGGTTTTTAAAGTAATCTTTAACAGATGTTTAATAAAAATACATACATCATCATGGTTATTAAAGAAGAAATAAAAAATTTGATTTTAAAATTAATTAATCTGTCTTAATACAGTAGTATTTTCTAATTGTATATTTTCCACATTTATTTTTTCATTTCTTAATATGCACTAGTTGTTGAATCATCAGCATTTTCGTTGTCAGTTACAAGCTTTTTTATTTGAAATTTATTACTCCAGGATTGTTATTGCAAATAAAGAGACTCGTATAGAGACATCTAACAAAGGTGACATTATCCAAAAAAACAACATAATTATTTACTGATCTCTAAGGCGACAAGAAAGTACCCTCTCATGCCCAATATATACCGCCGTGACTGTGAAGTAATGAACTGACAGAGACCGAATATAAATGTAAGGTTACTGCCCTAGGATGCTTGCTAAGTTTTTGCCCAATGTGGGAGAAGGGAAGGTCTCCTAAGATGTATCCTGGCCCCCTTAAATGGAAATTCCTAACCAACATAGGCGTGGTAATCGATCAGGATCCAAATTGTAATACTGGGTTCGATTTCCGGTCTAGATCTCTAATCGCCTCCGATTAGAAAAAAAAATCGATTTTTGTGACAGAATAAATCTTATGATTTCTCAAGAGACTATAAATAATATTTTAAAAACCAAGGCGGAGAAACTCAATATATTGTTTTTCCTAAGATCCTGAGAAGCGTAGGTATTAAAATTTTAAATGATTTTAAAGAAAATAAATTTCAATAAACTACTTCAAAAATTAAACTTTTCATGCAGACATTTTTCCAAATAAAAAAGAAAAATTAAAAAAAATTCAATTCAAAACAACAGATCCCCTTTTGAACAATTCAGGTAAAAAGAACAAATTTCTAGGTAATTTTTTAAATCCTACAATAAATCAGTCTTAACTATTTTGACATTGAGGTATGACCAGAATTCAGAAAAAATATAATGTTTATTATGAGATTGTAGCATCAAATAATTTTTTTGCAAAAATCACGCAGTTGATTAAAAACAGGAAGAAAATTAGGAAGAATCTGGTTCATTTAAGACTAACAATAAATAATAATAACAATAAAACATTAGCAATTAGTGAGTTTAAGATGTTACAGTTAAACCTTGTTGTTGATTTTTCAGTATTTTGCACTGTAAGTGACTGATTTCCACGAGTATTCTCGCTGACAAAGTTAGGACTCCAAAAAAAAATACTGAAGAAACCAAATCGATTGTTGACTATCAGGGCATCAAACTTTAATTAAGAAGACTCATCTTGATCTTGAAGAAGACAGATTAGCTAATGTTCTAAAAGATAAAGCAATTATTTATTTCAAATCATTAGTGCGAATAAAGGCTAATAGTTTAGCAGAGATTAATAATCTACAAGTATTTACAAATATCAAAACTAAAATTTAAAGAAAATGTTGGAGCTACTTTCAAAAATTTAAATTTTCAGTGAAATGGCATTTCTAGAATTTGATTTTTGCTAAAACGTTTAGTATTTTAAGTGTTTTATGACCAAAACAGAATACCAAGTTTCAAAACTAATTGTAACTTTTCATTTAGAACACAGATTATGCACTAAAAACATTTTTTAGTGTTTAAGGGATATAAAATATAATTCTACTGATGGCTCATTTTTTAATTTTGACACGATAACAAATAAAAATTATTATTACTACAAAGTATCATTAAAAATAAATAAATAACTTACCAAAAGAATTATTATTACAGCGCCTCCATAAAATTATTTCTTTATAAAAATTTCTTTAAAAGAGATAAAGAAGAATAAAATCCAAACAATCTTCGTCGTAATGGTCAACCTCAACGACAGGAACGACTAAAACAGTCCGACTAAGGGGAGATCAGTTGCGTAGAAAACTTCTTCAACTGTTGTTGATAATTTATGTACGGGTCACTGTTGTGGTTTCAAGTTTAGATCTGCAAAGTAACTATGTGCCATGGCATCATCAGCTCCCAGTCGTTGGGCTGGATTACAAACTAATAATCGTTGTAGTAGATCACGACCTTTGGAATTCAATTTTGGCACAACCTAGGTTGAAAAGAAGAAACAAATAAAAGGTAATTAACTATATAAGAAAAAAATTAATTTATTGTTTAATCGTACAACAAAATTAAGAGTTAATGAGAAATGAAATCAAGAATTAGGGAAAAAGATGAGGCTATTTCCTCAGAATCTTCATAAAAGAACATACTTGATTATACCTCACTAAATTCATGTTCTAAAGCTACACTGCCCCACACAGATAACTCAAACAAAAATCGACCTAGGATCGGTAGTTCGGAATTCGGGCATGAGCCACCTAAGATAGAAGGTAAACTAACACACACTAATGGAAGAAAGTATGTTTTTACAATTCAATCAGAAGGAAGATTGGCTCCAAGGACTCTTAACTTTTCGCGATGAATGGACGAATGTCCATACCGCTCGAACCCGACAAGAACTTGCAAGTTTGATTCAATTAGACTTAGAAATTCAAATTACCCTCGATTATCCGTTAAATTCGATCTTTGGCTCATATAAATGATTTTATTTGAAAACATCATCATTGTTTTTTTAAGTGCATTGAATGTAAATTTCTTGGCGAAAGTGCAAGCTGATGTTCATTCTTCATAGGTACTAAAACACAAATAACATATACCTTGATTACTACTTATAACTTTTGCATACCTGAGTAAAGCTCATGCTAGGTTGATAAATTGATAGAGGCCGGTAATCTGGAAGATGTGAAATAGATGGCCATGTTTCTTCTGAAGGTGTACCCAGCAGTCTGAATATTCTTTTCAACTGATCTTCTACATCAGAACCAGGAAAAAGAGGGCGCCCAGCGTTTGCTAACTCTACAAAAAAGGAATTCTAATCTCAGTGACCACAAATTTCCACTTCAAAAGCCCTACTAACACTTTAGTAACATTACTTTAAAAACTAGTTTCTTCTGCTACTTTAATCTACACTATCGTCTTCTTAGTTGAAAGTGGAGGATTTTGTAGTGATACTTCATTTAAGAACATTGATGGTTCCCTTAAAAATCTTTTTACTTTTTACGGTGAATAAGAGCCACAATAGGCTTAGGACCCGAGCTTTTTGGTACTTTAATCTTCAACTCGAAAATTAACAGTATTTTTCTGAATTTATTCTTTATTAACGCTGAAACAAATAACAAAATCGGACTAACCAGCAAAAATACATCCAGCTGACCACATATCTATAGAAGTTGTATAGAGTTTAGCACCAAAAAGAACATCCGGAGGCCGATACCACAACGTGACCACTTCTGCTGAGTAACATTTGACGGGTATACCGAAAGCTCGAGCTAGCCCAAAATCAGCCAACTTCAATTCACCGTTCTAAAAATTAAGATATTCTATAATTATCTAATTCGTTAAATAATATTTGCATAATATTTTGTTTGACAACTTAAATGTAGAAGAACTTTAAACATTAAAGAATAATACACAAAATGTATCACTTAAATACTCCCTAAATGAACAATACTTGCTTTCTACCTTGTTAATTAAAAGATTCTGTGGTTTAAGATCTCTGTGCAAGACATTATGACTGTGACAAAAAGCCAATCCTCTCAACAGCTGGTACCTTAAAAAAAAAAATGGCTTAAAATAATTATTTATACTTTTACACAAAGTACAACATATTGAACTAAAATCACTAACATAAAAGATTTGACAATATCTGGATCAATTTCCCCATTAAGACTATCAAAATATTTCTTTAAATCTTGATCACAATGTTCAAATACTAAGGTTAATTTTTTATCACTATGCAAAACATCGTATAATCTGACAATATTTTTGTGTTTTAATTCTTTCAACAAGCATATTTCCCTGAGAGCCGATGAAGGAACACCCTGAAAGTTTTGATCAAATTATAATTTGCGTAATATCCAGTAAAAAGAGCAAATAATAGATATTTAAATCTGACCTCATCATCGTCATCTAGACGTACACGTTTTAGGGCAACTATTTCCAATGTTTCTCTATTTTTTGCTTTGAAAACCGTCCCATAAGTGCCTAAAAAAAAGATTATAACTAGAAAAAATTACAACTATATTCTATAGAATGGTTTTATATTATTTTTTTTATTGTGCGTACCTTCTCCAATTTTCTCCAATTTCTCATACTTTTGCATTTTGATAGTGACTGTATCTGCAGGGTTACCTTCACCGAATAATTGGCTCATCTAATTTAAAAAACCATATAAATGCACAATTTACCAAGACCGAAGAAATCTTTAAATTACCCGAAGAAAGCAAGTAAGAAAGTAAGAAGGTTATGCGTAAACGTAGAAGATTGATAAACTCATTTAACATCAGGTTATCTATGCATTCAACGAAAAACAACACCTGATTGATTCCATTATGCTATAAAAACATGAATTCTAATTCTAATTTAATCGTTTTCTAAAATTTATGTTTGTAATAAATATTTTGGGGTAAATTATCATTTTAGACAACTTTTCTAAACTCTAATTGGATATTAATTCAATATATTTCAGCATTATATACTATTTTCTATTATTTAACACTGCATTGCCAATCCGAAGTCAATTTGACTAAAAAAAAAAGAAAGGATGGTCTCTGTTTCCTACATCACATAGCTATCCCGAAATGCTCTTAGATATGCTATCCCCCATTTCTCATCATTTGATAGTCACGAGCTAAAGACAGGAGAAGTAGTTTCTATTTTCAGATTAGTTTACTTGAACCATAAGAGTCATTTCGACTCCTGATTGGTAATGTAAGTAGATTTTCTGTTATTAACTTGACTCCAGATTATTTCCTAAATGCTTATTTGATAAATTTACATAATTTTCATAGAAACTAACAAGGCATAAAAAAAAATCCTTTTTCTAGAATTGATTTTCTGTTCGAATTGCAGCAAAAACTTGCAGCGAATTGGGTAATTTCCGATCCGTGTCAACAGCGCACAGTAATTGAAAAAATAGTGAATGTAATTTTTAAAAAAATGAAAAAGCCCCTATCAGAAGGTAGTCAATCAGGGAAAATAATGAAATTACTGAGATCTTAAGTTGAAGTTAATTCCTTCTGCGTGAAATGTTAAAGCCGATTTGTGGACAAAAATTTCATTACTTTCAACTTGGGTTTTTATTGATTCGAACTTTATTCTGTGTAATCAAGGGAGTGTTATTACTAAATTGTTTTTTAAATCCGATTTATGAATCTTAAAATTTTGATTAGCTTTTACTATTTGTTTTTTAATGATTGATGATGATGGTGATGCCATTTTCTTCGCAATCTGAACTATTATCTTTCTAACTTTATATTCAAAATTTTGTTTCAACTCAAAACAATTTAATAGCTTGTTAACATTTAATATTGGACAGAGACATGCATGTCACTAAAGCTGCAATTTCGAGGGAAGCGTGACATTCAGAAGTGCCATATCTCTAATTTTTCTGGAAAATATGTACCCAATTGTTTAAAGATAATCAAGTATCAAGAAAAGAAAGAGTTGAGCCCATAATTTTTTCGTTCGTATCGTACCGGTGCCCTAACGTAACCTTTTATACCTTGGGCTATTATCGTTTCTTGATCCAAAGCTAACTCTGCCCATAAAAAAAGGCTCTTTTCTAATCAATCACTTTTTATGAGAACCAAGGGACCTCAAATACTTGCGATTTCCGGGGAAAATCTAAATTACAACACTTGTCGCTTACTTCCTCTTACTGAGGAGAAGGTTTAAGTAGTTCAGCTACTGTCCATCTACATTCCGTTAACGTTTCTTCTGAAAACTGGAGGCTTAATAATTTAAAACCTTACAAAATAAGTTTTATTTAGAATTTGTTTAAAAATTACAATCATGAATTAAAACTACTCCTTTAGATACAATATTGTATTTTTTTAGGTAACTTATTTTTCAAATTTAACCACTGATGGGGGAATGGGTATTTTTCAACATTCATTACATAAATATTATGTTGAATATTTATTTCAAAACACATAGCATTATTTCCCACATACTGAAAGTGTTACATTTAAAGCTTCTTGTTTAATTTATTTTAAACATATTTTATTTACTTCCTAATTTATTTTACACACTAACTATATTTTGTAACATATGTAAACCTAATTCTTAAGATATTCAATGAATAAAAACAGATTTTAAGTTTAGATTTGTTTTTTTTTTTTTAATAATAAAAAAAGACATCCTAATAAGGAAGTTGAGATTAATTGTTTGAAAATTGAATGCACATTCAACCACTCCTGCATATTTTTATTTCTTTTTAAGTGACTCAAGTTTGAATTCCTAAATGCAATTATTATAAATGCTTGTATTATTTTTAAGCTTATGTATTTTCTTCGACACTTTGATGTTCATTATTTTGTTAAAACCCAATCAGTCTTATTTTTGAGTATAAATGAATATTTAATCAAGCTTTTTTTTTTTAATATTCTAACCTTTCTTTATTTTTTCTAAATGTATAAAAAGTTAAATTTCTAAAGTACTGTGAGAAAAATGAACATATATATTTTAGCCAATATCAATTTTTAATTTAAATAATATTTTTTGTATCTGCATTTGGAAGATAGGGCCTCTAAACCTTTATTACACAATAGCATTTCTTCAAGGTAGTAGTACTTAACTGCAACTGCGCACTGCTTAACGTTCAAATGGTGTTTCAAACAATCAACAACAGTTATAAGCATAGCTAAAAAACACTTGTTTTTGGCGTTAAAGCATGGTTTATCGACGTTTTACAGCTCAAGAACAGTTGCATTGGTGCTAACCCTATCAAAAATCTTCTTTACAAGTACCTAAGTTCTTAAGAATGTACTACAGGATCACTAAAGTCAGGATTGCCTACAGAAAATTAGGTTCGTAATGTTTAGACTGATTATGTACAGAAACTTTTGAGGACGAACCCACTTGTCCCCTGTTACTCATGCGACAAAATAGGAAGGAAAGCACTTAACTCTAATTTGTGCCCAGTGCTTCAAAGTAGCGTCTGAATTAAAGGAAAAATAATTTTACAAAGCTAGATTGGACTAAAATATGAATAATGACCAAATGGACATATGTACCTGCTGGCGTTAAAAAGTCTTCCCAAATCATTTAGTATTTTTGATCTTTTTAAGAACAATGAGAACTTAGTTAAGAATCTTCTGACGCATATACGCGTATATATGTATGTAGTTCACAACATATTGAAACCATTTCCGAATAAAAAATATTTAAGGTAGACACACAGGAAAGTGAACAAATCTTCAAATTCCACACTATATTATAGGTACTTTTTTTATAATTAATTCCACTCGCTAACTTTTCTAAAAATGGTACTGTCAAATATCTGGACAATGAGGCACGTAAAAGCACCTCATCATAATTTATGATCAGATTATTTATAAACCAGTTCAAACATAACCATTTATGCTAATCTAAAATTATACTTTGAATCAGATTTTGAAGTATTTTCACTCAAAATAATGACAATAAAATATATTGAAAAGAATGTAAAGAGTTTTTTAAATACGTTTTAAAAAAAAGAAAAGGGTAACAGCAATTTCGGATGGTAGTCAAGAAAGAAAGTAAATAGCTGTAAGGCGAACCATTACCTTTTAAAGTAATAAACTAATAACTTAGGAAGGTTATGTTAAGATTGCTTCCAGAGCGAAGATTAACATTGTCAGTGAGCTAGTTTAATATAATATTATCTGACTTTTTTTAACCGGTTTTTCTTATAGTTATTTTAAAAGTATTAAAATTTAAAAATTGTTTGATTAATAAATTGAATTTTATATGATTGAATAAATTGTAATAATTCATTTTTTTTTTATTATGCATTAAAACTTGATATAGTAGAACTGTTTCTTTTTTTTTTTTTTTTTGGCGCATCAACAGTTGAGGTCATTAGCGCCCGGAGCTTTTTCCAGTGTACTGCCGGCCTCCGGACAGTGTTCTCTCGTTACAGACAACACTGTCCATCACCGGACAGTGAGCTGTAAGAAGCTCCTAGGAAGAGAAAATCTAAGGGTCAGCTGCTGGATTCGAACCCGGGACCTCCGCGTGGGAGTCCAGTATGCTAACCTCATAGCTAATCCCTTCCCTAGAACTGTTTCTATTTATTTTTTTAATTAAACATATGTACTTAGGCTGAAAATAATAAATACATTTTTAATTCTTCCTTATTTTTTGATGAAATTACAGAAATTAATGGCTGTATGTCTCATATTATTCAACTAATCACATTCTTTATAAACTTGAACAATAAAAATAAAAACTATTATAAAATTAAAACATTTTTAAAACTTAAACATAGAATATAAATTAATACCCTTCAAAAATAAAACTGGTTTTAAAAAAAAATTAAAACCAAATTTTATTTAAAATTTAAACATTAGAATTTTAATTTTTTTCAAGAATACATTCTGGTTTTTAAAATTTTATTTCAGGGAAAAAATCTAATTCCCTAAAGTTATTTTTTATTTTGGCACTAGAGATATTTCCTTTTTTAAAAAGGGATAATTTTTGTTAAATAGTACCTAATTTACAAAATAGTAATAATTATAGTATATATAAATGTATATAAAAAATTTGCTTTTAGCACTTTTTTTTTTAAATAACATTCACAATAATGTGGAATAAATTATCTTATAATTTGTAACGAAATAAAAACCATTTTAGACTATTAATTTTATTTTACTGGTAACCCCCGGAGTTGTGGACAATCTTAAACCTTTCAACTACCCTCTCTCCCGGTGTAACAGAACAAAATGTGGGAGAATGCCACAGGTAAATGAGGAATCGAATACCTGGCAAAGTATAGTAGGGCGCGTTGGTTGCTGGAATCAACCAAACTTTTCTACTACAACTTAACGTACAAAAATGTAATTCCAGGAGAAAGGCATACCAGATGAATCTGAAAGGGTTTAGCTAATTCCTTGGGGAAAGCCTCTTCTCTGCAAGGAGAAGGAATAAGATTACTGTCACGTATTGCCAACTTAGAAGACAGTTTGTTTACATTCGACAACAATGTCAAGACAGAATTGCAAATGGGTGTTCATTCACATCTTACAGGGATTTACACATTGAAAAATGGGTCTTAAATTTTAACTTTCTTAAAATAAATACATTTTGGTTATCTCTATTTTTCTTTAAAATAATTTTTATTATGACTTTGACAAATTTAAGAATTATCCTTTACATAAAGGTTACTATTTTCTCTACCCCAATCTAGGTCCACTTCAGCAACCAGAAGCCGGGAGTTACCTGTACGTTTGTAATATAAAAATAAAGAAATAAAATAAATACATTATGTGCATTCAATACATTAAATGTAATATGTACATTATGTATCCATTTAGGTGCGCTTTTCTATTTGTTTCTTTTTATAGCGCACTTTTTTGAGTAAAAAAAATCACCAAATGTAAATGTTTTTCTTCGTTATACAGAATAATATTTGTACATGTTCTCATTTTTATGGCCCAAAAAGGGTAACATGCCACTTTTTTAAAAAAAAATATTTCTCTTAATCTCTAATGTGAGGTACTTTTTCGAGTTCTTTTTTACTCAGATGAGCCACAATTCCAGCACCTAATGAATCACCAACTACATTGATTGACGTTCTGAATCGATCCCTGTTGGCAGAAAACAAAAATAAATCAAAAAATTATTAGTAAAAGTAAATAAATGGATGGACACTCACACAACCTTTTTTTAATCACAATTCTTGTAATTAATTTTTCTTGAAACTTAAAGTTATACTTACAAAAAAATCATGAATAGTTACCAAGTTCTCTGTAAGGGTACTATTTTCGACATTACTCCAACCAAAACTAGTAATACATACATTCGAACGATCATAATTGTCTTGACGAACTAAAGCTGACTGAGTGAAATAATATTCACATCTGACAACAGACAGATAGGGTTATACGTGTTATACCTGTACGGGTGTACAGGTTTGTAGATGAAGAAACGGCACTGCACTCATTTCTGCTCAGTATGAAGGTCATGTAGGACTGAAAGGTCGCCGCCTTTTAAGTTTTTACTCAGGAGTACCTTTCTACACCCTTAAGACTAATCAAGAAAATTGGTCAGGGCTGGTTTTCCTACTAGATGGTGCCACAAGAAAATCTTTAAGTTTGGCACTGGCTTTCGATTAGAGTTATGTAATAACAGATTTATTCATGTTTCTGAGTTGGTTCAGCAGTTTATTTCTTGTCTTTAAGCGAAAATTGCCCATATGATTTATATAGTCTTCGTTAGAATTAAATTTGTAATACGTAGCATATTATTAATACTAAAGGGATTAACTGAATGGTTAGAGACTGCTTTCCGACGTGGAGATTCTGGATTCAAATCCACCTGCCGACCTTTAAATTTTCTTTTCACAGAACTTGCTTACCCCTCACCTTACGGTGATGGATACTGAACTAAGAAGTCTCTAGCCCTCGTTACAGAAATTCCATGATCTTTCTCTTTGAGAAGCACTCAGAAAACTAGGTATTTTACTTTCAGTACTATGCAATACACTTACAGAAGCCAATCAACAGCGAATATAAGTGTTACATCCTCTGCTGGTAAGCCAACAGTATCCAATACCATCACCATGGTAACCAGTCCGGCTTGCGGTATGCTGGCAGCTCCAATACTGGCCATTGTTGAGGAAACACTAAAATAAAACAGATTATTATCAATATCATTAAGAAAATTTTGGAAAACATAATTTATTTAAGTTGTAGAGAACTCACAATTACTTTTCGTTAGCTCAAATTCAATTTTTCAATTTATTATTATTTTTTAATAGAAAACTTGCCCAATTTGTTCAGCCCGATATCACTGAATTATAAAGCATTTTTCTCGTTCGAGGAATCCTGATGGGGCTGAGATCTTGGGTGTTTTGTCCAGGATTAACACTCGGGGTGTAAGGGGTGTATTCATGATTTAAACTCTTTTTTTTTTCTCGTTGTGATCAACAACCTTCTCTAAGATCTTCCTCTCCACCATGTTGAGATGAAGAATTGCAATTCTACTCGATTTCCTAACATTAATCGCCAAACGATTATTAATCTTCAAAATGTAAACAATATTCACCAACCTTACTGCTATGATCTGGCCCAGCGACAGGCTGACATGCCGCACTTGCGATATAAAGATGACGGCTACTGCTTCATATAAAGCGGTACCGTCCATGTTTACTGTAGCGCCTATTGGCATTACAAATCTCGTGACTCTGGGATCGACGTTGTTCTTTTCTTCTAAGCAGCTCATCGATACAGACAGAGATGCTGAACTGTAAAATAAAAAGATAAAGTTAATAAGTCAGGTGTGCAGAGAATTTTTCAAATCTTTAAATCATTATAGCAATGCAATAATTTAGGAGAAGTCCTTTACAAAATTAAAATAATAATTCATTGATTTTTTTTTAAATTAATGGAAACTTCTCCGAAAGGGTTTCTTGAGGGCAGCGTTACACTTTACTGGAGAAAGATAGGCGCCACGGTAGCTGAGCGGTTAGAGGCGAGGCCTGCAAATTTCAGATGTATTGTTGGTACTGAAAGTCGATTCCTGGCCTAGGCTTTGGATTTTATTTAAAGGTCAATATGAGAATTTATTATAGTACGCTATCTGGTCGCTTCCGTCCATGACACCTTCACACCCCCCAAAAAATCCTTTTTTTGTAAAAATGACTCTGGCTGTTATCGAACATCCTTCCTCTTGCAAACCCTTAATTGAACATTGCATTTACAGTTTCTGTGTGACAGGAAGCCAGGGAATCCTGACCACCAACCTAACCTGTTCCATTATTTTGTGACACCTAACTTCATACTTGTCTAACATAAATTTTAAATTCATAATTACATTAAAGTATTTATTAAGAGCCTTCCCGCAAGATTTAAATCAGGTTCCATCATTTACTTCTTAAAGTTTTGTAATGATATAAACTGCCTGGAAGAAATTAGCTCATTTCTTAGCTTACAGGATTCCCACGTGGAGATCGTGGGTTCGAATCCAGCTATTGGCTCTTAGCTTTTCTCTTCCTAGAATCCTAAGATAATATACTGAAAAAAACTCTGGGCGCCAATAACCTCAGATGTTGACGCGCCCTAAAGACAAAAAAATAAAATAAACTGCATACCTAGATCCTGTAGCAAACGCTGTAACAATGGCCTGGCCCATGTTGGCCAGAAATGTGAATGGTATGATTCTTGTCGCCACGAAGAAAATAATTGGTAATACGATAAATCCATGGACAAACAGGCCAATGATAACTGTCAAGAAGTACAATCCCAGTTGTCCGATCATCACGGCAAAACTTTCAGCTTCAATCATTTTGGCAGCTACCAAGAAGAAAACACCAATTGGTGACAACCTGGCTTAAAAAAAATTAAAAGAAAAAATGTATCGATCTACAAAAAAGAAAATACATTTTGGAAAATCAATAATTTCTAACCAATGATGAAATTAAACTTTTTACTGACCATATAACCCAGTTGGTGATAAGCATCATGGATTCACCCAGTGCTGAATAGAAATTCAGCAGAGGTTTTCCCACTTTTCCCATCTGACCTATGGCAACACCCTGTACCACGGCGAACACTACTAGTCCGAGCACGTTGGAACTGTTTGTGTATTGATGCGTTATGGTCCAAGTTTTTACATCTGAAAAAATTAGGCAAAAAATAAAAATAAAACGATATGGGTATACACGGAGAGGGTGGTCTTTCTCCCGAAAATTAATGAAAAAAATTTAAGCATTCCCATAATGTCCCATACAATACCAGCTCTGCAACAAAAGGAATCCTCCATCCGTTTAGAAATTTGAATCCACCAATGGTCTGCACTCTGGCCACGTTTAGTCTAAAAATTGCGTGGGGTTAGATCAGATTCCTTTGTATGTTGGAAATGCCAGTGCGACTCAGAAGACATAGTGTGGCTTGCTCCAGTTTGAGCACACCCTACAGTCTGTTTGATGAATCATTATTCTGGAGAGAGAATCCTGCTTCAAGGATCCTTTCTCCTCCAAAGAGCCGAACTTTCAACTGTGCACGTCCTTCACAAGGAAATAGGAGCTCCCTATTCGAATACCGCCGTTACTTCCTCTTTCAGGACAGACTCATGGATGTTTATATTTAATTCACTCTTCCCGGTGCATTCACAAGGTCGTCATTCAGTTTATTTTCTCTAATTAGTTACTTGTAATTTACGCTCGTTCCTGAGTTAGTGTTTAACGTTAGCCATTAAACTCTTGGTAATATTAGCTTTTAATCTATTTAGCTATCGAATCTAAATAGAATAAACAAATCTAATTTACCTTTCGAGACTAATAATAGCTACTTAAATCTACTTTCTTCAATATGGCCAGATGAATCTGGTACATTCTGGACATAAAGTGTGCTCTTTTACCTTGAGTAGTGTTGTCCATGACCGCTGGAGGCGTTAACACAGTTCTGTACTGAAACCAACAAAATTTTATTTAAATATCAAATAGTAATTGCAATAATTATTTTTGAATTTAACAATTAGGAGACTTTTTTTGCTAAGAGGATTCGAACTGAGACAAATTTTGGAAAATGAGTTTTGAGAGAAATTCGTTTTTAAGCCACTTCCGGCGGAGGGAAGAAGAAGACCCTTCTAAAGGGTTTACTTAGTAGTGCGGTATTAACCACATATACTGCAGAGAATTGATGTTGCTGAAATCGAAGAAAATCAATAGGCCGGAAGTGTATACACGATATCTTTTTAACTTTACTCATTGAAAAATTATACCCCCTCCCCATTAAAGTTAGATGTAAGGAGCGTTTGTGGACGGGCGTGCTTAGTGAACGAGCATTCTCGCAAACTTTTATTAAAAAATTTGGAAGTTTAAAAGAAACTTTTTGATAAAATTTGGAATAAATGAAAATGGGAAATATTCATCGTATTGTACCCAGGAAGCATGTCCACCCAGCATCACTAATCTTGACCCAATTCCTGCTTCAGTATTCCGGCAGTATATTAAACTTTAATCTCCAGTGTAATTTCCCAACTCCTATCAAGCTTGCCAAACCGCGCGTTCCGGAACTCCAATCTAAATATAAATTGATTTGGTCGCTCTTCGCCTGCTGTTAACCCAACGCCATCTCGGCCTCCTTGCTATGATGACAGCAGCTGGGTTGGCTATTTTCATCAACACTTCTTAATCATCACTTTACTCTGAGATTTGCTCCTTTATAATGTTGTATATTTGGGAAGCGATAAATCAATAGAATTTAAATATTATTTTATGCTACGCAATGATATATGTGTTGTGAAATCACTCAAACGACCCAGACTTCCGTTTGCGCATCTTGTAGAATAGACTAAAATAGCAATTTCCGGTTAAGCCAAATTCTTGTTTTTTTCCCATGGAATAATAACAAAAAATATAATGTTCACCAGGGAACCAGATTAGGTTTGCGTAATGGATTCCCACGAGGAGATCCCGGGTTCGAATCCAACTGAATGACCTTAACATTTTCTTTCAGAGAAATCTTAAGTTTTGACCAGTAGGAATAAAAAAATCTTCAAGTCAACGTTTCGAACTATAAGTTCATCTTCAGGAATAAAAAACAAAACAAAACGAGAGATCTGGATGTGTAAAAATTCAGGGTTCCATTTAAAAATAAAACATAATTAATCTGTAAACTATAGTCGGGGGTCACTAAAATCTTTATAATGAAGTCTGTATGTTAACAAGTTCGAAGTTTTTAATAAGTTTTTTCCGAATTCACAATAAAATTGACTTACTTAAAATTGACGCAAATAGATTTTTTTGTTTTTTGCTTTTTTTGGTACTCAGGAGGTCCTAAAGACATATTTCTGGTGAAAACTACCTTCGCCCACTAGGGAGTGAAGTTATTCAACATAAAAAAAACCTTATTACTCACTTGAGACACACAACTCTGTATTAAATTCGGCGGGAACATGTTCCTGAAAAACAGAACAAAAAATTTATTAATTTAAAAATTTTGGGAAAAGCAGCGTCCTAGCATGATTTTTTTTTTTTTTTTTTTTTTACTGGTCACCATCCTCGTTGTAATGCAGTAAAACTAATTTGGACAACCTGTACTCCAGTCAGTGAACTGTCAAATATTATTGTCATTGTTTACAATTTTAAAAATTGAAACCTACCTAATCAAATCTAGCAAGGTATCTACAGTAGTTATAGCTCTGGCCGCTGGTGGTGCTTTCGTAGCATCAAACTCCCCTCTTCCTGGATGTATTATAACTACCAATATGATCCCTTCGATTACAGCAATGATCGTTGTCACCAGATAGTACAATATGGCGCGGCCACCAATTTTCTTGGACAGGCTCAAGTCTAGCGAGCCAATGGCCGAGGTGATGGAAGAGACAAGAAGTGGTATAATAAGTGCTTTCAACATTCTCAGGAAAAGATCGCCAGGAAACTGGACGTACATTATCTCTCGGGGTGTCCATCTGAAAATAAATTATAAAGAATTGCTTACAAAGTAAAGAAATGCTTATTCTTTTAGGCGGACTTCTGATTAAGGCGAAAATTGCTATGATTAGATCATTTTTTTATAGTTTTTTTACGACATTTTATTGAATGATTTTTTAATATGATTTGTAATTTTATTAAAACTCATTTTTAATCTCATCATTTTTATTTTTAATTTGTAAAGACATTTTGGACCAACCCTTCAACCTACCGGCCCTTCATCAGAAATAATAATAATAATACTGGGATTAGCTATGAGGTTAGCATACTGGACTCCCACGCGGAGGTCCCGGGTTCGAATCCAGCAGCTGACCCTTAGGGTACGTTTACAACGGAGCTGTGAGTATAGATGATAGCAGAGATGATAACTGATAGAGTAAAATATAATCGCTGATTAGTGTGCACAACGGAGCTGTGATACATGCAACATGTCGAGTAGTGAAGAAGAGTTTTTATGTTCACCAGCAACGAAATGGTATATTTAAAAAAAAAAAGATGTAGAAAATATCATGTACATACCATAAATAAAAAAACGAAGTACTTTGGGCGAATTTCACTATTTATATAAGGAACTTAGAAATTATCCGGATCGTTTTTTTGAATATGTGAGGATGGGTCCAACCACATTTGACTAAATTTTAGAAAAAATAAGGACAAAATTAAGAAAACGTAGGAAAAATTGTCATGGAAATCCTATAACTATAGAAGAAAAACTAGTGATAACTCTGAGGTAAGGTTATATTGAGGAAAAACAAATAAATACACATAAAAATAAATGTAAGCACGATTTAAAAAACAAAATATTGTTTAAAAGTAAATAATAAAATAATAACCAAAAATAATGAGTAAAGACAGCACTAATTAATTTTTCTACCTCCATTTTGAAGCTCCGATACTGGAGTTCAGCTAGCAGAAAAATGAAAAATTCAATTCTATCATCTATGCTCGTTTATAGCAGCGAGTATGAGTCACTAGTCGAAGCTTCGTTGTGCACGCTCACATAAGAATGTACTAGGTTATTCTATAAGCGCTGATGCATCACTGCTATCATCTCCGCTATCATCTATGCTCACAGCTCCGTTGTGAACGTACCCTTAGATTCCTAGGAGCTTCTTACAGCTCACTGTCCGGTGATAGACAGTGTTGTCTGTAACAAGTGCACTGAAAAAAGCTCCGGGCGCCAATAACCTTAGATGTTGACGCGTCTTAAATCATTAAAAAAAAAAAAAAAAGAATAAGAATAAAAATAATACTTCTAGGGAAGGTATTAGATCAGTTGTTAGCGTACTGGATTCCCAACTGCGGGCCTTTAGATTTTATCCTCATATGAGCTTCACGCAGTTCTCCCTTCAAAAAAAGACGCCTTAAACGAAGCTGGAAGCGCATTGAAAAAAAAGCTTCGGGTGCCAAGCACCTTAGATATTGATGCGCCTTAATTTTTTTTTTTTTTTTTTAAAAGTAGGTACTTTTATTTTAAAATAAAATAAACAATGACTTACGAACCTTCCTCAGAGTAATTTAATATCACAAGTTTTTTAACATAAACTGACTTCATTATAGAACTTTTATAGACGACGAGAAAACCAACATTTTTGGACTGCTCTCTTAGATAATTTAAACTATTTTACGAGAACATGATCACATAATTTCACGTTATTTGTTTCAAGTTACATCTTTTAACTCAAAAGTTGTTTTTTTTTTTTGAGGTTAAAAAAGGGGACTTTTAGTGCGCGGGCGTCCAACCCAAATCAGTGATGCCAACCAACCTTGGGTTGCCGCAGATTATGTAGAAAAATGTTTTAGATAGCGCTAATGGCCAAAAAGTCGATCTCCTTAAAAAAAAAGATGAAAAAAACCGGTAAAATAAAGTCATGTGAATGCTTACATCAGATTTCCAACCCACTCAGATTACGTAACAGAAAAAAATAAAATAAAATAAATGAACCAAAGTAGAACATTTTTTACGGCTCCCCCCCATCCGAATTACAAGCTATTGAACATGTTTTGCGCATAATTTACTACTCTTTTAATAACAATCTATTAAAATATCGATTTGGAAAAAAGGAAAAAAAAATTAGCTCTAAAAATGTAGATTTGAGTTAATGATAACCAGAACTAGAACTGACTAATGGAATAAGTAATTATTTATTCAAATAGCTTTAACTTTATGACGATAATTTTCATTTAATTTATGTGACGTTTAACAAACAATGACGTATTCCAAATCCTTTTTTTAAATCACTTTATATTTTTCTACTTTTTCTAACTGTACAAGTAGAAGAGAAGTAATCTTTCAGATTGTTTATTTCGAATTTTCATTATCAATTCTGAGGTCCCCTGAATTCGAAAATGTGATTTTTTACAAAGAGTT
The DNA here is from genome assembly GCF_049639745.1 of Rhodnius prolixus. Taxonomy (NCBI): domain Eukaryota; kingdom Metazoa; phylum Arthropoda; class Insecta; order Hemiptera; family Reduviidae; genus Rhodnius; species Rhodnius prolixus. Next base: position 38,253,661 of record NW_027411582.1, on the reverse strand, counting down.
GTATGTGTGTGTGAGAGAGACTACTGTCTCTCTCTTAAAAATTTTAAATAAAATCGTTGGAGCTGTTAGCGAAACATTTTACGTATTTGGGGAATTCTACTGAGTAAAGTGGTGGAACTTCCGGCCAACCTTTCCATTAATCAGTTTCCTGTAGAGATTTCGACGAAATCTCAACACCAAACTGATTATTCTAACTTCTGATGATGGGTGAAAGATCGAAATTTGCGTGGGATACAATGAACATGACGACAGACAAAATCAAACAAAATTTATAACTAATTTAAAGAGAAAGACTCTATGAGTGAACACATTAGTTTCCTCGGGTGAATGTAAACACGTTATTTTTCATGGAAATTCAATACTCGGCTAATAATTTGTTTGTTTACTTCGGGGCCCCCACCCCACACCAAACTAGTGCGCGATGTATATTTGTGAACAGCGGTTAGTAGGTTTGAAATAGCCTCTTGTAAGAGCTAAATAGAGTAGCTACCATAGCTATAAATCTAAAGTACTTAGAGCAATGACTCAAACTCTACTTTGGATACCCCGAAGTACCTTAGGTCAAACAAAACTTAACGACTCTTGGACAAACTCATTTCTTATATTCGGACCACAATGGCGCTCCACTGCCACTTAATGACGATGAGCCCATAAATAGTTTCATAGAAGGCCGCTAGTCCGAGCCACTTCCAATTCTGTTTTATTTTCCTAGTATTTTGCATGATTACTTTAAATACAAATTTAAATTCAATGCACTATTATTTATTACCCCTTTATGAAAAAGCAGGAAGAATTTTTTTTTACTTCACTTCTCATCCAAATTATTTTACTCAAGGATATCAAAGCTGGAGATCCAAAGACGAAAATTTACACGATCTACATCCGGTTTGGGAGGGATACGAGAAAGTAGACACTTGAAACGATTGCAATCCAAAGTTGTGTCTCCATATGCTCCAAACCAGTTTATTTTGAGATTTGAGATTCTTGAATAGTAAATAACTGAAAATTGAATAATGACTCACCTCTTGATGGCGGAGAACCTAAGAACTAAGCCAAGCGCGATGCCTCCTCCCACGCTTGCCACAGTGAGCATGGGCAGCAAGTTCCTCTTGATGGCCCTCCAGAGGGCTCCCCGCTGGCCCCCAGCTGCCGCCGCCGAACGCACGGGGAGCTGGTCTGGCGCCGAACTCTCCTCCATCACGTTGTCTCCCCTTGCATAGAGCTCCTGTGCCACAAAGTTCATTTTATTAAAACTGTCCGGTTTTAGCAAAAACCAATTTTTAAAAATTAATGAAATTAATTCGTGATGATTTTTTTTTTCAGAGCGTTAAAGTCAGAATGGCTGAACATAAGGAACTCCTACAACGTGCTGATAGTGTTAATCCTAATACTCGATTACTGGAGCTCCTCAAACAGGTAGGTATATTGCAAGTAATCAAAACCTTACTCCTATAACCTTGCTTGCTGACGTAATATAACCTCCACAGTTCTTATTAAAGTTAGAAATTGATTAGCTAAGATTTGAATCCAATAAAATCTTTTGTTTTAAAAAAAGCAAATAACTTTATAATTGCACGTGCAAGGTATTTAAATGTCTTTATTTTCCACGTGTAACAAGTTTTTTTTTTTTTGTCTTCCACCCGTAAGAGAAACAATTCACGATCGTCCAGATTTTCCACTCGGAATTCCCACGGGAAATATTTGTTTTGAGGCCAAACTGAGAGCCTAAAAATATGTTTTTTTCTACATCAAGGAACCTATAATTAAACTTTTGGGCAAAAACAGTCATTCCGGAAGGCCACTTTTCTGTATTGATTTTTCAGTTTACGGCGATTTTCTTTAAAACTGCTGAAACTAAATTCGCTTATTGCATATATGTTTATATATATATGCATTAATGGGGTCAGTATCAATTAAATATGTTTTGAAATGTAAAGTTGGCAGAAAATCTACTAGTTAAAACCTTGGGAATAGTACGGTAAAGACGTTAGTACGTACGAGTATGTTCACAATTATATAAGTACGCCAGACATGTTTTATATATCTGCCCTTCACGGTTTGCTTGAATATATCCGTCTATTAATCAAATAAATGTGTGTTAAATTAAAAAAAATATAAAAAAAAAACAGATTAGGCAGCAGTGCTTCTTATAGACTGACATCTGTTGCGACGGGATGAGACTATATACTACAACATGAGACCGGATGGTACGCCAGAGATGACACTCAAAAAAGAAGATACATCGCATCTTGCAATGGCCAACATTTTTTTCCATTTCCTATCAATACCTAGATAAGCAGAAGTGATTTTGACAAATTTTCTATTTCCTAGATTTCACCATAAATATTCAGCCTACAAAAATTTGAATTTTTACAAATGGTTTGTCTGTCCGTGTGTGGGGCATGGTTGTGCTACAAACTCTCAAGTTCCATTTTGTGGGCAAAGTACTCCATTGATGACCTATTAACTATTAAAAAAGATTAAATATAAGTAAAAGATATTTAATTTAAATTTCTCCGCCTATCTCAGAGCGCATTCTCACAGCTTCGAGTAAACAGAAGGTAGGGAGAAAACGGGCAGGTTAGGTTGGTAAAAACTTAGTGAAGTGAAGTAACCGTGGCTGTGAGTGTCGTTTTATAATCTGTTCTGGTTTTAACCACAGTTTGGAAATAACAACTAGGTTGCGTTTCTCTTTTTCCAGAGAAACCAGACACATTATATATATAAACCGTAATTCGAAATTTATTGAATATTGTCTGACCGAAAATGATGTTTCAATGAATAGAATCCTGTATTTTTGAGCTTTAACAAGGAAGAATCGAAGAATTGTTCAAATTCTATATCTGGTTAGGGTTTACATAATTCTTTATAGTAATTGAATCATTTATTGAAATTATCTTTCTTTTTTCCACAGCAAATAATGCGAGTTATATGTGACAAACCTTAACACGTTGATAAACCCACAAATGGAACTGAGATCTCGCTCTAAATATAAACACTACTGTATCACTATTATTAAATAGATTCTCAACTGTTTATATTTAGTTTCAGCAGTTTGTCTGTCTGTATACTAGTTTTAGGCTAGGTTCAAACAGTTGGGTCATAATTTAGGTCTTCCACTTTGATTCGAAACCTTTCTCAGGCAATGTTTATTGAAGCTGTGACGTTTCGATCTTGGGCGTATATTTTACGGTAGTAAACAGCGTAATTGTAAAATTAGCTTTCGTCATTTTTTTTATCAGTATAACTTTTAATTTTCCTTCTTCTTCTGTAATCCTTGGATTAAAATTAGAGATGCTGCTTAGTTTATGACACACTTTCTGAGAATAGTAAATAGGTTTATGGCACGAATCTAGTAATCGCCAAGAAATTAAAGATTAAGAGAACTGCAAAGGGGATCACAATTAATTATTAGATCATTTTATCCCCTTTGCCAGATTAGATTAAACTAGCATCCAGTGCTGCCAATGGTGAATCACACTTCTAGCAAATGATTTCAAGGAATATAGATAAACAAATAAAATTAAATAAATACTGAATCCTAGCCAACGGTGAAGGTTAATAACTAGTTTTATTTCTTTTCTTCGCTCTAATTGGTTAGTTGTCGCCCACTCAGAGTGCTTGTTACATAACCCTTACCGGTGAACTTACAACGTCATTATATTCTTTAGAATGCTTTCGTCCAGCTACTGCTGAAGTCAACATGGCTACTTAAAGTTGGTCAAATTATTTATATTTGGAATTATGCCTCAGTAATCGAGCGATTAAAGGCTAAGCACAGATTCATGTGGCAGTGGGTTGTAAACCTTGGACTAAACTAAATAAATTTAATGTTTATTAATATAAGAACTTGATAGTTAAGTATGTTTGTTAGTCGCCTCCGTCCACAGCACCTAATTCGGTACTTGGACGTAAAGCTCATCTGAAAAAATATACTTTACTTTTTTTTTTTTCTTTTTTTAATTCATTTCTGAAGAACTAGTTAGAAAATCGCAATGGCCGTAAGTGCAATTCGTGTTGCCACCATATTTTTCTCACGCAACGTACGTTTGTAGTTATTTTCCAAAGAACATTTACGTAATTCCAAAGAGAATTATAATATTTACATGTGTATGACTTACCAGATGATTTTTGTTATTAATCAATAATATAAGCTGTGTTAGAAATTGGTAGATAGATAAATGTTGATTAAATTGGAAATTTCCAGTTATAATAGCTCTGGTTAAAGACTTGTTAGATTCACGTGTCGTACGAACAGACATAAGGATGACTTGGTCTATACAGATGATCTAATTAGGTTATCAGTTGACCTTGACATCTTCATTATATCTAGCGGTACAGTTGAAAGTTATAGCGGTGGATTTTTTTATTTTTATTTTTTAAGTAATCTTTTATACATGTATTTATTTAAACATGTTTGTTTACGTTTAAAATGGGAAATTTTTTGCTAAAATGTTCGTTCAAACACTACTGCATTTTATTTTCCCTTGTTCCTCCAAGAGAAAAGTATTGGGATAGAGAGGATTTTTCCTTTTGCGTTTTCTCCAGAAATATCAGCTTGGAATGATGATTTTTGATCCTCTGACTATTTCGGTCCATCTGTCTGTGGGAAGTCATAGTATACACAGGAAAACTATCGTAGTTAGTTCAAATTTGTTTTTTTAGTTCAGAAAACACCATGGGAGCTGACAAGAAGCTTTTGTTTATAGTTTTTGGCTTTTACGATTTGGTTTATATACTTCGTAATAGTGTTATTTCCGCGTAATTTCTGTAAAGGAAATCCGTTTTCAAGCCGTACTGAGGAAGGCTGTAAGTTGGGCTGAAACCGTAAAGTGTAATTTGGTTTTTTCCAGTCACAAATATTATCTAAAAATTCCTAGTTGTGAAATAAGTCAGACCTTGAGAATTTTAAACAGGCAGTGTGTGTGTCTCTTCAACTACTTTTTCATTTATTATTTTTCTAATAACTGATTCTTATCGGCACCATAAATAGTGAACGTGATTAGTGACAATTACGAGCTGCGTTTTATCACTGTGAAACGTGATTTCTGATTCCCAGCCAATTGTATGTCCGAGGATGAGAACATCCAATTATAAACTGGGAAATCTGAAAAGAAATACTGACTTTTCCTGGTGTGAGTACGTGGAAAATTGTTGATTATAAAAATTCGAAACTGGGCAATGATACCATGGTCTCCCCTCACCTTGACCACAAGGCGTTGATGTCCCTTTCGAAGGGATACAGGGACTCCAGCTCCAGTAGCATGATCAACCATCTCCGGCCAGAATAAGTAAGTGTTTCTTAACCAGATTATATAGTGAACCGGATTTATTTCGCTTCAAAGTTGCCAAGACATCCTCGGGGTCCCCAAAATAATATGCTCAACCTTTCATCGACTCTTTCAATGCCCTCTCTCACCGAATGCCCTGGAATCCATAAAAGTAGTAAACTTTCTTCCCCGAGTGTCAAATGGCGTTTTCTGCATTTTCCTACTAAGGCTTCCCTAGTACTATTAGAGCTGTTTGACTATCAGAAGTGATGCTCATCTCATTGTGGAGCCAATAAAAGGAGTGCTCTGCGAGGGAGCTTTATAATCTTGCCAAAGATCAATGCAGAACCGCGGAATTCCTAAGTAAATGCGGTTTTATCGCTTATTCATTAGAAAGTTGCAGGGGTTTTCCCGCTTCCAACCCCCCAAGAAATGGTCAATTTTCCTTACATTTTCTGCAGCATCTACAATCTTGACATTTTGTGTTAACTATTTTTCGTAAAAGGAAGAAGTCCAGTTTTTCTTCCTGTTATCCGGGCGATTAATGATTGTTTTAATGGACCTGATTGTATTCAAGACGACTTGATTGAAGTTCTATGAACAATAAACGAAGTGATCAATTACTTAGAACACAGATCATATCTAGCAGAATTGCAACATCAGTGAAAGTATTAATCCCCACTTTAAGTGATTATTCAAACTGTCACTATTTATTTAACGAAATACAAATATTACAAATCTAATATGAACAACCTGCCGCATTATGTATGCAATTAAATTTGCTCGCAAATTAAAATTAAACAAAAAAATCTGGTGCATTTATTCATAAGACTATAAAATAAAACATATAAGACTATCTTACAATAATTTACGTAATGAAATATTTGGTGCTTCAACAAAAACTGGTTAAAAACCACAAAAATTTATCCATAAAAATGAGACTTTCGCTAAACCGTTTTTTTTTATCCAATGAATTTTCTTTTACACATTGGGTTCCTATCCTATCAGTATTATTAGAAAAAGGCAGTTTTATATCAGAGTTTAAATAAGAATTTAGACGAAAATTTAGCCCTACCTCTTCCCCCGAACAGTTTCTCAAATAGTAGTTACAAATCTGTGTGTATGTACATGAAGTTATAAAAAGTAAGTCGTTGAAGCTTTTCCTATTTTTGGAAAAAATGATTTTATTTAAAAACATCGATTCATTGAGATAGCATTTCGGGCTGGTCGCTAATTTCGAGACCAATATTGGGTTCTCAAAAAAAAAGAAAGTCAAAATTTGGAATTTCAGCGAATTTTCAATGTTTTGAGTTATGCTGCTCTCTGTCACACGATATTAAATCCAAACACATGAGAAAAATTAGTAAAAAACCGCCTAAATTCGCCCCCAATTTATGGAGTACCGGTTACCAAAAAAAAAACTGTCTTGCTCACAATCTTAAAGTCTTACAGCACACTATCCCAGTGGTAAACGGTGTTGTCTGTAACAAGAGAACACTATCTTGAGGTTGGCAATGCTGTTAAAAAGGCTCCAATTGTCTACGAACTCAAGTTGTTGACACTTCTTAAACCAAAATTAAAAAAAAAAAAACTTTACAAGAACATGTTGCGTCAAGTTTCAAGTATAATAAATTATTAAGTAATGTCTGTTAACAACTTTAAAAGAAATGCATTAAACCTTGAATTTAAAATTCACATTCGTTCTCTAATCATTACCATAAAAATTAGCAGCGTGAATTTATGTGGATTTCTTTAGTAGATTTCTTAAAATAAATTAATAATCTATAATATAAACGATAGAACACTTACAATTACTGGTTTATTGTTGATTTCTTCAACAATCTGTTTGGCCATATCACTGTGTAGTAGTTGTGCTTGTATTGTTAAGGAATGGTTAACTGCAGCTCGAATGTAACTAACTGACATGCAAGCACTCTCTAGCGAGAGTTTCTGCAAACATTTCTTTTACAAAAATGCCTTAATTTCTCTTTGGTTATTATTTCTACGCGCTGTGTGTAGTTAACTAACTGGGATTTTGAATTACATTATCTTGACACTATAAAAGTATATTTTTTAAAGAGCAAATTTTAGACTTTCGAATTTTTACCGGGAATCTGAAAATGATTCTTAACTTTTTGATTACAGATGAGACCTAAATTTTTGTAAAAAAAAAAAAAAAGTATTATACGTAAAGAAATTTAAAAAAATAAAAATTGCGATATTTTCGCTATATTAAGATATTTTATTGGTAGGATTTCCCTTCTTGGCGCCCGTACGTACTTCCGGTAGGAAGTAAGAACATAATTAAGAATATTACCACGTATGATTATGCAGATATTATAGTGGCAGAAATACTCTAATCAAATTCACACCCATAAACTGCTGGGTAATAATAAAACAAAAGGAAAAAAAAAATCGATTTTTTTTTTCTAACATTAGATCATCATTATATTAAATCTGAATCGATTGTTTAATTAATCGCAATGAATAATTCACGTCACATTATTGTTTATTCATATATTAACTTTTATTCCAGTCAATAATATTTGGAAACGTATTTATGATTCATTCGCACACACATTGTTGCATCCATCTTTGGTACCAGTTCATACTGGTTCACCATTAAATTTTATTTCATTTTTGTTTTTTTGATGAGTGGGAGGTATTTAGTGTATTAAATATTCGTTGATAAAGGAAATTATTTCTTTTAATTATTTTATCTTGATTTCGCGTCACGGTTCACTTATTATGATACTTTGATGAACTCTTTCAGACAATATTAATCTTAAAATTGCAGGGTGATGTAATGTTTTGTTGCTCTTTTAATTACTTCATTTTATGTACGTAATATTCTAGATTGGTACTACAGGAAATCTCGATAGTATTGCTTGGACTAGTGGAAAAACCCCGCCCACCGGAAACCCTAATTTACTGATGTAAATTTCAACTATATCTTCATTTCTCTTTTTTAATCTTACGAAAGTTGAAAATGTTTCAGATAAAAATTTATTTGAGGACTTCAGCGATTGCTATCAATCAAAAAACAAGATTAAAATCAAAGGAACTATTCTTAGAAAGGAAAAAGAATCGCCTCTGAAAGCAGATATAAGGGTCGTTTGAAAAGTCCGTGCAAAGTCAGAGAGGTAGCACTACTGGCGCGTATCGAGGTTATGTTTAGTTAGTAGCATCTCTTGGAAGAACACACACCAAGTTTCAGCCAGATCGGTCTATTTCTTTGTGTTTGGCATTCGTTTGAATCGAGGAAGTCGAGTGATTTTCAAAAAATGGACGAAAAAGAATTTCGTGTGTTGATTAAACATTACTTTATGAAAGGCAAAACGCCTCAGGAGACTAAAGAGAAGCTTGATAAACATTATGGTGACTCTGCACCTTCGATTAGAACAGTTTATAAGTGGTTTCAAAATTTTCGGAGTGGCCATATGGGCACAAGTGACGCTGAACGTTCTGGACGCCCTGTTGAGGTTACTACTCCAGAAATCATTGATAAAATCCATGATATGGTGATGGATGACAGAAGAGTGAAGGTGCGTGAGATTGCTAGTGCTGTGGGCATCTCGAATGAACGGGTACATAATATTTTGCATCAACATTTGGACATGACAAAGCTATCCGCAAGATGGGTGCCGCGATTGCTCACGC